>NC_133390.1:61771082-64271082 GCF_047511655.1 Castor canadensis
CAGGTGACAGGGATTAATGCATCAGTCAGCACAGTGCCTTCTTTTGCAAGTGAGATCACATGAAGTCACAGAAATTCACATCTGTTTACCTCTGTGGTTATGAATGGGTGTTTTGTAGTGAACAAGTTGTACACTAATCTGGTATATTCCAGCCCAGAGTTAGATTCTGATGGATCATCAAATGTGCAGACCCCTGAAACAACCACCTGCAGCTTTTCCTTGAGACTTCTGGTGGTCTGCCATCTGGGAAGGCCGAGTCAGCTCCAGGTGACAGGCCCACTGTCAGGTGCTTTCCCTTCTATAGGCTTCTGTGGCTAGATGGAGGCTGGGAGTGTGGTCTGGCTCTAGCAGGTCTGGCCTATGGCAGCTTGCCAGCAAGTTCCAGTGGGTGGTCTTTGACAATGAAAGAAGGGGGATGCAGGAGCTTAGCTCTCCTCCCCACAGAGGAACAACAAGGTGGCTTTCTATAGATGGGTTTCACATTGGCCACCAATCCCCTTGTCACTGGCACTCCATCCAAGTCTTGAGTGTGGGTGAAAAGAACTGAAGGTGATATTGTGATGGAGTTAATTTTCATTCCCTGATTTTTACAAATAAGCGTTCTGTGTAGGTGGAGAGCCTCCCCTGAAAGAGGATGCGCACATAGGGGCAACACGTACCCTTCATCCTGTGAGGGAAGCGCTACCATTGTCACTTATCAGGTAGAGAAGCAAACCTCCTAGTGCACACTCCTGCCCCACCACTCAGGGAATCAGTTATGGACCAGGAAGATCAGCTCATCCAAGTGCAAAGGAGGCTGTGCTGCCTGTACCTCCTTCTAGGAATGGGGAGAATGACAGCTGCCATTTAGTGAGCTCCTACTGTGTGCCAGCAGTGTGTTAAGCACTGTGGCATTGTTCTTGCAACCCCCAGCAGTTCTGTGAAGATGCTGTTCATTATTAACCTGTTCTGCAGATAAGAGCTGAAGCTTAAGTAATTATAGTGACTTGTTCTGGTCTCACGTAAGTGGCAAAGCCAAGATCTCATCACAGGTCTGCTGACTCCAAAACTAGTTTTGCAGTGGGGGGAAACAGAAAAAAAAAAAAAGACACACACACACACACACACACATAACACCCCCCCACACCCCCCCCACACCCCCCCCCCTCAGACAAGCTGTTTTCCAAAGCATAGCCTCTGAGCTTGGCAGAACGGGTTTCTTTTGCAACTAACTACAAATAAGGGGCAGGTGAAGGTCTTTATGAGCCTTGTCTTAAATGACAAGAATGAAATGCTGGAACTACAACAGGATGGTTTTGAATAACCCAACAGCAGCAATGCCAGGGAAGCCCAGTATTGTGGCACAGCTAGTGTTGGACTTTGTAGGCAGTGCTGACAGTCATATCTGTCTTGGGTTTCATCTTAGAACTTATCTTCGTATTTTTCCCCTCCCCAGGGACATTGTCTGACTCGGCTGGTCTGAACCCTTGAGCCCACTAAAGCTGCCAGGTGAATCCATTTGTGCCTAGGATCTCTGCAAGTCTGATCAAGCAGGTCCTCCGTGCCCTTGGTGCAGTGAGGGAGAGAAGCTGTTTGGCCCAGTAGATACTTTTCCTGGTCAGGAGAAGTGGCAGCTTGTACGGAAAAATACCCTGGGGAGGGAAGTAGCAGCTCTGACAGACAGGTAACTGACAGGAGATGCTACCTTCCAGGCAAATACTCACCGGGCAGCCAGCAGAAAGAATTTGACAGGCAGTTACCTGCAGAATCACAAAGCAGTCAGCTCCCTACGGGCTTAAGAGAGCTGTGGAGGTCTGGCAGCACAGGACGTGCAGTTACTCTTGTTCCTTGTTTTTCTTTAACAGATGTGGAAAGCCTGAAACCAAGATGCTCTGGGTGTGGGGAGACATGGGATATCTGGGTTTGAAGTGTAATGATGTGACTGGGGCAACAAAGAGGAAGTCATAGAACCCCTGAGTGCCTCCAGTGCCTCACCTTGCAGGCTGCCTTCTTGAGCGCCTTGAGGAAGCAAGGAGATAACACAGGGGATACTTTGATTGAAAATGTTCCTGCTCACCTCAGAAGCCCAGGGTCTTTGGCATCCGTGCTCACTCACCATGAGTTAAAAGATAAGAAATGCTAGGGTACTGGCTGGAGGTCACAGCCTGGGCATAAAGGCTGTGTCACTGTGATTAGGTTTGTGTTTTCTAAGTGCAGGAGCTTGAAGATCAGAGACCATTTGCTCACATTGTCAGAAACCCTCCTGGAGCTGAGTGTGATGGCACAGGCTGAAATCCCAGCTACTCAGAAGGAGACAGGAGGGTTGCAGTTTGAGGCCATTCAGGGCAAAATTTATTGAGACCCTATCTCAAAAATAAGCTGAGCACAGTGGTGCACTCCTAGGCTACTTGGGAGGCAAAAATAGGAGGACAGGATAGTCCAAGGCCAGCCTGGCAAAGTTAGGGCGAGGCCCTATCTGACAAACAAATTAAAAGCTAAAGACTGACGGTATGGTTCAAGTGGTAGAGGCTTGTCTAGGAAGTCCGAGGCTCCAGGTTCAAACCCAGTACCACCAAAAAAAAAAAAAAAAAAAAAAAAAGAAAGGAAAGGAAAAAAAATACAAAGAAAAAGCCTCCTGTATAACTCCAGACCAGCTTGTTTTCTCTCCTCTGTGGGAAAAGGCAGGAAGGTCTCAGGGGTCCAGCAGGAGTTGGGCAGGAAAAGAAGCCCTGGCAAAAGGATTGTGGGTAAGACCCTTCTTTGAGAGAGGAAGGGCTAGGAGTCCATGGCATTTCTGGGAGGTCCCTCTGAGAGGACAGGTATGCAGTGAATCTCACTAGAAAGAGGGTAGAATGCTGGAGAAAGATGGTTTGCAGGAACAGGCAGTGTTTCTGGAGCCATTCCACATTTGAGATTGTGTGGCATCTCGCAACCAGCCTGGTGTCAATTCTGCCTTTGCAGTCACTAAGTGTGTGCCCTGCTAGCTTACCTAAACTCTGAAACCCCAGTTTCTTAAGGTTGTTACAAATGGAAGGCAAAGTGACTCGTGCAAAGCCCATGCAATGCACTGGGAACTCTCAGGAGATAGCTGCTGTGCATGGTCAAAGACAGGAGGGCTCTTGGTAGGGTTGTGCAGCAACACAGATGAGCAGTAGGAAGCCCTGTTGGTGGAGACCCTGCAGGTTCAAGGTCTACAGAGGAAAAGGAATGAGGATGAGAAAGAGGAGCACATAGTATGGCCAGGCCTGGTCACTGGGTGGGATAATCTCCACCAGCCTTCCCCAACTCAGCATCTCCCAACCTACCAGCTATGCCAAAAATCTTAGGGTCATCCTTCTTCATCTCATAGCTATCTATCTATCTGTCATCTATCTACTTTTGGTGCTAGTGATTGAATCCAGGGCCTTGCACTCTACCACTAAACTACACCCTCCCCACCCCTCAAGCCCACATACTTCACTTTAAGTTGGCAAAATAATACTGGCTTTACCTTCAAATGTTTGTAGAATCTTGTGATTTCTTAACACCCTCATCTTCTATTAACCTTTCTGACCTGGACTGTGGATGTCACTTCTGTTAATACTCTCCATTTTCCCTTCATTCAGAGAAAAAAACTCTAAACACTTCACAGTGCTCTGGACCCCACCCCTTCTGGCTCTGATGCACCTCCACCCACCCTGCCCACAGGGGCCTGTGCAGGCTCCTCAAACTGGCTCAGCAGCTTCCTTCTTTCCTTAGAGGCTTTGCACTCTGCCTAGAAGGCTCTTCCCCAGGGGCCTGCATAGCTTCCTCCCTCTTGTCTTTTGGGCCCCTGCTCCCTTATCACCTTAGCCTGGACACCCTTTATTAAATAAGGTGCACTCCTACCAGCATCCTTTCTCTTTTCAGCCTAATTTATTTTTCCTCAGTGTTGTCACCTTCTGACATATATTTATTTGTTCATTTGAGTATTGCCTGCTTCCCCTCTAGAACTAAGAAATACCCATGAGATCAAGGACTTTGTTTTGTTTCTGACTGCCCCCTGTGTCTACAATAGAATCTGGTATCTTTTTTTCCCTCCCTAGTCTACAGGACTCTCTTGAATCCCAAAAGGAATGTATTAAGAGTTTAAGACAAAATGAAATACAGTCAGCCCTTGCTATCCAGGCACTGGATTCAATCAACCTTGGATGGAAAATATTAAAAAAAAAAAAATTTCCTCAGGGGCTGGCAGAGTGGCTCAAATAGTAGAATGCCTGCCTAGCAAGCACAACGCCCTGAGTTCAACCCCCAGTACCACCAAAAAAGAAAAAAAAAAAAAAAGCCTTGTACTAAATATGCACAGACTTTTTTCTTGTTATAGTCCCCAAACAATACAACTATTTACTTACACAACATTTATATTGTATTAAATATCATAAGGAATCTAGAAACGATTTAAAGTATAAGGGAGTATTGTGTAAATTGCACACAAATACTCTACATACTATTTTCTACAGTAGACTTGAATATTTGGGGATTTTGACATCCACAGGTGGGTCCCAGAACCAGTCCCTCACAGTACTGAGGGAAAACTATATTCACATGTGAACTTATACAAGAAAATGCATACTGGAGTATTTGTATATAGGGGACATAGAGGAGAACTGCTGAGAGTTCTAATGACATGAGTGTGTCTGTTTTAGAAAAGCCGGAAAAGTTGTACAAGGCAGAGCGCAATTTCCTTCTCTCCTCCTCAAGGTGACTGACTTCAGGGATGTGTGGGTGTGCCAGCTGTTCCATCTGTTAGGGTGATATAAGAATGGATGTCCTCTGTGCCCCTTCAAGCATCTGCACTGGCTGGCCTAGGCTAGGAGGTACAGAAAAGTCCAGCTCATTCTCTTATCTGGTTGATCATCTGGGGTCTCCTCAGTGGGCCTGGACGATCCATTTTGCTGGTGCCTTCCTCCAGCAACCTGAGTTGAATTGGAGATCTGTCAAATCTGGTAGATGGGGGTGGATTTCAGAATAATTCAGCTCCCCAGATGCACGAGTGTCTGGGAGGGCTGGCACATCAGTGACAGAGATGGTTTCTGCCATTGGAAGTAAGGAGGAGCCCATCTGGGAGCCCATTCAGAGGGCATAGATCTGACTGCAAATTGCATTTCAGTCATTTCTGACTTAGTTCTAGATTTGAAAGTGGGGGAAGATTAAACACAGGGAGGAAGATCCCAGGGCCAAGTCCTGTGCTGGGAACAGAGGTAGAAAATATGCCCAAGAAATTGCACAATCAGATTCCCAAAACTAACATGAAATCATGTCAGGGGGTTTGGGGAATAGCCCATGCCTCCTCCTCCACTTTTAATATTATTGCTATTTTAAATTAGTAACTTCCTTGTTGAGTATTTTAAGTTTACAGAAAAATTAGGCAAAAAGTATAAAGAGTTGCCATGCCAAGTTAACCCTAATTCCCTAACCCCTATCAATTTCCTCTGTAATAACATCTTCTGTGGCCGTGCTGTGTTTGCTCCAATTCATGGGCCAATATTGACACATTATTCTTAACTAAACCATGGACTTTATATTTTGAGAAATATATGGTGTCATGTATTTGCTATTACAGGATCATACAACATAGTAGTTCCACTGCCTCCAGATTCCCTGTGCTCCACATCTTCATCTCCGCCTCACTCCCCAGAATTCCACTGAACCCACTGTCCACAGTACTGGCTTTTCCAGAATATCCGATAGTTGGAATCACACAGTATGTAACCTTTTCAGTCTGGCTTCTTTCACTTGGCAGCCTCCTCAGCTTTAAACATGGCTTTCCCTCTCTTCTTGCCCCAAATGCATATCCATCCAGCTAGGGAGCAAGGGGCAGGAAAGGGAGGGCTCAAAGCCCTGTGCTGAGCTCCTGACCAGACCCCCACAGGTCTCAGTGCCATTATCATCTTCTGTTGAACTTGCCGGGCCCTGGTGCTACTGGAGTTTCACCCTGGCTGGTAAACTGTCAGGAGCTGTCTTGTTTGGGTTCCACATCTGGAAGTGTCAGCTGTGCAGACCTTCCTGTCCCATTCCTAAACAGACAGGAGGAGCACATGGGGCTGTTTGCCTTCCTCCTCAGGAGTTTGTTTTACTTACTTTGGAGCTGCGGGCAAGTGTTGGGAAGTGTGTGTCCCCTGGGCAAGCAGTGCCCCTGCACACTAACATCCGGTGGCAGGCCACAGGTCCCTCAGTCTCTGAAGTCACTGCTTTCAGCCCTGCCCTGGTTCCCATGGTGTCTATGTTGAGCCCCGAGAGTGACGGAGCCCTGAAGCCTGTGTTGTGGTTATAACAGAGGAAGACTAACCAGGCACAAAGAGATTTGAAGACATGTTCCCTACCAAAAGGCACTTCTTTCTTGAGTCAGCATTGAAAACTAGAATTCCTTGGGAATTCAGGGGCAGAACCCCCCCCCAGTATTCAGGGCACTCAGCAGTCACTCAGAACAGTGAGCCTTTCTGGGAATAGGTGACAGTGATGGATTTCATAATGGGAGCAGAAGGAGGGAGCTCCTCCAACCCCACTCCAGCTCTGGACCACATTTAGGGGAAAGGAAAGGGCCTGTGAATGGGGCGGGGGGCGGGGGGGGGGGTCACGTGGCTCATCTGAAGCAGGCTGACAAGTTCCAGGGGCTGCGCAAAGGAGATATACCAGGTAGCGTTCATTCCAACACTAGGGAACAGGGACTTAAATTTAGAATTTAGACCCCCACTTCTATTCCTGTTTGGAATGAACTGTGCTGAAGCCAGCTGGAACCTTCTCACAGTAAGAGATGCCAGCCAGGTGTATCAGAGTTTGGAACAAAGAAAGATTAAGACTCCTTAACATATGCCTTGGAAAGTCAGCTTTTGGATCTCCATGCTGAAGACCCAAATCTGGCCTACCCCTTCCTCTGGGTTTCTTTTCTTCACCTGGCCCACCTTCCAGTTCACAGCCTGACCAACACCTCACTACAGGCTCCAGGCTGTCATTCATTGCTCTACCTAGCCATCCCCCAGGTAGGTACAGACTAATAAAACCTGTCCCAGGTTTGCCTCTGAGACTGTGAGCACCAATGTAGTGCAGTGTTTAGCCTTTAAACTTCAGAGGCAGACACAAGCTGTCCTTCTGGCTTTTGTTGTTTATTATAGCTTTGGGGTGGTGCCTCCCAGTCCTTGTCTTCTGGGATCTTACCCCATAGTCTGAGAGGCGGTCATAGTGATTACTGGACCATCCAGCAGCCTAGGCCCTTGCCCTTAGTTTGTCTGGGGAGGCAGAGGATAGAGGACTGCAGGACTGTGTGATTGTGAGACCTGTGTTCTTTACCAAATCCAAACGTCACCGAGAATCCTGAAAAAGGATTCCAGGTTTGCTTCTGTAGATACTAGCCAGGTGGTGTATGTCTACGAGCAGTGCCCACATTTTCTGAACCAAACAAATATACGATCTGACAAAGGTTTTTTTGTTTTTTCCTATGTTGGGGGGAAATTTTCAGAAAGGTTGATTTTGTAAATATCTTGTGATACATCTGAAAACTTGCCTTTAACCAGGCATGATAGTGCACAGCTGTAATCTCAGCACTCATGAGGTGGAAGCAGGAGGATTGAAAAGTTCAAGGCTAACCTGGGCTACGTAGCATGACCCTGTCTCAAACAACAAACAAACAAAAAATTGCCTTTAGCATAAGGCACAGTGGGGCCATCCCAGAAGCTCCTGATGATGCAGTGTTGTGTTGCCAGAGCCATAGTACCGGCCTCACTCCATGTGGGAAGCTGCAGCCTGTGTTGGTGGAAGTCTGTGGTGTGGTCTGGATCTTTTTGAGTACTTTTTCTCCAAAGCAATTTGCAGAAATGGGGCCAGGCTCCCAATTTTGTTCCCTGCCACCCTTCCAAAAAAAAAAAAAGAGTCAGCCTCCAAGGAATAGGGAGGCTCCTTAATAACTAAGCTCTGCCTGCTTTGAAAGGCAGGAAGTAAAAAGGAATTGTGTAGCCAGTTGAGACAGAATTTTAGGCAGGCAGAACTAATTTTTCCCACACGAGAAATTAACCAAAATGCCAGTTAATGCCTCTGGTCTGGGTGGGGAAAGGCAGTGAGACCTTGTTCTTTGCATCTCAGCCAAGCCTAAGCATGAGTTCCCGCCCCAGGAAGGGGTTTGGACCTGGCTTCCTTGTGTTAAGAATGCCACCCTCTAAAATTCATGACGCTCTCTGCAGCCTCACCCTGAAGTCATCTGAGATTTCGCATTGAGCTGTGCTGCTTATCTCACTACCCAGTGGGAAGCTGAAGCACGGCACATCCATGCCTCTTCATGCATTCCCTGCAGGGCCACCAAACAGTTGTGGCTTCTCAACTGGTCAGTCAATAGATATTTACTGAGCACTGTGCCTCCAAATGAAAACATTAGGTCAGTCCACACTGAACTGCAGACGAGTGCTTGGCTCAGAGTAGATGCTATGTAGTCAATTTTCTATTGCTGTGATAAACATATGAGATAATCAACATAAAAGGAAGAAAGACTTATTCTGGCTCATGGTTTCAGAGGATTCAGTCCATGGTCACTTGGCCCCATCATTTGATCATGTGGCAAGGCAGAACATCATGGTGGGGAGTACATCGTAGTCAAAGCTACTTAACTAATGGTGACCAGGATGCAAAAAGAGAGGGGAAGATGCAGGGATCCCAAAGCCTCTTTAATGGCACATCTTCAGTGACTTAACTTCCTTCCATTAGGCCCCACCTCCTAAAGGTTCTACCACCTCCTGCAGCACCACAGGCTGGAAAACAAGCCATTAGCAGGCATTTTATCATAAAGGTGCTTAGATTGCACTCTCACCTTCATTATCATACTCATGTCATCATTGCGTTTGCTTGAGATGAGCTGTATTTATAATTATCTCCTAAAAGCCCATGTTCTTGGAACATTTGTTTATTTAAAGAGTTTTGTCAGTTCAAAAATTGAATTTCATCAGTAACAACAAAACAAAAAACAAAAAACCCCTAAACTTCTGCAAGGTCAGGGAAACATTTAACAGAGTAAAGAGACAACCTAGAGAATGGGAGGAGGTATTTGCAACTTTTTCATCTGATAGAGGATTAACATCCAGAATACATACAAATTCAAAAAAACTTAACAACCAAGTGATCCAATTTTTGAAATGGGCAAATGATTCGAATAAACATTTCTCAAAAGAAGAAATATAAATGGTCAATAAATAGATTAAAAATGTTCAATATCATTAGCCATCAGGAAAATGCAAATCAAAACTACAATGAGGTTCTATCTCGCTTCAATTAGAATGACTACTATCAAACACAAAACTAGCAAATGCTAGTGAAAATGTGGAGAAAAAGAAACTCTTATACTCTATTGGTGGGAATGTAAATTAGTGTAGTCAGTATGAAAACAGTATGGAGGTTCCTCAAAAACATAACAATAGAAGGACCATAGGATACAGCTATCCAACTTCTGGGTATATATTCAAAGAAAGTGAAGTCGGCATATGAAAGAGATACTTAAGTACCTACATTCATTGGGGAGGGTGTGGAATGAGGAGGGTGAAGATGGAAGAAGGATGGTTGGAAATGATCAAGGATGCTGTATGCATGTATGGAAATATCACAGTGAATCCCCTTAATATATACAACTGACGTGTTAATAAGAATTGTTTTGTCAATTATGGTATGTTTCAGAATTTTATAGGCAGAAAATTGGAGAACTAGGAAAAAGTCACAGATTCAGAAGTCCAAGTTGATTCGTTTTCCTGATGGTCTTTATCCAGGACATTGAGATCTCTGACTTGGTTCTGTAGTCAGGAAAAATCCAGCCAGAACTGGGGATGTGACATTGGTGAGATATGGTCAGGGTCCTGGGGCAGGCCCTTTTGGATAGTGAAGCTCCAATAGGAAGCAGAGAGCATGGGAAAGCTCTCTGGAGTCCTTGAGCCCAGAGAGTGAGACAGATGGGCTACCAGGTAACAGTCACCTGTGGTCACCTATGGGGGTCTGGGCAGGTGTCAGCCCCTACCCTCTTCCTGTGGAAAGATCCTGGTGGTAGTGGAGGATATCAATAGAAAAGCCTGTGCCTACATCTTCTGTTTACTAAGGCAAACAGATGTACATTTATTTTTATAAGACGACAGCTTTTCAGAGCCATTTTTGTATCTACAGAGGCAGGCAGTTTCTCTGCATAACCAGCTCAAGATATGCCAAAGACATTATTTGGAGTAGGATATTTTATTGTCCCACATGCCTGTCACCAACATTCAATAATTATCAAGACAAACAAGTTTAGTTCTTTTCAAATATCACTTTGCCATCACTACTGTGCTCTGTTTGAGAGATGGGACAGAGGTGGATGCCACAAGGTTACTCCTTCCAAAGGGAGGGTGTGATCCAGTCTTCCCACCCCTTGACCCTGGAGTGGAAAGAACCCCCACCTGGACTCTCAGGTGTGATTCATGATTGGTCCATTGTGCTCAGGTATCTTGGTGTCTCTAGACACCAAGAGCTCTTGCTTACAGCTTGAACTTTTATCTTTTGGATTTCCAGGGCTTACTATTTAATGACTATCATGTATGGGGTATCAGGGAAGAGTTTATTGACTTGTGAGGCTGTCTTTCCGCCAGACAGTGGATTTCCATTGGACAGGTGTAAGCAGGGTGAGTTCTTGGGTCACCCTTGTGGTGTGTGTGTTGGAGGTGTTGGTAGTGGCAGAGATGGTATATAGAGTTGAGAAAGGGCCATTATTTAAACCCTGAGAGACAATTAGTGGGAAGGTCAGCACCTTCTAGGTTCCAGGAGCAGAGTTGCTCTGCCTGGTTCCCCAGATTCAGGCATCTGCCAGCAGTCTGGGAGAGATGGAGCAGGATTCTGAAGGCGGCTCCATCTCCAGACCTGTTTTTCTGGGTGGCCATAGGCAGCCTGCAAGCTGCCTGCACTCCAGACCCACACGTTGGCGAGAGAAAGGGGCAAGTGCTGGGGGCATGGATCTGCTTCCTGCCTCTGGAGTGCACTGCAGCTAGGCTGTTCTGAGTTGCTCTGGGGCAGGGCTCTGTGGAATGCAGTTAAAATCTAGGAAATGGGGCTTTGGAACAGGACGTGCTTCATTTTCCCTCAGATCTGAACCTGGGGTCTATATAGCAAGCACAGACTTCAGGCAGAGTGTGCCAGCCCCAGGACAGGCATGGGAAAGGTCTCCAGATCTTGACTTTCTGCAGCCAACGTACTTCTCCCCATCTGCCTGGTCTTTTTCAGTTTAAACTTCCAGCCCAATGCTCTCCTCCCATGCATGCATGGTGCGTGCGGGTGTATGTGTGAGCGTGCACGCATGTGTGTTTTAACTTTTATTCTTGGCAGAAGTTAAGACACAAAATGGATTTGGAAGCAGATGAAACCAGTCTGGGTATATGTTGGGCAGCAGGCAGCTTCATTCCTGGAGTGGGAGGGCCAGGATGGGGGGCAGGGTTGGGTTCTAATGTGCAGTGGAAGTTGTCTCCTCCTGCTGTGGGGACCTGGAAGGCCAGAAGCTAGAGGCTGAGCTGTTAACCCTTTGGGATGTCAAACAGCGCTACAGGGGGTCAAAGCCCTCTTGTGTGGCCTGGTGTTAAGTAGATGTGGAGCCCCTGGATGACCAACACCTGTTGACTCTCTTAGTGGTCTGCAAATTGCTCTGTTAAAGGAATCTTCATGGCATTTTAGGCTTTGAAGTGCAAGTGTTCAAATTTGCATGTGATTTGAAAACATCTCTTCCTGTTTAGGTCTTTCCTGTTGCTACACCTCCCAGAAGTAGGTAATCCAGGCTCCCAAGAGATGGAGATGGTTGTGATCTGAGAGACCCATTGTGTCTCCTTTGCTACTCTGGAGGCAGTCTTGTCTCCCAAAGTAGGTGCTTTTTGTAATGGTGGCATTTTCTTGGATGTTTCTTTCCATGTGAAGAAGAGACAAGTAGGAATCTGAAAACACAGAGAAGATCTGGGGAAAACAAAAAGGAGCTTTCTGGGAGAAAATTTTGTCCTCCTTAAAACATATTATGATACTCAGTTTGTGGGATGAGAAATATTTATTTCAGCTTTAAAATGATAAGAATTTCTGTAAAAACCAGGTTCCAGTGACTCACTCCTGTAATCCTAGCTACTGGGAGGCCAAGATCAAGAGGACTGTGATTTGAGGCCAACCCAGGCAAATAGTTCAGGAGACCCCATCTCCAAAATAACCAGAGCACAATGGACTGGAGGTGTGGCTTAAGTGGTAGAGCTCCTGCTTTGCACAAAACCCTGAGTTCAGACTCTAGTCCCACCAAATAAAGTATATATAATATATAATAAGGAACATCTTTGTACAAAACTCTCCATTCCAACCATTGCCTCCAATGCAAAAAAATCCATTTCTGGCTGACATTCTTTACTGAAATGACCCCAGAATCCATAATAGAGACACCCACGCAGGGTTGGCAACACAGGCTGAACATTACAATTCCAGAAAATTTTGAAAATACTGATGACTACGTGCCTCCTTCCAAAGCTCCCACTTCCTTTGCCTGAGGTGCCACCCAGGCTTTGCTGGGATTTAGTGTCCCCAGGTGATTTCTCCTGCACAGTCAGAGCTGAGCACCTCAGATTAGTGCTACCTAAAAACACAAGGAAGATGGAAGTGCTAGATTAGTACATGCTTGTGCGTATAACTTGGGTCCCAGGCTCAAAGTGCTGCTACCAGCTTTGGGACTATATTTGGTATGCTGTCACTGGGAACTGAATCCACCAAGTGTGGGAAACTTTTGAAAGCCCAGGTGCCAGGAATCCATACAAGTGTGGATGCAGAGTGTGTTGTGGGGACCTGCCAAACCAATTCCTACTAAAACATGTGGCTAGTGTGTGACTCCAACTCACGCTTATTGCATTTTTTTCTACGTTTCTCAGTTCTGTTTTCAAAAATAGTTTTGATGTCTATCTGCTTGAAGCAAACAACAGCAGGACCAGCAGGCATGGGAAGCAGACGGGCTGGTTTTGAGTCCTTTACCTGAGCAGTGTGCATGATCTCTCTGGAGCCTCAGTAGCCACACCTGTAAATTGGTGGTGAGAATACTGTTGCCTCTTAGAGTTGTTCAGAGGTTAGACCAGGTAATACCTGTATATGAGCTCCTTGTCTTGCAATATTAATTCAACAAATGATCAAATACTTGTCTTTGTTGCATGTTAAGAGTCATGGTTTCTTCTCATTCTAAATATGTACCTTGATTGCATATTGTGACAAAACTTGGTTCATTACTTTCAATAAATCTGAATGACTTTTGATTGCATTTACAAATCAGTAGGAAACTGGCAATTGAACAGAAAGAAAAAGGCAGTTTTTAGATGTTAATATACTCAATGTGATCTTTTTAGCAGACTCCATGGTATAGTTTATACAACTTACTAAAGGAACTTAAGGTTGTCCAAAGTACAGGGACTCTAAAGGTGGTTAGCAAAATTATTGAATACGTTTTCCCTTTGTTGCCAAATTCATATCCATGTTGTATCCCAGAGGTAGAATCCTGGTATTAGGGAAGCTGTTCTTTATAAGCAGAGGAGTTGAATGTTGGGAATCAGACACAGCAAACTCTTTGATGTGAAAATGGGATATGCTTTATGGTCCAAGAGGTTATTGCAAGATGAGGCCCCTAGGCCTCTGGGAGCATAGTAAATCAGTTATGACATGATGATTGTTTTAGAATAGTTTTTTCCCCCAGATTTGTCTTTTTGATGGTAAATGTGACACCAGAACCCACTTTGAATATTTCTGAAGTGTTTAAAGTAAAAAGTGCAAATCTCCTTATCTTCAGAGATAACTGATCTTAAAACTTAAGTGTCTCCTGCCTTTTTCCTAGGATAAGCCAAATAACTACACATCATGTAATCAGATGTATTTTTTTTTAATTACAAAAATGGGATCATGCTGTTTTGCAAGTTGCTTTTGGGACATCCTCCAGGAACCTCTTAGGCTAGCATTTCTTAAAGTGTACTTGGTGAAGTGCTCATCACTTCTAAGGAAAAAAAAAATTGCACTCTCAAATAATACCAGGCTCATGGTTATGTAAGTCCAAGCTTGTGGTTACAGACTGTGTCCCCACATTGTTGATAAATGTTGGTGTATGGGAGCATGTAAAAGGCTCTGAAAAGTCCTGCAGTAAAGAAACCTGATTAAACTTTCACAACATAGCATTTCCCTAAATTATTTTTGGTCTAGCTCCATAACATTATTTTTAATATCTAGTAGGTTTGGGGAAGTGTTGTGTTAGTCATTTCTCACTAACCTCCTTCCTACCCTGCTCTTCCACTGGACACCCATGTACAACCTTGTGAGACAGGCGGGAAAACGGCTTTATTCATATAACAACAAATACTCGCTGACATCCTACTATGTGCCACACATTGTGATTGCTTTTGGGGATATACTGATGAGCAAGATTGTAAGCTCTCTGCCCTCTAGGACTTTCACTGTTTGCCTGCAGCATAATGATGGCATTAGTCACACCCATGATGGACTGCTGTCTTGTCTTACACCTGGGAATGGCAGAACCTCTAAGGGGATCCTCTTTGCAGGTGGTGGAGCCTCAGAGCAGGAAGCTAGAATTGTCTCCACCCCCTGCTCCTTCCCTTCCTTGTGCTTCTCCAATTCCCCACACTTTGCTCTTGCTGTAAACAGTGGTGCCTGATCCAGCTGGCGAGGCTCCATGTGTTTGTTTTCTTTGCATGTGCCAGCCTTGCATCACGCCACCGGGCTTCACAAGTTGGGGAGAGCTGGCAGGAGTTGGGTGGGGGCTTCCAGCAGAAGGCAAGGACTGACTGACAGACAGACTGGAGCATGCTTCACATTTCCAGATGGTATTTATTTAAGTTTTAGGTGGTTTAAAGGAACTGTGTAATTGAGAAAGGAAAGATTGGGAGGGTGGAATGGAGGACTGAATGTGTATATTTGGGGATTGGAGAGGTGGTAAAGAAAGTGGGTTTGAATGAAGTCATGATTCTAAGGCATACGTACCAGCTGGAGCAGGACCTATTTGCTCTGTGTGTGTGTGTGTGTGTGTGTGTGTGTGTGTGTGTGTGTGTGCATCTGTCTTAGACATAGAGGGCATACATGCCCAGGACAGGTTGCTGAAGAAGCTGGGGTAAGGCTATCCAGCCCCTGAGACAGTGCGTAAAATACAAGGATGGGTCTGAAGCAAGGATAAGACTAATGAAGATATTCCTAAAAGTGATTCTAGAAGGAATTATTCAAATTTAAGAAGTCACTGTCATTTACTGAACACCTACTTTGTGCCAGCCAATATTCTAGATGCTTTGCTAATATAATCTGTGTTTCCTTCCATATCCTAGTATGAGATAGATTTTGTTGTTCTATACCAAATGGTTCCTTTGAAAGTTCAGGTTAAGATGGAGAGACACTGTTCACATCACATTGCAGTCAGATGTGCACCCAAGACCCTTCAGCAACTCAGCCATTTTGCTCCAAGGCTTAGCTCTTCATTTGAAAGCTTCAGCTTTCCTGTAAGCATGCACAAGCATGTTAGAGTTGGGGTGTGTGGGGGTCTGGCTTTGCCTGGCATTGGTTTGAATTGGCCCCATAACCAGAGTGGTTGAGAAGCATTCAGTCTGAGTCACACAAGACCTTTCTTGAGTCACAGGGATGGCAGAGATGTGGGCCTGGTGTCATTGCTTGCCTAATCACTGTAAGGAAGGGCGTAGAAGATGACGCCAGTGGCAGCTTAATTGGAATTGGTGGCAAATATGTTGCTTGAGCAAGTCAAGGTCTTTTCAACCCCCAAAGCTCCACTTCTACTAACAGAACTGCTCTCTCCTGGTCTGTGTGACTATAGTTCTCGCTCTTCTGCTGTAATCTTTCACTTTGTGCCTCAGCTCATGAGTAGGTCATTCACTAGGTGTTTACAAAACACCTAGAACTGTGTAAATGCTGCAGGTGTCCGTGTGAATGATCACTGCCATTGCTGAGCCTTTGGTCTCGCATGCAGCTGAAGCAAACAACACTGTGAAGGGCTGGGGGTGGGGAAGTGGAAGAAGAGCTGTGTGCCTAACCACTGGCTAGGGGGCTACCTGACATGGAGTGGGTACTTGTGACAAGCTCATCACCTGTCAAATGGAAACAAGCTTCCTCAGGAACCTACTTCTCTTCTCTTACACTCTCCTCTTTTATAAGCCCATCCATCCATTGTATGGACAATGAGAAAACCCTGTGTCTTCCTTGTTTTCTTCACTTTGTAAGAACCACAGTGGACCAAACCAAATAAGGAGATAGGAGTGAAGGACTCACTCACTTGTCACCTTCCCCTGTGCAAGCCCTGTATTTGTAGCAGATACAAACTCCATGTACCATGGTTAAGCAGACATTGACTGAACACCTACTGTGTGTCAAGGAAGGAGACAATAATGAGTTCCAGTGCAGAGTGAGAAATGGCAGTGTAGGTAATAAAGTTGGCTCAAGAGACCATAGACTGCTCTTAGGTCCAAGCATTTTCCTACCTTAACTGACAAACTCTATGACTCTGCCAGGACTGTGTGAGGGATGAGCATGCATGATGGAAAGAGGGATCATTTGAAAGTGGCGACATTCACCTACCTTGTTGACTGTGGCAGGTGTGTCTGTATGTACACACACGTAGAAACATGTGTACTTATTTTTCCTGTCATTCCTCTGATGCCTTTGCTAGCGGTTTAGTATCCTATCCTTAGTGATTAGTGAAATCCATAGTTTATCTTGTGACTTATCTTTTCTTGGTGTAACAGAAAGATGTTGTCAAAGCTGAGTATGGACTGGGTCCTAAGCTTTCTGAGGACTGGAGGCTTGCCTTGTTTTTCTCTGCATCCTTTGTACAGCTCATGGCACCTCGCTGTGGGTTTGTTCAACTGCACTGAATCCTGCTCTGTGCCCTCTGCCGGACCCTGTTCTCTCATCAGGGTGACTTTAGATTGCCAGCAGCCGATCTGTCTTCTCTTCTCAGCAGGAACACTAAGCAGATGCCCTTGTTCTTCCTACTCCACTTTTGAACCAAGTCCTACTACCCTTCTGCATGATTTGGGGGAGATGCCTGTTTTGTGGTACTGTGTATGGTCAGGTTGAGCACTGGCATACTCCCTGGAGAATTTCCCGGGATAAACCCACCATGTTCTTGTCAGAGTTCCTGAGAATTTACCATGGAATTAGTGTGTCTCTGAGCTTGCTTGTGATTGTAAGGTAGGTACTCACACACTCACCACTAGTCAAGTAGCATTGTTCTTCTGATGTTCTGAGCGAAAGGGCTTTAAGCTTTTAAGGTCTGCCTTAAGTACAGGTCCTGGGACTGGTTTGTTTATACACTTGTTTTCATATTGTCTACCCGGACTCGAAAATAATTCCTTTTTCCTAGGTTATTTTGTCAACCTGAGCATCAGAAGAAGGTTTGAATGTTTCTGTGTCCTCTCCACTCACTACATTACCGTTTTAGCTCATTGTTTGAGAGGCATGTGTGTATACCACCCTGGTCACAGGTTGTAAGTAGAAACAGAAAGGTGGGAAGAGAGCAGGGGGTTTTGTGGTAATTATGTGCATACCCTGAATGAGGTTAGGGGTCAGCTCCTTTCTGGAGTTGGGAGTGGGGCTGAGGCACAGTTACAGGTATGTTGTCCTTTGTATTAATACTTCTCCAGAACTTCTGGTCCCCAGTGGCCTGCCATTAGATGGGGATACGTTTCTCTTTCTCTCTGATCAAGCAGAGACATACTAATGAAGAAATTATGATCATTATTGTCATTATCATCAAGAGAGAACAGAGAGGGCAGAAGAGGAGGGTTATTAGTGTAAGTGATATTAAATGTTGACTGGTGTCAGGTAGAGATTGAGCATTAGGAACCTGGCAACACTAGAGCAGCTCCTGGCATCCCCTGTCCCCCAGCACTGTTGCAGAATGTATTGCTTTTTTATCAATAAAAATTGTTTAATTTCAGATTCATGTGTAAAGGGTAATGTCAGTCTTGCATCATTTTGTATGACCTATAAGGAAAGAGTAAAGAGGTGATATCCTGTGTGTTTAGAGTTGTTAAAATGCAACATGTCTTTTGGTCTAAAAGGACACCGATTAAAAATCCACCAGGTGGTAATGCCACTGCTCCAGTGGACAGCTGTCTGTAGAAAAGTTCATGACCCCTGCTCTCCAAAATTACTGCTTGAGTGCTTTATGCCAGGCTGCTTTTGCACATTATCTCATTAACTCTTTTTAGTAGCTCATCAAAGTACCCATTCTCATTTTCACAGAAAGTAAACTAAGACTCAAAGAGATTAAGTAACTCACCCGCAGTCACCTTCTAATGGGGGCAGAAGTATGGAACTCATCCCTGACTCTTAGGTTGATCATTCTTTGGTATCTGCTAAGTTCCATCACTGTCACTGAGTAGAGAAGTAGAGAGATGAATTGTAAAGTCATCATGTGACAACGAATCAAGAAGCATTTTGATAACATATCCAAATGGGGACGGGAATACTCCCCGGGCAGTGAAGATGAAAAGTGACCATGGATATGAAGCTCCCAGCACTGGGCTTAGCGTGTGGTTGGAGCTTCATGCATTTACTTGACTTTCCCACATCTCTGTTCTCATCCCTCCTCCCCATGCTCTTTTCTTGAACTTCTCAGGCCTGAACCTGTCCTTTTCTTTCTGACTCAACAGCTGTCTTATTTCTCCCTCTCCCCTCTCTCTCTGCCAGCCTCCTTCCGCCCAGCCTGAATGAAACTCAATGCTTGGAGATGGCGGCACAGGCAGGTACCATTCTAGGTCAGATTCTCCTATAGCCCAATGCTGCAGCAAGTCTGAAACTACAAAGGAAATGAGATGAGGAGGACAAAAGTAGTTCCTTGAAGGGAGCAAGCCATAGGAGCACCTGCAGGGGCAGAGCCTCAGTGTTCAAAGAGCTCAGAGCCTCACCAGTGCTCATCTCCTTATAACACTGATCCAGTAAAGGCCATGGTTACAGTTATTACCTCTCACAAATACCTCTTTGTTCCACCACGAGTAACTGTTTCTCTGTGTGTCCCCTTCCTACAAGTCCACGGGACACATTAACTTTGCTTCCCAATCTCAAATTTCTAATTGAACCAAACCCTCCCATTCAGCATACTTGAATAAGACCCCAGAAAATGTCAAGGCTTTCTAGGTGTTAGGGATACCAAGATAGATTTGACACATCCTGGTCTGTAAGGAGTTTATAGTCTGGCTCAGGTGGAAAGAGATAGGAGTTGTGTTATAGACAGACACATGACCAAAATCCATAAATCACTGGAAATGTTGTCTCAGGTGCACAAAGTACTTTGGGGACTAGAATAAGGAACAGTTGCAGGAGGCTTCATAAAGGAGATGGCAAGGAAGGTAAGCTTTGAAAAGATAATTGGGAGTCTTTAGAATGAAGGGAGCTGGGGCTGGTGGCTCAGGTAGAAGGATTAGAGAGGGTGAACATACAGCTTGCCCAGATTTTAGGGAACGTGGGAGGAAGTCATGGGAAAGGTTGACTACAGGCCAAGTATAAAGAAGCTGGAAGGTTGTAGGAAGGTCTTTGAACTTTATTTAATCATTCTCAGTTGGGGAACTATCAAAGGTGGATCTGTTCACCTATTTCCTTTTTATTTTCTTAAATGGATTCAAAAGGGTTAATATATTACCATTAATTTCTCCTCATTTTCAAGGCAACTATTTTTTCTGAGTGCCCTTCTAGGCCTCACTCAAACACTCGCTTGCTTTTTCCAGAATGTAATCTATATTATTTTCTCCATCTTCTAAGCATTTCATTTCATGCTGTTATCTGCTCTTTATAATTATTATTTTTAATGGCTGCATAACAGTATGAATTATTATGCCTTACTTTTTTGTAAAGCATCATGGTAGAATAAAAAGAACCATGGTTTTAGGCAGACCTGACTCAGGTTCTGGTTCAAAGATTTACTATCTATGTGATCCTGGACAAGATATTTAATTATCCTAGGCTTCAGTTTTCTCATCAATAAAATGGGACAATCATACACCTACCTCACAAAGCCATGTGAAAATACCAATTTCAATGAATTCTGATTATGCCCTAGAGCAGGTGCCTCCTCCATCAATGGGGGCTGCCCATTTATCATCTTTTACTGATTGTTTATGCTTGATGTTCTAGAAAGAAAGTGGCTGATTAGCTGGGGAGAAGAGAGCTGGGTATGACTGTGCATAGCCATAATCTCAACACTTTGGAGGCTGAAGTAGGAGCGTACTAAGTTTGAAGCAGCTGTTGCTACATAATGAAACCCTGTCTCAAAAATACAAAGCAAAGCAAAGCAAAAAAAAATAAGTGGAAAGAGAGCCAGAGAGCCAGGCTGAGGGCTCTAGACGTGTGCTTTCCTCCACAGTAGCCTGCGTGACTATTGAGCACCTGAAATGTGGTCAGTCTGCAGTGAATTTAGTGCAGCGAATATAAAATACACACTGCATTAAGAATACTTAAATTGTATCATGATGATTTATTAAAATGATAATATTCTGGATAACATCATATTAAAAGATTATTGAAATTATTTTCACCTTCTTTTAATATCAGAAAAGTATAGAAGTATCTGTAGCTGAATTCTATTTCCATTGGACAACACTGCTTATGTCAGTCTGATTAGAAACTGGGGTGGAGAACGAGAGAAGGTTAGGAGACAGATGAGTCCAAGGATGGCTGGCTGAGTGTGTGATGAGTCTTTTCACGGCTTTAGGGAAGTCAGGGGATAGTAGATGAGTTTGAGTGCACGTTTGAATAAGCAGGTCATTAATTGGTATTCTGTGAGCAGTGACTTAACAGGCAAGGATTTGGTCTAGATTAAAGTAACTGTCCCTGCTTTCCCTATGAGTTAGCCATTCTCCTGCTTGTCACATCCATGCCTTTGCTCTTGCAGGCTTGTTGGGGCACTTCTGCCCTCCTCTTACATGTTCATGGTCCACATGACTGCCATGCACTTGTCAACAGGTTCTAAATATTCCTGGTGCTCAGTGGCTTCCCAAGTGTAAGATAAGTGACCAGTGTTCTACTCACTCAGTGGGAAGGCTGGAAAGAGCTTGGCAGCTCTGAGACTGGTTCATCTCAAAGCTCCAGGTATTCCCACTCACCCCTTTGAGGAGCTGTCCTCTGTACCACGGGAGATAGGCTGTGTTGAAGAAGCCTGGAAGACTATATAGAAAAAGAAGGTGGGAGGAAAGGCCTTTCCTGTAGGGTTGGAGGTGCTTTCAAAGTCCTGTAAGATTCTGCTTGGTTGTGTGTTGTTACTCTGGCTTTCTGAGATTCCAGGAACACTGCGTTGTATTACCTTGGAGTAAGGAGCTGCGACTGGCTTCTGGATAGCATTTTTCAAGAACCAAAAGCTTTTTTAGGTTTTAGAGCCAGGAATTGAAGTTTAACCTGGTCCTTAAATATGGAGGCTTGCATTGAGCCAGGGAACCACAGATTTATGATGCAACTCTGTGGTAAAAAAGAGCAAGGAATGTAGAATATAGCAAATTTGGAAGCAAAAGAACAATCAAAAGCAGCACCAGTATCTGCCCTGGTTTTAGCAGTTTCCATCTGACTTAGGCTACCTAACTTTGGCATTGGAGGAGTTGTCTGTCACTGTGGTTGGGGTATAGCTACACCTATAGCAGTGGCATTTTGCTTCTACTGAGGCTATCTGTACCCACCCTAACCCTGACTGTGGTTGTCAGGCACCTTCAAGGTCTCTGTTAGCAATAGTAAAACTGTCAGAAACCATGTATTGAACAATTCCTATATGCCAGATTCTACGGGATTAAAGTTTCAGTGGTAGTGTACATATACATTCTTATAGTTTTTCTTTGCTTTACTTTGTATCTTGACTTAAATTTGTGACTTTTTAATAGTCACTTAGCAAATAACTCTGTTATGCAATTAGTGAAAATATTTTTTGAGGAATTCTACCATAATTGGTTATGAATCTGTTTTTTCTGCCAAATTGAGAGAAATATGCTCTGTTCTCTTTCCGCTTTCCTTATCTTTCCTTCACCTTTGGTTCTAGAAGGAGACTCCCTCTGACCTCCAGGAGCTCCAAGTCACTTGTGGCAAATATATTTTGTGATAAGGCCTAACCTACTGGACAACCCACTTCCTCAGTGCAAGGGTCCCCAAGTGCCCTTGGCTTGGCTGTGGCAGATCACAACTGTCGCCTCCTCCACAGTGCCAGACAGGCCAGAGGAAGTAGTCCAAGAGAGGCAGGCTGAAAGAATTCCTTTTTTAAAATTTTTTTTAATGGTACTGGGGTTTGAACTCAGGGCTTCGCATTTACAAAGCAGGTACTCTGCTTCTTGAGCCACACACCTCCAGTCCATTTTGCTCTGGTTACTTTTTTGGAGGTACAGATGCAGTCTCTTGAATTGAGGCCCTGGCTAGCCTCAAAGCCCTATCCTTTCCCCATCTCATTCTCCCAAGTAGCTAGGATTACAGAAGTGAGCCACCCAGGCTGCCCGACAAGGAATTCCTTTTAAAGGGGTCTCATCTCTGACCTTTCAAGGCATCTGTGAAGAGCTGGAATTGGCCAGATCTGACCGACCTCCTGGGGAAAGGTGTCATTGGATGTAATGACTTTAAAACGGCTGGAATTGAGAGAGGGCTGGGCTGGGGATTGGGGAAGGAGACTGCTGGAAATAATCTGGGCAAGGTGACTGAATAAATGTGAAGGCATGGACAGACAGTTCTACCACCCACCCACCACACTGCCTTCCACGTGGGCATGGCTCAGACCTGCGCGCATTTGCACACAGGTGGATGCTGCCTTCCCAGCCCTCCAGGGAGCTCTACTTCAACTGCTCCCTGATTCTTCTCCCTCCCCGCCCTCGTCTTTCTCACTCCTAACCTCAAAGTCCAGCCTTTCCAGCAGCCCAGGACGCTCCAGATTAGAGCTCTCTGGGGACCAGGCCCTTTTGAAAGGAAGAAAGAAAGAAAAAGGGAGGAAAAACAGAAAGAAAGTGGGAGCCAGAAGAATGAAACGGAGCGAGGGGCAGTGGTGCCTGGAGCTATCTCACTGCATCACAATGAATATGGACTCTATTAAGGTCCGTTCTGCCTGTTAGTGTCTCCCGGGGCAACACAGACCCCATATGGCAAGCATGCAGCAGATTAGGGTAGGCCCCAGGCCGCATTGAAGGCCAGGGGCTTGACTGGCAGATGAACCCCCTCCCCATCTCCCCCTTCTCCTCACACTTGACACTGCCTGTGTTTATCTAAAGCAAGGAGGGGGGGCCATTTGGAAGGTTTTTGTCCCAGCTCTGAGAGAAGGGGAGGTGGCTGGAGGCTGGGCGGGAGGAGGTTGAGGGAGGAAGGAGGGTGGAGGTGGGGCAGAAAGGAGAGGCTGGAGGGAAGACTCATAAATATTCAGGAGGAGCACTGAAAGGAGAGAGAGAAATAAAGCAGATGGAATTCGTGTTAAAGAACAGTACAATCACCCTGTTTTGAGCCCTCCAAAAACAAAAAGAGAAAAAGGAAAAGTGAAAGAAAGAAAAGGGAACGGCCTTCTAGGAGTGTAGGAGCTGCATTTTATCCAATTAGCAGGGTTGTCAAATTGAATTTATATGGAATAGGGGTGGGGGATTGAGAAGGGAGTGTGGAAAAAAAAAAGTGGTTTCCTTCCCCTCTTTTTCCAGTTTAGCAATAAAGCAGATTCTGTCCCTCGTGGAGAGGTATTTTAAAAACTCTCTTTGAAGAAATGAGGCCATTTTCAGGAAGAGGTATGTGAGACAAAGAATTGAGACTCCCAGTCACTTTTTCCTCCTGTGCTGGAGATGGGAGAGGATTGGATACATTTTGCCAAAAGCTCAATGGTCAAGAGACGAGACTCTAAGATGGCAAAGGGGGCTTCTCTAGGGGGGTTCCTCCCTAGAGCCTACCCAGGCTCCTTTCGTTTCTGCTTCCCACCTGCCTGAGGGGAAACACCCTCTGTTTGTTAGCAGTTTGTGATAAATTGCGGGTTCAGTAAGTGAAGTCCAGGTTTGCTTATCTCCTCAAAATGTCACGTTGAGTATATGTTCCCTGGCTCAGATTTGATGTTAGTTTCAGACTCTTTTGAAGCTTGACTCAATCTTAAGGTCCTATCTGTCACTTTCCACTTAGTCTCCAAAGTGGGGTGCAAGTTCCCAAGAAGAAATACAAGTGACTCCATTGGGGCTCTGGAAGAAAATAGTAGAGTTCCCTTAATGTTTATTTCTATTTAGAAAAGGAATAAGAAGTCAATCCTGCTTTACTCATATTTAATATAGGAATTGACAGTGGTGACTTTGATCTGTACATCAGGCTGTCGTGTGTCACAGCGGTATCCAAGGCATCTCCTGGGAGTAGAGGGCTTGACAGTAGGACCTTACCCACTCATTCATTCACTGCCCAGTTTTCTTGTTCTCTGTTAAGTGGATTTACAGATTATATTATTTAGTTTTAACTAAATTAACTCTCACAAAAGAACAAGTAGCTTAAAGAGATTGCTGTAAAGAAACTGGGTTGAAGAGAGTGCTGATAATCCAAGCACATGCAAACAGGAAGAAAATAGCAGAGCTGACCCTTTTCAGGCCACATTAGGAGGTAAAAACTTTGATAGTGGAATCACATCTGATAAGAAGTCAACAAAATAATTAACATTCAACTAGACTATTTGAAAGAGATTACATCGATACCAATTACAACGATGCTAATCCTAAATGCATTGAGTCTTAAGTATTAGCTAATGACATTAAGAAATGACTGCAATTAAGGAGTCATTAAAATATGGTTTCATTTTTACCTACTTGTTTTTAAATTTTAGTTCTGGAGTACATGCATTTAATTTGTAAGTGAATAAATATGCATGTATGAGGTATGGTTGCTCAGAATATTTTACTCACAAGGAGTAGGACTGAAAAATATCTAGAGACCATTGTGCCAGACAAACTTCTGCAACAAAGAGTACTTGATGCAGCGTGAGACCTGCACATATGTGACCAACTTTCCCACCTGCTAAATGTCACCTTCCCACAGTGTTCTCTCTCTCCTTACATATCCAAAAAAGCCCAATTTCAAACACGTATCCTAAAAATGCTCTCATTTGCCACATCCCCTCTGTGACTGAATTGGTGATCAGCTATGCTATTAGAATGAGAGTAATCCCAAAACTTCAGTGGTTTGGGGCAAGAGAGGTTTATTTCTTCTCTTGTCACATCTTGAACTGCTTTTTTCCCAACTCCTAGCTAGGCCTTCTGAAATACGCGACATGTGGTTACAGATTGGAAAGAGAGGTGAAAGTAACTTGCTAGTTTTAACTACCCTGGAAGAGAAGTGATTCGTGACATACCTCACACTTCATTGGATGACATTAGTCAGACTCCTAACCTAACTGCAGAGGAGTCTGAGAAATGAAAAGCACGTGTGGCTATTTGCTGGGCACTAGTGACTTTATGTCCCAAATTTGACTTGAAGGTCCTAAGGATTGAATCCATCTTCTAGGGCTCACAGTATCTTGTATACTGTCATATGTGATAGATCACAGATTCTTTTCTTCTCAAGTGTTTTAAAAAATCTTGTATACTGTCATATGTGATAGATCACAGATTCTTTTCTTCTCAAGTGTTTTCAAAAATCATAGTACATAAATCGAAGGCCCATACACAAAATTTGGATAAGGACTGCAGGAGAAATGTACTTAGAAGTTGGCTAGGCATGGCTTATACTTAAGAATATCAACCGTTGTTATTGTCCCCTATTTCACAACAGAGGTGGTGGCTCTCCTCCATTATCCCAGCACTTGGCAGGCTGAAGCAAGAAGATCATGAATTTGAGGCCAGCCTGAACTACATAGTGAGACCCTGTTTCAAAACGAAAAGAAAAGAAAGAAAGAAGAAGAAGACACCAGAGTGGTCTGGGTAGGTGTTCAGATATTAATCTAGAACTTCACTGTCCGATGTAGTGAACGCTATCCTTATGGTCATTTAAAATTGAAGAAAATGTATGATTCCATTCCTTAACCCACTAGCCACATTTCAGGTGCTAGTTGCCTAGCGTTTTAGATGATAGTACAAATACAGAACTTTGCCATCACATTGTAGAAAGTCTGCTGAAGCAGTTTGTGCAATGCGCAGTAGATTATTCTAGGTTTGTAAGTAAATGTAAAAGGTTGAAAATGATCGCAGAGAAAGGAATCATTATCAGAGATAAGCCAGGTAACATTATTTTTATGCATAAGGAAGCATATTCAGAAACATTCTAAAATTAGTTCTAAAACCAGTGCTCAGTGGTTAGTTAATATAGCTCCAGAAAAATGTGCAGCGAAAAGAGCACTGGACTAGGAGTCAGACCCAATGGGTGGACCTTCCTTCTTACGTAACTGGGAGACCTTTTGCAAGTCACCTAGACTCAGTTAGCCTGAAGGCACCCTAGGTGTTATTCTAAGCTATCCATCTGTTTTCTTGAGATCCCTCTAATTTTACAATGTTTCATTCTAGTTGAGTCTGTGGGTAAAGTACAACTTTTTAAGTAAAAATGAACTTTTTTACTGTATACTTTGAAAAGTGAACAGCATGATGTTTTGATAACCTTTCTTTCTTAATTCCTTGTTTTAAGTCTGTCTAAACTCACTTATTCCACCCTCTGAGAATTACATTCATATAGTCTCAGTACCTCCCCAGTGCTACTCTTTAAACCTCCTGAAACCTGGGGCTGCCAACACCTGCACACCCAGCCACTTGGCAACCCCTCTGAAGGGCAAGCTTTGCTCTGCTTTCACAGACCACTGGGGAAGAGGAATCTTACTCTGTGAAATTGAAAACATGCAAAAACATGTACCTTGGGGCAGAAATACTTAATTTTTCATGTAGCTAGCCTCTCTCAACCAGTGGAACAAAAGACTTTGTCAGATCTCATTCTAGCCACACACACAGAAAAAAAAAAATAAATTGTTTTTAAGAAGTCAGTGCTGTCTGCTAGGTAACACTCTCTCCTGCTCAGCTCATCTTTGTTGTTGATCTCAGGACTTTGAGAGGGTGTGTTTTGTGGTTTAGATCCCACAGGCTTCCCTTTCTGAGGCAGCTGCAATAGCCAGGATGTCCAGAAGAGGAGATGGTGGCCTTGTGTGGTGTCTCACTCTCATCCATGTACTCAGCCAGCCCTCTGGGGAGGAGGTGGAGCTGGCCTCCTCCTGATGATCGACTCTCAGTTGTTTGTAATTTTCTCAAAAAAATAAATAGTCCAAGGCTACAATTTCTCATGCTTGGTCTCAACCCCAGAAGTGTGTTTTGCTGTTGTTGTTTTTGGAAAGTTTCAGAAACGTCTGTTTGGAGGCGATTATTTCAGTGGGGAACATGTATGTCAGCCATGAAACTTTCAGACATACTTTCTTTTTCGTGTCCAAATTACCCTTAAAAATGGCAAGTACCTAGACCTCAGGGAGGAATTCATGGCAAGAATTCATTTCCCTTCTCTCTGTTTTGGATTTTTCTTCTTAATTTGTCCTCTTTTTCTGAGAATATGCATAAGAAAATAAGAAAAGCCAGACATAGTTTCATTGCCAAGAAAAATAACAGGCCTCACTGTTGTCTTCACCTAACTTTGAAATTGTACCTTGCTCATTTCACAGTGAGACTGAGTTACACTGCAATTAGATTCTCCAACTTAAGCCTTACTTGACTTTTTTTTTTTTAACATAACTTTAAAACTTTAAACTTTAAATCATATACTTAAATCTTTGGAATTGTTACACTTCTAGACTAAATTCACTAGGTGACTTGGTCCAAGAAATAACAGTTTTCTCAGCTGTTAGGCACCATGAGTAATCCACCCCCCCACACACACACACAAGCTTTGTGTTGTTGCTGTTGTTTTTGTAATTTTTTAGTCACAGTTCTGCTTTTGCATGAACGAAACTCCAGTGTCCTGATTTGTGGGTCATTAAAATGGTACCTGCTTACAACTCTGAGATGGGGATTAGTGAGTTAACTCTAATGAGTTAACTCCTTTCTCCCTCTGTGGAAACCTTTCCTCTCACCCCTCCTCCAGGCCAACTACATTCTTTTCTCCTTGTTTTTAAAAGCAGGATGGTAGCTGGTAGCAATAGTGGGGTCTGTTTCCATTTCGAACTTTATAAATTACCAAGGGTGCAGAAGTAACAGGAATTGTTTGGCTTGTCCTCATTAAGCAGGAGGGGGTCTGGGCTGAATTTCCTCAGTAAAACCTTTGCTGATTTTACAGCTCAAACACCCCTGTAATCACCCGGTACTCAGATAAGAAACAGTCCTCTGGCCTTTTTCTTTTTACTTGCATATTACATTGCATTTTATTTTTTTTCCATTTTTATTAAGTTATGTTTGTTGTACAAGGGAGATTCATCATGACAAGTCCAAATAGCCTTTCATTGTACATTGGTTAGATGGCCTTTACCATCTCCCCCTCACCCCTATCCCCTCCTGCCTGGTTCTATTTCCTATATGTTTGTAAAGCTGGTATTCCCTCACTTTCGACTCCTCCATTCACCCCCCCCCACCACAAGTACCCACCCCCCACTGTACCTATTTTGCAGTCCTTTCTTTCATGATTAATTCCAAAGTCAATGTTCAAGGGATTTCCCAGTGTATCCCTACTGTAACTTTATCTGCTTGTTTACCTTTTGTCCTTTATTATTTCATGGTCATTTTTTCTCCCTCCCTACCTCCTTGCCTCCCTCCCTACCCACCTGCCTTCCTTCCTTTCTTCTTTCCTCTGCTTCCCTTCTCTGCCCTTCCTTGGGACAGGAAAGGAAGTTGAAATCTATCTGGTTAGGGAACTGGGGAAACTGGGACATCTCATGAAAAGCTAGTTCCTTAAAATCCTGTGATTGGAAACTCATGCAGTGTTTTGTATTAATGCATTATTTCATTAAGAAAAAGTAGATTAGAAAATTAAAACAAGTGTCTGGAAAACTGAGAGGACACCAAAACCTTACTGTTCGGTATGAATTTTTCCTCTAGAAGTTACTATTCTACTTCACCCTTATTTCCAATTCAATTAAACACCCACTGGGTACAGAGCCCTGACAGAAAAAAATGGGAAAAGGCTACTATTGTGGCTAAAAGAACAGAGCTTTGGAATCAGTCAAACGTGGGTTTCAGTCAAGGCCTGTAGTTATGTGACCACTGGGCAAGTTACTTAGCCTTTGGAACTTAGTTTCCAGAATTTCATAAGGGCCCTCACCTTGCAGGGCTGATGTGAAGATGAGAGGAGGTGTCTTGTGCTTAGCCAGTTCCTGGAGCAATAGCAGGCACCCATTTCTCCCGCCTCCACCACCTTCTCAGTCTGACTCACATCCTCACCTCTTCACAAGCTTCACTTTGCTAGTAATATGGCCCTTTGATTTACTGGGTAGTCTGAACAAAAGCAAATGCATATTCTCTCTCTCTCTCTCAAACCCCTTTTAGATGTCAAAGTCACAAAACAAAGGGTGAGAATAAACATCAAGGGGAAAGAAATCTTTCTTGGAAAACATGAGCATCAGTGTGGGACAGAGCTCTGGGTGTGGATTGGAGGGTGCTCTTGGGCAGAACGGGTGTGGCCCCCTGCCCTCTCTCAGCAGCTTGGCTGAGAGCCAGAATCCAAAGGGTCCCAGAGCAGCAAAAGATCTAGGCAAATCCCAGGCACATGCAAACCCAGAGCAAGAGCCTGGGGTCCTGGCTTGCAGTCCCCTATACCAGTAGTGCTCAGGTCCCTGCCTCACCACAGAGCTCTAGATTGGGACGCTAACTAACCCCCCTCAAGTTTTCCCTAAGAGTCTTCTTCTAGGAGAATTAACATTTTGAGTTCGGCACTTGAACCCACAAGGGAGACTATGCGTAGTGTAGGTTTTGCAGTAACCGCCTGAATGCTAGTCCATCAAATCAGCTGTTCCCTTATGGGAATGGGAGATGCGGTGATGAACAAACCATTCGCTGCATGGACACAGTAGAGCCCCTGTGACTCGCCTGTCTTGGGTCACCTGCATTCCATAGCGTCGTGCTTGTACTCGTGCTCACGTGGTCACCTAGGGGCGGGTAGGGGCCATCATGGGGCCGCAGGGCACAGCCTCATCCTTGGTGAGTGTGTGGCCAAGCGGCAGCCCGTGTTCCTAGCTTACTCTAAGCGCTGGCAGGAGGCCTGGGTCTCACCAGCAGAAGCGTGTGCAAGCTGGGAGGGTCAGTCCATTCCAGACCCAAAGCCCTGGAGCACCCCCATCTCCATGTGTGAAGTAGCTTCCTCCCTCAGCCTGCAAGGGTCCGATTTGCCATCGAAAACGACGACCTCTACTTTTTTCTTTTGTATTTTGATAAACACTGAAGAAGTTGGAGCTGTTAAATTTATCTTGGGGAAACCTCAGAACTGGTTTATTTGGTGTCATGGAACCTCTTACTGCTTTCGATACACGATTAGTAATCAACTGTTTTGTATACTTGTTTTCAGTTTTCATTTCAACAAGCACTGTAATTATAGCTATTAGAATAAAGTCTCAACTATTTGAAAAAAAAAAACATTTTGAGTTCGGGTCACTCTCCTAGAAATATACCATTAGTACTGCCACATGCAAATGATTTGTGAGAATTCCTTCACTGTCTAGTCATTGGAAAGTTGCCTTCAGTGTTAACAAATCCATTCTGGTGCCTCCCTGTCTAAGAAGGCCACTGTCCACCTTCCTTATGTGATAATGTTCTATAAATAGACCAATGAAAGCACAGACACAAAACCTTTGTTTTGGCTGTGGCAGAAACATGTGCGTGTACAAGAATACAAACTTGCTGTGTGATTTTGATGAGTCTTTCAAGGACAATAGATTATGGGAGGCATAAAGAAATAATACTGTGGAAGGGGAGAATTTCACATTCTAGGCAAGGGTTAAGGGGTGGCTCACCAAGTGTCAGTGCTGTCTGAATCCCCAAGGGGATATCATTCAGGTAGAGATGTAACCCTGGCAATTGTCAAGAGCACAGATTTGGTAGAGATGGAAACCCAGAATTCCAGAAAGCCAGCAAGTGAAGCTGAAATAAGGCCCTATCCACTGAGAAGGGGAAGGGTGTTAGCTGATGTGTGACTTGTGTCTGTGTTCGTGCCTGGGGCAGTAGAAGTTATAGACAAGTCAAGGAGGGGAGGTTGATTTCAGGAATAAAAGAGAGTTCCCAGGAATATAGGTGTGGAGTTGGGGTGAGGAGAATCAAAGCAGAAGAGCTTTCATAAGTCACTGAGATTAGGATTCATTAATTAGGAACATCCTCTAAAAGAGGAATTCAGTATGCATTACACGTGACAGTGCTATCCCACAATGGTCTGTACTAGTGACATGGCATGCCACGTAGCTGTGGACACCTGGCTTCTGACTAGCAAATGATTAAGAGTAACTTCGTCTGCTCCAGCATCTGTACTATGCTCATTGCCCTGTGCCTGGACCTCTGTAGGTCTCACCCTGGGCTCCCTATCCTCATTGCTGTGGGTCCCTTGGGCAAGGCTCCAGTGTTCTTGCCATAATAAAACCTTCTTCTAGCTTAGGAGCATACCTCACTAGAACTTTCTTCTAGTGAGAAATGGCACGAGGGGTTCTTTGGTCTTCCAGTAGCACATCCAGGTCTCTGCTTTGACAATGCCAATAAATATGATGGCAGTAAGGGTGAGGGACGAAGTCAGGGCCTATGGCTGTGACAAGGACAATCAGATTTCTCACCATGGCCATTCTCCCCCTTTTCTCTCACAGCAGTGTTACAGGGGACTGTGATATCTCTGTGAGCGACCCAGTGGTCTATGGGACGTGGACTTGGGACCCTCTGTGACACAACATGCCGCGTGGGATAATGACAACACAGAGAGGAAAGAGTCCTTTGGTCACACTCCCTTGGCTCCTCTTGGCCACAGCAAGCTGTCTTGCCGACTTGAGTGAGTGCCTCCCTTCTCTTTCTCAGCCTGTCCCTCTGGGAAGAACCCTTTGCTCTGACGTGTGGTGGAAGCACCAAGTTTCCTAACAGCTGTTATAGCACACTTCATTCCCTTCAGGGACACACTCAAGAATACAAGATGAGGAATGATCAGGACAGCACCATATTGGTTACACTTTGGTATTTTTATTCATTTCAAAAGTATGTCAGAGGTGGGGGAGGAATAGCAACAATAATAACTACCTTTCTGTTGTGCATTTATCATAGAAGACCATGGCAGGCTATTTTCACATGACTGTAAGTCTCATGACAACACCGAATCAAGCATTATTTTTTATCATTTTACAGATGAGACAAAAAGGCCAGAGTCACATGGCTCAGAAGTAGTAGCTGTCCAACTCCCGGCAGAGCACCCCCAAATCTACTCTTAAGAAACAAAGACAGGTTGGGGGATGGGCTCAGGCAGTAGGTTATTCAGAAAAATATCATCTCCCCTAGGTGCTCAATTTTGGAAAGCTGTCTGGGGGCTGTGCTTCTAAATCAGCAATGTTGCTGATTTCTTGTGGGCATCAGTTAATCACTGCCTTGTTCTTTCTCCAGATGAGGTCCCTCAGGTCACCGTCCAGCCTGCGTCCACCGTCCAAAAGCTTGGAGGGACTGTGATCCTGGGTTGTGTGGTGGATCCACCATGGGTTAATGTGACCTGGCGCCTGAATGGGAAGGAGCTGAATGGCTCAGATGATGCTCTGGGTGTCCTTCTTACCCGAGGGACTCTTGTCATAGCTGCCCTCAACAACCATACTGTGGGACGGTACCAGTGTGTGGCCCGGATGCCTGCAGGGGCTGTGGCCAGCGTGCCAGCCACAGTGACACTAGCCAGTAAGTCCGTACCTTTGCCATTATGCATAGTGTGTTTCTACCTCCTTTATCCCACTATTTCTTTCCCCCCATCACCCATACCCCTTTCATTAGTCAGACCAGAAGGGTTTAAATTGCTAAAATTTCAAATCAGAGGGCAGTAGCTGTCCAACAATCCACAGTGAATGGAGCACCATGGCACCCTTGGAAAGCTCCACTCCAAGCCAGCTTGATGTCTGGAGTGAGCATCTACAAAGGGTGACCTGTCCTGGGGGGCCCAGAGTTGGGCCACACCTACCCTCTCCACACCACACTGTCCACCCTGTCTGCCCCATCACCCATTCTCACAGTGGTTACAGGCTGAGCATTCACCCGGATGCTGGACAGACCCTGCCCACCCCAGACTTGGCCTTAGCATATATATTTCAAAAGCCTGGAATGGAATACAGACTGTAGAACATAATGAAAAGAAAACTGTGTGACAAAGAGGTAGAGAGAAGACAAACAAGGAAGAGATTAAGTGCCAGAGTTATCCGTGACTTCATACTTCCTTTTCTTTCTTTCTTTTTTTTTTTTTGAGTTTACCTGTCTTATTTATGCTGTTGCACTCAGTATAAAATAGTTTAAGATAGTTAAACATTGAGTTAACATTGAGCTTGTGATACAGAATCAGTGTTATTTCTGACCTCTGTTTTCTCTGATTATTACATTACAAAGAACATAGGTACTGAAGCCAACATATGGAAACCAAGAACCAAATGGCTTCTAAGGTCCCTCCCAGCTGGGCAATTCTGGTGGATTCTATTTCTGTGTACTTCCTGCCAGATGGTCCTCATGACTGTTCTTATTTCTTTTGTGCTTTTGAAAGCAAGACCTGGTTTTTACAAAATAATTTGAGTATATTTCATGAGGATCCACTAGAACAAACTTGGGGGCCAAGTGACTTCACAGAGTCACAGCTGGAAGAGGTGCCTTAACCAGGACAGGTGTTTCTAGTTGCCCCTGCATTGTCCCTACTTGGCCACATAATGTTAGACCAGGTGGAGGTAGGCAGTGTGACACATTACCTTTATATATAATTACCATTAGGTGTACAATGGCCCCGGACCTGCATTATCTGAGTTTCTAACCTTTGTACATATAGGAAATATTCTACTGAGGTCTGCAGAGCAACCCCAACTCCCATTCTTCTGTGTTGAGCCTATAGGCAGGAAATACAAAGAATTATCTCCAACTTGACCCCTCTCCTGAAGTGTTGGAGATAGGGAAACTTGTCAAGACTTTAATGGTGTTTGGATTTAAACTTTGAGAAGATGTCTGGGACTTGTTCCTTTGTGACTTAGCAGTGTCCCTTTATCCCTGAGAGTCCTGCTTTGGGCTTCCACATCACCATTATGATTGACATTATGGATGATGTGGTTCAAGGAAATTGGCACAGGTAATACCAAAGGCAGCAAAATTCTGAAATGCTGGGGTTCCTGGGGTTATTGAGACATGAGCTCTGGGAGGAGAGTGGTGAGGGATGGGGAAGTAAAAAAGCAAGGGAGAAAAGCTTCCTCTTGCCCTCTGGTCTCCAGGTCCCTGGAGGGATGTCACTGTGGGAGAGTAGAATGGAGGCTGCCAGCTGTACTCCTGTTTCTTGGGAAATAACCAAGTGGCTGTCCCCTTTTCTAAAGGGGGAGGGCAGAGCATGTCCTCAGCTGTCTCCCACCTGGGATAGGCTGACCCTGAGCTGCAGCTAAGGAGTCCCCTCTCCCCCAGTGGGAGTCACTCTCCTTTGTGGGTGAAGGAGCACCGTGTCCAGCCTCTGGCAGCAGGCCTAGTGCTGGGAGGCTGGCTGCCCCCTTCTCCATCTGTGCTGTGGAGGGCTGGGAGGCTGAGGTGAAGAGGGTAGAGATGGGAGAGGTCATCGCAGCATGTGAAGAAGGGCTGAGGTTGGATCTACGCTTCCTATCACCATACACATCCTACCTCCATGCTTAGGTTTTTAAATTATAATTGCATTATAGAAATTTTAGAATATATAAAAAATAATCTCTCCCTTAAGTCTGCCATCTTCATACAACCACCATTTTCATTTTAGTGTGTACTCTTTTCAATTCAGGTTTTTGTTGTTGTTGTTTTGTTTTGTTTGTTTTTTGAGACAAAGTCTCACTATATAGCCTAGGCTCGGCTCCTTCCAGTCTTTACTCATACCCACATTTTTACATTGTTGTAATGATGCTACTGAATAATAGTTTCTCTTCTATTTTCTCCCCTTTGGCATTGTATGATAAGCATTTTTCACTGGTCATAGGATAATTTACTTTTTCTTTTTTAATGAAAAAATGCTATGGTAGAGTAAAATAATTCTACTAATCCTAAGTGAAAAATGCAATGCATTTTTTTCGTAAGTGCACACCAGCACTGTAGCAAATCCAGTCAGATCCCCTCATAGCCAATCCACCCTCTCAGCCCCCAGCTAGGCATGACCATAATTACTGATGGCTCTAGAGCTTTCCCAGGTAGCTCTACCAAAATGTAGTGAGCCCTCTTCCTACTGATGGGCAATTAGGTCACTTGTAGTTGTTTATTATTATAAATAAGATATGTCTTTCCCCAACATGGTGCCTTTAAAAGTTATCTAGGAGGCCATTTTCACCTGCACATAGTCAGCATGTCTCTGTGGGGCTCAAGAAATTCCATAAGCACTCATTTGGCCTCATAAGGAGTCAGGCTGAAGCTTTTATTGCTTGGAGAAGGAAGAGCTGGGGAGGAGAAGATTTATTTTGGAGCTCTCCTTTTGCTTCAAGGTGTATCTTGTGAGGAGAGACAATTTATAGTCTTTGTTTTAAAAATATTCCTGGCTGCTGCTTTCTCTGTGCTTGAAGGGGTATGTGGTTGGCAAAGAGGATAAAGGAAGGTTTCGATGGCTGCCCAAGAAGGCACAGTGAGAGAAGAAGGAGCATGTGCAAGTGTGGAGCTGGTCTAGATTGAAAGCCAGTAACAACTAATTTGTCATGTAGATGTGAATCAGAAGTGGAACGTTTGGACCTGACTAGAAGGAAGGAGAGAGACTGGGAATGGAGTGAGCAGGCTGGAGCTGTGTCCTGCAGAAGAGGGAGTTAGTGGAATAGAACTTTAGCCTCCCAAGCTCAGAGGAGGCAGCACTAGGGTGGCGGGAAGTTGAGTAAGGGAGAGAGAAAGGGGTGCTGTCTTTGGGTTAATGCCGCTGGGGGATTTGGCCTAGACTCAGCAGTTAGATTAAGTTTCTGAGAGCACATTCCTGAGCAGAATGGAGGCTGTGTTTTGCTGGTTGGCTGGTGTACAAGAAGGCTGCTCGGTAGATGGGATTACGGAAGGCATGGTCTGCATTTAGAGGAAGGCTGGGCAGCAGCGTGCCAGTGCACAAGCTTGCACACCCCACACGCTCAGCATTTATGACTGTCTTCTCCTCTGGCCTCTTCTGCATGCCTTCATTAGTATGTTCATCCTCACATAAAACTGTTGCTGTTAGGCCTACCTGGCAGCATGCCACCTCCCAGCCTAACTCCTGGAGCTCACTCAGAGCTTTAAGCTATAGAGCCAAGGACCTGGCTGGAGGATTCAGGGGTGGGGAGGAAGCCTCTAGAGAACTTTGCTGCCCAGGCCTCCATTATGCCAGGCTTGGGTTTCATCCTAATCTAGTGACATTAGCTTCTGGGTTTTGGTAAAATGGAGCCAGCAGTTGAAAAGCACCTGAAGGGTCTCACATATGTGTGCTCTCCCACCCTCTAGCCAGGCTGCCAGGCCACGTGGATAGGGACCCTTCACTCTTGGTAGGTGTGCCGACCTCATTTTAACCTAAGCTTCATTTTTAGTAAATAAATCTTTCACTGCTGATGCCTTGCTTTGGGTCACCTTGTCTAGCTCTTGCTTTTTGAAATGCCTTTGACTTTGCTCTCCTTCTTCCACTTCTTTTTCTCTTTCTTTTTCACAAGTTATAACAGGTGGCCAACCACCCTATGTGGCTCAAATTTCCCACTGTGCTCCTGAACCAACAGATACCACCAAGGGAACGTGGAACTCCTACTGGACCCTGATTCCACCTGCGTGGTTCTCAAGACAGCATAGCAAGTAGTCACAGCAACTCCTTGGAGCTGCCATGCAATGTGACAGCACCTCCCTATCCCCTACCTCTGATGACCTGCCATTCAGATAAAGTCCTGTGTAATCCTTTACTTTTACCTTTTTCTACTTCTTTAAAAAATCAGTTCTTCCATCATCCCTTGATCCTAGTTATAGTTGGTAGTAAAATATGTAGTAACTTCTGTATTGGGAATTTTAGTCTTCAGGCTAATATGAAGTTTTAAGATAATCAAAAGATGTGTAGCCTACCATAAAACCTCTGAGCATGAATACCAGGCATGTATTCCCAAGTGACCCTTTCTCTGGTTTTAGAGATGACCAGGTAAAGAGACTGACAGGAAAGAAAGGGGTTGCCCCCTAGGCAGCTGTTCTCATGACTCTGAGTTTTAAGCAAATGTTAGAAAGAGATGAGGAGCTCTTTGTTACCATATTTTAATTTATTAAATTCAATAAAACGAAGAGCCACACTAATATAATAGAAAAATTAAGAAACTAAAATTTTATACCATGGGTTCAAATCTTAACTCTGCCAGAGTTGTGTGACTTTGGCTAAGTAGTTAATCTCCCAGATTGCCTCAACTGTTGTGAAATGGACACAATAACAATGACATCAGTAGGCTGGCTCATAGTTTGTTTGGTTTTGGTTTTGAGGCTCAAGCAAGAGAGAATATATGATAATAATATTCTGAAGCATTCTAGAAATTCCAGGCTTTATTTGTTGGCCCATTTGGTCAGCAAACATTTATAGAGCATCTCCTAAAAAAAGGCTGTGGAGTCTATGTACAACCCTATTCTAGTCATAAGCAGAGCCAAGAGAAGAAGAGAAAACTAACCCACTCCCCACTCCCAGTGAGTTTCTTACTCCCTGCATGCATGTGTCCTCCAGTCCAGAGTCACACTTCCAGTTGTCTTCAAGTGCAGCCACTGTGTATATTGGTGCAGTCACAGAGCTGCCCGCCATTTCTGAGGGCTGACTGCTGCCCATTATTCCTTCACACAGAGGTTGGTTTGCACTGGCAGTCTGAGCTGTCTTTGACCCTCAGTGTGACAAATTTTATAAACTGGCCATGGCTCTTCTAGCTCAGCTCCCTCACCTGTCCTTCTCTTCAGACATTGCATTAACACCATGTCGGTTCTGACTGTGAGCTAGTGTGGGCCATTAAGGGCCATCATAGATATTTCTTTTTGAAAATACTTCTAGATTGCTTTATGTCAGGGTTCTTTTAACCTGTTCAGGGTTCTCCAGAGAAAGAGAACCAACAATGTATGTAAGAAGTTTAATTATGTATACCTAATATAAATGTATCACTAGATATTATACAGAGATGGGTGGTTATTTTAAAGAATTAGCCTATGCAGTCTTTAGAGTAAGTATGAAAAGCTGATGTTGCTTTCTTGAGTCCCAGTCAGAACTCAGGCATATTTTTTATGTTGTCCTTCTCTGGAAACCTTCGTCTTTGCTCTTAAGCCTTCAACTGTTTAGATGAAACTCACCCCATTATAGAAGGCAATCTGTTTTACCTGAGATCTACTTATGGTAAGTGTTAATCACATCTAATCTAAAAAATACCTTGACAGCAAAGTCTAGACTAGTGTTTGACCAAACAACTATTCACTATTGCCTAGTGAAGTTAACACATGAAATTAAACCATCAAAATCTCCCACTGGCCACCTCAAATATATGATCTGCCAGGGATAGTTTAGGAACATGTCTCTTTGGAGGCAATGGGAAAAGTTGGATTCCCCTGAGTTCAGCTCCCAGAATCTCCAATGGTCCATTCACACCAAGGTATTCTTCTACTATTAGTACAATGGTAATTTCTCAACTTTCTGGAGCCATGAACTCCACTCAGACCTCTCAGACCTCTGTATGGTCTAGATTTCAGTCTTGGATGGCACTGCTCCATGGGAAACTGAAGAGACTCTGTTGTTCCAAACTTTCTTGGAGGTTGCAGGCATAACTTTGTGCAGCCTTCTTGCTTTGGCACCTGTGTATTGCTTTGGAATCAGGCATCTCAGATAATTTTGGCAATTTCATTAAGGCCTTCATTTCTGAATTTTAATTTTTTACTGGTCTTGATATTCTAATTTTTATTTGTATGTGTGTATATGTTGATTTTTAATTTAAAATTTAGCTTATGTTTTATAGTGTATATTCTTACAAGCCACTTCAAATTCTCTGTGAAACAGAGGTGGAGAGGATGAGAGGAGAAACAAGCAAGCATGCAGAAACTCATCATCAATCCAGTGCACATTTCTTTCATTTACTGCAATTGCTATAGTGTTCTCACCAGAATATATTCTCTTACCTCAATTTATAAGCTAGCCTCTTTCAGTTTCTTTCTCAGTGTCATTGCCACTTAACAATGAATTCTATCCCTAAAGACTTCTATTAAATAAGACAAAAACAAAGCTCATGAGTCCCACTTGAAAAATTGCAAACACTCCACTCCCTAGTGCTGACTTCTCTATTTGGATGTTTTGGAGGTTGATGTCTTAGGAATTGGGAGGTGTTAAGAATTTCCAATCAAGCATGGTAAGACCTGGTCCCCACCACTGAGGACCTCTCAGACTAATGGAGAAGATGGACTTCATTATGCCAGCCTCATGAGTTGCCTGACAGAGATGTGAATAGATTTTTATGGGAGCTCAGTGGGTAGCCACTGATTCATTTCAATTTGGGGGGATTGAGGAAGACTTGAGTCTTGAAGAATATGTATAGATCTGCCTTTATCTTTAATTTTTTTTATTGCTTTTTTTTTGGGTGGAGGAGTTGGTTTTGGTTTTGTTTTGAAACAGGATTCTGCTGTATATCCTAGACTGGCCTGGAACACACTGTGTAGCCCAGGCTGGCATTGACCTCTCCATCTTCCTACCTCTGCCTACTGAGCGCAGGATGACAGGCATGTGCAACCACACCTGGGTATCTTTAATTTTTTGAGTCACTACACTCCTGTTGTTGGGCTTTTACCAACTAAATTCAGCTCTCTGAATTGTAGACTCCATCATAGGCCCAGCACAGTTCTGGGATGGCATGGCACAAATAATTCCCTAGTTAGATATTTCCATGGTGAACCCCACTGAATTCATGATCTAATCACCAGTTAGTTGTGTCTCTCTTACTAGCCCAACTCCTTTCCCACTTCCCTCTTTTCTTGTTTCATTTTTCTTTTCCCTTTGGGAATGGGCATGATTTGATCAAGAAAGGACATCTTAGAATATGCCCTCCGGCTCCACTCTCTCCCCGCTCCCGCCCCCCAGTCTGGCTCATTCCACCAGTGACTCTCTAACAAAACAAGAAAGAGCCATTTGGTCCAAATTGAAAAAACATTTGTGTGTTGGTTTGGGTGTCTCAGAATCCTGTGCAAGCCTTCTGCATTGGGATGAAGGGATGGCTGCGGGAAGAAGAGTTGGGGAAGCAAAGAAAACACAGGTGGCTTCCTGAGCTGCCCCAGGAGGGGAAGGAAGTCAGCAGCTGGGGCCTAGTGTGAGTCTGTCTTGGTTGGGAGGGACAGAGACAGTTCGACTTGCAAGTCAAGAATTAGAAAAGGAAAATTAGCTTGGCTTAAAAGTGATAAATTATGTGTGTTTTACTTAGCCAACTGGGCATGAAAATTATTGAAAAGTAAGTTAGTCCCAAAAGATGGTAAGCAATTTTAATACCTTTGAATTTCTTAGTAGGAGATGAATAAGAAATACTTATAGCTTTAGGTCAAAGTCATATTAACCCTTTGTTTTCTATTGGATAAGGCAAAAATTCACATCTGACAAGAATTTCCCCTGATATTTTGGTGAAATCTTCAAATGGCATTAGCAACACTAATCCAATCCATTCTGGTGCAAGCATGTAGACAAATCTGGTATGTATACTGCCCAGGACTTTGTAGCAACAAACACCTGCCCCCACACAGCCAGGGGTGTATGTCTGTATATTTACCAAACTGATCTCAAGACCATAGTTAATCTTCTACCAAAGACACATTTAAGGACTCTCAACTTCTCCCCTGACCACATCTTTTGTACACAGCCCCATGCTTAACATCCATTTTCTATAAGAGAAAAAGGAAGACTGGTGGAGTGGTTCAAGTGGTAGTGCTAGCACAGGATCCTAAGTTCAAACTACAGTACCACCAAAAATAAGAAAAAAGGGAGACCATATAGTATGTTGAGTTCTATCTCAAGGCTGAAGATGACAGAAGGATTGATTTTTGAGTTGAAGTCAGTGGGCCGCTGTTTGGAACATGAGGTAAGGTGGTTCTTTTAAAATAGTTGAAAAATTAAGGGAGTTGATGAGTCCCCTGGCTCCCCCATATTTGTGTGTACATGTTGTGGAAAAGCTTAGTGATTTTTATTTTGACCTTGTTTTCAGTTGTTCAACCATTTTTGGAATCTGGTAATAATCCTAAGAACTAGAGAACACATCTAAATTAAAGAATAACCACTTAATAGAAAAAATGTAAACACATGCCAAAAAAAATCCAATAACTCACTGAAGCAAAAACAGCATGATTTTTTTTTTTAACCCCACCTTTTTGGCAGTACTGGGGGGTTGAACTCAGGGCCTCATGCTTGCTAGGCAAGTGCTCTACCACTTGAGCTTCCAAGCCAGGATTTTTTTCTATAGGGAGAATTCTGCTTAATTTCCAGTGACTGTGTTTCTCTTTCTTGGTGACTCCAAGAACCAAATGGAAAACTCAAGGTCCATCTTGATGCTTGCTGTCCACCTAACACATCTCCACCCCACATCCTATCTTATTCTTCTCTTGTTTTTAGAATGGTGCTTTCCTTTCTATTCCCCTCCCACCTCCCTTGTATTACTAATTTACTCTCAGTTTTTAGGACTCAAGTGTCTTCCCTAGGTTTCTTCTCTTAACCCCCTCACCTTTTCATGTCTGGAATAGGGTCTCCCTTTCCTAGTTTCCTTAGTATGTTGGGTTTACTTTTAGAGCCCTCTGCTACCATGGTATTTTGCTAGAGGGCAGCAGCTGTTATGGTTTATATCTGTGTCCATAGTGCTTTACCCAAGGCCTGCCACATAGTAGGCCTTCAGTGGCTGTCTAGAAAGATGAAGCCTCCCAGATAAAATGTGTTTGAAATCCAGAAGGTGAAAAAAAGCATATAGGTGGTGAATAAAGATTTCAAGTTTGTTTCATCAAATTCTGATGTATTAAGAGTTTTCAGGAATAAATAAGAAAGAACGAAGCAGGAACTTGTAATACAAACAGGTGGAAAATATAAATAGATTCAAGAAGGAGTTAGAAAAATTGATGAGTGTCAGAAGCATAAAAGGCACTTAAAAGAAATTGAGATATTCAGAGGAACCTCTGGAAACTTGACTGTGGCTTTATGTCCTACCAGGCACCTCACAGGACAGTGTCAGAGGTCATGGGTGGACAGTTCAGTAGCCACTGTTGTTGATGAAAGTATGTAGATCCCAGGTGTGTAGGAAGAAAGAATGAGGACTAGTCCTAGAACAGTGGTCCTTCCTCTCCCCCTGTAATTCTGTCTACAAGGGCCAAGCCAAAGACCTCCATTCCTCCTTGAGCTCCTTGGCCTCCAGTTTCACTCCTCTCTTCCTGTGCAGGCCGCCAGCCCCGCTGAAGACTGTGCCAGGATCCAGCTCTGGCTGTGATGCTGTGGACCACCAGGATTCACGTTAATTTTCCATTGCTAAGTTTATAGTTTATATTTGGATGATCAGAGAAATATGTGTAATGTGGGTTGCTGGCAAGTAAATCTTTCTTTCCTTCTTTCTTTCTTCAGTGTATTTTTTTCCAAACCATTTCATTCCTTCACTGAGTCCAAAAGAACCACCCCCCCCCCAGCTTTTTGAACCAGCCCTACCTCACAGCAGCTCTGACGTCAGATAAAATGCGATGCTCTGTGGACATCTCTCTCTTCATCTGGCTGCCAGACTCGGAGACGTGGCTCCATCTTCGACTTGTCTTTGAAGATTAATCGCATTTCTCATTCTGTTATGTCTTTTTTTTTTTTTAATATTTTTTAATTGGTTCAAGCCAAGAGATTCCTGAAGCCTTAGGCCAGTTTATTGCAAATCATTTAATGACATTGCAAAATTGGTTCTTTTTATTCTCTCTCCTTCCTCTCACTCCTCCCTTTGTGCCCTCTATCCTGCCCTGCCTACTCCTGGTTTTTTCCCTTCTGACTTGGCTTTGATTTTCTGCTCTTAGCCCCCCAATCCCTTTCATCTCTTTTCCATTTTCACCTTTCTTCCATAGTTCAAATTGGGGTACAAACCCCACCTCGACTGAAAGGAGAAGAAAAAGACAAAATCTGACAACTAGTGTATTTGACATCTGCAAAGGTTTTTTTTTTTTTTTTTAACTCCCCATGGAAACTGTTTTTATTTAAATGAAAGAGAGCATGCCTTGCTTTCATCAGAAAGTGTGTTTGAGAAATTTCATGTCATGTTTCCATGGCTGTCAGGAGAGAGCTTTGTTTGGAGCCAAAATTATTTGTGCAGTTGGACTGGCAGAAAAAAACTCCCAAAGACAGCAAACATATTTATCCACCATCCTGGCCTGCAAAGTGAGGACAGCACACCATGCCAACTCTCTAAGTTCTCTGTGGCTCACTGGTCCTGGCTTAGGCTAAAATGCTGGTAGAGGAGGTGAGAACCGCATTGGTGGATGCCTCTCTTGTGAACGATTGTATCCTGCCTTGTGTTGCCCTTACCTGTTTTGTCTATTAGATTAGAAGTTCTCTGTGGTTGGAGGTTATCTTTGTTTTTCCCCTTGCATTTCCTGTAGTGCCTGGCACAACAAATAATTCTGATCCCTTGGCTGGCTGAATGAAGGCATCAAGGATGGTCAGAGGAATAGCACTGTACTGAATGCTGACTACAGAACATATTACTTTGGCCCAGCTTTGTGAGCTACAGTTAGGTTGGGCTTTAGTGGTCTGTGTGCCAGTGCTACACACTAGTAAAAAGCTTAATCACTTCCCCAAATGTATGGCTTCTGAGAAGCCTGCCCAGTTCATAGTAAGCCTGTCTACTCTCCAGGTGCCAGGCGTCTGAACTCATGAGCTCCATCAGCTTTAACTCTACTCTCCCTCCATTCTTGTCCCCATCCTTAGGAGATGACTTTTGTGGTTTTCTACCTGTAAAGCACTGTATTTCAAAGACTAGCAGGGAAGTCATGCCAAGCTGTGGTTTCTTGGGTGACTTTGTGGGGTGAGAACAGTATGTGATTCTTTACCCCCACATTGCCTGAGGCAATGCCAAGGACCCTTGACCTTCTTAGACTCACACTCAAATCCATCTGTAGCGCCATGAGCCAGGGGCTCAGCCAGCGAAAGCTCTCTCCTTCCTCCACACACAGCCCACTTGCCAAAAGGGACTGAGGTTCAGGGAAGGACCATAGAGTCAGCTGCCACTGAGTAGTGCTCCACAAGGGCAGTCTTTCTGACTCTGTAACATCAGCCACAGATACAGCAAGCTGCTACAGGGACAAGTTGAGGCTTGGCGGCCGTGAGAGCTGGGGAGTAGACTTAAGAGTGAGCCCAGAAACCGTGAGCCCTGAGGTTGCTAAACCATCCGGGCAGCATTGCCAAGCAAGCCCCATGAGGTGCCCACAATCTGGTGGGTTCCATCCAAATCTTAGCAGATGAGTACAGGCTTGTCTTGTGATCCCCGAGAACACTGAAGAAGGAAGGACAGGACTGTATGTGAAAAATGTTTTCATGGCCACAAGACCAAAGTTGTTTCAAGCATTCAGCCTCATTCATAGTGATGGGGATATTGATGACTCTCACAGCATCTGGCCAAAGGTGCCATTTTTCTTGGCTTCTTACGTAAACAGAATAGAGCTTTGATTCACAACCCCTAATGGAAGACTTAGGGAGAAGACTGAATGAGGAAACCCCTTGAAAGTGATGGTTAAGGTTATAGACACTGGGGGCATTGATCCAAGAACCAATACACTTTGTAACTGGATGCTTAACATCCATGAAAATTGGGAGATAAGCCTTCAATTAAGATTTGACAGTTTGTATTGAGGATGTGTGAACATATACCAAATATTATAATTTACTTCATAGTCCTACTGAGCTTATTAACAGTGGAAGGATGGAGACTAGAAGAAGGTGGTGAGAAAGTTCAAAGGACTCAAGATAAAATTTGTCCATTCATAGTTCACATATGAGCTTGGTAAGGGAACCACCCCCAAGTGCCTCTAAAAGTCTTTCTTTTTTCCTCCATGGCCAAAAGAAATGTGCCTGTAAGTGTGAGGAGGAAGCACAGAGCACACCACAGGATGTGTAGTTGAACAAATCCCTGCAACCTGTGCATCCTACAGAAGTGAGTCATTGGAATATTCATTTTTCCCTTGGAATTTGAGCTCTTAGAAGGAAGGAATCAGGCAGGGTCTGTATGGAGCTGTCTCAGAAAGCATAAAGTTTTGTGAGTCAGTAAACTCAGAGGTGGCTCCAAAGAACAGAGCTTCTGACCTATGGAAAGCTGAGAAACAAGAGGGTGCCTACTGGCATTTGATTAATGTGGACAAGTTAATGAAGTTGATGGAAGGATGCATGGAGAGAGAATGCAGAAGAGAGGTATGGGAGAAGGTAAGAGGATTAAAGCTGCAAAAACATTCCCCTAATGGATTTCTCAAACACACCAGTCAACAGGCAAGGACAGGTGTCCTGTCAAACCATTTCCCATGAAACCTGACCCACCCTTCTGCAATTTAGGCCTGCTAACCCCCTTTGTAACTAGAGGGCCTGCCACTTCTTCTTGGTGAGGCATGGCTGGGCAGCCCAGGGCCTCTGCCAGGAAACCAGCTTTGCAGAGCCAGAGCTTGGGAACAGGCTGCTCTCCTTCACATACAGCCAACTGGGTCGCCTCTGCATCTGCCCAGCTGATGACTGATTAGGCTGTTATTGATCATGAAGTCTCCACCCCTCTCTGGCCTCCTTTCCTGCCCAGAAACACTAGGAAAGGGGGCTGCCTGATTTTTAGATCATTCATCACTTCATTACTCTGCCTTTGATCCCTTAGTGAAACTCAAGTCTTACTCCAGCAGCCAAATTGGGAGTGTTTGTTCTAGCGAGACAGCAGCTAAGGCTTAAGCTTGGGAAGCGTAAAGCGGGGTGGGGGACAGGGCCAAGGACCAAACTGCTGTTTGTTTGTTTTGAAGCTAAGAAGCTCGCCTGCCAGTGGGCCCTTGTGAGGAGCTGGACTCCCAGCTGGGGTGTCCTGGGTCCTGCCTGCACAGGCTGTTTTGCACATGTTGGCATCAGAACAGAGGGGCCCTTGGGCTGCATGGCTGACCGGTTCCTCACTTTGTGTTTCTTTCACAACACAGCCTTCTGTCTCCACCCGAACAGTCATCACAGAGTGCTGTGGAAGCCAAGAGGGACTAAGTGAGACCCAGTGCTTTCTAGCATTGGGTGGGTGAGGTGGGTGCCTGGCAGAGTGCATGTTCTGTGCAGGGATAAGCCCTCAATTACAATAGGCAGGAGCTTAGGCCATTGAGATGGAGATGGCCTACTGGTGCCAAACTCCTTTCAGTTGCTCACATCTTTCTTGCAAAATGATCTGCTAGGCTTAAGTATATTCTTGCTTGAGGCAAATTTCCTTGGAATGAGGTAAAGAAAAAGAAAGAGGAAAAGAAAAAAAACTTTTGGTGGAGTAGCTTTGGATTTATTGGACCATGGAGAGAGTGCTTCTCAGTACCTGAGGAATTTTCCAGATGCCCCAGAGCACACAATTGCACACAGCTCACTTTGTGGGGAGCTTTCTAACTTGGCAGGTACAGGATTAAGACCTTTGAATTTTTGAAGTAAACTGCTTTCAAAAAATAAAGTTATCAATATTTAGTTAGAACACACTGTGCTCAGGCAATCCCTTCTCCCTTGATCCAAATCCTCTCCGAGAAGACTCATTCACTGTCTTGACTAAGAGGTTCAGCCAGGACTGGTCTACATAATCTGCAGGGTCCCTCGTTCAAATGCAATTGAGCATTTTAAGCTGGTGATAACAGAACATTAAACGAAGCCTTGGCTCCTTCCAAGGGCAGAGATAGGTTGTCCATGAAGCTGGTTTTGGTTCAGCCTTCCACAGTATTCATTCTGAGAAGATTTAAAGAGCATTTGCTATCTTCTGACTATTGTGTGATGGGCGTAGGATTGGGGTGTGATGTGCAAAATTAATAGGCTTCCCAGTAGGAATTTATAACTTAGGGTCAGAAATCACCATGCACAAAATTAAATAATGATGAACTAAGTATTTAAAAACCTAAAGAAAGAACTCCATGGGAGAGCAGACCCTGATCCACAGGCAGCTCTCAATAAGCCTGGAAAGTGAAATGGGGCAAGGAAAGTGAATCAGGCAATCCCCCATTGTTGCTGCGACACTGCTCAGTGAATAGCATGTATCTCTTATTACACATTTATTAAATCTAGTTCATCTCTTTTCTGTAACCCTGAGAGTAACCTCTCAAGAGACATACTATTTTCAAAATAGTTTGCATTGGTCACACTGTTCATAAAACATTTGTTGTGCTAGGCCCTTGTCCTTTAAGCTCACAATATAGACTAAAAACTCAATCAGGGAATTTGGGTTCATAAGCTATGTAAGCAGGAATCTCCTACCTAACTTAGTCACTCGACATGTACTGTCTGCTTAGGACAGGACCTGAGTTATGCTCAGGGGACACATAAGAACAACAAGGTGTGGTCCCTGCCCCTAGGGAGATCACAGTCTAACACATTATAATCAAAGGGGTAATGATCCTTCTTTAATAGATCAATAGAGCTTTCCTCCCTGGCTTGGTCTGACTAAAAGCTTCTGGAAAGTTCCATTAAGTAGGAAACCTACTTCTGTTGTGGTGACAGTAGTTTGTTTTTGTCAATTATCTTTTGTCTTCTGTGGGAAACCTGATTCCTGCCTGCTCTTGTTGCCTTCTGTGAGTTTCATAGACACAACACAGGCAGATGGAGTCTTACAGTGAAATCACAGTAAGTCTTTGGGGGCTGACAGAATTTGGAATAGGCAGCACCCGAAGAGGGTGCTTCCAGGGCTTTCTAAGTACTTTGATGAGGAAAGTGCCTAGGTAAAATATCTTTATCCCTCTTACTTTATATTCCATTTGTTCTATTTCGTCTCTTAATATAGATTCAGCATCAAGCCTGAAAACCAAATTTCCAATTTGGAATATGGTTTTGATGTTACTTTTCAGCAATATCAGTGATCTGGCTCATACAAAGAGATTTTTTTTTTTTGGACTCTTGGATTGTTTGGGAAACATCTTGACCTAGCTCCGTCCTCTCCCAATTTAGATCCTAGTCTTCCTCTGATGGAGCCAAGACAGAAGCGATGGCCATGAGGCTGCCAGAGACTGTAGATTTGGTCAGGACCCTCAGCTCCCCCTCATTTCACTGCTATTAAGCCACACTGGGATACTGCCTGGTGTCTCAGCAGGTCCCTGTTTGCCTCAGAGAATCCTTAGGATAATCCCAGAGTCCCAACCCTGGACCTAAGGAGAAAGTAGCCACATGATGGTATACCTCCTGGAGAGCAGGGATTGGCTTTCCAGTTACAAATCATGGTGATAGTAGTGAGCAGTCAAGTGCAATCTCAGGCCTGTTACTCTTCACTGTGGATGGTTGGGAAGAACCCAAGAGGCTGTCCTTGATTGAATTGGAGAAGGACATTAGCATTCTTCTTCATTGTTCTCTCCCGTTTCTACTAGCTGATCCTCCTGACAGCTGTGCTCAACATTTGTGCCTTGACCATGACCCATGTCCAAGGCAGACAAACAGGGCCAACCCTCCCCCAGCAGAGGCTGGCCTGGGCCAGGCATGGTGCTCAGATCTGAAATCCCAGATACTCCAGAGGTAAAGGTAGAATGACCGCAGGCAGAGGCCACCTGGGTAAAAGCACAAAATCCTATCTGAAAACTAAAGCAAAAAGCTCTCGGGGTGTGACTCAAGTAGTAGAGCACTTGCTTTCCTAGCATGCATGAGGCCCTGGGTTTAACTCCCAGTACCATAAAAAAAAAAAAAAGAAGAGGCTGATCTGTGTCAAAGGCACCTCCTGAGGGAATTCTTTACACTCCCCCAGCTTATGTCTTATGTACACACTGTGTTGAACCTCCATGCAGTGATGAGGACCACACATTCTATCCTTATAAATCTCTGTAAGCAGCAAGACTCTTGAGGAATGACTTGGCACCTTCTGATGACCCCAGTGAGCTCCAAAGGTGTGTTCTGTGATTTACGACACCAGTCTACCTGAGACACCACATTTTAATCTCTGCCAAGGCCTAATGGGCACATTCCCATCTCTCCACAGATCTCCAAGACTTCAAGTTAGACGTGCAGCATGTGATCGAGGTAGATGAGGGGAACACAGCTGTCATTGCCTGCCATCTGCCTGAGAGCCATCCAAAAGCCCAGGTCCGGTACAGTGTCAAACAAGAGTGGCTGGAGGCCTCCAGAGGTGAGCAAGTGGGTGCAAGGCCAGGGTGGAGCTAGCCCCTAGCCCCCTCTGGCCACTGTCAAACCATGTCAATGACTGCCACCTCCTGAACCTCCATGATTGCACTGACAGCCCCATCCTCAGGCTGGCAAGCTGTCTGCTACCCTCACATTTAGCCCTGTAGGATCCTAAGGGGGGGCGGGGGGGGGGAAAGGGTTCCCTTATGGAGAGCCTCTGTCTTGTCATGGAGAATTTCTTCATCCTTTGATGCCCTGGGAGATGTAGCCAAGCTGTGGCTATTTGATCTGGCGCTCAGCACATGATTCCAGATGCTTCCAGTGTGAGTCCCTACCGCTAAGCATGCACAGAATGGCTCCCTGACCAACAGAGCATCCCCAGAGTTTTGGGGAGTGGGCCCTCCACACACTAGAGCAATCTTCTTGGAGCTATTTTACCACTCTCCCCATTCGCCCAGTTCTGTGTTTATCTCAGCAATCACAGCTTCCTGGTCAGTCCACAGTAGACATGACCCAGGGAAGACCACATTGGGGTCCACAGCGTGTCAATGGGGAGGGGTATGTCCCTCAAGATGAAGTCAGCCTCCCCCCATAAATGACCCTGTATATGACACCAGGTTGGCTCAACTTGACCTGATCCAGCAACTCAAAATGTGTGGTGACTTATGCCTACAGTCCTAGCTACATGGGAAACTGAGATCAGGAGGATGGTGGTTCAAGGCTAACCTGAACAAATGGTTCATGAGACTCCCGTTTCCAAAATAACCGGAGCAAAATAAGCTGGAGGTGTGGCTTAAGCAGCAGAGTGCCTGCTTTGCAAGCACAAAGTCCTGAGTTCAAACCCCAGTCACACCAAAATAAAACAAGCAAACCCAAAATGTTTATCTTTAATGCATTCTACAGATTTCCTTGTTATAAAAGGAGTATGTGTTCATTATAGAAAACTCAGAAAAGACAGAAAGCTATTTTTGAAAGGTAAAATCCCTAATCCCGGCACTCAGAAATAACAGAGAGGAGATAGTATTAATGCCCGTGTCCCAGCAAAGGCTTGGCAGTGGCCCTAGGGGAGGCTGATCCATCTGGCATTGCCTAAACAGCTCACACCTGCTACCCAGCAGCAGGCAGTCACCAGGCTTAGTGACACCATGACTCCCAGGAGGGGCCACCAGGACAGAGCTCAGAGCTGACAGCCAGTGCTTTGCTTGCCAGAAGCTGAAGGCCACCCAGTTGCTGGGCTGTAAAGAAGCTGTGAATCTACCTCCTGCCTAGAGAACCTGAACCCATGCCCAGGGTTTCCCCTACCACGGCACCCCAGCAACAGACAAAGCTTGATAAGCCAACCATATGCAAGATGGGCTTCCAGTAGCCACCACGTAGAGGGCAGGGGCTGGGGGTCAGAATAGTTCTCCCCAGTAGCAGAAATTCAATATGAGGTGGCTCTGAGAAGTGACTATGACAGAAACTGATTGGAAGTTACAAATTAGGAAAGATCACCTCTCTCCCACATGTGCAACACGGGCCCCTCAACCTTTACAGAGGCTGTGAGGCAGCATGCACTATGACTCTTTACAAATGAGGAAACAGGATCCAAGAGGTTAATTAACTTACTCAAATCCCGCAGTTAGTATCTAACAGATCCAGGGCTTGAACCCAGGTCTTCTGGACCCCAAGCCCTACATTGCATCCTTTCTACCCTCCCCTAACTACTTGAAAGTACAAACTGTTCTTCACACAGATGCACTGATTTGGGGGCAATCAGTCAGCCAGCTCATTAACCAGTTAGGTGAGTTAGTTCCTCAGCCTTTCCTGCTCAGTGCAAGGTTTTATGGGAAGATCAACATTTTACACTTGGACTGGTTCCCACCCCATGCCCCTTATTCAGTGGGAGCTGCAAGCTGCAGTATTCTGGGCCCAAATTCACTCCATCTTTCCCTTCCCTGCCCTCTCCACAGACAACTACCTGATCATGCCATCAGGGAACCTCCAGATTGTCAACGCCAGCCAAGAAGATGAGGGGATGTACAAGTGTGCAGCCTACAACCCGGTGACCCAGGAAGTGAAAACCTCTGGCTCAAGTGACAGGCTGCGTGTGCGCCGTAAGGGCCAGACTCACCCACTGGGGTGGTGAATTGCTGATGGAGAGTCTGCAAAACTGGGAGGGGAGGTGGGAACCAGAAAAGGGAGGTAGAGCACCAGAGGCCCCAGTTCGCTGTGCTTGGGGGTGGCGAGGCTGCAGGGCTCAGGCTGGTGGGACATCCAGCACTCCATGGGGCTTCTCTCCCCTCTGGCCAGCCCCAGGTCAGCTACTTAAGGCACAGGGCCCTTGGACCTGGCTTACGCAGGGTGTGTGGGTTAGAGGAGGGAGGATGTCCTCTTCCTGCTTGCTGACCGTTTCCTTCATGGTTGCTTTGTGAGTTGGATGGGTTGGGATGTGTGTACTGGGAAGGCCACAGAGCACAGCGGCGGATGGAATCTCACACAAGCACTACTCGTGTGGGTGGCCTCTGGCCTGCCCTGTGCTCTGCACCCCTGCTTGCAATGCCCAGAGCTTGCCTCTGATGAAAGTCCTCAGAGGCCCACCCACTCCCTCATTAGTGTGCAAACAACAGCAACCTCTTCTGAGCACTGTTCTAGGATGCCCAGTGGAGGGACATTTGTAGGCGGAGCTAGCTACCTCTGAGAGGCAGCACAGATGGATTTTTTTTTCTTAAAGCTAAACTTCAGTGATTCCTCTCTGATATATCTTTTTATCTGGAATTTTGTATTCTTTTCCTTAAAGAAGGTCTCCCAAACTTTAGAAGCTTCAGGATAAATAAAACCTGGATCTGCCCCCTGGTTGGCACATTAAGCAAAATCAGAGTCTGCAAGCTCATTGATGGTCCCAAGGAAGGCAGCTTGTTGGAGAGTAGCGTGCCTTTCAGTTACCTGGCAATGAACAAGATCACTGCCTCCTCCACTGAGCACTTGATGAAGTCACTGATTTGTGTTTGGGGATCTTGCAAGATAAGAACTGCTTATCTTTATAAACAGTAGGTCAGCAGGATCTTCACCCTGAGAGGGACACTTGGACCGAGACCCATGGGCTGGGGTTAGGGCCTGGTAGATCCTTGTCTCCCATCTCTTCCTTAGGCTCAGGGTACACTGATTGAGGTCAAGTAGAAAAAATCATGACCCCCATTTAAGATTTTCCCTCTTCATACCCTCATCTGTCCACCACCACCTAGAGTTGACAATGACTAAGACGGATTCTCTCCTAGAGGAGCCCCTTGTTTCTGATAAGGAATCAAGTAATTTGTCCTGCTTTATGTAGATTGTAAGCCTCTGGAGGGCTGTTTGAGCTCAAGTTCATGTTCCCTGGGACTCTCTTGGGGCCCAGCAACCTGAGGCAGGTCTCACAGCCTGTGTGTTCTGCCTCTCTTCCCCTCTCCAGGCTCCACTGCTGAGGCTGCCCGCATCATTTATCCCCTAGAGGCCCAAACTGTCATTGTCACCAAAGGCCAGAGCCTCATTCTGGAGTGTGTGGCCAGTGGGATCCCACCTCCTCAAGTCACGTGGGCCAAGGATGGGTCCAGTGTTGCTGGCTACAACAAGACTCGTTTCCTGCTGAGCAACCTGCTCATCGACACCACCAGTGAGGAGGACTCCGGCACCTACCGCTGCATGGCCAACAATGGGGTGGGAGAGCATGGGGCAGCTGTCATCCTCTACAACGTCCAGGTGTTTGGTAAGTATCTCCTCTGACCTTCTCTGTGACCTTCCTTCTGGCCCGTGTGATCCTTTCAGAGCACGTAACATGGGTCAGAGAGGGTCATGTTTGTGAAAGACCCAACTGATCAGTAATGGAGGCAGTCCTGAGAGGCTGAGGTTCTGTGTTGCTAGATTCAGGTCACCAAGTCAGAGCCAAAATGTTGGCCTCAAAAGAGAAAGAATTCAAGTATGAAACTTAAATAGAAGCAGGTTTATTATTGCCAAGCAAAGCGAAAACAGTTGGGAGGGTGGGCAGGCTCAAGAAAGAGGGTTGCACTGAGCGTCCCAAGACCTCAAATTTTGTTGGGGTCTGTGGACATGGAGGTGGCCATTCCTAGAAAACTGGTTTTGTGTCATTAACTCCGGTATCATTAGCTTCTCCCATACAATGGGCAAAGGAGTTCTTGGCCTTGGATGGTCAGACCGGAGCTTTTCATTTTTCAAGGGTGGTGGGGACTTGGAGTCAGCAAAACCCTACTGCATGTTATGAGTCATTGTGTTAATTAACATCAGCAGGCCAGGATGGATTTTAATTTTCTGCCTAACTCCTATACTTGGATCAAAGAGCAAAAGCCCAAGGTTCTGGCTCACTGTTTAGTCCCTTTCCTGTGTTACTGATGGAGGAGATGGGGGATGTCTCTCCTCTCTATCCCTACCCATGGAGAAAACCGACATTAGAGGAGGTGAGAGCCACTCCTGGCTATATCCTCTCCCATCCTATCTCGTCCTGGAGCTGGAAAATGCAGCCCTATTCACCCCTGCTCTGGTTTCCCACAGAGCCTCCCGAAGTCACCATGGAGCTGTCCCAGCTTGTCATCCCATGGGGCCAGAGTGCCAAGCTCACCTGTGAGGTGCGCGGGAATCCCCCGCCCTCTGTGCTGTGGCTGAGGAATGCCGTGCCCCTTGCTGCCAGCCAGCGTCTCCGGCTATCCCGCAGGGCCCTGCGTGTGGTCAGTGTGGGGCCTGAGGATGAAGGCGTCTACCAGTGCATGGCGGAGAATGAAGTTGGGAGTGCCCATGCCGTGGTCCAGCTGAGGACGGCCCGACCAGGTAAGTATAGCCCAGGGGACCGAGATTCCAGCTGAACAGATATTCATCACTCTTCTCAAATCCAACTGAGTGACTTTTAATTGTAAATTCAAAATTACATTAACTTTTTAATAGGTCAGGTGTGCTAATGAAAATGACCTGTTTAACCATTGTATTTGTTTTAAAAAGTATTTATTAGTTTGCAGAATCCTAGGGCTCCTAGGGTTCTGTGGAACCAAGTTTGACAACCAGTGCCCAAGAATAAAGAAAGATATGGCTCTTCTTCTTAGCTGAGGTCATTCCAGTTGACACCTGTAATGACTGAGCAGTTATTGTGTGCTCAGCACTGAGCCAGGTAATAATGTGGGGATACAGAATGACATCATGTAGACGCTACCTTCAAAACCATTCCTAAGAAGGACATATTATCATAATGTCCTTCCTAGGACATATTATGCCAAATTTATCAGCTATTATGCCAATATTATCAGGTATCAATGTCCTGTGGAGTTGAGACTAGTGTAGCAGAGTCCAAGTTCAAAGTCTCCTTGGAGACTCAAGACAAACTCCTAGCTGTGAGCCAAAAATCAAAGACAAATCACTTACTTTAAATATCCAGTGGCACATTGGATATTCCCATTCCAAAAGGGAACAATAGCGATCAAAAGGAGGGATGGCACCAAAGCACGACTGAAACCCAGGAGGGAAAAAATTAAATCCGTAGCTACATATCTGACATCTGGGGCACATGGTGGCAGGATGTGGGCCCCAGAGGTTTTGAGCAACCCTGCCCCAGAGGTCTGGCTGTTTGCAGCTCACATGGCCTCTCTCTTAGGCTGGTTCCAGTCATTGCTTGTGGCTTTTCTTGGCAGACATTCCAGGTTCCAGGTTCTCCAACTTCCCAGGGTCTCCACTGAATCTTTGGCTTCACCCTCATAGCGTCATGCCTCCTCCCCTCAAGGACTCATGGCAGGAATTTTGACCCTTGCTACACATTGCCCATCCTTCCAGAGGGTCCTTTGAAATCTGGGTGGAAGCATCCATGATCCCACAACTTTTGCATTCTGTCTCCCTGTACAGCCAGCATCATGTGGATGACCCCAATGTCTTCTGCCAGCTAAAGTAGTAATTGTACCCACTTGGACCAGGCTATAGTGGCTGCTAAATGCTCAAATGGCTGAATGAGGGGAAACACTTCCCTAGGCAACACTGCAAGCAGGGTGCCCCAGAATTCTCTTCTCAAAGCAACGTCTTTGAAATGAGTTAAAACTTGAGTCTGCAGTGGGTGGGGTCCAGCCAATTCCTGAGATGCCTTTAATACATTTTTCCTATTGTCCTGGTACAAAACATCTGACTTCCTTTTAGTGGCTCTATCTCTTTAACAATCATGCTCTCCTTGTCCAAAACTAAATACTCTTTTTTTTTGTTGGCCAAACTGTAAATTTTTCAGATCTTTTTGCACAGTTTTTTGCTCCCAATTCTCACTATAAACCCGGTAAAAACAGCCAGCAATAACCTGACAGCCAGAGACAGCCTGAATGCAGGGCAGCCTTAAAATTACCTCTGTCAGATTAACTAGTCTGTCACCTTGCCTCCCAAAAAGTCTTAGGGCATGAACAAAATATAGACAAGTTCCTTGCTGCAACGTAACACATGTGACTTCTAGCCCAATTCCCAGCAGAGTCCTCCTTCCTATCTGAAACATCATAAGTGCAGATTTTACTGTCCTCATTACTATTATTATTACATTCTGGTCTTCCAAGCTCCCACCAGAATCAGCCATTAAACTCTGCTGACAGCATCCTAGGGCTTCTCTAGCCCACATCTCCAAACTCTTCCAAATTCCTCCCACAAATCAGTTCCAAACACTTAAGAACCACATGGTAGATTTAGTCACAGCAACAACCTCATTTCTCTGGTACCAATTTTCTATACTAGTCACCTTTTCCATCACTGAGAAAAACAACTTAAAGGTTCACAGTTTCAGAGGTCTCAGTTCATAGTCCTCAGTTCTGTTGATTCTGGGCTTGTGGAGAGGCAGGACATGATGGCAGGAGGAACATGTGGCAGATACTACTCATCTCGTGGCAGACAGACAGGAAGCAGAGAGAGGCGAAGGGACTTGGGACCAGGCATAACTTTCAAAAGCACTTGCCCAGTGATCTTCTTCCTCCAGCAAGGTCCCACCTCCTAAAGTGTCCACAGCCTCCCAAAATAGCACCATCAACTGGTGGCCAAGCATTCAACAAGCATTCGACACACGAGCACATGGGACATTTTCATATTCAAATTGTAACATCATTCATGACATACTTCCTGAGGACATAGAAAGTCAGCAGATTGCAGAGGTGCTTAAATGCCACCCATGAATGCAGCAAGTGGCCCAGGCAAGGTGTCCAGGCTGCCTTTCCCTTCTGGCAGGGCAGCGACACTGGCCCTGTCTCCTACAGAGCCTTGCTGTGTGTCACATGAAGGCTGATGGTGATCTCAGGTCTTCTCTGACTTTGTCCTCAGGTTTTTCCAGGTGACCCAGGGATATTTACACTCTGCTTCTTCCCTTCTTTTTCTTGCTCTGACCCTAGGCACGACTCTGGGCCCCTGGCAGGATGCTAAGCCATCCACAGCCACGCCTCCTGCACCACCCTCCAGATCCGGTAACCCTGATCAGATGCTGAGGGAGCGACCAGGGCTTGCCAAGCCTCCGACATCAGTGCAGCCTGCTTCCCTGCAGTGTCCAGGAGAGAAGGGGCAAGTGGCCCCTGCTGAGGCCCCCATCATCCTCAGCTCTCCCCGGACCTCCAAAACCGACTCCTATGAACTGGTGTGGCGACCTCGACATGAGGGTGGCAGCCGAGCACCCATCCTCTACTATGTTGTGAAACACCGCAAGGTATGGCTCTGGCATTGGCTGCCACCTCCTTGAACTGCCTCTTGGTGAGGCTGAGCAGGGTCCCTCTTCCTCTGGCCTGAAGTGAAACCTCCAGTACATCCCTGCCACTGATCATGCCCTGTCTCCTCCAATGCCCATCCCCACTGCCTCCCAGGATGCTAGCTTCTAGATGGACAGGTGGGACCCTGAGAGGCCAGGCCATAGGCCATGTGTGGGCCCTCAGGTCTAAGCCCTATGTACTCATTCTCATAGCTCACGCCAGCTGCTAGTCTGGAGATAGTTATCAGGCTTCCTATTGCCATCCTCTCCCTCCACTATTTCCTTTGTCATTTGTTGTTGATGTTGCTTTGGTTCCTTTTTTAGTCAAATTAATATCTGCCAGGTACATCCTTCAGCAGCTCTGCTGTGCCAAACTAGCTCTATAGCCAGGAAAACAAATATTTGAGAACAAGTGTTTTCTCTGTGGGCTATAAAATGCCCCTCAGTTCTCAGAATTCATCATGGCTCTGGTTGGGTAAGCAGGCATTTGAGCTCCAAGCGCATCAAGTGTTCAGACCTCAGTTATTTCTCCTTGACAGAAGGGAGTCTGTCTAGAGGGCTGCTTCAAGAGTTGTCAGAAGGGGAATCGTGGGCTATGACAGGAGGTAGGGACAGAGCCGAGCCAACCCCTTGCTCCTGGACACTGTCTGGTGAGGTGGAATAGGGCCTCCAGCCCTTCCAGGCTGTGCAGGGAAGAGGATGTGAAATTCCCTGTAAGAAAACATCTTGGAAAATGTTTCTGTTCACCTCAAGTATATGCTCTTTTCTTTCTAATGCCAGTGGATAGTAGAAAATTATTGTTCTTACATAGATTTGAAAAAATTTTATTGGCTGTTAGCATAGCATAAATGCTGGGCTTTATTGTGCATTTATATTATATTTGCTTCTAAAAGTGCTATGTACACTTCGTGGAAAATTAAAGAATGTGAAACCAAAAGTATTTATCCACTTTTTCCTTCTCCAAAACTACACAAGAAAACAAAGCTAACCCTGCATGGTGTGGGCTGTGTAAAAGCTGTGTCCCTGCTGTGGACCCACCTGGCCCCTACATTCTGTCCTTGTCTTCTCAGGTTCTTCTAGAAGACCATATAGACAAGTCCACAGAGCCCCTAGGGTGGTCAGAACACCACTTAAGGCAGAGCGGTCCCCTGTGGCCTTTGTGCAGCCTCCTGTGTAGGGGGCCTGGGTGAACCCAACTCTCAGTAGCCCTCAGCCTGCTGGCCTCCTCCCAGGTAGCCAGCAAAGGGGCAAGTGGGTTTGCAACAAGAAACAGCCTTGTTCAGCACATGTTCCAGGTCAGGGCTAGTCCCCATCCTACTTCCCTGTGTAACTGGACACCTCCATCTGAGTTGTAGACAAAGATCAGGGAAGGTCAAACATCCATGGTCCCCAGGAGACAAAAACCAGTGTGAGAGCAAGAATAATATTTTTCAGGCCAATAGGTGGCCACAAAACTGCCTCATACAAGAGGCAGGCTGGCAAAGACCCACCAAGGCAATCCGGAAATGCCAGGCTGAGGCCACACTCACCCTCTCAGTGTGTGTGACAGTGACTAATTACCTTTCCATTTCTTATTTTCATTTCTGGGCCCAGTGGAAATGTGAGGCCAGCACTGGGAGGGCAGGGGGAGGAGGGGGTACTGAGAAGAGAGAGTCCGGACAGGGCCCCTGCTGGGTCTGGCTTCTATTAGGCTCCAGCCTGAAGGGCACTTGGAGCTGTTTGGATGTTGCTAAGGCAGAAAGTATGTCTTGAAAGCTGTTTCTGCTGTGGAAAACTCACATATCTTAATGATCGTCATCCAAAAAAGAATTTTGAAATCAAAAATCTGTGTTTGGGTTACATTTTTTCATGCCTCTTCTCTTGTGGAGGATTGGGAATTACTAAGCTGATTTTCAGTTTTTCACCTGCATGAAGCAGTTTCAGTTCCTGGTGCACTGCAGACCCTGGGCTACTGTGTTTGGGTTTCTAGCACCACTGGGGATTCTCAGTTTGTAAAAACGTCTTCCCTTGGAACAAATCCTGGAAGCCTGACGTTAATGAGCCCAGACTATCCTTTTCCTTTGAATGGTAGGTTTTGTTCTACTTTGGAATATTCTGCTTGGGGATAAGAGCTTTCCCTTCCAGCTGTTCTCTTTCTTCATCAACCTCAGTTTCTGCTTCTAGCAGACTCTGAGATGCACAGAGCTAGATGTTAAGACCTTGAAAAATGGTGAATGAAATAGAATAATCTCTTACCTTCACCTGTTGGGGGCCTGGAGCCCACTTATTTTTTCTTTCTTTAGGTTTAGAGAGCCGGTAATTAAAAATTCATTTTAATTTATAGTCACAATTCATCCCCAGTTTTTAATTTCTAAGCAAGGACTGAGAGCAGGAGCAGAGAAAAAGAGGATTAAAATGATAGAAACCTCCCCAGGTAAAGGATGCATGTGGGGAGGGTGAGAGGAGAGACCAGGCATTTGTTGGAAACCTCTCATGTACCAAGCTCAAAGCTAGCAGTATTATGCAAGTCCCCTAATTTCACTTCAGAGTAGCTGGAGGAATTTTCCTTATCTCACCTTAGAAATGAAAAGGTTAGGGCTCAGAGAGTGTGGGAGCTTGCTCACAGTTACGTGACCAGGGCTTGAACTCGGGAATTTCTGCCTCAGACTCCTGATTAGGACAGGTTACATTCTGCAGATGCTCTTTGGAGTCAAGTCAGAGTCTCTGTGCTCACTAGCTCTCCAGCCTTGTGCAAATTGCTATCTCTCTTAAGCTTGGTCAACTCACTTGTGAAGTGGGAACACTGTAGACACTCATCACTTGGGCCATTGTGAGGACAAGTGCGTTTTTGTATAAACAATGCTTAGTTCTGTGCTCAGCACAGAGTGAACACTCAGAAAACATTGCTATTTCTACTGTTGCTGCTGTTTTCTCTTTCTTACCACTGTCTCTCACTAGAACAGAGACCAAGGAAATGTATTTGGTTCAGTACACAGAAGAGAGAAAGTTAAATATAGAAGTTTGGGGGAGTATGGGAGAGGGAGAGGGTAGAGAAGCCCCCAGAAATATCAGTCAAGCCTTCTGATCTTCCTTAATGGGATTAGATGCGGACCAAGAAGCCTGACTTGACCAGAGAGATGAGGTTGATGTCCCATAGCCAGGAGGGCCAGTCTGATCTCTGCAGCCCACCTGGCCCATGTCCTTCCCATCGTCATGCTCTGTGGGCTCAGTTACAAGGGAAGATGCTGCATCTTACACCAGCCACCCTCTTCAGCAGGTCGCAAACTCCTCTGATGACTGGACCATCTCTGGCATTCCAGCCAATCAGCACCGCCTGACCCTCACCAGGCTTGACCCAGGGAGCTTGTATGAAGTGGAGATGGCAGCTTACAACTGTGCTGGCGAGGGCCAGACAGCCATGGTCACCTTCCGAACTGGTAAGGTCAAACTCTTGCACTTAGCTTAGGGTTTCCATGGGCTCAAACAAGTTATACCAGACCCAGGAGTGAAATCCTGCTCACCTTGCCCACTTCTGGACCTAGAACCCTGTCCTTCCTCTAGCTGCTCCTTCCCGGGGTTTGGGTGCCAGGGCGAAGTGCTAGCTCTCATCAGGAGAGTGGCCAGCCAGCCTCTCTGGTGTCCTTTTGCCTCTCCAAGACAGAAGGGCCAGCAGAGCTAGGAATCACATTCCACTTTCAGTATCCATGTTCTTGTTTGCATCACCCTTCCACAGCCCTTTACAGGTTCTCAGGCAAAACAGAGTCTGGGAAGGGAATCTAGAGCACACTCCCTCCCTTGCTGATCCATACCTATTTCCACCCAGGACGGCGGCCCAAACCTGAGATCATGGCCAGCAAGGAGCAGCAGGTCCAGAGAGATGACCCTGGAGCGGGCCCCCAGAGCAGCAGCCAGCCGGACCATGGCCGCCTCTCCCGTAAGCCTATCAGCAGTGGGGTGGGAAGGGAGGGGTTGAGAGCTCAGGACCAGCTGTCTCAGAGGGCCTGTTCTGTTACTGCAGGTTGCATGGGGTTTGGGTTTTGTAGGGCCAGGAGTCCTGGTGACATTTTTTTGGCATCTCCTTGGTTAGCCGCAATAAGAAAATATAGATGGGAGCTTTTCAAATAAAAGGTTGGAGCCCTGACCATGGGTCCAGATAGCAGTGGCTTTGCACACCGTGGTTTTGTAGATGTTTAGCTGAAGGGCTGCTCCCAAACATAGGAACTATTGGGAACACTGGTGGGTAGAGTGCCATGGGGAGGAGCAGGCCCTGCCGGTGACAGGCCAAGTCCAGTCAGAATACCATATCATCTGGTGGCATCCCTGCCTCCCACTTCCTTCTTCACTGTGCATGGTCTTCCCAGCCCCAGAAGCTCCAGACAGGCCTACTATCTCCATGGCCTCCGAGACCTCAGTGTATGTCACCTGGATTCCCCGTGGGAATGGCGGCTTCCCGATCCAGTCCTTCCGTGTGGAGTACAAGAAGCTAAAGAAAGTGGGAGACTGGATTCTGGCCACCAGTGCCATCCCTCCCTCACGGCTGTCTGTGGAAATCACAGGCCTAGAGAAAGGTAGGGGCCTGGGTACTCTCTTCCCTGATCCCTGGACAACCTGGAAGAGGAAGGGGAAGAGGCGTGATGGAGACCTGTCCTCCACCCTTCCGTGTGCTCATACAGATGCAGAGTGTGGCTCTGCCTTTTTCCTCCCTCTTCCATGTGGCTCCTCTTTGATGAGGACGGGCATTGTTGTGAGTCCTTTGGGGACTTGCTTTGGGGAAAGGCTGCCCAGAAGATCCCTCCAGGCTGGGCCTTGATGGGCTGTAGGGGAATCAAAAAGTTTTTCCTGAGTTCAGTGAGGTTCTCTCTTAACAGGCACCTCTTACAAGTTCCGAGTCCGGGCTCTCAACATGCTGGGGGAGAGTGAGCCCAGTGCCCCCTCCCGGCCCTACGTGGTGTCAGGCTACAGTGGCCGCGTGTATGAGAGGCCAGTGGCAGGCCCCTATATTACCTTCACTGATGCAGTCAATGAGACCACCATCATGCTCAAGTGGATGGTAAGTGGCCTTGCCGTGCAGGGCTGTGGGAAGAGGAGAATGAGACTCCTGCCTGCAGCAGAGGCAGGAAGGAATCACTCCCCTGCCTCAGCCCTTCTCCTAAGGGGCCTCCCCTAAATATTCCACTACCTGGACACCTGGGAATTGGCTCCCTGTGCGACGCATTGAAAGCCCCATTGGTAGATATGAGAGGCTCTTAGCTGGAGCTATTGTTAATGGTCTGCTGAGGGTTTTGGTGCTGTAACTGGTAGAGCCCCAAGCTGGTTCTCATTTTCTGATTATGTCCCACTCTTCTTATTACCCTTCCCTTGACACCAACACACTTATTCAGGGTTCATTGTCGCCAGATAGCTCATCCTCACATGCCAGGGAGGATCAGAAAGGGCTGAAGTCTTTGAAAAAAATGCAGTTCGTTTCTTGTCTCTGCAAGTTACCTCTAGGCAAAATAAAATAATATACAGTCTCCACAGCCTTCTGCAAAGAACTTCAGACATCATCAGGAATGTTTTCCAGGGGTCCCCAGTGAGATTCAAACCCTGGACTAGGGAGAAACTTCCAAACCACAGCATTTTTTTTTTTTCCGGTGATTTCTGTGCTGCACTGTCAGTGTGTCTCTTCTCCATTCCCTATAGTATATTCCAGCAAGTAACAACAACACCCCAATCCATGGTTTTTATATCTACTATCGACCCACAGACAGCGACAATGACAGTGATTACAAGAAGGATATGGTTGAAGGTGAGAAGCAATTTTGTATGTTACCGTTTCCTCTATTGGTGGTTGGTGACATTGGATGAAGCATAAAACCTGAGTCTAACATGGCACAAACCACCTGTGCTCCATGTCATTGGCTTAATCATGACACACTTGGGACCATTCAGTTAAAAACCCCACATACTTCCTTCCCACAGTGATGGGACAATGGAAATGTAGGTGGGTACCTCTAGTATGCCCCTCCATGTCACCTCCTGTGCTGGTCAGTAGCACCGGCACAGACACATGACCCTGTCTGAGTCTGATTGTGGTGTTGGGCCAAGCAAACAGCATCATCATGTATGACTGTGACTCTACTTTCCAGGGGACAGGTACTGGCACTCCATCAGTCATCTGCAGCCAGAGACCTCCTACGACATTAAGATGCAGTGCTTCAATGAAGGCGGGGAGAGCGAGTTCAGCAATGTAATGATCTGTGAGACCAAAGGTGATTCTCCTTGGGTTCTCCTCTCTTCCCTGCTTGCAGTAAAGTAGGGCAAAGTCACTACTCCATGCCATGCTATCTCTTTCCCAGGAAGCCTCCTTATTTTCGAAGTATCTCCAGACCTCATCATTTGTCACCCTTCTGCTTGTTTGTTGTGCCTCATGTTAGTTTGAGGGGATTGCCATTGTGATGGCTTTAAGGACTAGGGAATTAACACACCCACAGAGTCACTAAGCATAAAACCACTTCTTAAGCTGAAAACTTTCTATAAATACTTTATTCCTGCAGTGACATTTGGTAATTACATTGGTTGGTTTATTTAACTTGACTGCAACTTCATGAGATGGGAAAGAAACAGCCTCAAAAAACTTTGAGGTGGGGGAGAATCATGCTGAATTTCTTTCTGAGAAGAATCATCAGTGACTGTGCAAGGAACAGACTGGGGAGAGAAAATCGGGGCCCTGAAGTAAAAGTAAAGAGAAGAGATAAGTTTGAATTGCTTTTCGGAGGAGGTGCGGGCAAGACCAGGTCTGATTACTTGCTGAGGTTGGAGAGAGTGAAAGGAGTTAAGAGTACGTTTGAGGTTTTAGCTTGAGTCCTACCCAGGAGTCAATACCACTTAGAGAAACAGGATTTATGAGAAAGGAACAGGGTAAAACAAGTTGGAGGCTTACTGAGTATCTGATAAAACAAGCAGTCTCCTCCCTGGGTCTAGGTGGGGATATTAATACGGGAGTCTTTAGGATATAGGCAGAAGTCATGGGAAGATTGTGCAGATCGAGAGGACCTGGGGCTGTCTCCCAGTGTCTGAGTAGGCAGAAGGAAAAGGTGGGAAAAGTGAGGTATGAAAGAGACAGTCAGAGCAGTAGTGGGGATCAATCAGAAAGCTCTGGCATCAGAAAGCCAAGGAAGATGGCTGTGGCAGAGTGAACAATGCCAGGCACACCTGTAAGGCAAACCCCAGGGTTTCACTTCCCTCCTTGGAACTGGCATTTCCCAGTTACTGTTCGTTCCACCAAATCCCAAAACAGCCCTCTCCTCTGCAGCCAAGCTCTTACCTTAGGCTTCACTTCACATCCCCTAATCCACCTAGGAATAGCAAATCTGTGGGTAAATTCTTCCATTCCCAATTCTGTTGCTGGGTTCATGCACTTTAAATATTTGCTTCCCTAAGTTCACCAGATACCCTTTCAGAGAACATGGCACCCCTCTGCCCAGTCTGACCCTGTGCATGGCTCACAAACATGTTGGAATTTGAAATATACAGTTCAGATCTCCTCAACAACAGCAAATTTCACATTAGATATGATTTCATGCTGAGTATGGACAAAGTTCAAATAAGGGACTTTGAGGCCCTATCTTATAAGTTTGACCCCATTTCCTATACCTGTGGGATTGGATTATTTTCTATTTGTTGTGAAGGAAATGTCAGAGATAGATGCTTAAGTGAGTTTTGTCCACACTTGCAGCTCGGAAGTCTTCTGGTCAGCCTGGCCGACTCCCACCACCAACTCTGGCTCCACCACGGCCACCACCCCCAGAAACCATAGAGCGGCCGATGGGAACTGGCGCCATCGTGGCACGTGCCAGCGACCTGCCCTATCTGATTGTTGGGATCGTCCTGGGCTCAGTCGTCCTCATCATTGTCACCTTCATCCCCTTCTGCTTGTGGAGGGCTTGGTCTAAGCAAAGTGAGTAACTCTCCTCAGTACAGAGGAAGGAGGCTGGGGAGGGAGGGAGGTTGGACCTCAGTCCATCAAGGAGGCCTGTGCCCAGGGCAGGGCCAGAGAGGCCCTGCTCCACAGTCACCAGCAGTTCTAGCTCCCAGGTTCTCCAGAGGTCCCACAGTCTGAGAATACCCTGGGACTGAGCCTGTCCCTCCCAGCTCATGTACTTCAGCTGAGGGTCAGTGTGATGAAGCAGATGTTGGTCTGTCCTCTCCACATCTCTGGAGCTTGGTGCTTATGTAGTTCCCTCTTCTGATGCCTAAAATTGGTTCTCTGAACTCGTGTTCATGCTTACAATAACTCTTGCCTCTTCCCTCAGGCATTTCCTGCTCTTCTCTGGGTTTGGTGCTACTTTGAGGTTTCCCTGTGTCCTGGGCTTCAACTGGCCACACTTGTGGCTCACTTTCCTTACCTTAGTAATGCCCTTTTCACTCATCCTCTTTCTCCCAAACCTTTGCCCCCATGTCTCCCTACCTTTCTCACCTCAGAAAAAAGGGTAGATGTTGGGAAGAAATGGATGACAGGAAGAATATCCTGAGAGAATACACTCTTCACCCCTCCAACAATGTCATCTCCTTTGACCCTATGTGGTCGCCAGTGGAACTTTCTCCTGCTGTCCGAGGCTTCTTTGGCCTACAAAAACCTCTGTCCTATTCTTCCAGAACATACAACAGACCTGGGTTTTCCTCGAAGTGCCCTTCTATCCTCTTCCTGCCAGTACACTATGGTGCCTTTGGGAGGACTCCCAGGCCATCGAGCCAATGGACAGCCTTACTTCAGTGGCATCAATGGGCAAGCCTGTGCCAATGGGATACATGTGAGCAGGGGCTGCCCCGTGGCTGCTGTGGGCTGCCCAGGCGTGAAATCTCAGCAGCACTGCCCAGGAGAGCTTCTGCAGGTAATGTGCTTCTGGGGAAGTTGGAGGGGCAGGTGTGGGACAAGGAAGGAGCAGTGGAGCTGCCTCTTGGGGCTTCTCCCTTCAGCTCCCATCCCAGTTTGCTGGGCAAACTTTAGTCAGCAACAGCTCATCCTACTGAACAGTGAGCTTTTAGAAAGTTCTCTGAACCCCTGACATGACCTTTTTCTTAACTCTTTCCTTCGAGCAGCAGGATGACACCAACAGCCTGCTGAGACAGACCATTCTTGGCAGTGGATATGACTCCCAGAGCCACCAGGTTACCAGGTAACCAGGCCCTCCCTCATCCTTCCATTTCCAAGTCTCAGATCCTCATATCCATGAACTGTCACCCAGAGCTGCACTCAAAACTTCTCAAATCTGTCAACACTGCTCTCTGTGGGGCATTACCCTAGGGCTAGCTGTGTTTGCAGTTACAAAGTGCTTTTTTGTCTGGGAGCATGGGTTGCTTCTTGAAATCCTTCCCTCACTGGGTAACACAGAAACCCTGAGATACAACTGGATTTGCCACAGTCCCCTGGACACCTGGTTCACATCCTCTTACATGGAATAAAATGGAACTGGACTAGGGAGCAATGGTGTGGCACCTCTTGATGTTCAAAGACAAGCAATCCTCAGGGAAGCTTCCTCAGGGAAGCTGCCAGGGGCAGGGAGTCCAGGCCCACACTGCCCCTGCCTCATCTCCCCTCTCTGGTCTTGTGTCATGCAGGGGTCCCCATCCTAGCCCAGATGAGGAATCTTTCTTATACACACTACCTGATGACTCGACTCACCAGCTGCTCCAGCCCCAAGACTGCTGCCACCTGCAGGAGCCACCTACCACCATGTGCCAGGCAGGAGTGAGGAGAACACAAGAGAGTCCTGGCCTGGAAGCTACATGGGACCCTCCGTTTCACACAGGTCAGCCGGAGGCAGGGTAGAGAAATCACAGAGGTTGGGGATGACCTCGGGGAGATACCCCTAACTCAGTAGCAGCTTGGAGGAAGGGGAGACAACAGACTCAAGGTGGTGTTGGGACTTAAGGAGGATGACCAGTTTCCTTCACTGCTGAAGGCCCAGGAGACCTCTGGGGTGTACCAGGCTCCTCCAACATTGCAGTCTGTGGTCCTCAAAGGCTAAGGAAGACATTCTCCATTTCAGAGGCATTTCAAGGCCATTGACAAATTCTTTTTGCCTCTCATCACGCTAATGAATCTCTAATCCCTTGCTTTGTTGGGTCTTGTCTCTTCATTAAGGAGTAAGTTGCATCAGTCATCAGTGAGCCAAGTTCTTACAAACATCATCATCATAACTCTTTGTGCCTCCACAAAATGTTTTTCTCCAAGGAGCTCAAGGCCATTTGTGCTGCCCTATCCTACATCTCTCTCTGCGCCTGTCTTATGGAAATCCATGGGGGCCTGGGTGGGGCAACAGGCTTCTTCAGAGGACTGGCCAGTGTTTCTTAGCTGCTGTGGTGTGCACATCTCTTTAAATTCCAAACACCATCTCTGTTATATGAAATTCTAAAAGTCACCTCCTAGAGCTAGACCCAGCCTCATGAAAACTGGACTAGGTTTCATGTCCTGGGGAGAGTGGGCTGTGAAGTGGACCAGAGGCCTCCTTGGGCATTCCATGGACCTCACTGAGGTCATCTGTCCCAGGGCACAAGTGAAATGCTTGAGAGTCTACAGTCCCAGGTCCCAGCACAGGTGGAACTTAGATAGTAAGGGGACCTCCCTGCATTGATGAGAGACCTTGGAGGGAGCACAAATGCCTTGTCCCTCCTTCAGGGCTGGTGACTGGTTCCCGCCATAGGTAAGGGCTGGCTGGGACCTCTTGGCCAGTCTGGATTTTAACGTCTCTTTCTCTCTCCCTATCTCTCTCTCCCTCTCTCTCCCTCTCTCTCTCTCTCTCTCTCTCTCTCTCTCTCTCTCTCCCTCTCTCTCTCTCTGTCTCTCTTCTCTCTCAGGGCCCCCATGCTGCTTGGGCCTTGTACCAGTTGAAGAGGTGGACAGTCCTGACTCCTGCCAAGTGGGTGGAGGAGACTGGTATCCTCAAGACCCCTCAGGGTCCTACATAGGACAGGAACCTAGGATGCAGCTCTCCCCCAGCCCAGCGGTGCATGTGTCTTTTGAAACACCACCTCCCACAATTTAGACAGAAGCCAATATGCCAGAAAGACTATATATTGTTTTTTTTAAAAGAGAGAAAATTGGTATTTATTTTTCTATTATAGCCATATTTATATATTTATGCACTTGTAAATAAATGTATATGTGTTTTTGTCATTCTGGAGAGACATAAGGAATTCTCCCTTTTGAAGTACAAGGGAGAAAACAAGCCCCAGTGTTAACAGGAGTCAGCCAGGAAAGAGTAAGACAGACTGGCGGGACACAGATGCCTCACCTCACAGAACCTGTAGCTGTCGGAGGCCCAAGGCGTGCTTGTGGAAGTAAGGGTCCTAGGACACTGTTCATGAAGACCACAGGGAATGCAATGGCCACACTATCACAGACTGGAGACACCCCTGAAGATGGCTGGATCTGGTGACATCGGGCATGCTTCCTGAGATGCCCTGAGAACAGACTGAGATGTGTACAGCACTATAAGCATTAACAGACCTTCCAGAATCAATACTCTGGCAACATATCTCTGTAAAAACAAACACTGTAACTTCTAAATAAATGTTTAGTCTTCCCTGAAACCTTCAACTTAGTCATGTGTGAGTCAGCATTTTCCTTACATGTTAGAATTCAGACTTCCAGTAGTTGAAAAAAATCTTACTTTGACATTTTTTCAGATCTTTCAAGGGACAAATTGTGGAAACAGTAGCAGATGTTTTTCATTTTTTTTTTTTTGTCTTTTTAAACACTGACCGTCATTTGTGTTTGGATGAAAGCAGAATGCATTAATAACTGTTTACTCCAAGAGCGAGATGCTGTACAATAGGCCAAGAGGAACGGAGTCAGTTCTCTTCCTGACTGTGGTCCTGCTGGGGAATGAAGCTGGGCCTTCTGTGTAGATGTGTGTTGAGGACCAAACACTTCCTCCACAGTGCCGTTTAGCTAGAATATATGGTGCCCGATAATGCACTTCCCTTCTTTCTAAAGATACATCAGCATTGCTGGAATAGTTGACTCACTCAGTTAAAACCAATATTTACTTGCCGTTGTTCCACCAAAGGACCAGTCACAGATTCTTTTTTTTTTTTTTAGCATTTTCAATTTGGAATTGGACCTAAATGGAGACTGAAATCTGCAATGAAAATCTTCATACAGCTTGAGTTTTCAGTAGATGGGGTGAGGGGAAAGTATTTTCTAGATTTCAGTAAAGACAAGTTATTAGAGTTGAAATGCTGATTTGAGAGGCAATCTCAGGAACAGTTGAACCAACTCTGGGCACGGGTGGCTCGCACCTTTAATCCTAGCTACTTGGGAGGCTGAGATTGGGAGGATCACAGTTCAAGGCCAGCCAGGAAGAAAAAAAGTTACTGAGACCCCACCTCAACCAATAGCTGGGTGCAGTGGTGCATGCATGTTATCCTGGCTGCAGTGGGAAACATAAAATAGGAGGATCACAGTCCAAGCCAGTCTGGGTAAAAAAGAAGCAAAATGTTATTTCCAAAATCTCCAGAGCAAAAAGGGATGGAGGTATGGCTCAAAAAATAACTAAAGCAAAAAGAGTGCTGGGGGCCATGGCTCAAGTGGCAGAGCACTTGCCTTAGTTCAAACCCAAGTACTACCCAAAACAAACAAACCAACCAACCCTTTGATAAACATAATCCTAGGGAAGCCTTAAGCAGTCGTCTTTTGGAACAAGTCCACCCTCTGCTGGCCAGGAAATGTATCAAACCTGCTCATTCTTAGACTTGCATCTATAAAACAGCTGACCTGGGAAATGCAACATGATTTTTAGGAAAGTAGTATTTTAAAAATATTTACCAAAATGACTATTAGGAACATAGGAATGATAGGATGGGAATAGAGCTGGGAAGAGAAAAAATGAGATACCGTGACTTCAAACACTGGCATTAGGGCATAGAGGTCACTTCCAGGAGTGGGCAGGGCTAATGCCCTCAATCTTCACTTTGCAAATCCAGGACACCCTCAAATCTGAGCTGTACCTCACCCACCAGCTAACTGAAAGCTTTATTTATTTATTTATTCATTATTTATTTAATTTTTTTTCTTCCTTGCTGATCTAAGATAATTGTCAAAGTCATTTTTGGTGAACTTCCTTGAAGTGATTTATAAAATACCTGCTTTCTGCACATGACTGGAATCATAACAACACTGGATGATTTTGGCCATCAAAAAAAAAAAACAAAACAGTCCTGGGGCCAACACCAACCAACACTTCTGAGGTGTGTTAAATGAGATGAGAGCTGGCCTTAGCCGACTGCAGGAAAGAAGGAAAAGATTAGGACACCAGGCTTTTCAAGGTCAGCATGGAAAATGAAACCACTCATATACTCAATTCAAATGCATTTTGTATTTCTTTTGGTTTTTATTTCTTTTAATTTTTATTACACCTTCATAAAGTTTTGATTCAGTCTGGCATGGCTTCATAAAATTTTGATTCAGTCTGGCATGGCTACATAAATTGCTAGAGGGAAAAGTAAGATGGCGGGTGGGAGCTGATGGGGTGTAGAGATCAGTTAGTTGCTCACAGCTCCAGGGTGGCAGCTGTCTGTGAGAGTACAGGCTGAGCTATTCATTCTACTGAGGGGCTGGACTCCAAGGTTCCTTTTTCTACTAACACTAAAATTTGATGATGCCACTGATGAAAGTTCAAAGTGGCCAAGTCATATTAACAACTAATCCACAAATAACTCAAAGCAGACTGAGGTTTGGCCTCACCCTCAAGGTAAGCTGCTCCCCTGAGAGCATAGCTAGAGGCAGAGAACACTGTGCTCACGCAACACCTCCTGGTGGTCACCTTTGCTTTAAAACTTAAATCCTCAAATACTCAGAGCTCAAACTGAATTACAGATTCAAGACTACCTGTAGAATCAAGCAAAAATGAAACTGAAGCTGTTCATACATCTTGTCCCATTCAAGATAAAATAATGGAGTGTTGTCTTTGTTGCCTTATCCCAAACTGGATAAGTTGGAGTAATACAGACTTAACTACTGACTTAGTCTAGTTCCAGTTGGGAAAAATAATCATCCTAATTATTTGCACTCTAAGTTAAACATTGCAAAGAATCTGTGACTGGCTCTTCTGTAGATGGTAAGTTCACTTTTGCTGCAAATGGAACCACAGAATTTCAAAGGGGAAGAAGGCTCAGAGCTTATCCAAATTCCTCATTTGTAGATAACAAAATGAGGCCCCAGAAGATTATGTAACTTCTCCTGGCTCTCACAACTAAAAAAGGGATAGTATCTCAAGAGACCCACCACTTTAACCAAGTAGTTGATCAGTGGGGTAGCCGCCCCCACAAGAGACCCCAGAGCTCCTATGCGGTATTCACAGTCTATTCTCTAGCTCCCACATCACACCAGGGTTGGCCTATGTGACCCATTTGGTACTAGTGATGGCATGTCACTTTGGAGGTGAAGTCGCTCTCTCCCTCACTCTTGGATCACTGGCTCTGAAGAAGTAACGTGGTGAGCAGTCTCGTGGAGAGGCCCATGCACTGACACTGAGAAGTGAAGCCCCTCCTGCTACAGCCAAGTGAGTCTACAAGTAACTCCTCCAAAATTCTAGCCATGCTTCAAGTGGTGACAGCCCCAAGTCACAGCATGACAGTGTCTGTGACAGACACTGAGTCAATGTCCTAGATTCCTGACCATCAGAAACCTTCTCGTCCCTGGTGAGATAATAAGCTTGTTGTTTTAAGCTAAGTTTTGAGGTCATTTTTTACGTAGCAATAAACAAACATTCAATGCTCTGACTAGCACATTTTAAAAATGCTTCAAAGGCATGCATACAGTAGAAAAAGGAGTAAAGAATGTGCTGTAGTAAAGAAGCTACCACCTCAGAGACTCATGGGACTCGGTGCAAACAGTAAATGATTTTGACTTCTTAACTAAGAATATCGAGACAGTGTGGCCACCTCTAGAATATCGTAACATACAGAGAAAGCAAGCCCTATCTATGTTTGGGACAAATTAACAGACTTGCCACAGGTTAGCAACACTTGTAAGTTCTTACCAAGTTACCTCCTGGGATAGCCTCAACTAAGTAGCTCACAAATACACACTCCCAGAGCTAGGAATCCTAAGTGCCACACTCTGTTACTAACAAGACACCAAGTGTCAAGTGTCAGTGAGGTCATTTGTCAACAGGTGCGGCCATAAATTTCAATGAACACTTTCCTGAAACCAAAAGGATACTCTTAAATTAGTTTAAAATATTATGCATATTCAAAAGTGAGCAGTAGGCATATCTCTCCCAGAAATGCAAATCTATTTCATTTTTTCCTGCATCAAAACCATTAAATGACTCAAGTAAAATGTAAAAGAAGTTGACATTGAACACAAGAAGCTATTGGGGGAAACTTAGAATACTGATGGAGTTTGCAAAAATCTTCCAAAAAAAAACCTCATTATTGACCATTTTGCAAAACACACTCCCCAGCTCCTCACAGAACTGAAGAATTTGCAAAACCCATAGGTAATTTAGGAAGCTGCTTGTTTTCCTGCTTTGAACCAACCCACAGCAAACTAAAGCAAGCTGCTTTCCTATGTCTGTCTACACTTCCTGAGCCCTCAGATCACAGCTTTATGAAGTCAACAATGTCACAGTTCTAATTTGCATTTCTCATTTGCAGATATTGTTGGCAAATAGTTTGTCTTACTCTGTGTCCACTCAGAATATTTAATAAAAAAACAAAGTTTATTTTCTGAGGATCCAAGAACGAATAAAAGGAAGTGTTCTCATGGGTTGCTGAATGATAATTTTTCTTGCTAATAGCTAACTATTCAGAATACTGGAAAAACATTTTCTTAAAACAAAATCTATTTCAGGTGCTCTCTTATAATGATGAGATACAGCCTTGTGAGGCTTCATAGTCAGTCTAAACATCTAAAGTGTTTCAGTGCAGTAATAACTAGATGTTGGATGCTGCACTCAGTTCTATGATAACTAAGTGGGAGAAAAATTATGGAAGGTACAAGACAGGATCTGGTTTTAGACTTTCAGTTAAGTTCACTTTAAGAGGATTGTTGCAGGTGACAAGGAAACAGAACTGGTGAATTTTGTCAGAAATCTGGGATGGATTTGACAGAACAGCAAACTTAAAGACCCATGGGCTTCATTTCATCCTCTTGTGTAGAATGAATGGGTGGGAGGACCAGGTGTCCTTTTTTACGAAGAAGAGCGATTTCTCGCTTCAAAGCCACAATCCTCTCTGCCTGGGCTCGGATCAGTTCAGTGATCTTCTGTCTTGCCACAATATCTGCTTCCCGAGGGCACTGGAAGGCATTTCCCTGTTGGAAGAAAGCAACACTCTGCTTTAAGCATCATTTGGGATGGGAACAATCCTGTCCTTATTCAGCTGCCACGTGTGAAGATCTTCCAGTCAATATAAACAGCCATGTGTCTTAATCTAAGAAGCCTGGCACTTCTCCACTAGATCCCACCATGAGAAACGTGTGCCATTCAACAACTCTTACAATGGAAGAGTAAAACTTCTCATCACTGAGACCATAAAAGGTAAGTATGCTTGCCATTTGCTGTATAGCCCACAGCTGGGTTCCCAAAAATAAATCTGTTTGCTTATCTGATTTCTTTTCCCATCTGGCTGGCACATGCCACAGACCTCATTTTTTGGGAGGCCTTCTTTGCCCCATGGACTATATTAGGATTTCCTGCTCTCTCCTATCCAAACATTGTGTGTGTGTGTGTGTGTGTGTGTGTGTGTGTGTGTGTGCGTGTGTGTGTGTGTGTGCATATGTGTGTATTCAAAATATCCAATTATATATAATTGTAATTATCATACTGAAACATAATATCTGACCAGTTTTACTTGACATCTTTCTTGCTTGCTGGATCCTTAGTGCCTTCTCTCTTTATCCAGTACTTGTGCTCATGCTTGTTACATAGGGGATGCTCATTAAAACTTGAATGCATGAACGTATTTGTTAAGGAAGGACGCGACTCTTATGTAGGACCCACTCTTTGCAAGGTGCTTTGCATATTCCTCTCAAGTAATCCACAGGACTGTGAACTAGACGTTATTATTCCAGTTTTACAGATAAGGAAATGGTGACTTGAGAGATTGACTAGTTGGCCCAAGTTATTCTGTGTGTGTGTGTGTGTGTGTGTGTGTGTGTGTGTGTGTGTGTGTGTGTGTTACTAGGGTTTGAACTCAGGGCCTTGGGACTTGTGCTTGCTAGACAGTCTACCATTTGAGTCAGGCCTCCAGTCCTTTTTACTTAAGGTTATTTTTCAGATACAGTTTCACACTTTTTACTTGGGGTGGGCCTCCAAAAACGATCCTCCTACCTATGCCTCCCACATAGCTTGGATTGCAGGTGAGAGCCATGGCCCCAGCTCCAAGTCACTATATTCTTTTTTTTTTTTTTTTTACAAGGCTTGGGTCATTTCTATATTCTTAAGGACCAAAGCAGGGTTAGATACAGGTTGTCTGAATCCAAACAGTCATGATTTTTTCCATTACTCCTGTTAACCACAGATCTTTGGACTAAGTGAGGGGTACCCAACACCTGTTCTCCCCTGTGAGTGCTACACACTAGCCTTACCCAGTTTCTCTTCTAGTTAAGTCTGGCTAAGTGGATGTAAGTAGACCACATTCGCTTTCCTAATAAGAGAACAGAAAAGTCTGGCAGAGCTGAAGAAGCCACCTCATGACTAGGAAGGAAACACTGAGATAATCACCCGGAAACCGACCCTGACATCACAGACCCCAGTCCAAACTAAAACCCAAGTTACCTCCCTCCAGATTTCCTGTGAAGTGAAAAGAATGTCTCCTATCTGCATAAGCTACTCTCTATGGGGGTCTTGGTGACTCCTAGCTACAAGCTTGATCCATCAACCCAGGCCCAGTCCTTCCAGCTGGACACTATGAACTCACTTTAATTTTTCCCTCATTCTCTTCAACACATTCAACCAAATTTTGGCTATTCTTACTTTGAAATGTCTTTTGACATTTACTTTTTCATTTTTATCATATACCTCCTAATTTGTTCCTCGATCATTGTAAGAAGCAATGGAATCCACTTTGGAGGCAAACAGACCAGCGTTTATAAACTAACTTCATTGGGCATGAGCTCTGTGAGCTTGAGAACGTTACTTAACTTCTCTGAGCTTCAGAAAGTACTGGGTTTTTTTTGGTTGGTTGGTTGTTTGTTTGGCTGGTTGGTTAGTTGCTTTGGTTGGATTTTTTGAGACAAGGTCTCACTATGTAGCCAAGGCTGGCCTTCAACTTGCAATCTTCCTGCCTCAGCTTCCCAAATGCTGAGATTACAAGTATGAGACACCATGCCCCACCTGGAAAGTAGTGTTTTGAGGATTAAATGAGATATCCTATGTAAAGAGACTATACCTAAAGCAATATATACAAAGCTATAGTAAACAAAGACTTACTATGTAAAGAGACCATATACTAGTCATTTCCACTCAACTGATCTGGACTTACCAAAGCACATCAAAAGTCAACCAACATTTACACACTGCTTAGTCCATGAAGATTTTGTTTAGGCATTAACTTTCTCAAACACTGCTTTGATACTTCCAACAAAAATTCTTTAGTGGATAAAGAGCCCTTGAAGTTCAAATTCTAGTCTTCCTTTCATAGCTAATCTCATAGTGGTAAAACTCATTCTCTGTGGAATAAATCTTTCTTACTTTGGAACTTTTCCTCAGGCCAGTGATTCCTAAACTCCAGAATGCAGCAGAATCACCTGGAAACTCTGTAATGCATAGTGCTGGCCTGACCTCTAGAACTTCTAATTCAGTAGCTCTGAGGAAGGGCCAACAACCTGCATTTCAAACAAGTTCCCAGGTGATGCAGATGCTGTTTCTCACAGGACCACACTTTGAGAACACCTGGCTTAGACTATTTCCAGGGTGCTCAAAGAAAATATTAAGCAAGAAAAATGACTGGCATTTTTGCAGATACTGTTGTAAGTGCATAACATGTAGTTTAGAATACACGGTACATGTCAGGTTCCTAGAAGGCAAGGTTTGAATTGGGTAAGCATTTATTAAGTAAGTTATTAAGTAACATATTAAGTAATTATTATCCACTCCATGCTATGCATGAAGTACTGTTAGGCTCAGTATATATTATATAGCAGCAAGCTGAACCCACCAAAAGCTAGCAAGCATTTTAACAAGGTAACTTGTAAGATAACCATAACTCAAGATGCCCACTTTGGATCAACAAATAAGAAGATACTAGAAACAGATGTTTTTGACACCAAATTCAGGGAGTATACCGGTGTCATTATTTATACCTAAAAAACCTTACCTCTCCAGGACCAAGGCAGACCCTAGGGATGAGTACTGATATGAGGTCAGGGCTACCAAGAGTCAGTTGATAAGGCTAGTCTCTCAGGAGGCCCACTCTAGTGTGGTTACTACTGACTCAGTATCCTCTGGACCACTGGTGGCTTGGAATTGGTTCAGTGTGAAGGCCTGTTTATTTGCAAGTGCTTTGCATTTTTGTAATTTTCTACCTTTATAGAGCTTCTCCAATTCGGAGAAAAGGCTGAAGGAAAGGAGCATACCTGCTGGTTCTGGAGTGTATTCAATCGGGAATCAAGTTTCTTCTTTTCAATGCATAAGTCATTCATCTGCTGAAGCTTTTTGGTGTGTTCTTTTGTCTTCATCATTAGTTCCCATCGCACATGAGCAATCTTTTCCTACCCGGGCAGGAAGATGTGAAATACATTGAGCGAATAGGATAGAAAATAGAGAAAAATGAGTGAACAGACTGGATCAAAGTCATCAGACAAGGGCTGGAGATGTAGCTCAGTAGTAGAGTACTTGCCCTGGGCTCAATGCCCAGAAACACACACACACACACACAGACACACACACACGCACACAATTAAAAATTAAAAAGAAATCCCATCAGCCAAATGGAGCAATATGCATATGTGAAAATATAACCAGAAGCCAATATGAAAATGGAACCAGAAGAAACTGCATTGAGTGTGGTTTGATTAAAGATAAGAAGAATGTAGGTATATTCAAGGATAAGAGTAGATAAACATAAGATATGGATGGAAATTGCTTCATGGTTGAGGAATGAAATTGGTATGTATACATATGCTCATTACTTAAAAGGAAGGATGATAATTTAAGCTATGAAGTGCCATTTAGTGCTCTTGGCCTCAAAGCAGGTGGCTTGAATGGCAATAAATCTGCATAATAGTTTTCTTTTGTTCTTGAATTGCTACAACAAATTATTTTAGGTTGCACATATTATCTCCAACATTTTCTGGATATAGAGACTAGTTCCATTGTCATGAACATCTAAATAATACACTTTTCCAAAGTGTAATTGGAAATCTTGGAACAGCAAAGATGAGATAGGGCCACTGAACAAGATAGCAGTAGGAAACTTTCTTCCTTCACTGTCTGTTAATGAGCTAAGACAGGAAATTGAGGAAGACATGTCACAGAAACCACGTAAGACTCTAGGATTTCTCACCACCACCCAGATTCAACCAAAGAAGACCATCGGTCCCCTCCTCACCTCCCACATCTTTATTTCCTTTGCATTCAACAGCTCCTTTCGCAGTTTTCTAATCTTCAGTTCTTCAAGTGTTGTATTCACCGAAAGCGTCTGCAGGGCTTCTAGATTTATCACCCGTCCAAACTTGCTGATCATTAGTTGGCGAACTGTCTCTTCCATTTCTAAAAGAAGACAGCCATCACAACAGGCTGCCTCCCCTTGTTATTTAAGGCACAACACCAATAACCATAAAATTCTAAGGAACAGCTTTTGCAAGATGGTAAAATACTTTTTATGTACAGTTGGTTTTTCCTCTATGGCTTTTCTCCTGTTGTTTCCCTAACAAAAATGCTCATTTGTGTATAGTCTTTTCATCTTCAAAACCCTGCACAAAATGTACTCCTTTTTCCCAAGTAACTTATGTACTCTGATCTGCCCCTCCTCAGATTGCTAGCGGGCTCCAACTAGATTATTAACTTAGCCATTTCTTAAAACCATTGATCTCTACAGCATCTAGCACTAATAAAGCAGGTGCTTTACAGACATTTCTATCTTACTCTAAGTAAAAATTAAAGTCCTTATGATTGTTCACAAGTACACATGGCCTGCCTTGCCTTGCTCTGTTATCTCTCCCACCTCCTTTCCCATACCTCTCCTTGTTACTCCAATCCAGATCTAATATTAGAAATATAATATTAGGGCTGGTGGAGTGGCTCAAATGGTACAGGGCTGGCGTAGCAAGTACAATCTAGGCTATGAGTTTAACCCCTAGTACTGCCAAGAAATACAATATTAAGTTAAAGAATATGCTTCAAAGGCTACATGTAGCATAATATTTTTATAAAGCTCTAAAGCAACATGCTAGTTAGGGACACATATAAGTGTGTAAAAACTATATTTTTAAAGAAAGGGAACACTAAACACAAAATTGGAAATAGTGGTTATCTCTGGGACATATGGAGAATGCACCTCCCATAGGCAGGTGCTACAAAACTGGTAAAATTACTATTATTAAATTGACTGGCTGGGTGCCACAAGCTCATGCCTATAAACTTAGCTACTTAAAGAGGTAGAGATCAGGAGATTTGCAGTTCAAAGCCAGCCAGGAAAATAGTTTGAGAGACACTACTCAAAAAACCCAACACAAAAAGGGCTGGTGGAGTGGCTCAAGTGGTAGAGTGCCTGCCTAGCGAGCGCAAAGCCTTGAGTTGAAGCCCCAGTGCCACCATAAATAAGTAAATAGGTTGGTAGACCCACAATGTTCATTTTGCTATAATAGGTGATAATTTACACATATGTTCCATATACTAAATATAAAAAGTATTTTAAAAGATAATTATCTTTACACTATGAATGTTACACACATACCTCAATTCCAAGTAGATTAAAAGCACAATGTGAGTGGCTTTTCTAAAGGAAGAAAGTATAGCAAAATATGTATCTAAAAATTGAGTATATTTATCATGTACATATTATTTTGAAATATGTATACATTGTGGAATGGCCAAATTGAGCTGATTATATGAATTACATCACACTTTTTTGGGGGTCAGAGCACTTACAATCTACTCTTAGCAATTTTAAGGAATATAATACATTGCTATTTACTATGGTCACCATGGTATACAATAGCACTCCTAAATCTACTCCCCTGACTCACTGAAATTTTGTACCATTGAACCAATATCTCCCCAAACTCTGACCCTACACAGACCCTGCTAACCACCAAATTCTACTTTCTGTTTCTAGGAGTTCAGCTTTTTAAAAAATTCTGGGTTTTTTGAGACAGGATCTTACTATGAAGACCCAGCTGAACCAGAATTCACTATGTTGCCCAGCCTGGCCTTAAACTCACAATCTTCTTGCCTCAACCTCCCAAGCCCTGGTATTATAGGAGTGAATACTCCTTCAGGAGAGTTCAACTTTTTTACATTCCACATATTAGTGAGAACATGTGATATTTGCCTTTATGTGCCTGCCTTATTTTACTTAATATCTTCTAGGTTGATCCATGTTGTCCCAAATGATAGGATTTCCATCTTTCTTAAGACAAAATAATATTCCACTGGGTGTATATACAACATTTGCTTTACCCATTTATCCGTTGATGGACACATAGCATTATTCTGAATAATGCTGCAATAAACATGGCTGTTCAGATATCTCTTTGACATGCTTATTTTATTTCCATTGGATATATATCCAGGAGTGGTATCGTTGGATCAAAACATATCTTTATGATCTTAAAATTAAGAGGAGATTTCTTTAAAAAGACACACATAATATACATATACCATAAAGAAATAGATGAAATTTATCATATTAAGAATTTTAAAGATTTAAGATATAAAATGTCTTCTTACTTTCAAGTAAAAAGTCATACCACAAACTAGAAAAGATTCAAAGTGTGTTTATTAAGAATTCCCTAAAATCAATATGAAAATAAATAAAAACAGGAGTGAAAAATGTGCAAAGAATATGACCAGTAAGTTACAAAATGGCACATATAAGTGGTAAATAAAAGTTTGTAAAGATGTTTAACCTCACCAGCAACCAAGGAAATGTGAATAAAAACCACAATGAAATGTCATTTAATATCCATCAAGCTGGTAAAAATATTGGAGCCTGACAGTATTGAGTGCTGATAACAATATGGAGTCTAGGTAATTCTCACACCTTCCAGGAGGGAGGATAAAGTAGTTCAGTAGCTTTGGGGTAACCAATGCCCCTATAATCCAGAGACCCCAGCACTGGGGATTCACCTCACAGGAACACACAAGGAGATGTGTACAAGGAGGCTTACTGTAACATTGCCTGGAACAATGAAAAGTTAGAAATACCTAAATATCCATCAAAAGGAGACTGAAGGAGCAAATCTTTCTCAATTCATACAGTGTAATATTGTAGTAGCAGTTAAAGTGAATAATTACCTATAGCAATATGAATAACACAAAAATTGGCTTAATAAAGTGAACTACAAAATACGAACATTATCAGTTAGATGCTTACGAGGTAGTTGTACTATCATGTGAGAATACATCCATATGTATACGTATGTACCTGGTGGTTAACCCTGGGAAGGAGCAGCATTGTGACTTCTTCAGCACAATAGTGGGTATGTGGATTATGATATCATTCTATATTTTACCATACACAAAGAGAGATTCTATAATAAAGGATAACTCCTTTTAAAATAGGACACTAGAGGATTCCAAGATGGCGAATAGAGGGAGGAAGCAGAAAGCATGCTTCCTAAAGTAAAATCTTGGAGATACACTGGAGATACACCTTACAGGAAAAACCACTGAGAAGAGGCAAAACTTTGACTCCTCCACACCTCCAGCCCACTTCACGTTAAACAGAGAAACCAGTAGGGCTCCCACGCTGCCGCCAGACGCCAGCTCCCAGATGGCTTGGGAAGACGCAGACCACCAGATGAGCTAAGAAGCATGTGGTACTCCTACAGACAACCCTGGGCCAGATCAGCATAGCCCCCTGGACAGACTGACCCCCACCCAGGGAAAAAAGAGGAACTGAATAATAAACAACAACAACAAAAAAGACATGTAGCAAAGAGGGCAGGTGCCCTGAGTGCCGAAGAGGGGAGGAGGGGCAATCCCTCATGGAACTGTAAATAAACAAGCCAGTTGGAGAAGGCAGGAGCAGCGGCACCCACCCAGCAACCAGAATCAGGAAAGCTTGTAAAAGTGGCGGTGGGAGGAAAACTCCACAGGACAGGGGGGAGGGCCCACTTCCCACGTGAACTGTAAATAAACACACTGGCCTGAGAAAGTGGGTGTACTGTCACCTTCCCCAGTGTGCTTATAACAGTGGTGGTCACGCCCAGGAGAACTCTAAATAATCAAGTCCTGTGAGGCTAGGTGAGTGTTAAGCTCACTCCTGAGATCTGCATAAATAAAGCCTCCAGCAACAGCTGGATGACAGCAGCAGGCAGGTGAGCCACAGTCTCAGATAGACATTCACAAAACTGTCTCCAGACTTTTTTGTCCCCCCTCTTCCTTTGGTGAGACAACAACCAAACTACACCTGCATGCTGAAAAACTTACTGAAACTGTATTGCATTTGAACTTGGGACACTTTGTGGTTTTTTTTTGTTTGTTTATTTGTTTTGGTTTTTTTCCCCTTTGATGAGACAACAACAGAACTACATCTGGGACACCATCTCCAGGATTGGAGGCTGAGGGACTAACACCAAAATTATTAAGTCTGAAACTTTATTGCATTTAAACTTGGAGATTTTTTTAAATTGTATTTTATTTTTCAATCCTCTCTGTCTCTCTAATGCCTGTTTAGCTTACTGTTGTTTAGTACACTATCTCTCCCTGTTTATATCTTTGAAACTTTTTTCTTTGTTTTGTTTTTCTTACTTGTTTATTTGTGTTTCCCTTTTTCTTTACCTTCTTTGCTTTCCCTCTCCTCTCACCCTTCCATTCTAAATATCACCATTGTTATTGTTACAAGTTAGAAAATACCTAAGCACACACAGTACAGGGACAATAACAACACCAAAGGCAATGATGGGAAGACAGAAAAAACAGGGAAACCAGTTTCCCCACAGCAAAAAATCAGTACAGGAACCAGAGGGAAATGAAGAAAACAGATACTCAGATGCAGACTCCAACAAAATGAAGATAAACTATGCCAAAGAACCCAATGAAGCCCACAAGAATAATGTAAAAGAAGAAATCCTACAGGGAATCAATGAGAATTTTATAGAGATGATACTGGATATGATCAACCAAAATGTACAGGAGACACTCAAGAAATTCCAAGACAATAAAAAAAGAGAATTTGAGAAAGCACAAGAAGAAATAAAAGAAACCATAGAAGCACTGTATAAACACCAAAGTGAAACAAAGAACACAATTAATAAAGAGATAAATGAACTCAGGGTGAAAGTAGACAACATTAAAGAGGAAACAACTCAGGATATGGAAAACCTCAGAAAAAAGAATGAAACAGAATTGCAAAACAAAATGGAAGGCCAATCCAGCAGAATAGAACCAACAGAAGACAGAATCTCAGAACTCGAAGATGAAATGGTAATTAAAGGAAAAACCGAAGAACTATTAGTTAAACAAGCCAAGACCTGTGAAATGAAAATGCAAGAACTCACTGACTCCATCAAAAGACCAAACCTGAGAATCATGGGCATTGAAGAAGAAGAGGTGCAAACAAAAGGAATGCATAATATATTCAACAAAATAATTACAGGAAATTTCCCAAATCTAGAGAAATCTATTCCCATACAGATACAAGAGGCCTCCAGAACACCAAACAGATCAGACCAAAATAGAACACCCCATGGCATCTTATCATTAAAGAAAGTACACAGACCTGAGAAAAAATATGGGAGCGTGTAAGAGAGAAAAAACAAATAACATACAAAGGTAAACCCATCAAAATCACAGCAGACTTCTCAACTGAAACATTAAAAGCAAGAAGAACTTGGGGTGAGATCATCCAGGCACTGAATCAAAATAACTTCACCCTAGGATACACTACCCAGCAAAACTATCATTCAAAATGGATGGAGCAATAAAAGTCTTCCATGATAAGCAGAAACTAAAACAATATGTGACCACAAAGCCACCACTACAAAAGATTCTTCAAGGGATTCTGCTCACAGAAAGTGAAACCCAACATAACCATGAAAGGGCAGGCAGCACCAAACTACAGGAAAAGAAAAATCAAGCAAGTAGAGAGTAACCTAGATCTAGGTACACACAATCAAACCTTCAAACAACTAAGACAACTAAATGACAGGAATCACCACATACCTATCAGTACTAACATTTAATGTTAATGGACTTAATTCCCCCATCAAAAGGCACCATTTGACAAACTGGATTAAAAAGGAAGATCCAACAACTTGTTGCTTACAGGAGACCCATCTCACTGACAGAAATAAGCATAGGCTTAGGATGAAAGGCTGGAAGAAGATTTACCAAGCCAATGGCCCCTGAAAACAGGAAGGAGTAGCAATACTTATCTCTGACAAAGTAGACGTCAAACCTACACTGATCAAACGAAATAAAGAAGGACATTCCATACTAATAAAAGGGGAAAGAGATCAAAAGGAAATAACAATTATCAACTTATATGTACCCAAAGTCAACGTACCCAATTTCATCAAGCATACTCTGATGGACCTAAAAGCATATATTAACTCCAACACAGTGGTTGTGGGAGACTTTAACAACCCATTATCATCAACAGATAGGTCATCCAAACAAAAAAATCAATAAAGAAATCCTAGATCTAAAATATACCATAGATGAAATGCACCTAGTTGATGTTTACAGAACATTTCATCCAACTTCTACACAATATACATTCTTCTCAGAAGCCCATGGAACCTTCTCCAAAATACATCATATCCTAGGGCACAAAGCAAGTCTCAGAAAATGTAAGAATGTAGAAATTATGCCATGCATTCTATCTGATCACAATGCAATAAAACTAGAACTCAACAACAAAAATAAAGACAAAAACATGCAAACAGATGGAAACTGAATAACTCATAGCTTAATGATCAATTGGTCATTGATGAAATAAAATAGGAAATTAAAAAGTTCCTGGCAGTCAATGAAAATGAAAACACAACCTACTGGAACCTATGGGACACAGCTAAGGCAGTCCTGAGAGGAAAGTTTATAGCCATAAGTGCATATATTAAAAAGACTGAAAGATCCCAAATCAATGACCTAATGATACATCTCAAGCTCCTAGAAAAACAAGAACAAGCAAATCCCAAAAGAAATAGAAGGAGAGAAATAATAAAAATAAGAGCTGAAATCAATGAAATAGAAACCAAAAATACCATACAAAGAATTAATGAAACAAAGTTGGTTCTTTGAAAAAATAAACAAGAAATGGACAGATTTCTAGATACATATCATCATCCAAAACTGAACCAAGAGGATATTAATCACCTGAATAGATCTATGACACAAAATGAAATTGAAGCCGCAATCAAGAGTCTCCCCAAAAAGAAAAGTCCAGGACCTGATGGATTCTCTGCTGAATTCTATCAGACCTTTCAAGAAGAACTGATACAACCCTCCTTAAACTGTTCCACGAAATAGAAAGGAAGGAAAACTGCCTAACATATTTTATGAAGCCAGTATTACACTTATCTAAAAACCAGGCAAAGACACCTCCAAAAAGGAGAACTATAGGCCAATCTCTTTAATGAACGTTGATGCAAAAATCCTCAATAAAATAATGGCAAACCAAATTCAACAACACACCAAAAGGATTATTCACTATGACCAAGTAGGCTTCATCCCAGGGATGCAGGGGTGGTTCAACATACGAAAATCAATAAACGTAATAAACCACATTAACAGAAGCAAAGACAAAAACCACTTGATCATCTCAATAGATGCAGAAAAAGCCTTCGATAAGATCCAACACCATTTCATGATAAAAGCTCTAAGAAAACTAGGAATAGAAGGAAAGTACCTCAACATTATAAAAGCTATATATGACAAACCTACAGTCAGCATTATACTTAATGGAGAAAAACTGAAACCATTCCCTCCAAAATCAGGAACTAGACAAGGATGCCCACTCTCTCCACTCCTATTCAACATAGTACTGGAATTCCTAGTCAGAGCAATTAGGCAAGAAGAAGGAATCAAAGGAATACAAATAGGTAAAGAAACTGTCAAAATATCCCTATTTGCAGATGATATGATCCTATACCTTAAAGACCCAAAAAACTCTACTCAAAAGCTTCTAGACACCATCAATAGCTATAGCAAGGTAGCAAGAGATAAAATCAACATAGAAAAATCATTAGCATTTCAATACACTAATAATGAACAAACTGAGAAAGAATATATGAAAAGAATTCCATTTACAATAGCCTCAAAAAAATCAAATATCTATGTGTAAACTTAACAAAGGATGTGAACGACCTCTACGAGGAAAACTATAAACTTCTGAAGAAAGAGACTGAGGAAGACAACAGAAGGTGGAGAGATCTCCCATGCTCATGGATTGGTAGAATCAACATAGTAAAAATGTCGATACTCCCCAAAGTAATCTACATGTTTAATGAAATTCCCATCAAAATTCCAATGACATTCATTAAAGAGATTGAAAAATCTACTATTAAATTTATACGGAAACACAAGAGGCCACGAACAGCCAAGGCAATACTCAGTCAAAAGAACAATGCAGGAGGTATCACGATACCCGACTTCAAACTATATTACAAAGCAATAACAATAAAAACAGCATGGTACTGGCACAAAAACAGACATGAAGACCAGTGGAACAGAATAGAGGACACAGATATGAAGCCACATAACCACAACCAACTTGTCTTTGACAAAGTCACTAAAAATATACAATGGTTAAAAGACAGCCTCTTCAACAAAAACTGCTGAGAAAACTGGTTAGCAGTCTGCAAAAAACTGAAACTAGATCCATGTATATCACCCTATACCAATATTAACTCAAAATGGATCAAGGATCTTAATATCAGACCCCAAACTCTAAGTTGGTACAGGAAAGAGTAGGAAGTACTCTGGAATTAGTAGGTATAGGCAAGAACTTTCTCAATGGAACCCCAGCAGCACAGCAACTAAGAGACAGCATAGATAAATGGGACTTCATAAAACTTAAAAGCTTCTGCTTAACAAAAGAAATGGTCTCTAAACTGAAGAGACCACCCACAGAGTGGTAGAAAGTATTTACCAGCTACACATCAGACAAAGGACTGATAACCAGAATATAAAGGGAATTTAAAAAACTAAACTCTTCCCAAATTAATGAACCAATAAAGAAATGGGCAAGTGAACTAAACAGAACTTTCTCAAATGAAGAAATTCAAATGGCCAAAAAACACATGAAAAAATGCTCACCATCTCTAGCAATAAAGGAAACGCAAATTAAAACCACACTAAGATTCCACCTCATACCTGTTAAAATAGCCATCATTAGCAACACCACTAACAACAGGTGTTGGCGAGGATTCGGGGGAAAAGGAACCCTCCTACACTGCTGGTGGGAATGTAAACTAGTACAACCACTCTGGAAAAAAATGTGGAGGCTACTTAAAAATCTAAACATTGATCTACCATATGATCCAGCAACACTACCCTTGGGAATATACCCAAAAGAATGTGGCACAGGTTACTCCAGAGGCACCTGCACACCCATGTTTGTTGCAGCACTATTCACTATAGCCAAGTTATGGAAACAGCCAAGATGCCCCACTACTGACAAATGGATTAATAAAATGTGGTATCTATACACAATGGAATTTTATGCTGCCATGAAGAAGAACGAAATGTTATCATTTGCTGGTAAATGAATGGAATTGGAGAACATCATTCTGAGTGAGGTTAGCCTGGCCCAAAAGATCAAAAATCGTATGTTCTCCTTCATATGTGGGCATTAGGTCAAGGGCAAATACAACAAGGTGATTGGACTTTGAGCACATGATAAAAGTGAGAGCACACAAGGGAGGTATGAGGATAGGTAAGACACCTAAAAAACTGGACAGCACTTGTTGCCCTCAACTCAGAGAAACTAAAGCAGATACTTTAAAGCAACTGAGGCCAAATAGAGAAGGGGACTAGAAACTAGAGAAAAGGTTAGATCAAGAAGAATTAACTTAGAAGATAACACACATGCACAGGAAATCAATGCGAGTCAACTCCCTGTATAGCTATCCTTATCTCAACTAGCAGAAACCCTTGTTTCTTCCTATTATTGCTTATACTCTCTCTTCAACAAAATTAGAGATAAGGGCAAAATAGTTTCTGCCAGATAGTGAGGGGTAAGGGGGGTAAGGGAGGGAGCGGGTGGGGGGGTTAGGGAGGGGCGGGGGGAAGGGAGGAGTAATGCCCCAAACATTGTATGCACATATGAATAAAATAAAAGTAAAAAAATAAAAGTTAATAAAATAAAATAGGACACTAATTTTTTTTTTTTTTTGGTGGTGGTACTGGGGTTTGAACTCAGGGGCTTACACTTGCCAGGCAGGCAACTCTACCACTTGAGCGACTCCACCAGTCCATTTTCATGTTGGGCATTTTTGAAATAGGGTCTTGAGAACTACTTGCCTATGCAGGCTTTGAACCATGATCCTCCTGATCTCTGCCTCCTGAGTAGCTAGGATTACAGGTGTGAGCCACCTGTGCCCAGATGACAGTGATTTGCTTCCTAGTATAGGAGAGCTGGTAAGTAGGAAAATGTTGCCTCTCAGTGGTTCTGATTCTGTGATTTCCAAGTTGGAGACATTTGCTCGCTAGTTCCCTCATGTGCCAATAAGTACTACTAGATGACCCATGGGCTGAGGTACTCACTCTGTATGGTTTTTGCCATCTCTCTCTTTTCTCGGATGAGCATTTTACGTCTCTCTCGGCATTCTTTGTTAAGTTTTTGCTGCTTGGTATTTTCTTCCTGGAGCTCTATGATTCGTTTTTGCAGACGTTCCAAGGAGTGATTAGAGAAGACCAAAGTCCCAGAAAGATCATTAGGTATTTCCCCAAGTGCCACATACTCTATCTACAAAAATAACACAAATTGAAATAAAAAACAAAATAGGCAAAAATTCAAACTAAAGGTAAGGTAGTAGGAAGCACAAAGGGAATGCTTCTTACTCTGTTCCTCCTTTAGCTCCTTGCCTTTGGGCTTCTCTTCCCCACCCTTGAGTAACAGTGACCAAGTAAACAGAAAGTTTTCATTAGATAGGAAGCAACAAAAAAGACTTGTGGTCAGAGATCCAAGATGGCGACTAGTGGGTGGAAGCAGACAACATGAACTCCTTAAATAAAAAATCTTGCTGAGACACTAGAGCCATACTTGGCAGAAAAAAAACACCAAGAAGAAGGAAAACTCCGACACCTCGAACCCCCAGCCTGCACAAAGCTTCTCCATGCCACGTTACATTGAGAAATGATGAGGGCTCCAATGCCGCCAGACACCAGCTCCAAACCTTCTTGGGAGATGCAGACCAACAGATGAGCAAATAAGCAGCACCTGTTACTCCCACAGCCACCTCTGGGACAAACCAGCAGAGCTCCCTGGACAGACTGACTCCTGCCCCGCAAAAAAAAAAATTCTGAATAATAAATAAGGAACTGTAAAGGACACGCAGCAAAGAGGGTGGGGTGGCTTGAGCACATGGGAGAAGGGGGGAGGGCAAGGAGCTGCTCTGCACACAAACTTTCAGTGAACAAAATCTGCAACAAGAGACAGCTGGCAGTAGGCGGGTGATGAGCCACTGCCTGAAATCAGGCAGAGATTGGTTCACAAAGCTGTCTCCTGACCCAACCACCTGGCGAGACAATGACAGAGCTACTGCTTAAATACCAACACCAGGACTGGATGCTGAAGGAGCAACACCAGGACTACTAAGACTGAACAAACATTGCTCCTGAATCTGAAAATTTTTTTCTTTTTTTCTGTTTTCCTTTTTTCTTTTTCTCCTAAGTGCTTCTCTTGTTCACTGTTGGTTAGTACACCATCTCTCCCTGTTGATTTCTTCAGTTATCTCTTGTTTTTTCTTTTCTTTCATTTTCTTCTCTTTCTTTCTTGGTCTCATTACTTTTACTATTGTAAGTTAGCTAATACTAAATTACACACAGAACAGGGACAGAAACAGCACCAAGTGAATTAATGGGAAGAAGAAAAAGGTATGGAAACCATTCTCCCCCAAAAATAAATTCGTACAGGATTCAGCGGAAAATGAAGAAAATGGATATCCAGTTCCAGACCCCCAACAAACCAAAGACAGACTATCCCAAGGAACCCAACAAAGCCCACAAGAGCACTCTGAAAGAAGAAATCCTGCAAGAAATCACTGAGAATTTCATGGAGATATTACTAGACAAGGTCAAGAAAATGTACAGGAGGCACTCAAGAAATTCCAAGACAATAAAAATAAAGAATATGAGAAGACACAAAAACAAATAAGTGAACTCATAGGAGCCATAAATAAATACCAAATTGAAACAGAGAACACCATAAATAAAGAGATAAATGAATTAAGGATGAAAATTGACAATATTGAAGTGACCCATGGTATGGAAAACCTCAGAAAAAAAAATGAAACAGAAATACAAAACACAATGGAAAGCCACTCCAGCAGACTAGAAAAGCAGAAGACAGAATCTCAGAACTTGAAGATGAAATGGAAATTAAAAGAAAAACTGAAGAAATGTTACTCAAAGAACTCAAAACCTGTGAAAGGAATATGTAAGAACTCACCAACTCCATCAAAAGACCAAGCCTGAGAATCATGGGTATTAAAGAAAAAGAAGAGGTGCAAGCAAAAGAAATTTGTAATATATTCAACAAAATAATAACAGAAAATTTCCCAAACCTAGAGAAAGTTATGCCCATTCAGGTACAGGAAGCCTTCAGGACACCAAACAGACTTGACCAAAATAGAAATACCCCATGACATATTATCATTAAAACAACTAGCACAGAGAATAGAGAAAGAATATTTAAAGCTGTAAGAGAGAAAAAACAAATAACATACAAAGGTAAACCCATCAAAATCACAGCAGATTTTTCAACAGAAACATTAAAAGCAAGGAGAATATGGAGTGAGGTAGTCTGGGAACTGAATGAAAATAACTTCAACTCTAGGATGTTCTACCCAGCAAAACTATCATTCAAAATAGATGGAGCAATGAAAGCAGAAGAAAAACAATATATGACCACCAAGCCACTACTACAAAAGATTCTTAAAAGAATCCTGCATACAGAAAATGAGAGCATACAAAACCAAGAAAGGACAGGCAGTAACAACCACAGGAGAACAAAAGGCAAGAAAGTAGAGAGTAACATTGATTTAGATGCACACAATCAAACCCTTAAACAACAAAAACAACTAAATGACAGGAATCACCACACACCTATCAATACTAACACTGAATGTTAATGGACTTAATTCACCCATTAAAGACACTGTTTGGCAAACTGTATTAAAAAGAAAGATCCAACAATCTACTGTTTACAGGAGACCCATCTCATCAACAGAAACAAGCACTGGTTTAGGGTGAGAGGCTGGGAGAAGATTTACCAAGCCAATGGGCCCTGAAAACAGGCAGAAGCAGCAATACTTATCTCAGACAAAGTAGACTTCAAACTTACATTGATCAAACGAGATAAAGAAGGACATTTCATACTAATAAAAGGGGAAATATAGCAAAAGGTAATAACAATTATCAACCTATAGCCACCCAACATCAATGCACCCAATTTCATCAAACATACTCTGAAGAACCTAAAAACATTTATAAACTCCAACACAGTGGTAGTGGGAGACATTAATACCCCCCTGTCACCAATAGATAGGTCATCCAAACAAAAAATCAATTAAGAAATCCTATATCTAAATCACACCATAGAGCAAATGGACATAGCTGATGTCTATAGAATATTTCATCCACTTCTGTACAATATACATTTTTCTCAGCAGCCCATGGAAACTTCTCCAATATCGATCATATCTTAGGGTACAAAGCAAACCTCAGCAAATATAAGAAAATAGAAATAATACCATGCATTCTATCTAATCACAATGCATTAAAACTAGAACTCAACAACAAAATAGTAAAAAAAATTCAAAGAGTTGGAAGCTGAACAACACAGTGCTCAATGATCACTATGGGTGATCAATGATGAAATTAAAAGTTTCCTGAAAGTTAATAAAAATGAAAACAAAACCTACCAGAACCTATGGGACACAGCAAAGGCAGTCCTGAGAGAAAAGTTTATAGCCATGAGTGCATATTTTAAAAGGACAGAAATATCTCAAATCAATGACCTAATGCTACATCTCAAAATCCTAGAAAAACTAGAACAAGCAAATCCCAAACAAGCAGAAGGAGAGAAATAATAAAAATAAGGGATGAAATCAGTGAAATAGAAACAAAAAAAAATACAAAAACTGAACAAAACAAAAAGTTGGTTCTTTGAAAAAATAAATAAGATTGACAGACCCCTGGCAAACTTGACTAAAATGAGGAGAGAAAAAACTCAAATCAGTAAAATCAGAAATGCAAAAGGGGAGATAACAACAAACACCTCAGAAATCCAGGAAATCATCAGAGACTACTTTGAAAACCTATATTCTAATAAAATTGAAAATCTTAAGAAACGAAAAGATTTCTACCAAAAAAGAAAAGTCCAGGACCTGAAGGATTCAGCTGAATTCTATCAGATATTTAAAGAAGAACTAATACTAACTCTCCTTAAACTTTTCCACGAAATAGAAAGGAAGGAACACTGCCTAACTCATTCTATGAATCCAGTATTAAACTCATCCCAAAACCAGACAAAGACACCTCCAAAGGAGAACTATAGGCCAATCTCCTTAATGAACATCAATACAAAAATCCTCAATAAAATAATGGCAAACCGAAACCAACAACACATCAGAAACATCATTCACCACAACCAAGTTGGCTTCATCCAAGGGATGCCGGGGTGGTTCAACATACGCAAATCTATAAATGTAATACAGCACACTAACATAAGCAAAGACAAAAACCACTTAATCATCTCAATAGATGCAGAAAATGCCTTCAACAAGATTCAACACCACTTCATGAGAAAACCTCTAAGAAAACTAGGAATAGAAGGAAAGTACCTCAACATTATAAAGGCTATATATGACAAACCCACAGCCCATATCATACTTAATGGTGAAAAACTGAAACCATTTCCCCTAATATCAGGAATGAGACAAGAGTGCCCACTATCCCCACTCCTATTCAACATGGTCCTGGAATTCCTAGCCAGAGCAATTAAGCAAGAAGAAGAAATAAAACGAATACAAATAAGCAAAGAAACTGTCAAAATATCCTTATTTCCAGACAACATGATCCTATATCTTAAAGACCCAAAAATCTCTACTCAAAAACTCCTAGATACCATAAACAGCTTCAGCAAGGTGGCAGGATACAAAATCAACTTACAAAAATCATTAGCTTTTCTATACACCAATAATGAACAAAGTGAGAAAGAATATGTGGCAATAATTCCATTTACAACAGCCTCAAAAAAAAATCAAATACCTAGGAGTAAACTTAACAAAGGATGTGAATGACCTCTACAAGGAGAACTACAAACCCCTGAAGAAAGAGATCGAGGAAGATAACAGAAGGTGGAGGGATCTCCCATGCTCATGGATTGGTAGAATCAACATAGTAAAAATGGCTATACTACCAAAAGTAATCTACATATTTAATGCAATTCCCATCAAAATCCCAATGACATTCATCACAGAGATTTAAAAATCTACCCTAAAATTCATTTGGAAACACAAGATACCACAAATAGCCAAGGCAATACTCACCAAAAAGAGCAATGCTGGAGGTATCACAATACCCAACTTCAAACTATATTACAAAGCAATAGCAATAAAAACGCATGGTACTGGCACAAAAACAGACATGAAGAGAACAGAATTGAGGACCTGGATATGAATCCACACAGCTATGGCCACCTTATTTTTGACAAAGGTGCCAAAAACATACGATGGAGAAGACAGCCTCTTCAACAAATGTGTCTGGGAAATGTGGTTATCTGCCTGTAGAAAGCTGAAACTAGATCCACATTTATCACCCTGTACTAGTATCAGCTCAAAATGGATCAAGGACCTTAACATCAGACCTGAAACTCTGAAGTTGTTACAGGAAAGAGCAAGAAACACCCTGGAAGTAATAGGTATAGGCAAGGACTTCCTCAATAGAATCCCAGTAGCTCAGCAACTAAGAGAAAGTATGGACAAATGGGACTTCATTAAACTAAAAAGCTTCTGCACAATAAAAGAAATGGTCTCTAAACTGAAGAGACCACACACAGAGTGGGAGAAAATATTTGCCAGCTATACATCAGACAAAGGACTTATAACCAGGATATATAGGGAACTCAAAAAACTAAACTCTCCCAGAATTAATGAACCAATAAAGAAATGGGCACGTGAACTAAACAGAACATTTTCAAAAGAAGAAATTCAAATGGCCAAAAAACACATGAAAAAATACTCACCATCTCTAGCCATAAAGGAAATGCAAATCAAAACCACACTAAGATTCCACCTCACCCCTGTTAGAATACTCATATTAAAAACACCACTAAAAACAGGTGTTGGCAAGGATGTGGGGAAAAAGGAACCCTCATACACTGCTGGTGGGAATGCAAACTAGTGCAACCACTCTGGAAAATAATTTGGAGACTTCTTAAAAATCTAAACATAGATCTGCCATATGATCCAGCAATCCCACTCCTAGGGATATACTCAAAGGAAAGCAACACAGGTTACTCCGGAGAGAGGCACTTGCACACCCATGTGTATTGCAGTGCTATTCACGATAGCCAAGTTATAGAAACAGCCAAGATGCCCCAGTACTGACGAATGGATTAAGAAAATGTGGTATTTATACACAATGGAATTTTACTCAGCCATGAAGAAGAATGAAATCTTACCATTTGCAAGTAAATGGATGGAACTAGAAAACATCATTCTGGGTGAGGTTAGCCAGGCTCAGAAAACCAAAACTCATATGTTCTCCCTCATATGTGGACTTTAGATCTAGGGCAAATACAGCAATGTGATCGAACTTGGGCCACACAATAAGGGGAGAGCACACCCTGGAGGTATGGGGATAAGTAAGAAACCCAAAACATGATCGTATTTGATGTCCCCACTGCAGAGGAACTAATAAAGAAACCTTAAAGCGGCAGAGGTCAATACGAGAAGGGGATCAGGAACTAGCGAAAAGGTCAGTTAGAGATGAATTAACTTGGGATGTAACACATTTGTGCATGGAAGCAATGCTAGGAATCTCCCTGTATAGCTGTCCTTATCTCAACTAGCAAAAATGCTTTGTGTTTCTTACTATTGCTTATACTTTCTCTTCAACAAAACTGGCGATAAGGGCAGAACAGATTCTGCCTGGAAGTGGGGGGCGGGGAGGGAGGGGGGAGAAATGGCTCAAACAATGTATGCACATATGAATAAATGGAAAAAATTAAAATGTAATTAATTAAACAAACAAAAAAATGATAGGAAGCAACATTTTATCTCTTGGGGACAGTAAATCTTCCCACAAAGATTGTGCCTAATATATACTGCATAATGTTGGAACCAACATTTCAAGTATGGCATGTTAGTCAACTGCTTTCCAGAGTTCATCCTGTTTGGGTCAGGTTACACAAAATATATTTAAAGCTAATCTTGGTCAGTTCTCCCTTTCCCCAAATGCAACTTCTCTTAACCTGACAAAAGAGGATATGATGAGCCTTTTTTCTTCTCACTGATGAGTATTCCCACAATTTAATGTAAGTTGCAATTCAGGTAGACAGTGGAAATGAACAAAGAGAGAGAAAAAAGAAAATATTTTCCTTTTGTCCTGACCTTCCTCACTAAATGAGATTAAGTGAAGATAATTCTTCAGTTCATTAGTTCATGGCTAATTAAAGATTGTGTGGAAAGTGACCTGTGGATAAGACCCAACATCTCATTCTTAAGCCTGTTCTCCATACCTGACATGATCAAACTTGTAAAATGACAATGGGCCACATGTTTTGGTGCTACACTTAAGTAACGATCTGATAATGGGTGCCATCCTACAGGTAGAACCCTCAGCTAAGGATCATGATTCTCCTCACTGGTGACTCATGAGTCTTTCTTTGGAAAAGCATAGCTGTAATGACACTTCTGCTCAGCTGGGGTGGGGCCGCCCTTTGGCTTCATCACCTGGTGGAGCTTGAGTGGAATTACCACCAGCAGTTCATTCAGCCGCTGCTGCTTCTCCCGCTGATAAGCCTCAAGGGCCTCCTCTGCTGCATTCAGATTTGTTGCCACAGCTTTTACCTGTAGAAGGAAAGCCCCATGTGAGAGGTGTTGACAGACTTAATGAACAAAAGGAGGGGAAATGAAGGCATGTTGGGAGGAAGTACAGCGTGAGCAGGATGTACTTGGTCTGTGATTAAGGGCATGAATCCATTCTGCAGCTCAGGAATGTGTTATTATTTTCTTCCTGCCATGATAGGATCCACATCACCTTTTCCATCATTCCTATGACCCCAGAGTTGTATAGTTTTCATGAATAACAAGTCAGAAGGCATGTTGCCATCTCCCTTTTGTTTTCTGCATGAAAAGCATGAAATATGTTTGTCAGAGTGGTGGGAATCTTGTTTGGTCATAATGACCTCAAGAAATTAAAGGAGAAAGTACTTGGAAGCAATGAAACTCTTAGCTACAGTATTTCTAAAGCATGTTCTTCACATGTTCTTCATTTCCCAAAAAACATGAAACTTTTCCAGATATTTCCTATTTACAGGAGGAGACGCAATCTATCAAAAAATATTTCTGAATATGAACTAAGTGATGTTGTTCTAGACAAGACTACTTAAGAGAGAAAGTGAACAGAAAAAGTAGAAAGCAATATTATACCAGAAGTTTAGTTAGCAATCTCTAACATGGAATGCACTGTAGAGGACCAATAAAATGATCTGCTGAAATACAGAAAGAAAATAGCAGAGTTCCTATTTCTATTTATTTTTATCTCATTCTTGTGACTGTTTCATAAGGAACAAAATATCCTAAATTAATATTTCCTGATTATAATTTATAAATACATACACATTTATTGTGGGTATATACTATAATCTTTACCTGAGAGAACTGTATAACCAAAACAGTTTGGAGACAAATGATTGAGATAAAGAAAATCCAATCATTAAAAGAGCAATGGCCCCTGCCAAAACTGTGCTTAAGGAGAAAAGTACTGTTCATGACATTTGACATGTTTCTTCTCTGAGAAATTCTAACAATGTCATTATCATCAAGTGACAATGCATGCTGGGAGAGGACAAAGAAGAAGGCAGATCACCATACTTTCTTGGACAATGTATCATATTCCTTTTTGAGGTTATCAACAACTTTCTTTTCTTCTACTAAGGCCTCCTCAATGTCCAGCCTTTTCTCTCGAAGTTGAATGGCCAATTCAAAAAGACCCACATCACAATCTGAAAAGAGAGTTGAAATAAAAAGCAGCCACATTTGTTAGGGACTATGGTAGTATTAGAAGTATAGACCTTGGATCTTCAGAATTAATAATGTCTATTCATATATCCATGCTAGCAAGCTTTCACTAACACCTATGGCTCCACTGTTTCAGGTAGAAATAGTTAATAGTATTAATAGTCATAATAGTGCTGATTATCATACAAGTATTTATGGTTTACGCAGAACTCTAAGACAAGCTTTGTGCTAGGTCTTTTATATAATTATCAGACTCAAGGTTAGACCCCACAAGGTAACATTATTGTCCTTTTTCTATAGGTGAAGACTCCAAGTCTAAGAGAGGTGACATAACTGGTGTGTGACACAATGGGCCTCAAGTGCATTATCTGTCTATTGTTTGCTCTATATTTACACTAAGAGTCACATTTAGGCACCAAGTAATATATTAAAAATGTAAAAGTAGAATACTAAAATGGAATCAGTCATGATGGCACATCCTGTTATTCCCAAACTGGGGAGGTGGAGGCAGGAGGATCATGAGTTCAAGGTCAGCCTGAGCTACACAGAAAGACCCTGTCTCAAAAAACCAAGGACTAGTGATATAGCTCAGTAGTAGAGTGCTTGCCTAGCATGTGCAAAGCTTTGAATTCTATCCCCAGCACTGTAAAAAATAATAATAAAATGGAATTTAGGAATATTAGTTCTAGGCCTAGTTCTATGCTACTGACTATGTGATGTAATTCAAATTATTTAAATCCTGCTGTAAAGTACTGAGCTGCATTATAAGGATTTTGTGCTCTTTGTTCACTCACAATAAAATCTCAACAAGACCCTTGTTTTCAAAACTAAATCAAGATTTTAATTTTATTTGAAATTAACTTTCAAATTTTATTTTCAATATTTAGAAAATCAAATTATAGACTAAAGAAAATTGTTTTTTTCTATTGAACTATTCACTTATCAAGACTGTAAAAATGTTGATCTAGCTGCTGTAGAGAAAACAGTAAATATAAATGGCCAACTATTTCCAGGTGACTGGCACAAACTGCCCTTACAAAACAGATTTGAATTATAAGAATTTGAGTAGGTTTGTCAAAAAAGTAAAATATTATTTAAAAAAATCTATAAAAGTTAAGATCTAGTGTTTTTTCTATAAAATGAAATTTGCTACATAATTTATAGTAACTGAATCAACTGTCAGTTGTCTGAAGGTTAAATTGCTATTCATAAAAGGCTGCCCATAGAAATAGATAATAAATCACCTAGAGAGTCCCCGAAAGTGTTATTAGACTCCACTTCATACATTTTAAATGACCCTTTCCTTAAACTTTATTTTCAGAGAATTGAGAAACCAAAAAAGGCCTTCTCAGTATCATCAATTCACATGTACACTCAGACATAAAGACATGGTGCAATTCAACTTACTTGTTGGGCAGATAGAATCATCAAAAACCTCATCTTCAGATCCAGATTCATCCTCATCACTCTCTAAGCTGGACTCATCTTCACTTGATTCTTCACTCTCCTCATCTTCATCTAAGGAGACAGAAGGACTTTGTTAGCAAGGTTCCTATATTAAAATACTAGTTTTTCAAAGTATTTTTCAATGAGTCAGTCACAAGGAAAGTAACAAAGACATAAAATAGGAAATTTTTAGAATATTTTTAGAAGAGTTTAAAATGGTTAAGGTCACAGAGACCACATATTCTCTTTAGCCCATTTAGTCCAGTTATAGCAAGAAAATCATATATCCTTCATAACTGATCAAATTCCTCATATCCTCATATCCCCACCATCAATATATTATCACTCTGGCCTATCTTCAGCAAAATTCCATGAGGACAGTTTGGCAAAGAATTACCCTACTTGTTAATAATTTTCTGTCCTACTATAAATCTCCACTTGTCCTTATAGTATTTAGAGTTGAGCTCAATCTTCCCACCTACTACAAAGTCCCATTGTAGTAGTTCTCAGAAAAAAGTCTGCCATATAGTTCTTTAACAATGGGGCATGAGTAATTTTTAATTGTAATGTCATATACAATATTTTTATAAAATACACATCTGTTCCCAAGGGTTTGGGATAATATGTTGTAGACCGCTCTACTCCACCTTTCCCTGTTTTCTTTTGGAATACCTTGGGGACATCTATGAACCACACACCACCAATTTGTAATTCTTATTTTATGGAACTTCAAATTAGAGAAAAGAGATGGACCTCATGCTTTCTAGATTTCTCAAATTTAAGATCACTCTTACTTTAAATAATCTGTACCACCATATAAAATGAATCAGAAAAGGTTAAAAATTAATTTTAAAATTATTTATATAGACTGCTTTCTGAAGAGAAGATAGACCTATTTCCTCCACTAAAAACAGCTAAACATTATGTATTAAAAAAAAATTAAGAAGACTGAAAAGTGGAGAGAAGAAACCAAACCAATTATGCACAACATAACCAGAAAAACAACATTGTGCTGAATTTCTTGGGTCTTCTTTTTGCCTCATAGATCTCAGATATACAGATGAATAAGTTGACAACCTAGATATATCAATAGATGAAGATATAAGAGGTCCAAGAGAAGCCTAATTTCTAGCCAAAGAACCAGGAAAGGGGCCTCCTAGCAAGATAAAACTTTCAGATATTATCCACTTACTCTAACCAAACACTACAGAAAAATTATGGTCTCACCTCCAAGAAAAGCCAAGTTAAGAGCCTAAATATCCACTCTCACAGAGCTATAATGAGGCCCCCAACACAACCACCAGAAGTTCAAGAAGGAAGTGGGACATTTATCCCTGCTAGTTAGTAACCACCTTCCCACTAATACCAACATCAAGATGTCTGTAAAAACAATATGGATAGCCCGGATTTCTCCATCTAGCAGCAACAAGGTACTCTTCAGGGCTGCTGTCAGAAGATCACTAGTGGAGAGTCAGGACTTTCACCATTCATTACCCATGGATACCAAGGCCATCCCCACCACACTGTCAATAGAGACTTCAGGTGAAACTAGAATTCATACCCACACACAACAATAATAATGAGGTACCCCCCTCTTAGGTGAAAATGAAGGCTGAGTGGGAAATGTCTACTTTTCCCTCCATCAGCAATAAGAAGGAGGCATCACCCCTGCTTTATCAGAGCAGTACTGGAGAAAGCCAAGTCACAAAAAAGATTTAAGTGAGATATAAATATTCATAGTATGAAACTAGGCTTCAATCAAAAGTCACTCATCATAACAAAAAATCAGAAAATCCCCAAATTAATGAAAGAAGGCAACCAAGAGGTGATAGGACTAAGGAAAGTCATGACTACTACATTAGCTTAAGGAAATCATACACCTAGAATAAGAAGAAAGATAATCATCAATATAAGAGTTTGTGAAAGGATAAATACTACTAGAAGAGCTCATGAGAAATAGGAAATAAACTATCAGTACAGTAAACCATCAAACTTCAAAGATGAATGAGGAAGAATGAAATGAACAGACTATCAAAAACAACCAGAATCAACAAAATGACAAGAACAAATGTATACTTTTCAATAATAACTCTGAATGTTAATGGTCTTTATTCTCCAATTAAAAGATACAGACTGACTGACTGAATAGTCTAAAAAAATAAGACTCAACAACATACTGCCTACAAGAAACTTGCCGCATGTGCAAAGACATACAGAGTCTAATAATGAACAATGGAAAATGACATTCTGAACAAATGGAGACTGAAAGCAAGCACACTATATCTGAGTAAAGCAATCTACACTTATATCTGACAAAATAGATTTTAAGACAAAATCAATTAGAAAAGACCAAGAAGGTTACAATATATTGATCAGGGAAATAATTCAGCAAGAAATGCAATGATTATAAATTTATATGCTCTGGATGTTGGACCACCCAATTTTATTTTTTAGATGAATAATATTGAAGTAGTTTAATTTACTTAATGTTAGGAAAGGCTCTTCATTCCTTCCAAATTACTGTCATTTAAAAAAAATTTTATTACTTGTATTAGAATATATTTATTATACAGGGGGGATTTATAGTGACAATTCTGATTAGGCTTATAGTATACATTAGTTACATTGCCCTCATTGTCTCTCCCCCTCAGCCCTCTCCATCCCTCTTGCAGCAATTGCAAGAGGTTTCTTTGTTCTACTTCAGATAGGTAAGTCCATCAACAATATACCCTTCACCTTAATCTCCTTCACTCATCCTCCTCCTTTGCACTAGTACCCCCCCAAACATTTCACCTATTTTACAGCCCTGTCTTTCATTATTAATATTTAAGTTGATGTTCAAAGGGGTTTCTCAATGTATCCCCACTGTGGGTATACTTTACTTTGATCCATTTAACGCCTTCTATCACTCTTACTTACCTCCCAACCCCATTTTTCAACAGCTTTCAAAACACATTTTTATATCCTCTACGTTCATAGTTGTTATGTTTTACAATATTATTGATGCTCTATCATTCTCTTCTCCTTTCCCTCTTTTCCCAAGTTCCATAGAGTAGTTCTACTATTATAGACATGTTCTACAGATGAGTTTGTATATGATCATGCTTGTTTTTGTGAATGTTTATCTTTTGGATCTGTCTTCCATGTATGAGAGAAAATATGGCCTTTGTCTTTCTGAGCTTGTCTTAATTCACTTAACATAATGTCCTCCAATTGCATCCATTTCCCTTCAAACCACGTCATTATTCCTTATGGCTGAGTAAAACTCCATTGTTTATATATACCACATTTTCTTGATTCATTTATCAGTTGTAGGGCATCTGGGCTGTTTCCAAAGCTTGGCTATTGTGAATAGTGCTGCGATGAACATTGGTGTACAGGTATCTCTATTGTATCTTACTTACTTTCCTTTGAGTAGATACCCAGGAGTGGTATCACAAGTCATGTGGCAGTTCTATCTTTAGCTTTTTGAGGAATCTCCATACTGCTTTCCATAGTGGTTGTACTAATTTGCATTTCCAACAACAGTGTGTAAGGGTTCCTGTTTCACTGCATCCTCACCAGCATTTGTTGTTGTTATTACCTTTGATTACAGCCATTCTAACTGGGGTGAGATGAAATCTTAAGTGTTGTTTTGATTTGTACCTCTTTTACAACCAGGGAGGTTAAACACTTTTTTGGGGGTTTTTTTGCACTTCATTCTGGTGGCTTTAAAAAATGTTTTTTCTTTATTCATTTATTCATATGTGCATATATTGCTTGGGCCATTTTTCCCCTCACCTCCCACCCCCTCCCTCTCCTTCCCACCCCCCTTGCTTCCAGGCAGAACCTGTTCTGCCCTTTTCTTCAATTTTGTTGAAGAGTAGACCTAAGCAATAATAAGAAAGACATAGCGTTTTTGCTAGTTGAGATAAGGATAGCTATACAGAGAGATTCCTAGCACTGCTTCCATGCACAAGTGTATTACAACCCAAATTGATTCATCTCTACCAGACCTTTTAATACTTCCCGGTCACCTTCTCATAGTGACCTCTGTCACTTTAAGGTTACTGTATTAGCTCCTCTGAACTGAGGACATCAAACACTTCCAAGTTTTGGTTTTCCTACCTTTCCCTATTCCTCCTGTATGAGTTCTCCCCTTAGCATGTGATTCAAGTCTAATAATATTACTGCATTTGTATTAGATCTAAAGCCCACATATGAGGGAGAACATATGATTTTTGGCTTTCTGAGCCTGGCTAACTTCACTTAAGATGATTTTCTCCAGTTCCATCCATTTACTTGTGAATGAAAAGATATCATTATTCTTCATGGCTAAGTAAAATTCCATTGTGTATAAATACCACATTTTCTTAATCCATTCATCAGTAGTTGGGCATCTTGGCTGTTTCCATAACTTGGCTATTGTGAATAGCACTGCAATAAATATGGTTGTACAGGTGCCTCTGGAATAACCTGTGTCACTTTCCTTTGAGTATATCCCCAGGAGTGGAAATGCTGGATCATATGGCAGATCTATCTTTAGATTTTCAAGAAGCCGCAACATTGCATTCCACAGTGATTTTACTAGCTTGCATTCCCACCAGCAGTGTATGAGGGTTCCTTTTTCTCCACGTCCTCGCCAACACCTGCTTTTAGTGGTGTTTTTAATATGGGTATTCTAACAGGGGTGAGGTGGAATCTTAGTGTGGTTTTGATTTGCATTTCCTTTATGGCTAGAGATGGTGAGTATTTTTTCATGTGTTTTTTGGCCATTTGAATTTCTTCTTTTGAGAAAGTTCCGTTTAGTTCAATGCCCATTTCTTTATTGGTTCATTGGTTTTGGGAGAGTTTAGCTTTTTGAGCTCCCTGTATATTTTGGTTACCAATCTTTTGTCTGATGTATAGCTGGCAAATATTTTCTCCCACTCTGTGTGTGGTCTCTTCAGTTTAGAGACCATTTCTTTTGTTGTGCAGAAACTTTTTAATTTTATGTAGTCCCATTTTCCCATCCTTTCTCTTAGTTGCTGAGCTGCTAGGGTTCTATTGAGGAAGTCCTTGCCTATACCTATTACTTCCAGGGTGTTTCCTGCTCTTTCCTGTAACGACTTCAGTGTTTCAGGTCTGATGTTAAGGTCCTTGATCCATTTTGAGCTGATACTAGTACAGGGTGATAAATGTGGATCTAGTTTCAACTTTCTGCAGGCAGATAACCACATTTCCCAGACACATTTGTTAAAGAGGCTGTCTTCTCCATCGTATGTTTTTGGCACCTTTGTCAAAAATAAGGTGGCCATAGCTATGTGGATTCATATCCAGGTCCTCAATTCTGTTCTCTTCATGTCTGTTTTTGTGCCAGTACCATGCGTTTTTATTGCTATTGCTTTGTAATATAGTTTGAAGTTGGGTATTGTGATACCTCCAGCATTGCTCTTTTTGGTGAGTATTGCCTTGGCTATTTGTGGTATCTTGTGTTTCCAAATGAATTTTAGGGTAGATTTTTAAATCTCTGTGATGAATGTCATTGGGATTTTGATGGGAATTGCATTAAACATGTAGATTGCTTTTGGTAGTATAGCCATTTTTACTATGTTGATTCTACCAATCCATGAGCATGGGAGATCCCTCCACCTTCTGTTGTCTTCCTCGATCTCTTTCTTCAGGGGTTTGTAGTTCTCCTTGTAGAGGTCATTCACATCCTTTGTTAAGTTTACTCCTAGGTATTTGATTTTTTTTTTTTGAGGCTATTGTAAATGGAATTGTTTCCATACATTCTTTCTCAGTTTGTTTGTTATTGGTGTATAAAAAAGCTAATGATTTTTGTAAGTTAATTTTTTATCCTGCCACCTTGCTGAAGGTATTTATGGTATCTAGGAGTTTTTGAGTAGAGATTTTGGGGTCTTAAGATATAGGATCATGTCATCTGCAAATAGGGATATTTTGACAGTTTCTTTGCTTATTTGTATTCCTTTTATTTCTTCTTCTTGCTTAATTGCTCTGGCTAGGAATTCCAGGACCATGTTGAATAGGAGTGGGGATAGTGGGCACTCTTGTCTCATTCCTGATTTTAGGGGAAATGGTTTCAGTTTTTCACCATTAAGTATGATGTGGGCTGTGGGTTTGTCATATATAGCCTTTATAATGTTGAGGTACTTTCCTTCTATGCCTAGTTTTCTTAGAGGTTTTCTCATGAAGTGGTGTTGAATCTTGTCAAAGGCTTTTTCTGCATCTGTTGAGATGATCAAGTGGTTTTTGTCTTTGCTTCCATTAATGTGCTGTATTACACTCATAGATTTGCATATGTTGAACCACCCCTGCATCCCTCGGAGGAGGCTGACTTGATCGTAGTGAATGATCTTCCTGATGTGTTGTTGGATTCGGTTTGCCATTATTTTATTGAGGATTTTTGCATCAATGTTCATTAAGAAGATTGGCCTATAGTTCTCCTTTTTGGAGGTGTCTTTTTCTGGTTTTGGGATGAGTGTAATACTGGCTTCATAGAATGAGTTAGGCAGTGTTCCTTCCTTTCTATTTCGTGGAAAAGTTTAAGGAGAGTTAGTATTAGTTCTTCTTTAAATGTCTGATAGAATTCAGCAGAGAATCCATCAGGTCCTGGACTTTCTTTTTTGGTAGACTATTGCTGCTTCAATTTCAGTTCAAGTTATAGGTCTATTTATGTGGTTAATATCCTCTTGGTTCAAATTCGGATGGTCATAATCATCTAGAAATTTGTCCATTTCTTCAAGATTTTCATATTTATTTGAATATAGGTTCTCAAAGTAGTCTCTGATGATTCCCTGGATTTCCTTGGTGTTTGTTGTTATCTCCCCTTTTGCATTTCTAATTTGGGTTTTTTCTCTCCCCATTTTAGTCATTTTTGCCAAGGGTCTATCAATCTTGTTTATTTTTTTCAAAGAACCAGCTTTTTTTTCATTGAGTCTTTGTATGGTGTTTTTGTTTCTATTGCATTAATTTTGGCCCTTATTTTTATTATTTCTCTCCTCTGCTTGTTTTGGGTTTTGCTTGTTCTTGTTTTTCTAGGCATTTGAGATGTTGCTTTAGGTCTTTGATTTCACATCTTTCTGTCCTTTTAATATATGCACTCATGGCCATAAACTTTCTTCTTAGGCTTGCCTTTGCTGTGTCCCATAGGTTCTGGTAGGTTGTGTTTTCATTTTCATTACCTTCCAGGGACCTTTAATTTCCTCAGTGACCCACTGATCATTGAGCACTGTGTTGTTCAGCTTCCAATTCTTTGAATTTTTTTTTACTATTGTTTTTGTTGTTGAGTTCTAGTTTTAATGCATTGTGATCAGATAGAATGCATGGTATTATTTCTATTTTCTTATATTTTCTGAGACTTGCTTTGTGCCCTAAGATATGATCAATTTTGGAGAAGGTTCCATGGGCTGCTGAGAAGAATGCATATTGTGCAGAAGTTGGATGAAATATTCTGTAGACATCAGCTAGGTCCATTTGCTCTATGATGTGATTTAGTTCTAGAATTTCTTTATTGATTTTTTGTTTGGATGACCTATCCATTGGTGACAGGGGGGTATTAATGTCTCCCACTACCACTGTGTTGGAGTTTATAAATGTTTTTAGGTTCTTCAGAGTATGTTTGATGAAATTGGGTGCTGACGTTGGGTGCATATAGGTTGATAATTGTTATTTCCTTTTAGTATATTTCCCCTTTTATTAGTATGAAATGTCCTTCTTTATCTCGTTTGATCAATGTAAGTTTGAAGTCTACTTTGTCTGAGACAAGTATTGCTGCTTCTGCCTGTTTTTAGGGCCCATTGGCTTGGTAAATCTTCTCCTAGCTTCTCACCCTAAGCCAGTGCTTGTTTCTGTTGATGAGATGGGTCTCCTGTAAACAGTAGATTGTTGGATCTTTCTTTTTAATACAGTTTGCCAAACAGTGTCTTTAATGGGTGAATTAAGTCCATTAACATTCAGTGTTAGTATTGATAGGTGTGTGGTGATTCCTGTCATTTAGTTGTTTTTGTTGTTTAAGGGTTTGATTGTGTGCATCTAAATCAATGTTACTCTCTACTTTCTTGCCTTTTGTTCTCCTGTGGTTTGGTACTGCCTGTCCTTTCTTGGTTTTGTATGCTCTCATTTTCTGTATGCAGGATTCTTTTAAGAATCTTTTGTAGTAGTGGCTTGGTGGTCATATATTGTTTTATCTTCTGCTTTTATTGCTCCATCTATTTTGAATGATAGTTTTACTGGGTAGAGCATCCTAGAGTTGAAGTTATTTTTATTCAGTTCCCAAACTACCTCACTCCATAGTCTCCTTGCTTTTAATGTTTCTGTTGAGAAATCTGCTGTGATTTTGATGAGTTTACCTTTGTATGTTATTTGTTTTTTCTCTCTTACAGCCTTAAATATTCTTTCTCTATTCTCTGTGCTAGTTGTTTTAATGATATATGTCATGGGATAGTTCTGTTTTGGTCAAGTCTGTTTGGTGTCCTGGAGGCTTCCTGTACCTCAATGGGCATAACTTTCTCTAGGTTTGGGAAATTTTCTGTTATTATTTTGTTGAATATATTACGGATTTCTTTTGCTTGCACCTCTTCTCCTTCTTCAATACCCACGATTCTCAGGTTTGGTCTTTTGATGTTTTTGGTGAGTTCTTGCATATTCCTTTCACAGGTTTTGAATTCTTTGAGTAACAGTTCTTCAGTTTTTCCTTTAATTTCCATTCCATCTTCAAGTTCTGAGATTCTGTCTTCTGCTTTTCTAGTCTGCTGGAGTGGCCTTCCACTGTGTTTTGTGTTTCTTTATCATTCTTTTTTCCAAGGTTTTCCATATCATGGGTCACTTCCTTTTTAATATTGCCTATTTTCATCTTTAATTCATTTATCTCTCTATTTATAGTGTTCTCTGTTTCACTTTGGTGTTTATTTAGGGCTCCTATGAGTTCATTTATTTGTTTCTGTGTCTTCTCGTATTCTTTATTTTTGGCGTCTTGAAATTTCTTGAGTGCCTCTTTTACGTTTTGGTTAACCATGTCTAGTATCATCTCCATGAAATTCTCAGTGATTACTTGGAGGATTTCTTCTTTGAGGATGTTCTTGTGGACACCATTGGGTTCTTTGGTGTCATTTTTCTTTGTTTTGTTGTGGTCTGGAACTGGGTATCTATTTTCTTCATTTCCCTCTAAATCCTGTATTAAATTATTTTGGGGGGGGAGAATGGTTTCATCCCTTTTTCCTCTTCCCATTGCTCAACTTGGTACTGTGCAACTATGTTCTTGATAGGCTAGTGGGTGTTTTTAGTCACCTGGTTTCTTTCCCTTGATTTAATTTTTGTTTTGTGGCTGTCTTGGGCTTTTAGGTAAGTTGGTATGCTATTTCTGTCCCTGGTTGGGTGTAAGTTAGTATTAACTAATTCACAGGTTTAATACCTGAGCAGTAGTTCATGTGTTATATAGAAGATCCTCTGGTAGTAATATCTATATTACTACCAGAGCAGGTTAACATTTGTAATGGGGGGGGTTAACATTTGTAATGCTAGCTATAGGGATTTGGGGAGTTAAATAGGGTGGCACTAAAGGTGGAGATGGGAAGTGGGGTGGATGAGTAGGGAAAGCAATGTGGGGACTGCTGTTTTTGTGGTCCTTTGTGTGTTTGGGTATATTTCAGTTGCTGTAGAAGAGGGTATTTGTGTTAGGGACTGCAAGAGTTTGGGGTTGTGTAAAGTTGGTATAGTAGGTTGTTCAGTGGGTGATGAGGGAGGGGTAGTTTGGTGACAGGTTAGGGGAGAATGGGAGGGAAAGATGAGGGCTGGGGGAAGAGAGTAGGTGAAAGGAGAGCAATGGGTTTTAGCACAGGAGAAGGATGGAGAGTGAAGGGGGAGAGAGTAGGCATGAGAGGATGATGATAGTTAAGTTGATAGTATAGAAAGAGAAAAAAAAAGATAATAGGAGTAAAAGTAAAAATAGAAAACCCACAATAGTAAAACTAACTACAACAACAAAACAAAACCAAAGAAATCAATGGGGAGAGATGAACAAACAAACAAAAAACTCCAGGTTCAAGAACAATAGAAAATCAGTCTTAGTTTAAGTTCTGGTGTTACTCCTCTAGCAACCAGTCCTGGTGTTGGTATTTAAGCAGAATCTCTGCTGTAGTCTTGCCAGGTGATTTGTTTTTGGTTAGTGTTTTTTTCTTCTCTCAGCAGCAGTTGCTTGGTCAACTCCTCCCTCACTGAGGTGTGGCTTTTTAAGTTTGCATGCTGTTCTCAGGTTCAGGATATCATCTCTATAGTCCACCAGTTGTCCTGCTTTGGAAGTGGCTTTTTGCTGTGCTTATTTACTGGGGGCTTGTTTCTTTGCCTTGCCCCTTTTCTCTGGGGCAGGGTCAGTGTTCCATCACCTGGCCCCTGCTGTCAGCATGTTGTGATGGTTCACTGTTTGTTTTTTAATTTTGTGGAGCCATTTGACTTTGGGTGTTGCTTACTGGCTCAGGAGATGAGTTTTGTGGTCTGCTACCTGCCCTGCTTCAGGGAGTGGCTTATCAGCCACCCACTGTTGGCCTTCCTGCCTTTCCAGCATTTGTTTACTGATAGTTCTGCTGAGATTAGCTCCTTGCCTCTCCCTCTTTCTTCTATGCATTTTTGGCAATCCTGCCCCTTCTGCTGTGTGCTAGTTTTCAGTTCATTGTTTATTGTTCAGTTTTTTTTTTTTTTTTTGCTGGGGAGTCAGTCTGAACAGGGGGCTATGCTGGTTTATCTTGGAGGTGGCTGGGAGAATACTGTGTGATGCTTGGCACTCACCAGTTTGGCCTCCCAAATGTCTTGCAGGCAGGTTTGTTGTCAACAGCTGGCAATGGCGGGAACCCTCCTGTTTTCTCAGTGTAATGTGGCATGGAGAAGCTTTCTATAGGCTAGGGGTTTAGGGTGTTGAAGTTTTGATTCTCCTTGGTACTTTATTTCCACCAAGTGTGACTCTAGCATCTCAGCAGGGTTTTGGAATCACAGCACGCATGCTGTCTGGTTCTGCACCCTAGTTGCCATCTTGGATCTTGAACACTTCTTTATGTATTTACTGGCCATTTGTACCTCTTCCTTTGAGAATTCCCTGTTTAATTCATATGCCCACTTCTTCATTGGGCTGTTGATTCTTTGGAGGTTGAGTTTTTGAGATTCATGTAGATTCTGGATATTAGTCCCTTATGGATGAGTAGCTGGCAAAGATTTTCTTCCATTCTGTGGGCTGTCTCTTAAGTTTAGAGACTGTTTCTTTTGCTGTGCAGGGCTTTTTAGTTTGATGCAATTCCATTTGTTCATTCTTTCTCTTAGATGCTGAGCCTTTTGAGTTCTGCTTAGGAAGTCATTCTCTATACTTATATGTTCCAATGTTTTTCCTTCTACTTCCTGGAGTCATTTCAAAGTTTCAGGCCTTATATTAAGGTATTTGATCTACTTTGAGTTGACTTATGGACCACCCAATTTTATGAAACAAATAGTACTAAACAGAAAAGCAGAGATAGGCTGAAAACAATAAGAGAGGGTTACTTCAATAGCCTACTCTCACCAATGGCTAGATCATCTGGACAAAAAAAATCACCAAAGAAACATTAGAGTCAAGTGAAACTACAGATCAAATGGACTTAACAGACTTTACAGAATATTCCATTCAACAGCACAGAATATATACATTGTTTTAATCAGCACACAGAAATAGGATATATAGACCTTACTACAAAGCAAGTATTTAAAAGTTAAAAACACTGAAATAATATCCTGTATCTTCTCTAATCACAATGGAATGAAACTAGAAATGAACAGGCAGAGAAACTGCAGAAATTATACAAAACATGAAAGTTGAACAACACACTTTTGAATGAATAGTGGATCACTGAAGTAGTCTGCTAGGAAATGCAAAAGGTCCTTGAATCAAATGAAAATGGTACCCAAAACCTGTGGAATACAACAAAAATAGTACTATGAAGGAGGATTATAGCAACGAATACCTGCACACACACAAAAAGAGATCTCAAATAACCTAACGATGCATCTCAAGGTCTTAGAAAAACAAGAACAAACCAAATCAAAAATTAGTACAAAGAAAGAAGTAATAATTAGAGCAGAAATAAATGAAATAGAGGCTAAAAAAACAACGCAGAAGATCAATGGAACAAAGAATTGGTTTTTTGAAAAGGTAAGAATAATTGGCAAACCTTTGGCTAAATGAATCTAAAGAAAGCAAAAAAAGACCTCAATAAATAAAATTAGATGTGAAAACAAAGACATGGAAGCTGTTATCACCAAAATTTGAAGAATTATTAGAGACTATTATTGCAAAACTATATGCCAATAAATTGGAAAATCTAGAAGAAATGAACAAATTTCTGGACACACATTACCTTCCAAAATTGCAAGAGGATATATGAAAGCTAAATAGAACCATAACAAGCAATTAGATTGAATCAATAATAAAAAGTCTCCCAACAAAGAAGAACCCAGTATCAGATGGCTTCACTGCTGAACTTCACCAAACTTTTAAAGAACACCTATGCTCTCAAACAATTCAATAAAATAGAAACAGAAGGAATACTTCCAAAGTCATTCTATGAAGCCAGCATTACCTCACTATCAAAACCTTACAGACACAACAAAAAGAGAAAACTAGATGCCAATATCCCTGACAAACAAAGATGCAAAAATCCTCAATTCAACAGCACATTAAAAAGATCATATACTATAATTCAAGTTGGTTTCATTCCAGGGATGCAAGGATGGTTCAATATACACAAATCAATAAATATAATACTGCATGTAAATAGAACCAAGGATAAAAATTACATCATTATCTCAATAGATGCAATAAAAGCACTTGGTAAAATGTGACATCCTTTCATGATAAAAATACTGAATAAATTAGATATACAATGATCATATTTCAACATAATAAAGGCATTATACAGAATGGGGGAAAACTGTAAGCATTTCCTTTAAGATAAGTAACAAGATAATGGTGTCCACTTTCACTCTCATTCAATATATTACTAGAAATTTTAGCCAGAGCAAGTAGGCAAGAGAAAGAAATTAAAAGCACTCAAATAGGAAAGGAGGAAGTCAAATAATCCCTCTTTACAGATGATATTCTTCCACATATAGAATATCTTACTCTATCAAAAGACTGTTATAACTGATAAATTCAGTAAACTAGTAGGATATAAAATCAACATATAAAAATCAGTAGCTTTTCTATATACCTACAATGGGTTTTCTGAAAAAGGAGTTAGGAAAGTAATCCCCTTCACAATAGCCATACAAAAAACCAAAATACCTAGGAAAAAACCTAACTAAGAATATGAAAGATTAGATAATTTTATAATGAAAATTATTTAAAAAACTAAAGAAAGAAACTGAAGAAGACTAAAAGGTGGAAAGACCTTCCATGTTCATGAACATGGGAGAAGTAATATCATAAAAATGGCGAAACTACTCAAATCAGTCTATAGATTCAATGTGATCTTCATCAAAATACCTATGACATTCTTCTCAGAACTAGAAAAAATAATCCTAAAATTCACATGGAACTATTAAAGACCCCAAATAGCCAAAGCAATCCTGAGCAAAAAGAGCAATGCTACAGTAACAAGAACAGCTGATAATGGCACAAAAACAGATACAAAGATTAATGGAACAGAATGGAAGACCCAGAAACAAACTCATATAGCTTCAGCCACTACTTTAAAAAGCTCAAAATATATATTGGAGAAAAGACAGCCTTATCAATAAATGGTGCTGGGAAAATTGGTTATCTACATAGCAGAAGACTGAAATTAGACTCTTATCGCTCATCCTGTACAAAAATCAACTCAAAATCAAAGATTTTAAGTTAAGACTGCAAACTCTGAAACTATTACAGGAAAACTCTTGAAAATATAGGCATAGGCAAGTATTTTCTGAATAGGACTCCAGTTGCCCAGGAAATAAGAATAAGAATTAACAAACAGAATCACACAAATTGAAAATCTTTTGTACATCAAAGGAAATAATTACCATAATGAAGAGACAGCCTACAGAATGGGAGAAAATCTTTGTCAGCTATTCATCAGATAAGGGATTAATATCCAGATATACAAAGAGCTCAAAAATTAAGCATTAAAAGAACAAATAATCCAATTAATAAATGGGCAAATTAATTGAACAGACAGTTCTCAGAAGAAGAAATACAGATGGCCAATAAATACATGAAACAATGTTCAACATCTTTAGCCATAAAGAGAATGCAAACCAAAACAGCACTGAGATTCTACTTCAGCCCAGACAGATGATCTATCATCAAGAAAAGGACAACTAATGCTGGCAAGGATGTAGAGAAAAGGAACCCTCATACACTGCTGGTGGGGAAGTAAATTAGTCTAGCCACTGTAGAAATCAGTATGGAGACTTATCAAAAAGTTAAAAATAGACATATTTTATGACTCTGCTAAACCACTCTTGGGCATATATTCGAAGGAGAGTAAATCAGCATACAAGAGGAATACCTGCAAACTCAAGTTTCTCACAGTGTTATTCAAAATAGTCAAGTGGTGGAACCAGTGTAGGTGCCCAACAACCAATGAATGGATAAAGAAAATGTGACATATATAATGGAGTATTACTCAGTCATAAAGAAAAAGGAAATTATGCCATTTTTAAGAAAATGGATGAAACTGGAGATCATCATATTAGGTGAAATAAGCCAAGCTCAAAAAGCCAAATATTGCATATTTTTACTCATATGCAGAATCCAGATCTAAAATGATAGAAATAGCAATCATAACTGGACTTGAGTGCAAAAGGAAGGGGGTAGGCAATCAACAGGTGGGGGAGAGGAAACAGAGGGTACCAGGGAGTGAAGAGGATAAAAATGTGTTACTTATACATGTATGGCAATACCATAAAGAAACCCACCAAATATTGTTTTTAAAAGAGAGGGAGGAGGAAGGGGGTTAAGGGAATATAACAGGTGGTGAACTTGCTCAAAACATATTACAGCATATATGGATTTTCACATGAAACCCCCTTGTACTCTTAATGAGTTGTAAATTAAAAAAAATTTTATACTCTACCAAGTTCAGTTTATTTCAGGGATAAAGTCTGGCTCAACAGTCAGCTAATACTACTATATTAACAAGTTAAAGGACAAAAAAAATCATATGATCATCAATTGATGAAGAAAAAATTCAACACCATTCATGATTAAAAACTCATGAAAGCTGGGCATAGTGGTGCACATCTATAATCCCAGCACTAGGGAGGCTGAGGCAAGAGGGTTGTGAGTTTGAGGACAATATGGTCTATTTAGTGAGACCTTGTCTCAAAAAAATCCAAACGATAACAACAACAAAAATATGCATGAAAAAAGGAAGCATCCTCAAGCTGATAAAGAACATATATGAAACAGCTACAGACATCAAAATGCTTAATGATAAAAAGACTGAATGTTTTCCCTTAAGATTAGGAATATAGCAAGGATATCAGCTTTCAACATATACATAGAATATACAATACTGTATATTCTAGCTATGGAATTAGGCAAAAAAAAAAAAAAAAAAAAAAGGACACAGGCACACAGACCAAAAAGAAAGAAGTAAAACCTTCCTTATTGACAAAATTATTGTTTACCTAGAAAATCCCAAAAAATGTACCCAAAACTCTGAGAACTATTAAGTCAGGTTATGGGATTTGAGTCAAACATATAAAAATCACTTTAATTTCTACATACTGGCAATGAACATGAAGATACTGAGGTGCAAAATATAGTGCCATTTAAAATCACTCAAACCCAGAAATGCCTAAGAAGAAACATGGAAAAAATCTAACAGGACATGAATATGATGATTTATATGTTTTATTCCATGCTGATGAAAAAAATTAAAAATCTATGTAAATAGAACTATAACTGTATTCATACACTGGAAGGTAAAGTCATTAAGATGCCAGGCCTCCCAAATTACTACACATTTGACCCAATTGCTCTAAAAGTTCCAACAAGATATTTTTGTAGATGTAAACAAGATTATTCTAAAGTATAGAAAAATAAAGAAACTATAGTAATAAAACAATTTTGGAAAAAAAGACCAAAGTGGAAGGAATGAATCTACCTTATTTTAGAACTCAATATGTAGTTCTAGTAACCAAGACTTAAGTCAATGGAACAGAATAGGAAACCTAGGAATAGAGTCACACAAATATGCCCAGAAGATTGTGGCAAAGATCAAAAGCAATTCAATGGAAAAGAGGCAACACTTCCAACAAACGGTGCTACAGCAACTGAAAAGACAAGCCATCTACTGGAGACACATACTTGTGAGCCACACATTAGACACAGAACTAATATCAAGAATACATGCAAAGAACTCTCAAAACTCAATAATAAAAACCAAACAATCCTATTCAAACACGGACAAAAGATGTAAAGAGACCTTTCACTGCAGATAAAGATGGCAAATAAACATGAAAACAGGTACTTGTTAAATAAACTACCTTATGTGAATTGGTAACACATACACACAATCTAGATGTTTAAGCACCATAAAGGCTCATATCCCCTCCTTGCTAACCCCCACATCACTTCCACATTGTCTATGTTGTAGTTAAAAAAAAAAAAACAGTGACATCTTGGAGGAGCCTCTGCCCTGTCCATTTCATGCTGATGGGAGAAAATGGAATATGTGGAAAAGGAGTACGAACCAGCATCTCCTTCAACCTCCTTTTTCTTTACTCGCTTAATCTTCTTCTTCAGGACTTTCATGAGGAAGTTTGCAAATTTATTGTTTTCTCCAAGGGCTGTTTGGAAACCTGCATAGAGTGCCTTTTCCTGTTCCTGGAGAATAGTGATTCCATTCTTTTTCTCTTCCATCTCTTTAAGAGTTTCATTTAGTTTCCACTAAAGGAACAAAAGTAAGAACAATTGATAAATAAAATGTTTTTAATAAACCAACTTCAGAGACCAATATACTCAACAGTGCAAAGCTAAAGCTTACAAACATTTTTTAAATGTTTACATTTCTCTCTCTCTCTCTCTCTCTCTCTCTCTCTCTCTCTCTCTCTCTCTCTCTCTCTCGACAGTACTGGGGTTTGAACTCAGGTGAGTAGCTAGGATTACAGATGTGAGCCACTGGCAGAAGTTTACATTTTTGATGCTTGCAGAAATATAACCAATTTATTTGGTTACATTTTATAATTCTTTGGTAAAAAATCAGTTAAGTTCAGAATCAGAAAGATCAGCCTTCAAATTGCAATTTTTACTGATATTTGGGTATCAGTTAATATTTTTACATGTTTCAAAACAAAGATTTTTCCTGTGCTGACACATGATAACTACAACAAACACTATCTCTTGTGAACCTGATATATCTAAAATCTGATCTTACCCTTCCACATATAATCTGTATTCAATAGATTCCTTTCTCTTCAATAAAATAGTTTTTATTCCTTTAAATTTAACATGTAGATATAATAAACTGTTTCCTATGATAATCAATTATATATCACACTGAAACTAGCTATCATAGTTTTAAAAATTCACTGGCTTCTTTCCTAGTAATGTGCATACAGATAACATCATAAATACTCAATTTCCTATGACAGCTGGTGACAAAACATATACTCTTGAAATCCACAGATAAACTAAATATAAGGCTTACGTTTGAAAAGTCCTTTTTTGTGCCTTACAAAACATTGGATAAATTCACTAAAAAGTCAGAACCATTTCTTTCTGACCAAGGATAATAAGGATGGAAAGCAACTAGGAACAACAGGAAAAAGGAGACAAAGACAAGAGGAGATGAGGGCTAGCTTAAGTGGGAAAATGAAACAAAACAAAGGAAAAAAGAAGCAGCTAGAATTCTTCCTATGCTTACTTGTATATCTTGCTCCTCTTTGTCTAAGGAATTAACACGCTCTTGAAGTATATTTTCCTGCTTTTCAAAATTCTTGAGAAGAAGCATTTCTTGAAATAATGTGACATGATGTAGGTCAGATAATTTCATCTGAGTATCTAGTTTCAGTTTCTGATGTCTCAGGAGACGGAGTTCTGCATCAAAAGTGACAATCAGCTCTTTGATCTGAGGTAGAAAAAACATTTGAGGATATATAAGTTAAAAGGAATAGGTAGGCATTTTTTAAACTATCAAACAATACTAATTTGTCTAAAAATACTTTTTCTTATAATGGATAGAGAATTTTATGTGTGATCAAATAAATTAATACATTAATGGCATTAAATTTGCATAAATTAAATTATTAAATGGTGGGAATTCTATAAGTATAGTCCTTGAAGCTATTTCTTCACCACTGATTAAGCTATCATCAACAATGACCTTCTGGCTGCACTATGTGAACACAATTTTTTGTGTGTAGTTTTTTTTTTTTTTTTTTTTTTTTGGTGGTACCGGGTTTGAACTCAAGAGTCCCACACTTTCAAGGCAGGCATTCTACCACTTGAGTCACTCCACCAACCCTGTGTGTAATATTTTTATGTCTCCTTTGAATCCCCCACAGTACCATTGAACTGTCTTCCTCATACTAGCATAGTGAATATTTTCCCCAACTTTTTTTTCTTTTGGCAGTACTGGGCTTTGAACTCAGGGCCTCACACTTGCTAGGCTCTACCACTTAAGCCACTTCACCAGCCCTTTTTTGTGTTGGGTAATTTTGAGATAAAGTTTCACAAACTATTGCCCAGATGACTTTGAACTGTGATCCTCCTGATCTCTGTCTCCTGAGTAGCTAGGGTTACAGGTACGAGCCATCAGCACCTGGATCCCCAACTTATTTTGAAAAGTTTTCAATTTTTTGCCAGTACTATGGTTTGAACTCAGTGCCTTATGCTTCCTAGGCAGGTGCTTTACCACCTGAGCCATACCACCATCCCCCAGAATGGTAAATACTTTAAAATACATAAATATGATTATGGAACACAAGAAACTGTTCAAATGTTCTCACTTTACAGTGAAGAAGTGAGGCCAAAGGTGGTTTTCCTAAGATGAAGTTTACTTTATTATAAAGGTGGGATAAGAACCTAAGTATCCCTACTCCTGGTGAGGACCTTATTCTACTGCCGTCCAGTCTTCAGTTTTACTCTGATTTGACTCAACTCTATTCACCTCATCCCACAGCCTCCAAAAGAGATCAAGAGAGAGTTCCAAAGGCTTCTAAGAAAATTAATATATTAGTAAGAGGCAAACCACTGTATGTTTTTCATCAGGTTGTTCATTATATATTATATGAAGTCTCAACTATCAAGACTGTTGTGAAGTAAGGTCCCCAACTAAGGGCTGAGGAAGAGGAAGAAATCTGTGTGTTTGGGGCAGTGAAACTACTAGAGAATTTTAGTGAGCTAAATAAAATAAACCCAAAAAGAAGAAAAATTAAACTTTCAAAGAAGTACGGCTATAGATTACATGTTTGGTCTTCCTTTTAGTGCTTGTTTAATAAATTTGAATTATTCATAAGTTTCTCTGGAGGATGGGCTATATTTTCTCCTTCACAACACCATTCTGAAACTGGACCACATAGATTTATCAGTTTATAAGTTTTGTGCTTATTTTATTCTCACTCTCACCACTGATAGCCTGAAAGCTTTGTGAGGATAGAGAATATATATTTTTTGTGTATTGTCATATCCCAATACCTGCACATTGAATGTCCAATAAATATTTATTTCATTAATGAATTATTTATAATTAAATCAAAACATATGACTGAATATCATATGTCAGTAACTGTCTAGACAATGTAGGGGAGTCAGAAGTATACATAGCCCTTCTTTCAAGAATCGCATAATCTAATTTGTGAGACAAAACTAACACACATGAAACATCAAGAAAGACAAGTGTAAAACATGTGCTGACTACAGGTGCAATGGAGTTTAGGAACAATGGGAGAGTATGTCATGTGGGCAGAAGATGCTAGACAAGGTTTGAAACTAGGCTGTGCTTTGAATTATAGCTCATTTCTGGAAGGAAGTCATCACAGGTAGAAGAAAGTAGAAAAGGAATAAAAATCACAGATACAAGGGAGGGATAGGGAGAGTGGAGCAGGCAGGAACACTGAGAAAACAGCATTAGAGGAAGTAGAAATAAAGGTGAATAATAAGGTCACAAATCTACAGGGAGCAGGATCATAGATGGGGCTGAAAAGACACTGAGGAATGGGAATCTTGATGCATACTGGCAGTGAGAAGCAATCTATCCAAGAAAGATCCCTTTAGTCTTTGAAGCCTATCCTTCTCATCTGGCCCCAGTCTGGTCCTGATTTTCTGAGAAATATCTCTTGCCATTCCAGCTCCAGAACAATTTCAAGCCCCATTCTAACCCTAAGTATTCCCAACTACTAGAGCAAATCACACATTGGAGAAAAGAGGATGGTGAAAAGCAGAGCATGCCTACGTGCCTGGAAGATTTTAAATTATGCACCATCACAATTATGTATTATCTTCTGAAAGCTGCCCTTTCACCTCCCATTACTATGAATGACTTCACTTAGACTGAAGGGGAAGGTAGCCTTGAAACAGGGTCATAAAACATGGTAAACTGTCAATTAAAAGCTCTAACCTCAGACAGAGCTGTAAAGCATGAGGAATTGCCCATTAGAGCCATGCAAAAGTTCAGGACTGAGATGAAAGGCACCAGGCAGAGATAAGCACCCATTCCTGCCCTACTTGTAAATAAATTTTCCAAAGCAGGTCTCCCCTGCTGACCTTATCTAAACAACATTAGGTCCCTAGCTCAGCCCAATTAACCCAAACAATCTTAGGTCTCTAACTCACTGGTTAGAACACCATAACCTGAGCACAGTTTTATAACCTGATGTCCTGCATTGTCTTTTAAATATCTTGTGAATCCTTTGTTCAGGGCTCAGACACAGGTACATGTCTGAGCCTGCTGGCATAAAAATAAAATCTGAGTTCTCCACTCCTCCGAGTGTCACTTGGTTTCTTGTTGACTATATTGCCACAACATTTTGGAGGCCCCAGGGAGATTCCAACCGACTAGCCCCTTGAGCCATCAGCCAGCAGCTGGGCTGCATTGGAGTAGGGAGAGATACGGGACTGAATGAGGTGGTGCGTCACCCAATGGTATGCCAGGTCCTCCTTCACCCCAGTGCCCCAATTCTCTGAGCAGTCTCAGCCCAGCTTGGACTCCAAGGAGAAGTGGACCAACTCATCTGGCACTCTCGTCTGGACTCTGTAAGCACCACCACTGGGAAATCAGTCCATTGGATGGAAGGGGAGCTTGATCCACTCCCAGGAACCTCCAAGAGGAGTTCCACAGTTCAGAGAATCATCTAAGAAGGGGGGAAGGAAAACTGTAATAACTTCAGACCGAGTGTGTGAGTGAGTGGTCTGATTTGTCCTCGCTTCAGGCTTGAGTTTGTGGCCCCATGGCTGAAAAGCTATGGGGTCTGAGTAGGTCTGTTCTGCGGTACCATGGTAAACCTCATACACCTTGGGGTGGCATCAGGGGCATCCCGGTCCAGAGTCACAAGGCTGACCCTGCCATCAATGCTAAGAGCACCAAAGTTCCTTTGAGATGCGGCCAGAAAGACATCTGATTGGCCTCTTCTCCTGAAGGGGCACCCATCCTTATTTGTCTTTGCATCACCGATGCAGGGGGGAATACACAGGGTGGAAATAGGGGACACTTCTAATTGCCATAGGTGGAAGTTCTTCAAAACCCACAGTCCTGGATTGTAATGCTTAAACATTTTAAGAAGGGATTCGCAGGGGATTATGGGATTAAAATGTCTCCTGGAAGGCTGCGCACACTATACAAGTCAGAATGGCCCACTTTTGGGGTCAACTGGCCCCCTGAAGGCACTCTAGATTTGCCCTCAGTCAGAGCCATTTATCAGATCATAAGAGGAAACCCTGGGTACCCTGACCAGTTTCCATACATTGACTCCTGGCTCCAGGTGGCTCAGACCATGCCCTCTTGGGTCTGATTCTGTGCTAATAAAAAGGGACAGAGCAGAGTTTTTGTGGCCCAGGCAATAAAGCCTAAAGACCAGAATCTGACCAAACCTGTTCTGCAAGGGGATCCAGAAGATGAGCTGCCAGTGCCCCCACCATACATTCCCAGCATACCTCCACCATCAGAGCAGCCAGTGCCACCTTTCTCAGACAGCCCGCCACCCTCAGTGAGCCCTTCTCCGCCCCACCAGCAGCCTCCTAGTCCCAGCGATGTCCCACACCCATCCCCAGCTTGGAGTCTGAGTCCACAGCCCCTGAGATGCCATCTTTGCACATCTCAGGCACTGGCCCCTCAAGCCAGGGCCTTGCAGATGTCTCTCCGTGAGATGCAAGGGCCCCAGCGGGTTGATGCTGATGGCACGGTCCAGCCCAACACTCTATATCCTTTATTACCAGCCCTTCAGTTCGACTGACCTCCTAAATTGGAGGAATCATATGCTGTCATATTCAGAAAAATCTCAGGTTATGGCTGATTTCCTAGAATCCATATTCCAGCCCCATCAACCCACTTGGGATGACTGCCAGCAGACCCTCCTGACATTTTTCAATACAGAAGAGCAGCAGAGAATTCTGACAGAGGCTCGCCGCTGGCCCCAAGGGCAAGCCCCAGCAGGAACCCTAGACACAGAAGCATGGGCAAGAGAGGCGGTCCCTATGCTCGAGCCACTTGGGACTTCAATACAGCAGAAGGACGAGGAGATCTTACTCAATATCGTGCCGCCCTCCTACATGGGCTTAGGGCTGGAGCTAAGAGATCTACCAACAGGTCCAAAATTGCAGTGGTTATTTAGACGCTGGAGGAAACCCTGACTGACTTTTATGAGAGACTCTGTGAGGCCTTCCAAATATACACTCCCTTTGACCTGGAAGCACCAGAAAACCAACAAATGGTCAATACAGCGTTTGTGACTCAATCATATGCTGACATTCACAGAAAACTTCAAAAACTTGAAGGTTTCACTGGGATGAATGCCACTCAGCTGTTAGAAGTGGCAAATAAAGTCTTCGTAAACCGAGAAAATGAAGAAAAATGGGAAGCTGATAAAAGAATGAAAGCCAAGGTATCCTTGTTGGCTGCAGCACTGGTGAAGCCAGACTCAACTCAGCAGTCAGCCCCTCCTTGGAAGGGGATACCCAATGGGAGAACCCCACTACTGCAAGACAATGTTCCTATTGCAAGGAGATTGGCCACTGGAAAAATGAATGTCCCCATTGCAAGAGGACAACATTGGAGACTAACAGAATTGCTCCGGGAAAGAAGAGAGGATGGCAGCCTGAACCAGAGGCCCAAGATCTCATTGGCCTAGCAGGAATTGGATCAGACTAGGAAAGACCGGGCTCCTTACTACTAGGCCCCTGAGAGCCCACAGTTGAAATGAAAGCGGGGGGCCAACCAATGATTTTCATGGTGGACTCAAGCGCTGAGCATTCCGTGGTCACTAAGCCGGTAGCTCCACTCACCCAGCACAGAGCCACAATCGTCAGAGCCACTGGCACCCAAACTGCCTGGCAGTTCTGCCAACCCCAGACGTGCCAGCTCGGAGGGCATGAGATGACTCCTGAATTCCTGTATTTACCACAATGCCCAAATCCTTTGCTGGGAAGGGACTTACTAACAAAGCTCGGAGCCCAAGCTGTGAGCCCACCCAGGGAGGGTCTGCAAATCTGTGAGGGGACCAAACACCCTCATCATGGCAGTGACCATGCCCACGGGAGACGAATGGCAACTCTACCACCAGGAAAAGGGGGCCCTGGTGAAGCCCATCTGCCTGCTGGAGGAGTTTCCTGACATCTGGACTGAGAACAGGGCCCCCGGCCTGGCTCGCAATCATGAGCCTGTAATGGTAGAACTCAAGCCCGAGGCTCTCCCTGTCAGACAGAGGCAGTGTCCAGTACCATGGGAAGCAGCCTAGGAATTCAGACCCACCCACAGCGGGTGAAGGATGCAGGGATATTAATCGACTGCCAATCGCCATGGAACACCCCACTGTTGCCCATCAAGAAGGCAGGGGGAGAAGATTACTGGCCCATCTAGGACCTGCGGCAGTCAACAACACCATTATCACACTGCACTCAGTAGTCCCTAATCCCTACACTCTCCTGAGTCTTCTACCACCACAAGCAAGCTGGTTCACCTGCCTGGACCTAAAGAACACTTCCTTCTGCCTTTGCCTGGCACCAGTTAGTCAGCCCTTGTTTGCCTTTGAATGGGAAGGCCCCCATACTGGAAGAAAAACGCAAATGACTTGGACTAGAATTCCCCAGGGCTTCAAGAACTCCCCTACCCTGTTCAGGGAAGCCCTACCAGCGGATTTGTCAATGTTCCCGGAAGAAATTCCAAGCTGCACTTTGCTTCAATACGTGGACAATCTGCTCCTGGCAAGCCACGAACAGGAGAAGTGCTGGGAAGGGACAAGGGCACTGCTAACCCAACTCTCCGAGGCAGGCTACAAAGTCTCCTGGAAAAAGGCCCAAATTTGCCAACAAGAGGTCTGATACCTTGGATTCGCCATCTCAAAGGGACAGCGCACCTTGGGTCCAGAGAGGAAGTGGGTTGTCTGCTCCATCCCTCAGCCAAAGACCAAGAAGGAGGTCTGAGAATTCCTGGGAGTGGCAGGATTCTGTCGCATATGGATACCTTGATATTCAAGCCTGGCCAAACCACTTTATAAGGCCACAGCAGGCTCCAGAAAAGACCCTCTAAACTGGGGACTTGAACAAGAAAAGGTTTTCCAGGAAATATAAAGACTGTTAACCAGTGCCCCCACATTAGGGCTGCCAGATATAAAATGACCTTTCAATCTCCTCATCTGTTAGAAAAATCACACAGCTCTGGGGGTCCTCATCCAAATGGTGGGTCCCTGGCAATGGCCAGTGGCTTACCTGTCAAAGCACTTGGACACAGTGGCCTCTGGGTGGCCCCCATGTCTCCGGGCCCTGGCGGCCACAGTAACCCTAATCAGGGAGGCTGACAAGCTCACCCTGGGACAGGACGTTAATGTCAAAGTTCCTCATGCAGTCACAGCTCTAATGAATGGACGAGGTCATAAATGGCTGATGAGCTCCAGAATGGCCCATTACCAAGGATTACTATGTGAGTCAGACTTGAGACTGTACAAATTTTAAATCCTGCCACTTTCCTGCCAACAGTGGAAGGGCTTCCAGATCATGATTGCGAAGAAGTGATGGATGAAGTGTATTCTAGCAGGCCAGACCTGATGGATGTTCCCCTCTCAGATCCAGAGCTCGAACTTTTCACAGATGGAAGCAGTTTCATCCAGAACGATGACGAAAGGCCGGATATGTAGTCACCACTGCTAACAACGTTATACAGGCTGAAGCCCTACCACAAGGCTGGTCTGCACAATGAGCTGAACTTTGGGCATTGGTTCAGGCACTACGATATGCAAAGGGAAAGTGGATAAACATCTATACAGATTCTAAGTATGCCTTTGCCACCCTGCACATGCATGGAGCAATATACAAAGAGAGAGGACTGCTGACAGCAGGGGGAAAGGAGATTAAAAACAAAGAAGAAATTCTCCAACTGTTAGAAGCAGTTTGGGAACTGTCTTGAGTGGCTGTCTTGCACTGCAGAGGTCACCAAAAGGGCATGGACTGTGTTAGTAGAGGAAACCACCTGGCAGATCAGGCAGCAAAAAGGGCAGCAGAAGAACTGAGCTCCCCCAAAGTGCCAAAGCAAACCGCCAAGCTTCTGCTGGCTCCGGAGCTGCCTCCCACTCCAAATTACACCAAGGAAGAAAAACAATGGGCAAAAGATGGAAAGGGAATAAAAGGAAAGGGAGGCTGTTGGAAGTTGCCTGACCAGAGACTCATGTCCCCAGTGCTGTAGCAGTCCCTCTGGTAAAACAACAGCATGAGCTAATACACTTAAGGAAAATGGCCCTGGAAAAACTACTGAACAGATACTATTTCATTCCCAAGCTCCCCACCCTATGCACCCAAGTGAGTTCTAGGTGCATCACATGTGCACAAAACAATGCAAGTCAAGGGCCTAAGCCAAGACCTGGGATACAAACTACAGGCCCATGCCTTTTGAGGACCTGGGAGTGGATGTCACAGAGGTCAAGCCCTGTCGAGGATATTAGTACCTCTTGGTTCTTGTCTGCACTTACTCAGGGGTGGCTTGAAGCTTACCTCACATACACAGAAAAAGCATGAGAGGTAGTAAAGGCTCTCTTAAGAGAAATTATGCCCAGATACAAGACTTCCCCTTTCTATCAGATCAGATAATGGGCCAGCCTTTGTGACAGAAATAGTTCAGGGCCTGGTCATGATTTTAAAAATAAAATGGAAACTCTATACAGCACACATGCCCCAGAGTTCAGGGAAAGTAGAGCGCATGAATCGAACCCTTAAAATTACCTTAGCTAAACTCTGCCAAGAGACACAATCTCCCTGGGTAGATATGCTACCTTTAGCCCTGCTTAGGGCACGCTGTACCCCTAGACCCTCTGGCTATTCACCCTTTGAGATTCTCTATGGCAGACCGCTCCCATAATAAACAGGCTCAGAGGGGACCCCAGGCAAATTGGAAGTCTAGACATGTCTCAATATCTCCAGACCTCAGGAAAAACCCTATGTCACATTTCCCGGGAAGTTTTAGAAAGAGCCCAAATCCCTGTGGGTAACTGGGCCCATCCCCACCAACCGGGGGACATGGTATGGGTAAAGGGTTGGAAAAAGGAACCGCTCCAACCTAGTTGGACGGGTCCCCACCTAGTAATATTAGCAACTCCTACAGCTGTTAAGGTTACAGGTATCACTCCTTGGATCCATCACTCCCAGATAAAGAAAGCTGCTGCTCCCGTGGACCCCAACAACTGGCAGGCAGTGCGCGACTCAACTAGCCCTCTCAGATTAAGGCTCCAGGGGATGTCACAGTGGAACGCCATTGCCTAAAAGATCTCCAGCCCTGCCCTAACCACATCCCGGACTCTGGTTGGTCAATGAGGAAGCCTGAGGATTCGTCCACCAGGATATAAATGTATCCCCTTTTCTGTCACCCATACCTTTCCTGCTGATTAGCGTTGTTGCAATACTGTTTGCTCTAGGACTGGCTGTCACTGCTTCCCTGGATTGGAACCTAGGCCAGAGGTTACTACTAGCCTTCTGTTATTTCCTCATAGTTGGGAGCCTAACCGCTGTCCGGTGTTGTCTGTAGCTTAGATCCCAACCTCAAGCATGAGGTCTCTGATGTGTTATTGCCTTGTAACTCTGCTACATTTTGAGATTATCCACTTGGGAGGCCAGGATGAATGCTCAGCCTGCATAAGGCCGCTTTCCTTCCAGGGAAAACTGGTATGCCTTCACCTTTTATCAGTATCTGTCACCCGTGTGGAGCATGTCAATTTCTGAATGCACCAGGGGAGGGACAATTTACTATAAAGGAAAGCTGACAGGTCTAACTGGGTCATGCAAGAGCAAAGGCACTATAGAGCAGACAGTTTGCTGGCAGAAGAACGGGGACCCCTTACAGGCATGGAATGATGAAATGACAGGGGTAGGAAATAAACCTTGTTATGTCTGGGCACCTTACCCTTCCACCCCACCTCCATATCAGTTTACTAAGGGGAGAGTCACAGAGCTGGAAGGGCCACCCAAAGGTGATTACCTAGGCGGATACGAGCCTATAGAAGACATTGATCTGCCACCTCCACGGTCCCTATTAAGGCTCCCCTCCAGGACAGGAGAACTTAACCTGGAACCTCAATTGTACAACCTGCTAAATGCAACCCACTGCCTCCTTAATTTTACAAACCCACCATTGGCGGGCGATTGCTGGCTCTGCATGTCCTCAGGTCCTCTCCAATATGTAGCAACCACGGTAAGCCTCTTCAACCACAGTGGGCATGAAGCAACTCTCAGCTCTACCAGTACAAAACCCAGAGTAAGAAATATACAGCTATTCCAGAAAGCCCCCAGTTGTATCTACAACTCAAAAGGATACTATTCAGTTGGGGAACTGACTGCTGACCAATGCGCTCAAGTTCAAAACTGTACCGCTACTGCCATTAGATGTACAGTTGACAGGCTATGGTGTTGCAGCCCGGGAATCTTTTTTGTCTGTGGGACCCTCGCTTATCAGTGCTTGCCAGCTAACTGGAAGGGAATCTGTACACTGGCATTCCTCACCCCCCAAATAAACATAGTGCCCAATAATCAGACCCTCCCTGTGCCTTTAATAGCTCACACACGGTCAAAGAGAGCTATCCAATTTATACTCTTATTAATTGGACTGGGGATAATGGCTGGGATAGGAACAGGCATAGGGGGAATTGCCTCATCAGCCACATGCTATAATCAGTTATCCACAGAGCTAACAAATGACATAGAGCAAGTGGCAAAGTCCATAACAACTATGCAGGACCAACTGGACTCCCTAGCATCAGTGGTCCTCCAAAACTGGAGAGGTTGGATTTACTCACTGCCAAAAAAGGGAGGGCTTTGCCTTTTCTTATACGAAAAGTTTTGCTTTTATGTAAATCAGTCGGGAATAGTCAGAGATATGGCTCAGCAATTGCAGGACCGAGTCGCACATAGGAGACAGGAATTAGCAAATTTTTGGAACAGATGGAGCAATATCTGGAACTGGGCATCGTGGCTCATTCCATTATCTGGCCCTATCCTCGTGCTTCTATTGGCACTGATATTTGGTCCATGCTTTCTTAACGCCATAACTCACTTTATTAGCTCCCGGATGGAGGTGATAAAGTTGCAGCTCTTAGTAACACAATATAGGCCTTTGGGACAACAAGAACCTTATGGAATTTCTAAAGTCTAGTGTTGATGCTGTCCACAAGTGGAAAAAGCATCAAAAGGGGGAAATGAAGAGGAAGATAGCCTTGAAACAGGGTCATAAAACATGGTAAACTGTCAATTAAAAGCTGTAACCTTGGACAGAGCTGTAAAGCATGAGGAATTGCCCATTAGAGCCATGCAAAAGTTCAGGACCGAGACCGAGATGAAAGGCACCAGGCAGAGATAAGCACCCATTCCCGCCCTTCTTTGTCTCTACTTGTAAATAAACTTTCCAAAGCAGGTCTCCCCTGCTGACCTTATCTAAACAACATTAGGTCCCTAGCTCACTACCAGCCCAACTAACCTAAACAATCTTAGGTCTCTAACTCACTGGTTAGAGCACCATAACCTGAGCACATTTTTGTAACCTGATGCCCTGCACTGCTTTTTAAATATCTTGTGAATCCTTTGTTCAGTGCTCAGACACGGGTAAACGTCTGAGCCCACTGGCATAAAAATAAAATCTGAGTTCTCCACTCCTCCGAGTGTCGCTTGGTTTCTTGTCTGACTACACTGCCACAACAAGATGACAACTTACTGAAACATGGGTTTATCTGTCATTCTTAGTCAGCCTTCCAAAAAAAAAAAAAAGTTGCAGAGCACCAAAGTTCTAGGCAAAGAACAAAGATTTTCAGAAGGCCAAGGAAGCCAAGCCATCAGTGAGTGGTGAGCTGGTCAGGGTTTGGGGAAAGTTAGTGTAGAGAAATTTAAAATTAAACCATAAGCTAGATCTAATTCTACTACTGCTCTCCCCTCTTTCAGCTTTACAGGGGCAGTTTCACCTCTTACCCTGTTGGTCAAATACTGTTGCATGTACAAGTGTTTAATCTCATCCCTCTTCATAATCTCCAGCTCCACATCACTTGGCTCTGCTCTTTCAAATTCCAAAAACTTTGGAATATCTAGGCTGAATGCTGATGCCCTGGATGACCTAGATAATGAATCTCGCGTGGTCATCTCCCCGTCCTTCACTGAAGAGATTTTACGGAATCCTCTGCCCACACTTATAGACCCGGTCTGCCTCTTAGGGCCCGTCTTTTCATCCTGAATTTTCATCTGCTTTCGCTTAAACTGCATGAGTGTTTCCTCATCATACTGAAATCTCTTTTCTGGAATTTCTTCTGGGTGTATCTGGGGAATTTGGGGGATGGGAATGTGCCTAGATATGTGGAGGGTAGACTGAATGGACTTGAGTTCTTGGACGAGGCACTGTATTTCCTCAACAACAGCCACTTTAAGATCTCGAAGAGAGAGGATGCACTTGTTCATATGTTTTTTCTTTCCATGTACCTGAAAAAAAGAAGAGAAATGAAGCGAAATGAAGGATGGTTTGAAATGTCATTTGCTTTTGTTCCTTATAGCTAGGCCTAGCAAAATTTTAAGATAAAAATGTATCTGATCATCTCTGCTCAGCACTAGATTATTCTTTGTCTAGCTTTTAGACTTTTCCCACTTGGACCCTCTCGGGTCTTTGTTCCTTTCTGCTGGCATATAAGTCTGAATTCCCTTGTCCTCCTCACTCTTCATGAAAGTCCTTCCTGAAGTCTGTGCTCAGCTGGATAATCTCCCCAGAAAGAAGGCCTTTACCTTCTGGAACCTTGAATCTCTTTGGCTTAGACTCACCTAGGCTGTCCACCAGGAGCCAAACTTCAAGTTAGTGTATTTTCATCCTGTATTTTGGCCACATGATAGCTGTTGCCTCTTATGTAGGCAAGGTCACGATACTCAGTGTCAGTATCACGTCTCAGCAAGGGATCCTTCCTTGGTTTCTTCCCCCTTTATCTAAGCCAACGTATGTCCCGCCTCCAGGCACAGTTCCTATACACATCCATTGCTCCCTCATTACCAGCCCTTCCCCTGGTTTGGGTTACTTAAATGCATTTACCAGAGCCTAAGGGTGCCTGCAACCCTACCTTTTGTGTGCAGTTAAGCTACTACATTAAGAGTAACTTAGCACAAAATGCAACTATAAAAAATGATAAAAAGGCGCTTCTTTCAAGCAGTATCAAAAAACTTATCTATATATTTACTATGAAGTAAAAACACTGTAACAAGACAGAGATGTTTTACATATTTGAGAATAAATATGGAGATTTTTTTAACAGTACTAGAGTTTGAAAGAGAGTAAATCTTTAAGTTTTCAAAAGCCAGCACTTGGATGAGTGACGACCACCTGTGGACTACCTAGAAGATGGAGAATTAGGCATATAAGAACAACTCAAACCACTCCAATGGCTGTACAGCCCATCTTCTGAGGAGCCTTCTTTAACATCAGTTCTTTCTAATTTTCCACATACCATACAAATATAAATATCAACTGAGGAAAAGGATGATACATAATACACTACTTTTAAAATGCTTAATATTTTTCAAGGTTTTGAATTTGGTCATGACAATAATTACCATTTATTGATTTTGACCATAACCTTAACCGTTTGAGGTAAAGTAGACATGCTGTATTGGGTCAATTGTTATTAATACCTTTTTACAGATGAAATAACTGAGAGTTAGGGAGATTTACATGACTTAAAAAGTTCATATGGCCAGTAAGTACAAAAAACTAAACCCAAAAAGGATTTGTTTGAATTTCAGAAGTTCAAAGTCCACAAAATAGTATAATGCTCTCACCTATGAGACTTGTACTGAACCACATAACTACCTATAGCTGATAAAAACTTGCCCTTTCTGGGCCTCACTATCCTCACTTATTAAAATAAAGGGGACATTCTATATATCCATAAAATCCTTTTCTGGTTCTAAATTCCCTTGTTTATATATCGTTAAGAACCAGACAGAAATTGGTGGCTGAGCATAACTCAACTAAAACCCCAGGGTCCTTTCTCTTTGTCAGAAATTTGTGGGTTAAGTACCAAAGAGTCAAGGTGTCCCAATTCCTCTTTCTTCTTGGCAGCATTTATTCTCATGTGCTCAGGTATCTTGTAGTCTGCGGCTGTCTTCAGATTGAAATCTCCCATATATACTTGGGCTTCTTTGATTGCTTGAACATCTTTGGGATCTTCATAGTCATCATCAGGTTTACTCCTGTATCTATCAGAAAAATAGACAAAAATATAATTTTAAAATCCCTCTAATTTATCTATTTTAACATAGATACATCTTAAAATTCAATCATGGAGCAAAAGTACAACTCTGAGTCTTTAGTGTCATTTTTGTCTGTAGGGCCTAAGCATTTAAAAAACTTAATGACTATTTTAAGCCAAATAAATGACTATCCTGAGCAAAATAATATATGATTAAATAAATAAAAACAAATCACTAGATTGTAATCTGAATAACTACTAGGCTTTGGTTTAATTCACATTAAAATTGTTATTTATTCTCTAAATACAAATTAAAACTTGGAAATTGGGTGGCATGAAAAAAAATCACAAAAAAGTAAAACTTTTTTATTATGTGAGTGTCACAAAATTTTCAAGAAGGCACCTAGTTCAAGATGATAACATGAGCATATGTATTTGCCTCCTCCTTTCATCCCAAGTCCCATGGAAGTTATAGTATAGAGGTATAAAAAGTAATAAATCATTAGGAAAGCTGAGATGGGATAGAAATCAATGAATAAACCAATTATATTGGTATATTTCTGGAAGGGAGAAAGAAGATGAAATTATATTAATGAGTAAACCAGACTAGAGAAACCTATAGCCCAGAATGCCCACAAGAGAAGTCCATAAAAATTGAACATGATTTTCTTGGTAAAGGTTCTAGGAAGCTCTGAGTACAAAGGGAACAGATGTGGAAAATGGAATGAAACTCTAGACATGTTTGACAAAATTATTTAAAGGATCCAGAATGGATACCAGAACCAATTAGACCCTCCCAACTTTCCCATCTCCACACATACAAAGCAGTAGCAATGTTTATACCCAGACTAAAACTAAAGAGAACTTCTACAGAAACTGAACTCTTGGTTTGGGAAGTTCTAAGACATCTTAGGTTACTGCTTCCCTTGCAAGGCCTTTAATTGTGAGACTCCAGTACTCCTGCTTAATTCTTTAAAGAAAGTCTACCAGACAATATGACCATGTGCACACACCTTGCAGTCAGCACTTTCCCTTACAAGAAAGACTTTTTTAGGGAAACAAAACGCAAAATAGCACAGAAAGCCTATGCAGCCTTTTGTATTAATAGACAATCATTCATTTGTGTATAGCTGCATTAAAAGGACAGATTATTGTTTTTAAAGGAAAAAAAAAGAAAAGACAGAATAAGGAAGGGGAGGAGGGAGAGAGGGAGGAGAAAAGAAGAGAGGTATTTCTGCTTCTGGCCATGTGAAATAGGGCCCAGAGTTATCTTTATAATGTAAACAATAGAAAATAGGCAATATAAAACTACAATTCCTCAGATAAATGAAATGAAGTAATTCTATCTCTTGGTTGTCTAACAGATGAGGGAAATTACTAGACTGTGGAATAGGGTCACAATCTTACTGATCCAAATATAACCCAGTAACCCACCAATTAGGAGACAGAAATCAGAGTTGAGAGAAACCAAAGTGATTAGAACTTGTGGAAAAGAATGTCAGAGAAAGAACAAACAAAGAACTTCAGAAATCTACTAGAACTCTCGTAAGTTTTTGGCTAAATATTAATCTCTACATGTAATGTGAAACACCACATAGCTGGGCAAAGAACAGGTAGTTAGAAATGTACAATTACAATAATTTTCACAGTTTTCACGTATCTCATAATAACTCATGTTCCCACCAGTTGAAAAGACTTTGTTGAACATAGGGGAAATTCAAGAGCAACCCTAACATAGAAGATCTGGACATCATTAATCACTTTCCCCTAGCTGACACTTGCAGAACACTACATCCAACATGCAAGAAAGTACACTGTTTTCAAGTACATATTGAATTGTCAGTTAGATAGTCTACATGTGGTGTCATAAATCAGTTCTCAGTAAATCTAAAATAATTTAAATCACATGACTACTTTCTATGATCATAAAATAATTACATTAGAAATCTAACGAAAAGATATTCTAAAAAATCCCAAGTATTTGAAACTAAACAGCACACACCCAAGTAAACCACAAGTGAAGAAAGAAATCACAAGGAATTCTAGAAATATTTTGAATTGAATAATAATGAAAATATATCAAAAACTTGTGAAATCCAGATAACTGAAAAGGGAATTTATACTTTAAATGCTTATATTAAAATGAAGAAAGGTACAGAATCAACTTACACGTACTAAGTCAACACATGAAGCAGAAAGAAGAAAAAGTTAATTAAGCCTAAGCTAAATACAAGGAAGGAAATTATTTTTTGAAATCAATTACAGAAAGCAATTATTTAAAAATCTATGACCAAAAGCTACTTTTTAAAAAGATCAATAAAACTGGTAAACCATTAGTTAGAATGATCAATGGTAAGAAGATACAAATTAGCAGTATCCTGAATTAAAGGGGAAGCATCAAAATAGATACAAACATGAATAAAAGTAAGAGAAAATTCAGGAGCCGGTGGCTCACGCCTATAACCCTAACTACTTGGGAAAAAACTACTTTATGCCAACACATTTCACAGCCTAGATAAATTGCATAAATTCCTTGAAAGGCACAGATTACCAAAACTGATCCAAGAAGAAATAAAAAATATGAAGATCACTATAACATTAATAATTTGAATTTGTATTTGAAATTTTTTTTAATACTACAAAGACAGATGGTTTCATTGATAAATTCTATTGAATATTTAGGGAAGATATAATATCTAGCCTACACAAATTCTTTTAGAAAACAGAAGAGGAAAAAACACTTCTTATTTTATGAAACTAGTATCACTTTGATAATAACCAAGCAAAAGGCTTTACATAAAAATAAAACTATAGTCGGGCACCGGTGGCTCACCCTGCAATCCTAGCTACTCATGGCAGAGATCAGGAGGATCACGGTTTAAAGCTGGCCTGGGCAAATAGTTCCATGAGACCCTATCTCGAAAAAAACCCACCACCAAAAAGGGCTGGTGGAGTGACTCAAGGTGTAGACCCTGAGTTCAAACTCCAGTACTGCCAAAAAATAAAAATAAAAAAAGAAATAAACTATTGGTCAAAATTCTCACTAATAAAATATGGAAGTAAGTTTGTTGCAGTAGCTCATCCCTGTAATCCCAGATGCTTGATTGTGGAGCTGGGAGGATCATGTTTCAAGGCAAGCCCAGGGAAAAACTTACCAAGACTCTGTCTCAAAGAACAAGCCAGGCATTGTGGTACTCACTTATAATCCCAGCTATGTGGAAGGCATTAGTATGGACAAAAAGTACAAGATCCTATCTGAAAAATAACTAAAGCAAAAAGGCTAGAAGAATCACTCAAGTGATAGAGTGCTTGCCTTGAAAACATAGGGCCCTGAGTTCAAACTCCATACTGAAAAAAGAAAAAAAGCAAAAGTCTTCCAAATACTCACAAATCAAACCCAGCAGTATTTTTTACAGGATAATACACTATAATCAAATGAGATTTATCCTAGAAATGCTAGATTAACATTTTACATCAATCACTATAACTCATAATATTAAAGAATAAAAGAAAAAACATATGATCGTCACATAATACATATTAGAGGCATTTCATAAACTTCAACACCCATCCTTGATTTAAAGAAATTAAAAAAAACACTTTCAAAAGCTAGGAATAAGGGTACCTGTTTAACCACATCCTCACCAGCACTTGTTGTTGTTATTTTCCTTGATTATGGCCATTCTAACGGGGGTGAGATCAGATCTAAGCATTGTTTTGATTTGCATCTCTTTTATAACCAGGGAAGTTAAACACTTTTCATGTATTTACTGGCCATTTGTACCTCTTCATTTGAGAATTCCCTGTTTAATTCATGCGCCCATTTCTTCACTGGGGTGTTGATTCTTTGGGGGGCTGAGTTTTTTGAGTTCTCTGTAGATTGTGGATATTAGCCCCTTATTGGATAAGTAGCTGGCAAAGATTTTCTCCCATTCTGTGGGCTGTCTCTTGAGACTGGTGACTCCTTTGCTGAGCAGAAGCTCTTGAGTTTGATGGAGTCCCATTTGTTCACTGTTTCTCTTAGATGCTGAGCCTTTTGAGTTCTGTTTAGGAAGTCATTCCCTATATCTATATGCTCCAGTGTATTTCCTACTGCTTCCTGGAGTTGTTTAAAAGTTTCATGCTTACATGAAGGTCATTGATCCACTTTGAGTTGGTTTTGGTACAGGGTGAAAGACAGGGATCTAGTTTCAGTCTTCTGTATGTGGATATCCAGTTTTCCCAGCAGCATTTGTTGAGGAGGCTGTCTTTTCTCCATTGTGTGTTTTGGGCTCCTCTGTTGAAGATTAGTTGGCTATAGATTCGTGGCTTTATGTCTGGCTCTTCTATTCTGATCCATTGGTTCTCCTATCTGTTTTTGTGCCAATACCATGCTGTTTTCATTATAATGGCTCTGTAGTATAGTTTGAAGTCAGGTATTGTGATGCCTCCAGTTTGGACTTTTTGCTCAGAATTGCTTTGGCTATTCAAGGTCTTTTGTGTTTTCGTAAGTATTTCACAATTGTTTTTTCTATCTTTGTGCAGAATGTCATTGGAATTTTGATAAGGATTATAGAACCCTTATACACTGCTGGTGGGAATGCAAGTTAGTACAACCACTAGCAGTATGGAGATTCCTCAAAAAACTAGAGATAGAATTGCCATATGATCCAGTGATACTGCTCCTGGGTATCTACTTAAAGGAAGGTAAGACAGGATACAGTAGAGATACCTGTACACCGATGTTCATTGCAGCACTATTCACAATGGCCAAGCTCTAGAAACAACCCAGATGTCCTACAACTGATGAATGGATCATGAAATTGTGGTACATATACATAATGGAGCATTACTCAGCCACAAGGATCAATGACATACGGTTTGAAGGTAAATGGATGCAATTGGAGGACATCATGCTAAGTGAAGTTAGCCAGGATCAGAAACACAAAAGATGCATGTTTTCTTTTATATATGGAAGATAGATCCAATGATAAATATACATACAAAAACAAGCATGAGCTGATACAAACTCGGATGTAGAACATGTTTATAACAGTGGAACTACTCTATGGAACTTGAGGAAAGAGAGAAAGTTAAAGAGAATGATAGAGCATCTGTAATATCACATACATTAAGCTGTGAAAGTAGAGTATACAAGGATGTGTATTGAAAACTGTTGAAAAATGGGGGTGGTGGTGGGAGGTAAAGGGGTAAGGGAGAATATTTGAAGGGATTGAGCAGACCAAAGTAAAGCACACCCACACAGGGGGATACATTGAGATTCCCCCTTTGAACATCAACTTAAATATTAATAAAAAAAATCAGGACTGAAAATTGGCACAGTGCATGCAGGGGGTGGGCAATGGGAGGGGGAAGGGTGAAGGAAGGAGATTAAGATGACAGTATATGGTTGATGGACTTCATATATACCTATATGAAACAGAATTATAAAACCTCTTGCACTTGCTTTAACTGCTTTAACTGGGATGGAGAGGGGGTTGAGGGGGAGAGACAATGGGGGTAATGCAAATAACTCTCAGTATAAATCTAGTCAGAATTGTCACTATGAATCCCCTCCATATAATGAAAATATCCAGTAAAAATTTGTAATAAAAAACTAGAAATAAATGGGCACTAATTTCACCTAATAAAATGCCTTTAAGAGCAATTTGAAATTGTACTTGTGGTCATGAACGAATGAATGCTTCTCCCCTAAAACTGGAAATAAAATGAGGATGTCCAATCTCTTTTTTTTTAATCCAACATTTGTCTAGCACATGATTTAGACAATAAAATGAGCAAGAATAAGAAATAAAAAACAAACAGATTGGAGTAGAACTGTCTTTACTGAAAGAGATGTCAGCAAGATGGCAGAATAGAAAACTGAATACTTAGTAACAATTCACAGGCAAATTCCCTTTGTCTATAAACAAAAAAATAACTGAAAGTCTCCTGCACACTGTGGGCAAATATTTAACCAGTCTCAACGAAGACAAGAAAGTGACTCAGGACCACCTCTCTCCAGAATCTTACCCCAGGCCCAGCACCATTTAATCAGGAAGACACTGGCTCCTGGCTTCATCCAGGGGAAGGGGTTAGTTTACACATAAGAGTTCCAACTTTTCCAAGGGGTTTCCCCCAAAGAACTAGGTTCAGTCATGCCAGTCATAAAAGCCAGATTATATAGCCGCCAGAGAATAATAAAGATGGCAACTTGTACTATAGACAGAATAAACTCTCTCCCTTGCTCAGTGCAGAGTAAGCAAAATATTCTAACTCTGAAAGTCTCCTTGGGGAGAGAAAGTTGAATGCTTCCCAAAGAACCGGTGTCTGTCTCACCAGTTTTGGAGCTCTGATTAGTCCTGTGCAGTCTACCTGTCTGACAGAGAATACTTTTATATTATCAATCAAGAAGAGAAAAAAAATAAGTAAGCTTGAATACAGTTCACTGGACATAATTCAGTCAGAAGAAGAAAAAAGAATGAAGAAATCTTAAGGAGCTTATAAAACACTATTATTATGGGAGTCAAAGAAGAGGAAAAGGGACAGAGAATGAATAGGAAAGCTTATTCCAAGAAATAATGGCTTAACACATGTCAATTTAGGCAAAGAAATGGACAATTACATGTAAGAAGAACAAAGATCCCACAAAGACATAAGGAAAGGGTGAAGGAGGGTGAATATGGTGGAAATATTATGTACTCTTGTATGAAAATGGAAAAAATGAGACCTGTTGAAACTATTCCAGGAACAGGGGGAGAGGGAATAAAGGAGAATGATGGAGGAGGTGAATTCAACTATGATACATTGTAAGAACTTTTGTAAGTGTCACAATGTACCCCCAGTACAACAATAATTTTTTAAAAAGAATATTATAATCAGAAAAATTGTCCTTCAAAAATAAACGAGAGGCCCAGCACAGTGGTTCACATCTTTAATCCCAATTACTTAGGAGGCAGAGATCAGGGGGATTGTGATTCAAGGTCACCCTGAGCAAAAATTTCACGAGACTCTATCTTAACAAACAAGTTAGACATGACGGATATACCTGTCATCTTAGCTGGGTGGGAGTGATAGGTAGGATTGTGGACTAAGGTTGGCCCCAGGCAAAAAATATAAGACCCTATCTGAAAAATAACCTAAAAGCAAAAAGGACTCTTCAGGGCTCAAGTGGCTCAGGTGGTAGACCCCGTGCCTAGCAACTCAAGTGTCTGAGTTCAAACTGCCCAAAACAAATAAAATAGATAGATAGATATGCTCAGACAACAAAAATTTCAGGGAACTTATCACCACTATACCTCCTATATAAGAGTTGCTAAATGGGGTTCTTTGAACTGAAATGAAAGTACGATAAGCACTGATATGTTATCATAAAGAACTATGAAACTCAGTGGTAATGGAAGATACATAAATAAATATCGAATACTGTATTACTCTATTGGTAGTGAGTAAAGCACTTCCAATTCTAGTATAAAGTTAAAAGATAAAATATTAAAATAACCATAACTTAAAAAATATTAAAAGATAGACTATATGAATAGATGTAAATGGTGACAATGATAGGTGGAGGGCGTTTAAGTAAAGAGTTTTGTATTCAATTGAACTTAATTGTTATCAGCTTAACATAAATTGCTATAATTGTATTTTATGTTATCCCTAAGACAACCACAAAAATATACCTATAGAAGTTACACAAAAGAAAAAAGAGGAATAAAAGCATATCAACACAAAACACAAAGGAAGACAGAAAAGGACAAACAAAAGAATTATAAGACTAAGAGGAAACAATGGGCAAAATGGCAATAGTAAATCTTTCTTTAGCAATAATTACTTTAAATGTAAATGGATTAAATTTCCCAATCTAAACACATAAGGGGACTGAATGGGTTTTAAGAAAACTAAGTCCAAACTTGGCTGAAGAGATGGAAAATATTCCATGCAAATGGTAAAGCAAAGAAAGCAGGCAAAATGTCTTTAATCCAAAATACTTGAATCAGATAAGAGTTTAAGTCAACAATTGTCACAAGACACAAAGAAAGACATTCTAAAAGACAAATTGGTCAGTATTTCAGGGAGATATAACAATGATAAACATATATACAGCCCACATCAAAGCACCTAAATTTATGAATCAAACATTGACAGAGTGAAGGGAATAATAGCAATACAATGATAGCAGGAGACTTCAATATCCTTCTTTTGATAATAAATAAATGCCTAGACAGAAGACCAATAAGGAAACAGAGGACTTGTTCAACACTATGCGCCAAGTAGATCTAACAGATTTACACAGAACATCCCATTCAGGAGCTGCAGAATGCACATTTTTCACAAGTACCTACAGAATTTCCCCATATAGATCACATGTCAGGTAACAAAGTAACACTTAACAAATTTTAGAAGATACCAAGTATCTTTTCTGACTGCAATAGAATGTAACTAGAAATCAATAGCAGATGGAAAACTGAATAATTCACAAATAGGTAGAATATTTGAACAATATTCTTGAACAACCATTGAGTCAAAGAAATAAAAAAGAAAACTAGAAAATACCTTGAGACACATGAAAATGAAAGCACAATGCTGAATGCAGCAAAAGCTGTACTGCATGGCTTGCAGCAAAAGCTGTACTGTGAGAAAATGTTATTACAATAAATGTCTACATGAAAGAAGAATGATCTTAAATAAACAATATAACTTTACACTTCAAAGAACTAGAAAGAAAAAAGAAGTTAAACCCAAAGTTAGCAGATGGAAGGAAATAATACTAAAGCAGAAATAAAAAACAGAAAACAGAAACACAATGGAAGAACTCAACAAATTGAGTTGTTAAAAAAAAAATAATCAAAACTGACAAACTCATAGCTAGACCAAGAAAGGAGAGATGACTCAAACATATAAAATCAGAAATGAAAGAGAAGACATGACAATTGATGCCCAGAAATAAAAGAATCATAACAGACTATGAAGAACAATTATATGCCAACACAGAATAAAACCAAGAAGAAACTGGTAAATTCCTAGAAACATACAAAATACCAAGACTGAATCATGAAGAAATAGAAAGTCCAAAACAGACTTATAACAAAAATGGAGATTGAGTCAATAATCAAAAACTTTCTAGTAAAGAAAATCACAGGACCAGATGGATTCACTGGCAAATTCTGCCAGGTATTTAAAGAGCAAATGCCAATATTTTCAAACTCTTCCAAAAATTGAAAAGGAGGAAGAACTTCCAAATTCATCTTATAAAAATCCAACATTACCCTGATATCCAAGATATAAAAGAAACCATGAGAAAAGAAAACTTCAGGTTAATATCCCCAATAACTATAGATTTTAAAAAACCCTCAACAGAATACTAGCAAACCAAATCCAACAGTACATAAACTAATAATACAGCATGACCATGTGGGATTATCCCTAGGAAGCAAGCATAGTTCAGCATACTTAATTTGATTCATTATATTAACAGAATAAAGGATAAAAGCCACACATTCATCTCAACACATGCAGAAAAAGCATCTAACAAATTCAAAACCTATTCATGACAAAACACTCAACAAGTGAGGAACAGAAAAAATTACTTCAACAAAATAAAGGCCATCTATAAAAACTCACAGAACTCTACTGAACAGTGAAAAAACTGAAAGTTTTCCTAAGATCAAGAACAAGGTAAGGGTTCCCACTCTCATCACTTCTGTTCAACACAGTACTGAAAGTTCTAATCAAAATAGGCAAGAAAAATAAATAAAAGACATCCAAACAGAACCAAAGAAGTAAATAGTCCCTATGTGAAGATGAAAAACACTGAAGAGCTAATAAACAAATTGAGGTGAAGAGTGAAAGTTGAAGGATACCAAAATCAACATGCAGAAAGAAGTTGCTTATATATTAACAATGAACTATCTGAGCAGGAAATCAGGAAAACAGTTCCATTTACAACAGCATCAAAAAGAACAAAATACTTAGAAATAAGCTTAATTATGGTGGTGAAAGACTTACTGAAAAATACAAAACATTTTTGAAAGAAATTAGGTAAGACACGAACAAATGGAAAGATATCCTGCATTCACAGATTGGAAGGTTTAGTATTATTTAAATATCCATATTATCCAAAGTTATCTACAGATTCAATGCAATAGAAAAAAGCTATTTTATGATTCATACAAACCACAGAAGACCACAAATAGTCAAATCAATCTTTAAAAGTACAAAGCTGAAGGGATCACACTTATTTCAAAACAAGTTACAAAGCTAGTATAGCACAAGCATAAAGAAAGATATAGTTAATTGAGCAAAACAGAAAGCCCAGAAATAAATCCACCCTTGCAGACTTGATTGATCTTCGACAAGGGTGCCAGTAATACACAATGGGAAAAGGATAGTCTCTTCAATAAATGATGTTGAGAAAACTGGATATCTATATTTAAAAGAATGAAACTGGTCTCATATGGTATACAAAAAATTAACTCAGAATGGATTAAGAACATAAAGCCTGAAACTGTAATACTTCTAGCAGAAAACAAAGGAAAATCACTTCATGACATTGGTCTTGGTGATAATTTCATATAAATGAAAAGCAAATCAAAAGAAAAAATAAATAGTACTAAATCAAACCAAAAATCTTCACAGCAAAGGAAGTTATTAATAGAGTAAAAAAGGCAACCTACATAATGAAAGAAAATATTTACAAACAACCTCCTTCAATTCAATAGCAACCAACAAACAAACAAAAAAAGAAACTCCTAATAACCTGATTGAAAAATGGGATAAGGACTTGAATGGAGGTTTCTCCAAAGATACATAAGTGGCCAACAGGTATGTAGAAAATTGTTCAATATCACTAGTGATCAGGGAAGTGCAAATTAAAACCATAGTGAAATATCAGTTCACACCTGTCAGGGCAGCTAAATCAAAAAATCAAAAGGAAACAAAAATTGGAGAGATGTAGACAAATTGGAACTCTTGTACATTGTTAATACAATACAAAATTGACAACCATTATGGAAGACAGAAGAGAGCTATCTCCAAAAATTAAAAATAAAACTATACAATCCAGCAATCCTACTTCTGGGTATTTATTCAAACAATTGAAATCAGGACCTAATCCTCAAAAATCATTCTGAATTGTATTAGCAAAATGGAATTCCTGGACCTGTAACTAAGGACTATAGAAATTCCAGCAAAAAGTATCAACATTTTAAAAGATCCTGTCTTCAATATCTCCATTTTCTTTTAGATAAAAAGTTTTTACATATATTTCTTGTTACTCATATATAAAAGATTAAGAGTTTAGGTTAAAAACTTACAGTTCCTCCCATTCTTTTTTTCTCTGCTGAATCTTAAGTTGGGCTCTTTCAGCTTTTTGTATAAGTTTCTTCGTTTTCTCAATTTGATTTCTTACCATAATTTCACTTAGGGTTTTAGGTCGAAATTTCTTCCCCTTTTCTATTATTGATTCCTCTTGTATGCTAACACTCCTACCTATAGAAAGAATCAACATTTTTTAAGTCTTTTTGAGACAGAAAAACAAAACTCAAAAATTGCTTTTAATCTGCCACATAAAAATAATCCAGGAATATACTGAACTTTTAAATCAAAGTATTTACTGAAGCAACTACCATGAATTTAACCCATAAGCAGAGATAGTCCCTGACCTATAAAGGGGTTATGGTCTGATAAATTCATTATAAATTGAAAATTGTTGTCAAAATGCATTTAATATGCCTACTCTAACAAAGCATCATAACTTAGCTTAGGCTACCTTTTACATGCTCAGACACTTATATTACTCCACAGCTCAACAAATCATCTAATACAAAGTCTGTTTTAAAATAAGGTATTGAATATCTCATGGATTTATTAAATACTATACTGGAAGTGAAAATAGAATGAATGGGTGTACTTTCACACCATCATAGAGTTAGCAAGTTGTTAGTTGAACCATCATTAAGTTGGGTGCTATCTCAACTATGTAATGCCAAAATAAATAGATCTAAGTCACAGTTATTGCTCTTAAGGATCTTATTAAAAGTTGGCAAAACAAAACAGATATCAAAGAACTGGAGAACAAGATAAATGCTGATGAACTACTAACAGACACTGAGATGCAGAGAAGAAATACTTGTGATAATAATAATGGGAGGCGGACAAGGGAAGAAGTAAGTCCTATCTGACACATATAACTTGAAGAGGCACACAACAACTGTGCCAATTAAAAACTAGTCAGGAATATATATTCAAATCTATAATTTAAAAACCATTAACTTCATCAATTAATAAGTATTACTCTCCTTAGTCAAGCTACATAAAGACGTACTTTTGATATAGAAAAAATAAATAATATTATGGTATAGTTACAGAGAATAGAAGTTACCACTTCATATTTCATATTTCAAATATGTAATAGTATAGAAAAAGAAGAATTTGTTATATCCTGGGTGGTCTGTGAAGACTTTTTAACAAAAGTGTTCTTTAAAACTGGTAGAATTCAGAGAGGTAAGGGATCAGAATTCACTTCATCAGGAGCCTGGGCATAAAAGTATCAGTAATAATGAGGGAGCAGCAAGCTGGAGAACAGGCTAAACAGGAAAGGTGGACACCATGAGATGGTACTATCAGAAACATAGATTAGTAATAGACTGTAGAAGGGTTAAAATAGAGGATAATGGGATCAGAATTTATCCTAGCAATAGGATTTCTCAATGAAGACAATGTTAGTTCTGTATCATGAACAACAACTCATTATTCTGTTTAAAGTGTATGTTCTTGAAAAATAGCTTGAAATGCAGTATTTTAGTCCCATATTCTGGGGTAGGGAATAGGAATGTGGAAAGATACAGTCTAAAAACCAGCATTTGGGGAAATTCTAGATTTGACATTAGTTGAATGTGGAAGTAAGGAAACTGCAGCATCTGGTATTCCATTCACTGTCAGTGACCAGGGTGGGTTTTCTTTAGCAATGTGCATCAAATAAGAAAGCAGACATGGGACACTTGTTGAAGGACTATGGCATCTCATTCTCAGCAACATCATACAGTCCTATCTCTCTTGATTGTTTATGCCAAAGGAGAGTTATCACAGAAAAAATGGGACAACAAATTGAACCAAAGAAGGTTCAATGTTCCTTCTCACCAAAACACAATTTGGTTTTGAAATCTTAATAAAGATTTAAAGCCCCTTTGTGATTTAGGCTACCTGTCTCTTTCTGGCTATCCTTTCTTCCAGATCCCTCTTTTTCAAACCTCTCCATTTTGCTTTGTCTTCGGTCTGATAGACTTATTCGTTTTAATTTGGAATACTTGGAGGGCTTAACCAGTCTGTAGGAGGATATCTTGTGGTCACTTTGTATGGCATGAACCACAATAATATCATTTTCCAATGGATCACGAAATCTGAAAAAATAAAACAAGTATTTGCTGTAGTCACCATTTTGATCATTCTGCATGGTTGTTAAGTAATAAAATAAGACAATGTAATACTCTTACAAATAATACTATTGTACCATCTAGATTCGAAATTTAACCACTTGTATATCATCAGGATTTTAAACAATTTTTATTAGGATATATTTGTTTTACAGGGGGGATTCATTGTGACAATTCTAAGTAGGCTTACATTATATATTGATTAGATCATCCCTACCATCTCCCCACCTTGATCTACCATCAGGATATGATGGAAGTTGAACTAGACTTGGTTAAAAGTACTAAACAACTCATTATTAATCAGATAACACCACTATTTTGTAAATATATGGAAAACTGAAAATTTACAGCAGACCACAGTTTAATGTATATAGATCATAACAAATTCTGAGAAAATGTAATCTACTTTACTATGTATTATATAAATAGATATATTATATATTGTATATATGTGGGGGGTTTCTAAATTTAAAAGTAGAAAAATAATTTTAACATTTATTTCCCACGGGTTAAGAAAGTTCACCTCACTAAGGCATTTAAAACAAGTTTTATTTTCTTAAAGTACATGGTGTGTGTGTTCACATGCATGTGGCAATGAGGCTTGTATGTAGTAATGTGAAGGGAGCAGACTATGGGCAGTTGAATTCAAAGGTAGACCTCCCTATTCCTTCTCTTTGTTCCTCAGTTTCCTATTTATAAGGGCATTTCATGAGATCTCCAACTAGCAATACCCAATCATCAATGCCTATTTAAAAATGTTAAGTTTAAAAATTCATGCTTGTAGTCCACCTTTCACTTATAGTCCACAGAAATTTATCTTTCAAAAGTTCTTTACCTGTCAATTAAAAATTTTTTTTAAATTCTTCATCAGTTAGACCATTGCTATTTTGAGACACTGGTTCATAATTAGCCTCCCCCCATACACTTTTAATTTTAAATTTTAACTTTTATGTATGTGTCATTACTCCTACCTGTCTGTCTAGTTGTCTGACTCAATCCTATGTCTCCTCTTAAAACCATTTACTATTTCTTTTTAACCTTCCTTTTTTTCATAGCATATCTTTCTCATCTCTTTAAGACTTATGCCCTTTACCTTTTACCCATTGGAGTTTGACTCTTCAAATCTAGCCTTCCCATGAGTCAATTTTGATCATATCAAAAGTATAACTTCTGTATAGTTAGAACAATGTGAACAAAGTGTAAGGCAAATGGCAAAGTAGGAGAAAGTTTTACAATAAGTATAATAAAAGGCAAATACCTATCATACAAAAATGGAGACTAAAACTAAAAATAAGGGGGAAAATAAACAGAAACCAAAGAAAAATGAACAAGAAATCTAAACAGATATTCTTAGAATAAATATGTATGAGCTATAAATATGAGAAGAAATGCTAAGCTTACCAATAACAAAAGGAATTAAGATCATGTTTGGCCTATTAGATCAGCACAGGTGAAAACACTGGTTACACCCAGAGTTATTTGGTGGCACAATAATATCCACTCTCCATATTCTAATCAGATAGCTAGGTATTTACTATTTCCTTCCATAGGTCTGTGAAGACATGCTACGGTGGATGGAAGGTTGTGAACCAGGGAAAGAAAGCAGCAGAGAATTAAGAAAGAGCATTTGTGAGAGAATGAGTGGGGAAGAAGAGATTCCTCCTGACTGGGAGGAAGATGGGCAAACTGGGTTCTAGAACTGTTGACACTTGTTCCCTCTATCAAGTGATGGCTGTATGTGTGTTTAATCCAGGGCACAGAGACTTTTAGCCTCACCAAAGATTATTTGCTCCAGGAGATCACAGAACCATAATCAAAGCAGGCTGGGACAATGAGCCTTAGTAGAACCAAGACCAACTTCCCTGCCTTCTTGGTAGAATGAGAGCACAGAGTTAAATTTAAGTTAATATAAACAAAAAGTAGCCCCATTACATACATACCTAAATTAGTGGATTAAGATTCATCCTTACCCCCCTCCCCCACATACACACTCACACTCCCCTACATACATATACATTCATAAATATTTATTAAAGCTAAAATTGAGGCTATTAAGTTGAGGGTTCTTTCTGAGAAGAACTTCTTATCCACTTTCCTCTCTTAGCAAAGAGCAATCTAGTTATAACTGAGAGGCTCAAATATTGTCCAGGAATTCAAATATTTAGGGAGTTAGTATCAGGTAACAAGAGCTATACTTCACAGTACGAGAGAGAGAGAGAGAGAGAGAGAGAGAGAGAGAGAGAGAGAGAGAGAGAGAGAGAGAATAACTGCACAGTGAATGAGAGCCTTGAAGATCTCCAGAGCCCTCTAGTCTCTAGGGAAGTACTGATTAGCACATGAATGAGAAGGCATCTACCTGAGGCTGGGGAAGAACTGTCAAAAGGGAACATGAGAATAATCCTCAGCCCCTACACAGGTTGGAATGGCTCGCCTTCCCTAATGCTTGATTCTTCATCAGACACAGGGTAGAATATTCAGAAGAGTAGTAAAGAAAAATTAGCCCGAGACTAAAGGCTCTCTTGATCCCATCTAACAAAGATTAAAAGCAAGCCTCAAAAAAAACCAAAAAACTATTTCCAAGCAACTCAACTTAGCCCCACATTAAAGCTCAAAAATACTTAAAGTATGAAAAATATCCTCTTCTCATAATCTAAAATTCACAATGTCTTCTAAAATTTACCAATCAAAAAAGCAGAAACTGATCCAAATGAACAGAAATATTTCAGTCAACAGAAACAGATACAGAAATGACACCAATGATATAACTAGTAGTCAAGGACATTAAAGAAGTTATTATAATATGTTCTATACATTCAAGAAGGTAGAGGAATGCACAGGCAAAGTAAGGTGAGGAAAACCCTCACCCATCATACTAAAAAGTAAGTAAAATGACTAGGAATAAATAGTTTTATGAATTATAAAACTATTATTGGGCTGGCAGCATAGCTCAATGGTAGAGAGCCTGCCTAGCAAGTGTGAGGCCCTAGTTCAAACTCCAGTACCACCAAAAAAAGAAAAAAAATTAATATAGTATGGTTTTAACCACTAGAAGAAATGTTAAAAGAGATTCTTTTCAAGATATGTCATGTTAGTGGGTTGAAAGATACAATATTTATTTTTTAAATGTGTATTATTCCTATATAAATCTATAGATCTATGTAATTCCAATCAAAATCAATAAAATATAACTCCAATCAAAATCTTAGGAGGGATTTTGTGAGAATTGAAAAGGTTTCAATCTTGGAGATAAGTAACAAAGCTGAAAGATTTACATTAGACATCAAGGACTTAACTAAGACAGAACAATAGCAGCACAAGGACAAAGAGATCAATGAAATAGAAGAGTTCAGAAACAGACCCATATATGGGTCATGTATGGTGACCTAATACATGACGAAAGCATCACTACAACCTGGTGAGGAAAGCAAGGCATTTTCAACAAATTATACCAAGTCAATCAGCTGTTGATAGAGAAAAAAGAGACACTTGATCTCTATCTCACACTATCCACAAGAATCATTTAAGATGGATGATGGAAAACAACAGAACTTCCAGAAAAAAACAGGAGAATTCATGACTTGGGAGTAGGCAGATTCCTTAAACACAGCACAAAAGCATTAACGTTAAAAGAAAAAGACTGATAAATTCAACTGACAAATTAAAAATTTTGACTCAACAAAAGATTCCATTAAGAGTAAAGAAATATGCCACAAACTAGAGCAAGATATTTATATATGCACATATATACGTGTCATACGTATACGTAGTCATTCATCGATATGCAGAGACATAACCAAAGTCTTATATTCAGAATTTACAAATAACTACTACACACAGTTTTTTAAAATGAACAAAAGACTTGAATAAAAACGTAACAGAAAATATACAAACAACCAGTACATGACATGAAAAGGAGCTGAAAATCATCATTCATCAAGTAAGTGCTAATTTAAACCACACAGAGATGCTACTAAAAATGGCTGAAATTTAAAGACATGACAATCCCCAGTGATGACAAGAATGTGTTATGAGTTTTTCTTCCCCAAAATAGACAGATTCAAGTCCTAAACCATAGTACCTCAGTATGTGATCTTATTTAAAAATAGCATCTTGACAGAGATTATCAATTTAAAATGAAATAATTAGGGTGGACCTTTGTCCAACATGACTAGTGTCCTTGTAAGAAGGGGAAAACTTGGACACAGAGACAGACAGGCACAAAGGAAAGACAATATGCAGAGACAGAAATACCATATGAAGGCAGAGGATCTGAAGTGACACATCTCAAGTCAAGAACATCAAAGATTGCTGGCAAAACACTAGATCCTCAAAGAGGGCACAGAACAGATTCTCCTTCCCAGCACTCAAAAGGAACCAACTCACCTGCCACCTTGATTTTCAATTTTCATCTTCTAGAACTGTTGTAACACAATAAATAGTTAAAGTAACTGATACTTTATTATGGTTGCCCTAAGAAAATGATAGGATAAGAAAATGATGGGATCAATTGGAATTTTTACACATTGGTTGTCAGAGTGTAAATTGGTTGACCCATTTTGGACAACTGTCAGTGTTTAATAAAGCTAATTCTGCATATAAACTATGACCTAGCAGTTATGCAACTGGTTATATAACTAACATAAGTGCTGTTGTCCACCAAAAACATGTACCAATGTTTATAGCAGCATTATTTATAGCAGCACAAAGTAGAAATTACTCAAATAGCTATCAATAGTAGAATGATTAAATTGTGGTGTAATTTAATATTTATATTTAATTTAAATATATTTAATTTAAAATTAATATTTCAAGGCAATAAAAAAGAATGAACTCCTGTTATATGTAACAACATGGATAATCTTAAGACATCATATGAATAAAAGAAGCCATATGCAAAAGAGTTGATACCTAAAATCCCATTTAAAAGAAGTTTACAGATAAAACTAATTTATGGCAATAAAGATTCAACTTTAGAAAGTAGGTATTTGCTGAGAGGAAGCCATGAGGGAACTTTCTGGAGTAGTATAAATGCTATATATCTGAGTAATACATATATATATAAATGTTTATACATGTTAAAAATTACCAAACTATTCTATTAAGATTGATGTACTTTACTATGTATAAATTATACACCTTAATAAAAGACAAAAAAAAAAGGAAATTCCTCTGGAAAGTTGAATTGATACATGAGGGGGATTGGACAGGAGTTTATTGTCCTTTACTACAAGTCCTTGAATCTATTTGATTCTTTATTTTCAATACACATAAGCTCATTTATTAATTTTGTATAAAGTAATTCGTCAAAACCAGAAAGTAAATATGCATTACATAATTGAAATAATCTAATCGTTAGGCAATTCATTTCCCACAGATTACTAGAAAGGAGTGAGCAGAAAGATCAAGAAGGTATTAGTAGCAGTAACAAGAGAATTCCTTGAGAATTCAAGTCAGTTGGTTCTTCAGAAGACCTCCCAGCTAACTACTTCATCTACACTACTATAAACTACTTTATTTAAAAATATACTTTCGAATATCTTAACTTGCAGGAAGTATGGATCCTACCTATTCTGTAGCTTCTTTAGGCCAAGTTCATGTTTCTCTTTATCCCAAGCTAATTCCCTTTCCACTTGTTGGATTTTGTGAACCGTTGTTTTGTGAATGTCAGCACGAATTTTGGAATCAAGATCAAAATCCTGTAGATAAGCAGATTTATTCATCAAAAAAGAATTCTTTACCTATGTGTTTCATATAAAGTTACAGATTTCTGATTTTGTCCCCAATTATATGCTGCATCATAAGTCTCTTGCAAATATCATAAACTCTCCTCTCCAGAAGAAAAGTAATAAACTTTTGAGCTTACTTCCACAATATAGGGAGAAGTTTTAATACATGGAGAAATTATTGGCAATAATATAAATAAACTTACACACTTAAAGATTTTCCCACAATAAAAATAATAAATGCTAACAACCTTTGGAGAGTACCCAAAGTTTAAAAAAAGTACTCTCACTACTTCAAAGATATTACTGCTGCAAAACCATCTGGGCACAGGGCAGATGAATCCATGGCAGTTGATCATTAGCTGAACATCCCTTCCTGTGTGATTGTTCCCCACCCCCCAGGGAAGATGGCAGTCTTTGGAGTCTTCTTGTCATCACCAGGTTCTTGTTGAGTGTCCTTCCATGGGGGGGTTCCCTTTCTCCTATAAGGATACTTATAGGCCTGAAAAAACATCAGAGCCTACACTCCTACTAAATTGTAAGTAGTAGTAGTTACTCTCTCCAGAGGTGTTTTGTCTTTTTAGTAATGATATATTGAAAGCGCTCAACCATAAGACTTGCCTTAACGGTTTTTTATCTTAAATTTTGTCATCCATACTCTAGAAATATCAACCTTTTTCTTAGTATAATAGTACAAAAGGTCTTTTAACCATTATAAGTTGGTTTTTAAAACCAATATAATGAGTTAATCATTATAATTTCCCAGACTATTTTTCACGTAAATTTGGAAAAGTACTTCTAGAATTGCAGGATTGGCTAACCCATGGGTATAAAGAAGAAGTTCAAAATTTAAAAATAAAAAAAACAAGCAGAAACATGGATTTTCCAATAAGTCACAAATGAAAAAAAGTGAATGCAAAATTGGCTTAAACAATTCTGTGACTGTGCCCATAGCTACTAAGTTATCTTTTAGAAACTTTGTGGATTAACCAGATACTATCTTCTCAATAGATCCGATGAATATAAAAATAGAATCGCAGAGAATCAAATTATACATGTACCTACCTAAGAGATAAGTAGAATAAGTGTTGCTAACCAGATTAAAACCTGTAGTTATATTTTCTCTTGCTACCAAATACAAAAACAACAACAAAACCCACAACATGTGAGGTGGCTAAATCCAGTAATCAACTTTGTATTATGTAAAGAGGTTCATCTGTTTCCAAACCAAATTGTGTGTTAAGTTTTATAGCAGCTGAGTTGCTGCAAACACATTTACTGGTCAGAAAAAAGAAAGGTTAAAGACAGTTTTCAGCATTCCTTTTTGTTGGCAAAATAGTCTCAATCCAGAAATAGCATGTTAAAATTAAAGTCAAATTTATTTAGACTTACTGTCCGTTTAAATTGCATGTGACTTGGTAATTCTTTATTCATTGCTAATAGTTCCCCAAATTCATTCCTCAAAGCTTTGATTTGTTCTCTCTTCCTAGTTTTTATTTCTTCAGCTTCTTTCATTAACTTGTCATGTTCTCTTTTTCTTCTGGCATTCTCAATACTGAAAACAGAAATTTAAAAGGATATTGGTATAGGATTCAGAAACAGCATAAGAGAAAATTAGCATTCAATAATTTGGAAATTCATATAGCTTGGTCAACTTCTAAGAATGGAGGTTCATTTTGCAAAAACTCAGGCCTAAACAGTATTTACCTATAGGCCTTGGGATCTTCAATATCTTGTGGAATTGGCTCTGCTTCCATTCCAAACTGTAGGAAGAGTAAAAATTAGCCCATTAAAATTGTACAATATTTACCTCAAAATATTTAGGAAGAAGTAAATTGAAGGGTTTTTTCCTTGCCAATTTCTAACAGTAGTAGGTCTTAAAAACAGTTTCACACAAAACAAATTAGGGGAAAATTTATAGTTGACTAAATTTCTTTCTGCCTTATTTAAAGGGATAGGTAGAAATAGTCTTGAAACCTAATCATATGTTTGCAAAATGTTAATATCACTATAATTCCACCCTCAAATGCAGTTACTAATTCAAATGAACTATTAATACATGTGCTATTAGTAGAAAATACACACAAAAATTCTAGACCATTTGTTTCAAAATGCTGTTTTTCAATATATCCCTTTATTATATACATAATTCCCTCAAACATCTCATGTGTATACTAGGAAGATGGTGTGTGTGTTTGTGTGTGTGTGTGTGTTAATTTTAAGTAAGAATTTTACATGACCTAAAAGAAAACATAAAGTAGAAAATGCAATGAACAATGTAATCCCCTTCCTTCCAAGAGAAAGCTATGAAATAAGAAATACAAGTCTCCTTTTAGAAAAGAAGCCAGTTTAAATTAAGGGGATCTTAGGAGGAAATCACTTAAAGTGCTTTGTGTATTCGGGTGCTATAAAATATCTTAGTCTGTGTAAGGAAACGAAATTGTAGCCTATTCTCTTTCATAACAGATGGGCCTATTTTTGCTGTCATTCTTTGTAAAGAAATAAAGACTCTCTTTTGATTATGTTGTTTTATTGAAGTCATTATATATATGAAATATAAACATACAGTGTTTCTACATATGAAATGTAACCGTGTATTTTATGGAAGTCAAGGTTTATGACTTTAGTAAAAGTTAAGCCATGTACATGAACAATATAAGAGACAGTGATGGCTAATAAATTCTGCTTACTCTTAAATACTCAAAACACAAAAATTTATTGAATTTTCTTTATTTATTATTCTTTTATTGCTGAGAGCTAAGTCCTTTGTTTCTCTAATGTAAGTGTGCCAAGATTTGATACAGATTTGACCAACTATACCTTGGCCACAGTTAACACCAATACAGTTGACTTAAACAAAGGTGCTTCCAACAGTTCTAAAATACCAAAGGATTTCAATCTTGGCTACACATTAGAACCAGGTGAATGTAAGTTTATAAAATACTGATACTTCAGCCTCCCCTTCAGAGATTCTAATTTATTTGTTCCTGGGAAGAGTTTGGGCATTTGTATTTTTAAGGGTTCCCCAGCTGATTCTTACTCCTGAAGAGCTCCTGAAGAGCTTAGTTGGCTTTTGTGGGGCTTTTAAAATTCTTTTGGATTTTGCCCTCTTAAAAGCAAGAGTCTACATCAGTCATTTAAGAAATATTGACTGCAGGCCAGGAGTGGTGACAGAAACCTGTAATCTCAGCACTCAGTAGACCAAAGCAGGAAGTTTGTGAGTTTGAGGCTACCCTATACTACATGACGAGACCCTGTTTCAAAAAAAAAAGGTACTTGCCAAACACGCATGAGGCCCTGGGTTCAATCCCAATACCTCCAGAAAAGAAAAAGAAAACAACAACAACAAAAAAAAAAAACCAAGAAAGATTGACTGTGGCCATAAATAAAAGGATGCTATTATTCAAATTGTAAAATGATTTTTTTTCTAGCCAACATAGGTCTGTATAGAGAAGGTTGGCACAAGGTAGAAAAATAAAGATTTTCTTTTTCTTTATATATTTTCCCTTCTGTAATTCCTATCGCAGAGCTGGGCTCTCTTCAAACATTGTCTCATACCCAAAATTCTGCTATTAGAAGAAATAAAAATTTATCTACTCCTATCTTCCCATATTCTGTGTGTTCTTTTGAAGTAGGCTAACTGTTAAATGGGCAATGTGTTCTTACAAATTTTAACTGTGGTCTTTCTTATATAACTCTTTAGTCTTTAGGAACAATTCTAGTTGTTATTAAATAGTTACTTTAACCAAAGGAATCACTTTGATAATAGAAAACTCTGGTCTGTGTTAAGTCAAAAGGATATAATTTGAGCATTTGAACTCTCAATCTTCATCATAAAGCCAGTAATCTATTCTGCTAAGAACAGAATAATTTATAGTGAATCTTTGGTCAAGACCCACATTTTCACATTGTAAATATTAAAGCCATTCATATTTTTTAACCTCTTCAAAAGCACACTTTGTGGTGTACATCATATACATGCCTCTACAATGAGTAAATCAATAAATGAAAGCTAAATATATATATATACCTGAAAAATATTGTGCAATTTGAAAACAAGAGATTGATATGGAAAAATTGACACATTCATTATAAATTTGGGGAGCTACATATCTTTAATAATAAGGGGATCCAATACCATGAATATTTGATATAAAATCACCAGAAGGTCAAAAATTATAATACTGATATGAAGATTAGATACAAGGTTATGTATAGAACATAGATATTATAGATTGCATAGCATAGTATAGATAAAGCTATATTATATTAATTATATATTATATTATATTATGGCTATGTTATATTATAAAGTTAATGTGTCTAGTTCTCAATTTTTAAAGATATGATCTGTATTATATCACTACTTTAAAATAAAGCTTTCTGTTGCTGTTAATTAATTAATTGTTTCATCAGTTACCTACCCTGGGAGATGGCACTTTGGCTTTGAAGGTTTTCTCTAACTCTAATTCAGAGAAAATGTTGAAAACAAAGATATTACTATCTGCCCCAATAGTCACCAAGAAACGGTCATCAAAGCTAGTACAGATGCCTTTCACACATCCATAATTATTGTCGTGCATATTGAAGTGCCAGTAGTTCTCCAAATTGTCCAGTGAAGGATCATTCTGACTTAGGAAATACACTCGAATTGCTCCATTTCTCATTCCACAAAACATCATGGTTCGGTTAATGCTGTAAGTCAAAAACAAAGTAAATTATTCTTCCTATTAGTTTTTAATTTTAAATAAACTGACAAATGACTAGACTTTAAATAACAAAGGTATTATGAATTGAATTGTGTACCACCAAAATTCACATATTCAAGCCCTAACCCTAAATACTTCAGAATACATATTATGAGATAGGACCTTTAAAGAAGAAATTAAGTTAAAATAAGAACATTAGGCCAGGTGCCAGGGGTTCACACCTATAATCCTAGCTACTTGGGAGGCTGCGATCAGGAGGATCATGGTTCGAAGTGAGTCCAGGAAAATAGTTCCCAAGAATCTCCAAAATAACCAGTGCAAAAGGAAGGACTGGAGATGTGCCTCAAGCAGTAGAGTGCCTGCTTTGCAAGCATAAAACCCTGAGTTCAAACCCCAGTTCACAAAAAAAATTAAAAAAGAACATTAGGGTGGATCCTAACCCAGTCTGACTGGTGTCCTTATAAGAAATAAAGATTTGGAGAGGAGAAAAGAGTTTAGAAATATGGTGCACAAAGGAAAGACCAAGAGAGGCCATAAGAAGGCAGGTGGGCAGGTATCTGCAAGCCTAGGAGAGAGACATCAAGAGAAACCAAACCTGCCACATCTTGACTTTGGAACTCTAGTCTGTTGCTTAAGCCACCCAATATTTGGTATTTTGTTATGGCAGACTTAGTAAACTAACAAAACAACAAAGGAGAGGCTGGGAATGTAGCTCAGTGGTGCAGGGCTTGCCTGGTATGCAAGACCCTAGGTTCAATCCCCAGCACTGCAAAAAGAAAAGGAAAAAAAGCCAATTTGAAAATTGGAACTAGTCTATCTAGTCTTCAGAAGAATGACTGGTACATATGCTCAGTTCTCAATTACTAAAGGGCTGATGATTTATTTGTAATTTCTCTAGAACCCTGACCTTCATTATCTGACCATGTAGAAGCATCCTCATACCTAACAGAAGGTAAATTTATACACTTCGATTATGTGATAAGCAGAAATTCTGAGAGAATATCTGATGGGAGAATTAAATATAATTTAATTATATTTATTCATTTGATTTATTTAACCAAACATCAATTTTAGCACCCTTTTCTCTAAATGGATCTTTAAAAATTAACACTCTCCATGATACAAAATACACAAAAACATAGACACTAATGGGATATAGTTTTTAAAGGTTTTTGAAATTCTGTTCACCTGAAAGTGATAGTTTGGACAGGATTATCTTCTGTATCATCAAGAAAACGGAAATCAAAAGGTTCATCCTTCTGGTTTTTGAAATCACTGTTTTTGTCACATGGGGGAAATTTACAGTGATATAGAAAACCAGAATCATAGCCACCCTGCAAAAAATAACACAGAAAGTGCTTCTTGAGTATAATACACATGACTGCATTAGGATTTTTTGATTATTTCAAAACTTAAAATACAAAATAGATGTTTTAAAACATCTATGTCTATCTGATATCCATGATTATAGGTTTTATTATTACTACAAACTGTCTCTATTGTCCATTTATATGCAACTATATAAATATGATAATTTATGATGATTCACTTCCAGTTAAAGCCAATACGAGAGAGATTTCAACTCTATCTAATGAATTCCATTTATTTCTTCAAGTGTTATTATGAATAAGTGCTATTTAATAGTAGGTTGTGCAGATCATTGTTTTAGCAGCCAGTTTTCAGTTTAGCATAACTTTAAATATTATTAATTTTCCAGGAACTATTATTTAGGAGAAAAATCTATCGATATAGTGAGAAGACAAGAGTTTATTTGGCAGAGCTACACTGCTCTAACCCTATATGTTTTCTTTCTCCATATGGATCAGAGTCCTTTTTAAAGGACATTAATTAAGTGCCACATCTTTATGAAAAAATAAATGAGTAAATAAGAGAGAAGGTAGCAAAATGATCACATCTGAAAATCAAAATACTGCTTCCACTTTTGACAATGGCAGATTGGATTGCTTCAGTCAAACTCTCCTATTGAGAATAATCAGAACAAATATTTTTTGAAAGATATGTTGGAAGGCATTGGGGAGTTACCAAAATAGGAAGACCCAGAAAAGACTGAAAGTCAGAAGCCTGGCACTTGGCATTGCTTTTCTGCCTGAAGCAATTTTCAATTGAAGTGGCAGATAAGAGACTAGGAAACTGAGCAGAGCTATCTGCAGTCTCATGGGCTTAAGGAAAGGGAAATTCCAGGTTCTCCAAGGGAAAGAACCATTGTGGAAACACTTTCTACTGGTCTTTCTGTTAAACTCCTAGAGTGATGCACTGTAGGTATATGAAAACAGGAAATAGAATGCCCCTCACAAGAAGTAAAACCTAATTTCAAGTCATCTCATCACTGACTGGATTAAAGTGATCCAAGTCTAGCTGTTTTCCAGAACCCAAAATGAGTCTTCAAGAGATAAAAGCAACATACTGAGAATCAAGGTTGCTCTTTGGCTTTTCACACACAAGGTCTATATTCAATAATAATAATAATAACTAGGCAAACTAGGAAGAATAAGACTTGATTGAAAAGTCAAAAGAAAGCACAGACCAAAGAAACAGAATTATAGAGAACTTTTCAAAATAAACTTCAAAATAACTATGATTAATATGGTTAAGAAATTTGAAGACAATACAGAAAATATTCTAAGCCTACTGGAGTCCATAAAAAAAACCAGTAGCAAATGGAAATTCTAGAACTGAAAATAAAATGATAGAAATTAAAAATTCAACAGATTGGTTTAAGAGCAACTAGACAGAACTAAAGATAGTTAAACTCAACAATAAAACCCTAAACAATCAATTCAGACCTGGGCAAAAAACTTGAAAGATATGTTTTCCCAAAGAAAACATACAAACAGCTAAGAAGCAGATGAAAAGGTGCTTAGTATCAGTGGTCATTGAGGAAATGCAGGTCAAAACTACAGTGGGCTTCACCTCACACTCCTTGGGAGGGCTACAATTAAAAACAAAAAGTAGCAATTGTAGATAAGAATGTGCACTGTTGGTGGTAATGTAAAATGGTATACTGTTAAGGAAAACATTAAGGCAGTTCTTCAAAAACATAAATAAAAATAGAATTATCATATGGTCCAGCAATTCTACATCTGGGTATGTACTCAAAAGAATTGAAAGCAGAGCCTCAAAGAAATATTTGAGCACCCATGTTTATATCAGCGTCACTTAAAATAGCCAAAAGGCAGAAGAGATCTAAGTATCTATTGATGGCTGACTGGATAAGCAACATGTGGTAAGCAATTACAAAAGTGTACTATTCAGTATTGAAAAGGAAGGAAATTCTGACATATGCTGTGACATGGATGAACTTCGAGGACATCATACTACATGAAATAAGCTGGTCACAGATACGACATGATTCCACTTATGTCAGAAAGTAGTTAAAATTGTAGAGACAGAAAGCAGAGTAATGGTTGCTAGGATTGGAGAGAAAGGAGAATGAGAAAGTTACTGTTCAATAGGTACAAAGTTTCAGTGTTATCCTGGCTTAAAAGAGAATAGCTGAGACCATCTTAAAGGAGTTCAGAGTAAGTCAAGAAGTGTGCCCTTAAAGAAAAAGCAAGAAAGTAGAGAGTAACCTCAACTTAGGTACATACAAACAAACCTTCAAACAACTAAGACAACTAAATGACAGGAATCACCACATACCTATCAGTACTAACGCTTAATGTTAATGGACTTAATTCACCCATCAAAAGGCACCACTTGACGAAATGGATTAAAAAGGAAGATCCAACAATTTGTTGCTTACAGGAGACCCATCTCACTGACAGAAATAAGCATAGGCTTAGGATGAAAGGCTGGAAGAAGATTTACCAAGCCAATGGCTCCCGAAAACAGGCAGGAGTAGCAATACTTATCTCTGACAAAGTAGACTTCAAACCTACATTGATCAAACGAGATAAAGAAGGACATTCCATACTAATAAAAGGGGAAATAGACCAAAAGGAAATAATAATCATCAACCTGTATGCACCCAATGTCAACGCACCCAATTTCATCAAACATACCCTGAAAGACCTAAAAGCATATATTAATGCCAACACAGTGGTTGTGGGAGACTTTAACACCTCATTATCATCAATAGATAAGTCATCCAAACAACAAATCAATAAAGAAATCCTAGATCTAAAGCGTACCATAGATCAAATGGACTTAGTTGATGTCTACAGACATTTCATCCAACTTCTACACAACATACATTCTTCTCAGCAGCCCATGGAACCTTCTCCAAAATACATCACATCCTAGGGCACAAAGCAAGCCTCAGCAAATATAAGAAAGTAAAAATTATACCTTGCATACTATCTGATCACAATGCAGTAAAAGTAGAACTCAACAACAAAAGTAAAGACAAAAAACATGCAAACCCCTGGAAACTAAATAATTCATTACTTAATGAACAATGGATCATCAATGACATAAAAGAGGAAATTAAAAAGGTCCTGGAAGTCAATGAAAATGAAAACACAACCTACCGGAACCTATGGGACACAGCTAAGGCAGTCCAGAGAGGAAAGTTTATAGCCATGTGTGCATATATTAAAAAGACTGAAAGATCCCAAATCAATGACCTAATGATACATCTCAAGCTCCTAGAAAAACAAAAACAAGCAAATCCCAAAACAAATAGAAGGAGAGAAATAATAAAAATAAGAGCTGAAATCAACAAAATAGAAACCAAAAAAACCATACAAAGAATTAATGAAACAAAGTTGGTTCTTTGAAAAAATAAACAAGATCAATAGACCCCTGGCAAACCTGACTAAAATGAGGAGAGAAAAAAAACCCAAATTAGTAGAATCAGGAATGCTAAAGGGGAGAGAACAACAAACACCATGGAAGTCCAGGAAATCATCAGAGACTACTTCGAGAACCTATATTCAAATAAATTTGAAAATCTAAAAGAAATGGACAGATTTCTAGATACATATGATCATCCAAAACTGAACCAGGAAGAAATTAATCACCTGAATAGATCGATAACACAAAATGAAATTGAAGCAGCAATCAAGAGTCTCCCCAAAAAGAAAAGTCCAGGACCCGATGGATTCTCTGCTGAATTTTATCAGACCTTTAAAGAAGAACTGATACCAACCTTCTTAAACTGTTCCATGAAATAGAAAGGGAAGGAAAACTGCCAAACACATTTTATGAAGCCAGTATTACACTTATCCCAAAACCAGGCAAAGACACCTCCAAAAAGGAGAACTATAGGCCAATCTCCTTAATGAACATTGATGCAAAAATCCTCAACAAAATAATGGCAAACCGAATTCAACAACCCATCAAAAAGATTATTCACCACGACCAAGTAGGCTTCATCCCAGGAATGCAGGGGTGGTTCAACATACGAAAATCAATAAACATAATAAACCACATTAACAGAAGCAAAGACAAAAACCACTTGATCATCTCAGTAGATGCAGAAAAGGTCTTTGATAAGATCCGACACCATTTCATGATAAAAGCTCTAAGAAAACTAGGAATAGAAGGAAAGTTCCTCAACATTATAAAAGCTATATATGACAAACCTAAGCCAGCATTATACTTAATGGAGAAAAACTGAAACCATTCCCTCCAAAATCAGGAACCAGACAAGGATGCCCACTATCTCCACTCCTATTCAACATAGTACTGGAATTCCTAGCCAGAGCAATTAGGCAAGAAGAAGGAATAAAAGGAATACAAATAGGTAAAGAAATTGTCAAAATACCCCTATTTTCAGATAACATGATCCTATACCTTAAAGACCCAAAAAACTCTACTCAGAAGCTTCTAGACATCATCAATAGCTATACCAAGGTAGCAGGATATAAAATCAACATAGAAAAATCATTAGCATTTCTATACACTAACAATGAGCAAACTGAAAAAGAATGTATGAAAACAATTCCATTTACAATAGCCTCAAATAAAATCAAATACCTAGGTGTAAACCTAACAAAAGATGTGAAAGACCTCTACAAGGAAAAATATACACTTCTGAAGAAAGAGATTAAGGAAGACTATAAAAAGTGGAGAGACCTCCCATGCTCATGGATTGGTAGAATCAACATAGTAAAAATGTCGATACTCCCAAAAGTAATCTACATGTTTCATGCAATTCCCATCAAAATTCCATTGACATTCATTAAAGAGATTGAAAAATCTACCGTTAAATTTATATGGAAACACAAGAGGCCACGAATAGCCAAGGCAATACTCAGTCAAAAGAACAATGCAGGAGGTATCACAATACCTGACTTCAAACTATATTACAAAGCAATAACAATAAAAACAGCATGGTACTGGCACAAAAACAGACATGAAGACCAGTGGAACAGAATAGAGGATCCAGATATGAAGCCACACAACTATAAGCAACTTATCTTTGACAAAGGAGCTAAAAATATACGATGGAGAAATAGCAGCCTCTTCAACAAAAACTGCTGGGAAAACTGGTTAGCAGTCTGCAAAAAACTGAAACTAGATCCATGTATATCACCCTATACCAATATTAACTCAAAATGGATCAAGGATCTTAATATCAGACCACAAACTCTAAAGTTGATACAGGAAAGAGTAGGAAATACTCTGGAGTTAGTAGGTATAGGTAAGAACTTTCTCAACGAAACCCCAGCAGCACAGCAACTAAGAGATAGCATAGATAAATGGGACCTCATAAAACTAAAAAGCTTCTGTTCATCAAAAGAAATGGTCTCTAAACTGAAGAGAACACCCACAGAGTGGGAGAAAATATTTGCCAGCTACACATCAGACAAAGGACTGATAACCAGAATATATAGGGAACCTAAAAAACTAAATTCTCCCAAAACTAATGAACCAATAAAGAAATGGGCAAGTGAACTAAACAGAACTTTCTCAAAAGAAGAAATTCAAATGGCCAAAAAACACATGAAAAAATGCTCACCATCTCTAACAATAAAGGAAATGCAAATTAAAACCACACTAAGATTCCACCTCACCCGTTAGAATAGCCATCATTAGCAACACCACCAACAACAGGTGTTGGTGAGGATGCGGGGAAAAAGGGACCCTCTTACACTGTTGGTGGGAATGTAAACTAGTACAACCACTCTGGAAAAAAATTTGGAGGTTACTTAAAAAGCTAAACATTGATCTACCATTTGATCCAGCAATACCACTCTTGGGGATATATCCAAAAAACTGTGACACAGGTTACTCCAGAGGCACCTGCACACCCATGTTTATTGTGGCACTATTCACAATAGCCATGTTATGGAAACAGCCAAGATGCCCCACCACTGATGAATGGATTAAGAAAATGTGGTATCTATACACAATGGAATTTTATGCAGCCATGAAGAAGAACGAAATGTTATCATTTGCTGGTAAATGCATGGAATTGGAGAACATCATTCTGAGTGAGGTTAGCCTGGCCCAAAAGACCAAAAATCGTATGTTCTCCCTCATATGTGGACATTAGATTAAGGGCAATCACAACAAGGGGATTGAACTTTGAGCACATGATAAAAGCAAGAGCACACAAAGGAGGGGTGAGGATAGGTAAGACACCTAAAAAATTAGCTAGCATTTGTTGCCCTTAACGCAGAGAAACTAAAGCAGATACCTTAAAAGCAACTGAGGCCAATAGGAATAGGGGACCAGGAAGCAGAGAAAAGGTGAGATCAAAAAGAATTAACCTAGAAGGTAAGATACACACACAGGAAACTAATGTGAGTCAACTCCCTGTATAGCTATCCTTATCTCAACCAGCAAAACCCCTTGTTCCTTCCTATTATTGCTTATACTCTCTCTTCAACAAAATTAGAGATAAGTGCAAAATAGTTTCTGCTGGGTATTGAGGGGGTGAGGGGGAGAGGGTGGGGGCGGAGTGGGTGGTAAGGGAGGGGGTAGGGGCAGGGGGGAGAAATGACTCAAGCATTGTATGCACATATAAATAATAAAACAATAAAAAAAAAAGAAGTGTGCCCTTTAAATGTACCTGCAGGATATATCATGGATGGGATCCCTCTGAGAATGCTAGAATAGTGAGTATGACAGAGAGTCAATTTAGACATAAAGCTTATACTGTTCTCTTGCTGGCAATTTTTTTTGGGGGTGGTGCTGGGGATCTCTTCCTAGCTCAATACCAGTAATCTATAAGGGCTGATGATGTGAGTCGAGCTTTAAAAATGTCAGAAGCTGATGATACAAGAGACCAAATGGTTTGTTTCAAGAGGAAAATCTTTGAGAAAGTGAGAAGTAACAGGATCAAGGCTTTTTGGAACAATGTCCTTGGAAAGTTGCAAGCAACATCCACCAATTACAGAAGGCAAGGCAGACAAAGCACAGATGGATCCCTATAGCTTGTTAGATCTGAGAAAAGATAAGGAAATTCCATCTGATTGCTTTTATTTTCACTAGAGAGTGAGGGAAGGTACAAAATGTTTGCCAGAACTAATAATTAAAATGATAATTTGGAAAGTGAACATGGGTGGGCAGTAGAACTGGCCTGCAATATGAGTACTGACTTGAGAGCTGTGGTCATGACTTCGAAATGAGATTGATTTTTCCTCCAGCATCTGCTTGGCTGCAGGCACAGCAGGGGACAAACCATGCGATCAAATAGGGCTAGCATCACCTCTGTGTACTATACTTTAACTTGTTTCTGGTGCAACTCAATGACTGAGAGCATGAACTCTGGACTCAGACTGTATGGGCTCTTGTCCTAGTTCCATCCTATATTAGCTACATGACCTTCGGTGGGTCACTGAACAGCTCCATGTCTTGGTTTATTCAATAACAGCACTGATTTTATAGGCTGTATAAACAAATTACTTATAATGGTGTTCAGTACAGAATAAGTAGATTCCCATAGTTAGCAAATAAAAATAGCGGATGTCTGGTTGAATTTAAATTTCAAATAAACAAAAAATAATGTTTAGTATAATATGTCCCATGTAATATTTACTTGGAAAACTTATGGATAAACACTAAATAGCTTTATTAAATAAGTAATAATTTTTGTATCTATGCTTCCAGAGCACTGGAAATATATTACATTGAATTATAGTAAGTTGTTTCTATGCCTCTTTAGCTTTTATGAGGAAACTTCCTGAAGGCAAAAAGCATGTCTTAATAATCTCTTTAACCCTTGAAATTCACACAACACTCATTAGTTCATAAAACACAGAAGACTGAAGAGTTATAGGCACAATAAATGGAGTCCAACACTACCTTGCTTGTTGTTTCCTTTGAAGTTGCTACAGAAAATGTATCTCTAGGAACCATGGAAGAAAAGAGGAGCCAACCTTCATCACTTCCTATAGCAACAGTCCCTGGCTCCTCAGTATCCTGGGTTAGCCAAAGACTAGCACCAGCTGTGAATTAGTAATGCTCTTTCACATATGATTTTATGTTAGCTTTTTGTGATTGTGTGTGTGTGCACACACGTGTTCATGCATATTGTGTGCATAAGTATATATGGATAAAATAGAAAAGTCCAACATTTTTTAATGAAGGAAATCTTGCTTTGCAATAGATTGAGAAAAATGCTTTATGATAAGACCAGAAAATATGAGCAAATGTCCTCCCACCACACTATGACTGACCCCGATTTGTCTGTCTTCCTATCCATTTCCCTTCTTCCTTATTTGCCGCCTCCTAATTTTGTTCAGGGTAGCGATAAAACCACCTAAAAACATTCATATAGACTTCCCTAAGTCACACAGCATAGTTGTAGGTAATGAAAAATAAGCAGAAGTTTACTAGCTGGTGCTGCCATGAAAACTGTTCTTTTCAAAACTAAAAAACAGACTCAGCTGGCAAACCCCTGATTCCTTTGCCTTTCTCCTCTCGATCCTTCTCCTGCATGACCTTCTTAGACCATGGATGCTTATCATAGATAACAACAGATAGATCAAGCAGACATAAAAAAGATGTTAAGATGACATTAAAACAATTGAAAGTTAGCAATCATTTATTGAAACTCACAACTTTAAAAGTACTTTAATATCTGATGATTTCATGTGGACTTTAAGTACTGAGTTTACTGGACTAAAAAAAAATAAAAGTAGTTAATAAAGTCTTAACATATGTATGAGTAAGAAACTAAGAATGTGGTAGAAAATGATGACTATTATAAGCTAGATTGAAATATGACTGAGGTAAAAATTTTTACATTATTACTCACTAATGAAACCCAGAACTTCCCTGGCCCAGAGTAAAAGCCACACAGGATAGGAGAGGGGGTTGGTGGAATGAAGACTTCAGGTAGTGGCTCCTCTTCTTCTTCTTCCTCTCCTTCCTCCTCCTCCTCCTCCTCCTCATAGAATTCTTTTTCTCCATCTTCTCCCATCTCTTCTAGTAGCTTCTTTCTCCTTGCTTTCTTTTCCTTTTCCTTCAGCTCCTTTTGCTTTTGTCTCCTTTCAATTTCTATTAATCTCTTTAAAAAGAGATATTAAGTAGATGTTAAAAAAAACTGTAACATTCATTAACATTATTGAGAGTAACAAAGAACAGAAGGAAGATAGGTTTCTAGAAAACGCATAGCTTTGGTATAACAAATCATGCTATTTATAAATAATTATCTTTTGGGGTATATATTCTTACCATTAAAATTCAAATATTTGGAATGACTGTCATTTGTTTTACCTCTATTGATACCAGCTTTATAGAAGTTATTTTGTCATTCTTTCCTAAAAGAAGAGCTGAACAGTTTTCTCCCAGAGCATGTCACTGTCAACTCAAGAACTAGGTGGACTGAAGCAGTCAATGAAGAAAGCTGATTCCAACTGCAATAATACTGATTTATCCCCTCATATTTATCAACAGTCCATCATAAAAGTCCCCCATCACTGGTATCCTGTCTCCCATCTTTTACCTTTTCCTTCTGTTTACCTCCTCAGAATTATATTCTTAATTTATACAATCTTATCCATCAGTTCTCTCCTTTAAAACTCACAATACATCCCAGTGGCGCAAACTGACGTCTTGGCTATCAGTGAAGAAACCCCCTGCTCTATCACAAACTCCTGCTTCATCCTTCACAAACTATATCCTGCCATTTCGCCAGCCCATTCTTCATCTCCTCAAAACACTGAGGACTCTCCTGATGCTGCCTCTCCTCGGGATGTTCTCTCAGCCTTTACTGTCACTTACATTTGATCCCTTCAAACTTCTTCCCACCCTCTAAGTATTAACTGTCACTTCCATGCAACCATGTTAGACCTCTTCCTACTCCTCCATTCTCATCATCTACCCCATCCTTGCACATGTCTAAAATTCCTTTCTTTGTACTCTGATTTTAGTATCTATTCATTATTGACTTCTAATACAGTTAGCTGCTTTCCTACCAGATTATAGGCAGCTCAGGTCAGCATCTGCTTTATTCTAGTTTGTACTCTTTCATCACTTAATACACAATGTTTTATATTTTAACACAAGGAAAATAATAGGAGATAATGCTTCAAGAATATCACATACCAGAATCTCAGATTTGATACTTGAGAAATGAAAACACTTTATGCACATGTCCTGGATTTCATAGGAGGTTACTTCATGATCTTCTTTTTCTTTAATAGCTGGATATGGAGCTTCAAGAATATAGCCATTCTCACAAATAATCAGTAAAGTACTTTCAAGCTAAAAAGGAACAATTAAACATATCATTTACATTTAGACAAATTTTACAAGCATAGTTCAAAAAGATTATAAACCAAGAAAAACAGAATGGATATGTATAGTAACCATTTAAAAAACACTTCCATTTAAAAAAATTCTCACTGTAGTTATTGGTAATAAACCTTGTTATTAATAATTATTTATTAATAATGAATAATTACTGGTAATAATCATTACCAGTACCAATTACCAATTATCATACAATTATTAATTCATAAGCTAATTGTTAAAATTAGATTTTGGTTTGGTTCATTTAGAGATGCCATAACATATTTCCTAAGCTAAATATGTGCCTGTGAAATCTATTAGCCCAAAGGGCAAAATGTTATAATTAGAAATACCAAGAAAAATCTGCAGTGCATGAATGGCATAAGTCTCAGACATCTTTGACAGTCCAGCCTCTATCTGCCTGAGTTCATTTAAATTGGATGCTCCCAAGGCCTTTGTCCTTTTGAGAGAGGGCTAAGAAGTGAGATGGGGTGAATTGCTCACAAGTGGGAAGGGAGATGGTTCCTCTATTGTAAAAGAAGGTGGGGGAGGAGAAGGAAGAGGAGGAAGAATGACAAAAGGAGAAAGAGGAAGAAGAGGAGGAGGAGGTAGACAGAGAAAGAATGAGATTTTCTGTTTGGTAGTGGGAAGGTGAAGAAGTTCCTGCCTGAGGGCTCCTAGTTTTTCTAGGAAGTGATGCTGAGAGTGAGAGTGAGAGTGAGAATGGAGGACAGAAGCTTTGATGTTTTAAAGTGGTCCTGGTGTATGGAAGAGGGAGTTGACAAACTCCATCTCCTGGATTGTGTGGAGCACATGTGAATCAATATATTACGGAGGAGTTAATAATCTTCCTTGATGTTTGACATCTCCTATAGAATTAATTGATCACTGTAGGCAAATGTAGGTTAGTGAGGGACACTCAGGGCTTGATTCTTATCAGATGTGAATAAAAGAAGATAGAATAGGGAGGAACAGGGCATTGAAAGAATGTTATTAATTTTTATTTATCTTGGTTCAGGTGCTGTAACACAATACCATAAATATTCTGGTTGATTTAAATAACAGAAATTTATTTATCACAGTTCTAGAGGCTGGGAAGTCCAAAATAAGACACTGGTAGATCTGGTGTCTGGTCAGGGCATGCTTCCTGAGGGTTTGTAGGTGAAAGTCTTAGTCACAGTAGTTTCACATGGCAGAGAAAGCAAACTCTGCTCTCATCATCATTTTACAAGGGCACTAATCCTATTCATGATGACTCCATCCTCATGAACCAATAACCCCTTAAAGGCACCACCTCCAAATACTGTCTCTGGGTATTCAGACTTCAACATATAAATCTGAAGAGGACATAAATATTTAGCCCATAGAATTGATGAAATGAAGACTCATAGATTTTAAGCTGGAAATGGGAGGAAGTGAAGAAAAGAGTGAACTGATAGGTTAGAGAAAGCAAATGGTAAATGAAATAGAGGTCTCTCTATCACCAAAGACCTAGTGGAGCAGCAGCAAGTTGAAAAGTTGAGGTCAGAGAATGAGCTATTTCAACTTTTTTTTTTTTTTTTGGTGATACTAGGGATTGAACCCAGGGCCTCACAATATCACTTGAGCCATGACCCCAGTCCTTTTTCTTTTAGTTTGTTTCTCAGGTAGGGTTTCAAGCTTTTTGCACAGGTTGGACTCAGTCTACAATCCTCCTACCTCCGTCTCCAAAGTAGTTGGGATTATAGATATGTACCACCACACCCAGCTTAGATAGCTGACCCTTAAATTTGAGTTCCTAGAAATTGTTATAGGCTGAATTGTGCCCCTCTCCTGAAAAACAATAGGTGGAAGTTTAATGCTTTCAGGAAGTCAGACAAGCTGACTTAGGCCTAAGGGCTAAGACCTATTGCTTTTGAACAAGTGAAGTCTGCAGCATATTTATTACATAAAATAATTTACTTTGACATTAGTAATTCTCAAATAACATTACAAATATTAGTGCTGACAGACAATACTACTTAAAATAACTTTTGAATTATGGTGGGTTTTTTTATCCTGTATTTCTGCTTCTAATTTTTTAACTTCTTATTTTGAAATAATTATAGCTCCACAGGAAGTTGAAAAGATAGTCTAGAGAGACATCATGTACTCTTCACCAAATTTCATCTTAGGCAACTGTACCAAAATCAGGAAATCAACAGTAGTTTAGAATGTGTGTTTAATTCTATGCCATTTTATCACATGTGTAGATTCTTGTTACCATCATGGAAATCAAGATACAAAACTATCTCATGGCCAGAAAGATCTCCCTTAAGCTACTCCTTTATACCCATACCCACTCCCTCCCTAACCCCTGGCAAATGTCTGTTTTTCAATTTGGGGTCCAGGCAAATGACTGCAGAATACACATAATATTGTGTGTTGTGATGCACACATTCAACCATTCATACAGAGGTTCCTTTGTGGTTGTCATTCCCTCCAATTCTGCAGTATTCAGTACAATAATACAAAAATAACTTGCCATAACTTTTCCTTTTTTGATAGACCCCTGCTCTAAATTCACAGCACAAATTGTCAATGCCACTGATATTTTAGTTGCCAATTCCTTTGTAAAAACTTTTATTGTTTGTTGACAAAATTATTTAGTTTTTAAAATATATGTTTTTCTTCCTTGAGAACATAGACTGTATTTTTAATTCTTAGAGAATCCACCACAATATCTAGCAAAGATAGAAACAGTAAGTATTTGTTAATTAATTCTTGAAGTATATTTTTGCAAGCCAGGTATGGTGGTGCATTCACCAGCAACTTAGGAGGTAGAGCAGAAGGATCTCAAGTTCAAGGCCAGCCTGGGTGAAGTTAGCTTGAGACTTATCTCAAAAACAAAATACAAACAAAAGGGTTGGGGTACAATTCAAGTAGTTGAGCATTTGCCCAGCATGCACAAGTCCCTGATTTCAACCCCCACTACCACAAAAAAAGGTATTTTTCCAGATAATACAAACATATTTTATAGCCCTTTTTTTTAGCAGAGCTTAAAGTGAACTACATGTTTCCCCAACAACCCTGGAAGTACTTCTATGCAGTTTGTCAGTATTATCGTTCCGGAACTTAGGACAGCACATGGTTTACACAATCAACACTCAGATGATAAATTATCCTATGCTCACATCTACTACAGTAAAGACTTTAATAATCAATATTGCATTACCAATTGTTAGGAAAGAAGCCATGGAAGATTAAAGGGAAAACAGAGGAAGATTGCCAGGGGAGAAAAAGTAAAAAAATAAAAGCAAGAAGTGTGCTTGGATCTTAGACTTGAACTTGTGATTCACAAGACAAACTGACTGACTGAAGTCAAAGCGTTCTCGCACATTGTGTATCTGACCAGAAATCACTATTATTGAGGCAAAGCTTGATGTAACCCTGTGTTCAGAGAGAAGATTGGCCCAAATAATTAGAGGGTAGAAGAGAAAAACATATGGTGAGAAGAGCACAGAGCTGTTGAGTGCTGCTCAACTGACTGAACTCAGCAGCAGCCGCCTGCATTTTCCATCTGCATGTCCATCAGAGGACCAAGGAGTGGGACTAATAATTCTACCTGCTTTTCTCTAGCTACAAGACCACTTCATTACATAGTAATTGAGATTTCATCTTGAGGACAAATAATGACTTACATGAGACATTGTGGACCATGTTAACTGGCAAACAGGCCCTGGAGTATTAATATAACCAATTGGCTTATATTCCCTTTCCACTTCAAAGAAAAAGACAGTCTGATCTTTACTCTACAGAAAAAGAGACAAACATACCCAATGTATATTACTATGAAATCTAGTACATACAGCACAAAAAGCACTTAATGGCATATAGTATTCCCACTCTATACATTTCTTATTTCTAATATTTGCTTCACTTTCCCCACACATTCACATGGTTCTGAAAATGTGATAACCATACTTGCACATAGCATTATTATCACCAAAAATTCCATAAGCCATATGCTCACCTTTTAATACATGAAGAATTTACAGTTATTCTCTTTATTTGTGGCATTTTTATTTGTTTTTTGATTGTTTGCTTGCTTGTTTTGTTGCAGAACTGGGGATCAAACCCAGATCCTCATGCATATTAAGCAAGAGTTCTACCACTAAGCTACACCCCCAGCCAAATGGAAGTTCTAATTAAAAACACACTTAAGCCATAAAATACTGATTTTAAATAACATATGTAGCATGATTCACAGTTGAAAATTTCTATTCATTTAAAATAAGCCTTAGAATTCAATTTTAAGAATATTTTTAAATGTTATACAGAGATAATATTGAAAGAATTATGATATAGAAAAGCAAAATATGAATATATCTTTAGAAATTTAATTTTACTAAATAAGACATAGTCAAGTAGGCAGAGTTAAAAGGCAAGTCATGAAACTTCAACAGGAAATGAAAGGGAAATCTACTTACCCCTGTGGCTAGAATTTCTCCATCACGTTCATATGCTAAAGCAGTGACTTCAGCAGTATGGGGTTTGAAAACCTGTTTCAAATTCAAATCTGCATCCAAAATTTTCTTCCGCCCTGTAAAAACTGCGAGTCCTTTCGGATCATAAAGTTCAAGAATCCGAACAACCCCATCTTCAAATCCTACAATAATCTGTGCGCCACTGTTGCTTACCTTGAAAAAAAATTAAATGCACAGGACCTGAATTTAGTTGAATAAGAAATTTGTGCTACATAAAAATAGATCTATTTTTTTTATTTAGACTTGGGTAATTTAACATGGGCTTCCCTTGGCAACTTTTTGTACCACATTATAGCAACCTCCATCAATTCTAGGACATTTCTTTATCACTAATTGCCACCAGAAGGATGAACAATGGCAATTCAAACATTCAGTGAGCAAATACTAGCACAGTGTCTGCCTACTATATGTTAGGCACCTATCATCAGCAACTCAGGGGTGACTGGCCCCTGATTTCAGAGTTTAATACCCCCATCATCACACAAATGAGTGAGAAATGTGAACAGAAATATGTTCTAATGTAGAAAACATATTCTGTAAGAACATACAACAAAAAAGCTGATCTAGACTGAGGGTTTTCCTAAGGAGAAGATGGCAGAGTTGAGATCAGAAGGAATTAACTGGGTAAAGGAAGGTAGGACAAGAACTTTTGAGAGAATTGGTTATGCAAAGTTTCTGTATCAGGAAAGAGCATAACTTAGGGAAAAGTTATAGTTTGACTGCAGAAGACTAGAGTGAAGAACTGGACAGGGAGAAAGACAGGCATCAGATCACTAAATGGCTTACATGACATACTAAGGGAAAATTTTATCCAAATAATAATGGACAGCCATCAAAAGGTTTGTAGTTAGGGATTGAAGGGGAGTGGGAGGTGATGTAGTCAGATTATTTTAAAAATGTCATCCTACCTGTAAGTGTGGAAAATAGATGTGAGATGGCCTGCATAGGAAGCAGGGACACCTTTTGGGAATTCCAGGAGAACCATGGTGGTCACTTGGTCTGAAGTTGTGTAGTAAAGAAGAAAGTATAATGGTCCTATTGGTAATGAGTGAATGTGGGGGTTGAGACAAAGAAGTGTTGGGGGTGACTGATAATGGAATTGACTAAGATACTCAGACAAGAAACACTGGAAGAGAGCTGGGCATGTGTATGGCTTGTCAATGCTATTGTTGTTTTAGAGGGAAGGATGAGCTGGGTGTGGTGGTGCATGACTGTAAGCCTAGTCATTGTGCAGGCAGAGGAAGGATTGTGAGTTAGAGGCCGGCCTGGACTTTACTGCCTTAAACTAAAGAAGAGGTAAGGATGACTGGGGGTGAGCAGATGATCATGAATTTAGATTTGGACATGCTGAGCTTGAGATCCCTTTGTGATCTCAAAATGGAGATGGCATTCGGCCTGTAACTTAGAGAAAAAATCTGGGCTAGAGATATAAATCTAGCAATGTCTAAATGTACTAACTCTGTTATATTGAAGGCTTCCGGAGGACAAGAATTCAGGCATCATTTAGAGCAGAGTGACCACCCCTAAAGGCAGGCAGTAGTAAGTTTCTTGAGAATAAGACAACAAAATTCCATCCAATTCTGCCTGAAAGTTAGCCACCCCAACAAACATTTATTAAGTGTCTAAATGTACTGGTAATTGTAGAAGAATTGGAGGTGCAAAGATTAAGAGATGGTTGTCATGATAATGAACAAAAGGTCAAGGGGCGGGGTATGGTGGTAAACATCTGTAATCTCAGCTATAAGAGAGGTGAAGATGCGAGGATTTCAGGTGAAGGCTAGCCAGGCAAAAAAGTTGGCAATACTCAGTTCTCAAAAACAAGTTAGGCATGGTGATACACATCTACAGTCCCAGGTACATGGGAGGTAGATGTGGGACAATCAGTCCAAGACTGGCCCAGGACCACAAGCACAAGATCCTACCTGAAAAATAAACTAAAGTAAAAAAAGCTAGCGTTGTGGCTCAAATGATAGAGTGCTTGCCTAGCAAGCACAAAGCCTTGAGTTTAAATCCCAGTACTGTGCCAGTCATGGTGGTGCACACCTGTGATCCCTACTATGTGGGAAACAGAGATCAGGAGGATCGCAATTCCAGGCCAGCCCAGGCAGAAAGTTAGTAAACACCCATCTCAACCAACAAGCTGTCATAGTGTTGTGTGTCTGTGGTCTCAGCCCCTGGAAGGCACAGGAAGGAGGATCATGATCCAAGGTTAGCCCTGGGCAAAAACACAAAACTCTATCTGAAAACTAACTAAAGCAAAAAAGCTGAAGATGTGGCTTAAGTGGCAGAGAGCCTGTCCAGTAAATGTAAGATTCTGAATTCAAACCCTAGTATATGGGGGGACAAAAGAGTACCACCAAGAGAGACAGAAAAAGGAATAGTCTAGTAGAAAAGATAGACAAAAAAGCAAATAATCTTTGTACACAGCCCTAAGGGGAAAAACTCACAGGACATAACTCCACATAAAGGTGGGCTCACAAAGGACTCTGCAGGGGAGGTGATGTTTGGCATGAGCTAAGTCATAAAGAATGATGAGGGGGCTGGTGGAGTGGCTCAAGAAGTAAGATCACCTACCTAGCAAGCGTGGGACCCTGGGTTCAATTCCAGTGCCGTCAAAAAAAAAAAAATTGAAGGAGTCTTTCAGAAAGGGAAGGGGATAGGTAGAAGGGATGTTTTAATTCAAGTACAATATACATATAATCATTACTTGGGTATAAGGTGAAAAAGGAAGCATCTGATGAACACCACACAACCTTCTGAATAAATGGTTTGATCACATAGCTTATACTTTAAAGTTTTCAGGTAAGAGTATAAATAGATTAGGGTAAGAAGTGAGCCACGTCTGCTAATCCAAATGCTCTATCACTTCTACTTATTCTAGCCTCATCTTTGTGCTGGCTCTACTCCCTGCCTAAATTCTCTTTCTGGTGTTGATCACATCTTGAAGTTCCCCACCCACCCATTTCAGTTTTCTCTGCGTCTGTTTTGGCCCTGAAACATTTTCTCTTTGATTTCAACCCAAAACAATGTAGATTAAATACTTTCCAAAATACTTTCACGGCACTTAAAAAGCATGGATGCAAATTGTTTGCAGAAAGGTGAGGTTGAAAGTCCCTCCTCATGAATCTGGGTGGGTTTTGTGACTGTGTAACCACTTTACCCAATTGAGTTTGGAAGTGATATTTTGTCTCTGAGACCAGGTTATAAAAGGCCATGAGGTTCTGCCTTATTCGTTGAAACACTAGCTCATGGAGCTCTAAGTGTGTGTAAAAAGTATGTGACTATACTGTGGTCACCCTGCCATGAAGCCCAAGCCACATAGGGAAGTAAACACTCTTAGATAAACATTCCTGTGACAGTCCCAGCTCGGTACAGCCTTCAAGTCATCCAACCCAGGTGCCAGCCTTGTGATCAAGAAGCCTGTGGATTATTCCAGGCCTCACTCAAGACTTCCCAGCTGAGGCCTCAGACACTCTGAAGCAAAGATAACCCATTCCTGCCGTCACATGTCTGACTTCACAGTCGAAGAGTAAGCAAGCAAAAAGAAAAAAACCTTATTTTTATGTCCCTATAGTTTTGATGATTGTTATATAATAGTAGATAATTGGAACTCCCTATCCTTGCCTATTTTTTCCCATAGCTGTTATTATCCAACAATTCATTTGTTTGGGTTATTGTTGGTCTCCTTCTCCCTCCATTAAAGTGTAGAGTCCGTGAAGACAAGTATTTTTGTCTTTTTGTTCACTGCTATATCCCCACAATCTAGAAGAAAACCCAGAACATTGTAGGCATTCTGAAAATATTAATAGGATGAATTAAATCAGAGACAGGTGGACAGAGAACACCCAAAGTTCTGTTGGACAATTACTTTACAACATGGAAATATTACTAATATGCAGGTGACATAAAAATAGAATTTTCATTAAAAACAGAATAAACTACATAAAAATAGCAAGGTGATGATAAGATTTCTATTATATTCCTAATGAAAGAAACTAACTTAAAATTCTTATTCTCCTCCAAAATTTTGAACCAGGAAATAAATATCTACATATTCACAAAAATATCTACATGATTCATTACCAATAGATTCTAAGAAGTTCATTGTAACAACAAACTTACTATTTGAGGAACCCAAGTGAGGGCAGTACCTCCTTGTTTGAATTTCATCTGAACCAAAAAAGTTTGGCAAGCAAAATCATAGATTCGAACAGAACCTATAGAAAGAATAGTTTTAAAGAAACAAATTATAAACATATGATCTCACAAAATATTTTTGCTCACTTTTTACATGCTGAGTATTACAGTAAGAATTGATAAATAAGTAAATCAATTGATAATCCACCAGCCTTTTTTAGTCAAAAATGTCCATACACACCCTCAGACAGGTAATTTATAAGCATGAATAATAAAGAAGACAACTGATGATTGGCTGGTTTCACCTTGCAGCCCACATATTTGCCATAGTTCAAAAAGGAAAAAAGGTGATGGAAAGAATAGGAAGAGTATGGTATGGATAATATGAAAATAAATAGCATTTCCATAAACAATTTACAATAACCAGGGATGCTGTATGTTGTGACTTCTCTACTCTGTGACAATTCACCTCACTCATATTCAAAGAGGCTTCCCTTAAGGAAAAATGCTAAATGATTTCAATCAAACACATTAAAAAATTATGTTGAAAACAAAACAAAAAAGAGTGCATATTTTCATTAAGAGTTCCCACTTACAGTCTAAGGCAGTTGTGGCCATGAGATAAGTAACAGGAGAAATAGCCAAGGCTTCAATAGCTCCAGTATGGAAGGAGAAGAGGCATTCTGGGTCCTGGGTCTGAGAACAGACAAATGGCATACCAGAGCTCAAAGACAGGGTAACATAGAATTAAGATCAAGTTTAAAGAAGTGCAAATGGAATCCTAGGGCATACATGTGATTTTATGTGAATAGAAATAATAAATTGACTAGAAAGATCACTGGACTTTGGAATTAGGAGAACCAGATAGAGTCCTGGTTTTCCACCTAATGACCATGTGATTTTACACAACTCCCTTCAAATGCCAGGTTTCATTTCTTCATCCATAAAATGAGACTGGCAGCTGACTGCTTACTCAGCAGGGCAGCTGTGAGGATAACACAGGGAAATACATGAATATCCCACATGTCTGTGGAAAGTGCACGGCATAATGCAGTAGACCCTTGCTTATTTTATGAGAACAGTGATATGATATGGAGAAAGATGAAGTACCTTTAAAAAAATAACAAAGGTTTTACCACAGAAGTTAGGAGAAAATAAGAAAAAATAGGCAACTTACAATATTTGAAAAACTAAGGTCAAGCTTCCATATGGCTCCATTGGCATCCTAAAAAATTAAACAGCTAATAACATTTTATCATATTGAACTTTCATCAAATTAAAATTTTTCCTATACTTTAGTTAAAGTAATAACAAGCAACATCAGAATCTTACATAAAATGTGAGATTGACATTTGATACAAATAACTTCCATATATTGTAGAATACAATCACATAATAAGCAAGGCAATCTCATAATACTTACAGTGAAATGGCCTACCCAGTTCCAAAAATCAATTATACTACTTATTATAATTTTATGTACAGACAATGCTAAAGAACCAAGATAGAAAAATGCAACATACCTGAGCCAACCAAAAGTTATTTCCAACTTCATTCATTTTTATCATGGAGAAGAGTTTGACATTCTTATTTACTTGAAGTTCATTAATAGGCTCGATCTCCAACAATCCAGTTTCATCTACAATATCAGCAGTGTCTATTGTCTCAAAATCCCATATCTTACAAAATTAATAAGAACATACTTTAATCAATTAGTAGTTTCACTTATTTTCTAAGCCAGAAAAGGCTCTGATTTTTTTTTAAAAAGTCATTTCTTATTTCATGAAAATTAACAATGAGTAGGAGCAATTACAACACCAGTCAAAACTCAGCCTCTGGAATTTTACTTTGAACATAGGTATAAGAAATTAATATAGTTTTCTTTGTATTTATAGAGATTAGCAAGGACATACTTTCTTCTATAAGAATTTTGATTTGTCCAAAGTAAGCTTTATTAGAAACTTTCTATTAGGTCTTTCTTATAAAGACCATCTTATTATAAAAGACCATCTTATTATAAAGTGGCCATAAAGAGTAAATGGTTCAGCTGCTCAGCAAGAAATATAATCAACCTTGTAGGGTCCCTAGAAGGGGAAATATAACTTCTTGCTTAATAATTCAAGTACAATCTTAATTATAACAAAAGAAAATTATCTAAATGATGACTCCATTGGAAAAATATTTATCTTCCTTAATGTAAATTTATACCCAACTATCTCAGTTAAGGATTGCTGTTCTTTGGGAGAAGAAATCAGACCACCACAGGAAGAGGGAGGGAATGCAGCATCACCTCCCCATGGTACAGTCAGAAAAGAATTTCTGTGACATGCCAAAGACTACCTTGGGCAGACCTGTTAACACACCTACCATGTTATTCTAGATCAGATGATTCAGATTTGAGGAAAGTAACTCCTGGGAGACTGTTGTTATCCCAAGGACTAAGTTGGTTGGGTAGAAAGGGCCAGCTCCCAGGAATAGACCAATCTCTGGGAACTGGGTAAGTTTTTCCTACAGGGTGAGAGGCTGAGATTTACCACTGAAGAGATGAGGGCGGGCTTTGAGAAGGAAAACAAGCTTAGAAATCAGTGGTGTCCGTGAGAGGTCCTCTATGAAGTATTTAACTTCTTTTCTCTTGAGGTTTTTCTCACTCAGTATTTGGACATTTTGGGGTGATAAATATCTTGGAAAGATAGTGAATATATTACATGACAAAAAAGATAATAAAATATCCTTAGAGCAATGTGTGAAGATTAAATTTAACATTATAAACATAAAAACCTACACTTGAGTTTACACTGAGGGAGATTTGACTTAAACAATTTATTAGACAAAGTAAGCTCAATAGACATCAACAAAACAACCAGATTATTTTTTAGTTATTTTTTATAATTAATATGCATTAATAAAAATAAATAAAATAAAATGCAATCTTATTTCTAATAATACTGCTTAAATAATGTCAAAAGAATTATACTACCGTTTTATGAAAGGCCCCAGAGAGAACATGTACCGAGGGGACTATAAGGCAAAATCATAAAGCTACAAGTTGGCTAGAAACAGTGGAGGCCACACCCACATCCACATGAGGTGGATGGGAGAAGAATAGCAACCAAGGGAACTTAAGTTCAGGAGCAATGGTCCAACTTCACCCAGGTTTTAAGCAAGACAGGTGAATTCCTTAGCGTTAGGAGCAAGAAAAGACTATCATACAAAGGCAAACCCTATCAGCTTAACTCTGAGTATATTTCTAACTGGTCTCCTCACTTTCATTCCTAGAAAATGACCCATTCATACTGGACATTCGGGAAGGACATGTGCTCACTGTTCATATTGTGCTAACATGAGCTTTCACTTTCTGAAGCTATTATTTCAACAACTTAATAAAAAGAATAAGAGATCCCCTCAGAAAGTTTCAGGGCTAAAATGCAGTAAGCTAATTTTGATAAGAATGTAAGTATTTACCACATAAGAAGCATTATTTAAAATGAGCTGGTCTTGGGAATAAATGATCACTGAACTTCTTCATAAAGCAACCTTGATGAGAAGTAAAAATCTGGCAAAATCACTTGGTTTTGTGAGTCTTAGACATAGATGCAACTGCCCAAGAATCCACATGAACACACAAAAAACCCTTACCCTAACACACCCATCTGACCCGGCAGTGATAACTTCACCCTCATCCAGCATGATCTGGTTAATGGGACCGTGGTGACAAGACTTCATTCCAGTTCGACAGAGCTCCACTTTGATGAGACTGCCTTCCCAAAGCAGCAGATTGCCCCATTCAGACCCTGAAAGCACCTGGCAGGTAGGGAGAAAGAAAGAAATATGAATTAAAACAAATGTATGTATTTATGCCTCAAATAGTAGGAAGTTATTTTTTAAAGATTTTTTTCTTGATTATGAAAGTAAAAAGTTTGAATATGGAAAAAAGAAAATGTAGAAATGAAAGCCTACTACCCTATAGGAAGGAGAAAAATAGAGGCCATGAAACAATTTGGGTTATAATACATATATATATGGAAATCTCACAATGAAACTCCCTATATAACTACCTTAAACAAACAAAAATATCATTCTTTTTAAAAAACAGAGAACATGATGGCAAAACAGGTCTTGTCTGGGGGTTGGTACCAGTGGGAAAGGAAGGATATAAACAAAGGATATAAGAGGGTGAATATGGTAGAAATATTATGTACACATGTATATCAGGTAGAAAAATGAGACCTGATGAAACTATTCCAGGAATGGGGGAGGGAGAATAAAGGAGAATAATGGAGGGGGTGAATTCAACTATGATATATTGTAAGAACTTTTATAAATGTCACAATGTACCCCCAGTACAACAATAATATAAAAATATAAAACTTTAAAAAAGAAAGTCTACTACCCTAGACATAGTTACTAATCACATTTTGATGCATTTCTTTTTAGCATTATGTACAACTTTATATCATTATGATTAGGCTACATTTTACTGGTAATTTTTCATATATATATAAAACAAAGGAGTAGAATTACTAGGTTAAAAATTAGAGTGGGCCAGGTGTGGTGGCTCACAGCTGTAATCCCTACTACTTGGGAGACAGAGATAGGAGGATTATGGTTCAAGGTTAGCCTGAGAAAAATTAGTGAGACCCTATTACAAAAAAAGCCAGGGGTGGTGGTACATGCCTGTAAGACTAGTTACGCAGGAGGCAGAGGTAGGAGTTGGTCTGGGCTGGCCCCAGGCAAAAAGGGTGAGCTCTTATTTGAAAACCAAACCAAAGCAAAAGGGCCAGGGAATGGGGTGGCCCAAGTGGTAGAACACTTGCCTTGCAAGCATGTGGCCCTGAGATCAAATCCCAATACTACCAAAAAAACACCCAGAGACACATTTATAGTCTTTAGCAGATGAGATTCTACTTTTTAAGTGTTTTACTATCAAATTTTCTAAGACATTTGATAAGTTGTGAAACCACTGAATTGACTACCTCTAATTAATCTATTTAATCCAGTGTTTCTCAAAGTGCCTACCACCAAACACGATTAGCCTGTGTTTATACTAAGTAATATTTATTGAGCATGGATTTTGTGCCGAGCATTGCTTGAGAGTGAGTGCGCACACACAAACACACACAAAGTTATTTAGTGCTGAAATCTATACAAATTAATTACATTTATCACTAAATCCATGTAAAGCTGTGCATGTTGAGCACTTTGGTTTCACTACAACAGACAGCCTTTTTTCATTCCCACAAAGAACTAATATGGACCAATGGCAACACTGACCATTATCATCCCCATTTTACAGAGGAGAAAACTGAATCACAAAGCAGTTAAGTAACTGGCCCAAAGTTACTGAGAGGAGTCAGGACTCTTGCCCAAGCACCATGGCTCAAATGCCCTGTTCTGACTATACTGACACAGAGGCAGATGCCAAGGTAAATGGTCAAATGTGTTTATTTTTCTTCAATACAGAAATATTTTTTGGAAATCACCAAGAATAATTTCTAGATACAAACAATTTTGACTAGGAAGGACTTGCTTTCACAGCCTTCTGAGAAGATCCATGTTCCATATGATGCACTTTGGGAAACTCTGACTTTCCCTTTGTCAGCCCACTCCAGGGTCCTGCACTTCTACTTCCTTTTTCATATGGAGGGACTTTACTCAGTCTTTCTACCTCTTGGATCTACCTACTTCCACCCATCCTGCCTATTTCACCTACTATTAAACCTCAGCACACGTGTAATATAGTCTATAACAATCAAAAGTAACAAGCATGTCATTGTGTTACTATATAAAAATGCTTACACACTTTATATGTGTGTAGTAATAGCTAGAAAAAAAGTAGGAAATGGTATGTATATATGAATTATGATACTTTCAGGGAACTATTTCAAGTAGAATTGATAACCTGAATAATGTTCATCATATTTATAATTATATCTTATTAACACTGACAGAACTTTTTAGGACATATGATGCATTTTCATGCAAATATGCATTCATATGTCACAATCTTATTTTTGGAGAACAGCAGCAGTGCTCACCTTCCCATCTGGGAGCTCCATATAACCCTCTATATCAGTAGCAGTTGTTTTGCCAAATCGACCTAGTGATCCCTGAAGTTTGAGACCAGTGAATGTAAAAGCCATTTCCCAGAACCTGCAAACAAATAAGAGATCAAATGTACTTCAAGTAAGTTTCATTACTTTTTATTTTAATATTACCCAAATACTTACATACTTCATAATCACATACAATTTCATTCATTCATCTGACTAATATGTAGCATCTACTACCTGTCAGGCAATATGAATTCATCAATGGGCAAAAAGTAGACCAAAAAATTATCTGTCTTCATAGATCTTATATTTTGAGTTATATTGTTTGAAGTAGTAGCCATCAGACATGATTTGAATTTAGATTTAAAGTAATCAACATTAAGCAAAATTAAGAATTCAATGTTTCAGTCCACTTAGACAATTTTAAGTATTCAATAACTACTTGAGGCTAGTGGCTCCTATATGGGACAGCACAGATCATTTCCAGCCTAGCAGAAAGTTCTATTGGACTGTATTAGTGTAGAGGACATAAAAGTTTCCTCCAAAATTCTAATTTACTAGCTATGTGACTATGAGTGATTTTCTTGATCACATTGTCCCTTCATTTTCTCAGATATATAATGAGAATATCAGTAACACCTCACAAATTTGCTGAAAAAAAATTTAGTGCCTACTAATCAATAAATGTTAGCTAATACTAAGTCTAAACAAATGAACAGTCAAAATAATGAAAACTATGTAGTAGTAGTCTAACCAACTAGATATAAAATAGTTAAAGAAAGGCATCAAAAGCCAATAATACAAAGCTAAAAGCCCAAAACATCTTTCTCCCAAAAACTATTGTAGGTCCCCTAATCAAATGCTTCCATGTATTTTGTGTTTTTTTTCATAGCACTTTACATGTGAAATTTATTGTCCAATGTCTGTCTTTTCCCAAAGGTATAGTGTACAGAAAATATACAATTAACTAAATGAGAGGAAAATTTTGCCCCATGACTAGCAGAGTTTCTCAAAAATTACAGATGATGTTTTAAAATCTCATCAAATAATTTGTTGCTTACAGGAGACCCATCTCATTGATAGAAATAAGCATAGGCTTAGGATGAAAGGCTGGAAGAAGATTTGCCAAGCCAATGGCCCCCGAAAACAGGCAGGAGTAGCAATACTTATCTCAGACAAAGTAGACTTCAAACCTACATTGATCAAACGAGATAAAGAAGGACATTTCAGACTAATAGAAGTGGAAATACACCAAAAGGAAATAACAATTATCAACCTATATGCACCCAATGTCAACGTACCCAATTTCATCAAACATACCTTGAAGGACCTAAAAGCATATATTAACTCCAACACAATGGTCGTGGGAGACTTTAACACCCACTATCATCAATAGATAGGTCATCCAAATGAAAAATCAATAAAGAAATCCTAGATCTAAAACATACTGTAGATCAAATGGACCTAGTTGATGGCTACAGAACATTTTATCCAACATCTATACTATATACATTCTTCTCAGCAGCCCACGTAACCTTCCCCAAAATAGATAATATCCTAGGGCACAAAGCAAGCCTCAGCAAGTATAAGAAAACAGAAATTATACCATGCATTCTATCTGATCACAATGCAATAAAAACTAGAACTCAACAACAAAAACAAAGACAAAAAGCATGCAAGCTGGAAACTGAATAATTCATTGCTTAATGAACAATGGGTCATTGATGAAATAAAAGAGGAAATTAAAAGGTTCCTAGAAGTCAATGAAAATGAAAACACAACCTACCAGAACCTATGGGACAAAGCAAAGGCAGTCTTGAGAGAAAAGTTTATAGCCATGAGTGCATATATTAAAAAGACAGAAAGATATCAAATCAATGACCTAACGTTACATCTCAAACTCCTAGAAAAACAAGAACAAGCAAATCCCAAAACAAATAGAAGGAGAGAAATAATAAAAATAAGAGCTGAAATCAATTAAATAGAAACCAAAAAAAAAAAAAATACAAAGAATTACTGAAACAAAAAGTTGGTTCTTTGAAAAAAATAAACAAGATCGACAGACCCCTGGCAAACCTGACTAAAATGAGGAGAGAAAATACCCAAATTAGTAAAATCAGGAATGCTAAAGGGGAGAGAACAACAAACACCATGGAAGTCCGGGAAATCATAAGAGACTACTTTGAGAACCTATATTCAAATAAATTTGAAAATCGTGAAGAAATGGAAAGATTTCTAGATACTTATGATCATCCAAAACTGAACCAAGAGGAAATTAATCACCTGAATAGATCTATAACACAAATGAAATTGAAGCAGCAATGAAGAGTCTCCCCAAAAAGAAAAGTCCAGGACCTGATGGATTTTCAGCTGAATTCTATCAGACCTTTAAAGAAGAACTAATACAAACCCTCCTTAAACTGTTCCACTAAATAGAAAGGGAAGGAAAACTGCCTAACACATTTTATGAAGTCAGTATTACACTTATCCCAAAACCAGGCAAAGACACCTCCAAAAAGGAGAACTATAGGCCAATCTCCTTAATGAACACTGATGCAAAAGTCCTCAATAAAATAACAGCAAACCGAATTCAACAACACATCAAAAAGATCATTCACCATGACCAAGTAGGCTTCATCCCAGGAATGCAGGGGTGGTTCAACATACAAAAATCAATAAACATAATAAACCACATTAACAGAAGCAAAGACAAAAACCACTTTATCATCTCAATAGATGCAGAAAAAGCCTTGGATAAGATCCAACACCATTTCATGATAAAAACTCTAAGAAAACTAGGAATAGAAGGAAAGTACCTCAACATTATAAAATCTATATATGACAAACCTACAGCCAACATTATACTTAATGGAGAAAAACTGAAACCATTCCCTCTAAAATCAGGAACCAGACAAGAATGCCCACTCTCTCCACTCCTATTCAACATAGTACTGAAATTCTTAGCCAGAGCAATTAGGCAAGAACAAGGAATAAAAGGAATACAAATAGGTAAAGAAATTGTCAAAATATCCCTATTTGCAGACAACATGATCCTATACCTTAAAGACCCAAAAAACTCTACTCAGAAGCTTCTAGACATCATCAATAGCTATACCAAGGTAGCAGGATATAAAATCAACATAGAAAAATCATTAGCATTTCTATACACTAACAATGAGCAAACTGAAAAAGAATGTATGAAAACAATTCCATTTACAATAGCCTCAAAAAAAATCAAATACCTAGGTGTAAACCTAACAAAAGATGTGAAAGACCTCTACAAGGAAAACTATACACTTCTGAAGAAAGAGATTGAGGAAGACTATAGAAAGTGGAGAGATCTCCCATGCTCATGGATTGGTAGAATGTCTATACTCCCAAAAGTAATTTACATGTTTAATGCAATTCCCATCAAAACTCCAATGACATTCATTAAAGAGATCAAAAAATCTACCGTGAAATTTATATGGAAACACAAGAGGCCATGAATAGCCAAGGCAACACTCAGTCAAAAGAACAATGCTGTAAGTATCACGATACCTGACTTCAAACTATATTACAAAGCAAATCAGCTAGCATTTGTTGCCTTAAGGCAGAGAAGCTAAAGCAGATACCTTAAAAGCAACTGAGGTCAATAGGAAAAGGGGACCAGGAAGTAGAGAAAAGGTTAGATCAAAAAGAATTAACCTAGAAGGTAACACACACTCACAGGAAATTAATGTGAGTCAACTCCCTGTATAGCTATCCTTATCTCAACCAGCAAAACCCCTTGTTCCTTCCTATTATTGCTTATACTCTCTCTACAACAAAATTAGAAATAAGGGCAAAATAGTTTCTGCTGGGTATTGAGGGGGTGGGGGGGAGAGGGAGGGGCAGAGTGGGGGTAAGGGAGGGGGTGGGGGCAGGGGGGAGAAATGACCCAAGCCTTGTATGCACATATGAATAATAAAACAATAAAAAAAATAGTAAAAATGTCTATACTCCCAAAAGTAATTTACATGTTTAATGCAATTCCCATCAAAATTCCAATGACAATCATTAAACACATTAAAAAATCTACTGCTAAATTTATATGGAAACACAAGAGGCCACGAATAGCCAAGGCAATACTCAGTCAAAAGAACAATGTTAGAGGTATCATGATACCTGACTTCAAACTATATTACAAAGCAATAACAATATAAACAGCATGGTACTGGCACAAAAACAGACATGAAGACCAGTGGAACAGAATAAAGGACCTAGATATGAAGCCACACAACTATAACCAACTTGTCTTTGACAAAGGTGCAAAAAATATACAATGGAGAAAAGACAGCCTCTTCAACAACAACTGCTGAGAAAACTGGTTAGCAGTCTGCAAAAAACTGAAACTAGATCCATGTATATCACCCTACACCAATATTAACTCAAAATGGATCAAGGATCTTAATATCAGAACCCAAATTCTGAAGTTGGTACAGAAAAGAGTAGGAAATACTCTGGAATTAATAGGTATAGACAAGAACTTTCTCAACGGAACCCCAGCAGCACAGCAACTAAGAGATAGCATAGATAAATGCGACTTCATAAAACTAAAAAGCTTCTGCTCAACAAAAGAAATGGTCTCTAAACTGAAGAGAACACCCACAGAGTGGGAGAAAATATTTGCCAGCTACACATCAGACAAAGGACTGATCACCAGAATATATAGGGAACTCAAAAAACTAAATTCTCCCAAAATTAATGAACCAAGAAAGAAATGGGCAAGTGAACTAAACAGAACTTTCACAAAAGAGGAAAATTCTAATGGCCAAAAAACACACGAAAAAATGCTCACCATCTCTAGCCATAAAGGAAATGCAAATGAAAACCACAGTAAGATTCCACCTCACCCTTATTAGAATAGCCATCATTAGCAACACCACTAACAATAGCTGTTGGCGAGGATGTGGGGGAAAAAGGAACCCTTTTATGCTGCTGGTGGGAATGCAAACTAGTACAACCACTCTGGAAAAAAATCTGGAGGTTACTTAAAAATCTAAACATAGATCTACCATATGATCCAGCAATACCACTTTTGGGGGTCTACTCAAAAGGCTGTGACACAGGTTACTCCAGAGGCACTTGAACACCCATGTTTATTGCAGCACTATTCTCAATAGCCAAGCTATGGAAACAGCCAAGATGCCCCACCACTGACGAATGGATTAAGAAAATGTGGTATTTATACACAATGGAATTTTATGCAGCCATGAAGAAGAATGAAATCTTATCATTCGCAAGTAATGGATGGAACTGGAGAACATCATTCTGAGCGAGGTTAGCCTGGCCCAAAAAGACCAAAAATTGTATGTTCTCCCTCATATGGGAACATTAGATCAAGGGTAAATGCAACAAGGGTACTGGACTCTGGTCACACGATAAAGTGAGAGCACACAAGGGAGGTATGAGGATAGGTAAGACACCCAAAAAACTAGACAGCATTTGTTGCCCTCAATGCAGAGAAACTAAAGCAGATTCTTTAAAGTGACAGAGGCCAATAGGAGAAGGGTACCAGGAACTAGAGAAAAGGTTGGTTTGAGAAGAATTAATTTAGAAGGTAACACACATGTACAGGAAAGCAATGCAAGTCAACTCCCTGTATAGCTATCCTTATCACAACTAGCAAAAACCCTTAGTCCTTCCTATTATTGCTTATACTCTCTCTTCAACAAAATCAGAGATAATTAAATATATACAGATATGTAAAGACACTATACAAACTCTTTTAAGAAGATAAATCCTATGAGAAGGCAGAAGGCTAATTTAAAAGCCTTCTTTTATCTATGCTATCTTTGGAAATAAAATTTCACATGTCTAATTAGAAAAAGTACACTACTGGTTAGTTTTAAAAACAACACATTTTGAAATTATTCTAATTTTAATAACAGCAAAAAATCTCCAGGTCTTAGATCCTCCTAGAAAATACCCTTACAATATCTGCTTGCACCTCTATTGATCGCCTGACTTACTTGATGTGGCCTGATCCCGACGTAGTGAGTTGCTCATCATCTTCAGGATTGAAAGTAACCTTAAAAACTTCCTGAGAAAAAGCTTTTTTCCTCAGTATGGGTTTCTCTTCTTTCCAATTCCAGATGGTCAGCATGTAATCAGGGTGGCTACCAACGGTGGCCACCAAGGTACCACTGTAGTTAAAGTCCACATAAGCATATGCATTCTCAGTACCATCTGGAAGGATGAACGGGAGTCTAATAAATAAGGTAACACACGTCCATTGTCAAAACCATGTCAGAAAGACTGAGACAGAGGAGAGAGAGAATGCCCCTAGGAAGAATGCCAAGAATTCCCTAAACAACCAATTCTACAATCATTCATTCATCACCCTTGGCTTTAGGATGGATCACATGATATAAAACAGGAGAGTGAAGACATCATAACCACATTTTGCATTAAAAAACACTTCATGGACATATTTCATCTTATGAAAGAGAGACTCAAAAGTGTGTTAGATAGCAGAGAGAAATCTATCTATAGTTACAGTTATCACTAAACTTAAACAAAAATTGACTACTAAGATTAGTTATATGAAAAACAGGACTATAATATGTTTGTGATGGTTAATTTTATGTGTCAACTTGGCTAGCTTGTAATACTTACTCAATTAAGTAAGTATTTAGAGGTTGGTATTAAGATATCTGTGGACATGGCTAATAAAACCAGTTGATTTTAAGAAGCATATCCCTGATGAACTAGGTGGACCTCATCCAGTCAGTTGAAAAGGCCTTGAATGTAAAACTGAGGATTTCCTGAGGAAGAAGAAATTCTGCCCAAAGACCACTCCATCAACTCCTTCCCAAGAATTTCCAGCCTGCAGGTCTGACCTACAAATTTAAGACTTACCTGCCTCTACAACTGTATAAGCTAATTCCATTAAATAAATCTCTCTCTCCTACTAGTTTTTGTTTCTCTGGAGAATGCTGATTAATTCAATAACCTCTTATCTTCTATTGAATGTTGTTTACCTTGGATATAGAATATTTTAAAGATTCTACAGGACTCACCTTGAAGGATTCTGTAGGGCCTCAGAGAAGGATATTCATAGATGATAACCTTTGGAAAACTCCCCTTTTCAGCTACTATGAAGTAAGTTTTATGTGGATGAACCTACAAAAAAATGGAATCTCACTAAAATATTAAAGAGAGAATTTTCATGTAGGCAATCCTATTCATGCAGTATTTAATGGCCATTATTTTATAATTGGTTAATTAGGATTCATTCCAACAGAAAACTCAAAAATGGCCATCTGGAAAACACTTGATGATGGATAGGATTTAAACTGAAAATAAGAAGTAAAGAAAAAACTTTAAGGTTTGCTTTCATTAAAACAGTCATTTCTAACTACAATTTTTACATTGCCATTAGAGAAGCTCAAATACCATTTCTCCATCATTCGTGTCCAATAGAATCACTTGAAAGGCTTATCAAAATATACCACAGCCCTCCCCAGAGTTTCTGAATTTATAATTACATTTCTAACAAATTCCAAGGAGATGCTGCTGCTGCTTTGGGGTCTGTGCTTTGAGAACCACTAAGTTGGATGAATTGTTTAACTTGCTTATAAGTCAATCTAAATTTTGCATAGAAAAATTCATGAAATGTCTGTGACTTGGCCAGTCTCCTGCTGATACAGCAAAGTACCTGAAACCAAGTTACTTATGATGAATAGAAATTTATTTGGTTTATGGTTCTAGATGCCAGAAAATTGACCATTGAGGGGCCACATGTAGCACGGGCCTTTGTGTTGGGTCATCCCATGGTGTAAGTTGGAAGAGTAAGAGAGGACGAGGGCAAGAAAGCAAGAGGGTGCCAAATTCACTTTTGTGAAAAAAAAAACCTACTTATTATAGTAGTTAATGCACTTCTTCAGTAATCACATTAATCCACTCATATCCTAATCACCCCCTAGAGACCCCCCCCCAACACTACTGTATCGGGTATTATGTTTCCAATGCATGCACTTTAGAGGACACATTCAAACCATACCAATATAGAACTCATGATTCCTGAGTCAATTATATGCCAATTTAAAAATTTAAACCTTGGAAAAACTGACCAGAAATGACAATAAACTTAATATAAGTGAGAAAGATACAATGTTTCCAAGATAGACACAGAGGAAAATAGAATAAAATATAAAATATGCCCTAAACTACTTGTGTCAGCATTTCAAATGATAGCCATATAAGTTAGATGGAATTATATGTTCATTTCTGTTATTTTTGGTCATTGGTTAAGTCAAATGTGCTAGAAGAGTAAATAGCCAAAAAACTAAAACTATGAATAGACTGCTGTAAGAGTCAGTATTTAAAACACATATTGGACTTGTAAAATTCTAGTTTCAGTTGTTTTACAACTCCTGACTACAAATCCAAGGACAGGGGGTTGGCTCTCAGATACAGATTGCAGGTACTGATACCTAAGCTCCTTTCTTCCCTCCGCTCTTAAAGGGACCAGAAGACCTATGATGAACTGACTACCTCTTATCTTTCCATTCAGGTAAAGTCCCATCACTGGGACTTGAAACAGGCTTAGGTTTAGAAGGACATTCAGGGAGATAATTGTGACACTGAATACAGCTAACATTTATTGAGTGCTTACTATGTGCCAGACACATAGTAAGTTAAGTTTTACACACATTAATTCCTTTAAATTTTATATCAACCCTGTGAGCATAGACACTACTATCATCTCCATCTTATTGAAAAATAAACTGAGGAACAGAGTACAAATAATTTGCAGTCACAGAAGCTGTGGTGTGGTAAGTGTGAGGGACAGGATTCCACCAGATGTTGAAGCCAAGAAGCAAATGAGATTAAAAAATGTAGATCCCAAGAGATGGAAGAAATGGATTAACTATATCTGTCTAGATCCCCATTTACAAAGAAATTTTGTGTGTCACAGATATCTCAACGGAGACTCAGGCAAACCCTTTTTCCTTCTGGGTCTTGTCTATAGTGAGTGAAAACTGTCTGCTCACTCAGATTGGAAGCTGCTGTGGGGTTGAGTTTGGGTGTTTTGTTTTTAGTTGAGAGCTGGAATTAGTAAGTCACTTACTTTACACTCAATGTATAAATTCTCCCTATCTTTTCTGGAAAATAGTGTACATGCCCCAAACACGTTTCTCACAGCCTTGCAAAAGCATTTCTTACCCTCAACTGGATGTTTCAGAAAAGACACAATGGAGAGGCCTCTGTCACTATCCAGGCACTATTAGTACACATGAATAAAAACTTTGTGAACATAAACTGCTCAACATCCAGATAGATGTTGAATTAGCATTCTTGACCACACTACACCTCTGAGAACTGTCCTCAAACAAAATTATTTTATAATGAAATAGAAAAACAGAATTTTACAGACTATTAATTGCCATAAAATGATAGCTAAATATGTTATAGATATTCTTAGTTTTTTGTAAATAGTGTGGTTGGTCTTTAGGCTCTTGATAACTCATGGTCTCTGACTGGACCTCCTTCTATAAAATCAGTGACCCTCATGTTGGGTCTATGATGATTTTCACCCAGCTATTGCCATATTATCGTGTACTTATGTGTTGGGATATATGTCCACACATATATACCTACATGTATATGTACATATATGTATGTGTATACATATATTTTTTTTCTCTTTAGATGGGTTTTAAACATTTATAGAGCTCATGAATTCTTCTTCTTTTAAGTCCTCCCCTTCAATCTTCCTTTAAATCCTTCTACATAGTATTGTATGTATATAATAAATTCTTGCTGAACTTATTGATAAGTCTTAAAAACAAACTTTCTGAACACAGGGACTTTTTTATTTTTGGTGGCACTGGGATTTGAACTCAGAACTTTATGTTTGCTAGGCAGGTACTATCCCCCTTGAGCTACTTCACCAGCCCTTTTTGAGTTGGGTATTTTTAAGATAGGGTCTAGAGAATTATTTGCCTGGGCTGACTTTGAACTGTAGTCCTCTTAATCTCTGCCTCCCAAGTAGCTAGGATTATAGGCATGAGCTCCTAGGCCTTGGCAGGGACTTTTAATATATACACATACCATCTAGAACAATGATCAAGAAACAAATATGAGACTATTTTTCACTCCATACATCTCACCATATCCTGTTTCCATATCTCTACGTCCTATCTCTGGGTCTCATATTTTCCTTACTCCCCTCCCACTGCCATGTACCTGCTTCAGTCCTCAGATTAAGAATCTTCAACACCTCCTCACTCACCTCCACTTATAATCTAAAGGTAAAAAAATCTGCATGACCTAGGAAAGTCATTTAACCTCTAAGGTCCCAGCTTCCTTAGCTGAAAAATGGAATAATAATGTTACTAACATATTATTAAAATATTGCATGGAAGCAATATTAGTGTATGTAGTGGCTGCAGGAACTGGTGTGAAAATGTCTTGGAATAAAGATAGCTATGCAGCTCATGTGATCCCACAATACCACGCATGGTGTTGGCACTTAACAGTCATCGTTTGCTAGTCCACAGAAAGATATAAAGGATTTTTTTTAAAGTTACTAAAGGCATACCCCAATGGCACCAATTCCTTCACCACTGCTACTTCGCAGGTAGATCTGTTCCTTGGTTTTAAAATTCAGAAGGACCAGTTGGTTCCCAGCGATGTACGTCAGGGTACTGCTATCTAGAAGATGCAGGTTGGCTCGCTTTCTGCAGTCATAACCAAAACAGTGTCTGAGGGAAAGTTGCTAAGGAAAAAGAGGTGAAACAAAATAACCATCCTAGGGATAGGAAAAATGATGAAACATGCATATTTCAAAATCATGTTCTTAGATAAAGATTTGAGGTTGAATAGGGATAGGAAAAATGATGAAACATGCATATTTCAAAATCATGTTCTTAGATAAAGATTTGAGGTTGAATTTTACTCTGAAACTCATAATTTTTATGCATATTACTAACAACTTTATTTTTTAGTTAGGTGAGAAATCTCATATACGGATTTAGTTACTTTTTAAATTTTCCTCAATACTGAAAATAGCTTTAGTTGTTTTTATAGTAATAGATAATGTTAAACCTTCTACTTGGGTATTATTTTCCTCTCTACCACTGAAACTAAATCCCACTACACAACATGGGACAGAGTCCATGTCTTCATCTTTGTGTTCATAATGCGCATAATAAAAATATCATATAGACCTCTTCCTAGATGTGGAATGACAAGATATTTAAAATTCTGACATTTGTGAAATTCTAACACAACATTTGATAACATAACTACTGTAATAAATGAACATAAATATAATTGAAATTTAATTCATATAAAATAAATATGAATAAATTATATTTATTTCAATAAATTATGAAAATCAACTAAACATATGGCATGTAAACTTACATGTAATTAATAACCCAACATTTTATTTCCAAGGATGTTAGTATGTATATTGGTGTGTAGGCAAGTATGTGTGTATTTATGTTTGTTAGAGTAAAATTTCAGTAATTCAAAATATAAAATTTTAAAATATGAATTATATAAACACCTTGTAATATACAATGTTACTACATTCAAATTAATATAATCCAAGATATAAACATAACAACTAAATGAGATGGTAACCAAACATATGAGAAAAAAGAAATATACAACACAGCATATTTTTTTTTTTTTCAGTATTGGGGCTTGAACTCAGGGACTACACCATGAGCCTTTCCACCAGCCCTTTTTTGTGAAGGGTCTTTTCGAGATAGGAACTCGTGAACTATTTCCCCAGGTTGACTTTGAACCTCGATCCTCCTGATCTCTGCCTCCTGAGTAGCTAGGATTACAGGCGTGAGTCACTGGTGCTCAGCTATACAGCGTATTTTAAGTAGGTAGGTCCTTCACTTATAAGAATTCATTATTAGCCAGGCACTTTCTAAATCACAACTTATCCGAGTATTGAGATTACTTCTCACATCTCTATTTCCCAGGATACATAGCAGTGTCTTAAGACCATTAGGTGTTCAATAAATATTTGTTGAATGTATTAATTAATTAAATACATAAGTAGAGTCTGTTCCTTTCCCTTTAACTCAGTCCCTTAGCAGACTTTTGAAATGTTAAAATGTGTACCTTCAATTCCCTTTTTTTCTTTTCTCACTTTCTCTTCTGACTTGCCTCCTCTTAACTTCCAGTCAGAGACCTAGAGCCTTTAATGTTTGCCCATGGCCATCTAGAACTTCCACTTTAAAACTGTTTAAACACCATGTTAAGTTCTATTTAATGCCTTCTGTAAATTATGCTATGGTTTATGTAATATCTTATAAATGGCACATTTCTTGCAAAAATAAATTGATTTAAAAGATGTTTTAAAGCTAAAGTAAAATAATGTAATTATTAAAAGACTACTTAAGGGATTTGTGATGGTTGACTTCCTCTTCTTAGAGTTTCTCACAGGTTATAGAGATTAAATTTGTTCCATCACCAAAGAGTAGAACTAAGTCCCATGGGAGCTATTCAAGATGGGAAGATTTTGATTTAAGGTCTCAAAGAACTCTAATAGTGTAAGCTATCCAAAAATGGTATGAACCACTTGTGATTTCCCTGGTGTTGAATGAGCTTAGGGAAAGGCTGTAGCTTATCTAGCAGTTATCCAACTGAGTAGAAAAGATCCACCCATCAGAAGAAAAGTCGAAGTCCTTCTGACCACTGTGCAGAATGTAAGCATGTCTCTACTGCAGAAGGGGCAGCAAGTCCCCAGGGTTGGGGACAGGAAGAAGGAGCATGTGAAAAACTACCTGGAAGGTTTTCAGCATATATAAGTCCAAGTCCTTCTCCACACAGAAGTAGCACAGTAGGGGCAGGAAAGTATTGAGCAATCAGTACTTCAGGAAAAGTTTTCAGGAACTCTGATATACCAGCCTTACCCCATTTGAAACTAACAGGCTAGGAAAAAGAAAATTGTCTATCTTTTGTCAGAAACTTGTCCAAAGACAAAAAAAGAGAAAACCCTAAAGAGAAAAAATTCTGTTACAAAATGATCCATGGTGAATTAGTTTAGTCACACCTGGGTTTGAATCAGAGTTAGAAGGTATATTAACATTACATTTTATGCAAAAGCAAGATCAACTCAGGAAGTATGTCCCCCTATTGCTGTAAAGCACACCTTTTATAAGAGGTCATACAGTGGCTTAGGCGATACAATAATAACTACCACCCATCTGAAGGAAAGCTGAGGATAGTAAAAGAAATTGGTCTTCCAACTACTAGCCTCAAAAATCTATCATAAGTAATGATAAACACTAAATTCTCTCGTCAACCATCCCCACTTTTACCAGTCTTTTCACAGACTCTTATTCTCCAGATCAACAAACTAAAACCTGCTATTTTGTGCCCTGTTTTGTCTATTCTGATATATCATCTTCTCTGATAATTCCTCAGATACAATGTGAAAGTACTGAAGACTGACAATAGCCACATCATTGTTTCAAGAAGAGAAATAAATGATTCAACTCAACAGGCCAGGATGGTAGAGGAGATAAATGGCAAAGAAGAGGCCTTCTGGTCTCCTTCACATCCCGCCTTTTCCAACTGTGCAAAGAACATCCAGGAAAGCATTGTTGCTCCTTATGGTTATCTGGCATAAAATAAAAAGCTTAGTTTAAGATGAGATCATGTCTTTCTATCTCAACACAGAGGTTGGTAAACTTTTTCTGTAAAGTGCAGGTACTAAGTATTTTATGCCTTGTGAGCACAAGGTCTTTACCACAACTACTTAACTCTGTCCTTGTAGTGCGATTATGGCCATAGACAAAATGTAAATAAATATGACTGTGCTGCAATAAAACTTTATTTACAAAAGAAAGCTGGAGGTCAAAGGAGCTTGCTTATTGGGCTCTAGTTAACTGACCTCTGGCCTAAGAAGCTAAAATCCCCAGATTGTACTTATGTAGTGCGAGTGGATACACAAGCGTTAGAAAATCCAGTGGTATGTTCGAGTCCGGAGTTACAAAAGGCATTGAAGCAAGCTCAGAGTAATCGTAGAAGAAGGTCTCAGATATTTTCGTCACAGCTTCCTCCTCTGCCTCTTCTGCAGCTGGTTCCTGAGATGCTGAAACGTGAAAATATTTTAACAAAGAAGAGTTAAAATGTTGGATCCTAAAATTGTATTTCCCAAGGACAGTAGGAATGTGCATAACCTGAAATATACTAGCAGTAAGTACTAGTACACTGAACATGAGATGCTACCCACTAAATAAGCATGGGAGGAAGAGCCACCACGCTTGCGCACATATCAGAGGCAAAGGCTGAGCACTGGTCAGGATTTCAACAATCTCAAAGAGCAATGCTCAGTAAGATTCAAGGGAGAGTTGGAGAACTCAACTAATCTGGGTTAGAACACCCCTTAGAACATGTCAACATCCAGAAGGTCAAGTATAAGAGCACTGTATGAGATCTCAGAAGTGGAAATACACCTCCGATGCTGCCCATCTATCCTACTGTAATATGTGCCATGTTTTTCCTTTCATCTGCACAAATACCTATATCCTGCAAATATTTCTTTTTCTAGAACATAATTGTTCAATTTGTCTGGACAATTTATCTTTAAAACAGTGATAATTACTGACAGAAAATAGTAATACTAACTTCTACCACTTTCAAGATAATCTTCATTTGAACTTGTACTTTCTTCCAAACCTTCCAGATCTGAGTCTTCTCCATTGAAATATGAGTCTTCCCCTTCGGTAAGTGTTAAATCTGTGGCATCTTCTAAACCTTCTTTTGTATGAGCTATTAAAAATAATTTGTTTTAGTAATTCTTCAATTTTAAATTAAACATTTTCTTATATTCAAAGTAACGAAAACTTGCAATTTGTGCTCTAAATTTGATAAATTTCCATACTTAAAAATGCCTAGAGGGAGCATTTTATTTGATCAGTCTTTACAAAACTTTACAAAATGAAAAGGCCTTTTCTGTGAATTCATCTCCATTTCACTTCATTTTCAGTCTATTTCCAGTTACCACATACTAAAAAGAAAGTAAAAGATAAGAAGGAATGGAAATTGAGATGGTTCCAGGTACCAGCCAGCATTCAGATCAAGTCCAAACATGGGCACAATTAAAATATACATTATCAAGCAGGTGAAAGAAACACGGGTAGGGAAGAGAACAGGATATGGTACAATGACTTTCAGAAGGACAAGGAAAAAATAGAATGTTCACCAGAGCTACTAGAGCTCTTAGGTGAAGCTAAAGGCTAGGGACAAGGCCCAAGACTAATGAATGGCACAGAAAAGCTGAGCCAAGCCAATCAACTGGACAGCAGGACAGGAATCTATAGGATGTACGCATTTGATGGAAAGACCCTAATCCTAAGTCTTTGAATAGACCAAGCACATGGCTTGGATTCCTTGACGGAAGACCCTGGGGAACTGTTCTCCAATGACACCTGAGCTCTTTCTTGTGACTGTGGCAACCAAAACCTATTTCCTTATCTCAAGGTTAGGGTATTAAAAGCTTAAGCTTAAATTTTGCCTTCTCCCTAGGAAAGAAGTTAAAATTGCAAGCAGATAGACAGCCACTGATAAAAGAATTAAGAATGACTATAGATGAAGAAGAACAAATGCTTTTAAAAAACAAATATTTTAAGCTAAGAAAAAGGGTAGTATCACTGATGCAAAAGTGGAGTTTGCAAAACAAACAAATAAATTTGGCAGGAAGTAGGTGCATTAAATCAGTCTACTAAAGCAGCATATCCAGGCAAGTTGGTGATAGCTAGGGGTTTTATATATATATATATATATATATATATATATATATATTTTTTTTTTTTGAAAACAATGAGACAAGAGTAACTTTTATGTGCCAGGAGCTGGCACCAATGACTGAAACATAAAGTCTACCCTTCACGAAATTAAAAGGTTTGTAAGGGGATTCAACAAGCAAAACATTTTTGCTCTGTTCATATTCAGGTATGGAACTCTTTCAAAAGCATTTCACCTCACTTGAATCATTAAAAAAGTGTATATTACCATTTTTACTTACATTTAGAAGATGACCTCCCGTCACTCTTTGATTTATCTGATTTCCCCCCATCAGTATCCTGATCATCTGGTTCCTTCATGTTTTCTACAAATAAAAAATTGAGATATGAAATAGAACTTAACAGATTTTTTCCCCTTAACAGATTCCACGAGCATGAAACACCAAGTGTGTTGGTAATTCCATGTTTGTAGTATCCAAGATAAGTCACCAGCAGGAAGTTATCGCCACCATCAAAGACCTCTGCAAACAAACAAACAAACAAACAAACAAATTATACTCATAGATTCCATTTCTCCAGGCAAACTCACCATTCTGGTTCTCTCTGGTCTTTCAGAGATCCACAGTGAAACACACTGCCAAGTGCATCTTTCCCCCAAATGCTCGCCCACTAAAATTAATCCTCTTCCATCTGTCAGTAGGTTCATGCCTCCCTCTCGCTCTTCCCATTATCAAATTTCCCCAGTATAGGAATCAATTTCAACTTAAATATTTTTGTTGAGCACACTTAGTATGTATCAAGTTCTATGTCAGATACTAAATTACCAGACTGAAGAAGAAAAATAGTTGCTACCCTTTTAGAGCTTATTTGAAATATAGGTATTAAATAAGCGTAAAATATAGCAAATGCTACCTGAAATGAAAATGAAAGAATGAGGTGCTGTGGGCATGGATAAGCTAAGTTTTAAGCTATATTTGAGGCATAGGGAGGAGGCATTTGAGACACAGATGATGACTTGGTCAGACATAGAATGGGGAAAATCATGTTAGACACAGAGGACATCCTACAAGGGTAGAATGCAGACTACTGTCTAGACTAGAAGAATGAAATGAATATGAAGAAGAGGCAGGTAGATAACAAAATTGTCTCTAATCTTCCATAAGAAGTTTAGGTCTTATTTCTATAACAATTGAAGAGTTTTAAAGTAGGAGCAACACTGTAGTTTTTCTCCGTCTTCCGCCTCTATCACAGCTCTTCATGTACTGTACTTGAAAACACTTATTAAATATCCCTTCTAAGTCTTCACTTCTCCTCACTAAACATCCCAGGTTTCCTGCACATTCTTCTATGGAATAATTGGCAGGTAAAATCAAATAATTGTTCTATTTGGATCAGATTTGTGGTTAGATTCAGGTTTGAATCTCAGTATTGCCACATAGCATGTTAAACTTTACACCAACTCCTCAACTATAATGGGAATGAAGTAAAAACTACAGAGAAGGTTAACATGAGGATTACTTGAACCAGCACTTTATTAGACTTTTTGGTCTCTGAAGATAGACTAGTGCCAAAGCAGACAAAGTACATTCTACACAAGTAGTGATCAGTATGACTAACTCTCCTCAGCTGGGCATTTGGGGGACTTTTCTGCTTTCTTGCAGTGACATTGTAATGATGCCTTCTCTTGATTTGGGGGATGGGAGTACCACGTCCAAATGTTTTTTCTGTAAACTATTATCAAGAATATATTCCCTAACATGTTATTCATGCTCAAGGTAATATTTTATCTTTTAAGAAAGTGCATGTCACCCATGTTTATTGCAGCACTATTCACAATAGCCAAGTCATGGAAACAGCCAAGATGCCCCGCTACTGATGAATGGATTAAGAAAATATGTTATTTATACACTGGAATTTCACTCAGCCATGAAAAAGAATGAAATCTTATCATTTGCAAGTAAATGGATGGAACTGGAGAACATCATTCTGAGCGAGGTTAGCCAAGCCCAGAAGACTAAAAATTGTATGTTCTCCCTCATATGCGGTCTTTAGATCTAGGACAAATGCAGCAATGTTAAAGGACTTAGGTCACATGCTAAGGGGAGAACACACATGGGAGGTATGGGGATAGGTAAGAGACCCAAAACATGATAGTATTTGATGTCCCCACTGCAGAGTAAATAATACAGAAACCTTAACATGACAGAGGTCAACACGAGAAGGGGATCAGGAACTAGTGAAAAGGTCAGTTAGAGATGAATCAACTTGGGATGTAACACATTTGTACATGGAAGCAATGTTAGCAATCTCTCTGTATAGCTATCCTTATCTCAACTAGCAAAAATGCTTTGTCCTTATTATTGCTTATACTTTCTCTTCAACAAAATTAGAGATAAGAGAACAGATTCTGCCTGGAAGTGAGGGGGAGTGGAGGGGGAGTGGAAGGGGGTGGGGGGGTAGGGAGGAGAAATGGCCCAAACAATGTATGCACATATGAGTAAACAAATAAAAAAGAAAGTTTCAGCCAATAGGAGTGCAGGCCAACCTCACCAAGCATCATATCAACTCCTGAAATTGCCCTATTTGGGGAATGGGGGTAGGTGGGCAGGGGGAGGCCTAGATTTACTAACTTCATTATATTATTTCCAACAGTGTTTATGTCTTTCAGTTTATGTCTTATTAAATATTCATTATTTTTGAACTCCCCCCCCAAAAAAAAAGAAAGTGCATGTGATATTGGGGATTTTTTTCTTTCCTTTTTTTGTTTCCTTTTTTTAGTCCTTCCTTCTTTCCATCTGATTGCAGAATATGTTCCCCCTGGGATTTTGGGGTGAAGATAGGAATTAAATGATAGAAAAAAATTTAAGTCATAACATCTTTGAAAATCCAAATTCTACCATTCGGTATATTTTCTATACCTTCTAATTTTGGACACACAGATTTTCTATGTTTATAGCAAGTAACTGATAAAAGAAAAAAGAATTGTGCAAAGCAATACCAGTTTTTGAAGCACTTGTTTACAAATTATCATATACTGTGGATAAAATTATAGTTACAAGTATACCTAAATAGTGTTTGTTCCCTTGCTTTCAAGGTTCTGTATAATTTAAGTACATTCAATTCAGTTTGTATATTTATATACAAACTGTATTATGCTTGGGAACAAGATGAGCAACATACAACTCCTGAGTTTCATTTACACTTTAAGAAGAAGAAATTGACAATTCTCTTTCAATACAATCTCAGAATAAACTAAGTAAATGATTCAGATCCACCTGAGATCAAGCAGAATTAGGATGGTATGATAGTAATGACTGAAGTGGTGGCTATAGCGATCTTTGTAATTATTTTATTCCATTTTTGATTAACAAGTATTAATCATACATATTAAATAGGATTCAATGTAATATTCCCACACACACATACAACATGTGCTGATCAAATCCAACCTCCCTTTATCTATCACCTATGCTCATAAGGACCCTCCCCATCTTCATCTCAAAACTGTTCTAAGTGTCTGGAGGCCACCTTGTTCTTTGGTTCATAGCATGCTTGAAAGCTAAGAATTGGGCTAACCAAGTACTCCTCAGTGATTCGAATCTCATAATTTCTATCCTGCTTCCCACCAATCAAAAACTTCAGAAGATCACTTCTACATTTTAGCCTTCCTTTTTTTCTAAATGCATTAATTTTTAATGTACTATAATTCAATATCAACTGGCTATAGATTCTAATAAAAATAGACCTAATGAACTTATTTACAAGTTACTTAATAAGGTAGGTAAAAACAATTACGGTAGCTGAATCCCTCTGTAAGCAAAGGAGTTAACAACACAAGATAATTTGGTATCAACACCAAAGTGCCACACTTTATTCTGTGCTGCTATACTGGCTAATATTACCATGAAATGAACTTTAATATCATAAATCTAGTCAATGCCAGGTTGTGTAGAGTATAGAAGAAAATACTTGAATCCATGGAATTTGCTCAGTGATCTGAACTAGCAATAATGGACAATAAATACTGGGATCTAATCTTAGCTTTTCTGGGTAATTAGGGTGACTGAAGGATCTATAAAAAGAAGTAGTGCAGATCAGATGCAAGAGGCTCTTGGACTCCCGGAGATTAACAGTAAAACTGGTGAAATGGAACAAAGTCTTGTTTGGTTTTTGGTTTTGTTTTTTAGATAAAAGGATTGTGAAGTTGTATTGTAACCTGATGAGGCTTTGTTGCCAAAAATACTTGAGTTCCCAGACCAGGCTAGCCAAAGAATGAGTTCCTTAATCTCTCAGTCCTATGGTATGTAAAGTGGGGATTATACTGATGTTTTATATCTATAGTTCTCAACTTTGACTACATTTTAGAATCACTTTGAAAACTTTAAATAGTATTCCATCAACAGGGTTTTACTCACCAGGCAATTCTTTGTGCAGCCCAGGATAAGAATTAATGTTAAGAACCATGGATTTATATGAAACACCTAGTACTAACATGCTAATTGATTTTACTATTACTACTAGATATTTTCTTGATATAAGTGGGAATCAATAAATATAATAATAATAATAATGGAACGCAAGTGTAAAAGGAGGACTGTCTGGGGGAATCAGCGGAGGGCAGAGCAGGAAAAGAGAAGGTACTGGGTGGTAAAGAACAAAGTATGTTCTTCATACGTATATGTGTATGAAGATAGCATAATGAAATCCATCAAATACTGAAGTACTGTTTGGAAGGGAGGAGACTAAGGGAACATAATAGAGGGGGTGAATTTGTTCAAAGTATACTCTACACATCAATGGAATTTTCACATTGAAACCCCCTTGTACTATTTATTAATTCATGATAGTAAAATGTTTTAAAAATAATTAACTATAAACAAATGAAAATTATAAAAAAAATTTCTGTGAAGATAAAAGTAAATAAATAAGTCATAAGCTGGGCATGGTGGCATGTGCCTAAAGTCCAGATATTGAGGAGACTGGTGCAGGAGGATCGCTTGAGTCCAGGAGTTTGAGACCAGCCTGGGCATTTTAGTGAGACTCCATTGCTGACTAACTACATGAACACACACACACACACACACACATACACACACACACACAACCACACACACACACACAACCACACACACACACAACCACACACACACACACACACAACCGCAGAATCTTCACAGCTGAAATTTTTTCTAGTCTAGCCTCCCATCCAGTAAAGGCCACACATTCATAACATCTAGTACCAGCATCATTTGAAAAGCAGTCTATGGTATTGGCCAGGCTAGAAATCTTGGCTAGAGAGTCAGTCTGACTGGGTTTAAATCTTAGTTGTAAGGTACTAAACAAGCTTTTACCCTGTGTCTCAATATTCTCATCTTTAAAATGCATTATCTATTCGTCATTTGCAGGTAAATGGATGGAACTGGAGGACATCACCTTAAGTGAAGTTAGTCAGGTTCAGAAAGCCAAAGGCCACATGTCTTCTCTCACATGCAGCATATAGACCCAGTAAAAATACAAGCAATATTGTGAAAAACAGTTCACACTGAGGGGAGGTCACTAATAGGAGAGGGAGGGTAAAAGAAGGAAGTTAAGAAGTAGAATATGGTAGATATACTTTCTATACAATAACGAATATAGAATTTTTAAACCTGTTGAAATCACTGTAAGAAGGGGACTAAGTCAGAAAGGAGAAAAATAGAGAGAATGAACCAATTTGAGTTGTAACACATATGTACATGACAAATGAAATTCCCTGCATAGCTATCTTTTCTTAATTGTTGTGCTGGGGATACATTATGACATTTACAAAAGTTCTTACAACATATCATAGTTGAATTCAATCCCTCTATCATTCTCCTGTACCTCCCTCCCCCCATTCCTGCAATAGTTTCAACAGGTCTCATTTTTCCATTTACATATACGTGTACACAATATTTGCACCATATTCACCCTCCTACACCATCTCCCCACATCCTCCCCCTCAACCCTCCAGGCAGGACTTGTTCTGTCTCCTATCTAGCTATCTTAAATAAATAAAAATGTCTTTTTTCAAAAACGGAGAATGGGAAGGTAAAACAGGTCCTGTCTGGGGGTTGGCACCAGTTAAGAAGGGAAGCATTAAGAAGAGGGGTATAGTAGGGTGAATGTGGTGGAAATACTATGTTCTCGTGCACAAAAATGGAAAAAAGATACCTGTGGAAAGGAATGGGAGTAAGGGGGGGGGGATAAAGGAGAATGATGGAGGGGATGAATTCAATTATGATATATTGTAAGAAATTTTAAAGGAGAATGATGGAGGGGATGAATTCAATTATGATATATTGTAAGAAATTTTATACTCCAAGCAAATCAAATCAAATGCACTATCTATTTCATAAACTCGGTCTGAAAGCAATTCAATGTGTTTAGCAAGTCAATACAGGAAATCTTTAAGAATGGTACAAGGCACATAGGCACTTGATATGTAAAGTTGTTGAGAGGATGACATATTAATATATTCTTAAATAATTGAAGATGAAGGAATATTTTAAGAGACGGTCAATCAGCTTCAGTTTGAATATTGCAGGTAAGAGGGTGAACATATTTTGTTAGTGATCTAGTTCTTAGTGCACTTTAAATTAAGCTGAAATGTATCTCCCTACAGCTTGGATCCATTTGGCCCTTGTTCTTTCTTCTAGAAACACACAGAACAAGTTTTTCTATGCTACAGACATTCAGATAATTGTAGGTGGTTCTCATTTCTCCACAGATTATCTCCTTTCTCAGCAAAAGCAGCCCAATTCTTTCAATTTTTCCTTAACGACATATTCTTTTTTCACCATCATAATAACTCAATAAATTATTTCCCAATGCATTACATATCCTTCCCAATTTTGTATCTTCCTTATGAAATCTGGATACTTTCCAAAAGAGAAGAACTATCACTTCACCTGTTAGGGACATTCATGGTATGCCTTTTCTTTTTGGTGGGACTGGGCTCTGAACTCAGGGCTTTGCACTTGCAAAGCAACTATTCTCCCATTGGAATTATACCTCCAATCCATTTTGCTCTGATTATTTTGAAGATGGGGTCTCAAACTATTTGTCCCACCTAGCCCTGAACCACTATCTTTCTGATCTCAACCTTTCAAGTAGCTAGGATTACAGGCATGAGCCTCTGGCACCTGGCTCTTTGTATCCCTTTAAGGGAGTCTAAAATTATATCTTGAAGGTGAGGGGCAGACAGGATTCTATATATTGACTCATCAAAATCAGTTGATATATATAGACAGACCTATATATTGACTCATCAAAATCAGTTTGTAACCAGCTAAAATGACTAAACATTATTTGTGTGTTTTAAACCATGTCCTATCTTATACAGCTCTACAAGCTAGGTTTGGAAGTCTACTTGAAGAACTATCTTCAACGTCCTTTCATTAGATAGAGGCTTATTGATTCTGCCTATGGGTAATTCTTTTACCCAACTCATTAGACCATCCAGTTTTGAGTCAACCCTAAGAAAGAGTAAAAAGCAAATAGCATTAATGATACAGAGGAATATGTTGCTAACAGGTTCGCTAGAAACCCAGAGTGTTCCACAAGGTGACATTACTCTGATCCATTCACCAGAGTCTAGGGTCTGAGCCTCACCACCACAAGTTCAAACATACAATCTCAGCAGCATGACAGACTGATCATGATCATGTTAACCTCATAGCTATTAATACATAAACAGACCCAATTTTGATTTTTCATAGTGAAGTACAATTGTAGAAAGAATAACAGCTTGTATTCTTAATGTTCACATCTTAAACTCAGTTCTATGAAATTCTGCACACTATCTCATATATTTCTTAAAACATTATGAAGCAGGTGCTACTATCATAATTTTACAAATGAGATAGCAGAACAGTAACTCTTGCAGTCTGTTACCAAGCACCCAGTTATTAAGTCTTTTGAATTCATCCCCTCCCTTATAGTCCCCCCATCATCACTGAGTCGGTCCTCATTGTCTTACTACCTCAACTTCATACCTTATCTCTCCCTTTTCCAATCCATTTTCTACACTGCCTCTTGTATTTCTGAAGCATTCCTCTTGTTTAAAACCTTTAGCTATTCTTTGTTACCATAACTCAAATAAAACTTAGTTCTTATGCAATTACTTGGCATGACATAATTTAGGTCATCATTAAGAGTGTAGGTTATTGTAATTAATCTTACTTCACTCTCTCTGTCCCTGGTCCCTCTTTAGCCTCCTTTTCTCAACAGTTGTAGTCAGTAGGCAGCCTGGACAACTCATGATTAAACACTACTTGTATGCTACCATCTTTGCCTATTCATTTGACAAATATTTTGCACCCACTACTTACTGTGCATGTGCTGAGCACTGGGCTTGCATTATCTAGCTTATAACAAGAAACCCATGAGGCAAGTATTACCATCTTCCTTTGTAGAGATGAGGAAACCTGATTGCTAAGTGTCACAGCTGAGTGTGAGAACAGGTGGTTTTGCTGGAACCCAGAGCCCAGGCGCTTTCCCACCACTCACTGCTTCCAGCTTAGCCCGATCCAACTCCTGCTGCCTCGCTGTCTTCGCTCCACCAGACTGCCTGCTCCTTGTAGACAGGAACTTGGCCACAGAATATCTAGCCTACAGCGGTCGCCTCAAATGTTGAACTACCGCAGGGAGGACACAGGGACTAGTTCAGCCCAAGAGAAGCCCAAGTGGGGCCCATTGCTCTCTGGGTCGCTAATAGATCTAAGGGGGAAGCCCTAGGAAGAGGCTGCCAGAGCCCAACCTTACCGCCGCTGCTTATTTCTATCCCAGCACCTGCGGGAGGACTCCGTTTACAGCAGTTACCACAGCAACGCCTCTCAGGGCGGAGCTGGGGAGCTGAGGTGCATGCGCGGCTGCGTAACCCGCTGTTTGCTCTGGTCGTGAACTTCAGCTCTCCAGTAGACACGGCCGCCCTTGCCCGGGGAAACAAAACAGAAACGCCCAGGCTTCTAGGATGAGCTTGTTAGACCCAAAGGATGTTGTGCTGCCAAGCAAGCTGTGAATAAATACTTTCGAAGATACTTGCCCCACAGTAGCAGTTAGGTGTTTAAAAACTGCTCCCCAAGTTGAGAAAATGGCTTTTGAGGTTTACAGGAATGTAAAGGGAAAAAAGAGCTCTCATAGTTGGAAAACATTAAGGAAAATGCGTATTAAAAGAATGCATGCTTAAATCATGCAGGAGACCTGGTATTTTGATAAGGAACACTAAAATGGTTTATATAGCTCAGATAGGGAGAGAATTTATTAAATACCAAGTTTCAAAACGCACAACACAGAAGAATCTGCAATAATGCAAACGAATATAGATGATTTCACATAAACAAAACAGCAGCGCTAGAAGAAAATAATTTTATTTTTGTCAGGATGAAGAGGCCGAGTCAGAGTTGCACAAGGTACTTTCTAGGAGTGATTTACAACTGCAGAGGGAGGGAAGGTGGGGTCTGACGAAGTTCCCTGTTATTTTCCATGCTTTGCTCTTCCCCGTTCCCCCTCACTCCAGGTAAAAATTCCTATCATGGACCCCAGGGGCAGAGACCATTAAAACAGCAAGGTGAGGCCCTTAGCTCAGCTACTCAGACATATGCAGGAGGCTGGCAGGTCCAGGCCAGCCCCTGCAAAAAACGCAGGACTCTACCTGAAAAACAACTAAAGCAGGGCTCAAGTGGTAGACAGAGCACCCCCTAGCAAGCACGGGCCCTGAGTTCAGGTACCACTATCACCAAAAAAAGGACAAGCTGAAAATAGAAACCAACATTTGAGAATCAGACCTATTTCAGAATCTGAAAGACCTATTCTGAATGAATCTACTTAAGAGTCTGGGCTGGGAAAATAGATAGCAATTTTTAGTATTTAATATTTAATTCTATTTTAAGCACTATATATGCCATTAAATCAATGTTGCTGCATTTAGATGTGAGTTCTATGATCATTGTTTATTTAATGTATGTTACCATAACTGATATTTTCACATTTAAAAACAAGTAAGAATTTCATAAAATATATGACCTACTTAAGCAAATTAAATAAACATTCCAACATCAATTATCGCTTGTTTTATTTATTTGTTTTTTTGAGGTTGGGTCGCTCTGTGCAGCCCAAGCTGCGCTTGAACTCTCAATCCTCCTGCCTCCGTCTCCAGTGCTGGGATTATAGCTGAGTATCACCACATCCAGTCTCACGCCTACACTTTAAAGCTGTACGTTCTACTAGGAAAAGGTGGAAAAAGTGATAGACAGTAGCAACTTCCCACTAGGAAAACCCCAAATGTTAAATTTTGAAAGCCAGATTCTAATCACAGAGACATTTTATTGTAATTTATATGCAAACAACTTAATTCTTCAGGGAAAAGAACATATGAACATTTAAAATTCACTAAACAATAAGAAAGACTGAATAAATACCATAAAGGTAAAAATGAATTGGTAAAACAAACCTTAAACTACTTAAGCTATTAAATATAAAAACTTTAATTTCCCTACAATCAAAATTTTATTCACAGGGAATTATAGGTTAGTTAGTTGTTGAAACCTATTTGAAAAGGTAAAAATTTAAGAAATTTTTTTTCTATTCCATTAATATTAATTAACAGGATCTTTGTGGTTTTATCTGCAGAATGTAAAGAAGGAGCAGGAAAGGGGGAGTGGATGGTCAGGAATGAATTGTTGAAAAAAACACTCCATAAAATGAAACTTCAATTTCACTTATGACATGTGAGTAGAAAGAGCAAACCAGCCTTCTTCATTTTGTTTCTCAATCTGTTGAACAAAGATGCAGAAAGTATTTAGCAGGTAATCAGAAACATGAGACCACTGAAGACTTAGAGATCTTTTAGACCAAATATATACAACAAAGAAATCCTGTGTCTTTGACTGGTACTAGAAATTAAATTACTATCTAACTTTAAGCTTTTCAAGAGTGTAAAAAATAGCAAAGACCAAATCTTCTAGTCCTAGGCAATAGGGGTAGCTAAGCCTATCAATGAATTTGGGCTGTATATACCCACTTTTTGTTCTAGTTACTGAAGTTAGCAATAAGAACAACAAAGATTCCCCTTTTATTAGAGAATTGTTGGCTCAAATCTGCAAAAATGATTTTTATAATTTTAAAGACAGCCTCACAATTGTCTTTGACAAAACACTGTATTATCAACACAGAAGAATAAAAGCACCTTAAGTAAAAACTTTGAATACACTGTGAAGTGCTTAGATTCTATACAGTCCTATTGCATGCAGCACATGTATGAAGACTATGTAAGAAATTTATTTATCCTTTGTTCTATATACTGTCTAACCAGAGACATATTGGATATGGCACAACAGGATAAAGTACCTGGACCAAGCAGGGTTCTGGCTATCTCAGACACACCGAGGACAGGGGGAACCAATATCTCAGTATACCTGCAACTATTCAAGGCCACAGTATTTGAGAAGCTCCGCCTGAAACCAGTATCCCCAATCTTTAAGGACTATTGAAATCCTATTCAATTTTACCTTAATTCTTAGTCACCCTAGAAAATAAAATATACTGGGTTTTTTTTCTTTTAATAAAGGTAAATTAGAGATTTCTTTCCTTTTGAGAATTTTGCATCGTCTTTGGGAAACAGGAATAATAACTAAAAATGTACATCTCTAAACCAGTCAGCTTTCACTCTTACCCTTTTGACTTCTACACATATTTCATGACTTCTTGTTATAATGTACCTTTGTTCTTGTATTAACAGGTGTGAATCGCCCACTTCCTGAGGTGGCATTTAATGGAGAACAAGAATTACTAGTAGCCCCTGAAGACCTATTTATGAGAAATAAAAAGATAATGAGAAAGTTATTAACAACCATCAAAAATTATGTGAACAATCTCACTACTGGCACAAGTTTAAAAAGAATTAGTTGATTTAGGTCCAAATACGTAAATTATTTGTAATAATTTCACCACCCTATAACTTAAAACTAACAGAATTATTTTTTACCACATATTTGGGTTTACAGAAAGACTGAGGGGAAAGTACAGAGAATTTCCATGTGGTCCCTCACCCCCACCACTAACACTCATACAGTTCCCCTATTGTTATTGTTACAACTGATGATTCAATATTGGAACATTATTGTTAACTAAAGTACACAGTACATCAGGGTTTGCTCTTTGTGTAATACATTCTGTGGACTGTGACAAATGGATAATGACGCGTATTTGCCACTACAAAATCATACAGGTAAATGTTTGACATTCAAGAGGAAAAACGGTTGTGCAATAGTGGGGAAGAGTACTGGGAACTGAAGCAGCACAGTACAACAGAGAGGATGTGCAGTAGAGACAGAACAGCCAGTGTGTTCTTAGTGTCACTGCTTACCAGCCATGTCACTCATCCAGGCAAATCAGCTGAACCTTTCTGAGCTTCAGTTTCACTTATTATAAAGGAGGAAAACACTACTGAAAAATTTACCCACCCTTGTGATACATTACCTCCTAATTTTGTAACCCATAAGTACTCTACATTCTTGTAGAGTGCTGGCCCATTCTTGTTTTCAGTAGCCAAATCATTTTCTACTTAGTTAAAGCTTATTCCCTACTCCTCATCTATTCTCTTCTCCAATTACTTTATTCTCTCTACATAAATGAGTCTGACTGACCTTGTCATTCACGCACTTCCCTTTCTTACAAAGAAAATAAAATACATACCACAGTCTCAATTTTTAAAGTAACTATTCACACTGTAACCCTACCTTCTTGTATTTATCCCACTGACAGGAGAGACATTACTGCATTTTGAGCTGTCTGGAGCTTCTGCTCCTGGAATAGATATGTCAATGTTTCTCTTTCCTCCATCTAAAATATAAAAATAACTATTAGTTTTTTTATTTCTAATAAAATAAAAATTAAAAATGTGCTCAATTTCAATCTTATTGGAAACTGAACATAAATGTGGATATTCTTTCCACATTTTTATCACTATGGCCCACAGATACACTTGAAAGGTTTTTTTAAAAATGAACTGTGAGACAAGAAACTTTAGTTCTTAGTGTCAATTCAATAGTATGCCAGTTCATAGAAAGCCAGAATCTTCAGACAGACAAGTGATATGTCATAAGTGAAGTAAAAAACAGAAGTTAAGAGTTAGCCCTAAAGAATTTGAAATTTTTGTCAAAAACAGCATACCTAAAATGTTTCCAAACAAGAGATAAAAAGGAACAGGAAAATTTCTGAAATCATTCAGTAAAACTTTCTATCTTTTTTTTAAAGCAAGGAATTATTTTAGTGTAACAGGATAAAGCATAGACAAGGGGTGAGGAGAGAAAAACAGAGAGAAACAGTTCCTGTTCCCCACACAGGAAATGGGAACAAAGTCTCCACTTTCAATCTATTACAATTACTACTGCTATTGAAGACATTATTACAGGAGAGGAAAGCTGGCTAAAGAACTTACATGGCTAAAAGGAAGTATAACTATGTACATTTTCAATAGTTCAGATGTAGCAAATCCATCAAACAAGATTTACTAATTATTTACAAGTGAAAGACTTTTTATCCACCCCAGGCAGTTTCACAGAGGCTCCTGTGAATCACTGCTTAAAACCAGTGATATCCTGTTTTTAAGGGATAAAGAATTTATAAAATGTATAAAAGATTTATAAATTTATAAAAGATTAAATTTAAAAAAGATTCCTCAGTCACCCTAGAAAACAAAAGAGGTCTTTTTCATGGCATCTGGTTTATTCTTGTTTTTATAATTAATGCCCATGGAGCTTCCTATGAAATAAATAATTTTACTTACAAAAAGAGTATCTTAGAGATACTCTGGAACCACTGGAATTGAAAAAAAACACAGATGCAAATTCACAACTTGCTGGAACTTCACATAAATCATGCTTACTTTCTTGTCAAATAGGTGTAACATAAACCCTGTCTACCCTCAGGATAAGTTGCATTCTAGATAACAGAAATACGAGCATTTTTTTTAACATTTCAGAATTATTGAGACAGAGATGTCATATTTAATCACAAACTTATTCTCAAAAGTGACTTGCTTTGTTTCTTCACTGCACTAGCTGATGTTATCTCATAAATTGTTGGTCACCTGCTCCCCAAATTTAATGAGGAGCATGCAAGACCATACACAGCAGGCACATGGGAGAGTTTATACATTTTTGGGCAATTTATTCATTCTAATCAGAATTTGCCTCCAGGCTTCCGAGAACAGAAGACAAAGCTGTCAAATGAGAAAGCCTAAAAAATCAGAGGAAAGATCCACATCATTTACCAATTATTTATAAGAATCTGCTTTCTGGGTCTGTAACTTAAATAATTTCTAACTGAGGTGACAACTTTTACTGGGAGATACCTTAAAAGGGAACCTATTTCAACTGGCACAGGACAAACACCAAAGCTTGGACACCTCAGAGAATACACTGATACAGAGCTTTTTCTATTCCTGACAATTTGAAGTGTCTCTCATATTGGATCCAAACCAGTCTCTATGCTTTTCATGTAGCTACATCCCTTAAAGGTAGAAATTCAATTTCAGGCTAAAATCCAACCTGAGATCTACTTCATTTCATTAGAGTCTCTTTGAATGGGAATACTACGACAACAAAGTTTTCAGTTACCATTCTATTATTTAAAATCTTCTCTAGCTTTTCATATTTCTAAATATAAGTAGAGAATAGAAAAATAAATGAGTGAAAATGTTTTTAATGGTTTTAACAGAAAAATAACTTGTATTCCGATGCTTGTAAAATTCTAAGTTATAATTTTGATTCTATAATTGTATCTTACAATTAGGTGCAGCATATGTCTTAAGTGAATCTCATCTAGATGTAGGGTAACTTAGGAACTCAGACACGAAAGATTAGCTAGATGCATCATGGGCTAGAACAAATCAGAAACCAGCTTTCTATCCTATTTCTGTCTCTTATTCTGTGACTCAAGCCTGTTTCTTTCTGGTGTAAAACTGGAAGTGCTGGAATAAACGATCTGAAATTTCTTTGGCTCAACATTAACTTGCAAAATTGAGAAAGTGAAAACAATCATATTTCCAGTTTATAAATCATGAATTTGTTACCAACCAGTCCATGCTCTGAAAGGCGACTGAACAGGTGACACAGGTGAAGAGGAGAGATTCAAACCAACGAGTTTTTGCTGCTCTATCAATTGTAGTAGTTTTCCGCGAGCCTCTATACTCTGTCGATTCAATTCTGCAATCCGTTCCTCCATGCTACTTGGTGCTACAGATTGTGCTACTGGAGAACTCTTTGGAGGAAAAAGGACATAAAGTCATTGTTGAAGAAAAGCCTCACACAAGTTTGACTTTTCTGCTAAGAGGCAGCAAGATAGTATTCATAGCATTTGCTATACACACATGTGAATAGTGAGCAAACATTTATTTACAAATCACTTAAATGAAGAATTAGGGCTAAAATAGAAGGATACTAATGTGTTCTTTGCCACAGAAGCACACAGTCTGGGACAAAGCTTTCCTATCTGCTAGTGTTTGCCTTACATGAGCTGCAAAAAACATCATGAGTAAAGAAAAGTCACTTAGTGAGGTAAATGCCATGCACCTATTGATGACAGACTACAAACGAGGATCTTCTATATCTAAAGCAGATGTTTCTATAATTATAGTCCTCAAACATGCACCATGAGTTATTTACCAAAGATTCTAAGAACTTGTCACTCCTTCTGACCATGTATCAGCCTCTCCAGGCCACTTGTAGCCTAAAATATCTGATTCAGGAATAGTTGTGATTGAAAGAAATATAAGACCATTTAAAAAAAAACAAAAAGGTATCCCAGGAATATAACATAAGTATATTGGGAATTATCTGGAAATTCCCAAGAGAAATGTACTTATGTCATTCCTAATAATTTCATTTAGTTAAAACAATCACTAGTAGAAATAGAAATCACTAATTTTTAGCTTATGCCTATTAGTATAAAAAAGATAAGCGAAACATTTAATATTTAATATTAATGAATTAAATATCATTTTGTATTTCCAATTAAAACAGAAGAGGGTAGTGAAGACCCCAATGTTAAGATTATTCTTTCTGGACTAACATATGTTCTAATCAGAAAAGCATGCAAAGCTCAACATTTAACTGTATTGCCTTTTTAAAACCAAAATTTAAGCCAGGCGCTGGTCGTTCATGCCTGTAATCCTAGCTACTCAAGAGGCAGAGATCAGGAGGATCCTGGTCCAAAGCCAGACCCAGGTAAATAGTTCATAAGACTCTATTTAAAGGGCTGTTGGATGACTCAAGCAGTAAGAGTACTTGCTTAGCAAGCATAAGGCCCTGAGTTCAAAACCCCAGTTTCAAATAATCTTCAAATCTAAACTTGAGGCAGTTGGTATTTACACCTGCACTACTGGACTAATGGCCGCTCCCTATGCCCAGTACTCCTGTCTGGCTGCTCCGCTGCCAGTCCCTACTGACTACTACTTTCTCTGACCCAGTACCAAGTACCACATTTCACTTACTCGCCATAAGCCAGTGATGACAGAGGTGGTAGCCCAACTTTCCGCACCAAAGCCCTCAATCCATTATTTTTAAAGCTCTTGTATACACTTCCACCTCAGAAGCCCCTAACCATTGATGCAGCAGTCCAGCTCCTCCTTTCTACTACTAAAACACTGTTTTATCCCCTATCACAATCCCTGCAGGATCTAACCTGGCTCAGGAAGGAGTGAAAGAAGTATCTCTCACCACTGGGACCTTCACGAAGAGGTGGGCTAATAAACACTCCCAGTTGGAACTTAGACTATCTTTTTTCCCCAAAAACAATGAAATGAAGGTTTATCAGATTAGCCCACAAAGATGCTTATTATGGTTTGAATATAAAATGTCCCCCATGGGGATTAATGGATTAATCCATTAATAGATTGATTAATAGATTGATAATAAGATGAACATTAGGAGATGGGGCCTAGTTGAAGGAAGTAGGTCACTGGGATGTGTGTCCTGGAAAGAAATATCTTGTCTCCCACACACTCTCTCTCCCTTGCTTATCATCAGGAGGCAGCAGCCTCTGCCTCATGCTCATGTTGCCACAATTTTCTGCCTTGCCTTGAGCCCAAAGCAATGGATTCAGCCCACCATGGACTAAAACCGAGAGCCAAAATAAATCTTTCCTTCATTTAAGTTTTTCTCTCAGGTTATTTGTCACAACAATATAAGTTCTGAGTAACAAAATACCCATTTTTAAATTCCTAGTCAGCCCTTAAGGGTCACTTACAGCAGTCATGTCACTGGCACTTTCCTGTTTGTTCATCTCCCGCAGTCCATCTCCTTGTTCTCCACCTGACCCTGAAATATTATTTAGATGTGCCTTGATGGCTGAATTCTGTAGTGTCAACTCAGCAATTCGTGCCATTATGTCCTTTCTTTGTATCAGTGCCTCATTTGTTCTGAGCTGTTGCCCATCTCCCAGTACTGGGGGCTCTTGTGAGAATGCAGAACTTCTCAACTGCTGCGTGGTTGGAAGGGAACTGGAGCGGGGCTGCAAGAGGTTAACAAATGGCATCTGAGCTTTGTTTTCCAATTCTTCTCCCATGTGAGAGACTCTCCACCTCTGAGTGAACAGACGACTCTCTTCACTTGAATTCTGAATGTCTGCATCAATGGGTAAGGTCTTCTTTTCCCAATGTGGTTCTTTCTCAATTATTTCTACTGTTGGAGGAATTTGTGGAGCAGGACGAGTTTGAACTGTCCTCCTCAATACTATAGACAAGAATTTTAAAAAGATAAACATATTACTTCCAATAAATTGGTGCTATCATCATTTCATTTGCCTGTTTGGCTTCTGAACACCTAAATTATTTTCAGCAAGGCATATACAAGCAAGCCACACTAATAATCAAGTACAGAGACTTTTACATTTCTCAAAGTATTCCTCAACATTCTTGTGGAAGCATCTGTCAAGTTAACTTTAGTTTATATGACTCACATATGAACTCATATCTGGCAATCCCAAAGGGTGAGGAGAAAAGTGAAAGTATGTAATTTAAACCAAGAATGGCCAGGAAAGGCCTCTCTAAGGAAAGAAAATTTTAAAGTGTAGCAGAAAGTAGACCAAAGGACATCATGGCACAGAGAACAACATACGTGAAACCTTAAAATATGAAACAGCAAAGAAAGGAGGCTAGTCTAACTATATCATAGCAACAAGAAAAGAAATGGAAAAATATTTTACTATCATCAATGAAAACTTAACAGTACTTAAGAAGAATCATTAGAATAGCCTATTAACAGGAAAACATTTAAACAATTAGTTTAAGGAACAAAACTCTAAACCAGAACTGAAATCATTTTTCCTTAACCTAGTCAGAATTACTATCACTCTCCAGCCCTCTAAAGAGGAAATACTGAATTACAGACTTGGGAGAGCTGGAAGAGACCTTAAAGATAAAGAAAAATCCTCATAAGCTAGAGGAAATTGAGGTCCCATGCCTCACAGCTAGTCAATGATGGGTGGGCCAAGCCATGAACACTTCTGACTCAGCCTGGCACTGTCTCCACACCACACTGATCTGACAATGCTAAATTTGCATTAAAGATACCAAAACAATTTTTTATTTTGTAGTACTGGTGATTGAACTCAAGGCCTCATGCTTGCCAGTCACTCTCTACCATTTGACTTTATTTTTTTATTAGCATATAGTAGTTGTACATGGAGGACAATGTATAAATGTACACACGTGATACTTACATGTGTGCTAACAATATATATTAGTTAGATTTACCTCTCCATTGTTCTCCCTCATCTCTCCCTTCTTAGAACAATTTCAACAGGTTTCACTTTTCTGTTTTCATATAAAAATACAAAATATATCCACCATATTCACTCTCAGGCACTCTTACCTTATGTCCTCCCACTGATACCTATCCCCAAAAAAGACCTGATAACTCTACACTTGAGCAATATCCCCAAGTCCTTTTTTGCTTTTAGTTTTTCAGACAGTATCCCACAATAACTTTGCCCCAGCTGGCCTTGGACTGCAATCCTCCTACCTCCACCTCCCAAGCAACTGGGCCTACAGGTATGTACCATCACCATTCCCAGCTTGTTTATGAGTGGCATCTCACTAACTTTTACCCAGGCCCTGAATTCAAATCCCAGTAAAATAGATAATAAATAAATTCAGGAAAATCAGGACTGAATAATATTTTTTAAAACTTTGGAACAAAGTCTAATAGTAGCAGTTCACAGGTTTTTGGGTTTTTTTTTTCTTGACTAAAGAACTCTTTGAAAATGAAATGAAAGTATTGCTCCAGAAGAATGCGCATGTGAAAAAATAACTGCTGAAGCCCACCCATGAACCCCAAGTTAAGAACAACTGAGCTAAGAACTGACAAAAAAGTTCAATATTTTTATTCAAACCTACATGTGGACTGCAAAAGTAAGTCCAAAGTGATTTTTAATTGCCCAACTATTTCCATAATAAAACTCCCTCTACTAACTGAGCTAAAAACTTTTGATGAGAAAGAGGTCAATATGATGATCATATGTGACTTACAAAATCCTGAAGTTACAGTTCTCATCTTTCCTTGGTCAAGCTATCCTTAATCTCTGGAGTATAATCTCCTCTTGTTTATTGTTCCTTCAAATGCTCCTGGACCATAGGAATTCCCCTTATTCTATATCTGAATGCTAGATCCTTTGATGGTGTCTAATACGTACAGGGTGTAATGGAGCAGATACATCATGGAATTAATTCAATGCCATGCTTTACTTTAGGTATAAGACATATAAATAAGCCATTATAATGGTTTGGATATGATGTATACCCCAAAAAAGGCTAATGAGTTGAAGCCTTGGTCCCCAAGTGGTGGCACTACTGAGAGGTGATTGTATCATGAGGGCTCTGACTTCATCAATGGATTGATCCATTGACATGTTCATAGTATGGTGGCATTATTGGGAGGTGGTGGAAACGTTGAAGGTGGGGCCTAGTTGGAAGAAGTAGATCACTGGGGTTGTGCCTTTGTCCCCAGACCTTTCCTCTGTTTCCTAGCTGCTATGAGGTGAGCGGCTTTCACCATGATGCTTTGCCTCACCAAGGCCCAGAAACAATGGAGCCAGCCAACTATGGACTGAAACCTGCGAAACTTTGAGAAAAAAAATAAGAATTTTCTTCTGTAAGTTGTTTTCATGAGGTATTTTGTCATAGCAGTGTGAAACTAACAAAGAAAACCACCCTGAAAATTCCTTCCTTGTGGATATTAGGCAATGTCTTTTTCAGTTCTGTTTTTCAGGTAATAGTGAACACAACGCATTATATAAATGAAACATATAAACAATATAACCACATAAGCACAGAAGGATCCTGCTTACCATCCTGCAAAGGAGAGAATTCTGAGTTGCTCTTCTGCCGGGGTGGCGTTAACAACACAGCTGGCTCATAAACATGTGCTGGAAAATTGCCCACCAGACTCACATTGTCTGGAGGGTCAGGGGCTTGAGTCAGTTTAACAGGCAACTCTTCCTGTGGGAAATCAACCACTTCTTCCCCTCTGTACATCAATGGCACGGAGACATTAGCACTCGTAACAGGAACTTCTGAAGATGTTAAGGTATTAGTATGTAAAGAACAAAAAGGAACTATGGACACATTTCAGGTACTGATTTTTAAATGCATTTGAATGAAAATCCACATGGCCCCAGAGCCTTAACATTCTAGGCTGTATCCATCTTTGCAAGTAACTCACAGGCAGGTTCCCATGGAGTCAGTGCTGGGAAAAAGTTATTATATTTGAGAAAAGCACTGAGGACCACAAAGCTATAAAGAGAAAGCCACTTAGAGACTCCTAAAAAATCCTACCAGTGATCTGGAATTCTTCATTATTTGCTCTCTTTTCAATAGTCACGACAAATAATAAAATGGCAAAAATAGGCCATATTAACATACTGATATCCAAACACCAGGCTCATAACAAACCAAGGTAATTTAACGAGTCATGCAGTAATCACAGTATTATCACATCCATATTATTTTAAAACAGTTACAAGAGCTGAGACACAGGAAGATGCTAACCTGGTTTCACTTACATAAATCTTTCTGACTTTTTCCACAGGTAGTAACAGGAATTAACAACAACCTTACAATATGCTAACTCCCATCCTTTTTCATCCTTGGGTGAGAAACTCAGATGACATTAAAGCACTGACATATCCCTTGACTGAGATATTAATAGCTAAACTCAACAGAACACAAAGCTGCAGCATGTACCTTGAGAAGTTAAAACTTTAGTCTGCCATTTTTTCAGTGTGTCTTAAGAGAATAACCCTAAATACATAGAAGATTTTATACACACACTGTTCTATTCGGCCTATAGCACATGAAGGCACATATATTGAAGAATGGACTTCAAAAACCTCACCATGGCTAAACAAAAATTATGAATTTCTAAAACCTGAGTTTTTTTCTTTTTCTTTCTTTCTAATGCCATCTCTTCTCTTCCTGAATCTCAGGTGGCATGATTAAAGTGTTTGTACTAGTCTTAGGGTTTCTTTGGGTTTTTTGGCAGTAGTGGGGTTTGAACTCAGGGTTTCACACTTGTGAGGCAGGTGCTCTACCACTTGAGCCACAACTCCAGCCTTTTTGCCCAGGCTGACCTGACTGCAATCCTCCTGTTTTATGCTTCCCACCATCACTGGGATGACAGGTGCATCTCACCATACCCAGCTTTTTTTCTGTTGAGATGGGGGTCTTGCAAACTTTTTTGCCCGGGCTGTCCTGGAACCTAGGATTACTGATGTGAGCTATGAGGATTCTTTTATGAGAATCAAAAAGTACTTGGCACAGAGAAAGCACTCAATAACTACCAAGTGGAAAAGTAGTAGCATTTGTATTAGTGATATTACAGTATACAAACAAACAGCCAATAGCTCCATGTAAGTTTAGGTGGTTTAGGGTTTGGTTTGTTTGTTGCTACTCTAAAGCCATTAAGTAATTTAATGACAATCTGGGATAACAAAGACTACACCTACCTGAATTATCCACAGTTATTCTATTTGTAGCTCCCCTTTCTGATGCCTGACTTTCTTGTCTGGAGTTATTTATCACAGGACAGTTCTTAATGGCCTGTGCGAGTGATATAAGCTGCTCATCTGTTGTGACCATGTACTGCTGAAGTCTTGCCTAAAGAAGAAAAGAAAGAACACTGTCAGTGTAACAAACACCACCATCACCTAGAAAGCAAGTAGTACCAATGATATGTGTGTGTATCATTTAAAATACTACAAAAGTTTGAGATTTGCATTCAAATTCTAAAACAATGCTATTCATAATTATAAAAATTCTAAAAGTCCCATAATAGAGAAATGGTTAAGCAAATGATTAGCTACTAATTAGTAAATATCACGCTATAAAAATAAAAATTAACATTTTTATAGGGCTTTCAATTTACAAGGTAACCTCTTCATATAGGTTGGTTACCTTTACTGACCCTCAAACACTACCCCAAGAGATAGAAACATCAGGTAGAAGAAATGCACTAGAACATTCCGCAGACATTAAACTAATAACACGAACACTATAATGTAAAAGAAATAATATTTAGGCAAAAAGAAAAGCACAGCATCCTATATGTAATATGATTACAATTTTGTATTTTATACATTGTGAGATAACTATAGTTTACATTTCTCTGAAAAAATTCTCATTTGTCTATGTGCATATGTACATTTAAGTTTTAATACTGTATACAGTTTTCTTTTATTTAAATGATTATTTACAAAACACCACACCCATTGATTTATATTCATACAGCTAAATGTGTTTGGAATTTCATCCTTACATTTAAAATTTAAATAGACTGCCCAGAAGTTTAGGTGAATTTGTTTAGTTCTTAATCTTTTCCACTGCAGATGTAAGCAGATCATCTGAAAGCAACAGGTTTGACAAAAACCATATAAAGCAGGTCTTTCTTAACTATTTGATGTTACACAATAGTTCTTAGAAGCAGAGAAGATGACAGGTTGAAGAAAAGAATGGAGAGTTGTATAAATTGCTAAGACCTTGTATCAAAGACAAAGCAAGAAAAGCCAACAATGACTGCTAATGATAAACTGCTACCCTTAGGTATAAACCATGTATACAGCATACACATTTCACATCTGCTTTGAGACATGAAGACATCTAATAAAAATCACAAAGGGCTAAACATTAGAAATAGTATTAACTATACAGTACTGCTTGATGGAAACACTTCTTTATCACCAGCCCAATTTTTTCCCCAAATTTTGCCCTCAATATCCAGTGGCCCCTCTCAACATCTCCATCTAGGACTTTTTAGACATCTCAACCTTAAGATACACAAAACCAAACCTCTCCTGAAGCCTTCCCCACATCAGAAATTACAACTTCATCCTTTTAATTGTTAAGTCCACAACTTTGAAATCACCCTTGATTCTTTTTCTCCCACATCCTCTCCTTCACCCCATATCCAATGGGTTTGGTTGACCCTCAGAATATATGAAGAAATTGATAAATTTTCACACCCTCTCCCACTTCTACTTTAAGCCAAGTGTCACATCCCACCTAAGTGAGTCTAACAACTCCTACACATAACACCCTGCTTCAGTGTTTGGTCCTTATTCCCAAACTGTATACTAAGGCACACAGAGTACCAGAAGGAACTCACAAGGCACAAGATGACATTTTAAATTTAAGAGAAACAGTGAAGTCCAACATATCAGACAAGGTGCTCAATAAAGATTTGGTGTATGAAACTTTGTATCGACTCAGGAGAACTGAAAACATGTTCATACAAAAAAATCACATGAATGTTCACAGCAGTAATATTCATGATAGACAAAAAGTAAAAATAACCCAATATTCATCAACTGATGAGTGGATAAATAAAATGTGGCAGTTATATAAAGTGGAATATTATTGGGTCATATAAAGGAATGAAATACTGATACAACTTGGATGAACTTTAAAAACATATGAATAAAAGAAGACCACATATTGCATGATTCCATTTCTATGAAATGTCCAGATTAGGTAAATCCATCGAGAGAGAAAGCAGATTAGTGACTGCCAGAGACTAAGGAGTGGGAAAAATACAGTGACTCCTCACACATGGGTATAGGATTTTTGGGATAATAAAAATGTTCCACATCAAAATGAACTGGAACACAACTCTGCTTATACTAAAACTATGAAATTAGTTTTAAAATTTCATAGTTTTAAAATGTTGACTTCCTGGTACTTACACTATATTATCAGTATTTTTTAAAACCACATGTCTTACACCTAATGCTCACTGACACAAACACAATTTGTCTATTAACTCTTCTAGTCTCTTCTGGTTGATAAATAAAATAATAATTACCCATAAAAATGAAAAGATGAATAAACCATTCACTCAAGCAGCACAGAGTCTCAGTGATAAGGACACACAATAAGTGAAACATAATTTTGTAAACGCAATTATAGCAATATCCAAAGAGACATTGAAAGTATTTAAAGGAAGAACGTTTAATGCAGAAAGAAAGCAAGCTTTTTAGAAGAGCTATTGTCTAAGTCTTTGTTTTGAAAAAGAGCAGTTAGGGGCTGATGATGTTGCACAGAAGGAAAGTACTTGCCTAGCATTCGCAAGGTCCTGGGTTCAATCCCCATCTATAACACTCTCTCATACTTTGAATTGACTGGTATAGTATTGGTGTTATTTAAGCGAATATCCTGCCTCTCACACTACATAGCATATTTCTTAAAGGTGGCAGACTTACGCTGTATGCTATTTAAAGTCTAAGTTTCCACTTACCATAGTACTGTCAGTGCCATAAATGTTCAGTATACCCACCAATGACGTTGATGCTGATAAGTAAGCACATTAGCACAGAAATAAAGGCAATTCCATGGGACTCCTGTCCACGTGTAAAGGTATTTCACATAACTAAGAATGGAAAAGTTCAGGATAGCAACTGATACCTGGGTGGTGGTATTTTCTTCTCTAAGAAGAAGAATTTCCGCCGTCAGAGCATCAATAAGCTCTCGGTGGTCACCTAATACTTGTTCTAGCTGCTGTCTTGTCTCTACTTCTTTACGTAGTTGGAGCTCACTCTACAAAATAAATAAGTAAGTAAATAAATAAACAATCTTCTAGCAATAGCATCACAAAGTGAAAGCTAAAAGTTTCTTCTCAAAGCTGGGAGAGAAGATGATTACAAAGCACATACAACAGTAATGACAATTAAAATTTTTATTAGAAGGCTTATTATATTTAACCAAATAAAATGTGCTATGTGCTGCCTTATCTTTTTTCTTTTTTGGGGGTAGGGTAATGGGTGTGAACTCAGGGCTTCGTGCTTGCTAGCAGGCACTCTACTGTTTGAACCATACTTCCAGCCCTTTTAGCTCTGGTTATTTTGGAGATAAGGTTTCATTTTTTTTGCCCAGGCTGGCCTGGACTGCTATCCTATTTTATGTTCCCTCTGTTGCTGGGATAGCAGGCATGAACCTCTGCGCCCAACTTGTTGTGTTGAGATGGGGTCTCACAAACCATTTTTTGTCTGGGCTGGCCTGGGATCACAATCCTCCCAAACTCAGCCTCCCGAGTAGCAAAGATTGTATGGAGCTGGTGTTATAGTGGAGTAGCAAGGATTCCAGGGGTTAGCCACAGCACCTGCTTCTTTCCTTGTTTAAATAGGAAATAATGAACAAAAACATGCAGAATTGAATGACTGCATTTTTCATAAAAGGAAATGGGGAATATACATATCATTTGAATATTCATAGACCATCTCCAGACAGAGACTCTTGGTATCTAGTAAAAATGACAGGCCATGAGGAAGCAAACAGGTTGGATGGAAGTTAGGGATAAGAATTCGATTTTTTATTTTTTATCCTTCTGTAACTTTGACTTTCATGTTATATGATATATCACCATTTCAAAAATTAAGTTTGTTAAAATATAATTAAAAATAACTACAGAAACCTATATTGACTATATGGTTTAGCTTTGTAAAGTAAGTTATTACTTAAAGAGTACATATTTCTAAGTTTTTAATACTTTCCAAATACAAGAAATACACTTCTATCTTTCAGTAAAAGGCAAGTTAAGGCAGATACAGTGGTAGATGCCTGTAATCCCAGCTCCTTAGGAGGCAAAGATTGGAATGATCATGGTTCAAGGCCAGCCTGAACAAAAAGTCAGTGAGACTCCATCTCAACCAATAAGCTGGGCATAATATAGCACACCTATAATCCCACTTACATGGGAAGCACACACAGGGGGATCACGGTCTGAGGCTGGCCCAGGCAAAGATGTGAAAACTTATTCAAAAGATATCTAAAAGCAAAAATGGCTAGGGGGCATAGTTGAAGTGGCAGAGCACCTGCCTAGCGAGTATGAAGCCCTGAGTTCAAACTCCAATACTGCCAAAAAAAGGAAAACAGCTCTAGAGCAATCAAAATACCTGAATCAGAATACTGAATCTATTTGTAACAACATTTTCTTAAACTTTTTAATATATTTGTCTAGTACATTTAAGTACATAATAAATTTAAATGGATTTTATAAAAAGATGAAATGCATAGCTAACTAACTCTATGGCATTCTGAGGACCAATTATTACTTACAAAGAAACAACATACCCCCAGCACAACAATGATACAATAATAAAAATAAAAAAATAAATAAGGATATACAATTCTTGACTGTTTTATAAATTATTTTCACAGCATTAAGACACCTCCCACTTAGATAATGAAGCCACACCAAAGTCACAGTTACAGAGAGATTGTCTATAGATTACAGGCCATGCCACTCTGCAAGCTGAAATTATGTGGGAGAAGCAAGCCAGTTAAGCAACAGAATGAGTACACAATTGATCTATAACTGCAAACAGTGACACTTAGTGTTATGCAACATATAATTTTATTTACAGATTTACCTTACTAATTATAATTTACCAATGCTCACAGTATCACCAAAATTACTTCTTATCTATGTATCAACTAACGGTGGTCTAAAACCACAAACTTTTACTGCACATATCTAAAACTGAGGTACTGCAAACAAAGCTATTCAATTTTAACTGAGCTTTATTTAGAGGTTGTAATAAATTAAGTAAAGAGGAAAACCTCACACATATTTCTGCCTGAAAAGAAGACTCACTAACCTCATAGTCTTACCTCTTTAAGATACCGAACCAGGCGACAGAGAGAGCTCACCAGCGACAAAGTGAAGCCTGTGAGGCCCTGACCACTCTGCGGTCCCTTGACCTCGCGTCCTGTCCACCGCTCATATTCTTCCATTTCATGCTCCACCTCATGGATCATGTGTTTGAGGACATCCAGGCTGGAGTTATTACCACTTGATAAGTCTGCAGAGGTTGTGCTAGCTGATAACACATTTTTCTTCTGTTTGGAAGGAGCACATGAATCTGGTTTTCTTTTCACTGAGAATGACAGAAGGCATTCTATTTCAAAATCAGGAAAAATAACTACAAAATGACTAGAAAAAACTTTTATTGTACACCCATTTACAAAAAGTTGTTATAGAAGTTATCATCACTGGACTGGCGGAGAGGCTCAAGCAGTAGAGTGCCTGCTTTACAACCATGCAGCCCTGAGTTCAAACCCTGGTCCCACCAAGAAAAACACCACAAAAATCTGTAAGTTTAAACAAAGTTTATACAATCTGCAATGAATATACTAGAACTTTCTTTTCAGAGTTATATGGGAAGCATTATTGTTATTATTATTATTATTATTATTGTGTGTGGTGGAAATGGAGTTTGAGCTCTGGGCCTCACACTTGCTAGGGAGGTACTCTATCACTTGAGCCGCTCCACTAGCCCTTTTTTGTGATGGGTTTTTCAAGACAGGGTCTGGCCCGGGGCTGGCTTGGAACTTTGATGCTCCTCATCTCTGTTTCCTGAATAGCTAGGATTATAGGCATGAGCCACTGGCTCCCAGCTACATTTCTTAACAGCAACTGTTACTTAATTGGATTCAAATGAATGAGCCTAAAGGAGGGGGAACATTTTAGAAATACATAAGATAGCTGTATCAAACCACGTTTAATAATTCATCTCTGCAAACTAAAGGACTAAACCTTTATTCAACAGCTGTTTTTGCTTCCTTGAGTTCAGCACTTGCCCCACGACATAGCTGGAGTCTAGAGTCCCAGTAGATTCCTCAGGCTGAAGCCTGGCCTGCACTCTCTTGACAGCATCAGTAGCATTCAGAGCAGCTATAAGCAAGCACATTACAAAAAAGTATCTTAGGTGAACAAACTCTTTAAAAAGCCTTTCAACTCACAGACCCATTAGTATTTTGGTCCATTAGGCTACAGGAGGAAGTCAAAAGTAACATTCCTTTAAAAATTACTGTGTTCAAGAAGAAACCTAATAAAGCAAGCTACTAGAAATAATGCAAAGGGATAACAAGCAAACCTCTTTGTTCCCCTGATGATGGAGTCTCTGGAGACATTATTTGTGACTGTGTGGATATTTTCTGCTGAATATCAGCCCACAGTTTACTAATTAACTCAGAATTTTCTTCCTTTAGTTGGTGGAGAAACCTATAAATTATGGGACAATAAGCTGTATTAGAATTGATAATTCTAATAATTCAACCGTCTACATGTTTGATTTGAAGGAGATTCTGGTAATTTACAATGAAAGAAAAAATACTTTTTAACTTTAACTGATGACAGGGAGATAGCCACAGTGCTTCTTTGTTTTAAAAGGAATCATTCCATGTGCCTCCCAACTTCCTGTGTACACTGGTACCTGAGCATTTGCCCTTTCTATAGTTTTGCAGTACAGCTCCAGCCTTCCCTCTCTTTCTCTAAAGTAATTATGCATATATGGCTCGGCCCCTTTTGATTTGCCCCCCACAAGAGCCTGTCCACAGGGCAGTCCTTGCTCATATTGAAGTAAATTTATTAGAACAGATTGCTCCCCTATGTATCAGGTAGGAGCAGAAGGAGTGAGAAGAGCTGCATTTTGGGGCTTAGTATTTTTAAGCCTTTTAATTACAGATCTAAGCCTTATGCTATAGTATCTTCAGCATTCAAATATCTTTATCACTCACAAAGCTGATATATTTTTTTGTGTGTATGTGATGCTGGGGACCAAACCCACACATGCTAGATAAGCGCTCTACTTCTGACCTATACCCCCAGTCCCCAAAGCTGATATTTTAATCTTCAAGTATGTGGTTCATTCATCTATTTCTCACTTGAATTAATACTTAAGAGAGGCAGGGAGCCAAAAAGTAGAAACAACTCAAATGTCTAACAGGTAATGAATGAATGAGTAAAATGTGATATAGCCATACAATGAAATATTATTCAGCCGCAGAAAGGAATGAACCATTGATATATGCTACAATATGGATGAACCTTAAAAATATTACGCTAAATGAAAGAAAACAGACCCAAAAGACAGCATAAACATGAAATGTCTAAATAGGCAACTCTATACAGAAGGTACCTTAATGGTTAGCCAGGGCTGAAGGGTTTGAGAGGAAACGATTTGACAGCTAAAGGATATGGGGTGTCTTTCTTGGGTAATGAAAACATCCTAATATACCTGAATATACCAAAAACAACATCAAGTATTATATTTCAAAGGAGTGGGGTGTATTCTATTAATCAATAAAGATGTTACAAAAAATAAAGAGGAAGTAGGGAATCTTATTTAATGGCTCCACAAATCTCAACCTAGAGGAGTTGCTTTGAATCAAACTGTGGGCGGCACATCAGAACACTATTTGCTAAAAAGTATATTTAGCAAAAGGTTCGTGATATACCTTTCAAAGGGGACTATTACCAAGGCATCAAAAAGACCTCTATGTAATACAGCATTAGCTTTAAGTAAAACCTTCAGGAAAAATCCCAAGAGTGTTCTAATAAGATTTCTGAACAAGTTGGGAGAATGAATCCTAATGAGTCTGACACTTCCATTATTATCTCTAATTCTTATACCTTTAAGAGTAAGGTCACATAAAGCAGTAACAACAAAAATAAAGCAGTATCATCATGGTAGACTAAAAAATGGCCTGCCAAAAGACACCCACAACCCAATCTCTAGAACTTCTGAGTGTTATCTTACCTGACTTTGCACATATGTTTAAGAATCATGATCCTAGACTATCAGGGTTGGCTGTAAATGCAAATTCTGTGCATCCTTGTGAGAGGGAGGCAGAGGGAAATCTGACACACAATGAGAAGGTAATGTGAAGATGGAGGCAGAGATTGGAGCAATGTAGCCAAAAGTCAAGGAATGCTGACAGCCACTAAAGATGGAAAAGGCAAGGAACAGATTCTTCCTTGGAGCCCTCCAGAGGGAACATGGCCCTACCAAACAGTTGATTCCAGTCTAATGAAACTTATTTCAGATTTCTAACTTCCAAAACTGTGACAGAATAATGTTCTATTGTTTTAAACCACCAAGTTTTTGTTAATTTGTTACAGCATCCTCAGAAAATTCTGGACCTGGATGGGATGTTAGTGTAATAAGTACCTAAAAATGTGAAAACTGAATGAGTAAAGGCTGGAAGAATTTTTAGGTGAATAACAAAAGAAGCCTACATTGCTCCAACACTGTTGGCATAAATACAGATGTCAAAAATTCTTCCAGTGAGGGCTCAGTGAGGAGCATACTTGATAAAGACTATACTGGCTTAGAGAATACACATATTATCACACATAGAATACTGGTAGAAATATGTTAAAAAGACCATCTGGTCAGAGTCCAGAAGAAAATGAGGAATGTGTCAACAGAAACTAAAAGCAAGGTAATCCTTGATGGTGGCAAAAATCTTAGCTGAGTTGTATGGAAATGAATGAATTTAGAAATTTAGCTGCGGAGATTTCAAAGCAAAGTGCTGAAGATGCAAACTATTTCCTTCTGGATGTTAGTATAAAATGCAAGAGGAAGAACTACTGAACAAAAAGAATGCAGGGATGGGGATGTAGCTCAGTGATAGAGTGCCTTCCTAGCATATGGGATCCCTGAGTTCTAGCCTAAGCACTGGAAAAAAAAAAAAGAAGAAGAAGAAGAAGTAGGTCTTGATATTTTGAAAAATTTTCAACCTACTCAGATTGAAGAAAATTTTCAAATTAGTGGAATTACCATTAGGAAAGTATACTCTGGAGAGAAGGGCAAGAGTACAGCTAGCCTAAAGGGAGAAAGGATATGATTTACGGATCTCCCCAATGATCTCAGCAGAAGCCAACAAGAAAAAAGGAAAGGTCTATGGAGGCCCTCTTTCCTATTAGAGTGAATCCCCATGACATACACAAGAGATCTGAAAGATTTTTTTGAGATGTGTTATCACCAGAAATATTGCCAGCTTAGATTGAAAGAGACAGGAACAGCACAAAGGGAAGGATTGGTACTAGACTCCCAAAGTTCTACAGACAAGATACAGGCTGATAAAACTACTACAGTTGCAAACATGGATTATCCTTCAGAAAAAAGTAAAATGACTCCCAAGGCCAGAGCTACAGGTGTAGAAGCCAGATGCACAGGCACAGACACCAAGGCCAGAGCCACAGAAACACAGCAGTGCCATGGACCCAGAGGGTGTCAGACTTGAAGCCTAATGGAATTATAACTGATGACCACTTTCTTCTTTTAGAACTGAAGCCAAAAGGCATTACATGTGGCAAAGGATATTTTATGATGCTAAAAGTCACTAATCAAAATGAAGACATAACATTCATGGATATACATGTACCAAAACCCATAGCAATCACTTTTTTTTATAAGAGAGGAGGCATTTAACTTTAATTAATTACACTTAAACAAGAAATGCAAAGAAAAACAAAATGCACTAATAGTAGGAGACTTTAATATATCACTCTCAGTACAAAGATAGTGGCAAAAATCAGACACATGTATGTAACATAATCAATGAGATAGTTCTTACAGATACACATATAGAACTCTACCTTGTTAATAGGGTTACACCTTCTTTTCAAGCTCATACATGGAACACTCACAAAAATGTGATCATATTATTAGGTCACAAAGAAAACAGCATTAAGTTCCACATGTAGAAATACTACTACATACTGTGAATGTAATGTAATAAAACAGACAAAGAGGGTCTGAAATTGATTTTTAAAATCTTTTATGAGATAACTCAGGTAAAAGGGGAAATATAAACTGAACTAAACAACAAAACACTACCAGAATGTATGGTATGCATTTGAAATAGTTATTAGAGGAAAATTTGGAGCTTTAAATAATTCATTTTTACCCATTAAGTATGAAAGAATTTAAATAAAATGCATTAAACTACCAACTTAAAAAGCTAAAAAGCAACATAAACAAAAAGAAAACACAAGGAAGGAAATAAAGATAAAAGCAAAAATTGATGAGGAAGAAATGAAAACAAGAAGCTCTAATTAATAAATCAAAGTCCTGGTTCTTTGGAAAGCTAACAGAATAAACAAACCACTAGCTAATCTTATTTTAAGGAGAGGAAGACTAAAAGAAATGATGGAGGAGAAGGGGGTACACAAGCACTGAAGCAGAAGAAATATTTTAGAAATACTGAGATATTAGCACATTTTTATGGAAATGTATTGATTAACCTAGATAAAATGGAAAGTTTCCTAAGAAAATGTAATTTAAAAAACTGGCTTGAGTACAAACAGAAAGCTTAAATAATTCAATCTCCATAAAGGAAGTACAGTTATGGCAGTTTCCTACAAAAGTACAAACAGCCTCACAGGAGAAATCTGTTAGCTTTCAAAGAACATAAACTGTTTTAGCCCTTATAAAATTAGAGAAAGCGTCTATGTGTTTATTATGGAATCAAGTATCATACTGTTACCTCAATGTCATAAAGACCAAAGACACAAAAATTATACAAAATATCATTTACGAAATGATGCAAGAACACTAAATAAAAGGTTAACTTCCAATTATACACTATGGCCATATAAAATATACTGCAGGAATGCAAAGATGTTTTAATACTACTAAATATATAAAATGAAGTACCATATTAATAGATCTAAGCAGTAAACTCATTATCTCTATAGATATTGAAAAGTCTGACAAAATTCAACACTCATGACTGATAAAAACACTAAATAAAACTGGAACTGACAGATATTTCCTTAGAAAAAGAAAAAAGACCTAAATACCAAAACCAACACATTACTTAAGAGGAAAAATAGAAACATTTTCCTAAGATTAAAAACAAAACAAGGATGCCCACTGTTTTCACTATTATTTAACATTATCCTGTAACTAACACAAAAGAAACAACTTTGATATGTAAGACTTAGAAAACAACTATATAAACTTGCAAACAAATGATAGTAAACCTACAAACCAATGCTTAAGTTAACTCAATCAAGATTCAATAAAGTAGAATATTGAAAAGGAAACAAATCAATAGCCTTCCTAAATACAAATGGTAATGAATTGCAACAAATAGTGGAAGAGAACAGCCCATTTTAAAAATGACAAAAACCAGAGTTAAGAACAAGCTTAACAAGAAATAAGCAAAATCAACCAGCAAAACATTAAAACACTCCTCAAAACCGAAAAGGTCCACTTTTGACAAATGGAAAACTAAAATATCTGATAGTAAAATTCAACATCATAAAGACAGAGGAGACGAACATATTCATGTTATTTTATATGTATGGAAACGGCACAAGGAAACTTCCTGTGTAGCTATCTTAAACCAACAAAAATGTCTTTTTTTTTTTTTTTTCCTTTTACAAAATCGGAGAACAGGAGGGCAGAACAGGCCCTGTCTGAGGAGTTGGTACCAGTGTTGAGGGGGATGAGGTAGAGAAGGAGGCAAGGAGGGTGAATATAGTACAAATGCTGTGTATACATACATGTAAATGGAAAAATGAGACCTGTTGAAACTATTCCAGGAATGGGGGAAAGGGGGATAAGGGAGAATGATGGAGGGGAAGAGTTCAAGTAGGATATATTTGATATAAGAACTTTTATAAATGCTACAATATACCCCCAGCACAACAATAAAAAACGAAAAAATTCATATTATTAATTTTTTTTTGGTGGTACTGGGGTTTGAACTCAGGACCTCACACTTGCTAGGTAGGCAGGCGCTCTACAACTTGAGACATTCTTCCAGCTTTCATATTATTAATTATGAATTAAAAAATAAAACACACACAAAAAAGGATGATAGTTCTCAATAATTTACTATTATGTCTAAACAAAAAACACCCGTAAGATTTTTTTATGGCCTTAAATAAGTTGATACTAACGTTCATATGGAAAAAAATATGTAAAACTAACTATGAAAACTAAATTTAAAAAAACGCTATCAAGAAGCAAGAAACACTATATCCCAGCACTCAGAGGGCAAAGGCAAGAGAATCATGAGTTCTAGGCCAGCTTAGGCTATACAATAAGACTCTGCCTCAAAAACAGTATAATATATTTTGGCTGGTTAAAAAAAAATGCCATCATAAATTTAAAAGACAGCAAACTAGGAAAAAATATAAGATTACATAATGTCAAAAGCAAATATCCATAATATGTAACAACCATTTACAAACTAAGAAAAAGCAATACTAAATTCTTGGAAAATGGACAGAAAGCATGAACAGAGAAGAATTCACTGCAAAGCTCTTAAATAGATTCTTTAAACTCAATTTAATTCATAAAAGACATGGGAAGTAAAGTTACACCAAGATACCATTTTTTTTCATCTATGAAATAATAAAAATGAAAAACTTTAAAACACAATCTATTGGCCAAACACTTACATTTGCCAGTGAGAATATTATAATTTTCCTAAAGCAAAACTTCGCAATTTTTAAAAATAAAATTACACAGCATTTAACTTTTAACCCTCAAATCCCAATTCTAACAATTTTCCCTAAATATGAACTTCCAATAGCTGGTGGAGTGGCTCAAGTGGTAGAGCACCTGCCTGCAAGCATGAGGCCCTGAGTTCAAACTCCAGTGCTGCCAAAAAATAAAAATATGAACCTCCAATAATCCAAAAATACATATGTACAAGGTAATTCACCGCAGTATTTTTGTAATTATAAAGTATTAGAAATAACCTAGGGCTGGTGGAGTGGCTCAAGTGGTAGAGCACCTGCCTAGCAATCGTGAGGCCCTGAGTTCAAACCCCAGTACCACCAAAAATAAAATTTTTGGCCATATATACAAGTAGTTAAATAATTATAGCACATTCACACAATTTAAATCTATGTAGCTGTTTCATTTTTCTGTTTAAAAAAAAAAAGGAAGACATCCCTATAAACTTACAAATGGCTATAAGGTGGTTTCCAGGTAATATTAGGTAATAAAGGCAAATTACAGTATGCTATCTTCTACATAATAAAGAATAGAAAATAAGTATATGTATTTGCTTATATTTATAAAAATAAGCACAGAAAGAATAAACCAAAACTAATGAAATCGGTTACCTACTCAGGTGAGAATGAACGGGAAATGACTATAAGGGATAGTGGATGGGTGCCAATATCTGAAAATAGTTTTTTTGCATAGTTTTATTAAAGCAGAAAAATCTAACATTAAATACAAACAGAAAAAATGAATCTGATTATATTTCAAATGAACAGAATAACCTTTAAAAAATCTTCAATCTTGAATTCTACTTGGTAGGTTTATTTCTGTGATAGCATGAGAGCAACAATTTCAAAACTACTTCCTATGTATTGCAGCATTGAATGAGTTACTATATTGTGTAATATTTGAAGACACACTTCTAAGTGTTAAAAAGGGCTCTAAGTATGGAATGGGAGAAGGATAAGAAAAGCTCCATAGTGATAAATTGTTTGGAGGTTATCAGTGTAAACTCATAACTTATAACTAAATAGAAAATAGATATTAGTATGAATATGGGCATGCATATATATATATGACTACAGCTACTTACGCACATGTAAGCATGTGTATGTATCTGCTGAGATTTGAACTCTGGCCTAAAAGCAAGGACTGCCAGGCACAATAAAAATACCTCTAATACTTAAATCTCAGTTTGTAAACACCTTTCTTCAATAAAATGAACCAGGGCTTCTCAAAGAAATGGCCGATTCCAAGGCAGGGACTGGGAAAGTGTAATAGTCATGTTGTGCCACAAATTATATAAAGGGGAAAAAATGATATGTAAAAAATGACACAAGAATGACTTGAAGAATTTCCCATTGACCAAATCTGCAAAGAATAAATGTCAAAAGTAAATGGAAAAAAAAACAGATTAGAAACCATTGAAGGGACCTAGTAGATATGACTTTAATCAAATAATGAATTAACAGAACCAATGCCATCTCTGTCTCTTGATATGATGCACTGAGGAGGACTCATCATCAATTATGGAATCATGCAACTTCCTGATTGTGGTAATCATACTATGGTTGTGTAAACATATGCTCTTGGTTTTAGGAAATACACATTCAAGTATTTAGGGATAAAGAAACATGAAGTATGGATCTTACTTCCAATTCTTTAAAAATTGTGTGTGAGGGCTGGCAGAGTGGCTCAAGCAGTAAGAGCACCTGTCTAGCAAGCATGAAGCCCTGAGTTCAAACCCCAATGCTGCCACAAAAAAAAGAAAAAGTGTGTGTATGTGTGTGTATGTACGTATGTGTGCGTAACTGATAAAAACAAACATGGGAAATGTTAACAATTGGTAAAATTGAGTGGAGACTATATAGAAGCTTTTTATACTATTCTTACACCTTTTTGGAAATTACATCTAAATAAAAAATGTTTTAACAGATAATCCCAATTAATAAAAAAAGGTGATGCAATAAGCAAACATTTTAAATAGCCTTGGAAAAAGGTAAGAACTGTAGATATTTATGCCATACATACATACTTGTCTGTATTATTGTTAATCTGAGAGTTTAGAGAATTATCTGGTTCAGTCTCACTTTCTTCTGATTGGCTATTAACAGTTTTGCCTCCTCCTTCTTCTTCTTCTTCTTCATCTACTTCATTAAGAGCCTATCTCAACACAACAATAAAAATAGCAACAAAAGTTAATTACGTATACACTTTCTTTTTGTCATTACAGAAGAGACTAACCCTCCATGTACTTCCCCGAAAGTAACCCTCCATGTGTTCTAGAACCCAAACCTTCTCAACTCCCTGTACACTATCAATCATCCTTTCTCTCCAGCATATTCAATTTTTCTCCCTCTTTTGACTTCAGCTATATTTAATCATGAGCAAGCCTTCCCCATCTTACTCTAACACTATGCCTACCTTAAGCTACTACTATCTGCTGTCATCACCAAATTTCTTGAGTTGTTCCTCACTTCTCATTCATCTATGCTTTGCAGTTTTCCTTCTATCCAACTACTCCACTCAAAATGCTCTCTACAAGATCAATAGCAACACATTTATTCCGATATCAAATGGATATTTCTGTCTTTGCCTGTCTTTACTTCTCCAACTCATTAGACCTAAATGATCACTCATTTCTTTCCTTTAAAATCTTCTTGATAAACACTCATCCTTTTAACTTCCATAAATAATATCCTATTCTCTTGGATTTTCTTCTCTTCTTCTGGCTATTCCTTTCCAATCTCCTTTACTGGTTTTCTTTTATCTACACTACCTTTATATCCAATGGGACTCAAGGTTTTCTATTTGGATCTTTTCTCCTCTCATCAGATTTACTTTCTGAATGATTTTATCTAAGCCAAATCCTGTTCCTTTTGAAATCTCTATCTTCACCCAGATCTGTCTTGAGCCCTAAACATGTATAGTCAACTGCCTAAAAGACATCCCTAAACTGGTATCTTCCTAAGCCTCTCCCACAATTCTTCCATAAACTTTCTTCCTGCGAATATTACCGAAGGACATGAACAGAGCCACCATCTATTCAGTTGCTCAGAAGCCCGTAAACAGAAATTACCTTTATTTCTCACCCATCATGTCCACTCAGCCACCCAATCTTATCAAGTCTATCTCCCTTTTAACTTCTCTTAAATGTATCCCCATCCATTATATTATTCCGTACTGCCAGTGCTTTGGGTCAAAGCCTTTACCACGTTCTCACTAAGATTCTAACCTAAGTGTCCTAGGTAGACTAAGTATAATTTAAATATGGTTTGTCCCCTCCAAAACCCATTATGAGACATTAAGTGGTAGAACTGGTGAACATTTAAGAAGGAATTAAGTTTCTGCCCTCATGAATGGATTAATCCATCTTTGCAATTAATGGATAAATAAGTTAATAGGTTATCTCAAGAGAGGATCTATGCTGGAGGCATGGCTCCTACCTAGCCATGCATAAAACCCTGGGTTCAAACCCAGGTAGAGTGCCAGCTAGGTAGAGTGCCTACCTAGCATGCATAAAACCCTGGGTTCAAACCCCAGTCCCACCAAAAAATAAAAATACAATTCTCCTGGATCCCTATCCATCTGGGCTCCTTTCAAAAAAAAAAAAAAGAGAGGATCTACTATTAAAAGCCAGTTTGGCTAGGTCTCTCACATGTGCCCTCTCTTTCACCATGTGATGCCCTATGTCTCCTCAGGGCTCTGTCAGCAAGAAGGTTATCACCACAGATGGCCTCTTGACCTTGACTGTGAGACAAAATAAACCTCTTCTAGTTAAAACTAACTCAGTGTGTGGTACTGTATTATTGATAGCAGATAAACTAAAACCAGACTCTCTCTATAATCTTGCCTCTCTCCACACACAGTTAATCTCATCATGATTCTATTCTGCTTTAAATCCTTTAGTGGCCCAACTCTTACTTTCTGGGTCCCTTGCCCTTCATGACTTAGCTCATGTTTACCTCTCTAACCTCAGATCTTGCAACTTCCCAAAACTAATGATGGAGATGTGTCTTTTTTCATCCATGTATTCCAACAACTAGTGCAAGGCCTGATGAATAAGTGAGCAAACTTAGTCTCACTCATTCCTATTATAGATGGAAAGTAGGATCCAGAGAACCTAGGCAGTTACAATTTCATCTTTTCTTGGTGACTCAAGGTCCTCTATAGTGATACCAGTTTCTTTTCTTATGTACAGTGGTCCTCTGCTTATCTAGTAAAATATCTTCTCTTTCCTCCCTCACTGTCATTTTTCCGTGCTAGCTCTAGTGTACACTGAGAAGTTTACCTCACTGTTTTTATTCTGTTATCACTGTATATTGAAGAACTAAAATGGCTAAGAAAATTAGTTGTATTTGTATCATTAATTTGAAATTCTACTATGAACTTAATAGGCTCAAGTATAATGATAAACTATTCTCTTCAACAGAATGAAATCTAACTGCTTTATTTCATGTTGCTGAAATAACATGTGCACTTCTTTCCAGACTCCAAATGACTGAAAGCATGACTGCCAAAGAAACAGAGAACTATACTAAATGATTTATTTAAATAAATGTAAAAGCTTCAGTTGAACATAAAATAACAGCAAGATAGTCTAGGATAATTAAATTTCTGACTATCTGAAAGTTAACTTTTCAACAACTGTCAAAACATAAATTGTTTTACCTAGAGTTATAGCTAATTGGTTGGCTATTTTAAATATGCATAACACTCTATTTAATTGTCTTTAAGTAGAAAACTATATAATTATGATTCTGAACCTGCAGTGCAATAGGTTCATACATATAATTGAAGATTCTCCCTTTTTTTCATGGAAGGTATAAGTAATTTAGGAAATTTCATTAAACAGGTACTAAGTCCTCGTCATTCCTAAGAAGTTATTTTAGTATTAAATTCTTCATAGGCTTTAAAAAAATGTTTACTATTTAAAAATTCTAAATATTCTTACTAAGAGTTTGAATTAGGTTAGAATATAGCTAATTAATATTTTATAACTGTAGTATCATTTTCCCATAAATTCCAAGTATTTTGGACAGCTACCTTTTAAACATACTAATACATCAAAAGTGACTAACATTTAATGAAGAGTTATGTTCCTGGTATTATGCTAGGGCACTTTAACCTACTGTAGCTGATCCATACAACTGCCATCATTTAATAAAAACCAAAGAAACAAAAAGTACTTTGAGCAAACTCAGATATCTTAAGAAATCATCTCAAGATCAAACTGCTAGTCAATAGCAGAACACACACCCACCTGAATCCCGGTGGAAAGCCTCCCTGCTGCTTCTACGATAGCAGATGGTGACAGTCTTGTGAAGCCTCGTGGCCTACATTAGGATTCCACCTCTTATGCAAACTATGTGATCACTGACAAGTCATTTGGTTTGTCTGACCCTCAGTCTCTTTATCTATTAAACAGGGATAACAACAGTACCTATCTCCTAGATAAGCACTCAGTGAATGGTGGCTTTTACTATCCAGTCTTCTATCTTGCTGAGTACAAATGTTACATAAAAGTACAATATGCTTGGAATAAGAACAAATCTAGCAACCATAACTAGCAATTGTTAAGATTTAGCTTTTAGAATATTTACCACAATGTCTACAACAACTTAAATTTCATTTCAGCATAGCATAATGAGTATGGCATATTACCTGAGGCTCTATGACAGACTCATTGAAGACAGATTGGGTGATGGGATCTTGATTTACCATGATGGAACCCTGAGAGGAATCAGGAGCCATTGTTACATTTGGAAACCCTGCAAAAGGAAAATAAGTCCTGTTAATGTTGTTTCATTTAATTAAACTGACTTCACAAATTCTATACTACCCTAGGTTTCAATCATTATAAGGCAATCTCAAATAATAATAATAACAACAGCAATACACATTTACATAGTGCTTACTAAATATACACCAGCCAATTCTAAATGCTGACATATGTATACATACATATCACATACATATACATACACACACATATATATACATATGTGGTATATACATGTATATATATATATATATATATACACATGCTCATTTTTTACACTCAAAAAATTCTACAAGATAGGTGCTATTATTATTTTACAGATCAATAAACTGAAACTCAGAGATGTTAAGCAACAATCCCAGAATCAACACTAATAAATATCTGAACCAGATTTCAAACTTTATACTAAAAATGAATCTTTTTTAAGAGATTAAGATAAATAACTGATTTATACACATTGAAATGAATGTTGTGTATCCGACAAAGAGCAAAGTTTGGCAAGAAACTGAAGTTGCTTTAGGTTTTGAATTACATACTCAAATTATATATAAACATAAATATTTTAATTATATGGTAACAATACTAATAAGCTGAAAATTAAGTCACATTTTAAAAGTAATAAATCCTATACATTATACAATATTTTAATAATTATAATTTATCTTTCTTTAGCTGAATAACTTATAATACATTCTTAAAGAGCAAATAAATAATACCTTTAACAACCCTTGTATACTATCACCCTAGAATACTTATAATATAAATAATTATACCTGAAAAAATTCTTCCAAATAGTTAACTGTGGGTTAATAAGGAAGCAAACTTATGTTTGAATTTAATATTTACCTGTGCGCCTACGAGGAAAGTCAACAAACAGATCTTTTGCTGCAACCATCAAATGATCAGATTTCTCCAACACGTCCTGCATCTGGTATTGATCAGAAAGAATCTAGACGTGTGTTAATGACAAATATTATTCAAAAATATATTTACTTTTCAAAATCACAAAGAAAAGGACCATACAAAGGCACAGAATACAAAATAACCATAGGCCACACCTCTCTAAAATCCTTCAGTGACAATATCCTTAAGTACCAGTAGATGGGGCTATTCCAATAATTACTGGTTTATATATATATATATTTAATATATACATATAAACACAATGTACCCCAGTGCAACAATAAAAAAATTAAAAATATAAAAATAAAAAAGATTAACCAAACAATCTTCAATGTACGGTTTAACAGAAGACAGCTGAACTCACAAGAAAATTACCTTCTTATAAAGTTTTCTTCCTATATTTGAAAAAACAAATATAGCCGGGTGCCGGTGGCTCATGCCTGTAATACTAACTACTCAGGAAGTCAGGAGGATTGTGTTCGAAGGAACAGGCAAACAGTTTATGAGACCCTATCTTGAAAAAGCCCTTCACAAAAAAGAGCTGCTAGAGTGGATCAAGGTATAGGCCCTAAGTGCAAGCCCCAGTACCACAAAAAAATAAATAAATAAAATTAAAATACATATATGTGTGTATATATATATATACACACACACACATATATAAGTTTTACTTAACCTTTCCACATGAGAACTAGTATTATATTTTATTTTTAATCTCTATTCCATTCTATTTTTAAAATAATGGATGTAGTCCAGTAACATAACCTCACAATCCATTAGTAAATTATGATCTACAGTTTGAAAAACATGGACTAAAGATAAGAATCTTTGAGTCATAAACTCACAGGTGTTTCAGCCACTGAAGTGATCTCACAATCTACTACACTAACAGGTCATAACCCAAGACTTAAAAAACATGATATAAAATGTGATGCTTTTGTATTTACAAACAAGTTGATTATTTTTATGGTTGAGAGATAGGAATTCAAAAAATACCACTACAGTTGTGCTTCTGATTAGGCACTATCAACATAGGGACTTTGATTATTACATGGTCACAGGCAAGAGTAAAGGGGAGTCAACTCTTATCTACTACCACCAGATGGCATTCTTATGTTGAAACGAATCTCAAAATTAAGAAACTGTTCAGTTTCCAACTCTGACTCAAATCAATAAAGCATCTAGTAACAAATATTCTTATAAGAATTTCTCTATATCATGGAAATAATTATATACAGTTATTCTTTTAGGACACAAAGAGAAAAATGAGTCATATTCTTATTTTTTCCCCTTTTGCTAGGGCCAAGCAGGTCAGTAAGCTTAGCTGTTAAGAATAAAATCCTAAACTTGTTCCTTCCACAAAGAATAAGCTTTGAAATTTTTAAAGCCAAAGATACATTTGGGGGCAGATGATGGGGTTCTAGGCCTAGTCAAAGAATACTAAGCAAAATCTAACCTTTTTAAACTTAAGTTTCCTGATGTGTCAATAGAGGTATAACCACTTCCTCAAACACAGAGGTGCCATAAGTATGTGTGTACACTAAAAGCTTATATGGCACCCTAGAGATGCTATTACAGGATAAATTATATTATCCCATAAACCAAATTTCTATCCCTGGTGAGACATGCAATTAGGATAAAATGCAAATAGATTAGTATAAGCTACCAGTACACTAGAAAAATTATACAAAGCTTATTTCCTAATGGCAATTTTTAAAAGTTTACTATTTTAAAAGGTGGGGGGCACTGACCTAGCAAGATAAAGACATGAAAATGACAGAAGAAGATTAGGGAGGAATAATCTTACTAACCATACTGATACCTGATATTAATTACAATGAGGTCAAGCCATTGCTCTTCTACTTTCTGCTAATCTGCCCAGGTTCCTTAGGACAGATGGTTTGAGTGGCCAAAGATCAGAGTATTATTAGCCTTCTTTTGCTTTCTAGGTTTATCACTCCTCTCATAAAATCCACTCTTGATAAATAAACTGATTTCTATAAGCCCATTTGTATATATTTACTATCCTAGATAGTTTAAAGACCATAAACTTAAAACTTTTAAGTGGTGGTACACATCTTGTATTTTCAAGGATCAGTCAAAGACCCTGGAGAAATATTATTGGCAACTCATCATCCTTGCCATTTTGTTCCATGGTAAGAGGGTCCAAGTCCAACTCAGAGAGAGGGAGGCTTTCGTAAAGATTTTATAAATTCTTAAGAAGCAATCTGTGGGTGGTATACCTTCCTACTTAGCCACCAATATTCTTTCTTCCAGTTTGCCCTTTTATAGCACAACTCCCAAGTTTTAGACAACTATATAGCTAAACTTTCCAACAATCTTTGTAGGAAGGAATGGCCATGCAGTAATTTTCTAGCCAATGGGACATATGCCAAAACTTCTGGATGGTATATTAAAGTCACTTTCTGTTGGCTTACACACAACTGAAGGAAGCTGCAAAAGCCATTCAATATTCTTAGTTAGAAGCCATGAAGTGAAGAACTGCAGGCTCCTCTGACCAGCCACCACCTACCTCTGAACTGCTCCATGAAAACTAAATCTTTGTTTACGTTACTTTTTGCAGGTCCTTCCCAGAAGCTTAAACTGTACTGTAGTACACAACATAAGCATCCACCAATAAAGCATTGGATAAATGCTAGTAAATCTATATAATATCTGGCCATGAAAAAGAAAAGGTAGATTTCCAAATACTGACTTCCAAGATATAGTTAAAAGGAAACACTTAAATCTCACTTAAAGCAGAAGTTCTCAAGCCTTATAGCACACTAATATTATACAGGAGGAAAAAATAAATAAATGAATAAAATTACACAGGAAACTGTCTAAAAAATACCTATGTGGTGCCACACCCTAGGTTAATTAAATCAGAATCTTTGAGCATAGTTATTTTTTTAAAGGAGCTTCCCAAGCATAATTAATTCTAATGTGCAATCAGGGTTAAGAATCACTACAGCAGAGCCAGAGGAAGCAGCACCACCAAAAGAAGGCAAAGAAAGTTTTACTCATCCTCTCACCACTCTTCTTTCAACCTCTGCTTCTACCATATCAGTTACTTGTATTAGAAATTCAGGACATGCACGGGAGCCATGAAAGGGGAAACAAAAGTCCAGAGTCTGATGCCCTCCAAGGGGACTGCCTTTTCCCCAGGTCAGACCTCTGGTTTTAGACCTTTCTGTTGGGTCCAGGGACCTAAAGGACAGATGAGTGAGCATCTCATCCCCCATGGAGAGCACTATGAGCCCTGCACCCTGAAGAGGAGTCACATGGTCTCATAAATCTGCCATGGGGCTGATAAACAGAATGCTCTTAAGGTTATTTCTACCCATAAGGGGCAATCAGACAGCTCACAAAGAGAGCCCACACACGAATCCACGGCCAATGATAAGAACCCACCTGACCCTTACCCTAACCCAGAGTTAAAGTGTCCATAAAAACCCCAGCCTTTACCTGAGCAGGAAGCCACCAGTTTTCTGGTCTCCGCTGCACTGCTCTAGCTGCAGCCTTTTCTTTCTCTAATAAATCCTACTCTGTATGCCAACCTTGTGTCCCATGAGTCAATCAGCTGCCTCACGAGCCAATTCTTTGGCCCATGAAGGCAAGAACCCTCAACACCAGCCCACAACATTTCCATGGAAATAAGCACATAACATTGAAATGTGTGTGACTTAAAGCTTTCTCTCTCTGCCCATTGCTCTTTTCTCAAACTCATGAACACATTTATTTGGGTGATACAATTCTTCCTGATGATGCTTAAGAGTGATACTTTCTTACTTCACTAGAAACCCTAATGAAATTTCTCAAAAGACAGAATATGATATAAAGCTGTTATGAAAAAAAATGAATAAATAAATAAATAAAGTTGCCAAGAAAGGTCATTAAGACAGTCAAGGGCCAAAAGCTTTAACCTGAACAAAGAACAACACTACAAAGCACATTCCCTTACAATGATTTTAGCTCAAACCTTAAAAAAAAATGATTATTTTGCTACTTTCCTCTTATTTCCCACATTGTTTATTCCTACATATCTGGTTACTTATCCAAATACCCTACATCTGGCAAAAGGTCAAGCAAAAGTTAAAAGGCCTACTACCTAGTTGGGTGGGCATGTAACATTCTATTCTATTCTATTCTATTTTCCCTAAGTAATAGCACTGCTATTGAATTCATAAAAAAATAATTATAACAAAACTGTGATGATCACTTTGTAAGTATTCTGTAAATAAAATCTCACAAGAATACAACCAGGCATTTTAAATATGAGAAAATTCAAGCTGAAAAGTCAAGTGAACAAATTAAGGTTACAAGGCTAGGAGTGAAAATTTAAGCCACCAAACTAGACTCTAATCATAATTCTGCTGCCTTTTATAAGTTCACAGGTAGACCACTGTACAAAAATGCAGTAACTACTAGAGTCTCTCTAATGTAAATCAAATAAAGGGAAAAAGAAAGAACCCAATTTATCTCTTTTCTTATACATCTAGGCAAGCACTCTACCACTTGACCCACTCTACCATCTCTTATACATCTACAGAAAATGCATTTTAGCATTACCTCCTTCATGATAGATAATCTTCCTTTCTCAAGACTCAAAGTTTCTGGTTTCTGCTTCTTCCATTTTCTCTTCAAAGCTTTTTCTTGAAGTTCCCAATGTACTAATGCTCTGTTCTTCGACTTGTGTATTTCATGACGACGTATCTACATAGAAGGAAAAAAATAAAAAGGAATGTTTCCAGGAACAAAGAAGATTCCTATTTATGTGATGGGACCACATTTACCACTTTTCATTTCTTCCTGGTACAATATATGCACACATTATTTGTATGTGTATATATAATTCACAGCTAAATTTTTCATAGTCCTCTAAATTCTCAAAAATAATCTAAAACAGAGAAGAACCACTGCTTGGGAGGATTGTGGTTTGCAACCAGCCCAGAGAAGAGGTTCATGAGACCCACCTCAACCAATAGCTGAGCACAGTGGCACAAGCCTGTCATCCCAAGCTACACAGGAGGCTGAAATAGGTTAAGATTATAGTTCCAGGTTAGTCCAGGCAAAAAACTTTGCAAGACTTCATCTCAACAGAAAAAGGCTAAGAGAGGTGGAACACATCTATCATTCTAGCTATGGTAGGAAATATAAAATAGGAAAATCATGGTCTAGGCTGGCCTGGGCAATTTCAAAATAATAAGAGCAAAAAGGGCTGGAGGCATGAAGAGTGCTTATCCAGCAAGTATGAAGCCCTGAGTTCAAACTCCAGAACTGTCCAAGAGAGAGGAGGGGGGAGACAGAGAGAGAGCATGAGCAAACTAAGAGATCTAGCTAAAAGACATACTGAAAATAATATTAATTTCTACTTCCTTTGTACAAGACTATCAAATTAATTTTTCCAAGTCACAGATTAAGACTACTAAAATGGGTGACAAAAACAATTAACGGGTCAAAACTGACATCTTTAATACACACACACACACACACACACACACATACATACATACATACATACAGTGATGGAACATGATGTAAAAAGCACAAAACCCACTAAGTCATCTATGGCCAAAGACACACCTTTTTCATGATAACTGCATCACCACCAAGAATAAATAATGCCTTGTTTTTAAAGCCCTGCAATGGCTTCATGTGGAAGTGGGGTCATGAAGATGTAGAAACCCAGGAAAGCGGAGTTCCTAAGACAGAAGAGATATAGCCACAAGTCTTAAAGAGTTAGAAAGGAGGAGCTCAGGGAAGTAACTGAGGAATAAAAGCAGACATTTAGCTTTCCAAATATGCAAGCATTCAGGAATATGAATACAAGCAAATTTAAAATGTCATCTAATAAAATATACTGATGAATTTTCATCATGTAAATAAGAAATCAATCCATTAAAATACAAACAACCAAATATTATATAAGGATTCTGATTCACAAAAAACAAATGAAGATGATATTTTTAGGAAAATTTTGAATATGGAAAAGTATTTTTATTTTTGTTTGATATGATAATCACATTGTGGTTATGTTTTGGGGATTCTGTGTTTGTTAGGATGGTTACTTGGTTGGTTGGCTTTTTGGTGGTACTGGGGTACAGGACTTTGTGCTTGCTAGGCAGGTGTTCTATCACTTGAGCCACACCTACAGCCCATGTTTATATATATTTTTTAATGCAAATTAAGTATGTAAGTACAAAAGGATGTGCTCTCAAAAGGATTTGCTTTAAGATGTTTCAGCAAAGGAAGAAAACTGGTAAGCGAAGCAACTTTAGCAAACTTTTAATAACTATTATTTCTGGGTAAACAGCACATGAGACTTCTTTATATTTCTGTTTCTACTTTCACCTGAGTTTGAAAATATTTATTAAAAAATGTTAAGTCAACTGGGTATCACTATAATCCTCAATAAATACTTACGGAGCACTTAGTAGGATTAAAACTTATAGGTACACAAAGATATATAAAATATGGTCTCTATCTCTCAAAAGCATTAATAATCTACCAGGGAAATTGTGCATATCCATATAAAGATAAATGATATGCATTAAGTAGTATATACTCAATACCTTATTTAAGTAGTAATTGCAACCACAAGTCAGAGGAGATAACTTTCGAGCAGTTTCAAACAGCAGTACTTCAAACTCACAACAAAGCTTTAAAAATCCAGTGTGGCACTGCATAAGGGTAGACATATAGATGAGTGGAACAGAATTGCGAGTGCAGAACATACCGTTATATTTATGAATAGCTGATTTCTCAACAAGACTGCCACAATATGGGGAAAGAATGGAGTTTTTCAGCAAATGATGCTTGAACTAGATATCCACTTGTAAAAGTATGAAGCTGGACCCCAACCTCACACTACATACAAAAATTAAAATTAATCATAGAACTTAAATATAAGAACTAAAACTATAAAACTTTTGGAAAGAAATATAGGAGTAATTAATCTTTGTGAACCATGTGTTAGGTAGTGTTTTCTTAGATATAACACTAAAAACACAAATGATAAAAGAAAAAACATAACTTAGGTATCATGAAAATTAACTTTCATGCTTAAAGGGTATCATCAAGAAAGTGAAAAGACAACTAAGAAAATGGGAGAAAACATCTGCAAATCATATATCTGATAAGGAACTTATACCCAGAACGTATAAAGAATTTTTTATAATTCAACAATAAAAACACAAACAATTCAGTTTTAAAAATGACAAAAGGATTTGAATTGACAATTCTCCAAAGAAGATACTAGTACAAAAAGCAATAAGCACATGGAATGAGATTCATCATCTTTTCAACACCATTTTTCATGAGGAAAATGCAAATCAAAACCATAATGAGACAACATTTTATACCCACTAGGAGAACTAAAAGTAATGATAACAATGATGTGGAAAAATCGGAAGCCTGAAATACAGATACATGCTACAACATGAATGAATCTTGAAAACATGCTAAGATAAAGAAACTAGATACAAGAGGTCTTTCCGCTGATAAGAAAAATCCAGGATAGGAAAAGCCATATATATAGGAAGTAGATTAGTCATTGCCAAAGGCACGGAGGAGGTGGGCACAGGAAGTGACTATTAATGGTCATAGTGCTTCTTTTGGGGGTGATGAAAACATTCTAAAATTAGATAGTAGTAATGGTTGCACAACTCTGTGAATATACAAAAAAAAAAGCATTAGACAATACACTTTATTTAACAGAGCAAATTTTATGGTATATGAATTAAATCTCAATAAAGCTATTTTTCAAAACCTATAGTACATTGCACAGTAAAGTGACTACACATAAATCTAAAAGAAAAGATTTTGAATGTTTTCTCCAAAAAGATGTTTGAGGAGATAAGTATCATAATTTGGACATGACACAATCAATGCATGTATTAGTATCCAAAAGTATCACAATTATGTCAATTAAAAGTAATAAATTAATTCATTAAATGAAATATAAACCTAGAGTAAAAGCTTTTTAAAAAGTAGGAATTGAACTAGAAAAAGGGGCAAAGTAAGATTTGGATAGGAAGGAAAGAAGGTCTAGAAACTTTTCTAAGTGAGGGAAGCAGCAGGAACTGCAGTTCAAATGTAGAAATACATATGGCATATTCAAGAGAAATGACTACACTGACTAGACCAATATTTTTGCACAAGGAAGTAACAGCAAATAATGCTGAAGAAATCTATAGATAGAGAAGAAATACTGATATCAACAGGGTAATTCTAAACCAGAAACATCTGAACTGTGAACTGAACCAGCTAAAAACTTCTCATACTAACTGACATACCTAGGTAAAATCAGAAAGTCCAGAAGATACACTTTTTTATTTTATATAGTCAAAAACAAAACTAAATATAACTCAACAACTTCCAGAAAGCAACTTTGGTTTCTATTCAAATACAAAATAAAACAATGAAACAGCTTAACTTTTAATGTTCAACTTACCAGCTCTTCAGGAGTTGCCCGATGAACTGTTAGATCATTCACAGTATTCTGCAAAATGAAAAAAAAAAATGAGCCTTGAGGTTTTACGTTTCCTTATAAAATAATAACAGTTTCTGGATTTTAATGGCTGAATATTTTAGGTGTCTTACAGAAAATAAGTATTTAATTATATTAAAACAAGGAATAAAAAATAAAAGAGGGCAGAATATATCCAAGATGAGAAAGCTTAACTAGTCAGAATTTTCAAACTGTATTCCACTGAAATCCAGAATTCCATGAGGTCATTGTAAAGATTCCTAAGAGTAAGTGTGATCACTATAGAAATGTTCAATTTGTGTTCATAAACAACTTAAGCATAGAACCTATTAAAGTAAGAGATGAACTGTATAGGCACTGCATAATTTCATAAAATGTGAAAATAGTTACTTATGTAAAAAGGCACTAAACCAACATGGTCAGGCTACCATGCGAGTCAACTCCAGGAGGTACCATGAATATCTTAGTCCACGTAAACAGCAACCCTTGGAATCGTGTGGGGCACAGCCTGCACAGCTCTAGGTAGCAACCCTAAAAGTTGGGGCTTTCAAAAATGATTATAGCCATTTTGTTACCCAGATTTAGCAAGCAGGAAATAAATTAGAGTTTTACTTCTAAGTGATGAGCAATACAAGGAAAACTGAGTCAAAATAGTCTCTTATATATTCAAAGACTTAACTTTTGGCTATGACTTACATTTGGGTCAAGGATTTTCTATACAAAAACTGAATTTTCCAAAATAACAACTCTGAGGTGACAATATTTATGTTTTCATAAGCATTACAGCCAATCAGATGGCAACAAAACAATCTAAACAGAAAAGTCTCCTGCTTCACTTGCAAAGGCTGTCAATTTGCCTAAGATATCTGGCTTAAGATGGTCACCTGCTACCCAAGTCCAAGAGAATCCCTGAGATCCAAACTCATCCCTGGCTAGTTACTCTCCACAATGGAAAGGCACCTAAAGACTAATGTCCTCCCTTGAAATAAAAAAAAAAAAAAAAAAAAAAAACCTTGAAGTAAAAAAAAAAAGACTAATGTCCAAACCAAACTTTCAGGCTGCAAAAGATACAATCCTCTAGTTGAAACCAGGTGATATTCAGGGGAAGAACCAGGCATCACATATTCCAGGTGCTGGAATGGTGTTCTGTCATTTGAGCCATGCCCTTAGCCTTCATGTTCCATGTACTTAACAGAATCTTATACTGAAACTGACTAGTCTCTGGGGTAAGCAACAAATTCAAACTGTAAGAAAACAAGGATCACCACCCACTTTTTCAGTAAAAACTGCCACCCACATAATTACAGTATCACTGGTTGCTAAGGGCAAATCTAAAACAGGTACCAAGAAAAATTCAGACTTCAGTGACATAGAGTAACTAGTTACCAAAGCAATGAGTTTTCAAAGTGGAAATGAGAGACTCTTGTTTAAGAACACAGCTTTTAAGATTTCAATTCTTCAAAGGAGCTAGAAGTTACAGCCCATTACACGTGCAACCTAAAAAACTCCCCAAAGGATTCTGCTCTTCCCTCCAAGACTAATGATATAACACACCCAGAAACCCATCCAATCCTACTACATGGTGAGCCCCTTGAGAACACCATCATAAGTAACTAAAACCATGTCCTCCACCATAACACTATGGTGACTACTCTCCCACCTAGACTTACATCCCATTCTTGCTTCACTGGAGTTTTCTTCTTCTTTACCTTCAGTGTTTTTCTTCCACTTCCCCGGGAACCATAACGGTTCACTCTCACCAATGACATCTAGGAATAATATCAAAACTTTAAAATACAAGGAAAGGAAATGATTATGCATCGACAGAGGGGGTGAGGAAGACATCTAGGACAAACAAAATCACTCCTAAAACGTCAGAAGAATTTAAGCATAGTGAAAGGAACAGCCTATCAAAATAACTGGTTTTCTCATTTTACAACTAATACAAGGTTGATACTAATAGCTACAATAAAAGAGGTTTTAAGTCAATAACTTATTTATTTGCTTAATAAAGAACTCTGGGAATGCAGAAGTCATGACCTAAAGCACAGAACTAGGACAGTAGTCAGTCTTTGCCACCAGTCATAAAATTCACAATTAGTAGAAAAAATACCCGTACCATAGTAACAATATAAATACAAAGGGAAGGAAAGGGAGGACAAAAGAAAATTGGAGTTCTATGTTAAGCATTTTTAACACTCAAAAACACTACACAGTAGATACACACTTATGTGAAAAGTATATAAATTTTAAAGGACATATAGGCAGGGTACCAGTATATATTTTACATAACCTAAATGGAGTTGATTCTAGATTTTAAACTAGAATTTATAAATTAGCAACATTAGCTTGGCACTCTTAAAATAGTTATGCTATGGACACTGGGTTAAACATTATTTTAAAAATTAGAGAAAGACCCATAGTTCCTGACACATTACTTTTAAAAATGACACATACATGATTTCTATTCCAGAACCTCTCTACCTACAAAAATAATTACAGAACTTCCTACCTAATCCCTTTTTCCCAATTAGACTAAAGCTAAAACTCCAGTACTTTCCTCTAATCCTTTTTTGTTTTGTTTTGGGATTTTGTTTGTTTGTTGTTTTTTGGCAGCAGTAGGGTTTGAACTTAGGTCCTCTTGCTTGCTAGGCAGTTAATGTCACTTAAACCACACCTCACTTTTGCTTCAGGTTCTTTTTCATACAGGATCTCACTTTTGACAGTTTCAGACTGTGATACTCCAACATATGCCTCCAGGGTAACTGAGAGATGGGAGTCTTGCTAGCTTTTTGCCCTGATTTGCCTCGAACCACCACAATCTTCCCAATCTCTGCTTCCCAAGTACCTGGAATTACAGGTGTGAGCCACAACTGGCTTACTATTTACTGATTGAACAGTGCTATGGATAGAATCCAGGGTCTTGAGCAAGCTAAGCAATCATTCTACCATTGAACTACATCCCCATCCCATTTCCTTAAATACTTTACTAAAAAACTGAATCTATTGTAATAACGATACTAAAATCCAAGTGTTTCTCAAGAATATGCTCTCCACACTCATTGCTCTTCTAGAATGTCTCTCTCTGATCAATCACACTCATTCTTTAAACATGGCATCTAATCTCAGGGTTTATAATCCATCAAAGGATATAAATCACATAGAGAATGACAATTAAGTGTTTTTTTACTTGGTTTTTGTGGTGCTAAGGACCAAACCCATGGCTTTACACATGCTAGGCAAGTGCTCTACCATTCAGCTAGCTATACCCCAACAACTAAGTTGCTTTTGTTTTTGTTTTACTATGACTAGACCCTATTTTTCAACTTTTTATTAGCATATATTATTGTGCAAAATAATGGATTTCATTGTATTTTCATATGCATATGAAAATAGTCATCTCTCATCCCACCTCCCTCCTCCTGCTGGTCCCCTTTCTCTTCCCAAATAGCCCCCCTTCTAGTTTCATGTCTTTTTTTTTAAATCTACATTCTACCTGAGAGAAAACATGGTTATTTGTCTTTCTGAGTTTATTTCACCTATTTTTCCACTTCCATCCATTTTCCTGCAAATAGCATTTCATTGTCCTTTATGACTGAATGATACTCCATTATGTATATATACCACATTTCCTTATCTATTCATCTATTGATAGGCACTAGGCTGATTTCATAACTTGACTATTGCAAACAGTGCTGTGATAAACATGAGTATGCAGGTATCACATTTGTATGCTGACTTTGATTTCTTTTGTTATATATTCAGGAGTGGTATAGTAGGATCATATGGTAGTTCTATCCTTAGTTTTTAAGGAATCTCCATACTGCTTTCCATAGTGACTACACTAATTTACAATCCCACCAACAGTGTGTATGCATCCTTGCCAGCATTTTTTGTTGTTTTCTTGATAAGTCATTCTAACTGGGGTGAGATGGAATCTCTATGTAGTTTCAATTTGCATTTCCTTGATAGCTAAAGACACTGAACATTTTTTCTTGTATTCATTAGTCATTTGTATTTTTTTCATTTGAGAACTGTCTATTCAATCCATTTGCCCACTTATAGATTTGATTAGCTATTCTTTTGCTATTTAATTTTTTTACTTCTTTATATATTCTGAATACTAATGTCAGACGAATAGCTGAGAAAGATTTTCTCCCCATTCTGTAGGTTATCTTTTACTGTCATTTCCTTTGATGTGCAGCTTTTAAGAAAATCCCATCCGTCAATTCTTGCTCTTATTTCCCGATCTTCTTGAGTCCTATCCAGAAAATCACTGCCTTCAAAGACCAAATATCTTGAAGTATTTTCCCTGATTTCCTCTAATAGCTTCAAAGTTTCAGTTCTTGCATTAAGGTCTTTGACCCATTTTGAATTGATTTTTGTACAGGGTGAGAGACAGGGATCTAGTTTCAGTCTTCTACTTGTATAGATATCCAGTTTTCTCAGCACCATTTGTTACCAACAACTAAGGTTTGGGTTTTGTTGTTGTTTCAGGGTGGTTTTTTTTTTTTTGATATATGCTATAAAACAGATGAACCTTAAAAATACTATGAGAAAAGCTAAACACAAAAGCCTCATATTGCACAATCCCAAATGCACACAGACATCAAGGAGACTACTGGTTGCCAGGGAGAAGGGAACAGAGTGCCAATGGTTATGGGACTTCTTTTGGGGGTGATGAAAGTGTTCTGGAATTAAATAGTGATTATAGTTGTACAACTGCAAATATGACTCACTGAATTATATTCTTTAACAGAATGAATTTTATAGTATGTGAATATCTCAATAAAGCTGTTATTTTAAGAGATATGAAAAGGAAACTAGTAGATTTTAACCATGAAGACCTTTATCTCCCATTTACTCGACAGAAACATAGAATCATGCAGTGTCAGTAGATGCATGTTACAAATTATGCATCCTTTCAAATTATATAAAGAAAAATGTTTAATGACAGGAAAAACCATAAGAAGTCAAATGCAAAAAGTAGAATATAGAACTGCACACATGGTATATCTTCAATGATATTAATCTGTGCCTTATTAATAAAGTACTTGTGTGTGTCAAGAGCCTCACATTTAACCCCACACCTCTAGGAGGTATGTACTGTCTTGAGATACACTATGGCACAGTGGTTATAGACTAGAATCAGACTGGGTTCACATCTCAGCCACTGACTCTACAATGTAACTAATTAAACATGTAAGGTGTTTGAAACCCCTGCCTAAAACATACTAAGTCTTATTTAAGTGTTGCTGATGATGTCGGTGACAATAATCATTAATTCCTTTCCCAAATGAGAAAAAATAAGGTTTAAAGAAGGCATATTACATTGCTCAAAGTGACACAAACACGAAGAGAGAAGGAAGCTGAACTCAAAACCCAAATATGAATGACACACTAGAAAACTTTGTTAAAATTGAGTTAACTCTGCTTCATTCTATATTTTCCCAACTTTCTAAAATGAGCCTATGAACTCTTAAATATAGGGGGAAATGTTACTTCAAGTTACAATATTTAAAATATTACATTTACTCAGAAGCCAAAATTCTACCAACTCAATTCTGAAAAACCAGTCATGAAGCTGACAGATGCAAAGGCTGCATCTGACATAGGAGAAATCAAAACAGCTGTTAAAAAAAGCCCACCTACTTTTTTCTTTCACACATGAGGTCCTCAACATAGTAATAATTTGTACACTGCTAATAACTTCTAAAAGTAAATACAAAATACCTAAACAGAAAGGGTTTTTTAAGCAAAGAAAATATAAACACACGATCAAATGCTTAAGTATTAATGTAAATGGGACCAGTTATCAATTTTAACATAGGAAATATTATACTCAATGAAACCATATTCATGTGACAAACACAAATAGTGAAGCAAAGATGTGCCCTGTTGCCTGGCAACAGACAACTACCCTCATATAGCTAGTCATAGTCATCCTGAGATGACCCCCAACGAGTCATGCTCTGTAATAACACCTTCCCACTTAAGTTTGAGCAGGACCTGACTTGTTTCAACCAATAAAATAAGGCAAATGTGAGGACAGATATCATTCTTAAGTTATATGAGACTGTCTTAGAAGACTGCAGCAAAAGATGCTCTCCTACTGTCTTGAAGAGGCAGATGGCCAGGTTGTGACTATTGTGGAACAGGCTTGTGGTAGGCAACCCAACTTGCAGGCAATCTCTAGGACCTATGGGCAGCCTTCAATAAGAAACTGAGGGGCAAGGGGCAGGGAAGGGGGCAGTCATACAGTCAACACAAGGAAATAATTCTGCCAACAACCTGAGTGAGACTAGAAGTGGATTTTTACCAAATTGAGCATCCAGAGAAGTACAGACTGAATGATACCTTGATTACAGTGTAGTGAGACTCAAATAGGCCTTGTCTAAATTCATAACCCACAGAAATTGTGAGATAAATAAGGTTTGAATACAGTTTGCCCCTCCACAACTCATGTTGAAATTTGATTACCACTGGGGTAGGTGTAGGGAGATTGGGCTTTAGGAGGTGATTAAATCATTAAGAGGGATTGATGCCATTCTCAGGGCTCTGGGTTAATGCCCCTGTGACTGGATTACTTATTACCAGAGTCGTTATAAAGAGAGAGTACACCTCATGCTTTGCCTCTTGCACAGGTGGCCACTTCCTCTTCCAACTTCCATCCTGTTATTAAGCAGCAGGTGGCCCTCACAGATGTAGCTGTCTAATCTTGGATCTCTCAGTCTCCAGAACTATGAGCTGAATAAACTTCTTTACTCAGTTTCAGGCATTATTTGTTATAGCAACAGAAAACGGACTAAGACAATAAATGTGTAATTGTGTTAAGCCAGTAAATTTGTGGTTATTTGTTACATGGAAACAGGCCAACTCTAAATTGCAGCCTATGCCTGACAAGATCTCAAAGGTGTAACTGAGCTGTTATCCCCTCTCTGGCCTTCCTTTAATCACAAACTTCATGAATTTTAGCACCTGTATTTATTAACCCTTAGTCACTCCTCAGCCTTTTATATAACAAGGGAACCCTGTCCCCACCTTTGCACTGAAAAATGTTCTCTTGAACAACAGCAATAGAGACCATATTTTTCTTAAGCAGGGATTAGATTTTGTGGTTTAACAAAGAAATTTTGTGCCACCTATGAAACCAAAGATCATTAAGTATGCTTAGTTTACTTCTAAAATGTGGGACTAGAGATACTCTGATAGTTCAGAGTGCTAAAAAAATCAAACAAAATAAGCACGGCCCAGAGCATTGACCCCTCTTTGGAGAAAAATCTAGGGTACTAATAACTTCCCTTTTTTTTTTTTGGGGGGGGGTGGTTTGGAACCCTGGGCCTTACACATTCGAGGCAAGTGCTCTGCCACTGCACTAAGTTACATCCCCAGACCTTCTCAGGCCCTTTCTTGCTCTATAGACTCTCACTCCTAGAAGCCCTTTACTCCCTTGGCTTCCATGACATTCATTCTCCTTTTTCTCCTTTTCTTCACAGAATATGTAAGCCTCCTCTCTTCACATAAAACCTAATCAAAGACTCTCATGCAGTTTTATCACAGTCCTTTCATTTTTCCAAAAAATACTCTCTCCCTCAATCCAATAATTATTTTGGGGGGAGCCTACTACATAACTGGCACTAGTTAGGCATTGGAAGTAAAACTGCAAGTAAGACTAGTATGGTACCAGCTCTCATAGAGCTTACTTTCTATATCACCAGGGGGAGTTCACACTCTTCCCCAGTGATTGAACCTAATCACTTGAGGAAGATTACGAATACATCAGGAACACAAACATACCGTGAAACTGAATCCGAAATCAATGACTCACACCTTTCTTCAAAACACCAAATATTCATTTCTAACTGCATACTGTATACAGTATATCAAAACACAGCTCATTATCCACATTATCTCCAAACCTCTAGTTTTTGATACATAATTGGCTGACTCAGTAAACATCTGCTGAATTAAGCTGAATTTACAGAATTGCCATCATTCTCATTCCTACAGTTTAAAACCTGAGCATCATCTCCTGTTCCTTTTTGTCACTTAGTGAGTCAAATGCCATTATCTATTAATTCTTTCCATAAACTGTATCTCTCATTTGTCCACTCCTCTCCATTTCTATTAGAAATATATTTCTCCAGGCTTTCATTATTTCTAATTGGTTTCTCTCTCACTTAATGTCACTCATTTCATTACCTACTCATTCAACAAATATTCTGAAAGTACTTGCTAAGAGCCAGACATCAAATAGAGCAAGAAAACAGAAGAGTCTATACCCTTACATAGAATTTAAATTTCTCGGAGGACCACAATTAAACAACTAATTACAATAAAAAGTCAAGGTGGGAAATAAATCCCATGTGCCTTGGAAGTACCTAACTTGTTCTACACAATGAGAAAAGACTGCCCCCTCTCCCTAATTCAAAACTACTAAGGCTGAAAACTAAAGTATGGAAAAAAAAAAAAGTGGGTGGGGCGGGGGGGAGAATGCCCCAGAAAAGGGAAAACACATTTACAGAGTTTCAGAGGTTCAGTTTAATGAAGACAAACTCGAGAGGGTGACAGGCTAAGAGGAGGCTACAAAGTAAGGAAGACAGCAGATCATGGGGGGTAGGGGGGAAAGCAATTTGAACGCTATGCAACAGACCACAGAAAGCCACTTAAGGACTTAAACAAGGAAGGTTAGGATGGGATTTTGGCATTAAATCTACTCTGACTAGTGTTGGAAACTGACCAAAGGAAAACGAACTCCCTCCAAACACTGTCCCTTCCATCAATCCTACCAAAATATATAATAGAGTATAGATCTCAATCATTAACTTCCTTCCTTCCCAAGATTTTAATGGCACCCCACTGTTGAGAAGATTCCAGTTTCAAAGTTTCCTTCCCATGTGGGCAGACTGACCTTTCTTTCCAGTTTTTTTCTCACATCTCCCACAAATCCTAGGATCAACCTCTCACCTTCACATACCGTTCCAACCATTCTTTTCCCTCTGATTGAAACACCCTTCAGATTTTCACTCCCTAACTTCTCTTCACCCATACCTCTTCAAAACTCACTCAGGCGGCCCCTTCATAAAAGCCCTTTCCTAACATCCATCGATTTAAATGACCCTCGCTGCCCCAAAGTACCCTGAGTAGTCTGTCTCTCTCCTTCTGGACATAAACCCTCTGAACGCCACAAGCCAGCACCCCCAATATTTAGCTTAGTGCAGAAGCCCCCACCCCACCGCAGAAACCTGTGCGCATGCGCAGCACGTCCACTGGTTCATGGCGGAAGCGCTTAGACAGAAACACTCTGAAACGCACACACCCTCAAGATAAGGCCGCTGTCGGGGCTTCAGTGGTAAGGCTCCCCAAGGGACAGAGCTCCGCCCCCGTCCTCCCGCCCTGTATATGGCCCGGTCCCTAAGGTTCGGTGGGCCCGCGGACTGCACGCTTCCATCATTCAACCTGCCTCGCCGTTTTCCCACTGCTGCCTCCGCGGCGACTAAACTTCAGACTCCAGAAGTGCGGAGCGCGCCGCGGGGTACCGCCACCCGCGGCTTCCGGGCTGTTGCCTGGGTTACCAGAGCCCCGCCCCGCGCGTTGACGTAAATCCGGCAAGCCCGTGGCGCCGAAGCTTCTCAAAGCCTGGCACGGGCGCTGGCTCAGGGACCAGAGTCACTGTGTCGCTTGCCTTCACCTGGTGCGCTCTGTGCGGATTTCAGGCCACAGCATTGAGGATAGCCAGGGCCTCGAGAGTTCTCCAAAAGAAACCTGTTGTTCACACCAGGCTTCACAGTATCGCACTTAATTTTTACTTTTACCTACTTATCTCTGTATGTTGATTGCCAGCTACCTGTGTGCTAAAGACTAAGCTAGGTTCAGTGGGAACTAAAAACAGGCAAGGTGCTTGTCCTCAAAAAGCTTATAGGTAGTAGCAGAAAGCTACTAAAGACACAAATGTAAGATTAAAACGGGGAAAAGCAGTAAGAAGGAATGCTAACTAGATACTAAACTTACAGGAATGTTTGAATATTCCTCAGGAAAGTTGAAATGCAAAGATTAATAGGCCACCAGGAAGGAAATTAATGATTGAGATCTGTACTCTGTTATATATTTTGGTAGGATTGATGGAAGGGACAGTGTTTGGAGGGAGTTCGTTTTAACTAGATGATAGTTTTATACTTTCTCTGTATTCAATATCTCTTCCTCTATCCTCACTCCAGCCAATGCCATGCTTCTACTTCATTGATAACATTCATCATAACAAGAGCTTCCATAAACTTCTACTTCAGTCCTCCTACCAGCATCTTTACCCACAGGCTTCATCTTTACCTTCATCTTTAGAAGCTCAATGAAACATGAGCATTAGAAAAAAAAAACTAAAAAACTACAAGGTACATCGTAATCAAATTGCTCAGAACCAGGAGTGAAAAAAAAAATCTTAAACCAGAGGGGAAAAAAACATACACAGAACAAAAATAAGGATATTAATTTCTCATTAGAAACAATGCAAGAAAGTAGAACAACAGCTTAAACATATCAAAAGGAAAAAAGCATTTCAACCTAGAAAGCTATCCATGCAAAAATATCTTTAAAAACAAAGATAAAATGGAAAAATTATACCTGTTGAAACTATTCCAGGAATGGGGGGGATAAAGGAGAATGGTTGAGGGGTAAATTCAAGTTGATATATTTGATACATTGTAAGAACTTTTGTAAATGCTAGAATGTACCCTCCACCCAGCACAATAAAAAAAAATTTTAATAAAGATGTTCCCACAGATAGAAACTAATAGGAATCATCACCAGTAGAGTCCCTCACTATGAAAAATGTTAAAGGAGGTACTTCAAGCTGAAAGAAAATTATACCAGATGGAAATCTGTGTCTACATGAAGGAATGAAGAGCACTAAAAATGATAACTACTGGGGTACAGATACAAGATTATATTTCTTATTATTTAAATCTCTTTAGAATATAATTGGTTATTAAAAAATATAGAATTTATTGTGATGTTTATAATATATGTAAAAGTACAATGCCTTGTAACAATAGCATAAAGGCCAGATAACACAAATAGAAGTTCAAATGGTATTGCAATACCATTTGAAGCTATGCTGTAATAAGCTGAAGATGTATACTGTATACCCTAAAACAATTAAAAAGTTATCGCTACCAAAAAAGATAAAGAATAATAAAACAAATACCTGATTAATCTAAAAGTAGGCAGAAAAGAAAGAAAAGGAAATAAGGAAAAGATGCAAAGGCAATGCAGCAGAGAAAGGAGAGCTTTTTTTTAATAATTGGATATACATATGAAAAATAATTGATCTATACCTCCCACAACATTCAAGAAATTCATTAAAAGCAATTTGTAGACCTAAATGTAATACCTAAAATAAAACCCTTAAGAAAAAACATTGAAGAAAATCTGTGAACTAAGCAAAAATTTCTTAGACATGATATCAGCAGTAAACCCATAAAATACTAAATTGATAAATTAGATTCAATCAAAATTTAAAGCTTCTCTCCAGTTCACCTGTTAAGAAAGCAAAAAAGCCACAGACTGGGTGAAAAATCTTTGCCAAGTATATACTTTAAATAAAACATTTTAAAAACTCTCAAAATTCAACAATAAGAAAATAGGATATGTTCAGTGGTGCTCAATGTCATTAGTTATCAGAGAAATACAAGTTAACACCACAGTGAGTTACCACAACACTCCTAATTAACATGGCTAAAAATTAAGAGTGACCAGACCAAGTGTCATTGAAGATGTAGAAAAAGCACACCTTGAATACATAGCTGTCAGTAATGTAAAATGGTTCACAACTTTGGAATATAGTTTAGCAATTTCTTACAAAGTTAAAACACACTAACATATGATCCAGTCATTCAATTCCTGGATCTTTACTGAAGAGAAATGAAAATATATGTTCTTACGTGGATTTATGCATGCATTCCTGTCGCAGCTTTATTTGGAATAGCCAAACACTATTATCTCAAACCAAATATTTATCAACGGATGAATGGAAAAATACATTGTTGTATTCATACAAGAGAACATTATTCAGTAACAAAAATTATTGAGCTATTAATACAGCATGAATGTATCTCAAAATAATTATGCTGAGTTAAAGATGCCAAACAATGGAAGAATACAAACTCTGCAATTCTTACATAAAACTCTACAAAATGAAAACTAATACAGTGACAACAGATGAGTGGTTGCTTGGGAATAGAATGGGGGGAAGGAAGGGGTAAGAGAGAGTTAAAGGAAGAAGGAAACGAGAATGTGCAATATTATCTTAATTGTGGTGACACTGTCAGTTATGTGTATATAACAAGGGTGAGAATGTGTGTGTGTGTAAAAACATTAAATTGTATGCTTTAAATGTGTGAAGTTTTTATGTGCCTACCATACCTCAAGAAAGCTGTTTATTTGACTTTCTCTGGTTGCTCCAGATATGGTCCACATGTACTCCCAAACCATAAGATATCCTGCTACTGGTTAATCCACCTCCAGCTTCCCCTTGCCAACATCTAACCAAAGAACTCCTGAAGAGTTCCCTTTTTTCATTATAAACTCTTCCTGTTGCCCTATTAGGGATGTGTGTGTGTGTGTGTGTGTGTGTGTGTGTGTGTGTGTGTGGTGGGCCTCAAGAATTCTACCATGACCTTTGAGTCATTGACAAATGCAAGTGATGATGACTAGATCACTTGCTATATCAAGCTCTGAATAAATTGTCTACCTCTATTCTCATTTGAGAGATCTTTAATACTTCCACAACTGTGTGTTATGTTTTTATTATATTGATTTATTTTTATATTGAGAAAACCCCATCATGAGTACCACTGTAATAATAATACTTTTTTTATTTTATAATTTATAAAATGTAAAGATAGGTAAACAAATATAGAGAGACAAAAAAAAATAGGGAAGTAGCAGTCATGACCAAGTCCTGACAATTCTGGGCAACTACTGCAGAAGTTGTTGGTCAAGTTTTATTGTCATATGTGGTCTGGCTGTTGTCGTTTTTCAATTTTTAGTCTCTCAGTCCCTTCTTTTGGTCATTCTTCCACTTGCAAGATTACGACCAATTCAGGGAAGTCCTGGGGTTCAGGCATGATTAAAGAGATAGTAAAAAGGAGGACAAAGGTGAAGGTACCTCCTCCAGGACAAATGAAGGCATCCATTCAATGTTTGATCTTGGTACTTGGAACTTGCCTGTTCCCTGACCTCTAAACCTTTGCTTAAGAGTAATTGTAATTCCTGTCCCCATCTCTCCGATCTTAATCTGCTAGGCTACCTGCCTTTCCTGCTGATGCCAGCAATACAACTGATTGCTTGCAAAAATATTTTTTGGCCATTTGGTGTACTCAATAAAAGCTGCAAGGCAAACGGATTTGGGGAGCTAGCTAATCCCAAGCTAGTCTTCCCCTTGGTTTCTCTTACACTGTTTCCTATATTCAAGTAATCTTTCATCCGCCATTTCAGGTGTGCTGGTCACAACCCGGCAGGGAAGTCTAGAGATGCATATCTCCATCACTTTGGAGTTCTATAATTATTTCCATAGTCAACTATATTACAAGACCTTTCTGACCCTTCTGTTGTGTCATCATCACAATCAGCAAGTGAAAGAGAGTAGCTGCACAGAAACATTTTAACACTTTAGAAAGAATACAGTGAACTAACATCATAACAACTAAGACACTAACAATAATGTTTAATAGTACCTGTAGGACCTTTCAGAACCAGGATCCCCCAACTGTCCAATCCAGGCCAAGAAAACAATTAATAGGCCATCTATCTTACATAATCAATTTGCTCTTTCCTTACGATGTTGCAAAGCCTGTTCTAACTTGCCTGTTTCACTGATCAAAATACAAGAAGAAATATTAGCAATAGCACAGACACCCCCATGACAAGAAATCAAGAAAAATTCAGTCATCCATTACTGTTCATGCAAATGAACTGAGACTGACCCGTGTTCTCTCTAGGGCTGAAGTGATCTCCTTAACAACTTTTACCAGAGTCACTTTTGCCTACAGTATTTTCTATTTGTGTGATTCCCACCATTGAGAAGACTGCTTTGATTATTCACATAAATGATGAATTAGTAATTCCTCCAGGTCCCGTACTTAAATAATCAAGCTCCTTTTGGAGCATGTATTTGAGTCAGAATTTCTGTCCTTGGTGGTTTGTAGAACCAGTGTCTCTGTGCACAGACAAGACTTGGAATACTACCACTAAAGTGCATGGAGTGTTAGTCTGAGGCAAAAAGGGCCATATGTCCTATAGGGGCACATGCAGATCCAAGAAAAAAAAAACATGACATGAAGTCAAACCAAGGTTACATATTAGTATATTATTGTGGTTTAGATATGAAGTATTCCCACAAAAAGCTCTTGTATTGAAAGTTGGATCCTTAGTTGGTGGCACTATTGAGAGGTGATTGGAACCCAAGGGCTCTTACCTAATCAATGAATTAATTCTTTGATGGGTTCCTAGCATGGCATTTTTGGAAGGGGGACCCTAATGATAGACCATGTCCCTGGACTTTCCTCACTCTGGGCTTCTTAGATGCCATGGGGTAAGCAGTTTTTGCCACCATATTCTGCCTCACCACAGACTCAGAAACACAAATCCAACTAGTCTTGGACTGAAACCTCTGAAACTAAGAGCCAAATAAATCTTTCCTCCTTTTATTTCTGTCAAGTGTCTGTCACAGTGACAAAAAGCCTGACTAACACAAATATGTATTAGGCTTCTGAAGGTGATCCGTCTGCTTAGAAGGTTGTTGTAGAAATACCTTGGATCTGATTAGTATATTTTAATAATTGGAGGGTTTTTTTTTAGAAGGGAAACTAGCAAAGTCATAGGTTAATGTGTTTGTCATTTGTCCATGTAGATATAGGTGTAACAGACCTTATCTATAAGTCCCTACAATCCCATTTGATGATACTAAATCCACAGGTTTTTATTATTGGGGTCCAATAATAGATGGCATATCTGTTATTGATAATAAGATTGATGGTAATGGCTAGAATTGTGTTAGAATTAGCATGTTCTAATTTAGCAATTATAATGACAAGGAGGGGGGAAGAGAAAAGGGGCCATTTTGGGCCAGTGATCTATAATAAATAAGAAGAATGCTTATCAATAAGCTGGTTGAAAACAAAACAGGAAATAGCGAGCTTGGCCCAAGGTCTTGGGTAGAAGCTGTCCATTCAGAGGTCATCTCCTTATTCCTAAGATCTTGGGTCAAATGCCTATTCCCAGAGATAGCCTGCTTCCTGAGAATTTTCAGTTTGAGAGCTCCTCTTGGAGTAGTCTTCCAATAGTGTGGAATTTTTTCTTTAGTTATTGCTATGGTTTAGATCTTAACATCCCTAAAGGCCCATGTATTAAAGATTAGTCCCCGGGTTGGCAATATTGGGAGGTAGTGGAACCTTTAAGAGATGGAGCCTCGTAGGAGCTCCTTAAGTCACTGGGGGCGTGCTAGGAAATTGTGGGCCCTTTTCTTTCTCTCTTTTGTTTCCTGGTCATGAGATGAGTAGTTTGCTTTGCCACATGTACCTCACCATTGCCATTTGACATGCCACCAGAAGCCCATATCAATATGTCTACCAGATCTTGAACTAGAACCTTCAAACTGTGAGCCAAATTACAACTTTTCTCTTCATAAATTATCTCAGGTATTTCATTATAAAACCATGAAGCTAATTACAATTGTGAAACGTGAAATCAAGGATTGGCTTGATAGAGTAATAGCAATAGTACCTGATAAAATTCTTTCCAACAAGGCTCAATTTTTATCCAATGTCTCTTTCTATAAATGAAATTTTCTGGTTGATGATCAAGAAGATCCCATTTCAGAAGATGCTATGACCTCAACTTGTTGATAGGACTAGGTAGAGCACGAGTCCCTTGCAATATTTTACCAAATCTGCATGCAGCAGGAAAGGGTCTAATAGAGGTGAAATTTCTAAATGCATAGGCCTTCCTATTAAGGGTTCGCATGTGTTCTCAAGAGAATGGAACATGTGGCCATAAGAGCAAGCAGGAGTACTTTTAGCCAAGAAAGCTCAATGATTTCTGAAAATTTTGCTCATTTTAATTTAAGGATGTCATTTGTTCTTTCAACCTTTGTAAAAGTTTGTAGTGGTAAGGGCTTCATATTAATTGAGAAAGGATAATGCCTTAAAAAGTTCTTGTTTATTTATTTATTGGTGAAACTGTGGTTTGAACTCAGGTCTTTTCACTTACAAAGCAAGCACTCTACCACTAGAGCCACACCTCCAGTGTATTTTTCTCTGGTTGTTTTAGAAATTGGGTCTCACAAACTATTTGTCCTGGCTGGTCTTGAACTGTGACCCTACTGATCTCAGCCTGCCAAGTAGCTAGAATTGCAGGTATAAGTCACTGGCACCCTGCCAAAGTTCTCTTTTATAATGGTAAACTATGTGCCATAATTACTTCACAGAATAGTTGGTGTATCCCAGGTTGGAAGCAGAAAGTTGAGCAACTGGAGATTTTCAGCAAGAAAATCATTTAGCCCATTCTGAAAATAGAGAAATCCCATCTGAAGGTGTTCAAAGACTCCTTAAGAATTTGGCTCTTCCCTCTTACACTGTTGGTGGGAATGTAAACTAGTACAACCACTCTGGAAAAAAATTTAGAGGCTACTTAAAAAGCTAAACATTGATCTACCATTTGATCCAACAATACCATTCTTGGGGATATACCCAAAAGAATGTGACATAGGTTACTCCAGAGGCACCTGCACACCCATGTTTATTGCAGCACTATTCACAATAGCCAAGTTGTGGAAACAGCCAAGATGCCCCATTACTGACAAATGGATCAAGAAAATGTGGTATCTATACACAATGGAATTTTATGCAGCCATGAAGAAGAACGAAATGTTATCATTCCCTGGTAAATGGATGGAATTGGAGAACATCATTCTGAATGAGGTTAGCCTGGCCCAAAAGACCAAAAATCGTATGTTCTCCCTCATATGTGGACATTAGATCAAGGGCTACTTAGGAGATGGAGATTGGGAGGATCATGGTTCAAGGCCACACAGGGCAAAAAAGTTCCTGAGACCCCCATCTCAACCAATAGTTGAACTCAATGGCACATGCCTGTCATCCCAGCTACTGTGGGAAGCATAAATAGGAGGATCATGGTGTAGGCTGGCCTAGGCAAAAAGCAATATAATATGTCAAAAATACCCAGAGCAAAAAGGACTGGAGGCATGGCTCCAGTGGAGAACATGAAGCCCTGAATTCAAACCCCAGTACTGCTGCAAAAAAGAAAAAGGAAGGAAGGAAGGAAATGAAATGAGAAAAGATACTAATCAATATACTTTTATCATTAATAGATTCATGGAGAAGTTCAGCTAATAACCATTTGAAATCACCTAGTGCCACCAAATGGCCATTTTATGAGTGCCAAGGATTATATGAATGATGGATACAATCACATTTTTTTTCATTCTTCCTTTTCCAAGTCAGGCATTAAATGCTCATATTATAAAATGACATCCTGTATTCTGTCCAGAGATTTATCTTTTAAGGAGTTAGTTCGGATATCCTTAAGGCTACTTGTTTGGCAAAATAGTATGCTAGAGCATTTCCTTTAGCTTCCATGTTGTCTCTTTAGACATGGGCATCAATCTTTATGATAGCCACTTCATTGGAAAACAGGAGTGTATGTAAAACTTCCCCAACATGTGCATTTCTGGTGGGAATCCCAGCAGAGAGGAGAACACTTTTTGTTTCTAAAACATCATTTACTACTTCAGAAGGACACCTGCTACCTGATACATGTTTGCTCCCTGATCTTTGGTTATTTGATCAATTCTGCAATCTGAGCTGATTTTATCTCAAGTAAACAACTATCTTTTAAAGAAAAAGCTCAAATAGTAGTAGCATTTTTGATAACTCAGCAATCTCCAGTTTCAATTTTAAGGTATAATTCATCAACAAATGTTACAAGGTCAAAATTCTCAATGGAAGTTACTTATGGTTTCTATACCTTTACTTATAAGGTAAGACATTCATGAGTTTCCTCTTCTTTTGATAAGGTCAGGAGACTGGTAGGATTCAAAGTGCTGCAGAAGTGCATATAATGTGAGCAGCATAAGATAGCAGAAACTCATGAGGTTAATAGACTAACCAAGAAGTGTATGTGTCCTCAGTTATAAAATCTGTCCGTTTGAAGAAACGTAACATCAAGCAGGAAGCCATGAACTAACTCAACAAGTTTTATAGTGGCAGTATTGCCCTGAAACAACACCTTTGCAACCGAATTGAGGTAGAAGCTATTGTAAATGAATGGATTTTTGATAGTTCTTATGAACTTGCTAAACACCTACAGGTTTGTCCAGAACACTCATGCACAAATAGACAAAAGAGTTGTTTGGGGTTTTTTTCCCCCCTACTCAAGGATGCTAAGGGAAAGAGGCTGTTGAAAAGCCTTCTTCAGATTATAGAAGGCTCATTAAGTACTTGGGCTCCCAGAAGAAGACTCTTAATGGGGTCTTACCCACCCATAAAGAAGTGTCACAATTTCAAAAAAAAAAAAAAACAACTTAGCACCTATTGTCAAAAATATCCAGTTGGACCTAGAAGTCATTTCAAGTGTAATTTTGTGAAGGTCTAGAAAAGTTTACATAGTGTTTAGCCTAACCAAAGAAAATGCTTATCCTCCTAAAATAGGGCATGGCCTAAATCATGGACTGTTTTTGCAAAATAGTGATTTATCTATTTTGGAACTTTATGTCCCTTTTCTACTAAGGCTGAGAATAAGTAAATGGAATCCTTTTTATAGGCTTCTGTGGACAAGGTAAGAGATCATGTACATAGAGTATCAGAACTGAACAACAAGGGAAATTTGGATTTACTTGTTCTTGATTAAGGGCTTAGGAAAGATAAAGGTTTAAGTGAATACCAGGGGCCTAATAATCCCTGAATAATATTGTCCTCTTGGATAAAGGCAAAAAAGGTATTAACTATCCTGGTGCAGGGACACACTGGAAATAAAGCAGATCAATAATCCCTACAATGAAGCAAGTAATTTGAAAAGGAACTGATTACAGGTTAATATTTGGGATAGGTACTAATGGGAAGTGAGGGGAAAAAACTTTTTTCTGTGTCCCTAAGATCTTGAGCAAATCAATTTCCTTGTCCATTTAGTTTCTTTACTAACAGTGCAGAAATGTTTCAAAGCCTAGTACAGTTTTGAAAAGGCCTTTGAATCTAAAGCCTTTGACAATATGTTTGAGGCTTTCCTTTGTTTTAACTTCAAGGGATATTGGAGAAGTTTGAGTAACAGTTTGATAGGATCTTTCTAAACTTTAATAGATTCTGCTCCATTTATTTTTCCCATGTCAGTGGAAATTTTAGCTCATAGAGTGTCAGGTACAGTGTCAAGACCTTTATCAGGAGTATACATCAAGTATGGTGGAGAATGAAAAGATATACAGAGCAGAAACAACTGGATTGTGAGAAGAGTCCTCTGAAACCTCATGAAATAGCCTCCCCTGGTGTATTTTTAAATTACAATTCCATTCACAAAGCATGTCTCTCCCTATAAAATTGTAAGAATGATATTCTAGAGCCCAAAAGAATGTTTTTCAGTCAAAGGTCCAAGAGTTATAGTTAAGGGCTGATAGACAATAGAAATCTGTGGTTATTTGAAATAGCTACTTCTATGCTATGTTTAGTTCTAGGAAGTCCTAGGAAGACATTAAGCTATGTCTTAAGGGTGTCATGTAGAAAGATTAGTGTGGTCAGAAGGTATTTTTAATCTACCCCAAATCTCTTATAGTTACATTTTGCTTATTAGTTTGTTTGTTTGCATGAGTAAATAATGGACTAAATAACTCTTATTAGAAAAGTTTCAGTATGTCTTTTCTTTTTCTTGGTGGGACTGGGATTTTAACTCAGGGCTTCACTCCTGCAAAGCAGGCACTCTACCATTTGAGCCACACCTCCTATGTCTTTGTTGAAACTTTGACCTATTTTTCTGGTTCTCTTGTTTTGTTTTGACTCTCGGGTTTATTGTGGCAAGAGAGTCTCTGAAGGTCCCTTTCTGGGTCAGTCCAATCAGCTTTTGCCATTCAGGATTTAGCATCTGAGAGTCTAACCAACATACATACAAGTTGATATGGGCCAGTTACCCCTGAGCCATATGTACCCCCAAAGAATTCCATATTCTTCTATAGGTATTTGTTCTTCTGTTTGGGTTTGGGAAAATCTTTAATTATAGCTTTTAATTCATCTTGGGTCCAAGGTTTAAATTCTACAGTTGTTACTGGGCATGGTGGTACATCTGTAATCCCACCACTCAAGAGGCAAAAGTAGGAAGATCACAAGTTTGAGGCCAGCCTGGGCTACATAGTGAGTTCCAAGCTAGCCCAGGCTACATGGTGAGAATCTATCTAAAAAAAACTTAATAAAATAATGAATTCCACAATTGCCTGCATGCCTGGCATACGAGAATGATGGATACTTACAGACAGATGGCATTTGGGGTTTTAGGACAGTTGCTGCAGAAAGGTAGTGGGTCTACAGAAGGGGAAGAAGAAAAAGAGAGGTTAAGGGAGAAGAGGAAGAACTGAATACAGAGAGACAAGAGGAGAACAAGAAAAGTAGGATTTACTATTCTGTGTTCTATTATTTTTTGGTTTTTGTCTCTGAGACAGGGTCTTGCTATGCAGCCTTGACTGGCCTTGAACTTGCCATCTTTCTGCATCAGCCTTGATAGTGCTGGGATTATAGGCATGTGCTTGGTTACATTTTTTAAGCTGTTGTTTGTTTGATTGGTTGGCTGGTTGGTTTTGATGGTATTGGGAATTGAACTTAGGGTCTCAAGCTTGCCAGGCTAGCACTCTATCACTTCAACCACACCCCCAGCCTTGTGACAACTCGTTAACACTTCCAGATAGCACAACACAAAACAGAAGCAGGAGAGAGCAAAAAAGGAATAAAAAGAAATGGCCTGACTCCAACAAAGATGTTGAACAATGGGAACCAATAGCAAAACCTGGGTAACAAAATGAGATGAGATAGTCTAACAATTCAAAGGCAAAGACAGCAGATTCAGATGCTGTGCTGACCTAACATATCAGATGCAAGCAGCAAGTCACAAGGACCTTGGTGAGTAACCACACCTGGTAGATAACCAGAGTCCACAGTGAGGGCACTGCAAATAGTACCTCTGTGGAACCTTCAGGAAAACTTACAGAAATAAATGAAGATTACACAAATGAAAACAAATAGAGATGTCCAGAGCTGGCAAGCAATTCATCTACCACAAGTGATGGCAAATATTCAAAAGCAGGCAGTGTGTGAAAAAGCTTTATATCTAAAAAAAAAAAATGGGGAGGAAGGTTTCAGGTAGGTTCTGGTTTGATATTGGTGTGGGGAAACTGAAGGCTGGCTAGAAGAAGGGCCCTTTATGGTTTGGGAAGTATGCCTGGCTTCCTCTGATTGAGCCTGTGTTGAAAGCAGGGCAAAAGCTGGGAAATGTGACTCAGTGAACTAGTCCTAATGTCTGTACCATTTTCTGCCAAGGTTGTGGTTTGGCATTCTGGACTGGGTAATGCTAAGGTTGTAGATTGACTGTTGAGCTGAATATTGTAGAAGGTCAGAGTTCTATTGCCAGTACCCATTTATATATTTAATCTTTCCAGTAGGATTTTGGCATTGTTGATATTAAAAACAGTTGCCTGATGGACCATATTTTATATTTTAGTCATCCAATAATACTTGTTTGTAAGGTACTTTAAACCTTTAAATATCCTTTTAAATACATTCTTCCCCCTTTAATCTTTACAACAGTCTGTGATTCTGAGATGTTAATTACCTAATGTCACTTCATGGATTTGGGCTAGAATAAAGATTAGATCATAGCAGAGAGTCATCTAAAATATATAATTCAAATTTTCTGGTGTAAACACCGCCTATAATGGCTTTAAAGTATATTTAATTTTTATTTAATACTAATTTCATACTGATAAAGGATCTGTTCCAATTGCATCTAATTTCATGGCTTAAAGATAGGATAAAACCTTGAAAAAAGGTTCAGAGCTCCCTTCAAATATCTACAAGACTGCCGTGTGAAAGAAGGGTCAGATTCATTTCTATGGCTTCAGAGGATTGAACTAGGACAAAGGAGTGGAAGAGAGGAAGATTTCAACAAGGTTATGAATTATCTTTCTAAAGATGAGACTTGTCCCCAAAGGAACATGTTGCCTTGTGAAACAGCCTGTTCTTCATGTCTCATATGTTTAGGTAGGGTTCCACGATCCTACATCTCTAGAGACCACTTGAACTAGCTATCCTAACTAACCTCAAAGGCCTTCATAAGTTTCAAGTTCATGAAATTTGCTAGACTTTGAAAAAGATGCATAGACATTTTCAATACAACAATACAAAGATGTTGAAGTTCTGGATGAAAATATTATATTTCTCAAAAGCCTTGAGCTTGATTTTAAATTTTTACTCCAGGCTTTTCTTTGAAGTCATATTTTTGCTCACATGCTCATACATTTTAAGAACATTTTTTAAAAAGTGAACATTGTCCTAGTAAGGAATTGTTTATGACAATCTTTCATCAGCATTGTTTTCTGATTGCACAGTTGTAGAACTTTCTACCAAAGTTATTCCAATTATTTTTGATGTTTTAATAAATTATAGGAATTCAATGAAGTCCACAAACGCCTCCTGACAGCTGCAAAAGCTTTAGGTCAGAATTTGGACAATGCCAAAATCCTATTGTGAGAAGCTGAATATACAAACAGCAAGCACTAAGATTGTAATCTGTAATCTTAACTCTTTGAACAATATCATTTTCTTCTTTATTGATTCTTTTTAATGTCCCTCCAGGTTAACAATTATATTCTTTTCTAGTTAGCAAGTAACTTAATGCTAAAATGAAACAGTGAGTCCTTTCTCACACTTAAATTGTGACTGTTTTTTTTTCTGAAGACTTCCTATGGATCCTCCCTTACTCCACTCCTTATGTACCTCTGTGAGCCTTTAAATCTAATCCACCAATTTTGGAGGAGGTATAAAAAGGTTTTGTTTTTAATTCTCTGTTTTATTATTTTTTATTGAGTACACTGTTACAAGGGGTTTTCATTGTGATAATTCCATAAATTTTGCCTCCCTGGCATTTCCATTTTGTAATGGGTTGTGGCTTCTGTCCTTTAAAAAACAGTAACAGAGGAAGTTGAACTGATCAAAGTAAAGTATATTCACAGCTGGGGGATACATGGAGAAACCCCTTGAACATTGACTTTGGAATTAAAAATGAAAACCAGGACTGTAAAATAGGTATTGTGGGGGGGGGGCAGTACTTAAGGGAGGGGGAGGGGAAATGGAGGAGATGAAGGTGAGGGAATATGATTGATGGACTTCATATACATATATGAAATAGAACAATGAAACCTCTTGCAATTTGCTTTAAGTAGGTCTGGGAGGATGTTGCCAGGAAGAGATGACAGGGGCAATCTAACCAATGTACATGTAAGGCTATTCGGAATTGACAATGAATATGTGCTAATAAAAATGGGGGAAAGCGATTTAGAGTCTGGCATAGTGGTTCAGAGCTGTAATCCCAGCATTTCGGAGGCTGAGTCAGGAAGATCATGAGTTCCAGGCCATCCTGGGGCTACATAGTGGAACCCCATCCCAGAAAAAGAAAAAAGAAAAAATCCAGGGAATTCTTGGAGAATCTGGAAGAAGTCCCTGCAGAGGTAAAGCAGGCAAGAGGCTGGAGCAGAAAGAAGTGCCTTCAGCATAAATCTAGTTTCTCTGAGTCTACTTTGACAGCTTCCGGAATCAGACTTCAGGCAGAGCTGGAAATTGTCCTCCTTCCCCTATCTATTTTTTATTACTGTACATATTTACATACATACACATATGGCGAGGGATAGGGAAAATGATGACGTGAGGCTGTCCTTGGAGAATAGAAGGTAACAAGGAAATAAAACAGGTGTCGGAGAAGGAGTTCTATTAAAGAACGGAGACTAGAGAATAGCCATTCACACCCGCAGGAGTTCTCTGCAGGTAGCAACCTGCACCCTCTTGGGGAACAGGTTATTTTGCTTTCTATTTGCTCGCCTGCAGCCAGGGTGCACGTTTAATTTGAAACGGCCCTTATCTCCCCCTCGATGACTGGTCAAGTTGATTTTTCTAGACAAGCAAATATTTCTTTTTAATGTCTCCGATGCCTTTTTTGCTGTTATTTTGTTGAGGTCGAGGGGGTAGAGATCAGTGGGAATTCTGTCTGAATAAATGGGACTCTCAGCTATGAGAAAGGGAAGACTTAAAAGCCGAAGGGGAAAGCAGCAATCCCCCGCCCCCACTTGTCTGGTTCCGGCAACTCTCCACCCGTGACCTCCCTTGGAGACCCCAGGCTGCACATCAATATTTGATCGTCCCTTCGCCAGCGCTCAGCCAGCACTCGCCGGCGGGGCTGGCCAGACGTCGCTCGCGCTGCGCTGGAGCTGGCGGGCTCCCGGCCCCGCACGCGGCTTTGGGAGGACCAGCTGTAGGTTCGGCCCCTCTCCAGGGTGGCCCTGCCGCGGGGCTCCGGTGCCCCCCACCATGCGCGGCTGCCCGCAGATCGCGCTGTTTTGCGCCCTGCCCTGCGCGCTGCCCTGGCTCCTGCAGGCGGCGGCGCCCCCCACGCAGTCCCCAGCGCCGCGCCTCAATCCCCACGACCCCGCCAGGGGTGCCGATTTCGATCACGTTTACAGCGGGGTGGTGAGCCTCAGCACCGAGAACATCTACTCCTTCAACTACACCAGCCAGCCTGGCCAGGTAAGACGCTCGCTCTCTCGTTCCACTCCTACAACTTGCCAGATAGCAGAACTCCCTCGCTGCGTTGGGGTCCCCTGAGAATTGACCTCTGGAGACCTCGGGGACTAGGAAACCCTCATTCCCTTTCCCCTGAGAATCAATCTCTGCTATGCCCCAGCTGCGACAGACAGCCAGTCTCCCGAGGACAACTCCCCTTCACCTCGCGCCGCCCCAGACTCTGGCACTGACATTTCTGGGCTTTGCAGAAGCAGGTTCCCCGGCATCTTCTGCGGGTCCTGGCTCCTCACTGGGCCTTTCTCTAGGAAAGTCGTGATTTCTAGGTTTGCAGGAGGGTGGGGGAGGACAGAGCTCTGTTTCTACTCCCACTCCGGGAAAGGAATCTCATTTCCTTTGGATGATTCAAGACCCTTCTATTTCATAGCGCATGGGGAGGGAGAGCTGCTTTATATCTAAAATGGAAATCGTGTGAGAATGGATGCAAGCTGCAGAACCTCTGTGTAGTCCATAGTCACTTCCTGCGTTTCTGTACCATTCTAACAGTAGGTGCTTCAGAGAAGCTAGAAGACCTGGGTCAAAGGCATTGGAGCTGCAGCTGTCAGCTGATCTGTAGAGGCTTTGATTTTAAAAATGGGTGAATAATTGTGTGAAAGTTCTAGGTCTGTTACTGTCAAGAGTTGACGTGAGGTGGGGGGGGGTGTCCAATAACTAAGCCTTTGACATATATACTCTGATTATATAATGTAAGAAAATGCATATCTTTTTCCCTCAACTATGGTAAGGTACCCGGCAAGGGGGCGGGGGGAGGAGAGAAACTCCAGTGCTCTGGATCTTCTTCCCATGAAAATGTGATTATGTACCTTACTGTGCCAATATTCCTTACTCCTCTGAGAAATTACATACCCAGATGATTTCAATACCACTAAGTGCCTCCCTCCCTGATTCTCACTCCAGATCATAACCCTCCTCCCCCTTTGCTTCAGGTAGAGAAGGAGGCTTATATTGAGGGTATGGGCCCAAGTCATTACTCTCAGACATCTTTCCGTGTGCTTGGTGAGGAAGTGCCCTAAATCTCCCATCTCCAGTCTGGCACCAAATCCTACTGCACTGTCCCCACAACCCTCACCTCACCCATCCTCCTGGAACTTTAGGTTGTGTGTCCTGTCCTAAGCAGAGTGGTTGTGTGGACACAGAGTGGTCTGTGTCCCCATTGCAGACAAGTGGGAGGGGCACTTTTTATCTCCCAAACTCCACCTGAGGTACTTCTTCCTACCCAGTGTGGGATGCCCACCACTGGCTAATGTATCTCACAGAAGGGATGTTCCTAGCCCTGTGATCCCATGATCTCTAGGGTGCAGTGTCCGAAAACCCCATGATCTCTAGGGTGCAGTGTCCGAAAACCCCATGATCTCTAGGGTGCAGTGTCCGAAAACCCCATGATCTCTAGGGTGCAGTGTCAGCTTCACCCAAAATCATTGGTAAGGATACTCAATTACATGTGCATAGTAAATCCTGACATTAGGCTTTGGTATGTCTTATAGTTCTGCTTAGAGATAGACTGCTTTTTGTTTTTTTGTTTTATTATTTGAAACATGTCTCACCATGTAGCCCAGGCTAGCCTTGAACTTAGGATGCTCCTGCCTCAGACTCCTCAGTGCTGGGATTGCAGGTATACTCTACCATGCTTGGCAGACTAGTTGCTTTTGTTTTTTAGTACTGGGGTTTGAACTGGGCCTCTTGCTAGACAGGTGCTCAACCACTACAGCCACACCCCCCAGCCCTGACTGACTGCCTTTTAGCATTGCTTTTTAATATTGCCTTTTCCCTTTAATACTGTGTGAGTTCCTCTTCTACATCACAGGCTGCTGTTTGCATTTGAGGTTACTTTCTTAGCAAACCTTAAGATATTGAGGGAAAGTGCACAATTCTGTTCATCTCTGTAGCTCAGTAACTAATGCACATAAGAGGTTTATAAATGTCATTTGTAAAAATAAATGAATAAACCAGAAGTGGTGTCTCACACCTGTAATCCCAGCTACTCGGGAGACAGAGGCAGAAGGATCTTTACATGAGGCCAATCTAGGCAAAGTTAACAAAACCCTATGTGAAAAGACAAAAACAGGCTACCATCAAGAACATAAACAACAACAAATGTTGGCAAGGATATGGGGGGAAAAGGAACCCTCATACATTGCTCAGGGAATGTAAGCTAGTACAACCACTATGGAAAACAGAATGGAGTCTCCTTAAAAAACTAGAAATAGATCTGCTATATGATCCAGCAATACTACTTCTAGGGATATACTCGAAGGAACATGAGTCAGGTTACTACAGAGGCACCAGCACACCAATGTGCATTGCAGCACTACTCACAATAGCCAAGCTATGGAAACAGTCAAGAGGCTCCACTACTGAAGAATGGATTAAGAAAATGTAGTACTTATACACAGTGGAATTTTATTCAGCCACAAAGAAGAATGAAATTTTGTCATTTGCAGGTAAATGGTTGGAACTGGAGAACATCATCTTAAGTGAAGTTATCCAGACTGAAAAGGCCAAAAGTCGCATGTTTTCTCTCATATGTGGAATATAGACCTAATACAAATGCAGCAATATTATGAAAAACAGGTCACACTAATGGGAAGTCATATACGAGAAGGATAGGGTAAAAGAAGGAAATTAAGAAGGTGAATATGGTTGATGTACTCTCTATACAAGAATGAATATAGAATTTTTAAACCTGTTGAAATCACCATAAGAAAGGGACTAAGGTAGAATGAAGAAAAAAAAAGGAGTTGAACCAATTTGGGTTATAATACATATATACATGGAAATGTCACTAGGAAACTCCTTGTATAGTTGTCTTAAACAAGCAAAAATGTCCTTGGTTTTCTTATTTCTTCTGCAAAATTGGAGAATAGGAGGACAGAAAAGGTCCTGCAAGGGGGAAGGAGGTTTTGTACCAGTGGGAGGGGGAAGGTGGCAGGGAAAAGGTGTAGGAGGGTGAATATAGTGCAAATTCTGTGTACACATTATGTAATGTAAAAATGATACCTGTTGAAACTATTCCAGAAATGGGGGGAGGGGAGGTAAAAGAGAATGAATGGCGGTGGTGGAGGGGGTTAATTGAAGTATGATATATTTGCTACATGGTAAGAACTTTTGTAAATGCCACAATGTATCCCTACCCAGCACAACAATTTTTTAAAAACCAGGCTGGGGTGGGGGCATAGCACAAGTGGTAGAGAGCTTGCCCAAGTATGGGGTCAATTGCCAATCCCAGAAAAAAAAAGAATGAATAATAAAGAGATAAAGAATGTTTAAGCTGAAGTTAAATAAAATAAAATATATGTTGTTTTCAATTTAATAGATTGAAATATGTGAGATCATTTCAGAAAAAGATAAAAATATAAAAATTTTGTTTTATGAAAAACATAATTTGGAAAAATTATTCTATTATGTCCTACTTTCCCTGTATGCATGTTAAAATGCCCTTTATTTTATGAAACAATAGTGGTAATTAGTCTTTAAATTTGCTTAATACAATAAAAAAGTCAACAACAGCAAGCAGTCCTTAAAATGTCATTAAAATGTTACTCGTTTGAAAAATATAAAGTTGAGAACCATGAGACTGGCAGATAACAAGTATTTCAATTATTTTAATACCAGTACACATTTCTTTCTTTCTCTTCATTTTTGTTCACCATTATTTTTCCTTTGCCTTGGAGAAGAAAGTCTGTTCTCTCAGTTTAGGCTGTGGTAAAGAGAGGAAGGGGTTGTGGGAGCCTTTGTTCCTGTTCTGCAAGCCACTGTACCTCCCAAATCCAATACTATACCAGAGAATAACATCACCAAGCTGTGTCACACAAAGTTAGCTGAACTCAGCACCTGGAAAAGTCTGATATGCCTTCTGGGCATGTAGTAATGTAAATATGAAATCGCCATTTTTTTAAAAATCACTGAAAGAATGGAGTGACCAGTTTAAAGAAGAGTAATGTTTCCATTCTAATGGTCGAGGTACAGGTTAGGCAATGTCAGCTTCATTTCATTTCTCTGGAGAGGAAGTTTCTGAAGACTCCGTTGAAGGGTTACACTGTACAAACAGGGTGTTCTGTAACCACAGGGTTCAGCCAAAATAGAAGGAAATCACCTTTGTTGGGAAAGTCACCAGGGATGTGTTTGACTTGGACAAGGGAAAAAATGCAGGTTTACTGAGAATCCCCTTGTAGAGATAGGTGGAGGAAATAATCAATGTTTCTATTTGAGCTAAATGGTGACAAGCACCCTTTAAATAAAAACCTGACCACTGTGTGATAGGCTGTCTTCTCTGAGGCTTTCAGTAACAGAATTCAGTCTTTGTCATAAAATTTTAACTGTTTATTAAAGAAATGTCTTTTAATAACATGTTATATTTTTTTATGCCCAAGGAGCAATCATTAGTTTTAATTATATCAACCAGTAGTTGTATATCTAGAATCAGTTAGAACAGTCTCTTGAGTCCAGATTCAAAAAGTGTATCCAGTCTCATGAGCAATGAAATTTGGGTCTGGAGCGGGGCTCAAGTGATGGAGCAATTGTCTAGTAAGTGTGAGGCCCTGAGTTCAAAAACCCCAGTATGAAATAGATGGAAGGAATAGAGAGAGAGAGAGAGAGAGAGAGAGAGAGAGAGAGATGCGTAGTACATCTGGACACACTCCAGTGGTAACTTCTAGCTATATACAGACAGCCCTCCATATCTGTTGGTCCTTATCCATGGATTCAACCAACCTTAGACTTAAAATATTCAAGAAAAATACTGCATCTATAGTGAACATGTACAGACATTTTCTTGTCATTATTCTCTAGGAATACAGTACAACAACTATTTACATGGTATCATGTATTATAAGTGATGGAGAGATGATTTAAAGGATATAAGAGGGTGTATATAGGTTATAGGTAAATACTATGTCATTTTATATAAGGGGCTTGAGCATCCACAGAATTTGGTACACACAGGAAGTTTTAGAACAAATCACTCATGGACATTGAGGACCATAGTATATTACTAGATGCAGAGCAGAGTTAAAAGCTTCCATGTGGTAGCTTCAGGTCTGCCTTACACAGGAAATGCTAGCTTTTTATGTACTGAAGCCAAGAAGCCTCCTCTGCTGTCTTCCCACGTCCTCTCACTGAACAGGACTAGTGCTTGTTGGAAGAAAGAATCATCTCATTAACACATTATCTGGATGACTGGTCCTGCTACCACCAAATACCATTGGCAGATCCCGTGTCTAGTGAGGTCAGCTTCCTGACTTGTTGACAGCCACTTTCTTGCTGTGTCCATAAAAGGCCAAGAGGGCAAAGAGAGAAGCAAGGTCCATCATGTCTCTTCTTCTAAAGGCACTAATCTCACCTTTGGGACTAATTAACCTCCCAAAGGCCCCATTTAAAATACCATTTGAGGAGGGGATTAGGTTTCTTTTGTGAATTTTTGGGGTGACACAAATATTCAGCCCATAGAATTCACATCCATATTTTTCTCTATGGCCCTGAAAAAGGCACCAGCATGTCCCAAGGGTGTTAAGGGACTAGCATTACTCCAGTTATGGATTTAATACTATGGAAGACCTGCCTTCTGCCTGCTCAGCCTGGTCATTATATGCTAAGTTATGTAGATTCTGTAAGTCTGTGCTGTCCAATATGGTAGCCACCATCCACATGCAACTATCTTGCACTTGAAGTATGACTAGTCTGAAGTGAGATACACTGTTGTAGAATACAAACCAAATTTTTGAAGCCCATGTGCAAAAAAGTAACATAAACATGCCAATATTTTGATTATGTGAATCAGTGATAATATTTTCAGATGTACTAGAGTAAAATAAATTATTTCTATAAAACTGACTTCATCCATTTCATTTTACTTTTTTAGTGTATGTACTAGAGGATTTACAAATACCTCTGTGGCTCACATTTTCTTTTTATTGGACAGTACTACTCCCTGAACCACAAAACTTAAGAAAAGTTGTATGTTCTACACATAGCTCTGTTGGAGGAAATGGAACTTGAAAAGGTCATGATAGATAAGCACAAAGGAAGGGGAGAGGCATTTCAGATATGGAAATATATATCTGATTTCTTTTCTGGCAGAGTTTCTTTTTCTGTCCATATCATAAGCTGGAATATTTCTATAATGGGAAGTTAGTGTCTACTTGGCTATTTGGTTGCTTCATTCTTTACCTTTATTTACCAATTTGAAAATAATGATTTTGTCTCCCAGCATCATATAGCAATGATCAATGAGATTTTATTCAGTATAATTATTAGCTACAGATCTAAACATATTTGATGTACTTCAATCCATTGCTGATTTTATCCTTATTTAAGATCAAATTGTTCATCTTTAGGCAGTAAGGCCAATTCAAGTTGACTCCTGAATTCTTTTGATAAAACCCAAGTGCCCTCTGAAAAGTCCCTTGCTTTCTTGTATGAAAAGTTATTATTGATGGGGCATAGTGGCTCATGCTTGTAATTGCAGCTACTTGAGATAAGGAGACTAGAAGGATTGTGGTTTGAGATCAGCCTAAGCAAAAATTAAGCAATAAAGCTGGGTATGGTGGTGTGTGTCTGTCATCCCAACTACTCGGGAAACAGAGGTAAGAAGACTGTGGTTCAGGCTGGCCTGGGCGAAAAAATGAGGCCCTAGTTGAAAAACAGCTAAAGCAAAAAGGCCTGGGAGCATGGGAAGTGGGAGAGTACTTGCCTAGCAACTACAAGGCCTTCAGTTCAAACTCCATTTCTTCAGGAAGGTCAGGTTCCTTGGAATGAGAAATAAGTTTTAGAGAACACAGTTTGGGAGCTAGAAGCCCTTGTTGCTAATGGATTGGTAACTTTTTCTAAGCCTTTTCAGTGGACAGAGCTAAGGAATTAATTATATCATGGGTCAATGCTATCACTTTCAATTCAAATCTAAAATGTGGATTTTTACTTGATCTCATTGATGTTACATCTGTATCTCCTTTCTTTCATACCTCATTGTATGAAATTCTGATTCTCAACAAGATCAACTTAGTTATTTACTTACTTACTTTATCCCACAATAAAGAAGCAAATGTTTCAGATAAAAATGCTAAAATTATCACCAACAATAAGATTACTGGAAACAGTTTAAGATTTGTTTTTTATGCTTCCTGTAAACTTAGAAAATATTTCATCATGATGTCAAGTTTAATTACTGTGCTTTAATGAAATATAGTTCTTTTCAGGGCAGTTATGCTCATTAAGTTAATGAACTTGTTAGGTTCATTTGTTTCATTTTACTTCTGGATTTTAGGAATTGCTTCATAATTTTATTTGAAAATTAAAAGCCAAAAAAAATCTGTAGAACATGAAATAATGAAAGTCTAGCTTCTGTCTTTGTCCTCTGCATCTTATTTCCTTCCTCTTTTCTTCTATTGGTAATTATTTTAAAATTTATGATTATTAATAAAAAATTTTAAATAAAGTTTTTGCTTTGGGCTAGGGAAGTAGCTCAATGGTAGAGTACTTGCTTATCATGTGCACCAAACAAAGAAAAGACACACAAAGTTTTTGTTTTTGTTCTAATGGTTTTTTTTTTTTTTGCTTATACAACCCGCAGTCTCCTCTATTTCTGTCTATTGTCCATTACTTCTCAATATTGACATTAGCTGATACCCTTTTCTCCCTCCCTTTCAACTCAAAACCTAAATACCTAGCTAATACCTAAAATAAATTAATGAGTGTACTCTACTTTTCACATTCTGTCCACTTTTCACACATTTTGGGGTAGTGTCTGCATTGTCAGAATATATAGTCTCTGAGAATATAGCTACACCATCTTCCTCATAACCAACATTTTGTCTTAAGTTCCCAACTAGTCTTTATGGTAATGTTTTCTAGTCATTTTGATTGTCTAGAGCTGATTCCCTACAAGGTAACTCAGGAAGAACTTATGGGAACAATATTCCCAGAGTTTAAGCCTGTTCTTAACAGTTTGTAGCCTTTGTACTTGAAGGGCTGCTTGGCTGGATATAAAATCTTTGGCTCACCTTTTTTCTTTAAGATTTAAACTTGTTACTTTGTTTTCTGGCTAACGTGATAAACTGATTCTCATTTTTCTTATAAATAACTTTATTTTCCTGTCTTGACCCCTGAAAATCTTTTTGCCCTTTTTCTTTAAAATCCAATAACTTTACTAAACTATATCTAGTAGACCAATTTTTCCCAAGTATGTAGTATAATCTTTCAATGTATAACTTCAATGACTTTTTTAATTCAAAGATTTTTAAATAATTTTTATTGTTTTAAAAAGTTTTGGTTTGTTTCAATGTTTATCTTCAGAATTTTTCTAGAATCATTTTTATCTATTTCCTACCTGAACTCAGTGTTTTTCCTCCTTTCTTTCATTTTTATTAATATATTATCAAGGTGTTTATTATACTCTCATGTTCCTTCAAATTTAATATTCATTTATAAAACAATTTTTATATTTATTTCTAATTTTTTCTGAGCTGTTACCTTATCTTTTAAATTATATTTTCTCTAATCATCAAATTTCTGAATTTTTAAAATTCTGATTTATGTTCTTAACAGTTTTTTACTTTTTCACAATTTTAAAAATAATTTTAAAATATTAGGCAATAATTTTTATCTGTTTCCTATGTATAGGTTTCTGGAATATTTCACCATCTAAATGGTGTCTTCTGCTTCTTTTTACATAGAGTGACTTAGTATGGAATTCAGCTACAGTCTTGTCTATTGCTAACCTTTACATTAGATGGATATTTCTTACTTTTAGAAGGGAAGGTAGATCAGGGTAGCTTTCCCAGTTTTCTTCTGTTGCATGTATGAAACGATCAAATTATGATTTTTCTGTCTGGGACCTGTCTCAGCAGCTTCCTTCCACTGTTTTATAGAGACTTTCTCTTTCCTTCATTTTTATATTCTCCATACTGTTCATTTAGACTCCATTCAGGCAGGAGCTTTGTCTAAGAAGGGAGTTTTAAGTAGCTTGTTTTGGGAATTCCTGAGACTAACACTGTTCCAGAATGTTGTTTACTTCCACTTCCTGAAGTGTTCTTATACTCACCCACAAACTAAAGCCTACAGGAAAATTAGTTTCCACTGCTGCTTTCAGATTGGCCCTCCATTCTTGTCAGTGAGCACTCTCATTATCCCAACCATCAAAGCTTCAAGCCTTTCCTCTACTTCCAGTTACACAGTTGCTAATGCTCTAGAGGTGATGAGGCTATGGATATTTTGTTTTGGGATTTCTAGGGCTACCTTATCACTTATGGGTTCTCCATGGAATTTTGGTTCTGCTATCCCAATTTTCACAGAGGATATTCAGAGAAGTTCCTTATCTATGCTGTTGACCACATCTTCCCAGACTCCTCTACCCATTGCTTCTTTTTTCTGTAACTTTTAATTCTGAAATAACTTTGAACTTATAGGAAAATTAGAAGAACAGTGTAGAGAACTCCAATGTGCCATTCTCTCATATTTCTCAATTGCTAACATTTTGTCATATTTGCTTTATTACTCTACCTATAAGCAGATCATTCTTTCCGGAAATGCTTGAGTTATTGACAAGGTAGTCCTTTGTCCCTAAATACGTTAATGGGCATCCCTTATCGCAAGACCATTCTCTTATATTGCCATTAGATTGTCACCACAAATCAGAAAATTAGCATTGATATAATGCTGTTATTCAAACTATAGGCCATAATCAAATTTCACCAGTTTTCCAATGATGCCTTTTATACCTATATATATGTATACATAAGTGTATGTATATTTATATTATATATAACTATCAATGTACGTGTATACAAATACACAAATAAGCACACGTGTATGTTTTTCTTCCTTCTGGTTCTGGATCCAATACAAGAGCACACATTGTTAAGCTGTCATGAATATTTAGTTTCCATCATCTGGAAACTTTCCTTATTCTTTCTATGTCACTCAAGACCTAAGCATTTTTTTGGACAGTATAACTAGTTATTGAAGATTGTCCCCTAATTGGGGTTTGTCTGGTGTTTCTTCATTATTAGATTCACAGTCTGCCTTTTGGCAGTAACACCGCAGGATGGATGTTGTACCCTTAGTGCATCATATCCGAGTCACATGATACTGGGTTTTCCTATTACCGTGTGATTAACATAGACTACTTGGTTAAATGGTTTCCTCCAGATTTCTCCACTGGAAAATTACTATTTTCCTTTGGAATGAAAGAGCACATGGTGGAACAATACCTAGGGACCATGTGAATATCCCATGCTTCATCAGACTTTCAACCCTAGTGTTAGCATCCACTGATTGTCTTGCCTGGGTCAGGTACCACTATAATGGTTTCCAAGAAGTGATTTCCTAATTCATTGTTCCTTCTACATTTTTCAGTTGACATTTTACTAAAATAAAAGGGGTTTTTTTCATCTCTCATTTTGAAATATGATAAACTTTGCATTATCTCTAAATGGTAGAGTATAGGAGATTTTGATGCTCTTTCTGTACTTTTATGTCTTTTCTAAATACTTAACAATGAAGAAGTTTTACTTAGGCAAGGACAATAAACAACTAAGGCAGACCAATATTGGGGAAGAGTATAGAGCAAGAGGCCAAGAGACTTGTGGTTTTTTGTGTGTTTTGTTTTTGGTGGTACTGGGGTTTGAATTCCGGGCCTTACACTTGCAAGGCAGGTGCTCTACCACCTGACCCATTCTGCAGCCCTTTTTGGTGTTGGGTATTTTTCAAGATAGGGTCTCTCGAACTATTTGCCTGGACGGCTTTGAAGCTCAATCCTCCTGATCTCTGCATCCTGAGTGCAGAGATTGCAGGCATGAGCCACTTGTGCTCAACTGAGACTTGTGTTTTATTCTGTTGGCTACCTGTGGACTTTCAACAAATCCTGTTTCCTGAGCTTTATTATTCCCAATGATGAGATGAGATGATTGCATCTCCTTAATCTTTATTCAACCATTAAGATTCAGTGTTCTGATATTTTTCCACCATGTTTCAGATTCTAATTTTTTCTTAGCTACAGAAAAGTAGGATAAACTTCTTATCAAAAAGAACATTTCTAACTCTAGCTTATAAAATCAAGCAAATACAAACTTTACTATTTCCTAAAAGCTATTCTCTTTGTTGCTGTTGTTGTTAGGGTTTTGTTTTGTTTTTCATTTGAAAAGTTTCCCATAGGACTGTTTACTGCTGAGAAGTGCTTTTGTTTTGGTTTGCTTTGCTTTTTCCCTCTGCTCCTGCCACATGTGCATATGTGCTGAACTTGTACTGGAATTCCTTCCTTCCTTTTTTTTTTTTTAATAGCTGTTATTCTTGCTGAGTTCTAAATCAGTAACTTGCGATGGTGTTGGTTTTGTTTTTGTTGTTTTGTCATTCCTTGTTTTACTTTTACTGCTGTCATGGACCCTTTTGAGATGTCTTTTTAAGGCATCTGATACAATATGCAGAGATTGTCAGCCTTTCTTCTTTCTCACTTCAGTTTCAACTGATTAAAGTATCTTCTGTGTCCTTTCTTGCTGTGGATCTCCATTAAAGGACTGAGGGACTTGAATATACTTGGTTTTTTTTATTTTATTTTTTTATTAAGAATTTTAAAATTTTATTTTATCATTTTTACATTTACTAACATACATTTTTTTCCTTTTTCTTTTATTATTCATATGTGCATACAAGGCTTGGTTCATTTCTCCCCTCTGCCCCCACCCCCTCCCTTACCACCCACTCCCCCCTCCCTCTCCCCCCCAATACCCAGCAGAAACTATTTTGCCCTTATTTCTAATTTTGTTGTAGGAAGAGTATAAGCAATAACAGGAAGGGACAAGGGTTTTTGCTGGTTGAGATAAGGATAGCTATACAGGGCATTGACTCACACTGATTTCCTGTGCGTGGGTGTTACCTTCTAGGTTAATTCTTTTTAATCTAACGTTTTCTCTAGTACCTGTTCCTCTTTTCCTATTGGCCTCAGTTGCTTTTAAGGTATCTGCTTTAGTTTCTCTGCATTAAGGGCAACAAATGCTAGCTAGTTTTTTAGGTGTCTTACCTATCCTCACCCCTCCCTTGTGTGCTCTCGCTTTTATCATGTGCTAATATAAGTCTAATCCCATTGTTGTGTTTGCCCTTGATCTAATGTCCACATATGAAGGAGAACATACGATTTTTGATCTTTTGGGCCAGGCTAACTTCACTCAGAATGATGTTCTCCAATTCCATCCATTTACCTTGCAAATGATAACATTTAGTTCTTCTTCATGGCTGCATAAAATTCCATTGTGTATAAATACCACATTTTCTTAATCCATTCATCAGTGATGGGGCATAATGGCTGTTTCCATAACTTGGCTATTGTGAATAGTGCCACAATAAACATGGGTGTGCAGGTGCCTCTGGAGTAACCTGTGTCACAGTCTTTTGGATATATCCCCAAGAGTGGTATTGCTGGATCAAATGGTAGATCGATGTCTAGCTTTTTAAGTAGACTCCAAATTTCTTTCCAGAGTGGTTGTACTAGTCTACATTTCCACCAACAGCGTAAGAGGGTTTCTTTTTCCCTGCATCCTCGCCAACACCTGTTGTTGGTGGTGTTGCTGATGATGGCTATTCTAACAGGGGTGAGGTGGAATCTTAGTGTGGTTTTAATTTGCATTTCGTTTATTGCTAGAAATGGTGAGCATTTTTTCATGTGTTTTTTGGCCATTTGAATTTCTTCTTTTGAGAAAGTTCTGTTTAGTTCACTTGCCCATTTCTTTATTGGTTCATTAGTTTTGGGAGAATTTAGTTTTTTGTTTTTTGTTTTTTTTTTTTTTTTCATTTTTCTTTTTTTATTATTCATATGTGCATACAAGGCTTGGTTTATTTCTCCCCCCTGCCCCCACCCCCTCCCTTAACACCCACTCCACCCCCTCCCGCTCCCCCCCTCAATACCCAGCAGAAACTATTTTGCCCTTATTTCTAATTTTGTTGAAGAGAGAGTATAAGCAATAATAGGAAGGAACAAGGGGTTTTGCTGGTTGAGATAAGGATAGCTATACAGGGCATTGACTCACATTGATTTCCTGTGCGTGGGTGTTACCTTCTAGGTTAATTCTTTTTAATCTAACCTTTTCTCTAGTTCCTGGTCTCCTTTTCCTATTGGCCTCAGTTGCTTTAAGGTATCTGCTTTAGTTTCTCTGCATTAAGGGCAACAAATGCTAGCTAGTTTTTTAGGTGTCTTACCTATCCTCACCCCTCCCTTGTGTGCTCTCGCTTTTATCATGTGCTCATAGTCCAATCCCCTTGTTGTGTTTGCCCTTGATCTAATGTCCACATATGAGGGAGAACATACGATTTTTGGTCTTTTGAGCCAGGCTAACCTCACTCAGAATGATGTTCTCCAATTCCATCCATTTACCAGCGAATGATAACATTTTGTTCTTCTTCATGGCTGCATAAAATTCCATTGTGTATGGATACCACATTTTCTTAATCCATTCGTCAGTGCTGGGGCATCTTGGCTGTTTCCATAACTTGGCTATTGTGAATAGTGCCGCAATAAACATGGATGTGCAGGTGCCTCTGGAGTAACAGTCTTTTGGGTATATCCCCAAGAGTGGTATTGCTGGATCAAATGGTAGATCGATGTCCAGCTTTTTAAGTAGCCTCCAAATTTTTTTCCAGAGTGGTTGTACTAGTCTACATTCCCACCAACAGTGTAAGAGGGTTCCTTTTTCCCCGCATCCTCGCCAACACCTGTTGTTGGTGGTGTTGCTGATGATGGCTATTCTAACAGGGGTGAGGTGGAATCTTAGTGTGGTTTTAATTTGCATTTCCTTTATTGCTAGAGATGGTGAGCATTTTTTCATGTGTTTTCTGGCCATTTGAATTTCTTCTTTTGAGAAAGTTCTGTTTAGTTCACATGCCCATTTCTTTATTGGTTCATTAGTTTTGGGAGAATTTAGTTTTTTAAGTTCCCTGTATATTCTGGTTATCAGTCCTTTGTCTGATGTATAGTTGGCAAATATTTTCTCCCACTCTGTGGGTGTTCTCTTCAGTTTAGAGACCATTTCTTTTGATGAACAGAAGCTTTTTAGTTTTATGAGGTCCCATTTATCTATGCTATCTCTTAGTTGCTGTGCTGCTGGGGTTTCATTGAGAAAGTTCTTACCTATACCTACTAACTCCAGAGTATTTCCTACTCTTTCTTGTATCAACTTAAGAGTTTGGGGTCTGATATTCAGATCCTTGATCCATTTTGAGTTAATCTTGGTATAGGGTGATATACATGGATCTAGTTTCAGTTTTTTGCAGACTGCTAACCAGTTTTCCCAGCAGTTTTTGTTGAAGAGGCTGCTATTTCTCCATCGTATATTTTTAGCTCCTTTGTCAAAGATAAGTTGCTTATAGTTGTGTGGCTTCATATCTGGATCCTCTATTCTGTTCCACTGGTCTTCATGTCTGTTTTTGTGCCAGTACCATGCTGTTTTTATTATTATTGCTTTGTAATATAGTTTGAAGTCAGGTATTGTGATACCTCCTGCATTGTTCTTTTGACTGAGTATTGCCTTGGCTATTCGTGGCCTCTTGTGTTTCCATATAAATTTAACAGTAGATTTTTCAATCTCTTTAATGAATGTCATTGGAATTTTGATGGGAATTGCATTAAACATGTAGATTACTTTTGGGAGTATAGACATTTTTACTATGTTGATTCTACCAATCCATGAGCATGGGAGATCTCTCCACTTTCTATAGTCTTCCTCAATCTCTTTCTTCAGAAGTGTATAGTTTTCCTTGTAGAGGTCTTTCACATCTTTTGTTAGGTTTACACCTAGGTATTTGATTTTTTTTGAGGCTATTGTAAATGGAATTGTTTTCATACATTCTATTTCCGTTTGCTCATTGTTAGTGTATAGAAATGCTAATGATTTTTCTATGTTGATTTTATATCCTGCTACCTTGCTATAGCTATTGATGATGTCTAGAAGCTTCTGAGTAGAGTTTTTTGGGTCTTTAAGGTATAGGATCATGTCATCTGCAAATAGGGATATTTTGACAGTTTCTTTACCTATTTGTATTCCTTTTATTCCTTCTTCTTGCCTAATTGCTCTGGCTAGGAATTCCAGTACTATGTTGAATAGGAGTGGAGATAGTGGGCATCCTTGTCTGGTTCCTGATTTTAGAGGGAATGGTTTTAATTTTTCTCCGTTAAGTATAATGCTGGCTGTAGGTTTGTCATATATAGCTTTTATAATGTTGAGGAACTTTCCTTCTATTCCTAGTTTTCTTAGAGCTTTTATCATGAAATGATGTTGGATCTTATCAAAGGCTTTTTCTGCATCTATTGAGATGATCAAGTGGTTTTTGTCTTTGCTTCTGTTAATGTGGTTTATTACGTTTATTGATTTTCGTATGTTGAACCACCCCTGCATCCCTGGGATGAAGCCTACCTGGTCGTGGTGAATAATCTTTTTGATGTGTTGCTGAATTCGATTTGCCATTATTTTGTTGAGGATTTTTGCATCAATGTTCATTAAGGAGATTGGCCTATAGTTCTCCTTTTTGGAGGTGTCTTTGCCTGGTTTTGGGATAAGTGTAATAGTGGCTTCATAAAATGTGTTTGGCAGTTTTCCTTCCCTTTCTATTTCATGGAACAGTTTAAGGAGGGTTGGTATCAGTTCTTCTTTAAAGGTCTGATAGAATTCAGCAGAGAATCCATCAGGTCCTGGACTTTTCTTTTTGGGGAGACTCTTGATTGCTGCTTCAATTTCATTTTGTGTTATAGGTCTATTCAGGTGATTAATTTCCTCTTGGTTCAGTTTTGGATGATCATATGTATCTAGAAATCTGTCCAGTTCTTTTAGATTTTCAAATTTATTTGAATATAGGTTCTCAAAGTAGTCTCTGATGATTTCCTGGACTTCCATGGTGTTTGTTGTTATCTTCCCTTTTGCATTCCTGATTCTACTAATTTGGGTTTTTTCTCTCCTCATTTTAGTCAGGTTTGCCAGGGGTCTATCGATCTTGTTTATTTTTTCAAAGAACCAACTTTTTGTTTCATTAATTCTTTGTATGGTTTTTTTGGTTTCTATTTCGTTGATTTCAGCTCTTATTTTTATTATTTCTCTCCTTCTATTTGTTTTGGGATTTGCTTGTTCTTGTTTTTCTAGGAGTTTGAGATGTATCATTAGGTCATTGATTTGGGATCTTTCAATCTTTTTAATATATGCACTCATGGCTATAAACTTTCCTCTCAAGACTGCCTTAGCTGTGTCCCATAGGTTCTGGTAGGTTGTGTTTTCATTTTCATTGACTTCTAGGAACTTTTTAATTTCCTCTTTTATTGCATCGATGATCCATTCTTCATTAAGTAATGAGTTATTTAGTTTCCAGCTGTTTGCATGTTTTTTGTCTTTACTTTTGTTGTTGAGTTCTACTTTTACTGCATTGTGGTCAGATAGTATGCATGGTATTATTTCTATTTTCTTATATTTGCTGAGGCTTGCTTTGTGCCCTAGGATATGATCTATTTTGGAGAAGGTTCCATGGGCTGCTGAGAAGAATGTATATTGTGTAGAGGTTGGATGAAATGTTCTGTAGACATCTACTAGGTCCACTTGATCTATTGCATATTTTAGATCTTGGATTTCTTTATTGAGTTTTTGTTTGGATGACCTATCTATTGATGATAATGGGGTGTTAAAGTGTCCCACAACCACTGTGTTGGCGTTTATATATGCTTTTAGGTCTTTCAGGGTATGTTTGATGAAATTGGGTGCGTTGACATTGGGTGCGTACAGATTGATGATTATTATTTCCTTTTGGTCTATTTCCCCTTTTATTAGTATGGAATGTCCTTCTTTATCTCGTTTGATCAATGTAGGTTTGAAGTCTACTTTGTCAGAGATAAGTATTGCTACTCCTGCTTGTTTTCGGGGGCCATTGGCTTGGTAAATCTTCTTCCAGCCTTTCATCCTAAGCATATGCTTATTTCTGTCAGTGAGATGAGTCTCCTGTAAGCAACAAATTGTTGGATCTTCTTTTTTAATCCTTTTTGTCAAACGGTGTCTTTTGATGGGTGAATTAAGTCCATTAACATTAAGTGTTAGTACTGATAGGTATGTGGTGATTCCTGCCATTTAGTTATCTTAGTTGTTTGAAGGTTTGATTGTGTGTACCTAACTTGATGTTACTCTCTACTGTCTTGCTTTTTCTTATCCTGTGGTTTGGTGCTGCCTGCCTTTTCATGGTTAAGTTGGGTGTCACTTTCTGTGTGCAGGATCCCTTGCAGAATCTTTTGTAATGGTGGCTTTGTGGTCACATATTGTTTTAGTTTCTGCTTATCATGGAAGACTTTTATTGCTCCATCTATTTTGAATGATAGCTTTGCTGGGTAGAGTATCCTGGGGTTGAAGTTATTTTCATTCAGTGCCCGGAAGATCTCACCCCACGCTCTTCTTGCTTTTAATGTTTCTGTTGAGAAGTCTGCTGTGATTTTGATGGGTTTACCTTTGTATGTTACTTGTTTTTTCTCTCTTGCAGCCTTCAATATTCTTTCCTTAGTTTCTGAACTTGTTGTTTTAATGATGATATGTCGTGGAGTAGTTCTATTTTGATCTGGTCTGTTTGGTGTCCTGGAGGCCTCTTGCATCTGTATGGGAATATCTTTCTCTAGATTTGGGAAATTTTCCGTTATTATTTTGTTGAATATATTACGCATTCCCTTCGCTTGCACCTCTTCTCCTTCTTCGATGCCCATGATTCTCAAGTTTGGTCTTTTGATGGAGTCAGTGAGTTCTTGCATTTTCTTTTCACAGGTCTTGAGTTGTTTAATTAGTAGTTCTTCAGTTTTTCCTTTAATTACCATTTCATCTTCAAGTTCTGAGATTCTGTCTTCTGTTTGTTCTATTCTGCTGGATTGGCCTTCCGTTTTGTTTTGCAGTTCTGTTTCGTTCTTTTTTCTGAGGTTTTCCATATCCTGGCTGTTTTCTTCTTTATTGTTGTCTATTTTTGTCCTGAGTTCATTTATCCATTTATTCATTGTATTCTCTCTTTCATTTTGGTGTTTATACAGTGCTTCTATGGTTTCCTTTATTTCTTCTTTTGCTTTTTCAAATTCTCTATTTTTATTGTCTTGGAATTTCTTGAGTGTCTCCTGTACATTTTGGTTGACCCTATCCAGTATCATCTCTATAAAATTCTCATTGAGTACTTGTAGTATGTCTTCTTTTAAATTATTCTTGTAGGCTTCATTGGGTCCTTTGGCATAGTTTATCTTCATTTTGTTGGAGTCTGGCTCTGAGTTTCTGTTCTCTTCATTCCCCTCTGGTTCCTGTACTAATTTTTTGCTGTGGGGAAACTGGTTTCCTTGTTTTTTCTGTCTTCCCGTCATTGTCCTTGGTGTTGTTACTGTCCCTGTACTGTGTGTAATTAAGTATTTTCTAGCTTGTAATAATAACAATGGTAATATTGAGAATGGAAGAGTGAGCTGAGATGGAAAGGAAGAAGTTAAAGAGAAGGGGAAAACAAATATACAGACAAGAGGGAGAAAGCAGAACAAGGTATCAGACAAGAGAGTTTCAAAGGTATAAACAGGGAGTGTTAGTGTACTAATCGACAGTAAGCTGAACAGACAATAGAGTGACAGAGAGAGGATTGAAAATCAAAGATAAAAAAAATAAAAAATAAGTATATGAAAGTAATATCTATTTATAAAAATGAATTAAAATAAAATGGAAAATAGAAAATTAAAAAAAACAAAAAAAAACAAAAAAACCAAAAAACTTCCAAGTTTATATGCAATGCAATTTCAGTCTTAATAATTTGGATGTCCGTCTCAATCTCCAGTCCTGGAGTTGGTGCCTCAGATGTTGTTCTGTAGTTGTCTCATCAAAGGGGATGCATAAAGTAGAACAAAACTACACTCACACACACACAGAAGAAAAAAAAAAAAAGCCCCACCAAGTGTCCCCAGTTCAAATGCAATACAGTTTCAGTAAGTTTTTCGGCTTGCAGGTGTAATTCGGTTGTTCTCTCATCAAAGGTAGGGAGAAAAAGAAAAAAAAAGCGTCTGGAGGCAGTTCTGAGAGTGGTATCTGCAACTGTGGCTTGCCTGCCTGCTGCTCTCAGCCTGTAGCTGGCGGCGTTATTTATGCAGATCTCAGGGGTGAGCTTAGCACTCACCTGGTCCCACAGGCTTTGTTTGCTCAGAGTTCTCCTGTGCGGGGGAGGGGGGCCTCTGCTACAGGCTTTTCCCTTTCCAAGCACTGGGAAAGGCGACACTGCCCCGCGTTGTCAGGCCTGCGTGTTTATTTACAGTTCACGTGGGCAGTGGGTCTTCCCTCCTCTCACAAGCGTCCCCGCTCCTGGTTGCTGGCGCGCCCCGCTCCCGCCAGAGCCTCTCCGGCCCGCCCGGCTCGTTTATTTACAGTCCCGGGAAGGATTCCCTTCCCCCAATCTTCAGCGCTCAGGGCGCCCCACCCTCTTTCCAGCGTCTTAACTGTTCTTATTGCTTAGTACTCAGTTTCTCTTTTTTTCCCGGGTGGAGGTCAGTCTGTCCAGGGGGCTATGCTGCTCTGGCCCAGGCTTGTCTGTGGGGGAACCGCGGTACCGCGAAGCTCACCTGGTCCGCGTCTTCCCAAGCCGTTTGGGCGCCGGCCACTGGCGGCCCCGGGGGCCTCCTCGGTTCTCCGTTTAACGTGAAGTGGAGATTCTCTGCGCCGGCTGGAGGTGTGGAGGAGTCAAAGTTATGCCTTTTCTCGGTGATTATGCCTGCAAAGTGTGTCTCCAGCGTCTCTCCAAGATTTCACTATAGGAGGGTCGCTTTCTGCTTCCTACCTCTAGCCGCCATCTTGGAATTCCGAGAATTTAGTTTTTTAAGTTCCCTATATATTCTGGTTATCAGTCCTTTGTCTGATGTATAGTTGGCAAATACTTTCTCCCACTCTGTGGGTGTTCTCTTCAGTTTAGAGACCATTTCTTTGATGAACAGAAGCTTTTTAGCTTTATGAGGTCCCATTTATCTATGCTATCTCTTAGTTGCTGTGCTGCTGGGGTTTCATTGAGAAAGTTCTTACCTATACCTACTAACTCCAGAGTATTTCCTACTCTTTCCTGTATCAACTTAAGAGTTTGGGGTCTGATATTAAGATCCTTGATCCATTTTGAGTTAATCTTGGTATAGGGTGATATACATGGATCTAGTTTCAGTTTTTTGCAGACTGCTAACTAGTTTTCTCAGCAGTTTTTGTTGAAGAGGCTGCTATTTCTCCATCGTATATTTTTAGCTCCTTTGTCAAAGACAAGTTGGTTATAGTTGTGTGGCTTCATATCTGGGTCCTCTATTCTGTTCCACTGGTCTATATGTCTGTTTTTGTGCCAGTACCATGCTGTTTTTATTGTTATTGCTTTGTAATATAGTTTGAAGTCAGGTATTGTGATACCTCCTGCATTGTTCTTTTGACTGAGTATTGCCTTGGCTATTCGTGGCCTCTTGTGTTTCCATATAAATTTAACAGTAGATTTTTCAATCTCTTTAATGAATGTCATTGGAATTTTGATGGGAATTGCATTAAACATGTAGATTACTTTGGGGAGTATCAACATTTTTACTATGTTGATTCTACCAATCCATAAGCATGGGAGGTCTCTCCACTTTCTATAGTCTTCCTCAATCTCTTTCTTCAGAAGTGTATATTTTTCTTTGTAGAGGTCTTTCACATCTTTTGTTAGGTTTATACCTAGGTATTTGATTTTTTTTGAGGCTATTGTAAATGGAATTGATTTCATACATTCTTTTTCCGTTTACTCATTGATAATGTATAGAAATGCTAATGATTTTTCTATGTTGATTTTATATCCTGCTACCTTGCTATAGCTATTGATGATGTCTAGAAGCTTCTGAGTAGAGTTTTTTGGGTCTTTAAGGTATAGGATCATGTCCTCTGCTAATAGGGATATTTTGACAGTTTCTTTACCTATTTGTATTCCTTTTATTCCTTCTTCTTGCCTAATTGCTCTGGCTAGGAATTCCAGTGCTATGTTGAATAGGAGTGGAGATAGTGGGCATCCTTGTCTGGTTCCTGATTTTAGAGGGAATGGTTTCAGTTTTTCTCCATTAAGTATAATGCTGGCTTAGGTTTGTCATATATAGCTTTTATAATGTTGAGGAACTTTCCTTCTATTCCTAGTTTTCTTAGAGCTTTTGTCATGAAATGATGTTGGATCTTATCAAAGGCCTTTTCTGCATCTATTGAGATGATCAAGTGGTTTTTGTCTTTGCTTCTGTTAATGTGGTTTATTACGTTTATTGATTTTCGTATGTTGAACCACCCCTGCATCCCTGGGATGAAGCCTACTTGGTCGTGGTGAATAATCTTTTTGATGTGTTGTTGAATTCGGTTTGCCATTATTTCATTGAGGATTTTTGCATCAATGTTCATTAAGGAGATTGGCCTATAGTTCTCCTTTTTGGAGGTGTCTTTGCCTGGTTTAGGGATGAGTGTAATACTGGCTTCATAAAATATGTTAGCCAGTTTTCCTTCCCTTTTTATTTAATGGAACAGTTTAAGGAGGGTTGGTATCAGTTCTTCTTTAAAGGTCTGATAGAATTCAGCAGAGAATCCATCAGGTCCTGGACTTTTCTTTTTAGGGAGACTCTTGATTGCTGCTTCAATTTCATTTTGTGTTATAAGTCTATTCAGGTGATGAATATCCTCTTGGTTCAGTTTTGGATGATCATATGTATCTAGAAATCTGTCCATTTCTTTATGATTTTCAAATTTATTTGAATATAGGTTCTCGAAGTAGTCTCTGATGATTTCCTGGACTTCCTGGTGTTTGTTGTTATCTCCCCTTTTGCCTTCCTAATTCTACTAATTTGGGTTTTTTCTCTCCTCATTTTAGTCAGGTTTGCCAGGGGTCTGTTGATCTTGTTTATTTTTTCAAAGAACCAATGTTTTGTTTCATTAATTCTTTGTATGGTTTTTTTGGTTTCTATTTTGTTGATTTCAGCTCTTATTTTTATTATTTCTCTCCTTCTATTTGTTTTGGGATTTGCTTGTTCTTGTTTTTCTAGGAGTTTGAGATGTATCATTAGGTCATTGATTTGGGATCTTTCAATCTTTTTAATATATGCACTCATGGCTATAAACTTTCCTCTCAAGACTGCCTTAGCTGTTTCCCATAGGTTCCAGTAGGTTGTGTTTTCATTTTCATTGACTTCCAGGAACTTTTTAATTTCCTCTTTTATTTCATCGATGATCCATTCTTCATTAAGTAATGAGTTATTTAGTTTCCAGCTGTTTGCATATTTTTTGTCTTTACTTTTGTTGTTGAGTTCTACTTTTACTGCATTGTGATCAGATAGTATGCACGGTATTATTTCTATTTTCTTATATTGGCTGAGGCTTGCTTTGTGCCCTAGGATATGATCTATTTTGGAGAAGGTTCCATGGGCTGCTGAGAAGAATGTTTATTGTGTACAGGTTGGATGAAATGTTTTGTAGACATCTACTAGGTCCATTTGATCTATTGCATATTTTAGATCTTGGATTTCTTTATTGAGTTTTTGTTTGGATGACCTATCTATTGATGATAATGGGGTGTTAAAGTGTCCCACAACCACTGTGTTGGAGTTTATATATGCTTTTAGGTCTTTCAGGGTATGTTTGATGAAATTGGGTGCGTTGACATTGGGTGTGTACAGTTTGATGATTATTATTTCCTTTTGGTCTATTTCCCCTTTTATTAGTATGGAATGTCCTTCTTTATCTCGTTTGATCAATGTAGGTTTGAAGTCTACTTTGTCAGAGATAAGTATTGCTACTCCTGCCTGTTTTCGGGGCCATTGTCTTGGTAAATTTTCTTCCAGCCTTTCGTCCTAAGCATATGCTTATTTCTGTCGGTGAGATGAGTCTCCTGTAAGCAACAAATTGTTGGATCTTCTTTTTTAATCCATTTTGTCAAACGGTGTCTTTTGATGGGTGAATTAAGTCCGTTAACATTAATCGTTAGTACTGATAGGTATGTGGTGATTCCTGCCATTTAGTTGTCTTAGTTGTTTGAAGGTTTGATTGTGTGTACCTAACTTGATGTTACTCTCTACTGTCTTGCTTTTTCTTTTCCTGTGGTTTGGTGCTGCCTGCCTTTTCATGGTTAACTTGGGTGTCACTTTGTGCAGAATCCCTTGCAGAATCTTTTGTAATGGTGGCTTTGTGGTCACATATTGTTTTAGTTTCTGCTTATCATGGAAGACTTTTATTGCTCCATCTATTTTGAATGGTAGCTTTGCTGTGTAGAGTATCCTGGGGTTGAAGTTTCATTCAATGCCCGGAAGATCTCACCCCACGCTCTTCTTGCTTTTAATGTTTCTGTTGAGAAGTCTGCTGTGATTTTGATGGATTTACCTTTGTATGTTTTCTCTCTTACAGCCTTCAATATATTTCCTTAGTTTCTGAACTTGTTGTTTTAATGATGATATGTCGTGGAGTAGTTCTATTTTGATCTGGTCTGTTTGGTGTTCTGGAGGCCTCTTGCATCTGTATGGGAATATCTTTCTCTAGATTTGGGAAATTTTCCATTATTATTTTGTTGAATATATTACGCATTCCCTTTGCTTGCACCTTTTCTCCTTCTTCGATGCCCATGATTCTCAAGTTTGGTCTTTTGATGGAGTCAGTGAGTTCTTGCATTTTCTTTTCACAGGTCTTGAGTTGTTTAATTAATAGTTCTTTGGTTTTTTCCTTTAATTACCATTTCATCTTCAAGTTCTGAGATTCTGTCTTCTGTTTGTTCTATTCTGCTGGATTGGCCTTCCGTTTTGTTTTACAGTTCTGTTTCGTTCTTTTTTCTGAGGTTTTCCATATCCTGGCAGTTTTCCTCTTTAATGTTGTCTATTTTTGTCCTGAGTTCATTTATCCATTTATTCATTGTGTTCTCTCTTTCACTTTGGTGTTTATACAGTGATTCTATGGTTTCCTTTATTTCTTCTTTTGCTTTTTCAAATTCTCTATTTTTGTTGTCTTGGAATTTCTTGAGTGTCTCCTGTACATTTTGGTTGACCCTATCTAGTATCATCTCTATAAAATTCTCATTTTGTACTTGTAGTATGTCTTCTTTTAAATTATTCTTGTGGGCTTCATTGGGTCCTTTGGCATAGTTTATCTTCATTTTGTTGGAGTCTGGATCTGAGTTTCTGTTCTCTTCATTCCCCTCTGGTTCCTGTACTAATTTTTTGCTGTGGGGAAACTGGTTTCCCTGTTTTTTCTGTCTTTCCGTCATTGTCTTTGGTGTTGTTACTGTCTCTGTACTGTGTGCAATTAAGTATTTTCTAGCTTGTAATAATAACAATGGTAATATTTAGAATGGAAGGGTGAGCTGAGATGGAAAGCAAGAAGTTAAAGAAAAGGGGAAAACAAATATACAGACAAGAGGGAGAAAGCAGAACAAGGTTTCAGGCAAGAGAGTTTCAAAGGTATAAACGGGAACGTTAGTGTACTTATCGACAGTAAGTTGAACAGACATTAGAGAGACAGAGAGAGGATTGTAAATCAGAGATAAAAAAATAAAAAATAAGTAAATGAAAGAAATATCTATATATAAAAATGAATTAAAATAAAATGGAAAATAGAAAATTAAAAAAAAAAACAAAAACCAAAAAACTTCCAAGTTTATATGCAATGCAGTTTCAGTCTTAATAATTTGGGTGTCCGTCTCAGTCTCCAGTCCTGGAGATGGTGCCTCAGATGTTGTTCTGTAGTTGTCTCATCAAAGGCGATGCATAATGTAGAACAAAACTACACAAAAAAAAAAAAAACCCCACCAAGTGTCCCAAGTTCAAATGCAATATAGTTTCAGTAATTTTTTTGGCTTGCAGATGTAATTCGGTTGTCCTCTCATCAAAGGTAGGGAGAAAAAGAAAAAAAAAAAGAGTCTGGAGACAGTTCTGAGGGTAGTATCTGCAACTGTGGCTTGCCTGCCTGCTGTGTTCTCAGCCTGCTGTAGCTGGCAGCATTATTTATGCAGATCTCTGGGGTGAGCTAGCACTCACCTGGTCCCACAGTCTTTGTTTGTTCAGATTTCTCCTGTGCGGGAGCCTCTGCTACAAGCTTTCCCCTTTCCAAGCACACTGGGAAAGGTGACACTGCACCTGCATTGTCAGGCCTGCATGTTTATTTACAGTTCATGTGGAAGGTGGGTCTTCCCCCCTCTTCTGTGCAGTTCTCCTCCCACCTTCGCTTTCACAAGCTTTCCTGCTCCTACTTACTGGGCTGTGCTGCTGTTCCTGCCAGCCGCCATGTTTATTTACAGTTCACGTGGGAAGTGGGTCTTCCCTCCTCTCCTGTGGAGTTTTTCTCCCTCCGCCACTCTCACAGGCTTTCCTGCTTCTGGTTGCTGGGCGCACGCCCTTCTCCCGCCAGAGGCTCTCTGGACCGCCTGGCTTGTTTATTTACAGTCCCGGGAAGGGTTCCCTTCCCCCAATCTTCAGCGCTCAGGGCGCCCCACCCTCTTTCCAGAATGTCTTAATTGTTCTTATTGCTTATTACTCAGTTTCTCTTTTTTTCCCTGGGCGGAGGTCAGTCTGTCCAGGGGGCTATGCTGCTCTGGCCCAGGCTTGTCTGTGGGGGTACCGCGGTACCGCGAAGCTCACCTGGTCCGTGTCTTCCCAAGACGTCTGGGTGCTGGTCACTGGCGGCCCTGGGAGCCCTCCTCGTTTCTCTGTTTAACGTGAGGTGGAGATTCTCTGCACCGGCTGGAGATGTGGAGGGGTCAAAGTTATGCCTTTTCTCAGTGATTATGCCTGCAAAGTGTGTCTCCAGCGTCTCTCCAAGATTTCACTATAGGAGGCTCGCTTTCTGCTTCCTACCTATAGCCGCCATCTTGGAATCTCTCTTGAATATACTTGTGATACTGTGAAACCTCCTTGCTGCTGAAGATGACAGCTTTTCTGTACTCTTTTCACATGGAAGTAACCAATGGTTATTGATGTTATTACAGGTTGCCATGCAGCACCCTGGAGTTTATAGCCAGCTTTTCCTGCATTGTTTAACTCCGGAGCTAACAGAGGTTCCATGTCAACACAGCAAGACTGTGCATTAATGAATCCAAGGCACATCTGTCTAGCTATTTGAATTGGGGCTTCCCCATTCCTTGTGATTATTTGAAAGGAAAATATCAAACACATTATGGGGCTACTAGAAGATACAGTCACAGTCATTTATTGTGCTTAAAAACCCGTAACACTTTTAGAATCATTGCTCTTTTTTTTCTTGAGTATTTTGAAAATGGAAACTTTTAAGATCTTTTTGTACTTTTGTTGACTTTGCAGACCAAAAAAGAAATAAATAAAATAAAATGTCATGGGCCTTTCTTAAAAACTAAAGCCAGCAATAGAAACAAAATCCTCAAATCTAAGATCCTTTGGCTTTTATGTATACTAAGTTTCTAGGAACATGTGTAAAACTCAAAGCCAAGTGTTTTGCAGCAAATGTAAATTGTATTTTAAATGATATTAATGATAAAGTAGTGAAAATGTATTTGCTAATCTCTTACTTTGAGTCTTTGAATTTTCATTCCCTCAGTTTATTTGAGCAACTATAATAGAAAAGGGAATTGATTTTGCCTTTGGGAAGAAGGACATGGAGATACTGATTTTGTACAAGACTGAACAGGGGAGTTTGCAATGGGTTATATGAAAAGTGTGAAGCTGGCTCAAAGGTATCTTACATTGAAAATGTGTCCAGAAAAAGTTGAATACAAGCTTTAAAGCTGCAGTAATTCACTTCTCCACTCCCAAGAACAGTGCCGGGGGATTGAAGGAGGTAAAGGGGAGTACGATTTTCTCTCTATTTGGATCACTAACAAGATTTAGAGTTAGTTTTCAAATCACAATTTTAAAGAACTTTCTTTTGGACCCAGCTTTCTACAGTGTCACGGCTGGCCAGGAGTGTCAATATGTAATTAAGAAAGCATTGTTTGATTTAAAGATGATGATCACCTATATTTCAGTTAAGCTCAGAGTGTTGTGTTTGAATAAAACTCTTTATTTCTGAAATGGTGGCAAAATCAGCCTTGTGAACTAATGTGTTGTCTTGAGTAAAAGCATTCTCTGGCTGTCTGGGGTACTTACAGTTGATTCCTTAGACCTTTAAGAATATTACTAAAAATTTGCCCCTCCCTCTACCTAATGTAAGATACAAATATTTTTCTACTTTATTTGCTTTCTCACTACTTCTTTCTCTCCAGTCCCCCACAAAATTCCCCCCATTGTTAACATCTTGCATTAATGTAGTACACTAATGATAAACCAGTATTGATACATTATATTTATTGTTGACTAAAATTTATAGCTTCATTAGTTTTCATTCTTGTATAGTTTCATGGGTTTGGAGAAATGCTAATGCCACACATCCACTTTTATGGTATCTACAGAGTAGTTTCACACCCTCAAAAAATATTGTATTTCAATTCATCCCTCCTTCTCTTCTTGTAAACTTCCAATAATCACTGATTTTTTTAACCTTCTCCAAAGTATTTCCTCTTCAGAATTTCATATAGTTGTAAAGGAAGTCAAAACACATCACTCCAAAATATGCTATTCCAGCATACTTACTCTTTTTAACTAAAGGCACTTGAAAAACAGCAGATGCAAGATTGAGCTGACCTTCCTTCTGTTTCTCAAGATCAGGGAATAAAATTCCACATGAAAAATGCCCTCCTTAAACTAAAAGAATTGTAGCCTTCTTATCATGGAGGATGGTACATTGAGGTGGAAGGAAATCTATACATTGCTATACATTGTAACCCTTATCTTCCTGGCCACTTCTCTGAAAAGTCAACTACTCAAATCGCTTTGCCTCTGTCACATTTTCACAGTTTACTATTCTTTGTCTAATTCAGTATGTAAGTACTCAATTCTAACTGCATCTTTATGAGGGCTTCTGTGTCACATAAAACTCATATTAACTTTGTATGCTTTTCTTCTATTAATCCTTCTTAATATCAGTTTAATTCTCAGGCCCAGCCAGGACCCTTAAGAGGGAAAAGGTAAAGTTTGACCTCTGCTACAGTTGGAATCTTAGAGCATGTAGTCTTTACAGACTTGCTTCTTTCACTTAGCAATATGCATGTAAAATTCTCTCATGTCTTTCTTGGCTTTTTGGTGCTGAATAATATTCCATTGTTCTCATGAACCAGTTTGTATATCCATTGTTCTATTGAAGGACACACTGGATTGTTCCCAGTTTGGGGTACTTATGAATAAAGGTCTTGTAAATATTTTTGTGCAGACTTTTGTGTGGAGATAACTTTTCAACTTTGTTAAGTACCAAAAATATGATTACTGGATCATATAATAAAGCTATATTTAGCACTGTAAGAACTGTCGATTTTTCTTCCCAAATGTCTGTACAGACATTCCCACCAACAGTGAGTGAGAGTTCTTTTTGCTCCACAACCTGATTAGCATTTGATGTTGTCAGTGTTCTCAATTTAGTCCCGCTAATAGGTGTATAAGGCCATCTCCATGTTTTAATGTGGAATTTCTTTATTTTAATTTTTATTTTTTTCATATGTGCAGGCAATGTTTCTGTCATTTCTCTCCTGCCCCCCACCCTGCTTCATCCCGTAACCCCCCTTACCCCTCACTACCAGGCAGAAACTATTTTGCCCTTATCTCAAATTTTGTTGTAGAGAGAGTATAAGCTATAATAGGAAGGAACAAGGGTTTTTGCTGGTTGAGATAAGGATAGCTATACAGGGAGTTGACTCACATTGATTTCCTGTGCATGTGTGTTACCTTCTAGGTTAATTCTTTTTGATCTAACCTTTTCTCTAGTTCCTGGTCCCCTTCTCCTATTGGCCTCAGTTGCTTTTAAGGTATCTGCTTTAGTTTCTCTGCATTGAGGGCAACAAATGCTAGCTAATTTTTTAGGTGTCTTACCTATCCTCACCCATCCCTTGTGTGCTCTCACTTTTATCATGTGCTCAAAGTCCAATTCCCTTATTGTATTTGCCCTTGATCTAATGTCCGCATATGAGGGAGAATATACGATTTTTGGTCTTCTAGGCCAGGCTAACCTCACTCAGAATGATGCTCTCCAATTCCATCCATTTACCTGCAAATGATAACATTTCCTTCTTCTTCATGGCTGCATAAAATTCCATTGTGTATAAATACCACATTTTCTTAATCCATTCGTCAGTATTGGGGCATCTTGGCTGTTTCCATAACTTAGCTATTGTGAATAGTGCTGCAATAAACATGGGTGTGCAGGTGCCTCTGGAGTAACCTGTGTCACAGTCTTTTGGGTATATCCCCAAGAGTGGTCTTGCTGGATCATATGGAAGATCAATGTTTAGCTTTTAAGTAGCCTCCAAATTTTTTTCCAGAGTGGTTGTACTAGTTTACATTCCCACCAACAGTGTAAGAGGGTTCCTTTTTCCTTGCATCCTTGCCAACACCTATTGTTGGTGGTGTTGCTAATGATGGCTATTCTAACAGGGGTGAGGTAGAATCTGTGTGGTTTTAATTTGCATTTCCTTTATTGCTACAGATAGTGAACATTGTTTCATGTGTTTTTTGGCCATTTGAATTTCTTCTTTTGAGAAAGTTCTATTTAGTTCACTTGCCCATTTCTTTATTGGTTCATTAATTTTGGGAAAATTTAGTTTCTTGAGTTCCCTATATATTGTGGTTATCTGATATCTGATATGTAGCTGGCAAATATTTTCTCCCACTCTGTGAGTGGTCGCTTCAGTTTAGAGACCATTTCTTTTATTGAACAGAAGCTTTTAAGTTTTATGAAGTCCCATTTATCTATGCTATCTCTTAGTTCCTGTTCCATTGAGAAAGTTCTTGCCTATACCTATTAATTCCAGAGTATTTCCTACTCTTTCCTGTACCAACTTTAGAGTTTGTAATCTGATATTAAGATCCTTGATCCATTTTGAGTTAATATTGATATAGGGCGATATACATGGATCTAGTTTCAGGTTTTTGCAAACTGCTAACCAGTTTTCCTAGCAGTTTTTGTTGAAGAGGCTGCTATTTCTCCATCGTATATTTTTAGCTCCTTTGTCAAAGACAAGTTGCTTATAGTTGTGTGGCTTCATATCTGGGTCCTCTATTCTGTTCCACTGGTCTTCATGTCTATTTTTGTGTCAGCACCATGCTGTTTTTATTGTTATTGCTTTGTAATATAGTTTGAAGTCAGGTATCGTGATACCTCCTGCATTATTCTTTTGACTGAGTGTTGCCTTGGCTGTTCATGGCCTCTTGTGTTTCCATACAAATTTTTTTTAATTTTCATTGTAATATTTCTTTTTTTTTTATTTGTATGTGCATACAATGCTTGGGTCATTTCTCCCCCCGCCCCCACCCCCTCCCTTACCACCCACCCCACCCCGTCCCTCTTCCCCCCAACCCCTTGATACCCAGCAAAACTATTTTGCCCTTATCTCTAATTTTGTTGAAGAGAGAGTATAAGCAATAATAGGAAGGAACAAGGGGTTTTGCTAGTTGTGATAAGGATAGCTATACAGGGAGTTGACTCACATTGATTTCCTGTGCATATGTGTTATTTTCTAGGTTAATTCTTTTTGATCTAACATTTTCTCTAGTTCCTGGTCCCCTTCTCCTGTTGTCCTCAGTTGCTTTTAAGGTATCTGTTTTAGTTTCTCTGCATTGAGGGCAACAAATGTTAACTAATTTTTTAGGTGTCTTATCTATCCTCATATCTCCCTTGTGTGCTCTCGCTTTTGTCTTGTAATCAAAGTTCAATCACCTTGTTGTGCTTGCCCTTGATCTAATGTCCACATATGAGGGAGAATATACGATTTTTGGTATTTTGGGCCAGGCTAACCTCACTCAGAATGATGTTCTACAATTCCATCCATTTACCAGCGAATGGTAACATTTCGTTCTTCTTCATGGCTGCATAAAATTCCATTGTGTATAGATACCACATTTTCTTAATCCATTCGTCAGTGATGGGGCATAATGGCTGTTTCCATAACTTGGCTATTGTGAATAGTACTGCAATAAACATAGGTGTGCAGGTGCCTCTGGAGTAACCTGTGTCACAGTTTTTTGGGTATGTCACCAAGAATGACATGGATCACATGGAAGATCAATGTTTAGCTTTTTAAGTAGCCTCCAAATTTTTTTCCAGAGTGGTTGTACTAGTTTACATTCCCACCAACAGTGTAAGAGGGTTCCTTTTTCCCCGCATCCTCGCCAACACCTGTTGTTAGTGGTGTTGCTAATGACGGCTATTCTAACAGGGGAGAGGTGAATCTTAGTATGGTTTTAATTTGCATTTCCTTTATTGCTAGAAATGGTGAGCATTGTTTCATATGTTTTTTGGCCATTTGAATTTCTTCTTTTGAAAAAGTTCTGTTTAGTTCACTTGCCCATTTCTTTATTGGTTCATTAGTTTTGGGAGAATTTAGTTTTTTAAGTTCCCTATGTATTCTGGTTATCAGTCCTTTGTCTGATGTGTAGCTGGCAAATATTTTCGCCTACTCTGTGGGTGTTCTCTTCAGTTTAGAGACCATTTCTTTTGTTGAGCAGAAGCTTTTTAGTTTTATGAAGTCCCATTTATCTATGCTATGTCTTAGTTGCTGTGCTGCTGGGGTTCCATTGAGAAAGTTCTTACCTATACCTACTAACTCCAGAGTATTTCCTACTCTTTCCTGTATCAACTTAAAATTTGTGGTCTGATATTAAGATCCTTGATCCATTTTGAGTTAATCTTGGTATAGGGTGATATACATGGATCTAGTTTCAGTTTTTTGCAAACTGCTAACCAGTTTTCCCAGCAGTTTTTGTTGAAGAGGCTGGTATTTCTCCATCGTATATATTTAGTGCCTTTGTCAAAGACAAGTTGGTTATAGTTGTGTCGCTTCATATCTGGGTCCTCTATTCTGTTACACTGGTCCTCATATCTGTTTTTGTGCCAGTACCATGCTGTTTTTATTGTTAATCCTTTGTAATATAGTTTGAAGTCAGGTATGGTGATACCTCCTGCATTGTTCTTTTGACTGAGTATTTCCTTGGCTGTTCGTAGCCTCTTGTGTTTCCCTATAAATTTAGCAGTAGATTTTTCAATCTCTTTTATGAATGTCATTGGAAATTGATGGGAATTGCATTAAACATGTAGATTACTTTTGGGAGTATAGACATTTTTACTATGTTGATTCTAGCAATCCATGAGCATGGGAGATCTCTCCACTTTCTATAGTCTTCCTCAATCTCTTTCTTCAGAAGTTTATAGTTTTTCTTGTAAAGATCGTTCACATCCTTTTTTAGGTTTACACCTAGGTATTTGATTTTTTTTTAGGCTATTATAAATGGAATTTTTTTCATACATTCTTTTTCAGTTTGCTCATTATTAGTGTATAGAAATGCTAATGATTTTTCTATGTTGATTTTATATCCTGCTACCTTGCTATAGCTATTGATGGTGTCTAGGAGCTTCTGAGTAGAGTTTTTTGGTCTTTAAGGTGTAGGATCATATCATCTGCAAATAGGGATATTTTGACAGTTTCTTTATCTATTTGTATTCCTTTTATTCCTTCTTCTTGCCTAAATGCTCTGGCTAGGAATTCCAGTGCTATGTTGAATAGGAGTGGAGATAGTGGGCATCCTTGTCTGGTTCCTGATTTTAGAGGGAATGGTTTCAGTTTTTCTCCATTAAGTATAATGCTGGCTTAGGTTTGTCATATATAGCTTTTATAATGTTGAGGAACTTTCCTTCTATTCCTAGTTTTCTTAGAGCTTTTGTCATGAAATGATGTTGGATCTTATCAAAGGCCTTTTCTGCATCTATTGAGATGATCCAGTGGTTTTTGTCTTTGTTTCTGTTAATGTGGTTTATTATGTTTATTGATTTTCGTATGTTGAACCACCCCTGCATTCCTGGGATGAAGCCTACTTGGTCGTGGTGAATGATCTTTTTGATGTGTTGTTGAATTCGGTTTGCTATTATTTTATTGAGGATGTTTGCATCAATGTTCATTAAGGAGATTGGCCTATAGTTCTCCTTTTTGGATGTGTCTTTGCTTGGTTTAGGGATAAGTGTAATACTGGCTTCATAAAATATGTTAGCCAGTTTTCCTTCCCTTTTTATTTAATGGAACAGTTTAAGGAGGGTTGGTATCAGTTCTTCTTTAAAGGTCTGATAGAATTCAGCAGAGAATCCATCAGGTCCTGGACTTTTCTTTTTAGGGAGACTCTTGATTGCTGCTTCAATTTCATTTTGTGTTATTGATCTATTCAGGTGATGAATATCTTCTTGGTTCAGTTTTGGATGGTCATATATATCTAGAAATCTGTCCATTTCTTTAAGATTTTCAAATTTATTTGAATATAGGTTCTCAAAGTAGTCTCTGATGATTTCCTGGACTTCCATGGTGTTTGTTGTTATCTCCCATTTTGTGTTCCTGATTCTACTAATTTTGGTTTTTTCTCTCCTCATTTTAGTCAGGTTTGCCAGGGGTCTGTTGATCTTGTTTATTTTTTCAAAGAACCAATGTTTTGTTTCATTAATTCTTTGTATGGTTTCTTTGGTTTCTATTTAGTTGATTTCAGCTCTCATTTTCATTATTTCTCTCCTTTTATATGTTTTGACATTTGCTTGTTCTTGTTTTTCTAAGAGTTTGAGATATATCATTAGGTCATTGATTTGAGATCTTTCAGTCTTTTTAATATATACACTCATGGCTATAAACTTTCCTCTCAGAACTACCTTTGCTGTGTCCCATAGGTTCCAGTAGGTTGTGCTTTTATTTTCATTGACTTCCAGGAACATTTATTTTCCTCTTTTATTTCTTCAATGATCCATTCTTCATTAAGCAATGAGTTATTCAGTTTCCATCTGTTTGCATGTTTTTTGTCTTTATTTTTGTTGTTGAGTTCTAGTTTTTATTGCATTGTGATCAGATAGAATGCATGGTATAATTTCTATTTTCTTATATTTGCTGAGGCTCTCTTTGTGCCCTAGGATATGATCTAATTTGGAGAAGTTTCCATGGGCTTCTGAGAAGAATGCATATTGTGTAGAAGTTGGATGGAATGTTCTGTAGACATCAACTAGGTGCATTTGATCTATGGATTAGACATCAACTAGGTGCATTAGATCTAGGATTTCTTTATTGATTTTTTGTTTGGATGACCTATCTATTGTTGATAATGGGGTGTTAAAGTCTCCCACGACCACTGTGTTAGAGTTAATGTATGCTTTTAGGTCCTTCGGAGTATATTTGATGAAATAGGGTGCATTGACATTGGGTGCATATAGGTTGATAATTGTTATATCCTTTTGGTCTATTTCCCCTTTTATTAGTATGGAATGTCCTTTGTTATCTTGTTTGATCAATGTAGGTTTGAAGTCTACTTTGTCAGAGACAAGTATTGCTAGTCCTTCCTGTTTTGGGGGGCCATTGGCTTGGTAAATCTTCTTCCAGCCTTTCATCCTAAGCCTATGCTTATTTCTGTCAGTGAGATGGGTCTCCTATAAGCAACAAATTGTTGGATCTTCCTTTTTAATCCATTTCATCAAATGGTGCCTTTTGATGGATGAATTAAGTCCATTAACATTAAGTGTTAGTACTGATAGGTATGTGGTGATTCCTGTCATTTAGTTGTCTTAGTTGTTTGAAAGTTTGATTATGTGTACCTAAGTTGAAGTTACTCTCTACTTTCTTGCTTTTTCTTTCCTATAGTTTGGTGCTGCCTGCCCTTTCATGGTTATGTAGGGTTTCACTTTCTGTGTGCAGAATCCCTTGAAGAATCTTTTGTAGTGGTGGCTTTGTGGTCACATATTGTTTTAGTTTCTGCTTATCATGGAAGACCTTTGTTGCTCCATCTATTTTTAATGATAGTTTTGCTGGGTAGGGTATCCTAGGGTTAAAGTTATTTTCATTCAGTCCCCAGATCTCACCCCAAGCTCTTGCTTTTAATGTTTCTGTTGAGAAGTGTGCTGTGATTTTGATGGGTTTACCTTTGTTTGTTGTTTGTTTTTTCTCTCTTACAGCCTTCAATATTATTTTCGAGTCTCTGTATCTGTTGTTTTAATGATAATAGTTTGGTCTGGTCTGTTTGGTGTTCTGGAGGCCTCTTGCATCTGTATGGGCATAGATTTTTCTAGATTTGGGAAATTTTCTGTAATTATTTTGTTGAATATATTACACATTCCCTTTGTTTCCTTCTTCAATGCCCATGATTCTCAGGTTTGGTCTTTTGATGGTGTCAGTGAGTTCTTGCATTTTCTTTTCATAGGTCTTGAGTTATTTAACTAATAGTTCTTCGGTTTTTCTTTTAATTACCATTTCATCTTCGAGTTCTAAGATTCTGTCTTCTGCTTGTTCTGTTCTGGTGGATTGGCTTTCCATTTTGTTTTGCATTTCTGTTTCGTTCTTTTTTCTGAAGTTTTCCATATCCTGAGTCGTTTCCTCTTTAATATTGTCTATTTTTGTCCTGAATTAATTTATCTCTTTATTAATCGTGTTCTTTGTTTCACTCTGGTGTTTATACAGTGCTTCTATGGTTTGTTTTATTTCTTCTTGTGCTTTCTCAAATTCTCTATTTTTTGTTGTCTTGGAATTTCTTGAGTGTCTCCTGTACATTTTCATTGACCATATCCAGTATCATCTCTATAAAATTCTCACTGATTACTTGGAGGATTTCATCTTTCAGATTATTCTTGTGGGCTTCATTGGGTTCTTTGGCATAGTTTATCTTCATTTTGTTTTAGCTGGATCTGAGTATGTGTTTTCTTTATTTCCCTCTGGTTCCTGTAGTAATTTTTTGCTGTGGGAAAACTGGTTTCCCTGTTTTTTCTGTCTTCCCATCATTTCCCTTGGTGTTGTTACTGTCCCTGTACTGTGTGCAATTAAGTATTTTCTGGTTTGTAATAATAACAATGGTGATATTTAGAATGGAAGGGTGAGAGGAGAGGGAAAGCAAAGAAGGTAAAGAAAAAGAGAAAAACATAAAAAAAAGTAAAAAAACAAAACAAACAAAAAACTGTGTTAAAGATATAAACAGGGAGAGATAGTGTACTAATCAACAGTAAGCTAAACAGGCATTAGAGAGATAGAGAGAGGATAAAAGAAAAAATAGAATAAATAAATAAAATAAAAATTAAAAATAAATAAATTAATAAAAATAAGAAAAATATTTAAAATAAAGTAAAATAATTTTTTTAAAAATCTCCAAGTTCAAATGCAATAAAGTTTCAGTCTTAATCATTTTGGTGTTAGTCCCTCAGCTTCCAATCCTGGAGATGGTGTCTCAGAAGTAGTTCTGTCATTGTCTCATCAAAAGGAAAAAAACTAAAAAAGCAAAGAAAAACAAAACACAACAAAGTGTCCCAAGTTCAGATGCAATACAGTTTCAGTAAGTTTTTCAGCATGCAGGTGTAGTTCTGTTGTTGTCTCATCAAAGAAGAGAAAAAAAAAAGAAAAACAAAGAGTCTAGAAACAGTTCTGTGAATGTCTATCTGAGGCTGTGGCTTACCTGCCCCTTGCTGTCAGCCAGCTGTTGCTGGAGGCTTTATTTATGCAGATCTCAGGAGTGAGCTTAGCACTCACCCAGCCCCTTAGGCTTTGTAAAGTTCTTCTGGGCATGACCACCACTGTTAGAAGCTTTCCCCTTTCCAAGCACACTGAGGGAGGTGGCGCTACACCCGCATTCTCAGGCCTGCGTGTTTATTTACAGCTCACATGGGAAGTGGGTCTTCCCTGCTCTCCTGTGGAGTTTTCCTCCCACTGCCACTTTTACAAGCTTTCCCACTCCTGGTTGCTGGGCAGGTGCCACTGCTCCTGCCTTCTCTGGCCACCTTGTTTATTTACAGTTCCGTGAGAGATTGCCCCTTCCCTCCTTCAGCGCTCAGGGTGCCCCACTCTCTTTGCTACATGTCTCTTTTATTGTTGTTGTTTATTATTCAGTTTGGTTTTTTTCTCTGTTTTCCCTGGGTGGGATCGGTCTGTCCAGGGGGCTATGCTGATCTGGCCCAGGGTTGTCTGTGGGAGTACCACGCGCCACTTAGCTCACCTGATGATCTGCTTCTCTCAAGCTGGTAGAAGCTGGCGTCTGGCAGCATGGGAGCCCTCCTGGTTTCTCCATTTACCATGGAGTGGAGATGCTATGCATGGGCTGGGGGTGTGGTGGTGTTGGAGTTTTACATCTTCTTGGTGGTTTTTCCTGCAAGGTGTATCTCCAGCGTCTCTCCAAGATTTTACTTTAGGAAGCATGCTTTCTGCTTCCTCCCTCTAGTCACCATCTTGGAATCTCCCTTAATGTGTAATTTCTTAATGGCATATGCTGTTGAATATCATTTCATGTGCCTGTTTGCCACCTGTATATTTTCTTTGGTGAGGTATCTGTTTAGATCTTTTGACTATTTTTAAATTGAATTTTTTGAGTCCTCAATTTTTAGTTTGAAGAGTTTATTTTGTAGATTTGGGATATGAATCCTTCAGCAGATATGTATTTTGTAAATGTTTTATCCCCACTCATGGCTTTTCTCCTCATTTTCTCAATATTGCCTTACACAGAGCAGGCATTCTCAATTTTAATGAAATACCACTTATCAACCTTTGTTCAAAGGTCATATTTGGTGTTGTTTCTAAAAAGTTCTTGCTAAATTAAAAGTCATGGGGATTCTCTTCTATGTTAGTTTCTAGGAGTTTTATAGTTTTGCATTTTACATTTAAATATATGATTCATTTGGGGTTATTTTGTGAAATGTATACATTTTCTGTCTAGATTGTTATTATTTTGCACATGTCCAGTTATTCCAGCAACATTTGTTGAAAAGACTTCCCTATATTTTTAGCATTGCAGTACTATGTATATGTTCATATTTACAACCTACCTTTAAACAAAGACTTTGAAGCAGCTCCATACTCAATGCTCATTATTCTTATCACCTTTCTCTACAGTCCTTTCTGTAACCACCACCACTAATCTTGACTATTCTTTTGTCTCTCGTTTTCCAGTTGTATCTTATGTTTCTATGTATCGCTCACCCTTTTTAATTTTACTTTCTTTCTTTTGGTGACACTGAGATTTGAACTTGGGGGTCTCACTTGCTAGGCAGGTGCTTTTACTAGTTGAACCACTCCACAAGCCTTCATCCTTTTTGGCTTTCAATTGTTTATGGACATGGTCAAAGCATCAAGATTCTCCCTCTTCTCTGAATATGATCTTCTCTAGTTGTTTGAGGCTTTATTAATGGCAAACATATTTTGTCTAATTCACTCCAAGAGATAAGTATTATTATTTACTTCATAGTTCAGAGACATGATGAATAATCTCAGTTACTGGAGAGTTGGTCTCCCTAAAACCTCTTATGGAGGAGGAAAAGCACACGTTATTTGGGTAGTCATTAAGCGTTTGTGTTAATTTCATGTATCATTATTTTCTTTACTCAAATCAACATGATTGTCATTGACAAGTGCACTTAGCTTCAGAAATGTAATTGGGTTAGCATTTAAGACTTTTTTCTCTTCTTTTTTCCATCACTAAAAGAAACATATAAAATATACTTTGAAAGTACAAAAATGGACCAATAACATTTTAAACTTAAGAACTCCAAGGACCTTTTTGGGGGGATGGTTCTAAGGTTTGAACTCAGAACCTCACACCTGAGGCAGATGCTCTACCACTTGAACCACACCCCTAGCCCATCAAATGACCTTTGAAATCAGCCAATCTCTTCTCATTTGATATGAGAGAAAACTGAAAGTAAACAAAATAATTGCTTGTCCAAAGTCATGAGTCATGGTGGTTCATGACTGTAGTCCCAGAACTCCGGAGGTTGGGACAGGAGGATTGTGAATTCAAGGCCAACCTGAATATCGAGACTCTGTTTCACAAAAATAAACAAACAAAAACTCATAATAACATAACTAGTTTGAAGAAAATCCAACAATGTAACTCAAATTCCTGAGGCTATTTCCTCAAGATATTTCTACTAAATCATTCTCCCTCCCACAGAGGTACATCTATTATGCTCATCACTAACAATAAAAAGAACTTTAAAACACTGCAGTCACACTTTTACACTCCTGTCTTTTGACTATGCAATTTAAGAGCCTCATGTCTGGTTCCCTTAAAATTACTAAAAAGTGAAACAAGAGATTTTTGGTTATTGTGCCTTCACTCCCAGTGAATTATCCAGGCATCCATTGGCCTGTGCATCTCAGGCAAACAGGGTAGATACTGTGTCAAATGTGAAGTTGGCAGATTTTCTTCCCTGTTTCAACAACCCACAGCCACCACCAGCCATGATCTTACACTGACTCCTATGGATCCCATAGGACCAGCTTTCATCCCTTTAAGGCTTTATTTTCTTCAAAGTCTGAAAGGCCTAAATGCCCAAGTGGTTAGCCTGTCTGTTACTTCAGAGGAGTGTTTTTGCTAAGAACTGGTATTTCTGGCTTCCCAATAATCACTCATGAAGATAGGCCACATCAAACAGGACTAACCAACTGTTACTGTCCCTCTAGATTAACTGCCCTGTTGTGGACAAAGTGACTCATATCTATTTTAATTAGCCTCCTAACTGGGAGCATATGTCATGGGCCAAAAATTTAATATGAAAATGTCACAGTTTTATTATTCTTCTCCCTTGCCTGCTAAAAGAATACTGTATTGTCTTCCCTCTCCTTCCATACTACCTTTACCAGGTAGAAAAAATTATAGGTTTCAAGGAGAGAAATAGTGTTTATCTGGGTAACAAAGGAATCACAATTGTGGGATAATGAGAGAGACAAACAATGGTTAAGTCTAGGTGTGCAGGGGCTTGGGGAGCTCTGTGGGCAGTGAGGTTCCAAAATATTTGTGAGGTGTGAGAGAAAGTGACAGGGGAGGAAAGGGGACATGGGGTCAAACAAGATTCTTGACTACAAACATCAGAAATCAACTGGCTAACATGAGCAAAAAAATAATTTGTTAGAAGCATATTAGGGAAGTCACGAATCTAAGCTACCAGGCCCAAATATCTGGAGAACAAGGAAGATGAAGCTGCAGGAAATAACAACAGTCTTGTGGCTGGAATGGGTTGGTTGGGAGCTCAGCCAGGCAACTGTGCCTCCACTGTCATTAGATATGGTTGTTACCATGTACCCCACTTCTGTCACCATCACCAGTGAATTCTAAACTCCCCATTCATCTTTTTTATCTTTTCCTCACAATAGAAGTCACCGAGTGGGTGCATACAAGTGTCTGATCATACCATGTGGCTACCCTTTGGCATCCACAGTGGAATCCTTGCCACCCACAAAACTGGGATGGAGTTGGGGAGTCTCTCCAAAGGCATGCAGTGCTTTTGGGTGCTGTGTAACCTCCAGACTAACACTACTAAAAGTCCTCGTGGAATTCACTCAAGCTAAGACAATTGTTAGAAAACAGCTATCTGGGCTCAGATAGAGGCAGAGATCAAGATGTGGCAGGGAAGAAAGCTTGGACATCATGGCCTTTTATCTATGGAGCATCTCATCTAGACATCAGAAAAGAACTGCAGGAAGACATGTCACCTCTACCACAATGTCATTCCACAGTTAGAAATGGTTTGTTCTCTTAAATGGCCTCCCTAAGGCCGCTTCTGTTTGTCTGAGGAAACTGTCTTTGAAGACTGAGGAGGAAGCTATTTGAGACAATCATTTTGTCTTGTTTAGAAAGATGTTTCTTAGGTAATACACTCTGCAAATGCTTATGTAAAGTTATAAATGGCACCTATCTAGCAATAAATTCTATTATAGAAATAAATAGCTGGTGAGCATCAGATCATAACTCATATAACCATAACAATAATTTCCTAGTGCTTTTCTATCTTCTGAATATTAATTAAGTATGTCTCAGAACAGCTTTAGAAGGAACTTGCCTATACTGCAATCAGTCAACATAAAAATAAAATCCAGAGAGTAGATCCTTGGGCTCAGCTTCAAACCATAAAATAGTTTACCTCTTTAGTTCCCTCACAGGAGGAGATGGGGGGAGAGATAGATTGAAAAGAAAGATACAACTAGAAAGAGAGACAGAAATAGAAAAACAAGACATATAGGAGAAAATCTGAGCAGTCTCAGTTACCCAGAGTATGGTGAACCAGCACAGGCTGCTGGCTATCTCCTAAGAACTGAGCCTGGAGATGCCAAAGCCAGAAGGAGGCCAGTGGGACTGAGGAACTAATGCAAAATCTGTGAGAAGCCATGGTGAGATGTGAAAGGTAGTTGGAATTCAAGGCAAAGGCAGCCCACAATCAATTCAGGTCTTCTGGACATACTTACCTTGGCATTAGTTCCTGTGAAAAACATCCAGATAACATTTTGTTTCTGCCATATAGTCTTGGTGTTTCATAGAAAAGAGGCCCCAAGTATATGGAACTTAGCTGTGCTTGATCACCCAGTGTCTGAGCCACATTTCTAGGTGTTTGAGGGAGTCCTTATTTCCTGAGTCTCAGTTGCAGGCAGAGCCCTTTCCATGACAGAAGCTGCATTCTGGGCACTTGCTTTCTCATCCCCCTGCTGCCCAGCTTATTCACTTTCTGCCCAGCTCAGACTTGAGCATATTTCCAGGTGCTGCCAGCAGATCTGCTCTCCCTGGAGAGTGACTTGGGAACCAGTGATGTGACAAAGTAGCAATAGAGACAACATTGAGAACCCAGGGATGACTATGGCAGTAGGACAGTGGCACTTCAAACCTTCAAAGGTTTTCTATTGTCCTTAGAATAAAACCCCAACCTCCCTAACATGACTCACATACTCTTCAGGCTTCCTGGGCCCCGTATGCCCCTCATACTCCAGCCAAACATTTTGTTTTAGTTATTCAAATATGCTTCTCGCTCTTTCTCTCTTTCCACCCTTAACATGTGTCTACTGTATCATTCCCATTATTTTTCTTGCTCTGCCCTTTTTCTGGTTTGTACTCATCCTTTAGGAAAGTTCTCTCCCAAAAGTCTATGCTGTGTATCCCATAGAAACTTGACAGTTAATAATACAGCTTGTTTAATCAGTACCCCACATGCAAACTTCCGGTCTCTGTGAGGAGAGTAACTATGTCTACACTGCTGACTCTTAGCTCCTGTGTCCAGAACAATGTCTGGCACAGAATAGGGAGTCAAATATTTATTGAATGAATAAAGTTTACTATAAAGTAGCTGGAGTCTGACCACACATGGTTCTGTATTCCTAGCCCACCGATGTTCATACATCTCTTCAGTGGTTTCCCCTATTTGTATTGGAATTGAAATTTTTAACATAAAATTTGGACCATAAACCAAAAGATGAAGGCATATATAAATGTACTCATGTCTAGATTGTTAGTGGCATAATCAAACTGGTGTAGCAAGGTGAAGTTTATAAAGCATTCTTAGAGAAGCGATATGAATACAATGTTGAGAATCTAAAAGCACAGTGGGTAAATAGTTCCCAAGGGGCAAACTGCTCTTTTCAATAAGATGAGTGAGCTGTTCCTGGAAACCAAGCTGTGAAAGGAAATTAATACCCTACATGAGATGAATAATATAACCTTCTCCTTTGCGAGGGGCAATTGGGCTTGTAAGTGTGCATCCACACAGGGCAACAGAGAGTCAAGGAATGGATGGATGGGAATGGAAAAGCACTGTTCCAACCCAAAGCACGGGTGAGGCGTGTTACCTTCCTCTCTGCGTGGTGTGCTGCAGGTCCCATGCACTGTCCCACACCATTGCCTGGTGACACCACCCTGGGTGTCACTGTTCGTACTCCTCTGTATTTGAGGAGACTGAGGACAGAGACTTTAAGAGATTTTGTTCAAGGTCACCCACCTAATGGATGTTAGTGCCAGAAGTGAGATCCAGGTTCACGTATCTTTCTTCATTGTGTCACAAGTGTCACAAGAAGATAGTTTACTGAGGCTGAAGTGGGCTGATGGGATTTTAAACTGTCATATGTGTAAGTCACAAGAATTATGCCAATGTGTACCGTTAAGAATAAGCAGTGATTGAAGCAGCTCAGCTCGCTGCAGTGATTTTGGAAATCTTGGCAAGAAGTGCCTCATGTAATAGGACATTTGCCCTCTAATAAGAAAGGGAATCCAGGACTGATGGCTGCTTTGCTCAGAGGAGGCTGTTTTCATACACCGGTCACATATGGACAGTGGCAGCAGTCCTGCCTTCACTCAGCCAACTGTGACACACAAGCTCAGAAAGGGTCTTGGCAGTGTTGCCAGGTAAACTAAGGCACACTAGTTTTTTTTCTTCTTTTAGAGTTTATGAAGCAAATAACAATTCACCACTGGGCAGCTCCAAACCAGAAGGTGCCAAGCCAAAGGACCACAAGGGAAAGGCTTTGATAGGATGAAGCAGAAGTAAAGAAAATATTTGATTAGTTATAGCTATTCCTTGCTTTATTTGGTGTATCCTGCTAGACATAGTGGTATGTTAGTTTTAGCTTTTGATTGGTTAGCTTTAAGTTTCATTTTTCTTTAACAAAGGCATTTATAGGAAATAGCTCAGGTGAAGTTAGCAAATAAAGCTAAATTAATGTCATATATGTGGCCTACCAGTCTTTGTCTACTCAAGGATTCTTTGGCCCAGTGTCCATTATAATTTACTTTAACAGCAAGTAAGTACAAGCTGACAGTCAAGGGAAGGTAGCGTTTTGGAAAATGATTTATTGCTTTAAAATCCTATAAACCTAATGCTATGGGTTGATTTATTGTCCCAGATATATATGTTTAAGCCCTAACCCCTGGAACCTGTGAATTTGACCTTATTTGGAGGTAGGGTATTTGCAGGTATGATCAAACTGAGATGAGGTCATAGGGTTGGCTACAACCCAATATGAGAAGAGTGAAATTCGGACACAGAGGAAAATAGCATATGAAGACAGAGACATGGGGAGAATACCATGTGATAACAAAGGGGAAGAAAGGGTTGACACAGCTCAAAGCCAATGAATGCCAAAGTTGTCACACCACCAGAAACTAGAAAGAGGCAAGGAAGAATTCTATCTAGTCTCAGAGAGAACAAGGTCCTGCTGCTCCATGATTTCAGTTTTCTAGCCTCTGGAAATCAGAAAGATAAATTTCCTGTTGTTTTAAGCCACTCAGTTTGTCCTACTTTGTTTTGGCCATTCCAGGAAACTAACCCAATGACACTGAGTCCAGGCGAAGACATTCCTGTTCAATTTAGTATCAGCTTCATCTGGGTCTCCTTCCCATCTTTCTTTTCCAGGGTACAACAAAAGGAGAAATGAATGTGTGAATGAGACCAAAGATAAGTCAAAGTTCTGCAGCTAGCTGAGCCAAAAACTGAGGCAGCTAATTGTGTTTCTTTAGTACTACATCCTGAAATACAGTTTTTGCATGAGGAGGAGGGAGGAGAGAGAAACTCTAATCAATGAAGCTAGAATAAGCAAGTCAAACACTAGAGTTAGAGCAATGACTGCTTCTTCACCCTTTGGCTAAGATCAAGTGTAGAGTAAGAGCAATGAGAGTGTGTTTGGGGGACTACATATTTGCCACATCCCTGAAAAACACCTGTATAAAATGACAGCTATTGCTCACCACTTGCCAACAACAAAGGCAAGGATATTGGGCTTTTTTTATTGTGAAACATTTTACACAAACAATTACAGCAAATAATGTAGCACACACATGTGTACTGACTCATGGCAATTATAGTTGTCTGTTTACCCTAATTCTTCCATCCCCCAAAGTAACCATTATTGGGAGACAATCTTTTATAAGTCTCTTGATTTCTTTATATCTTACAGGAAGGTGTTGACTGAACATTTTTTATACTGTCATTACAAGGATATTTGCATAACAAACATGTCCTAATCTGTGACTTGACTCTTCATTTATGGTGTTTCTGTAGCTTCTTGATTTCTTAGTGGCATAAGAGGAGAAGATGCACAGTGTTGTGAGGTGGAATCAAGGCCTCAAAATAGTGATGACAGTGTATTTTGACCACATATTGTATGGAGACTAGACCCAGAAAGGCTGGGTTCAATCACGATTCTTCTATAGCTGCGTCTCTTTGGGAAAGTCCTATCACCTCAATGCCTCAGGTACATAAATTGGGAGAGTTGGTTAATGATGTCCCTGAACACCTTCCCAGAGAGAAGATTCTCTAACTGTATGAATCAGTCTTAGGCAAGACTTCTGTGGAAAAGCCCAACTTTATTAACTTAAGAAGTCTCTGTGGTGCTGTCCCTGACTCCCATAAGGGTAGTCACTTTGTCCTCTGTGTGACGATAGCACCTGCTCACACTGCTATCGTAATACTCATCACGTTGTGCTGTTATGGGCAGATTTTCTATTTGTCTCTCTGACAATCTTACACATCTCTTAGAGAGTAGGGTTGCCTTTAATATATCCCTAGCACCTTCCATAGCTGCTGTGTCAGCGTTAGTCCTCAGAGGATGTTTGATGAATGATGGTAGCAGTGAGGGAAGAAAGGGACAGAGAGAGGGAACACCTTAACATCTGCAGTGAACACAACAGTTAGTAAGAACTAAACAGAGTTAGTTAGCAAAAAAAAAAAAAAAATTGCACCTTACCAAAGTGACCATCCACAAATACTTTTGTAGCTGTTTAATAAGTGAAGTCTGTTTTTCAAGATCATACAGGTTAACACTGATGTGCTTAATAATGGAAACCAATAATTTCTGAGTCTTAATCTGATGCTCCAGCTAATAGAGGCTGCCATTTCATTATCTGAGCAAAAAAACCTTGATTTTAATTTAAACTAATTTTCCTCCTTTATAGGCGACAAAAATTTGTTACTTATAATTTTAAACGTTTCCCTACTGACATGTTCTAAAAGATGAAAAAGGGAGTCTCTAAGTTTTAAGACCTTTCATAATCATGATCTATATAATATTAGATATGAAGATACTTAAATTACTCTTTCTTAGCTGTAATGATTTCCTTCTTATAGAAAACATACCAATAAACAAGATCTATGTAATAAAAGTACTCTTGTTGCCATGACAACAGGAAGAAGCAATAGGAGGAAAAATCCTATTTCTTAAGAATTCTCTGTTACAAAGTGTCAGAGTCCATTAAGCATGGTCAATGCCCTCACCTTCATTTAGATTTACCTTTCCACCGCTTACTTTACTGCTGCAAATGTAATCCAATTTCCTCAGCTGCACATTAGCTTCTGGAAAGGAAGCAAATTTTGAACAGAGCTCTTTATCCTATCCTGGGGGTAATACATTATCTGTTCATCTTGTAAAACTGCCCAGTTTCTTCTATCTCCAATTCTAGTACATTTTTTTTTTTGCAATTTATTATGCCAGTATCTCTGAGTTTGTTTTTATTACAGCTAGTAAAATCATTATTAAGTAATAATAAAAATTATAAGAACCAGACCAGGAATAAAATTAGGGTGTGGAGATGAACAGTGGAGATGAAAATTAGGCGGTAAACATGACAATGAGGCCTCTATTGTGAAGGCCCAGTTTCATCCCAACAAACTCCAGCATCCAGCTCTGCTATAACCTTGGTCATCTCACGGGCAAGCATCTCGTACTAACTTAGCCAGTTATTAATAAAAGGAGGCGTCCATTAAATCGTGTCTCTGGAACAGAACTTCCCCAAGTGTAGAACCCAAACCAAGAACATCAGAATCCCTCAGCAAGCATGTTTAAAATGTATAGTTTTAAGTCCTATTCCTGATCCCCTGAATCAGAAATTGTGGGGGTTGGTTTGTGGGATTTGAATTGGTAGAGTTTGAGAATCATTGCCTTAGCTCAAAGTGTGAAACAAAGAAATTGAGGATAATCCCCCTGGCAGAGGTTGCATCCTAAGTGAATAAAAGGGAAGCAGACAAGGTAAACATGAATCTTTCCTATTTCTCAGCTTTCCTTAGCTTTGCCTTAGTTCTGACAGCTATAGATGTAATATGCTCTAAAAACACATGCTATTTAATGCTGGTGTTTGTATGACCTAAAGCGAGCTGCTTCTGAGGTAATTAATTCTGTCAGGCATGAAGGATACCAAAGATTAAGTCTGTAGCTTCCTACAAGAGCCCGGCAGCTAAGCTAAGTTAAAATATCACATGGGTCACGATAAGATACAGCCACTAGAATGGCTATAGTAAAAAAGACAGACAGTAACAAGCGTTGGCAAGGATATATACACATTATACATTGTTGGTTACGTAAATTACCAGAATGCAAAATGCTGCACCCCTTTAAGAATTTTGTCAGTTCCTCAAACAGCTGAACATAAAGTTACCATATTTCCCTACTTGCATATCCACTCATGGATATATACACCTCAAATGAAAAACATAAGTTTGCACAAAACTTACATATAAATGTTCATATCAGTATTGTTTATAATAACCAAAAAGTGTAAATAACCCAAATGTCACCAACTGGAGAATGGATAAATAAAATGTATATTCATGTAATGGAATATTATTTAAAAATATAAAAAGGAATGAAGCACTAATCTATTCTACAACATGGATGAATGTAGAAAACATTTGCTAAGAGAAATAAACAAGATATAAACGGGCATATACTGCATTATTCCATTCCATTACATGAAACACCCAAAATAGGCAAATACATAGAAACAGAAATTAGATTAATTACATTAATGGCTGCCAGGGATTGGGGGAAGTAAGGAATGAGGAGTGATTGCTAATACATATAGGTTTTATTTATGGGGTGAGGAAAATGTTCTATAATTAGTAGTGATGGTTGTAGAATTCAGAACATTCTAGAAATGATTGAATTACATACTTTAAAAGAGTGAATTGTGTGGTGTGTGAGTTACATATCAATTTTAAAAGATAGAAGAAATGAGGAAGGAAAAAAGTAATAAATTTGGCTATAGTTAACAATGCTACACAGTATAATCATGCCAAATACAGGTATTCAGGTGCCACACAGACAGAACACCAGTTAATTTGGTAGTGTGGGATATTATTAGGGAAGACATCCCAAAGGATGACTTTAAGGATGAGGAGGCTACCCACAGCCCAGTCACCACTGGGAACATGGTCCTTTTGAGAGACTGTGAGGAATCAGGCATGACAAGACAGTGAGGGGTTGGCAACAAATTAGAAAGACAGGCAGAGAAGAGGTTAAGAAGAGTCTTGAGGGATCAAATCAGAGGAGAAAAAATAAATTTCAATAGTGGTACTGGAGCCAGGTGCCAGTGGCTCATGCCTGTAATCCTAGCTACTCTGGAGGCAGAGATCAGGAGGATTGCAGTTTGAAGCCAGCCCAGGAAAATAGTTCATGAAACCATACCTCAAAAAACCTTCACAAAAATAGGACTGGTGGAGTGTCTCAAGGTGAAGGCCCTGAGTTCAAACCCCAGTACCACATACACACACACACACACACACACAAATAGTGGTACTGGGATAATTGTAGAGCTGTATGAAAAAAAGAAAAGATAAAATTTAAATATTCCTCATTCTTGTTTTGTGAGCTGCTTTCTTTAACAAATGCCCTTAACCCCAAAGGAGAAAGGGGAACCTTTCAGATTAAAAGAGTTTTTTTTTTCAGATGACCCACTAAATGCAATGTATGGATCCTTACATCTTTTTCTTTTTTTTTTTTAGCGGTACTAGGGGTTTGAACTCAAGGCCTCACGCTTGCTAGGCAAGTGCTCTACCACTTGAATCACTCTGCCAGCCTTGTTTTGTGTTGGGAATTTTCAAGATAGGGCCTCTTGAACTATTTACCCAGGCTGGCTTGGAACTATGATCCTCCTGATCTCTGTCTCCTGAGTATATAGGATTACAAGCATGAGCCACTAGTGCCCAACTCATAATTTTTAAAAAGAACTGAGAAAGAGCAATTTCTGGAACAACTGAAAAACTCCAAACACTAAGTGGATAATTTAAAGGAATGAATAATTGTATTAAATGAGATAATAATACTGTGTCTGTTTTTAAAGAGAGAAGATTTTATCTCTTAGAGATACAAGTTGAACTATTTATAGATTAAATTATGCTATTTTGTGTGTACCACAAAATAATCCAGTAGGGGTAACATGTAGGAATAGGAGGTATAGTGAAATAAAATGCATCTGCTAATTATTATTAAAGCTGGATGATATACATATGACTCTTTATTATAGTACTCTTCTTACTTTGGGATAAATCTGAAAATTCTTCAGAGCCACTGAAGATCTTTGCAACAGGAAAGTGACAGAAGAAATTGACATCCTAGAGGGTGCTGCTCTGGGGCTAGGAAGTCTTGATAGGGGCTGTCAAGGAGGGGCACAGGGACAGAGGACTGAGCTATGACAGTGTCCTTGGGGGTGGAAGGAGGCTCTGGGTATGGACAGTATGAAGGAGTTAGAAACAGTAGAACTATTGATAGAGGAAGTCAAGGTGGTAGGAATTGAGGATGATGCCCAGGTTTCAGGGTTAGATGAATGGCTGAATGGTGGAACCATTCAAGCAAAGGAATTCTGAAGAAATATGAGTTATGAGTGAAGAGAGTTTTAAACATGTTGAGTTTGAGGTTCCTGTGAAACTCTCAGAGCTTAGGAAAGAGGCCTGCACCAGAGACATGGTTTTGGCAATTAACAGCCGCAGCATAATTTCCATGGAAACACGTGGAGTGTAGGCACAAGAAACGCTCCCTGCATGAGCAAAAACCTCTTATCAAATTAATACGTTTCTCTTAGAGTATCCTACTGTTAAAAAAGCAAAGTGGTAGTTTGATCAAGGAGAATAATACAAGAGAACTAATGGGAATACAGATGTCCATGCTGTTCTATTTCCCACTCTCAGTTTGCATTTTGAACGTTGATAGATCTTAGGATTTCATAACAGAATTGTTTGTTTGTTTCATATTCTTTCCCCTAAAAAAGGTATCTGGAAGATCAAATTTACTTTTCTTTTTTGCCTTGCCTTTCTTCTCCTTTGTTTTCTTCCCTATTGCCTATGATATTTTAAAAATTGAAGGAAAACGCCAAAACCATCTAGCTCCAGGGCCAAAATTCCTAGCTTTAAAGCAGCTGTAGGGTTAAATCTTAGGTTGACATGCATGTTCAAAAGGAACTGCTGTGGAAAAGGAAATGCTGAGGAACTGCTGGTGGAAAAGAGCCTCTTGTGTTGGGGATTGATTTATACCTTGGAACAGGGCAAAAAGAAGGGTGGGAGCAACAGACCATCTGTTAGGCTATAATGAAACCTGACCATAATATTTCAGTTTGAAATATAAAATAAGTTACCAAACCAAAATTAAAGTTTGTCAGCAGTTGAGGGTCTTGTAGGGTAATCTTTGAGGGGAGAGGAGTTAAATTCTTGTATCTTTGTATTTATATTCAGATAAGAAGAAATACACATCGGTATTATTTTTCTATTCTGGGCTTATTCTCAAAACCTTGTATTGATCACTCTGTTCAAATTCTTCAGTCCATTACTTAAAACTCCATAATTTGGCCTCACCAAAGACCACTTGAAGCAAAATTTTAGCAGATTGTACCCAGGTATCAGGTTTTCTTGTTTGTTTATTTTCAAGTTTCCCTGGCACAGTTTCAATCTGTGGTCAAGGTTGAGACCCACTCTGGTTTACAATACAAATAAGAAACAGTTAGGGCATTTGGATGATCTATCATGAGAAGCAATGTCAGAAGTCGGTTTTCCTGAGCCTCAGATGGCAGATATGGGTGTGTGTGTGTGTGTGTGCACGTTTTGCCTTACTTCTCTCTGCCCTGACATGCAGGTGACCGCCGTGCGGGTGTATGTGAACAGTTCTTCTGAGAACCTTGACTACCCAGTCCTCGTGGTGGTTCGCCAGCAGAAAGAGGTGCTATCCTGGCAGGTTCCTCTGCTCTTCCAAGGATTGTAAGTGATCTTTTCCCAGGGAACTTCACTACACTTGGTTTTCTTCAGTGTCTTAGATCTCAATTGATATTTTCTAGTGAAAGGAGAAATCAGACATGGGAATTCTGAGATACTATACATGCTAAGTGCAAACGGTCATGGTGCATATTCCAATCTGTTCAGCTCTGTTCAATTTCTGTTTCCTTTGAATTTCAGATAAACACTCTACCTAGAGTTTTAAAATCTACTAACATTCTATAGCTCTTGGATGGAAAGTAGGTCATCCGTTACCCATTCAATGGGCTAGGCCCAGCAGTCACCATAAACAAGCAACACCGACTCCATTCTTCAAAATGGTGCAGTCTTCATTCAATAGTGTTTAGATAGCACTACTAAGTTGTAGGTGCCTGGGATATCACAGTGGAAAAAAAAGTCTCTGGCCTCATGGAGTTCATATTTTTGCAAGGTAGAACTACATATGTACTAATAAGAAAAAAACAGAGAACATACAGAAATTGATACCTAGGATAGTATTTTATCATTTTTAAAACTTCAACTTAAGGATTGAAATACTAACTCTGATAGCTTCAACTTGGTTCCAGGACTTTCTTTGCCCTCTATGTTAGCAAAAGTTTGAAGAGTAGAAACATGGAATCAATTAGTTGTCTTATCAGGACAGTCCCCTCCATAAAATTTTATGTTTTTCCCTCATCGAATTAGGAGACTGGTTGAATGTAATACAGACACCGCTCAGTGAACTGGTCAGGACAGAATAGTCCTCATGTCCAGTTACTACGTCTCACAACCCAGTGTTAACAAGACTTCTAATATTACTATCAATAGGTCTGGTCTGAAATCTCAAACATAAGGACTTGAAAGCAAATCTGGAGAGAAATAAAGTGTGATAGACTTCTCCCACTGCTTGCTCACTGAGTCTTTTTCTTGTTCTTGCTGATGTTGTCCTCCATGGGCTGCTATAGATACCAGAGGAGCTACAACTACCAGGAAGTCAGCCGCACCTTATGTCCCTCAAAAGCAACCAACGAAACAGGACCTTTGGAGCAACTGATCTTTGTAGATGTGGCATCCATGGCACCACTAGGAGCCCACTACAAACTGCTGGTCACCAAGATCAAGCACTTCCAGATCCGGTGAGCAAGGCACACGTGGCCTCTCTCTGTTTGTGTTCTGCTCTTCCTGTGCTTGTGGATGTTCAGTTCAGCTTCTATCCTTATAGATCAGCCCTTGGCAAGGAAATGGGCCACTCAGCATATTATTTCAGCACCTTCTGAACTCTCCTGCAAAGGCCTTAATCTATGCAGGAGGGAAGCAGTGGGGCCTGGTACAGAGGGAAAAGGGTAGATGACCTTGTAGGTAGGTACGTATTTTCTGGGGTCTGTGTGAAGGTCCAATCCTGTCTGTAATGCAGACAAGAGTTACTAATGGCACAGTACTCTTGGCAGTGGTTAAGTGATAACCTCTGCCACATTCCTGAAGGAAGTTTTGTTTCTCCCTTAAAGAAAACTTCAAGCTATTTTCCTATCTTTATTAGCATTCTCTTTCCAGTTTAGGAGTGTAGGTAAGAATGCAGCTTTGCTTTCTCTACAGTGACCAGTATTATTTTTGTCCTTGCTTTCTTAAACATAAGATAAACCAGCCACCCCCAATGAAAAAAAATGGGCTTGAAATTTGAACACTTTGCCAAAGAAGCTCCCCAAATGGACAAAAAAGTACAACTTCCTTAGCTATCAGAAAAGTAAGTTAAAACCACAATGAGATTGATTCCATTATAACAGCCAAAAGCACTGTAATTCAAAGGACTTGACAAAGCCGTGCCAGTCTTAGTTATACACCCAACTCCTAGATACATACATGAGTGTGGCATTTGTTCAGTGAAATACTGTACAAAAATAAAAATGAACAATTTATTGATGTACCTGACAACAAGGATAAGCCTCACAATGTTGAGCAAAAGCAGCCAGACAAAAAGGAATACATACCACTTGCATTTATATGAAGTTTATCAACAATCAAAGTGATGTTATGATATTAGAGGTCAGGATAGTGACACCTTTGAGTGGGAAATATTAAATACATGGTTCTGTTGACCTAGTAATAACGCATTCAGATATAGACTTATAATTTGCATGCTTTGCTATACATTTATTATATTTTAATAAAAAGATAATTTTTAAAATTCAGAGTATTTTTAAATGGTATATGTGCTACCTCCTTTTGCAGCTTACTTTTCTGATCAGAATGTTCTATTCTACCACAAAGCCCTCTTTAAAGTTTGTACAAAGGTCTATAGCCAGTGGAGTTGTTAATAGGAATCAAATATTTATCTTGATCTTCTCTATACCTATTGACATGGAGCTAAATCCACTGAGATGGATGGATAGATAGATGAGTGACTTTTCAGAAGGCTAAAGAAGTAGCCACAGCATTTTGTTCTGAGTCCCTCCATTAATTCTGGTGTTGTGATCATGTTAAGAGCAAAGAACACTCTCTTCTTCCCACCTCCTCAAAAACCCAAGCAGAGATATATTCTCTGGTAGATTAGACCCACCCAGATCAATTAAATCAGGATCTGTAGCAGGAAGGTTTGGGCACTGGTATACTTTTTAATGTTTCACAGGTAATTCTAGTTAGTACCCAGAGTTGAGAACCACTACCCTAAAGTGCTTCCTAAATGTGACGCATAAGTTTTAAATCTGCTTATGATATAAAACCAGTGGGAATTCACAGTAATACAGTTGATAGGACTGGCAGTGCATTGCTTGAACAGAGTGTGGGTTGAAGTTTCAGAGAAGCCTTGCCTTTACTGATTGGCATCTTTGACCTGTCCCTGTCACCTGGTGGCAGTGTGTGTGAATTGTAGGGCTGGATTTCAGTGAGGTAATCAGACCATTTGGAGAACTAAATTCTGTGAAACTGAAGTCATAAGATCACAACTCTGTGCAAGTGTTAATGAATGACTTGCATGCTGGTGAAACTGCAAATTATTCTGTCACATTGTTTTCTGTTTCCACCTCTTACGATATGACTTAGTCTCAGCAAACAGACATTGACAGCATTTTAAAATGCACATGGTGACTAAAGCGTTTTTGCTCTAGATAATCCTGAGAAAAGATGATAGCTGAGATTAAATGTGTTTCTTCTTCTGTGGTTCCATCAGCACTGCTAGTGACCCAGAAATCCACAGCATAATGGTAAGGGGGCAGAACTGGGGATTATGGTAAGAACTGGCCTCCAGATCGTGAGAGAAGCACTCAAGAATTAGCTCAAAAATTACCAATATTGCAGTTTCTGTCATACCTTTTTTGGAGGGTTGTGAGGAAGGCAGTAATAAGGATTGATCTCAGGGACTTGTGCTTGGTAGTCAAGCACCCTACCATTTCAGAAACACCCACAGCCCTTGTCATACATTTTGAGTGGCAAACTAGAACGTGCATGAAACGCATTTTTCTTTTTTTTTTGGCTGTACTGGAGTTTGAACTCAGGGCCTCACTCTTGCTAGGCAGGCTCTCTATCACTTGAGTCACTCCACTAGCCCTTTTTTGTGATGGGCTTTTTCAAGATAGGGTCTCATGAGTTATTTGGCCAGGGCTGGATTCAAACCATGATCCTTCTGATCTCTGCTTCCTGAGTAGCTAGGATTATAGGCATGAGCCACCAGTGCCAGTTCTTTTATTTCTAGAATTGTACATTTGAAAGACCTTTGCGAATCTAAACCACCCACTTCGTTTTTACGATGAGCAACAGAATGCCTCAAAATGTTTTTTTGGTGGTTTTGCTATTGTTGTTTGAGTCAGGGTCTCATTGTGTTACCCAGGTTAACCTTGAACTCATGGGCCCAATTGATCTTGTTGATTTCATCTCCTGAAAAGCAGGTATGCACCACTGTGCCAAGTTCTGATGCTCAAGAAGTGATGTGTCCAAACACACAGATAAGAAAGGACAAAAATCAAGACTAAATTCTGCTTCTGACATGTTATTTCTTTTCTCCGTTTAAAATTGTCCTCCCAATTTTATGTCCCTCTATACGTTTCTCGATTTCATAAAGCATCTACTTATTCAAATGTAGCTTTTAAAATAAGACAACTCTGCCTTACAGCATTACTCCTTGCCATTTTCTCCCTCCCACTCCACATGCATACACAGCTATGCCACTTCTCCTTTTCCCAAACTCTAGTGCCCAGCATTCAGTGCAGCTGCACTGTGTAGTTGTAAGCAGGGAACAGAAGAGGATCATGGGTGTAAGCAGGTACCTGATCCTGGGTGGGAGGAGCAGAAGAGAGGTGTTGAGAAATTGAGACCGTTGTCTACATTGTGATAGTTGTGTGGAGACTGGATTTGAAGAGGACAAGACCAGATGCAGAGACGTTAGAAGGCTAATGAAATGGTTGACATAAGTAATGAGAAAGTGACTTAAAGAACTTAAGAGGTGAAATAGACAAAATTTGAGTGGGCGTGAGGGAAAAGGGAACTTGAAGAGTCAAAAATGACATCATATTTTGTGAAGAGATGAAGACTGAGCAGTGGTGGCCATGTTGCCAAGCTCAGGTCACAGTCAACTTCATGTAGAACCTGGGAGTAGAGCATTCAGAAGGGAATCTCTTCTCTAAACCCTCCTTCTATTTACAAATCACTTGAGTAAGTTAGTGGAACTTTGCTTGAGTGAGATTTTTTGATCTTCAGCTACATTTTTCACTTTGTAAGAGATGTCAAGCATAAATGACTAACAGTGTCACCAGTAAGACATATCCTGGCCCAATGAACTCCTGTGTTTTCATTGGGAATTTCAACACTCTTGTGGCCTAGAAGTCTGAGGTGAAGGCAGCCTTCTGAAGTATGGCAAAGCTGGGGGTTTCTCTACTCGTAAGGGCTTTGCCTTTGTCCAGTATGCTAGCAAGAGAAAAGCCCCATCTGCTGTAGCAGGAGAGGATGGCAGAATGCCTGCTAGCCAGGTTTTAGATATTAATCTTGCTGCAGAACTAAAAGTGAGCCAGTACAAGCAAGTATCAAGAGATCTACAGCAAAGATGTATTGGTCAATACCAGAACACCCTTCTCCATCCCTTCTACTCAGCTCCTCTTTTGACTTGGACTGTGACTTTCAGTGGGATTATTATGATGGGAGGTCATCTTCATATTGCTCAGTATGCCAGCTTTGCAAGCACAAAGTATTGAGTTCAAACACCAGTCCCATCAGAAAAAAAAATTAGAATAAAACACCAGTGTGTATTGAGAAACACCTCACAAAAGGGCAAAAATGTGCTGGGTATTGAGCGGGGGGAGAGGGAGGTGGCAGAGTGGGTGGTAAGGGAAGGGGTGGGGGCAGGGGGGAGAAATGAACCAAGCCTTGTATGCACATATGAATAATAAAAGAAAAAAAAAAAGAAAAAAAATTAAAAAAAAAAAAAAACAAAAGGGCAAAAATGGCTTCAATTCTGAGTTGACAGCAGGGATCTTCCCGTCCAGAAGGTTGAAGGGAGACAAGGTTAGAGAGAAGGAGCCAACCCAGATAAAACAAAAGGTAGATTCTCTACTGCAAAGTCTGGAAAAAAATGAACAGGAGCAGTAAAAGGAGGAGTAGGGATGAAGATTGGTAAGTCAGAAGAGTTGCAGAGCAGCTCCCTGAAGGAAGGAGACCAGTGTGCAGGCAGAGTCTGAGGGGTGGGGGGCAGAAGATGTGCTGAGGAGGGGACCTACTGCATGATGATGCTAATGAAGACAAGGTTTGATCATCAGGAGTTACTCAAGGATGATGAAAAGGAGGAAGGAGAGGATGACAGTACTGACAGTGAGGATGACTCTGAAGCAAATAGTGGGGTTTAGAAATCTCACCACATTATTTACTGAGGTGTTTGTATAAGAATAAAGTTTCACTAGATCCTCTCCCCAGTATCTTCAACACATGCTCGCTGTCCTCCCTATCCTTGATCTTCCCTCATTCATTAATTCATATTGTCCTAGCCTAATCTGATTTTCACTTCCTTTGATATTCACAGTAGCATTGTTAAGTCTTAGCCTGTAATTTTTGCTTTTGATTTTGATACCTCTTTGTGACTTAGCAATAAACAGGATATGTGGTTTTTATCAACTGTCTTCAAAATAATCTCTTGCTATGAAGAGAGTACACTTCTTTCCATTTACACAAGATTCCAGTAGTTGCTTCCCTAACTGCAAAGGCAATTGAATTTAGTAGAAGCACCTGAGAGCAGCTTTGTGCTAGAGGCCTATGTGCTGTACCACACATGAGTACTGGAGAGCTGTTCAACGCAAATGCATCAGTGTTATTTTTGTGAATGAGAGTTCACAAAACTCTCATTCAAATGCATCCTCTAGAAAAATAATTAGTGTAATTGCCTTAATATTTGTTTTCAAAGCTGATCAGTGGGGTTATTTTGTGAGCAGCCTGATGCTTAGAATCTTTTTTCTCAAACTAAATAAGCCCATATTAAATGAGGAAAACAAAAATGAGCTCACAGCTTGCAGATGGTGGTGCTGCTAAGGGAAAGTGAGAATTTTGAAGTGGGGAAGAAGCGATGATTAGCTCACTTTTGGACATGTTGAATTTGAAGTACTGCTGTCTGGCAAAGTGTTGAATATGTACCAGTAAGATATACAGGGGTGAGGTCTGAGTTACAGCTAGAGCACCAAGTGGAAAATTCAGGAAAGCTATTCTTGAAATCAGAGTTTATGGGCATAGGGCCAGTACCCAACCTTGTCCCTTAAAATCTTTAAGAACCAGAAAACTGGAACTCCACCTTTCAGGCTATGGGGCCACTAAAGGATTTTAAGCAATGGAAAACATGAATATATCTGATTTTTAGAGATGACTTTAGAGACAGCATGTAAGATGTTTTGGAGAAGGGCAAAGAGCAGAAGCAAACAGACAAATGAAAAGTTACTTGAATATATGGAATAAAAAATGATTAAACTAGGTGCCAGTGTCTGGTGCCTGTAACCCTAGCTACTTGGGAGGCTGAGATTGGGAGAACTGTGGTTTGAAGCTGGCCCAGGAAAAATAGTTCTCAAGATCCCATCTCCAAAATAACCAGAGCAAAATGGGCTGGAGATGTGGCTCAAGCAGCAGAGTGCCTGCTTTATAAGCACAAAGTCTTTTTTGAGTTCAAACCCCTGCCCCAGTCCCACCAAAAAAAAAAAAAAATTAAAACCTGAACATATTATGGCAGCAACATAGTTATAAGGGAGAAAGAGTCAAATAATATACATAAGGATAATTCACAAATAAAAAAAAATGTGACAGAATAAATTTATAGTTCCATATGAATATTTACAAACTTTGACCCTCCTCTAGCCTCCTAAATAAGGATCTTGAATCTTTTTTGTAAGGGTAGTGTGTGAGATAGCTCAGCTACCATGCTGTGAAAAGAAGTAGATTTTTTTGAGGAAAGGGATGGAGCAAGAGGCATTTAGACCATTTTTCTCTGTGTCATATTAGGTAACTATCCTTGGGTTTTCGAGGGAGACTACAGTAAAGAATGGCACTACTTTTCAATTTTCTTTCTTATTACTGATATACTAGGCAAGGACGGTGCTGGGGGATAGATCTCAGTTACTGTTACACTGACAGAATGAGTAGGACATGGTGATCATTCAGGTATGGAAGATGATAGAAAAGGAAGAGTCTGGGATGATTTCTGCAGTGATGCTGGGCATCTGGTGACGTTTACTGTCAGAAAGACATAGTGATGCAGGCTCCTGGGAAATAGCAGTCATTCTGCAGTGATCAGGTGGTGTTTGAGGGGTGGAGGGAAGGTCAAGTGCAAAAGTCCAGCTGGGGATCTCTGTTCTGTGACTGGAGCCCAGGAAATGGCCCTGGACTGGACATAGGGACTTCAGATTCACCTGAGTTTTTGTAGTATTTGTGGCAAATGAATATAAATGTATTCATGCAAACATGTTAAAGAAAATTAGAAACTCAAAAACAAAACTGTGGGTAATATTCTCATTTAGGGGATGGTTTGAAAAATAGGAGCTAACAAAAAAGGCTGAGAAGGCACAGCCAGAAACATGGGAGAAAATCTAGGAAGTGGATGTCATTGAGGCCAGGGGAAAGTGTTTTAAGACAGAGGAAGTATTTTTCAATATCAAATGTCACAAAAAGGTAAAGAACCTTCAGGGTTAAGTCACTGTGCTTAGCAATTAGAAAATGCTACGGTCTGGGGTGGACATGGTGCTGCATGCCTGTAATTCCAGCCTCTTAGGAGCTGAAGGTTGGAGGATCACAGTTTGAGGCCCATCCAGGCAAAATGTTAGTGAGACCCCATCTCAATCAATAAGCTGGGAAGAAGGCTAGGAGTGTGGCTCAAGTGGTACAGAGCCTACCTAGCAAGCATGAGGCCCTGAGTTCAAACCCAATGTGCCAAAAAAAAAAAAAAAAGACAGAAAGAATCTGAACAGGGTGGTTAACGCCTATCATTCTAGCTCCACTGGATGCTATAGGTAGGAGGATCAAAATCTAGGCTGCCCTGGGCAAAAATGGGAGACCTTACCTAAAAAATAACTAAAACAAGAAAGGGCTGTGGGCATAGGGCACTTGCCTAGGAGACCCAAGCCAAACAAAATCTCTAGTACCACCAAAAACAAGTTGCTATTGTCTGATATTGATATGTTAAATCCTAACCCCCAAGATGATGGCACTAGGAGATAAGGCCATTGGTCAGTAGATTAGTGTTGTTATAAAAGAGACCTGAAAGAGACATCTAATGTCTTCCACCACATAAAGATGCAGTGACAAGTTGCCACTTATAAGGAAGTAGGCTCTCACTAGACACCAAATCTGCAGGTGCCTTGGACTTGAACATCCCAGCCTTCAGGATATGAGAAATAAATTTCTGTCATTAATAAGTTGGCTGGGGGCGTAGCTCAGTGGTAGGAGCATTTGCTTAGCTTGTGACAGGCCCTGGGTTTAATCTCCAGCACTGCAAAACACAAACACAAAAACAAACGAAAACATAAGCTCCCTGTTTGTGGGATTTTGTTACAGCTGCCCACATGGACTGAGAAAAGAGGCGCCTGTTACCCTCAGCAAAGGATATGGTGAGGAAAGAATCCTGACAGCAGTGGGCAGAGAAAAGAATGAGTAAGAAACAAGAGTGAAATACTCTTAGGAAGCTGAATTGTGAAGGAGAGGAAACGTAGAAACAGGGCTAAGGGAGGAATTTTGTTGAAGTTTTGTTTGGTATTTGTTTTGAAAATAGTTGAGGCTAGAGTACATTTATAAATGAAAGAGTTGAAAGGCAGATTAAATTAATAGGGGCATTGGATATTTGTAGAAACATAGTCCCAGAGAAGGGTAGAGGATAGGATTTAATGCATGTACAAAGTTTATACAGACCAGAGGGACGAGGAGCAGAGGGTGAGAGATGACAAGAGGGCTGAAGGAAGAGCTGGGGTGGTGAAAGGAGCTCATGGCAGTTGGCAGTCAAGAGACAGGAGGGAATGACATTCTGAAGTCCATAGCCCAGAAATAACAGAATACATTTCCTTCAACAAACAAAGCAAGATTTAGAACACCCACTCGCTCTGTGTCAGTAACTGGCTGATATGAGGCAAGACGCTGTGACTCTCTGGGCCTCACCTCAAAAACAACTGAACTTCAGTGTGTGTCTCTTCTTCCACTCACCTTTTCTTCCCAACCCTCCTTTGTTTTTCTTTGATTTAATTGCTCTCCTGAAAATTACTCTCTGTTCCTTCCCATGCCCTCCTGCCCCCATCCCACCTCTTCTCCCCATCGTCCCTATCTGCATTCCTCTCTTGACTGTTTCTTTTTTCCTCCTCTCTCCTTTAAATAGCCAAAGGAAGGAAATGAAATTGGTTTTTAGTCTCTAATATTCATTGAATAACCATTTGTTTCTTATGTTTAATTTTTAAAATAAATATATCAAAAACTTGATGCTTCTTTCTCTAAAGGTTCCTTTGAGTTTCAAATAGCTTCATGATGTTGGCTAACAACACTTGATAAAACAAACCTTGCCCAGCCCCATTAGGAACTACTGAAGAAGAAACAGAATGTCTTATTCTCAACAGACACAATATTCATTTTGCACATACTGTTGACTCCAGGAGAAAGGATTTAAATGTAATAGTCTTAAAGACAATAATATACTTTCAAAGTTTTTGTGCATTGTACTAGCAAATAAAATACAAAGAACAGGAAGAAAACAAAGTACATATATCAAATTCAATATTGCATTTGGAATTCACATGATGTGGAGAGGGGATCAAAAAATCAAATTTCTGGCCAAAGTATACAGGTTGCTTCAGGAAATCTCATACTGCCTGTTGCTAGCCAAGAAAATCAGTGTTCTCTTTATTGTTCTTCTGACCAGGCCAACAAGAGGGCTGAAGACCTCATGTTGCCCTGGTACAAGAAGGTGACACTCCCCACACTGCTGAAAGGGCTCCACCCAGGCCACACAGAGACTGCAGTTCCTGACTGTGCTGTGGACTCTCTGGAGCAGACACACAACTGGGTTTAACACTGACTTTGGCTTCTTTAGATGACTTAAGGCCAGAAATTTTCAATTGTGCCTCAACAAAACAAATCTTTCATATAGATGAGGATTTCTGTCAAAGTGAATATGCAAAAACTGTCTTCACTGCTGTGAATAAAATTCTGAGCTCAATCTAATGTCAGCCTAAATCATGGCTCAAATTTTTTATCTGTTCTTTTTTAAAAATGTTTTATTATTTTATTTCTATGCTGGGTGAGGAGTGCATTGTGGCATTTATAAAAGTTCTTACAATATATCAAAGATATCATCTTTGAATTCACCTTTCCATTATTCTCCTTTATCTCTCATTCCTGGAACAGTTTCAACAGGTCTCATTTTTCCATTTACCTACATGTGTACACAGAATTTGCACCCTATTCACCCTCCTATACCCTTTCCCCACCTCCTCCCCCCACCACTGGTACCAACCTCCCCAGACAGGACCTGTTCTGCCCTCCTGTTCTCTAATTTTGTAAAAGAAAAAGAATGACGTTTTTATTTAAGATCGCTACACAGGGAGTTTCCGCATGACATTTCCATGTATAATAACACCTCTAGCTGGAGGCGTGGTTCAAGTGGTGGAGTGCTTGCCTAGCAAGCATAGGCCTGGGTTCAGCCCCCAGCATGAAAAAAAAAAAAAAGAAAAGAAAAGCTAAATAACACTTCTAATTATGCCTCTTACTTACATGTCTTCATATAGCTTTCCAAAGGAATGTTTAATTTAGAAGATTATTTATTTTTTATAAAAGAAACATTAAGATTGGAAAGCAAGAGTCTTTAGGCAGCCCTATAGAATGAAGATGATAAGGTATCCTGAAGTTCAGGTTCTGACTCCCAGCAATGTAGGGAGGGATGCCCATTGGAAGAGTAGGGGCATGCCACCACTCCCAAGGTGGTGTCTCAGCAGACTGGAAAACTGAGGGTGCAGTAGACTTGTGTGAGTGATCTACAAGACCAAGATAATGAGGCAAGAGACAAAAAGAGCAAAAGCCCAAAAGCAGCCCTTACAAAGCTATAGAGAACACACTCATCTTTGTGTTTTCCAGCCTCTTGAACTGTTTCATAGAAGTTCACTCCACACAGCACTCTATGCCACATATTTGTGCTTCCTACATACTTCTCACACTCTGCTTTCCTCGGTGCCTGGATCAGTGCTGTTTTAAGTATCTAATAAAACAATTCGCAGTAAATTTCTACTTGGAAAGCAAATAACTTCATTGTGTTATTTTGGTGGTCTTTAAATTTTAAGGATGGGCCTTAGAAGGTAATGCCTAAGTCAAAAAGGACACAATCTTGAAGAATTTCAGCAAGTGTTTCAGGCACTTGGGGAGAAGAACATACTCCTACCTCTAGGGACTATCCCATGGTGATCACCTATTCACCATTTTTTAAACAGTTTTTTGCCAATGGATCCATCAAAGTTATTTTGAAGTGGTACCTACATTATACAAAAGGACCTCATACCTGCATTTCCTCTTTCACAGCCCACTTTTCATCCCTATATCCTGTGCTTGATTCTAAAATCTGAAGTGAGTCCAAAGCAAAAGTGTCCATAAAAGTAAATGAAGTACTTACTTATACTGGTATGGCTTCATGGATATTTAAATATATAAAAAATCTTTTTCCCTAATCTCATCATTTTTGAGAGTTGAACCCCCAAGTCCCTGCAAAGTGTATCAGTTCGATGAAACCAAACTCCCATCACAAAAGGTAAGGTTATCGTACATCTAGTTGAAGATGGCTTCCTTTTAAATAAATTATTTTTGCCTGCTAACTCATGCTTTTCTCTCACTTTTCCCACTTACATTTCTCAGGACAAATATTGCCTTTCACTTCACTGCCAGCCCCTCGCAACCTCAGGTAAGTGAAGATTCCAAGAGTTATTGGGAGCCCATGGTAACAGAAATCATGAAACAAGGAGAGTCAGCATGTGCTGTTGCCTTGATCTTTCACAGTTTGACCTATGTTTGTATTCTGAATTGTTACTCATGTTGCTGAGATTTTTGACACATTTAATCTTACCACTTTTTAAAACTTTAAACAAATTTTTATTAATCTTACTACCTTAAATGGTTGGAAATAGGAGGCATGACATTTGCTTTCAGGTGTTCTTTGGCACAAAGAAAAAATTTTGTTATTGAACAAAATCATGTGTCTACTATGTCCCAAGCACAGTGTTAAACTGTACTAAGTGCTGGGGACAAAAGGATGAGGAAGAGAAAGACACAACTTCTGTCATTATGGTTCTGATAGTTGAGATGGGATGGGAGACAGGGAATGAAAGGGTGACACCAAATAGATATACAAGTAACTGTTCTGAAAATACAATAAAAATAACACGATTTAAAAATTTTACAATATTATTTGCGAAATACATTAGTTTTCCCTGTCATAAAGAAGGAACGGGAAAAGCTAGGTGTGGAATGCCTGTAGTCTGCATATTTAATAATTGGTCCTTAGGAAGCACTGATTTGTAGTTTCTGCCCATTCCCTGGGTGTAACTATCTTCATCATGGCTAATTTCAAGCTGCCAAAGTGATGACATTGAACATAGAGTTGGGAAGAAATATGTAAATCAACTCTCCCAGACTTGTGTGAACATATTCCCTCTTGTTTTTCAGTGCTAGAAATCAAATCCAGAGCACTAGGCAAGTGCTATATTGAGCTACATCTGAGCCCCCAACATATCTTTTAAGAGTTAAACTTCCCCCTTTCAATGAAAGTGTCTGTACCACATCTATACTGCCATTCAGTGTCAGGAAAGGGCCATACCACAACTTGCTGCCCTCAACCATTTTTTCACCATTTAAGTGAATTAAGTGATCATTTAAGTTCAAGTCCTATTTAGAACACACTAACTACTAGGTGCAATGGGAGATATCTAGAAAAAAGGGGAACAACCTGTACTCTAACTACAGAAAGAGTACAAGTCTAGAAGTCTTGTACAGAGAGCTATAATAAATGTGATATGCTGAATGATCCATATAGGATATCATAATAAATATAATATACTAAATAACTATTATATACTAAATATGATATACTGAATGAATAAATATGATATACTAAATACTGAGGGTAATAAATATGATACACTGAATATGATATGCTGAATTGTATTATTCATTAAGAGGGGTGCTTATAAACTGAAAACCAGTGACAATGTATATTATGGCTCCTTTTTATTTTAAAAAGTTTACAAATGTTAAAGCATAATTTGTATATAAATTCCAAACTAGAGTGAAATGTAATTAGAACTATTAAACATAGTCCTTGTTATCTGTGAAAGTCTTACTTTCCTCTTCACTGTTTCCATTTTGGCCTGTATTTTCCATCCTCTGATTACAAGAAAGATTTTTCTTTTTTTATTCCTTTTTTTTTTTTTTTTTGGTGTTACTAGGGTTTGAACTCAGCACTCTGTTTTTTGAATCACACCTCCAGCCCAGGAAAGATTTTTTTGTTCCTATAAACTCAACCAAAGGAGTGCACATCCTCAGGCAACCTGCAACAGTCATTATCAGCCTCTGTTGCAGAACTGACTAGATTCAGAAACTGGGCAGGTAGTCAGGACTAACATGGTGATTTTTTCACCTAAATTCCAGCCATTGCTTTGGGTACTTCCATTTGCTTCTTTCTAATAAAAGAGATAAACAAGCTTGATAATGCTTTGGCATGTTGATAAGGCTTCTGTAAGTGCCGATTGCTTGCACAAGACTAGTTACTACCATCTCTAGGAACATATATGATGCTCATCATCACTAACAGTAATGATGGTAATGCTCTTGAATTACAAAGTAAGGATCCCCTAAGAACCAAAAGCACCCATTGGAACCTCCAGGTGCCTCACTTTTTGAAGAGCCTGTATCATACATACTTGAATCAAACTCCAAACTGAAGTGAGCTCTTGGGGGTATTGCTACTTGTTACAAGGCATGGAGGGACTCCCAGACAGCAGCATTGATGGATACGCCTTAATCTTTCCCCATTAGAAACCTTTAGATTATTTTTTTAAATCTATTTTTATTGCACTAGTTCTCAAGAAAGGGTTAATAGAGGGGGTGTTGAAATACAAGATTAAATTTTCACGTTTTGCCTATCTTTTAAAGTGATAGATTTGTTAGAGTCCTAGGATATCAGACTTGTTCGTGTTGGTTTCCTTAAAATCTTAACCATAAACTTGACATAGCTTCTCATCCTGTTGTAACATTTAGAATTCCCCTTTCTTCCTCATTTTATGTTTAAAACTTAAAGAAGTAATACATTTTCCCCATGGATTCATAATATAGCTAGGTAAATAGTATAACCCCACTTCTATTAGAAATGTTTTCTGATTTTGTTATATTTGAGAAGCACTTTAAAAGATGCCTTAGCTTACCCCAGATGTAGGGTTTAGTCTTTGAAACAAAATATTCCATCCAGGAAATAGATTCTTCAGCAAAAGGTCTAGAGGAAGGATTGGTCTTTCCTTTAGGAAGGTGATCAAAATTCTTAAAGAACAGGTTTATCTGCTCTTCAGAGTAGAGTTTCATGTTTCGTAATGACCACACAGAAATAAATCTCCTTTCTTATTACAGCCTGCATATCCCTAAATGAAAACAGTGTAGGGGTTGGGGCAGTAAGAGAGGAAGCTTCTTATGTAGAAAATGGAATGAAGCATAGTAAAGTTTAGTTAAAAAAGTAATTGTCATACCATAAAATGAAACAGCACCATTGTGTGCATAATGGCTATTTTGTCCTACTCACTGCTGTCTTCCAAATGTCTGGCACAGAGCTCTAGAGCAGTTAGTTGTTCAATATGTATGAGATGAATGACTGACTGAAATAATGAAGATTCATTGAGATTTGCATCTGAACTTTGTGCCTAACAGTAGAGAAAATAATCTCATTCGTGTGAAAATAGTTTGAGTTCATAACTGTTAACATTTCTTAATTTTAATAAACCATGTCTTTCCTTTTTCTCATTTTTAGTATTTTCTATACAAATTTCCCAAAGATGTGGACTCAGTTATCATTAAAGTGGTGTCTGAAATGGCTTATCCATGTTCTGTAGTCTCAGTCCAGAACATAATGGTGAGTCCTGAGACTTGTCAACATTCTAATGTGTAATATTAATCCCAGAATAAATGAAAGAGAAGAGGGGGGACCATGCCATCCTCTTACCATGTATCTCCCCCAAAACTACTAAATTATAAAAACAGCATCTTGTGCACATCAGTGGGCAGTCCATGTTTGAAGACATTAACTTAGAGGGATAAAGAAGGGTTGACATCTCACAAAAATAAAAGAAAGAAGGAGGGGAAGAGGATGGATCATGACAAAGAAGAGCAATTTCTGGGTTTCATGAAAAAAATAAAATAGAAGCCTATCATTTGTTCTGTTTTTAATTTTTTTATTGTAACAATAGGACCTTTCTGTCTCACAAGATGTTAACAAAAAATAGGGAAGGTATTATATGCTTTAAGACCATCTTTGCATAGTTCTTACCAATATAAAATGACCTTGACTTTAGAGGACAAGGCACCAAGTTTTTAAAGGATCATTTCATGACCATTCTGCAGAAAACTTCATGGTTTCTTGCTTAGACTCTCCTGCTCTGTGATCCACTTGGAAAGGCCCTGACAGGACCTATGTGTGGTATGACATTAGTAATGCTTTCCTTTTTTATTCCTTATGCATGCTCTAGTGCCCAGTGTATGATCTTGACCACAATGTGGAATTTAATGGTGTCTATCAGTCCATGACCAAGAAAGCTGCCATCACACTACAGGTAAGACATTGCTTCTATGGTTGTTATTGTGAATGACAATGTTCAGTTTGTAGACAGTTTACCTACTGGACCAGCATTCAAAAGAGATGGCAATCCACTGTGTAACTTGGATCTCTTTCTTTCCTGATTGGTTTAAAAACTAAGACAGCTGTGTCTGAAATCAAAGCCTGGCTTATGGTGAACAGTGTTATTCTGCCAGGTGTTCTTATCCTCATAGAGATTTTTGGGAACCCTTGGTGCAATAGATATATACCTTACAGGTTGCTTAGGGAGATAAAATCAGAATATTCTAATCTACTCATTGATGAGTGGTAATTTAGACTGAAGTTTATCAGATCCATTTATAGAAATTAAACATATCCTAATAAATTGTATCAGTAAGAGCAACAAAAAGATGACTTTAACTCTAGACAGAATGATAGGTTCAAAGGAATATGAGCCATATTTGTGCAACAATTTATTCCTTTGATATTTTTAATTATTATTTCAATGGTAATTTATATCAAATATAGAGAGAGAGATATTCAGAGTCTGCCCCTGCTTTTGGGTTGACACTTAAGCAACCTGTGACTTGATCTGTTCTCCAGGTAAGTTAATATCATTCAGTGAATGACAAGCAAAGAATGAAGACAATTAATGACCTAAAAACTTCTATCAGTCATACTTTAATTTGTGAAGGTCTCAGATTTTATATGCCAAATATCTACTCTTGTTATTAGTGTTTATTACTTCCTCAGCATCTCAGAATTATGTGGTCTCAAAAAAAGCAGAAAAATAACCACAGTAAGGAACTTCAGATTTTACATCATCTGGGACACAACCAATGACGTAAAAGCACACAGCTCCTGTCTACCATGGATGTATTTGGCAATAAATTAGTACTTCTCTTTTGGGCCATGCTTTAGTCCTAAAACATTTTCTTAGTGAGTTAAACATAATGCCAGATATTTGGGGATGATTTAAAAAATGCCAGAGAACTATAATGTAGCTCCCGACTTCATTGAGGAAACTGGGACTCAGAGAAGACACAGAATGTCAAAATCAGGATCACAACTCGGGTCTCCTCACTTGAGTACTTTGCCTCCCTAACCTGCATTACTTATTTAATTGCTGACTACATGACTTTTAGGAAAGTTATTTATTATTTGATTTTAAAATAAAAATAATATATGATTGTTAACCAATAAATATATACCATTGACCTTATTATTTGTATGATACCCATTTATAGTTCTTAGCACTCAAATGGACACAGAATGAATTGAAATCATAACAGTGTATCTATTTAATTTCCTAAATGTAACAATTATTGTAGATAATCTGGAGTAGAACATGGGAATGTAAAAGTTTTTTCTAAGGAGTTAGAGGGCGGGGGTGAACTCGTCTTCTCTTTCCTCTTTCTTTCTGCCTCCCACCCCGAAGTACTTTCTTCTTGCTGCCTTTTTTACCTGCCTGTCATAAGGTTGTTATGTCTTACACAGAAGAAGGATTTTCCAGATGAACAGTTCTTTGTGGTGTTTGTGATAAAACCTGAAGATTATGCCTGCGGAGGATCATTCTTCATCCAGGGTAAGACAAAGTGAGGAATACTTGGAAGAGAGGGAAAGTAAAGCCAAAAACGCATCTCTAGTTCTTACTAAGGGTCCATCAGCAGTGACTTGGAAAGGCAGTCCTGAGAGATACTTGAGAAAAGAAGAAAACAATTGACACTACAAAAAGTCATTTAGAACATTTCAACTGTTTTAAGTCTTATACTCCCTCAGATCATATATAGTCAGTTCACTGTAAAGTTGGCCCTTTATTCAACAAATATTTGCTGCTGTGAAGTAGAGATTTTTTTAAATCATTAGTATATAATAGTTGTACAGGAGATGCATAGTGATATTTATATATGTGCTTACAATACATCTTAATTAGATTTACCTCCTCTATTGATCTCCCTCCTCTCCCTCCCTCCTTCTTAAAACAACTTCAGCAGGTTTCATTGTTCTGTTTTCATACACAAATACAAAATGTATTCACCATATTCACCCTCTTTCATCCTTTCCTTATGCCCTCCCACACATACTGGCACCCACTCCCTTAAAATGAAGTAAAGATCTTACACGATGGAAAAAGTCCTATATCCTATAATCAGTTTCCTATGATGGAGCCACTTATATTTATCAGTAGCCATCATTTCCATAAGAATGTATAAGGAAAATTTAAGTTCGCCATTCCACTTGCCAGTATTGTACCTTGTAAGATAGTAAGAAAGTCAAGTGTGACACCTTATTCTAATGATAAGAGGTTATATCAACTCTTAGTCGTATGCAGATAGCTGTGTGTAACTACCCAGCACTGCCTTGGGAACAGAATCAGCTGTTGATTCAATACATAGGTCCTCTGATAATGAGATATACCCCATCAACACAAAGGGTGTTTATCACATGTATAGCAAGGTCCCCTTGGTGTTTAGGTGAAGTTTCTGTTAATGTGCTGTGTTGCTCTGAAGTTTTACCATTGTCTAATGTTCCTTGATAAACTATGAGCCCTTTGGTGACTGTATAAGGAAAAAACAACTTTTCACTGGCTAGAAAACAATGCAGACTGAAGGAAAAGATAGCTTTCTACTTCTGCAGCTTTCTCTTCAGATGTCTGTGGGTATGGGAGGAAAGGTCAAATCCTTCTTCAATGAAGAAGGAAAGCTTCAGTCTCATTTCATTAACACATTAGTTAGTGCTACCAAAATGCAACCAAGCAAAGGCCAAATTGAGAGTCCTGACCAAAAAGGATATTAGATCATTTGAGGTTTAAAAGTGAGATTTTTCCTTTAGCTCTTGTTCAGTATCCATAGTTGATTCTAGACATTTTTGTACAGCTGTTCAGAAGAGAGGATGCGAATCTAGTATCTAGCCCATTGTGCCTTGTTTTTGTTGCTATTGTTGTTTCATTTTTACCAGAAAAGGAGAACCAGACCTGGAATCTACAACGAACAAAGAACCTTAAAGTGACCATAGTTCCTTCCATTAAAGGTCAGTGTTGGCTCTAGAATGTGATGGAGAGATTCTTATGTCAAGAAATCTCTCATATAATTCAATACTAATGTCATCCTCTCAGAAGGATTCATAAGAAAACTAAAGTATATTTGCCTTAGAGACAGAAAAGGGAATCGGGAATACTTTGCTAAATCCCTGTCAAAAAGAAAGGAGAGGACTTAGGTGTACGACTGTGGTAGAGCACTTGGTCTTGGGTTCCATCCCTAGCACTGAAAGAAGGAAGGAAAAGAAAAAGAAAGAGAAGAGAGAGAGAAAGAGGGGAGAGAGAGATGGAGGGAGGGGGAGCGAAAGAGAGAGAGGGGAAGAGAGAGAGAGAAAAAGAGAGTGGGTATGATGGAGGTAGTATGGCCCCTTTAAACAGGACAACCTGGCCAAAGTTCAAAGTTATTTTTCTCTCCTCAGAATCCGTTTATGTGAAATCCAGTGTCTTCAGTGTCTTCATCTTCTTGTCCTTCTACCTGGGATGCCTGTTTGTTGTGTTTGTTCATTATGTGAGGTAGGTCAGAGCTCCAAAAACGGTTGGCCCTCTTTGCCTACCTCTGTATAATGCTTTGAGCAAAGCTACCTCAGCCACTGATTGTGTGGTCTTGGGTGAGTTAATTAACCTCCTGTGCTTTTGGTTTCTCATCTGTAAAGGAAGATAATAATAGCATAATTTGCAGTGTTTATGTCAAGGCCATGCACAAAACCAGTGCTGGTAGAAAGTTGGCTGTTTTCATTATAATAAAAATATAATGAAACCTCAACAAAGCAATTTGTCTATTTTTGAAGTCAGAAAAAGCTCAGTGTAAATCCTACAGAATGTAGGAAATGATTAGTTCTTTCTAAGATGGATATTTGGAAACAGCTTTAAACATTCTATCAAAAAATAAATTTGTCCGGGTTCTGGTGGCTCATGCCTATAATCCTAGCTACTCAGGAGGCAGAGATCAGGAGAATTGCGGTTTGAAGCCAGCCTAGGCAAATAGTTTGTGAGACCCTATCTCAAAAAATAGAGCTGGTGGAGTGACTCAAGGTATAAGCCCTGAGTTTAAGCCCCAGTACTACAAAAAAAAGGTAAATTTAATGCCTAAAATATATCTTGAGGTTAATAAATAACAAGAGTAACACACTTTGATACCTTTTACCAGTTGTTTTTCTACCTGTAACATCAGTATTTCAGTAAAATATCCCTGGAGGTGGGGAGAGGGAGCAATTGTGTTGTAATTTGACCAAGGAGATGTCCCTTGCTAAGAATTTGGAGCCCCTAATTAAAAAAAACCCAATCTTTCCTTGCCTCTCTCAGCAGGCTGAGCCTTGTGGATTCAGTCTTTGTTGTACTCTCTGTGAAACAACTACAAAAGAATGGCAGGAGGCTTACAATAAACAAATGTTCCTTCTCCTCTTGAACTTCTAAAGAAAGCAAAGTCAGCACAGAGTTTGGGACCATTAGGCAAAATGAACCCTTGTCTATAGAAAGATATCTCTGCTGCCTCAGTGATAGAGCAATCGGAGTGACACAGGCCCTTCTCTGACTCAAAATCTTCCTTCTGTGACCTCTGTGAAGCTTTTGAGTTGAGATGGCACCTTCAGAAATACCCCAGGACCACCACTAGCCAAATCTAAGAGACTGTGAAGACCATAATAGTTAAAAATGATGGATTATAAGCCATTAAAAAATAGAAATCCATGAGTCCATATGCATAAAGTAAAAGAAGGACCTAAACACCCTTCACAAATGTTTTAGTAGTTGTAAGGAAATGCATTGACTGGGTGATCAAAATTAATACCACCAAGGGAAATGTGGACATCATGTGCCTCCAAACTTGACATTCGGAGAAGGATACAGCATCACTTACACAGCATGCTATAAGTGCTTATTTTGAATCTAATCATAGGGAAAAAATAGACATAAAATAAATCATAAAAGACAAATGATATGCAAGTGTCTCAAATTAGAGGAAAATAAGTAGATATGACAACTAAAGACAATACTTGATCTCAGATCGGATCTTGTTATAAAGGATATTATTGGGTCAGTCAGAATCTAACAGTAGGTTAGATAAAGGTATCATGTCAATGTTAAATTTGCTGGATTTGATAATGGCATTGTAGTTATGTAAGAGAATAGCTTTACCTTTGGAAACATTTAGAGATAAAAGTATGACATATGCAACTACTTTAATTTAAAATTGTACAGAATATCTTTGGAGAAACACAGAAAGAAGAATAAAAGCAAAGCAACTAAGTGAACATAGGTAAGGGTAGGTAGATGCTGTATATTCTGTTATTATTCTTTAAATTCTCTGTAATTTGAAATTATTTTCAAGTAAAGTTAAAAAAAACCCTCAGGCTATAGGAGAATCTTATATCTGGAGAGTATGCACGTGAACTGATATCAACTCAATTTATCATAGCCACTAACATCGACAAGTACCTGCTCTGGGCCAGGCAGTGTGCTGAGCCCTCCAAGTAGATTATCTCATCCGATGCCCCAAGAGCAGGCTACTCTTATTATCAGTGTGCGATGGTTAAGGAAATTAAGGCAGAGAGAAGTTAAGCAATTTCACCAAGAATTTAACAGCCGATAAATGAAGGAGCTAGGATTTGAACTGTCAAACCTGACTCCTGATACTTAAGTCTTAGGCAGGCTGCGAAGATGGGTCTCGAGTGGGCAGGCCTTGTGAGGCAAGACAGCCCTGACCAAGGAAGGCTGACCAAAAGCTTGGTATCTGAGCCAGCATACAACTGAAAAAGTGACCAAACATTTCCAGTTTTGCCTCAGATGAGCTCCAGTGTCATGGCAAGGAAGTTCCTGTCTTCTGCCTCACTTAGGAGGACTGTCTCCTCTCCTGTGAGTCAGATCTTAGAAAACAGAATTACTTCTCTTTAGTCAGCTACTATGTACAACCAATACACAAACAGATAAAAAATTAAGTTAGTGGCTAGCCAGTTATCAATCTTTCTAAAGCTGTTATTCAGCCAACCGAAGTAAACACAGTTTTTGAAAATTGTGGTTTAAGGCTCTGTTGAAACTTCTAGGTGCAGACTATTTACCTACAGTCAAATACACAAGCATAGATTCTTTCCAAGTATAGACAAATTGAAAATGGAAATCTGAAGACACAAGCACCATCTGGCATTCTAAACAGGGGAACACACTGAGGGGAAATGCTAATAAGAGAATTCTTCCTTCATCGAACTAAGCAAAGTTTTCTACAAAACCATATGAAGCCAGTCTTTTCAACATAATGTCATTTACTTGGTGAGTCCTCTCTATCTCATTATTAACACATGTGGGATTTGTAGTAATGCTATGAGTTCAAGATTATAAATATTTATAGAAGACATGGCCCTTGCCCTCAAGAAGCTGAGAGTCTTCAGTGCTGTATTAGCACTTAATAATAAAGATGCTGTAATCGCACTTAAACACCATTTCCTTCCCACCCCTCAACCCCAACCCATTCAACACACATTTATCAAACCCCTTACAATGAATGTGCAGGACTGAGGCCAAGCACTGCATATGTGTTCTCTTGGTTTTCTTCTAAACCACCCTGCCACACATTAAGTCCACCTGCCCAAACCTGAGTTTCCCTTTGATTCTTTTACTAGTTATCCATTGCCACAATAATGTTGCTTAAAAAAAAAAACTGCCACAAAAACTCCAGTGGCATACAGCAATGAATATTTATATCTGTTCACAAATCTAGGGGTTGAGATGACTCTGCTAATCTGGACTGGGCTCAGAGATCACAGCTAGACACATCACAGAGACCTGCTGACAGGTCATCTAGAAACTGGCTCTTCTAGACTGGCCATTGGCTACATTTGGTTTCTCATCCTCCTGCAGTCTAACCCTATTGGAGTTTCCATTGTAGAGGGGCAAAACATACAAGCAAGTAAGCAATTAATAAAGAAATTAACTCCAGCTAGTGATTGGGAGAAAATAAACTCAGCAGTGAGCCATGGGATGGTTAAATTGGGGATACCACTTTTGATTTGATCAGCAGGGAAGGCCTAATAAACTCCAACCTGAATGGTAAAAAGGAGCCAGCTCTGGGAAGAGAGTGGAAAGAGCAAGAGCAAAGACCTGAGGCAGGGATGAGGTTGGTGTGATTGAGAACAACAGAGAAGTTCCTCCACCAAACATACCATGATCAAGGGTATAACTTCTAGAATCTTCATCTGGAAGTAAATAAGAATATTTTTCCTCTTTGGCCCCCAACTTTTATCCTGTCACCCCTCCAACCTCACATCCAAAAAGAAAGCTCATATTAGAAGAGGGTAATTCACATTTTAATTTTTATTATATTCCCAAATATTACATCTGGAAAAAACAGTTTTATTGAGATAAAATTCATCAAGTTATAAAATTCATCCCTTTAAAGTATACAATTTAGGGATTTTTAGTTTACTCACTGTTGTACCATCATCACTACTGAATATCTAATATTTTCATTACTCCAAAAGAAACCCTGGGTTCACCAAGATTGCAAGATACAAGATTGATATGTAAAAATCAGTTCTATTTCCATATGCTTGCAATGAACAATACAAAAATAAAATTATGAGAACAATTCCACTCACAAAACATCAAAAATAATAAAATACTAGCCACATGTGCTGGTTCATGCCAGTAATCTCACTTCTTCCAGAGGCAAAAACAAGAAAATCTCAAATTTGAATGGGATATATATGCTTATATATATTAATAAGGGAAATACATGTCTTCATACATATATACTCACAGAAAAATGTGTATGTAACTTTTCATAGCAGTGTTATTCATGATAGTCAACAAATAGAAATAACAAAAATGTCAATCAAGTGAAAACAAATAAATGAAATGCCGTATATACATATAATGGAATATTATTCAACCATAAAAGACTAAAGTACTGATACGTGCAATGACATAAATAAACCTTGAAAACATTATGCTAAGTCATGCAACATGATTCTAATTTATATAAAGTGTCAGTAATAGGATAATTTATACACAGAAAGTAGATTAGGGATTGCCAGGGACTGGAGGAAGAAAAGAGAAAGGAGTGACTGCCAATGGATCCAGGGTTTCTTTTGGGGGTGATGAAAATATTCTAGAATTAGATAGTGGTAACTGTTGTACAACTTTGTGAACATACCAAAACTCATTAGTTGTGTACTTTAAAGAGTGAATTTTACGGTATGTGAGTTGTATCTGAAATGAATAAAGAAATGCATTAATGAATGAATGACGTGGATGGCTGGGAATGGATTTTTTGGCTGATAGGGTAACACTATGTTTAACTTTTTGAGGAACTGCCAGTTGTTTTCCAAAGTGACTGCACTATTTTATGTGCTTACCAATAATGTGTCATGGGTCCAATATCTCCACATCCAAAACAAATTGGCAATAAAGTGTACAAGAAACAAATGTAAAATGCTGAGGTTTCCACTGTCTTCAGGAGCATGTATATGTGCTTATTCGCAGGTTTCAGAGGAAATCCGTTGATGGAAGCTTTGGTTCCAATGATGGTAAGAAAAACTCTGGCTTTAATACAGAATGATACTGAGTAGTGGTAACATCCTTTTTGGTGCATCTTTTGAGTCTGCAATTTACGATCTTTCCCTTGATCTCTATCCCAGAGTAATCATCTCTGCAGTCTCTCTACAGAAGGCAGAGGTTTTGAGACCCAGTGTTTCAGTGGGCAATTGCTGGTATAGCACACACTTTACTTTCAGTGTCCCTTGTAATTACCCACAGACCACTTGTCAGTCATTTTCCTTTTTTAAAAGTTTAATCTTTTCTAGGACATAACTATTCATATCTAATTTACCCAAACCTGATTTGGGAATAATAGTTAAGAATTTCTTGTGTCAAGTCTCATACAGTTTACTTTTCCCAAATTGAGATAGAAACTTTTGTTGTTTGTTTGGTGTAAGTAGCTAGAAAACTGAAATATTTGAGGCTATCAAGCATAATGAAGAATATAATAACTTTGTAAATAAATAAATATCTGACCACTGTCCTCTACCCTTTCTTTCCTCCACTCCAAGAATATCCACAAAGGAATTCAATTGCTTGATCTTTTATTAAAACTTAAAATTTTAAATGTACTAATTTTTGGAAAACCAAAATTGACTTAAATTACTCATAAGCTGTTTGACACAGAGTGAGAATTTGAAACGGGGATGATGAAGTAGCACTTGATTTTTAAGACACATGTAGCAGATGTTTAGTTCTGTGTTTTCCACACTTAACTGAGTTCACAGAATCTTAGAAAGACACTAACTCCCCCCACCAACCCAGCAGGATGTTTCTCCCTTTTCTGGACTTGCTTTTTACCTTACATTTGTCTTCCTTAAAATCAGCATGTCTATTTTTCCAGCCACCAGGCACTTTGTTTTAATAAACATTAAGCTGCAAATATAAGAGACTGTAAAAGAACACCTGCTCTCATGGCTTTAAAGTGCTAAGTGCTACTTTCCTTTTATTTATAAAATATTTTGGTGAATTTATCTTCTTGCTGGATCACATCTTTTTTTTTCTACAATTCTCCCCAGGCTTTGCTATTATTTTAGGACTTGTTGAACTTAGGCCTAAATCCAATTGGTTGGATCCCAATAGATACCCTCTAAATAGATAGTCTGTTATTCTTTATTGTATAAGTGGTGTCATTTTATTACTGCAAAAATAATTAAAGGAATTCCATGTTCAGAAGGTCTCTTGAACATCAAAGCATAAATCCACAGAGTTGAAACTCAAAGCAGATCATTGTCCAACGACTGGGAGCTTCTGAAAGTTAGATAAGAGCTAGAAGCACCCTTCAGATGACAAGCAGAAATAAATGAGGGACCAAAAGGAGTAAAGATGTATCATTAAGATTTAGGTGGCTGCAAATGACAATAACAACCACAACAAATATATGTCAAACCTGCTTAAAGAGTAAAGAAGCTCCTATGCCTAGAAGTTGAACAGAGGGTAGGCCTCAGGACTGATGGAGTCCAGTGGCTCTTGTCCATTCCTCTGCCATTCCCTCAGCTCTGTTTTACTCCCAGGGCTGGTGGGGAGATGGGTCAAGGTTCACACCCTCACCTGACAATGTCAGAGGAAAGGAACTATTCAGAAATCTCCAGCAACTTCTCATGTTCTGTTGGCCTAGAATGAACCATATACTTACTATTAAACTAGTCCCTATAAAGGAATAGGCTTACCCACACACGAAATAAACCTACTTTTAGAATTAACATAAGGTCTTCTCTCTCCAAGATCAGGATTTCTCAAAGTCAACACCAGTGACATTACAGACCACATAATTCTTTGTTGCTGGGGGCTGTCCTGTACATTGTAGGAGGTTTAACAGCACTGTTCACCTCTACCCACTAGATTCCAGTAGTAATAGACTTCCTCATGTGACAACTAAAAGTGTCTCCAGACACTGCCAAATGTCCACCTGGGTAAAACTGCTCCCCTCTTCTCTCTTGTTGAAAATCACTGACTTTAATGCTACCAGGCACAGGTGAGGATGTCTGACAAAATGCCAGCTCAATAAGGAAGTAGGAAACCTGTATGCTCACCACAAAGGGCACTGAAACAGGGAGAAGATAAGGAGCCTTTGTAATGTGGGGAGGGTACAGGAAGCTGGCACTACCTCTAATGCCCCGTGACCACTGGAGAACCAAAACTAGTTGCTTAAAACAAAAACAGGAGCAGACCAGTGCTGGCTGGCCAAGGAAAGAACCAGTTTGTGACTTCCAGTCATATGGGGCAAAGGACTGAGACACCAGCCAGGAGCCAGAACCAGAGGCGAGCAAGCAATGAATCTGAAAGCCAATGTGAACCATTTCAGAAAGGAACTTTGGAGAAGAACATGGGGATGAAATGTCTTTTTCTCCCAAGGTTAAGATCAGTGTGACTATAGGTCTCGGGAATTCAGTGGAGCTCATAGCTGCAGGAAATGTCCCGAGGGCTTGGGCCAGAGCAGATACTAGGAGCAGCTTCTGAACATGAACCCCACAAAACTTGGTGTCCTGTGCTACCCACATCACTAGAGCTAGACATCTAAGGAACGCGGTGGAGTGCTTTCACCGTAGGTTCCATTAGGTGGAAGAAATGAAGGTATGTTCCTATGTTACCAAATTGGCGATAGCTGTGTCTTAGGTCATGATAGGAAAGCTGTGTCCAAATAATCTGTTGGCCACACTGCCTTTGTTTTTCTTTGACATGCCCACAGTAGCTTAATTAAGTTGCATTTGAAAAATGTCAATGTTGGCCCCAACTATACTAAAAAGCAAAAGAATTCCTTTCATACTTCATGGGATGAAGGCAGCAACAAGCCCTGGAGCCTGGGCAAGTGGAGATAGTGTTGGTTAAGAGCTATCCTAGAGTCCATGACGGAACTTTGTTTTACTGTGATTTGAGTGTCTGGATACGGGATTCTCCAGTCATCACTTACTATGAAGGACAAGGGCTCTGTGTTAATCTGATGGGTACTAGCAAAAACTCTGTGCTCTAAAAACATTTCCTCTACTTGCTCTGTCAGTGGAGAAACCCAGCATTTCAAATCCTACTTAAGGAGTTAAATTTAGTTACCTTGCAGGCATCTGGAGCAACAGGAGCTGCCACTGTGAACTCTGGAGGTTACTTTCTCAAATGAGAGAGGTGACAATCCTGATAAGTTTGTAAGTTTAAGAACCAAGGGCTGGGGTAGAGGAGCTGGCTACCTAGCAAGCACAAGGCCCTGAGTTCAAACCCCAGTATGGTATGAAAAAAAATGGACAACTCTATTAGTTCATTTTCTCTTACTATAACAAAGTACTCCAGTGTGGGCAATTTATAAGGAAAAGAGGTTTATTTCGCTTACAATTTTAGAGGCTGAAAGTCCAAGATCGGGCAGTACCATCAGGGCAGCCTCTGGCGAGGGCCGCATTGCCTACATCACACCATGGCAGAGGAGTCATGTAACAAGACAGGAAGCAGAGAGATTCAGGGACCGGACTTGCTCTTTTATAATTTGCTCTTTTGGGAACTAACCAGGATCCCATGAGAACTACATTAATCCCTTCCAAGGGCAGTGCCCCATTAACAAATTAACTTGCATGACAGCCCATTTCTTAAAATTTCCACCACCTCTGAACGTTGCCATACTGAAAACCAACCCTCTTTTGGGAGATACACTCAGACCACATCCAAACCATAGCACCAATCAAACCCATCACCAAATCAGTTCCTTAGCAAAGAGCCGAGTCCTCAGGATGAGATGAGAAGTGTGTTAGGAGACTCAACAAACAAAAACCTACAGCCTCTCTATCATGGGTCTCAAATTCTAGTTCTGGTTCTCTACTCTTATTTTTCTAAATTTCTTCACTTTTCTTGTACAGCTTTTTCTTCAAGAAGAATTTTAGTATTCCATCCTTCTGCAAAGATGAACAGTTTTCTTTACTTCCTCTTCACCTCTTGAGACAAAATGTGAGACTAGTTAGGGCAGGTAGCCAATTGATGTAAAAATAAAATTTCATGGCAGTGAGTGCACATCCTTTCTGACTCCCTCAGCAGCTTCCAACCTCCGTCATGGACAGAAACGGGCAAGATTCCTGTAAATGTGAGGTCCTGAAAGATCTGAGCATGCTCAACAGGAAATAAATTTTTCTCCTCACATGGGGCATTTAGCATGAAAAGAAAGCATATTCTGTTCTGCTAGTGAAGCAGACAGATGGCAAGGGACTCATGCTTAGAGAAAATATACAAAAAATGAGCTCACTCACAATCTCACATGTCTGCTATTCCCAGCCAGAACAGCTCAATCTGTCCTATACACTGATATTTTGTGCTTAATTCTGCTTTCTTTTAAAAATAGAAATATGACCATGCTCATACTTGAAGTTTGGGAGCAAATGCTTAGGTTTTTGCATCTTCCCTCTCCTCCCTCTTCACCCCTTCCTCCTCCGTGGTACTGGGGATCAAACCCAGGGCCTCATGCATGCTAGGCAAACTCTAACACTGAGCTACATGCCCAGCTTATTTTTGCATTCTGAAAGGCGTGAGACTTTCAGAATAACAGAATACTGTTATCCCATGTTGGGTGAGCTCCTATTTAAACTGCACATAGATAAGACCACAGAACTAAAACGCTTTTCTATCTGCAGTGTATTGCACATGAAAACCTTGGTGATCTTGTCCATGGCTTTGTAGTTGCCTCAAAATGAACAAGGCCAGTTAAATGCCTCAAAACCAGCTCATGCTCTATACAAGCCACAGAAGAGGACAGAAATCAGGGAAATCTGAACAGACCTACACAGCTGGCCTTTTCTTTCTAATGAACTTGTCATCTAATGAAACAGTGATTGCTTTTGTCATTTGTTCTTTGCTTTGATTTTAGCTTTTGGTTTTGTTTTTCTTTTGAACACACACACACACACACACACACACACACACACACACACACGAGACATAGGCTCCCACGAACCACTTTGCCTTCCTATAACTGAACTCAGGCATTTTCTTAAGCACACTGATGCTTGTATCGTATACCACTAACAATGAAAAGCCAGAAATTCTGAGATTTATGACTTTGATGCCATTCTTTATTTGTTATTTACACATTTAATATTTTTTAAAATTACATTTGAAACAAAGGACATAGCCTAAAGGTTAAAAATAGGAAGCTTAAGCTTGAGAAGAGAAAAATGTGAAAGACTGAGGAAAATGTAAAAGACAACAGCATTCCTAGGAATGAGAGGGAGATAGGGTCCACCACGAGGCTCCCTGCAGTGAGCTAGACAGAGAGGAGGGGCGGCATAGAAAGCTGCAGCAATCAGTTTAACAAGCAAACATGCAGCTTATTTTTTTAAAACAGGAATTTATTAAATGGAGGTGCAAATGAGCCTCAACCTCCTTGTCTCTTTTATTTATTTATTTTTTATTCATTTATTCACATGTGCATACATTGGGTCATTTCTCCCCCCTGCCCCCTGCCCCCACCCTCTCTCCCCTTCCCCACCCTCACTTCCAGGCAGAATCTGTTCTGCCCTTATCTTTAATTTTGTTGAAGAGAAGACATAAGCATAATAAGAAAGACAAAGCGTTTTTGCTAGTTGAGTTAAGGACAGCTATAAAGAGAGATTCCAAGCATTGCTTCCATGTACAAATGTGTTCAACCCAAGTTGATTCATCTCTAACTGATCTTTACACTGGTTCCTGATCCCCTTCTCATCCTTGTCTCTTTTGAAAGACATTCTCGGGCACTCATGAAACTAACATATTTGTTGCCAGATATTCATATTTTGAAGGACAATCCCTGCAGTTTTTAATTAAGAAGATAAATTTTACTGAGCATGGTGATGTACAAACTAGAAGGACTGGGGCATGGCTCAAGTGACAGAGAGCTTGCCTAGCAAGCATGAGTCCCTGAGTTCAATCTCTAGTACTGCCAAAAAGAAGGAAGGAAGGAAGCGGAAAGGAAAGGAAAGTTAGGAAGGAAGGAAAGAAAGAAAAAGAAAGGAGGGAGGGAAGGAAGGAAGATAAGTTTTGTGTCTTTGTGACATGAACACATGATCCAATATTATTCACCTTTTAAAAGGAGATATTGCCATTTGTGACACATCTCCTTGGGTAAACCTGGAGGACATTCTGCTAAGTGATATAAAACAAACACAAAGAAAAATACTGCATGACCTCATTTATAGGTGGAAGCTTTTTAAAAGTGTTAAATACATAGCAACAGTGAATAGAATAGTGGTTACCTGGGTCAGGGACGGAAAGGAAATGAGAAGCTATAGGTCAAAGGGTAGAAATTTGCAGCTCTGTAGAACAAATGAGTCTAGATGGCTAACGTGGAGTAGGAGGACTACACTTCATAATATTCTATTTTCCACTGAAATTTTTCTAAAGAAATAAATTTTAGGTGCTCTTACAATAAAAAATGAGGTAGCTATGAAAGGTGATGGATACGTCAGTTTGCTTACCTGTAGTAATCATTTTGCTACATATGCGTATATCAAAACATGTACATCTTATAATATACAATAAAAAGATAAGTTTTAACAGAGAACAGTACAATGAATCACTATCCATCCACTAGCTGAGTGACTGAGTAAACTATTTGATCTCTCTCAATGCCTTCATTTCATCATCTTTAAAATGGTGATAATAGTACCCGCCTCTTAGGGTTGTTGAAAGAACGTCAAACAGTGTCCTGACAAGTAAGTTTTCAATGAACCCCAGCCAGAAGAAATAGCAATCCAAGCAGTAGGAGTAGCAGCAGCACTGGTGGTGGTGGTAACAGCAGTGGTGCTTGTTGTGGTCAAATAGTAATAGTAGCAGAAGCAGCAGCAAAGGTTCATGTTATGACTATGGTCAAACTGCCCTAAGTCAAAAAGACAGTCAAAGTGCACATGACATCTTCCACAAGCATACTTCACTCTTAAAGTAACCTGCTTCTTTACCTTAACTTGGAGGAAAAGCGTAGATTACAGTGTTGATGCCTTGTTGCATACTTATGCATTAGCCCAAGGAAGGTCAGGGATCTAATTTCTCTAAACAATAAATGTATCAAGCCTAGTAGCAATGCCAGGGAGTATGCATCTTGATGATCAAAATCTGCATTCTGAGAGTCCTGGGAACCCTCAGCAGTCCAGCTGAGCCAACTCTTGACTAAGTTGCCAAAAGAAGAAACGAAAACAAGTTTCTAAGGCCACCAGCTTTGTCTCTCATCACCCAGCTTAAAGTTTTGAACTTGGCATTTAGTTATTTTTCTTCACAGAGGAAATGAATGGGCACACAAGGAGTTTAAAAATAAACAAAGCCTACAGAGTGGCTTGAGAAACTATGAGTGTGTTTTCTACCCACCAATGGAAATGAAGTTTGAGACCTGGATGAAGAGAGTTGACTGTGACTCCTAGGAATTGTTGAGGCCTTTGGTTCCTTTACATGTGTTAACGCTTTAGCTTTCCTGCAACTTATAATGAACTATATTTTCAGTGAAGACATAAAAATATATTTACAGTCAGGATATTGTAGAATATCCTTAATTAGGTTTCTTCACTGAAAATCTATTTCCCTACAGTAATAAAAGACACTGACCAGCAGGGAAGGGATGTAGCTCAGTGTTACAGTGCTTGCCTAGCATGTGTGAGGCCCTGGGTTCAATCCCAAGAGAAAAAGACAGAGAGACAGACAGAGACAGAGAGAGATGGAGAGAGACTGTGAATTCTCCCAGACTCTCTTTGTCTGGTACATGACACCAGTAAGCTCTCCTGTCAGAAAGAGGAATGAGTCAAAATTCTCACCAGCCTGACAATATCCAAATCCTTCACAAAGCTTAGGAACCTGTGAGGAAATATTCTTAGGAAATTCCTTAGACAATCTTGGCTCCTGCAAATCTGGTGGCACACTAAGTCAGAGTCAGAGAACTGCCTAGATGCCTGCTCATTGTGGTTTCTGCTGTGCTCTCTTAATTTGGATAAACTCAATGGGACAGCATCTTGTCTAGGAGCCATCAAGCAGTCTGGGAGGTTTTTCTTTTTTTTCTGATACTTGTGGTGGGGTGGCTCCAGAGACATTCTAGACTCTCAGAGCAATGACATCACTCTTTCTGCTACTAGGAGTACTATATTTCACTGGAACATTACCTTGGAGTCTACTTTAATCTTATTGTCAACAACCTGTTGTCAACAGGTGTGCCTGTTCTACGCCCTAAATATCCGGCAAAATAACTTGTCTTCCTCCACACCCTTAATTCATGTTGTCATCATTTGTTGCTCCAGGCTGTACAGTAACTTCCTTCTTACCTACAGTTAGGCGACTGCTGAAAGTATAACAAATAAACCATAAACTACTATGGCCTAACACTAGAAGTTTGTTTCCGATGTTCCTGTTCAGTGGTTGCCATCCTCACAGTGATTCCAGACCCTTTACTCCTATGAGTCTGCGACGCAGTTGAGCCAGGCTAGAATTCAGGAAAGTCTGGGACTCTCAGAACAAATATGACTTAATATTATATTTCAGGTTGAACATTCTTCTCTTTCTCTGTGCCTTCTTTTCAATTGCAGATGTGTGTAGGTTATTTGTACCCTGGTGTGAAACAACTCAAACCACCTCCGCCTGGCCCAGGGACCACCCATGTCCCTCCGCACTCATTGATTATTGGTAGTTAGGAATCACCAGGTTCTGCCCTTCCTATAGGTTAGCATGAGTTTTTAAAACACCAGGAAAAGAGAAAGACTCTTTCTCTGCTTCTGTCTTCCACCTGGTCCCACCATGGCCTCTTGTAATTCCCTTCCCTAACTTTTAATAAACTCCATTACATCCATATATCCTGCCTGGATGCTTCTATGTGGAGCACAAAGAATTTGAGAATCTTCTGATAAGAGACAGTATCATTGCCATCAACACTATCAGGAAGGAATCAGACAATTTTTTTTGGAAAGGGTCAAATACTATATTAGGCTTTTTGGACTATAAAATCTAAGCTATAACTACTCAAATGTGCCACTATAGTACAAAAGCAGCCATATTTATACCCAAATGAATGTGGTTAAGTTTCAATAGAACTTTAGGAATGAATGCTGGAATTTGAAGTTCATACAAATGTCATCTGCCATGAAATTTTCTTCTTATTTTGATTTTCCCAAAAATTTTTTTAAAAATTTAAACAAATCTTAGCTGGGTGCTGGTGGCTCACACTTATAATCCTAGCTGCTTGGGAAACTGAGATCAGTACGATCATTGTTCAGGGCCAGCCTGGGCAAGAAGTGCACAAGACCCCATCTCCACCAGTAGCTGGGTGTGGTGGCTCACACCTGTCATCCCAAACTAACTCAGAGGCTTACTCCCCTTCCCTCCCCTTTTCCTTTCTCTTCCCCTCCTCCCGCCCCTCCCCTCTCCTGGAAGATAGCAGTTCCAGGCTAACCTGAGAGGGAAAAATTTGTGAAACCCCATTTCAACAGAAAAAAAGCTGGGCATGATGGTGTATGCCTGTTAAATAGCTTCAAATAGGAAGATCGCAGTCCAGGCTGGCCTGGGCAAAAAGCAAGACCTTATCTCCAAAATAACCAGAGTAAAAAGGGCTGGAGGTGTGGCTCAAGCAGTAGAGCGCCTGCCTAGCAAGCCTGAAGCCCTGAGCTCAAACCCCAGTACTGCCAAAACAAAACAAAAAATCTTAGTTTTAGGGCCAAATGAAAACAGGTGGCAGGCTAGATTTGACTTGTGGACCACAGTTTGATGATTTATGTATTAGAACATAATGAAAATCAAAATTAAAATATTATGGCCTAATAATTTGAGCTACTTAGAGTTGTGTTCTGTTTAAGCAGCTGAATATAAAGTGTCTGCCTCTTGCTTTTTTTTCACAGGCTCTGGAAATATGGCAGTGTCACAGCCCATCTCTGCCAGCACACCTGAAGGGAGCAATTATGGGGCGATAGGTATTTCCTATAATGATTCTGTTGGTGGGATTGTTTCCTATTTCTCTAGAAATTAGCATACAAAGGGCTCTAAGGTCTCTAACCACCGGGAGCATGGGCAAGCCAGTCATCCTATGAAATTGTCTTTTATGTATAAGATGAATTGGTTGAATAATCTGGAAGGTTCCTTCCAGCACTGATTTTCTGCAGTTCTATTGTTTAGTTTCTTGTATCTGCTAATCACACTTGAACAGAATTTCCTACAATGACTGCCATCAACTATCAAGACCCCTGGGGACTTTTTCATACCTTTGCCTGATTTTAGGGCATGAAAAATGTGACCACAAGCCTGACATCAATTGACCGGTTGTTTCATTCTCAGGTGTCAGTGGAGTAAGGGCAGTCAGAAGACACAGGCAGTGCTGCAGGTGAACATGGCTGTAGCTAACAGTCCTTCATTTTGGCTAACTTCACAACTGAGCCTGCTCACTGCCACCTTGTCATTCACTTGGCAAACCCAGCCTGAGGGGAGAATCCTCATTCCTGTCTTCTTAGGGTAGAAGTGCTCTGAGCTGCCTGCCCCTTCCATGGTGCTTGTAAGCCTGTGAATGGTGCTCCTAAAATGCCAGTGTAGAAGCACTGGGAATTCTGCATTTCTGCCCTGTTTTTCTGTAACTTGGAGCATATGGGCTCAGTGTAGGCTACTTATTTTTAGTTTGGTGAGAACAAGATTTTTAAAACCATCTGAACAGAAGAAATAAAACGGAAGGTAGGCTCTGCTCATGTGCTCAGGCTACACAAATCCCATCTGCTCTGGGAAACACTCATGGGAACAGAAGAACCCTGCTTCCTGAGAGTGTCGTTATCATTATATAACCCTAGACATGGCATGTGGGGGATTTCTGTGTCTCAGTACCTTATGTGTGGGAAATGTATAGCTGCTGGATATGTGTATGCTTACACATCCATGTGACAGATGCTATACATAACTATGCATGTGTATGTCTATATACTCATGTTCATATTGTAAGATATGAAACATGAAATAAAAGCACAATGTTATTTTGCATCCAAATAGTAAACAGAGCAGATGCCCTTAAATTCTAATATGCTTTCAGCTGTAGAAATAGACAAGTTAAATGTAAAAATAGAAAAAAAGAAAAAAATGAAAGTAAACTAAAAAGGTATGAGAGGAAGAGCATGTCCCCTGGGTAAGGAGTTAGTTTTGACCCAGGCAGTATTTTCTAGAATGAGTCAGCACTGTGCTCTTTGCAGAGGAATAGCCTCCATAGGCTGTTCTTGGCTTTTAAAGGAAGATGAGTTTTTGGTTTCAGATGAGTCAACCTCCAGTCCTGGGAGACAGGTGTCCTCCTCTGATGGTGGGCAGCCATGCCAGTCAGACACAGACAGCTCTGTGGAGGAGAGTGACTTTGACACCATGCCAGATATTGAGAGTGATAAAAACATCATCCGGACCAAGGTACTTCCCTCTTCCTGGCCATACTTTTTGAGACAGCAGGAAGTTTGGCAGTAGAATAAGCTTCACCAGTGCCTCACTTTCTTTTATTTATTTTTTCCTTCACAGAAAGTCAAATTTCCTGGAGGGTTTAGACAAAACATAGCTAAAGACTAAAGGCAATACTCTGTTAATTAGCACTTTTTTCTTAAGGAAGAAAATTAAATAGAGCATTAAATACTCAGCATCTGAAGTGACTGACTGTGGACAAGAAAAGATGAAGGGATCCAACCAGATGGAAGAAGAGATACATTTGAGGGGTGTGCCTAGAAAAGTTCCCAATTTTTTTTTACATATTAAGAGTAAAGCTCATTTCTTTCTGGCATATGTTTATTATATGATATGGTACCCAGTAAAAGAAATGCACAATTTCAACTTTAAGTGATTCAAGATCCACACAGTGGATACTCTGAAAGACAGGAAATCAATACCTGAGAGATCAGAAGCATTCAAGAATCCTAATTGGCTTTCCACCTCAGCCAGTCTTTGACAGTCCAAGGAAAAATGAAAAATATTCGGATTTTTATTAAGGTATCCTGGGGCAAAATTAAAAGAAAAGTCTTATGGGATAGTTTTAATTCCTAGTGAGGGATTAAATTGAAATTTGTAATGCTCTCCTTTGTATCTCATACAAGAAAAGCCAAGTAAAGTCTTGCATTCTCTTTTTTTATTGGCATCCCAGATGTTCCTTTACCTGTCAGATCTGTCCAGGAAGGACCGGAGAATTGTCAGCAAAAAATATAAGATTTATTTTTGGTAAGTAGGACCATGCTCCTTTAAGAAATTAATTACTCAGATTTATTCATTCATTCATTCATTCATTGTGGTACTGGGGATCAAATCCAGGGCCTCACACATGCTAGGCAAGTGCTGTACCACTGAGCTACATCCTCCCCGCCTACATTCTTTAAATTTAAATTAGTTTTCTTTATAAAAGCTACAACCATTCATGTCACAAGGGGCTAGTGCTTAATGAGACACAAGTATGGGCGATGATGTCACCAGCTAATGGTAAATAGATCTGTGATGGTCACACTCCTGAACCCAGTCTACACCCTGCCAAGAAGCTGAGCTTCACTCAGAAAGCTTCAGGTTGACTGGTATCCCCTTGTAACTGCATTTCCCATTCTTTTCTCTTGAGGAATGCTCTTTTACTTAAATGCAAATATTAGAGGGGAATCAGGGACAATGGAGCCATATGAAATTTCATACTGGGACCATCATTTTGGAACTAAGAGTTAGCTAGGAGAGCTACACCCTTTGCATGTGATCCCTCGCCCTTTACTTGCACTCTACTCACTTTAACAACACACTAAAGAGAAGATGTGTCATTAATAATGTGGATAAACCACAAGCAGATTTTATACTGTTCTACAAAGGATTGTACAACAAGGGGAAAAAATTATTATTTGTTGGACACTAATCATTAGCCTTTAAATATATAATTTTAGTTAATAGTTTCAGTGTTCTCTGTAACCAAGAGTAACAGCAGTAACCAAGGGGAGCTTTTATTTTCTTCCTCACCCTCTTTTTAGTGAAGATACTGTCTACCAAATCCTCAAATGCAAAGTTTGGAGAAACTGGAACTGTATCATCAGCTTCTAATTGCTTTGCAAGCTAATGATGGAGTTATGAGGTGGAAGCATCATTTTTAAAAACTAAGCAAATTGTCAATTTGGAAATAACTATTTCTGGTCCTTTTTGTCTGATTAGGAACATCATCACCATCGCTGTGTTTTATGCACTGCCTGTGGTCCAGCTAGTCATTACCTACCAGACGGTAAGTGCTGCCCAGCTTGAATCCCAGCTTCCAACCTGCAGGGACAGTCTTCACTGTGATCTACAGAGAAAGGTTTAGCTTTGGATCAGTTCAAGAATTAATTTCCCATTTGCCTTCCAACTGGACTTCACCATTGCTTCATGTCTAACTGAACTTTCCTTTTTGGGGGTTGGAGAGTGTTTGAGACAGGGTCTCGCTGGCCTTGAACTCCTACTTCACCCTCCAAGTGATGAGATTACAAGAATGTATCATCACATCTGGCTTTTACTGACCTTTTTTTTTTCTTCAACTAGAAATTTGTTTGTTTGGTTTTTTTTACATATATAAAAAGTTTATTTTATTTCAACATTTCAACAGTAGTCAGAAAATGAACACAGAGATGTGGTTAAAATAGAGATTTTACAGTGTCTAGAAATGAACCTAAATAAAAGATTGGCACAGTATATATGGAGATAATTACAAATTACTATTTAAATTATGAATTTTTTAAAGTGGAGAGAAAATTATAAATTTCAATCTTCAAATTTGTCTGTAGATATAGCACTAACATGCAGTCCCTATAAAAATTCTTATTGACCTTTCAATCTCTTTCCCAATTGCTTGATCACAAGAGGACTTGGGAAATCTTTATATTGGCTTGCCCACCAAACTAAAATTATTGGAATGAAAAATAAAATAAAATTATTACTTTGCACCCCTTTGTTCATAATATCTATCAATTGCGCCTGTTATTTACTAGTCTGAGCTTTCTGATCACCATGAAATAGTGAGTAGAGTAAATAAAGTTCCAGAACAAAACAAAGAAATTTGATGTCTAATTGAGTCTGTGCCTTCTTATTGAAGATAATTTTTTATAACCTTAAAAAAACTTCATGAAACTAACAAAATATTAAAACAACAAAACCCAAAATTTTAAACATCGATTGCACAAAGTTAATATTAAAATAACTTGAGAATCCCTGCTGCTCCTTTGCAGAACCCTAGAAGCCAGGACACTTAAGAGGGAATTTAATTTGGGGTGTAGGTCACATTAAGTATAAATTCTCTAGAAATTATTATACATAAAAAAGCCCACTTAGAACAGCACAAGGCTAAGGTGTTTTTATGCAGTGGTACTCATATTTGCTGTGAATTACAATTATTTGGGGGTACTTTTAGGATTGCCAGTCTCCAGGCTGTACCCCACATAGAGTACTTCAGGGTCTCTGAGAGTGAGCCAGGCATCAATATTGTTTAAATTCCCATTGATTCCTGTGTACAGCCACATTTGAGAGCTAATGGTCTAAAAATATTTAGTGCATTCCATACTTGTTATATAAGAGGACAAGGACTTCCTGAGGTTTTAACGGCACTGTTTATAATCTAAATTTTCTCTGCATACTTTGGGGCATTGTGAGAACCTACAGCTGCGCTGTGGTTTGTGTAGGCTTATGATGGAGAAGGGGATAAATACGGAAGGAACAGTTTTCCTCATGTACCTGCTTGGTGGTTGTCCTTGTCACCCAGAGGATGGGACAGCTTTAATCTAGAAGGTAGGACATAGAGAGACAGACTTAAAAGGCAGGTCTCAATGCTAGCATCAGTTCATAGTCCTTTTCTTATGATAACAAAGGACCCACACTTAGTTGAATTCCATTTGAGGCCACCTGATGGGGTGCACAGAATATTTCCATCCAATAAAACATGCTCACATTTCCAGGAAACATGCCTGTGCTGTGTAACGTGGTGACAGTGATCCACCCCTGCTGACTAGGAGCAGTAGTTATGTTGTTAATCACTGACAGGGCATCTCCGGGAGCCATGTCTGTTCTTTGTGACTTCAGGTAGTGCTCAGAGGATGAAAAAAACCACATTTCCTCTTCTCACACTTGATTTTACAGGTGGTAAATGTCACTGGCAACCAGGACATCTGTTACTACAATTTCCTCTGTGCTCATCCCCTGGGCGTCCTGAGGTAAATCCAGTCTTGTGGTTGCTCATGAGGCATTAATGATCCCTTTCTATGTAATGGGACTTCAGGTTTTAAAAACAACTATGGATAACTACTGCAGTTGGAGTAAAGAGGAGTTAAACCCAGAAGTTGAAACTAGCTATGCTTCCTGCATTCCTGTGTGACGGCTCCAGGCAACATTCCTAAGAATACCTTGCTCTGGAGTACCAGTGAGCCTTCTGAAACCACCAGGTCCCTGTCTGTGATGGCTTGTGTTCACAGGCAAGAGCTGGCAGCTGTTATCTTATTCAATCTGTTAAACCACCTCATGACATACATATTATTCCCTCCAGCTGTAGATGAACATGCTTAAGCTCAGACAGATAAGGACTTCCTGCACTTTTCTCAGCTGTTGGTGACTTCAAACCTTATCCCCAGGCCTGCACCCCCAGAACTTGGTGAAATGAAAAGAGCATTTGCCTGAGAGGTGGGAACCTGGCTTCTTGCTCCAGAGCTGAATCAGCCTCGACTTCCCAAAATAAAGCTGCTCACTGTGATTGGCCGACACGTATCCTAAAAACCCACAGTTAGAGAGCTGGACATTGATACGAAATTTGGGTCCACCCATGAGAAGTCACTCTCGCAGTACAAATGAAATGCATGTGCATCACTGGATCAGCTCTCTTTCCCAAGATTCACTCTGCCAGTGCCATCGGGACAAGAGAAGATTGGGCAGGTGTTAGGGATGTGAGGAGGAATTTCTAGGAGGAGAGGATATGTTATCACAAGCTAAGTAAGCATCCTAAAATGAAGGCGTTAGCTCAGTGAGGATTTCTGAGGAGTTTCCAATCTTGAAATCTTAGGGAAAGGTTAGCTGTGGGAAGCACTGAAAGGGGAGTTCCCTCACTCATTTGTGCATCCGTTCATTCTCAGACTCCTCTGTTGCCTTCACTCTCTTCATTTCTCACTCATCCCTACAGTGCCTTCAACAATATTCTCAGTAACCTGGGCCACGTGCTTCTGGGCTTCCTCTTCCTCCTGATAGTCTTGCGCCGGGATGTTCTCCATCGAAGAGCCCTGGAAGCAAAGGACATCTTTGCTATGGTGAGGAGAGAGTGGGCAAATCCGAGGTAGGAACTGGAAAGGATTAGGATTCCACACAGGATCTGTAAAGAGGAAGGGGAACCTGTGTTGAGGATATGGTAATATATTATTGCAATGAGCCACATGAGGCCAGAGCAGGAGCTTCCAGATTCCGTGGATATATCTGTTGTCTGTCCAGTGTCTGTCTATTGATCACTCTTTCTCCCTTTTTAGGAGTACGGGATTCCCAAACACTTTGGTCTCTTCTATGCTATGGGCATCGCACTGATGATGGAAGGAGTGCTCAGTGCTTGTTACCATGTCTGCCCTAATTACTCCAATTTCCAGTTCGGTAATTAAAATTTATATCAAGTACATAGATTTGAGTTATGGGAATTTTATCCTGGGACCCTTCCAAAAATATCACGCTCATACTTGCAAGAATTAAAAGGCATTTTGTGTGACCCGAAATGATCTGAGAGCACCTCACCACAGAGCATGACTTCCACATGTTGTACCACTTTTTCTCTCTGACCATCTTTTAGACTAGAAAACACTCAACACTGAATGATGATCCCATAGTGAGCTCCAAAGGCCAGCAATGGGCTACACGTTAGGGCCCAGACAGCTAGAATCCAGCAGACTTTCGGAACGGCCGCTCAGTATCACTTGGTCTAACTGGATGGTGAGACTGCTCCAGAAAGAAAAAGTAATAGAAAATCCAATTCAGACTGAATTGAATAATGGCATCTGTCAGCTCACTGTCCAAAAGGCCAGAGGTAGAAAAGGCTGTGGTTGCTTTGGCTCCCTTTCTCTGTATGACCCCTCTGGTTGTACCCAGCCAGTATGTTGGTTTTATCCTGAGACTAACTTCTTTCTGGGTGGCACAAAGTGGCCACAGCAGATCCTGACTTCATGTCTCCATCCCCCAGTTTCAGAGGAGATTTCAAGCTGACTTCCAGGAGCCTTCACTTAGGAACAAGGGACTTCTTTTCAAGAAACTCCAGGATAATAACACCTCAATAGCTTAACCAGTCATGAGACCATCCATGAGTCATTCCTTTAAGTGCTGCTTAGCTCTGGACTGAGTTGCTACACCAATCAGAAAAGGAGATGGGGTTACCTTTTAACCAATCAGACCCATCCCTGGAACCAAGAGTAGGGTGAGCTTTCCTGAAGCCAGGGAGTTGCCTCCTGAGTACTGTGCATGTCTGAATTGAAAACACAGTAGATACCAAGTCAGTACTGAAATGCTATTAAGGAGGAAGAAGGCGGACCAAGGTTGTGGAGGTGCTCGTGCCTACAATACCAGCACTTAGGAGGGTGAGGCAGGAGACTCTTAAGTTTAAGGACAGCCTGAGCTACATAACAAGACCCTGCCCCAAAACACACAAAAAAAAGAGGAGGATGGAAAGAACTGAGCTGGTGGCCAGTCACAATGGCTCACACTCAAGGATAATAATTTTTAAAGTAGTCATTTGTTCTCTGACCTCTGACTGTCAAACTACCACCACAGACATTCTTTGTTAACTTTTAATGGGAAAAACTTCAGAGAATAACATTATTCACTGCTCAAAATTAAGGAATCTGAATACTTTTAAATATTTGCCTTAGACCTACTATTTAAGAAATAAAACAGTATAATAAAGTTAAACAATTTTGAACCTATTTTGAACCATTTCCCAAACTTCACCTTCTTCCTCCTTTCCCCAGAGGAAACAGCTATGATTAATTTGTTATTTATCCTTCTAGTTTGTGTTTATAGTTGTACTATATTTGTGGTAAGTTAACATTAACATAGCACATTGTATTCTGCAACCTCTGTTTTCCACAACAGAGGAAAGACAACAGTCTTTCCAAGACAATCAAAATTGAATCAAGAATGTGGAGTTCAGCTTGAGGAATGGGTCAAGTGGTAGAGCACCTGCCTAGCAAGTATGAGACCCTGAGTTCAGCCTCCAGAACTTCCAAAAATAAAAAGTAAACCAGAAAATATGTGCTCACTCATTTTTAAAGACTGTCATATCCTATTATAAATTAAGTCACATTTACCAGCTCCTCTATTGAACATTTAGATGTTGACAATATTTTGCTGTTACATACATTGCTGTAATGAGCATTCTTACATAGATCTCCTGTGCACATGTGACAGAGGGTCCCTGGTATATCTAGAAGTAGAAATTGTGGGGTTTTTTTGGGGGGGGGCAATACTAAGGTTTGAACTCAAGGTCTCATGGTTGCTAGGCAGGCACTCTACCACTTAAGTCACTCCGCCAGCCCTGTTTTGTGTATTTTGGGTATTTTCAAGATAGGATCTCATGAACTATTTTCCTGAGCTGGCTTCAAACCTCAATCCTCCTGATCTCTGCCTCCTGAATAGTGAGGATTATAGGCATGAGCTGCCAGCACCTGGCTTAGAAGTAGAAGTTTTGAATCACTTGGTTTGTACATTTTCTATTTTGCCAAAAACTAACAAATTTCTCTCCAGAGTATTAATTCCTATTCCCGCTAGCTGTGCGATAGTTCCTAATTTCCCACATCCATTACTAACATTTGTTATCATCAGGCACTTTAATTTATGCTAAATTTTTTGAGTAATGTGGGGCATTATGTTGTTTTACTTTGCCTCTCCACAATTCCAATGCAGCTAGGCTGCATTTAATGTCTAGCTATTTTCCTTGACCAGGCTATAAAGCTGTACATATATGTGCTATAATCCATGCTGTATTTCAGGGGGCTCATACAAACTCCTACACCCACCTGAAACTCATTGTCACATTGCCTAAACTGTCACCATTGTTGAACATGAGTATTTTAAATGCAAATACTCCTGCAAGTGGGGCTAGTTGATTATTTATCCTATTGGATGTCATTCTTTTGTTAGGTAAGAACAGCTTGGAGTTGGTGTGGGGGGGTTAGAAATGGAGTAGATGCGATCTTCCTAAAGAATGTGCCTAGGGAGGCTGACATGTTGGAGGTTTCCCCACAGTCTGATGGCAGCAAATACTCCATGGACTGAAGTGAGAGAGTACTCAGAAACTGAAGAAAAATCTAGAAAATGCATCTGTCACCTACTGAACTTCTTGTCTTGAATCCTCCTCTGTGTCCCCAGACACATCATTCATGTACATGATTGCGGGCCTCTGCATGCTGAAGCTCTATCAGACGCGCCATCCAGACATCAACGCCAGTGCCTACTCTGCCTATGCCTCCTTTGCTGTGGTCATCATGCTTACCGTCCTCGGAGTGGTGCGTCCCTATCTGTCTTCACTCTGGCTCTTGAAAAGTGCCCTCTTGGGGGGAACTTTTGTTCTTTCCTTATTGGGCCTCAGGTGCATGGGTTTGAATTAACCATAATCCTTGGCCCATCACACACTCTCTTCATTGGTCTGTTCATGGCACTCTTACTTAGTTACTTAGATGGTTATTTCTAAGGATGTAATAGGCACTTGTAAAACTACCCTGTGGTAGTTTCAATATTAAGCTGGGGTCTGACTCATGTCAGATTGGAATAGATATATCCAAGCTGATTGGAAAGACCAACTTGAGAGAACCGAAACCACTTCCTAAATGTGCTTGGGAAACAAGTGTTGGCTGTCTTCAGTTATTTGAGGATTATTATCCCAAACTTTAGGCGTCTTGCCCCTTCATCATTGTTCTACAGCTGCCTCTTCTATTTCTTCTCTCTTTGGTTTTCATGTGCACGGATAGCCATTCTTTTTCCTGTCCACTGTGCAGTAAGATCCTTGTGAGTTCTGATAAGGGTTGAAAATGCACATATGACTCAATCTTTGACCCCTTATGGATGCCTAAGAGACAGTGATTCTCATAAGTTCTCTGGGACAGCCCTAGATCAAGTTAACCTCCATCTTTACTCCTAGGTGTTTGGGAAAAATGATGTGTGGTTCTGGGTCATCTTCTCTGCAATCCATATTCTGGCCTCGCTCGCCCTCAGCACCCAGATATACTACATGGGTCGTTTCAAGATAGGTAAGTCATCTGTTTTTCTGCGGTAAGGGATTGACTTCCCCTGAGAGAGCATACTGCCTCAGTGATCCTAAATGAAAGTGTTGCTGATTGTCATGAATATATGCTCTGAAGTCTATGCTGTGTTTAATTATCTCTAAGAACTTCTTCCTTATAGGATTACAATAAACTGTTACCACTATTTCTGTTTTCATCTGAGAATCTAAGTTTGCCATACCTCAGAGCTGAGCCACACATCAAGCTCCTAACTGCAAACACTTCACGATCTACCAAACTTTGAAATATATTATAAGAACGGTATGCTCATTATACCACTAGTCCCACCTAGAGGAACATTTTCCATCTGCAGCATTCAAAAAGGAGCATTTCTCAAGCTATGCTAAGTGGTTGTCAAGAATGAGCCATATATTACTACCAGATTCTAGAGCTAGAACTTTTTGAGACCAGCTTGCCAGTCTTAGAAGCAGGATGCCTTTTTAAACTACCTCAGACAATGTGGACCAATTAGGGACCCTGGAATGTTCTACAGAAATCAGTTTGTGATTTTCTGTCAGTCAGTCATCATCACATATTGGAGAAGTTCAAGTTGCTTTAGAGCATTTAAATTTTAAAAGTTATCTTATGATCCAAGAAGTCAGACTTAAGTATTCATTTGTATATTTCAAAATAAATTATTATATATAATCATGGGCCTACCTACTCCTAATATTTTCAGAGCTAAGGGAAAGAATGAAAATAAAAGTACACATACCAAATATGTGAATATTTCAAAGTTAAAAAGCAGGCTAAATACTATTAAATATGAGAAAAAAGAAGACGGGAAAAGAGGGAAGGAAGGAAAGAAGGAAGGAAGGAAGGAAGAAATATATCCCCATTACAAGCTAGATCTGGGTTCCAATTTAGAATTCTTGGTCTCTCAAAAGAACACTGTAGAACAAGCTGTTCCCTTACCTCTGGCTCTGTCCTTTATCTTAATTGGTGTCTCAGATATACATAAAGACATCCCTGTCCAATATCCTATGTCCAACCTCCTCCCTCACATATAGCCACCACTTAGCCATTCCTTGACGTTAGAGGTGTGCGCTAACAGTGCCATCTGCCTCAGGAGGATAAACCAAGGCAGGGAGTTACGCAGGCTCCAAGAGCAGGCTCAAAGTCACCTCTTCTGGGAAGGGAATTTTGAGATCCAGAATGTGATCTAGAAAAGGAAGGATTAGTGCCCTTACCCTGCAGACTGCTCACTCATGGAGTAGTGAGGACACTCTGAAATAAGGAACCCCTCTGCCCAGGTCTAGTAGCAATTCAATGTAAACAAATGGCTTGAAGGTAGAAATCAAATAAAATACATTCTTACCTTCACAGTTTAATTTTCTCTTTGGACATGGTCATGATCTACCTACCCTTCATAGCCAGTATACCTCCACGTGCCCCAGCCAATTAGCCAGTTGTACAGTACATTTGATGGGGTGCTCTGGTCATGCCCTATCTTCCAGAGCCAAGGTGAGTAAGTCATACAAACCAAACGTTCCAAAGGAAAATAATTTAGAATTATTCTGCTTTCTCCCAAATTTAGGGAGGAGAAAAATAAAAATAGATATAGGTAATGGTAATGTCCGTTACTATGGACATAATCCTGGTGGTGATAACAGTAATGCAACACTAAATTAGTTTGCCTTTTAAACAAGGAGGAATTTAACATGTTGCAATGATGTATGAGGATTCCAACAGGAATAAGATGCCACACACAAAGACTGATGAGGGTTTATTCACAAAGGAGCCATTTGCAAGACCTGGGTGGGGTTGAGAATGTCAGGGTAGTAAGGCAGCCTAGGGTTGGTAGCAGTGAAGCCTTTACAATTCACAAACCCAAAAGGATAGGGAGAAAGTGGTTACCAAAACGTGTTATGAAGAGAAAGTCACTCTGCAAGAAGCAATAACCTTTGGCTGACAGACACGGCCAGCCTGATGCAACCTCACAGAGAAGGTACCACAGATCCTAGTGGGGCTCCCCACTGTCCACCTCCAAGGACTGTAAGGAAACCCACTGATGTAGTCCAAACAAGTCAGCCTCCCTGGCATGGTGCAGGAAAAAAAGACACATGTCAAGTGGGAAGGGCCACTTGGAATTTAAATATTTTCAAGTTCTGTACCAAGGGAGTCTTCCTCAGATGATTACAGATTTGCCAGTGTCAAAAGGAAAACTTGCTATTTCCTTGTGACAACAAGTGTGTTTTAAGGTTAGTCAAAAGGCAGGAAGTTGGATTGGACAGTGGTTTAGCCAACTCCAGCCTCTCTTTGTTCGCTCCCTTTGCTTTCTAATCACATGCTTCTTTCTCTGTGGCCCTCAGGCTACACAGAAAACAAATGTAGACACAGGCAAAGCAGCAGGGATGAGACTGAACATTTCATAAGTAGGACAGAAAACAACTTGCCCAGATCACTACTGTGATCCCAGAGCCCAGGAAAAAGAGCTCAGGGGTTGCTCATGAGAAAAAGCTGGATTATAAATGCACTGGTGCACAAAGGTAGAAGAGCGAGAGCAAAGTCTCAGTGCAGTCTTTGAAAATAAACTTCAAAATGTCTGAGATGGGCAGAAAGGCTGTGTTCGCTACAGGGAGCAAACATTACTTTTACAATTAGAAAATAAAATTATAGTCATTGTTTTAAGAAAAAAATAAAATGACCTGTAGTTTACCTGTGTGGCTTCCTTCTTACAAATCATTTCTTTCTCTTATTTCTTCTCTGCTTCCCACTGATTCAGATGTCTCTGACACAGGTAATCTCCTGCCACCCTTCCTAAGGTTCTAGATTGATTCCTGTCAAAGTGACCCACCTGGCTGTCTGCCAGCTCTGTTCCCTGGACACCCCCTTTCCAGGTTGGGCAGGCTCTGTGGAAAGGAGTTCTAGAGAGAAGTGCCAGAGGCCAGGCTGCACTCCAACCTAGCTTACTGTGGGCCTCTTCTGGGCTGTCTCATGGCCAGGCCCCCCCATCCTGGTTAAGTTCACTATGGAGTGGCCTTGAAGAGGCCTTGAAGAGGCCTTGAAATGCTGGCTCTGGGCAGACCCAGTCTTGTATTTGATATCAACAAATGTGGACAACTTAACAGAAAGATTTCTCCGCCTTTGACCTTGACTGTTTGTGTCGCAGTGATAACATCCACACTGATGGCATTTCATGCCTTCCTTTTGCAGATCGCATTTCCAAAAACCTTTCCTGTCGTTTTCTTGACATTTTAACTTGCATTCCTTTGACTATTCTGACTGTTGTTTCAGTACAGATGGGCTTTCTGTACCTGCTGAGGATGGCTCAGGATCTCTTGGTTCAAGCCTTACTAACTCATAACCACATGGAGAAATACAGATTGGAACCTTTAAGCTAAGATTTCCCATCCTGTAGGGAGAGCATATGTTTTAAGATGGGCTTGAGGGGCCCTAATGCCTCTGTTCTAAAGGAACTGCCACCAGGGTAAACTATAAGCAAAGGGAAGCTTAGCTGAAGGAAACAATAAGGGTCACCAGCTCAGAGTTATGTGCAGGGCTTGTTATTCGTGTCCATCTTGCTTGCCTTTCTGCTGTATGAAGCATGGATATGGTGCCCCCACCATGACAAAAGCATGTTTTAAAGCATACATTTGTTGCTCACCCATTTGTTGCAAAGCACCCTGCTGCATTTTAATAAAGTGAAGATGAAATCACCCAGGCTCAAAAGCTTGTGCCATTTTCCAGTATTTGTATTTTACTGACGAAACCTTCTCATCGTGCAATTATGTCAACAGATTTGGGAATTTTCCGGCGGGCTGCTATGGTATTCTACACAGACTGTGTCCAGCAGTGTAGCCGGCCTCTGTATATGGTACGTGCATGCTTCCTTGTTCCTTGGCCTTCTCCCAGAAAGTAGAGGAACAGCAGGAGGACCAGGTGGGGGGCAGCCACTCTGCTCCAAAACCCAAAAGAACCAGATGGCCCAGAGTGGCTGGAGTCGTCAGTGGGAAAAGATGAGTGTTGCTTCCGCCTTTAAAAAGACAAACTAGTATGGTCCCATCCTTGTAAACAACATTTGCTGGTCTGTAAAGAAAAGAAAACATATATGCTAAGATTTGAGTAGGGATAAATGCTGTGGGGGAGGAGCAAGACAGAATATCCTATACACATGCAAAGTGGGCCCTTGTGAAAGTGAAAGGCATGCTATTAATATTTACACCAGGACAGCAGTTATAAACCACATGGTCATTCTGACCACTTTCATTAGGAACTTATACTTTCCACACTATGCATTTCTGTATTGTTTGACTTTTATAATGAGCAAGAATATTTTTTAAACTGTGGTTATTGTTTGATGGTTACTTTTCAGCATATTATCCTTTTCTACACTGAGCCTGGAGATCAGGCCCCTGCCCCGGCTCTGTCCTGGTCAGAGTGACATGGGAGTGATGGATGGGACAGCTACCTACCTCCTATGAGCCTATTGCCTTTGCTCAGTGCTGTGGTCAGATCTAGTGACACATATGGGCCTGGCACACAAGAATTCAATAAACACCTGCTAATCTTTTGTAATCAGACAAATTCTTACATAAAGAAATGTGGGGATTGTTTAGCCTTCTAGAGCTTGGGCAGGAGTTACAGGCACTAAAAACTTGAGAGAATTGAGGCTGGAGGGGGTTGTTCAGGTGAGAATTAAAAAGTCTATGAGGATCTGTGGGTATTCTGAGAGTTATACGTGCCTTGGCTGTGAACAGGTGAGACCATTCATGTTCTGTCTGTTTTCTTGGTTTCTACTTACAGTACTTGATAGCTAGAGAGCAGTTTTAGGTTCACAGCAAAGTTGAGCAGAAGATACCAAGATTTCCCATACACCCTTGATCCTACACGTGCAGAGCCTCCCCACTATCGGCATTGCCGACAGAATGGTACACTGGTTACAGTCAATGACCCTGCATGGACACATCATCACTCAGCCCGTATTTATACCTTGTGTTGCATGTACTACAATTACAGAGTCACACAGAGCAGTTTCACTGCCCTAAAAATCCTCTGTGCTCTCTCTGTTCACCTGTCCCTCTACCCTCACCCCTGCCAACCACTATTGTGTCTATAGTTTTGCTTTTCTAAAGTGCCATGTAATTGGAATCGTACAATGTGTGGTCTTTCCTGGTTGGCCTCTTTCACTTAGTAATATGCATCTAAGTTTCTTCCATGTCTTTTCACAGCTCCTTTCATTTTAGTGTTAAATAATATTCCATTGTTTAAAGGTACAGCAGTTTATTTATCCATTCACCTACTAAAGTACATCTGGGTAATTATGAATAAAGCTGATAAAACAATTGTGTGCTGACAGGTGCAGGGGGCTCACACCTGAAATCCTAGCTACTTGGAAGGCAGAGATCAGGAAGTTCATGGTTCGGAGCTAGCCCAGGCAAATACTTCAAGAGACCCTATCTCAAAAACACCCTGTACAAAAAGGACTGGTAGAGTGGCTCAAATGGTAGAGCACCTGCCTAGCAAGCAAGAGGCCCTGAGTTCAAGCCTCAGTACTGCCAAAAATAAAAAAAAATCTTGTGCAGGTTCTCCATTAAACAAAGACAGAAAATCACCACTTTTAAATAGTAAAGTAGCAATTTAAACTATTAAAAGTTGAATTAAATAGTGCCTGAAACTTTTAAGTAATATGCAAAGTTCACAATAGATTGTGAACGAAACTCTACCACAGTAATTGTGCTATAAGACGGGCTACCATCTTTTCTCCCTTACTCGGTAACTTTAGTGTTAAGACTGTCTGTTACTGAGACCAGGAGCCTATAGGTTGCAGGGCCTCCTTGGAGCCACAGTTATGGAAACAAGTCTAACTCCTATGGTTGGTCCTGACAGTTGCAGTGGAGGCTACCAAGTGATGTAAAACAGAGACAGTCCTCACTCACATAGCACTGGTGTCAGAATTCTAAGAACTGAGTAATCAGTACACATGTCCAGCTTTCCCATGGAAAAGTGGACCCAGTTGCCCAGATCCATTAAACCTCGGGGATGGGAGGGAATAGCCATGTCCTGCTTTGCTGACCACAGTTTTTTTACAAGGATGAAGTCACATCTGTTTGCAATCAGAGGCCTTGCTCTGTAGCCCTTGTAGAGGATTGATGCTGGATATCTTAAGAAAGGCTCTTTTAGAACCATGGACAATTTTTTTCAGCAAGGCAATTGTTTTCCCAGAGTTGATGCTTTCACTTTAGTAGGTTACAATAAAAGTATTATATGCAGTCTCTCATTTGATATTTGTTTTCCTTTTTCCCAGGATAGAATGGTATTGCTCATTGTGGGGAATCTGGTCAACTGGTCCTTGTAAGTGTCTCAGGAAAATATGTTTTATTCTTTATTAATGTCTATAACACTATGATTTAACTTTCCTTTGTCATTTTTACAAATAAATCTGAAATTAAAGAGAGAGCAGGACTGTACTTATCCTAGAGACTTAATCAAAAGGTATTTTTCTTCCTACAATAAGAACACTAGAAGCATTGGTGGCTTCTTCTAAAGTATTATGATTGATTTCATTTGCTCAACAAGATAAGCATCTATGTGGATAGGTCAGATAGATAAATGATATATATAGGTAGGTAGGTAGATGATAGATGAATAACATATAGATAGATAGATGACAGATAGCTAGATAGATAACTATGCCAATAAGTGTAAAACTGCACACATTTTAAAATTATTTTGTAGAACTTTCAATAAAGACTATCCAGTCATCATTCTTTTCTGTAGAATTTTTCTTTCTTGCTAATGGATGTATTTTTTCTACTTGAAATTATTTTATGCAATCTTGTCTCCCCTTGAACATGTGAGATATTTTATTGATAACAAAAATTAAGTAACTCTGGTTGTTTTCAGCTCTTAGCTGAGATGCTTCTCTGAGTCAATGATCTTTGATAGAAAAATTCCTTGCACTCATTAGGACACATGAAGGAATGAAGAGGTGTGCCTTTAGAATCAAGTCATGAGAATTTGAATCTTATTTGGGGGACATGACTTCTGAAAGAAACTTCCCACAATGTTGTCACATTACCTTGAGAGTAAAGTCTGTACCTTTTGGTGACCTCCTGTGCTTGGGAACAAGTCGAGATGAGGCAGGCAGTGGTCACCTGCAGCATTCTTCTTGACCACCCTTTTAGAAGCAGACTCCACAGACTTGGTGACACTGTAAGATGGTAAGAGAAAAGGGACCAACTTCATAATGAAAAACCCATGGCTTTGATCCCCTGGGCTCAGAATCACCAGGCATATCTCTGTCTCTCACAAAATCAAAACCAAACCTACAATCTGCTCAGAAAACAAGGTAGATAGCCTCTTTCTTCTCACACAGCTCTGTGGAACACCAGGTCCTACAAGGATGTATAAGTTGTAATGACACATAGCACTGTGACTACTTGGTAGAGGGTTATCTCTCTTTCAGTTGGTTCACACAGACATGGAGCGATTTAATATGAATGTTATTTTAGAAGGAATCACTCCCATATGAGTGATAAAGAAAATGGTGTGTGTGTGTGTGTGTGTAGACAGAGGTATATAGCACACATGCACATACAGATGTATGTATGTGTGTATGTATACGCATGTGTGTGTGTGTGTGTGTGTGTGTGTGTGTGTGTGTGTGTGAGATTAGCTGGCAGGGCAAGAATAATAATGTAAATGTGGCAAAATGCTAATAATTGGTAAATTTGAATAAAAGCCAAATAAGGGGTTTTTTATTTTGTTTTGTTTTGTTTTTTGGTATACTGAAGATTTCAGAAGTTAGAAGGAAGAAATTTCTTGTCTCATATAGAACCAAATCAGTTGGAATAGAAAATAAGAGTCCACTAATAACATCTCTACACTTGAAGTACTTAGGAATAAATTTTGAAAGATGTGCAGAATCTTTCTTCAGAAAATTTAATTACCTTATTAGGAGATATAAAGGAAAATTTAACAAAATGAAGAAAAATGTTAGGGCCTAGGTGGGAAGATTAACTACTGTAAAGATATCTGTTCTCAAGTGAATGTATAAATTTAGAACTAGAATTGGAATTAAGTTAATGGAATTTTATTATAAAATGTATTTGCCTTAATTAGGAAGAAATTTCAAAGATCTCTGAAAAGGAAAATTAATAGAAGGAAGGAGGGGCAGAGGAGAACAGTGACTAGCCCAGCATTATCTACTAGAACTTTCTGGAATAGTATATCTGTCCTGCACTGTACTCTCCAATTCCCATCACTATTACCATGTGGGCCCTGAGAACTTAAAATGGGGCTAATGTGACTGAGGGACTGTATTTTTAATTTTTATTTAACTAACTTTAAATAGCCACATGAGGCTATCAAATGAGATAGTATGGGATAGCCAAAACAGTTAACCTAACATATTATAAAACAGGAAAGTGGCACAAAACCAGAAATATAATCAGTGCTGGGCACCAGTGGCTCACGCCCATAATCCTAGCTGCTCAGGAGGCAGAGATCAGGAGGATCACAGTTCAAAACCAGCCCAGGAAAACAGTTTGTGAGACCTTATCTCAAAAAAAAAGCCCAACACAAAAAAGGGCTGGTGGAGTGGCTCAAGGTGTGGCCCAGAGTTCAAGCCCCAGTACCAAAAAAAACAAGAAGAAAAAGAAAAAGAAATATGATCAGTGAATCAAAATAGAGACAAAAGAAAGCCAACAACACACTGTATAGAATTTTATATTTTTACTAACATGTGTCAATTGTACATAGTAATGGGCTTTAGTGAGACACACTGATCAAATCCAGCCTCCTTTTATCCACCCTGCCTTCTACTTCCCAACCTCTAGCATCGCTAGTCTATATTTGGGTCCCCTTTTTTCTTTTTCTCCTCCCTCCCTCCCTTCCTCTGTCCCTCAATCACTCCCTCCTTCCTTCCTTTCTTACTCCCTCCTTTCCTTCCCTTCTTCCTTCCTTCTTTCCCTCCTTCCTTTCTCCCTTCCTTCCTTCCTTTCTTCCTTTCTTCCTTCCTCTCATTTGTTTTGTGGCACTGGGGTTTGAACCGAGGGTCTTATACTTCCTAGACAAGTGCTCTACCACTTGAGCCACACCCTCAGCCCTTTTTGCTTTAATTTGTTTTACAGATAGGGTCTCATTTTTGTCCCTGGCTGACCTTAGACCATGATCTTCCTACCTTTGCCTCCCACATAGCTGGGATTACAAACATGTACCACCACACCTGGCCCTATAAGCTCATTTCTAAATGAACTCCTCTGCTTTAAAAATAAAAAATGAGGCAGGACAGTGGAAAAGCCAACACTGTTACAAATCACCTTCTCTGCTGCCAACACCCTCTCTCCCTGTGTCCCCAGCGCCCTCTTTGGCTTGATCTACCGGCCCAGGGACTTTGCATCCTACATGCTGGGCATCTTCATCTGCAATCTGCTGCTGTACCTGGCCTTCTACATCATCATGAAGGTACGAGCGGGTGGGAAGCTGACAGTGCCCTGACCTGGTGCAGCAGTGGCTCCAGCTTCCCCATCTCTGCGTCTCCCGCAGGTTCGCAGCTCAGAGAGGGTCCTCCCAGTGCCACTCTTCTGTATCGTGGCCACCGCGGTGGTGTGGGCTGCTGCCTTGTATTTTTTCTTCCAGAATCTCAGTAGCTGGGAGGTAAGAGTACAACTCTCCTTTCTCTCTCCGTCTTGCTTTTCTGACCTTTCCATCTCTTTTAATGTATTTGTTGCTTTCTATCTGTTTCACATTCTCTAAATTGACAGTTTTCTCCAGAAGAATGGGTTTTAGTATCCATGCATAAATGCTCAAGTGGCATTCAGTCATCATTATCAGGGTGACACTTCATAAATTTATAAGCACTGCAGACACTGCAAATTTGATCTTCATTATGCATTGTGTTACGATTCTGTTCCCAATGGGTGTTTAACATGTGCAGAAACCTTGATTAGTGCATCTACTCCATCTTTCTCATCACAATCGCCATCCACCAACACACCCATTACATAGATAGGAAAGTTGAGGCCTCTGAAACCAGTGCTATAGCTGAGGCCTATGCCTCAGCACTCCATCACAACAATCACCACAATTGATCTTAAACATTTTTTGTTGTTTGTATTGGGACTGGGGTTTGAACTCAGGGCTTCATGCTTGTAAAGTAGGTGCTCTACCACTTGAGCCATGCCTCCAGTCCATTTTGCTCTGGTTATTTTGGAGGTGGAGTCTAGTGAGCTATTTTCCTAGGCTGGCCTTGAACCTTGATCCTCCTGATCTCAGCCTCCCAAGTAGCTAGGATTACAGGCATGTGCCACCAGTACCCAGCTGATCTTAAAATATTTTTTATCATCCCAAAAAGAAAACTCATATAACTATAAGCAGCCACTCCATTTCTCCCCAGTTTGATAGCACTCAGAAACCTGTGGTTTGCTGTATTGGAGACTTCCAACAGACAGGATCACTCAATAGATAAGTGGTCTCGGAGTCAGGCTTCTTCATGCAGCCTCGGTCCATGTGTCCACACCTCGTGTCTTCTTTTCACTGAATGACAAGTGCTTCATTGTGGCACCGCACCACACATTATCTTACCACTCACCAGCTGGTGGGCTTTGGGGTTGTTCCCACTTTTTTGACTACTGGGACTGCTGCTGCTGTGAACATCCGTGTACAAGTGTTTGTGTGCAGGTCTAGTAGCATTTCTAGCTTCCTGGAGGTCAAAGCCTGAAACAGTTGGATGGGGGACTCTTGCCCACGTCCCGCCTAACCTTTCTTCAGGGAGCCCCGGCCGAGTCCAGGGAGAGGAACCGGGAGTGTATCCTGTTGGACTTCTTTGATGACCATGACATTTGGCACTTCCTCTCTGCCACTGCCCTGTTTTTCTCATTCTTGGTGAGTTACCATATCTTTTTGTTGCTTGCTTTTTCCCTACATTCTCATTTTTTCCTTCTGCAATTCCTCACATCCTCGTTTACATTCCTCTCTCATTTTCTTTTCCAGTTCTACGTTGCAAATTCAATAGACTGACCACCTGATTTCTTCTTTGCTACTCGTTCTGTCCTTTGGTAGTTCCTCCCAGGAACCACTGTCAGCCTTTGCTAACGCTCTCATGATATTGGGTTCAACCTTCCCATGCTACACTCGCGTCCTCCCTTCCTCCAGTCTCACTGAATAGTTTATGACATTTTATAGATTCCTAGAGAGCCTCAGCATGGCCACCAGGCTCCTGCTACCTTCAATTAGTTCTCTTCCAAATCTCTCCTGTGGTCCTTGTGTTGTCCAAACCTTTTCAAGAAGCCAGGCATATTTATGTCAACCTAGGGTGGCAGCTCCCAGCCTCCTTTAATCCTGCTTTGACGTTTCTAAATCCAGAGTCCATGGGGCCTGTGTCCAGGCTCCCTTGACAGTGTCAGACTCCTGAGCTCCCCTGGCCATCTTCTTGAAGCAGGGCAGCCACACAGCCTCAAGAGTAGAGCAGGACTACCCCCTAGTGGCCAGTGTGGGAAGTTCAACGAATCTGCACAAACGTTTTCCTTAGGGCTTTTCTTTTTGACAGTCCCCTCGGTGAGGGAGATGCAGATAACAAAAGTGGAGCTGAAGATTCCATGTGGGGAGAGAGTGAGAAATGGAGAAGAAGAGTCCATTTCCTATACAGCAATACCCTACAGGAAAACTTCATTTCCTTTAGGTCTTGTCCGAAATGTCACCTTCCAAGTAATAGTTTCCAAGCCACCCTACCTAAGTTTTTACCATTCCCCGACTCTTTACTTCCTACATTCCCTCCTTTTTAAAATTTGAGTGCAGACACAGCTTATTATCTAACATACTGTATTGTGCTCATGTATTTGTTTTGTGTCTAAGGCCCTCTCTTGAATGTAAGGTCTCCAAGTTGTGTATCTTCAGCAACTCTCATGAGTACTAAATTAATTGATAAATGAACCATATAATTGTAATAAGTGTCAGTTGCGAGCCAGGCCTTGCAGATCGCTGCAGAAGACATGAAACCAAGTAAGGGAATGTGCAATTTTCTGTTGGTGGGAGTCTCAGAGTGAAAGCAGGGACATAGGGTGGCTGACACCGTGCACTCCTTTCATGGTTCTGTCCCCCTCCTTTCAGGTTTTGTTAACTCTGGACGATGACCTGGATGTGGTTCGTAGAGACCAGATCCCTGTCTTCTGAGCCTTCAGCATTACGAAGGGAGAGGGAGCTGTCCATCTTGGTGCTCAGTGCTCCACTAGCCTCTGTGGAGTCAACTCCATCTGCGTTTGCGCAGGAATGACTGCAGCTGATGGCCATCAACACCTCAAGAAGGAGCTGAAGGGAAAACACTCCCTGGACAGGCAAACCCTAGGGAGCTGAGAACACTCAAGCTGTTTGCAACTTAGACATGGGGCACCTCCCACTCTCACCTGAGAGCTGTCAGAATATGACACTCTTCCCTAAAGCTGTCGCCATGCCCAACAGGCCAGCTGCTTGAATTTCCCACCCAGAAAATTCAGTGTGGTCACCTTCACATGTCTGAGACACCTGCTGCTCTAGTCCACCTTCTCATTTTCCAAGGTCCCAGAAGGGATTCTTCAGAGTATGGTGGGGAAGTTCAGAGGGTACCTAAGGTCCAACCCAACTGATATGGCTGTTCGGGTAGTCCCAACTAGAAGCTTCCCTGGAAGGAACGCTGTATTCCCACAAGATCCTAACACCATAAGGACTTGGAATTGGCCTTTGTTGCACACTCCTCTGAACAGATCACCAACACTGGGACCAAGACCTGGGTGCCCACCTATTTCTAGTGTCATCTCACTGCTGTTTGTGACCCCTTCACTCTGCCTCTACCTTCTTGGGAAGGTCCTGTTACTCCATAGGCTTCCACTCAGGCTCCAAGGTGCGACAGGAAATGGGAAAATCTCTTCAAGCAGCAGGTGCAGTGAGAAAAGTGACTTAACAGTGCTAAGACTAAAAACATCAACTCAAGCCGACAGGCCTCATCTTAAGGACTTGGGCTCCTTGGACAAATTCAACAGAGGAACAGTGCTTATAGCCCAAGTCCCACAGTTCTGTGCCCATGTCACCTTTAGGGGGGAAGTAAGTGTTCTAACCATAGCCACTGTTCAAGCCCTCCGTGACTGACCCTCATCTGCTTCTTACATAGGTCAGGGTTCCAGACTTTCTCCCAGAAGTGCTTCAGAAGCAACTCAGGATGGACTCAAGTTCCCCTGCTTCTCTGGTTGCAAAGAGCACAGCTAACTTAGTGTTACCTCTTGTTGCACCTGACTCTCATTCTTTCCCCAATAAAGTGTGGAAAACCTCGGCCTCCCAGGTCCCTTCTTATTCCATCTGGTAACTGCCTTCGAGAAGCTGCATTGTGACCAAGCTCTCTAGCTGCCTGGAATATGACATCATCAAAAAGTAGATGTGTAATTGTGTGTGTATATACATATACACACACACACACACACACACACACATTTCACACTAGTGAAATTGAAGGCACTTCTCACCTCTGCTTTCCTGATCATTCTTTAAAGAAATGGATCAGGCATTCTTCTTTTAAAAAATTATTATTCTTTCTCTCGAATATTTGCATAATGTTCAAATATGTACTTTGGAAGTTTGAACTGCAAGCTTTTCTGGATTTTAAAAACGCAAAGATGCTTTCCATGAAATATTTTATGTGCGTGTTTTTTCCAAAATGCCCCCAAGTTTGTGATTGGTCTTCTGTTATTCTTTATTCCTTAAAAATCATTGGTTTCTATAAGCTGGAAGAGGGCCACCAATTAAATGGTTGTGTTAATCTAACATCTAAAAACATGTTCAAACCTGTTTAACTATGGCTGACTTTATCTACTTCCTTCAAGGCATTCATGGTTTCTAATCCAAAAAGGATCCATTAAGGAAATAACAACAAAGTCCACAAAGTTATCCCTGTGAAGTGAATAAATTTGAAGATACATTATCCATTTTGATATGGTTTAGAGGGGTAAAATGGAAATGGGGAGGGCCCTGTAGGAAGGGATGGACCATGCTGCTGTGTCCTGACTGCATTCCATTGTCTATCTTGTGCTATAAAGTCAGACATCATGGTGGGTTTTATTCTGTGTAGCAGAACTAAAACCTCAGATGAAGCCTGCTTTGATGTGTTGCTAATTCTTTCTAAAGCACGGATCTTATAGTTGGAGGACATGAGAAAGTCACTGAGGTACAAGTGTGAGATCAATGAGTGCTGGGGTAGAGAGAGAAACCAGAGATTTTAGTAGCTCGCCAGTACATCATTCATATGTAATACAATGCCTTTGCTAACTTTCTCCTTTATTCATTTACTTTACTCTTTAAAAGCAAAAGCAAGGCTAATTCTGAAGACCAAGTTCAGTGGGAGGGTAACAGAAAAGAACAGAAAAGCCCTGACTATGAGAGGCTCCTGGCAGAGCAAGCACAGAAGTAATAAGAGCACTTCAGCTGGAGCAAGACAGAGATGCAGCAGCCAGAGAGGCCAAACTGTGCACATAAAAAATGACCTCTTCACACCTCTGACAAATGCTGGAGAGGCAACCCCACCTGTTTGTGCTGGATGCTTGAAGGATTAGCTTGATTTTATTTTAGCAGCAAGAGAAGCCAGTGAAAAAGCAGAGTCTATCTGGAGAAGGGACTTTCCGTGACTGAAGGTGATCCCTGAGCCAGCTTCTTGGGGGCACAAACAGTGGCAGCTGCTTCCTTTGTAACTCTAAGTACCCAGCAGAAAGTTCTGTGGGGTTGCAACATGCAGGTGTCAGTAAATCACATAATACCCAAATGTTTCTCATTCTGGGTGATGTCTCTCTGACTAAACTTGAGAAGGGAGGAACAAAGAGAAACCTTCGTGGCAGGAACAATAAAGTCTGAAGAAGATTATGGAGTCAGACTTGAGTCTGACTATGTCCACCTATTTGCTGACCTTGGGTAAATTGCTGATACCCTCTGATCCTTAGCACATCTTCATGACATTATATGAGAATGACAAAGATGTCAGGGCACCAAGAACAGTACCAGCACAGCAAAGGTTCTCAACTCTCATCTCCTGAATTCCACAGCAAGGGGGGGCGGGCAGGGCACCAGCACTCTACCAGCTGGCTGGGGGGGGGTCTCTCTCTGTCTCTCTCTCTCTCTCTCTCTCTCTCTCTCTCTCTGTCTCTCTCTCTCTCTCTCTCTCTTTCGGCATTCCATTGAAGCTGCCTGTTCTGTTTCCTATCTTTAGTTCTAGGAGGTTCGCCTTCAGAGACACTGCCCAGATCATCACATCTCCAGTCCCCAGCCTCCTCCTTGCCCTTTATCACTGCATTTCATGGCCTGAACACACTTACTTTAATTCAGGTGAAAAAATGCTCCAAAGAAAACTAGGGCACAGTGGGTAGTCTGGCTGTGTATAGTGTCACACCTCATTGCTGCTGTCTCTGCCCCGGGTATCTAAAAGGAAAGGAACCCTTCTTTTTTTTTTCTCTTGAAGATCTGTTACCCCCATGGATCAGGGAATACCACTAGCAGTGTTCCCGTACTCTCCTGCCCTGTCACCTGCTGTCCCGGAAGGCAAGCCTGGACGCTCAAGCTCTGTAAGGAGGAAGCTTCAGGTCTCAGGTGACCAAACAGGTCCAAGAAAGAAGAAGCGTGGTGAATGTCACACAGGTTTTCAAATGACTCTCTGCAACTCTAATGTCTTCTGGTGACACTAAGGAAAATTCCTGTGAGCAAATACACTATTCACTCTGCTGAAGCAGTTCAAACTCTTGCTTAGTGTTTGTTTTGTTTTGTTTTGTTTTAACCACTGTTGGGCAGAGAGAAGATACATTTATACAACCAAGTTTTAATGTCACTTCACTATGGCACCATTGTCAACTATGCCTGCTAAATCTTAAGCCTTAACACAACTGAATCCAAATAAGCTTGGGAGAAGTCACAAGTTAACCTTCTGAATGAGTCTCTAGAATACCACAGTAATTGAGTTTTAGCTGGGACGGGATGCCTGTTTCAGAGGAGAGCCCTCTTTGATGGACTTCACAAAGGATTTTTATACTGTGCAAATTTCCTGAATAGTGGTCTTGGAATTCTTACTGGAATACAAAGTCAGTTACCATATACAAGGTAGTTATCATTGTTCATGTAGAGTTCACTTTGCTCCCCCAATTTAGAGAAATGAAACTCTTCCCACTTCCTAAATAGCTGTAGGTTAGGAAATACCCTCATTCCTGCTCCCTCAAAGTGGGACAACCTGTGAAGTAATCTGCTTTTTCAGGGGCTGCCTTCCCCTTTATTTTCTCCTTCTCACCACTTCTCTGTTCACTTACACACCTTCAGTCAGGAAGCATTTGGGCTGAGCACCGTGAGGACCTGGGCACAGCAATGGGCAACACATACCTGCACAATCTCTCCATTACGCTGTTCACAATCCAATAAGGAAGACAGACAACACGGAAGCTTCTTTCAACCCAAGTAAAATCTGCTCCCCTCAAATTTAAAACTACCTCGTCTTTGACTCATTGCCATAGGAAATATAAATAATTCTGTATCCTTTTCAAATAAATACATTTGTACATAAGTGAAGCAAAGTTAGCCCATTGCTTTCATTTTACAATATTTAGTAAACCCAATGCCTTTTACATTTACTGTTTCTCTTTGTCACTCTCTCTCACCTCCAGAAAAATTCTAATCTGTCAAAACTCATTAAACACCCTTCCATTCAACTTACATTTCAGAATTAAATGTAATCACTGCAAACATTCTAATTATAGACCACAGAAGAAATTAAGAAAAATAAATCAGGGAGATTCCAAGATGGCGGCTAGAGGTAGGAAGCAGAAAGCGACCCTCCTATAGTGAAATCTTGGAGAGACGCTGGAGACACACTTTGCAGGCATAATCACCGAGAAAAGGCATAACTTTGACTCCTCCACATCTCCAGCCGGCGCAGAGAATCTCCACTTCACGTTAAACGGAGAACCGAGGAGGCCCCCGGGGCCGCCAGTGGCCGGCGCCCATACGGCTTGGGAAGACGCGGACCAGGTGAGCTTCGCGGTACCGCGGTTCCCCCACAGACAAGCCTGGGCCAGAGCAGCATAGCCCCCTGGACAGACTGACCTCCACCCGGGAAAAAAAGAGAAACTGAGTACTAAGCAATAAGAACAGTTAAGACACGCTGGAAAGAGGGTGGGGCGCCCTGAGCGCTGAAGATTGGGGGAAGGGAATCCTTCCCGGGACTGTAAATAAACGAGCCGGGCGGCCGGAGAGGCTCTGGCGGGAGCGGGGCGCGCCAGCAACCAGGAGCAGGGACGCTTGTGAGAGGAGGGAAGACCCACTTCCCACGTGAACTGTAAATAAACACGCAGGCCTGACAACGCGGGGCAGTGTCGCCTTTCCCAGTGCTTGGAAAGGGAAAAGCCTGTAGCAGAGGCCCCCCTCCCCCACACAGGAGAACTCTGAGCAAACAAAGCCTGTGGGACCAGGTGAGTGCTAAGCTCACCCCAGAGATCTGCATAAATAACGCCGCCAGCTACAGGCGGAGAGCAGCAGGCAGGCAAACCACAGTTGCAGATACCACTCTCAGAACTGCCTCCAGACGCTTTTTTTTCTTTTTCTCCCTACCTTTGACGAGAGAACAACCGAATTACACCTGCAAGCCGAAAAACTTACTGAAACTATTGCATTTGAACTGGGGACACTTGGTGGGGCTTTTTTTTTTTATTTTTTCTTCTGTGTGTGTGTGAGTGTAGTTTTGTTCTACTTTATGCATCCCCTTTGATGAGACAACTACAGAACAACATCTGAGGCACCAACTCCAGGACTGGAGATTAAGACGGACATCCAAATTATTAAGACTGAAATTGCATTGCATATAAACTTGGAAGTTTTTTGGTTTTTTTTTTTTTTTAATTTCCTATTTTCCATTTTATTTTAATTCATTTTTATAAATAGATATTACTTTCATATACTTATTTTTTATTTTTTTTATCTTTGATTTTCAATCCTCTCTCTGTCTCTCTATTGTCTGTTCAGCTTACTGTCGATTAGTACACTAACACTCCCTGTTTATACCTTTGAAACTCTCTTGTCTGATACCTTGTTCTGCTTTCTCCCTCTTGTCTGTATATTTGTTTTCCCCTTTTCTTTAACTTCTTGCTTTCCATCTCAGCTCACTCTTCCGTTCTCAATATTACCATTGTTATTATTACAAGCTAGAAAATACTTAATTACACACAGTACAGGGACAGTAACAACACCAAGGACAATGACAGGAAGACAGAAAAAACAAGGAAACCAGTTTCCCCACAGCAAAAAATTAGTACAGGAACCAGAGGGGAATGAAGAGAACAGAAACTCAGAGCCAGACTCCAACAAAATGAAGATAAACTATGCCAAAGGACCCAATGAAGCCTACAAGAATAATTTAAAAGAAGACATACTACAAGTACTCAATGAGAATTTTATAGAGATGATACTGGATAGGGTCAACCAAAATGTACAGGAGACACTCAAGAAATTCCAAGACAATAAAAATAGAGAATTTGAAAAAGCAAAAGAAGAAATAAAGGAAACCATAGAAGCACTGTATAAACACCAAAGTGAAAGAGAGAACACAATGAATAAATGGATAAATGAACTCAGGACAAAAATAGACAACAATAAAGAAGAAAACAGCCAGGATATGGAAAACCTCAGAAAAAAGAACGAAACAGAACTGCAAAACAAAACGGAAAGCCAATCCAGCAGAATAGAACAAACAGAAGACAGAATCTCAGAACTTGAAGATGAAATGGTAATTAAAGGAAAAACCGAAGAACTATTAATTAAACAACTCAAGACCTGTGAAAAGAAAATGCAAGAACTCACCGACTCCATCAAAAGACCAAACTTGAGAATCATGGGCATCGAAGAAGGAGAAGAGGTGCAAGCGAAGGGAATGCGTAATATATTCAACAAAATAATAATGGAAAATTTCCCAAATCTAGAGAAAGATATTCCCATACAAATGCAAGAGGCCTCCAGGACACCAAACAGACCAGATCAAAATAGAACTACTCCACGACATATCATCATTAAAACAACAAGTTCAGAAACTAAGGAAAGAATATTGAAGGCTGCAAGAGAGAAAAAACAAGTAACATACAAAGGTAAACCCATCAAAATCACAGCAGACTTCTCAACAGAAACATTAAAAGCAAGAAGAGCGTGGGGTGAGATCTTCCGGGCACTGAATGAAAATAACTTCAACCCCAGGATACTCTACCCAGCAAAGCTATCATTCAAAATAGATGGAGCAATAAAAGTCTTCCATGATAAGCAGAAACTAAAACAATATGTGACCACAAAGCCACCATTACAAAAGATTCTGCAAGGGATCCTGCACACAGAAAGTGACACCCAACTTAACCATGAAAAGGCAGGCAGCACCAAACCACAGGATAAGAAAAAGCAAGACAGTAGAGAGTAACATCAAGTTAGGTACACACAATCAAACCTTCAAACAACTAAGATAACTAAATGGCAGGAATCACCACATACCTATCAGTACTAACACTTAATGTCAATGGACTTAATTCACCCATCAAAAGACACCGTTTGACAAAATGGATTAAAAAAGAAGATCCAACAATTTGTTGCTTACAGGAGACTCATCTCACCGACAGAAATAAGCATATGCTTAGGATGAAAGGCTGGAAGAAGATTTACCAAGCTAATGGCCCCCGAAAACAAGCAGGAGTAGCAATACTTATCTCTGACAAAGTAGACTTCAAACCTACATTGATCAAACGAGACAAAGAAGGACATTCCATACTAATAAAAGGGGAAATAGACCAAAAGGAAATAATAATCATCAATCTGTACGCACCCAATGTCAACGCACCCAATTTCATCAAACATACCCTAAAAGACCTAAAAGCATATATAAACGCCAACACTGTGGTTGTGGGAGACTTTAACACTCCATTATCATCAATAGATAGGTCATCCAAACAAAAACTCAATAAAGAAATCCAAGATCTAAAATATGCAATAGATCAAGTGGACCTAGTAGATGTCTATAGAACATTTCATCCAACCTCTACACAATATACATTCTTCTCAGCAGCCCATGGAACCTTCTCCAAAATAGATCATATCCTAGGGCACAAAGCAAGCCTCAGCAAATATAAGAAAATAGAAATAATACCGTGCATACTATCTGACCACAATGCAGTAAAAGTAGAACTCAACAACAAAAGTAAAGACAAAAAACATGCAAACAGCTGGAAACTAAATAACTCATTACTTAATGAAGAATGGATCATCGATGCAATAAAAGAGGAAATTAAAAAGTTCCTAGAAGTCAATGAAAATGAAAACACAACCTACCGGAACCTATGGGACACAGCTAAGGCAGTCTTGAGAGGAAAGTTTATAGCCATGAGTGCATATATTAAAAAGATTGAAAGATCCCAAATCAATGACCTAATGATACATCTCAAACTCCTAGAAAAACAAGAACAAGCAAATCCCAAAACAAATAGAAGGAGAGAAATAATAAAAATAAGAGCTGAAATCAACGAAATAGAAACCAAAAAAACCATACAAAGAATTAATGAAACAAAAAGTTGGTTCTTTGAAAAAATAAACAAGATCGATAGACCCCTGGCAAACCTGACTAAAATGAGGAGAGAAAAAACCCAAATTAGTAGAATCAGGAATGCAAAAGGGGAGATAACAACAAACACCATGGAAATCCAGGAAATCATCAGAGACTACTTTGAGAACCTATATTCAAATAAATTTGAAAATCTAAAAGAAATGGACAGATTTCTAGATACATATGATCATCCAAAACTGAACCAAGAGGAAATTAATCACCTGAATAGACCTATAACACAAAATGAAATTGAAGCAGCAATCAAGAGTCTCCCCAAAAAGAAAAGTCCAGGACCTGATGGATTCTCTGCTGAATTCTATCAGACCTTTAAAGAAGAACTGATACCAACCCTCCTTAAACTGTTCCATGAAATAGAAAGGGAAGGAAAACTGCCAAACACATTTTATGAAGCCACTATTACACTTATCCCAAAACCAGGCAAAGACACCTCCAAAAAGGAGAACTATAGGCCAATCTCCTTAATGAACATTGATGCAAAAATCCTCAACAAAATAATGGCAAATCGAATTCAGCAACACATCAAAAAGATTATCCACCACGACCAGGTAGGCTTCATCCCAGGGATGCAGGGGTGGTTCAACATACGAAAATCAATAAACGTAATAAACCACGTTAACAGAAGCAAAGACAAAAACCACTTGATCATCTCAATAGACGCAGAAAAAGCCTTTGATAAGATCCAACATCATTTCATGATAAAAGCTCTAAGAAAACTAGGAATAGAAGGAAAGTTCCTCAACATTATAAAAGCTATATATGACAAACCTACAGCCAGCATTATACTTAACGGAGAAAAATTAAAACCGTTCCCTCTAAAATCAGGAACCAGACAAGGATGCCCACTATCTCCACTCCTATTCAACATAGTACTGGAATTCCTAGCCAGAGCAATTAGGCAAGAAGAAGGAATAAAAGGAATACAAATAGGTAAAGAAACTGTCAAAATATCCCTATTTGCAGACGACATGATCCTATACCTTAAAGACCCAAAAAACTCTACTCAGAAGCTTCTAGACATCATCAATAGCTATAGCAAAGTAGCAGGATATAAAATCAACATAGAAAAATCATTAGCATTTCTATACACTAACAATGAGCAAACTGAAAAAGAATGTATGAAAACAATTCCATTTACAATAGCCTCAAAAAAAATCAAATACCTAGGTGTAAACCTAACAAAAGATGTGAAAGACCTCTACAAGGAAAACTATACACTTCTGAAGAAAGAGATTGAGGAAGACTATAGAAAGTGGAGAGATCTCCCATGCTCATGGATTGGTAGAATCAACATAGTAAAAATGTCGATACTCCCCAAAGTAATCTACATGTTTAATGCAATTCCCATCAAAATTCCAATGACATTCATTAAAGAGATTGAAAAATCTACTGTGAAATTTATATGGAAACACAAGAGGCCACGAATAGCCAAGGCAATACTCAGTCAAAAGAACAATGCAGGAGGTATCACAATACCTGACTTCAAACTATATTACAAAGCAATAACAATAAAAACAGCATGGTACTGGCACAAAAACAGACATGAAGACCAGTGGAACAGAATAGAGGATCCAGATATGAAGCCACACAACTATGAGCAACTTATCTTTGACAAAGGAGCTAAAAATATACGATGGAGAAATAGCAGCCTCTTCAACAAAAACTGCTGGGAAAACTGGTTAGCAGTCTGCAAAAAACTGAAACTAGATCCATGTATATCACCCTATACCAAGATTAACTCAAAATGGATCAAGGATCTTAATATCAGACCCCAAACTCTTAAGTTGATACAAGAAAGAGTAGGAAATACTCTGGAGTTAGTAGGTATAGGTAAAAACTTTCTCAATGAAACCCCAGCAGCACAGCAACTAAGAGATAGCATAGATAAATGGGACCTCATAAAACTAAAAAGCTTCTGTTCATCAAAAGAAATGGTCTCTAAACTGAAGAGAACACCCACAGAGTGGGAGAAAATATTTGCCAATTATACATCAGACAAAGGACTGATAACCAGAATATACAGGGAACTTAAAAAACTAAATTCTCCCAAAACTAATGAACCAATAAAGAAATGGGCATGTGAACTAAACAGAACTTTCTCAAAAGAAGAAATTCAAATGGCCAAAAAACACATGAAAAAATGCTCACCATCTCTAGCAATAAAGGAAATGCAAATTAAAACCACACTAAGATTCCACCTCACCCCTGTTAGAATAGCCATCATCAGCAACACCACCAACAACAGGTGTTGGCGAGGATGTGGGGAAAAAGGAACCCTTTTACACTGTTGGTGGGAATGTAGACTAGTACAACCACTCTGGAAAAAAATTTGGAGGCTACTTAAAAAGATGGACATCGATCTACCATTTGATCCAGCAATACCACTCTTGGGGATATACCCAAAAGACTGTTACTCCAGAGGCACCTGCACATCCATGTTTATTGCGGCACTATTCACAATAGCCAAGTTATGGAAACAGCCAAGATGTCCCAGCACTGACGAATGGATTAAGAAAATGTGGTATCTATACACAATGGAATTTTATGCAGCCATGAAGAAGAACGAAATGTTATCATTCGCTGGTAAATGGATGGAATTGGAGAACATCATTCTGAGTGAGGTTAGCCTGGCTCAAAAGACCAAAAATCGTATGTTCTCCCTCATATGTGGACATTAGATCAAGGGCAAACACAACAAGGGGATTGGACTATGAGCACATGATAAAAGCGAGAGCACACAAGGGAGGGGTGAGGATAGGTAAGACACCTAAAAAACTAGCTAGCATTTGTTGCCCTTAACGCAGAGAAACTAAAACAGATACCTTAAAGCAACTGAGGCCAATAGGAAAAGGGGACCAGGAACTAGAGAAAAGGTTAGATCAAAAAGAATTAACCTAGAAGGTAACACCCACACACAGGAAATCAATGTGAGTCAATGCCCTGTATAGCTATCCTTATCTCAACCAGCAAAACCCCTTGTTCCTTCCTATTATTGCTTATACTCTCTCTACAACAAAATTAGAGATAAGGGCAAAATAGTTTCTGCTGGGTATTGAGGGGGGGAGCGGGAGGGGGTGGATTGGGTGGTAAGGGAGGGGGTGGGGGCAGGGGGGAGAAATGAACCAAGCCTTGTATGTACATATGAATAATAAAAGAAAAATGAAAAAAAAAAAAAAAAAAAAAAAAAAGAAAAATAAATCAAACTCCTGATACTATTCTGTTTTGAAATTGTCCATATCATTCTAAAATGACATTCCATTAGAAATTATTTATTCATCATTCCATTATTTTGTCTCCATGTCAAATTTCACTGCCATTCTAGTATTCTATCTGAGAAGCTTGACAAGTTCCTAATAAATTTGCTTCAATTTTACCAGAGATGATCAGTTTATCCCTATTTCTTTTGAAAAGTCAATGGAGAAAAACATAATCTTTGTCTTATTTCTATGTGTATTTTCATTTTTTGCTTATTTAGCAGGTGATAGAGGGTGAGAGCATACATACACTCATCACTGACAATATGCTGGTTAGTTACAGCCTACACAGAATCTGAAAGATTATAAAGTTGTTTGACTTTTTCTAATGTCTGTTACATTTCCATACACAATGTGGTTCTAGCTCAAAGTCCATTACCCTTTCCAATATGTCAATAAACTTTTTCCTATTTAAAAAAAAAATGGAAGAGGGGGAGGGGCTGACGGAGTAGCTCAAGTGGTCAAGCACCTTCCTATCAAGTCTAGCAAGTGTAAGACCTTCAGTTCAAACCCTAGTACTGCAAAAAGAAAAAAAAAAAAGAAAGAGGGAGATAGACATGAAAGAAATAATTATAATTTGTTCATTATAAGTAGTTAAAGAGCTATAAGAAGAGAATGGCCTTATAGGAATCTTATTAGTAGGTACAGAATAGAAAAAAATCCAAATAATTCTGAGCAATTTTTATTCCCAAACATGAAGCTCTAATTGCTGATACAACATTGTATGTCTCTACAGCCAAACTCTTAAATAGACTTTTTGGCCCTGCAATTCTCCATAAGAAGCCTTTCCATGGAGGTACAGGCCTTCTCTTGTGGTTTCCAGTTCTATCACAAATGATAGAAAGACATAGAGTCATTAGAGGTGGCTGTGCCTCTCGGAGAGACGGATGCTTACTCTCAAAGAATGGGTGACTTTGTTTTTCCTCCTTTTAAAAATTTGCATATAGTAGTTGTACATGGGGGGACATGTGATACTTACATAGGTGTTTGCAATATATCTTAATTAGATTCATTCCCTCCATCATTCTCCTTCAACCCTCTTCCTCCCTGCCCCCAAGAATGAGTGACTTTGAGAAATAAGTTTCTTGCTAAGATTGCTCCATATATGTAGAAGAATATCCAGTTGTTGGAATTAAAGACCCTCTGGTGCTGCAAACAGACAGACAAGAGTCAGAAAAACTTGACAAGGCAATTTCCCTTGATCAAAAGGGTACAAGTATATGCTCACTCCTGCTAAGCAAATGCACAAGCACAAAATGGCCGACTGTGGCTCCTCCTTATATCCCTGACACAGTTGTACCTGCCCCTCACCTGGGATTTGTCCAGGTCAAAGGTTCAGAATCTTTCCCGATTGGCTAAAAGGCTTGGAGGAAGAAGAAGCAAGGACCCTTTAAACATGCAAGTCACCTAAGATGGCGACCCGAGGAATTTTTAAGTAATCTAAGAGGGTAACAAATACTTTGATAGGAAAATCATTTTTCTCATACAGTTGACATTCAAGTATCAGCACAACATAATAATTATTTGGATGGAGCACCCAGGAGAACAAAACTGACTTTAGGTAAGAATAATAAATGTCAGCAAAGTAGGGAGGATTCCAAGATGGTGGCTAGAGGGAGGAAGCAGAAAGCGTGCTTCCTAAAGTGAAATCTTGGAGAGACACTGGAGACACACCTTGCAGGCAAGGCCACCGAGAAGAGGCAAAACTTTGACCCCTCCACACCTCCAGCCTGCACAGAGCATCTCCACTTCACGTTGAACAAAAAAACCAGGAGGGCCCCTGGATGCTGCCAGATTCCCACACCCAGACGGCTTGGGAAAACGTGGACCAAAAGGTGAGCTAAGCAGCACATGGTACTTCCACAGACATCCCTGGGCCAGATCAGCATAGACCCCCACCCGGGGAAAAAAGAGAAACTGAGTAATAAGCAAAAAGAACAATAAAGACACATAGCAAAGAAGGAGGGACACCCTGACCGCCAAAGAAGGGTGAAGGGGAATCCCTCCCGGAACTGTAAATAAACAATCCGGGCCTGGCCGGAGAGGGCAGGAGCGGCGGCATGCGCCCAGCAACCAGGAGTGGGAAAGCTTGTGAGAGTGGTGGAGGGAGGAAAACTCCACAGAAGACGGGGGAAGACTCACCTCCCACGTGAGCTGTAAATAAACACACAAGCCAGAGAAAGCAGGTGCAGTGTCACCTTTCCCAGTGTGCTTGGAAAGGGGAAAGCTTGTAGCAGAGGCTCGCCCACAGGAGAAATCTGAGCAAACAAAGCCTGCGGGGCCAGGTGAGTGCTAAGCTTACCCCTGAGATCTGCATAAATAACGCCACCAGCAACAGCAGAATGACAGCATGGGCAGGTGAGCCATAGCCTCAGATAGACATTCACAGAACTGTCTCCTGACTCTTTTTTTTCCTCTCTCCCTACCTTTGATGAGAAAACAACTGAACTACACCTGCATGCTGAAAAACTTACTGAAACTGTATTGCATTTGAACTTGGGACACTTAGTGGGTGTTTTGTTGTTGTTGTTGTTTTGTGCAGTTTTATTCTATTTTATGTTTCCCCTTTGATGAGACAACTACAGAACAACATATGAGGCACCATCTCCAGGATTGGAGGCTGAGGGACAAACAAAAAAAAATGATTAAGACTGAAACATCATTGCATTTGAACTTGGAGGGTTTTTATTCTTTTTGTTTTTGTTTTTAATTTATTTTAGGAGGGTTCCAAGATGGCAGCTAGAGGGAGGAAGCAGAAAGTGAGCCTCCTATAGTGAAATCTTGGAGAGACACTGGAGACACACTTTGCAGGCATAATCACTGAGAAGAGGCATAACTTTGACCCCTCCAAACCTCCAGCCGGTGCAGAGAATCTCCACTTCATGTTAAACGGAGAAATCAGGAGGGCCCCCGGGCCACCAGTCACTGTGCCCAGATGGCTTGGGAAGATGCAGACCAGGTGAGCTTCACGGTACCGCAGTACTCCCACAGACAAGCCTGGGCCAGAGCAGCATAGCCCCCTGGTCAGACTGACCTCCAACCGGGGAAAAAAGAGAAACTGACTAATAAGCAATAAGAACAATAAAGACATGTGGGAAAGAGGGTGGGGTGCCCTAAGCACTGAAGATTGTGGGAAGGGAATCCTTCCCGGGACTGTAAATAAACAAGCTGGGCAGGCCGGACAGGCTCTGGCGGGAGCGGGGGCGCGCGCCCAGCAACCAGGAGTGGGAAAGCTTCTGAGAGTGGCGGAGGGAGGAAAACTCCACAGGAGAGGAGGGAAGACCCACTTCCCACGTGAACTGTAAACAAACATGGCGGCTGGCAGGAGCAGCAGCACCGCCTAGTAATCAGGAGCAGGAAAGCTTGTGAAAGTGGCCGTGGGAGGAAAACTCCACAGGAGAGGGGGGAAGACCCATCTCCCACATGAACTGTAAATAAACACACAGGCCTGACAACGTGGGTGCAGTGTCACCTTTCCCAGTGTGCTTGGAAAGAGGAAAGCTGGTAGCAGAGGCTCCCGCACAGGAGAACTCTGAGAAAACAAAGCCTTCGGGGCCAGGTGAGTGCTAAGCTCACCCCAGAGATCTGCATAAATAACGCCACCAGCAACAGCAGGCTGACAACAGCGGGCAGGCAAGCCACAGTTGCAGAAACCATTCTCAGAACTGTCTCCAGACTATTTTTTTTCTTTTTTTCCCTACCTTTGATGAGAGAACAACTGAATTACACCTGCATGCTGAAAAACTTACTGAAACTGTATTGCATTTGAACTTGGAACACTTGGTACAGGTTTTGTGTGTGTGTGTGTGTGTGTGTGTATGTGTGTAGTTTTGTTCTACTTTATGCAACCCCTTTGATGAGACAACTGCAGAACAACATCTGATGCACCATCTCCAGGATTGGAGACTGAGACGGACACCCAAATTATTAAGACTGAAACTGCATTGCATTTGAACTTGGAGGTTTTTTTGGTTTTTTGTTTTTTTGGGTTTTTTTTCATTTTCTATTTTTCATTTTATTTTAATTCATTTTTATATACAGATATTTCTTTCATTTACTTATTTTTTATTTTTATTCTTATCTTTTTTTTTATTTTTGATTTTCAATCCTCTCTCTGTCTCTCTAATGTCTGTTCAGCTTACTGTCAATTAGTACACTAACGCTCCCTGTTTATACCTTTGAAACTTTCTTGTCTGATTCCTTGTTCTGTTTTTTTCCTTCTTGTCTGTATATTTGTTTTCCCCTTTTCTTTAACTTCTTGCTTTCAATCTCAGCTCACCCTTCCATTCTAAATATTACCATTGTTATTACTACAAGCTAGAAAATACTTAATTGCACACAGTACAGGGACAGTAACAACACCAAAGACAATGACGGGAAGACAGAAAAAACAGGGAAACCAGTTTCCCCACAGCAAAAAATTAGTACAGGAACCAGAGGGGAATGAAGAGAACAGAAACTCAGATCCAGACTCCAACAAAATGAAGATAAACTATGCCAAAGAACCCAATGAAGCCCACAAGAATAATTTAAAAGAAGACATACTACAAGTATTCAATGAGAATTTTATACAGATGATACGGGATAGGGTCAACCAAAATGTACAGGAGACACATAAGAAATTCCAAAAAAACAAAAATAGAGAATTTGAAAAAGCGAAAGGAGAAATAAAGGAAACCATAGAATCACTGTATAAACACCAAAGTGAACCAGAGAACATGATGAATAAACGGATAAATGAACTCAGGACAAAAATAGACAATATTAAAGAGGAAATCAAACAAGATGTGGAAAACCTCAGAAAAAAGAATGAAACAGAATTGCAAAACAAAACGGAAGGCCAATTCAGCAGAATAGAACAAACAGAAGACAGAATCTCAGAACTTGAAGATGAAATGGTAATTCAAGGAAAAACCAAAGAACTATTAATTAAACAACTCAAGACGTGTGAAAAGAAAATGCAAGAACTCACAAACTCCATCAAAAGACCAAACTTGAGAATCATGAGCATCGAAGAAGGAGAAGAGGTGCAAGCAAAGGGAATGCGTAATATATTCAACAAAATAATAACAGGAAATTTCCCAAATCTAGAGAAAGATATTCTCATACAGATGCAAGAGGCCTCCAGGACACCAAACAGACCAGATCAAAATAGAACTACTCCACGACATATCATCATTAAAACAACAAGTTCAGAAACTAAGGAAAGAATATTGAAGGCTGTAAGAGAGAAAAAACAAATAACATACAAAGGTAAACCCATCAAAATCACAGCAGACTTCTCAACAGAAACATTAAAAGCAAGAAGAGCATGGGGTGAGATCTTCCGGGAACTGAATGAAAATAACTTCAACCCCAGGATACTCTACCCAGCAAAACTATCATTCAAAATAGATGGAGCAATAAAAGTCTTCCATGATGAGCAGAAACTAAAACAATATACGACCACAAAGCCACCACTACAAAGGATTCTGCAAGGGATTCTGCACACAGAAAGTGAAACCCAACTTAACAATGAAAAGACAGGCAGCACCAAACCACAGGAAAAGAAAAAAACAAGACAGTAGAGAGTAAACTCAACTTAGGTAAACACAATCAAACCTTCAAACAACTAAGACACCTAAATGACAGGAATCACCACATACCTATCAGTAATAACACTTAATGTTAACGGACATAATTCACCCACCAAAAGTCACCACTTGATGAAATGGATTAAAAAGGAAGATCCCAAAATTTGTTGCTTACAGGAGACCCATCTCACTGACAGAAATAAGCATACACTTAGGATGAAAGGCTGGAAGAAGATTTACTAAGCCAATGGCCCCCAAAAACAGGCAGGAGTAGCAATACTTCTCTCTGACAAAGTAGACTTCAAACCTACATTGATCAAAGGAGATAAAGAAGGACACTCCATACTAATAAAAGGGGAAATAGACCAAAAGGAAATAATAATTATCAACCTGTATGCACCCAATGTCAACGCACCCAATTTCATCAAACATACACTGAAAGACATAAAAGCATATATAAACTCCAACACAGTGGTTGTGAGAGACTTTAACACCCCATTATCATCAATAGATAGGTCATCCAAACAAAAAATCAATAAAGAAATCCAAGATCTAAAATATGCAATAGATCAAATGGACCTACTTGATGTCTACAGAAAATTTCATCCAACTTCTATACAATATACATTCTTCTCAGGAGCCCATGGAACCTTCTCCAAAATAGATCATATCCTAGGGCACAAAGCAAGTCTCAGCAAATATAAGAAAATAGAAATTATACCATGCATACTGTCTGATCACAATGCAGTAAAACTAGAACTCAACAACAAAAGTAAAGACAAAAAACATGCAAACAGCTGGAAACTAAATAACTCATTACTTAATGAAGAATGGATCATCGATGGAATAAAAGAGGAAATTAAAAAGGTCCTGGAAGTCAGTGAAAATGAAAACACAACCTACCGGAACCTATGGGACACAGCTAAGGCAGTACTGAGAGGAAAGTTTATAGCCATGAGTGCATTTATTAAAAAGACTGAAAGATCCCAAATCAATGACCTAAAGATACATCTCAAACTCCTAGAAAAACAAGAACAAGCTAATCCCAAAATAAATAGGAAAGAAATATAAAAATAAGAGCTGAAATCAACAAAATAGAAACCAAAAAAACCATACAAAGAATTAATGAAACAAAAAGTTGGTTCTTAGAAAAAATAAACAAGATCAACAGACCCTTGGCAAACCTGACTAAAATGAGGAGAGAAAAAAAACCCAAATTAGTAGAATCAGGAATGCTAAAGGGGAGAGAACAACAAAAACCATGGAAGTCCAGGAAATCATCAGAGACTACTTCGAGAACCTATATTCAAATAAATTTGAAAATCATTAAGAAATGGACAGATTTCTAGATACATATGATCATCCAAAACTAAACCAAGAGGAAATTAATCACCTGAATAGACCTATAACACAAAATGAAATTGAAGCAGGAATCAAGAGTCTCTCCAAAAAGAAAAGTCCAGGACCTGATGGATTCTCTGCTGAATTCTATCAGACCTTTAAAGAAGAACTGATACCAACCCTCCTTAAACTGCTCCACGAAATAGAAAGGGAAGAAAACTGCCTAACACATTTTATGAAGCCAGTATTATACTTATCCTAAAACCAGGCAAAGATACCTCCAAAAAGGAGAACTATAGGCCAATCTCCTTAATGAACATTGACGTGAAAATCCTCAACAAAATAACGGCAAACCGAATTCAACAACACATCAAAAAGATTATTCACCACGACCAAGTAGGCTTCATCCCAGGGATGCAGGGTTGGTTCAACATACGAAAATCAATAAACGTAATAAACCACATTAGCAAAAGCAAAGACAAAAACCACTTGATCATCTCAATAGATGCAGAAAAAGCCTTTGTTGAGATCCAACACCATTTCATGATAAAAGCTCTAAGAAAACTAGAAATAGAAGGAAAGTACCTCAACAGTATAAAAGCTATATATGACAAACCTACAACCAGCATTGTACTTAATGGAGAAAAACTGAAACCATTCCCTCTAAAATCAGGAACCAGACAAGAATGCCAACTATCTCCACTCCTATTCAACATAGTACTGGAATTCCTATTCAACATAGTACATAGCAATTAGGCAAGAAGAAGGAATAAAAGGAATACAAATAGGTAAAGAAATTGTCAAAATATCCCTATTTGCAGACGACATGATCCTATACCTTAAAGACCCAAAAAACTCTACTCAGAAGCTTCTAGACATCATCAATAGCTATAGCAAGGTAGCAGGATATAAAATCAACATAGAAAAATCATTAGCATTTCTATACACTAACAATGAGCACACTGAAAAAGAATGCATGAAAACAATTCCAGTTATAGTAGCCTCAGAAAAAATCAAATATCTAGGTGTAAACCTAACAAAAGATGTGAAAGACCTCTACAAGGAAAGCTGTACACTTCTGAAGAAAGAGATTGAGGAAGACTATAGAAAGTGGAGAGATCTCCCATGCTCATGGATTGGTAGAATCAACATAATAAAAATTTCAATACTCCCAAAAGTAATCTACATGTTTAATGAAATTACCATCAAAATTCCAATGACATTCACTAAAGAGATCGAAAAATCTACCATGAAATTTATATGGAAACACAAGAGGCCACGAATAGCCAAAGTAATACTCAGTCAAAAGAACAATGCTGGGGGTATCACAATACCTGACTTCAAACTATTTTACAAAGCAATAACAATAAAAACAGCATGGTACTGGCACAAAAACAGACATGAAGAGGACCCAGATATGAAGCCACACAACTATAACCAACTTGTCTTTGATAAAGGTGCTAAAAATATACGATGGAGAAATAGCAGCCTCTTCAACAAAAACTGCTGGGAAAACTGGTTAGTAGTTTGCAAAAAACTGAAACTAGATCCATGTATATCACCCTATACCAATATTAACTCAAAATGGATCAAGGATCTTAATATCAGACACAAATTCTAATGTTGATACAGGAAAGAGTAGGAAATACTCTGGAGTTAGTAGGCATAGGTAAGAAATTTCTCAATGAAACCCCAGCAGCACAGCAACTAAGAGATAGCATAGATAAATGGGACCTCATAAAGGTAAAGAGCTTCTGTTCATCAAAAGAAATGGTCTCTAAACTGAAGAGAACACCCACAGAGTGGGAGAAAATATTTCCCAGCTATACATCAGACAAAGGACTGATAACCAGAATATATAGGGAACTTAAAAAACTAAATTCTCCCAAAACTAATGAACCAATAAAGAAATGGGCACGTGAACTAAACAGAACTTTCTCAAAAGAAGAAATTCAAATGGCCAAAAATCACATGAAAAAATGCTCACCATCTCTAGCAATAAAGGAAATGCAAATTAAAACCACACTAAGATTCCACCTCACCCCTGTTAGAATAGCCACCATCAGCTAGGAAAAAGGGACCCTCTTACACTGTTGGTGGGAATGTAAACTAGTATAACCACTCTGGAAAAAAATTTGGAGGCTAATTAAAAAGTTAAACATTGATCTACCTTTTAATCCAGCAATACCACTCTTGGGGATATACCCAAAAGACTGTGACACAGGTTACTCCAGAGGCACCTGCACACCCATGTTTATTGTGGCACTATTCACAATAGCCAAGTTATGGAAACAGCCACGATGCCCCACCACTGATGAATGGATTAAGAAAATGTGGTATCTATACACAATGGAATTTTATGCAGCCATGAAGAAGAACGAAATGTTATCATTTGCTGGTAAATGGATGGAATTGGAGAACATCATTCTGAGTGAGGTTAGCCTGACCCAAAAGACCAAAAATCGTATGTTCTCCCTCATATGTGGACATTAGTTCAAGGGCAACACAACAATGGGATTGGACTTTGATCACATGATAAAAGTGAGAGCACACAAAGGAGGGGTGAGGATAGGTAAGACACCTAAAAAATTAGCTAGCATTTGTTGCCCTTAACACAGAAACTAAAGCAGAGACCTAAAAACCAACTGAGGCCAATAGGAATAGGGGACCAGGAACTAGAGAAAAGGTTAGTTCAAGAAGAATTAACTTAGAAGGTAACACAAACACACAGGAAATCAATGCGAGTCAACTCCCTCTATAGCTATCCTTATCTCAACCAGCAAAAACCCTTGTTCCTTCCTGTTATTGCTTATACTCTCTACAACAAAATTAGAAATAAGCGCAAAATAGTTTCTGCTGGGTATTGAGTGGGTGGGGGAGAGAGGGAAGGGGTGGAGTGGGTGGTAAGGGAGGGGGTGGGGGCAGGGGGGAGAAATGACCCAAGCCTTGTATGCACATATGAATAATAAAATAAAAACAAAATTAAAAAATAATAATTTATTTTATTTTTTATTTTATTTACATTTTTTTTCTTTCATTTACTTATTTTTTACTTTTATTCTTATCTTCATTCTTTTTATTTTTTCTTTTCAATCCTCTCTGTCTCTCTAATTCCTTTTCAGTTTACGGTTGATTAGTACACTGTCCCTCCCTGTTTATATCTTTGAAACTTTTTTTGTTTGTTTCTTTGTTTTTTTTTCTACTTGGTTATTTGTTTTTCCCTTTCCTTTAACTTCTTTGCTTTCTATCCCCTCTCACCCTTCTTTTCTAAATATCACTAGTGCTATTATTACAAGCCAGAAAATACTTAATTGCACATAGTACAGGGACAGTAACAACACCAAGGCAATGACGGGAAGACAGAAAAAACAGGGAAACCAGTTTCCCCACAGCAAAAAATTAGTACAGGAACCAGAGGGAAATGAAGAAAACAGATACTCAGATCCAGACTCAAACAAAATGAAGATAAACTATGCCAAAGAACCCAATGAAGCCCACAAGAATAATTTAAAAGAAGACATACTACAGGTACTCAATGAGAATTTTATAGAGATGATACTGGATAGGGTCAACCAAAATGTACAGGAGACACTCAAGAAATTCAAAAATAGAGAATTTGAAAAAGCAAAAGAAGAAATAAAGGAAATCATAGAAGCACTGTATAAACACCAAAGTGAACCATAAAACATGATTGATAGAGATAAATGAACTCAGGACAAAAATAGACAACAATAAAGAGGAAACCACCCAGGATATGGAAAACCTCAGAAAAAAGAATGAAACAGAATTGCAAAAAAAAAAAAAATGGAAGGCCAATCCAGCAGAATAGAACAAACAGAACAGAATCTCAGAACTTGAAGATGAAATGGTAATAAAAGGAAAAACCGAACAACTATTATTTAAACAACTCAAGACCTGTGAAAAGAAAATGCAAGAACTCACCGACTCCATCAAAAGACCAAACTTGAGAATCATGGGCATCAAAGAAGGAGAAGAGGTGCAAGCAAAGGGAATGCATAATATATTCAACAAAATAATAACAGAAAATTTCCCAAATCTAGAGAAAGATATTCTCATACAGATGCAAGAGGCCTCCAGAACACCAAACAGACCAGGTCAAAATAGAACTACCCCATGACATATCATCATTAAAACAAGTTCAGAAACTAGGGAAAGAATATTGAAGTCTGTAAGAGAGAAAAAACAAATAACATACAAAGGTAAGCCCATCAAAATCACAGCACACTTCTCAACAGAAACATTAAAAGCAAGAAGAGTCTGGAGCGAGATCTTCCGGGCACTGAATGAAAATAACTTCAACCCCAGGATACTCTACCCAGCAAAACTATCATTCAAAATAGATGGAGTAATAAAAGTCTTCCATGATAAGCAGAAAGTAAAACAATATGTGACCACAAAACCACCACTACAAAAGATTCTTCAAGGGATTCTGCACACAGAAAGTGAAACTCAACATAACCATGAAAGGACAGGCAGCACCAAACTACAGGAAAAGAAAAAGCAAAAAAGTAGATAGTAACATCAACTTGGGTACACACAGTCAAACCTTCAAACAACTAAGATAACTAAATGACAGGAATCACCACATACCTATCAGTACTAACACTTAATGTTAACAGACTTAATTCATCCATCAAAAGGCACCGATGATGAAATGGATAAAAAGGAAGAGCCAACAATTTGTTGCTTACAGGAGACCCATCTCACCAACAGAAATAAGCATAGGCTTAGGATGAAAGGCTGGAAGAAGATTTACTAAGCCAATGGCCCCCGAAAACAGGCAGGAGTAGCAATACTTCTCTCTGACAAAGTAGACATCAAACTTACGTAGATCAAATGAGATAAAGAAGGACACTCCATACTAATAAAAGGGGAAATAGACCAAAAGGAAATAATAATTATCAACCTATATGCACCCAATGTCAATGCACCCAATTTCATCAAACATACCCTGAAGGACCTAAAAGCATATATTAACTCCAACACAGTGGTTGTGAGAGACTTTAACACCCCATTATCATCAATAGATAGGTCATCCAAACAAAAAATCAATAAAGAAATCGAAGATCTAAAATACACAATAGATCAAATGGACCTACTTGATGTCTACAGAACATTTCATCCAACTTCTATACAATATACATTCTTCTCAGCAGCCCATGGAACCTTCTCCAAAGTAGATCATATCCTAGGGCACAAAGCAAGCCTCAGCAAATATAAGAAAATAGAAATTATACCATGCATACTATCTGATCACAATGTAATAAAACTAGAACTCAACAGCAAAAGTAAACACAAAAAAACATGCAAACAGCTGGAAACTGAATAACTCATTACTTAATGAACAATGGGTCATTGATGAAATAAAAGAGGAAATTAAAAAGGTCCTGGAAGTCAGTGAAAATGAAACCACAACCTACTGGAACCTATGGGACCCAGCAAAGGCAGTCCTGAGCAGAAAGTTTACAGCCATGAGTGCATATATTAAAAAAACTGAAAGATCCCAAATCAATGACTTAATGTATATCTCAAACTCCTAGAAAAACAAGAACAAGCAAATCCCAAAACAAATAGGAGAGAAATACAAAAATAAGAGCTGAAATCAACTAAATAGAAACCAAAGAAACCATACAAAGAATAAATGAAACAAAAAGTTGGTTCTTAGAAAAAATAAACAAGATCAACAGACCCCCTGGCAAACCTGACTAAAATGAGGAGAGAAAAAACCCAAATTAGTAGAATCAGGAATGCAAAAGGGGAGACAACAACAAACACCATGGAAGTCCAGGAAATCATCAGAGTACTTTGAGAACCTATATTCAAATAAATTTGAAAATCTTAAAGAAATGGACAGATTTCTAGATACATATGAGCATCCAAAACTGAACCAAGAGGAAACTAATCACCTGAATAGATCTATAACACAAAATGCAATTGAGCAGCAATAAAGAGTCTCCCCAAAAAGAAAAGTCCAGGACCTGATGGATTCTCTGCTGAATTCTATCAGACCTTTAAAGAAGAACTGATACCAACCCTCCTTAAACTGTTCCATGAAATAGAAAGGGAAGGAAAACTGTCTAACACATTTTATGAAGCCAGTATTACACTTATCCCAAAACCAGGCAAAGACTCCTCCAAAAAGGAGAGCTATAGGCCAATCTCCTTAATGAACATTGATGCAAAAATCCTCAACAAAATAATGGCAAACCGAATTCAGCAACACATCAAAAAGATTATTCACCACGACCAAGTAGGCTTCATCCCAGGGATGCAGGGTTGGTTCAACATACGAAAATCAATAAACGTAATAAACCACATTAACAGAAGCAAAGACAAAAACCACTTGATCATCTCAATAGATGCAGAAAAAGCCTTTGATAAGATCCAACACCATTTCATGGTAAAAGCTCTAAGAAAACTAGGAATAGAAGGAAAGTTCCTCAGCCTTATAAAAGCTATATATGACAAACCTACAGCCAGCATTATACTTAACAGAGAAAAACTGAAACCACTCCCTCTAAAATCCAGAACTAGACAAGGATGCCCACTATCTCCACTCCTATTCAACATAGTACTGGAATTCCTAGCAAGAGTACTTAGGCAAGAAGAAGGAATAAAAGGAATACAAATAGGTAAAGAAACTGTCAAAATATCCCTATTTGCAGACGACATGATCCTATACCTTAAAGACCCAAAAAACTCTACTCAGAAGCTCCCAGACACCATCAATAGCTATAGCAAGGTAGCAGGATATAAAATCAATGTAGAAAAATTATTAGCATTTCTATACACTAATAATGAACAAACTGAAAAAGAATGTATGAAAACAATGCCATTTACAATAGCCTCAAAAAAAATCAAATACCTAGGTGTAAACCTAACAAAAGATGTGAAAGACCTCTACAAGGAAAACAATACACTTCTGAAGAAAAAGATTGAGGAAGACTATAGAAAGTGGAGAGATCTCCCATGCTCATGGATTGGTAGAATCAACATAATAAAAATGTCAATACTCCCAAAAGTAATCCACATGTTTAATGAAATTACCATCAAAATTCCAAAGACATTCATTAAAGAGATTGAAAAATCTACCGTGAAATTTGTATGAAAACACAAGAGGCCACGAATAGCCAAAGTAATACTCAGTCAAAAGAACAATGCAGGAGGTATCACAATACCTGACTTCAAACTATTTTACAAAGCAATAACAATAAAAACAGCATGGTACTGGCACAAAAACAGACATGAAGACCAGTGGAACAGAATAGAAGACCCAGTTATGAAGCCACGCAACTACAACCAACTTGTCTTTGACAAAGGTGCTAAAAATATACGATGGAGAAAAAGCAGCCTCTTCAGCAAAAACTGCTGGGAATACTGGTTAGCAGTCTGCAAAAAACTGAGTCTAGATCCATGTATATCACCCTATACCAAGATTAGCTCAAAATGGATCAAGGATCTTAGTATCAGACCACAAACTCTAAAGTTGATAAAGGAAAGAGTAGGAAATACTCTGGAGTTAGTAGGCATAGGTAAGAACTTTCTCAACGAAACCCCAGCAGCACAGCAACTAAGAGATAGCATAGATAAATGGGACTTCATAAAACTAAAAAGCTTTTGCTTATCAAAAGAAATGGTCTCTAAACTGAAGAGAACACCCACAGAGTGGGAGAAAATATTTCCCAGCTATACATCAGACAAAGGACTGATAACCAGAATATATAGGGAACTTAAAAAACTAAATTCTCCCAAAACTAATGAACCAATAAAGAAATGGGCAAGTGAACTAAACAGAACTTTCTCAAAAGAAGAAATTCAAATGGCCAAAAAACACATGAAAAAATGCTCACCATCTCTAGCAATAAAGGAAATGCAAATTAAAACCACACTAAGATTCCACCTCACCCCTGTTAGAATAGCCATCATCAGCAACACCACCAACAACAGGTGTTGGCGAGGATGGGGGGAAAAAGGAACCCTCTTACACTGTTGGTGGGAATGTAGACTAGTACAACCACTCTGGAAAAAAATTTGAAGGCTACTTAAAAAGTTAAACATTGATCTACCATTTGATCCAGCAATACCACTCTTGAGGATATACCCAAAAGACTGTGACACAGGTTACTCCAGAGGCACCTGCACACCCATGTTTATTGCGGCACTATTCACAATAGCCAAGTTATGGAAACAGCCAAGATGCCCCAGCACTGACGAATGGATTAAGAAAATGTGGTATCTATACACAATGGAATTTTATGCAGCCATGAAGAAGAACGAAATGTTATCATTTGCTGGTAAATGGATGGAATTGGAGAACATCATTCTGAGTGAGGTTAGCCTGACCCAAAAGACCAAAAATCGTATGTTCTCCCTCATATGCGGACATTAGATCAAGGGCAAACACAACAAGGGGATTGGACTTTGATCACAAGATAAAAGCGAGAGCACACAAGGGAGGTATGAGGATAGGTAAGACACCTAAAAAATTAGTTAGCATTTGTTGTCCTCAAGGCAGAGAAACTAAAGCAGATACCTAAAAGCAACTGAGGTCAGTAGGAGAAGGAGACCAGGAACTAGAGAAAAGGTGAGATCAAGAAGAATTAACCTAGAAGGTAACACCCACGCACAGGAAATCAATGTGAGTCAATGCCCTGTATAGGTATCCTTATTTCAACCAGCAAAAACCCTTGTTCCTTCCTATTATTGCTTATACTCTCTCTACAACAAAATTAGAAATAAGGGCAAAATAGTTTCTGCCGGGTATCGAGGGGGTGGGGGGGAGAGGGAGGGGGTGGAGTGGGTGGTAAGGGAGGGGGTGGGGGCAGGGGGGAGAAATGACCCAAGCCTTGTATGCACATATGAATAATAAAAAAATAAAAATTAAAAAAAATAAAAGAATATTAAATGTCAAACCAGAAGGCAAATGGAAACTCAACTGAAAGTCAGATCCAAGCTGTCTAAAGAGGATGAAGTATAATTTCATCCTGAGACTAAGATCTATGTGGAAGGTGGCTTTAAACCAGACGGAAAATTAGATTGGATTAGGACATGAAGGAAAAGATAGCTACTTTTTGAGTAATGAAAGTGAAGAAATCAGCTAGAAGGAAAAGAACATTGCTTAACTTCACAGGAAGCACTGGTAAGAATGTTGGTGACAGATGACAGAGCATGTAGAATATTGTTTTAGTGAGAACTCTATTAAAAAGTTTAGGGAAGGGGAATGGGACTAAGGGAAAAGGCCAAACTTTTGATGTGGTGGGTTTGATTTTGTTTTCAGGTAAATCAAAAGCAAAAGGAGATCCTTGGGGTCCACTGAGCTGAGAATACAGACAGGTACAACTACTATGCGTGGTATTCAAGATGTCATGTTTGAACTAATGGGAAAGCTGACATCCCAGTGGACTCTCAGCCTGGCCTGTCAGGAGTAGAGTAGCTGTCTTCCAGATAAAAGTGGAGAAGGAAAGGAAAGAGAAAGACAAGAAAGAAAGAGAAAGAAAGAGAAAGAAAGGAAAGAGAGAAAGAAAGGAGAGAAAGGAGAGAAAGAGGGAAGGAGGGAGGAAGGAAGGAAAGAAAGAAAGAAAGAAGTGCTTTGAACTGACAACCTCAGACATTTCAAAAGAAAAATGAAAGTCCCCATTTGTTTTTGTTTTTTTGGTGGCACTGGGGTTTGAACTCAGGGCCTCATGCTTGCTAGGCAAGTGCTCTAGTACCTGAGCCATTCTGCCAGCCCTGTTTGTTTTTGTGTCAATTATATTTGAGATAGGGTCTTGTGAACTATTTGCCTGGGACTAGCTTCCAACCTCAATCCTCCTGATCCCTGCTTCCTGAGTAGCCAGTGGAATAGGTTCTAGTGGAGGCCTGCATTCCAGTCTCATGTGTACAGGAGGTGGAAATGAGGAAGAACATAGAAAATAATTGCCACTTTACATGAAATATTCCTTTGCAATGGTGTGAAAACACTTTCAGATATAAAATCTCATTTGTCCTTTACAACATCCTTTGAGGTGGGCAAGACAGGCATTAATAAACAGGTGTAAGCCACTGGCACCTGGAGAAAGTCCCCATTTTAATCCCAGCAGAATCTAAAAAGAGGGATGGTTGGGATGGGTATAATTTTTAATTCATCCTTGAAGAAACAAAAACAGTTCCATCTCCTTAACTCTTAGAAAAGACCAAAACCTCTCCTCTGTACTACAGGACAAGCATGGGAATGAAGTTCCCAGTGTGCACTTTTCAGGGGTCTTACTATTGCCCTCAGCGCCCGTCTCCAACCCTAAAACATTGGAGTTGGCAGAACTGATCACAAAACAGCAAATGTTCACCATCAGGCACTCTGCCAATGGTTGTGCCCACATTTCCATATCTAATCTTCACAACCCCCCTAAGAAGTGAGGACTATTCCTGTTACCCCCATTTTCCAGATGGAGAAACTGAAACTTAGAGACGTCCCTTTTCACTAGGTGAAATGACTTGTGTAGAAACCTGGCTAAACAGTCAGACATGAGTGGCAAAGAAAAGGAAGACAGACTGTGCTGCAATGAGGAGTCAATGCTTACCTAAGCGTGTATCCACATGTGCGGAACATACAGAATTATGTAACGACTGGTCATACTAAAAAAAGAGAAGGCTCTTCCAAAATTCAGAAGCTGTGTTACTGCAACATAAATCCAAGTGACAATGAAACCTACAAAGCCTTTGGTTCACATAAGCTCTCTATATTAGAACAGCTGGATTCATGTGAGGACTATTGCAACTGTTTCTAAGTTTGTAAAGTTCAGAACCGAAGTCCTTTTTATAAATTCAATGATTGCACTTAGCAAATGGCTGTAGCCCAAAGTTTCATTTTAAATTAAAATATACATAACATAGTGTTAGTTTGCCAGTAGGAGCCTGTTGGATCAAAAACAAAATTTTAAATGGAGAGAAATAAAAGGAATGCAATGGGTTTTCTTAGCTTCTAAAAAACATTCAAAGACTCAAAAAATTTTGAATCAAAAGTCCTTCAGAGCTACCTCTGAAACTGGTCTGTGCCAACTCAATGGATGAGACAGAGTCTGCAATTCCCACCAATTAGACCATCTTTGTACTTGATTGCTAGATCCAACACTTTGCTTCAGTAAGGAAATATTTCCATGTCAGCCAAATTTAGGCAGAGGAACTAGCTGTATAGAATTGGGATATCATATTTCTTCATTTGGGGTTTGATGAGAATGGTGATAAATATTTCTCTGCTTTCTAGAAATAGCATCAAAAAAAAAAAAGCCACCACAACTTGGTTTGGAACAGGGACATGTTAACCAATTTTCTTCTCTTATACTAAGATGTCTGTTCAACTTTATTATCTGTTATACATATTTAATGTGAGTTTGCACACTGACCCCACAGCATCATTCAAAAATATGGGACCTATCCTAATTGAACCATGAATTCCCAGAAAACTCCCTGAAGCAGTAAGTCCAATGTTATGATTTGGCTGCAGCCTTCTTGCAGACCACAAATCTGATGTGATTAAGTGATATAAGAAAATACCAACAAACAGACATGCACAGCACAACCTTAGTTAAAAGCTGGACTTCTGTATCTTCCTGAAAACCTGTAGTTTCCCTGGTTGTGTGAAAAATTAAGAGGCACGGAGATGGTAATTAGCCAATGAGACCTAGGTTCTGAATTGATCTAGGGAGCAGATTAACATTGTCACCTTCATTTCTCACAGGAAGAAGAAATAGCCAAAACAACTATTAACGCTGACCAGCGGGGCAGATTCTACTGGAGGCCTGCGTTCTAGTCTCACATGTAGGAGAGGTGGAAATGAGGAACTTCACAGAAAATAATTGCCACTTTACAATATATTCCTTTGCAATGGTGTGAAAACACTTTCAGGTATAAAGTTTCATTTGTCCTCTACAACACCCTTTAAAGCAGGCAAGACAGTCATTAATAAACAGGTAAGAACAGCCAACAAACTAAGACATGAAGTAGTTATGCCACTTCCCCAAAGTCACAGCTAGGTAACCTGGGAGCCAGATACAAAGCAGTGCCAGGGCCTTGTCTTTTTCTGAAGAATGGCGGTAGGGAAGGGGTGTAGCTTAGTGGTAGAGCACTGCCTACCATGCACAAGGTCTTGGCTTTACTCCCAGCAGCACACACAAACAAAGGGGAATGATGGGACAATACCTTCCAGATTTTACTGACTCAAGGGAAATATAACAAGAGAAAACCATCATCAGTTCAAACTTTCCTGGATAGTTTTTCTTAACCATTTTGTTTAAATATAAAATATATTCAATAATGTATAATACGTGTACTCATCCTAAGTGATTTTTCACATATATATATGTATGTATATATGCATGTACAAGCACACACACACACACACACACACACACACACCAGTGTAGCCACCATTAAATACAAACCATTTCCGGCATTCTCTAGCCTATCCTAATCAATCCCTGCCAGATTTTTATCACTGTGACAAAATATCTGAAAGACACAATATAAAGGAGGAAAAATTTATTGTGACTCACAGATGTATTGGTTTCAGTCCATAGTCAGCTGGCCATATTGCTTTTAAGCCTATAACAAGGTACAAACACCATGGCAAGACAGGACGCTGGAGGAAGGCTGTTCCACCCCAGAGTGGCTGAGAAGCAGAGAGTGAGAAGAAGAGTCTTGGGACAAGACACCCTTCCAAGACATTCACGCCCCGCAGTGACCCACTTCTTCCAGCTAGTCCTGGCATCCTAATAGCCCATTCAATTTTGCACTCATTAATGCGTTAGTCCGTTGATGAGGTTAGCACCCTCGCGATATAATAACCTCTGCTTAGAGCCATCAGCTAGGGACCAAGCCTTTTGGGCAGACAGCAAATCATAACACTAGATGATAGTTGGATTCCCATATGGTTTTTTTTTTAAACCTAGAAATTAAAATTGGAGTTCTTTTTTTACCAGCATATATTAGTTGTACAAACGGATTTCGTTGTGATAGGTCCACACGTGCATAGAGTGTGCTTTGGTCACACTCATCGCTTCTAATGATCTTTCTGTTCTGCTCCCTTTTTTTTTTTTTTACAATTTGTTTCCATACATGCATACAATATGTTTTGATTATATTCACGATCCCATCACTTTCTTCTTTCACCCTCCCACTGGTCCCCTCAACACTCCCTCTTCTACATTCATGTCATTTTTCATATCATGTTTGTCTTTCTGAGTTTCTGAGTCTGGATTATCTCACCTTGCAAGGGCTTCTGTATTCACTCTGCTGAAGTATGTGTTTTGCTCTCAGTATATGAAGAAAATCTAACTCACAGAAGCACACTGTTGGAAGGAGAAGACAACTTTAGCAGCCTTTTCTGGTAATTGTGGATATGCGTGTTTGATGCTACTACTAAAGCTTACTGTGCAATTGAAACCCCATTGGTGAACTTTTCATGTTGCTACATGGAAATCCACTCTTCTACCTCGCACTTGAATAATTCATTTTACCCATTCATGATTTTGCAACAGCATACTTTAATCAGTTGGAAAAGCTGATTCACGAAATAATGCAAACCCTCCAAACATTTGCACATTTCATTATATGCTTATTAATACCTACATAATATGTTATTTATTAATATTGCCTCTGTCCTCATTAGAAAAGTCTACTGAGAAGTCATCAAGGTCAAGTGGCAGATACTGTGATGGGCTTGATTCATTCATTTGTGAAAGATGTCTGCCAAATACCTACATCTGAATAATTATAGATTTTAGTAACTTTTTCAGCTACAAGTAGAATTCCATGAAAAAAAAGCCACTGTTTTTACCAAAATTCAAACAATTGCATTAATGTTTTTCCTTGAGCTAAACATCATGTGTAGTTTTGCAGTTGCAGTGCTTTGTGTTTGCTTTCCTTGGGGCACTGAAAGCAAAATATTAAGGTTGTGTTTAAAAAGAATGTTAACAGGGAGTGTACTCAAGAGTCTAGATTTAATAGACGTAATAAATTGTATTGCTTTATCAGGACATTCTAAAGTGAACTGACTTTTTACTCTGAGTTTACGGTGATTAAGAATACAATGACACTAGTACAGTGAGGTTCCACTGCCTTGATTTGTGTACCTTGCCAGCAGTTTCATCCACCATTGCTTTTGCACAATCAGAGCAAATGTCAACGCAGGGTATAGGAGCCCACATCATGGTACTACCATGAAAATCCTTCTGACCTCCTAGACTCCCTAAAGGGACTTAGAAAACACCAGAGATTCTGGGGACCACATTTAAGAGCCGCTGTTCTAAGGCCAAGCACCCGTGCCTCATGCCTGTAATCCTAGCTACTTGGGAGGCTGACATAGGAGAACAGCGGTTCCAGACCCACCCAGGCAAATAGTTCACATGAATAGAGAGTAGGCAATAGAAGGAAACAAGAACTTCAGAAAAAGAACACACACATATGGATTCATGACAAAGGTGACAATTGCCTTGCAATGAATAAAAGATGGTCTTTTCAAAACACCCAACACAAAGCAGGGCTGATGGAATGGCTTAAGCGGTAGCACACCTGCCTAGCAAGCATGAGGGTTCAAACCCTGGCACTGCCAAAAAAAAAAAAAAATTAGAGTCAGTTTGTCAATTTCCAACCCCCCCCAAATCCCTGCAGTGTTTTATTTCCAATTGTGTGAGTCTTATACTATAGATAAATCTGAGGGGAGTTGACATCTTAGTGACATATCATGTTGGCATCTTTTGAATGTCCTTTAATTTCTCTCAACAACATTTTATGGGTTTTGGTGACAAGCTTTATTTCTTGGCAGTGCTCAAGGGGAGAATGCCAATGGGTGTTAAGTAGCCTGGAAAGTACTCTGCTTTGTTCCCAGCATCAGGGGAATGTCAAGCATGATACTAGCTGTAGATTTTGCCTGCATTTTTACTTATGCACTTTATTAGATTGACAATGTTCTTATCTAGTCTTACTTTGTATAAACTCTTACTATAAATGGATGCTGAATTTTATCAACTCTTTGAGTTACTGTTTAATTTTTCCCCTTTATTTTGTTAATACATTGAGTTGTAAATTGATTTGAAAAAAGTTTAAGAAGACTGCAATTCCTGGAATAAACACCATTTGGTCAAGGTATACTATTCTTTTATCACTAGACTGAATTTGCTGACATTTTGGTTAGGACTTCATATTTATATTAATTAGGGGCATTGGCCTATAATTTTCTTTTACTGTAATATCATGCCAGATTTTGACATTGAGGTTTATCAAAGTTATAATATATTCCTAAAGTAAGTTCAGAAGTGTTCCCTCTTTCTCTCTTTCCTGAGTTTGGGTAAAGGTCTTCTTTCTTTAGTGTTAAGAGAAATTTGCCACTGAAATGACTTTGGCTTGAAGTTTTCTTTCTTTGTAGGAGATTTCTTTTAAAAACCCAGCTTTACTCAGTGGTAGAGCACATGCTTGGCATGCATAGGCCCTGGGTTCCATCTGCAGCGAAAGGAGCCCAGATTTATTGAGATATAATTCACATACCATAGAATTAATCCATTTGAAGTATGAAGTTCAAAGCTAGGTTCGATGGCACATACTTATAATCTCAGCATTCAGGATGCTGAGTCAGGAGAATCAAGAGTTTGAAGCCGAGAGCTGGAGGTATGGCTCAAGTGGTACAATATCTGTCTTGCAAGCACAAGGCCCTGAGTTCAAACTCCAGTGCCACCAAAAAGAAAAAAAAGCAGTTGGAGACCGCTATATAGTAAGTTCAAAGTTAGCGTGGGCTAGGTAGTGGGACCTTGTCTGGAAGGAAGGAAGGAAGGAAGGAAAAGAATATAACTCAACAGTTTTTAGTGTATTCAGATCAGAAAAATCAATTTTAGAACATTTTCATTATCCCAAAAAGAAACCTGATGCCCATTATCCATTACTCCTCATTTTTCCCCAAGCCCTCCAACTCTAGATAACCACTAATGTACTTTCTGTCTTTGTAGGTTTGCCAACTATGGACAGTTCATAGAAACAGAATCATATAATATATGGTAGGAAGATGTGTTAGTAAGCTTTCTGCTGCTGTGACAAAAACCAAAGAAAATCAACACATAGAAGAGAAGATTTTGGCTCCTGGTTTCAGAAATTCCGTCCATGATCACTTGGCTCTGCTGTTTCTGGGCCTGTGGTGAGGCAGAACATCCTGGAGGCAGAGTGAGGCAGGGGAAAGCTACTCACCTCACTGCAGCCAGGTATGGTGGTGGATTTGAGCCCCACCTCTGAGCATTATTGCACTGGGGACTAAGACTTCAACTCTTGAGCACTTGGGAGGACACTTCAGATCCCAACTGTAACAGAAGACTTTAAACTACAGATACAATTTCATTAACAAGAATGACTACACAGATTTTCTATTTCTTCTTTTGTTGATTTTGGTTAAGTTGTATTTCTTAAACATTTTTTTCCTTTCTCCTAGATTATCAATATTATTGGCATAAAATTTAAAATAATCTTTTATGCTTTAGTATCTGTTTATGCTTTATGGTGTCCTCTTCTATATTCATGGAATTGGTAATTTCTGTTTTCTCTCCTTTTTTCCTGATTGGAGTTCCTAGGAGATTATCTTTTTGTTTGTTTTGTAACTTTTGGTTTGTTGATCTTCTCTATGACATATATGCTTTATATTTTATTGATTTTTGCTCTACTACATTTTGCTTTGACTTACTTTGTTTTTTTAAGCTTCTAGAGCTAGAAGTTTATATGACTGATTTCAAACTCTTTTACATATTAAGCAATAATTTACCCTCTAGTGCTTTAGTTATATCCACAGTTTTGAAATGTTGTTTTATTTTTCTGTTTAAAACATTTCCTAAAAATAAACCTTTTCTGGGGCTGGGTGCTAGTAAGGTGGGCACAAGGAAAGGGAGAATGAGGGTGTGTGCATATGGTGGAAGTGTTTTGTATTCCTATATGATAAGAGTAACGAAACCTGTTGAAATTGTTCTAAGAAGAGAGGAGAGGGAAAGAGGGAGAACAATGGGGGGGGGGCGGTGATCTAGCTAGGATATATTGTAAGCTCATATGTAAACATCAGAATGTATTCTCTTATATAACTATTATATGCTAATAAAATCATACAAATACTTTGAATTTCCCAACCCCTACCATAATTTGATGATTCATAGCTTATTTGAAAATGTGTTGCTTAATTTCTGAACATTTAAAAATCTTCCACTTCCAAAGTTTTTTTCAATTCTACTTTGATTTTACTGAGACTTCAGACAATGATCTTAACATTTTCAAATGTATGCTATTTGCTTTATGGCTCTGACTATGGCATGTGTTTTCTAAATGTGCTGTAGGAATTTGAAAAGAATGTGCTTTCTGCATTTGCTTTAGAAATGTCAGCTAGGTCAACTTGGCTGATAGTTCAAATCTTGCACATGAATACTAAACGTTTTGGTTCGGATATGAAGTATTCTCCAAAAGGCTCAAGTGCTAAAGGCGTGGTGCCCACCTGGTGGTGCTATTTTGGGAGGTGATAGCAACTTTAGGAGGTGGGGTGTGGCTGGAGGAAGTAAGTCACTGGGAGCATGCCTTTGAAGGTTATGTGGTATCCCTGGCTCTTCCTCCTGTCTCTCTCTGCTTCTTGGCCACAATGAGGCAAGCAGCTGTGCCCTGCCACATCCTCTACCAACGATGTTCTGCCTCACCACAGGTCCAGAAATGATGGAGTCAGCCAACCTTGGACTGTAACCTCTGAAACTGTGAGCCAAAATAAATTCTTCCTCATTTTAAGATGTTTATGTCAGGTGTTTTGTCACAACAATGAAAAACTGACTCACACTGCTTGTTGTATCATTCACTAAAAAGTTTTAAAACTTGAAATAACAATTTGCATTTGGCTATCCTCTTAATCCTATTTTTCATATATATTTAAAGGCAGGCCATAAGATGCATACAAAGTTAGGGTTTTGAAATCTTCCTTTACAATTGATCACTTGTTCTGAAATGTCCTTCTTCACTAGGAATACTTGCCTTAAAGTCTCTTTGCTGTGTGGAAAAATAGTGTTTGAAGCAGTAAGTCACAGTAAAATGACAATCAGACATCTGAACGCTACTTAATTCTACTGTGCTCAGTAAGTCACATGGAAGGCTACCTGTTCCACCTGCAGTCTTCCACTGCCCAGCACACAGCCAGGCTGCCAATCAGAATCAGCCCTCTCATAGCGACATCCAAACTCCCACCTGCAAGTTCCTGTCTTATTTATATTCTGCATATTTGATACCTACCTTACCATTTATGCTCAAATGACAAGTCTCTTCCTCTCTTCCTTTCCAAACATTAGAGAGCCTTCTTTTAGGTGGTAGGCAAGCTCACCCATGGAGTCGCCTCACTTTATACATTTGCATATTCCTGAGTAATAAATCTTTGAATTACTTTGCTTTATGGTGGGTGTAGGGTGGAGCAGCAGGCCCAACAGGAAATACAGACCATAACACTGTTTTTAGTATAGTCCTATCAACTTTTTTGATGTGTATACATTGTCTTTTCCCATCCTTTTCTTCCAATCTGTTTCCTTATAATTAAAGTGTGTCTTTTCTATTGCCACATAGTATTCCAATAGAATTCCATCTGGATATGCCTAACTACTTCTCTGTTGACTTTACTTCCAGTTTTTGGCAATTATGAATAAAACTGGTAGAAACATTCATATACAGGTTTTCGTTTGGATGTAAGTTTCAGCACTTAGGTAAATACCTAGGAATGTGGTAACTAGGTAAGGTGTTAAGTGTTTGACTTTATAGTAACTGCCAAACTCTCTTCCAAAGTGGCTGCACTGTTTTGTATTCCCACCAACAATGAATGGAAGCTCCTTTTGTTCTACACCATCAGCATTTGTGATTGTTTTTTGGGGGGAATGTGGTGGACCTTTTTTTCCAGTGCTGGGATTGAACTCCAAGCCCTTTTGTTTTTCAGATAGGGTCTTACTATGCTCAGGCTGGGCATCTTCCTGCCTCCACTAATTGAGTAGCTGGAATTAGTCATGTACCACCGTGCCTGGGTATGTTTCCGGGACATTGCATATATTCCCTGTACTGTTATTTTCCACCAGAGATGTTCACATTTTTTCCTTTGTGAGAAAGACAGTGTTTGAACTCCCAAGAAGCTAGGACAAGGAAAATACTGTTTTAGTTGGGCTGTGTAACAAGTTTAGTCCAGCCTCAGTTATATAGACTCTATGAAAGGACACCCCAACTTCATAAAATTTTTTATTATACAAGTTTCTCTCAAATTTCCCTCTCAAGTCATGTTTATAAGTTTTAATTAAGTTGATATACTAGCTGTAGTGAGAGATCTAACCTTTATCTCAAAGTCCTGTGCTCCAGGCTCCTCCACTAAACGATGCTCAGAGGAGAGTTTAAGCTGGATTATTTCTACATATTCTTCCAGATCTGAAATTCCGACTTTACTTTTTATGATGAGTACAGAGATGTATGGTTTGTTCTAACAATACAGTTCTGCTCATAATTCTGATTTGAGGTTGACTGATTAGGAACAGAAACTCTATGGAAATGTGTCATGGGATTTTTTTCAGATACTCAGCAAAATTTAAAGATTACCTGAAAAGTTCAGGATGCAAGACAAGCAAGCTTGAAGTGGCACAGCCGATGACCAGAAGCAACAACTCACTATGCAAAATGCAAAGTTTATTTTCTTAAATAAAATACCATATTCATATCTATACAAATAATTATTACAACCATTAAAATGTTACATTTAACAATAAAAATTTCAAAACTTTAAACAAGAGCATGGTTCGGAATATTCACACCCTAATACAACGCATTTGTAAAAAGATGTCAAAATAAACAGGGCCTATTCTTATTTACAACTGTAGGGCAATCCTGATCATATTATACATATCTGCTCTGATTCCATTACAAAACAGATTACTTACCATTAGAATTACAAACCAGCTAATTTACAGAAACAGGACACAGTGCACAGCAGATCCTGCTGGCTCGGTAATAGATACAAATATTACACTACTGAAGCACTAAGATTAGTTTTTTCCTGGTGACTGCCTTACAGTAAGCTTCTCACCCAGTGTATCTATAAATAATTTGTGAAGGTAATAATGTTCTCTTCAGGTTTTTCAACTTTTTTTAATACCAAAATGAAAAAATATCTATACATATATAACCTGCTGAAAGTGGAAGAATCGTCTTCACAGTAGCAACTGCAGCATCTCTAGCAACACTATCTGGTCCCTTTCGTCTTGGAAAAGCAACAGTTCAACTCCCTGTAAACTTTACTGCAATAATCAAGTCCGTGCCTCAGTGACCTTAAGGCAGGTTAGCAGGCAGGGAAAATCATTTACCAGAACAACCTCACAGGTGAAAATGATTTTAAGACTTCAGGGGTGGAAGAGGAGAGAGGTCTTACAAAAGTGAAGGGATTTAAATGGATCAAATTTTAAGTTCCTGTGCCACAGTTGTACAGCTGTACACACGACAGCCAAAAAAATGTAAAGATCATCTTTTTAAAAAAAAGTATTAGTTACAAATGAAGTTATCTTCTATATCTCATGAAATTTCTAGTGACAGATTATGCAGTCACCCAAAATAACATATTTGCATATTATGCCCAACATTCTCAACTCAAGGTGACTCGTTTATGAAGCATCTGACCATGTATGTGCTAGAAAAAGATTATCGTTGAGCTTACACATATCTAAACATCAGAATGTTGAATGACCACCACATACAAGCTGTGTTTAAAAAGAGTTTGGCTACTAACTAGTTTTTTTTCTTTTTTCAAAGATGGCTCAGAGAATAATAAGGCAGCAGTGAGGAACATCAGCTATAGCATGTCTTCTACAAGGTGCCTGACTACTCAGCACGTGCCGTCCGGGCTGGTCCTTCGCTGTAATGAGGAGTGGGCAAGGGATATGTTCCAATATCCAGTCTGTGGACCAGAGGCACAGTTTCAGGTAACGAGCAGTACCAGGGCCAAAGCAGGGGGACACAACTAGCAGCTCTGCGTTCAACAAGGTCCTCAATGCTTTCTCCCAACCTGTCTGGACAGCCTGTCTAAACATGGAGAACCCCACAGACTCTAGGAGAAACACTAAGTTTCACTCTAGTAGAAAGCAACAAAGGAAGAGTAGAATAAAGACAGTATAGTTAAGTCAAAAAAGGACCCTTTTTTGTAGAAGTTTGGAGAAGGGGGGTAAAAAAAAGGTAACAATCAGCCAAAAAGGCATGCGAAGAAATTAAGTTCTGCATTTAATTTGCATGTAAGTCCCATAAAATCACCACTGAGAGATTAACTCCACAGCAGTTTTTCTGGTCAGTGACTATTACTATTGCCCTCTGGGGGGTACATAGCCCTAGGCACATTCCCTCCTGGTAAAGGCAGCATTTATCTAAACAACAGAATTACAGGACTTCCAGGTTCATGAGGACACCCACTCAAAGCCATTTCATTTGGGCGCCACCTTCGCCCTTTCTTCATTCCACCATGGGGAAAAAACCAAGCCCACCAACCAAGGTCTAGAGCCAAATAGCACACTGAGCTATTATAGATCAAATTTAAACTAATGCTGCTTGGAGAAATTGTTGCCTCTCAGGAGAACAGGTGGCACAGTAATTCCCAAACCCAGAAAGTGGGACTCACTGATTTGGGAGTGTAACTACCATACACTGACCTACTGGGTGGTAGTCCCAAAAAATGTTTCCAGGCAAAGGAGTCACTATCCTACTAGGAGAAGACCAGGCTCCCTGTCACCTAAATGACACGAGGCAGATGGAAGAAAATATTTAAGTACTTATGCATCAAAGGAAAGATAAAGCTGACAAGATGCATATTATAAGTCTTTAACCTTTCTCAAAACTTTTAATTTTACTCTCACTAAAATATGTGCTTCTACATTTTTTGGAGTATCAGTTTTAGTCTCTCCATGAAATGGCTAATGTTAGAAGGCAAGAACAAGGAAATGAAGTATCTTTTAAATGATTTTATAATTGTGTATTTTAAGAAGGCTGATTTTGAAAAGTTGATCTCCATTGCAGGTCAGCATAACCCTGATATGTGACTGGAAAACTTCAAAATAACATTCCCTCCATTCCCTTCCCACAGCTCAGATATGTCAACACTTAGAAGTCATCATTGTGGAATTCTTGCACTTTACTTTAAAAAAAAATGCTATCTCTGGTATCCCAAGAGATCTTACAATAAAAAAAAAAAATTTCCCTGAAGTGGTATAAAACAACACATAAAGCTTCCTAAAACAATCTAGTTTCCAAAAAATTAAATATCAAAACGAATACATTTCCTGTGTTTAACAAATTCATTGAAAATTATGAAACATACTACAGAGAAATCCAGAATTTTCCACTTCATTAGAACTTACTGTAGAATGTTAAATGAACCACTTTAATTTTACATGATCAATAATGCTAAAAGAAAATGATTTAATCAATGACTCTCACAACTCAGACTTAACTTTGTGTTTCTAGAAGTTACAAAATGAATTGTAGAGATGGTTTTACTTTATAGAGTCATATGTAAGCAAGCTAAGAGTAACATTTACATTTATTATAACCAAATCTGACTACATTTTCTGCCTTTACCAAAAAATTGTAACTGGACATCACTAGGTACTATAGAACAATTTTCTCCCACAAACCATGTAGCTCTAATTATTAAACCTATTATCTAATTATGACTTAATCAATATTCATGCTGTTCAATCAAATAAGAGCACTATGGTATGAACACTTTCAGATTTGGGTCCATATATGAAATGACCGCTAACATACACATGAATTGTTTGTAAGGTAAGAGCCACATGTAAGCAGGAGCCCAATTACTTGTAGCTGGTCACATTTTTCTTTAGGTGGTCAGATCAGCCTGATACCAGTTAATATCCAAGTGTTATATTAATGGAATGAAAGCTCTGAGAAATACAAATGCTGTATCTGAACCTAGCTGAGCAGTAAAATACAACCAATGCTACAGAAATACCTGAAATTAACAAACTTTGAGAACTTTGCTTACAATGTTCAAATTGAGCTTCTCAGCTGGGGTGGTGGTGGGTACCTCTAGTCCTAGTTATTCCACAGGCAGAGGCTGGAGAACTGCCTGAGCCCAGGAGTTCAAGACTAGCCTGGGCAACATAGCAAGATTCAACTCTCAAAAGGAATTAAAAAAAAAAAAGTTTCTCCACAGCGTGTTGTCAGTTTCAAATATACCTAGCAATCCTTCCTTCAGAACTCAACAGCCACTGTCATGTGTAGATGTACCTGTGAGAGACCAGCTGAAAGACAGGAGGGAGGGAGAATGAATGACCAAATAGAAAACTGCCCTTCTTGAAGCTAGACGATTGGACCTACCAACTACACAGAAAAATCTGATTGTTAAAGCTTAAATATCAGTGAAGAGAATTAAAAAGCAAGTCACAGATCTTTTTCCTTCAATAAAAAGCTTTAACTGCCGTGTTTACCCACTGTCTTAAGTTCATGAAACTCTTCTATTAAATACTTCTCCAAAACCATTTTCACAGGAAAATGCACAGATTTCTCTTATTTACATAATTTTTCCCCCAAGAGGCTGCTTTGCTGGCAGCAGAAACATTGGTGAGAACAGTTGAAGAGGCACAAGTGACCCTTTCACTGAGTCTATAGAAGAGGTATTCACTGGTAACTGCTCTGACCAGTCCTTGGGAGGCTTTTTTAAGATGGAAAAAAATAAAAAAGTGCTGCTTTCTGCACTGTCTTGTCTATCAGAGCAACAGGACACTTTATGTGCACTTCTCCCTCCCCATTCCATTTTTGCCAGACTGTAACAACAAAGTCATGGGTTTAACAGGTTTAAGAAAATCAGCATATAGGTTTCTTTTTCCAGTTTTTAAAATTAAATATATGTGTTTTAAAATTATTAACTTCAGTTGGGGGGGAGGGGCTAAAAAAACCATCTACATCAAGTTTTTCTATTCTTTAGCAGGTCTCAATTTCCCACTTTCAGATGGCAGGCCTTTTTTTGCTCAAATTTATTTATTTGTTCTTAATCAACATAAGATATGTATTTATTGTGCATGTCATATTTTGAAGTATATATACACTGTGGAATAGTTAAGACCAAGTTATACTTTAAAATCTGTTTTCACATATACTCACATACATGTACACATGGACATACTTAAACCCTAAGTTTTTGAAGCACCATTTCACACCTGCCATCAAGAAAAATAACAAATTCATTTTCTCATTGTAATTGTTACTAAGGATAATGATGTGATACACAATGCCATATTTAAAATATAAGTATCAGTAAATGAAAATACCGAGAGCTTAAAACTCTGTTCAGAAATGTTTTAAAAGTAAGGCTCAAATAAATGTGTAGATTATAAATGTCCTGACATTTAAATGAATGGAAAAGAATTTATTTCAAGATCAAATACATAGAATGAAGAAAGAATATCAAATCAAAACTCAACAGATGAAATACTAACGGTTATCTGGGTCCGTGAAGAACTCCACAATGTAACTGCTTTTATCTTTATGGCCTGATGTAAAATGCAAGTACAGAATGGAGAACACTTATGCGCTCTACCGTTCAGCTTTCTATTTTTCAGGCTAAGTGTTTAAGGAAGACTTTTGTTTTAAAGGACCTTGGCACATTAGAGGATAACGTGGCTTCCTACTTTGAAGCCTAAGAAATAAAATTCAGCTAATTTATAAATAACTACAATTAAGAAAGAAGTCTCTACCCACACCAAATCTTGGGGATAAAAGCTGATTAAATAATTCATTTATTTGCTAACTCATTGAGTTTAACTATGGGCACTCAATTCAATATCAATTCAACACCTGCCATGGGTAAGGAATTGTTCCAGATGCTGACATCGGCTAGCATTCTGTTTTGTGCCATCATGTTCTATCAGGTTGCCTAGATTTTTGGATTGCAACTCAACTATCTATTTTACACACATTGTCAATAATCAAGTTGAAAGTTTCAGCCCCTACCGACCATCCAGAACATGCCAAGATCATCTCTTATCAACGTCCAGTTGATTAGTATTCAGGGAATATAATATTACAAATCAAACTTGGAAGTAAATCTGCTTTGAAGATAAAAAAGCACATGATGCAGTTAAAATTAAAAGATGGCTTCTCTCTGACAACCCAGTATTTGCATCATCTCTGCCACGGATTCCCTACAATCAGAAGCTAACTGAAAAATGATTTTACACACACACACACACACACACACTCTCTCTCGAAGCACATGTATGTTGAATGCACATACAAGTACACTTGTTATCTCACCCAATACCTTTACACTTAGTTCATCTGTATTTAAACAGCTGAACTGCAATCATGACCTAAAATATGGCTTATGTTGTGGGCGGGTCTGTTTGAGGATTGCTTAGAAGAGTCAGAGGCAGAGGAGTTCGCTATTGTAAGCAAAGGTGACATTGCTGAGCCATCAGGAAGAGCTGTTGCTATTTCTGGAAACAAAGATGTCATATTAAAGTTGGATAAGTGAGAGTTGGTCATGTGCATTGGTGGCATATCCGGGAGAAGAGGAAAACTAGGTTGAGCAAAGCCAACAGGTCTGGGAGGAGATAAAATTGATCCAAATCGGTTATTTAAACTTCCACTGTTTACTTTCTCTGTGCTAGGATTGGAGAACATTTGATTAGAAAAATAGGGGATCGATATATCATTGGACAGAGTAGGATGAGCAGGAGAATATGGGGGATAGAAGGAGGATAAAGTATTTTGGGGATCTACTGGAATGAGGGCTGGAGTTCGAGTGGCACTAGGCTGAGTAACCTGTGGAATGAAAGAAGTATTAGCATTTATTGGTGGATTCATGCCACCCTCAGGAATAAAAGGAAAACCAAAATTTTGTGACAGCGTATGCTGGTCAGGACCTGAATTGTCATTAGGTACTTGGGGACTATCAGGCATGAAACGAACAATACTTCCTCTCTTCTCTGTAGCAGGTTGTTGACGTCCAAGAATCATACTACCACTAGTAGAGAGAGGAAGATGGGGAAGACTTGGATCAAAGACATTACTGTGCCTTTGGTTTCCAGAGCGATTCCTTTCAGGCTGACGAATTTTGGAACCACTGCTGTCTTGCATGGGATGCCTTGATCTCTGGGGAACTGAAGAGTTAGCTTGACGTACAGGAGGCCCTTGGTCAGCATTTCCATGAGACACAGATGGGTGTGGCAAAGCTGGCCTTGCAACCCCGTGCATATTGGTTGTGACAGGAGGGTTCATGTGGCCCTTGGTCCCATGACTATCAGTAATCCTCATGGGATTGGACTTCTGTACAGAAACATTGGGACTTGTGTTTCGACCTTGAATATCTCCAGAAGAAGAAGAACTTGAAAAAGGAATATTCAAGGTGTTGTTCCTGGTGTTAATTGCACCTAAAGACATGTCACAACTTTCCCTATTCTGACTCTCACTCTCTCTTCTAATATGAACATTTTCATGAGTTGGTGGACAATTATATTCAATTGCAGAAGATGGACCACACTGTGTATTCCTCTGATGCTCTGAGAGTGACCTCTGGCTCCCAATGACCTGATCACCAAGGTGAGGGGCAAGCAAACTCTGCATGAAACTTTGGTGACATGTATTTTCACTGTCCCTTGGTGGGATAGCATTCCCTGTTGGGATGCTCTGAACTGGAGGATAAGGTAATCTCTTTTGACGGTCGATTGGTGGTGGGCCAGTGTTTTGACTAATTCGAAAAGCCTGGGACTGCATATTCCTCAACGATGATACAGGGTTACCTATTTCATTATTTCTTGAAGACTGTACTTCAAAATTACCCTGGGACTGCTGACTGGCTCCACTTGGCTTAAATGTCTGACAATCAGAAAGGCGGATATCTGCAGCAACAGTGTGGTCCACACGACCCTGCATACTATGAATAGCCACGCTCTTATTTCTGGGAACGTCAAGATAGCTTCTCATTTCAAGTTGATCCGAAACTCTGGAACCCTGAATCGATATACCCATTCTCTGCTCTGAATTAGAAGATGTCTTTCCAATGAGTGCCTCAGCAGAGTAACTTGAAACTCGATTTCTCTCTGGCCTGTGTGGAGTACAGGCCATGTCTGAAGGTCTAGTCACAATACTTGGTTGCGACACCATTTGCTGCTCTAAGCCTCTTGATGGCAAAAGTCTCTGCATTGGATTATGCCCAGATACATGTTCTGAAGAAACCCCAGAACCTGGCTGTCTGCTTCCAACATCTTGCTGCTGGTGCATAATATCTTGACTGAGATGGTTCTGGGGATGGCTATGGTGGTTCCGACTACTTGAAGGGTTTTCACAGCTCTTCTCTGGCTGGGAACTTCCAAAGTGTTGCTGCATCTGTTGCTGCATCTGTTGATGGTGGGGATGTGGCTGACCACTTTTGGGTCGGGACTGGTCGGTTGCATGGTGCTTTGGTTGTAGGGAAAGCTGAGAGGCCTGAGTGCCCTGGACGAGATTCCTCTTTTTCTGCAACTGAACTTCTTGTTGTAGAGTTCTCTGTTGGTGCACGCTGTGGGGCTGGGAGTGGACAGCACTCTCTGCATGAGATACATGATGCTGTAGTTGATACAAGTGATGCCTCTCTCTTAACTGCCCTGCTTGCTGCTGTTGCTGCTGCTGCTTGATATACAGATGGTTACTGTGAAGGTGAGAGACCCCTTGAGCTGGAACATGCTGCTGCAGGGCCTGCAGATGTTGATTTGCCTGGGTTTGTTGTTGCTGCTGCTGCTGCTCAGCAACCGAAGGCTGAGAACTACACTGAACTTCAGTTTGCCTCAAAGTAGGAGTCACAAAGTTGTTACCAGGTGGAAATAATCGTGTGAGGCCCTCTCCATGTGTTGAGCTGCTGACAGGCACAACTGAGTTTGAAGAGTTGGGAGGGATTTGACTAACTATCATCTGAGTTTGATCAGAAATGCTGTCTGGAGTTCGGCTCATCAAAGGCATACTTTCAAGCCTGAGGGGGGCTGGCTGACAATGCTTTTGACGTTTGGCTGAAGATAGTAAGAGATCATCCTGGACAGTGCGCTTAGCAGAATCTTTACGGCTTTCATGACTTGCTTTTAAGAGGGGCTCTTGAATCTGTGAATTTGGTATGGTAGTAGACATAGTATCTAGCTGTTCTTGGGAATACTCTGTCATCAGAGATGGTCCAGGAGGCTGGCTGCCATAGGAGCTGGATGAAACAGTAAGATTAACTGTTGTGGGAATAGTTGCTTGCTCTGAAGTTTGGGCTAACCCTGCACAGCTGACCAGAGGATGGCTGATGCTGCTCTGATGGATAAGATTATTTACACTTAAGCTGGTGAGGCTTGGTGGCTGAGAAGCTGAAACCTGTAAGGAGGCATTTGATGTTTTAATTCCTAGAGAACAACTTGGTTTTTCAAGGGGCCGATCCACTGTTACTTCAACTGAATCCTGAGAGTCAAATTCATTTGGTGTTGCTTCTGCATGCCCTGTGCCATTCTCTTTAGGGATCTGTGATTTGAAAGGCTGATCTCCCTCCAAAGATGATGTTTCGGAAGGCTTTGAAGTAACTTCCCTTGTATCAGCCTGGATGCCAACCCTTCCCTTCTCAATGTTCTCCTGGTCAAAAATGGCTCTTGCTGCAAGAGCTACTATATCAGTTTGTTCTGCAAAGGTACAGCTATCACACGTATTAGTTGTCACACTGCTGGTCACATCTTCCCTAGCTGTTTCAGGAAGCATGGATGCAACTGAGAAACTCCGACTACTGCCAGAGCTGGTTGACATGGGAGAGTCGGCCTGCCTACTGGTGAGCAAAGAACCATTAATAACTTCCTGATCGGGGAGGCAGGGATGATGCTGTGGTGGATTTCTATCATCGTTGTTCATCAGTAATAGTTCCTGTTTGGGATGTAAATCGACACTGGAATCAACTATCTTAGAAGTTTCTGAAGGAAAATCAGGATGATCCATCTGGATAGAAAGAGATGATTTCTGAAGGTCTTTTTCTTTAGTAAGATCAGACAGCAATGTAGTTAGACCCTGTCCCTTTAAGAGACCTGCAGTTTGCATTGTGTCTGGTGAGTCTTTCTGGACCTGGCAAGGTTCTGTGACGATTTCTACCTCAGAAACACAGTCAGTACTTGTAGTGCTTGTGGTGGATGACAAACCAGAAACCTGAGAAACAAAAATCTGAGGATCATTTGGAGATGGAATTAGCACATTGGCTGAAGCACAGGACTTGGTAGTATCTGACAACACACTAGTTGGTTTATCCTGAGATGTCTCTTGTTGCAAAACAGGGGTAGAATCTTTGGATTTTGCTGGGCCCACTGAAAAACGTTCACTTGTTTCAGATTCTTGGGAGGGTGAGCTAGACTCTTCCTCTGACTTGGATTTGGACACAGACTCAGGAATTATGGACTCAGAATTTAGAACGTCCAAAGAATGTGAAGCAGAAACACTATTTGCCTGGGACACAGCAACAGATGGTAGGACAACAGGGAGGCTTTCCAGCAGTCCGTCACTAGATGATGGCTCTCCTGAGCCTTCGGTGCTAGGGCACTCTAACTTGCCCACATCTCTGCCTGGATTCAGGGGGCACGCTGGTTTGTTAGCTGCTAAGTATTTCTTGGCACCTGGCTTCTTATTTAATCTTTTTGACTTCACAGTAGGTGGCAAACAAGGGACAGTGTTCATTGAGGAAGTGGTCACAAGACTGTAAGTACTGGGTAGCATGGCTGAATTATCTGTCGTCATGGGAGGTGCTACAGTTGTTGTTAGTGAAACACAGTTAGCTGGGGTGGTTTGACTATTTGCAGCAGTTTGAGGATTGGAAGGCTGGCTAATGGACAGTTGTACACAGCTTTGCCCAGCCATCTGTGATATGCTTTGATTGAGGCTGGCCAAAGCACCAAATGTATTCAGGGCAACATTGGTATTTGGATCTTCGCTGGTGGTGGGTTGAATAATTTGCATAGGGGTTTGATTTGTAGTTCCTGATGAAGACATCATAGGCTGCAAAGCAAAGAGCTGTCCATTTAAGGAAATGGTTTGAGGCTGTTGTTGGTTTGACATGGTAACAGAAAAAGTTTGTGTTGAATTAGATGTGGATAAAGATGAAGGTCTTGGTAATATGTGGACAAGATGCTTTCCTCCAAAAGTCTGGGGAGTTGAAACATTTTGCAGTGAATTATGAGACCCTATTATAGCACTGGCTCCATTGACAGGGAGTCGAACAGAACCAGGAGGGGGAGCAGAGAGGAGTGGCAATGGATTCTGGTTAGCTGCCTGTATGATGACAATCTGTTGACCTACTGTCTGGCTGGGAACCTCTGCCCTCATCACTGTTGGACATGGGGTCGTGCTAGGTGGCTGAAGAATGATAACATTTTGGTTAGCTGGAGCTGCATTGACAGCTGACCCAACTGGCTGAGCCATCTGAATCACTTGCATTGCTGAATTCAGTGGAAGGATATTTTTTGGAGGCTGAGCTTTAACTTGTGGCTGGGCAATTAGTGGCTGCATAGGTAAAGATGAACAAGAAGGCAAGGTTACCACTACTTGCTCAACTGGCTGCCCATCTGCTGGAAGGGAATTATTTAAACTGATGCCTGTAGTCACATGTCTACTGTGGTTTCCTGTGGTAGGGCTGGTACCAGACTCACTTAATACTGGAGTCACAGTGGAAGATGGTGTCTGGCTTAAGGGCTGAATAGTGTTTCCTGCCAGTTGCAAAGTAGTCCATGTTGTCTGTGTGTTTCCAGCTGAAGAAATTCGAGTAAGGCTACTAATATTTTTCAAATCTGAAGCACTAACACTTGAAGAAGGCAAAGAACAAGAAAGAGTCCAACCACTTTCCAAAGCATTTGCAGAAAGAGTGCTTATTGCAGTGGTGGTCTTTCCTACTCCAGGGACAGATGGTGCAACCACTGAGGTTGTACTTGTCGAGTCAGTGCTCTTGTTAATGCTCACTGGAGAAGAATCACCTGTAGATCTGGGAAGCTGGGAGCAGACTGTGGTGGTAACTGCAACAACAAAGGTGCTTTGCAAATCACCTCTGAAGTCCTGTTTGCTCAGGCAGGACTTTGTTCCATGGTGCACTTTAGTGGCAGTTGTTGAGCTGCTGGGGGGGAAGCTTATAGCACAAGGGGCTGTTTGCTTTGATAATTTGGGGTTCTCTTGCCCACTGTTATTTTCGGAATCATTTTGATCATTTAGACATGTGTGCAAGGAATGATGTTGGTGAGGTTCAGGCCCAACTGAAACAGCAATTAGTGAGCCACCAGTGGTACCGAGCACACTTGATTCACTTTCAGAGGTGGCAAGCTCAAGAAAATTTTGAGTAGAAATTGTAGCAGGAAGACAAAGGGGAACAGGCTGGTTGGCAGCCAATGCAGAAACTGTGGTCTGATGCCACGGCTTGTTTTCAGAAGGGTAAACTCCAGAAATAGACACAGGAGTCACAAGATTGCAAGTCCTCTGTACTGGCACCACATTGGCGGTTTGTTTTTGTAAATTATGACCAACATTAAAGGTTATCCCCTGAACAGCTGTTCCCTGGCTGTTTCCACCAGGCTGACTCCCATTTGAATAAACAATGATATTTTTTTGGATCTGGTCACTCGGAATAACAACAGACACCTTTGAGTTTTTAAGGTTGCCTTTCCAGTGGATTGTGGGGTCATCATATAAGCATATATCATTTGCCTTCAGCAATTCAATATATCGGCCATTTTCTTTTTGGATTTCTTCTAGTTGTTTCCGAAGCTTTTTGATTTCTTCAGCTAAAATATTAGAAATAAAATTTTTAAATATTGGTGAATATCAGTATTTACAATAACTAAGAAAGAACTATGTACTAAGATACTGAATTCTAATTCTATCATTCTAAACACTTCAATTGAGAATCTTAAGCTCTTTGCTAATCCAAGTTTTTTCTTCTTTTTAGCAGGGTACCTTGAATCACTATCCCATCTTTTAAAAGTACGTATCTTTAAAGGCCAGCCATTGAAGAATCACAAAATTCACAATTCAAAACTTTCTAGTAGTGCAGCTACACAGGTGAAACCAGAGAAGGCATACTGATTTCAGGCTAACATGCTAGGAAAATCACATTGAATATCCATATAATACCATTCAAATGCTGAAACAGCTAATACAACTTGTGGAGGTAATAGACAGGCTCTTAGTTTCTTTTGTTTCTATTTTACCACTTGAAAAAGTGGAGACTGACAGGAAGGAGAACACATCAGAAGTCAAGAGGTAGAACACCCAGAGACCACGGGTAGTGCTGTGTCTCTGGTGGTAGGATCAAGGCAGGTACACTGCAAAGCATTGAAAGTGTGTGTTACATCCCTCTCCTTTCTAAGGGAGATAGCTTTACCCACAGGGTTGCTGGTTTTTATGCTAGGTAATTGTGTATAATCCATCTGCCTTGCCATAGTGGTAGATATTTTTATTTCTACCCCACCAAAGGCAGCCAATCCTCAATAGTAATTCCATTTCAACCAGGATGAGCTGAGACTAGTAGATCATTTTTCTCATTTAAACTAAGAAACAAAAGAAAGATGCCAATGTGCAACGGACATCAGAAATTAAAGAACAATCATGAACCAAATAATAATTGCCAGTGCTTTCACTTTTGCACATTTACTGCCTGGTACTTTTCATTCAGTGTCTCATTTAATAATATAATGACAATGATAGCAGCCAATAGTATCAAGCATGAACTATGTGCTAGGCTTTAGTATGTAAATGCTTTACCTGTATTATGGAAGAGATAAGATGGGAACTACCTATTATTATCATGATTTTTAGATGTGAGAATTGGATGGAAATAATTACATAGTTTGCCTAAAAGCAGCCAGGTGTTCCTATCATTATCCTCTTTTTAAGATAGGGTTACTGAGACTTGGAGAGGTTAAGTGGCTTAAGGCTACTGAGTGAGAAAATGGAGTGGAGACTCAAACCTAGGCGGGCCTGACTTCAAGGCCATTGCTGTGACTACTGTGCTGGACCACCGTGTGGACAAAGTAGTAGGGACAGGAAAAGATGATCAAGCAGATGCACAAAAAGAACTAGAGGAACAATGATCATGAAAGAGAATACAACATAGCCAAGCTTACACTGCTTCAGGTGCTGCCCCCAATCCCTGGCCGGACTGTTCAGCTTTTTCTGAACCCGAAACACCTGAAAAAATTTCAGTAGCTTCCCTTTTCCCTATGGTAACATAACTATCTCAGTCTATATGCTATGAAATTAAAGTAGCCTTCACTAGAGAAGCTTACGCATCATTATCAATTACTATTGTATTTAACTATCTGCCCACACCTAACACAAAAGCCTGGGCCACAAAAGACAGCTGAGTAGGAAAGGGGCAAGTCCTTATTTAACTAAAAGTAAAGAAAGAATTCTGAATGCTGACTTCCTGGGTATGCTTTCCAATATCCTTCCCACTCATTACAATAAGCACAGCCCAGCACTGCCTCTACCTTAGCAAATTCTGCCCTGTTTGTCTCCTTTTAAGGTGGACTACTGAGTTACCACAGAAAACTCTTTTTTCTGTTACCGGCACCAGTGCAGCTGATGATCAGAATATCCTCGTTTTTGTGCTCCAAATGGAAAAAATCCAAGCAGAGCACATGGATGAGGTAAGGTAGGATGAGGAAAGCGGAGTCAACCTGTTCTGCCAGGTGAGGGAAGGGACGCAGGAAAAGAGGGCACAGTGGGCACAGGTGGAGTCTGACAGCAGAGAGTGTGCTCTTCTTTTTTAGGTGCCTTTAAAACCTACACTACCCCATGGAAGGGCAGGCAGGCCCAGGAGATTCCCACCCAATAATGAATGAATGGGGAGGGACATGGGCAGTTCCTGGCAGGTGAGAGTGGTCTGGCCCATCCCTGGGCAACCTACATGAGCCCTCAACTTTTCCTACTTCTAGCCTGCCTCATTTCTGCTCTTGTCAGAGCCATAAATAAAGGCTTATTCAAACTGGCCTACCAGCCTAGCTTTACACTTTCCTGGTATATTTTTCTTTTCAGCCTCTCTCCAATGCTGGTGGAAAAACAGAATTCACTTGACAGTGTGAAAGTTACATCTAAAAAATCAAAAATCACTAAATGATCCAGCAGTTTGATGCACACACAGAATCAGTGTAAATAACTGTGATCCGAGTATTTTGGTTTTTTGAGTTGATGCACAGTTAAAACTTGGCATAGGCATAACCTATCTTGTTTTCAAATTGTACTGATCAGAACTCCTCCCTATATCCTCTTATAGGATTCCCCTAACTGCAAGATCCAACTGGAATAAAGGAGATTTGTTATTAATATCATGAGTTAGACAAATGTGAAATACACAGAAGAGTCCAAAATCAAAATTAATATTTTGCATACATAATCAAAATTATACATGCATGCAGGATTACAGTTGCTCAGAAAGGAGAGAGAAGAGTTAAACTAAAATGATTTTATTAGCAACACTATTCTCCCAGGACCCTTGAATGCAGGGACTTAATTTTTTCTGTTTACATTTTTGGGGAGGAAAGCCTTCTATACCCTAAAATAAATTTCATGGTAACAAAAATCCCTAAATATCTAACCAATATCAAAAAAGAATCTCTAAAGTTTTACCTTGTTCATTGTTTCCTCCATTAAGCAGAAGCTCATCATTTTGCCTTTTCAATTCTGTTATATATTTAAAGGCTTGGTCCAGGATCATATTCTTGCTCTGCCAAAGAAAATTAGCCATTTAAAAGTTTCACTGAAGGGTAAGAGCTTGCTAGAAGAAACATAAAGTTCTGGCTTTATCACATATATGCAATATGTAACTTTTCAGAGAAAAAAAATGTACCACGTTTAAAAGCTTCTACTGTTCATTTTACATTTACTAAATATCTACTGAATATGAACCATGAGCCAGGCACTGTTCTAGGCACTGGGATATTATAGTAAAACAGACAAAGTAATTGCCCTTGAAGAATATAAATATATATGTAAAATTAATAGGTGGTAATAAAATTACAGATACACCATAAGAATCAGTACAAAGAAAAATGAAGTAGGGTAAGGAAGGAGGTGCTAAAGTGATGGTGAAGGTTATTCTGTGTTAGGAACTGCAAGACTGTGTCCCTGTACTAAATTCCAATGTTGAAATCCTAATGCCAATGTGATGGTACTTGAAGCCTGGGTCTTTAAGAGGTAATTAGGTCATGAAGGTGGAACCTTCAGAACTAGTGCCCTTTAAGAAGAGATAGAGCAAGATGATCTTTCTGTCTCTCTACCAAGTGTGAATCTTGATCTTGGACTTCTCAGCCTCAAGAATAGTGAAAAGTGAGAATTTTTTTTTTTTTTTGAGTTAAAACCCTACACTTTGAGCCACTCCACCAGCCCTTTTTTGTGAAGAGCTTTTTGAGATAGGGTCTCATGAACTATTTTGCCCAGGCTGGCTTCGAAATGCAATGCTCCTGATCTCTGTCTCCTAAGTAGCTGGAACTATAGCCACCAGCACCCAGTCTAAATTTTTGTTGTTAAAGCCCCTCAGTCATTAGTGTTTTTGTTACAGCAGCCTGCATTAAAACACTCTGCTACAGTGTTTTGGTATAGAGACCTTGGAAAGGCCTCTCTGTAAGGTGGTACCTGAGCAAAACCCTAAAGGAGGTAAAAGGAAGCACACCCTTTGAATATATGAGGGAAGTGGTCTAGGGAGTAAGATCAGAAAGTAAAGGCCTTCACGCAGGGCTGGGCTTGGTGTGTCTGAGGACAGCAAGAAGATAAGCAGGGCCAGGGTAATGTACATCAGGAGGGGTGGTAGAAGAGGCCAAAGAGGGCCTTCAAGACCATTTAAAAATTTCAGATTGTAATATTATCTACTCTTTAACTACAACTATAAATTATCCTATATAATAGGTTGAAAAAGAAATGTCACTTGAGTTTTGGTGTCACGCTCTCAGTATATTCCACTTCTAAGTTTTTTCAAAAAGACTGAATTTTATATCAAAATATTCCTTTATATTTAATAATTAAAAAAACTTAAAACAAAATGCACATATGGCAAAAAAGTAAATATTATGAAGGGATACACACTGAAAAGTAATATACCATTGTGTTTTCGTACTCCAGATTCTGTTCCAGAGGCAACCACCATAAAGTTACTTTTATATCCTTCCTTTTAGAAGGATACATGATTTGTCAATACATGACAGTCTATATAAAAACCCACACAGAAGGATGCAATAAGCAATATGTTGTATCTATGTGCATGTGTGGTACTGGAGATCAAATCCTGGGCCTTGTGCATGCTAGGTAAACACTACCAGTGAGCTACATCCCCATCTCCATTTTGTACTCTTTAAAATTAGATATATCTTGTAGATACTTTCATGAAGCATTTAAAAGCTTAATTTTTTTTCTAATGGCTGTATTTTTTTTACTTACCAGTCTACCACTAACAAACAAAGTTATATCTGGTTTCTTCCTCTGGCCATTAAACATACGGCAGTGAACAATAATTTCTAATCCAGCATGTATACTACTGCATATCTCCAGTCTTTTATGAACAGCTCTTTTCATGTAGGAATCCACGGAAGTTAGTGCTTTAGTTCACCAAGCTTCACTTCTGGGTTCCTTACACCAAGTCACAACAGAGACCCAATATATAAACCCAGGAAACTCTTTACTTTCAAAAGAGAAAACTAATATTGTCCTTTCTTAACACAAGAATCCTAACATAAGAGGAATGTGATAATATCCAGCCACCTGTCCCTCTACTGTAGACAGAGGGCAGAGCATATAGCAATAGCAAAGAAAAATTTTAAACTGCTTTGTTTCTGGAGGCCAAATACTGAATTCCTTTGTACACTGTAGACACCAAGAACTGAAATGGTTATGGTTTCCTTTCTTCAGAAACTCATAGGAATGAAAGTCAAGAGTAGGAAAATAAAATTTTACTGGGCAACTTCTAATATTTACTAAGCAGCTACTGTACATTAACATGTGGAGAAAGAAAAACAAACCAGAAGATATAGTCTGCCGCTGTGTTAAGGAAATAGTACATTTTTTTACTAAGGCTAAGAAATTCATTTGTAGAAATCTAAGTCTACCCTATGGGGAGAATGAAAACAAACTGAAGTGGAACTCCTTACCAAGGGAAGATAATATTGAGAAGCAAGCTGATTTGGCTTGCCAAGATCCTAGGAAGTTTCAATACTGAGAACCACCAGCTACTACAGAATGCAGGTGAGGGACTTGTTGAAAGGCTCTTAATAAAGCAGTAATACACACCACCTCCCCAGACATATATCCTATGCTGGATGACTTCCTCTTCCTGACCCAACCACAGGAAACAAGCTTATTTTCTGTGGAATTTGAACCAGAAAATTCAAACCTCAGGGATACATGGCATAAAAGTAAACAAGATGAGCGTCCTAAGTGAAAACAAGGTAAAGCAAAACTGAAGCATGAGACTCTAGTCCCTGTCCCAGATCCAGCCTCAGAAAAATACAAGCAAACAAGTTTAAACTGTCCTTCAACCATTTCTACTCCCAAGAAAGAAACTGATAGATTCTGCCTTGGAAAACAATAGCTACCCCCAAAGGGAAAAAACTACAAATACTGAAATGAGTTCCATCACTACCACATCATCATCACAACAAAAACTGGTATGCCACCTAATCATGCAAGCTTGTCTTCTGGGACCACCAAAAGACAAGCCTACTTGATCAGCTTTTTCATGACTGATTCTCAAATCTGATAAAAGAACCACATATCACTAACCATTTAAGGAAAGCCTCTAAAAAGAAAGATAAAACATCTAAACAAAAGGGAAAAGGGGACAAAGACAGAAAATTGAAGAAAGCTTCAGGAAAAAGCCTATAAAACATTCAGAGATGAGATAATATTGAATGCATGGAGTAAACATAAGGTATGAAAATGGATAAACACAAAATAAGAAAAAGATTCCTGGAAATTAAAAATATGAAAGCAGAAATTAAAAAACAGGAGAGCTGGAAGAGACCAAGTGATTGAGATTGAAAATGGAGGACAAAAGGTTCTAGAAATAAAGTCTCAAAGGGAAAACGTAAAGTATATGGTGCATCTGACCACCTAGAAAACTATTCTAAGGGCTTGTTGGACACATGAAAGGAATTAGAGGTGAGTATACAGAAAATCAGGCAAATGAAAAACTATAAGCAATAACCTCAAAACATCAAAAGTTACATGAAATGAAACATAACGGTACAATCCTTGGCTCAACCACAAACAGTATTTACATGGCCTTACATAATTTTTTTTTTATTTGACGGTACTGGGGTATGAACTCAGAGTTTTGCACTTGCTAGGCAGGTGCTCTACCACTTGAGCCAAGCCATCCTTTACATAGACTTAATAACATAAAATTTGAATCCTGATTTAACCAAAACTCGTGATATAATCATTTGGGGAGGATCAGGGAAGAGGAGGCCAGGAGCAAAGCATAACAGAATTTTGATAGTTAATATCTAAAATGTAAAAATTAAGATACAGTAATATAAGTATATTATTTAGAAGTATAATGTTAAATATCATTTATTTAAGAATGGTTGCCTTTGAAAGCTGTGTTAGGGTTGAGAAGTAGATAATGTTTGTTGTTTTAAACTTTTTAGTGCTATTTACTATGTATATATTAGGTTTTGCATATATTATTTAATCATAACTAATTAAAAAAACAGCTACCATAAATGATATTCCATTTATGACCAAATACTACACAACCATTAAAAACAAAGGAGATCATATGTAGAAAGGTATCCACAACCAAAAGTCCACTGTGTGCCACCTAAAGTGACAAAGCAGGTATGAAGTAGCACTGGAAATACATACTTATGAAGCCATATCTGGATAGATGGGTAACAGTATTTTATTAGTTGTTATATTTTCGGAGTGGAATGACAATGTTTTTAACCTAAAAAGTTAAATGGCTTCCATATTGTTTCAATTGTTTGTTTTGTTTTGAATAAGCCTGCTTTATCCTCATTATCAGAAGAAACCCAAAGCTATCATCATTAGGGAAACTATCATGCATTAAGCTGAGATTTTTAAGTACTACTGGGAGTTGAAAGGGGAAAGAGAGGCCAGGCATGGTGGCACAAGCCTGTGATTCCAGCACTCTAGGGGCTAAGGTAGGAGAAAAGTGAGTTCCAGGCCAGCCTGGATTACATAGCAAGACTGTCTCAAAAAAAGGGGGCCAGGGGGTGGAGGGAGGAAGGAGGGGAATGGAATGAAATAGAATCCCTGGAAGATTCTACCTAAGAACTTGAAAAGAGTAAAGAATACAAATTGGCAGAAAACGAAAGTAATGCCTAGTAAACTGAGTGGCACATAGACATAGTAATGGAACTTACATAATTCAGAGAAAACACAATTTAAAAGGGTCTGAAAATAATGTGGTGCACTGCGAATGCAGAAAACTGTATCAAGAGACTGTCCAAAATGTGGGGAAAATTAAAGTTAGTTATAAAGAAAATAAAGCAAATTTTAAAAAAGCAATTGTTAACTCCCCAAACACCCTAAATGACACAGAACAAAAATAATCATTCTAAGAATCAAAATGATTTAGAAAGTTGTCTGTTCGTTCACAAGTAGTGAATGAAAATATGCATGGATTCTTACCTGCTTCAGAGCAGGGGAACATGGAATCAGTTCTCCTATTCTGTTTATCCCAGCATTGATTTTCTTCTTTCTATGCCTCTCCACTAAATAGAGGGGAAAAAATCCATTCATCAAATCGTATACTATTCTGCCAAAGTGCCCTTTTTTCTCTGGACAAAGAAATTTTAGGCAAAGAAATCCCTTAGAAATATCTATCAAACATTATCTACTGTGGGGGCGTAGCTCAGTGACAGAGCACTTGCCTAGCATGCACAGGCTCCGGGTTCCATCCCTAGCACCACACACAACAGTAAAATCAAAAACAGCGTTATCTACTGAAGAAAAACCACTATAATAAACACCTAAGATTTCAAAGAATGTAGTATTTTAAGGTAAATGTTATAAAAATGGACATAAGCAACACTTATTAGCATTTTAAATAAAATCATCTCTAACAATTACATTAAATTATTTAAAAAAGAATGACTTAATATTGCGTTATTATTAGGCTATCATTCCATTATAGTTCAAGTAACTACTAGAGATTTTAATGACAACCAAATTTAAAGGACCCACTAATAAACTATCAGAAAATTGCTCTTTTAAACAAATGAGACCTTTTTCCACAGATTAAAGAACCTGAAGACATGCATTTTAGGATGAAGAGGGCCTTTCTGGGAAGGAAACAGCTATTAATCATATCTTAAAATACACCAGAAAAGGCACTAGCTTAGCTTTCTCTGGTTCCTGGGATGTCCACTTTGTCCATGTTTCTCTCCTGTTGGATAGGGAAGAAACTACAACTGACTGGGCAACTGACTAAGCAACTGACTACTTTTTCAATTAACTGTGAAAAGTTCCAGACTTACATAGTACAACTCCAAAAGGAGCAAGAGGATACAATTCTCATTTCTAAACAATTTCTGTAAGACACTATGAGTTATATGCTACAACTTTAAAAGGAGCTAGAATACACAAGAGATTATCTAAATAATTTCTGTAAAACACTATGAGTAGCAACTATTGGCTATTTTCTGTTAGGAAGTTTTCTAAGAACTTCCTTTCTCATAAAGAATTCCAGAGTTTCTAAGATCATCTTTCAGATCATAGCCTAGGTAGAACTTGTTTTATAAAATAGGTATTTTTTTTCTTCACAAAGGGCATCCTTTCCAATAACATTTAATTACTCACTGTTAGTGAGTAACAGTCAGGATGTATGTATACATCATGAGACAAGTGATTCCAATAAAAAGATTTAGTTCATATAGCTAAAACATTAGTCTTAATTTGCAGGTACAAAACCAAAAAACAGTAACATATAATTTACCTTTCCTCTGAAATTTCTAACAATAAAATTTGCTGCTATAAAAGAAGATTGCTTTTTCATATGTGGAGTTAAAAAAACAATAAGCCAAGTGTGGCAGCACATGCCTATAATCTGAGCAAATGGGAAGCTGAGGTAGAAGGATCATGAGTTCAAGGCTGGCCTGGGCTACATAGAGAGATCTTGTCTCAAAAAAGTAAACCAAAACAAACCAAAAGAAAACAACAACAATGACAAAACATATTAAGACTCTTTATAGTGATAAATGGGGTTTCAACAGCAGTAAAGTTCTCATTCTGGAAAACAGCAGTATTCTACCAGTGCTCAAGACATCTTTTCATAGAAAAAATTTCCCAAAGATCCTTTACTTAAGGAAAGGAGGATGTCATTTATAGAGTAATAGAAATTAACTTCTAAATTGTTTTTTTGTCTGAATGCAGTCCCTAGTGGAAAGTCAATTACTAAAAGATGAGCCAAACTGCAAATGTATGCACAACTAACTATGTATGCTTATCTGAATTTGGACTGTACTTTTAATGCTTGAGCTAAGATCAAATATTTAATTCCTACATCTCCTCCTATAAATGAAGACCGTACAACTTAAGACTGTTCAAGTCCCTTTAAGATCTGCTCATCTTTTCCTCACTCCTCTAGGTAGCCATCCCCTCTGGAGTTTATGCGGATAGGTAACCTTCATTCTACTGAGGAGAAGTAAGTATATCTGGGTTTCCTTGGTGGGTGAAATTCCTACAAACACCAGCTTCAGGAATACTAATTTCTTAACTTTCCCAAACAGACTATAAATCAGAAGATGTTAGGAAGTCATCTCCATGACACTTTGGGAATGTTTTGCCAATTAGAAACAATAAAGGTACACATTCCTAAAAAGTAACAAATAATGATTCTGTGCTTATAAGATAAAAGCTTTTAATTAACTGTGGTATAATTTCGTTTTAAAAGCAAAAAAATAATAACAAGGTAAATTTTAAATTATTATATCTACCTGCATTGTGTGTCTCCCGGTTTTTTTTTCTGAAACAAAAAGTATAGATAAAAGTTAACATGAAAAAAATTAATGGGAAAGCATTTTAACTACTTTATAGTTTGAGAACCATAAAAATAAATTTTATAAAATTGTATTTTTTGAATGAATAAAAAACTATCTGAAGAAATTTTCCTGAATACATTTTATGGTATGAAAATCTGGCTGCATAAACCTCCATATAAATTTAAAGATAATTTCTGGAAGTAACTATAAATCTCTATTCTTTTATGCCCAGAAATCATGGGTTGAGAATAGAATCAATCACTGAAAACATTAACTATTTGAAAAATGTAATTTAAGTTCTAAGTAAATTCTCAAAGTGATGTACCTAGCAGGTGACTTTTGTATGTTTGCCCTAACACCGAGGTAGGAATGAGTGTAGGAGAAGCAAGCAATAGTAGATAATAACTTTGTAATACCCAGGGAGGAAAATATGGCAGCCAAGAGTACACTTTTGCCCTGAGAATTGGCATTTGAGCCATCTTCTGCATTTGTATACATAGGATATCCAAACTCTCACGTTTTCTTAAAAGCCCTACTAAAATAAAAAACACTGATTTTTCCCTTTTTGAGTTACCCAATACATTATCATTCTCTAAGAGACATTATCCAAAATGCCAAAAATTCAGAAGTGGGATATTATAAGAAGATGAAAGTAATAATTTGCAGAAAGGCATATTGGCATTAATGCCTAATGGTATAAAATATCTATTCAAATTAACTACAACTTAAGTGTTTTGCCTACAAAAATTAATACTGTACGCTAGTAAAAATTTCATTAAGAAGGTAAACATTTAGCATCAATTTGGTATGCTGTTTTAACTACTGATGATCATTCTTACTTGTTACACTGCTGGTAAAATGAAGACAGGTAAAATTTAATTATATACCACCATTTTCAGTAAATCTTTATTTATCACACATATCTTTATACTAAATACTTTCTACTCATCCAAATGCAAGCTCATTAAGAACTACCTACTTAGCAAAATGGGAACTAATTTGCTTCTTACCTGCCCCAACTGTATTACTTTTGGGTGGTGGATACATACCCGTGCTGTTTTTTTGTAGGCGTCTCATGCTTTGTCATTTCTGGCATGGTGAAAGTGACAGGAACCTGCAAAGAGATGGAAAGATACACCAGATATTTCAATCATTCTAGATTAAAGAAATGACCAATGGCAGTTTGATTTGAATACCAAAATGCTTAAAAAATACAACCAATATTGAAAAGAACACTGGATCACATGTTATGGATGGAAAAGGTATAAGAGAACAAGACACAAGCTTGTAATCCCAGCACTCTACAGGCTGAAGAAGGAGGACTGGGGGTTCAGGGCTAGCCTAGCCTGCATAGTGAGACCCTGCCTCAAAAAATGAAAGGGAAGAAGGGATGAATGGATAGAGGGAGGGAGAAAAGAGAAATAAAGGGAAACGAAAAAAGGTCAAAAAATATTATGACTAGCAGATGTAAAAGTGGTGAATGTCAAATGTGAGGTACTGCCAGAAAGTCTTAGAAGACTGAAGTAGAAAAGATCACTATGGGCGTATAAGTCAAAAACAATTTAAATGGGATATGAATATGAGCAAGACCTGACGAGCAGAACATAAACTTGAGTTGGCAGAGAAAGAGAGAGCATGTGCGCGCGCGCGCACACACACACACACACACACACACACACACACAATTTTTTGGCAGAGTATATACTTTGTAACACTGAAGCGTAATACAAAATTTAAACTACAATGATCTCCCTCTCTAAACACAGAAAAAAAAAGTGAGAAAGCACAAACGTACTATTCCCTACATGGAAACAAACATTCATTTATTCAATCATGTGCTGGTCCTTCTTTAAGACATATGGGCATGAAATTTCTACTAATAGATAAAATATGAGAACATCCCCACTTTATATATATACATATGGGAAAAAACCCTGGAGGCAAAAACACAATACATTAATTGTAGTCATGTAAGGACAGCAATATTATAGGTGATTTCTTTCTGTTCTCTAATTTAAAAAAAATTTCACAATAAAAACTTTAATGCTTTTAAATCCCAGGAACTGACAACCTTCCAAAAGAGGCCTGCCAAGTTGGGATACTTGTTCTGCTACACTGGAGGAGATGCAAATGTGGCTTCTCTTTTTCCCTCTGAGAGGGGAAAGGCAACACCAAATATGGAACCTGAAGTCAGAAAGCAGGAGTTAAAGTCTGGTTCTGCCATTTCGTAGCTTTAAGCTCTTGGGCAAGTTACCTAACCTTTAGAACCTCAGATGTTTCATTCATATCGCTGGGTTGTTTTGAGAAGGGAATGAAAGAATGCAGGAAGAGCACAATACCATGGTGCCTGCCAGTAATAAAGATCTTTTAAATGTTAGTGATGAGTATTAATGAGCTATGTCAGGATAAACTCCAGCCTTAGAAAGGAGGAAGAAGGGTCCTGAGAAGTCAGTAAAAGGGAATGACACAGAAAGTACTGACTGAAAAAAGTCTGCAGAGAAATGTGTAGTTAAAAACTCATTTCCACCAATTTATCCCATTCCACCTTCTCCCTACAATTTATGAAGGTAACTATGGACCTAAAAATAATGTACTTGCTTAGGTGACCATACATTAATAATGTGAGGCAAGTAAGTCAATACATGAACAATCTGTCACCTTTCTCACACAGGGCTTACAGAGTTTCTTCACTTTTGATTTCTGGCTTCCAGCACTTCCTGTTTCTGATCCACATCTATCATCTTCTGCCAGAAGATGTTCTATAGGTTATGCTTTCTTCTTACTACAAAAAAGAAAAATCAGTAAATGTAAGTATCCATGGGACAAGGGTTGGCAACAGATAGCATGCACAATGATCCTGAATTCTCCCTACCTCTTGAAAGCAGTTGCTCTCAAAGATCCCCTTCCAGAAAACTGCCAAACACATTTTATGAAGCCAGTATTACACTTATCCCAAAACCAGGCAAAGACACCTCCAAAAAGGAGAACTATAGGCCAATCTCCTTAATGAACATTGATGCAAAAATCCTCAACAAAATAATGGCAAACCGAATTCAGCAACACATCAAAAAGATTATTCATCACGACCAAGTAGGCTTCATCCCAGGGATGCAGGGGTGGTTCAACATACGAAAATCAATAAACGTAATAAACCACATTAACAGAAGCAAAGACAAAAACCACGTGATCATCTCAATAGGTGCAGAAAAAGCCTTTGATAAGATCCAACATCATTTCATGATAAAAGCTCTAAGAAAAATAGGAATAGAAGGAAAGTTCCTCAACATTATAAAAGCTATATATGACAAACCTACAGCCAGCATTATACTTAACGGAGAAAAATTAAAACCATTCCCTCTAAAATCAGGAACCAGACAAGGATGCCCACTATCTCCACTCCTATTCAACATAGTACTGGAATTCCTAGCCAGAGCAATTAGGCAAGAAGAAGGAATAAAAGGAATACAAATAGGTAAAGAAACTGTCAAAATATCCCTATTTGCAGACGACATGATCCTATACCTTAAAGACCCAAAAAACTCTACTCAGAAGCTTCTAGACATCATCAATAGCTATAGCAAGGTAGCAGGATATAAAATCAACATAGAAAAATCATTAGCATTTCTATACACCAACAATGAGCAAACGGAAAAAGAATGTATGAAAACAATTCCATTTACAATAGCCTCAAACAAAATCAAATACCTAGGTGTAAACCTAACAAAAGATGTGAAAGACCTCTACAAGGAAAACTATACACTTCTGAAGAAAGAGACTGAGGAAGACTATAGAAAGTGGAGAGATCTCCCATGCTCATGGATTGGTAGAATCAACATAGTAAAAATGTCGATACTCCCCAAAGTAATCTACATGTTTAATGCAATTCCCATCAAAATTCCAATGACATTCATTAAAGACATTGAAAAATCTACTGTTAAATTTATATGGAAACACAAGAGGCCACGAATAGCCAAGGCAATACTCAGTCAAAAGAACAATGCAGGAGGTATCACAATACCTGACTTCAAACTATATTACAAAGCAATAACAATAAAAACAGCATGGTACTGGCACAAAAACAGACATGAAGACCAGTGGAACAGAACAGAGGATCCAGATATGAAGCCACACAGCTATAAGCAACTTATCTTTGACAAAGGAGCTAAAAATATACGATGGAGAAATAGCAGCCTCTTCAACAAAAACTGCTGGGAAAACTGGTTAGCAGTCTGCAAAAAACTGAAACTAGATCCATGTATATCACCCTATACCAAGATTAACTCAAAATGGATCAAGGATCTTAATATCAGACCCCAAACTCAAGTTGATACAAGAAAGAGTAGGAAATACTCTGGAGTTAGTAGGTATAGGTAAGAACTTTCTCAATGAAACCCCAGCAGCACAGCAACTAAGAGATAGCATAGATAAATGGGACCTCATAAAACTAAAAAGCTTCTGTTCATCAAAAGAAATGGTCTCTAAACTGAAGAGAACACCCACAGAGTGGGAGAAAATATTTGCCAACTATACATCAGACAAAGGACTGATAACCAGAATATACAGGGAACTTAAAAAACTAAATTCTCCCAAAACTAATGAACCAATAAAGAAATGGGCACGTGAACTAAACAGAACTTTCTCAAAAGAAGAAATTCAAATGGCCAGAAAACACATGAAAAAATGCTCACCATCTCTAGCAATAAAGGAAATGCAAATTAAAACCACGCTAAGATTCCACCTCACCCCTGTTAGAATAGCCATCATCAGCAACACCACCAACAACAGGTGTTGGCGAGGATGTGGGGAAAAAGGAACCCTCTTACACTGTTGGTGGGAATGTAGACTAGTACAACCACTCTGGAAAAAAATTTGGAGGCTACTTAAAAAGCTGGACATCGATCTACCATTTGATCCAGCAATACCACTCTTGGGGATATACCCAAAAGACTGTTACTCCAGAGGCACCTGCACATCCATGTTTATTGCAGCACTATTCACAATAGCCAAGTTATGGAAACAGCCAAGATGCCCCAGCACTGACGAATGGATTAAGAAAATGTGGTATCTATACACAATGGAATTTTATGCAGCCATGAAGAAGAACGAAATGTTATCATTCGCTGGTAAATGGATGGAATTGGAGAACATCATTCTGAGTGAGGTTAGCCTGGCTCAAAAAACCAAAAATCGTATGTTCTCCCTCATATGTGGACATTAGATCAAGGGCAAACACAACAAGGGGATTGGACTATGAGCACATGGTAAAAGCGAGAGCACACAAGGGAGGGGTGAGGATAGGTAAGACACCTAAAAAACTAGCTAGCATTTGTTGCCCTTAACGCAGAGAAACTAAAGCAGATACCTTAAAGCAACTGAGGCCAATAGGAACAGGAACTAGAGAAAAGGTTAGATCAAAAAGAATTAACCTAGAAGGTAACACCCACGCACAGGAAATCAATGTGAGTCAATGCCCTGTATAGCTATCCTTATCTCAACCAGCAAAAACCTTTGTTCCTTCCTATTATTGCTTATACTCTCTCTACAACAAAATTAGAAATAAGGGCAAAATAGTTTCTGCTGGGTATTGGGGGGGAGAGGGAGGGGGCGGAGTGGGTGGTAAGGGAGGGGGTGGGGGCAGGGGGGAGAAATGAACCAAGGCTTGTATGCACATATGAATAATAAAAGAAAAATGAAAAAAAAAAAAAAAGATCCCCTGCCAATGGGTTACCCATGCTCCACCCTATAAAGATGGTGATTCCAGTCAGTGGATGGCTCCCAGTAGGGGATTCTCCCTTCTCTTACACATCCTTATTGTCTCTCAGATCCTCATTGCCCATGGGTTTCCTAAGGTCTTCCATGTATGTCTTAAACTAAGATCTGCCCTCAATTCTACAATCACCTTTCCTTAGATTTCCTATCTCCTCCTTCTTTCAAGTCACTTCTTGTAGAAGTGACTGGAAACTTACTCAGACACCTTCCATCAAGGCAATGACACTAGGATGACAGCCCTCAGACCTGTGCACTATATGTGCCCAAAAAAAAAGGTTGATTTCAGGACTTTATCTCAGATTAAACAAATAAGGCTTGGGAGGGTCCAGGAATTTGCACTTTCATTTTTAAAGTTAGCACATATTAATTGTACAACAGTTTCTCTCCCTCTCTCTCTAAAAAAGTTAGAGAAACTTAGTCCTACTTTACTGATAGTAAGAATTATCTAGAGGTAGAGTCAGCCATCTTATATGTGGGTTTCACAGGTACGTGGGCGGTCACAAGTAGGAGGACAGTAGTCTGAGGATGGCCTGGGCAAAAAAGTAAGATCCTATCTGAAAAATAACTTAAAAGCCAAAAGGGCTAGAGGTGTGGCTCAAGTGATATAGTGCTTGCCTAGCAAGCACAGAGCACTGAATTCAAACTCCAGTACCACACACACACTCCCACACACACGTGTGTGTGTGTATTTATACACATATACATACACATATATAGATATACAGTTAAACTCAATGGTTCTCTGATATGGTCCTCAGATCACTTACATCAAAATGATTTCTTTTATAACTTTTTTCCCTTAATGTGAAACTCACATAAATGCACAATTCACAAATATAATATACAATGAGTTTTGACAATTCACACAACTATGTGACAAACCTTCATCAAAGTACAGAACATTACCACCAGAAGTTCTTTCATGACTTTTCCTAGTCAATCTCTTCCCCTACTCTAGACGCAAACACTATCCTAATTGCTTCCTCCATAAAATTTTGTATTAAATTTACTGAGAAGTCTTTTGCCTCAAGTGTTCACTCAGCATAATATTTTTTAAATTAATCCAGTAGTTTTTTTTTTATTCCTAAGTATGAATCTCTAACTGTGTGTTAATTTACAACAGTCTGTTTACCCTTTTTCTACAGGTGGACACATGGGTTGTTTGCATATTTGGGCTATCGTGAATAAACCTGCCAGAAATATTCTTGTAGGAATCTCTTTATGGATATTGTCTTTCATTTCTCTTGGGTAAGTATCTAGGAGTGAAACTGTTTATCATACATTCTGCAATTCTACTCTGATCATTACCCAAGAGAAATGAAAGACAATATCCACAAAAAGACGTGTATAAGAACATTTATCTCACTCTTTCCTTAGTGATAATACTATTCTACACTCTGACCCCCAGTGTAAGAAATTTCTGGTTGCTCCACATCCTCACCAACAGTTGGTGCTGTCAATCTATTAATTTTAGCCAATCTGGTTGGCACACAGCGGCATCTAATAATCTAATTTGCATCCCCTAGATACTTAATGACACTGAACGCACTTCATGTGCATATTATGTCTACTTGTAGATCTTCTTTTGTCTGTTAATAATTTTTGCTGATTTTTAAACTGGGTTCTCTTTATAGAAAGTCTCTATATACTGTATTATTATTATTATTATTATTATTATTATTATTATTTTAGTACTGGGGTTTGAATCCAGGGCCTTCACCTTGAGCCACTCCACCAGCAATTTTTTGTGATGGGTTTTTTTCAATATAGGGTCTTGGGAACTATTTGCCTAGGCTGGCTTCGAACCGCAATTCTCCTGAGCTCTGCTGCCTGAGTAGCTAGGATTATAGGTGCCCAGCTATATTGTATTCTTTATACCTTCTGGATACCTGTCCATTGATTGAAATATATTTTGCAAATATGATTTCCCATTATGTGGCCTGCCTATTCCTTTTCTTAATAGTGTCTTTTGGTGAGCAAAAGTTCCTGATGAAATGTAACTCTAAATAAATTTTTCTTTTGCAATTACTCTTTTTTGATCCCCATCCAAAACACCTTTACCCAATGTCAGGATGCTCTTCTGTGATCCATATTATTACCAGCATGAGACAGGGGTCAAAACTCATTTTTGTTCCTCACTGAATAGCTAGGTATCACCTTACAACAGTGTCTGAGTTACTTCACATGTAAATCAAGAGGATAGGATTAGACTAGGTCATTAAGTATAGGTTGAGTACCTACACTGTCCTAAGAATTGCAAATATAAAAATGAGTAAGGTGTATCTTTCCTCAGTGAAAGCACAGACTAGCTCAATGCTGCCCAAAAGACTTCTGTGCAATACTGAAAATACTCCTTATCTGTGTGGTTCGATATAGTCACCATTACTCGCATGTGGCTTGAAATGTGGCCAGTGAGACCACAGAACTAAATTCCAAATTTTGTATAATTTTAAGTAACTTTATTATAAACTTTAATAGATACACATGGCTAGTGAAATGGAAATGTTTTAAAAGATAAGTAAAAGATGAGTAACAAATCCATTAGTGAATGTCAACTTCCACATTTCTATACTGTTCTACAGCTATGTAAGATATCACCACTGGGGGAGGCTAGGTGAAGAGTACATGCATGGACTCTGCATTATTTTTGTAACATCTGGTCAGTCTACACCTATTTAAAATTAAAAGTTTTAAAAAGTGAATTAAGGTGTGGGAGGAGAGAAATGGAGAATGACTGTTATAGTTGACTGCAGTCATCTTGGTTGTAACTGCCATTTTGCCTACCAGGTGACCTTGGTAAACATTCCAAACACTGTGGGATAAACAAAGTCGTTAAGATAAGTCAGCTGAGCATTTTGTACTGGTCACTGAGGTCTGGACAGTTTCTTAGCTGACATTTGACATATTAATAGGTACTTTTTTTTTTTTTTCCTTGAGAAAGTCCAGGTACACTTTGGCTAGCAGAAGGCTACCTTTGTCTAGCTTAGCACATAAACCCCTTCCTCCGGCCTCACTGTGCAGGGATCCTCCTGTCTTACTGATGCCCAAGACATGTTTCTGTGCATAAGTCACTAGTAAATTGCATTTTGTGCAATCCTGGATTTGTCTGCCTCTTTCTTCAGTCTCAGCACCTTCTGCCTTTGGTGGCTGGTTCTCATACACTGGGTTTTTCTGAAACAACTAGTAATGGTCATGGAGTTTCTTTCTGGGGTGATGAAAATGTTCTAAAATTGACTGTGGTGATGGTTGCACAACTCTATGAACAAATTAAAACCACTGGGGTGTACACTTTAAATGAGCAAACTGCATGGTATGTGAAAGATATCACGGTGTTGTTTTCTAAAAATAAAAAACTAAAATTTTAAATGAATATAAAAAGTGGTAATAAAATAGTATGCGAGAACAGAATACTAAGTATGTTTCTTAGGAGTTCTAAGTGTTCAAAAAAAGTGATGTCTTGGAAAATAAGTAGAATTTTGTCAAGTGGAGGTGAAAGGAAAAAGGTTATGTAGAAGGCACTGCAATTAAAAAAAAGTATAGTGAGTCTCTGGTCTGTAGTAGGACTGTTGGAGACACAGGAAGGAGGGAGGGAAAGTGGCAGGGAGGGCACAAGGAGAACTTGGACTGAATGTAAGGGAAGTTTCTATACCTAATGAATGTGTTCAGATTTTATCTTGACTTTAGTGGCTTCCAAACATCAATCCATAAGTTGGCAAATGAAAAGGAACATAGTGAAATAAGAATTTATTTATTATAAATATTTAATTTACATATAGAAAGCCATTAACATTAAGTACACTGCTCAATGATTTTTATATATGAATGTCCCCATGTAACATATAGAATATTGCTAGTATCTCAAACAGTTCTCTTGTAGTCCCTGGCACTTAATCCCCTGAAGTTTCTTTTAAAAAAATACACACTCAAAAATGTTTTGTTATCTCAAACATTGCTGGTGGGAATGTAAAATGATGTAGGTCTTTTTGTTTGTTTCTTGGCACTGGGGTTTGAACTCAGGGTCTCATCCTTGATAGGCAGGCACTCTTAGTGCTTGAGCCACTCCCCCAGCCCTTTTTTGTGATGGGTTTTTTCCCATATAGGATCTCACGAACTATTTGCCAGGACCATAGTCCTCTTAATCTCTGCCTCCTGAGTAGCTAGAATTAAAGGCGTGAGCCATGGGTGCCCAGCTGATGTAGCTAGGCTTTTTGGAAAACAGTTTGGCACTTCCTCAGGTTACAGAGTTCCTGCATGACCTAGAAATTCTTCTCTTAAGTATCTACCCAAGAGAACTGAAAACATATGTTCACACAAAAGTTCATTCACAAATGAGCTGAGCCAACCAAAATGTCCATTAAATGATGAATGGATAAACAAAATGTGATATACACAGACAATGGAACATTATTCAGCAATAAAAAGATACGAAGTAGTGATACACACAATAGCACAGATGAAACTTAAAAATTAGGTTCACTTATGCTAAGTGAAAGAAGACTGACATTAAAAGCCACATATTATATTACTGCATTTATATGACATATCCAAAATAGGCAAGTCTTAAAAAATAAACAGAAAGTACATTAGTGGTTGCCAGGGTCAGGAGGGGGGGAAATGAAGAGTGACTGCTAATGGGTATGGATTTCTTTCTGGGATGGTGCTCTTGAGTTAGACTGTGAAGAGAACTGCATAACTTTGTGAATATACTTTAAAAGAAGTGAATTGTACACTTTAAAGGGTGAATAAATAGAAATAATAAAGTGAAACAGAGGGACTGGGGGTATGGCTCAAATGGTAGAGCGCCTGCCTATAAGTGTGAGGCCCTGAGTTCAAACCCCAGTTCCACCAAAAAAAAAAAAAAAAAAAGGAAAAGCAAAAAGAATGTTCTGTGAACAAACAATATTTGACATCCACTTGCAGGAGAGTGGATAGAACTGGAAATCATCATGTTAAGTGAAAAAGTCTGACTCAGAAGGACAAGTATCCAATGTTTTTCTCACATGTGGAATACAGGGAAAAACGGTCATAAAAGTAGAAGGGGGCTATTAGAGAAGAGGAAGGGGATCAGGAGAAGAGGGAGGGGGAACACATGAAGGTAATGGGGGTAAATATTATTGAAATACATTATGCATGTAGGAAAATGTCAAAATGAAATCCATTATTTTGTGCCATTAATATATACTAATGAAAACAAAAGTATTATTTAATCTTAAATCTTCTGATTTATACATTTTTCATTTAACAGTCACTAATTTATAATGTAAATGGTTTGAAAATCATTAATCAATTTGCCTAAAGACATGTATTTAATAAATGTGGAGGTAGGATTGTTAGCTCTATCAAACTGTGGAGCTCAAGTCCTTAACTATTTTCACAGTACTTCTCTCACATTAATGAATGCAGTACTGTACATGTGTACACAAGACTATGTCTCCAACTGTCATACTTTCTCTTTTTCAATCAACATCTTATGCTCCTGGAGATAAGTAGATTGCAATATCTAGCTCAGAAAACTTTTCTACAGACCTGGCTCACAGAAAATAAAAAATCAACTAAAAGCCATAAGTAAATAAAAAGCAACTTGATTTATAATTTTTCCATAAAACATTCAAATCATCTGCTTTAGACATGTGTTACATGTTTAAAATGGAATTCTACTGTTGGCACAGTTTTAAAAGTAAAAATACAAGAAAGATGAACAAAGATGAAGTATTCAATTTCAAAACTTACTATAAAAACTACATTAATCAAGACAGAGAAGAACCAGTGCAGGACAATGCACAGATCAATAGAATAAAGAGCACAGAAGTAACCCCTCACATTTTTGACCAGCTGGTTTCTGACAAGTATGTTAATACCAGACTTCAACAAAGGTTGCTGGAGCATGCAAAAGAATGAAGTTAGACCTTTACCTCAAAATACATGTAAAATTTAAGTCAAAATGAATTATATGTAATAGCTCAGTGCAATAATACATAAAGTTCTTAGATATGACACCAAAAGCACAAGAGACAGAAGAAAAATAGTAAACTGGAATTCATCAATATTAAGAACTTCTGTTTTTTAAATGACACCATCAAGAAAGTGGAAAGAGCCAGGCCTGGTAATACTGGCACTTGGGAGGCTAATGCAGGAAGATGACAAGTTTGAGGACAATCTGAGCTACACTGCAAGTCTAGGGCTCCATAGCAAGAACCTGTCTAAAAAAAAAACAAACCTTAGAAAAGGAGAAAATATTTACAAATCTTAAATCTAATAAGAAATCACACATAGACTACATAAAGAACTTATATAATTCAATAAATAAAGGACATCTGAGTCTTAAAAATGGGCAGAGGGTGGGGTTATAATTCAGTAGTGGAGTGATTGCCTAGTGCTCAATCCAAAAGGTGAGGGGAGGGAAAGAAAGGAAGAAAGGAAAGGAAGAAAAAGAAAGAAAATGGACACAGGATTTGAATAGACATTTCTCCAAAGATGTACAAACAGCCAATAAGCACATGAAAGGATACCAAACATTATTGACCACTAAGGAATGTAAATCTACTAGCATAGCTGTGAATGGATAGATAGATAGATAGATAAAGATAGACAGACAGACAAATACCATTCAATAACAAGTGATGGTGAGAATGCAGAAGAGCTGAAGTCTTCATATATTGATGGTAGAACTGAAAAATGGTACAATCACACTGTAAAATAGTTTGTCACCACATCAAAATTTAAACACAGAGTTACTCTATGACCCATTACTCTTAGATATATACCCAAAAGAACCGAAAGTGTTCACAGCAGCAATATTTTTACCAACCAAAAGGCAGAAAAAACCCAAATGTCTATCAACTGATGAAGGGAAAAATAAAATTTGATGTGTTCACACAATGGAAAATTATTGAGTGACAGAAAGATATGAAGTACAAATGCATGCCACAGCCTGAAGCTTGAAAGCATTGTCAGAAAGAAGCCAGTCACGGAAGACTACATATTGTACAACCCCACTTTCATTAATTGTCCACAGGAAAATCCATAGGCAGAAGGTGAGATGAGGAATGACTGCGAATGGGTAGGACTTCTTATGAAGTATTCTAAAATTAGATTATAGTAATTGTTACAGAACTCTATGAACATAAACTGCTGAATAATACTAATTGAGCTGTTTTAAAAAAAAAGGCAACTCTTTGATAAAAGTCTCCGAATAATCTGAAATTCTCCATTCATCCTTTTTCTCATCATTGTGTGTATCTGATTTCTTTCAGCATATACTTCCAAAATTCTATTTAGTGATTTATCATCTCCAATCTCCCACTATAAAGAAAATGTGACATAACCAAAATAAATGCTGGCATTTATTTAGGAAAAAATGAGGTCTAACTGTTCAGGGGCAAACTGTGTTTTCTTACCACCAAAAAAGCAAATTACAGCACTGGGAAGGGTTCATTTAAGTTATGTATTTGGATACAATAAAGAATCTAACTTCCTTACCATTACAACTTCAAGTTAGATATTATTTTACTTTTTTTGTCAGTTCTAAAGATTAAACTCAGGGCTTATCAAGTGTTTTAAAAGCACTTGAGCCCCAAATATTTCCAATTAAAATACTGAAAGGGCTGGTTGTGATGGCACATGCTCCCAGTTACACGGGAGGCAGAGATAAGAGGACTGCAGTTCACGGCCAACACAGACAAAAAAGTTAGTGAGACATTATTGCAATAAAACATGCCAGGATGGTAGATTACAGAAGTGTCTGTAATCCCAGCTATGCAGGAAGTGGAGGCAGGAGGATTATGAATTTGAGGTTGGCCTGCGGAAAAAGTTCATGAAACCCCCATCTCAACCAATAAAAGCTGGGTATAATGGCACATGCTTGCCATCTTACCTACATGGGAAGCAAAAATAGGAGGATCAGAGTCCAGGCTGGTCTGGGCATAAATATAAGACCCTGTATGAAAAATACCTAAAGCATGGGCTGGAGGTGTGAATCAAGCAGTAGAGCAATTGCCTCGCAAGGACCAAGCTCTTAGTTCAAAATCAAATACTAAAAAAAAGAAACCCTAAAGCAAAAAGGACTGGTTGCGGTTGTGGCTCAAGTACTACAGCGCCTGCCTAGGAAGCACAGGCATTGAATTCAAATCCCAGTACCACAAAGTAGATAAAGAAACATTTTTACAATGCATTGCCTAAATATCATTTGTCCATGGTTTTAGGACAGTCTTTTCAATCTCTATGTTTAATTGCTTTGCTATTGTTGAATGCATTCCTAAATGCTCTATCATTATTTAAAACATTTTATGGAATGTGTACATAGATGTGCAGTTTTTAAATGTGTTCTGTTTATCCAAGCTCCCCAGGAAACCCTCAGTCCTCTACAGTCAAACTGACTTACCCCACTGGACTAGAATATGATGCGCTGAAATTATATCACACCTAAGCATGAGTCCCTGGCTGGGTCACAGCCACTGCAACACAGTCCATTTTACACTCCATAACAAAAGAGCTGTATCTTCCTCACCTTGCTCCAAGTCTTTCCTTATAATACCAAGTAATACATACTTAGATGAACAAGAAAAATAAAAATGTTAAAACTACCCTCTATCACATCTCTCAGTTAGAATCAACAAAAGTCACTGTAGATGTTTATAGATTCCCTTCTGGATTTTTTTTTTCATATAAACCTGATTTTTCACAAATGTTGGACCATAAACAATTTTGCGTTCTGCTTTTTATTTAACCTGAGTATTTCTCCATTTCATTAAATTTCAGTCATAATTACATCATTTCTAATCATACTCTAATTTCTATCATTCTGTTTAGTGCTTTCTGCCTGTATTTTGCCATATGGGCTATTATTTGCAATTCTCTTTTCAACATTTTAGGTTAAAAAAAATCCTCTTCATGTCATGACCTATTATCACATCTACCTGGTTCAATTCCTTAATGTTGAAATCTTTGGACATACATGCATTGCTTAACTACCAGGATACCTTCTGAGAACTGTGTCATTAAGTGATATTGTCACTGGGCAAACATCATGATGGCGTGTACTTGCACAAACTAGACTTCACTGGGTGATACATCTTATAGGACCACAGCTGTATGTGGTCCATCACTGACCAAAGCCTATTACACAGAGCATGACTGTATCTACATGGCAATGCAGGGACAGGACAGGGTGCTGTCACACCCAGAAGAATGCTGTGATGAAGTTTCAGCAGCTATTTTCTGTATCTTAGAGAGAACTTGAGGACCTGCTTATGATGTATTACACTGTCTTAGGCTTTCTGTAACTGCTACCTGAAGTCCAATTTCTTTTGTCCATCAACAATGTCTGCTGGAACCTTCTTGTCAATCATATCACTATTCTATTTGACACTTCTAGCTGCAAAGGTTCATAATGTCAATCTTGAGATACAATGACATGTGCTAGAAGAACATGAAATACTAAAGTTCTGCCACTAGAACTGTCTTTCACTGAATCTCAGCCAACCTGTATTTAGAGAAGAAAAAAGCCAAAGGCATAATTAACTGGATATAGTTTTTAATTTTTATTTTTAAACTATATATTAATTCCTTGCATAAAAATTACTTTCAAAGAGTACAGAAATGTATAAATTTAAATGGAAAAGTTTCTTTGCGTATAGTCCCACTCTCCAGGGATAACAACTGTAAATTGTGTGGCAGTTTTTAGACCTTCTTTTCACTCTTCCACATATAAACTGCAAATACTTCTAATACAGAAATTATTCCATAACAAAACTCAAAGAGAACATCGGGTCTTAAAAAATTAAATCGTACAATCCCTGGCCGTTGTAGAAATTTTAAACAAAATACCTATAATATGGTATACCTCAATGCCTCTCCACTTTTAACCATCTGGTGGTATCAATTCCAGATACTTCCTACATATCCCCAAGCAATTAGTTATGTATCCATTAGTAACTGACACACTGAAAGAACAGGACACATCAAATTCAAATAGTGTGAAATACTCTCCACTGCCAGTTCAAATCTCCTCCGTACAGTGATCACACTCCTTGGATAAAATTTAGGGCAGATCTATAACACTGTGGATGCAATTATGTAATAAAAAATGCTCCAGTAATTTTCCTCACAAAATAATGCACTGAGAACATCTCAACACAGTACTTTGATGTGGGTAATGCTTCTCCCCACCTGGAATCTTATACTCTCTCTGTCCCCAATGTCCACCTCTGGCCTTATAGAGAAGGACCAGTGGCCTTATATGGACAGTCCACCTCCAGTCCTTTCTGTCAGAGGCCTCTGGAAGGGTGCATAGCCTGACTCCCTCTTGAGCAGCCCACAACCAGTCTACAGAAACACAACTCTTTGATGCAGCAACTCCTGGAAATTTACTCTACATATATATTCATATTTGCACAAAAAGACATTTATTCAAAGACAGTCACTGCAATATTGTTTGAAGTAGCAAAAGACAAGAAAACACCCAAAAGGCTCATCAAAAAGGAGACTGATGAAATGTCATAGTATGATAGTGAATCATCTGAAGCTAACCATATTCAACTTTCCCTTTTTTTTTTTTTCCATGCTGGGAACAGAACCCAAGGTCTGGCACACACATATTAGGCAAGTGCTCTATCACTGAGCTACATCCCTAAGCCCCTTTTGACCTCTTGAAATTGTAGTTTCAGATGGTTCAATCTAGTATTTCTAGCATACAAGGCACTCTGCAGCTATCTATCTATCTATCTATCTATCTATCTATCTATCTATCTATCTATAGCTGGATCATGTACTTCCCCCATCTGCAGTTCATATGGAAAAAGAACATTTTAAAATGTAATTAAGCTAAAATGGAGTCATTAGGTAGGAATCAATCTAATATAACTGGAACCTTTTTACAAGGATATATGACACAGACAACACAGATGACTATGTAAGGACACAGCAAGAAGCTTAGCCTCTAACCCAAGCATAAGAAGCCAAATCTGGGGCTGGAGGTTTGGCTCAGGTGGCAGAGTGCCTGCCTAGCAAGTGCAAGGCCCTGAGTTCAAACCCCACTTCCACCAATAAAAAAAGAAACTAAATCTGCCAACAGCTTGATCTTCATCTTGACTGCTAGCATCCAGAACTGTGAAAAAAGTAAGTTTCTACTGTTTGAGTTACTCAGTATGTGGAATTTTATTATGGCAGCCCTAGTAAACTACTGCTATTGTACATGATACTGTTTTAAATTTTAGATTACCAATTGTTGCATAGAATACTTCTCTTTTTAGAATGGGGAGAAAATATGTTTATAAATGCACAGAGTATCTCTATAAAGACTGTCTTTGAGGAAAGCTTATATATTCCTACATAAAATTTTAATTTTTGCCACATAAATGCACTTCTATTCCAAAATACAAATTCAGTTTTTAGTCTTTTTCATAAATGTATTTTGGCTATATTATTTTCTCAAGGTACAACTTTGGCCTCAGTCTTTTTTTGATGCAATATTTTCATAGTTATTGATTTCTAAATAATATGTAGTTTCAGTTAAATTATTTTTAAAACACTGAAAAAGGGACTGGGATCGTAGCTCATGTGTTTAGCTTTGTAAGGCCCTGTGTTCAACACAACACTAAGTAAATAAACAAATACTGTAAAATAACACAATAAACACGATCAACACTTTTTTTTTTTTTGAGGAGAGAATTAAAGTACCCATTACCAGCTAGTCAGTTCTATCTTTTCCCATTGGAACAGATTTGTAATCAATTTTTCTAGTTCTCTACAGGTTATCTACATATACGTATTATCTCATCTGCAGAAATTTTTTATTAAAAAGAGGCATCCTATGTGTCACTCTAAAACATGCTTTAACATTAAAATATATAACAGGTCTCTTTCCAGGTAAGCACATGTCAATTTACCTTATTCTTTTAAATATCTATATGGTACCTCATAGAATAAATGACCCATAACTGATAAATATATCTTTACTCTCTCTTTTTTCTTTTTTATTACTGAAAACAATGCTGGAAAAATACTGCAGTAAAAACCTTTTAAAGTTTTATGAATCCAAAGGCAACAAAAGGTATCATACTATTGTATGTAATGACCAATGAGGCTGAAAGCCAGTTCACGTTATGAATCATTTATATTTCTTCTTCTGTGATGTTCTTGTTTTATTACCTCAACTTTTTCTTCCTCATAATTCCAATTTTTTTTATCTTTTTCAATCTGAGTTAAAATAAAAAGCGTTCCAGGCTGGTGATGTGGATCAAGTAGTAGTGCGCCTGCTGAGCAACCACAGGCCCTGAGTTGAAACGCCAGTCCTACCCAAAAGAACTCCACAATGCACACCCCCCCCAATCTAAACAAAATAAAACAAAAACACCTCTCTCGGTATTCTAATGTGCACCTACCACTAAGAACCGCTGCTTTAATACATGTGAAAATTACTCCTCCCTGCCTTGAATGTGCATGTCCATTATAGGAGTTCTGCTATGGAAAGTATCACGCATAGAAGAGGTCATATCCAGGTGATGCCTCTGAAGGAAAGAGCTCCACAGTCACAGAGGCAATCCGAATTCTGTAAAGTAGGGTACTGATGTCCTCTCTGGAACTAAAGCCCATATTGGAGATACATTTATGTAGATATGCTCTAGCAGCTTAGCCTATGTGCAAATGTAATTAGGTATTCTAGTAAGTCCTGGTATAGCTGTTTTGAAGGCTGGTAATTAATGATACCTGATACCTTTTGACCACCCTCAATCCACTTTGAATTTCATAGTGTCTGTGCCTTGGAGTTTTCCAGAATTGAATTTGGCAAACTCACTTTGATCCTGAATTAGGTTGCAGTTTAGGCTGCAGGTTCCACACAAGGTTTAGCCATTAATTTGAATCCATGTGCTTTGTGTTTTTCACAAGTTCCTCAGTGCTTTTAATCTGTACACACTACCCTTCCCATTTCTGTCCTATTTCTAATTCTTTATTGTTTGCCTTATTTGTAATTATAAAAATAAAATATGCTTATTTTGAACTACTCAGCTTATGCTAAAGGATTTAAGTTATAAAAAGTTTTTATCCTCCTCCCAATTTCCCTCCTCAATTTCCTTGAAACACTTCTCAAACAATTACTGTTATGTCACTGTATACCCCTTTCTATTCCCTGGAATAGAGGATAGAAAGAGTGAGTACTAAGTCTAGCTCATACTCATAGAGACAGAATTAATCTGTACCTCTTGGAGAGGAACTATTTAAATAGATTTTTAAAGAATTCTTCTGCAAGGAACTTATTCAATCATTTATTTATATCAATATGGACATTTATTTTATTTTTGGTCATAACTCAGTGCTAAAGTTATTTTGTTGCTCAAATTGTTCAACCTTTGGCCACAGAGTGCTCTTTTGGATTGGTTTTTGTGCCCTTTTAGTACTTCCTTACTTTTTAGCACTGTGAAAAGCTCAAGGCTCATTTTATTCTTTCCTTGCTCTCATCATAGAATCAGCTATTTCTCTAGGGAAAGTCTGCTCTTTTTAGTAGAGAATGGAATTTAAAAACCAAGATCTGGGTGTTGAGTGTACTAATTGCTACTGGGATATCACTTCTTCTAGACCCTCTCAGCAGACAAAGTTAGCAAATATATGCATGTCTACTAACCCATACAGACACATATATCTATCCTAATTTCTGTATCTATCTGTATTTATATTAAAATAAACATGAGTTTATACCTATATCTCTGATTCTAATCTAGCACTACAGGACTCAATACAGTCTTTCCTTAGTGACCTATAACATCTTTCTCTCTGACAGTGAGAAACCAGTATCTACAATCATTTTTTTGATTTGTTCAACCCTAATAGCTACATAAAGTATTTCTAGAGTGGCTCCCTCACACTACTCACAGGGTTCTTTTTAATGATCAACTGATATCCATACATGTCCAAGCTCCTTAGAGCAGAGACGACTTTGTATCGCAAGGACCTAACACAACGTGCACACTGTGTTGTTATACCACTGACTGTTGAATGAACAATGGTCCCTGGTAGCTAATACAGCTAAATCTATACAAATGCTGAATATTATTATGATCATGAATAAGCTTCCCCTGTAGTATAACTGACTCCAGGGTCAGTGAATTCAAAGTCCAGCTCCTTGATCTTATGCTACTCCCTTAACACAGGACAGGGAACACCTTCCAGTAATGTTTTCTGTTACTGATGCTCTGAGTGTCATCTGTGTAGAGGAAGCTCACTATGAAGCCACACTCAGTAAGCTGTCTTTCATCACTTACTGCTATAGCAATGATTCTAAAACTTGAATAATGGTCAGGACCACCAAAGATTCAACTGTAGAGATTGATTCAGCAGATGTAATGACCTCGAGGGCAGACATCTCCATATGTTTCATTCGCTGACATATTCTTAGTGCTTAGAACCATGTTAGACACATAATAGATAATAAGAATTTACTGGATGAAAGGTAGGATGTAGGAATTTTTTATGTGTGTCTTGAGATGGTCTCAATATGTAGCTAGCCTTGAACTTGTGATCCTCCTTGCCTCAGCCTCCCAAGTGCCCAGCTATGAAATTTTTTGGTTTTGATGTTTTTCTTTCTTTTGCAGTACTGGGGTTTGAACTTAGACTCTCACACTTGCTAGGAAGGCATTCTACCACTTGAGCCACTCTGCTAGTACCCCATCTCCAAATTTTTTTAAAGCTCCTAAAATGGAACAGGGTACAGTGACAAGCACCTGTAGTCCCAGCTACTCAAAAGACTGAGGCAGGAGGATCCCTTGAGTCCAAGAGTTCAAGGACAGCCTGGGCAATATAGACAAACCCCATGTCAAAAAACAAAAACAGCTGGACATGGTGGCCCACAGGCACAACCTTGTCATCCCAGTGACAAGGGGAAGCATAAAATAGGAGGATGGTGGTCCAGGCCAGTCTGGGCAAAAAGCAGCAAGAGTCTTATCTCCAAAATAACCAGAGCGAAAAAGGCCAGGGCATGACTAAAGCATAAAACCCTGAGTCCAAACCCCAGTACCACACACACACATATACACAAAAAGCTCCTAAAATGATTCTCAGGCACAATCACTGCAACCATTAATACAACTGCTGTCAAGCTTCCATGTATCCTTCACTCCACATCAACCACTGAACTATGGGAATAGCCTTTGATGTCACCTCAAGGCTGACACCTACTATTTGGTTTTGAAATAAGTACTCTTGATCTCAGCACACTCTTTTTAAAACTGGGATAGTATCACCAGCCCCTAAAGGACTATTATGAGTTTACATGATAATACACTCAATGGTTGTAGCAAGCTTCCTAGTACATAGCAGGGGCTCAATGTTGGTTATCTTTCTTCCTTTCCCCCTAACTGAGAAGATGGGGATCATCCAGTATGATTTCCTTAACTGGGCCCTAAGACACCCCTATTTATTTCTATACATCTAATCTGTTACCCCTCCATATCTCCCTAAAACTGTAAAGAGGGACACTATCATTGATTCTTTCCTCATGAGCACTTTATTTTCTTCTTAATCATCTGCCTTTTGCTTCCACAATGAAAAGATTTCCCTCATATTAAACAAGAATGTTCTATCATTCCATTCTATTTTGCTCCACCCGTGAAACTTCTTAGCATTGGCCAATCCCTCCTAAGCCCATAGCAGTATGTCTTCAGATTGCTCCAACCAACCAAAACTTCTTCCCTGGAGGCCAGAGACTATTTTCATCACATCACAGATCTTTTCTCTGTTACAGTGTACTCACAAAAGCATTTGAGGCCTCTGATCTCTCCCTTTCCCTCAAATGCTCTCTTCCAGGCTGTATTCCTTTTTTTCACATATGCATCTTTGTTTGCTAATAAGAACCCTTTTTCTTTCTCATTTGAATTCCAAGTCTCAGTGCTCTCCCTTTTCCTGTTTCTTTTCTCCATAAAAAGTTTCCAATTTTTTCTGTGTATAAACCATTATCTTTTTATAAAGCTACCTTTCAACTTTGATCTTGCTCCAAATCTTTGGCTAGGCAAAACTGTTCAGAACATTTAATTATAAAACAAGTCTGTTTGGAGAGACCTACTTTGAAGTTCTCCATTTTATCAGTGACACCAAAACTTTAACTTAGCTCTAACTTCCCTCAAACCTTCAAATCATTTCACCAAATCCTAGCAATTCATTTTACACTGTTCATTTCTTCCTGTTTATTATAACACCTTAGATTCAGTCCCCTTTTGCACATGTCTGGTTCTTCAGTCTTTTTTGCTCTCAACCTTTTCCCTGTTCTCCAGTGGATTTTAGATCCCATTGTCTTATTAATACTTCTTTCTAATTCATCAAATTCATCATGTTCCTCTCATCCTCCAGAATCTACAGTACAACCAGCCTTCAATATATAAGGGTTCTACATTCATGGATTCAACTAACCTTGGATTGAAAATATTGGGAACTGTATCTATATTGAACATAGGTAGACTTTTCTCCTTGTCATTATTCCCTAAAGAGCACAGTATTAACTAGGTATGGTGGTATATACCTGTAATCCCAGCACTCAGGTTGTTGAGGCAGGAGGATTACAAATTTGAGTACAGCCTTGGCTATACAGTGAGACTCTGTGTCAAAATAAATAAATAAATAAAACAAGCCGGCCACAGGTGGCTCATGCCTACAATCCTAGCTACTCAGAAGGCAGAGATCAGGACTGTAGTTCAAAGCCAGTCTAGGCAAATAGTTCATGAGACCCTATCTCAAAGAAACCCATCACAAAAAAGGGCTGGTGGAGTGTCTCAAGGTGAAGGCTCTGAGTTCAAGCCTCAGTACTACAAACAAACAAACAAACAAAACAAAATAATATTTACTTCCCAAGTAATTGGGATTGCAGGTGTATGTCACCATACCAAGGCTTTGTTATTGAGATAGGATTTTGATAACTTTTTGCCTGGGACTGGTTTTGAACTGAGATCCCCTTATCTCTTCCGCCCAAGTAGCTGGAATTATAGGTGTGCACCAGTATGCACACCTATAACGAGACATGGTTTTGCCCAGACTAACCTCAAATGCACTATCCAATCCCTCTGCCTCCACCTCCCAAAGGCTAAATTTATAGGCATGTGCCACCATGCCTGGCAATTTCTGTTGTTTATAACCAGAGATATTGGTCCTGCAAGTGATGTAGAGGTAAAAGTGGTACCTACCATGGTGGCACCACAAATTTTTGTCTCCTTCTCTGTGACTTTTGCTGTTTTAGAAATTATAGTAGCTAGGGCTGGCAGAGTGGCTCAAGTAGTAGAGTGCCTGCCTAGTAAGCATGAGGCCCTGAGTTCAAACCCCAATGCTGCCAAAAAAAAAGGAAAAAAAAAAAAAGAGAGAGAGAGAAATGATAGTAGCTGATGTGAGAATTTTTTCACCAGGGACCCAATAAAGACTTCATTAACTGCGAAGTAATGCTGTGCAGGGCTCCGCACGCAGCCAGGCAATGAGACACAAAAGAGATTACAGGAGCATATAGGTCAGTCAGGAGAAGGCACATCAGGACAACACCTCTTGGTACTGAGACTAGAGAGAAGTTACGAGTAAACTACTTCTGTCCTACAAAGGCTCAGACCTCTCAGGGATGAAAGTTTGAGAACATCTGTTACCGCTCTTTAACCCCCCACTTTCTATTCCTATCAGTCTACTTGAAGGAACTTAAGCAAGGAATGCTCTCTCATGTCCATGTGTCTATACCTGTTATTTTTAATGGAATGCCCGCATCAATTTTCCAACTGGGAACTCATATTATCCTTTTTGAAACTTTTTCTGATCCTCAGCGGTTAGACTAAATATCCTTCTTCACAGGTCCCAACATTACATAATGAATTAACATAAGTATACTCTATAAACTTAGCTCTTCCCACTAGACCCTAAGCTTCTAAGTACTAGAAATCACATTTTTCATATTTGTGTTGTTCTCAACAATTAGTACACAACAAGAGTGTATTTTATTTTTTTTTTATTTTTTTTTTTTTGGGTTTTGGTTTTTTACTGTATGCAGATGGATGCTCACTGCTTTTCTGCCCTGAGTAAGGTTCTGAGGTAGGTGAAACAGAGACAAGCAGCTTGCACAGTCCTTCAGGAAGCCTCTGAACAAGTTAGAATAGACACACAGTAATCTGTGAATAAGGTTTTCTCTGCTTCCTCCAGGTCCAGGGCCAGTGTCTCGCACTGGGAACATAGGGTGCTAGCTTCTAAACTGCCTTACCCCTGGGACAAGCAAACATGCTACAAGGAGTGTAATAAATGTCTTTTGAAAGAGTATCTACTCTTTCCTAATTTTTCATTATTAATTATGACATCATCGATTTTAGGTATTTTTGTTTAATTTAGCATCTAATGAATACTACAGTAAGTGCCTTAATTATTTGCTGAGAGTGGTGCCCCATCCTCTCAAAAAGTTCCTATGAGCTGAGTTCACCACTTACTATTTCTGTATTCTTTTCAGCACCTAATGACACTGGACACATGGTAAGTACTCAATAAATACTTGATGAACTGAATTAAAAACACAGTATTAGCACATTAATAAGAGTAACTTATCGTGCCTTACCAATCTAATTAAAAGATCTGGGCTTCTGAATAAGTGCAATTGTACCCATATGGAAAATTTAATGAGAAAAAGAAAAATTACCCAATTGGACAGTTAGCAGCTTTTCTCTTAGCAAGAGTTTCACAAATATTTTATGGATAACATGATCACAGCAAAAGACTCAAGATACATGCCTGTGTATGCTGGATACAAAATTATATATTTAAATGGTCTGTCACAATTATAATTACACTCCCTCCCCAATCCTTAAAAAATCTATAACAGAAGTACAAGACATAATATTTAATAGCAAAGTCAACTAATGCCAAATCAACCCATGTTAAAGATGTATTTAGTTTTCTTTGTATAATACATAACATGGCAGTCATTCACACATTCAGCACACATTTATTAAGTGCCTGTTAACGACAAATTCAATGTTAGGCACTGGGACTACAAAGATAAAGAGAACACAGTTCCTGTGGTGGTGGGGTTCTAGTCCTGCCATGCTGCAATGGTATTTAAGAATATCATGTGAGCTGGTGCTGGTGGCTCACACCTGTAATCCTAAATACTCAGCAGGCAAAGATTAGGAGAATCGTAGCTTGAGACCACAGCAAATAGTTTCTGAGACCCTATCTTACAAATACCCAACACCGAAAAGGGCTGAAAGAATGGCTCAAGTGGTAGAGTGCATGCCTAGCAAGCAGGAGGCCTGAATTCAAACCCCAGTACTGCCTCCCTCCCTGAAGAAAAAAAAAAAAAAGAAAAAGAAAAGCCTGGAATACAGCCCTAGCAGTTTGGACTTTGTTCTATACAAAGATAGTTCTCAGCCCTGGAAAGCTTTAAAAAATATGCTGATGGTCAGCCTTTCCTCAATACAAAAGTAATCTCGGAGGGAAATGACACAGTCATTAAAATTTAGGAGAATCACCTTTACACAACGTGATTCTAATCAACAGTTCAGTCTGAGAACCACTGGGCAATGGGTAACTGTGAGAGATAGTTAAGATCCAAGCTTGATTAAAGACCCTGTTTATAAGCAAGAAATCTAAGCTGATTACCTGTTGAAGCTTATCTTCTAAACTGAGTTAAATACTCAGTTTCTTTAATCTTTCTTTCCCCTTGTCGACAGGGTAAACTCTGAAAATAGGAAAACAACCCATCGATTTCTCATACATTATCTGCTCACTAACTGCACAGTCTGTAACTTTAGCATTTTACCTCTGTGATGATCCATAAACAGCTATTTTAGAAAACAACTATTCAAGCCAAGTTATGGAAACAGCCAAGATGCCCCAGCACTGACGAATGGATTAAGAAAATGTGGTATCTATACACAATGGAATTTTATGCAGCCATGAAGAAGAACGAAATGTTATCATTCGCTGGTAAATGGATGGAATTGGAGAACATCATTCTGAGTGAGGTTAGCCTGGCCCAAAAGACCAAAAATCGTATGTTCTCCCTCATATGTGGACATTAGATCAAGGGCAAACACAACAAGGGGATTGGACTATGAGCACATGATAAAAGCGAGAGCACACAAGGAAGGGGTGAGGATAGGTAAGACACCTAAAAAACTAGCTAGCATTTGTTGCCCTTAACGCAGAGAAACTTAAGCAGACACCTTAAAGCAACTGAGGCCAATAGGAAAAGGGGAACAGGTACTAGAGAAAAGGTTAGATCAAAAAGAATTAACCTAGAAGGTAACACCCACGCACAGGAAATCAATGTGAGTCAATGCCCTGTATAGCTATCCTTATCTCAACCAGCAAAAACCCTTGTTCCTTCCTATTATTGCTTATACTCTCTCTACAACAAAATTAGAAATAAGGGCAAAATAGTTTCTGTTGGGTATTGGGGCAGGGAGAGGGAGGGGGCGGAGTGGGTGGTAAGGGAGGGGATGGGGGCAGGGGGGAGAAATGAACCAAGCCTTGTATGCACATATGAATAATAAAAGAAAAATGAAAGAAAAAAAAAAAAAAGAAAACAACTATTCAATTCGAAGCTGCTTTTCATCCCCACAGTTCAGTGTTTTTGCCTTAGAGAATGCTGCATCCATGTTCAGATTCTGCAAAACTTCTCTTAAACACCAAGAGAATCTAATACTGATTTATACAAAAAAAAAAAAAAAAACCATATTGCTTAGAGTAGAGCAAAATGTGATGTTAAGTATTCATTCTTGTAGTACCTGGAAACGCTACACTACTCTTTGTGCAATAGCTACATGTATTTTACTTATTTTTTAACAAATACTTGCAGAATACTTTACAAATAAAGGAAAACACAAGCATCCCACACAGCAACTCTGAACCACATTAAACAAGAGTCCTGTGGGGGAGGGAGAAAGTCATCAAAGTGATTGAGAATATGACAGCCTGTTGATCCTTCAAAAGCAAGTCTGTTTGCTTAGTGCAAACTCGGGGATACCTTTCAAGAGCCAATTACTCACCATAAGGTTCACTCAAGAAATCTGAACGTTTGTTTATAAGTAAGCAACTATCTTTGTTACCTGCAAAGTTGGCCAAATGTCTTGTTTGTGTGCGGTGTTAGGTCCCTATACGTACTTAAAGGTAAAAAATGTTATCTGAATATTATTTAGGACTTGGCAGGTAGATTTATGTAGTCTCTAATTTCCAGATTAAGTTAATAAAGGCAAAGGCCCACGTCTCAAAGTAAAGGGGTGAAGTGGAGTGGAAGAGTGAGTAGGGCAGAACTCAATAATCAAATTATTAAACTTGAACAAGAGCCAGAAACCTCATGTTTCTTCAGGAAATATGGAAGTAGATTATAGGAGTTTGCTATTCGCTTGAAAGATTCCTATTCAGATAGCAAAAAGATGGATTTCTCAAAAGAAAAACGCAAGCCTAACTCTCCGACACAGGGGTGAGAGATAAAAGCAAGCTGCTTGAGTTTGACGAGCGGGTCGGAAGGAAAGTCAGAGGCCACGGACAGAGGTGACGGGGACACGAAAGGTGGAGGGGGCAGGCACAGGCCATCCGGTGCGGACCTGGCTGCCCGGCTCTTTATGCACCCGAGACCGCATGGGGCCTCGCTCGTCCCGCGCGCATCGGGGGGGGGCTGGGCAAACGCCCCACGGGCCTGGCACCAGGGGGCGCGGGGAGGTCGGGGAGAAGAGGGGTGCACACACCGCTTAGCGCTCACACAGGGTCAGGCTCCGCACTCAGGGATCCCCAGGAAGGAGGCACACTTTGCCTAGCTCTCGCCTCCCGGAGCAAGGAGGGGGTGGGTGGAGCTGAGCCCGGAGCCGCCCCCCGGAGCCGCCCCCGCAGCCCCGGCCCCCGCCCCCCGCCCCGGCTGTCAGCGCCCCCTCCCGCAGCCACTTACCCGCCAACTGCGCGCTCTCGGCCGCGAGGGTGGCGGCGGCGGGGACCCCCGCCTGGGTCATGATCCCAGACGGGGAAAGCAGGGGTATGTGACCGCCCGGACGAATCTCCCCGTCCGCAGCCGCTGCCTGCTCCTCCGGGGCTGGGGGAGCGCGGGCCCAAGCCCTCCTCTCCCCCCGCCCCCGCTGCCTCTTCTTGCGGCCACCGCAGCCGCAGCGAGCCCTAGCCCTCAAGGCCGGAGACCCGGCGGCAGAGCGGCCTCAACTTTCCCAGCCCCCCTCCCCCCGCCCCTCCCCGCCCCTCCCGCGGCCACTGCTCGGCACGCGAACAGCCTACCCTGGGTGCGCCGTGGCCCCGCCCCTGCCCCTCATCATACCAGTCCGGTGTTAGGGAGGCTTCCGTAAGACCCAATCAGAATCGGAGACGCCGTTGTGTTAGGCTAGAGGGCGGGAAGAGGCGGAGAGAAAACCTAGGAGGGAGCGGGCCTGGGGCTGCCCAATGAGGAGGGCCGGACGGGGAGGGGGGCCGGAGGTGTGCAAGTTGGGTTGAAAGAACAGGAAATATTCTTAAAGGTAGAGTGACAGGCAGGAAGGAAAGCCAGTAGGTAAATGGGAAAGAGGTGGGCCTGGTTCCTTAAAGGGGACGCCTTGAGAACCTAGAAAAGAAGATGTTTTCAGAAACTTCTTTTGTATCCTCCTCTCTGTTCTGCTTTTCACGTTTTTCAGTGGGAGTTTGGAAGTCGAAAAAGTAAAGAGGAAGCGGCACAGGAGGCTTTCGGAATTAGACCGCGCTTCTGAGCCTGGAAGGGCGGAAGGCGGGAGGTCCGCTCGGTCAGAAGACGTGGTGGAGAAAGGACGTCTTGGCTTCCCTTTCACTGGAAGATGGTTGTCCAACTGGTGCTGCTCGAGTTCGTGCGCTGTGGACTGGTCGTCCTTTATTTGTAACAAAGCATGATTCCTGCGAACTGGAGATGGCCTTGTTCAGAAATGCCCTGGGGTGTTCCCAGCAGAGGGAAGGGAGCGTGTGGTGTTGGGGGATGGGGTTTGGAACTCTAAACTCGGATTACTAGAGCCCTGTACGCTGGAGGCGTAGGGCCGCGAGTCTTAGAATGGAATCCCGTGGGCCCTCTTAACCCCGAGGTGGGTTTAGAGCCCTGGAACTGGGGTCACAGCTACCTTTTCCTAGTTTCGCTCTGCTTCTCCACCCCTCCCACCCCGAAAAAGGTGCCCTCCACCTAGTGGTGGTGAAAGATTGCCAAGCTCTTCCTCAACCACATATCCATGTAACTTCCAGAAGGTGCATACATAGAAGAGGGGGAATTAACTTGAGCCTGTGTACAGAGAAAGCAGAAATTGCCATTGAGAAATGGGGTAAAGGCCAACAGTAGCTCCCATCTTACACTCGTGCGCGTTTTGAAAAGCTATGATGAAGCAGGTCTTTAAGGTTGCTTTAGAACTATAGCAATTAATAAGCAGTCTGAAATTTAAAAAAATTCTTCCCACCTAGGCAAATGAAGTTTTAATTAGCCTTAGAATGCACTTAACACTCCCAAATCCAAGCTGCAGATGAGACCCTACGAATCAAAACCATAACCAGTAATACTAATACCACCACTTGAAATTGTATAATACTAATATGTTCAACTATAAGAAATGATTTCTACTGTTGTAAGAATATAGGCATTTGGGTTAATACACATCAAACCTAAGGTATACATAATTTCCTAAACTACAGTGCATCAATTTTAAAATTGAACCAAACAAGTAGTTATGATGATCCATAAAACAATTTAAGAGTTCTGTGAATCCCTGTTTAAAAATAGACATTAATAACATTCTGTCATGGTTCGGAAGTGGAAAATAATTGCAATTTGTTTGATAAAGATCAGAATATTAGCTTTTTAATTTACTCTTCATGTTGTAAGTGAAGAGTAAAATCCCAGCCAGGGATCTATCTGTTCATTAGCTTTGCCCATTTAACACTGGTTTACTGCACTAGATATGAGATGATTGACAACATATAACCACACTACAGCTGTTTTCAGGCTAGGTGTTAGGCACTTACAGTGCCTATATGGTGATAAAATACAGTGGCCAAGAGAACTCTGTCTCTAGGTCAAGTCCACTTTTAGACAGAATCTGATCTTCAGTGTTGCTCAAAGATTATTTGCATGCTTTACAAGCTCTTCCTTGCACCCCCCAGTCTCATTTGTGACCTGTTTTCCAGCCTCCAGAGTGCTGGAACTACAGGTGTATATCACCATCATGCCTGGCTCCTTTTCATTTTCTCAACACTGTTGTTCAGACAGTATCGCTAAGTCCAATTTATCAACTATTTTTATGGCATTGTATGTAAGAAATCTCTAACAGGTTGTGTAGATGTTTTAGCTTTATGTTTTCCTTTATATCTAAGGAGCATTTATTAATTTTTCTTGCAGTAGGTCTCACTGTGTTGCCCAAGCTGGTCTCAGACTCTGTGGGTTCAAGCAGTCTTCCTATCTCAGCTACTCAAGTAACTGGGAGTACACAGGCATGTGCTATCATTCCTGGCCATGGTGCATTTTAAATTAATTTTTGTATCGTGTGGAGGTATGGGTCAAAGTTCATACTTTTGTATTGGGAAATCTGATTTGTCCAACACTAATTGTTGACGGGACTATCCTTTCTCCACTAAACTGCACTTGTACCTTGTACAAAACTCAGATGACCCTGAAAGTGCAGATGCAGACTGTTCTGTAGGACTGATCATTTATCTATGTCAACATCATTATCTTTTTGCAGCTTTGTAAGTCATGAAGTACTGTAAGTTTTTCAGTTTTCTTCTTTTGAAAACAGTTTAAACTGCTTTAGGTCCCTTGCATTTCCATATAGACTGAATCTTACCAAGTTAAAAAGAGAAAAGCTTGCTAAAATTTTGACTAGGATCTATAATTTGAGGAGAGGTGACAACTCAATATTAAATCTTCAGTTCTATGAACATATTGTCTCTCTCCACTTGAGTCTGTACTTTCCCCAGCAATGTGTTAGCTTTCTGTGTACATCTTGCATATATTTCAAGTATATCCCTAAATAGGTTTTTTTTTGGGGGGGTGGCACTGGCATTTGAACTTGGGGTCTCACGCTTCCTAAGCAGTCTTACTGCTTGAGCCACTCTACCAGCCCTAAATACTTCGTATTTTCTGTATTATAAATGTTATTTTTTGGGGGGGCTGGGGATCAAATCTGGGACCTTGCTGGGTTCTGTAACTCATCCCTTAAATGTTTTTATTTTTGGTGCTGGAGATTGAACACAGGTCTTTGCACATGGTAGGCAAACGCTCTACCACTGAGCTAAATCCACAACCCTGTTTTTATTTCAATTTCTAATTTTTGCTGGTGAGAACACAATTGATATTTGTGAACCTGCTGCATTTATTAATTTCAATAATAAAGATATCTTAGCATCTTTAAAAAAATTGTTATCTGCAAATACTGTTTTTACTTCTTTCTTCCCAACTCCCTGCTTTTTTTCTCATTGGCTTAGGGCATCTAATACAAAGAGCAGTGACAGCAGTTATCCTTGTCATCTTTCCAACGGTAAGGGTAAAGGATTCATCTCTCACCAGTATGATACAGTAGCTGTAAGCTTGTATAGATAGCCTTTTCATGTTAAGTTCCTTTTTATTCCTCTATTTTTTTTATAAATGTGTTGAATTCATTGTCCAGTACTTTTTCCTACATATATTTAGATAATTTTTTAAGGTTAATATGAATTACACAAATTGACGTTTCAATCATTAAATCAGACTTTCACTCCTAGAACTAATCCTATTTGATCATGACACATCTTTTCAATATATTAGTGGATTTCATTTGCTAAGTTTCTTAAGGATTTGTCTGTCTTTATATTCATGAGGAATCTTGGTTTATAATTTTCTTGTAATGTCTTTGTCTACTTTTGATACCAGTAATGTTCTCATAAAATGGGTTGGGCAATACTCCATTTTCTTGGATATCTAAAATTGGTATTATTTCTTCATTTGATAAAATTCACTATTTAGGCATGAATTTTTGTGGGAAAGAATTTAACTACAAATTCAGTTTCCTACATTTTGTATACATATGTTCACTGTTTCTTTTGAAAACTTACTTATTGAAATAATTCACTTACAACTCAATATTCCATTGAATGGACATTGCGCATTTTCTGTATCCTCATCTGTTGAAGGACATTTGTATTGTTTTATGGAGGGATGGGACTGGGGTTTGAACTCAGGGCTTTGCAGTATCAAAGCAAGCACTCTACCGCTTGAGCCACACCTTCATTTGCTCTGGTTACTTTGGTGATGGGGTCTTGTAAACTATATATATGGACTGGCCTCCAACCGTCATCGCAGCCTCCTCCTAAGTTACAGCACCTGCTTGTTTCTACTCTAAGTAATCCTGCAACAAATATCAATGTACTTTTTTTTGTTACTTTCACAGGCATATATTCCAAGGAGTGAAGTTCTACCATGAATCTAACGTTTGCTAGCCTTTCAAGTAACCTTAGTAATTTGTCCTCCCAAAAAATTTGCTTCATCTAAATTCATCCGAGTTGTTCATAGTATTTTATCATGTATTCTGTAGTAATGTCTCTTCTTTCTGATATTGTCGATTTGTGTCTATTTTTTTGGCCCATCTATCATTTTTTTCAAAATGGCTTTTGCTTGATTTTTCTATTGTTATAAATTTATTGCATTCTATTTCTTTCCTTCTCCCACTTCCCTTAAGGGCTCTCCTTTTTCCAGTTTATGTAAACCGAGCTCCTTTCTTTCACATATGCATTAATTATCTTGTATTTCTGTAGTTACACCACACAGCTTCTGATACAGCATTCCTATTTCCTAATTTCTTGACTGACATAACAATAAGCTGAACACTTGTATATACAAGTTGAAGAATTTGGAAAAGTTCCAAAAAGAATTTGGGAAAGAATTGGGAAACCATCACCACAATGTCATAAAATATTCATCACTTCCCAGTTTACTTCCACCCCGTTTATTATCTTGTGACAAGAATGCTTACCTAAGACATGGCAAACTTTTAAATACATATAGTACTGTTAGCTACAGGCAATGCTGTGCAATAGCATCACAGTGCCCAACCCAGTTAATGTGTAATATATGCATCCAGCACAAGCAGTGGAGTTAGACCAGGCAGGATAAAAATAAAATTCACATAAGACAAGAATCCTGTTGTTAACTACTTATTTATTGGAACTCCACTTACATTACTAATTTCCTTTGTGAACCCTCATTGTATTTTATTTATTTATGCATGTGGTACTTGAACTCAGGGGCCTTCACCTTGAGTCACTCTGCCAGCCCCATTTTTGTGAAGAGTTTTTCTAGATAGGGTCTCACGAACTATTTGCCTGAGCAAATATTTGCCACAATCCTTCTGCGATCTGTGCCTCCTGAGTAGTTAGGATTACAGGCATGAGCCACCGGCTGTGAACCCTATTATCAAAGTATCTCAATGCTTTCCTTATATATAAGGTCTTAAAGCATGAAGTAAATTTTAGTTCTTAATAAAAAAAATTTGAGCTTAAGGCACACATTTATAATTTATTTAAATCTCTTACTGCCTAAAAATCTGATTGCTATTGCTTGTAGCCCAGATCCAACACTTTGAAAATTATATGTGCAATTACCATATTATCTTTTCCCTAGTATTTCCTGTTTCAATTACTTTGGTCCTAGAGTATTTTTTTATTTGCTAATCAGTTACCTGTTAAGGGACATACCTCTTTCTTGTGACCTATCTCTATAGAGATAATTCTCTAAACACATTTATTTTCAATGATCTAACCTTAATTCTAACTTTCCTGGTGGGTATGCATGTTGTAATATGCTGTCTCTTCATCTTCTGTAAATTCACTCAATACATCTTCCTTTGTAAGCTCCAAAGGAACCTTGTACTTTGTATAAAGTACAAAGATATAAAGCACAGTTTTTACTGAAGAACTCCTTTGTGATCAGTGTAAATGGCTGTTAACTGGTGAAAAGAATGCTCCTGGTATGTTTTCATCTTTTAGTTCCTGTACTGAAATAACACTGTCAAGTTTTTCAGTTCCTCATCCACTCAGCTGTTTAAAAAAAATAAAATTTTCCCTCTTCACTCTAATTGTACTTATGTTCCTATTGGTTATTCAGACAGCAAAGGATTTAACCTTTCAAAACTCAGGCAAACTGTTTTGTAACCTGAGTGGATAAAGAGATTTAAAAAGATTATTCCTTTTGTGTACTGAGTCAAACTAAAAAATTTCTCCAAAATTTTGTAAAATTATGCCACCCACCTCAATACAGTACCTGACAAATGAAAACAATGTAATGTTTCCTAGCAGTATTAGGCATCACCAGAGCAGATCCAGTCCCCCCCTTTTTTTGGGAGGGGGGCAACTGGGGTTTGAATTCAGGACTTCCCACTTGCAAAGCAGATGCTCTACCACTTGAGCCATACCTCCAGTCCATTTTGCTCTGGTTGTTTTGGAGATGGGGTCTCGTGAACCGTTTCTCAGGGATGGCCTTAAACTGTTAAGGGGAAGCTAGTAGGTACTGAGTAGTGGTATTAGTTGCACTTATAGGTATTACGTGTTTTAACTAATAAGACAGCATGAAGTCACTTGCACAGGCTAAGTGTAAACAGAGCTCATGGAGATTTGCTTATACAGAACATAAATTGAATAAAGTTCCTAATAAGTTATATTCCTACAGTTGACTACATCAGGAAGATACATTACCAGAAACCAAACTTATGAAGAAAGAGGTTGTGTGTATGTGTGTGCGCGTGCAGGGGGGGAGTGTGGGGGTTTGAACTCAGGGCCTCACACTTACAAGGCAGGCACCATTACCATTTGAGTCACTATGCCAGATCATTTTTGTGTTTGGTATTTTTGAGATAGGGTCTCATGAACTATTTCCTGGGCTAGCCTATAACTGTAATCCTCCTGATTTCTGCCTTCTGAGTACCTATGATTATAGGCAGGAGGCACCAGCAACCTGCAGCAGCTGTTTACTTTTTGGATAGATAGATAAAGGTATGTATATTTGCAATATGCTCTTCAACAGATTAAACTGTGTTATATGGGAGGTCACTCACTCATTTGTCTGACTTGATCTACTGCTAAAATATCACCAGATTTGAGCTAGTCTGCTATTTCTAAATTGTAGCTTGAGGGAGGCAGTGTAGAATGGGTAAGCTACAAGTCTAGGGAAACAAATTATGTACAATGGTGTCAAACTTTTACAATACATAGCTTCTCGGGTATAAATTCTGAACTTACACCTTTTCCATTCCCTTTCATACTCAGTCCTTTTATAGGAATTAAGGCTTTTTTGTTTATATTTGAGCTAATGTTAAATGTTAAAAACAGGTCACTGTAGGGAATATTTCTCTCCAAGTCCCTCCCAAAGCTAAAGGACAATCAAGATTCATGGAGGACTTGTTTTTCACTTTAGTAGAGAGACACCTTCACTTAGGCATGAATTCTACTTAAAATACAATTTTACTTACTTTTTAAAGTTCCATAGACCTTATCTGCCTTGGTCACTACTGTATTTCCAGAACTTAACAGTTACTCAATACATTTGTACAAAAAATTTTAAGTGAAACACATGTAGTACCTGACAGTTTTACAATGCTTCAGGGTAGAAGACTGATAGTGATAGTGACAAGTAGCGTTGAAGATTGTTCAGATCTTTACAATAAAGGACTTTCGATATTGCCAGTATGGTATCTCAAAGATTAGCTAACTAGATAAGCTCCAAAGAAATAAAAACCTTTTAATCAGATATCCTGTTAAAGCTACAGCCATTTAACACAAGCTTTCATTTACTTAGCTCCTTCATGAGCTCAGACATCTTAAGTTTTTGAGGACGGTAAAATAAACAAGGAGCATATAAGTCAATGTTCAGAAACACCAAAATATTCTATCCAATAGTTCATCTTCCCAAATTAGATTTAGGTTTTCATCACAAATTAATTTTTAAAAAGCCATTATTTTTTCAAGATTTAAATTCCTAAACTGTGTAAATAGCAACTGCTTCACATTAACCCTCTCCTCCCACTTATTGCTGGATAAAATTTGATTCTGGAGGATTAAGGCCTCTGTGGAAAGCCAGATGCTACCAGCTAAGTCAGGCAGACCTATGGCGACACCCACATAGTGAGGAACTGAGGCCATGTGAGCAAACAAAAGTTGTTCTCCAGCTCCAATGAAGCCTTCAAGATGATGCAGTCATGGCTGCCAACTAAGACAATGGATAATGATCATCCATTGTTTCTTCAGCAGAATAAGCAAACTCCTAATTAAAACTATTTTGTCTAGAAGTATTAAGCATATGGAATTAATTTCACTAAAGACATTTTTGGGAGGATGGGGTGAAAGGAGGGTCGATGCTAGGGATCAAACCTAGAATCTTGAGCAGGCACTCTATCACTGAGCTACATATCTCCAATCCCTAAGGAAAATCTTTAAAATTAATTTTTTTTTTGGTATTAGAAGACAAACAAGCACAAAGCAATTCTCAAACTCACTGAACTACTAAACTCACTACAAAAAAGAAAAATATCTGAATATCCTTTATACTCAATACATATTACTAATTAGGCAACTGCAGCCTAAAGTGACAGGCATTTTAAACAATTACACTGATAATAAAGCAGGACATCTCCTTGGATCTGTTTTTCTCTCACTGTGATTAAACTACAGATACTGGGCAGTATTTTGATTAAGTTCCAAAAGATCTGATTAGGGTGCCTCAATTACACCTAGACTGTTCTCATGAGTCTTAAACTAGATCTTAAAGTAGTATGAAAGTAAGTAAAACAGTATGGCAACAGTACAAAATGACTACGTATAATTATAGACTGCAGAATTCGGCACAATGCAGGGTTTCCTTTGACATTTATAGACATCACAGATCACTAGCAGAACATCACATAGTTTATTTCAGATGTAACAGCAATGTTAAATTGACAAATTTAATTCTTAACTGCACCAAGTAAACTTAGCCATTTAAGTATTTTTCCCTCCAAAAAACTGAGGGAGCTTTTGTTTTCTACCACCATACACCACGGTTTCCCAATAGTTCTCTGGAGGACTTTCAATTGATGAGTAAACTGCTTTGGAGATACTTCAGAACTCATTTCCCCAAATGAAAACTAATCTGGGCAAGTTACATATTGCACAGATTTCTCTACAGATTCTTTTAGAACCTAAATGCAAATACCATATAGTATAATTTTAACCTATTTGCCCCAAATAAAAACTATCTGTCCTGAAAAATATGATGGATATATCCTGTGATCTTCCAGTTAATAGAGCTGTTTTACCTCAAAGGTATTTTTATCATTCAAAAATAACCAACTCAACTAATTGCTTAACTCATAGGTATATGAACTGGTGCCTAGCTTCTACCTCTTCCACATCTTCCTCCTCTGTAAGTGGATGGAATTATTTAATACAACTTTGATGTAGGACAATTAGTCCATTATACATACTGAGAATTTAGGTTAAGTCATTGACTGGTGTGGAAAAAGAAACTAATGATAGGAAGCCTATGTACTCAATTCAAACTTAATATTTTTTCCCTCTTTAAATAACATGTACTTAAGTTCATGAGGCAGCTATTCGGTTTTCAATAACCGCATTTAGGGATACATTCATAGGACTGCTTAGATAGTCCAGGTGAAATGTTATAGAAATAGAGGCAGTGTCATCTCAGAAAACTCATTCATATATCAAAATCTATTTTGATATTTGGAAGTTTACAAAAAGGCGGACTTTTCAAACTAATTATGTTTTCTGTAACTCAAGCACTCTTCTCTTGGCAAGAGCAAGCTGAAGCTTATCCATGAAGGTAAAGGTGCTTACTGCTAAACTTTTCTTTAAGCTCAGATTTAGACTTTTAAGGAACTGATACCCAAGAAACCAACATGATCTTTCTCCATTTTTACTACCTTAAGATTAGAACCTTATAAACTTGTTTATCCATCACCTTCCTTTTCTGTATTTTTCTTGGCACTCAATTAAGACTGCTGAAGTCTATTTTACTTTATACTTTCACATTCTCAGAAACTTAAGGTTATAAAGTGTACACAAACATTTTGTGAAGTAATTATCATTTAACCTATTCAGAGATGATGAGACTTTTACATTAGAATTTTACATAAAAGGACAAATATTATGACTCAAACTTTCTTTTAAAGTCAAATGAGAACATTTCTTGAACCATCACTACTGACAATCTAAAAATTCTAAATATTAAAGATGGGACAATGGGTAGAAAATGAATTTCAGACATCTCGCATCTTACAAAAAGTTATCAACCTGTCAAAGCTACTCCCTACGTGCCAGAAAATGATCTAGCATAAACTAGACCTGTCAGTAGAGGAGATCACAGTGATATTTGCATCATTAACACTTTATACTTCTACCTTTCCAAGAATAGAAGCAATCTGCTTAACAATTCCTCTTATTCCAAATCCTTAAACTCAATATTGTAGGCACAGAGTGTAAGCAAATCTGGGATGTTCTCCAACAGATAAGCAATAGCATAGCTATTTTATTCTCAAAAATACTGTCTAGATATTCTTTCCTATATAATCAAATGTTCAGTGGCCATATTTTTAACAGCCTGAATTAGTTGATATTAAATGAATTTATTGTGCCAAATGTATATAAGCTTCCTTTTAGGTATTTCTTAATATGTCCAAGAGAAAATACCTGCTTCAGGTTTATTTAGGGATACTGACTTACAAGGACATCAACTCAATTTTTAAGGGTAGACTAACTATTGTTGGACTTACTGAAAGAAAAGGATAGTAGGAAATAATTAAATCACAACAAACTTCTTTAGGTCAGTTAAAGGCCATCTCTCTAGCTGGGATATTAAAAAAAAAAAAATTAATCTCACCAACCCACACTCTAGAAGTTAATGCCTCTAGTAACAATCAATAGCAGGAAAAACAAACCTGCTAACAACCAGCCCACTCATCAGCAAAAAAGCAAATACTCAATTAACTCAAAATACTTAGACCAAAATATAACACTACCTACCTACCAAACTGCCCCACCCATCAGCAAAAGAAAAAACAATTGCTTTAAAAACCTAAATAAGCTTAGTATTTTTTTGTTTTTTTTTTTTACTAAGATAACAAGGTCTAACTCCTGAGAATGCTCAGAAGGACTAAAGGTGGAGTGAAGGCATTGTCTAGGGATTAACATCCCACAAATTAAGTCTTTAAAAACTCAAAAGTACCACAAACACACTAAACTTGTCTATGAATTAGAGAACAGGATATTGCTGCTTCTTTTTATCTTTTCAAATAAACAAATATTTGTAGACTCTGCCCTTCAATGTGAAAGCAGGACATAAAAAAAAAAAAAATCAGCTAAAAAATTTGAAATCATCTGATGCCCAAATATTTGGGACCACATCTTAACTATGAAACTAAACAAATCTACTGTCCTTTCTTCAATCCAACCACCTTACAAAAACAACAAAAAAACCTAAAACAATCCAAACATGATTATTTTTTAAAAGTCTTTGAAAGTATTAAAACTTTTAGAGGAAAGAAAAGAAAAACAAGAACAAAGAGACAGAAAGCTTAAGAAAGAGGGGGCAGGGGGGAATCAACGGGCCTCTCTTTTATTTGGCGACAAGCAAGTGCAAGAAAGTTCATTTATAATTTGTTCAGTTGTCTGTCTTTTGCACATCTGCATTCTGACCAGAAGGGACTTTGAGATTTTTCTGAAGCACATGAGCATCTGCAGGCTCTATCCTCTTATAGTAGTTCTTCTTTGTCTCAATAATCTCAAAGCCAAACTTCCTGTAGAAGTCAATTGCTGACTCATTGCTGATCTGGACGTGCCTAAGATGTAAGAGGGTAACAACAAACAAAATGTAATTTAAAATTTCATCAGTTTTTAAGTCTTTATCACGAATGGCTTCAAACTGGTTGAAATCAGAATATCATGACATCTTTTACATTCTTTACACTACCAGTAGTCAACAAGATTAGTTAATTATATCAGAAAACTATCTGACAATCTTATACTTTTAAACTAATTCTTCCATTGGCCAGGTAGATGATTAAGATTAGGAGGCTCATTAATAGTCCTTAGTCTAACAGTTAACAGACAGGGCTCTTTCATACTTGACTGTAAAAGGAGAAAAGATTCCTGTAATTAAAAATGACTTAAATAACCACAGGGATGAGTCAAAAGCCCTATTATGACTAACAGAAAATATGCTGCATTTTAAAATGAAGAAATTTGAGCATTCTTAATCACTCCTCAAAATAACATTGCATAATTTAGTATCTTTCATCACTACAATGAATTATGAACAAATTCCTGGCTGTGATCTCAGTCTTGGCCCTTAAACTGCAGTTTTGTGAGATCCTAGTATAATCTCAGTTAGGCCATCCCTGATTTTGATTAAACTCTAGTACAAATGAGCAAGTAACTGACAACCCTGAACAAAACACACAAGACTGCAAACAGTATGACATGAGAAAAGATAATATAATGGTATTAGTGATCTTGAACTCTGAACACTTGGGTTGCAATCCAGGTTTTATCTGTATGACTTTGAAGTTCTCAATATGTGTTTTGTCTGAGGTTCCATGACTATTATTAAAATAAAACATCTTAACTATAGCCCACCCTCCATATCCATGGTTTTTGCATCTGTGGATTCAGCCAATCCTGGATTAAAAGTATTCAGGAAAAAAACTACACCTGTACTCAACATGTACACTATTGTTTCCTTATCACTCCTGAAACAATGTAGTATAACAAATACTTACATAGCACTTACATTGCACTGTTATAATAAGTAATCTAAGTTGATTTAAAGTATATGGGAGAAATAAAGAAATGGGCAAGTGAATTAAACAGAACTTCCTCAAAAGAAGAAATTCAAATGGCCAAAAATCACATGAAAAAATGCTCACCATCTCTAGCAATAAAGGAAATGCAAATTAAAACCACACTAAGATTCCACCTCACCCCTGTTAGAATAGCCATCATCAGCAACACCACCACCAACAGGTGTTGGCAAGGATGCGGGGAAAAAGGAACCCTCTTACACTGCTGGTGTGAATGTAAACTAGTACAACCACTCTGGAAAAAAATTTGGAGGCTACTTAAAAAGCTAAATATTGATCTACCATTTGATCCAGCAATACCACTCTCGGGGATATACCCAAAAAACTGTGACACAGGTTACTCCAGAAGCACCTGCACACCCATGTTTATTGCAGCACTATTCACAATAGCCAAATTATGGAAACAGCCAAGATGCCCCACTACTGATGAATGGATCAAGAAAATGTGGTATTTATACACAATGAAATTTTATGCAGCCATGAAGAAGAACGAAATGTTATCGTTCGCTGGTAAATGGGTGGAATTGAAGAACATCATTCTGAGTGAGGTTAGCCTGGCCCAAAAAACCAAAAATCGTATGTTCTCCCTCATATGCGGACATTAGATCAAGGGCAAACACAACAAGGGGATTGGACTTTGAGCACATGATAAAAGCGAGAGCACACAAGGGAGGTGTGAGGATAGATAAGACACCTAAAAAATTAGCTAGCATTTGTTGCCCTCAACGCAGAGAAACTAAAGCAGATACCTTAAAAGCAACTGAGGCCAATAGGAGAAGGGGACCAGGAACTAGAGAAAAGGTTAGATCAAAAAGAATTAACCTAGAAGGTAACACACATGCAGAGGAAATTAATGTGAGTCAACTCCCTGTATAGCTATCCTTATCTCAACCAGCAAAAACCCTTGTTCCTACCTATTATTGCTTATACTCTCTCTTCAACAAAATTAGAGATAAGGGCAAAATAGTTTCTGCCAGGTATTGAGGGGGTGGGGGGGAAAGGGAGGGGGCGGAGTGGGTGATAAGGGAGGGGGTGGGGGCGGGGGGGAGAAATGACCCAACCATTGTATGCACATATGAATAATAAAACAATAAAAATTTTTTAAAAATATATCCTAATAAAAATTCTATAATTAAAAAAAAATAATAAAAAAATTTAAAAAGTATATGGGAGAATATGCTTAGGCCTTATGTAACTAGTATCCCATTTTCTATAGGGATGGAACATTCTCAGATGCTTGTAATCTGTAGAGGGTCCTGAAATCAATCCCCTTCAGATATCAAGGGATAACTATACTTTCATGGCATTTTCAAATATACAGTAAGTGAGCAGTTTCCAAAGTTTTAAATAGTATTTCTACTGACAATTTACTAAACTCTTTAGATAAGAACATTATTTTACTTACAGATAGATGTTGTCAAAAGTGCCATCTTTTTCACAGATGTTTAAAACATGATTTAACATTTTAGTTCCTATTAAGACAAACAACAAGTAAGTAACCTCATAAATCAACCTTTAAATTCCACACCTATTTGTCATCTTTAAGTCCTTATTGAGTCCTAATACAGAATTTATGAGGTATATACTAGACATCCTTACTTTTCCAATTTTTGTTCTCTGTCTATAATAGCTATATATGTTTAAAACTATTAGAAGAGCAACCTTTTTATACAAACACTTCCAGATAGATAAAAAGCAAAATGTGAACAAAAGGGGACAACTTTATACAGGGTTTCCAATTGAATTATATTAATATAGTACTAATTTTCACTTCATTCTATAAAATTCAGTAACCCTTTTCCCAGTATTCCTGAAAGAAATAAGAAGTTGACTTAATAGTTCAAATCAGTAACAATGTACTTATGCTTTTCTGAAGAAGTAAACAAAACAAAACACCCCCCACAATTTTACCTATTCCTAGTCTCCGGTAAGGTGCAAGACATCCTAGTGTCATGATGTAAAGTCTCTTCTGATTCTGTGAATGATCCACCCTGCAGCATACTGCACCTACAGCTATATCATTGAAATAGGCTGCCATGGAAAATATAAAGATACAAAGTTCAGTAGACAAAATAACATATTTTATTTAATCTCCCCCTCCCCTTCTAAAAGACTAAGTTGTTGCTATCAGCATTAAATTTTAATCAGCTATCCTATCATTATCAATGGCCTCAAACCTCTTACACTAAGGTAAGCTTTCTCTGTAATAAAGCTGATCTGTGATAACATATATGTGCACACTAAATAATAAAAAACACTAAGTATTTCCTTTAAAAATTCAAGTATTTTTATCTTGATTTTTCTCAAAACCTAGACCAGCTCTAATTTCCTCACTTGTAAAAACAGTAAACTAAATTACTAACTCATCCACTAATGTTAACAGGTACTGTTGAAGAACACAAATTTTTAAAAGGAAGGAAAAAACCATATTATACCAAGTTTTGCTAGCTCGCCAACCTCCAGCACATCCTTGTAGAACTTGTCATTGTAGCTGACTGGAAAGATGACCTGGTTCAGTCTCTTCAACTGTTTAATATTGTGTGGTGTCACATCTCCCAGCTCGATCCGGCTACTGGAACAAACCAAAATGTACTCAATAATATATAATTAGCTTCATTTGTTAAGATGATCATATTTAAAGGGTACCAAGTTATTTTTCTTAAGATTGACAAGTCCAACCCTTTATTGTGACTTCCTTTATTGTGACTTTATATTCCTAGAAAGATTCCACTTACAAGCAAATTTTACAGGCATTCAACCCAAATTCTATTTAGGGCTTTTGTACACATTTAGGGACAAATATACTAACTTATAACAGCTACTAAGAAGACCAAATTAATAGCTACAATAAATGCCAAAATTTTCCACGTAGTTTTCAGTTCAAAAAATTTAGATATGTGTATATTACTTGGTCAAAAAGACTGATAATACCTAACTTCAGCAAGGCATACACAACTGGTATTCTTATACTATACCTTGCAGATGAGAATGTAAACAGATATATCTCTTGAGAACACTCTAGCACTATGAATACAAAGAAGAAGCCTAAAAAGTACATCTCCTTTGTTCAACTAATCCTACTTCCAGAAATTTATACTAAGAAAATAACTCAAGTCCATGATAATTATGTGCATTCTGTTCATTAAGAACTGTGGTCCAGGAACCACCTACACCAGAATCACAAATAGGGTGCTTCAGCTTTACATTCCTAGATACTTCCAAGACCCTTTCAGAACCAGAAATCTCTTAAAACAAGGGAATCCACATTTTGAAAGATAACAGTTTAAAAATTACTATCAAGAATGTAATAGGAGCATTTCTAAGAAATCACAGGTAATCAAAACAACTGGTTCCATGGAAAAAGGGATTAAAGCTAAAAAGTTTCAGATTCATAAAAAGTTGTTTTGCCTGTAAAAGTATCAAAAAAAGAAATTTTTAACAGCAACCCAATTTTAATATGTCCTATTAACTAAGTCTGATCAAATGGGATAAACTTGAATATAAATCTACACAATTTTTACTGCGAGCACTATTATTAACAGAGTTGCTTATATACATTATTTGCCTTTTTTTGTGTTGCTGGGAAAAACCAGCACCCAGCCTACGTACATATTATTAACACAAATATTGTAATACATTGTTTTGTGAAGAAAAAAGTACACCCTAACTCTGACAATCTGACTTTTGTTTATACAGAAAAAAAATACTTGAAAAGATGTTTTTAAATGTATAGTAGTTTTTAAAACAGTATTTTCTGGAATGTTAAATTTAAGGTAAGCCAGGTGTATCAGTGGCTCATTCCTATAATCCTAGCTACTCAGGAGGGCGAGATCAGGAAGACTGAAGTTCAAAACCAGCCCCGCCAAATAGTTCATTGGACCCTATCTCGAAAAACCCTTCACAAAAATAGGCCTGGTGGAGTGGCTCAAGGTTGAAGGCCCTCAGTTCCAGCCCCAGTACTGAAAAAAGCAAAATAAAATAATTAAAAATCAAAGCAAATAAAACCCAAGGACTAAGGAAAAAAATAAAATTTTAAAGTTAATGTAATTGGTCAGGGGTAAATATGATGCAGTATATTATGCTGTAATTCTTTAAGATGTATCACTCTGCAATGTCAAGTTTGGATAACATTTTGCTTGCTAAGGAATTAGAAGCAAAATTTGAGGAAAGAAATTTTGTTCTATTTTAGACTCTAGCTCCAACATACAAATTATAGTATCAAGTACCCTTTTTAGGCTTAGTTAACTATCACTTAGAACTTCAGCCTTCCTGTCTCAATTTTTAAATTTTCAAGCAATTATTTTATATTAGTGTACGTCTTCTGTTTAAAAATCTCAGCACATGAATCTTCTTAGCAGACACAGGTTTGTTTTTTAATTTCCTTTCCAATTCTAGATTTAAAGTAAAAAATTTTCCTTTGCATTCTAGCCACGAGTAAATAGGGTCTTCTTCTAAGTACTTGAAAACTCTCATGAATTTCCTGTGTAGGATTCTTGCCTTCCTCATAAAATAAAGCACACCCTGATTTTTTTCTTCTTTAAGGCTGAAGTAAATGACACTTTCCCTAAAACTGGGTTTATGAATATCTACTGGGCTCACTTCCCTACTGTCTACCGCTCATATCTTTAAAAAAAAAAAAATCTGCAAATACTGTTACTCTGTAAAATACAGGACTCTTTAAAATAAGGGGATCATGCCTTACCTACACTTTTACCATTGTGCCACTAATGGGTGTGGTGATTCATTTCATACAACTAAAAAAAAAAATCACCCCATTGCATTTTCTGAATGGACTTAGAGGCATGCCCTTCAACCTCACTTTGAATATGTGGAGGCAGAAGTTCTTCCTTGGTCTCTTTACTGAGTTTTCCTTTTTCATAAAAATCTTTTGCTTTTTATTTTCATTTCTTTTCTGTGTATTTCATTCTTTAGTATTTCCTCCATAGGAGGTGTGGAATCTTTTTTGTTCTTCTAATCCAAGCTTTTCATTCTGTTGGGATGGCCCTCTAACTTCAGAGTCGGTTTTTTACTTGCTGCTTCTACAATCCTTTTCTCTCCAGTTCTTGTACTCTGGGATATGATAGTATTTGTCCCAGAGGTGGTCTGTAACCTTCACCTCCTTTGACAGTGCTCTCCACAAGGTGTGGAACAAACCCTGAAACCAACCCAATGTTGCAACACAACTTGCAGCGCCAGTCTCCGCAGATCCCCTAATTACGTTTTTTTTGTTGTTAAGTCCTATTAAACTTTGTATTTTAGAAGTGATTGAAAAATTACATTATGAAGCTTAAATGTAAACAACAATAAAGAGTAACTTAGCTAAGATGTTAAGCTTCTAAATGGTAAGAAGAACTTGAGGCTTTAAAATCTTCAAGAATGATTTCTTGGTGATTACTAATTACTAGGCTTCAAATTTTTTGGTGTTTTGTTTGTTTGTTTGTTTTTTGGCAGCCCTGGAGTTTGAACTCAGGGCCTCAGTCTTGCTAGATAGGCACTCTATTGCTGGAGCCACTCAACCCTTTTTTCATTATGGGTTTTTTGAGATAGGGTCTCTGGAACTATTTGCCTGGAGCTGGCTTCAAATTGCTGTCTTCCTGATCTCTGTCTCCTGAGTTCAAGTGTATTCTTGAAGGATAACGACCAGGTATTTCTCAACTTCTTACATGAAGATAAAAGGTGGTTATATAGCACAGTAAGATAGAATGGGTCTAATAAAAGTTAACTATTAAAACAAAAAAGTTTCCATTAGGATAGACAGAGAAAGCCTAAATACAATAAATAACATTGAATCCTTACTGAATAGGCAGCTTGTCTACAGCCATACCACCCTGAACACTCCTGATTTCATCTGATCTCAGAAGCTAAGCTGGGTCGGGCCTGGTTAGTACTAGATGGGAGAATAGGCAGCTTTTACTTTCCTTGTTTAACTCTTTTTTTAAAAGCCTGTGATGTGTAATATTAACAGTATAAGCCTAAGGGATATGTAGAAATGTCAAGAAAATGACCATATAGTCATGCAACCATAAACAACCAAACAAAAGAACTTTCAATTTAAGTTTTTGTTTTGTTTAACTTCAACATCTCTAATAGTTTTTTGTTGTTTTGGATTTTTTTTTAGTGGTACTGGCACTCTACCACTTAAACCATGCCCAAGTCCTTTTGCTTTTTAGTATAGTTTTTCATATAAGGTTTTGCACTTTTGCCCAAGCCAGCCTTAGGACTATGACCCTTCTGATTCTGCTCCCAAGCAGCTGGGATTACATGCATGAAACACCATTCCCAGGTTGTTTTTTTGCCCTGGCTGGTCTTGAACAGTGATCCTACTATCTTTGCCTCCTGAGTAGCTGAGACTATAGGTGTATAACACCACAAACAGCTGAGAAAATTCAATAGAGCTTTTGAGAATTCTGTGACTATAAATCCTTGTTAGACTGTTTTCCTCACACTTTTCTACAGTTGTATGAAATCAGAATTATTCACTCAAAGCATAAATCAGTTTTTTATTGGTGTACATGAAACTGTACATAGTAAGGGGTTTCATCATAAACCAATGATCTTTTAATAAATATGCAAAGGAGTTTTTTTATACCTACTAGGAAAAGATAAGTATATACAGTACAATTTTCTATTAATAGTACTAAAATAGAGTGGAAGAGACCTTGGGGAAGGTCTTGAAAGATGACTAGGATTTTTTTCTGTGGGAAGGTAGAGAGATACAGTATAAGGAGAAAGTAAAACAATCAAAATAGCAACAATATATAGTAAGTTTGATAAAGATATATAGTGTGCTTGTATGTGTATACAAAGAAGCTGGGTAATGGAGGAGAACCAATTCTACGGGTGGAGCAGACACACACACAAGATACAGACCTTCAAGGATACCTCCCAGTGACCCATTTCCTCTATGTAGGCCCCATCTCCCAAAGAATAAGGAACCTCACAAAACAGTACCACCTTTAGGGACCAAACTCCAGTATGGGCTCTTTTTGATGGATACTTCACATTCAAATCCTAACTTTACCTTCTCTACATAAAATACTTAGATGATCTTAGTCTCACAATGTTATGTTGCCAACTTCCAGATTTTAGCCTAAAGTGCAACTCCAGAGTTCCAAATTCTCACATCTGAAGCATCTCTGGTAGACAGCCTAAAGTAAACATATTGAAAACTGAATTTCTGATCTTCCCCAAATCTGTTTCAGCTGTAGCTTTCCCAATCTCTGTTGAAGGATTCGATCCTTGGCTGTATTCCTCTTTTACCTCCTCTTTGTCCAAATGATATTTCAAGAAAGCTTACACCTGGTTTTCTTTCCTTGTAATCAATCTTCTTGATAGGCTTTCTTCTCTGGATTATGTTGGCCTCAACAAAAGTTTGGAAGTGTTCTTTCTTGCTTTTCTAGCTCTGTCCATGTTTGCTTCAGGAACGTTTCTGTGTATTTTAAAATTTTTTCTACTTTATGTATTTTCAAGTTGTTAGCAGGAACCTAAGAATTTGGGAATGTAATGAGCTGCTGATAACTTGACCCTTTCATAATTTTGAAATATCTCTCCTTTTTGCTGATGATACTCATCTTATTTTGTTCATCATACAAATGTACAGCTTTCATCTAATCAATGTTCTGTCATATATACTTTATAATTTTAACTTCCCTGTATCCTTAGATTCAAAGTATGGCCAGATGACATGGTACACACCTCAAGTCCTGGCTAGTTAGGAGGTAGAGACAGAAGGACTGCTTAAACCTGGAAGTTTGGGCTACTCTGAGCAACACAATGAAACCCCCATCTCTTAGCAAACAAACAGTGTATCTGTATGTACAAAGCATATACTTGAGCCCTATTCCTTTAATGAGACAACCGGAATAACTGTTTCAGTCAAATTTAATGTTAATTACTGATTTAGTTTACTCAAGCACACCAGCTTGCAATTTTCAGTTTGTATCAATTAATAGTTGTTCTTTATTTTCCAGTTTTTTAGGGCTCATTTTCTCTTAGCTTTATTTAACTTTGTCTTTTCAAGAATGTCAAATAAATGGTATCACAAAATATATGCCCTTGTTTGGCTTTTGATTCAGCCTAATGTCTCTGCAATTCACCACATTATTGTACTGGTACTTGTTCATTTCTGCTTGTTATTGAGTAGCTTTCAATTGCATAGGTACACCACGGTTTATCATTTTTCTTTGTTTTTTTCAGTACTGGGAATTAAATCCAGGGCCTTGTGCAGGCGTGTTTTTGGTGATTATGAATAACCTTGATATAAACATTTGTATACAGGTTTGGTGTAAATGTAAGTTTTTATTTCTTTTAGTAAATACCTATGATGAGTGTGAGTACTGTAAGAGGAGGAGAATTCCAGTTCTGCATTCTCACCAACATCTGGCATTATCAACCTTTAAATTTTATTTTAAAATTTTTTAAATAGGTTGTAGTGATATCTTGCTGTAGCTTTAATTTATTATATGCCTTTCAGTAATAAAAACATCTGTTCAAATCTTTTACTGATTTTTTTAAACTGACTTTTCTTAGTTTTGAATACATATATATCATGGGTATGACTTCTGTAAGTTATGCATGTTGCAATGAATTTTCCCCAGCCTGCAGCTTTTTATTTATTTTTTTTGGGGGGGGGGGCTCACTCTACCACTTGACCCCAGCCCCCAACCCTTTAGAAAGCAACCCTTTCTTGCTTTAGTTATTTTTCAGGTAGGTTTTGTTTTTCCCCTGGCTGGCTATAGACCACTATCCCTTCTTTTATGGCCTCTGGTATACCTGGGAGGGACCACAAGAATGTGCCATCCAGTATGGCTTATTGACTAAGATGTGGACTTGCTAACTTTTTTACTTGTGCTGGCTCTGAACTGTGATCTGCCTGATTTCTGCTAGCTGCGATTACAGGCATGTCTCACCACCTCAGCTGGCCTTTTGCATTTCTTAATAGTACTTTTTAAGAGAAGTTTCACATTTTGATAACTGTCTCTTAGAATTATGGTTTTTAGTGTCTTTAGTGTCTTACCCAAGAAATTTTTGCCCAGCAGCTATTTGGGAGGCTCAGATAGGAGGATAATAAGTTCAAGGCCAGCTTGAGTAATTAAGGTGAGACATTGTCTCAAATTTAAAAAGGTCTGGGATGGAATGGTAAAATGAATGCCTAGCATTTGGGCGATTTGTAAGGCCTTAGGTTCAATCACCAATACCTTAGGGTTTGGGGGAGGAACAAAACATTGCCTAATTCAAGGTCACAAAGACTTTGGTTTTCTTTTACAAGCTTTCAACTTAGATGTATGATAGCCTTCTTAAGGTATAATAGATGTACCATAAAATTCACCTGATTTAAGTGCTAAATTCAACGATTTTTTTGACTATTTCTAAAGATGTACAACTATCACCTCAATTTAGCTTTAAAACATTCCCACCAGACCCAAAATTGTTTATACTGCAATCCTTTTGTTAACCCCAGCCAGTCAAAATTTACTTTCTCTTTCTACAGATTTGCCCTTTTTGGATATCTCATATACATGAAATCACATAATAATGTGATCCTTCCCACTAGTATTCTTTCATGTAGCATGTTTTCAAGGTTTCCCAGGTTCTTTTGTTGCTGAATATCAGTATTTCATTATGATATAGATAAATAAGATGTAGGATTACAGTGCTGTATGGCAATTTAAAAAAAAGCAAAACTAAACTAAACTGCATGAAATGGCTCCCAAAGGATGAAAATGTCCTAATCCAAAGTACACTGCATAAATTGTTTTACATGGATGAAGTACCTTTTAGATGTAAAATATGTGAAGATTATCCAGATGGATCCAATGTAATCACAGAAGTCCTTAAGAACTAGAGTAATGTGGCAATAGGAAGATACAAGAGTTTTCATGACACTCCATACACCAACTTTGAAGATGGGGAGGAGTGAAGAATGAGATAAAGAATGAGCTAAAGAATACAGACGCATTGTAAGAACCTGGAAATGGACTCTCCCCTAGAAACTCTAGAATAAACAGAGTTCTGTTGTATTACTTTCATAGGGCTGGTTTAACAAATGACCACAAATCAGTGGATTAAAGCAACAGAAACACCACTCAGGAGGTTAGACGTCTGAAAACAGGCTATCAATAGGTTCATGGCCTCTAGGTAAGAATCCCTCGTTTTCTTTTAGCCTCTGGTTGCCCTAGGCATTTCTTGGCTTGTAGCGTTCAAACTCTAATCTCTGCTCTACTTTTATGTGGTCTTGTGTTCTCTGCAGCATGGACTCTGTCCCACTATGTCCTCTCAGAAGGTTACTGGTTATTGGATTTAGGATCCTCTCTAATCCAGTATGACCACTATTTCATTTCCAAAGACTCTGTCTCTAAACAAGGTCATATGCTGAGATTCTAGGTCGTCATCAGTTTTTTTGCATACTATTTAAATTACTATACTTGCCAACACTTTTAAGTCCAGTGACATCCATTTCAGACATTTATATCAAGAACAGCAATGGACGTGTGTTATTTAAGCCATGAAGTTTGTAGTAATTGTTCCAGTAGTAATAGAATAGCAATACATCACTAGACTACTATTTGCCATGGTGGCTGCATCATTTACATTTCCAGCAGTAATGTATTATTAGGGAGTTCCCAAGTGAAAAGTTCCACCTTAGAACCTTTTCTTTTGTAATTAAGCTTATTATGTATGCTATCCAGTTTAACACTCACTTAAATTATAGTAGTCCTCCCTTATCTGGGGTTTTGTTTTCTAGAGTTTGTTTTCCTACAGCCTGAAAATTAAGTGGAAAATTCCAGAAAAAGACAATCCACAGGTTTTAAACTAAACAATATTCTAAACAGCAAGCCAAATCCTTTTGGTTTCCCACTCAAGGCCCACCTGGGCCATGAACCATCCTCTGGTCCAGTGTACCTGCACTGTATATGGTACCTACCTGTAGTAGCCATCTTGGTTATGCAGTGATTGTAATCAAGTAACTCTTAATTAATTGCTTAATGCCTATGTCATTCACCTCAACTTTATTTCATCACATAGGTACTGTATAATCTCATATCGGAAGGATACAGTACAATAGGACATTTTGAGAAACCACATTCACATTTTATTACAGTATGTTAAAACTCTTCTATCTTACTGTTATTGTTACTAGTGTCTTACTGTGCCTAATTTGTAAGTTAAACTTCATTAGAGATTTGTATGTATAGGAAAAGAGTATGTATAGGATTCAGTATTCTCTGGCTTCAGGCCATCCACTCAAGGACTCCTAACTATTCCCCAAGAATAAAGAAACTATTTTTGGTAAAATTCCCACTGCATGTGTACAATTCTAAATCTGGGAATACTGTGAGGGAAATAGAGGCTGAAGATAGGCATAAAGAAATGGAGTATGTCCCTGGAAAAATTATGCTACATGATCAGAGCTGATTTTACTTTGGTATACTGTATGTTGATTTATGAATGACACAAACTAATAGAGCAGCTGTGGCTCAAATTTAGTATTGTTTGACCCAGAAACATGTTTTGTTTTTTTTTTTTTTGGACCAGTACAGTGATTGCCAGCTTACTTCTAGTAAATTTAACAATGTAGACTGCCTTCATTTATCACTAGTTTGACTTCTCTGTGGATAAGCCTCAAGTTGTAGGTGTCAAAGTTAAATCAGCCAAGTGACCCACTGTTTTTCTTTGACTTTTACAACCCTAAATATAGAAACTGAAGACAGCAATTACAAGAACTACATTATTCTTTGCTCAATAATTTCATGTGACATGCTATCTTCTTTTGATTTTCAAATCTATAATCATCCCAGGTCACCTTCATATATGTTTTTAGACTCAGGATTTAAAAGTGGGACAGACTTTGACAGAAACAACAGCCAATTGCAAAAGTACCCACAGATAATTGTACTAAGCCCTATAAGATGCTGCTAGTTGCCTGCCTCTTTATACAGCCCATCAACTATCAACTGTGTCAGCACAAAACTAATCTTTTTTTTAGTTGTATCTTACATACATTTGAGCTTTCAACATGGAAGTGAGAAACATTTACTCACGGCTTACAAAACAAGCCATGTCATAAAATGAAGAGACTCATATCTCAGACAAGAAGTACTGTTTTGGCCAGGTACAGTGGCTTATGCCATAGCTACTGAGAGGCAGAGATCAGGACAACCATGGTTTGAGGCCAGCCAGGGCAGAAAGTTAGTAAGACCCTATCTCAAAAACAAGGCAAGTTATGGTGGCATGTGCCTAATATCCCAGCCATACAGGAGGCATAGACAGGAGGATTGTGGTCTGAGGACTGCCCAAGCAAAAACCAAGACTTTATATGAAAAATAACCTAAAGAGAAAAAAGGGCTGGTGGTGTGGCTCACATGGTAAGGCACTTGCCTAGCAAACACAAAGCCCTGAGTTCAAACACCTGTCCTCTCCCCCAAAAAGGCAGCACCTTATCTTAGTCCATCTTCAGCAACAGTAACACAATACCATAGACTGGATAAATTTATAAACAACAGAACTTTACATGTGACTCACAGTTCAATGGCACACATCTTGCTAAAGTCTTCTTATTGCATCATAAAATGGTGAAAAGGGGTGAGAGAAAATGGGACCCAATTTACCCCCTTTATAATGGACTTATTTCTGTGACAAAGGTCTTATCACAGAAAGTAGAGTCCCCTATAATAGGTAGACTTTTACCTATTAAAACTGTTACAATGGCAACTAATTTTTCAACTAAGTTTGATGAGGACCTTCACATTACAGCAAACATTGTATGTTTTGAATTATTAAAGGTAATAATGCCAGTCATGTCCATAGGTGCAAAAACGAATTTAATGGCAATTTTCTGAAAGGCCACAAGATGGAGGTAGGACTCCACAAAAGTAGATTCCATATAAAATGTGACTTTTTAAAGTTATATAGCAAAAACTGAAAATAAAATAAAAAGCTTTTATTTTCAATGGATACGGCATACCTTGGCATAGAATCTTAACTACTTAGTCCCTTCTTGTGTAGTTTCATCTGGAAGAGGGCCTTTAGAAACCATTGGGTCTATTCTGCTTTTATTTTACAGATGATAAAAGCCTGAGACAAATGTGCTCGTAGCTACAATTATCAATAAAGCTGAAATCAGATCTTTGTTCAATAACTCCCATTGTAGTGCAAGATCAGCCATACTGCATTCTCTTAAAAGAGTCATCTTCACTCCCCAGGGTGTGTGTGTGTGTGTGTGTTGATATGTACTGATAAAGGTGTATTTGCATGAAACTCAAAAGCATTTTTTAGCAAGGATCAGTCTGATTAAAAACTTTCCAGAAGTTAGAGGGTAGGTAATTTTTCTTAGTAGTAATCTAGTGCTAAACTTTTCCCTTTAGTATAGTACATGAACAAAAGACTTCTCTAGAGAATAAATTCCTTCAACCTAAAAGCCTAAAGGATTTATCAAAGCATAGCTTAAATATTAACTCATGAGGCTTTTATCCCAGAGATTTCAACCTCATGTGAAATATATTGTTTCTGCCCTCCAAGACTCAACATCTCTGCACTGCTTCAAGCAGTTATTTTTATACTTTTATCTTTTCTACTAAATTATAAGATGTAGAGAAGGCCCTCACATATTTCAAGTAATTACTTAATTACTTTCAATAATTTCAGATGGGCTTTCTCATTTCATCTAGATTTTGGAGTAGCATTTCTCAATTTCAGTACTATTTACATTTGGAGTGGGAATAATTCTTGTTGGGGGAGGAAGAGAGGGATGAAGGATGTTTACCAGCATCCCTAGTCTCTACCCACTAGGTATCAAAACTCTCCCATTACTGAGTGAAAAAAATTTCCACATTTACCACTAATTGGAAAGGCATGGAGGGGTGCTGGGAAGTATGCCTATGGTTGAGTCACTGCTCTGAAGGTTTAGCAAGGCATCAACAAAAAAGTGGTGGTAAAGTGGACCAGCTCTCTAAAAAATTTCACCATTTGGTTGGTTACTAATAAAGTACACACAACTCGAGGACATAATCTATTCAAATTACTGTCAAAATTTCTTCCATTCCCATTCTCACATTCAGTTAGGAGAGTTCCTTCAAAGAGGTGGCTTTTCCTTTTACTATCATGTAAATGTTAATGTTTCTATTTCCAAATTTTAGGCTTCAAGCATATTATTTCTGATTATTTATTGGTGATCTCCATAGTTTCTGTCTGCTTATTGGTGATCTCCATAGTTATCTAAAATTCAATTTACTCAAAATTGACCACATCATCTTTCGTAGTGTCTACTTCATCCAATATACAAATTCAGCTTTGATGTATTCTTATGTGCTTTTTAGATATCCAGTATCTCCCCAAATGGTTCATGTGTTGAAGGCTTGGTCCTCAGCTGGTGGCACTATTGAGATTAATGGATCAAGAGAAAACTAACTTTATCAATGGGCCAATCCATTGATGAGTTCACATTCAATGGGTGTTAGAAAGTAAGGCCTGGTTGGAAGCAGGTCACTGGGGGGGTCGGGGGGAGGGTACCTTCAAAATGTATTTCTAGTCCCTGCCCCTTCCTGTGTTTGTCTGCTTCCTGGCTACCATGAGGTGAGCAGCCTCCTTTGCCACATGCTTCAACGACCATGATGTCCTGCCTCACAACAGGCCCAATGAACCAAGCTAACCACGGACAGAAACCTCTGAAACCATGAGTCAAAACCACACAAAACAAAAACTTTTCCTTTTGAATTGTTTACATAAGGTATTTTGTCACAGCGACAAAAAACACGTTTTGTCCTATTTTAATCCCTATCAGTTCTGCTTCCAACTGTCTCCACTGCCTGTTTCTATACCCTTTCTCTTAGCATGATGGTTCAGGCCATCATTTCAGCTTGAATTCTAATAAGTCTAATGACAAAGCCAAGGAGATAATGCCATCACAATGTAATCAGAATAATCTTTCTACAACACCCACCTAATGACTACTTCTCTGCTTAAAATCTTTCAATTGCTATACATATCCTACCAACTGAAATGTATTTAACATTGCACACATACAGAGCCCTTCATCACCTAGCTATGGTCACTCATTTAGTTTACCCCACTGACGATGATGGTGATTTTTTTTGCCATACAAAACTACTTTAAAAATCCCAGAACTGGAGTCTGAACTCAGGGCCTTGAATGCTTGCTAGGCTGTGGATCTACCACTTGAACCATGCCCCCAGCGCTTTGTGTTTTATTTTTATTATGCTGGGCTGGCCTAGACAATGATCCTCCCATTTCTGCTTCCTGCACAGCTGGGATGGCAGGTGAGCACCTGCTAACTTTTTGCCTGGGCTGGCCTAAAATCAAGATCCTCCCAAATTCCACCTCCCAAGTAGCTAGAATTAAAGACATGAGCACCACACACAGCCTCCTTGGCTAGCTTCTGTACCAATTTTTTCATTAATAGATTATGGACGCCACAACATTGTTACAGAGAGTAAAGATTAAGAGTCATGAAGAAGACAGGCAGAGTAACAAAATAAGAAAGTACTTTAAAGAAAAAAATTCAAATATTAACTCCAAGGTTTCATTTTTTGTTACTTTACAGAGAGGGGCAGTGCAGACAAAGACTAGAAATGCCAAACATGTGACATGTATAGAAGTCATACAAGGTATTAGTAACACCTCTTATTGTAGTCTGAAAACTCAAAGATATCAACCACTTAGATTAGAATTTGCCTGTGATTTAAAATCTCTGGCCACTCTTTTCAAGATCAAGCCATTCCTTTTAAAGACAATGAAACAAAGCTCAGACTTCAAGAAACTTAGAAGTAATACTACTGCTAGCTATCATTTAGCACAATGAACTAAAACTTGGTTGCTTTTAGTTAATGCTGTTTGTATCACAGTAAGCTTCTGTTCTTAAGATAAATAAGCCATATAGATTAAAAGGGGAACAATGCAAATATACCTTAAATTTTCTTTCAAATGATCTGGGTCTTAACTGACATCACTCTGACAATATTTACTAATCTGAATGTCTTAACCCATTATCTCAAGAGCATTATCTTTGATTGTTTTGTAATCTGACGTTCAGGCAACCAATATCCCAATTAAAAACAAGTAATTACACAAATAGGCTAAATGACAAAGATACATATAAATGACCACTGAAGGTGGAAAATGTCTAACTTCACTAAATAACAAATTTTTTTTAAAAAGGGAAAAATGCATTTATCATCTAGTCAGCAAAGTAAAAGGCTATACATGAGTATGTACTTAAAACGAATGTGTAAGGAAGCTACTAGCTATTTGTATCATTTCACAAACGTTCAAGTGTACACAGCACATCCCAGATGAAAATTTATACAACTTTTGACTGAGATGGTAGCCACTACCTTCCTCCATTTTCTTACAGTTTTTCAAATTTCCCTTTCAGATTCTGCCCGTGGAAAAAGAAGGGCACTCTAATACACCGCTGACAGTATAAATTGGAAGTCAACTGGTAACAAGTATAGGAGCTTAAAAAAAAAAAAAAAATGCCAGTACCTTTTCACTTAAAAAAAACTCACACCTCAGAAATAATATATTAAGATTATATGTAGTTACTTGAAAGACTTTTTTTCCAAAACCAAATGCTTAAATCCCAGTTGTTGGGTTTTTTTTTAATATAGCATACTTCAATTCAGATGCTAATATTTCCAGGAAATATTGATACATATTTACATTTCAAATATACTTCAAATTGTCCAATAACCAACTTTTTAAATTAAACTTTAAAGTTCAATTACTTAACAATACAAGGCCCATTTCAACTGCACAATAGCCAACTGGACAAGACAAATATTTCGCCAGTAAGTTAAGCACTAAATTAATTTTAGTAATTGATAGAAAGAAGAAGGCAGAAAGTAGGGCTGGGTGATAGTACCATTATATAATTTTGTAGCTTTAAACTACAATCCATTTACATTATGGAAAGAATGTTTCTACTGGTCTACAGGCCATGTTATTTAAAGAAAAAAAAAAGATGAAGGAAAAGCATTTGGGTAATTAAGTACTTCTCTTCAAATGTCAAAGTTGACAGCCATAACTAATCCACAGAAGGATATCCACAGGATGAAATAGCAAAGTGAAATTTAACATAGCTATGAGGTTGGTCTGGCAAAAACACCAAGTTTGAAAAATAATGCTTTATAAGACTTTGAAGAGATTTTTAATTGACTATAAGTTACTGTGCAATAATATAAAATTAATTTGGTCATAAATTGCAGTAACAGAAACACATAATTTATACCGATCACAATAGTAGTCCCGATTTCCCACTCTGCTGATTACAAATGCAGAAATATTAAACAGTGGTCAAAATGTTTGAAATTACGATAAATAGGGAATATATATCTTGATGAAATAGATGAGTGCTCAGTCTGAATGACAGTGAAATAGTCTAATACAGAAATTCTTGATTACACTTTGTTCAGAGCTTTACTAACAGTCACCCACATTTCAGAAAAGAAATCACTCCACTGATGGCAACACAGCACAAGTCACTGATGTACACACCAGGATAGGTAGCTGATATATTTTCTAAATTATACAATGACTATTTACAGATATATGCAAATAAATGACCTTCTTACACTTTAAAGTGTAATTGTACCTGGTCATTACATTCTGGAATAGATCTTATTATAATTAATTTTCAGTTTATTTCTCCTTTCTTTTAGGACATTGCATTGACTTTTAAAAATTGTGTTGCATGTAAATTTTTCTTTATTCGTTTATTCACATGTGCATACATTGTTTGGGTCATTTCTCCCACCCACCCCCCCCCCCCGCCTGCATATAGATTTTTTTATATGAATTCATCTCAACATAGCAAAGGAGACATTACAAAGTATTTGTTAAAATTCAGCATTTAACCAACAATCCACAAATTATTAGTTTTACAGAAACGAGGAGTGTGAATTGCAGGTATATAAAATTTGTCAAAGCTACTTCAGGCTTTTGTTTGGCTGACAAAAAACAGCAGTATCATATTTAAAAAAGAATTTTACTGACATAGCAGCCAGGCACAGTGGTCATCTCAGTTACTTGGATTGCTATGACAAGAGGACTGTTTTGGCAACAAAGTGAGACCCTGCCTTAAAAAATCCAAAGATACATATGGAAGACATCACAGACCTTGTTTACAATTCAACATTTTACATGTATGGCCTAGTAATCAACAAAGATACAGAGTTATTTCCAGCACTTGAGAAGATGTCCTATGCCCCTCCCCAGTCCATAGGCCCTCAGAGGTAATCATTATTCTGAATTCTTTAGCATGGTTTCATTTCTGACTACACAATCTATTACTTTATTTTCTAGTAATTTTTGGTCAAAGTGGCTCCCTTTAATGTTTCAATTAGTAATGGACATGGTTCTATATATTAGTTCTACCTACTTTCCCAATTTTACTTTGGCAACATGCATTCGTATCCCTTTTAAAGACACTCTTATTAGAACTAATTTGGACCTCTTTACTATAATTGAAGAGAAAATGGCTTTAGTTTTACTATTACTCTGATGACTAATTACATTGCCACCCCAGTCTTGGCTGTCTATGGCATTCTTCTTGCTTGAATGTCATCTTCCCTAGAGAGGAATAAGAGATATAAATAATCAGCTTACCATCCACAAATTCAAGCCACAATGTCCTTGGTTACTAAAAAACATCACTTCATTTAAATGGAGTAATATCTCTAATATATCTCACATTTCCAGACATGTATATAAACACATGCAGTATTTAGTAACTGGAAATTTATCTACTATGAAGGAAAGGCAAATACATGTCAATACAATGGAATGTTCTACTGCAACTATTAATAAAAATACTAAAAGTATGAGGGAAAACCAGGTAAGTTTTAAGAGCTTAAAGAGGCACTAATGTTCAACATTTAAATAGATTGATTTGGAGATGGGGATTCTGCAGGTTCGAATTTCAGATATTCTATTCAACTTACTGTCCAGTTAGTGCAATATATTATAAAACACTTAGCAAACCATGGAACAGGACCAGTCTTCCAGAGGACTTTCCAAATCAAGAATCAGGAGACTGACCACATTGTGACTGGTGATACAAGTTCTGGAACTCAAGAACTTTTAATATCTTTTTAACGCCTTTATCTCAAAAATACCCAACACAAAAAACAGCTGTTAGAGTGGCTCAAGTGGTGAAGTACTTGCCTAGCAAGTGAGGCCCTGAGTTCAAACCCCAGTTAACACCAAAAAAGCAAACAAACAAACAAAAAAAATCTAAGAAGCAAAAATAAAATAAAAACCCCATCTTACCTGAGAGTTAAGCGGAGAATTCAATATTCTATGAAATCATCTTAAAACTGTTCGGTCAAGAACAGAATTCTAAGCTACTGATCATACATAGTAAGAACTATAACTGAAGCCTCAATTTCATGCATGGATGCTGGCGTAAGGTTTAGATTCTGCAACTCTTAAAAAGTTTTATTTGACTACTAACTATTTGTAGGGATCTGCCTACAAATGTTTCATGAGTGTACTAATTCAAAGTAGATAGTAAATAGAATTGTTTGGCCCCATTTCTATTGCCAAGTATCAGAAAGAACAGTACACCCTACGGCGACTGAGCTAGATCAAAGATTTTGGAACTAAACATTCAGAATGTTCTTGGAGTCCACCTTTCTAAAACCATCACATAGTTTCAACCCTGGGGACTCTTCAGCCTCATTTTTATTGTTTTAACAGAACATGAGTGTATGGCAACTAGGATACAAAAAATGAACAGAGACAGCATCCATACCTAAGGATTACCATTTACCAGAAAAACAAGACTTCGCAAATATGTTGGATCACATATAAAATAATCAAATTTCTGTATCAGATTCAAGTGAAGCAAATATTTCCAAGACTTTCAACATTGAAATGAATATCCAATAGTTAAAATTAGTTAAAATCACAGTGAGAAAATATATTACAGATCTAAAAGCAAATCAAACATTCTCGGAATCTGCTGCAACTACAAACAGACACACGGAGATAATCTTTAGACCCTTATTTTAGGCAGTATGACATTGCCTGGAAAAGTGATTTAACTTCACTCTCAAAAGAGTTCGACCAGCTTCACTAACTTAAATCAGTTACAAGTCTTAACCGACTTACGGTAACAGGAAAAACTCGGGCATTTCCTACCGAGTCCAACATTTATAAGCTCCCACTTCTTTCCCTATTGTTAAAACACTACATAAACGAATGCCAAGGAGACATTTTATTCACACGGAAACAGTTATACTAAAACTATTCCTAATCTTATCCAAGAGGGAAACCGAGAGATCAAAGCCTAACTTCGCCAGTCAACTGCAGAAGGCGTAGTAACTCAGAACCCCCGGCAACCCAAACTCCTAGAGCAATAGCTCCACCTACTGACCCCGCAGGACTTCCTTAAACATTTTGGCACCCCAAGTCCACACAGCTCGCGCTCACTCCCCCTCCTCCACTCGTTCTGACCCAACCCTAATCTAGTTGACTCACCAGCTCCTAATACTCATCCCTGTGCATAAAGAGCAAGTCCTCCCCGCCAAAAAAAGGTTCTGCACGGCCCGCAAGTGTGAATAAAACGGAGTCTGGATGTGAACAAGAGGAACCCGGACACCGTGTGGGCCGGGAGCAGGGTGCCCTAGGCGCCTCACAATAGCTTCCCCGGCTCCCCACTGAGCCCACACTCGTCCGGCGGGCCCCAACCCTGGCCTCCCCACCCCCTGCCCGCGCCGGCTCCTCCGCCCGCCAACAGCCTCGCCTCGCCTCCGCCCCCTCCGGGCGCCGAACACCCTCCGCCGGGTCTTCGTCCCGGGCCTCTCTCCACACATCCCTCTACCCTGCCCCTGGGCCCGGCCCGGCTGCCCTTCCTCACCCTTTCATCTTCCCCGCCTGTTGAGGCCGTCGTTACCACCGCTCTCGAAGCCGTCGTCCCCGCCGCCCCGAGCTCTCCGCGCCCTCAGCTCAGGCCACTCTACCCCACAAGCCCGCCTCCTCGCCGCGAGAAAGAGCTGAGTGAGTGACGGAGGCCGCGGATACCCAGCACTGCCCTGAGTATCGGAAGGGGGCGGAGAGGGCTCCCGCCGCCGCGCTGCTGCTGCTGCTGCCGCTCCTCCACACGTGCACACGGTGCACTCGGCTCCCGCCCGCCGCCGCAGCCAGCCAGACCCGCCGCCGCGCTGTGACCTTTCACCCCGCCCCCTCTGCGCGCCGGCGCGTCCGCCGCCTCTTGCGCAGCCGCACTGCGCGCCTCACGCACACCCCCCCCACCCCCACCCCCCACCTCACTATTGAACCTCCATCTTTCCCCAGGGTTGTGCCTACGATCGTCACGCTCCTCCTCCCACCCATTACGACACAACTTGTGTGGCTTGCTTGGTAGGCCCTGGCGGTAAAATCCGGATTTTTCCACCCTTCCTGCTTTCCCACATCAGCAAACACAATCTCTTCCCGCCACCTTCTTTCCAGTCTGTAGTCTGGAGTGACCTTCAGTCGCTCGTCTCCTAATAAGGTTTTATAAAATCGATTCTTCTACATACAAAGAAGCCCGTGGAAAACTCATGTGATTTTAAAGCAAACGTAATTAACAGTCGGCCGGATAACTTGGCTACCCTCCAGCACGCCTCAAGTTTTGAAATCACGTGATTGGCCTAAGCTTTACAGCCTGGGATTTTACCGGTGGGCCCCACAGGGACGGAACTCCATCGCCATTTCCGGTCCCTACATTGTGGCTCGAACGTCACTTCCTTAGCAATGCACTTTAACCCTTGCCATCCTCGCCTTCTGCACTGCAGCTTTACCACACAGACTTTGTTGTTGGTTTTTTTTTTTTATCACGTTTGCTTTCTTCTTTAATAGTAAAATAACATTCAAGCGATGTACAATAATTCAAGCCTCTGAGACCCAGCGCGCCTGGGCGGGGGAGGCAGGGCGGAGCTTTGGGTGTCACGTGACTGGCCAGCCCGCCCCGCCCCCCTGCTGCTGAAGACTTCCCCTCCCTCAGTGACAGACTCTCTGGGTCCCTGGTCTGTACTGTTTCTGCACCTCGCGCCTCCGCAGGTGAGCGGCAACCGGTAACTGGCGACTGGTGGGGATCCAAGAGGGGTAGGAGGAGATAGAGAAGGGAGAGGGTGAACCGTGGCCTTTGCTGCTTCGGGCTTCTCCGCTGTCACTCTGCGCTGGCAAGGAGCTCATTTATTTCTACAGATATCCTGACCCCCCCGACCCCTCACTGTGATCGCCCCTCTACATGGGGCTTGAGATGTCCACCTTCCCGGGGTTGAGAGTGAGTGCGGCCATTATGGTTTCCTATCTGGAGACTTTGGGGCTTCATGTAGTATATCATTGCTTCAACCATTCCTCGGGGTCTGCAACAGCCGCCAAGTCCCATTCCCCAAAGCTCAGTTCTTTGGCAAGGCCTTCACCTGGTGAGCAGGAAGGTAGGAAAAACCCTGGAGGCAGAGGCGTCTCCAGTGAGACAGGCTTGGGAGGGAATGTCACTAATACGGCCCTCACTGCAGTCACTGGAAAGCTTCGCTGCGAATGTGCTTTCTCAGTGATCATAAGGGTTTTATCTGACATCCTTGCAGGAGAGGTTCTGTGAGTATTCACATGCTTCGGGTGGGGTCGAATGGTAAAAGCAAGGCTTACGCTTTTTTCTTCCCTAAGAGAGAGGACGGTTAAAGGACTAAAAACACTGTCTTCAGAACGGGGGTGTTGGTAATGCGACAGTCTCATCGAATGGGGAGGCGTTGAAAGATGGTGTGGCCATGTTGTGGGTCTGCAGGAGGCCCAGGCTAGCTTGTGGAAAAGTGACTAGGTTTTCCTGAAAGGGAAATAATCCCTTGGAATCTGAACGGGCTGGAAATTAAACCAAATTTATTTGACCATAGCTTAAAGGCAAAGAGATTAAGTCTAGATTCTGCATACTTTGATATTTTCTGCCTTTGGCTTCCTTCTGCTTTTTCTCCCTGAAAAATCCTACTTAATTTGCCGCCCACAATGAATTCTGTGACCAGCTTTGCAGCAAATTTGTTAGGTAACATTCGTGTTCCTCCTTAGCTTTTCCCTTTTGTAAAACTCTAGGTGACCTCTTCTGATGTTGGTGGATGGTATTTTGTGAAAAAACAGAAATTGTTTTGCCTTACCCAGTGTACTCCCATTTTATATGTAAAGTAGTAGCCAATGTTTTAACTCCAAACAATGTTCTGGAAAGAATGTTTTTCAGTCTGGGGCTAAACTCTTTTATTTGTGCTGCAAACTTAGAAAGTTCCTTGTTTCTTTCAAGTTGAAAGGTGTCACAAAATTGAAATTTGATTTATAAAATTTGAATTGTACCCCTTCTTAATATGAAAAAACCTTTTTCTCAGTTAAATTTCATAGTCTTCTAACCAATGTAATTGAAGAATATTAAAAAGTCAGCTGAAAATGAGGAAGTAAGAGCATTACCTTTGAGTAATGGGTAAGACTGACTTATTTTTGTTAGTTTCTGTGTATTCCAAATTCTGTACAATAAATCCCAGTCCTGTTTTGCTAAGGAAAGCTACAAGTTAAAACTCTTGAATGTTAGCAATTTAATAAAAAAGAAAAACTGGCCTATTTGATACTCCTTACTAGAAAACATAACCTGGATGATCTTGCTGCCTTGCTGTGCCAAAGCACTATAGATAATATAGTCTTGCTGAGTTTACAGTTTTAGCATTTTGTAGTTATTATCTATACTGGACAGTAGAACTAATGTGTTGATGGGTTTATATAAGCCATACTATTGCAAATGTAAATATAACTTTTATCCATTAGTTTTCTCCAGAATGAGGGTCCTTGATCTCTACAGAAAGAAAAAAATCAATCATGTTGCTTCCTTGCCTAGGTGACATTCCACTGAATAAAAATTCCTTAAGTGCTCTGGAAGTCCAAACCAGTTCTGTCCAAGTGTACCAAAATGGGCATGAGAAAACTAGCTAAAAAAGCATTGAGCACTAGTGGGGAAAATGGCAATATGGAAGAGGTTGAGTGAGTCTGCAGTTTTACTTCACAATTCCTGTAATTGTAGGGAACTTGTGAAGGCAACAACTTAGACCACTGATGAAATCTGGAAGAATACCAGCAGGAATTAGTGACTAAATTGCTGGGGGATTGAAAGTGAAAAAACAGCTTTGACACACACAGGTGATTTGAAGTTTGGAAGACATTTTTGAGACTAGTTTTATCAGTTTGAATGTTACAGGTAGGAATCTTAATATTTATTTGAGGAATTATGCAATAATGTCCACCACTAGATAACCCATAAGGATTATGGCCCCTGACATTTTGTTTTCTTACCTTGAGGTCCTTCTTGTTTTCCCTGCCTTTACAGATTATCATCATCACTATGAATGTGTCCTTCTCCCTTGAACTAAAGTAGCCACTCGGTCCTAGAGACTACTACACAGTCTTTTTTTTTTTCTTTCCTTTTTGGCTGTACTGGAGTTTGAACTCGGTGCCTTGCACTTGCAGGTACTTTATCACTTGAGCCATGGCCCCAGCCCTTTTTGCTTTAGTTATTTTTCAGATAGGGTCTTGCAGTTTTTGTCCTGGCTGGCCTGGACTTCAGTCCTCCAATTTCTGGTCTCCTGTTTAGCTGGAACCACAAGGACACACTACCATTCCCAGCTTATTAGTTGAGATGGGGGCCTCTAACTTTTTTGGCCTCATTGACCTTGAAGTTCTATGTCTATCCTCTTGATCTGTGCCTCCCAAGTAGCTGGGTTTACAGGTATGAGCCACTGCACAATATTTTGTATTCCTCTGTTTTTTCTTCAGTAATACTAATTTTCCAAATTGTAGTCAATAGAATGGATACAGTGACCTACTAACTTTCACAGCAGGTGGCTATCATGCAGATGTGGGAGGGACTGGAAGAGGAGTGAGCTGTTGTGAATGAAGAAAGCAGCTCTGCATGTGCTGCAGTGGCATAGCAGTAGACTGTACGTGAGAGGATCTTCATTCAGCAAAAGCATCTTGAAAACTAAGTGGTATGTGAATGTAGAGCAACACACAATTGACCTCACCCAGATAGATTTCCCAACCACAGAGACCTGGGTTTAGATTTTAGCCCTCCGTCTTATCAGCTATGGATATAAGGTTAAGTTTACTCATAGTTAAATCTGCCCCATAGATATTTTAAATTAGATCATGAATGTACAGTGTTTAGTACACACTTTGTAAAATTAATTTAGGTTTTTTTTCCAGACTGGGTCTTACTATGTTGCCCAGACTGGCCTCAACTTGTCATCCTCCTGCTTCAGCCTCCTGAGTGCTGGACCCACAGGTATGTGTCATCATGCCAGGGAAAATACCTAATTACTTACTTTACATCTACTTTGATTTCATATACTGAATTCTTGGTTGGTTGGTTGGGTTTTGGATGATAGCCCAAGATGGCCTCAAACTCTCTATCCTCCTGCCTCAGCCTTCAAGGGATGCCTTCATTCCTAGGGTTAGGATTACAGGCATGCACCACCATTTTTGGCTTATATATTGAATTTCGAAAGGAGACCTAAGATACCATACAAAATTGATGAATATCCCCTTTTGAGCAACAAGTTTAAGGTACAGAAAAGGGAGTAGAGTTTGAAATGAGACTATTATGGGGAACAAAGGAACAGAAAAAAATTTACTTCTAAGAAAGATTCCTTTTTTTTTAATTTTCCTTATTTGTATTTTGAGCCCTAGATCTCACTGCATCTCCTGGGCTCAAAAATGTATTTATTAGTAGGAGCTGAGAAAGTTCAGTATAAAGTCCCCTGTTTTGGTAACTGCAATGATTTTAGTATTTTCTATTTAAAGATTTTCTAAATCTTGTGATCATTAGTACATGGGATCAAGTTAAGCAGACAGTTCTTCTAATTCAAAATTTTTATTCTTACAGTAGATGATAGAACTATATTAAAATTATACAGATGTAAAGCAAGGACTTTTGAGTTAATACTTAAAAGTTTACAATTTTTGCCTAAAAAAAGTAAATGTTATAATATCTACTTTTAGCCTGATGAAATAGACGAATATAGGGAGCAGTTAGAGACATGAACTAAAGTAAAAATTATCCCTTCCTAAATGGATGACGCAGGGATTAGTGGTTTTGCAATGGAAAGTGTCAGCAAATTAAATAACAACTGAAGTATAGCTATCATGAGTTTATATTTTACTTTAACCCTGACAAAAATAGTATCCCTTTGCTTTAAGGAAAGTATTTTATTAAGAAATTATTGAATATTTTCTTTAATGACATCTCTATTAAAATAAGTGAAATATTATAAATGAATTTATTCACTTTTATTATATTTATTATAAATAAATGAATTCTGACCAATAAGAATGTTTTTCATTTAATTTTTATAGAGAATTTGAAGTTTTGCTATTCTCTTTTTCTTATTGTAAAACAAACGCCTTTGGTTTATGTATTTTCTTCTATATGTAGTATATATAGTATACAGTAGAAGTACCTGTAAAATTAGTTGCTACTATAAATAAAATTATCTAATGATTTATTTGAAACATCCCTCCTGTCTGTTTCTTGTTTTAGCTTTTTAAAATTTAATTGCTGAAATTAATCATTTTTAATAATTGATGGAATATCATAAATATTTTCATATTTGAATTCTTATACCTATGCTTTTAATTCTGATAGTCTATGAGTATTTATTGCTATTTTTTGTATCATTATTATGACTAAAATTTTCAATTTCGAATCTTAATGGTATCTGTAGAAACTTATTTTTTTTACGTAGCTCAGGCTGACCTTGAACTCAATCCTCCTGCCTTTGCCTTCTGAGTGCTGGGATTACAGGCTTGTGGTACTGGTCCCAGTTCTGAAACTATTGCTCTTTTGATGAAAAACCTTTTGAAAAAGTAGGTGTACAACATGCTATGCTTTGTTTCCTTTCTGAAAAATTATTAGACTCATTTCATTGAGAATAAAGTGAGTGGTGCCTAATATGATTCAGAAGAGTTCCAGAAGTACTTGAGCAGTGAAAAGCAACTAGATTTTATAAGTTTTGTTTTAGCTATTTTTTACTTTAATTTTCAAAAAATGCTTATTTAAAGATAAAATAGAGAACGCTTAGATTGGAGATAGCTTTCAAATTGAAAAAAGGGCATATGTGTAGTAGGGTTTGTACATATACAGTGAAAAAGTTGGAAGGTAAAATAGCAATTATCTCTACTACGTTACGACATGAAAGAAAGATTTAAAATTTGTTTTTATACTTTCTGTGTTTTTGAGTTCCTACAATCCATAGACATTGCAATTTTGTTAATTTGATATAGAAATTAAGAGATTGAAATAATTCATTTTAAAATTACTTGAATATCGAGAAATTGTTTTTGACTTATATAACTAAGTTATTTCATTTTCTTAGATGTAAATACATTTTTAGATGCAAGCATGTTAGTGCAGCGAAATTTTCTTACCTTTTTTTTGTTTTTTTCCATGGCACAGGGGATTTGAACTCTGCTTGTGGCTTGGTAGTTTGGTGCTCTACCATAGAGCTACCACCTCCGGCCCTAAATGTGGCAAAACAGAAGTAAATCCCAGTAGTTAAATGAATTTACTTTGTGACAAAGTGACATTTCATCCCTGGCAGAGGAAAGGCATATATGTGGTAAAAGTAAATGATTCAATTTGTGCATCTAGAAGAAAATAAAACTGAGCCAGTACCTTGCAACATATGCAGATGTCTATGCAGATTGATGAAAGATTTAAGTGTCAACAAGAAAACATTTAAAATATTAATGTCCCAAATTTCCTTTATATATAAGATGCAAACAAAGGCAGAACACTTAAAAGTCAATCAGGCATAGTGGCTGATTGTAATCTCAGCTATTTGGAATTAGGAGGACCATGGTTCAGGTTCAGCCTGTGTAAAAAGTTAGTGAGACACTGTCTCAACCAACAAGTCAGTCATGGTGGTGTGTACCTGTGAGGTGCACAGGAGGACTTAGGTAGGAGGCCCTGAGTTTAAACCCCACTAGTGCTTTAACAACAACAACAACAAAAAAAACCCTGAAAATAATATAAGTAAAGACAGACATACGAGACTACATATAAGTAAAGAATTCTGTGATAAAACTCAGGACAAGTAATTGAAAGAAATATTTGAAATACATGTAACAAATGGAGAGTTAACATTTATAAAAATTCTTACAAATTAAGAAAAAGTCCACATGATAGAAACAGATAAAACATATAACCAGATGTACACAGAAAAACCTAACATTCAACAAACATGAAAAGTATAACCTTACTGCTAATACATAATAATGAAATACATCTCTAATTAGGAAAAATTAGGTGCTAATACTGCTGGTGGGGATGTGCAAGGAAGAATTTTCTCATAAAACAATAATGGAGATGTGAGTTGTGACAGAGGTTTTTTAATAAACAATAAGGCATGTGTCAGTACTGAAAATACATATATTCTTTCATCAGTCAGTTCAGTCTCATGCCATGGAATCTTTTCCTTAGAAATAAAAACACCAGTAAGTAAGTGAGAAAGTTTTTCTCTTAAATGTTGATTGCCACAATGTAGGTAGTGGCAAAATCCTGGGAATGGGAATGCCTATTAATAGGAGTATTATATAAATTAGGGCACACCCATATTATGGTATGTTATGAAATCATTAAATGGTAGAAGTTGAATCTATATTAGTGACTTGGAAGGATTTCCAAATAATTCTGAAAGGATTTCCATCATGTATCAAATGATAATGGCAAAGTGTAGAGAAAAATTTAAGTGATTCCATTTTTTATGAAACTGTGAAAAACATTTGTGTGTGTGCTTATGTGGAAATAAGAAGAAAAGAAGGGAGAAAAAAGGGAGAGGAAAGAGTATCCATAGAAACATGTATGTAGAACTACGTGTTTGTGCATGTCTGTGTGTGCAGTGAATTGCAGAAAAAGAATGATCATCAAAATGTTTAGTGTTTTGTTTTGCAGTTTTGGGAATTGGACTCAGGGTCTTGCATTTGAAGCATTCTGCCACTTGAGCCATCCCCCTAGTCCTGGGCTTCCAACTTTTAAATTTAACAAGAAGTATTTTAAATATAACTTGAAATGTTCCTTATCTGATTTACATTGAAATACTAGCAATTGAAGATTGAATGTATATTATTGAAGTAGTAAAATGCTAAATTGTTGATAATTGTGAAAGTTGCTGATTTTGTGTACCAAAACAATTATGTAAGAGATTTCACAATCTTGAATTTAAAAGGCAGGCTAATTGACACCAAACTCTTCAATTAACAAAGTAGACACTCAAAACTACAGAATCCGTTGGTTTCCAGCCAGAATAGCTGTAGGGTTTGAATGTGGATATACAATGCCCACTATTGTTCAGTGGGGTGTGTATGTTTGTTTTAAATATGATCTCATCCTCCCAAAGATATTGTATTGGAAAAGGGAGAGTTGGGGAAATAGCTGTAAGTAGAGATAATCAGGCTGTCAATAACAATTCTTTATTACTTACTAATTCTGTCTCACATTAGAGCAGTATAAAACAACAGGAAGTAACTCTTCCTCTATCTTCTGCCTCCAAATGAGCCATTGAACCAGCTCAGCTTTGATACCCAAAATGTGAAGAGCTTAGCCTGTGTCTCAAGACAAACCCTTCTATGCCTAGCATCACAAAATCTCAAATAGGGTTAAGATGTTCATAAATGTTCACCCAACATACTATAAGCTGATAAATTATTAGACCCTACTGTGAAAAGAAAGAGGACAAAGTATTTCAGATGCATATCTGATTTCTATGCTCCTAAACTATGTGGAAAATCCCAGGATAGGTTGAACCTGACTAATGGGTTCCCACACAGTCTCATCAGGAGTCATACATTGATTCTTTAAAAAAAAAAAAAAAAAGACAAAAACAGTTTGGTTAAGTTTTCATCTATTGCCTTACTATGTTCCCAAGGTTAAAAGATTTTCTTACTAGGTTCTCCCAGGACATAGACTTTTGTAACTACTCCCACTAGTTGACAAGTAAAATCAAGAATAAATACATATTCTGTGTAAACACTATGCCCTTGTAAGAGTCATACTGCCAACACTTTGTGCTTTGTTTTACAAACAGTTTTGCTGAGGTATAATTGACATTCCTGCATGTATTTAAAACATACAGTTGGGTAAGTTTTGATGTATATATATATCACCATGAAACCCTCATTACAATTGGTATATCCATATTAAATATAACATCAACCCCAGAAGTTTCCTTTGACCTCTTTGTAATCCTTTCCTTCCATTCTTTCCTGTGCCCCATTCTCAAGCAACCTCCACTGACCTATCTCTCTAGGTTAGTTTGCATTGTTAGAATCTTATACATATGTAACCTTAGGGGTAATTACTTTGAGGTTCTTCAGTGTAATTACCTTGTGATTCTTTCAGGTCATTACATGTGTCATTTAGTTTCCTTTTACTGCTGACTATTGCTCCATTTACCTGTTTATGGATATTTGGTTTGTGTTTACATTATTTGGCCATCATGAATAAAACTGCTATGAACATCTATGTTAAAGTCTTTGGGGCTGGGAGTATAACTCCTTCTGTGCCACAGATAATTCATGAAAGAAAATGATATGTGATTAATCTACTGGATTCTTTATTTTAAGAAAAAAATCTATGATTGCCAAAGACATTCTTTAATGAATTAGAGTGTACTTAAAGAAGCTGCCCAAGATTTTGTATGTGAGTATATATTGTGTTGGAAACTTAGTACTTAGCTTTTACTTATCACCTTCTCCTCTCTTTCAGCAGCTGTATCATATAAAACTCTGGTAGTAAAAAGAATTATTTTTTAAATAATGACATTACTAGGTATAGTACCAGTAGCAATTTGGAGTATAGTCTACCTTGTAAAATGGAAGGGGGAAAAAATGCCTCTGGTGTTATTTCCCTCTGCAGTGTTCCACAGTGCCTCTGGGGGAGGAGTTGATGAGTCATTAGTCAGATGGTTGCCTCTGCTGCCTTCTGGGTTTTTCCTTTTCTGCAGCAGGGTTTGTTTTTTGGTTTGGGGGTCTTTTTAAAATTTTTTTTTTTTGTCTTTCACAAATGTTGGGAGGCACCTGTAATTTGTGACTACAGGAATTTATAAAAAGTAAATTGTATTTACTACTTTTATTTTTTATTCTTATACTAGGGGTGAAAAAGGTCAGTTTTTAATTGTAATCATTGAGTTGATTTTTCTATGAATGGCAGCCATGTATGTCATACTTTTCATGAAAGAATGTAGTAAGTATTCTTTGGTTTAGGTTTGCTTATTTGTTTTGGCAATGCCAGAGATGGAACCCCAGTCTCCAGCATGCCCTCTTACTACTGAGCTTCATCTCCAACCCCAGTATTTATTCTTTTATTTTTCTCATGATTGAAAACAGCAAGAATAATGGTATATTTCATAAAGAAGAAGTTATTAAAAGTCCTATAAATGATTTTATGTAGCATTAATTCATATAATAGTTAAACTTTATATCACAGATTTGGGATAACACTAACTTTTTTTTAGTACTGGGGTTTTGAACTCACAATCTTGTGCTTGCTGCAAGCACTCTACCACTTGAGCCATACCCCCCAGCCCTTTTTATTTTAGTTATTTCTCAGATCAGCTCTCATACTTCTTCCCCTCAGGCTGTGATTCTTTTATTTGTGCCTCCCCTATAGCTGGGATTACAGGAATGACACACTGCCCAAAGATTACTTTTTTTTTTTTTTATGGTACTGGGGTTTGAACTCAGGGCCTACACCTTGAACACTCTACCAGACCCTTTTTTAATAGTGTTTTTTTTTTGTTGTTTGTTTGTTTTGAGATAGGGTCTTGTGAACTAGTTGCCCTAGCTGGCTTTGAACCTCAATCCTCCTGATCTCTGCCTCCTGAGTAGCTAGGATTACAGGCATGAACCATTAGCGCTAGGCCCAAAGATTAATTTTAATGTAAATGTATCTTGCTGTATAATTTGCTGACTGAAAGTTAGTGTTTGAGGAGATTTTATTTTAACATTTTTTAAAACCTGTGCTATTTCACAGAGACATAAGCATTTAAAAGAAAAGTAGAAGATTTTAGTAGGTTATTTTTGGCTCTTTTTATAGATAATGAAGAAGGGTTGCTATGCTGTATCAGTGTTTATGAAACTGCTTATAACATGTCTTTATAACAGGTCTACCTGGTGAATCATTTTTATTTCTGGAGAGAAAGTGCTCTCATATTTTATTTGTAAAACAGATATTGTATGTGGTGAGTAGAATGCAAAACTTGCTTGAATTTAAGAGAATATACAAATGGATACCAAGAAATTTCTCTGCCTACAGTAGACTGCTATAGCATCCTACTTCTTGTCCAGAATCTGTTATGTTGGTGGGATATTTTTCTATAATTGGGGTGATTTTGGTGAAAAAAACCTGAGAAGTATAATAAGAACCCTTATATTAGCACAATGGAAATTAAAATTTTAATGCTTCAAGATGGCCTATTACCTTGGACCAATTCTGGAAGTTTCTTGCAGTGTTTAATTGTTAAGAGGTTGGAGCCTCAAACTCCTGGAGCTAGGAAAACATTTTCCAAGTGTCCTCATAAAATAGTACTATAGAAACTAAATAGAATCTTAGGAGTCCATAACTACCATTGGTTGGCCTTACAGTTTACACTGAAGGGTGAGGGGCAGCAAGTTCTTGCAGAAAGTGAGCCTTTGGTCCTTTGGGTGCCTCACTGACCTCCATGTCAGTTGTTTGAGACTGAGCGCAACCCTACACTCTGTGTGACTTGTTTTCTAAATTCACATTTGAATTCCCTTTCCCCATTTGCAAAATAATGAATTACAAAAAAACTAAAGCAGAAAACAGGCCAAAAATTGTGCTGGTTCCAGTGTCAGGTAGTTTTCAATTATCCAAGGAGCTCTCCAATTTGTTCATTATTTCAGTGTTTTGGGTTCTCCAAATACAGGTGCCAAGAAAAAAATTTGTTGTGGAAGATGTTTACTAGGGATTAATAACATGTAAAAGAAATGGGGTGAAAACAGATTTGGGCAGAGGAAGAGGTCAAAAACACAAAGCCTAAGGACTAGAAGTGTGGGTCAAGCAATAGAGCGCCTGCTTTGCAAGTGTGAAGCTCTGAGTTTAAACCCCAGTACCACCAAGAAAAAAAATGCTCAGCCATTCCATTGGAGAGAACTGGAGTATTGCAAGTGAGAGTATCATCCATCATGATGGCTGTGCTGGGTGAGCCTTTATGCCTTTGCATTTTTCAGTTTCTTGAAGGGTGCAAATGTGAGCAAGGCTGCTACCTGCAGCTGAGGAGGACCCTGAGGGGCAGACAGCTAGCTGCTGGCTCTCCACTGACCACACTTCCCTGTTACTCATTGAAGAAGAGTATGGGTTCTGCATCTCATATCTACACAAGGATCTCAATGTTACCTTCCTTTGGTATTTTACCTGTACTCTTTTGACCGTTTCTGTTGTTAGCACTTCCAGTAGAAGGAAGAAAGATTATATAGAAGTCTTATCACTGGCTAGCTTTGTTACCTTGAGTAAAGTTACTTAAATGCTCCGTTCTTCAGTTTTCCCATTTGTGAAATTGAGGTGATTATAGCAATGTAAAATTATTCAGCAACTGTTCACTTAGTGCTTATTTTTCTTTGCCTTCATGAAACTTAGCCTTCTTGGGAGTACATAGGCAGTAAGTAGGTAAATTAAAAAGAAAAATACATTATTTCAGATGTCACAAGTGCTGTGAGCAAAAGCAGGGTTAGAGAACTTAGAATGACAATGGTAGGAGAAAGACTGTTTTACATGAGTGAACTTGGGCCTGGACATTTGAGCAAAGACACAAATAAGAAGAAGAAATAAGCCAAGGCAAGGTCTAAGGAAAGAATGAATATTCCAGGCCTCAGCACAGCACATATAAAGGTCTGTGTTGGCTGTAGCAGAGGTTAAAATTTAAATGTGTTAAAACATCAGAATGGAAAAAAGAATTTTATACCTTAAAAACTGATGTTTTCAATAATTGTCTTATGTTCTGATAAAAATAATAAAGTGATAAGAGCTGTTTGGCGGATGTATTTGCAACCACTACTCTGCATATAATATAATGAAGTAAACAAAGCTAAATTACTCAGAATCCTTATGTTTTTCTCCTCTTAACATTGACTATTAAAAAGCAAAATCATCCCAGAACTACAGGAAAAAAAGTTTTGTTTTGCTGTATAAGAATATCAATCAGATGGACACAAATTTGTGTATCTGCTAAAAAATCAGCTTGGTAAATTTGCAGAATGATCACTTAGACTCTTGATTCTCTTACTAGTTTAATGTCATTGTTCCTGATGTCAGCTATCTTTAGCATAAATTAAATAAAATATGCTCAAAAATTTTAAGAAGTTAAAAACCACAGATTCATCACAATTCCCATGGTTGCTAGGATTATCCAGCAGACTGACAAACCCACAAGACAGGTGAATCATGAACAGATCCATTTGATTTCCACTAATCACTACTCATACACTTGATGCCCTCACTGTTCAGTTTTAAAGAGAAAGTATGTAAATAAAAATTAAAATCACAACAGGAATGTTTTTTGCCTCTAAACTTTTTAGAACACCTCCCTGCCTCCTCCCAGTGCTTTACTGTATAATCTAATGCCTCCTTGTTTATCTTTCTAGTCTCAGCATAACCTCCTCTAAGTCACCTTCTTACTGCCCCAGTTTAGATTAGATAGCTTTGCTTTGCATTCAAAACCAGGCTGTGTTGCTCCTATGAGAAAACATGTATTACCTAATTTTAACTGCCTGTTTCTCTTTTACCCCACTGTGCCAGAAGAGGACTAGAAGAAAGACTGTGTCTTCCTCCATTATATTTTCTATCTATAATATAGCAGCTGGCACATCATTGATGCTTAAAAATCCATTTGTTTTTAGAAAATAAAGTTATAGTACATTACACATTTTAGCTATAGGAAAAAACTAGCTAAGTGACTAGATTTTGCTCTAATAAGAAGAGAATAATGCATTAGACACTTTTTAGAAATTAGAGAATCTTAGCTTGTATTAATAGAATAAAATTTGTTGTCATCAGTATCTCTTTTCTGTTAGGCATTCTGTTAGGTGTCTCCCACAACCCCACTAGATTTTACAGATGAAACTGAGGCTCAAGAGGTAACAGAATTTGGTTTGCCCAAGACACAATTTACAAATTCAAACTCAATCTGTCTGGCTCAAAACTATGGTTTATCTCTCAACGAAAAGTATCCAGAATAGATGAAGTGATACTCTTTAGTATCACTTAAACAACAACTTGAATATCAGTTTTTATTTTCATTGCTTTGTTTTAAAAGAAACACTGACTGACATCATGCAATACTTCCAGAAAAGGGTAGCCTAGGATGTGAGGGACCTGAAAAAAATTGCTCTTTGAGGGACAGCAGAGGCCCTAAGGAGGATTTGTTTGAAGAGGGAACATACTCTGGCTTCCGAAATTGAGAGGACAAGAGGGTGAAAGTTATAGGGAAATGGATTTAAACTGTTGTAGAGAGGCAAAATTCTTAAGAGGAAATTTCTGAAAGTAGAACAGCTTTTTCAAAGTTGAGGTGCTGTTCGAATGGTATTACTGATGAAATTGTTGTAAGCATTATTTTGCAAGGAAAATTAAAACGTGTGATTTAATCACAACTTAAGTAGTAGTTTATTCTTCAAATGAAGATACTAAGAGATTTTGATTTGTCCGGTTTGTCTTACAGTAGACTAGAATGTAATGGTAGAACTAGAATATAATCCCAAGTCTGCTGACTCATGATCTGATGGTGTTTCCACTTTTAATATAGGCAGATGACCATGTATCATGAATGCTAAAGAGGAAATACCCATATTTGGGGAGGAAGGTAGTCTAGATGATTGTCAGGTGACTTTGAAAAGTGTTTGATTTTTCTGAAGACTGATATTCGACCTTACTAGTTTGTCCACTACTTTTTGAAGATTTTCACAACCCATTTCCTAACTCTCTGTGTCTATCTTTACATTTTGTTTCACTTTGGTCCTATCACCTAGTAGTTTGTAGACAAGACAATCTTGTTTTGACTCTTTATATGTTAGTCTTTTCAATCCCATACCTGCTCTTACTCAGGAAGCCAAATTTCCTAGTAAACTAATTTTCTCTATTCTTTACTTCCTTTTTTGACTATTCATCTTCCAATTTAATTTCCCTACAAGGACACTAGAATCTGTTTCCTTTATGGCATTGGTGACTATACTATGTGGTTTGTTTGGTTCTTTCTAATTCAGTTCCATTATGTCCAACTACTTGAACCCTATCTTCATCTTGTATCAATAACTACCAACTTGCTGCTAGTCTCCTATCTCTGTGTTCTTGTTTTCTGTAACCTCTTCACCATATTCTGCTCACCTGTAAGGCTTCCCATTTCTCTGTGTGGTTTTAATCTTTGTTTTCACCCTGACTCTTCAGAAAAAAAAAAAAGGCTTTATATTCAGATCAGTTTTAGAATAACAATAATATTGAACAGAAGGTACAGAGATTTCCCATATACTCCACCCCTGCCCAGCACAGGGGTAGTAGCCTTCCTCATTATCGACATCACAAACAGAGCAGTATGCTATTAAAATTAACGAAACTCGCATGACACATCACTGTTACTCCTTGTACCTGGACAAATGTTTAGTGATGTGTCTTCCCACTACAATGTCATGAGGCTTCACTGCTCCAAAACCCTCTACTCTGCTTGGTCATTCATCCTTCACTCCTTATGAGCTCCGGTAACTATTGATCACTTTACTGTCTCCATAGTTTGGTTAGAATCATTCAGTTCTACTTTTTTAGCCTTGTCAAGCATCCCCCTTCTTATAGCACTAAATCAAACCAATACTTCACCGTTAATGACTTCACTGTTATATTGCCTCCCCAATTTTTTGATATCTTAACTAGTAGATTACAAATTATGTACCATGGAATATATATGGTTGCCAGTCCTTCAGTGGCTCCAAAATACTGAAAAACACTGCTCAGTCCTGCTTAGGTTAGTCACTGAAGCTTAGGATTTGGTTTTCTGCTCTGTTCTTTTTATCTAGACTCAACTGACCTCAGTTATACTTCTGCTACATTGACTTGTATTTCTCCCACATTCTCCTCCATGTTGGAGTCAGTTTCTCCTTTGTTCTCAATATATTGATTTTACCTCAATTGAGCACCTAGGATATTTTGCTTTTGTGCAAATTTGTAAAGCCAGCAAAGGCTCCTTGAAAATAGTCAAGTGTTTGACTCAACTCATTCCTAAGCTTAACATAGGTACCTTTCCCTTAAGAAGCACTCAGCGTGCATTTATTTAATTTATTTTTTTATATAAAGTGGGATTTATTAGAGAGAAAGGAAAGGCTACAGCTAGAGAAGTAGTGGAGCCCAGAAGCCAGTAGCTCCCTCAGCATGCATTTAATAGATTGAATTCCATTGATATGCGAGAATTGAACACCGGTCTTCTCATTAGTACTCTTTCAATCTCCAGCCATTTCTTTTTTTCATAGAGTAAAGTATACTACTTTTCTTGACATTCAGTTGATTTATCTATTAGTTTATCCTTCTTTCTCACTGTTGCCCTAATATAAACTTTTTGTACCAGTCATTCTCTTTGCTATTCTTGAATATTCTATCTCTTTTATCATTGCCTCATCTGGAATGTGTTTGCTATCATTCCTTTCCTACCGTATTATGCAATTTCTACCTGACCTTCAAGATGTCTTCCTTAAACATTATAATCCTTGAACATTTACTAAGTTAGTATATATAACTTGACACTTTATCACCTAATGATTTCGATTCTAACTTTATAGCAGTTTGAGGACATGTATTTCATCTCTCATATTAAATTGTCAATAATTATTAAGTTAGACAAGCAGCCAAAAGTAAACTTTCTATTTAAAGAGAGTTAATAAAAAATTAAGTATAAAATATATAATTTGTTACATAGTGAAACATGCTGTACTAAAAAATAAAGCAAGGAATGAAAGAGGGAAGTTACAATTTAAATAGATAGGCAGAGCAGCCTCTGATGGTGACATTTGAATAGAGACCTGAAGGAGATTTAGAGCTGGGAAAAAAAGCATTCTAGGAGAAGGGAACAGCCTGTACAAAAAAGGCTGTGAGGCTGTATGAAATAATTAGGAATACTTCGCAAGGAAGTCAGAGATAATTAGGAAAAAGAAGGTATTGAAGGGATGGATGAATAATTGAAAAGATTTTGTTGTTTTTCCTTGGTATTTCCTATGGAATATGCAGCATAGAGATATAATTTGGCTATTATAATTTATAACCATAAAACATCTAGGAATGACTTAGTTTTAGCTAAGTTTTAAGAATTCTATATTTTACTGTGAAAAAATATAACAATTTAAGAATACAACAAAGATGAGAGTTGGCCACCTATGTTCTTTTGTTTTAGGGTTTATAATTATAACTTAATTTTTTTTGCCTTAGGTAAATTAACATAATGGATTTCTCCAAGCTACCCAAAATACTTGATGAAGATAGAGAAAGCACATTTGGTTATGTGCATGGGGTCTCAGGACCTGGTAAGTAAGACTTAATCATCTCAAGCCTAAGGATTTTCAACTTTGATTAGTGGCTTTTCAAGGTGATTTAAGTAGAAATACACAAGTTTCTGTTCACATACGTGATTTTTGTTGTTGTTGTTCTTAAAAGATTGTATAATGGCTGTAAAACTGAAGTAATATCTGCATCATAAGGCTTCATCTAGCATTGAGCATATAAATTTGATAGTTACTGAAGTGCTACTTTGTGATACTGTTTATTTTAAGTCAATGTATAACTAGTGTTTAGAGTTTTACCTGTATATCTTAATTTTTTTGTTAAATCTGAAATAAAAAGCTTTAAAGTTTATGGTTTTTAATATGTGTTACCTTACAAATTATAGACATTCAGCTAATCTCTGTTAATTTACTTTGAACTTTAATAATTGTCTTCAGAGCATTTCTTAATACCAGCTTTTCCTCTGTGGGTTTATACATTCACCTGAATGATTACTTTAGATGTCACATAACTTGCTACCTATGGAAAAGAAGTCTTATGACCTGATACTGATAGTGGAAAGAATTTTTTATTTTATTTTATTTTATTTTTTTGGTGGAACTGGGGTTTTACTCAGGGCTTTGCACTTGTGAAACAGGCATTGTACCACTTGAGCCATGCCTTCATTCCTGGAAAGCAGTTTTAAACTTAATATCCATTCTGCCAAACCTTGGTGTATTTCTTTTTGAATAATACACTCATTTCAATATTCATTTTGGTAATTAAATAATGCCACTGCAAAAAGCTATTCATAGTTTCCTGAGATGAAACCTTCTCATTGATTTGTTACTGTTACATCTCCCTTCCCCCACGCTTTTTGTTTTTCCTCTCCAAGAACTGCTGTTTGATCTTGAGCTTCTTTGGCAAGTAATAAAAAGTTAAACATTTCACTGTTTTCAGTTTCTTTTGCCATTTAGAGAAATAGTTTTCACCTCAACAATCATAAAGGTCTTTAGGACAAACAGACTACACATAGAACTTTTAGAGAAAAGGCAAAAGAACAACACCAAAGAGTTTAGGTAAAAATATTGTGTGGAAATGTGCCATATACTGCCCCAATTTCTAATTCCTAAGTACTTAATAATGTAGAAATGACATCCTTATTGGCTTATGAAATACCATTTCAGTGCATCTTAATTTTTCCTATATGTAAGATGTAGAAGTACTTTTGAAATGAAGAAATCTTTTGTTTTCTAATGTAGTTTAATTAAATATCAATACTTTGGTAGTATTAATACTGAAATAATGTCTCTCCATAGTTCTTTTTTTCTCTTGTGTATTTTTTTTGGGGGGAGACGGCGGGCAGTATTGAGGTTTGAACTTGACCTCACACTTGCTAGGCAGACACTCTACCACTCTGCCAGGCCCCATGGTTCTAATCAGTTACATCAGGAGGCTAATTATTATGAATGAATCTCTTAAAATGCAACCTTCTTTCTTCCAAAAAAATAAATTTTGCTTATTAGATAATATGGTCCAAAAGAGTAAGTTCTAATTCTAGTTCCGTATTTATAAGAAATAGGGATTCTTACTTGGTATCTTGTCCAGTGATGATGACTAATTATAAACATCCTATGATCTAAGAAACTATTTAGAGTTGCATGTGTGAGTTTTTCTATGTATAGCTATCATTAGTTATCAAAAATGTCCTTGTCCCAACAAAGTTTTAAGAATCTCTGTTCTTACATGTTAAGAGAAAAGATGCTACTTCAAAAATGCTACCTCTCAAGAGAAATGGTGACAGTTTAGCAAACTGTTAACTGTGTGGCATTCTAAAACTCTTATTCTAATTTTAAAATTTTGGTTTTTTATTGTCCCAAAATCCATCATTACATGTATTACAGTAACCTGGGTTGGTCAGCATGGACCTCAATATTACCACATAAAAGTTTGCACATAGAACGTCAAACATTTGAAACTAGTTTTCATTTATATTATGTAAATCAATAACCTTTAGTCTAACAGGTTTGTTCTGTTTACCTCTTTATATCATTTTTAAAAATACATCTTTATGTGAAACTGTGGGAATGTTCCAAAGTGGGAGTTATGAATTTATGAAAGGACATGCTGTTGGATTTACTGTTATGTTTAAATTATCTGTAATCATTCACAGAGCATTAAAGTCTTAAGTCATCAAAACAGTCTCTTGTTCTCCTCAGTGGTTACAGCCTGTGACATGGCAGGTGCAGCCATGTATGAATTGGTGAGAGTGGGCCACAGTGAGTTGGTTGGAGAGATTATTCGATTAGAAGGTGACATGGCTACTATTCAAGTATATGAAGAAACATGTATCCTTTTTTTGTAAAGTTTTCTGCCACTTTCTCTGTTGAAATTTATGATTTAAGCCAAAGATACCACTAACCAGTGACATTAGAAGCATGAAATGTAGATGTTCTGAAGAGACCTGATTTACATGAGTATGTTAAAAAGGAAAAAAAGCACTGGAATTAGTGCTGTTATTTGAAGAAATTAGTACTATGTTCTGAACTCTCACTGTTCTTAATGCCTTAGTGGTTCACAAACTTTGGGAGATCCAATAGGACTTTCTTTTTAGAAGGACGCATATTGTAGATGGCATAAATATAATAACAGTATTGATTTGTGTAGTTAAAGTCCTCCAATTGTGCTTTCTGTTTTAAAAAAAAAATCCATAATTAAACCCAGTCAGTAGTCTCTATCTTTATTCTAATGGGTAGCACTGGATGACATGTTATGTTACAGCCTCAGTGCTAGGAAATCCTTTTTGATTAGTATCATGTTGGCTTTTAAGCATACTGTCATTTTCAGTTTCCTATGGAAAAAAGAGATAAGAGTTAACCTTGTGAAGAATCATGTTTTTAATATATGTCTTTTACTTAGTTTATTCTCAAGATCAGCCTTAATTCATTGGGTGTTTAATCATGTTTTATTTCACACCACATTTTTGCCATTCTAAAATGTATACTTGAAGGTTACTAGTTTCCCTATAACTAGTAACCTAATGAAAAACAAAATCACACCTAAAAAAATAGAAGTCATGTTTAGCAGGGATGCTCAGGATTAAACCCAGGGTCTCACACATGCTAAACATGCACTCAGAACCACGATACACCTCGAGCCCATATTTAATCTCTCCTTTGTATAAATTGAAGATCTAAAATAAATGAAAATGTGTACAGTAACAACTCTCCCTACCTTTGTTGTCCTATCTGGCCAGTTTTCAAAGCACACACGCACATGCGTAGCCACTTTTATTAGTTCCTTTTATTGTGTATCCTTCTAGTTTTTAAATTGCATTTCTGAACAAATGAAAATACGTGTTTTTCCTTCCTCCCTTCCCCCACAAGATAGCATAGACATGTACTACTCTGTACTTTACTTATTTTCACCTAAAAGTATCTGTACTGTAGATGAGTAGATAATGTGAGAAATATATAAAATGTTAATTATAAAATCTAGGTAGTTGAGTTAGTGGTATTCACTGAAAAATTCTTTCAGTTTTGTTGTAGGTTTACAGATTTTTAAAAGAAAAAAATTCATAATCAGATATTGGGAATGAAATCATGTATTTGGGAGACCCTTTCTAGAGCAATTCATCAAAGTTCCTATTCTTTTTTATAGCTACATAGAATTCCATCCTATGGGTTTACCATAATTAATCAAGTCTCTTGATAGAAATTTTGTGTTATCAATAGTGCTATAGTGTAGCTGTAGTATGAATTCACAGTTTATCCATTTTTAACTCTGATAGATATTGCTAAATTGCTCTCAATTAAAGTTGTACTATTTTTCTCCAACCAATGAGTGCTAGAGAACAAGGTGGATTCACTATGCATATTTGCAAGTTTTATTCTTTTCCTTCTCAAAGTCACTTCCTCAGCTAGTAAGATTTTAAGTTTTTGCCCAGATACTACTATTCTTCTTAGAAGTATACTGCTACTCTTTAGTAGTATGTTTGAAATGATGAATTAGTGAGAGGTTTTTTTGCTTCTATTTTTAGTCCTGTGGTTCCAAAATTGTGCAAAGGTAGTCTGGGCAACTGCAGCAAACTCATGTGGTGCCCAGGATACTTTAAATTTTTGAGGTTAACACAAGAATAGTAGATATCTTGTCAGACACTACATGAACTAGTAGGTTAAGATAATAGACAGTTTCATTATTTTGCTTCATTTTTCTTGTCAATAGTGTCATATGTTTGTAAAGCTCAGGTTTTTTGTTTGTTTGTTTTTGTCTTTTATTTTTTGGTCCTGGGGATTGAACCCTGAGCCTCATGCATACTAAGCAAGCAATTTACCATTGAACTGCATCCCAGCCTCAATTTTTGGCTGTACTGGGACTTGAAGTCAGGGCTTCACACTGGGTAGGCAGGTACTCTACCACTTGAGCCACTCTGCCAGCCCTAAGCTCAGTTTTTTGATATTGCTAAGCTAAAAAGCAAGTAGATAAAATCAATCTGAATTACAAGATTTGAAAATTAAACAGTGCCCAATCAAGCAAATACCTTCTCCTTTTCAAAAGAATTGTGGTTATTTAAGACTCAAATTAATATTCTTGTTTTCTTTCAAGTCATATATATTACTCTGCTGGTGTAAGTTTTCCTTAATCACTGTTTCTAGCTGGTGTGTCTGTTGGAGACCCTGTACTGCGCACTGGTAAACCCCTCTCAGTAGAACTTGGTCCTGGCATTATGGGAGCCATTTTTGATGGCATTCAAAGGCCTCTGTCAGATATCAGTAGTCAGACCCAAAGTATCTACATTCCCAGAGGAGTGAATGTGTCTGCTCTTAGCAGAGATCTCAAATGGGATTTTACACCATGCAAAAACCTACGGGTATGTCTGTATAACCTAAAATTTCTAAAGCTGGTGAAAGAATGTGAAATGAATGTTAAGTGTATTCAGTCCAAATAAAATTAGACTATGGAAATACAAGTTAAAGTTTTTTCTTAAATGCACTAATAATTGTAGAACTGATGTTTTCTTGATAAGTAATGCAAAATGATTTAAAGTATAGGAGCAGGGGTGAGTCTACTTGACATTTATTTGAACATTAAACAGTAAATGCATTTATTCTCAAGGTTGGCAGTCATATCACTGGTGGAGATATTTATGGAATTGTCAAAGAAAACTCACTCATCAAACACAAAATCATGTTACCTCCACGAAACAGGGGAACCGTAACTTACATTGCTCCACCTGGGAATTATGATACTTCTGTAAGTATCTTTTGGACTTTATGTATAAAAGGATGGCCCTTTCTATACACAACTAGTTTTAGCGCACTAAGTAGTTAAAGAAATAATATTTAATGTAAAGGTTTTGAGTAACTCATATATTTGCATATGTATATGCGTATATATATATATATATATATATATGTTTTTGTGCTGGAGATCAAGCGCAGATCTTTATACGTAGTAAGCAAGTACTGTACCACTGAGCTACATCTCCAGACCTACAGTTATTCTTAAGAGTGTTTTTATTTAACTTGGACTTGGGAATACAAAAAGTGGATCATAGGGTTTCTTTTTAAAGAAGTATAACATTTTCCTAACTTCTTAACTGAGAGTATATTTATTTTACTTTATTTTTGGTACCAGGGTCTGAACTCAGGGCCTCACACTTGCTAGACAGGCACTCTACCACTTGAGCCACTCTGCCAGCCCTTCTTTGTGGTGGATTTTTTTGAGATAGGGTCTTGTGAACTGTCTGCCCAGGTTAGCATAAATCGTCATCCTCCTTATCTCTGCGTCCCAAGTAGTGAAGATTACAGGTGTGAGCCACTGGCACCCAGCTGCTAGTACATTTGCTTAAATCCTTTATTTATTTAGGCATAGAATGAACAAGCCTTGATTTTTAATTGTTAATCAGTAATCACATAGTTAATTGTTTAATGGATTATGTGAAATCCTCCTTTAAAATTTAACCCTTTAATTTTGTTTATACTTACATAATATTAAACACAATAGAGCTGTAGTAGTAATAGTAGTGTCTATAGGTATAAAGATAACTATGAGAAAACCATTATAACATAATTTCCTTCTTATAAAATGTAGTAAGGAATAATTTTTATCATTTCACAAGCATAAGTCTGTGCTCTACAACATACAGAGAACAAGAGTTAAGATTGGAATTCTAGGCAATCTTCTAGACTTCCTCTGTAGCTTAGAAACTCACTCATCCCAAATGGAGGAACAGCCCTACAGCAGACAACTCAAATTCATGTATCAACAAAATTGCAGATTTCCACAGGGCCTTGAACTTTGTGAGTAGCTGAAACCATCTCAGTGTTTACAAGTGTCATCATGTTATCTTTACCTTTTTGTTTTTGTAAATATTTAATTTAAATACTTCAAAACATCTAATATTATTTAATATTTTAGGGTTCTTAACAGGGGTGCTGCCCCACCCCTGGCTCAGATATTTTTCATTTAAGATCATTATAATAAAATAAACAAAACAGAATAGAAAGTAATTATGAAACTTTCACCTCGCCCTAGTCTAAGCAGCATCTTGTATATCCTTTGAGACTTTCCTGTGCGTTTACATATAATTTGACTACTCTGTTCCTTTGTATACTCCTTTCCAAAAAACTTTCACTAAACTTTTTTAATCATTAAAATTGTAATGTACCTGCTTAAAAAATAGGACCTTATATAAAGATTCACAATTAAAAGAATAAATCTCCTTTCTTACTTCTGTGTATCACCTTTCTATCCCCAAGAAGAATCTGGAGATACTTAAAATTTTGGAGAAAGAGACATTGGTAAACTTGACCATACTTAAAATCTCGCTGCTTCTATAGGATGTTGTATTGGAGCTCGAGTTTGAAGGTGTAAAGGAGAAGTTCAGCATGGTCCAGGTGTGGCCTGTCCGCCAGGTTCGGCCTGTCACTGAGAAACTGCCAGCCAATCATCCTTTACTCACTGGCCAGAGAGTCCTTGATGCCCTTTTTCCGTAAGTTTGACATGTATTTCACAGTTTTCCCTCAATCATTATATGTATTTATCTTTTCATTATCTGTAAAGATAAAGGTTTTATGTATTTAATACAATCATAAACTTTATCTACAGAAATAATGGTGCACTAGTTGAATGTATTTATCTTTTGCCAATAGTTCAGAGTCAAACTTGAAAAAGGTTTTTCCCCACACACAAGTGTACAAAAAGCATTACTTATAAAACTTTCTGAAAAAAAGTTAAATTTCCAGAACAATATCTATGCCAAAACAATATAACTACCTTTCTTAAGTTATCCTAGAATTAGTAGATTGGTATTACTATAAATTGATTTCTATAACCAACTAAGTTCTGTATGCTGCCAGCAATTTTAATTTGTTAGTCTGCTGTTTTCCATTTTCTTAAAAACCTTCTCCTTTCTCTTTAAATCTCAGACTTTATCATAGTCTGCTTTATTTTTAACAAATAACTTCATCATATAATTCACAGAAAAGACTGAAGCTATGAGGCAGGAACTCCCTCAACTCATAAACTCTCTTTTTTTTTTTTTCTTTTGGTGCTGAGGCTAAAGCCCAGGGCCTCCCACAGGCTAAGCAGGCACTGTATCACTGAACTACATCTGCAGCCCTTCCATGCACTCTTATTGCCATCTCTGATCCTTCAGAGCTCTCTGAGTTGCTCTGACTGTTACTCTCTCAGACGATCTCCATCCTTCTTAGTCAGAGCCTCCTGTTTCTATATCCTTTATTATTTAGCTTAGACTCTGTAGTCTATCATTCCTATGAATATTTACCAGTAGTAAATCTTATTCCTCTGTATTCTGTACACTGTCCTGGCACAATCCAAACTGTCAGTCAGTCCAGCTATCTATCTAACTGCACACAAGCTGCTGAGAAAATCAGTAAATCAGTTTAAGTGGTATCTAACCTTACTGCTGTGTAACGGTCCTACATTTCCCTAGTTATGATTCTCTCCTGTTCTCAGCAGCTACTTCACACTGCTCTACTTGCCTCAGATCTCCAACTCTACCCTTTTGTCTCTTTTCTCTACAAATGATCATGATAGAGCCTTCACTAAGGAATTAGAGATTGTGAGATTTGAAACTCTTCTGTTTCCCACCATTAGACTCACTTAATGTACATTCCCATTCATTTCTTCTTCCTTTCCTCTTTCTAGTGCTTACCTTGTGCTTGTCTCCCCCAAGGACCTCTGTCTGTAAGTTGTCTTCCCTCTCCTATCTAATAAAAAAAAACTCTCCTTTCCCCTTTATGTCTATCTACGTGTCACTGTTTGTTTCCTCACGCTTATGCCCAAACCTTTTAAAAGAATTAAGTGAGTTGGCTCCACTTCTCCCACTCTAATTCACTGCACCCTGACCTTGGCTTTATCACTCCCAATATTCACTGGTGTCATCAGTCAACTCCATAGTAGATAATTTCAAGAATTAAATTTTAGTATTTTTTTAAATCCCTTCTGATTTGAATGTTGCCTTCTCTTGAAACACTGTCTTTCTTTGTTCTTCCTGGTAACATCTGTCAACAAGTTCTTGTCCTCTGTTGCAAACTTCTCACTTAAGTTTCAGTATTTCTTAGGATTTTTCCCTCTTCTAAGGCCTCTGTCTTCATTCTACATCTTACCACTCTTCTGACTTAAATATACATCTACATATGATGACTCTTATATCTGTATCTTTATCCCTGACCTCTCATGAGCTCTAGACTCATAGATCCTAGGCAAGTGCTTTGCCACTGAGCTATGTCTCCTGCCTTCCACTGCTGATTGTGCCTTTGCTTCTGAATGTCTTGCAAGTGCCTCAGTGTCAGTACGTTAAAAACAAAATCATCTTCATTGTCACTTCCCATTTTTGTTATCTCTTCACAAATGTCATTATCTTTCATCTAGTGGATGCCTAATCTAAAATCTGTGACTCTCTCAAGGATTGATTTCACCCTTCCATATGTAATTGTTCAAAGTGTTTTTATTCTGTTCTCTAAATATTTTTTATAAATTTTCATTAGTGTATATTCGTTATACAGGGGTAATTTAATCTCTTTTCCCTGGCCCTAAATAGGTGGCTATCCATACTACACAGTGGTCCCTCTAAAACACCTGTATGATCCTGCACTGCTTTACTTGAATGCTTAAGATATTTTTCATTGCTCTGAAATACACAATCCATAACTCCTCACAAAACCACCCATGATCTGGCTCTTGCCTACTTTCCAGCCTTGTCTCAGCCACTTGACTGCTCATCTGCTTCCTTAAACACTGTCTGTCATGCATATTAACTTTTAATTCCTCAAGCAGTGGTCTGTCTCTCTTGCCCCTTGACCTTTGGACATGCTGTTGCCTATGCTTGAGTTGTTGTTTCCCTTTATGTGGCTAATTTTTATTTCCTTTCAGGTCTTAACTATTAGGAAGAATTTCCTAATCCCACTCAAATCCAGTGGCAGATTTTACACCCCTTCCCATATATTCCCAAAGTTCGCTTTGATAGCATTTTTTACATTGGATTGTTGAATTTCCAAATTGGTGCACACCTGGTCCCATCCCCACCCCAGATTAAAGATCCACAAAAGTATGCTGAGCCACAGGAGAAATGTGACATGCCTTCATAGTCTGTTGAATACACTGATTTTAGTGCACATTAGTTTTATATTGAAAAAAATCTGTTACTGTGATTATGAATGCAAGTTTTCTATGATTTTTTTTATGGTAAAACATATGATAAAAACATTTTGCTTAGCATTAAATTCCATTTCAATTACCCAGTCCCTCCCCAACCACACATGTACTTTGCTCTTCCTTAAAGAGTACTCTACTCTTCACTGTTACTTTTTAGGGAAAGTTTGAAAGTGACTGCTAAATTGTACCATGATCACCAGTCAATTTCACCAGTGTATCCCACTGGAAGCTGAGTTTTGTGAATATAGAAACTACTATCTTATTAACTATTTGTTCTCTGTAGCATTTCTAAGCACAGTTTTAATACAAGCTTTTAGAAAGTATGTATTAGTTGTTGAGTAATAAAAGGCTGACTTACACCTTAATAAAACTCTGTTCGTTACACTTTATAGCAAGATGACCTTATATATATATATACTTATTTGAACTACCAAAGCATAAACTTTATAACAACAGATGAATTTTATGGTCTTATTTTTTTTACTCAGGAGACAAGTTTCAAAAGTTAATTCCTATATTCTCATGAACTAATTTATATAAGCATTCAGAATGTCATTAGTATTATTTTATTTACTTATTTATTTATTGTCAGTACTGGGGTTTCGTACTTAGGGCTTGTTAGGCAAGTACTCTACTACTTGAGCCACACACCCCCAGCCATTTTTGCTATATTTAATTTTCAAATAGGGTCTCACATTTTTGCCTATGCTGTTCTCAGACCAAAAGCTTCCTGCCTCTGCTTCCACATAACTGGAATCATAGGCATGGACCACGACACCCAGCTTTTTTTCATACCCATCTTCCCCAGGTGCCTTATGGAATTTATTTTCATTTTTTCAACTATTATAGATAATAGAGATGATTAATGGAAATAAAAACATATACTATTGTAGGCACAAATAAGGAGGAAGTTATTTCTGTGTCTGTATATCTTGTGTGTGTATGTATAGGTAAAAATATTTTAACATGCTTTCTTTCCTTAACTTGTATTTTTGTGTCATTTACCTGCTTTACTTAATAGCACTTATTAGCAAGGAGAATAATCCATACTTCCTTGTCTTTGTTTAGGTGTGTTCAGGGAGGAACGACGGCTATCCCTGGGGCTTTCGGGTGTGGAAAGACAGTGATATCTCAGTCTCTATCCAAGTATTCCAATAGTGATGTGATCATCTATGTAGGATGTGGTGAAAGAGGAAATGAGATGTCTGAAGTCCTCCGAGACTTCCCAGAGGTCTGTATGTAGAAAGGTTCAATAATATTCTAGGGAAAAATCCCACATACCGATTTTCATTGGTAATTAATAAACATCTGGGTTTGTCTAGAGCAATGTTGTCATTTGTAAAGGATCTTTAAGAAATTTAAAATTAATAATTGTGGTTAATTTGCATATTCAATGAAATTTGAATTATTCGAAGTCAGTCACTTGAAATTTTTTCTGCGATCTATTTTTCATTTGTTGGGAAACAGATGAAATAGACAAAACATTTATACATGAGAACTTTATGTAGGCTTTGTGACCTATTGGGTGACTATAATAATAGTTCCTTTTGTGTAAAATAATAGATTTCATTTACAAAATGAAAATAATATCTATCTTTATAGCACAGCACTATGGAGCCGGGAAGAAGGCTGGAGTGATAGCAAATATTACTTTAGGAATACCCATTAGAGGAATTAAATATGACAAGTTGTAACTAAAAGGGGGGGTAAGTAAAATGCTACATTTAGAAATTAGAGGGTCACTAGTGGATTTTTTCATCTCTAGCTCACTATGGAAGTTGATGGCAAGGTAGAGTCAATCATGAAGAGGACAGCTTTGGTAGCCAATACCTCCAACATGCCTGTAGCTGCTAGAGAAGCCTCTATTTATACTGGTGAGTTACAATTGGAATAATAGCATTTAATACCTGTTCCTTAAGTTTACCACTAGCAATAAACTTTTCCTTTTAAAAAGAACTTTTCTTTCATTTAAAAATATTTTCATATGATCACATTCCTTGCTCTTGAGAAATATTTTGCTTATCATATCTTGAGTATAAAATGAAGGTAAAGTGTCCCAGTCTTAATGCCATAAAATGATTGTATCTTCTACCTTTTCTTCATTACATACTGTACCATTAATCTGTCTTTAAATATACTTATACATCTATAACTTGAGTTATTAGTTTTAAATTATTATATTTTGACTGGTGATGTAAAAGATAAGAAACTGGCGTGTTCACATGTTACCTTAACAACTAAGCACCCAATTTATCCCAGCTTCTAGTCCTTATATTTCTCCATTTTCAGAACTTAACTAAATTTATATTCTGTTCTGGAACAATAAAGCCAGTATTTAATTTTGCTCTAGATCTAATGTAATGTCCACTTGCAGTCCTTTGGCTACAGTTTCTCCATTTATTTATGTGGTCAAAATTTGCCGTTTGCAAGTTGCTTCAAGAAAGGCACATGGAAGCTATGTTCTCTGAATTCGTATTTCCTCATAAGTTTGGCATTGTACCATGGCCTTTAAAGTTTTAACAGTATTTTAGCTGAATATAAAATTCTTGGATCAATATTTGTTATGGTCTGGTGGTTTTTACTTTTATTGGAAAAAAAGATAAAACATTTATATATGTGAACTTTCATATACCTTATTGTCTATTAGTTTACTATCATTTTTTCCATAAAATAATGTATCTAATTATGAAGTGGAAATGCTTATCCAAAGTTTGGCTGAGTATAAAATTCTTGGATCAGTATTTCTTTCCTTGAAAACTCTTAGTTAGCATTAAATGTTGGGGAAAGATCTGACACTGGCCTTTTCCTTTTTCTTTTTTTTATATATATATATTTTTTATTGTTTTATTATTCATATGTGCATACAAGGCTTGGGTCATTTCTCCCCCCTGCCCCCACCCCCTCCCTTACCACCCACTCCGCCCCCTCCCTCTACCCCCACCCCCTCAATACCCAGCATAAACTATTTTGCCCTTATCTCTAATTTTGTTGAAGAGAGAGTATAAGCAATAATAGGAAGGAACAAGTGTTCCTGGTTGAGATAAGGATAGCTATACAGGGTGTTGACTCACATTAATTTCCAGTGCATGTGTGTTACCTTCTAGGTTAATTCTTTTTGATCTAACCTTTTCTCTAGTTCCTGGTCACCTTTTCCTATTGGCCTCAGTTGCTTTTAAGGTATCTGCTTTAGTTTCTCTACGTTAAGGGCAACAAATGCTAGCTAATTTTTTAGGTGTCTTATCTATCCTCACCCCTCCCTTGTGTGCTCTCGCTTTTATCATGTGTTCAGAGTCCAATCACCTTGTTGTGTTTGCCCTTGATCAAACACATAATGTCCACATATGAGGGAGAACATACGAATTTTGGTCTTTTGGGCCAGGCTAACCTCACTCAGAATGATGTTCTCCAGTTCCATCCATTTACCAGCGAATGATAACATTTCGTTCTTCTTCATGGCTGCATAAAATTCCATTGTGTATAGATACCACATTTTCTTAATCCATTCATCGGTGGTGGGGCATCTTGGCTGTTTCCATAACTTGGCTATTGTGAATAGTGCTGCAATAAACATGGGTGTGCAGGTGCCTCTGGAGTAACCTGTGTCACAGTCTTTTGGGTATATCCCCAAGAGTGGTCTTGCTGGATCAATTGGTAGATCAATATTTAGCTTTTTGAGTAGCCTCCAAATTTTTTTCCAGAGTGGTTGTACTAGTTTACATTCCCACCAACAGTGTATGAGGGTTCCTTTTTCCCCGCATCCTCGCCAACACCTGTTGTTCGTGGTGTTGCTAATGATGGCTATTCTAACAGGGGTGAGGTGGAATCTTAGTGTGCTTTTAGTTTGCATTTCCTTTATTGCTAGAGATGGTGAGCATTTTTTCCTGTGTTTTCTGGCCATTTGAATTTCTTCTTTTGAGAAAGTTCTGTTTAGTTCACGTGCCCATTTCTTTATTGGTTCATTAGTTTTGGGAGAATTTAGTTTTTTAAGTTCCCTATATATTCTGGTTATCAGTCCTTTGTCTGATGTGTAGCTGGCAAATATTTTCTCCCACTCTGTGGGTGTTCTCTTCAGTTTAGAGACCACTTCTTTTGATGAACAGAAGCTTTTTAGTTTTATGAGGTCCCATTTATCTATGCTATCTTTTAGTTGCTGTGCTGCTAGGATTTCATTGAGAAAGTTCTTGCCTATACCTACTAACTCCAGAGTATTTCCTACTCTTTCCTTTATCAACTTTAGAGTTTGTGGTCTGATATTAAGATCCTTGATCCATTTTGAGTTAATATTGGTATAGGGTGATATACATGGATCTAGTTTCAGTTTTTTGCAAACTGCTGACCAGTTTTCCCAGCAGTTTTTGTTGAAGAGGCTGCTATTTCTCCATCATATATTTTTAGCTCCTTTGTCAAAGACAAGTTGGTTATAGTTGTATGGCTTCATATCTGGGTCCTCTATTCTGTTCCACTGGTCTTCATGTCTGTTTTTGTGCCAGTACCTTGCTGTTTTTGTTGTTATTGCTTTGTAATATAGTTTGAAGTCAGGTATTGTGATACCTCCTGCATTGTTCTTTTGACTGAGTATTGCCTTGGCTATTCGTGGCCTCTTGTGTTTCCATATAAATTTCACAGTAGATTTTTCGATCTCTTTAATGAATGTCATTGGAATTTTTCCTTTTTCTTATAGAAGTGATTTTTCTTTTTTGCCCAAAGAATTTCTCTTTAAATCTGAAATCTCATAATTTGATTAGGATATATCCCAATATTGATAAGTTTGAATAATTTTTCCTAAAACATAGTGTACCCTTTCAGTCTATGAATATGTCTTTTATTTCAAACAATGTTTGAAAATTCTATATGAAACTTTTTCTCTTTCACCATGACTGTCTTTTTTAACTCCCAGCTTAGACATACTAGATCTACTTAATTTGTTTTCCGTATGTACCATTTCCTCTCCAGTCCTTTTTATTTAACCTTTTGTCTGTACACAGGATAAATGGTGTTTATTCTTTGTGCTAATTCTAACGAAACCTCCATTTCTGCAATAGTTTTCTTTTTTTCCAGCTCTTTGCTGAGTTCTGTTCATGAAGCATCTCTTATCTTGCTAGTCCCTGAGATTTTATTGTGTGATAGGATGTATTACTCAGTTTGTTGTTGTTTGACATCATTGTAATCCCTTCTGTCTTTTTTCTGACTATGTTTAGTTATCTGTACTGGTATTAATTATTACTATTACTCATCTTTGTAGGAGATGGAGGGACTGTCCGTAAGTATTAGCAAGGATTCACTTTAATATAACAGGGTGGAGTATGGGGGGTTGGAAAAGGAGAAACAGTTCCTGCTCCCTATGCAGGAAATGGGAGTAAAGACTCCAAGAAGACAAGCTTTTTTTTTTTAGCTTTCTGTGGTGATGGGGTTTGAATCAGGGCCTTCATCATGCTAAGCAGATGCTGTACCACTTGAGCCACACCCATACCTAGGAATTCTTCATGGTAACCTGCAAAGTTTGTTATGGTATGCAGTTGTGTAATTAAGTTATTTTACTCTTTTATTTCTCTTTTGCCAACAGGAGTCACTCACTGTAAGCTATTTGCAATGAATTCTCTCTTTTCCTTGCCACATTATATGTAGTGAAAATTGAGAGTGCCTATGTGTGTTTTGTTCACCTCTATCTCCCTACTTTTCCTAGATGCCAAACTGGTTCCAAAGAAGTATTGCTTGTTAGCCTTCTAGCCCTTTGCAAAGTTCCAAACAAAGGATTCTTGGTTTTGCTCTTCAGAATGTATCCCTAGTTTACAGATGCTTTATCTGATTATATAACCTCAGATGAATTCTTGGTGTTTTTCCACTCTTGTTTGGTTTTCATTCATTTAGGGGGGCTCTCCTCATTATATTGTTGGGAAGTTATTACTAAGTGTACATGAAAAGGGACCTAAGGTCAAGTTTGGAGAACACTGAGCCAAAAGAGATGCTTTATCCTCCTTTACTCAACTAGGACCTTTCTGAGAGTCTTATGCTGGTATGCATTATGAATCTAGAAAGGAGAAAGAGCTGGAAGCAATTCCCAGACTTCCTTTGAAAACTAAGTGTTTTATGACACATACTTAGAGAGGCATTGGGTAAAATTTCAAAATCACTGAAAGACATATACCAAAGGAGAGTGAAAAGCCATGGACACTACTTCTTTTCCTATCTCAGTCACAAGCCCTATCTTGGAATCATTATTTGTTTCATTTCTTTGGAATTCTGTAATTCCTTCACCCATGGCTCTTCCTTATGATTCAGTAGGGAGTGCACATCAAGCTTTGGTAATGGACATCTGGCACTGGGGAAGTCATCTGTACTTCCCAACATATAATCATGGTACAGTATCCAGAAGCCATCTTAAAAAGGTCTTTGCTGATAACAATAAAAACAGCATGGTACTGGCACAAAAACAGACATGAAGACCAGTGGAACAGAATAGAGGATCCAGATATGAAGCCACACAACTATGAGCAACTTATCTTTGACAAAGGAACTAAAAATATACGATGGAGAAATAGCAGCCTCTTCAACAAAAACTGCTGGGAAAACTGGTTAGCAGTCTGCAAAAAACTGAAACTAGATCCATGTATATCACCCTATACCAAGATTAACTCAAAATGGATCAAGGATCTTAATATCAGACCACAAACTCTTAAGTTGATACAAGAAAGAGTAGGAAATACTCTGGAGTTAGTAGGTATAGGTAAGAACTTTCTCAATGAAACCCCAGCAGCACAGCAACTAAGAGATAGCATAGATAAATGGGACCTCATAAAACTAAAAAACTTCTGTTCATCAAAAGAAATGGTCTCTAAACTGAAGAGAACACCCACAGAGTGGGAGAAAATATTTGCCAATTATACATCAGACAAAGGACTGATAACCAGAATATACAGGGAACTTAAAAAACTAAATTCTCCCAAAACTAATGAACCAATAAAGAAATGGGCACGTGAACTAAACAGAACTTTCTCAAAAGAAGAAATTCAAATGGCCAGAAAACACATGAAAAAATGCTCACCATCTCTAGCAATAAAGGAAATGCAAATTAAAAGCACACTAAGATTCCACCTCACCCCTGTTAGAATAGCCATCATCAGCAACACCACCAACAACAGGTGTTGGCGAGGATGCGGGGAAAAAGGAACCCTCATACACTGTTGGTGGGAATGTAGACTAGTACAACCACTCTGGAAAAAAATTTGGAGGCTACTTAAAAAGCTAGACATCGATCTACCAATTGATCCAGCAAGACCACTCTTGGGGATATACCCAAAAGACTGTTACTCCAGAGGCACCTGCACATCCATGTTTATTGCGGCACTATTCACAATAGCCAAGTTATGGAAACAGCCAAGATGCCCCACCACCGATGAATGGATTAAGAAAATGTGGTATCTATACACAATGGAATTTTATGCAGCCATGAAGAAGAACGAAATGTTATCATTCGCTGGTAAATGGATGGAATTGGAGAACATCATTCTGAGTGAGGTTAGCCTGGCTCAAAAAACCAAAAATCGTATGTTCTCCCTCATATGTGGACATTAGATCAAGGGCAAACACAACAAGGGGATTGGACTATGAGCACATGATAAAAGCGAGAGCACACAAGGGAGGGGTGAGGATAGGTAAGACACCTAAAAAACTAGCTAGCATTTGTTGCCCTTAACGCAGAGAAACTAAAGCAGATACCTTAAAGCAACTGAGGCCAATAGGAAAAGGGGAACAGGTACTAGAGAAAAGGTTAGATCAAAAAGAATTAACCTAGAAGGTAACACCCATGCACAGGAAATCAATGTGAGTCAATGCCCTGTGTAGCTATCCTTATCTCAACCAGCAAAACCCCTTGTTCCTTCCTATTATTGCTTATACTCTCTCTACAACAAAATTAGAGATAAGGGCAAAATAGTTTCTGCTGGGTATTGAGGGGGGGAGCGGGAGGGGGCGGAGTGGGTGGTAAGGGAGGGGGCGGGGGCAGGGGGGAGAAATGAACCAAGCCTTGTATGCACATATGAATAATAAAAGAAAAATGAAAAAAAAAGGTCTTTGCTGAACTTACTGTTTTGGGAGTCAAAGCTCCCTACCTTTTCCTGTCTCCTGGACCCTGCAGCAAAAGTCATTTGCAAAGCCAGGTGCAATGGCTCACACCTGGAATCCCAGCTACTTGGGAGGTGAGACCAGCCCACGCAAAAGTTAATGAGACCTCCCCTCAAGCTCAAGCAATAAACTGGATATGGTGGGATGCACCTGTGAAAACCAGCTATGAGGGGAACATTAGGTAGAAGGGTCGTATTCTGAGGCCACCCCCAAGAGAATGCAAGACCCCACCTGAAAAATAACTAAAGCAAAAAGGGCTGGGGTAGTGGCTCAAGTGGTAGAGTGCTTGATTAGCAAGCAGGAGGCTCTGAGATCAACCCCAGTACTGCCAGAGAAAGAAAGAAAAAGTTCATATGCAGATCCAGTGAGTGTTGGCCTTGATAGCCAGTCAGATTACAAGGGGAGCAACTTTTTTAAAAAGCACTGAGAACTCCATGCAGTGGGAGCCAGTCTGAGACACAAAAGAGAACCAAGGTCCCTTGCTATTTAGGACCATCCATTTGTGAAACTAGCTACAGAGCTGTGGGATAGTGCAGAGTGAGCAAGTGATTTCAGGAAGGAGCTCAGTTTCAAAACACCAGCATATGTGCAGGCAGAAGGGGGTGGTAAAATAAAGTTCCAGGCATTAGATTTTGAGACTGTTACAATGTAGTAATAACTATACATTTTTAATACACTGCTGCTCTGGCTTCAGTGCAGCTGGTTGCCACCCATAGCATTTCCCACATCCCTCCTACCCCAGCAGACAGTGGGGGAAGTGCCAAAGACCCCTGTGGCAGCACAGCCACCAATGTCAGCACAGCCATAGGAGTGCTTTTTTAACACTTTCTTGTGATAATTATCAAGCATATAGACAAGCTGAAAGTAAATTGCAGGGAGCACTCATGTACTACTAAACACCTCGATTTGACAATTGACATTTTATCTATTCTTGATTTATTAGATACCTGTTCCATCTGTATTTCCTAATAGTAAACTAGCATCTTTTCCTATTAAACCATTCATAATCTGCCTTCTACCCATTTACCTTTTGGATGGTAGTTGTTTTTCATGCATTATGAGTACAAATATCTTTTACCAGTCTTGTCTTGATTTTTGTCCAATGTATTTTTCTTTCTTTTAAGTACTGGTATCTGTAAGTCTGTAAGAGTAATCTCATTTACTGTTGTGTATCTGTCCTTTTACCAAGTCTTTCTAATGTAAGCATGCAAGTACTAATTATGTTTCATCACAGACTGAAAACATAGCCATGCTTATAAAGAGAGGATCTGTTCTTACCATCAGTGATAACTATTGTGTTTTAAATACTTTGTTTATGAAACAGTTTTATGAAAGCCTTAGAAGTCAGTATGTTTTTTATTCTGAGTGATGTAATAGGACACACAGTGAAGTGCTAAATTTTCCAGCAACTATTTCATTTTACTTATATAAGCTTCTGATTCATTACTGGTAAAATAAAGGAGTTCAGGGCATTAGAGTTGTATAGTACTTTTATACTTTTTGGCAGACATTTACATACATATTTCATTTCATTTGATATATGCAAGTATATAGTTATTCTCTTTTAACTGCTTAAAAAACTACACTGGGAAATCATGTTATTTTGCTAAGGTGAATGACAGCATAAAAAGCAGAACTGAGGACTTCTTTGTCTGTGTTACCTTCTTGTTAATGTTTTACCGTTTGTGAATTTATAGGACGTGACCTAATCTACATAGCAGAAAGATCTGGATAACCGATCATTTTAATAACATTTGATACTTTCTTTAAAAAAGAGCTAATTGTTTGAGTTTTTTTAAGTATGTATGTGTGAGTGTAATATACAGTGTAGAGCATCTACATTTAAAAATTAATTTCAGACTTAATTATTTCAACAAAGAGTAGAGAACAAATTGTTTTCCTGGTTTTTAAAATGTATTTTATATTAGGGTAGGCTAGACTGTGGCATCAAATAATTCCAAACATACGTCGTTCACTATAACAGACGCTATTTCAGGTGTCAAGGAGCACTTTGCTTCCATTCTGGACTAGGGCCCAGGCTGAAGAGCGCTTCAGTTTTCAATGCTTGGCGTCAGGGGCTTCTGAAGGGAGTTCTCTCCATCTCAGTAGGTCAGAAGGAAGAAGAACATGGGGAAAGTATGTGACTTGCCATGGAACTCATTGTTTTTTACTCACATGCCATTAGCTGGAGATGAGTTACATGGCCATATCTATATTCAGAGCATCCCAGCAAATATAGTTAAGCTATGTGCCCAGAAGAAGAGGAAGAACAGATTTGGGGGAACAGCTACCTCCTGGACTATGCTTTAAGGTTTTCTTAAGAATTTAAAAGTCAGGATTTTATGTTCTGACATTGTAACACATAATATTCTTCCCAATACAGGAATTACACTATCAGAATATTTCCGGGACATGGGCTACCACGTCAGCATGATGGCTGACTCTACCTCTAGGTGGGCTGAGGCTCTTAGAGAAATCTCTGGTCGCTTAGCTGAGATGCCTGCAGGTAAGTCTTTGCATTGCTTATCATGTAATCAACGCTTTCAGGGTTTTAGGAGCTGTTGAAATTTTCTTTTTGTCTTTCAGATAGTGGATATCCTGCATATCTTGGTGCCCGCCTGGCCTCTTTCTATGAGAGAGCAGGCAGAGTGAAATGTCTTGGAAATCCTGAAAGAGAAGGGAGTGTCAGCATTGTAGGAGCGTAAGCACACAAACTGTTTACTTTCCTTTTTTTTTTATTTGTTTGTTTGCTTATTTGTTTTTTTGGAGGCAGGGTGTTTCTATGTAGCCTGGGCTGGCCTGGGACTTGTAGTCCTCCTTCCTTTGCCTTCCAAGTGCTAGAATTACAGGCATGTAATTTGTTTACATGCTGTTTAGTTTTCAAAAGAAAAAAGTTATTTATTTAGAGAAAGAATATTAACTTCCTCTAGGAGCAGTAATTCTAAAGTAGGGCTGCACTCCAGGTCATTCACAGAGCTTCAAAGGAGTTCTTGGGAGATGTATGCATCACCTTTACATGTTTGGGTCCTGTTGGAGTGATTTCACTGATTAGGTTCAAGTCACAATATTTTAGGAATAATTTAAGAAATTATAGTCATGTTAGTATGACATCATGTAATGGTAAAAACAAAGTAAAGATTTGTGATTACTACATAAAGCCCATACTTTGTTCTTGAAGCTTTTCCTTCCTTTGAGATTCATCTATTTGATTAGAATAATGCAGCTGATTACAATAAGACATTGTCTCATTTCTCATAGTATAAGACATTCAATACTTGTTCCTCGTGCCCAGCATGGTGGTAAGTGCATGTAATCCCAGTTAATCAGGAAGCATAGATTATTAGGATTATGGTTTAAGGCTAACCCCAACAGAAAGTTAGGAATACTACATCTCATCAAACAAGCCTGGTATAGCACATCAGTGATCCCAGTTTCACAGGAGGCATAGGTAAGAGAATCAAAGTCCGAGACGAACCCAGGCCAAAAAAATGAGACCCTAAATGAAACACACAAACAAAAAACATTAAAGCAAAAAAGGGCTCAGAGCATGGCTCAAGTGGTAGAGCACCTGCTTAGCAAGTGTGAGACTCTGAGTTCAAATCCCAGTGTGCCCCCTCCAAAAAATACCAAACTTGTCCTATTTGTAACATAAGATTTTTATGTGAGGGTTTTCTTGTCAGTGATCATTTAGTTCTGAAGTTATTTACATCAAAAAGTTAGGGCTGTGGGTAAAGCTCAGTGATCTCAGACCCTGTGTTCAATCCCCAGCACCAAAAATAGGTTAAGTAGATAAATAAATATTATTTGCATTAAAATTAGCTTTCAAAAAATTTGACTCGTGTATGTTATTTTTATAAGCACTATTATGCTTTGTTAATAGATTTTCAAAAAATCAACTTTCATATAGAAGTTATTTTTTGTTGTTATCAACATCTCTAATAATAATTTTTTTTATTTTTTTAATGTAGAGTTTCTCCACCTGGTGGTGATTTTTCTGATCCGGTTACATCTGCTACTCTGGGTATTGTTCAGGTATGTTGTTCCCCAGTGTAGTCATCTTCTGGGCTATTCCCCTCTGCCTCCAAGTTATTCTAATATAATTGAAATCATCATGAAGTTTTTAATTTAGCACTAAAGAATAGGCAGTGATAAAGTATGTTTTAAGAGCATCTTTGATCCTGAGATCCATTAATGCTCTGATTTTTCTTAACTTTGTAACAGGGTTCATAATAGGTAGCAAAGTTTTATTAGTGTTAAAATTATGCTACCATTTAAGTTAGAGTAACCCTAGTCATAGAAGCAAATGGGCACCAAACTGCATAATAGCAAAATACCTAGAAGTTTATTTCTCCTCGCAGTATGGTCCAAGGCAAATGATCCTATCAAAAGTGAGCATCTTTCATTCAGTCATGATTATAGTCCAGGGCTTGTTCCATCTGTGGCTCTGCCATCACCTATCGTGGTATTCTTCTGTGTCTGGCTGGAGAGGAAGAAACCATAGAGAAGGCACATAGACCTTTTGAACCTTGGGCTCAAAGGTGACACAGTCATTCCACTCCTGTTCTGTTAACTGTGCCCAGATGAGAGCAAGACTGGAAAATGTAGTTCCTGCCTAGCCAGTTGCTTTCTGTGACAAGGCACGAGTTTAATGGCTAGCTAGTCAACTTGGCCATTAAAAGAAGCCTAAATAAAAGGTATGTACATCAGCTATAGTTTTTTTTTTTTTTAAAGTTGATATACTCATAAGTAAATATATATAATTCATGTGAGAAACCAGAATATTTACCTGTGCTCTGGCAGTGTCAAATGAAATGACAAAGGCTAAATTTATAGAGATTGTAATTTCTAACATTTGGTAAAATTTTGAATTTTAAATTAGGAGGGAAGATGGGACAAAGTTCAGAATGCATAAAATATCTTGTGTTTGGCCTCAGAAAAATGAATGTCAAATTTTTTTCAACTGGCCCTTAATAATAGGGAGCTGAATTTAATCAGAACTTTTAGAGATGTTCAGTCAAACTAGTATCTGTTCTTTCTCAGTAAGTCTTTTCTAGTTCTTATGTTTATATTGTACCACAATAATCTTAAAAAGAGTCAGTTTTCCTTTTGCTGTCACATTTGGCATGCTATTAAGGGAATTCAGATAAAATTTGGATTTGATTTGCATGTGTTACCCACCCTGAAAATGAAAAACATGTATTTTTAATTAAAATGTTCTACAAATTTTATATTCTATTTCAATCAGACTTGTATATACTAAAAAGATACATAATTCAAGCAGTAAATTATAAATTTGCATATTTAGGACACACAAACATACTTCAATACTTTTTTGAACTTTGTAAAGAAAAGTTATTTGGGTTTTTTTGCTTGTTTTTTAATCAGGTATTCTGGGGCTTAGATAAGAAGCTAGCTCAGCGTAAGCATTTCCCCTCTGTCAATTGGCTCATCAGCTACAGCAAGTACATGCGTGCCTTGGATGAGTATTATGACAAACACTTCACGGAGTTTGTTCCTCTGAGGACCAAAGCAAAGGAAATTCTACAGGAAGAAGAAGACCTGGCAGAAATTGTACAGCTTGTGGGAAAGGTAAGTGGTTAAGTCCCCCAGAGAACAGATGTATGGTTACATGCCATGTTAAAAGGACAGCAAAAACCTTGGGTGTGCACAGTGTTGCCCAATAAGGTGAATAATTAAATGTAAATTAAGATTTGATTATGAATATCAAATTTTTTAAAACTAATTGAGTTTTTTAATTCTTATAACACTTAATATGGTCCTAGGTTTATTGTAGATGAGAAACACTTGATTTTCTTTTAGTTCTTAAAATGAAATATACCCATTGCCGTCCAAGTTAGAGGTAGTAGAATTAGGATCTATTAACATACATTTTTGTAGGAGAACTAGGAGTAGGAATCAGACAGATTGAATTCTAGTTCTTCCTATAGTTAGCTCTATGACCTTAAACAAAGGTGATTTTTTGCATTCTTATTTCTGTATCTTGATGTTTCAAAGGAAGATAGTGGTATCATTAAATTTAGTCAAATTAAAGCACAGAATTGAATACCTTCTTAGATAGTATGTAGGACTAATGAAGACTCTTAAAGTTCTCAATCTGATTCTATTCTTTCTTTACCTGTGGGGGAGAGTTGTTGAGATAGGTTCTTGTTATGGAGCACAGACTGGCATCTAACCTGCCATCCTCTTTCCTCTGCCTCTTGAGTGCTAGAATTACAGGTGTGTACCACCATCTTATAAGGCTTCTTCCTAACATTTTTCCAGTAAAGGATAATATTTTTAGAGTTAACATCTATAGTGTGTGTTCATTATTTATTATATATAGAGTATGTGGCCTTCTGAAAGAAGCAAGAAACAAAAGACCAATCTATAAAACCAGATAAAGGCAAAACAAGAAAAGAAAATTATAGATTCATTTTGTCTGTGAATATAGGTATACAAATTTTAAATACTCATTTAGTAGACCCAGTAGGGTATTTAAAAGTAGAATAATGTATTAAAAGCAAGTAAAGTTTTTCTAAGGAATGCAAATGTGATTCAACACAGAAAATGTATTATTGTAATTCATTAATGTAATTCATGTAATGGAAAAAAGATATTCTAATCAGTAAGGAAAAAATACTTGAAGTTTGCTACTTGATTTAGATTTTTAGAAACTCTTACCAAAACAGAGCCAGGCTAGTGCCACATGCCTGTAGGCCTAGCCACTTGGGAGGCAGAAGCAGGAGGATCATGAGTTCAAGGCCAGACTGGACAAAAAAGGTAGTGAGACCTTGTCTCAAAACAAAATAAAAACAAAAAGGGCGAGGCCCTGGGTTCAATTTCTGTACCTTGGGGTAAGATAAAAAAGAGAGAACTTCCTTAGACATTAAAATTAATATACTAAACTGGGTGTGGTGGCATGTGCCCGTGGTCCCAACTACTGAGAAAACTGAGGCAGGAGAGTCTCATAGAGAAATTTCAGATGCATTTTATTTAAAAATCAGAATTAAGACAAGAACATCTACTACCACTATGTTTAGCTGAATACAGAGGTCCTAAACAATAACATAAGAAAAGAAATAAGTTTTAAAGGGAGATACTAAAATGTCATTATTGGCCAGGCACCAGTGGCTCATGCCTGTAATCCTAGCTACTCAGGAGGCGCAGAGATCAGGAGGATTGCAGTTCAAAGCCAGCCCTGGCAAATAGTGCATGAAACCCTATCTCAAAAAAACTCTTCACAAAAAAAAAAAAAAAGGGCTGGGAGAGTGGCTCAAGATGGAGAGCCTGAATTCAAGCCTCAGTACTGCAAACAAACAAACAAACAAATAAATAAATAAATAAAAACTCATTATTTGTAGATAATGTGCTAGAAAAATAGCTATTAACAGACAAACAGAAATAATAAGAGTTTGGTGAGGGGTTCTGATTCAAAACAAATACAAATCAACAAATTTTCTATACCAACAATAACAATTAGAAAATAAAACTAAAGATAAACTATTCACAATATCAACAAAAAATAGAGTGTATGAACTGACCAGGAATATGTATTTCTTCTGTAGAAAGCATTTTAAAACTAAATAAAGCAGAAGATAATCTGCAAACAGCCCATGCCTCGTGGATGGGCTGAAAAGATGCCACTTCTCTTTGAACTATAAATTCAATGTGATTCCAGCCAAATTTCTAGTTGAATCTTCTGTGGAATCAATAATCATTCTAAAATTCATTTGCTGCCCCAAAGATTCACACTCTTGAAGAGTAAATGGCTTTTCCCCTATTGGATATTAACACAAAACCGTAGTGACAAAAACACTATGGTATTGATGAGATAAAAAACAGACTGGTGGAACAGAGCAGGGATAGATTTGCATATATGTGGACTCTTGATATTGCAGAGTGGGTCCACAAATCAAGTGAGGGGAGTGGGGATTGTTTTACTCAACAATGTAAAACTATTTACTCTTTGGTGAAAATAAAAAGGGATTGCCTCGCAAGCCTACATACAAAGGTAGACTCTAGGTAGATTAGCAATGTAAATGTATGAAGGAAGACTTTCATGTTAATAGGAAACAGATATTAAAAGAATATGTTTTTGATCTGGGATTGGAAAAAAGACTTCTTAAACTCTCTCACACACAACATTAAAAGAAAACAAAAAAAATTGATAGCACATGTAAAAGTAAAGTGTTTGTTCAACAAAGACCCATGGATAAAGGTAGCAGACTGTAGATTAGGAAACAAACTTTGCAACAACTAAAACCTATGGACTATTGAAAATGTACCAAGGTGGCCAAAGGGAAGAGCAAAATATAGAAGAGGAAACCTGAAGGATTACAATAATGATAACACGTTACAGTGGTTAGAAAAGTGAACATTAGAAAGCTGGGTATTCCCAAATGTAGAGGAATAGTGTGCTCTTGTGGGTATATCATCTTGTGCTGCCATTGTGAAGAACAGTGTAATAGATAACTTGTTTGGGACTTAGCAGTTCTGCCTCTGGGTATTTATCTCTGAAAGATATTCTCAAACAAGACCTTAAGTCAACATTTGTGTGGTGGGGAATCAAATGAAATCTGGGTGTCCTGTACCAGGACAAGAGATTGAAGGTAAAGTAGGGAGAATGCCCACAACAGAGAATGAATTACACAAGACCCAGAAGCAGTACACTGTGTTATGTAACTGGCATATAACAGCATAAGTGGATCTTAAAAACAAAGTGCCAAAAACAATTAAAAATGCTTTGCATACTGAAAAACAAGCACAAAATACATATATATATATATATATATATATATATATATTTCCTATAAAAGGAAATACATGTAATATTTGCCTTTGAAGAAGGAAATAGAAGTAAAAGGGATTTTTTAAATAAGAAATGAAAGACCTGATCCTTAACTAAAGGAAGTTAGTATACATAAGTCATACAGAATGCATTTAACTCATGGGCACTGTCTCTTTCTTACAACTCCTAAGAAATCTTCACTTGTTAGTGATCCTAGCAACAATGGTGTTATCGCTCCAGGCTGATAGAGTATCTATAAAAGTTAGGGCTTTTGAGGCAGTGATATTTAGAGGATAAAACCCTGTAACTTATAAATAGCCTTGTGTCTAATAAAATAACACTCAAACAAGATAAGTACATACTTATCTATGCTTATACTTGATAGTTCTAAACATCATGTAATTTTTTTAAAAGTAACTATTTATAAGCTATTTAGATTACCGTGAAACAAACTTAAAGTTGAAAACTCAAATAATTAAGACATAAAGCAAGGCAAGCATTTATTATTAAGTATTTATAAAAACAAACAATCAGTTTGCACACACATGTTCATAGCAGCACTATCCACAATAGCCAAAAGTGAAAGCAGCCTAAATGTCCTTGTGCAGGTGAATGTACAAACAAAATGGTACGTTCATACAATGAGATATTTTTCAGCCTTTTTAAGGAAGGAAATCTTGTCACATGCTGCAACACCAATGAACCTTGAGGACTTTTTGCTAAGTGAAACAAGTCAGTCACAAAAATACAAGAACTGTGTGATTTCACTTACATGAGGTATTTAAAGTAGTCAAATTCATAGAAACAGAAAGTACAATGGAGTTACTATATAACGGGCATAGTTTCGATTTGCAAAATGATTCACAACAATCTAAACATACTTAACACTACTAAACTGTACTATTACAAATGGTTAAGATGGCAGATTTTATGTTTGTACTTTTTACCACAGTAAAAAAGAACAAATAGTAGTTATAAAGTTAATCTATTAATGATAAGTGATTGTATTGTTTAATATCTGATTGCTAATTATTTGTGATTGTTGGTCCCACATCATGAAAATAAAGGTATAAAAATACATCTTTTTTTCTCTTCTAGGCTTCTTTAGCAGAAACAGACAAAATCACTCTGGAGGTAGCAAAACTTATCAAAGATGACTTCCTACAACAAAATGGATATACTCCTTACGACAGGTAAGCTATGCTGACTTCCTTTTTTTTTTTTGGGAATTTTCTTTTGTGTTTTGGCAAAGGAGCTACCTGCATATTAAAAACTTTTTTTCTCAGACAGACAAACTCTGACTCAAAATACTGGCTTATTTTGAGTATTCATGGCAGACATCTAATGATCTAATATGTCCCCTTGTCTTAATTTGCTTATTTGTCAAATTATGACTACTTTTACACACTGCCGTGTCTCTTTTACTCCTTGCCTAAATACTTACGTTCTGTTTTCCCACTTCATTTCCCACAAGTCATATGTCTCTTTAACAGTCCGTTTTAGGTACCCAGTGCTTGCCTTTTTTTTATTATTGTCTCTGCTACTGCAATGGCTTACTTACAATTCCCATTTCTTTTAAATTCTTTACATTTGCATCTTTCATCTTAGGCTAGCTTTTCTCCCTCCCATCATATTTGGCTCCATGTAAGAATCAAAGAGAAGTGAACAAATACGAAGATTAACCAGATTGGTAGGGCAAGCAAAAAATATGCCAATATGTCAGGAAATCTCAGAAATCTGCAGGCTCAGGGACAGAACTGGGCCACCCACATAAAGCTAACTCATCAAGGAAAAATCCTTTGGAAAGAGTGTGACAGTATTGTTAAATTTAGTGTTTGCTGGTAAGCAGGTGTTTTTTGTTATTAAAAGGTATGGGTAAATGAAAATAAACACATTAAAGTAAAAGGGGCCATTATTAACTGTAGCAACTTGCAGTTTCTTGCTTTGCTGTTATTTATTAAACCTTAGTGTAAGACCACGAAGGGAATCTTTACAACTCAACCATTTGATTTACTTATGTAACTTCATTGTACAAAAACAAACCCTTGGAGAATCATTAGATTGTAGCAGTACTGCTTCCTTGTTCCTCTTGCTTGATCATTTCAACAGAAAAAAAATTATCTTCAAGATAAATAGTATGAATCTTCATATTCATCTATCCCATGGATACTGAGACAGCTCTGGTTTTTTTTTTTTCTTTCTGTTTTTTGGGTGGTGGTGCTAGAGTTTGAACTCAGGACTTTAAGCTTGCTAGGCAGGCGTGTTACCACTTGAGCCATGTACTCCCAACCTACTTTTTTTCTTCTATTCTTTTTTTCATTCCTGTGTATCTAGTAAATGTAAGCAATCTGTATATTTAAATGGAGAAGCTAATGCCCAGATAGTTTTATAGTGAAAGTTTTATATAATGAAAGTGTGAACTTGCTGTGTCATCTGTTTTTGTTAATTTTTTCCATCTTCATTACCCTAGGTTCTGCCCATTCTACAAGACAGTAGGGATGCTGTCCAACATGATTGCATTTTATGATATGGCCCGCAGAGCTGTAGAGACCACTGCCCAGAGTGACAATAAAATCACATGGTCCATCATCCGTGAGCACATGGGGGAGATCCTCTATAAACTTTCCTCCATGAAATTCAAGGTATATTTTGTTCTTGATGTAGTTTTTTTAGTAGAAAATGCCCCTTCCTTCCTCCTTTTCCTCCCTTCCCTTCTTTCTCTTATTTTCCTTTCTTTCATCCCAAACCTGGAAGATGAAACTTGCATTTATCATTTTCACACATGTTCGTGTTGTATAAAACCAGAACAGTCCTCAAGTTATGTTCAAGTGGGAATTCCAGTGATAAAAATTATAGTATGTCACGTCTAAAATAAGTGCTGATGTTTTTTTCTCTTTTGTCTTAGCTACCAGGCAATTTAAAGCTAAATCATTGCTGAACAGCAATTACCTTAACTTCAAGTACCTATTAAGATCTAGCCCCATATTCTTCTGAATAATGTCTGCCCTATTTATTTCTTTTAAATATATGTTACACATTGTTTTAGCTTTTAAGTAACCTCTTAACTCTTTCAGAAGTACACAAGATAAAAATAAGTAGTTAAGTGAAATTTCCAGTAGAAGTTAAAGTGTGTAAGATGGGTTTTTTTTTTTTTTTAAATAGCTAATCAGGTGGACTGATTTCATGATACCCAGGCATATTTACTAATCACATGTTCAATGATTCTCCAAGTGAATCTTTAATAGAAAATTTTAAAAGCAATATGTTTATTGTGTGTGTATTTATATATACTTAGATTGAAAATGTTAACCGATATAAATATAACTGCATCAAGAATTTTAAAATGTTTGTAACCTTTGGGTCCTGTCATTTCACTTTGAGATGTAGGAACAGATACTGTTTTTGTTTTTGTTTTGGTCGTACCAGAGCCTTGTGATACTAGGCAAGTGCCTACTACTGAGTTACACCCACAGCCCAGAGATTTTTTTTTTCATGTTATTTATTAAACTTCTTAAATATCATCTAAGAACGAACATGACATGTTCATCTAAGTACATCATGACATGTTCATAAGACAAAAAATATATAAAGGAATTAATGTCTGTTTTTTTTAACAATTTCTAAAGATATGGAGAAATATTTATGGTATACTGTAAAAAAAAATCTGGTTACAAATGATTCCATATATAATTTGATCAAAATTTTGTCTTTTAAAATTATGTATTCATAGAAAAAGAAAAAAAATACCTAATTGTGATGATTTCTGATAAGTGATTTAAGTTGAAATCTTTTCTGTTTACATGCTCATTATATCAAATTAACATCACAGATCTTTTTTTTTAATTCCTTAGATATTCTATAGCTTTGTTTTGGGTTAGAGAGTAGCATTTCTTGGTTTAGAGTCCTAGAAGTAGAATGAAGTGTCAGAGAGCTTAAACACTTTAAAGTCTCTTATACATATTACTTGACTTAAGTAGCTTTCCATAAGAATTTTAAATATGGTACATTTAAAAATTATTTTTCCAGATTTTATTTCTGCATCCAAATTTATGTCTGGCAGATCCTGAAATAATAAATTCTGTTTTGACTAAACTAATTCCCAGTCATCATATATACATAGTCACATGCATCTAATATGCACTGCTCTCATCATTTGCACTGTTGTGCACATTATTTTGGGTTTAGTCAGTTTTTTTGTTTTCTTTCTATGTTGCTGGATTTTGACTCTTCTCTGTGGTTTATCAGTGTACCTCACTGAACCTAGTATTCAAAATATATCAAATATAAGTAACTTACCACAGCTGAGAATTGTTTTCCAAAGGTAAATTGAATCTGTCATATCTTTTTTTAGGATCCAGTGAAAGACGGTGAGGCAAAGATCAAGGGCGACTATGCTCAACTTCTTGAAGACATGCAGAATGCATTCCGTAGCCTTGAAGATTAGAACTGTGATTTCTTTCCTCCTCTTCCTCAGCAAGTTCATATGTGTATATTTCTCTAAATTTCTCATCTCAAACCCTCCTTTTTTTTTTCTGCAGCTTTGAGACTAGTGCCTAGTGTGTTATCATTTGTTTTGCTGTTTATTTGGTAGGTCTTATATAATCCAAACATTCCTTTGTTCCAGTGTTTGAAACGCTTCCCCAGTCTCTTATCTGAAGTGGTGAATGTAGTAATATGATGTACAATGGCTACACTACTGTAAACTTGTATGTAGGGTGACAACCCTCCTTGTCTTTGGTTTGCCCTCTCCTCACCTCCATTAAATTATAAACGGGACGACTGCATGTACTCTCTTTGCAATGGATCTGGGATGAAAGGCCAGGTTTCTATACCTCTTGACAGGTACTTTGGGAAATGGCTCAGTACCTGCGTGGGAAGGTCACTTGCAGCTTTGCTCAGTAAACATGTGATTAATGTTCCAATTGTACACTGCTTCCCTAGTATAAATCAGGAGTACTTATGGGAAGCTGTTGGGAACTATATTGTTTCTAAAGGAGCACTTATGAGACTCAGCATTATAGATGAATCAGTTCTCTCTGAAAAAGTGATAAAAGAGCCAGGTGGTAAGACTTAGATTAACATCTCATCAAAGCATATTTCATTTCACTAGGAAAAATTCAGTATCAGGAATTATTATATACTGCATTGCTAGGAAGTTCTCTTTTTTAATTATATTTGAAACGATCATTGAAAACTTGACCCATATCACATCCTCTTTCTTTTCCTCAAACATCTTAGAAGCCTAAGCTTCTAAAAGTCATATGGCAGTGTGATAGGCAGCAAAATGCCATAGGAAAGACATTTAGTAGTGGATAAAGGCTTTTTTGCCTATTTAAGAACCAGCTGAACTGTAGTGATTGTTGGGGCCAGAGTGGCATTATAGCTTTACAAAGTAATAACATGTGTCATGTGCTTGCATGTCTTTTTGCTTGCTGAGTTTTTGAACAGTTTATGAACTATAGAACATGACTACTTTCATGGGGGTTTTTCCAGTCCTCTGGCTCGGGTTTCTCAGAACGTCTATGGCCAGAGCGGCATAACAGTTTCCATTCTGTTTAATAGGGATGAAATTCTTGTATCTACTGGTAACAGAAACTGGGTCATGTGGGAAGAAAAAGATCAATTTCGTCCTGTCTTTTAAGTATATGTTTAAAAATAACTTCTGTGTTTGCCTAATAAGGCACATTGCAAAACAGCTCTGAGAGCAAGTTTCCCATTAACTCTTTCTGACGGATAGTGCTGGCACCATTGCTTTCTCTTAGGGAAGAGGAAAAGATATGTGAACATGTCTAATAATTCCAAATATGCAAATGTAATAACATAAATAAAGTATTTATTTTATGCCTCAGTATGTTATTTAAATTTTTAGGTAATACATTTCTTTTGTTCTGTTAAGGATAGATGCAGTCAGTAGAGAATTCAGATACAGTTTAGTGTAAATCCTTGCAGGTTGCATATGGTTACAGTGGCCTGCTGTTCAGGAAAGATATTCTTCCATATAACTTTTTTTAACCTTTCAACAATGTTGACAGGTAAAGATTATGCAATGATTTCTTGAGATGTGGACTTAATGGTGCTGCTCAATCAGTTTGCTTCCAGTGTAGCCTCCTACAAGATGCACTTAGGCTAGTGGAAATTAAACAGATTTCAAAAACTTTCTATTCCTACCTTAAACCTACCAGCAAACTAGAATTTTGATCATAATGAATGATCTGAAGAAATTAGTTGACCAAGTTTTTTGTGTTGTTGTTCTGATTTTGAGATGTACATTCTTACTTCTTTTAAGAATGTTGCTGTATGAGTGTGAAGAAGCTAGAGAAACAATGCTCAGATGTTCACTGTTCCCTTCACTTACATGTTATAGAATTTTAGATTGTTCACAGATAGTGTTTCTTTAGTAAGAGTGTGTTAATATTACAGCAGTCTTTTAAAAAGATTATACAGTTCTGTATTTATTGTGCTGTGCCTGGTCCTAAGTGCAGCCAGTTAAACAAGTTTCATATGTATTTTTCCAGTGTTAAATCTCACACATTGTATTCTTTGGAAATTTTCTTCCATCATGAAGAGCAAATAGAAAAGGTCATATACATTGCCTCCTTATCCTTGAGATTTCACTATATGTTAAAAGTTGCATATAATTATTAATCTATGAAAGAATAAAAAGTGGATTGAAATTAACTTTTTTTCTTTTTTTTTTTTTCATTTGGAGGGGGGCAGGCAAGATCTGGCAGAAAATGAGTATTTTGACTTATTGTTTCAGCATGTCCTTTCTAATGTTTATTTCTTCCTTCTTTGTGGATTGTTCCATAAGATCATGAAATTCAATTGGTGCTCTCACCTAAACAGCCTACAAAACATCCTATAATAGTCCACATGGTTGCAAATATCCAGGATCTCATTCTGAATATAACTTTAAACTGGAAAAGTGAATGGTTTTGCTGGGACCAGTGGCTCATGCCTGTGATCCTGGCTACTCAAAGGTAGAGATCAGGAGGATTGCTGTTCGAGGAAAGATCAGGCAAATATTTCAGGAGACCCTATCTCGAAAATAACCAATACACACGCACACGCGCAAGCACACACACACACACACACACACACACAAAAGGGCTGGTGGAGTGGCTCAAGTGGTAGAAACGCCCACAAGTGTTCAAACCCCAATACTGCCAAAAATAAATAAATAAATAAATGATTTCTAAAGATTCATTTCTAAATGAAAGGACATGAGTGGTACTCATTCCAAATTTTGGCAAGTGAACTAAAGCCTTATAGTTCATGCATTTGCAGGCCAGATGATTTTAGATCCAATATAGCAACATCCATTGCAGCTATTCATATGTTACTTAGGTGTATTAATCATGCCTCTCTAGAGGAACAGAACCAGTGGAATATGTGTAAAATTACAAAAGGGAATTTCTTAATTGGAGGCTGGATAGTACAACAAACTGTTTGCACGCTGGAAAGCCAGTGAACCCAGTAGCAGCTTAGTCCAAGAAGCTGGAAACCTCTGGACAAGGGAGACTAAGGAGACTAATGTTGTTATAGTCTCAGTCCAAGGTAGAAGACCTGGAAGCTCCCTGGGGAGTTGCTGGCATGAGTCTGCATTGAAGGGTTGACGGAGCTGAAGTCTGATGTCCACAGTCATGCAGCAATAGTAGACACACTCGAGAAGGGTGGAGCTTGCACACACTGACTGGCTTCCTTCCACCTTTCATGGTGGGCCCATAGGCCCTCGACCTATTGGACAATGCCACCCATATCCACACACCCCCCGTAGTTGCTATGCCAGTCATCTCTGAAAACACCCTCACATACACACCCAGAAGTGTGCTTTACTAATCTCCTAGGCATCTCTCAGTTCAATCAGGGTTAACTAGAATATATTTTTATTTCCTTTAATGCTATATCTTTTAACAATTTTCAAAGGAGAGAAGAAGCAATGTGGAATGGAGAACTCTGTATTCATATTGAATGCCAAGTTTATGTAGAAGAAAAGTTCGTGGGAGCTGGGCGCCAATGGCTCAGGCCTGTAATCCTAGCTACTCAGGAGGCAGAGATCAGGAGGATTGTGGTTTGAAGCCAGCCCAAGCAAACAGTTCATGAGACCCCATCTTGAAAACACCCTTCACAAAATAGGGCTAGTGAAGTGACTTGAGGTTTAGGCCTTGAGTTCAAGCCCCAGCAGGACAAAAAAAAAAATCATGAGAAAGCTAGTGAGTTATTTTAAGAGTGAGTTATTTTTAAATCCACTAGGTAATATCCCAGCATCTTCTGCATATTAGTTTTAATGTATTGCTACAGTGTAAGAACATAAAGAAGGGCACCAAATAGGGGGTGAGAAAATGCTACTAAAGTTCTAAGAAGTTAGAACAGTTTCCCTTAGAAGTTGATTCTGGGACTGGAGGCATAGCTCAAATGGTACAGCACTTGTCTAACAGGCACAAGGCTCTGGGCTCAATCCTGAATATTGCATAACAAAAGCAAAGTATTTTATTTGGAAGCTTAATCTCAAGAAACACCAATAGGGGAGTAGGGAATTGGGTACAAAATGGAAGGAGACCAATGAAAGTGCTCATTATCAAGTTAGCAACTTTGGACCTTAGAACGCAATCCTGCCGCATCCCCTGCTGGGGAGTTCTGGGAACAAGTGAAGAACACACCTCTCAAGTTATCCCACCTGTGGTGCAAGGAACCTAGGGTACTTCCATCAGTCACTTTCATCTTACAGTGAAAGCTGTTCCCAAAGGAAGACTCAGTGTATGGCGCATGCATTCAAATAGATCGGGCACCGGTGGCCACACAAAGTACTGTGGAAATTGGGCTGGTGCTCACTGAAATGACACTCGTGGCAAAGGAGATAAAGGAGATGACATACTTCAAGCTCCTTAAGAACTTAGAGCAGGGATTGGAATCAGTATTGAAAAGTCATCATTCTGCAAAATAAGGAAACACCATATTAAAGATCTGGAGACCCTGCCACATGGTTGTTAATAGCAGAATTCCATTCTCCTGACTTGTAGTGTCTCTTTGTACTAACTCACACTGGATGTCTTATCCCTATGTATGTGCTTTCCATTCAGAACCAAGAGTCGGTGCATAAATGTGATGAAAGCACATTCACACAACGAAGTACAGAAATGAGAGTTCGTACAGCAATGTACACAAATTTCACAAACTTTTTTTTTTTTTTTTTTGGTGATAACTGGGGTTTGAACTCAGGACTTCACTTTTGGTAGGCGGGTGCTCTGCCACATGAGCCACACCTACAGCCAGACAAACATAATATTTAAAGAAGCCAAGCCCACACCTCCCAAAAATACTGTATGATTCCACTTATTTAAAATTCAAAAACAAAACTAATCTGTTTGAAGTCCAAACAATACATGGTGGGAAGAGGATATTGATAAAAATGGCTGGGTGCTGGTGTCTCACACTTGTAATCCTAGCTACTCAGGATGCAGAGATCAGGAGGCTCATGGTTCGAAGCCAGCCCAAGCAGAGTTCACGAGATCCACATCTCGAAAAAACCCTTCACAAAAAAGGGTTGGTGGAGTAACTCGAGGTGTAGACACTGAGTTCAAGCCCCAGCACCACAAAAAAAAGGCAGGGGGCTTTCTGGAATGTTAGTAGAACTCTGCTTCTTGATGTGGGTCCAGCTATCATAGGCATAGTTACTTTTTAAAAATACACACACATACCTATTAAAACTACATAGTACTCAGTTAATATGTACAATTTTTTGTTTCATGTATAAGTTAATAAGTTTAAAACAAAATTGATACAAAATTCAAGCACTTTTCTGTATATATGTCATACAATTAAAAAAAGTAATGATTGTAATTAAGGAATACCCATATATTTAAAGTAGCTTTGTGCTAAAAAATATGATGGTTTAAAAATACTTTTAGATTTTACCTAATAATAAAATGATCTTGGTTTTGTTTGGTTTTTAAACTTGCACTTTCCTAGCAGTAGTGTGTTAGATTTGAATTTGAGTTTAAATTTATATTTGTTTATTGACTTTGGTGCTGGGGAGCAAACCCAGGGCCCCAAGCATGCTAGGCAAGTGGTCTACTACTGAACTACACCCTCAACCCTGAATTCAATTCAGTAACTTTTCAGATTTCTTTGCAACCAGTAGCTTGCTCTGTTTTGTTAGATAGCTGATGAGGATTTGGGAAATAATCTGTTCTTGAAACAGTAAAGCTAACCAGACCACACAGTCACAGAATACATGAACTGTTGTCTCACTCACACTGCTATAGCCACTTGCATACAAATATGTGTTTAAGTATTTATGAATATAGCCAGGCATAGTGATGCACACCTGTAATCCCAGCGCTTGGAGGCTCAAGCAGGAGAATTGCAAGTTCAAGGTCAGCCTGAGCTACACAGTGAGACCTTGTCACAAAAAAATATATATATATTATATACATATGTATGCATATATATATGTATGTGTGTATATATATATATATATATATGAATACATACCACAGTCCTCAAATTGCAATGAATGATTGTTAACAGCAGGTTTCATGTTTTTAATATACATTTTAATTAGGTTTTCCAAACTTGTCTGAATATACGAGGTATATGGGATGTGGTAATAACACAGATTTCCAGGCCCTGTCCCAAATCCACTTGAACTGGAATCTCTTGTCTAAGGAAAGGGTAGGGAGTTCAATTTAGCAAACATCCAGGTAATTCTTACTCTAGGGCAAGTTTGGGGAAATGACTTTTATTGAATGCTTAGGTATAAAAGGTAATACAGAGACTTGAATATGTCCTCCCTAATGCTAGTTTTATCACAAACTCAGTATTATAAGCTTTTGCTGAAGCATTTCTCTTGAAACATTCTTTGGTAACAGCTTTAAACAGTACTCTGAAGATTTACATGTATTAACTCACTTAGAATAGTCTGGCAGTAGGGCAAAGCTTTCCTAAATCATGAAGTTGAAGCAGTAATTATTGATAGACTTATGGATTTCAGACAGGATTCTATTACAGTAGTTCCAGGTAGGTACTTAATTGACCAGCAGTTTCTCTTCTGCTCTTTATACACAAACTTTAAAAAGGAACTTGGGTGGAGCGTAGTGGTACACACCTGTAATCCCAGCTACAAGGGAGGCGAAGATTGGGAGGATCATGGTTTGAGGCCAGTCCTGGCAAAAAAAGACCCCATATCAACCAGTAAGCCAGGTGTGGTGGTGTGCACCTGTGGTCTCAGCTACATGAGAGGTATAGATAGGAGGATCACAGTCCAAAGCCAGCCCTGGGCAAAAATGTGAAACCCTATCCAAAAAAAAACTAAAAGCAAAAATGGTGGGGTGCATAGCTTAGGTGGGAGAGTGCCTTCCTAGAAAGCATGAGGCCCCGAGTTCAAACCCTAGTGTCACAAAAGAAAAGAATAATAATTCTACAACATAAAATCATAGAAAGTTATAATCCCATTTTTAAAAAAATTACATGTGCATAAATTATCAATTTCATTTCTACATAATAAAGAGGACATTGAAAATATCACACAAGGCACAGTGGCTCATACCTGTAACTGTGGCTCCTCCAGACACAGAGATGGAGAGGACCGGCAGTCAATCAGTGGGGGAAAAGGTTCAAGAGACTCCAACTCAACCAATAAAAAGCTGAGCATGGTGGTGTGCTCCTGTCATCCCAGCTACAGCAGGAGGTGTAAAGAGGAAGATCTTGGTCTAGGCTGGCCCAGACGTAAATGGGAGACCCTATTTGGAAAATAACTAAAATGAAAAGGACTGGTGGTATGCCTCATGAAGGTGCCCTCCTTCCCAGCAAGTTCAAGGCCTGAAATTCAAATCCCAGTACCTCCAAAAGAAAAATTACCAAGATATGTGTGGCAGCACACACCTGTAATCAGTGCACTCAAGAAGCTGAGGCAGGAGGATCACGAGTTCAAGTCCAGCTTGGGCCATATAGGTAGAACTTGTCTCAAAACAACAATAGCAAGAGCAACAAAAGCCCAACAACAACAAAAACACAGATGTAACAAAATCAAGCATTGGAGGGCTAGGTATATAGCTCAGTGGCAGAGCACCTGCTTATCAAGTAAGAGAACCTAGGTTTGATCCCTAGCATGCGCATACACAAAAAATCAGATATTGGGTAATACTCTTAGAACCCCATTTCATATGCAATAAAATCAGAGAAAAAAGAAGAGAATGGTTATTAAGGAATCACTAGCTACTTCATTGGGTTTGTTGTGAGGATTAAATAGCTAGAAGAAAGAAACTTTGTTGAATATAGGGAGCATTTAGTAGAAATAACAAAAGAGCCATGTGCTAGAAGTAATGCTTCTCTAAACTGCTAGCGTTTGCTTCTCAAAAAAGTTTCAACATACTTTAATGGAATGTAACAAAATCCAGTATTCAGAGTTATAAAATTCGCAATGTCATAGGACATTGCCAATTAAAACTAGGAGAAAAATTAGCCAAGAGAAGCAAATGCAGTAATGATAGATGATAGAGTTGGTGGAATGAGTGAAGAAGAATCTGAAAAGGGTTATTATGAATGTGTATACTTCTTATACTCAGGAGAGGACTTACTGAGAAATGGAAGATAGGAAAAAAAGAACTGAATGGAATTTCTAAAACTATAAAGCACAAGTGGAAATTTACTAGAAGTGTTAATAGTAGATTAAATACTGCAGAAGAAAAAAATCAGTGAGCTTGAAGACAAAGCAATGGAATCTGTCCAAAACAAAGCACAAAAAGAGGACTAGAAAAAGTACTGAGCAGAGCCTCAGTGGCCTATGGGATAATAACAACTGTAACCAGTCTAATATATATATAATTGCAGTTCCAGTGGAGGAGAGAGCAGAACAATATATGATTAAATAATAGCAGAAAAAATTTAAATCTGATGAAAATGAAAAGCCCACAAATCCAAGAACTAAATGAAACTCTCCATAGACACATATACAAACACAAAGCAAAAACACACCAAGATGCATTATAATGGAGTTGCTGAAAGCCAATTATAAATCAAAAACCTTGGCAGAACTAAAGAAAATCCAACACATTCTGTATAGATGAAAGAACAGACGAGACGCAGATGAGGTACCTAGAAATACCTTGTACACAACCACACAGCTGGTGCGTGTTGGAGCCAGATTTTAAATCCACTTCAACTTTATGCAAAGTCTTTCCCCTTAACCATCCAACTACATGCTTACTTCAATTGGAGACTTTCACTTATTTTTATGAAAAGTAATTTAACCTTTTCTTTTTTTCTTTTTTGTGATGCTTAAGGTTGGAATCCAGAACCTGATGCATGCTAGGCAAATGCTCCCCCACAGGAGCACTATCCCCCAACCCTTTATTTTGCTTCTTAAAAGTATTTTCAAGCCAGGTGGCTCAAGCCTTTAATCCTAGCTACTTGGGATGGAGGTTTGAGGCCAGCCCAGGCAAATAGTTCACAAAACCTCATCTCAAAAAAACCAGAGCAAAATGGACCAAAGATGTGTCTCAAGAGGTACATACAGTGCTTGAATTCAAACCCCAGTCCCACCAAAAAAGAAAAGAAAAGATTTTCAAATGACAATGAACCCAGATGCTAAATAAAATATTAAACATTGGTTTCACCTTTAACATATTAATAACTATTACCAAAAATGTTCTTAAGTTAAAATATGAATTAAAGTAAATGGCAAAGTGTTAGGTTAAAAGAAAAACAAACATAAAAGCATTAGCTTCAGGAGATGCCATTGGTGACCTGCCCTTTCCCCTTTACCAGGCCATTTCAAGATCACTCTGACAGTTGTTGCAAGGATTCACAGCAGAACTTTGATACTGAGCTGCCCATCTTGGTTGCTTAAACCCTCTGGTTCTGCCACCCACCCAACCCACTCATGCCAGTGCGAGGTTATCAAAACCAATCCTCTTGTCTCACACTAACACAAGTCTGTGATGACATTCGTGCTCCAGAGCCCATGGGATCTCGCTGAGGATAAACGTTAAGTTCACCCACATCAGTAACCTTCACTCTCCTGCTTCCAGAGCAGCGCTTTTTACAGAATCTCTTTCACAAAAATCCCTTTCTCAAGCTCTCCTTCTGGGGAACTGAACAAGGAAGATGTTACTCTTTCATTTAGTTTTCCTCAGGTACTCTCCCTGAGCAGAAACTACTGTTATGATTTTTCCAGTTATGTGGCAGATGGTTAGAGGAGCATCTTGTTCTGAGACATGCTTAGGAAAACAAAACCTTCAGGCAACATGTTAGGAGTGCAGTATTTAGGGCTGGGGTTGTAGCTTGATGGTAGAACATTTGGCTAGAATGAGACCCAAGGTTGGACTCCCAGCACCACAAAAAAAGTTCATTAAAATATCTACCAATGAGGTCTATTTTTGTCTCATTTTATAGAACTGCTTCAGTGACCAACTTTCATTTTTAGAGAACCAGTAATTAAAGTCTTAATCTTTCATCCAGTGTCTTTCTTCTGTTCTAGAATCTGATAGATGCTGTGCTCCAACATTTATAATAAATGTACCATTTAATAAATGTACCATTGGGAGATCCAAGGTAAGATTCTCACTGATATTTGTATTCTCTCTTTCCAACAAACATAGCTATATAAAAATACTACACATTTTACACTTTATGTATTTTTAGCATGATTTCCAATCACAATGAACACAATTTCTATTCTTATCTTTAGAGGGCAGAATTAACACTTCCCCATGAATTATGACTGCTAAATTGCTAATGATCTCATTAGAGATTTTTATTATATAGTACTCCTGTGGCCTGTTAGAGTCAATGAAATAGACAATATGGTTTCTAAAATTGTCTAATTTCTAGGAATGCTTGAATAAAGGAATTGTCTTAATGTGTTTAGTGGTCTCTGAATTTAACTATATCATCAGTAAATAGTCTATTGTAAATATTTGCTTATGTCTTTGAAAAGACTGAGAATTCCCACTTAAAATGGCAATGTTAAAATTAAGAGGTTTATGCCAAAGGGATAGGAGAGGAGAGGGATAAGTTAGGCACACTTATTTATTTAACACCATAGGTCATAAAGACTATGTTGATATAAGGCATCTCACCTCAGAAATTGGCTCAAGACAAACTTGAATAATTCAGTTTAGTGAAACATGAATCCAGAAACCTAATATCCTTAGCAAATGACCTAAGAACTCTCACTTGTACTTTTCTTTTACCCCAATGCTAGCTTCTACTTCACATATAACCTAATTTTGCCAGTTCTGGCATTTGTTTAGTCCAGTGGATATTGTCCTGCTATATTCCAGGAAATTTCACCCCTCTTTTTACCCAGCTTATCTTAAACCTCTTTTTCCCTATTTGTTCTTTTCTATAAGATTATAAATACATTCCAGTCATTTTCACCTTACAAAAATCTTATGATTTCAAATCATAATAAAAATCTATCAATCCAAAATTCACTAAGAAACATTAAATTAAAAAACCATTCCTTTTATTAATTTCTTATTTTCTTTAAAATATAAAAATCTATATCATGCATACTGGAAGATATATAGTATTTATGTGAGCAATTTTAAAAATAATATGTATCTACTACTCAGTTTGAGGAATAGAACGTTGGCGTAGCATAGAAGCACTCTATGAGTTCTTCCCCAATTGCATCCATCTTCCTCTCTCCAAAGACAGACATTACCCTGATTTTGTGATAAATGAATGCCTTTTTAAAATTTATAGATATGCCATTCATGTATGACATAAATATATTTCTTAGTTAATAAAAAAGAAAAGATAGATAGAGAGTATCAATATCCCTATTAAGGAAAGGCTGACATTGTCAAGATCAGATAAGAACTTTCAGAAGCAAATAAACCCATCAGAGTCTTTGGGTCATTATCTGACTTCAGTTTGCCTCAGAGTTTGTGAGTCTTCACAGGGAAGTCAATGGGCAAGGGCCTGATGTTGTCCGGGACAACGTAAGCCTCACTGTAGCTGAAGCACCTGACCAGATACTAGATATTTGGCAAAAGTATCATCAGAGAGAGGGAAGCACCACATTTTCTACTTCTAAATCTTATATAGCTACTTCCAGCTTTCAGGGGTAAGTCAAAGAAGAATCTGTGGGGTGAAGCAGCAGAGCATAGAGGGAGAATGGGAACTTCACAAGCTAAGTACAGAAAAGAATCTCAGTGGCTCATGGAAAAATTCTGTCTTTAGTTAAAAAGAAGGGAAATGACCACAGGGATCTCGGAGAAGACAATGCCCAGTGAGTTTGTCTCTTGAGTTGCCTTGTTCCACTCTGAACTGGTTGCCTTCCATATCCAGCCCACAGCTGTCATTGTGGATTGACCATCAGCATTTTCTTTGGGATTCCTTCCATCTATCTTCTGTTTCCATCTCCCATTCTTTGTATTGTACATTTTGTCTTTACCGGTTTCTTAATAAGCGATTTCCCCAGTGACTTGTTTCTCAAGTAAGGTTGGTGGTAAAATGTCTGAGACATTGTACATCCAAAAAAATTACACTGCTGCCTAGCAGCCTCGAAGCAAGGAGATGAACCAGAATATGGCTTCTCACATGGCTTTGACCCTTGTCCCCCTTGTTTTAGCTACTCATTCCTTCCCTCCTCATTTATCACCAGTTCCAGAGGTATTTTAGTATTGCTACACCCATGCTGTTTGAGGACTCTGTGGTCCAAGTCAGGTGGGTCCTCAGTTTTCTTGGCTTTTTTCATTTTATGAACCCATTGTAATTTGTTCCACCGCTTTCCAGCTTGCAAAATTTCCTTGCTCTGACCCCCTCTCTTGGCCTCCCTATTTGTCCACAACTCTTATTTTTGTTTTGGTGGGTCTCAGGAAGGAATAAAATTAAATGCATTTGTACAGATATATCAACTCACCATTTATGGGGTAGGAAAACTAGGAAATGCAGTAAAAACTCATAGTGACATTTTCTACACATCAGGATGGCAAGCAGACATAGTCAACATTTTAAAATTTTGGAAGAGTGAAGTTTCCAAACTTCTTAAAATTTTTTCTAAAATGAAATGTAAATTAGAGAGCTATACTTAAGGAAAATTTCACCCAGTAAAGAAGCAAATGGTAACATATCATCCTTAGCACGGCTTGTGGACTATATGGGAAGGAACAAGTAGGTGACACCGACAACACCCCATGTTTCCTCAGCTCATATCTTAACTACCACCCCACTACCAACTCCAAAACTCTTTCCTAGTGTGCTAAGGAATTCAAGATCAGACATTTCCAAACTCCCCTATATCCCAAATTCTCTGAGTTTTCTCTGAAAATTCTCTAAAATTTCCTTTCATTTTGCTCTAACTGAAACCTGGCTCTTCCCTGAGGTCACTGCTATTTCTGCAGAACACTCAGGTTGTTTTCTCCCCATCATCATCATCATCACTTTTCTCTCAGAAAGCCTCCGGTGATCCTGGCCTGCTAGAGCTCATGCCTTCTACAGTTGCCTCCCCCAGCGAATCAGAGGGGGCTGGCTCCAATAAAGTATAGTGTAAGTGACAGTGTACATCTACTAAGATTAGGTCATAAAAGCTGGTACAGCTTTCACTTTGGTCTCTTGGATCACGTGTGCTGAGGAAAGCCACTTAAGCCACTTTCATATTATGAGAACACAAGCAGTCTAGTGTCCTAGTATGGAGGAACCAAGACCCCCAACCAATAGCCAGCATCATGTTGCCAGCCAAGCAAGTGAGACAGCCCAGAAGTGGATCCTCCAGCCTTGCCCAGGCCTTCTGATGACAGGAGCCTCCTGTAACTACTGCAGGCTACCTCTTGAGTGACCATGTACCAGAACTGCCCACCTGAGCTGCTCCTAAACCCTGATCCACAGAATCATGCAGGATAATGAATGATTATTTTTGTTCTCAGCCAACAGTACACCAGTGGGCCCAGATTAAAATTGCCTACCTTTCTCCTGTCTGTTACTTCTAGACTCTTCTTCACTCTTCCCTAAAACTCTAGTTTTCAAATTCATTGAACTAATACTATAATCCATCTAATCTACTGACTAGTCAATGTTTTCTAGTTGTCCCAATAATATCTTTATAGAAAAATATTTTTTCAATAAAAATCCAACCTAATCACACATTGTGTTTATTTGCCATATTTTTTTGTCTCCATTAATATGAAGCAATGCTTGAGTCTTTCTTTGCCCTTCAAGAACTTCACATTTTTGAACCATTTAAGTGGATTATTTTGTAGACTGTCTCTCAATTTGTTTGACTTTCCTCATGATTAGGTTTAGATTATGCATTTTTGGTATTCTTTGTAGTTTTTCACCTTGTTTTGTTCATGTTCTATTTGGCCAAATATCTGATTTCTATCTCTTTTGTCTCTCCTTCATAAACTCCCACTATGTATATGTTAATGCACTTTATAACGTTCCATAAGTCTCTTTTCATTTTGTTCATTTTTCTTCATTCCTTTTTTCTTTCTGCTCCTCAGACTGGATAACCCCAACTGATTTGTCATCAAGTTTTTTGATTCTTCTGCCTGCTTAAATGTATTTGAACCTCTCTAGTGAATTTTCAATTTCAGTGATTATACTTTTCAACTTCAGAGTTCCTATGTGGCTCTTTTTATATTTATTTCTGGCTCTTTGATAGTCTGTTTGGAGAGACATTGTACTCGTGGTTTCTCTTATAGACAGGTTTCTTTTAGTTCATTGAGGAAATATAAAATGATTGATTAAAAATTTTGCCTATCTAATGTCTGGGTTTCATTAGGGACCAGTGCTATTTTTTTTCCATGTATACTGCCCATACTTACTTGTCTCTTTGCATACTTTGTAAGTTTTTGTTGAAAATAGAACATTTTAATATTCTAATGTGGCAACTCTAGATATCAAATTGTCTCCCTCCCCAGAGCTGGCTGTTGCTTGTTCTAGTACTTATTATTATTTGTTTGCTTAGTGAATTTTATGAACTACTTTTTATTGTGGCAAAATATACAAAACATAAAATTTACCATCTTATCAGTTTTTTAGTGTACACTCCAGTGACATTAAGTACATTTGTATTGGGGTACATCCCCATCATGTCTTCAGAACTTTATCCTCTTCCCAAACTGAAATTCCAATCCAATACATTCAATATTATTCATGCTGCCCTCTGCACAGCCCCTTGAAACCGTCTTTCCATTTTCTGTACGAATTTGACTACTCTAGCTCTTCACACAAGTTGAACTAAATTGTAAAGTTTGTATTCTTTGTCTCATGTGACCACAGAAGTCACTGTTCTGTTATTTTAGTGATGAGCAGATCAAAAAAATGAAAAGAAAAAGAAGGAAGGAAGAACGGAATGTCCACGCATGGTGTTTTATGCCCTGTAATCTCAGCTACTTGGGAGGTAGTGATCAGGAGGATCACAATTCAAGGCCAGATCAGGAGATCCTCAACTCAACAAAAAAGCTGTCCATGGTGGCACATGCTTGTCATCTCAGTTATGTGGGAATCTTAAGTAGGAGGAAATACATAAAAGCTATCTGGAAAATAACTAAAGCAAAAAAGGGCTGAGGATATAGCTCAAGTGGTAGAGTGCCTGCCTAGGAAGATTGAGGTCCTGAGCTCAAACCTCCAGTATCATCATCACTACCAAAAAAGCAAAAACAAAAACAAAAAAATAAACAAACAAACAAAAAACCCTGGAAGATCTTCTAGTCTTTGCAGATGGGTTCTTATTATTAAGTATGCCTTTAACAACTGAGCCAGGCATGTTACAATTCTGCTTTTGCTTCCTCTTTCTGCCTGAGCAGAGTGAAAAGTCAGCCTGATGTAAGAATTTAGGACCTTCTTAGATCTTCTGAGCATGCTCCCAACTCATGGCATTGGGTGTGGCTTTCTGAATTCCCAGGAATTTGTGGGAGCTTTTCAAAACCCTTATTCCCCAAAGCAATATCATTCCCATAGTCTTTCCTTCAAAACTTTTTGTACTTAAATGTTATCTTATGCCCCAAGTGTCAGTGGCTGGTACATTTGCCTTCAAATGTTTTGCACAAATGTGTCATTGTCCCCACTCATTCCCCCTCCCCCCAGCTTTTTCCTCTAGGTAGCTGTCTTAGTTCTGGGAGAGTTCTGAGTTAGGTGAGATAAAGACAAGTAAATCCTTGAGCCTCCAGGGAGCCAACAGACAGGCCAAAGCAACAGCTTTTTTTTTTTTTTTTTTTGAATAACATCTATACTATTCCCTCTGAGACTAGGAACCAGTGCCAGGAATGGGCTATTAAAGAGTGTGGAATGGTACTAGAGTAGTTTAGATTGTCACACGATCACTTACTGGGATTCAACTTCCTTTTTCTTGATTAAATGTTGCCTGATCTTTAGCTTGTGGTTGGATTCCAGAGTGCCATATAAGTTGGTTCTGACAATTATTTGTTGCTCTCATGGTAGTACAGACTTTTGGAGTTCTTTGCTGTTTTTGACATTACTTCTCGTTCTTTTTCTTTTTTTAACTTTATAGAATTCCAGTATATAGAGATACACAACTTATTTATTTACCAGTCCTCTACTGATGATGAATTGGTTCTAATTTTTATTAATCTAAACTATCCTACAGTGAATAATTTTGCACATTATTTTGCATGCATGCAATTAAAGCTATAGGAGAAATCTCAGAATTGTCATTGCCATAAGGCTATGTGTATTTTATCATTTTATAGCTACTGCCAAAATACTATATCTCTTTATACTCCCATAAAGAGAATTCTTGCATCCCCATAGTCTTCTCAACAGAATGCAGTATCAGACTTCTGTATTTTTGTTGATCTAATAGGTGAAAAATAGTACTTCTGCGTGGATTTAATTTCTATTTATTTTATTCTGAAAGAAATTGAGGATTTTAAAATATTTTTTAAAGAAACACATATTCTTTTCTGTGAACTTTCTGGCATATACTTGGTTGTGGTTTTTCCATATTGATTTTTAGGAGCACTTTATGTGTTAGTATGATCTCAGTTTAAATACTGACCATTGATCTCAATTAGGCATTTATGTTGCCCAGCAATCTTACTACTATTTCATTAATAGCTCATTTTCCTATGCTTTCCTCCTTTCTCCTCAAACTTCCAAATTTTCCTTCATAATCACTTTCAGTGTGTGCTTTTTTGTGTGTGGTACTGGGGTTTGTAGTCAGGACTTGGCGTTTCCTAGGCAGCGCTCTGCTGCTTGAGCCATGTCTCCAGCCCATCATCTTATGCTCTTTTTCACTGAGTGTTATCAATGACCTTGAACCAAAGGCCACCAGGATTGTGCCTATAGTTGAACAACTTCGGGTTTATTGAGTCCTTGCAATAAGGACTAAAGCACCCATGGAGAATCATAAAGACATCTAAGTGGAAGGGTGTTAGAAAGGATTTAGTATAGGATTTGCATTTGCGCTCAGTGATTTGGGAGGCACAATTCAAGAAGTGGTCCTTTGTTCTGGATTAGATGTTGTCAAGAAGCTGTGGTAATTCTGTGGGCATGTTAATAAATCTTTCTGAAATGGTAGGTGGAATAAGCCTACGTTAAAGCTGGAACTAGGAAAGAAGCAGCATTCATTTATATCCCCAGCGTAGGGGGCATTCAGTCATTTTTTGTGGGTTAAGCTATGACCACTTTTTGGTCTGTGTTTAGACACAATTACACAGTGTCCTTGTTTTTGTTTTTCACGGTCACAGAGTGGCTTTGTTTAATATTGGCATTGTGTGAAACTTTTTGTGCTCAACAGGACACAGCTTACACAAAATTTTGCAGGATAAGGATGGAAATATGTCTTATCATGTCAGTATGTAATTTATCTTTAGTATGGAACATATGTTTTAAAAATACATTCAGTAGTTGGCTTTTTGTAGAACCAAATTCAATTTTTCTTTCTACTCACTTTACACTTATGGTGATTTTCAGACATATCAAAACCATAGAACAATCACTGACAGTATTATATCTTCTACCTAGATGCAATGATGGTTAACATTTTGCTATTTTGCTTTGTCTGTATTTATCTTTGTGGCAGCATTTGAAAACAAGTTAGCAAACATGGCACTTCACTCCTAAATACACCAACACAAATTTCCTAAAATACAAAAACATTCACTAACACAACCACAAATTATTAATTGTCCATAAATGAATATCCACAAATTTGCCCATACATCATTAATTGTTTCACAATGTCAACTCTAGTATATACATATATTCAGCCTTTTTCAGTTTTTCTGTGTCTTTAATGGATATTTTTTTAGACCCAAGGGTCTGCAATGCTCAACGACCTTTTATGAGTAACTTCAATCCCTTATTCAAAGGAACAAGACTTTCCCACGGAATTCACTTTGTTTTTGCACATTGGGTGAGGGCATGCATTTTACGCTAGGCACAGGTGTTGGAGGTTGAGAGGAAAGGATCGCCCTGATCGCTACCAGTTTGGCCTCCTGGCGAACAAATTAGACATCTTCGGGGGTTAGTCAAAGGCATGGGGAATCAACCGCCGCCAGAGGGCGCAAGGCGCGCCAGCAGGACCCTTAGGTGGTACTCAGAGGGCCGGCAGACGGGAGCGCGCGGCAGAATTGGGAGCGGAGCGCGCGCCTGGTCGCCCCCTCCCTGTGTGTGTGGGAAGGGGGAGGGAATAGACAGGGGGAGGGGCGGGAGGAGGGAGGGGAAAATGCAAGGACGCGCGTGCGCGGCCCCGCGGCCGCGGAAGGAGCCGCTATGGAGAGCGCTCTGACAGGCGGCGAGGTAAGCGGCCTCGGTTCAGCAGGCTCCCGAGCTGTGGCTCTGCCGGCAGTTTTCCTCTCCATGATTATTTGAACCTTCTCATTATGATAATAAATTCTTCCCTTATCCCTTCCTCCCTAGACCCCCGTGCTCTTTGGAGTCATTTAGAAAGTCGTTACCAAGGAAACTGTTTCCTGGGCTTCCCGCGAGCCCTTTCCCCTCTGGGTGATGGAATCAGCGTCTGCTGCTTTGAAGGTGTTGAGTGCTTGAATTTGGTCCCGAAATGACCAAGTCCAGATGTCTCAGGCCCAGGTCCTATGGAGTCTGGCTCCGTTGTGATTTTGACCTGGTATCAGGTCTTTCCAGCCTCACACCCTCCCCTTCATTATCAGCTGTTGATGAAAGGGCCCAGATAGGTTAAATCCCTGTGCTGTCAACCAAGCTTTTTGGTTTCAACTAAGTTTTCTCATTTGTTTACTACCTCATTTTGTAAAATGGAAAAAAATCTGCTTATTAATCGTCAGGGTGAAATTCTGTTGCAGGGGTTGCCTGCATTCCTTGACACTCTTCATTGAATTTGCAGTGGTTGTGTATATATTGTACTTTTGGAGAATTGCAATCAGTGCTATACCTGTTGGGTGGTATTTTAGTTTACCAAAGGGTAGAGGCATTCAAATAATTGTTGAATGAACAAATGAATGAATGCATCATTTTAACTGAGTCTCAAAACATTACTATGAAATAGGAAAGGTAGATATTCATGAACTCAATCAGTCGTTCATTCAGATGCGTCTCCTGAGGGGTGTGTTCAGGAAAAGACAGTGAGCAGCACAGATATGATCACTGAGCTTATTGCCTGACCAGAGAGAATTATTATCCCTACCTGTAGAGTTAAGGAGACAGATTTAGAGTAACTGAGTGACTTTCCAAGGACCACACTATTGTAGGAATTCATTGACACCACCCTAGAAAGCCAGAATGGATGGACCCCACCATTCTGGCTATTGCCATGAGCAATAGCTTACATAGTTGAGGCCTCTGAGGAGAGCAGGGTGGGCCTTTTAAAAGCACTGTAAAGAGACAGGCTCCAGGTTTTCACTGTGGTTAGGAATTGGGGCCTGGGTGAGGTTTCTATATATGGGCAGGGACCTGATTGGTGTGAATCTCCTACCCACACCGAAGGAAAGAACACTCACGTTTTCTTAACTACTTGCCCAGAGGAGGAAGAGGTAGGGGTGATGCTTAAAACTTGTCTGCAAGCAAACAAAAAAAAATTCTAACAACTTGTTATAATTCACCCCTGATATTTAACAGGTGACTGAAGTGTGCCATTTTTCATTTAATTGAATTCAAACTTGTTTAAGAGAGTCTTTGTGGCTGTCTATGAGGCTTGCAGCTGGAAACTAGTAAGGAAAGAGAAAGTTGCATTAAAGCATTGGTCAAGAGCCTGAAGTTGTATTTTGAGAAATAAAATGAGTGCCTTGGTCTTGGTGGGTAATGTCTGTATCTCTGAAGAGAGGATAAGAGTGTCTTGATGAGGTCTCGTGTTATGGCTTTAGTATTTGTAGACATATGTGTCACCTTGATTTATATGAAATAGGGTGTCTGAGAATTCTTTACCTCAAAAGGACAAATCCCTGGCAGTGACCCAAGAATCTGTAAAGATGTACAGATGGAGCCAGCTGTTGGCCAGAGCTCATAGTGTTAAGATGACTTCCTGAATGAAATTCAGCCAGTTGTGCTGACTCTTGGGTCCTGTCCCTTATCAGAGACCACCTGCTTAAAGGATGAAAAGCAACAGTTCTCCAGAGAGCCGCATCACATGTAATGGTGATACTTGATGCTGTCCATAACGCATACAAACTCCCATTGCTGTTCACTCAGTTGAATCCAGGCTGCTCCTCAGATCGACAAAGGTCCGGGAGAGGGGAGACTTCTAGCACTGTGGCATCTGCTTAGGAAATGAGGGTGCAGAGGCCATACTGTCCTGCCCAAAGGTCCAGATTTGGCTCAGTTGAGATCTTACATGTAAAGGTTCCAAGGGATGGTAAAGGTGTTTTGTTCTCTGTGGGTAACCAGGTAGAAGATCATGTATGCCTCTCTGCAGGTGAAGGCAACCTGTGGCTGAGAAGCTGTTGAAAGAGGCACTGAACAGATAGCCAAATCTATGATGGCAGAGTATTTACTGCTTGCTGATTGGCTAGTCAGTGATTTCAATAGTGTTGGATACAGGGGCTTTCTCAGGTAGGACTGTAGTACCGAGGATGCTAAAACCAATTATGAATCACCATTCATTCTTTCCAAGTTTAACAGGTTACATTGGGACGTTAAAAAGCAGTAGGGATGGTCACCCTTTTATTAATTAGGTTTTAGTTTTAATTCTTGAAAGCCCTATTTTATTTTACATTGAGCCATATTATTTTAACTAATGGTTGGGGATGGTGGTCCAAATTGGAGCCAATTTGTGAGCTCCAAAGACTTTAAAAAAAAAACATTATTCATTGGGTCAGAATGTCTATGTTTGCTAAGAATATCTTAGGACAATGTATTCTATGCCTGTGAGGACTTTAGGCAAGGCAATAGTTCTGATGGTTAAGGTGAAGCATGCCTAACAATTTGTTGTCTATTTTATGTTGCATTGCTCCCCTAAGATCATAGGTGTACTATGGCTCATAGTGCTCTGCACAGGGAATGGGATGCTCACTCATCTGTCCTTTAGCTTCCCAGACCCAACAAGTCCCACCTCTGACACAAGTACCCAACTTCTGTTGGGGAGTGGGGTGATGACTCGTCTAGCTGATTCCTGCTGACAGTGAGCAACGAGGGTAGGGGTGGTGGAACTTGTTTCAGGGGTTGACCCATGTAGTCTCCAGAGGCCCCCAATTGAACTGGATGGAGGGCTCATGCTTAGGCAGAGGTGAGTATTCCTTGACTAAGAGCTGAAATTTGATCCATTGGACCTGTTGAGATATGACTCTGGAGAAAGCATTTATTATACAAGGCCCAAATAGGAATATTAGAGGGAGCATAAAAAGGGGGCCAGCCAGAGATAGGCCCAAGGAACCCAGTTCCATATGTTGTTTCAGAAGGACCATGAATTGCCTAGCTCGCTGTTATGAGGGATTATTGGGGTCTTTAAAGGCAAACACTGTCAGGATGTAGAGGAATGTAAAAGAAAGCATCCTTTAAGTCTAGTGCAGAGTAATATTGAGCTTTTTGAGGGTATTTGAGCCTGTAGTTGAGATAACAAATCCTATCCCAGCAGGGGCTCTAGAGTCTCAGGAACTATGAGAAAAGAGTGACAGAAGTAGAGGTCTCCCCAAGAGCAGGTCAGAGGCCGAGTAAAATAGTGCTCTAGGGGCTGTCCAGATATGCCCCAAATTATAACCTTGTTATTGGACTGGGGACCAGGAGAGAATGGTAAGACAAAGAAACAAGCTCCACTGTCTAGGAGGAAGATGACCTTTTGCTTGTCTACTATTGTGGCTACCTGAGGCTCCTCAACATTGATGTCAAGAAGTGGAGCCTATACAGGAGGCCCTGGGACCCATCAATCCATAGGAGGTGACTCCTCGCCTTCCACTTGGAGACAGGGGCACTTAGACCTCCAGTGGTTACTTTTGCAGAGGGGGCAAGGTCCTGGTGGGGGCTGGGGCTGTCTCCTGGACTGTCCCCCTTTTGGGCATTCCCTGTAGAAGTGCCCCTCCTGTCCACAATGGTAGCAAGGGATGTAGGGCCCCATCGGGTGGGGCACCCCCTGAGAGCTGTGATTAGGTCATGGTGTTTTTTTATCCTTTTTTCTCTTTTTAGTGAGGTTCTGGTTATAGTATACAGATACGGGTAGTTGAATTAGTTGGTCCAATGAATTTTTCCCTTCAGAAAACTTTTGGAGTTTTCTATGGATATCTGGGGCTGACTGAGTTAGAAATCTATCTTTGAGAACCTCTCCCACCTGTGACTCTGGGTCCACTGTGGTATGCTTTCGGATAGCATCCTTGAGACGTTGTAGAAAGGTAAAGGGCTGTTCATCAGGACCCTGTTGTACTACAGTCACCTGGGAATAGTTTAGAGGTTTAACTTTGGCCCTTTTTAGCCCTTTCCCTATAAGATAGATGAAGTGGTGTCAACATTCATCCCTCTCATCATTTTGATCCCAATGTGGATCTGCCAAGGTGACTGCCTGTACCCTCATGGGCATGGGCATATTTATTTCCTCATTTCTAGGTGCCATGGGTATTGGGGCTCATTGTAGATGGAAATCATCTCCAATGATGTAGCCTGGGCTAGGGCCCATTGCTTTTCTAATGAGGAAAGAGTCTGGTCCAGGAGAAGCATGATATCCTTCCATGCCAATTCAAAAGTTTGGATCACAAAAATAAAGGCCTGGATATATTGGTCTGGGGCATCAGTATAGCTACCCAGATCTTGTTTAATCTCCCTTAGAGCTAATAGATGGAAGGGGACATAGACTTGCCCTCTTCCTACTACTGCCTGTTCAGGGGGAAACATTCATTAGGAGGTCCCAAATATTGGGGAGGCTCAGAAGGTGGGGCAGAGGGTGGAGCAATAGAGGGAGCAGTAGGGACAGGGGCTTGTCACTGGTAAGGGGCTTAACTGGTCTTCCTTCTCCATGTTTATCCTGTGACTTACAAAGAACAGCCAGTGTTTGAGTATCTAGATAGCAATTATGGAGCCATTCTGGGTGGTCCTGGAGATAAAAGAAAAGCTGTATATAAGGGACCTTAGCCCACTTTTCCTCCCTTTTACAGAAAAGGTCTAAGTGGAATATGGTATTATAATTTAAGGAGCCCTCTGAAGGCCACTTCTCTTGGTCACCCAAAGGGTATTGAGGCCAGGCCTCAGTACAAAGAAAGATAAAGCTTTTTGGTTTTTTTGTTTGTTTGTTTGTTTGGTTTTTTTTTTTTTTGAGAATATTAGGAAGAAGTTTCTTCCAACATTTCAGTAGACAGGTCAGGGGAGACTGCTTGGGTACTGAGGCCAGAAGATTGGAGGGGGCAGGTCCCATCTAGATGAACAACAAAAAAGACTGAGTCAGTTCCCCTCTTGTTGACATCCCGACTGGGGATTGACTTGACAAGAGCAGGCATCTCTGTCTCATGATTTCCTCTGCTGTCCATGGCCATGACTAAAACAAATGTGACTGGTTGGACTGGCCACCCTACTGATGCAGTGAATACCTCTAGGATCCTGCCTTTTAGCCTTATATCACCAAAAGCAGGCAGCCAAATGGAAGGCTACCTCTTTAACAAAGGTGTGAATCACCTGGAGAAGTGCCTGTAGAGTTACAGAAGGGTACTTGAGGGAGTCCCGGGGCAATCATAGTGTCACAGAAGGATGACTCATGTCAATGTTTGGAGGAAACTTTTTTTTATACTGAGGCCAAAAGTGTAAGTTTTAAATGAGAGGTCCAGAGACCATGTTAACACCCATTTTTTTCGCCTGTTCCTGGAAGATTACATTAACTCTTCTTCGGGACTGTAACTTTGGGATAAGAATTGGCTCTAAGGGCTGGGTCAGTTGGGCTCAGGCATGAAGTGAGGGTGGGCGCAGGGCTGGGTGCATACTGTGGCACATGCTGTGGCTGGGTGAGGTGCCACCACCCTCCTCCACGCCCAGGACAAGCAACCCTCGCTGCCCAGGCCCGCCCCTGCGCCTGCTGCTCCTCCTGTGCATGCGTGCACGTTTGTTTATTTTCCCCCTCATCCCTTTTCAGGGGACTGGCAGTTTGTAGTTTGTTGCCTTGCTTGGCAAGAGTACGAACCTGACTCTGTATCTGAGCTATGTGAGCTGGGCCCTTCGCATGAATTGTGTTAGCTATGGTGGGCAGCGCTGCTGTGCCCAGGAAGGCCAGTGGGACTGGCCAGCATCCCTATGCATGGGAGCGCTTCCCCTCCTCCCCTTGTGGGCTGGTGGGGTTAGGGTGTATGTGTAACACAGAGGCCCATGTCAGTCCTCACCCCTTGCTGGTCTGCCCCTGAGGCCCACAGCTCCTCCTCTAGTTCACGCACATGTGCACATTCATTTCCCTTTTCATCTCTTTTTGGGGGAGTGGTGGTGGTTACTCTCAATGACACCTGGGATCTTCCCCTGGATTGCCTTAGCTGCAGCGAGGACTGTGCCCCAGGGGTGGGGTTTGGGTGTGCCTGTGGTGCATGAGGCCTACATGGGTCCTTAACCCCACAGGGTCTGCCCCCTAGGCCACTGTTCCGTGTGGTGCTCTTGCCTTGGCTGGCACCCTGCAGTTGACTCAGAACTCGTATAGACCAAGGGGCATGACAAACTAGGTGCAGGAGTAACTCAAGAAAGTCATAAGAAACTATGGTATGAGTTTCCCATGGGAAGCCAGGATCACAGTAAACACAGGGAGGGGAAGGTGGACAGAGACAACCAAGGTGGTGGGACCTGGAAGGGAGCATATGAATAAAAGTATGTCCTCCATTTCTGGTGGGGACAGAAGGGGAAACCTGATACCCTAGGTGAGGGAGGGGGAACAGAGCCAAGAGACACGACACATGCTCAAGGGATTAACAATTAGGTGTGCTTTCAGGTTGCTCCCATTAAGTGGTACTGGGACACTGTCAGCCACACAAAAACTCCACTCTTGGGTCGCTGCCTCTGGCAGAAGGGGTTACCAACTGGTGTGGGACGAAGAAGAATACCAGGTGCCAAAACCAAACAGGCCTCCTCCAACATAGTGCAAGGCTCTGTCTTGACTCTCGTAGGGAGAGAGCACCCCCAAAGCCAGAACCCTGTGAGGCCATAGTTGGCTACGAGCTCTTGGTTCAATACCATGATGGGAAAGTCCCTCAGGAAGACAGGAACAGAGAGAGAGACAGGGGGACCAGCACAGGGAAGTCTGCTTTTGGCTAGTCCTCAGCAGGAGATTTCTCCCAGCAGGAGTATCCAGCAGGGTGCTGGAGGGTCACAGTCACACCTTAGGTAAACTCCTGTTGGTTTGGTGCTCAGTTGTACTGATCTTGGTCCAGGAGAGGTGTCCCTTCTTGGTCACCAGAAATGTTATGGGCCGGTGTTGATAGCTCTTGCCTTCACAGGCCAAAGAATTCGCTTGTGAGGCAGCATATTGACTCATGAGACAACAACGTCAGCATGCAAAGTAGAATTTATTAGAGAAAGAAAGAGCTACAGCTAGAGCAGGGCAGTGGAGCCCAGAAACTGGTGGCTCCCTGGTCAGGTGAAGTTTGGGGCTTTTTATGGACACTTTAACTCTGGATTAGGGTAAGGGTTAGGTGGGTTCTTTTCATTGTCGTGGATTTGCACACACGGGCTCTCTTAGATGAGCTGGTCTGTTTAACCTTTATGGGGGGAAACAACCTTGAGAGCATTTTGTTAATCAGCCCCATGGCAGATTAATGAGACCCTGCATCTCCTCCTCAGGGTGCAAGGCTCACAGTGCTCTCCATGGGGGATGGGACACTCATTCATCTGTCCTTTAGGTTCCCAGACCCAATGCCTCTTTGTTTATTTATTTATTTGTTGTTGTTGTTACTGTGTGAGGGTATATTGTGGCATTTATAATTTTTTTACAATATATCAAATACATCACTCTTGAGTTCACCCCCTCCACCATTCTCCTTTATTTCCTCCTCTTCCCCACTCCTGTAATTTCTTTAGCTCCCTATGACAGACAGCTCTTTCACGAGCAACTAACCATTCAATGGTCGCATGTTTGCACAAAGTATAATCAATCATTGTTTGAGTTCTCTTGGATTGGAGGTCAATGCCTGCTTGAATCTTCTAATTCATTAATTTTAACTCCATTGTTTTTATAAATCAGTTTTCATTTGTTAATTTATCTAACAACAGACAGTGAAGTTTTCACTTTGTTGGTGTTACAGACATCTTTGACTTCAGGCATATGTTAAATATCTGGGGTGGAGTGTATACCTACCTTAGACTCTATTGACATTGCAGATTGTTCTCTAAAATGGTTGCACCAACTGACATTTCCATTACATTGCATTTTTAATATTTAATTGTTGTTCTAGTAGACAATGAGCTTCTGGAGGCTGACTAAGCTACCTAATATTGTAGTAATTGGATAGTGTTTGTTGCATGTATAAATGATGAACTATAAAAGCAAGAACTTAATTTCTGTCTTTTAAAATTTTAAATATTTGTCTTTAAAAAGAAACTTCTATGTTTTGAACAGTAAGTCTTTTCTTTTTAAAATGGGCATTTCTCAACAAATAAATTTAAATTGATACTTGTTTCCCGGTAATATAGGAAGGGAATTCAAGCCTGGTCACCAAGTTACAGGAAGAGGTAGAGGAAAATCCTAGTCCAATTGTGGATAAGAATAATAGTGTCTGCTAAAAAACAGGGACTGCATTTATATAACTGAAATGGTGACTGGGGCTTTTGGGTAATATATATTTTTTTCTTTTTTGCATCTTCATTTTACTCTTGAATACAAATTCTCCATAGCAGTTCATATAGTACTTATAGTATTTTCTTATTAACTTTTAGATTTTAGATGTTTGATTTTAGTCTAGAGACATAAAGACATTTTTTATTATGCTCTCCTTTGACCACTAGAATGCACTCTTGTCTGGTTTGCTGGAATGGAATTGCCTGCTTCAGTTTCCTGTGAGAACACTACACCACAGAATTGGATTCCACGTACATTGTTGTTAGCTCTATTGGCAAGAAAACTAATGTTACGTCAACCACATTTCTCAGTATTGCTGAGAAACCAGCTATCTTATATACTTTTTATTTAAAGAATTAATTCCAGTACTTAAAAAGAAGTTTAACAACATTTGACCTGCAGTGTATAATGACTATAAGAAGGGTTTTAAGGTTAGGAGTTTCAGATTTTATTTGACGTGTAATCCGAATGTGCTTCAGGTTACCCCACTGTACAGTGACACTACTGCTTGTTGATTAGGCACATTGAGATGTTGGAGTCTTTTTATAAGAGCTATGTTATATTAAAGGGCTCATTCTAAATCTAACATTTCCTATGAGAATTACAAGTCATTTGATATATATTTAGTATAATACATTTTATTTATATAAAATCATAAAGTGTCTATGGTTCCAATATTAGAAACTGATCTTTTGAGAATTAGATGTCCTTGATGGTAGATTTTCTTGTAATTTTGAGACTGAAAAAGACAAAATATCAACAGGTTATAAAGAATAATGTTAAGTACCATCATTCTTTTCATAATTAGCAATTCAGTTCATGGGAACGTTATCAAATCTCATACCACAGTCACACTCTGACTTCCTATTAAAAATTTTTTAACAACATAAGATTTTTGAGCCATAACCTAAGGAGAATATTTAATTGCTAAGAAATATACCAAAATAACAGCATATCCTAAAAACCATTTTCATCTATGTTGACTATACTATTTTGGTCACATTTAGAAAAGGTTTATGACTATAAAAATGTTTTGATTCTTTTACATTATGATTTTATAATTTATGTTATGGATTGGAGAACCTTCAATAGCTGCAAGAGCTGTCTGTAGTTACTATGTTCATTCTTGGCAAACTTAAAGCAAGAAAAAGGTAATGAAAGAGGAAAAGCAAGGGAATGAGAATTCAGAAATAGAGAAGACAAAAAGTATGCGTGCCAGACTCTTGCTACTCAAAGTGTAGTATGTGGGACCTGCAGACTCAGCATCGGCAGCCAGCTGATTAGAAACGCAGCACCTTGAGCCCCCCTCAAACCTCCTGGATCAGAACCTTCATTTTCTCAAGATTTCCAGGTAATGTGCATGTACAGTCACATTTGAGAAGCACAGGCTTAAAGTCAGAAGTCTTCTTTGATTAGGTTTAGGTCCCTAAGCTGACTACAAACACTTTAAGAAACTTTTGTTTGAGTTTACATAGAATAGGTTTAAAGATAAAGAGTCTCAGACTTTTTCAGAGGTTACTTATGCAGAAACCAGAACTATCAAGAATTGAGAAGCAAACAAAAAAAAAGATGCTGCATAGACATATCAGTTCAGGCTAATATTGCTACTAATAGGAAACTTCCTCTTCATTTGGAGTTTCTTTAATATATTTTTGCCATATTTTTAATAAGCTTAAATAAGGTGACTGTTATTGAAAACGGTAATTACTTGACATGAACACGGCAAGAAATGGCAGCAGAAGCTCAGAAAGTACAGCAATCTAGGTTCTTTTATTATTATTATTATTATTATTATTATTATTATTGTGCTGAGTGGGGTACATTATAGCATTTACAAAGGTCTTTGCAGTGTATCAAATATATCATACTTGGGTTCAGCCCCTCCACTGCTCTCTTTCATCCCCCTTCCCCAATTCCTGGAACAGGGCAATCTAGGTTCTTAAGGTGGAGGTCAGAGGTCTTTGTAGTTAAGTTGATCTGTTATAGTACAGACATACATTCTGAGAAAAGCATTGTTAGGTGATTTCATCATTGTGTGTGTATCATAAAGTGTACTAACACAGTGTTAGACAGTAGAGTCATATTTTTCATTATCAAGTACTATGCACTGTACATAATTGTATGTGTCATGCTTTTTTATGACTGGCAGTGTAGTAGGTTTGTTTGTACCAGCATCACCACAAACATGTGAGTAACATGTCTCACTACAATGTCAAGACTGCTACAGCATTAGTAGGTGATAGGAATTTTTCAGCTCCTTAATAATCTTATGGAATGATTGGATTCTATGTTGACCAGCCATTGTTATGTGACACATGACTGTACCATAACTGGTAGAAATGACACTTAAGATGTCTGAAAAATAAATAACACATTTTTTTCTCTGCCATTTTAAATCACTCTGTTTCTACCACTGACTCTACCAGGTTGCTATTGTCTTTTTTTCATCCTTCCAGCAGTAAAATAGGAATTGAATGACTGCAATAAGATGGCAGAGTTCACAGAGGAATCCAAAATCAACACAGGAAGACCGGTAGCATAACAGGAAAATATTCTTGAGGCAAATGACTTGGTATTTAACCAAAGAGTAAGAATGTCAGAGACATTTCTTAGGAACGTTAAGGAATCTAGAATCCTGCCTTTGCACTTTATAAATGTTACTTTTCTCTATTTTTTAAGAAATATGCATCTCCAAAAGGTTTTTTGCTTGTTTGTTTGTTTATTTTGCATTGTTGAGAATCAAACCGAGGGCCTCAGGCATACTAGGCACTGAGCTACCTCCTAGTACCAAAAGGTTTATTTTAAAAAAGAATGGATTGGAAAAAAATTTTGGCAAAAGTTTAAAAACATTTTAAGGTTTTTATATTTAAAGAGTTAAGCTCCAGAGATCTGGAAAATTCAGTATTATAAATAACTCCTAGCTAGATCAGTTGTTCCACAGTAGTGAGTTGAGAAGGAGCATGGTATAGTTGAGCAAATTGAAGACTGGGAATAAAACATCGGAAATAGTGTCTACTTCGCCCCTGGTGATGTACTGTGTGGTGATCTTGAATGTCGTAGAACCTGTCTGACCTTAGTTGTATCACCAGTAAAATTAGAGATTGGGTCATTGTCTGACAACACTGGTATGCCTTGAGTCAGTCAGAATCACGTGCTATTTAACAGATTGGCTAATAAGTGTCTAACAATGAGACTTTAAAAGAAGTGTAAGTCTTTTTATTGATAGTGAGATTAATAGCTTCAGATTTTCTATTTCAATCCTGTTATATAAAGCTAAGAATCTCAATTATTTTATTTTATTTTTATTTAGAAGATAAATGAGTTTTATTATTGACTTTTAAACTTATGAAACAATAAAAATTATGTGAAATGAGTAAATGAAGTTAATAGCAAATAAATACTTATGACTTTGCTCTTTAACTGTTAGTAAAAAATATATAGGAAAAGGAAAAATATCCAAAACAAAAAACAGTTTTTTCCCAACTAAAATAATGATATATTCCCAGTGTATTTAAGGTCCCAGAGGACAAGCAAACAGCTCTGCAGCAGGTGTATTTATTTAGTGCAACTTTTCTTAGTGATGTAATGTTGGTGACTATAGAGAATAGAAAAAAGCTTCTGAGATTTTCTATTGTGTGTGTTTAGAAGATGACATTTTTAACTGGGTTTTTTGATAGAAGTAATAGTGCTTTGGATGAAGGGTTGATTACTAAACATCCTTTTGTGCTTTGGTATTTTATTAAGTTCCCCTTTAAAAATATTTGTCATTTGTATATACTTATTTCCTTAGTAGCTGATTTGGTTTATAATTGTATTTTAAAGGTGGTAAAATTTATAGTTTTCTGAATTGTGTTACTAAAATCAAATTTATTTAGGAGTTCATTTGCTTTTCTTTGCATAATTATGTATTTGAAAATCTTGATAAATATACATAGACTAAAGAAGATATGAATCTCAGATTTTTGATTAAGGAGGGGTAATGGGAAGAAAGGTGGAGGAGAATTTTAAAGGATGTTAGAATTCAAATGAATCATTTCTTTTTGCTATAAATATTTTAAGAATATAAAAATCTAGATTTTGAAACATTATTCTACATATAAATAACAATTAATATGTGCTTGTGTTTTAGTAGAAAATAGACTAACTTTTCTAGATCATAATCAAGTTCTTTTTAAGTACATAAGAAATCATAAGTTTGATTCTGTTCTTTATCATTAACGTATACAGGGGCCATGGCAACATTATTCCCAGGATTTTCTTTACTTATAAGTGAGGATAAAACTTGCCACAAGCCTGATGGTTTATGGGTACATTGTCAGATTAATTAATGTACTGTAAAATATTTTAAAAAGAGTCCCAGGGGGGTTAATTAGTGTGTTTATAATAAACCTTAGCACCTTTGGAGAAAAGCTTTCCTCTTCTCGTGTTGGCCTCCCTGACAGCACATCTTGAGTTTATTCAAACGTATTAGGGTCAGGTCTAATTTTCACTCTGATGATGAATAAGAAAGAATGAACTCATTTTACAATTTTATGTTGGATTAAAAAACATTTTATGCTATTAGAAAAAATTCAAGTATAGGTATTAGGTATTTTGACTAATCTAGAAACCTTTTAACATCTTTATAGTTACAAAAAGAATAGTAACTAATAATTGTGGTGGTATTAGGAGGGGCCTACTAAATTTAGGAGGCTCTTCTACTAACGGTACCTAGAATGCAGGATATGGTGTTGGAAAACGTCCTATGATGCTTGCCCAGGACCACAAAATAGCAACAGAAATACCTAAGAGTGAAAAAGAAGAGCAAACTGGTTACTAGAGCTATAAGCACATGGGCTCATGCTGAGCAGCACCGAGGTGTTTGCTAGTCATAATCTTTAGTGGACACATAGGGATAGGAGATGGTAGGAAATGATGTCTTGGACTTAACATGGGTTGGAACTGAGAATTCTTTACAAAGCCATGACTCATGAAGAATTATACATTCTGCAAAATGTTAACAAAGAAAAAAATCCACCTATATCTGCAGGTTGAAGACAAGGAAGCTTGTCTATCCAAACCTGGGCTTAATGGAGATGGGAGTGTGTTTCCTTTAAGAGTACATAATTATGTGTACTTCTAATGAGTTTGGGGGGGGCTTGAATTTAATGCTTTATTAGTGAGCAGAAGGAGATTCAATAAACAGCATATTAAATCCTCCAGAGCCAGGCATGCTGGCATATGCCTCCAGTCTCCACGACTCGGGAAGCTGAGGCAGGTAGATGGTGAGTTCCAGACCAGCAACCTGAGCTACATAACAACACCCTGTCTCAAAACAAACAAACAAACAACAAACAAAAAAGAAAGAAAAGGAAAGAAAGGAGACCCTTCAAACTTTAGATGAAACTGTCAAGTGAAGGCATGAAAGTCATACATATTAAAGACTTAGTAGAAGTCAAAAAATATGATCAATGGTTACAAAATTCTCTACAGGCAGATTTCAAACACAACCAAATAGAAGTTCTAGAAATGAAATATTATATGGAAATTGAAATAACAGTAATTAACAAGTGCAATAGACATGTAAAATAGCAGCTAAAGAAAAATCAGTATAATGAAAGATGTATATTAGGAAATTACTCAGATTGTTTCACTGAGAGGTAAAGGTAGAAAGTGGATTCAAAAGGAACATGCATGAACATTTTCTACTCTTGATGGAAGGACTGCAAGATACTGGCTTATTGAATTTTACTACATGCACATGTATAAATATGCTAAAAGTAAGTGTTAGAGTCACTTAAAGCAAGAAGATTGTTATTGTTCAAAATTATTTTAGAGAACTACAAAAAAAGAAGAAATTGAGGTCTTTAAGGACAGAAACTTGAAAAGTTTAATTTTTTATTTTTATTGCTTCAAATATTGCATCTCCCTCATTCTCTCTTCCTCTCCTTCAGTCATATGTGTGTTAGGCCTCCTCACTGTGTGCTTAGTCTATGATCCTTTATTCTTGGCTTTTCATAATTTTTGAGTCCAAGAGTGATGGCTTCTTCCAGGGAGGATTTTCATATGTAGCTGTCAAGAAATCTGGGCTTGCTCTATTCCATTTTTAAGGATTTCCTATTTAATGATGATTTGAAGCTGGGCTCTAGTCCTTCTGTTGTTGGCCTCTAATTTTCTTCTGTTGTTCACAGAAGCATACTTATTATGATTTCATTCCTTTAAAATTTATCAAAACTTACTTTGTGTCCTAGGATGTCATCTGTTGTAAAGAATGTTTGATATGTGCTTAAAAGAAATGTATATTCTGCAATTGTCAAATGAGGTATGTATTAGTCAGCTTTGCATTACTACAACTAAATACTGGAGGCAACAAACTTTATGAAGAGAAAAGGTTTGCGTAGCTCATAGTTTTGGAGGTTCAAGTCCAATATTGGGTGGTTCCATTGGTTTGGCTTCTGGTGAGGACAGCAGATGGCAATAGTGGGAGTACATATAGGAGCAAGAGTTCACATCTGAAACCTAGAAGGATAGGGAGAAGGGAGGGATGAAAGAGGAAGAGAGAAGAGATAGAAGAGGAGGAGGAGGAAGAGAAAGAGGAGAAGGGAGAACAGGAGGAAGACAAAGGGTCTCCTTTTGACACTACCATTACATGCATTTTAGTTCAGTGGATGTTGTCCTACAGGTCTCTGAGAGTGTTTATTTTCTTAAATCGTTTCCTTTGCAGTTCTTCAATCTTGATAATTTTTACTAATCCATCATGGACTTCACTGATTCTTTTTCTGCCATTTTAAATTTTCTGCTGAACCTCTCTAATGAATTCTTATTTCAGTGATTATAGTTTTCAGCTCCAAACTGTCCATCTGTTTCCTTAAAAAATAAATTCTATTTTTTAGATATTTTACTTCTTGAGTCAATATACTTCAGTTCTTTAAGCGTGGTTCTCTTTAGTTCTCTGAACATATTTATAATTGTTTTGATGCCCTTGACTGCTAAATCCAATGTCTGGAACCCTCAAAGACTGTTTTTATTGCCTCTTGATTTTTTCTTTCCTTGGTATGAGTCATATTTTCCTGGTTTTTTGCATATCTTACAGTTTTTATTGACAGTTTAGATAATATATTGTAGTATCTCTGGATTCTAAATGCATCATCCCTGTCCATAGGGTTGCCTTTGTTGATTTTTGTTTGTTTGTTTAGTAACTTGCCTAGAGTAAGTCTGTGTTTGTCCTTGGCATGCAGGAACTAATATCTCTGCTGAGTTTATCATTGTTTTTTCTTTTTAAGGCTGACTTTCTAGTAGTCTTCCCCTTTGTCAACCAGTGATTGCTCAATGATGTATTCAAATACATAGAGCCAATAGGCTTTTCCCTTCTGATGACAGATCTATGTGTAGATTGAGGAATAGATTGAAATTTCAGGTCAAGTTTGCTCTTGTTTCCATGCTCTCTTTAGGCCTTTTGTGTCGGGAATGTACAGATAACTTAGACTGTCTCTTGTCTCTTGTAGCCTCTATTTAGTGGGGAGAGAGTATCTGGAGAGTCTGTCTATGGTTGCTTGTCCTTTAGGACCTCCCTGTGAGTCTCTTGCTAGTCTTCCAGTCTGTTTGCTCCTGTTGGGACTGTACCCTCATACTTGCTTCAATAGCTCCAGGGTTTTCCTTTTTTCTTCTGGGCACAGATTTTCTGCTTTCCACTCCAAATCAGCCCAACCCTCTCTGTCAACACAGCTGCAAGATTTCATGGCCTGCTCCACATTCCTAGAATGATCATGCTGCCTTACCTATAGAGGAAGGGTTATAGGAGCAGTCCAGAAAGAGTGCAGCATGTATCTGACATCCTTATCCAGGTCAGTAGATTCTCATGAAAAATAAGCTTCTCAGTTTATTGTATACCTTTGGTCAATTTCCAGTCATTTGAAATTATTGTTTTTAACTTTTTTTCCAGCTATGTATTTGTTTTTGCAGAGAAGATAGCCAACTCCCCATTGTATTAGAAATAGTTTCTTCTGCTTTTTTTCTTTAAATTTTTTAAAAATTGTTTTTCTTATTTAAGGACATACAAAATATTGCATAGAAAGCATATCACTTAAAATTCCATTAAAGATTCATTTTCTAAGACATTACAATTATAATTAAATGAAAGTTTAATTATTTTATCATTGCAGATTTCCAGTTCCACCTATAAAGACAGGAATGAGGACTACAAAAGACAGTTCACACATCTCCGTGATACAGAGAGCCGATAGCAGGTAACAACAGATTGAACACAAAAAAACTATCTCTATCCCATCAAAATAGAAGTGGAAGTGACAGTATATGTAGAAAATTTAAGCCTAGTTTTCAAGATAAGCACCATCTTATCATTCACAATTAGACAACATAAAATTAAGTTGTAATTTGGTTACTTTTTTTTGTGGTTTGAACTCAAGTCTTCATACTTGATAGGCAGGCACTCTGCCACTTAAGCCACTCTACCAGCAAGTTGTAAGTTGGGAGGTATGATTACTGACTTAGAAGAATATTAAATACTGAGAAAATAGAACTAAGAAGAAATGGTTTGTAGTTTCTCTGGTACTTGCATCATGTGATTTTGGAGGGAAAATTTAAACCTGATGTTTAATATGTGTGAACTTTTCCCAGAAAACTACACTCTTTAACAAATGTACTCACAGAGCAATTTAATCGAGTGTTCTAGGATAAATCACTATTCATGCTATTGTTATATGGACTTTTTTTTTTTGAAGTAGGATTTAAGAGGAAAAATGTAGTCATTTTTCTTATGGAGTTGCTTTATTTTTTGTATAAGCTTATTATAGATTTATGACAATAAAATATTAGAACTAGGTTCTAGTTTTAGTACTTATTTAGTTTAAAACATGAAGAGAATCTTGAGTTTGAGGTCAGGATTGGACTGTGTATCAAGACCTTGTCCCAAAACAAAACAACTACTGCAATAAGCAAAAAAATCACCAAGAATATCAGGAATCCTAACTATGACAGTGAAGCTAACTGTATTACAAATGAGTGACAGGGTGGCACTCGAGGATGGGTTTATATATATAGTCACCCCTTGGTATCCCCAGGGGATTGGTTCCAGGACACTCCTTCAGATACTGAAGCCTGTGGATGTGCAAGTCCCTTACATAAAGTGGTGTAGTATTTGCATATTTCCTAAGCACAGTCTCCTGTGTACTTTAAATCTTCTCTAGATTACTTATACCTAATATAATGTAAATGATATGTTAATAGTTAATATATATTGTTCAGGGGATAATGACATGAAAAAGTTTGTACATATTCAGTACAGATGCAGTTTTTTTTAAAAAAAGACATTTGTATTTGCAGTTAGTTTAATCTGGGATGTGGAACTTGTGGGTTTGGAGGGCTGACTTTGTACATCTATTCCCTAGTTCTGTCTGCCAAGAGGGGTTTAAAAATGATATACTGTAGTAGGAATGAGCATGTCCTGGGCCCAGATCTTGTTTTCTAAATATCATTCTTCAATAAAAGGAATCAGAACTCCTTGAAGAAATAGCCTAGTTCAGGACTTAAGCAGTGAGTGTCCAAGACAATGAGGCTGGAGCATCTTGTAATGCCAGAAAGTAAAGAACTGTGTTAAGAAAGAAGACAGGCACCAACTTCAAAAGGCTCCCCATGATCAAAGCTAGAATATATTGAGCAGCAAAATAACAATAATTTTGGCTTAAAACCTGAAGAATAAAATAAGTACCCATGAGTCTGTTCTGTTATAAATAAGTGACTGAATAATTAAAGAGGAGAAGTCACACTGTTCCAGGGAATTTCATGTATCCCTAGGTAATTTATATGCACATTAAAATTTGAGTTGCCCTGATCTAGGGAATTAAGTATGTATCTAGAATTGAAAGCCTTACTAGGTTTTCTGCACCTATAATGGTGAGTCAAGTCTCTAAAGTATTTTAACCAATCCTTGAATATTGATCAAACTAATTTTACCATTGTTAACATTGGTTTACCATCCAATCACTAATGAACAAACCACTGATTTCACCAATGAAACCCGTTTCTAATCTGTGTGTGCTAATCAAACATTTGCTACCAAACATTGATAATCATAGTTGAAGGGCTTATAGCAGCCTCTGATAGAGTGTAGTCCTTCTAATTAAATTATTACATATTTCATCTCAAATGTAAATCTGTAATTAAGGCAACTAGCTGTCCCTGAACAATTTCTAAAAATTTTCTTTAGCAAGAGTATATGTATCTACTTTTTCACTCCTACTATTCATTTGTGCTTTCTTACTCATCTTGTTTAATTTTGGCCAAAGAAGTATATATTAAAATTAAAAACATATTTGATCTGCAATTCTACTTCTAGAAAAATGGTATTATGGTTGGGGTATATATTAATACCCCAACACTTCTGGCCTGTCATGAGTATGTGTAGAGGGAAGCTCTGGGGTTGAAGAGAACCTTGATGGTAGTTGGAAATTGGACTGGAATACATTGAAAGGCACTGGCAGAATCATAATGTAAGTTACTTAAAGAATCTACAAACTCAGGCTGGGTGACTCACATCTATAATACCAGCTACTAAGGAGGTGGAGAATGGAAGGATCACAGTACAAGGCCAGATCAGGCAAAAAGTTAGTCAATGAACCTGTCTCAATCAATAAGCTGAGCATTGTAGCACTCGCCTGTCATCCCAACTGTCTGGGAGGGAAAGGTAGGAGGATCAGGGTCTAAGGCTGGCCCTGGGCAAAAGCACAAGGCCCTACCTAAACAATAACTAAAGCATAAAGGAATGGAGGTGTGGTTCAAGTGATAGAGTGCTTGCCTAGCAAGCAAAAGCCCTGAGTTCAAATCCCAGTAATACCAGCAACAATAACTAAAAAGAAGCTATAATCTCAATTTTTATTAGTCAACAGTCTACCCAATAAAAAGCTCAGATGTTTTCTTATATAGTTTTATTTATCTTTGAAAAAACATTTATACTGTTAAAAAAAGAGTAAAAAATTCCCAATTTGGTTTAGGAGTTATTTTAACCTTGAAATGAATTGGGGCTGGTTGGTGAGGGTTGGGGGAAAGGGGAAAGAATGTGTGCCAAATGTACATGGCTTATATAGTCTTGTGTTGTCCTTTCATATTATGAATGGAGGACTAGACTGATTTAACAGTTGAGTGGGTTGCCTCTGAAAGTGTGTATCTCTGTTTAGCCAAGAGAGCTCCCTTGTCTGTGTGAAAAGATAGAAAGAAGGCAAGACAACCAATGCGTCGTCACTCTGTGCAGAGAGAAGGAAACAGATTGGAATTTCCATCCTATGTTAGTTGGCTTTCTACTACAGTGCCAGAATTCTTGAGATAATGTACTTTCAGTGAGGAAGGGTTGATTTGGCCTCATGGTTTCAGAGCTTTCAGTCCAAATTCCTTGGCTCCTTTGCTTTTGCACCTGTGGCAGGGAGCATGTGATAGAGCAAAGCTGCTCACCTCATGGTGGCCAGGAAGCGGTGAGAGAGAGAGTGAGTGAGAGAGAAGAGAGAGGAAGAACAAGAGGGAGAGGAAGAGGTGAGAGAAGGGGGAGAGCGAAAGAGGGAGGAAAGAGAGAAGGGGGAGAGGGAGAAGGGGGAGACAGGGAGAGAGAAAGAAGAAGAGAGAGGGAAACAGGGGGAAACAGTTGCCTGCTGAGCGACTCCCACGTGTTTCTTTGATCAGTGTTTGGGAACAGCACTTCTAACAATTTGGCGCCCAATGTGGGGCAAACATTGTTGCCATGGAGATCACAGGGATCCCCTTCTCAGAGGAGACACATCCTGCTGCCTAGTTGCTGCAGCTTCAGAGTGGGGAGATCTGTCATCCCCTGACCAACAATGAACCCAAGGTTTAGCGTCACTCAGCAATGTGGGGAAGGGGCCCTTATAGAAAACATCGTGGTGGTCAAGCAATCCTATGCATAGGCCAAGGTAAGAAATGCCACTGGGTGACAAAGTATTCCTTGGTGACCAGGTTCAAAGCACATGAGCAGCGTTTAGACACCTCCGGGAATTAGGGAGATTGATCACCTACTGGGTTTTCTCACCAGCTAGATAGACCAGGATGGGGAAAAACACAAGTAAAAAGAAAGCACTTTGGGTAAAATGCAAGAAACCTCCAGTACTGGGGGGTGAGAGGGGGTAGTTGAGCTTTTCCTGGGGAAATAGCCAAAACTGAGGCTAAGGGATGGGTAACAAAAATTCATTTCCACAGAGGGAAACTCACAAGAGAGGGATGGGTAACAAAAATTCAGTTCCACAAAGGGAAACTCACAAGAGAATAGATGCATCATCCACCATTAACCAGATAGCCCTCTAGGTATGGTTTAAAAAGTTTTTTCTGAGAGTGCATTCTAATTTTGTGTGTGTGTGTGTGTGTGCGTGCGTGCTTGTGTGTGTATGTATGTGTATGTAAGCATCTTCAAAATGGTTCTGAAACTGTTGTTATAAGGTTAATGTGATATTCAAGGTAACAAAAAAAACCCAGGGTGTTTGTGTTAAAGATCTCTGTTATACACTGCTTAAACTTTTTACATATGAATATGTAAACATCTTGAGGATGGTTCTTATTATAGAATCAGTGTAAAAAATTGTTACTTTTACTCTGTTCTACTGCTACTTTTAAGAAAACCAGTTTTCAAACTTATTTCAATCAGGTCTCACTAGGATACAGGCATTCAGGGGTTGGCACTATGTTTCAGACCAGAAAGAAAAAGGGGACCACAGCCTGCAGCAGGAATCTTGAAATTTGGGTAGTTAAAAAATGATCTTAGCCTGTTTCATTCTGTCATAAATAAAATCTGGGATTTAATTCTCTCTTATAATATATGGATCTATTAACAAATGGGCTTTCTCTAAATTGTTTTTATACAAAAAAAATAATTTTAAGGTTGTTTTCTGTCTGGTCTTTTCATGTAGATATAAGACTCTAAGTTAAAAGGTTTTATGAGTTATTTTCAACAAGTAACAAAAAATATATAAAAGGTATTAAGGATATGGTTTTTTAAAATAAAAAGCTAAAAATAAAAAAAGGATTATATGAAAAAGGTTTGTCCTCAAAATTGTCTCAAAATAGAAGAAAAAAGAGGATAAAGACAAGCTCCCCCAGGGGATACAAAATAAGTTGTCATAAAGGTACAGAGCAAGTTGTCATAAAAAGATGGAGCTTATAAATGCTGATGTAAGTGATTGAGTTGACTAAAATCCAGTTACATTAAAGATTTTGTAAGGTCAAAATTTAATGGACTGATGTTAAACTAAAACTTAATTCTCTAAGCTCATAACAAGGCTATCTTAAAAATATTGTATTGTCCTTGATAACATTTACAAAAAAACTGTCTTAAAAAAGGTTTTTGTTTTGTCAAGATAACTGTCAGGAATTTTTGGTGCTAAAGATTAATCCAAAAATTTATCAAGACAACAACAGTTTATTAAAACATAAAGAGACAATAGGCAGCTGAGCACCAGGGGTGCTGCTGCACTGATATAAGGATTGAGACAGATTTACTTATGTAAAACAAAGTAAAAAAAACAAAAACAAAAACAAAGCCAAAGTGCACCCTCCAGATAGGATAAAGAAAAGAAAAAAAACAAAAAACAAAAAAACAAGACCTCAAAAAAGAGCACTACATTGGAGGTCAAGACCTCCAGTTTTTATTAGAGTCAACAGAGTGGAGATGTTAGTCCTACTCCTTCCTCATGTTGGGCAGAGGGACTTTTTGGCCTGGGATGTCCAGATTAGGCCTGTTATTTTAAGGGGGTTCCATTGACTACAGGTTGGTGGGATCCTGCTATATGTCATGGGCCATCTGTTAATATAAAAGATCTGGGATGTGATCCCTTATCAACATCTGAGCCATGATTCTTGGCTATTAGGTTTCCTAACTCCACACTTAGTGCACATAAATATTTACCTGTGTTCTCTGGTGATTCTTGTCAGGGTTTTGACTACTGAGGTAACTAAGTCATAATTAAATAAAAGTTCATTTAAGAGTTGATTTATGTAAAATTTTCTAGATGACCTCATAATTGTTGTTAAATAATTAAACAACTATTAAACTGTTAAATAGTTAAACAACTCTTGTCTTGGGTGATTCAAATGCAGTTGGTACCCTATATGTGTCTTTGGGCTATTTGGGGTCACTGACACTGTTCTCCAACCCCTCCCCACAACTGATGAGAAAATCTAAGGTTTTACTTCAAGAGCAACAACTAAACTAATATGTATATATAAACTCTATAGCGCTGTAATGCTGTTGCTGGTTCCTGTATATTAAATATGTTTATGTTTTTCAAGTATATCAAGTCTTCTAAAATACAAGATTTAGATAAACACGGTAACAAAAAGTTAATGGTACTGATACAATGTTCTGTTAGTTGCTAAATTGTCCATCAGAATTTTAACTATGGCTCTTTTAAGTTTTTGTCATTATAGTTCTGATCCTCTGTGGCATTTACAATCAAGTCTATGAAAAATGACTCTAGTGTCAACCAGGTTAGCTTTTTGTATGCCTGCTTTTGTTGGATTTCGTTATGTACTGTCCTTGTTTAGAAGCCCACTGCCAAAGAATCATGCCTTCTAAGCCTCTTTTTAGCTTAAATTTGTCCAAAAGGGTCTAGTTGGCACTGACTCCACCTAATCTGCTCATTACTTCCCCAACCCCTACATGGGACCAAAATCAACCAAACAAACAAAAATCTAAAAAAGAGAAAATCCTCATAATGAGGGAAGAAAATGGCCAGTCAAGAAAGATCTTCAGTCTAAGGCCATACCACCCTAAACATGCCCAATCTCTCTGGTCTCAGAAGCTACATAGCGTCAGGCCTGCTTAGTACTTGGATGGGAGACAGATCTTCAGAGGAGACTGCTCAGAGACAAGCAACTTGGAGATAAGGGGGGAATGCCATCAAAGTTCAAATGAAGTCGCTTGTGCCAGACCTCTCAAAAATAACCAAAGCCGAGAGGATTGAGGAAATAGTTCTTAAGCATGTGTGGCTATCTGGCATTAAAGCCCTTCCAGGCACAAACTCATATTTTTTAGACGGGGTCTTCTACTTAAATAGAGACAAAGTGAGTATTTTTACTGACTCTAGACATGTCCTTTGATACATAAAGATGTTAAGCAATGTTTAAAAATGTTTTTCTGGGACATATACACTGATAATGTATTGTTGCTGTGGTAATTCTACTCAGCACAAGAAAAAAACCCCACAGGTTCAGACATTTAAAAAATGTACTATAGCCAACGCTTTCTGCTACAAGTATGAGAAAAAAAAATTAATCTTGACTACTGTCACTAACCTGGTTCCTCCCTCTTCTTGGCCCCTGGTTTCTTAATCTGCTTGTTAAGTTTGTTTCATCAAGGTTGGAGACAATCAAGCTCCAGACGGTGATGTAGATAAAGCCACACATGCCAAAGACCTCCTCCTGATACTATGGACTCTTTGGCAGACCCCCTTTGAGACACTAACTGACTATCCAGGGACCCCTTGAGTTAATGCCCCCTTTCCTGACAGAAGTCAGGGTTACCTCTAGAAAGGGGCAAATATAAAGAGACAAATGTAAAAAAGAAAAAAGACAAGGATGTCCCTGGTGATGTAAATGTAAAGGGACAGATGACAAAAGTAACTTTGTTTTAGATAAAGGAGACAAAAAGACATACTTAAAAACAAAACACTTAAAAAGACATGACAAACCAGCTTCGCATACAGTGCTGAGCAAAACATACTCCCCCAAAATAAACAAAAAGAGGTCTCACCAAAATAATGAGCAGTAGTCATAAAATATAGATAACAAGCCTCAAGTACAGGATGAACTAAGAAGGCCCTCTTAAAATGTACAGTCTGTCTGATAAGGATAGGGGCAACTAGATGGTCAGGCTTAACAAAAAGTCAATTAATACTATCTAAGTTTAAAGAAAAGAGCTATAAATAAAAAGAAAGGGGGGAACTGTGAAAATCGACTAAAGTTAGGTCTTTTCTGTCAAAGGAGTTAATGTAAAACTATCACTGTGTAGATGCCAGCTAACTTCTTACATGTTTTGTGAAAACGTTGCTTGACCTTGCAAGGTTCTTGTGGTCAAAGAGCTGTTTATCACCAGATGTCCTAATCTCAAACTGCTTGCTTAAAGGTGAATATTGCCCCAAAGAATTTTCTTGTTCTTCCTGCTTCGAGGTCCCCCTTACCCCACGTGCCCCCTTTTCTAAGCAACCAATTGCAAAAATTGTGAACCCAAACCCGTCCATCAGGATGAGGGACAGAGAGAGATAAACGAGCTGACTCCACTCTCAGTGTGTTCTGCCTATCAGACTCTGGACTGTGGCTGCACCCTTTTGCAGAAGTAAAACTTTTCTTTTTGCCTTGCTGAGCAACTCCTGCATGTTTCTTTGACCAATGTCTGCGAATGGCATTTCTAACAATAATAAACCTTATTTCCTTTTCCTCAAAACCCTGATCTCCTTATTTGTGAATTGGCATTGTGGCCAGGAAAATGACTTTCCAATAACAATTACTAAAATAAAGTTCTTTTTTGTTGGTATTGGGGCTTGAACTCAGGGCTTTGAGCCTGCTAGACAAGTTCTCTACCACTTGAGCCATGCCACCAGCCCCAAAATAAATCTTGGCAGTTGGGGCCATTCAGTTTTGCCAAAATTGATCATGTAATGGCTAGTAAATTGATGTAAATACATAGATCAGAGTGGCCTAAGTTGCTTGATTAATTAATTTTAATGTAACATTCTAGTAGCCATTATAAAGTTTTAAAACAAAATAATTTTGACATTTTCTTATTCCATTTTAGGTGATTCAAATTGTTAGTATGATTCAAGTCAGGTAAAATATTGCCTCCTGAAATGAGGTTTTTACTGTTGTACATATTCATTTATCAGGGAAATTGGGAGAAAAAAAGAGTAAAATCTTTTTGTTTTTTAAAGAAAATGTTCTATTTCTTGTATAGGATATATTGTCTTTGCCATTTCTAAAAAGGCCATTTTACTGAGATATATACTTGTTATGATAACACACGTACTTTAGGGACTCCGTTTTTTTAAGCCACTGAAATGTCTGTAATGTATATCAAATAATCTTCAGTTAAATTATTTCAAGTGGGTACCAGTGCTTTTAATATACCTAATATAAAATAATGCAGTGTGACCTACAGACTATGTGCACTAACATCACCTGAGATCCTGTTAGACACTCAGACACTTGACCCTGCCCCAGCCCTACTCAGTCAGAGCTTTGAGCCAGGGGCCTCGCAGTCTGTGTTTTAATAATTTGGCCAAGTACCTGAAGTCTGAGAAGCACTGAAATGATTAAATGTTTCAGTGGCTTAGACAAAATTTCATGACACCTCACAGTGACCTTTAGCTCAATCTCTGTTTGGGAGATTTATACCAGTAAATGAGTAACTTAATCTGTTTAATTATTTACTAGGAATTTTTGTTTGATGGCATCTCAGTTTTGTTTTTTTTTTAACTGAAGGAAACATTGCGAAAGACTAATTTGCTCAGTTTTTAGTATTTGCTTGGAAATTTAACACAAATTTTAATATTTTGAGGTTTATGCAACTTTTTTCTAAAGTTATGAATTACTGTATAGAATTTTAGGATTTGGTAGTTAACTAAGTCACCTCACAGCAGCCCTTTATATCTTGTATTATCAGTAATTTAGTAATACTGTTTATATTAGCCACAGAGTCAAATCTTACTATTAGAGGTATGATAGCTACTTGTTCTGTAGGCAATGATTTTGGTAGGCTGTGACTGTTTACAGAAGACTGCTTTTTCTTTTTTAAACTGAAGATTTGATTTTGCTAGATTTTAGTGTTCAGATGGAGAGGATCAGCTTTGAATCTGACTTAAATGTATACAAGTTTCTGAGATCTTTTTAACCACTGTCTTATTCTTGTCCAATGTCTAATCAATCAGCAATAACCCATCAGTGCTACTGTTGCCAGCAGGGGTGGTGTCTGTGGTCAGAAGACTTCCAAATTCTTTGTGTCCTTTGGGGAAGACTCCCATCATAGGATACGGGGGTGTAAATGGAGTTTATTAAAAGTTAGGTTAGGGAATTACAAAAGGGAGCATGGTAGGTGCAAGTGGAATCTGGAGGCAGAGCATATGTCTCTTCTCCAGGTTTTAAAATGTATTCAAGGTTTATGCTAAGGGAGGGACCAGGTGATTCTCATCCAAAATCAGTGAGTAGGGAAGGGTGTGGGTAGTTCCCAGCCAGGTGAGGGCGGTCCCAAGCCAGAGCATGGTCAATCTGAGATGCAATTTTAAGTTTCTATCAGTCCTGAACTTTCCCTAATTTTAGCCTGCCTCACTACTTCTTAAAGGTCTCTGAATCTCATTATTTGTGTCTCCTAATATTTCTACTTCTGGTCTGAACCACTATCAACTTTTCCCTGGACTTCCAGCTGACTTACTTGAATCCATTTTCAGAGTATAAATAAAGTGGTTTTTAATAATAAATAACCCATCATGTCCCTTGCACTTAAAGCTCATCAGTGGGTTCTCACAGAGTCTGTTCTACTGTGGTCTGTGAGACCTTACAGCATCTAGCTTCTCTGTCTTCTCTTCTTTGGCCCAAAGGTCACCTGTTTTCATTGAGTTCCTCTAGTGTGCTATGTCTTCTTCTACCCTGGGGCCTTTGCATGTGCTCTTCCTCATGATCCTGCTGGCTCTATTGATCTCAGCCTTTAGTTTAAAGATCCCATTCTCAGGGCAGTCCTTCCTGATAATGCTCTTCTCACACTCTTTACCCCTTACCTACATTGCTCTTGTTATAAGCTTTCATAGCTTTCTCTACTTTTGGTCATTATCCTACTTATCTTTGTTGTATTTATTAATGACTCACATTCTCTCTGTACTGTTTCATTATCATGCAAATCATTTCTGGTAACTACTAGTATACAACAAAATATCTAGCATATAATGTCGGAAGTATATGGATGGATGAATGAATGAACTAATGAACAAAGTGATGACTTTCCATGTGTCCAAGTAGCATAAGGTTTATGCAGTGGCCAGTTGTCTTTTTTGTGAATGAGCTGCTCCTTATTCTACTCTTCAGAGGGACATTTTGCTTCAGGGACGACTGTATCTTTCAGAAAACTGGTTGTGTTTCTATAGCAACATCTTTACATGGGAAACTATGGTAAGATGTATTTTTGCATTTGACTTGTTGATACAAATAATTATGTAGGTAGAACTATATATAGTCCTCTTTAAAACAATGTATTTTAGATGTAAATTCACAAATATTTCACAAAGTAAATTCACACATATTTGTGCATCTATACTTATATATGTGTAAATATATTTATTTGTTGTATGCATAAATTTGTAGTATATTTTTCTAAGTTAATATTTTGAGCCCCATTTGTACTTATTTAATATAGTAAGAGAAAGGATTCAGTTTGAAAAAAGATTGAACATTTGTCTTTTGGCTCTCCAACCATGTCTTACTTAAAGACTGAATTTTGCTTGTGTGTTTGTTAATGTGGAATCTGACACCCACATCATGTCTTTTCATACTAAGGTTAGATAAAGGAGTTGATGGGGAGAATGCTGAAGGAAAGAATGTCTGACTGCTGACCTTGGTTTGCATAGAGAACACAAGCACATGCTTATTAACTCTTAAAGTTTTCCAACTGAATATTCTTTTTTTTTTTTTCATTTTTCTTTTATTATTCATATGTGCATACAAGGCTTGGTTCATTTCTCCCCCCTGCCCCCACCCCCTCCCTTACCACCCACTCTGCCCCCTCCCTCTCCCCCCCCCTCAATACCCAGCAGAAACTATTTTGCCCTTATTTCTAATTTTCTTGTAGAGAGAGTATAAGCAATAATAGGAAGGAGCAAGGGTTTTTGCTGGTTGAGATAAGGATAGCTATACAGGGCATTGACTCACATTGATTTCCTGTGCATGGGTGTTACCTTCTAGGTTAATTCTTTTTGATCTAACCTTTTCTCTAGTACCTGTTCCCCTTTCCCTATTGGCCTCAGTTGCTTTAAGGTATCTGCTTTAGTTTCTCTGCGTTAAGGGCAACAAATGCTAGCTAGTTTTTTAGGTGTCTTACCTATCCTCACCCCTCCCTTGTGTGCTCTCGCTTTTATCATGTGCTCATAGTCCAATCCCCTTGTTGTGTTTGCCCTTGATCTAATGTCCACATATGAGGGAGAACATACGATTTTTGGTTTTTTGAGCCAGGCTAACCTCACTCAGAATGATATTCTCCAATTCCATCCATTTACCAGCAAATGATAACATTTCGTTCTTCTTCATGGCTGCATAAAATTCCATTGTGTATAGATACCACATTTTCTTAATCCATTCATCGGTGGTGGGGCATCTTGGCTGTTTCCATAACTTGGCTATTGTGAATAGTGCCGCAATAAACATGGATGTGTAGGTGCCTCTGGAGTAACAGTCTTTTGGGTATATCCCCAAGAGTGGTATTGCTGGATCAAATGGTAGATCGATGTCCAGCTTTTTAAGTAGCCTCCAAATTTTTTTCCAGAGTGGTTGTACTAGTCTACATTCCCACCAACAGTGTAAGAGGGTTCCTTTTTCCCCGCATCCTCGCCAACACCTGTTGTTGGTGGTGTTGCTGATGATGGCTATTCTAACAGGGGTGAGGTAGAATCTTAGTGTGGTTTTAATTTGCATTTCCTTTATTGCTAGAGATGGTGAGCATTTTTTCATGTGTTTTCTGGCCATTTGAATTTCTTCTTTTGAGAAAGTTCTGTTTAGTTCACGTGCTCATTTCTTTATTGGTTCATTAGTTTTGGGAGAATTTAGTTTTTTAAGTTCCCTGTATATTCTGGTTATCAGTCCTTTGTCTGATGTATAACAACTGAATATTCTTGATTAGATTGATGCAATACCTTTGTGTTGTATGTGCTTCTGAAAATTTATTTTTCAAATTTTATTCTTTTGTGTGTTTAGATATGTATTGCTTTAAAGAATATAACTTTAATGACCAAGGAGAAAACTGCTCAACTCATCCCAAATGCAATCCAGATCATTACAGAGGGTGAAAAGGTGAAAAACTATTCTACCTTTGTCATTTTACATGGTGTGAAGAAAATCTGCCTGATACTGATAATCATTCTGGAATATAGGCAGGTCTTATAGTTAGAAATGACTTATAGAGATATGCTGAACTTTAATACTAGAATTCTCTATGTTTGGATAGCTATGGGAGATTAAATGATTGCTGACTTTTTGTACTTTATAGTTTACAAGAATTTTCACCCATATTTTCCATTTCTTCATTGTAAGAGGTAGGTAGGGTAACTATTGGTAAAATGTTCTTAAAATTTCTAAATATCCTAATAATTTCATGGTTATTGTTTAGTCAATAATACCCACATAGTAGCAACTAATAAGAACAAATGGTTCTTGTGAACAGATTTTGGTAGCATACAAGTAAACACATAATCATTACAATATTTTTGTAGAATGGGCAATTATCTTTAACTGCCATCATTTTTATTATTCACCCTCAATATCTGTCATTTTGGGATATATGAATAATCTTTGTGTACCCATCTGAAAAATTGGTTAGGGCTCTGTTTATGACTTAGAAGCCTAACACTGAGAACAAAAAAGAAAAAAGGAAGATAAGAAGGAAGGTAAAGAAGTATGGAAAACCATGAAGGGGAGGAAGAAGGAGAGAAGGATGGAAGAAAATAAAGGAAAGAAAAACTTAAAGAGAAAGAAAGAAGGTGGGGAGAAATGGTACCATGACAAATCTTTGTAATTACACTTTTTACACTTGTAAAGTTTCCTTCAAATGTATTTTAAGTTCTACAAATTCCATTTAGTTAAATATTGCTCTTGAATTTCCTGGAAGAGTCCTGTAGTGTTTCCTTCACTTTTATGCTCTTGACATTTAAAAAATTATACGTTACTTATTTTGTAGAATATCCCTCAGTCTGTATTTATCTGGTATTTCCTTGTGATTAAATTTAGGTTATGCAATTTTGGAAGAAAAACATGGAAATAATGCTCTGTTCTTTCCATTGCATCATATCAGACGCCATATGTTTCAGTTAGTACCATTATGGTGATATTTACATTCATCATTTGATTAAGGTGGTATCTGCCAAGCTTTGCTATAGGCATGTCTGTGTTCCTTTGTCACAGGAATTCTGTGGCAAGAAACTTTGAAACTATGTAAACATACCATTCTCACCAAATTTTATTTTATTTTTTCTGATGGTAACAATATATTTAATTTAATTTTTAAAACTTTTTTTCTGTTCTTGAGAGATTTTTTTTCATTAAAAAATGTTATCATGTTATTGTTGTATTGGGGGTACAATGTGACATTTACAAAAGTGCTTACAATACAGCTTAGTTGAATTCATCCCCTCCATTATTCTTCTTTCTCCCCCTTCCCCTAGTCTTAGAATAGTTTCAACAGATCTCATTTTTCCATTTTCATACATGAGTACATAATATTTCTGCCACATTCACCCTCCTATATATACCTTTTCCTTATATCTTCCCACCTCCCACTGGTACCAACCTTGAGACAGGACCCATTTTACCTTCCTGTCCTCTATTTTTGAAAAAAACACATTTTTGTTTGTTTAAGAAAGCTACACACAGAGTTTCATTGTGACATTTCCATGTATGTATGTATTATAACCTGAATTGGTTCATCCCCTCCATTTTTCTGCTTTCTTCTTATGGTGATTTCAACAGGTTTAAAAATTCTGTCTTCATTCTTGTATAGAAAATACATCACATTTTCACCTTTTTTACTTCCTTCTTTTACCCTCCCCCTTCCCTTAGTATCCTCCTCTTAGTGTGACCCATTTTTCATTCTTAATCCTTCATTGTTTAGGTGTCTGTCTGTTTTTCAGTGAGATTTATGCCTTGGTATTATGCATGTATTATGTCAGTGTAACCTCCCTTCACTGTACTTCCTTGCTGTTCCCCTCCTATCTGTGTTGTTTAGGTTTTTAGTGTGTTTCCTTGAGTCCTGTTCCTACACAGATGTGATGTATTTCATTATTATTCACTATCTTTCTTTCCTTCTGTTCCTACTCCTTTGGTCTCCTCTACCAGTCTCACTTTTGGGTACATGGCCTATATATTTTTCTATGTATTTATAATATTGCTTATATTTGTATTGGGCTTTATATTCCACATGAGAGCAAACATGCTACCTCTGGCTTTCTGAACCTGATATCCAGAGTCTCCATACTGTTTTCCATAGTGGTTGTGCTAATTTAAATTCCCATCAACAGTGTATGAAGGTTCCTTTTTTCTTATATCCTCATCACTATTATTTGTTGTTTGTGTTCTTGATACATGCAGGAGTGAGGTGGACTCTTAATGTGGTTTTGATTTGCATTTCCTTTATGGCCGGGGATGTTAAGCATTTCTTCATGTGTTTTTTGGCTATTTGGACTTCTTCCTTTAAAAAAGCTCTATTCAGTTCATTTGACCATTTCTTCATTGGGGCATTGATTCTTTGGGAGTTTAGTTTTGTGAGCTCCCTGTATATTCTGGTTATTAGTCCCTTTGTCAGATATATAGCTGGCAAAGATTTTTCTCTCATTCTGTGAAAGAAAATAGTCTGGTGACTGCAGTGCAGAAGCTTTTTAGCTTCATGTAGTCCCATTTGTCAATCCTTTCTCTTAGTTGTTTAAAGTTCAGTTTAGGAAGTTATTGCCTGTGCCTAAAAGTTCCAGTGTATTCCCTGTTCTTTTCGCTACTAACTTCAAAGTTTCAGGTCTTATATTAAGGTCCTTTATCTACTTTGAGTTGGTATCGTACAGGATGAAAGACATGGATCTAGTTTCAGTTTTCTGCAGGCAGATATCCAACTTTCCCAGCAACATTTGTTGAAGAGGCTGTCTTTTCTCCATATGTTTTGGTTGCCTTTGTCAAAAATCAGGTGGGCATATCTGTGCCATTCTCACTAAACTTTAAATTTAATCATTCATTTGTATATATCACTTTGATCTCATGGTTTATTTTATTCATGAGTTATATCCCATTACTATAATTATGATGTTTTTTTTGAAGCTCAAATTTCCCAGATTCGGCCAGTGGAAACATTCTGAAGCTGGGCCTTGTGTTTTTGATTTATTCTCAGCATTGGTTGAGCATTTCTTGTGCTCTGATTTTCTGTTTTAAGTCTTATGAGGCCACTGTCCTTACCCTGCTCACACTCTGACATCCTACCCAAGTGCCCTGAAATGCCTGTGCAGATTGACCCACTCACAGCTACACTCTTCACCATGTTTGCCTTTTGAATACCCTATGCCAAGCTAACCCTTTACACAGTCACTGTCCTTGGGGTCTGACTTGTGCCAGTCTCCCATACTTTTCTTGTTCTAATACCGTACTTCAGGCCACTCCCATATATAGAGACCCATCTTACCCAATCTGACAATCTGTGTGGGGCAACCCTTCCATATGGACTGCCTTCTCATTCTTTTCTGGTTTTTTTCTTGTGTTTTTGAGACATAGTCTCACTGTGTAGCCCAGGCTGACGTGCAACTTATGATCTTCCTGCCTCAGCCTAATGAGTGCTGGGATTATAGGCACATGCTACCACACCCACTTATTTTCTGGTTCTGACACTCTGCTGTGGGCTGATGCAGCTCTCTGTACTCCCTAGAGTGGATGCCTACTTTTCTCTCTTCTACAAGTAGCTTTAGGGAAGAAAAGACTGAAATATACTTATTCTTAACTTTATGATCAATGCATGCATTCATTTAAAAATTAATACATTAATAAAAGCATCAAATAACTCTCAAACTAACGTCTTTTTTCCATCCTTATAATCTTCAATTCCATTGTGTTTCTAGAGGCAAACAATGTTATCAGTTTATAGTTTGCTTTTTTAAGTAAATGACATCTAATTCATGTTTATCTTCAGCTCTCCTTTTAAAACAAATATTATATATTGAAGTCACAGATGGACAAGTAATGATAAATCTATCTCTTTTTAGTGCTGTATAGTATTTCTTTGAATGGATAGACAATGGTTTCCTTAATCATTAGTTCATTTTTAATGTTTTGTTATTATGAATGGCACAGTAGTGAACAGCCTGACAAAACCTTCTCAAGCTTATGTGTGACTGTTTCTAATACATTTAATGAAATTTCAGGGTCAAGCATTTTAATTTTGATAATACTTACAACTAGAATCTACTGAAAACTATTTTAAACACTTTACATAAATTTTCTCCTTTAAGTCCCACAATTGATTATGAGAAATTATTGTGAGAAAATACAACAAGATCTGCTACTGTAATTAATTATTTTCATTTTACAGATGAGAAAAAAAAACTGAAGAAAAGAGAAGTTGCTCAAAGTGGCAGAACTGATAATTGGTTAGAGCCAAAAGATGACCCCAGACAGGTTCTGTCTTGAATTCCTCAAGGTGTTAACCCAATTTGCTTTTTCCATTATCATGGGGAAAAACTCTGTACTACTTAAGTTTTAGCCTTTTTTTATGTACTCTGTGACTAAAGGAAGGCTAATCATGCTACTTTGGGTTGTTTTAGGTTCTAAAATACTTTCTATGCTCTAGCAACTTAGACATATATGTTACTGTTCAGAGCTTTTCCCACATTGGGAAGCTTACTGTTAAACCAAGATTTATTACTACATTTTTGAAGTTGGATATATAACAAGGAATAAAGGAAGGTGCTGATTTGCAGAGAATATCCAGAAAACTGGGAGTTTTAAGGAGCTGGGAATGTGGTTCTTGTATAAGGGTGGATAAAGTTAATAGCAAACTATTTAGTTTTAGAAGTGGATATTAGCAAGCACAACACATTACTGGACATGACAAAGACTTTTCTAACCTATATATCTGAACACAGGGCTACTGTAATTAGGCAAAACAATTCTGCTTTGGAAAAGGGCAGAGGGGACAGTAGCAAGCAGTGATCAGTAGATCATTTAGTGTGTTTGTGATGCTGTTTGGAAGAGCTCCTGGATATATCCCCTCTATAAAAAGTTTTGCTCTATGAAGAGCATATATCAATGGTTCCAGTGTAATGATTTGGAAAGTAACACTTTAAAATATTTGTATGAAAAACATTAATACCCAAAACATCATTTGTTTGACAATTTACTTAACAACACCAGCATCGAGCTAAACTTTCTTCCTCCAATGATAACCACTTAGTGATGAAAGGTCACTAACTAGGGGATTGGAAGAGAGGACAGGGCTGCTTGTTGTTACATTCTCTCATAAAAGCCTATTTTTAAATATGGCTTTGCAAAAACTAATTAAATGCCAAGAAATATTGGGGCTGAAAGCAGGCATTATAGATTGAGACATGCTACTTTTTCTCCTATAGCATTAAAAGAAAAGTTCAGGGTTAACATGGGTATTTTATATCTAGGGGTAGCAGAGATTCAGTATTTCTGAAAGTTTTTTAAAATGTATAAAATATGGTATAAAGTTTAAGATTCTTAAAATAAATTTGTCTCAGAAGTCCACTTGTATTTTTTGATCTTCTTTGTGTATTTTTGCTCAAATGGCAAGCAATTCAGATATTGTTGTAAAGTTCAGGATAAAATAAAGTTTTCCCATTTTCATAAATTTATTTAGACTCATTTGAATGAACTATGATGAAAACAGCTGCCCTTTCTTTAGTAAATACTGACACAATTATGTAAGATACTATTTGTTGTAAGACAGAATTTGAATTTGCAGATCCCTTGTTTATGTAACAATTACCTATTTTTCTTCTATTGTAATGCAAAGTTAAATAAAAACAGTATATAGACTGTGACCACCACTAGTTTGCTCTGACCATAGCAAACACCCACAGATCTTCATGACAGACACTTTCCCTTATTTTTCATAACACTAAAATTGTCTTATTATCTTTCTTTGCAGTTTTTCTTTACATCTTTTGGTGCCAGGGATAGAAGTTACGTCAGTATATTTAGGTTGTGGCAGAACATATTATTAGATAAGGTAAGTGTCATTCCGGAGCCAAGTGCTTCTTATAGTAAGAAACTCCTAATCTGTACCTACCTAAGCAGAATTTGTGAAGAGCTCCTTTTTAATTTTTCTGATTCTAATTTTGAATAGACTATTCAAATTCCAAGAAGAAACTTCAAATAAAACAAGATCCCTTTGCAAGTTTTTTGGTGCTACGGATTGAACCCAGGGCCTCAAGTATGCTAAGCAAGTATTCTACCACTGAACTATACCCCCAGCTCCTGTAGTTGTAAGTTGATATGTTAATAGCAATCGCCAGTGTTGTCACCAAGAAAATAGCTAAAAAAGTAAAAGAAACATCAAAGGAATTAAGATGGTATACTAGAAAAATATATATTTAACATATAAGAAAGCAGTAATGGAGGAACAAAGGGACATAAAAGATAGGACACATAAGCCAGGTACTGGTGGCTCATGTCTATAACCCTAGCTAGTTGGGAGGCTGAGATCCAGAGAATAGTGGTTCGAGATCAGCCTTGGCAAATAGTTCACGAGACCCCATCTCTAAAATAACTAGAGCAAAATGGACTGGAGGTGTAATCCAGCAGTAGAGCACCTGCTTTGTAAGCAAGAAGCCCTGAGTTCAAAGCCCAGTCCTCCCCGCTGCATAAAAAGATATGGTATATTAGCAAAGTGGTAGATATTTCATAGTCATTAAACATAGATTAAACACTAGAATAAAAAACCAGAGGAAACCGATATGATGAAAAAATACATGATTCAACTGTATATGAGACAAATTAGATTCAAAGATACAAATATAGTGCAAATAAAAGATGGAAAATCACAAACAATAACCAAAAGAGAAAATAAATGGATACAGTAATACCAGACAAAATAAACTTTAAAACTTAGAATTAATAGAGACAAAGGAGAGTATTTTATAATGATAAAAGGTCTGTTCATCTGGAATTCATAGTAGTCATAGATGTATATGCATCTAGTAATGGAGCCCTAAAGTACATAAAGGAAAACTGACCAAATTGAAGGGAGAAATAGAGAATTCATACTTTCAGTGATGAATAAAACAACTAGACAGAACTAGTAAATAGAAGACTTGAACAACACCAAAAGCTAGCTAAAACCAAAAGACATCTATGGGACTCTCCATCCAACAACAGCAGAATATACATCTTTCTCAAGGGCACATGAACTTTCTCCAGAATAGACCACATACTAGGTTATAAAACAATTCTCAATATATTTACCAGGATAAGCATAATACTGTTTTCTGTCCAGAATGGAATGAAATTGGATATTAATTTTGGGAAATTCACTACAAAGTATAACTTAAATAGAACACTCCTAAATATCACAGGGAGAATCAGAAAATACTTTGGCGAATTAAATGAAAAGAAAACACTACATACCAAAACTTATGGGATGCAGCTAAAGCAATATTTGGAGGGAAAATTATAACTGTAAACAGATATACTAAAAAAGAATGAACTTGAATCAATAGCCTAACTTTGTACCTTAAGAAACTAGAAAAAAGGAGAGCAAACTAAACTTAGTGCAAGCGGAATCAAGGAAATAATAAAGATTAGAGCAGGATAAATGAGATAGAGAACAGAACACTGTACAATCGACAGAACCAAAAGTTTTTTCTTTGGAAAAAAATAAAAATTGATAAATCTTTAGCTAGATTTATCAAGAAAAAAAGAGAGAAAGGACTAATTTATTAAATTTGGAGTAAAAGTGTGGACATTACTACTGGCCTCACAAAAATAAAAAGGCTACAAGGGAATATTTTGGACAAGGGTATGCCAACAAATTAGCTACCCTAACTGAAGTGGACAAGTGCCTGGAAAGTCACAAATGACCAAAACTGACTCAAGTAGAAATAAAAAATCTGAATTGACCTGTAACAAAGAAAGAGGTTGAATTAATAATAATAATAAAAAAAAAACTACCTATAAAGAAAAGTCCAGACCCAGATGGCTTCATTGGTGAATTCTTCCACAAGTTTACAGTAAAATCAACACTAATCCTTATAGAACTCCACAAAGTAGAGGAAGAGGCAGACTTCTCACTCTGTGTGTCTGCTATTGCCTTGACATCAAAATCAGAAAAAAATGACAATAAAAATGCAGACCACTAAGTTAATTAATTTGGTGATAATGATCACTTCCCATGCATTCATATACCAAAACATCAAGTTGTATTCCTTAAATATATTTACATTTCCCACTTATTAATTATACTTCAGTAAACCTGAAAAAATTAAAACAAAAATGTTGAGGACAGAGAGAAACTGAAGTCCTCAAGTACATTACTGTTGAATTGTAAAATGGTGCAACCACTTTGAAAAACAGTTACTACATATTCTAGCAGTTTCACTCCTAGATATATATGCATCAGATTGAAAGCTTATGTCCATAAAAATCTTAAACCAAGGTGTTTACAGCAGCATCATTTATAAAAGCCAAAAAAAGTAGAAACAACCCACTGTTCCATCAACTGATGAATGGATAAAGGAAATACATATCCATACAATGGAATATTATCCAACAATAAAAAGTGAAATACTGATACATACTATGACATGGATGAACTTGTAAACATTATGCTATATTGTATAAGCCAGTCACAAAGAACACATATTGTGTTATTCTTTTCTTAAGAAATTTCCATAATAGGCTAATTCATTGAAATACAAAGTTGTGCCAGATGCTGGTGGCTTATGCCTATAATCCTAGCACTTGGGAGGCAAAGATCAGGAGTATCAAGGTTTGAAGCCAGCCTGAGCAAACAGTTTATGAGACCCTATCTTGAAAATACTGAACACAAAAAAGGGCTGGCAGAGTGGCTCAAGTGGTAAAGCGCCTGCCTAGCATGTGTGAGGCCCTGAGTTTAAACCCCAGTACCAAATATCTATCTCTATATCTCTATCTATCTATCTACCTATCATCTATCTATCTATCTATCTATCTATCTATCTATCTATCTATCTATCTATGTTATTGCCAGAGGGATGGAGTAGTGGTGAGTGAATGTGAATGGTTTCTGTTATTTTGGGGTTGATAAAAATGTCCTAAAATTAGTGGTGGTGGTAGTTTGTTTTGAAAAAAAATAGAAAGAAAGAAAAAAGTTTAGGGAAAAGAATAGTTATCCAGAGGATAAGAAAAGTCTTGGTCTGAGGGTGTACTCACTGGTATTCAATCCCCAGCACAGAAGTAAAGGAGAGAGAAAAAGAGAGAGAGGGGGTGGGGAGGGAGTGAGTGCCTAACAAGTAACAAAAGGCTGCTGTAACAATCCACACTTGTTTATACACTGACTCTGGGTATCCTCCCCAGATTACATTTGCACTTAGTATGCGTGAGTAAGTTAGAATCCATTCTTATAAAAAACAAATACCTCAGGCTGGTGGAGTGGCTCAAGCAGTCAAAGCACCTGCCTAGCAAGTGTGAGGCCCTGGGTTCAAACCCCAGTGCTGCCAAAAAAAACCCAAACAAACAAACCCCAAAAACGAATACCTCCAAGGAAGTGATAAAGTTCAGTTTTACAGATGAGTCAGGGAAAAACTGAGGTCCGTACTTTAAAAGTGAAGAGCTCTCTGAAACGGAAGGAAGAAAGGGAATCCCAGGACACTTTCGAGGCCCCCATAGCTGAGAAATGCTTTACATAGCATATGGAGTAACCTGGAATTTGTGGGGCCAGAGGGGAGTAACCTGGAATTTGTGGGGCCAGAGAACAGGCGCAGCACCAGTCTCTGATACAATTGGTGCTTCTCAGTCTTTTGTGATGAACTGTGCAGGCATGGTTCAAGATAAGGCCCAGACCCTTCCCCACCCACCCCTCAGCTATTTTGCTTAGTTTAAGCCAGCGCAGCTCCCATACCACAGCCAAACAGACAGGCCCGCCTCCTGTGTTTGTATGTTCTGCACATGAGAAATGGTTTTACATTTTAAATGGCTTAAAAAAAATCAAAAAATAACATTTCATGACACTTTTCAATTATATGAAATTCTAATTTTGGTACCCATAAATAAAGTTTTATTGGAACACAGCCATGCTCATTTGTTTGTTTTCACACTACTGCAGCGCAGTTGAGTATTTGTGACAGAGACCATATGGCTCACAGAGCCTATATTTACTATATGGCCCTTTACAGAAACAATTTTTCCAACCTTGAACAGGACTATAGCCAAAGTTACATTTTACAAAAAAATAAGTCTGAGAATTATTTTTTGTAAATTTTTTTTGTGGTATCAGGGAGACTTATTTTTAGTTTTTTGTTTAATACTAATTGCTCTTGGAATTAAAAATCTAAAATTTTATATAGGGACCACATCATCTGGCCCAAGCCCGCCACTGCAGCCATCTCTCATATGTCTCAATATCTCCTCTTCCTAAACGTTCTCTCTTTCTATGTGTGCATTAGGTCTCCAGATGTTCCTGCCTGGAACTCGTGACTCTCCTACTCACACCTCTTATCCTAACTGAAGCTGCTTCTTATGTCTGAAGTCAGTCCTTCTATTTCTATTTTCCTTGCTTACCTATAAACACCTTGAGGACAAGGACCATTTCTGTCTCCCTTGTCGTTATATACCCAGTAACAGAGTTAGTGTTGATGTCTCTGTTTACTCAGTGTAGTCTGGGAATGTCTGGTCCTAAACCTCTGTCAGAGAAAATATTAACCATGCTCTTTTGTCTCCAAATATGCCAGTTTATATAATACATGTTGCAAATGTTCAATATTTTTAAATGATTCAATTTGGCAGAATTTAAATGATTTAGAGTCTCAATAATCAGTACCCTGAATTAACATGATATTTAAATTTTTCTTTGTTCAAGGGAAAAAAAGCAAAGGATGGGGAGAAAATGCAGAAATATTATTGCAGACTAAGACTTTACTCTAAATTCTATGTATATTTAACTCAATGTTTTTGTTGACTTGTGTGTGTGTGTGTGATTGTGGGACTGGGGTTAGAATTCAGGGGCCCCTTGCTTATTAGGCAGCTGCTCTCTACTTGAGCCACACCCTTTTTGCTTCAAACTGCAGTGTTCCCAATCCCCACCTCCTGAGTAGATGGGAGGTGAGCCAGACTGGTGTGAGCCATGTGCCTGGCCTTTTAACTCAGTTTTCTTACCATCTCTATTCATAAAGGGATAGTAGATTATCTTGAGATAATAAGTATGCAGTGAAGTGTAAGATAAACTTTATTTTCTGTATTGAATTACTAAGAAAATAAGGCACGTATATAAGGTCATCAGTGGTAATAAGGGTTACAAATCAAAAGTTTTTTTTAATTAAAGCTCAATTAATTCTTTTATGTTCCTACTTATATTACTATGTTGTTGGATTTAGAGTTACTGATTAAAAATATAGGCAAGCTGCATACAGAATCAAAATTTACTTTCTGTGGTATTTTTCTCTCAATAAGATAATAGTTGTCTCTCTCACCAGTACATGGGAGTATAGGAAAGCTAGCTCTCCTCAGAAACTTTAAGAGTGCATTCTGAGAGTGAATACTTAAGTCCAGGGCCTAAAAGAACAGAAATCTACTTAAAGAGACTGCATGGCTTTCAGGCTTAAGGGCTTAGCATGTGTTGTTAGATTCAGCCGTGAGCTAATGAGGGGAGTTTTTTTTTTTTTAACGTATACAGCCCAAATTCTGGTATATGTTATTCCAGCTTTTTTTTTTTTGTATGTGAAGTAAGATTTATTAGAGAGAAAGGAAAGGCTACAGCTAGAGCACTGCAGTGGAGCCCAGAAGCCGGTAGCTCCCCAGCTTTTATTTTGAGAATCACTAAGTAGAAGGGTGACAAAAGAGAGTCTTGGTTGTCAAGTGTGTTTGGAAAAAAAAAAGAGTTTAAAACAGGTGACTGATTGTATTAGCGTACATATAAAGAAAAAGTATGTCAGTTGAAGAAGGTTTGGTCAGACTTAGGCCAAGAACATAGGACTTAGGACAGAAAAAGAGGCTAGCAGAGGTAAACTTTGATCAGTAGAGAGACGGGACAGAGATGAATTACCAGGCTCCACCAAGGTCATGGCAAGTTGTTCCTGAAAGCTGTCTCCGTTTATTCAGATTCCATGCTTAGCATGAAATTTTCTGATTACTAATCAACTTCCAAGGTGTTCAGGTGCCCTGGATGATAGAATGGAAGATTTCTGATCACCAGAAAGGTGATCAGATTATCATATTTCCAGCTGAGTAAGTCTATACAATTTGTGTGCATGTGTGTGTGTGTGTGTGTGTGTGTGTGTGTGTGTCTTGCTCAGGTCAGCCTCTCTGAGCCCATATCTAGGACACTGACAGCAGCCAAGGCTGTTCTCCAAATAGTGCTCAGCTTACAATGCTAATGTCACCTCCAAGGCTTTTTGGATTAGTGTCATCTACCTTTCTCCAGACACTTCCACCTTATTAAATCCCCTAGTTCTTCCTTGTGCCACTCTCCAATGATCATTCTTTTTGGAGTACTTAGCATTCTAGAAGTTTTCCAGTAGTGCTGTAACTCTAATAAATGCATCATTCTAACCTACCTTGAAAAAAATAAATGCAAAATTGCTAACTATTTTAGCAAATTCACATTTGCTATGTAATAGCCTGTCAGGGTAAAAGTATGTGCATTTCTATATTCCCTCTTTTTTACCTTTTTTGGTTGGCAGAACTCCTCCACTTATTCTCCTTGGCGAGTGAGCCATCCCATCTTCAGCCCAGTCATCCAAGGTAGAAGCCTGGGCACACTCTTGTTTGTTACTTCTTTGTCAACCATGTATAGTTGTTCACCAAGGCCCTCATTGTTTCTAGCTTGAGCCATCACAATAGTCTCCTAAAGATCTCTTTCTAACACTCTAATCTGTCCTTGGAGTTGTTGTCAAGTTGTGGTTTTAGAAGTGTCTTTTGAAAACACAGCTCTAAACTTGTTACTATTCTACCTGAATTCACTGGATGGCTTTATATTTCCATAATGCAAAGGCCACATTATTCAGCATGGCATACAAGGCTCTTTATGACCTGGCTGTTCCTCCTTCCTCACTGACTCTCTCCTTCCCTTACCCCAGCACACTACTCTGGTCACAGTGACCTGGTTTGCTAGGCTGCTTCAGCCCTTGTCCTACACTTGTCCTACATGTGTTCATCACATGCTCATCTCATTTGACCTTTCAGCAGCATTTCACACCTGTATACACTTCATTTTTGAAACACCTCTTCCCTTGACTTCCATGATGTCATTCTCTCTGGACTTTCCTCTCACCTCTTTGGTATTTCCCTTAATCTTTTTGGCTGGTCACTCCTTCTCTACTTACTACCATTTGTGTGTCAGGCTTTTTAGGGGCTCAGTTTGGGGTTCTATTTTTCCTCTTAAGGCTACTAAATTTAGCTGTGCTATACATATCAGTAGTTTGCTTTGCTATAAGGATTTTTACAGGTAGTGAAAGAGATAGATAAAACCAGTAACAGTATTTTTTTCATATTTGGTCAGCTGAGAAAAGAAAGTAGATATATCTACAGTTTCAGCCAATGAGAAGTATATACATAGTGTAAGCCAAGTGAGAACTAGTATAATGTCTAAATACTAAAAGCACTAGTATTTACACAGTGGAAGCTGGCCCCTACAGTCCGCTTTCTTCATTAGAGAAAATGGAATTCTCCAGTGTCATTCCAGTCTCTCATTCTGCCATTGTATAAATGATTACATTTTAACAACCCTAGAAAATGTTAATCATTGCAGTTCATCAAGTAGCATTTGACCTTTCTATATACTTTACTAAATTAATGAAGTGAGTTGATAGAGTTTTGATTTCTCATTTAGAAAATTCATCTTCTATAGAATGAATTTCCTGGAATTGGTAAATGAGACTCCTCTATGTACTGTTTATTATAGTCCAGGTTCCTGCCAGGAAAATTTTCTGAATGGACTAAAGTCAGAAATATTTTCAAAGCAAAGAGCTATTGATGTCACCTTAAACTTTTCAGTGATGAAAGACATGCAGGTGCTCAGTGGAACTGCTCACCCTGAGTACTGGCTCTTCCTATTTCCGGACTTTCCATTTACAACACTCAAGATCTTTGGTGATTGTGAAGGCAGGAGTCTCATGGGAAAGCTACATCACTATTGAAGAAGTGGTATGTGAACAAGTACTAATAACCTTGCCAGAATTAAACTGAACGTATTATCATAGAGAAGTTTAAACTTCAACATAGTTAATTTTTCAAGTGAGGTTAAAATCATATTGCAGTAGGCGTTTTAACATTATTTGGGCACAAGTGAGATATCTGCATTTCCATCTTGTCAGTAATGTGTGTGTAGAACAGTCACTGTCCCTTTAATAAAACCCTGTTTACCTATCCTCTTCTAGTAGGAGTGGCTTAAGAACCTGTAGAGTGAGGTATAACTTCCAATTCTACATTCTGACTGGAGCCTTGGAAAGTGTTGATACTGCAATCCAGGAAGTGACAAGTAATGTGCTTTTAAATGAACGAGAAATTGACTTTTATGTGGAAAAGCGTCTCCTAACAAAATTAGAAAACCGAAGCAGAGATTTTGCATGGCTGTCATTAAATATTTGTAGCTGTGCTGTGAATGGAGACTTTGCAGCATACTTAAAACACAAAGCTTTCTGGGACAGAAATTGATCTGCTGACTTTTGAGCCTTATCTGATTACTGTTTGGTTCATCTTTATTTTGCCAAACTACTCTGTAGGCTGAAACGGGGGAGAGTCTCCTTTGTTTGCAGGTAGGTGGTCATCTTTTGTTTAAAATTTAGGTTTTTTTTTTAAGGTTATTTAGACCAGTTGGTTTGGCTGCTGATTATTGAACAAATTGTGACTAGCAGGCTGGGCATGTTTTAATGTCTGAATATTCAGCATGTTGTAAAAAAAAGAAGTGTTTTATGACACCTAGACAACTTCATAGAAAACGTCATTTTTAACAAATGAGCAAATCTACATGTTGAATTAAATGAGTTTTATTTTGCTTTCTGTTAACCTAATATCTATTAATATTTAATTAATGGATCAAGAAGTATATTGAAGTTACCCTGCTATTAACTTTTGGCAAAAATTTAAAATGTATTTATGTACTCAAATAAAATACCATTTTTGTTGTTAGTTTTTTTACCAACAAATTTCATTTCTTTCACTGTTAGGAAGCTGTCTGAGTATTCATCATTGGTTTATTTGTTTTCTTTAGTCTGTCTTGGGAAATGTCATTATTTCAGAAAAGCTTTTATGAAAGGTTAATCTTGAACAAATATATTAAAGTACTGTCTGTTTCTCTTTATAAACTTAACCATCCTTTCATGACACTAAAAATATTTCAAAAAAAATGTCTTCAGAAGAATTAATTAGTAGTATGAATTGTTATTAATGAAAAAAAGAGTTCACAAATGAGTTTTTGGCGGGGATTTCAGAACAGAAATGTGGGGGGCTCCTTTAGGATCCAAGCAGTGGTTCCTGAACTTTCTCTACCTCTAATGGTTCTTTTTATTTTTCTTCTTCAGATACTGTATTTCAAAAGAGTTTGTCTACCAAAAAAGTGGTTCTAATTAAATAGTCAATATTAAAGTATTGCTATTTGTTAGGCATAGATTATTTCACCTATCTTCTTCTCTAGGTTAATAACTCAGCTCAAAGTGAAGAGGCTTGCAAGTTTTACATAGCATGGGTAACTTTATTGTAGGAAATGATTTTGGATATACTTGATGTTATGAAATGCTGATAATAATATCTGAATTTTCATAAACTATTCCATATCCTAATAATTTGGGCACAGCAGATTGAAAACTAATGGTTTAAAACCAGAAATTTTTTTCTTAAGCTCTTTGAGATTCCATGAAATGTAATGAAGGTCATCTAGTATAACATAACAAAGATGTTGTTGCTAGACAGAGAAGAGAAAGATGGAGAAAGCAAAAAGAGAAGTGACATTTGTTGTAGGGAATATCAGGATAAATTCAAGGCATTTATACATTTTGGCCTCACTAAGTTTATATTTATATGTACTGTTTTTCAACTTAAACTTTTTCTTCAGTTAGGCTGATAAACTATTAACTGATTTTAAAACACATATTTTTCATGTTCATGCAATTACTCTGTATTTATATGTTGGTTTCCTTCTCCCAACTTTTCCCATTCCTTCTTTCCCCCATTCATGTCTTTGCTTCATCTCAGCTGAAAGTCCTTTCCATCATGGAGCTTTATCTGATCACTCTAATCCACAGTAATATTTCCTTTCCTTAGGTTTTCCAGTCACCTTGAGTCTTCCAGTGCTTTAATACATAATCATATCTAGTCATATTTAACTCGAGTGTCCTGAGTCTCTTCAAATATATCAGAAGTCAAGAGCTTAACTATGACATCATTTTTATACCCCTTAGCATCTAGTGCAGTGGAACTCAGTAAATAAATACCTGTTGAATGAATGAAAGATGTGAAGAATAATGCTTCTAGAAATCAGACCATTGGTTTTCATAATATGATTGTTTTTGTTCTACTATGCGTGAGTTTGCTGTATTTGGTGATTTTAACACTAATTTGCTACCTACAAAGAAAGGACAAGTTGGACTTTGTTAAAAGCAAATCAGAGGAAATATGCTGAATCCCAGGATCTTGCATTTTATATATTAGGAAGACATTCTTTAAAGTTTAGTGGTATATAACTTTTTAAAAATGATTAAAATATTCAAATACATTTTGAATTAAAAGGATTGGTTCTGAGCTGGCATTTAGGACTCTGAAGGATGCAGTGGTCATGGTAGGCTGGTTGGATTTCAGATCAGTATTGCCAGAAATTATGAATAAATTATTTCATAAAAAAGGAAAATATATGCCGGATACTGGTGGCTCACACCTGCAATCCTAGCCACTCAGGAGGCAGAGATCAGTAGGATTGTGGTTTGAAGACAGCCCAGGCAGACAGTTTGCAAGGTCCTATCTCAAAAAAATCATCAATAAAAGGGCTGGTGGAGTAGCTCAAGGTGTAGGTCCTGAGTTCAAGCCCCAGTATAGCAAAAAAAAAAAGGAAGCTATAAATATTTTTACTTTCTCTATTAAATATTAAAAAGTCATTATTTGCTAAATGGCATGCATCTGTAGTCTCAGCTACTTGGGAGGCTGAGGTGGGATGATCACTTGAGCCCCATGAGTTCAAGACTAGCCTAAGCAACTTAGGGAGACCCCCCCATCTCAAAAACAAAACAGAACAAAAAAACCTTCAGTATTTTATCTATATTTCTCATATCAAATCTGTCAAATGGTTTTATCCACCCATTTTTATAGACAAAGAAAATTGAGGTATAGAAAGGTCAAAAAGCTACTGACACCACACTCCTTGTAGCTGTACCACAGGTCATTTGCCTTCAGTCTTCATGTTTGAATCACTGTGTTATATTATCTTTTACATTTTCCAGTAGTCTGTGTCATGTTACTGTCTTTTTAGAGCCTGACCAGACAGGAATTCTGCCAACTGCTTCAGCAGAACTATGGCACTGAGCTGGGCTTAAATGCTGAAGAGATGGAAAAGTTACCACAGTTGATTGAAGATAATGTGCAGCCAAGGTACAACAAAATCCTTTGGAATGTCATGATTTATTTATTTATTTGTTTGTTTGTTTATAGCAGTACTGGAGTTTGAACTCAGGGCCTCTTACTTGGTACACAGCCACTTGAGCTATGTCTGCAGCCCTTTTCACTTTATTATTCTTTGGATAGGATCTATGTTTTTGCCTGGGGTTGGCCTCAGGTCATGATTCTCCCACCTACACCTCCAACATACCTGTATTAGAAGCTTATGCCACCACACCTGGCTTCTTGATTGAGATGGGGATCTTGCTAACTTTTTGCCTGGGCTGGCTTTGAACCTTGATTCTCCCAATCTCTGCCTTCTGGGCAGGCGCTCTACCGCTTGAGCCATTCCTCCAGTCCTAATCTCTGCCTTCTGAATAGCTGGGATTAATAGCTGGGTGACTCACTGCACCTAGCTCTAAAATGTCAAGATTTATTAACCTTTAGGGTAGAACTATTTTAGTCAGGTTCACACCTGTAATCCTAGCTACTTGGGCTAGAGCTGTAGCTCAGTGGTAGAGCCCTTATCTAGCATGTGTGAGGCCCTGAGTTCAATATCCAGCACCACCAAAAAAGAAAAAAATGAGGTTGACACTCAGTAAATATTGAATACATTAATGAAAGGAGCTTATAGTACTGTGGGGATGCCAATAATTATGATATAAGATAAGGGTCATGAAGGAATAATAGATAATACAATAAAGAAATTAAGAGTAGAGAAAGATTATTTTGACAAATAAAGATTCATTTAGAAGAGTAGACATTTTTATTGATCTATACAAGTAAAAGTGCACTTTGCCCAATGGTAATTGAAGCCCAGTAATAAATAAAGACAATACATTAAAATTCTATAGCAAGCATTATGCTCAGTGAAAGGAGCATTACGTAAAGAAAAGACCATATGTTGTACAATTCCATATATGTGAGATGGAAACCAGAATCAATAAATCCATAAGGAAAGTAGATAAGTAGTTGCTGAGGTCAAGAGGAAGGGAGAATGGGGATGACTGCTGATGGGCACAGGGTTACTTTTGGGGTTGATGAAAATGTTGAATTAGGTAGTAGGGATGGTTACATAACCTTGTAAAGAACTGAGTTGTATGAGGCCAATAGGAAAAGGGGACCAGGAACTAGAGAAAAGGTTAGATCAAAAAGAATTAACCTAGAAGGTAACACACATGCACAGGAAATCAATGTGAGTCAATGCCCTGTATAGCTATCCTTATCTCAACCAGCAAAAACCCTTGTTCCTTCCTATTATTGTTTATACTCTCTCTTCAACAAAATTAGAGATAAGGGCAAAATAGTTTCTGCTGGGTATTGAGGGGGTGGGGGGGGGGAGAGGGAGGGGGTGGAGTGGATGCTAAGGGAGGGGGTGGGGGCAGGGGGGAGAAATGACCCAAGCCTTGTATGCACATATGAATAATAAAAGAAAAAAAAATTAAAAGTCAAAAAAAAAAAACTGAGTTGTATACTTGGAGTGGGGTGAATTTTAAATGTGAATTATATCCTAATAAAACTGTTATTTAAAAATATACTGCAAATCTTATAACAGAAATGTTTTGAAGGTCTTAATGCATATACAAATTTTTACTCATGTATGTAGTCCTCTAGTTCGGCTGATCTCATCTATACTGTTTCAGTTTAAATAAATATTTTATAGTATTTTTATATGGTTACACATGCATATTTTATTAGCTTTCTGTAATGTTAAAATTTCTATTGTTCTGCTCTCTTTGTAAAGTTTACTAGTCTCTCTCTGGTACAGAGCTGGGTACAAAAGCAGCTGATCAAATGCAAAGAGCCTAAAATAGTGGCAGATAAGATGTGGATTCTAGTCTGGGCTACCAGATAACTGAGCAACCTCAGGCAGCTCTTATCTTTCTCTTCCTCAGTCTACTCATCTGTGAGTGGATGTAAATTTTTTTGTAAATTTTTAAAATGCTTTTTGAAATTCATAGTCTCGTGTAAGCATATCTGTTTTATCTTTAGGAATAAAGTCATTTGGCATGTGATTGTTATAAGTAGAGGCTTATTTGTTAATTACAATAATTTGCTGTCAAAATGATTTATAATAGAGTAGTGAGGAGACAAAATCACTTATTTGTGTGGAGGTGACCTTGTATTTCTATAATGTGTTTCTTACAGAAGTCCAGGAAGAAGCACTGTGGATGATTCTGGGGAAAAAGATGAAAAATTATCCAAATCCATCAGTTTTACTCGGGACTCAATTACTCGAGTTGCAGAAACAGAGTCATTGGATGGAAATTCATCAAAAGGAGTTAGTATATGCTGTTCCTTTAAAAATACATCTGATACTGCATTAATCATATTTAAGATCAAGTGAAAATGCAATCTACAAAATGTTTTAAAACCTAAGATGTCAGGCTACTACTTTATATTAGAAAAGTTTTACGCCTGCAAGTAGCAGAGGTTCTGTGGTTTTGTTCAGAGCTGGATGAGGTACAGAGCTATCAGGTACCTCAGCATCAATATCATTAAGAAAAATAACAAGATGAGAATGTTGTAGTTAGCAGAATTTTCCTCAAGGTGAGTAGTGTGTGTGGTGGAGAGAATGATCTGTTTTGAGTGGAGAGCTGAGCCCTTGAGCAGCAGGCTGAGTAAAAACTGATGCTCCAGAAGCCACCTGCCAAAGAAGACTGGTCCAGATAAATACTAAGAATTCTACTTGGCTAGTTTCTTCATTCATGTTTTTTTCAAGTATCATTATAAGTGATTTTTAAACTTTAATTAGTTTTGATCACTTGGAGTCATTACTATTATTATTACTTTTTTTTTTTTAGACAAGTCTTGCTATGCAGCCTGATCTGGCATTTAACTATGTGGGCCTTGAACTTTCTATGTAAGCCCAGGCCAGCCATAAACTGGGGCTCCTCCTGCCTCCCTTTTACTAGTGCAACAATTACAGATGTGAGCCACCACACCTGGTTTATTATTATTATTATTTGATAATTAGTTTGTCCTCTCTGTCAATGGGAGCCTCCTCAGGTGGGCTCCTTTGTGTTTTTAAATGACCAGTAATCTTTGATGGTTTCCTTTCTCTTTGGCACAGCAGTAAGTTCCAAGCATATTTTGTGTGTGTTTTGTCACTCATTTTCTTGAGGAGTCGTTTCTTAGTGAAAAAAAAAATGGTATTTAAAAACTATTTGAAAGCTAAGAGTGCTCTTACTTTAGAGCTTTTATTCTCCTGACTGGGAATGAAAGTTGGGGCCACAGCCAAATTTATTGGTTTAAAATAGTGCTCTGGCTTCAAATCTTACCTCTGCCACTTGCTCACATACGACCTTAAATAATTAATTACTATGTTAATTACTTAAACTTTGCTTTGTTTTTTCAACTATAAAGGGAGGGTTTGTAAAATAAGAATTAAATGAATTAACATATATGAAAGTACTTAGAGCAATTCCTAGCACACATTAAGAATCCAAAAACCAGAAGCTGTTAAAATTGACAGTGAGCCTGCCTGTGGCCTTTTCTATCCTCCCCAGGGAACACCCTGTGTCGTTTCTGAGTAAATGTTGGGAAAACTCTGAAAGAGAATATATTTATGTAAAAGGCCCCAAAGTTATAAACTTGTCGTAGATAACCATCATCTATCCATTGTGGGGTGAATTTCTTGCAAAATTTATACATTTAGAGATATTTAGGGACCAGTGCAAGAAATGTGATTCTGGTTGTTAATCTCTCTGTATGCTCTCACGGAGAAGATGAAACCACTCAGTTGGGGAAGGTAACACTATAGGGGATTTCTTGCAGTCTGCTTATCCTTTTACAAAGGTCCAACTTTGAAAACTGGGTTCTCAGAACTGCTACCCTCTACCTGAGTCCTCTGACAACCTCTGATAATTTCTTTAGCACCTCCTCTGGAAATAATTAACCTGTTGGTTCTTGCCTCTAGTTTTTGTGCCTAAAGGAAGTCACCTTTTCTTTCAGTAAAGGAATAGAATATAGAGTAACAATGTTTTAAGATCAATTATACATTCATTGATGTTTAGTATAGATGTTTTCAGGTTATAAAATACAAGTTATATGAAGCTTGGTTCTTTTTTTTTTTCCTTTACATTCAAAAGCAGCATAGTGGGATTCTTGTGTGTCAACAAGTATTGCATGTCACTTACTCTGTTTCATTTTCACTTCCAACAAAGTTGGAAATAACAAAAGGTCAGAAATAACATTTTCTCAAGATGAAAATATGCTTTTTAAATTATAAAATTAATACTTTTTATAAAAATTGTTGAAATATAGAAGAATATTTGAAGAACTAAACATCAGCCACATGCCAACCACTAAAATAGTGACTTACTTTTCAATACAGGCAACTGTCTATATTCTTTATAATAGGAAATATATTTTAATCTGCTTAAATGTGGGCCCATTAGAAATGAGATTCATCCCCAATGAACAAAATACTGTAAATATTTTTCAAAGAGCAACATTTCAAAGCATCTTTAATATTAAAGTTGTTACTGTAAATCTAAACTTCAAACCTATTTTTATTTTTCACCTGTACTGTTTGCCTTTTAGGGATTAGGGAAAGAGGAGTCCCAAAGCGAGAAGCATATCAAAAAGAGTCCTTTATTAACTTCAGAGAAGAGGTTAAATAGAGTGCCATCAAAATCACTGGACTTGAATAAAAATGAGTATCTTTCTCTGGACAAAAGCAGCACTTCGGATTCTTTGGATGAAGGTAAAGAATTTCTTATAAATTTCAGGTATGTTTTTTAATGTTTTTCTTTGTATTAGGATGCACATGTTGAGAATTTATCCTCAAATGAGAAGCAGCTAAATCCCACCCATCTCCACTTCTTCTGAAGCCTTGAATTTGAAAGTCTTTATCACATTTAGCTTTTAAAAACTCAAGCTTTTGGCAATCCATGTGGAGCAGTACTGTTCATAAAATCCTGCATGTCCACTCTCACAGACCAGGCAGTGTAAAATGCTCACATTCTATAGGGACCCACCCATCAGTTCATCTAGGTTACCTTTCATTTTATTGGCAGGGAAGTAAGAGCTAGAGGGGTTTAGTCTAAAATCATGCAGCTAGTTAACAATACAGAACTAGGGTGAGGGACCGGTCTCAGTCCAGTGTTCTTTTTGTTTTACTCCAAGTACTTCCCAAATTCTTTTTTCTCTTCTTCCTTTTTAAAGAGACACCTTAGCAAAGAGCTAATCCAAGCCTATATCTTTATATAATTATGAATGCAAATAGTCATGGTAAGGGCATATTCTGAGATAAATATAAGTTTAAATTATTATTTTGCTTCCAAAAGGGAACCAAAGTTCCCCACAATTTTTAGAAAGGAATTTTTAAAAAAACTATGCACTGATAGTACTTATAAGAGTATTCAAGTCTGTGTGTGAAGAGGCAACCTTCATCTGTATTTCAGAACAGTAGGATGAGTTTTTGGAAGCAGGAGCATGAACAGCTCATCGAAATTACTTCTGAATTTAGTTTTTTAAAATTGTGATCAACTTTCAGTTAATTTTTTTAAGATTAATTTTTAAGATTTTAAAGATTTTTAAAAATTTCAATCCACTTTCAGAGGAACATTCTGTAGTTGAAATTTATTACAAAGACAACAAATAATAATATTCCATTTGGCATTAAAAAGTAACTAATTTGGTTTTAGAAGGTCAACAGAAATTTAGCTTAACTTTAAAGTGGCGAAGTTAGAGGTATACATGTGTCGAAGGTAAATGGGCTGCTGACTCGCCCACCAGTCACCTGTGATGTTCACCCTCCTCCCCAGGTGGAGGGAGGGCTGCCCTGGAGGAGCATCAGCTTCTAGAGCACTTAGGTCCTAGAAGAAAGAGCAGAGGCGTAGCTGGGCATAGTGGTGCACATCTGTAATTCCAGCACTTGGGAGGCTGAGGCAGAAGGATCACAAGTTCAGTGTAAGCTAAATAGCAAGACTCTTTTCTCAACATGAGAGAAAGAAGGAGAGCGAGAGAGAGAGAAAGAGAGAGAAGAGGAGAGGAGAGAGAGAGAGAAAGAGGAAGGAAGGAAGGAAGGAAGGAAGGAAGGAAGGAAGGAAGGAAGGAGGGAGGGAGGGAGGGAGGGAGGAAGGAAGGAAGGAAGGAAGGAAGGAAGAGAGAGAACGAGGCTTGCCAAGACTGCCCAGTGTACTCCTTCCATGGTTACTAATTATATTAGCGTGGCTGACCTATCAAAAGACACGGACTGTTTGGCTTAACAGAAATGTATTTTCTTATAATTGTGGAGGATACAAGTCCCAGTTTAGGGTCCAGCACAGTCGGTTTCTGGTGAGGACTCTTTCTGGCTTGTAGATGGCCACCTTCTTGCTTTGTCCTCACAGATCCTTTCCTCAGGGCATGCTCACAGAGGGGAGGGAGGGGCAAGAGGAGGGAGAGGCAGGGAAGAGGGAGGCAGGCAAAAGTTGAGAATATACTAAAAACTAAAAGTAGTTGTTTAAAGGAAACTTTATAGCAAATCATGTTCTCTCTACTTTCTCTATAACCTGGGCTTGTTGTACTTAAGGTATTTTAAGGAGTCTTTTTTTTTTTTTCTTAAATTATAAGATCACTGACATTGAAGTTAGTACAGTGGAGCCACTGGGAAAGATCAAGGGTAGTGACTGCTTTATTAGGACTGTTAACATCTACGCCTCAGTATACAGCAGGGTATGAATTAGTTAACTCTGCCTGACTGAACTTAGGACTTTAGGAAGATCTACTCTGGCACCCAGTGGCCAGATAGGTAAGTGACATGAAAACAAGAAATAATTTCTGTTTTTTTTTTGTTTTTCCTTTTTCTCACCTACTCTTTTGTAAGAATGGAGTTTAAAAATTAGTTTCATTATTGAGTTTCTATAAAAGTGTCATTGGTGATAAGTTATATAAGGGACAACATTAAAGCTCATAAAAGCTATGCATGTGTTTAGAAATAAAGCGAGAATAATAGCGGTACTCGCTGATGTGTTGGCTCAAGCCTATTATCCTCGCTACTCAGAGACTGGGGTCAGGAAGATTGCCTGGCCAGCCCAGGCAAAAAGTTCGAGAGCCTCCACCTCAGCCAATGACTGTTGAACTTGTTCTAAGAAGGGGGCTCAGGGAGAATGAGGGAGAACATCCGAGGGGGTGAATCCAATTAAGTACATATGTAAATGTCACAGTGTGTCCCCCCTGTACAACTATTATATCATAATAAGTTTCCTTAAAAGCTCTTTTTAGAAAAAGTTGCAAATTCAAAGTCCTATATAAATAGATCTTAATATATTTTTAGTATTTTCAGTAGTAATTTACTCATTCAAAAATAGTTACTTACATTTCTTATGTGCCAAGCCCTGGAGTTACATAGGTGTTTAAAACTGACATGGTCCCTAGTCTCATGGAAGTTAGAGTCAAGTGCAGGAGAAGATGATAAAGCAGTGAATCAGCCACCAATGAAATTAAAGATTGGGACAGGTTCTGTGAAGAAATGAGCAGGATAAATAGAATCACCTATAGTTGTTTACTTTCTATGTGAAGATTTGAGTTGTATCTACAATGAACATATAATACTTCTGTCAGTGAAAACCGTTTTCCAAGTCTAACTGGAAAGTCACCCCACAAAACCTTAGCAAATTGCCTGTTATTTGAAATTGCAGCAAATCATTTCTGCCTATGTATGTGGTGTTGTTGCAAGGAGACAGTAAGTCAATATCTACCTGGGATTCCTAAGTTCTTTGCACTTGGAGAGTAGAGAAACGCAAATCATTTAATGAGGGGGAAACAGCAGTAGTTAGGGTGATGCCAGAGCTGGAATGGTTTTTCTCATTCGTAGAGCACAGTCCTTTTATTTAACCAGACAGCATCCCACGGATTAACATTGACAAGTGCTTTAGGCAGATAATTTTTAGAACTTGATTTCTGAAAGTTGAGGGGCTTTTGTCATAGTTTTTGTTCTATATTGATGGGGATAATTCTTGAAATAATAACTAATCCCAGTCCACAAATCATTAAAATTTCATGTTGGATTGCTCTTCACTATTTCCTTTATTATCTTAGGCTCTTATTTCTAGCTGTCTTTTTAAAAATTGTTCTAAATTAAGCTCTTTCTGTCAGCATAAAATAGAAATTATGTAGGGCTATGTCTGGTAGTTCGTGCCTGTAATCCCAGCTATTAGAGTGGTGCGGGTAGGAGGATCATGGTCTGAGGCCAGCCCTGGAAAAAGTGTGAGACCCTATCTGAAAAACAAACTAACAGCAAAAAGGACTGGGGCATGGCTCAAGTGGTAGAGTGTGAAGTCCTAAGTTCAAATCCCAGTACTGCCAGAAAGTAGAGGTTATGTTTGTGTGTTGTGGAACTGGAGTGGGTTCAAATTCCTTATTAGTCACCAGCAGTGGAGTCTTGGTAATTCTCTCTGTGCCTCACTTTCTTCATCTGTGAAATGGAGATGATGATGATAATAACCTTTGTCTCAGAGGATTGCAGTGAAGGCAAGAGGGTCAATGCTTACAGGGTACTTAGCATAGTGTCTGAAGTTGTAAGTATCATGTAAGCTTTTATCTAGTGTTTCCAGGGAACATGAGAGAAGTGAGCAGTAATTTACAACATCCTTATCATACTCAAGTATGCCCAGAAAAAATGTAATATTCCACTGGGCATTATTTAGCTTTGAAGGATACTTTTCAGAAAGATTTTCTGTTCTTTTATTGTGTGGTTTTGGGAATAAGTTGTGAATACAGTGATCCTTGTCTTGAGGGAGTCAGTGTTAAGTTGTAGGTGAGTTATAATAATGTCCTGGAATGTGTTGGTCATTATAAACACTTTTGAAAACCATTGTGTGCCAAAAACAAAATAAAACACACAAAACACCGCCAAACCTTGAAATTACTTTCCCTTAATCTCTTCTTTTTTGGTCTGTGTTCTTGTTTCTCTAGAAAATATTCCTGACAAGGATCTTCAAGGAAGACTTTACATCAACCGTGTTTTCCACATCAGTGCCGAGAGAATGTTCGACTTGCTCTTCACTAATTCACGCTTTATGCAGAGATTTGTCAGTTCCAGAAATATAATAGGTTGGCCCTTCTGTCCTTACATCATGATACATTTGGAAGGATTTTTATTATCCTTAGAGGGTTGAGCCTGTATAAACTGACTTATGTTGCCAAGGGAAAAAACTAGACATGCTTTGATTTTATTTTGGTGACAAATAAAGTGGTATTTAAATGCTTGGTTAATTCACATGTAAACAGTATAATTGTTTAATTAGGCAGATGCTACTTACAATTAAGTTCAGACCTTTTAAAAACTTAAACTACATTTATTCATTAATGTACGTATTCAGATGGGTGGAACACCTGGATGTTGGTAGAGTATAAACGGAGCAACCACTTTGCCAAATGGTTCGGCTGTGTCTCTGACTTGGCAGTTACACTCCCAGGTATATACCCAGCAGAAATGGGCACATATGCACTCAGCATGGCATCTACTGCAGTGTTCACAGCAGCATTATTTATGATGCCTAATGTGCAACATTTCAGACATCCATCAATAGTAGAATAAACTGTGTAAATTTCCACAAAAGAACACTATATACAAGTGAAAGCAGTAACAAACTACTGCTACTAAACCAATATGAGGAAATTTCCCAGACACAATGTTAAGCAAAAGAAATCAGATACAAGAGTTCATGCAGATATGAGAGTTCATGCTATCTAATTTCTTTAAGTAAAGTTTAGAAACAGGCAAAAGAAATTTATAGACATACAGTCAGCCATAGTAGTTAGCATCGTGGAGAGTCGGGTGGTAAAGACTGAGAGGAAGTTTTGGGGCTATTAGTAAGAAGTTGTGTATCTTAGTCTGAGTTGTGGTATGCGTGTGTGTTCCCTTTGTGAAAATCATGGAGCTATACACTTGAGGTCACATTTTTTAAAGTTTCATTTGGGTGTACTCATAAGAAGAATTTCATTGATCATGTGTTAAGTGGTCTATTTTGGTAAATCTTTCAAATAGACATAGTTATTTTAAAGATGAGTTTACTTTAAATATTTTCAGATATTTTATTAACTTTGGGTACTTACTATATAAAATTAGAACACAACAGCAGCAGAAATTACTACAAGGTAAGCCATTTGACATAGTCAATAAGAAAGTAATTCTATAATCAATTTAAATACAGGGATTTTTATTACCTGGGATGTTATTCCTTTAACAATTAGATGTTACTCCTTTATATGAAACTTTTACATAAACGTAAGTATATATTCACAGATTATATTATTGATATAGATTCTAAGTATAAATATTATTTTTTTATTTTTATAGTAGAGTAGCAAAGAGATTTTGGCTAGAATGTCTTGTGATTATATTAGGATGGTTTTAAAAAATCATTTTTTTATTCCACTTTTTAAAATGTGGACTATTTCAGAGTTATAAATCTTCCTCTTTACTCAGGATTATATTTAACTTATTATATCTCTTCTGAGCCTATCTTATATTTTATTGCTAATTCATTTCTACCTGGAGAATCTGATATTTCAGAAGAGTTAAACATAACACTTCTTTTAATTTTCCAAGTGATGCCTGGTGACATTGCACTGCCATTTTTATGGCTGAAAAGGCCCAAGAGGAACCAGCTAAATGAAGTTTGTTTTTTGCAACAAAATTGCATTTACTGCTAATATCATATCAGGTTTCAACATGGATGACTATATCCAGTATTTGGTGTTAAAAAAGGTTTTGTTAATGAGAGGCTTCTGGCTAAATCCAAGACTAAACCGTTATAGGTACATTGCAAGGTAGATCTAGAATTAGTCAGAAGGTTTTCCTCAAAACAGAATCTGCTCATGACCAGAAACCATACTCTGTCCTTGGAAATTGTTACCTGATCATCAAAGTTATATTTCTTAAGACTAAGTTTCAAAGACTTCTTTCTAAAAATAAAAAGAATTTATTAATTTTGTATAATCAATTAATTGTGGACTCAATCTAATTCCAACATTAAAATGGTTACCACTGGATCCAATTTTAATTAGAGACCTTTTAAATTGGTATTTTCTTTAATCTCTGTTTAAAGTTGTATGACACTACTTATAGTTAAAAGGTCAGTTTTAAGTGTTCTTACCCAAACTTTTTACTTTGAAAAATGTAAACCTTCAGATAAGCTGCATAAATAATCTAAATCACCCATATATCCTTTGCCTAGACTTAGCAATTTTTAAAATTATGACAAAATATACACAACATACAATTTACCATTTGTAAGTGTACCATTCAGAGCATTAAGCACATTTACATTGTTGTGTAACCATGACTAACATCTATCTCCAGAACTTTTCATTATCCCAAAGTGAAACTCTGAAACTTTTAAATAAAAACTGTCCTTTTGTCCCTCCTCCAGCTCCTGGCAACTACCATTCTATTTTCTGCCTCTAAGAGTTTAACTACTCTAGGTATCTCCTATAAGTGGAAATATACAATATTTGTCCTTTAATGAAAAGTTTTATTATACTTAGTACAATGTCTTCAAGGTTCATCCATCCATGTTATAGGAAGTGGCCAAATTTCATTCTCTTTTAAGGCAGAATAATATCCCATTGCATGCATATACATCATATTCTTCTTATTCACTCATCTGTTAATGACATTTGGGTTATTTACACCTTTTACTTACTATTGTGAACACCAATGTGGAAGTACTCACTCAAGTCCTTGTTTTCATTTCTTTTGAGTATATACCTAGAAGTAGACTTGCTGCATCATGTTTAATTTTTAAAGCACAGCCATTGTTTTCCATAATGTTAAGTACATGCAGTAATGGAGGACTAGTACAGGCCAAAAATAAAATTTTAAATAGTTCTACAACCATACTTTTGATTCTGTTTAAAAATCATACCCTTCAAACTTCTAGAACTAACTTGTTCTATTTTTCTGTGATTAGATGTAGCATCTACACCTTGGACTGTTGAATCTGGAGGTGATCAACTGAGAACCATGACCTATACTGTCATTCTTAATAATCCACTTACTGGAAAATACACTGCTGCCACTGAGAAGCAGGTATGTCTGTTTTGTTGGTATTTCAAAAAACTTGTGTGTGGTAAGAGAGGATGCCAGTCATAGTGACCAGTTTACAAGACAATTTCAAGAAATAAATGGCATGAAAAAAAGAAAGGAGAAACTTTCATCGGATAAGAGACTGACAAGGCATCTAAACCACATTAATCCAATCCTAATCAAAGAAACCACCTATTTAAAAAAAAGTATGAGATTTAGGGAATGTTGTTATGTGCAATGATGATACTGTAGCTATATGCTTGTTTGTTTGTTTTGTGGAATCCATGCACACTAGGCAAATGCTCTGCCATTGAGCTATGTCCCCAGCCCTGTAGCTATGTTTTAAAGAACATGCTATTTATTTTTTAGAAGAGATGTACTAAAGAATTTATAAAGAGATATGCTAAAATATTTATAAATGAAATCGTTTTGATGCCTGACATTCCTTTTAAAACTAATCTAGACAGGCTAAGGATGGTGGTAGAGGGAAGGAATGTGAGGATGGGGTATGAACGAAATAAGACCAAGCAGTGGTTAATGCTGTTGAAGGTGGTGGATGAGTTTCTGAGGGCTCAGCATGCACATTTCTACTCTTATGTGTGTTTGGGTTTTTTCATAATAGAAGATTTAAAAGACAACACTTCTAAAAATCTGATTTACAGAATCATGTCAAAAGTGAGGGCCAAATAACTAGATGACTGCTGTGACACACTTGAGTTTTCAGAGCTAAACATGAGCAATTGAATGTTCCTCCTCTGTGTCCAGTGTAGCGCTGCCTTAGAGTGGAATATGTGTCTGGCCAATCTGTGTTGAAGAATAATATCTGAAGTACAGTTGGAATGCCTGTTTGACATCTGAACTAGGTGTGCTTTGCAGTTTTGTCCATCATTGTTAAAAAGGATGTGACTCCTTACCTTTTAGAATTTTTAAAAAGATTGTCAAACATAGGAAAAGCTCAGTATTTTGGTGCTGGGGAGTCTTTGATAACCTGAAAAAACCCTCTCCCCTTAGAAGATAGGTAGAATATGTGTGGTGAAAGCGGGAAAGGTTTAGGTGACAGCTACTTTAAAATCCTGTTAAGGGAAAGGAATGTTTTATCTGGTTATTCCTACTTCTTTGCTTTTTGGTGAAGGCTGGTTAAACTTTGGTGAATTTTTGGGTGGAGCCTTGTATTGTTCAACTGATTTTAAATTGTATTTTGTCTCCCCCATATGCGGACTTTAGATCTACGGCAAATGCAGCAATGTGGTTGGACTTGGATCACAAGACAAGGGGAGAGCACATATGGGAGACATAGGAATAGGTAGAAAACCCAAAACATGAAAGCATTTGATGTCCCCACTCCAGAGGAACTAATAAAGAAACCTTAAAGTGACAGAGGTCAACATGAGAAGGGGATCAGGAACCAGTGTAAAGATGAGTTAGAGTTGAATCAATATGGGTTGTAACACGTGTATACAAAAGCAATGCTGGGAATATTTCTGTATAGCTATCCTTAACTCAACTAGCAAAAATGCTTTGTCTTCCTTACTATGCTTATGTCTTTTCTTCAACAAAATTAGTGATAAGGACAGAACAGGACCTGCCTGGAACTGAGGGGGGGAGGGGGGAAGAGGATGGGGGAGGGGGGTAGGGAGGAGAAATGACCCAAACAATGTATGCACATGTGAATAAGTGAATAACTAAAAAAATGCACATCCAAGCAAAAAAAATTGTATTTTGAGTGTGTGTGTGTTTGTGGTGTTGAGGATTGAACCCAGGGCCTTGTACATGGTAGGCAAGAACTCTACCACTGAGCTATATCCCCAGCCCTTAAAGTTTGGAATTGTTAATTCAACTTTTCATTTAGTCCTCTTTATAAGCTAATTAATGCACAAGGAAGATTAATTCTTTTCCCCTCCTCATGCCTACAAGAAAAAGTTGTTAATGAAATGACAAGGAGACAGCAAATCTATTTCTGCAGCTCCCTTCCTTCTCAGTTCCTAGGCAGCACAGCCAACATGGAGGCTCTTCCTTCTAGCTTGCTATATAGACTACTTATGTCTTTAATATTTCTGAGAGGCAATTTTAGCATAGATGTTCTGAATTGCCAACAAACTTATAAGATATTTAAATTGTACATGAAAACTTTCAAATCTTATTTTGGCAGACACTGTATAAAGAAAGTCGGGAAGCACAATTTTATTTAGTAGATTCAGAAGTTCTGACACACGATGTTCCCTACCATGATTACTTCTATACCCTGAACAGATACTGCATCATCCGGTCTGCAAAACAGAAATGCAGGCTAAGGTGAGCTATTGAAAGTGAGCGTGTTAGCCAGAATAGGCTAAATTATACTTTGGTAACATATTAATCCTGAACTCTTAGCCTTTACACAGCAAAGCTTTATCTCTCGCCTAAGTTACATGTCCAACAGTGGTCAGAAGAGGAGTGGGACTCCAGCTGATGCTTTGATATCCTGGAGCTACACAATCCAGAATAAGTGTTTAGTTGCCACAGGAAGAGAAAGCAATGGAATTGCTCTCATGGCCAGAACTAGTCATCTGACCCTGTTTAAGGGCCCAGGGGCTGGGAGTTGGGGGTAGCACATGGTGAGAAGTAGTTGACTCTGCTACAGTGGGAAATAAGGCATGTTGGTGCCTTACAGAGTGACAGGCCATCATATGCCTGGCCTAGTCCTGGTTAATGCAGCTACTTTCAACTAATGTGTGACCACTAAAGATTTTTTTACATAAGGCATTTAGAAAATATAGCATTTATTTGCAACCTTGATTGCTATTTAGGTAAGGAAAATTCAGAGCAAGTGAAAGGAAATGAATAAAATGGCAAATACTTTGAAGGAAAATTTGATGAAATAATTAGCAGTTCACAGTAGTCTTTTTCAAAGAAGTCATTATTAGTGAACAAATTTTCTTTTATAACCTTAATGACTTTGAGTCCTTTTGGCTTTCCACCTAATGTAATCTGTAATTGCAATTTTAAGATAACTAAAGTCTGTCCTTAAATAAATATTCTTCTTTCATTCTTATCCTATTAGAGTTTCTACAGATTTGAAATACAGAAAACAACCATGGGGACTTGTGAAATCATTAATTGAGAAGAATTCATGGAGTTCACTGGAGAACTATTTCAAACAGCTTGGTTTGTAAAGTTTTTGATGCACCTATTTTTATAAAGATAGCCCTTATTCACAAAATAGATTGATTCTTCATTTGGATTCATAGCAGAAACTCGTAGGTGATGTTGGGATGAATCTTACTGAAGTGGTTTCAATTTCCCTACTTGTGAGATTTCAAAACTTTCAGTTTTCATTGGTCTAACAAACACTTATGTTATGCTTATTACATTCAGACATATAATAAAATTTAATGTGCATTACAAATATTAACTCATTTCATTCTCATAACAACCTTTGAAGCAAATGGGATTTTATTTTCCACTTTGCCAAAAAGGAAATGGAAACAGCATGGTTAAATGACTTGTCCAAGGTCACACAGTTGAGAGCCTCTGCAAAGAGCAGGAGGTTGGCAGTGGTGAGGGATTACCTAGCCACTTCACAGATACACCTTTGTGCTATGTAAAATCTGGAGAACGTCAGGCCCACCTCTCTTCTTGGACGCAGGCCCACTTAGCAGTGGTATTCTGTACATGTATTGATTTATGGAGGTAAGTACTGGGAGCTGGAAGGGGAAGTAATGCAGCTGTTCTGCTTGGATATTTCTTAATATATACATGAGGAAAAATTTACATACATGAGCATAATTTTAGTTAAGGAAAAGCTGGAGGTTGTTCAGCTCAGGATAGTTTAAGGCTTTATCATTTAGTTTGTTGGTTATTTTCCCAGTCTTTTCCCCTTTGGCTGTTTCATTATTAAATTCCTCATCAGGAGCAGAGAAAATGAAACTCAAAAATTAGTTTGGCCACTAGATGATGAGCTTCTAATAAAAGAATTGAGTGATAGCAAGCGTGAAGCCCTGCATTCAATTCCACGTACTACAAAAATAAATGAAATGAAATTTAAAAATTGCGTGAAGGAAGTTTGAAATAAATGACAAAATGGGGGTTTTAGGTTATTTGCAGATTTTCTTTTTTTTTTTAATTCATTTATTCACATATGCATACATTGTTTTGGTCATTTCTCCTTCCTGTCCCCCGTCCCCGCCCTCCCTACCTCCTCCCCTCACTTCCAGTCAGAACCTGTTCTGCCCTTATGTCTAATTTTGTTGAAGAGAAGACATAAGCCTAATAAGAAAGACAAAGCATTTTTGCTAGTTAAGATAAGAACAGCTATACAGACAGATTCCTAGCATTGCTTCCATGCACAAGTGTGTTACAACCCAAGTTGATTCATTTCTAACTGATATTTACACTGGTTCCTGATCCCCTTCTCGTCACTTTAAGGTTTCTGTATTAGTTCCTCTGCAGTGGGGGGGATATCAAACGCTTTCATGTTTTGGGTTTACTACCTATCCCCTTACCTCCCATATGTGCTCCCCTTGCCATGTGACCCAAGTCCAACAACATTACTGTATTTTCCCTAGATCTAAAGTCTGCATATGAGGGAGAACATACAATTTTTGATTATCTGAGCCTGGGTAACCTCGCTCAGAATGATGTTCTCCAGTTCCATCCATTTACTTGCAAATGATAAGATTTCATTCTTCTTCATGGCTGAGTAAAATTCCATTGTGTATAAATACCACATTTTCTTGATCTATTCATCAGTAGTGGGGCATCTTGGTTGTTTTCAGAACTTGGCTATTGTGAATAGTGCTGCAATAAACATGGATGTGCAGGTGCCTCTGGAGTAACCTGAGTCACATTCCTTTGGGTATATCCCTAGGAGTGGGATTGCTGGATCATATGGCAGATCTATGTTTAGATTTTTAAGAAGATTCCAAATTTTTTTCCAGAGTGTTTGCACTAGCTTGCATTCCCACCAGCAGTGTACCAGGGTTCCTTTTTCCCCCGCATCCTCGCCAACACTTGTTGTTGGTGGTGCTTTTGATGATGGCTATTCTAACAGGGGTGAGGTGGGGTCTTAGTGTGGTTTTGATTTGCATTTCCTTTATGGGTAGAGATGGTGAGCATTTTTTCATGTGTTTTTTGGCCATTTGAATTTCTTCTTTTGAGAAAGTTCTGTTTAGTTCAGTTGCCCATTTCCTTATTGCTTCGTTGATTTAGGGAAAGTTTAGTTTCTTAAGTTCGCTGTATATTCTGGTTATCAGTCCTTTGTCTGATGTATAGCTGGCAAATATTTTCTCCCACTCTGTGGGTGGCCTCTTCAGTTTACAGACCATTTCTTTTGTTGTGCATAAGCTTTTAATTTTATGAAGTCCTATTTGTCCATCCTTTCTCTTAGTTGCTGGGCTGCGGGGGTTGTATTGAAGAAATCCTTGCCTATACCTATTACTTCCAGAGTGTTTCCTGCTCCTTCCTGTACTAACTTCAGAGTTTCAGGTCTGATATTAAGGTCCTTGATCCATTTTGAGTTGATACTAGTACAGGGTGATAGACATGAATCTAGTTTCAGTTTCTTGCAGACAGATAACCACTTTTCCCAGCAACATTTGTTGAAGAGGCTGTCTTTTCTCTGTCATGTATTTTTGGCACCTTTGTCAAAAATAAGGTGAGTATAGCTGTATAGAGTCATATCCGGGTCCTCTATTCTGTTCCACTGGTCTTCATGTCTGTTTTTGTGCCAGTACCATGCTGTTTTTATTGCTTTTGCTTTGTAATATAGTTTGAAGTTGGGTATTGTGATACCTCCAGCATTGCTTTTTTTTCTGAGTATTGCCTTAGCTATTCGCGGTCTCTTGTGTTTCCAAATGAATTTTAGGGTAGATTTTTCAATTTCTGTGATGAAAGTCATTGGGATTTTGATGGGAATTGCATTAAATGTGTAGATTGCTTTTGGTAGTATAGCCATTTTTACTATGTTGATTCTACCAATACATGAGCACAGGAGATCTTTCCATCTTCTGTAGTCTTCCTCGCTCTCTTTCTTCAGGAGTTTGTAATTCTCCTTGTAGAGGTCATTCACATCCTTTGTTACATTTACTCCTAGGTATTTGATTTTTTTGAGGCTATCGTGAATGGAATTGTTTCCATATATTCCTTCTCAGTTTGTTCGTTGTTGGTGTATAGAAAAGCTAATGATTTTTGTAAGTTGATTTTGTATCCTGCCACCTTGCTATAGCTGTTTATGGTGTCTAGGAGTTTTTGGGTAGAGTTTTTTGGGTCTTTAAAGTATAGGATCATATTGTCTGCAAATAAGGATACTTTGACAGTTTCTTTACCTATTTGTATTCCTTTTATTTCTTCTTCTTGCCTTATTGCTCTGGCTAGAAATTCTATTACTATGTTGAATAGGAGTGGGGATAGTGGGCACCCTTGTCTTGTTCCTGATTTTAGGAGAAGTGGTTTCAGTTTTTTACCATTAAATATGATGTTGGCTGTAGGTTTTTCATATATAGCCTTTATAATGTTGAGGTACTTTCCTTCTATTCCTAGTTTTCTTAGAGCTTTTATCATGAAGTGGTGTTGGATCTTGTCGAAGACTTTTTCTGCATCTATTGAGATGATCAAGTGGTTTTTGTCTTTGCTTCTATTGGTGTGCTGTATTACATTTATAGATTTGTGTATGTTGATCCACCCCTGCATCCCTGGGATGAAGCCGACTTGGTCATGGTATATTATCTTTCTGCTGTGTTGTTGGATTCGGTTTGCCATTATTTTATTAAGGATTTTTGCATTGATATTCATGAAGGAAATTGGCCTGTAGTTCTCCTTTTTGGAGGTGTCTTTGTCTGGTTTTGGGATGAGAGTAATATTAGCTTCATAAAATGAGTTAGGCAATGTTCCTTCCCTTTCTATTTCATGGAATAGTTTAAGGAGGATTGGTATTTGTTCTTCTTTAAAGGTCTGATAGAATTCAGCAGAGAATCCATCAGGTCCTGGACTTTTCTTTTTTGGGAGACTCTTTATTGCTGCTTCAATTTCATTTTGTGTTATAGATCTATTCAGGTGATTAATTTCCTCTTGGTTCAGTTTTGGATGGTTGTAAGTATCTAGAAATCTGTCCATTTCTTCAAGATTTTCAAATTTGTTAGAATATAGGTTCTCAAAGTAGTCTCTGATGATTTCCTGGACTTCCATGGTGTTTGTTATTATCTCCCCTTTTGCATTTCTGATTTTACTGATTTGGGTTTTTTCTCTTCTTATTTTAGTCAGGTTTGCCAGGGGTCTGTCAATCTTACTTATTTTTGCAGATTTTCTTGTGCTTCCTGCTTCCTTTCTTACAAACACACATTGACAATTAGAACTTTGAGGTAGATGGGTACCATAACTTACACTGGAAATCTTTCTAATGATCCAATGTAAGTGGGTATCCTGTTGGTTCCATAACTGAAACCATTACATTAATATTTAATATAGCACATGAATGGCAGATTTGTCCTGCTGATCCCATAATTTATTAATACTCGTTCTTCCTAGAATAATGAAACCTCATTACAGGGTCATTGTATTCTAAAGCTTTTCATTAGGCCGTAAAATCCTAAGCAATAGTTAAAGAGAAAAATCAAGGTTTAAACAAACAAACAACACTTACATCTTATAGTGAGAAGGTTCCCCTATATCTAAAGATTCTTTAAAAAAATTTTTCCTTCTTAGAATCAGATTTGTTAATGGAAGAATCTGTGTTAAATCAGTCCATGGAGGAGCCTGGAAAACTCAGTAGCCTGAGAAGGAGAAGGCGAACATTCAACCGAACAGCAGAAACAGTTCCTAAGCTTTCTTCTCAGCGTTCTTCTGGAGATATGGGCTTAGAGGCCAAAGGTGATATTACAGGTAGCTGTCACTGTTAGAGGAAGGAGAAGTACCTCCTGTTTATAAGACATATCAGTTTGGAGGTCTGCCTTTCCCCTTCTTTTGATAATGTTTCTTGTACTCTGAGTTCTTTAAAGGTAACTACTATAGAAGCATAAAGCTGTAGCTGCAAAGTGGTAGGGCTATGGGCAATAGTAGTATTTTATTTGGCCCACAAGCATTTTAAAAATTGGGCATTTTAAATAAAATCTCAGATCTGACAGTCCTGTACTAAATCCCTGTGTAGCCGCAGTTGCAGCTTCCTTGTAACTGCCTTTCCAGATAGTCTGTGCTCCCAGCTGGTTACTGTCTTCAACTAAGTCACCTCTCTCCCTGCTTCTGGGCAGCTTCACTCATTTATTTCCTGCCTGGCTCTACAGACATTTGATTTCTTCCTCTGAATGTACTGCTCTTATGTAATGTCAGGGCCAGGCCAGGAAAAATGCAAAGATGGACCTTGACTTTTATTATCTCTACTTTCAATTTTGAAGACATTCTGCTTTTACTAACAGTTATTCCCTCTCTCTCTCAGGCTATAAAGCTGCCATACCTTCTGATCCTCCTATATTACCAAACCTCTTCAGAATTATGTCTTAGTATGACTATATTTACCCCCTATTTAAGATTAATGGCTCTCTAATTTTGGAATTTAAAGTTTTAGGTAACAGTGATTGGTGAGGAGGATTTTTTTAGAGAAGCACTGTACATAAACCCATTCAAGTATGATTTGCAAAGATTGTACTTAGCTATATGTCATGAATGATGTATTGAATTGCTTATTTAACTTTAGAGCAAATGAATTTGTTATATATCCCAAATTTGAAGGATTGCTATAGGTTTTCTCACTGTGGGTTTGTTCACTTTACCTAGTACATCAGAAGTGAAAAAAGAGATGCAGGGAATTTGTGCTAAATCACTTGGTCTTTGCAAATAATTTTCTTTTCCAGTTATTTTCAACCAAATATTAATTTTTTATCAGTGCAATCACAATCTTCACTCTAATTTAGCCTTTTTCTTATGACCTTCAGGAAAGAAAAAGGAAGTGGAAAGATACAACACTGCTCTTATTGTGGTGATGAGTTTTTTGTAAGTATTTGTTGCGGATGCTTATTTTGCTTGTGTCTTCATTTACCTTTAACTAGTTCCCAAAAGAATGTGAATGTATTTGTATATTATTGGGTAGAAATTTATCCACTGTGGGCTAAAAACAGCAATTTTATAGGTTTCAGTCTGATAGTTTTGGATATACGATTTTCAGAATTGTTAAATTTGAAGGAATGCAGTGTACATTCAACATTTTTTATTTTTTAACCAATTTGGTTTATTTCTGTTATCACAGGTTTTTTTGGGGAGATTCCATAAATTTAAAGGGAGTATTTATATACACATGCTGGTGAAGACCCAATAACACTATTTGACTCTGCTTGATTAGATCAGTGGCTCTTACCTGTTACTGTGCAGAAGAATCACTTGGGGAGTTTGCTAGAATGCAGAATTCTCAGCCTCAATACCAGAGAATGATTCCTCAGACCTTGACTAGGGATCAGAAATCAGTTTTTTGAGGCATACAACTTGTTACAATACAAGTGATCAAGCATCACATGGTGAGAAATACTGGGCAATTAGTGTAAATCTCAGGACACATTATAGGAATCAACTTAGTTATATTTAGAGCACTAGTATTTACTTTGCTGTATATAAATCTTGAGGTACTCTTTAGACTAACTGTATTGATTCTGACTTAGTGATACACTCTCGTGTGATAATTTTTTGAGATGAAGCTTTTATGTCAGCTGTTTTTTCTTATAGATTTCAGAACACAGAAAATATTTGTTATTCCTTTGAGTTTTATAAAATAGTTTTTTATATTCTGCTTAATCTGTGAAAATTTTGAGTGGCAAATATTATCATTGGGCTTCTGCAGTGCTTTGCAGAAGGCATACTCAAATATTGAAATGTTACCCACATACCATTTCAATGTCATAATAATTTCACAATTTGATTTTTTGCTACCCTTAAGTTTTTTCCTTACATCCTCTTCTTAATGGGTAAAGGTAAATTCTATATATGTGTATATATATATATATATATATATATATATATATATACACATATATACATATATGATTTGTTTGTGTTGTGTTGGGATCAGACTCAGGGTCTTGTACATCCTAGGCAAGTTCTCTACCACAGAACTATACTCATAGCCCCAATGTGTGTATATGTTGAAAGGCGAGTAAATATTTTAACAGAAAAAACATAAGTAGAGAAATATGATGCTACTTACATATTTGCATATGGGTCTTTATTCACTTGAAAGGCTGCTGTGAAAACCAATATATTTAATTCATGTAAAATTCTTTGACATTAGTGTATATTTGATATTAGATATTTCCTTTATTCAAGATGAACAAGACAAAAGTTTTGCTGATCGTATTTTTTTTGAGCTTCCTCTGAGAATAAGAGATATGTCATAGTCTCCCCAAGATCAGCTTCATATTGATCTTCATTTCTTTTCTGAAATGCAGCATTGTAGGTATGTAATTGCTTAAGCCAAAGTACCCAAAAATAGATCCTAAAAGCTTACCTGGTAGATTTCTTAGCTGGTGGTCCCACATCATCACTGGCTTAGATCCCTAGCAGAGAGTAACAGATGTCAAAGACAAATGCAACCTTGAGTTAGGATTATTATTATGTGACTTTTATTGTCACATTAGTTACTTTCCATCTTTTTCTTTAGTTTTTCAAAGCAATTCATACAGTGAAATGAGAGAATTTATTTAAATAACTGGAAAACAGTCTATATAATGTACATTTGTAAAGCTTTGTATTGTATGTATTTTTGTATATATATTTTTTTCTTTCTTTTTGGGGGGGGATTTTTTTGAGGCAAGGTCTTCCTATGTAGCCCAGTATGGCTCAAATTCACCATCCTCTTGTCTACACTTCTGGAAGACTGGGATTACGGGTGTGTCCTACCACACCTGGCTTTCATGGCCTGGATAAATATGGGTTAACCAGGTGTCATGTGTTCTGCCTAGTTTGCTGCTGCTAGTTTTGTTGAATGTGACACTGTTTCTGAAGTTGTCAAAGATAGAGCATGCTGCTCAGTCCTTTTACCATCTCCACTTCCAAGAAGAGAAATCCTTAAAGTAAGTATCCCTCTCCCTCGTCTGTTTCCATCACATTATTTCAATAGTTCTCTATAGAAAATCATATTCCACTTTCAGAAATTCTGGTTTTCTAGCTATCCTCTAGTCATAATGGCTTGTTTTTTTTGTTGTTGTTGTTTGTTTGTTTTTGTGTTTTATTTGTAATTTATGTGGTACAACACTTTCTGGAAATGAAAGAGCAAAGGCTCTTCTCTTGATTTTGAAGATGTTATCTTTCTTCCAGGTTAGCCTCTGACATGGTCTCAAGAGCGGAAAATATTGAAAAGAACAAGGATCAGACCCATCGTTTAAAAGGAGTCCTTCAAGATTCCATACTGATGCTAGAACAGGTATGCAATTTTCGTCCTGCAGTACTTAGAACCTTTGTACCGGTGTGAATCGGTTCCTCTGGTTATGAGAGAATATTTACTACACCATTATTTAAAGAAGGTTTCTGCATTCTGCATATTATGTATATAGCCACCTGTGTTATTTTTCTTACAAAATGGGAGCATACTCGACACACTGTTGGGTACACAGTTTTTTCAGTTAATATTAGATTTTGAAGATGTTTATCAGCATGTATACATCTGCATCATTCTTTCTCTTGATCCTTTTAGATCAAACTTTATGCTAAAAATAAACTTTTTTTTTGTGAGACTGGGGTTTGAACTCAGGGCTTCACACTTGTAAAGTAGGCACTCTACCACTTGAGCCACACCTCCACTTTATTTTGCTCTTGCTATTTTGGATATGGAGTCTCTTGAACTATTTTCCAGGGCTGGCCTCAAACTGTGATCCTCCCAATCTTAGAGTTCCAAGTAGCTAGGATTACAAGGCATGAGCCACAGGTACCTGCCTTTAACTTTTGATATAAACAGTAGCTACTATATATTGTGTTCATTATTTTGCTTTTATCTATTAACTGTGTATCTGGGGGATACTTATAAATGAGAATATAAGGTATTTCTTCTTTTTTAATAGATGGATAGGGCTCAACTGTATAAATGTGGCATAATTATTTTTACTAATTCTGCATTACAATGAATACTTAGGTTATTTCAGTATTTTGCTATTAAAATTATTAATATTCTTTTGGTCATTTTTACTTTTTTTTTTGAGACAGGGTCTTTTTTTTGCATGGGTGTTGGAGATAGAGTTTAGCTATGTAGCTCAGGCTGGTCTTGAACTCACAATCTGGCCTCTGCTTCCTGGATGCTGGGATCACAGGCATGTGCCACCACACCAGGCATGCATGTATACCTGCATTAGCAATGCATGAGTCTGGGCAAGTGGGGATTAGCCAGGCGCCATTTACTCTGCTCAGTTTGCTGCTGGTGGTTTCATTGGGTGCGATACCCCTTGAGCACCATGTCATCAGTATGTGCTGTCTCATCCAATGAACCAACACTTTGAAAAATAAAGATCAATATTTAGTTATGAATACAACACACACTCGCTTTTCAAAGTTGGAAAATAGAAAACAGTAGAAGAGAAGAAAACATAATAGTTCTAGTATTCAGACATAATCAGTGTATTTTATTTCCTTCTAGCCTTTTCTTCTATCCACATGATTTTTTTCAGAAGATTCAGTCATGAGCATTTCTTAGACTATCATGAAGGTTACTGCTTCAGCTGTGCACTCTTCAGATGTGCAGGCTCTACAGTTCCTTAGTAACTTTCTTCTCCATCCTCAGCAAGGAGCACATCAGTCTCACTTTTCTTCTCTTCCTCGCCCCCATGTCCACCTCACTCTCAACTGATGACCATGCCTTATGGAGAAAAGAGATACTTTGATTCTCTTTCTATAACCACATCTATAAGCCATCCTATCTTTGTGCCCATCTTCTTCTTTTTCTTTTTTCATTTCTATGTTGTTTTTTAATTGTACAAAGAAAGGGGGTTTCATTATGACATTTCCATATATCCACACAACAGACTTTGATCATATTAGCCCCTCTATTTCTTGTGGATATGTTTTCTCTTGTTCTTTAGTTTGCTTATGTCTTATTCGTACTATCATGTTAAGTTATCATCATTTCAAAATAGCTTGCAGTACTCAAATTTTAAGCCTCTTGTTAACCACAAAGCAAAAAATATAGTTGATACTTGTACAGGGTGAAAGTAATGAATCTAGTTTCAGTTTTCTGCAGGCTGATACCCAGTTTTCCCAGCAACATTTATTGAAGAGGCTGTCTTTTCTCCATTGTATATTTTGGGAGCCTTTGTCAAAAATCAGGTGGGAGTAGCTGCGTGGATTCACATTGGGTCCTGTATGCTGTTCCACTGGTGTTCAGCACATGCTGTTTTTATTGCTGTGGCTCTGGAGAATGGTTTGAAGCTGGGTAGTGTGATTCCTTCAGAGTCGCTCTTTTTGATCAGCATTTCTTCAGCTATTCTCTGTCTTTTGTGCTTCCAAATAAACTTTAGGGATGACTTTTTTCTTTTTTTAATCATATTATTGTTGTACTGAGGGTACATTTACAAAAGTTCTCACAGTATATCATAGTCAAATTCACCCCTCTATCATTCTCCTTTGTCTCCCCTGTATATCTATCTTAAACAAACAAAAATGTCTTTTTTCAAAAATGGAGAGCAGGAAGGTGAAACAAGTCCTGTGTGGGGACTGGTGCCAGAGGGAGAGGGGAGGATATAAGGAAAGGGATAGGAGGGATGTGCTGGAAATGCAATGCACACATTCTCTTCTTGACTAGCATTAGGGCATTCCTTTGCCTGTGGGAGGCAAGTTGCAGTGCATGAGGGAGACTGCGCCCACCACTTGTCTAGCTTCTTCATTTCCAGTCCTTTCTTCTGCTGGATCTTTACCATCAGCATGTGACCCTGGCTCATCATCTCTTGTGTTAACAGACCCACTTCATCTACACTCCTCTCCATCCACTCATCTGTTTCTACTTCCTTTCACAGCCAGTCTCTTTAAGACTTGCCTGCTCTGGCTGTCACTATAACCCATCCACTTTGTACTTGTTCTTTTCATCAAAATCACTTCATTGCACCAAGAGTTAACCTGTTCTATAAAGTTTGTTCAGAAAAATTGAAATCCCATCACCTTCCCCCATTTCTTTCCTAGAGTTAATAGTACATAACTTATTATTTTGCTTACCTCCATTTTGGAAATAAGCATGTATTTGATATGTCTTGATTTTCCAATTTTAGATATTATCTTTTGGCTTCCTATTATGGAAAAGTGTTTGGTTTTTCTTTATTACTCCGCCACCCTTCCCCAACATAATTTCAGTTTCCTACCATCTTCCGAAGGAAGTTACAGCATGATTTGGGTTACATCAATACTTGGTATTGACTCTGTTTTGACCAAGTTTGCTGTTCCAAGCTCCAGGACTACCTTTTCTATGCCTTAGGTTATCCTTATAATTACTTTCTTATCAGTTTCATCTCCTAATTCTGTTTAAAAGTCTCCTGGTGAAATCTGTATTTACTGATGGTGCCTTCTACTGACTCCAGTCAGGTCCAGGGGTCCTCTGTGTCAGGTGCACAGCTATCATCCTGGGATTCCTATTGTCTATTATTTCTGCTTCGTATGTCCCATGTTTTTCCTTCTTTTTTTTCCTTTTTGCCATGCTGGGGACTGAACCCAGTGCCTCATGCATGCTAGGCAAGTGCTGTACCACTGAGCTATATCCCTCACTCCTACTTTTTTCTTTTAATGGAGCACACCCTTTAAGTAGCTTCCTGAATTTGGAGGTAAATGTTTTAAGAGTACAACTTCCTGAAAAAAGTTCATTTTTTGAAGGTGCTGGTAGTTGAACTCAGAGCCTCATGCTCATACTTACTAGGCCAGGGCTCTTAACATTTGAGCCACTCTCCCAATCCTTTTTTGTGTTGGGTATTTTCAAGATAGGGTCTCACAGACTATTTGCCTGGGCTGGCTTTGAACCATGATCCTCCTGCTCTCTGCCTCCTGAGTAGCTAGGATTACAAGCTTGAGCCACCAGCACCTGGACCTTTCTGATCTTTTTATATGCAAACTCATTCTCTATAGTTGTGAAAATTTTCTTGAGTCATATAGTTGATGATTTCCTCCTTTTCATGTTCTTTCTCCTGATTTTCAGTAGGTTCTATTGTTCAGATGTAAGCTGTGTTAGCTTTTTGTAGCTATGACAAAAAAAAATAGAAAAACAACTTAAAGGAATAAAGATTTATTTTGGCCCTTGATCCCTTGCCCCCATTGCTGAAATGAGACCAAACATCCATGGTGGAGCAAAGATAGGAGGGGGAAGGAGGGGTACAAGGGAGGAGGGATAGCATTTGCAGAATATTTAAGATCCAGTAACATCAGCCTTCTGTTGAATGGTTTGTATAATTTTTTTCTTTCCAGCTTTTATCTCTTTGTCTTTGTGTTCTACTTCTGAGAGATATACTCAACTTTATTTTCAGATTCTCCTATGGAGTTTTCCAATTTTTGCTAATAAGTTTTTAATTTTAAAGAGAGATTATTTTTCTGAATTGTTCCTTTTGTGGTGGTGTAATCTCTTTTTTAAAAAATTTTTTCGCTTTACTGGGGTTTGTATTCAGAGCTTTCACCTTGAGCCACTCCACTTCTTTTGTGATGGGTTTTTTCAAGATAGGGTCTTGAGAACTACTTGCCCAGGGTGGTTTCATACTGTGATCCTCCTGATCTCTGCCTTCTGAGTAGCTAGGATTATAGGTGTGAGCCACTGGAGCTTGGCAGTATTTTTTAATAACCACAATTTTCAGCTCTCTGAGGCTAGTACTGACAGTTAAAATTTTTCTTCTTCTTGCATACTCATTTTACGTCAAGATCCTTTCCCCTGGTTTTAATGTCTGTCTTTAGCTTAGAGGGCCCATGGATTTCTGGTAGTCCTTGCTTGTCTGCTCATGTGGATAAGAGGCTCTTAACACGTAGCTTGGGCTTGTGTGTCCTGAGCTTCTCCGTCCACCTGGCTGGAATGGCAGTTGATTAATCCTGTTACTATCTTCAGGTCAGTCAGCTTGCCAGATGATTGGTCAGTATTCACAGAAGAGATGCTTCCAGTCTCCTAGCTAGCCAGAGCTGGCTGGCTAGCATCTGGGGAGCTGAGTGTAAAAAGAGGAATGGTGAAGGCAGAGCAGAAGAGATAGCCTTAGTCTTCGGCATACACTTTTTCATTTATCCCTGAGCTTTTGCTATGGCATTGTCCTTAATAACCAGGTGTCCTTCTTTATTATCCTCTTCAAAAACTACAAGTCTAGATTTCTGCCTAGGTAGTAATAGACATCAGGTGCCCCAAGTTTAATCTAGTCCTTCTTATTTTGGTTCTTCTTTCTGGCCATCAGTACCTGGTGATCCTGACTGTTAGCTCAGCATTGAAGTTTTTTTCAGGCCTGCTAAGTCTTTCATCTGCTTTCTAGTTCCCAATGTTGCATTGCTCTTGCCTCCTTTCTGTTCCTCCTGCCTTTGTGGACTAATGCCTAAAAAAATCTCTTTACTGTACTTTTAGTGGGATTTCAGGAGGAACAAAATTGGATGCGTGTTCACTCTTGCCTGGTTTTCTTCCTTCATATCCGCCCCCCACCATCAACAGTGCTTGAGATAAGGTCTGCAGTGATCTCTTTGTAAAAATAATGTACCTTTTTTTTAGTCTTCATCTTGCAGTGTCAGAATTTGACAGGGCTGACTACTCCTTTCTTGAACTGTATCTAATCTTGCCTTTTTTAAAACCATTAAAGGCTGGGGCTGTAGCTTAGTGGTAGATAACTTACCTAGCACATGCAAAGACCTGTGTTTGATCCCCAGCACTTGAAAAAAACCAAAACAAAATAAAACAGCTTTATTATGATAGAATTGACATACTAAAAATTCACACTTTTAAAGAACTTTTATAAGACTGACATGCTACCTTCTGCACTAACAAGTCACCTTAAAGAATTTTTAGTATATTCCCAAGGTTGTGCAACTTCACCACTATCTAATTGCTGAACACTTTCATCACTCCTGAATCAATCCTATACCCATTAGCAGTCACTCCTCTCAATCCCTGGTACCTACCAATCTACTTTCCATTACTACAAAGTTTTCCTCTTGAAGACTTTTCATATAAATTGCCCTTACAATATGTGACTGGCTTCTTTCACTTAGAGTATGTCTCTTCTACTTGACCAACTTTTCTAGGCCCCAGTGCTCCGGGCTCTGTGTTACATCCTTTTCCTTCTCTACTACTTTCCTTTTAGGCAATTTCATCAACTCGCCTAACTTTAAATAACTACTCCTGTCTTGGTCCATTTGTGCTGCTATATTAAAAAACAAATGGAAGGAAGGAAGGATGGAAGGAAGGAAGGAAGGAAGGAAGGAAGGTAGGTCTTAGACTGGATGGTTTATAAGCAACTGAAACCTCTCACAGTTCTGGAAGCTGGAAAGTTCATCAGGGTGCTGACAGGTTCAGTATCTGGTGAGGGCCCATTCCTCATAAATGGAGTCCTCAAATGGCAAAAGGGACCAATTGTCTTAGCAAGTTCCCTCTAGCCTTTTTATAAGAGCACTAATCCATTCATGAGGGCAGAACCTATCACCTTCCAAAGGCAACACCTCTCAATACTGCTGCATTGGGGATTCAGTTTCAACATGAACTTTGGGGCAAGAGGACACAAACATCCAAACCACACCAACTCCCAAATCTGAATCTCTCACTCTGACCCCTCCCTTGAGCTCTGAACTCATGTAGTCACTTGCATCTTCATCTGGATGACTAAGAGGCATCCCAAACTGATTATGCCCAAAACAGAATTCAATTTTCCTAAAGGCTAAAACTCAATTCTCTTCTAGTGGACCTCAAATGATAACTACTATGCTCTAATTTCTCAAGTCAAAAGTGTAGGAAATAAGTATATATTTATGTGATTATTGGTTTTGGTTCATCCCTCATGAGTCTGTCAGCTCTATGAAAGCAGGGAGCCATTTTGGTTCACCATCATATACTCAGTGCTTAGCATAGTGCCCAGCATGAAATAGATATGCAATAAATATTTGTTGAATGAATGAATAAATATAACAAAGAATAAGACATATTTTTGTCTTGAGTTGCTTACAATTTTATTAGAAAAATCAGATGCCCATGTGTATAGTTAAATAATATAAAAAGTACAAAATTAAATGTCAAAGTATTAAGTAGTAAGCGAAAACTACATGGACCAATGGATATGTGCAAAGGAACATGAGCACAATAGGAAGGAGTGGCCTAGCATAGAACCTGTGTTTATAAGGATAGTGAAGACACCACTGCAACTTCAGAAAACACTTAAGAAAACAAGCCTTTCGCTTGGAATAATTTGATTAGTGGGCCTACTGGAAGGCAGAATGTACAACAGCAGGAAGAACAGCCAATACTCCAGCACATGGGAGGAATTCTGTAGCAGTCACCCTGATAGTCAGATGTCCTATCATCAGTGTTTTATTTGTGCACTGGTATAACCAAAATTATATTGAATATAATTGTAAACTTTTGGCATAAAATGTCAGAAAAATTTAAACAATTTGGTTTTGAAAATTAATTTTGTTTGCAGCTGAAGAATTCCCTTGTTATGCTTCAGAAAACCTTTGATCTACTAAATAAGAACAAGACTGGCATGGCTGTTGAAAGCTAGTGATTTTAGGACTGAAATTGTAGCTACTTGGAATGACAAGAAAACATCTGGAAGAAAACCAGAGGATGAAGGATTGTCATAGGAACATTTCCACTTTTTCTTATTATTGGCACTTTTAATACAAACATTCTTTTTAATAACATTTACTTGATAATTATTCTCTGATGGTCTTAAGAATCTATTCTTTCACTTCCTATAGATATTTTTAAGCTGTGACTTTCTCCAGCGAACCGAGAAATGTAATTCTGGAACTGAAATTCTGTGATACAAAAAGAAAAGGATACGCTCTGAATTGAGTGGTACGGCTTCTTTTCTACAGAGAGGCTTGAAGATTGATGCTTTAAATTTACCTGTTAGCACAGAACCAGGATGTGTTCAATAGAATGTGTTTGCACTTGATATAATAGGAGACTAAGAATAATATAAAAAGTCACTTCATAATCATTACTATTTTTAAAGGATCAATTTTCAGGCATATACAACATTTCTAGGTTTGTATCTTATAAATATTATGCTCTCTTTATTTGGCATGCAAATTCAATGGACCTTTTGAATCTGTGTTGATGGATATTATCTAAAATGTTCTTCAGCCATGTATCTTTATGAAAGAAATGTTTATTAAGGTGGTGGAGGTGAAATTATCTTGCCTCTTCATACATCAAAAGGCAGAAGAGGAGTCAATTTAGCAAAAGGAAGCACTAAGTAGGATACCAATGCTCAAAATGAAGAACCATCCTCTGAGTTTTAAAAACCAGAAGGTATTGCTAAAATCTGGGCATTTAGTGATAAAAGTCAGATGCACACCTGAACTAAGCTTGGATTCTGCTTAGCAGTCCCATCTGGTTGTGTTATTTTTCAGTAGCCATGTATGACTTCATTCTTTATATGTGTGTGTGGCTTGTTTTTACTTGGTAAAGTATAAGCCAGACACAAACTCTTCTAATAAATACTTTTGGGAAATGTATGGCCCAATACTAGTGCACTGTGTGAAGTTGTAAGGCACAACCTTGGACTCTTTCATATGAGATTTTAAGGCATTTTTGTGTCAGTACAAAGGCTGTGAAAATTAGGATTCTGAACTGACTTGAAATCAGACTTTTTCATGAGTTAGGAAAAATTCAGGAAGTCCTTACTGTCTTCTTGAGGTCTTTTTCTGGAAAACACACACACACACACACACACACACACACACACACACACACACACAAAAACTGTATATATTCTTACTGTTTAAACAACTGTTACTTTAGTTTAAGTGTCCCTTTTTTCCCCAGAGTCACCAAAGCTACATGGCATCACCGAAGTAATTTTTGAGATGATTGTATGGAAAGAAATATGGACTGGATTAGAGCGAAAATACGTTCTTTGGGTGAATCTCAACTAACCTAAATTTATCTCTCTAAGGTGTTTTTTATTTGGTTCCTTTTTTGGCGGTAAGAATTTATGAAGTGTCTGGCTGTGAGCAAGAGTGACTGGATTATAAACGTGAAACTGTTAAATTCACAAAAATGATTACCGACAATATTTTTGTGGTTTCTCTAAAACTCGTCCTTTATAACATACCTCAAAGATTACCAAAGATGCTTTATAAATTATATGTATACAGAATTCAATTAATAAACTGCACCTGTTATGTTAATATCAATAAACTCCAAAATGCCTGAGTTGCATTTTTTTCTTTTTCTGCTTAAAAACAAAGACAAAAACCTAGAAAGCCCGAGGCAGTGGAAACGTGTCCAGAGTCTACACTCTAACATTTCCTGCAAAACTAAAACCCGAAGAGGACTCTTGGGGGAATTTCGTTTTCCAGGTTGTAGACTCCTGGAGCAAAAGTACTGGCGAGGCCTGCGAGCGAACGCGGCCCGCGCTCCTCGGAATCAGAAGGGACAAGCTGGTCAGCAAAGCTCCACCTGGGAGCGGGTTGGGCCTTTAAGGGAAGGTCCGCGAGTCCGGGGGAGGTTCCTCGGTGACACTGCGGGGGAGCGCGTCCCCTAACGCCTGTTGCCGGCGCCGGTCTCTCGTACTTGCGAAATCCACGGCTTCCCGGGATTTGTCTCCGCACCTCGCCCGCACCGAGGACTCCGGAGACCCACGCGCCGCCCGCAGTGCCCGGAGTGGGCAGGAGGGGCGGGGTCCGCCCTGCGCCCCGCGGCCAGGACGGTCTCGGGAACCGGCGCTCGGGTCCCGCCAGGGCCGCGGGCCGGGAGGCGGGGCCTCGCGGCGGGCTCGGCGGGGCGCGGGGCGGCGGGCGGCGCACGTGCGGCGGGCGGGCAACCCCGGCGCGGGGGCGGGGCACCCGGAAGCGCGCGGACTTGCGGCGCCGGGCCGGGCTGGCCGGGGTCAGCGGGGACCGCACCGGGAGGCGCGCGCCGCCCGGCCGCGGTCCGCTGCGGTCACAGGTGGGCGGCTGCGGCGAGGGTTCAGCCACGCGGAGCGGAGGTCCCCAAGACGCCGGCTGTCACACCCGGAGCCCAGCGGAGCCGAGGTCGGAGACGATTCCGCGGCTCGGGAGGAGCCGATCCTTCGCCACTCCGTGTCTGTCCCCGGCGGCAGCCGCACCTCGGTCGGGAGGACAGGTAACTTCCCTTCCAAGGTCATTCTCCGGGCGGGGCGGCGCTCGAGGGCCGCCCACGTCCTCCCTATTGGCGGGGGCGGGAGAGGCGCGCCCGGCGCGGGGCTGCAGAAGCCGGGCTGGACCGGGACCTCGGAGCTGGTGGCACTCCCCGGATGGGTTGGTGGCCCCAGGGCGCGTCCTAGGCTTCGCCTTGCCCTGAGGATGAGTTAACGCAGCGCCCGGCTTCGGGGCGGGGACCGCTCGGCCCTGCCCACTCCGCACCCGCAGGTGAAAGCATCCGCCCGCGCTGGGCTCTCCTGACCGCGTGGTCGGCTGTCGCCATGGGGACGGTTGGTGCCCAGACAGCAGTAGCCCTGGTTGGGAAGGGGAGGTAAAGTTAGCTCCGAGACCCTAGAACCTCGGTCTGGTCACGCAGTTCCACAAAAGCCTGATGACACTGGACCCCTTCACCCTTTCTTCTCATTTTTGATAGCTCAGGCGTTGGCGTTAATCAGAGAGAAGCGTGGATGTGTTTACAAGATGTGAGTTGGCTTCTTTTCGCCTTTACCTTCTGAAGGGCTAACGTCTCGTGGTGACAGGTGCACATCATCACACACAAGAGCCAGGTATGAAGCTAGTGAAGAAAAAGAAAACCGAAGAGCCTGAATTGGAGCCCCTGTGCTGCTGCGAGTACATAGATCGAAATGGGGAAAAGAACCACATGGCTGCTTGTTTGTGTGATTGCCAAGATCTCGATGAAGGGTGTGATAGGTAAGAACAGTGTTTCTTGATGCTGACCCCACCGGTCCTTTTGAGAACTACCGTGTGTACTTCAGCTTTGCCATTCTGAACGCTAGAATTTGCTCTCGATTCTATTTACAAGGATCTAAAATTGAGAGTCGTTTTCTGTGTCAAGTGTGAGGATTTTATAAAGAGGAACTATGCAGAAGTGCACAATTATCTGTCCAGCTCAGTTTACTAGAACATTATAATTTTTCAGTTAAAGAGAGATGATGGACAGAACACGCAAATAAAGGGATAGTAGGCAAGTGAAATGTATTTAAAAATACAAGCCATCAGAATCTGTAAGTTTAAAAATGAACATATTAATTCCAGAAAAGTTCCTAACTTCTCAGTGGTAGACTCTCATTAGAGACTTACTAAATGTGACTGATTGCACCTGGCCACAATGGGCCTTGGGGCTAAAAGATGATTTTCCTGTTGTTGGTTCACCCGTTTCTGCTGAAGAACTGCAGCCAGAGGCATGTACCTTCCCTGGACAGGCTGCTGTCCCTCCGTGTGAGCAGCAAGACTGTCTTCATTGATTACTGTATTTGGCCTTTATGCTCACCACCATCTCAACGGTGGAAGTTACTGTCCAAAAAGAACAATTTTAACATTAATGAAAAAATTCATATCAGGAAGTAATAAACTGGTTTTTAGACATTTTCTAAATCATATATTTAAAAACTATTATATGGTAAGTATCATATGGGGAGAATAGGGATGGTAGAAATTTGGTTTTCCCATGAACACTTAATTCTGGTTAAAAAAAAAGTCACTGCAATGACAAATTGTTGACTTAAAGCTTGGTGCATTAATCTAGCTATGAAAAGCATTCCCTGGGATCACTGCAACCAATCTTGACCCCCACAGACCACAACCTCTGTGTAATTCTTCTGTGGCAGTGTCTATAGTCTTTTTTACAGGTGGCTTTAAATACAGATTTTTAGACTTAGTCTAAAATCCATACTGAGAAAATGGAGCACTCTGCATTAATGAATGAGGAGAGGATGCTGTTCTCATAACCACCATCACTCAAGACCTCAGCTTTTCCATTGACTTTGCTAACCCTTCCTCCCTCAGCCCTTGAGACCTGGGCTGTCCCGAGTTCTGTCCTCTGCTTTCCATACCCTTTTCCTCTGGAGATGGGCTTCCAGTGTTTCATTGTCCCTACTGATCGGTATGACACCCAGATGGTTATCTCCTACTCATTTCCACATTCTGGTCCTACTTTTAAAAATGATCTAGAATCAAAGTTATTTTTGCTTAGACTTTACCTCTTGTTACTAGCCTGACTCAGTCCATTGAGGCTGCTGTAACAAAATAGCTTACAGTGGTGTATTTATAAATACAGAAATGTACTGCTCACAATTGTGGAGGTAGAGAAATTCTGGCAGATAGAGTATCTGGTGTGGGCCCTCTTCCTTATAGACAGCACCTTCTTGCTCTGTCCCCACCTGATGAAAGGGTGAATGACCTCCCTTGGACTTCTTTTGCAAGGGCACTAATAGCATTCATAAGAGCTCTGCCCTCCTGAAGTAATGAGCTCCTAAAGGTGCTACCTTTTGATACTGTTGCACTGACGAATAGGTTTCAACATACGTTTTGGTGGGACACAATATTCAGGCCCATAGTATTTCACTCTGGTCCCCAGAATTCAGGCCCTCACATGCAAAATATATTCTTTCTACCTGACAGCCTCAAAAGTCTACTTGTTTCAGCAATAGCACAAAAAAGTTTTGGTGTTTTTTGTTTGTTTGTTTCATGGTACTGAGCTTTGAACTCCCAGCCTCATGCTTGCTAAGGAGGCGCTCTACCTCTTGAGTCATTCTGCCAGCCCAGCACAAAGTTCAGAGTGTGGTCTAAATACCATCACCTAAATCAGATATGAGTAAGACTCAAGTACAATTCATTCTGAGGCAAATTTTCCCCCAGCTGTGAACCTGTGAAATCAACTAGTTGTGTGCTTTCAAAATACACTAGTGAGACATGCATTGAGTAGCCATTACCATTCCAAAAGTGAGTATAGGAGAGAAGAAAGGAGTGACAGGTCCTATCAGGGCAAATAACACTGAGTTTTGAGCCTTGAGGATGGTATTTGGCCCTTCCAAGACTAGCTGAGATTGAGGTTGGCCTCCCAAGGCTCTAGATGTTTAGGCCCCACAGCTTTGCTGAGTTCAGCCCGTGCTCTGGCCCTCCTCTGTTGGAGTTGTGTCTGCAGCTCTCTCATGCTACTGGAGTAGCATGCTGGCGTGGCATCTACTCCTCTGGGGTCTTGGTGCCCCTATAGCTCTTCTGTAGTTGTTTGGAGACCCCACCCCCTGCTCCACTGGGCAGTGCTGTAGTGAAGGCTCTGTGGTGGCTCTGCACATCATTGAGGCTCCCTGAGACATCCTTTGAAATCCAGATGGAGATAGCCATGCCTCTACTGCTCGTGTACTCTGCACACATGAGGAATTGGCACTATATAGATACTGCTAAGCTTTACCACCCATGTCCTTTGTGGCCACTGGAGTCACACCTGGGACTGCTATGGAATGACTGTACCTAGGAGCAGAGAGTTGAGGTGGTACTAGGCAGTGAGCCTCCAAGTTTCACAGGTGTCTTGGGCCTTTTCTAAGAAACCGTTTTGTGTCAAGGCCCCAGTATTCTGGACTTGTGTTAGGAGTGGAGCCCCAATCTCTGAAATGCATTGAGGGTCATCTTTCCACTGTCGTGATGAATAGCACAGGGCTGACCTTCACTGAGCATCTTATCTGCCTTGATGTTCTCTTCCAAACATGCTTTCTCATTTGTTACCATATAGATAGGCTGAGAACTTTCCAAATCTTCAGATATTCCCTTTGAGTCTAAATTCTATCTGTAAAGCCGTTTCTCTCCTCACTTTTACTATAAACATTCAAGAGAAGCTATACAGCACTACAAATACTTTGTTTAGCAATTCTCCCACCAGTTATATTTAAAACACTTTTATTTTAGTGTATGATAGTTATATAGGGCATTTCATTATGACATTTCCATATTACATGTATAATACCCCAATTTGGTTCATCTCCTTCATTCTCCCTCCAACTTCTTAAAGTGACTTTATCAGGTTTCAGTGTTCCATATTCACACTTATATAGAAAGTACATCAGCCACGTTCACCCTCCTTTACCCTCTTCATTTCCTTTCCCCTTAACATGACCTGTTTTACATCCCTGTCCTTCATTGTTTGGGTGTCTGTTCATTGTGTGGGGACTTTGCCTTGGTATTTTACCTATAAATATATTTGGTTTCAACCAGTCTGTCTAACCTCCTCCACTATTATTCTTCCCTTTTCCCCCTACCCTGTAATTGTTCACCAGTTTTCAGTGCATTTCATTGTATCTTGTTCCCACACAATATGTGATATATTTCATTATTATTCACTCCCTATCATTCTTTTCTTCTCCTCCTCCTCACTTAGTTTCTTCTAACAGTCCCATTTTTGGAAATATGTTCTGTATATATTTTTATGTATATAGGATAATGTTTGTATTGGGTGTGTCTTCCACATATGGGAGAAAATATGCCATCTCTGTCTTTTTGAACCTGGCTAATTTCACTTAAGATGATACTCTCCAGTTCTATCCATTTACCTGTGCCCTCAAAGTTTCATTCTTCTTTATGGCTGAATAAAATTCCATATATCACATATTTTAAACTGTTCATCAGTTGTAGAGCATCTGGGCTGTTTCTGTTGTTTGGCTATTATGAATAATGCTGCAATAAACATGGGTATGCAAGTGTCTTTATTGTATCCTGACTTAATTCCTTTGGATATGTGCCTAAGAGTGGTATTGCTGGATCATATGGTAGTTCTATTTTCAGTTTTTTGAGGAAACTCCATGCTGCTTTCTATAGCGGTTGTACTAATTTACATTCCCATCAACACTGTATGATGGTTCCTTTTTTCACTTGCATCCTCGCCAGCATTTGTTGGTGTGTTCTTGATGAGAGCCATTCTAATAAGAGTGAGGTGGAATCTTACTGTGGTTTTGATTTGCATATCCTTTATGGCCAGGGATATTGAGCATTTCTTCATGTGTTTTTTTGGCCATTTGGACTTCTTCCTCTGAAAAATCTCTGTTTATAGTTCATTTTGCCCATTTCTTCAATGGGTCATTGATTCTTTGGGAGTTTAGTTTTTTGAGCGTTCTGTAAATTCTGGTTATTAATCACTTTGTCAGATGTATACCTGGCAAAAGATCTCTTATTCTGTGGGCCGCGTCCCCTATCTTGTGACTGTTTCCTTTGCTGTGCAGAAGCTTTTTAGCTTCATGTAGTTCCATTTGTCAATCCTTTCTCTTAGCTGCTGAGCCATTAGATTCTATTTAGGAATTTATTGCCTATGTCTGTATGTTCCAGTGTATTCCCTGCTCTAGATTTAAAGGTCTTTGATCCACTTTGACTTGATATTTGTACAGGGGGAAAGACATGGATCTAGTTTCAGTCTTCTGCATGCAGATATCCAGTTTTTCCCAGCACTGTTTGTTGAAGAGGCTGTCTTTTCTCCATCATATGTTTTAGGTGCCTTTATCATAAATCAGGTGGGCATAGCTGCGTGGATTTATGTATGGGTCTTCTATTCTGTTTCATTGGTCCTTGTGTCTGTTTTTGTGTTACTACCATGCTGTTTTTATTGCTATGGCTCTGTAGTACAGTTTGAAGTCAGGTATTGGGGTACCTGCAACTTTGCTCATTTTACTTGGTATTGCCTTGGCTGTTCATGGTCTTTTTTGCTTCCAAATGAACTTCAGGGTAGATTTTTCAGTCTCTGTGATGAATGTCATTGGGATTTTGATGGGAATTGCATTGAACATGTAGACTGCTTTTGGTAGTATAGCCATTTTCACTATGTTGATTCTACCAATCCATGAGCACGGGAAATCTTTCCACCTTCTGTAGTTTCTTTGATTTCTTTCTTCAGTAGTTTATGGTTTTCATTGTAGAGGTTTTTCACTTCTTTTGTTAAGTTTATTCCTAGGTTTTTTTTTTTTTTGAGGCTATTGTAAATGACTTCCCCCAGTTATTCAGTCCCATCACTCTACAAAACTCTAGGACATATGAACACAACTCAGTCATCTGCTTTGTGGATGGTGCTTTCTTGCTGCATCCTCATTGGCCTCCTTTATGAGGGTACTAATCCCACACGAGGGCTCTGCTCTCATGCATGACCTCGTGACCTTCTAAAGGCCCTATCTGTCCATTTCTCTCTTCCCCATTTCTCCCTCTCTCCCTCTCCCTTTCTCTAAGACAGGGTGTTGTTACCTTGCCCAGGCTGACCTTGAATTGCTGGACTCAAGCAATCCTTTTGCCTCAGCCTCCCAAGAAGCTGGGACTACAGCTGTGCAATCATGCCCAGCAGCCTCATCTCTTAATACTAATGTGTTATGGATTAAGTTTTAGCATGAATTTTGGGGAAAACACAAATATTCAGACCATAACATAGCCTAAGTGTGCAAAAAAGTTAGCAGATGCCATTCTGTTTACCAGCATCCATCACTGGACTCATTCTAGACTGGTTCACTCCTTGGGCCCAGGACAGGTTTTACGCCGCACCCATTTCTCTTCACTGGAATGCCTCCCTCCCTTCCTTTCCTCTCTTGTAAATGGTCAAGCACAGATTCTACCTTTCTGCCTAGACTCCTGATAACTCTACCTGGAAGTGTTTGCCCTGCTAGTAACCATCACAAGAGTTCATTGGATGATTACCGTTTACCTAGTAATTTTTGAATTCTCATGCTGTCTGTGCACAGCTAGATTGTGAATTTTTTGATTCTTCTGACCACTCACCCAAGTCTAAGCATTACTTGTATGGACTGTGTGTTTATACCTATTATGTGCCTATGTATTTGTTTAAGAAATAATCTTGACTGTTAAATTTCTGTGTGCTATGTTTTTATTATATTTTGTTCCTATTGTAAAAATAATGCATGAATCTGAAAAGTTTGGGTTTAGTAGTAAGAAAATAAAATAAATACATGGCCTTTGGTCTCTTTTACCACTTATCTTGTTGTTTGGCATTCAGTGTTCCGTAGTTTTTAATTTAGCAAATGCATATGAAGTGCCTTTTCTTTGTGCTCTTTCTGAATAGATGGATTACGTGTAAATCAGTGCAGCCAGAGACTTGTGAAAAAATCATGGATACAATTTCTGATCGCCTACGAATTCCTTGGCTTAGAGGAGCCAAAAAAGTTAACATTAGTATCATTCCTCCACTTGTCCTTCTTCCTGTCTTTCTTCATGTGGCTTCTTGGCATTTCTTGCTGGGGGTGGTGGTTTTGACCTCCCTTCCTGTGCTGGCACTGTGGTACTACTACCTCACTCACAGAAGGAAAGAACAGACTCTGTTTTTCCTGAGCCTTGGACTGTTTTCACTGGGCTACATGTACTGCGTGTTCCTGAGGGAAGTGGTCCCCAAAGGGCGTGTGGGGCCCACTCAGCTGGCTGTTCTTACCTTCGGGTTATTTCTGATACTCTTAGCCTTGTACAGAGCCAAGAAGAATCCAGGCTACCTCAGCTATCCAACAAGCAATGACAAATCCCTAAACAGCAGCCAAATTGAATGCCTGAACAAAAAAGGACAGGAGAAGACCACAGGGTTCCCTGGAGCAGATACGTCAGGTAGTCTCAGCAATCGCACGCTGAAGGATGATCTTAAAAGCTCCTCCAGGATGGGGGCTGAAAGCCCCACCAAGGCGAAGGAGGACTGGTGTGCCAAGTGTCAGCTGGTGCGACCTGCCCGGGCATGGCATTGCCGGATATGTGGCATCTGTGTGAGGAGAATGGATCATCATTGTGTCTGGTATGTTGGAAAAATCTGGAGGGCTGGAAAGTATAATTTCACATAACAGTTCTATAGCCATATTTGATTGTTCTTTGTGCTATCCTAAAATTTCTCTCCTTCCCAGTTTTACACCTTGTAGATATTTGTGGGCTGTAAGGATTTTCCCACTTAGTCATCAGTTTGAGTTTCACAAATTTAGTTCTTTCAATCATTTCCTGAAGGAGAAAAGCTTGTGTGTTGGGATTTTTTTTTTCTTTCAATTTTCCTTTTAACTTCTCTTCATTTATCTTCTCCTTTCTACTAGATTGATTAAGAAGAATTATCAGTATAGGTGTATTTCCTTCCTCCTTTTGAACACAGAGATGGGAAAGAATTCACCTATTTTTAGGTGACTTTTGTCTTCTTGCTGTACATGGTTAATAACTTTTGATGCTCTAGTGATTTCCCACTCCACAAGCCTTTATTTGGTTGTTAGTAGACAGATGGGCTTCTTTTGTACCTTCCAGCTGGCCAATGACAAGGAAGACACCTAAGGCTCGTAAGATAGAAAGTGCAGTGTTTAAGTATAATGTTGCAGCTTTATTGAGAAACTCCGAACTAAAGGCAGTGTAATTACTCAGATGTGAATGTTGTACGTAGCATGTTTGTAGCCTCATTGCTCTTAAGGCACTTGTGATTATTAAAATTTTACTTTGAGGACATGTGGTATACTCCCCCCTCAGAGGGGACATAGTAAAGTGTGAGAAGCAGGAAAGGCCAGGTGGTACTGGAGTGGACCACAAATGGATGATCCTAGTACAGGGACAGCTCTTTTCTGAGACTTTGTCTTTAGGAATAGACAAGGTTTTCCTTTTTAGATACTACTCTTCTTTGTCTTCTTCATTTATTCCTGTCATGTGTTTCAGTATGCATATGTGTTGCCCTGTTTCCAAATGCTAGTTTGCAGAAGACCTGATAGCCCCTCCTAAATGGAACCCTCCTCTGGCCACCCAAACATCCTGGGGTACAGTGAGCAGGACAGATGGCCTGTACATCCTGTTGTACAAATGGTCATCACAGGACCATTTTGCCTGACAAATAGTGTGCATATTATCATGTTGTTTTCCACCCCACACCACAGTTTTAATCTCTTCGGATCTTTTTATTATTCTTTTATATAGTTAACATAAACATACTTTCCTGTACAATATAGGAAAGTTTTTTTGGTTTTTTTTTTTTTTTTTGGTGGGACTAGGGTTTGAACTCAGAGCTTCATGTTTGTAAAGCAGGCACTTTACTACGTGAGCCACACCTCCAGTCCTGTACAGTACTTCTGACTTGGGGCATTTTTAAAGTTTATATAACTGTGCTGTATGTTTTTGATTTAGCGTGGCAATGATAATGTTAACTCTCTTTGTAGCTGGGTAATAGACTTTACTTACTAGTAATAGAAAAAAAGGATGGGGGTGTAGCTCAGTGGTACAGTACTTGCCTGGCATACTCAAGGCCTTGGGTTCAATCCTCAGTACTGCAAAAAAAATTATATATATTATGTATTTAAACTATATATTATATATATAAAATATATGTACATATATATGGATGTTAACTAGGTTCTGCTTTTTACTTAGTTGTATCCTTAAACTAAATGATAATGATTCCACTTTGTAAATAGCAGAGAATATAAGACAGCATCACTCAGTGGAAAAGTTTTGAATTTCCTAAACTGAAAAACAGAACTTTTTAATAGCTGAAATAAACACTGTTCCGATTTTAAAAGCTTTCTTGTTTATTATGTGAGTTACATAAAGAACTTTTTAAAACATTTGCTTTTTTCTCTCTGCTATTTTGAGGATAAATAGCTGCGTTGGAGAATCAAATCATCAAGCATTTATACTTGCCCTTTTGATCTTCTTGCTTACTTCGGTGTATGGGATAACGCTGACTTTGGACACCATTTGTAGAGATAGAAGTGTCTTCACAGCTCTCTTCTATTGTCCTGGAGTTTATACAAATTACAGGTGAGATGTGTATCCCTCAGTGCTTAGGCCCAGAAAACAAGTAGTAAATGTTGCCATTGGCAGGTTGTTTGTTGCTCTGATGGGAGTTCCCAACCAAAACATAGGACAGGCTATGGGAATTGCTGGGTATTCCTAAAATTGCAAACCAAATTGTATAGTGGTTATGTGCGTTTTCCTAGGGTGATAATCAAAAGGATCACTGACCCTAAGCAAATGAGCAACCAGTGCTCAACAAACAGGCTCAAGCTTAAATAGGGAATTCCAGAGTCAAATGACCACGTTGATGGCCTTTGTTTTCTGTCTAATCTCTCAGAGCATTTCTTAAATTGCCACTCATTAAAATTTCCTTTGGCATTGTTAGGTGGGGGCCATTTCCATAGTGAAGATTTCCATGCGGGGCCTAATCTGGGATTCTTCACTGTTGACTCCACCACCTACTCCCAACACCAGGGGCTCCTCCTGCCCGTGTTCTTTGTTCACTTTGTTCATTGAGACTGAGGCTGTGTCTTCTTCTTCCTTCTCACTCTTCATTTCAGAACCATCACTGCTTTCTCTGCCTGTTACCCCTCCGCAGCATTTGTTTTATTAGTAAGTCTGCAGACAGTGCTCCCCATTGCCATTCTAGATGGGGACATTTGTGGGCATTATTAAAATAGCTTAGTTCTCCTCTCCAGGGTACGTTCCCTCTCTAGACATGTGGAGAGTCCAGTTGTGAAATTCTTGACTGACACTGTGAGTGCTAAATGTCCTAAAGCAGAGCATGTCTCTGTGCTCTGTGGGGTGACTTAAATCCTGTTGTTGAGGATCTTGGATTCCATAATCTTCAAGGTCTTTTTCAGCTTTACAAATAAAGATTCTGTGTGAATTTATTTGCAACTAACTCTTCACTTATGAATGTTTGAATGAATATAATCAATATTCATTGATTGAGCTAAGCAGCACCTCCCCCACCACCACACATACACATATACAGTCTCAGAAGGAGCCTGGAGGGAGCTTTCCTGTCCTCTGTGAGTCCATTTGGCTTTAGGAAACCAGGTGTGAAATGGCCTCTGCATATCTTATAAGTAGAGAAAGAATGGTGATGAATCACATTAGCCCTGTTTGTAGGTAGGGTAGCTTTGTAGAAGACATTTACGGCAATCTCCTGGCCTTCGTCTTCTCATGACTTTATACAGTTTAGGAATTAATCATTGAACAAATGATGTTGAATGCCATTGTGTGAGGCGCTGTGCTGGTCACATGGAGGACACAAAGTGTGAAGCAACGACAAAAGTGTTGCTATTCTTGTATGGCATTCTAGAAAAAGAGGCACCTACTGCATCTTTTAGTTTTAAAAACTAAAATAGGACATTTTACTTCTCATAAGTGAAGCTGGTTATCGGTGTTCTAAGCATATTAAGATGTGAGGATTGGAGAAGATGCCCAGAGGCCTTAATAATAAGTAAAAAGTGTATGACATGTCAGTCTGGTTTCTGAATGTGACAAAAATGACAGCTTCCCTGACTGGCCTTTTCCCCCTTCCAGCTCGGCTCTGTCCTTCACCTGTGTGTGGTACTCTGTGATCATCACAGCGGGCATGGCCTATATCTTCCTGATCCAGCTGATAAACATCAGCTACAATGTGACCGAGAGGGAAGTCCAGCAGGCCCTCCGGCAGAAGACTGGGCGCCGCCTTCTCTGCGGGCTCATTGTGGACACGGGCCAGTACAACAGGGGCTTCCTGCGGAACTGGCACCAGTTCTCTACCCTGGGCACACACCCATTCCCCCACCCTGCCGAGGACATTGTCTGAAGTGCCTTCTGCATGGCTGAGGGGTGGCTCCTTCCTCTGTTCCTTTCCATCGTACACTTCAGTGTCCAGAGGATGTTCATTTCTCCCCCGTTTCTTAAAGGCATTGTAGGGCCATGCTCAGGTTTGGGGACTGGACTGAAGTTAATTTTTCTGACTTCATAACTTAAGAGATTCTTCTATTGAAGCAGTAAAAGTAGAGCCATTTCTTTCCAGTCACTTTCTTAATTGACTCAGCCACCAGAAGTTGAAAAGGATGTGGATTGCTAATGCACAAATTGATAGAAGCAATTCCTGTCCATTTGTATGGGGGAAAAGAGTTTTGGATTAGGATAGTTTCTAGTCCCTCTTTCAATTCTTAATAGCCATGTGACCTTTGGTAGAGTCACTTTCCCAAGTCTCAGGTTCACCTGTAACGTGGGGTACCACTACCTGCCCTGGCTACCTCAGAGGGTCAGTTGAGGGATAAGGGATGTGGACAGCACCACAAAACAACTCAAGCACCTGGAGGTATGAAGTAGTGTTAGGAGAATCCCAAGACTGAATAAAAATGTTTGTAGGTCAGAATATTCAGGCCAATAATAGGGTAATCAGTTTTCAGCGTATGCCATGTTGTACAGTTACGGGAATTTCTCCTTATTAAGTCTTATACGTTAACTACTCACACAGGGTAGGAGATGACCAGATGGATTGATGCTTGTCATCTGATCTTCAAAGGACAGTTGATAATGATAAGAATAATCACTATAGTGTGTAGTGGTCATGAGCTTAAGTGATGAGTTCTTACTTTTTTTTTTTTTTTGAATGTGCTTTTGGATTTACTGTGACTGACTCTGCTAGGCATTGACGTTTTCTCTCCTCTGTCCATGTTTTACCTGGTAAGGTGCTAGCACACTTGTGGTAGTGGCTGAAGAGGAACAGACACTCCCATGTGAACATTTTGCTCTCTTTCCTGGGTAGTCTGGCTGATTAATATCAAGGGCTTGAATTTTCTTTGTTGTTGTTCATGTAAACATTTCAAATGCTGTCAGTTTATAGTGCTACATTATAAAACTCAGTCTTGTGGCTGAACTTTCTCTGAGGAGTTGATTGACACCTGTCTACTTGACTTGCCCATTGCTTCCCATTCACCCTTCCCCACTCAAAACTATCTCACCAGGAGAGAAAAAAAAACAAAAAAACAGGGTATATGTGGTTTCCAGTAATTAATGGGTTAATGGTCTTCCTTTGCTTTTCCCCAAATAACACATTGCTTCTTTAATCATGTCAAGACTGAAAATGATGAAAGATTAGTATTTCTATAGAATGGATCATTCTGCCATAGAACTAAGAGGAGGGAGATTCAGATGGAGGAAAAATACCCTCTTGAAGTGTTTGGTTTTATGTACTGTCCTGCAATTCCAAAGATGTAAGAATTTAAGAATCCCAAAGTTCTTAAATTTGCTTTGGCCTATTGCATAATATAGAGAAAATATTGCTAGCTTTTCCCATCATTCTGTGCATGCTGCTTTAGCAACAGATTTATAAACGTTGAGAAGAAATACTTCTACTTCCTGCATTTCTGCCCTCTGCAGTTAGCACCATCTCTTGCCATTAATCCTGGCTGTCCTTAAGACAGCTGCCACATATTCAGGCTTGTCATTGCTCTCCCCAGAGATGAATTGTTTAATGAGTGATAGGCTCTGTATTCCACTGGGACGAGCCAAAGTACAAGCCAGGGGATGTTAGCAGATGCTGTGGTTTCTACACCGATGCCCTCTCCCTGGCCCAGAGTCATATATTCATTGGAATTAAAGTTGGTTCCGATATAGTGCATTTCTTGCTGTGTCGGTTGTAGATAAGAGAGATGGTAATGATGTCAAGGACAGTATATGTAGGCAGAAATAGGTAGTTTTTCATGTCTCTTGAATGCCAGCTATATAACTAACTCTGACTGTCTAGCACTAGATAATAAAATTCATAGAAACATTAGTCAGTAATTGTAGATTGCTAAATCTTTCACAACAATCCAAATGTGATGGGATGAAGATGAGTTGTAGAAAAAGACCAAAGTCATCGGGGAGAATTTGGAAGGATCACCATCTTTCATTGTTAACAACTCACCGTTAATGATCACCTGGATGAGTCAGGTCAGTTTCCCTCACTTGGACAGAGACTCCTTGCTTACTGGAATTAGGGGGCTTGTTTTAAGTTCCATGAGAACTTGTCAGGAAGCTCAAACCTGTAGGAGGATTGTTGGTTTGACCATGTCATAATGGCCTTCTGCAGTGTTTCTGCCTAAAAGAGCTGCAAACAAGGGGTTATCTATGTGGAGGGCTGGGCATCCTTGCTTTATAGTCCTAGGCTTTCAGGCCTTTTATGATGTGGAGCTATTTGAGAGATTTTTGTTACAGGCCTTGGTTTTCTCCAGAGGGCAAAGGCTCTGTGAATGGGTTGTCCCAGACAGTGAAGAATTGCCTGTAAATTTATAAACCAGTCTCTTGGCCATGGGAGCAGGACTGTTCCCCCATCATGTGATTCTAAACAAGCAGATCCCTTCTCTCCCCACTCTTCAGCCTCTGTTAGAAGCACTTGGACGTGGCGCTTAATAACCTGCTATGTCCTTTCCACTTACCATTATTTTCCCACCATGTATACTTTCCTGGGGAAAAGGAATGGGTCCTTTTGAATGATTTTTAAAACATTAAGGACCAGGATTGGCTGAAAGGAGAAAATCCTTCAATATTTGAAATGTTTCTTAGGACATACGCGAGGGTCTCTGTGGTTTTAACGTGGTGCTCCTGACATGAAGAGGCCATTAACGATGCCTGTTCGGTAGGTTAGGTCACTGTAACGTGGCTAAAGCACAGGCTTAAATGTGTTTTCAGGACAACATGCTGCTGGTTTCACCTCAGACACATGTAAATCTTTGCTTCCCAAGTATTTTCCTTTGGTGAATGAAGTGATTGTGTCTTCCATTGTACTATTTGCCTGAAAAAGAGATTGCTAAAACTTTATTTTGCGCAGTAGTCCATGGTACTTTTGATCTTTTTAGCAAGAGAAAATTTTCTATACTAAAATCTTCCACTGCCAGAAAACACATAGTAAGATTTTACGTAATACTGATCATTGCTTAACAGACTTACTTCCTTTGGGTAAGACATTAGCTTTTTATTATAAAGCTCAAGTAATAGAAGGAAAAATACATCTAGTTTTAACCAGGCTATTTAAAAGTTAGTATTTTGTGAGACTTAGGGTCTCTTTAAAGTGGGTTAAGTAGGTTTATGTGACTTAACTTCATTTTAGCCATATTTTGGTACCCTGAATTTTGAAAAGGAGAATTTCCTCAAACAAGCAATGGACAATAAGTGACTTCTGCTTAAAGCTCCTGTTCGGAATCTGGTTTTCTCAGCAGCAGTTTGACAAGTATATTAAACACAGAAGGCAATGCAGAGGAGAATGAAAGCCATGCTAAACTTAATACTGAATAAAATTCAGTGTCTTCTTGTGGATGTTTGCTGTGATGAATACTAACTTTTTGCAGAATCAGCTAAATTTACTCCTGTTGCTAATGGATCGTTACCCAGATTTCAGCTGGGACTAAGCATTTCATTGCATCAGCAGCAGCAAGCCAAAGACTGAACTGCAAAGGAGACCGATTTCATAGAGGTTGTGGCTGTTTCCAAGTTAGTCTTGTGACTTAATACACTAGTCTTCCCAATGGCACTTTTTGTCTTTAGAAATTCATATTTAAAAGGCAAAGCTTTAAAATCAGAGCTAATCTATTCTAATTATTGACTAAAATTCTCTAATTCTGCATGTGGAGCCACTGACAAGATGTCATTTTACAGAGCGTGCAGACTCAACTCATGATCCTGTGGTCTAGGTGATTTGATGGTTTGAGTTGTGAAGGCTTTTCATTTGATTATGTTTTTGGGTCTGATGTTAGACTGAAGGGAGCCCAAAAATATTGATTTAATATTAAATTCAATATTTGACATAATAGGCCCAACAACATTACAGGTGATTTCTGAAGCCAAGCTGGAGGCTGTGGACTAAACATTTTGCACTGTTTTTATACTTGTACTGATATCCTCTTACCACCTCAGACTCAGACACAAGGCCTTTTAAATGGAGATTTTACAAATTACTGCCATTTGTGTAAAGTAATGTCCTGTGGTCAAGTTGTTTAAATGAAAAATAAAGTGCTTTCTTTAAGGAAAATGGTGTTCCTTGGTGTGTCTTTTGCTTAAAACCCAGCGTGGTAGTGTGCTGCCTCCTTGCTGCTTAGATGTACATCCTGTGGACCTGTACCCAGTCCTGAACTGTCACTTTCCCGATGGATATTTTTCCAGTTTTATAGATCAGGATATTCCCTATTTGGGCATTATGTTAGTGGCACTTCCAATCATAACTTCACAATAGCCCAGCAACAAGATGATTTTTCTTTTCTTTTTTTTCCTTTTGCAGTACTGGGATGTGAGTTCAGGGCCTCACACTTGCTGGGCAGGTGCTCCACCACTTGCCATGCCCACAGCCCTTCTTTGCTTTAGTTATTTTTTGGATAGGCCTGCTCATTCTTTTCCCCAGGCTGGCCTTGTACCATGAGTCTCCTATGTATGGCCTCCCACATAGCTGGGACCACAGGCATGCAGAACCACACCAGCTTATTTGTTGAGGTGGGGGGAGTCTCAATAACTTTATGCCCTGTGCTGGCTTTGAATAGCAATCCTCCCAATCTCTGCTCCCCGTGTAGCTGGGATCACAGATGTAGACTAGTGTACCTGGCCCCTTATATCGCTTTAGAAGGTTCTATAAATAGGTAAGCCTGGCTGACTAAGCATGGACTGTGAAAGACTCGATTTCTGGTCTGATGCATCAGGTGAAGCAAAAATAAAGTTTGAAGAAAATTTAAAATTTATGGGATTTATTGAGGCTCCTGACATGTTTACTTAAGGAATTCACCCTTATATATAGGGTTGGCTTAAAATTAGTACTGGTTTTTAAATGTGAATATCAGCCAATATTCTGTAAATTGCTATAATCTAGTATAAACAGTGGTTTAAAGGGAATGAGATTACAGCCCTTAGTCTTGAAAACACTTGAGGTTTTAGATAACTGTACAATGAAATTAAAGGGAAAGGTGGGGGTGGACTGTAGAAGAGTCCACTGTTCAGTTTGGGGTGCTTTGTGTAGTGAACCCTTACACATCTTTCATGAACAAAGAATGTAAGTCATTTTGCAGGTAGAACTGGAAATCTTAGGAAGCATGAGATAGGACCAAGCATATTTACTTGAAGGACCACAGAATATTATTTTACTAATTCAAACTTCCAACACCAAATCATAGTTACCTCAGGCCTATAACTATCTTTTTTGTTTTACTGTATTTATGGACTATTTGAATTTGTTACAATAAAAAATTCTTTTCCTAGCAGGTAATTCTCCTAAACAATTCACAGAAGAGAGCACCTTAAAGATGAAAATATTCTTTGAACTCATTTTAAAATAAGTATCTCAATATCTAGATCAAACTGGTCTGAGGATTAGAGGACAAATCAAGTGGATTACTTAGAAGTTGCAAATGGGAGCAGGACCAGATTCTAATGAATGACTGGGCTGCCCTTGATAGAGTTATTACTAGTGTTTGGAAATTCCTCCATGCTTAATTAGGTACAGCATCTCTGGTGCCCTAGTTTCCCTGAAATCAAGGTGTTGCCTTCTGCTGCAGCAGTGTAGAGTACCTTTTGAAATGTGATTCAAAAAGCAATGGGTGTGGTGGGGAGCTTGTCACTGATGTTGAGGTACTAGAACTCTTATCACCATGCCTCCTTTCTTAAGTACCCCCATGTTTTGTTTCTATTTAAAGTTACACTTACCAGCAACTCATAAAGCCATAAGATCACATTTTCCCTCACAAGCTTGGGCAGGCAAACACTTGTCCTTTTTGAAGTTTACTACACTAAAAATACGTAGGATACATTTGAACAGTGGTACTCTAGACTATTCCTTTGGATGATCCCACTGTGATAAGGTGCTATGAATGACTAGCAAGCCAGGAGAAATCAAAGGATGAAGTACAAATTCCCCAAATAATTCCTCTGGTCCAAGAAGTATCTCAGAAAATAGACCAGGTACAGGTATGTATGTGGGAGAGTGGAGATAACACACACACACATTCTGTACCAACTAAGATTCCCTTCCTAATCAATGCAGTTTTTGTGTGCAGGCACACCAAAGACTCATCTGACTTGGGCTGAGCATCTAACAATCACAGTGGCGCCAACATCTGGAAGTCTGGAAGAATTTCAGCGACCTTCCTGCGGAGCTGCTCTCGCCTTTCTTCTTTCACTCTTTCCTCTGTCATAAATTTTATGAACTTCTTCCATGTCTGAAATGTGATGCTGAGAGTCTTCCTTTGAGGAGAGAGAGGAGGAGAAAAAGTGCAATACTAAGGAAAAGTAGGCTTTCCAGAGGAAGGATGTTAAAAACTATAAAAAGAATTTTCATGTGAATAAAACATTATGTACAAGGTATGGAGATCACAACTGGGATCCAGACAGTGTGTGATGCTATGAAGAAAGTTAAGTGATGGAAGGGGATAAACTGTGTCTGAAAGGGCAGTGGTTTACATTTTTGATCAGATGGTCAGGGAAAGCCTCTCTGAGGAGGGGACATCTGAGCAGAGCACCCACTGCTGATAACGCAGGCTATGAGACATACTCCTTAGTTGGTCGGACCACAAGCTGCTCATGGTGCCCAAGCCAGGACTAGCAATACCAACAAGGACTCAGGCAGCTGCAACCCTCTGGGCAAAGATGCTAGAAAATCACATGCAGAATGTGACACAGATATAGACATCGAGGACCCTGTGCTTTAGCCATGTTTTAAAAGCCTGCTGGTAACCTCACTTCCGACAACAAAAAACAAACCTGGATTTCAGTTGATAAATAAAAGTACCTTAACATCAAGTTGTGGAAACATAGTTACTGGGGAGGGGTGCTGTTGAAAGCTGAGTGTTTCTTATGTCTCAGGGAAGCATGTGTGGTCTTTGAGGGCTTCTTAATACCCTCTCCATCTGAATACTAGGGATGTGGAGGTGAACCACAGTCTCTTGCCCAAGGAAGCAGTTAAACTGGACAGGGAGAGTGGTGGAGGGAAGCACAGGAGGCTGCCCAATTTGGGGGTGAGAAGTGATGCCTGAAGTGAATTTTAGTCAGGGAGGGCATGTCTTGAACAAAGGCAAAGAGGCAAGAGTAGCATAGTGTGTCTGAGGAATCACAAACACAGTTACGTTGTTGAAACAAAAACACAAGTTGATTTTCACAAGGAGAGACAGAGCCAGGCCTCTTAAGCCCTAAAATGCATCTCAACCCTCATTAATTTTATGGCTGTTGGTTGTTTGATGTTTTGGATAATGTTGATTTTATTGGTGGAAATAATACTTTTAAAAAAAGGCTGCTTCATTGCTTACAATTTTTTATCCATTCAGTCTACCATTTACAGCTTCCTGTACTCATCCCAAAGTCCCTTCTCCCAGTCCTCCACCCTACCTCCCACTCCTGGTTACACTCCAGTTTTCTGGCTTCTACATTTTAGCCCCTACTATTCTACCTTACCAAAGTCTCTGCCCCTGTGGGGAAAGAAATAGGACAGCAACCCAAGTCGGCTTTTCAGGAGGGGACACTAGAGCAGAACTGAATGATGAGAGAGACCAGGGCATGTGAAAGTCTGGAAGCTGAAGTGAGCTTTGAGCACATGGACAAAGAGCAGAGCAGGAAGAGACAGTCACAGTGACGCTTTTATATCAAGTAGATATTGGCTGAGAATTCATTTCTTATCAATTACGTGGGTTTCTGTGCTGATTTCATAACTTCAGACCCTGAAAAGGAACACTATCTTACTATATATTTACAGCTTACAAATGATGGTGAATCAGGAAAATGGGGAGGAAGACTGATGTATCAAGAGGATGATATTTTGAAACCATAACAAATGCTGGTGATGATGTGGTGTGTGTTGGAGGAAGGAAGCCTTACACACTGTTGGTGGGCATGTAAATTAATGCAGCCACTCTGGAAGCAGTATGGAGGCTCCTCAAAAAACTATAAAGAGAACTACTCTATGATCCTGCTATGCCACTCATGGATATATATCCAAAGGAATTTAAGTCAACATACAATAGAGTATTATACACCCATTGGGACACCCATATTTATAACAGCACTATTCACAATAGCCAAGCTATGGAATTGGCCTATGTCCCTCACAACTGATGAACAGATTAAGAAAATGTGGTATATATACATGAGGTAGTATTATACAGCCATAATGAAGAATGAAATTATGTTGTATGTAGGAAAATGGATGGAACTGGAGACCATCATGTTAAGCAATATAAGCCAGACTAAGAAAGACAAATATCACATGTCTCTCTCATCTGTGCAATCTAGACCTAAAATATATATATATATATATATATATATATATATATATATATATATAAATAACATGAATGCAAAGTGGGGACTATTTGGGAGTAAGTATATGATTGAAGTACTTTGGAAATGTCAAAATGAAACCCCTTTCTATAATTAATATACACTAATTAAAAAAGAAGAAGAGGATGTTTTGAAGTCAGAAAACCTGGTATGGAGTCCAGAGAGCCACCATGTGCTATCTATTAAGTTGGGCAATTCACCTACTTGTCTGTACTTGTTTTCTTATCTGAAAGTGTAAATGATGGCATCTGCCCCCACCCCTGGGTGACACTGTGATCAGATGAGATGGTTTGTGTGAAGTCCTGAAATGAATGTCAGCCTGTATATAATGGCTGAGAACAAAGAAAACAAAGGCAGTGAAAAGGATGCTTGATAAAAATGCAGTCACAATGATGCTCAACTCAAAACAAATTAACTCTTCTTCTGGGCTAAGCTAGCTGTGGATTAAGAATATTTACAATATTGTTTAAGTCAAAAACAGGTTCTGCTGTTATCCTCATTTTATAAAAGAGGAACAGAGAGCCTCAAAAGGTTATTTGTCCAGGGTCACATGTATATTGAGTCCTAGCCTTTAAAGCTGCAGCATATAATTCAAAGGTAAGTCCTGAGAATACACTCATTTATTGAATATCTATTTTAGACAAAATTAAAATCAATTTGCTCATCTGTTTGCAGCCCACCGATTTCTACTACCTACAAATTAAACAAGGATGAGCAGTTTTTTTTCTAGTAGCGGGCATCCTAGTGTAACAAGATAAGAAAACTATTATATAAAGAGCAGAGATGCTCTCTACAACAAAATTAGAAATAAGGGCAAAATAGTTTCTGCTGGGTATTGGGGGGGGAGAGGGAGGGGGTGGACAGGGTGGTAAGGAAGGGGGTGGGGGCAGGGGGGAGAAATGAACCAAGCCTTGTATGCACATATGAATAATAAAAGAAAAAGGAAAAAAAAAACACACACACAAAAAAAGCAGAGATGCATACACACATACACACAAATGAAAGCTGAATGTGAGGGTAGTAAGGAAAGGACACTTGTACATGTCACAATAGCTATCACATCTCACAACCTGGAAACATCACTGAAGACATCCATATTAACTGTGGTTCGTTCACAAGGGATGATGCCAAGTCACCAAAAAAGGATAGATTATGTGTTTACTCTCAAGGGATATGCATAATGACATTCAGAATGTTCCTGTTTGATAGAAAACAAAAAACTTTTCTTTATACAACATCCTTATTTCCCAAAGACACTGGATTAAATAAGATATAACAATTTTAAATATTAATGTGGCATACAGTATGATTAAATATAAGCAAAGCTCAAAACCAGGCAAAACTAAGCTCTGGCATTGAAAGCTGCCTGCTTGAGAGGGAAAAGTGAAAACAAAAGCAAGGAAGTGTTCATGGTACAAGTCAGGAGATCAGTTTACCTGCAGTGGGGACTTGTTGTTGGGAAGGAGCAATGTTCTACTTCACAACCTCAGTTGTGATGACACGGGTGTCTACCTTAAATTCTTTAAACTATATTTGTGCCGTTTTAAGCACTTTTCTATATTTGTGTTATATTTCACAAGAAATGTTAAGAAATTAAAAACAACTATATGACTAACAAAGAAAACAGTACTACTTTGCTTAGGTATTAGTTTGGGTGTTTCACATATTTGATCCTCTTGCCAGTCTCTGTGAGGTGGACAGGGCAGGCCACCTCCTCACCTCCTCATTTTATATGTGGGAACCCTGGAGTCTCAGGAGGTTTATGGGTAAGCTGGGACTCCCACCCTGCCTCCTGTCTCTGAGGCCTTGCTCTCCTAGCCTCTCCTTCATCTTTTCAGATACGTTCCAGAATATATTGCAGAGCACTTGAGAAGTCAGTGAGTCTGAGTTTCCTCAGAGATCAAAAGCTCACCTGTCACAATGCTCCGCTGCAATCTTATGCTTGCTCTGAGAATTGATCGTCGCCTCCCTGACCATGGTAAGCCAGGCTCCGAAAATCTTCTTCTGAAGGAAATGTACACAAAGTTTTCTTACTTCTTCCTCCAGGTCAGTTGTATACTGAGAGTGAGAAAGGGACTGAAAATGATCAAATATCAGCACACCATGAGAGCAAATAAGCAGTACAAAGGAGAGAATTGAAATAGAAACATACAAAACAAAGGAACAACGGATACTGGAGGCATAAAGAGAAAAGGATACATGGTAGCCAAGATAATATCCCCTGTAATGTTTTATAAAAACAACAGAACCAGAGGGGTAGAAACAGGTATAAAATTGAGGTTTCTATTGAAGTCACTTGAGCACTATGAGAAAAAAATAAGAAGTGAGCCAAGGCATGTGGTACACACCTGTGATCCCAGCTATGCAGGAAGGGTAGGTAGGAGCATCACTGTCCTAGTCCAGGACCAGGCAAAAAGTGCAAGACCCTAACTGTAAAAAGGGCTGGGAGCATGGCTCAAGTGGTAGAGCACCTACCCAGCAAGCGGTGAGACTCTGAGTTCAAACCCCAGTACCACAAAAATGAAACAAAACAAAACCCTAATAAGCCAGTACAAAAACAAAAGCAGATAAAATGATACATTACAGTTTATACACATATACTTTATGTGAAGAGATGTGCTTAAGATTTCATACTAATAAAAATCGATCTGACATTTTCAAATTCATTTCAAAGCTATGAATTAGATTCATTACTTATTGTTCTTGGAAAAAAAGGCGTAATGTCCTCAGGCATTCCAGAGCTCCTTCAATTTCTTATGAGAATTGAGCAGTGAGATGGATTTACAGTCGCCTTACTGCGGCCTTACCTGTAGCCAGCCCTTGAAGATTCTCCTGAGCAACAGTTGGGTATAAAACTGGTCAGCCTGGGTCATCTTCCTAACCAGACTTTCCTGACTATACTGGAACCAGGTCAGCAGGCTTTTCTTCTGTAGAGCCAAAGAGTGATGTTCTTCTGCCACCTGGATAATTTTTTGAAGGAAAAGAGAAAATTATTTCTTAAATTTTAAATCATTTAAGGAAACGTACACCATCTTGGCAAATGAATCTATAGCTATTATATTCCACATTTAAGCAGCTACTAGAGAAGATTAGTCTTAAGGTCGATACAGACTATGTCCTAAAAGCTTTGACTACAGACCCCGTTGTACAAAGGCTAGATTCCCATGGCGCAGTTCTCAAGGCTGACTCATGAAGACCACAGCAACTGGCTGGTTATGGAAACGGAATAATGAACTTCCAACACCATCGCTTCAGTTCTACGGCATTTTGGAGTGTGTGGCTGGCAACATTCCTGCTTTGCTCTTTTGGACTTGGACAGCAACTCCATACCAGACCTCTCTTTATTATGTACTTAACCACTGTCTAATTGAGGAAATGCCAATAGTTTCAATTAGTTTTGTAGAATGAACTGTCACCAGCACTGAAATTTAGGTATTATCAATACACCACAAAACTATTGATAGAAAAATAACATGATGAATAATTTAATGTCTTACCAACTTAAAAGGCTCAGAGTATCATCCTATCAAAATAAACACACAACTCAGAATTATAGATTTTTTAAAAAGTAACTGTTACATTCTTTCAAGAGACAGGAGAAACCCTTCTCCTCTTAGTCCTTTTCAGACAAGGACACATTTTCCTAAGACTTGTCTTGTGATCCAGTACTGTGAATATGATTGGTCTAAGCAAATCTCCTTATAAACATAATTATTGGCCAAAATGACCATCACAAGGGTGCTCTGTGGAACATCCCAGCCTGGCAAGGTAACATTTCATATACTTTGAACTTCTTACCACTTACTTGAATGCCCTGTTCTATGTGCTGCCTCAATTTGTTTGGGAAATGTCATAAGTTTCAATGGCGTTTGGTAGACAGAGCCTCCTTCCCGTCCTCAGTGACTTTGAGCTTGACCCTTTGATTTTCTTTATCCAGTGAAATATTAGTGGACAGTGGTTTCATATGGGTTTACATAATTTTGTTTGGTCTTTTATTCATGCCAAGTGATATACGTGGCATGCTGTGAGTAGCAGCTGGAACCAGAATGAGGCTTGAGGGGAGAATGAACCCAAACGACCACTGGCCTGCACATATGCTAAGTGATAAATACATACTTGAGCTGTAAGACATTCATATTTGGGGTTGTCTGTTATATAACTTCATCCCAGCAGAAACCTGACTGCTATACTTTATAACCTCAAACTCTGCTAAAATTCAGAGAATCCTCTATTCATGTTACCTTAGAGGTCTACAATAAAAAAAAAATTAGGTTTTTCCAACCTGTTAAAGTACAAAAGTTCTTAGAAGAATAAATCTAAACTCTTATCCAAAACAAAGAAATATACATACTCAAATCACTTATCTTTCTGGCTTTTAAATCACCTCTCTTCAAAAGACTAATTGTGTATTTGTGCTATTTGAAATGGCCCATTTTCTAATTTGGGGGGTAATAGCAGGATAGTGCACCTGGATATTTTGTTTACTTTGCATTCTCAATCTCTTCCAAGGCTCCAGACCTTTATTTCTTAGCAAGACCATCTTATAATGTTCTTTGGCCACTGTTTCCAATTCTTGGTTCCTCTTAATTCTCTTCTGTTTCTCTAGTTCTTTCTGGAAAAAATAATGAAGTAAAAATGCCATGATCAAAAAAACTCACAAATTTCATTTCAACAAAAGGTAATGAATTTAATTTGACCATGAAACCACTAAGCAATGTGTTAATCATAATTATAGAGCTTTGGAACATTAAAAAAAGAATTCTGCTAAGAGGGTCAGAAAAGGTTGGCTATGAGCCCTACAAGAAACAGGGCTATGTACGTTCTTGGGTTTATTCAGTATTGTTCACAGATATGATTTACCTGTCCCTATGTTATTAAAACTAAAACATCTAGTGGATAGTTATCAGGAATTTTTCCTCATTATTATGGAAAAGTCATAATATAACCCCTTCATTTAAATTATGAGGTAGAGATTTATAAATAAATAATTTTATTCAAGTGTAAAGATACTCCAGATTCTTTTTTTCTTCCTTTTTTTTTTGTGGTACTGGGGCTGAACTCAGGGCCTTCATTTTGAGCCTCTCCACCAGCCCTATTTTTGTGAAGGGTTTTTTCGAGATAGGGTCTCACAAAGTGTTTGCCCAGGCTGGCTTCGAACTGTGATCCTCCTGATCCCTGACGCCTAAGTAGCTAGGATTACAGGTGTGAGGTGCTGGGCAAGGAAGAATACTCTTACTACTATGCTGTTTTCATTTTAAAGTGATAAACAAGTCCAGAGACAAGCTAAAAATATTTGATCATCATCAGACAGCCTTCCCTCCTCTTAAGAGATTAATAATCCCTGGTGATACACTGAGAAAAGACATCTTGTGTGCCTCACAGAGGACATGCACCTGGTGCTGGAGAAAGAAAGAAGACAGAAACTTAATGGTCTACCTTACAGGAATCATTCTTTCTTTTCTTTTCATAAAAATAGCCTATAATAAAGACAAAAGGAAGAGGTTTAACTAAAAATGGTGACTGGAATCAAGTGACACCTGTTAGGAAATACACAAAAGCAAAAGCAAGGACTGACGACTGCTTTCATGGTGGTTGTCATTCTGTGGAGTACAAATACAAAATGAGTAACTTTGTCTTTACTTCCCATAATTTCATGTCGAGAAAAGGGCCATGGAGATTTGGCTGGTTTGATAAACTATCTGACAGGCCAGAGCCTTCTGCAAGAAAAAAAATTAAAGTGAGAGCACTAAATCAGAGTGTAAAAGGAGGATCGCTTTTATTTTCTAATGCAAATCACCTACATCTGTGTAAGTTCCTGAAAATGAAATGTCCACATTTTCTAAAGCATTAAGCATCAAGATTATTATAAATAACTTTTATAATCTTTATTCCATGAACCTTACATACTTATTGAATGCCATGGCTGGAAATAAAAGCCATCAATTTCCTCATGAGTACTAATAGGAAGGCAAAGGTGAAATGGGGATGAAACAGAGAAATGACTGCTTTCACATCCACCGAAATGTCCCTGCAGCACCATGATGGCAGCTACAACAAAGGTACAAACTTGTAACCCTTTGGAAGGCCCTCAGGCTCAGCCAAAAGACTCAGTTACCATTCACACATAAGTTATGGTATAACCATCTTCTCAGAATTCTAACTTTATGGCTACTCTAAGCTCCAAAAGGAAAACCATTTTTAGATGGATTGTAGAGGAAAAAAATTGACTTTTTTAAAGTATGTATATACTTCCACGGAAAAACATAAAAGAAGACACTTAATAATAACTGTACTTGAGTTAAAATTTTGTACTCTTATACAGTGATTTAATTCAAATATGTATTTCTTTTTTTCTTAGTTAGTGATTCCTTAATAGAGTTGGTCATATTTCATTAATATTATCATGTTTTCTATTTCCTTGTATATAAGATGTGTATGACAGTAGCTCTATCCACAATTTGCTATGAGGATAACAAAACAGGAGTCTGTTTATTTTGAGAGACAGTGCTTACATTACATTAAACCCTACACAGTAGGGTTTCACAGAACACACAGTTCACTTAGGCTAAAAAGGGATACTACCTACGGGTTTCCCTCTGACTTACATTACGTTTTACATAATTACAAATGATATACAAAGAAAGACTCATTTAAATGTTACCTGTATCAACACTATGCATTGAGAGAAAAACCAGGAGTCACAGACACTTTAAGAGAAGTACAATGTAGTGTCGATTCAAAGTGGATCGAAAACCTTAATGTAAGATCTGAAACTGTGGAACCACTACAGGAAAGAACAGGGAAAACACTGGAGCATACAGACATAGGCAATAACTTCCTGAACGGAACTCTAATAACTTGGCAATTAAGAGAAAGAATTGACAAATGGGATGGTGGCATCAAAATAAAAGGCTTCTGCACAACAAAGGAAAATCACTGGACTGAAGAGATAGACTACAGAATGGGAGAAAATCTTTGCCAGCTATACATCTGACAGGGATTAATACCCAGAACATAAAGGTAGCTCAAAAACTAATCTCCCAAAGAATTAACAACCCAGTGAATGAATAGTGGGCAAATGAACTGAACACACAATTCTCAAAAGAAGTATAAATGACCAATAAATACATGAAAAAAATGCTCAACATCCCTGGTCATAAAGGAAATGCAAATCAAAATGACACTGATACTTTACCTCACTCCAGTCAGAATGGCTATCATCAAGAACACAAACAACAAATGCTGGCGAGGATGTGAGGGAAAAGGAACCCTTATACACTGTTGTTGGAAATGTAAATTAGTACAACCACTGTGGAAAGAAGTATAGAGGTTCCTCAAAGAACTAAAATATGGAACCACCATACAATATACCACTCATGGGCATATATCCAAAGGAATGTAGTCAGGATACCATACAGACACTTGTACACCCAGATTTTTTTGTTGTTTTTTTTTTCCTTTATTGTTGTGCTGGGTAGGAATACATTGGGCCATTTATAAATTACACCCATGTTTATTGTAGCACTATTCACAATAGACAAGTTATGGAAACAGTCCAGATACACAACTGATAAATGGATTAAGAAAATGTGGTATATATATATGTGTGTGTGTGTGTATATACAATAGAGTTTTATTCAGCCATAAAGAATAATGAAATGATGTCATTTGCAGGTAAATGGATGGACTGGAGATCATCATGTTGAATCATATGTTTTCCCACCTATATCTCCTATGTGGAAGCTAGACCTAAAAGATAAATGTATACATTAATACATATATGATTATATATATAATTATATATATATGTATATATGTTTGTAACAGTACGACTGTTTGAGGGGACTAGGTTGGAGGCAGGACAGGAAAGGAGAATGAGAGTGAATAATATCAAAATACACTGCATCTGTGTATGAAGATGACATAATGAAACATTGAAAGCTGTTGAATAATGGAGGGTAGGAGAGCTAGAGAAAGAGAAAATAATAGAGATGGTTAATTTGATTAAAGTAGAATATATGCATATGTGAAATACAACCACAAAACCCCTTTGAATAATTATTATACACTTAAAAATGAAGGACAGGAAGGTAAGATAAATCCTATTTAGAGGTAAGTACCATTGGAAGGGGGTAGGGTGAGTGGAGAAAGTGAAGGAAGGTGACTATGATAAATGTACTTTATATACTTGTATGAAAATACAACAATGAAACAGGTGAAATTGTTTTAAATGGGGGAGGGAGGATGAGGGGAATGATGGAGACACAAATCTAACCAAGGTACGTTGTAAACGCATATGGAAATGTCACAATGAAACTCCCCTGTACAACTAACTTATGCTAATAAAATGTTTTCTTTTAAGAAAAGTACAGGGCAATCAACATTGCTCTAAACTTAATTTCTCCCTCACTACTAGATCATTCCCATCAAAATAACATGTGCCAGTAGCTCCCATCTTAAAAAAAGCAAATAAAACCAAAAAGCAATAACAAACCAAAAAAATCCAATTTTAGTCCCATGTGACCCCTATGTATACTCATGGTCTGCCTTCTTTACTATTCTCAACCCAGTGGAATGTGGCTCCTTTTCCAGTACACCACTGAAAGAACCCTTGTCTAAGTCATGAAAGATCTCCATGTTCCCAAATCAAAGAGTCACTTGTCTGTCTTTTTAATTGAGCTCAGTAACATTTTGCTGGATTAGGCATCACCCCTCCCCTAACACAAACACTTTTTCTCTCAGCATTTTGATTTTAAAGTCTCCTGGTTCTCCTTCTGCCTAACTAGCTCCTCATTCTCTGTCTAACTATTCATATACCCTAGGACTTGGCCCTGGACTCTTTTCTCTAGCCAGACAATCTCCCAGGTTGATTTCAGCTACTTCTAGCACATTAAAAACATCAATATATTTTTCACTCCAGATTCCTTACAATCTTGCTGTCCAGGCTTATATATCTAGCTGCATGTTCATGTTTGACACACTCATTTCAACATTAACATGTGGACCTTGTGAGGGCCTTCTCAGCATCTAGCAGCTCAACTATCACCTCCTCTGGTTGGTTTTTCCATCTTTCTTTCTCCTATTATTCCTCTCCCTTCCTACTTCTTCAGTTGTTGACTTGTTTATTGCCTGTTTTCCCAAACTAGCATAGATTGGGGATGGCAGGGCTGTTTTGTGTCTTCTTCATTACTTTATTCTAACACCTAGAACAATAACACCTAGAACAATAGCAGATGTTTCACAGGTATTTGTTCAATGAGAAAACATGCTCATTGTTAAACATGCCCAGGTTACACATGGAAGACTTCAAATCTTGCCTGATCTTCTCTGATAAAATTACCTTTTCAACCACAAACTTCTATTGCCCATCAAACAAAGGTATATTTATCTACTCACAAAAGTTACCATGTAATAAATATTACAAGAAAAATAAGCATTTGACAAAAACAGAGCAATAGGATCTTAGGAGGTGGTTAGATTTTTATTTTCAGGAGGCCATGGTGTGAGACTATGAATGTCCACCTTACTGGTACATCTGTCATAAGACTCATAGAGGCACTAAGCTGCAGCCATGTCTTGCCCTTATGTAACTTCTTCCTGAATGTAGAGGACAAGTTTGCCATGGGCTTATTCCTGAAGAATTTTTCCAGTTCCTTTATCCTGAAACTTGTGTCACAGGGCCTCCTCCCACTCACAACTGGGCTTATCTTATATTTTCTATTCAGAGAAATATACGTGATTCCACCATCACCACCCCGACCGTCTCTATGATCAGCAGTAGGGTTGTTCATCTATATAATAGAAAACATGGTGCCTCTTTTGGACAATTTGCTGATAAAGTCTATGAGCAACAAACTGCCCAACTAGAAGAAGTAAAGCAGATTTCCCTCAAACACATCCAGGCATATACAACTCATTCAGAGAAGTCACAGCAGGCACTGGTTCAAAAGTACCCAAAAGGAAAATGAAAAGAACAGGTGAAATATTTGAAGAAATAATGGGTGAACATATTCTGAAATTCATGACAAAACATAAAAACATACAGTAGACCCTTTGTACCTGTGGATATATAGTTCCAAGCAGACCACCGTTGAGGAAAAAACCCCCAATGCTCAGGGTGCACAGATTTAAACACAATTGCCAATGATTCAGGACTAAGAGCTTCTCTGCATCAACTGAGCTGAGTTATGCGTGCATGAGAATTTGAAATGTTTGTTTTTTACATTTCTTTATTGATTTATTTATTTTGACTACATTTGGTCAAACCTGCTTGTAGTAAATCTGTAAAATGAGGTGGGGTTACTGAATATCCAAGTATGTTATGCCAGTGTATGTCTCAGAAGCTTAAGACTACGAAGGAAGGGACACAAGCCAACCGAGAAACAAATCACATCTAGCTATATTATATTCAAAAAGCTGGAAACCAAAGTCTAAGTTTTGAAGGCAGGTAAGGGTAAAAACCCACTTTGCCTACAGTTATGGACTAAATGTGTGTACCCCCCACCCCAAGGTCCATATGTTAAAACCCTAACCCCTAGTGTGGCTATATTTGGTCATGGGACCACTAAGAAAATAATTAAGGTTAAATGAGGTCCTAAGGGTAGGGCCCTGACTGGATAGGATTACAGTCCTTATAAGGAAAGATTACCAGAGGGATCTCATGCATATGCACCCAGGAAAGGTCATGTGAGGATACAATAAGAACAGGGCTGTTTGCAAAAACAGGAAGACAGCCCTTTCCATGCTGGCACCTGGTCTTGGACTTCCCAGCCTCCACATTTTGAGAAAATGAATTTCAGTTGGGTAGGCCATCTATTCTATGGCATTTTGCTATGGCAGCCCAAGCATAATAAGACATCTACAAAGGAACAAAGATAAGAAATACAGAAAACTTCTTTTTAGAAACTGGGCAAACAAGTCTATAGAGTAACATCTTTCAAGTGCTGAAGGAAAAAATGTCAACCCCAAATTCTTTATCTAGCAAAAATATCCCTCAAAAATAAAGTAGAAGGTTTTGGGTGTGGCTCAAGTAGTAGAATGTTTGCCTAGCAAACACTATGCAAAGCCCCAGGTTCAATCCTCAGTACCATCGCCCACACCCAAAAAAGGGAAGGAGAAATAAGACTTTCTCAGTCTTTATGCCAATGTCAATTCCTTTAGTCACTGTCAGAAGACTATGCTACAAAAATGTTAAAAATCTTCAGGCAGAAAGAATCTGATGTAGGCTAAGGATTTAGATCTATACAAAGAGGTGAAGAACGTCATATTGGAAAAAATTAAGGGAAAATATAATTATCTTATTTTTAATTCCACTAATATAACTATTTAAATCAATAACTTTAGCAGGGTATTTATAGTACAAATAAATGCAAAATATGACATAATGCAAGAATAGCATAAGGCAATGAGAGAGAAAGTACAAATGCACTCCCATGTTAAGTGCAGCATTATTCACAATAGCAAGCATATGAAAACAAACTAAGTGTCTGTCAGTGGATGGATCAGATGAAATGATAAAGAAAATATGTATTACCCACACACATATATACATACACATAACGAACACTGTGTTCATGCACTCAAAACTCAATGTTGTTAAGGTGTCAATTCTCCCTAATTTTGTCTACAGTCAATATAATCCTAATGAAAATTAGAGTATGATTTTTTTGGACATATCAATAAGATTCATCTAAACTTTATTAAGAAAGGTAAAAGCATTAGAATGACCAAAACATCCTGAAAAAGAATGGAGTAGGAGAATTCACATTGGCAATAAAGCTACAGCAATCAAAGACATTTTAGTACTGGCAAAGGAACAGACGTAAACATCAACAGAATAGACAGAGTCTAGAAATACACTCATACAGAAGTAGTATTGGTTCACTTAACAGATATTTGACAAAGGTATAAAAGGTACAAAATTCAATGCTGAAAAGATGGTCTTCTTAAATAATACTGGAACAATTGGCTGTCTATATAAAAAATGACTTTGACATGAACTTTATGCCTTCTGCAAAACTAACTCCAAACAGAACACAGAACTTGCTATGGTTTACTACGAAATGTTTTCCACAGGCTCATAGGGAGCTTGGTTGCCACTTAATAGACTCTTGGGAATTGACTGGATTCTTAAGGCTCTGATCTAATCAATGGATTAATAATCTGATAGAATTATTGGGAGGTGGTAAAAAGTGGAAGTGGGGCCTGGTTGGAGGAGGTAGGTCACTGGGGGTGTGCCTGGAAAGATGTATCTTGTCCCCTGCCTCTTTTTCCTCTGCTTCCTGGTTGCCACGAGGTGAGAAGTCTCTGTTACATGCTCCCACTGCCATAATGTTCTGCTTTGCCTTAGGCCCAAAGCAACAGGGCTGCCCTTGGACTGAAACTGTGAACCAAAAAACAAAAAACAAACAAACAAAAAACCTGCCTTCTTTTAAATGGCTTCTCTCAGATATTTGTCACAACAACAAAAGCTGACTTAAAATGTGAAATGTAAAACTACACAACTTACTAAAGAAGCTATGCTAGAAACCAGGCACGGTGATACATGCCTGTAATCCCAGCACTTGGGAGACAGAGGCAGGAGGATTGCAAATTTGAAGTAGCCCATGCTACATGGAGAGACCCTGTCTCAAAAAGGCAAAGAAAAAAACAAACAAAAAGTAATAGAAAATCTGATTGACCTTCAGTTTGGTGTTTAGTTTTTGAATGTAATACCAAAAACTACAATCTGTTAAAGAAAATATTGATAAGTTAGACTTCATTCAAATTAAAAACATTCCTCTGTGAAATGCCTTTAAGTAAACTGAAATACAAGTTGAAGACTGGGAGAAAGTATTTGCAAGTTATCTATTAACAGAGAACTTGGTCCAGACTATCTAAAGTACTCTTAAAAACAACAATAAATAAACAAATCAGTTAAAAATGAGCACAAGATTTAAACAGAAACTTCATTATGGGAGACAAATAAATGGCAAGTAAACATGAAAAAACACCCAAGTCAAGGTTAACATCTTGATATCATATACCACAAGCTATGATGTGATTAGGAGAACACTTCATCTTGATTTTATTCTTTCATAAAACCTCTGTTAGCCCAGAATAATTAAAACATCAGACAAACACAAATGGAGGGGCCGTCTACAAAATATCTGACAGGCAGTCCTCAAAACTGTCAAAATCTTCAGACAGAAAAGATTAACCATCTGTCACAGGCCAGAGGTCACAAAGGAGACATGACAACTGCATAGAATTTGGCATCCTGAATTATTTCTTGAACATTAGTGGGAAAACTGGTGAAATTCAAATAGAGTCTGGAATTAAAAGCATGTATTAATGTTGATTTCTTAATTGTAACAAATGTATCATGGTAATATAAGATGATAACATCAGGAATAACAAATGGAATGAGGGGTACATGGAAACTCTCTGTTCTACTCTTGCAGTTTTTCTGTAAATCCTCTATTATTCTAAAATAAAGGTTATTTTTAAGTGACCTGCAATATACAAATTAGAAGATCTTGAAGAATTATGGCTGGCAAATGAATATAGTCATGATGGAATTTAAAATTTAAAAAATCATTTTAAGAGCTGGTAGAGTGGCCCAAGTGGTAGAATGCCTGCCTACCAAGTGTGAGGCCCTGAGGTCAAACCCCAGTCCCACCAAAAAAAAAAATTTTTTTTAAGTTTAAAAACTATATATATCTACATACACACAATGACCAACCTAGTAAAAGATAGCTGGGCTGGGGGCAGGGCTCAAGTGATAGAACGACTGTGTTTAAACCCTAGTACAGACAGAGAGAGAGAAAGATATGCACTGAGTAAAAGACTAGAAGTAGATATACTCAGATATTAAGATATTAAGAGTAGTTAACTCAATACTAAGCTCAGAGTCTTTTTTCCATCTTCTTTATATTTCTCAAATTTTGTACAATGAACAGATGAGAAAGAAAATATTTTAAAAATTATCTTATTGCTTTACAATAATTGACCTCAAATTATTCTATGATATGTTACTGGGTGGTCTATAACAAGGGATCCATAATCAGAAATATGTGACTACTTGGCACACTGGGTGCCTCTTCTGGAGACCTGTAATGTCTGGTAGTATGTTAAAGATTCTGAGAAGTCAACTAACATGGAAACTTGTTTAACTTTATCTTAGCCAACATTCTCCAAAATGATTTGACTTCAGAACTTAATACTTTCTCAAAATAACTTACTATCTCAGAGGCATTAGGATTACATGGAATACAAATTGGGGAAATGTGATTTTGGAACCCCTCACCATAGTTTTTAAATTATGAAATAGCTATTTTTAGAAATTCCTTAGACTGACTTAGCACAAAATTTTAAAAAAATGCTCTAATGTCCCCAAAATCTTTATGGATCTAGCTTTGCATAACTTCTTGATCGCTTTCGTTCAGTGTAGCGCATGGCAGTATCATATTGTTTCTAATTAGTCTATATATTTCAGCCTTATCTTCCCAACTAGAATTTAAGATTTCTGTCTCTTATTACTTCTGTGTATATTTTCTTCCATTATTCACTCACTCAAAACACGTTTGCAGAGTACCTCCTATGTTCTGGCATGCCACTAGCCAACACAATGGTGAGCAACACCAGACTCCTCTTTTCCTCTTGAGGAGAATACACTTTAGTTGGGGATGGAGAAATGAAATAGCGCCATAAAACAGATGCATAACTATAGCAAGAGTATGTGGTGAAGGAAAGATACTTGAGGAGAGTCCGCAAAGGGAGACCTAATCTAACCTTGGGCAGGACAGTGGAAAGAGCAGGGGAGGCTAACCTGGAAGAAGTCGTGAATGATATAAAATCTGAAGAATGAGTAGTTTTTCACACAATAAGATGGATAAAAGATGAAGAGTATTCCAGACAGATTTGTGGCGGGGAAGGTGGGCAAGGCTACAAAAATCACAAATCATAGACCTCCACAGACAGGTGACTGACCAAAGACACTACTAACCATTTTCTTCAGTCTCTTCTCTTCTCGTTTTTTCTCAAGCTGAGTTTCCTTTTCTTCTGCCTCCCTCTTCTGACGTTCCTCCTCTTGGGCCTTAAACTGGGCCTGATTGAGATTGGAATGCAGAAAAATCAGAATCCTCCATCTGCATGAAAAGAAGGTCTTTTGTGTTAAAACAAGTCAAGCATCTACCAAAGTGCCTGCACTGTCTCTGGAAAAAGTTGCACTTGGTGATAAAAGCATGAAACCCAACCAACATGTGATCAGTTGTATAACTTAAAGTTTCTCTGAAAGGATTCTTTTCTATTGGGGAAGGTGAGACTGAACTAGTTTTTCAGCATAAAATGATTTTTTTAAAAAAGTTGGGCATTGCAGTACATGCATATAATCCCAACACTCAGGAGACTGAGGCAGGAGGATCTTGAGTGTGAGGCCAGCCTAGACTATATATTAAAAAAAAAAAACTGTCTCAAAATACAAAACAAAAGCAAAAACAAAGTGATTTTATTTTTTAGTTCTTTTAGGTCTTGCACCTATGACATACTAAGTCCAGTGTGGGGAAATTTTTTTTTTTATTTCACCAAACCACTCCCACTTCAAAACTGTTAGAACAGTTAATTTTTTCATGGGAGATGCAAAATTTACTTCTGACAGTTAAGTCTGTAAGAACTGTTCTCCTTTGCAAACTCATCAGGTCAGACATCAACCTATAACACAATATTCGTGGTTACGTGTCAATCTTCCCATTTGCTAGTGATGTTGACGTCTCACCACCCCCTTATTTTCCTAAAAGTGTCACAGAATTCAGGTGAGTAAGCCATGAGCTATTTGTTTAAAAGTTGGTTTAACTCTATCATCTCTGGAGGCTTGAATTAGCAAGGTTTCATTTTTAAAGATCTAGACAAACTGTTTTTCTTGCCTCAGTTTGCATTCTGAATTTATTACCAATTTCTCTTCTTCTTGTTTTTTCTTCTTTTCTGCCAAGATCCGCCTACGTTCAGCTCGTTGAACTGCTCTCTCTTCCATGGCTAAAAAATAGTAACATAATTCCAATATTAAAAAATATGAGGAATACTGCAAAAGTAATGTCTCCATCTCATAGTAACATTTAGGGTTATCACTAGGGCTTTCTTGTAATTGAATGTCCACTATCTCAAAAGAAAATCAGACATATGGAACTTGTAAATACTCTACAAGTTAAAATCCCACTCTCACTAATGATGAAAAATTTATAGACTGTGTTTTTATTTGCATTTTTATTAGGAGAAATCTTTACTGGTTTAAATAAGATAATGTGCCTGTGATGGACACTTTTAGTATATGAAACTCAGAAACAGAATTTTAATTTAATTATATCTTTGATGAATGTAGAAAAATTGATCTACATCTAACAAATACTTTGTGAATAGAAACATTCATTAAATCCCATTTTAAGTGGGCCTGCTAATTTTTCTTAAGTTACCATCCATGTGTGTGTATATGCAACAACAAAAAAACTAAAGTTTGGGGTCATTATGATGAATACATTTTAATCTAGTTTTAAGACCTGGTTATCCAGATGGGCAGGAAATGGAAGTCTACCAGGCATTTGGAGAACTGGCATCAGAACAAATTTGAGTGTCAGACTGCTGTTCTTGACAGTCTATTAAATATCGATCCAAAAGAAACAAATGTGCAAGATGGCCTGATAATATGACTCTGTAATCAGTAGGGGCTTTCACAGGAAGGAGGGGCAAGTGTAGGGAGAGGATCAAGTTCTGCTCACCTAAGCCAGCCAATAGTTTCTTTCAGTTCCTTGGGACATGTTACAAAGAAGAGAATTTAAGTCCAAGTTTTAAGAATTAATAAACAAAAAACTCACAAAGCTATTTCTTACAGACATTAAGTGTCTGCTTTGCCACAAAAGATTAGTGGTGGTGCCATAGATAGTGGGAGTGAGACTGTCCTTAAGGAGGCAGAAATAGACTAGAGGATTAAAGAGAGGAAGCCCTGAGAAGCAGAGCCTCAGTAATAAGCCCTTTCCCCATCTTTTTTAGATTGAATTTTAAAGACTACTTGAAAAATAGACAGGGATTGTAAAATAGCTAACTCCTTGATCAAAGGATAATTTTTAGAAACTTATCACTGAACTAGGCATTTCCTGATCAGCATTAGTGGTGGGCACAGACAGCAGAAGCCACCGTCTAGGCAGACAGTCATTGCAAACACTTCCAGTCTTTTCATGGACAGGAACTGACTGCAGGAACAGTGTCCTTCAGATGTCATCCACTTCTTGTTAGGACAGCAGCCTTACCGCAGATTTAAAAGGTCAGACTTACAAACCACAGCATAATTTTCAGAGTGCTGACAACCATATACAAAAACATGCATTGTGAGTGACTAAGTAAATGATGAACATGATTAGCAGATTTGCTAGCTGGGTTCTGAGGAATGTCCCTATTCACATAGTATTATTTTGTTTTAAAATCAAGGTTTCTACATGCAGCAAAAGTGTTATCAAATTAAGATTTCATTACTAAAATCCCATCATCAAGGCATAACTTATTATAAAATGATATAATGATTTGAGTTGCTATAAACAGATACACATTTTAGCATTAACAAAATACAATGGTAGGTGACCAATGACCTTGGCAATTACTTGGACTTTTCTCATTTGTGTAATTTTCACATTCTTTTTACACAATCCAAACGTTAAATTATAGAAAAATGACACACCTTTCATAACAATGTGTGTGTGTGTGTTAGCTGAGAAGACCAAAGAAAAAAGTTGGCAACAAGGGCAGGAAAAAAAAGTTGTGGCGTTCTCTGGTGCATTCTGTTCTCCCCATGTCTACACATCTTAAATTCTGACAAGATTTTCCCAAGTCTCAAAACCTAAGGGTTACCAGGATTCAGTCCCAGTCATATTTTACTCTAGGAGAGCAAACAGCCACCACTTATGCCATCAACAAGACAGCCATGCCTTTCACTATAGGATGGGGTGCCATCATATGCTTTGGGTTCCTTTTAGGTCCAGAATGAGAATTTCGGGAGTCACTTCTACTGTCTTCAGTCTTTGAGGAAGTAGCAGATATACTGGAAGAAAACAAGAAAAAAAAAACAAAAACGAAAGGAAAAGAATTCATACCAATAATCAGTTTCCTTCAAAACCTTTGCATCTGAGAATTCAAAGCATTTCACAAACTTAAATTATCAATTCCTCCCTGTGAAATAACAGCATATTATTATACCCGCCCTATAAACTGGTGCAATGAGGTATGGAAGCTTGTCATTGGCTTGAGTTTACAAGAGAGTCCAGCACTCTGACTCCCCTCCTAGTGCTTCATGTCAATAGGTATCACCACTTATCCTATCATTGTAACATGTGGTAAGCACAGCTCATCACCCTCTTAATGACTTTTAACTATCTTCAATGACTTTTGGGAAATGTGGACTCTTATTCCAGATCAAAGATGTAGTTTTATCCTAAACAACTACTAATTCAAGCTAAGTAATTAGCTAGCCCAGGGGCTGCTCCATGTGGACCTGGTGTCCAACGTGGCTTCTCAGCCGTCTACATAATTTTGTTTTTCTTTTTTGGGGCTAGGGATTAACTCTGGGACTTGTGCTTGCTGGGCAGGCACTTTACTACTTGAGCCCTTTTTGCTTTCATTATTTTTGCGATGGGGTCTCATTTTATGACCAGCCTGGCCTGGACCACAATCCTTCTATTTGTGCTTCCCCAAGTAGCTAGGATGGCAGGTATGAGCCACTACACCCAGACATTGGTTGAGATGAGGTCTCGTGAACTTTTTGCCCAGGCTGGCCTCAAATCACAATCTTCTTGATCTTCACCTCAGTAGCTAGGATTACAGACTTGAGCCACTCTTTCCCTTACTGAACAGTTCCTCAGACAAAGACAGCCATGACCCAAATGCTAACTGTATAATTGGATCCTTACGGGCAGCCATTTGCCTTAAATATGTTTATACCTGTCATGTACAAGTCACAATACCTAAGGCTTCTTAGCTTTGAGAGTGCACAATAGAAGTAAAGATCATGAAGTTCAGAAGCAGGGCAAAGGAGTTCAGGAACCTCTTTTACCTAAAAGTAAAACAACCCACAAAACACTCAAAAGAGTGTTTTGATACAACAGACATACTTTGAAAGCACCTGGCAGGTTCCTTTTGGGTCCTCTGCTTCTCTGGGATTTGACAGGAGGTGGTTCTGAGAATTCTTGACTGCTGCTGCATGCTTAGATGCCCATTGAGCCTCCACGAGCCGCTGGTTTTCCTTCAGTTCCAGAATGATTTTCTGCTGTTCCTGAAGTTTCTTCTTTTGCTTCTCAATCAGTTGTTGTTGGTAGACATGGCGGTTGCGGAAGTGCTCCATGCAAACAGGTTCTGCATCCTGGATAGAGGTTTCAAGCTTCTTGTTGCCCCCAGGTTGTTGAGAGATCTCAGCATCCAGGGTCTTGTGCCGCTTAATGTCAGGGTTGTTCTCAATGACATTCTGATGGGGACCCAGCAAATTACCCTTTTTTGTTTTTTCTAGGGGAATGTGGGGCGTAGGTCCATTGGTCTCCAAGGGTAGCTTTTCATACAAATGAGGCCAAGCAGTAACCTGAGAAAGAACATATTATATGAAACATATGTTATAGCATACTATAGTCATAATATGGTATAGGATTCTGCTGATGTCTATCTAATTGGCATTATTTTGTTCAATGGCACAACTGCCCAACTAGAGTTGCCCTGTCTCCTGACCAGGGTATCTCAGAGACCACCAGCCTTGGCTTTGTGACTCACTCTTAGAATGCATACTGCTGCTCACCATGAAAAGTGGGAGGGAAAGTGGTTGCAGCTGTGAGAACCATTGCCCTGAATCAAAATAATTGCAATAGGAAAAATGTTCTCTATGGATTTCTAATTTAGACAGTTCATTTGTGAAGTAGGTAAGATCACTCTAGCACACTATAGGAATTTTAGCATATAAGAATTGGCTGTGAGTGTTGCAGAAATATGAAAATTTTGTGACAAAGGATTTATTCTTTCTCAAGAATGTTTGCAAACTAAAGAACACCATTACAAATCAATAATAACTCTGTTATTTCAATGCCTCTCCTGTCACTAGTAAATTACTCCTTTGCCACAGTATAGTATATTTCAGCTTCAAGGCCTGGTTTAAAGTCTAGTTTTCAACTATTCCTGAACTATTTGTGGGAAGTATATGGAAGCCCAGGATTACTAGGCAAATATCTGCATTGCCTAAGAACAGTATTACCTAAATATTTTGTATTAGTATAGATGTTGATTTCATTTAACAGACTGGGTATCATACTCAATTACAAGTTCTATATAGAGGGGAAGGAAATAGGCATTCTTATTTAGCAAAACTTATCTCGGGCAAAATGGTACCAAGTTAAAATGTCTGCTCTATGATGGCTTGGCTCAACAATCTTAAATCCAATCAGCTACTGTCTCTGCCATTTGCACTGGTATAAAGGGAAAAACAGTAGCAGCTATCTAATATCACAGGCTTTTAGCTTTAGCAGGGTACCACCCTCAAGTACTCAAAAATCTTTTCATGATTTCTATAGACTTAACTGAAGTGAAAGATGTGATATATGGAAGCTCTGACATGGTAAAGACTTTAAAAAATAACCTTTTATTTCAGAAATGTCAGTGGACATTTATTCATGAGAACGCCTGCTTATGCAATTTAGCATCAAGCAGGATAGATGTTTTATGCTCTTTCAAACTTAGTGGTAATGACACATCACTAACCCAGCAAGACTGTAAAAGCCTTGAGTACAGCCACAAGATTTCTTTTGGATCATGGTAACTTTTTAACGTAAAAATAAGAGAATGAAAGAAGAGCTTAATGGTACGAATTGTACTTAATAGAAAAGGAGTGACCAGCCTGTTCTAATTAGAGAAAATCACCTATTAGCTAACTGATGATTTTGAAAATTTTCTAGGTATAATTTGTATGTTCTTGGTACATGAATTTTTATGATTGTATAATTAATTAGCATCTAACTAAAGATTTTATATTTTTATTTGTTCATGCTTTACTCTACACTCTAGGAAAGAATTAGTTTATTTAGTAATCTACTAAGTCTATTGTAGCACTCTTTTCATTTGCTCTTTTTTTATTATTATTCATATGTACATACAAGGCTTGGGTCATTTCTCCCCCCTGCCCCCACCCCCTCCCTTACCACCCACTCTATCCCCTCCCTGTCCCCCCACCTCCTCAATACCCAGCAGAAAATATTTTGCCCTTATTTCTAATTTTGTTGTAGAGAGAGTATAAGCAATAATAGAAAGGAACAAGGGTTTTTGCTGGTTGAGATAAGGATAGCTATACGGGGAGTTGACTCACATTAATTTCCTGTGTGTGTGTGTTACCTTCTAGGTTAATTCTTTTTGATCTCACCTTCTCTCTAGTTCCTGGTCTCCTTTTCCTATTGGCCTCAGTTGCTTTTAAGGTATCTGCTTTAGTTTCTCTGCGTTAAGGGCAACAAATGCTAGCTAATTTTTTAGGTGTCTTACCTATCCTCACCCCTCCCTTGTGTGCTTTCGCTTTTATCATGTGCTCAAAATCCAATCCGATTGTTGTGTTTGCCCTTCATCTAATGTCCACATATGAGAGAGAACATACAATTTTTGGTCTTTTGAGCCAGGCTAACCTCACTCAGAATGATGTTCTCCAATTCAATCCATTTACCAGCGAATGTAACATTTCGTTCTTCATGGCTGCATAAAATTCCATTGTGTATAGATACCACATTTTCTTAATCCATTCGTCAGTGGTGGGGCAACTTGGCTGTTTCCATAACTTGGCTATTGTGAATAGTGCCACAATAAACATGGGTGTACAGGTGCCTCTGGAGAAACCTGTGTCACAGTCTTTTGGGTATATCCCCAAGAGTGGTATTGCTGGATCAAATGGTAGATCAATGTCTAGCTTTTTAAGTAGCCTCCAAATTTTTTTCCAGAGTGGTTGTACTAGTTTACATTCCCACCAACAGTGTAAGAGGGTTCCTTTTTCCCCGCATCCTTGCCAACACTTGTTGTTGGTGGTGTTGCTAATGATGGCTATTCTAACAGGGGTGAGGTGGAATCTTAGTGTGCTTTTAATTTGCATTTCCTTTATTGCTAGAGATGGTGAGCATTTTTCATGTGTTTTTTGGCCATTTGAATTTCTTCTTTTGAGAAAGTTCTGTTTAGTTCACTTGCCCATTTCTTTATTGGTTCATTAGTTTTGGGAGAATTTAGTTTTTTAAGTTCCCTATATATTCTGGTTATCAGTCCTTTGTCTGATGTATAGTTGGCAAATATTTTCTCCCACTCTGTGGGTGTTCACTTCAGTCTAGAGACCATTTCTTTTAATGAACAGAAGCTTTTTAGCTTTATGAGGTCCCATTAATCTATGCTCTCTCTTAGTTGCTGTGCTGCTGGGGTTTCGTTGAGAAAGTCTTACCTATACCTACTAACTCCAGAGTATTTCCTACTCTTTCCTGTATCAACTTTAGAGTTTGTGGTCTGATATTAAGATCCTTGATCCATTTTGAGTTAATATTGGTATAAGGTGATATACATGGATCTAGTTTCAGTTTTTTGCAGACTGCTAACCAGTTTTCCCAGCAGTTTTTGTTGAAGAGGCTGCTATTTCTCCATCGTATATTTTTAGCTCCTTTGTCAAAGACAAGTTGGTTATAGTTGTGTGGCTTCATATCTGGGTCCTCTATTCTGTTCCACTGGTCTTCATGTCTGTTTTTGTGCCAGTACCATGCTGTTTTTATTGTTATTGCTTTGTAATATAGTTTGAAGTCAGGTATTGTGATACCTCCTGCATTGTTCTTTTGACTGAGTATTGCCTTGGCTATTCGTGGCCTCTTGTGTTTCCATATAAATTTAACGGTAGATTTTTCAATCTCTTTAATGAATGTCATTGGAATTTTGATGGGAATTACATTAAACATGTAGATTACTTTTGGGAGTATCGACATTTTTACTATGTTGAGTCTACCAACCCATGAGCATGGGAGATCTCTCCACTTTCTAAAGTCTACCTCAATATCTTTCTTCAGAAGTGTATAGTTTTCCTTGTAGAGGTCTTTCACATCTTTTGTTAGGTTTACACCTAGATATTTGATTTTTTTGAGGCTACTGTAAATGGAATTGTTTTCATACATTCTTTTTCCATTTGCTCATTGTTAGTGTATAGAAATGCTAATGATTTTTCTATGTTGATTTTATATCCTGTTACCTTGCTATAGCTATTGATGATGTCTAGAAGCTTCTGAGTAGAGTTTTTTGGGTCTTTAAGGTATAGGATTATGTCATCTGCAAATAGGGATATTTTGACAGTTTCTTTACCTATTTATATTCCTTTTATTCCTTCTTCTTGCCTAATTGCTCTGGCTAGGAATTCCAGTACTATGTTGAATAGGAGTGAGGATAGTGGGCATCCTTGTCTGGTTCCTGATTTTAGAGGGAATGGTTTCAGTTTTTCTCCATTAAGTATAATGTTGGCTGTAGGTTTGTCATATATAGCTTTTGCAATGTTGAGGTACTTTCCTCCTATTCCTAGTTTTCTTAGAGCTTTTATCATGAAATGGTGTTGGATCTTATCAAAGGCTTTTTCTGCATCTATTGAGATGATCAAGTGGTTTTTGTCTTTGCTTCTGTTAATGTGGTTTATTACGTTTATTGATTTTCGTATGTTGAACCACCCCTGCATCCCTGGGATGAAGCCTACTTGGTCGTGGTGAATAATCTTTTTGATGTGTTGTTGAATTCGGTTTGCCATTATTTTGTTGAGGATTTTTGCATCAATGTTCATTAAGGAGATTGGCCTATAGTTCTCCTTTTTGGAGGTGTCTTTGCCTGGTTTTGGGATAAGTGTAATACTGGCTTCATAAAATGTGTTAGGCAGTTTTCTTCCCTTTCTATTTCGTGGAGCAGTTTAAGGAGTGTTGGTATCAGTTCTTCTTTAAAGGTCTGATAGAATTCAGCAGAGAATGCATCAGGTCCTGGACTTTTCTTTTTGGGGAGACTCTTGATTGCTGCTTCAATTTCATTTTGTGTTATAGGTCTATTCAGGTGATTAATTTCCTCTTGGTTCAGTTTTGGATGATCATATGTATCTAGAAATCTGTTGATTTCTTTAAGATTTTCAAATTTATTTGAATATAGGTTCTCAAAGTAGTCTCTGATGATTTCCTGGACTTCCATGGTGTTTGTTGTTATCTCCCCTTTTGCCTTCCTCATTCTACTAATTTGGGTTTTTTTCTCTCCTCATTTTAGTCAGGTTTGCCAGGGGTCTGTCGATCTTGTTTATTTTTTCAAAGAACCAACTTTTTGTTTCATTAATTCTTTGTATGGTTTTTTTGGTTTCTATTTTGTTGATTTCAGCTCTTATTTTTATTATTTCTCTCCTTCTATTTGTTTTGGGATTTGCTTGTTCTTGTTTTTCTAGGAGTTTGAGATGTATCATTAGGTCATTGATTTGGGATCTTTCAGTCTTTTTAATATATGCACTCATGGTTATAAACTTTCCTCTCAGGACTGCCTTAGCTGTGTCCCATAGGTTCCAGTAGGTTGTGTTTTCATTTTCATTGACTTCCAGGAACTTTTTAATTTCCTCTTTTATTTCATCGATGATCCATTCTTCATTAAGTAATGAGTTATTTAGTTTCCAGCTGTTTGTATGTTTTTTGTCTTTACTTTTGTTGTTGAGTTCTACTCTTACTGCATTGTGATCAGATAGTATACATGGTATAATTTCTATTTTCTTATATTTGCTGAGACTTGCTTTGTGCCCTAGGATATGATCTATTTCAGAGAAGGTTCCATGGGCTGCTGAAAAGAATGCATATTGTGTAGAGGTTGGATAAAATGTTCTGTAGACATCAATTAGGTCCATTTGGTCTATTGCATATTTTAGATCTTGGATTTCTTTATTGAGTTTTTGTTTGGATGACCTATCTATTGATGATAATGGGGTGTTAAAGTCTCTCACAACCACTGTGTTGGCATTTATATATGCTTTTAGGTCTTTCAGGGTATGTTTGATGAAACTGGGTGCATTGACATTGGGTGCATATAGGCTGATAATTATTATTTCCTTTTGGTCTATTTCCCCTTTTGTTAGTTTGGAATGTCCTTCTTTATCTCATTTGATCAATGTAGGTTTGAATTCTACTTTGTCAGAGAGAAGTATTGCTACTCCTGCCTGTTTTTGAAGGCCATTGGCTTGGTAAATCTTCTTCCAGCCTTTCATCCTAAGCCTATGCTTATTTCTGTCAGTGAGACGGGTCTCCTGTAAGCAACAAATTGTTGGATCTTCCTTTTTAATCCATTTCATCAAGCGGTGCCTTTTGATGGGTGAATTAAGTCCATTAACATTAAGCGTTAGTACTGATAGGTATGTGGTGATTCCTGTCATTTAGTTGTCTTAGTTGTTTGAAGGTTTGATTGTGTGTACCTAAGTTGAGGTTACTCTCTACTGTCTTGCTTTTTCTTTTCCTGTGGTTTGATGCTGCCTGTCTTTTCATGGTTAAGTTGGGTTTCACTTTCTGTGTGCAGAATCCCTTGCAGAATCTTTTGTAGTGGTGGCTTTGTGGTCACATATTGTTTTAGTTTCTGCTTATCATGGAAGAGTTTTATTGCTCCATCTATTTTGAATGATAGTTTTGCTGGGTAGAGTATCCTGGGGTTGAAGTTATTTTCATTCAGTGCCCGAAAGATCTCACCCCATGCTCTTCTTGCTTTTAATGTTTCTGTTGAGAAGTCTGCTGTGATTTTGATGGGTTTACCTTTGTATGTTACTTGTTTTTTCTCTCTTACAGCCTTCAATATTCTTTCCTTAGTTTCTGAACTTGTTGTTTTAATGATGATATGTTGGGGTAGTTCTATTTTGATCTGGTCTGTTTGGTGTCCTGGAGGCCTCTTGCATCTGTATGGGAATATCTTTCTCTAGATTTGGGAAATTTCCCATTATTATTTTGTTGAATATATTACGCATTCCTTTCGCTTGCACCTCTTCTCCTTCTTCGATGCCCATGATTCTCAAGTTTGGTCTTTTGATGGAGTCGGTGAGTTCTTGCATTTTCTTTTCACAGGTCTTGAGTTGTTTAATTAATAGTTCTTTGGTTCTTCCTTTAAGTACCATTTCATCTTCAAGTTCTGAGATTCTGTCTTCTGTTTGTTCTACTCTGCTGGATTGGCCTTCTGTTTTGTTTTGCAGTTCTGTTTCATTCTTTTTTCTGAGGTTTTCCATATCCTGGCTGGTTTCCTCTTTAATGTTGTCTATTTTTGTACTGAGTTCATTTATCTGTTTATTCATCGTGTTCTCTCTTTCACTTTGGTGTTTATACAGTGCTTCTATGGTTTCCTTTATTTCTTCTTTTGCTTTTTCAAATTCTCTATTTTTGTTGTCTTGGAATTTCTTGAGTGTCTCCTGTACATTTTGGTTGACCCTATCCGGTATGGTTTCTATAAAATTCTCATTGAGTACCTGTAATATGTCTTCTTTTAAATTATTCTTGTGGGCTTCCTTGGGTCCTTTGGCATAGTTTATCTTCATTTTGTTGGAGTCTGGATCTGAGTACCTGTTTTCTTCATTCCCCTCTGGTTCCTGTACTAATTTTTTGCTGTGGTGAAACTGGTTTCCCTGTTTTTTCTGTCTTCCCGTCATTGTCTTTGGTGTTGTTACTGTCCCTGTACTGTGTGCAATTAAGTATTTTCTAGCTTGTAATAATAACAATGGTAATATTTAGAATGGAAGGGTGAGCTGAGATGGAAAGCAAGAAGTTAAAGAAAGGTGGAAAACAAATACACAGACAAGAAGGAGAAAACAGAACAAGGTATCAGACAAGAAAGTTTCAAAGGTATAAACAGGGAGTGTTAGTGTACTAATTTACAGTAAGCTGAACAGACATTAGAGAGACAGAGAGAGGATTGAAAATCAAAAATAAAAAAAAAGATAAGAATAAAAATAAAAAGTACGTGAAATATCTATATATAAAAAGGAATTAAAATAAGATGAAAAATAGAAAATTAAAAAAAAAAAAACCAAAAAACCTCCAAGTTCAAATGCAATGAAGTTTCAGTCTTAATAATTTGGGTATCCGTCTTAGTCTCCAATCCTAGAGATGGTGCCTCAGATGTTGTTCTGTAGTTGTCTCATCAAAGAGGATGCATAAAGTAGAACAAAACTACACACACACACACACACAAAAAAAAACCTACCAAGTGTCCCAAGTTCAAATGCAATACAGTTTCAGTAAGTTTTTCAGCATGCAGGTATAATTCGGTTGTTCTCTCATCAAGGGTAGGGAGAAAAAGAAAAAAAAAGAGTCTGGAGACAATTCTGAGAATGGTATCTGCAGCTGTGGCTTGCCTGCCTGCTGCTGTCAGCCTGCTGTTGCTGGCGCGTTATTTATGCAGATCTCTGGGGTAAGCTTAGCACTTACCTGGCCCCGCAGGCTTTGTTTGCTCAGAGTTCTCCTGTGTGTGAGCCTCTACTACAAGCTTTCCCCTTTCCAAGCACACTGGGAAAGGTGACACTGCTCCCACGTTGTCAGGCTTGCATGTTTATTTACAGTTCATGTGGAAGGTGGGTCTTCCCCTCTCTCCTGTGGAGTTTTCCTCCCACCGCCACTTTTACAAGCTTTCCTGCTCCTGATTACTGGGCAGTGCTGCTGCTCCTGCCAGCCGCCATGTTTGTTTACAGTTCACGTGGGAAGTGGGTCTTCCCTCCTCTCCTGTGGAGTTTTCCTCCCTCCTCCACTCTCACAAGCTTTCCCCTCCTGGTTGCTGGGTGCGCACCCCCCCTCCTTCCAGAGCCTCTCTGGCCTGCCCGGCTTGTTTATTTACAGTCCCGGGAAGGATTCCCTTCCCCCAATCTTCGGCACTCAGGGCGCCCCACCCTCTTTCCCACATGTCTTTATTGTTCTTATTGTTTATTACTCAGTTTCTCTTTTTTCCCCGAGTGGAGGTCAGTCTGTCCAGGGGGCTATGCTGCTCTGGCCCAGGCTTGTCTGTGGGAGTACTGCAGTACTGCAAAGCTCACCTGGTCTGCATCTTCCCAAGCCATCTGGGCGTGGGTGACTGGCGGCCTGGGGGCCCTCCTGGTTTCTCTGTTTAATGTGAAGTGGAGATTCTCTGCGCCAGCTGGAGGTGTGGAGGGGTCAAAGTTATGCCTCTTCTCAGTGATTATGCCTGCAAAGTGTGTCTCCAGTGTCTCTCCAAGATTTCACTATAGGAGGCTCGCTTTCTGCTTCCTCCCTCTAGCTGCCATCTTGGAATAGATCTTTTGCTCTTTTCTTTTAAAGAATATCATCCTTTGTTGATAAAATCTTTTGTTCTTGATTTCAGAGATTTGAAGCTTTTTTCTTAAGCCTAAAAATATGTATGTAGTAATTTTCTCTGTTTTTCACAGGTAAAAACATATTTTGTGCTGACTTTTTTCGTTAAATATTATAATAATGGAACTTTGTAAGGAAAAAGCTTCCATGCAGCTATTTCTTAAGGTACAAGTCTCTTCTGGGTCTCAATGGAGACAGAATTATCTAGCAGACATAAAGGTAGATAAATTGCCTAGGGGAAGGGACCAAAATGTTACATAAGTCCCAGTAAACAGCCTCATGATACTCCTTTGCTGAGAGACTAAACTTAAACTAAAACAGCCTCCTTGGTAGCAACAATCAGGGTAAAAAGCAAGGCTGGGACCCTTCAGTGTCCAGTTTAATTTCACATGTCTAAGTTAAGTACTTAACAGCATTATGAGAAGGTAGAGGGGAGAGTATAGAGGATCTTCTCCAAAAGGCTTTCTAAACATGACAAATGCAATCAGGAAATAAAACTGATAGGACTGACTTTAGAAAAATTAACAACTGTGAATATTACCAAACACTGTAACTAGACCAAAAAGGCAAATGACAAAATGGAAAAACAACTTGCAACATATGCAATAAGAAAAGCACCAATAATCTTAAAAACATAAAGAGCTCCTATAAATAAGAAAAAATATGTATTAAAATAGAAAAATGGACAAAGGACATGGAGGCAAGTTACTATGCACCTATGTCTTTCTAATATCCATCTATAGCCAATATATAATGTTTAACCTCACTAGTAATCAAAGAAATGCAAATAATGAAGCAAGAATAAGGAGAAAATAGAACATGCATTCTATTTGAAAATATTTATCCTAAAAAAACACCATGGGTATGTATAAAGATTTAACTATTACAATGTTCCCTGAAGCACTACTTAAAATAGTGGCAAGCTCGGAACTCTTCAAATTCCAGCAATAGATGAGTTAAACAGATTCTAGCTTATGGTTCATTATAGAAAGTCATCAGTCATACAAAATGTTGGTATAGAATGACAGTTGCTAACTAGGGGTAGAGGTCAGGCTCACCCGCAAAATCTTAAAAATACAGGTGCCTCATGCCCAGAAATTCTGAATTACGCTTTCAGTGGAGATTGACCACTCCTAAAGTATATTTAATAACACAGAAAAGTCAAAAACCTTTTTAGGAAAACAAAATAATCATTCATATTAAAAAGAAAAAGCCAACAACATAGCCTTCCTTTTCCTGACTGTGGCAGATGAGATTTCCTCAATGGCCTGACTAAAGGAAATTTAAAAGAGAAAGAAAATATTAACAAAGATAAATTTGCATATGCCTGAATAAAGACTAGATGGTTACATTTTCATGTTATTTGTGGTTACCTCAAGATGTGGTTATCTGAAGACTGTTTTTACCTTTGTGATTTTCTTCTACCAAATTGCTACAATTAACATATGACTTATTTTTTAAATTTTATTTTTATTATTGTTGTACTGGGAGTACATTGTGACATTTACATAAGTCTTTACAATATACTTAAATTTACCCCCTCCATCATTCTCCTTTATTCCCCAACCCCCTTCTTAGAATAGCTTCAACAGATCTTGTTTTCCATTTTTATACACCATATTCACCCTCTTTTGCCCTTTTTATATATCCTACCCCCCACACACTGGCACAACCCCCAGCACATGAGCAATAAAAAATTTTTAATACCCCACTTATAAGTCACAAACTCATTTAGAAAGGAAATGTGTGAGAATCAATTAAGAGGAGTTCAAGAGTTGTAAATAGTGTTTTATCTCTTTCTAAAGAAGCCTTTTACTTAGCATTTATAAACTCTCTCTTTATATTATATCTAACTATCCCAGGCTTATATATGTGATTATAAAAAGATATATATATATTTATATATTTATATATATATATATGTGATATATAAAAAGATGATTCAGTTCAAGAAAATAAACACTGCCTAAAAGGTAACCTTTGTGCACTGTAGCAGTCCTAACCTTTAGATAGACCAGACAAGGCAATCTGACCCAGGCTATGAAAGTGCAGGAAGATCAAACAAGGGAAAACAATTTACCTCTCCATTTCCTACTGGGGGGCCCACCATGGCTGCTGCCTCCTCAGGTAGATGGATACCCGATGACTCACTGGTACTCAGTTTCCCTAGAGATGCTGCCTTCAGCAGCTCATCCATTTTCTTCCTAGTATCCTCCTTTGATACAGCCAGCTCCTTCTTTAGGACCTCTGTACCATGCCAGTGCCACCATTCCACAAAGCAGTGTCGGAGAACTTGTTTCCGGTTATACTCGGTGGCCAGATGTTGTTTCCTAAGTGATAAGGCACTTCCATTAAAATAAAAGTCCCATAAACAGTGTCTTAATAATGTAAATGAAACACAAGACCAAAGGAGTCCATCTTAACTCCAGCATACTTGTTATATTAGGCTAAATGGAATCACTTTATACATTCCCCAGTGCAAAGGGTCTCCTCATAAGTACCTCAAGACATTACTTTCAAGAAGTGACTGTTTTGTTCTATCCTGTCACAAGACATATGAAAGCTTTTGACTATCATGCCATAAAATAGTTTCTGGAGATTTTGGAGGGGAAGGAGCAAAAAAGAATAGGTATCTAAATAACTATTTTAGAAAGAAAAATGCATGATGGAAAGAAAGATTCAGATAGGGGTGGACATCTAAGAAAGGCAGTTTAGGAGAAAAGGCAAGGAACAAAATTAAATCACTTAACAAATGAAGTCAATATTTAACACTTATAAAAGTCCAAGTCGAACTCTGAGGGTAGACTTTATAAAAGAAAGCCTTGGTCAGGGAAAGGATCACCAAAGAGAAGGACTCTTTTACCAAACCCCTGAACTGAATAAATGACTGTCTTGTGAACACAACTACTTGCTAAACACCAGACATGTGAAAGGCAAAGGCCAGGCACTTGATTTCATGGAACGCATTCATCATTGACCTCCTCCTAAGGAAAACTCCTTTGGATCCTGGAAAGTTTATAAATCTTAGGAGACAGTGCCTTTCCTTCATTAGGAGACACGGTGGTGGGAGAGCCAGTGGAGAATTTAAGCATAGAGGTCTCTGAGATCTATCAGAGATAGATCTGAGATCTATTGATGGATAGTTATTATCTCAGTGAGCTTGGAACTTATTATGTCTATCAAAATCAATCTGGAGGTTTGAAAATCTAACATTATTTTGATGCCTACTTGATTTTACCTTGTAAAAGTGACTGGTATAAGTTCGCCACAACACTATTCATAACCATTTCTGTTAAACATATATAATGCTTAACTTTTCCTCATGCATTCTTTGGGATCATGTCAAGAAAATTATAAACTTGGGGCTGGCCAAGTGACTTATGTGGTAGAGTGCATGCCTAGCAAGTGGGAATATCTGAGTCCAAACTCCAGTACCAAAAAAAAAAAAACAAAAAACAAAACCATAAAGTTCATAGGTCAGTGAATCAGAACATTTCTTCAGTTCTATAAGGCTTACGTGACTTTTAACCTCTTTTGACTGCCAACTATGACTCAATATACAAGTTTATGTGTGTATGAACCAAAAGCATACATAACTGAAATAAAAGTTTCACCAAGTAGTTGGCACCCTTATTACCAGAGAGATACTCTAATATTTCTGTTCTAATATAGTCTATATTTCCTTAAGAAATGGGCAACTCTGCTGCTGTGGTTTGAATGCACTCTCCAAAACTAATGTTGAAATTTAATCCCTATTGTTAACAATCTAAAGAAGTGGGCCTTTAAAAGGTAATTAGTGGCTGGGGTGTAGCTCAGTGTTAAGAGTACTTACCTAGAATGAAAAAAAAAAGGTAATTAGGCCATGAGGGCTCTCATGAATAGATAATTAATACTGTTATCTCAGGACTGGATTTCCAATAAAAAGAATGAGTTTGGTCTAATTTCCCATCTGCCTTATGTGTGCTTATTTGCCCTTCTGCCATGGTATGACAGCACAATGCCCCTTGTCAGATGCAGTACCACACTCTCGAACCTCCCAGCCTCCAGAAACATGACCTAAATAAACTTCTATTGTTTATAAGTTATCTAGTCCATGGTATTCCATTATAGCAGCAGAAAACAGATTAAGACATCTGCCAACAGCGCATTTCATTACATTTAATTGATCTTTATAATGCATTGAACTCAATAATTACTTGATGGGTTTTGTAATGAAGGTATACTCTAAGTGCTAATAAGTGTTTGTTTATATATAACATTTTATTTTAGTGGAAATAAATGAGTATATGAACTTGAGTAACCTTGAAATAAAAAATTGGGAAGAAATAAAAAGAGTAAATTAGGTAGCAGTGCAGGTAAGAACAAAGCTCTAAAAATATCACTGTATAAATAAGGAAAAAAACAAAAACCCTGTAATACTTCTCAAGTGAGTAAAAATCACAGTTTCCACAGGACAGAAGATGTATGTTGCTCTGTCCAATTAATGTGAAATTCCATTTACATCAATCAGCTCAGGAAGGATGAGTGTGAAATTTACCTGATGTGTTTACTTCATGTTTTTACAGCATGAACAGTCAAAAGTAGCACTGGGGTTTTGACTGTCAGAGAGATTATTTGGATACTATAAAAAGGCAAAGAAAAAAACATTTTTATAATTACAAGAAGACTGAAAAAGTACCAAAATTATTTTAAAAATCATACTCACTAGAATGCTTAGAGCCCACTCCATACTGGTCATATAGAAGGTTTGGAAATGTAGTCAAGATAACTGTATTTGTGGCCGAGGTGGGAAGGCAGAAGAAAGAAGAAAGCAGTTGGAGACCAGGAGTCAAGCCTGGCTCCATTCCTGCTTCCTTGCAGTTTATTTCAGTGGAGGAGTGACAATGTCCCACTTAAGCCAATTTCTACACTTTTAAAAAGATGACCTCAAAACACAAATATTTATGAAAGGAAAAAAATCACCTCAGTCAGATATAATTTACTTAGATAAATTCACCTAAAGAAATAGCTTTAGACACAGTTCTCAGATAAACCTAAAATAAAGGGCAGAGTTCCCTTATGGAAAACAGCCTGCCACAATATGTTTGCAAGCTAAAATCAGAACATTTCTAGCAAGAGTATATAAATTGATGATCACAATTATGTAACTACATGCACAGAATGGCTGTCTCTGCAGACCTAAGAGCATAAAATACAAAAGATTTACATGGAATTTAAGTATGAACTGAGCCGCCCAGGATCAACTCCTCAAAGGCTGTTTTAGTGAGGGATGCATAACCTAGAACTGAGAAGTCAGAAGCACACCAATCAGATCTGAGACATGCAGCAAGTGGTGTTGAGAAGTCCTACACTTCCTATCGTACAAGGTCTTTTTGTTTTTTTGAGAATCTAATTAAATTTTAAAAATCTGAAACTATAGAACAAAATTCACATGTAAGGTAATAACTCTATCTTACAATGAGACTACTGAACATCTAAAAAGTGTCTTGAATTTTTAAAAAAGGGAATGGGAAATGAGAAATAACCACATACCAACCAGTGATCTAACAGAGTGCTGATCTGATGCAAAACATAAAAACAGCAGTGACAGAAACAGCTGCATTTGGGATAAGCAGGTTCAGCAGGAATAGGAATGAGTAAGCTAATGCATTCAATAATGCACTAGGTAGCCCCAAGGGAAAAAGTGGAAGATAAGACAATTTTGTCTTAGAGTTTTTAAAGCAAGCCGGGAAACCCAAGTCTGGTCCTCCTGCCTGTCTGATAGATCTGTCAGGAGCTTTGTCAGCTGCAGATGCCATGCGGCTTCTGGCCACTCACCTGGGTACCCAGGTGAGCACAGAGGGAATAGAGCACAATTGAACATGACTAACAGAGGCACTCTACAATTGATTGAACCAATAAGGCTGAAATCAGGAGTGCTGGAAATGAATATCTGACAATAGAGGATTACAGAACCAAAAAGTAAGCGATTCAAGGGACAAAGGGAAGAGATAAAAGCATGTTCAGGAAGGCCCACAGCCCTGGTGCAAGAAAAGGCAGGGTTGAAGATACTGTGGAGGCTCATACAGGGAGGAGCAGAGGTGCTTCCTGGGAAAGAACTGGGAAACCAGGCCAGCAGGGCTCAAGAGGGGCTGACAGAGGATGCTGAAAGCAAACCTTGCTTCTTCACAGATTTGTCTAGGTCTGGCTGTAAATTCAGGGAGGAAGGGAAAGAGGAGGAATAAAAGATCTGGAACCAACTTGCAAAAGTGAACATGCTAAGGAAACTGATAATACAGTTAAAATGTCAATACCAGTATGTCAAAGAAGTGAGTACTAGAATTTTGTTGTAGATCAAAGTAAATTAATCCTAAGGGTTTGAAAATGTTTGTTAATTTTGAAACTGTGCTATGAGTCAGGTGTGGTGGGACACATGTGTAATCCCAGCTATTGGGAGGTAGAGATAGGAGGATTAAGGTTTAAGCCCAGTCTGGGCTAAAGTGCTAGACCCTATCTGAAAAATAAATTAAAGGCCAAGGATGGGGGCATGGCTCAAGTCGTAGAACCCTTGCCTAGCAAAAGTGAGGCTTTCAGTACAATTTCTAGTACTGACCAAAAAAAAAAAGGAAATTATATTATGATACCATATTGAAATTTTGTAGCACCATTAGTTACAATAACTACATTTAAAAGAAAAGAGATGGATAAAAATAGAATGACCACAATTCTTGTTAGGGAAAGCAAGATGCACTTTTAGAAGAAATAAGAAGATAAATCTTTGGAGTGGAGGTGAGACTCTGAGCACAGGCTCAACAAGAAAAGATGGTTGCTAAATTACGAATAAAAAGAAGAGAGGGATTTGTTTTTGCTTCAGAAAGAAAGTAGAAGAACAGAAAAAAGCCTGTAGAAGGGTCCAGTGAGGGGACACCTCAGAGGATAAAACCAATGGCACAGGAGCTGGAGGATGAGGACTCAGTTAACACATGAGTAACAGACGTAACAAATGATTTCAACAACATGGGCTGCAGGATCACCTGTGTTTTGTCTATCCAGTAAGAGCTAAGTTTCTACAATGAGCAACCTATTATAATAAATGCTCTCCTATCCCTTTGTATACTGCAAAGAATGCTTTGAAAACCTTATCAAGTTAAGTTGCAGAAGAAGAAGCAACTGTGCTCTTCATTCACTCACTGGCTAACTTATTATTCAACAGATATATATTTGGTGACTATTGAGGAAAAACCCTAATGAGCACAATGAAGAGGATGCTGGTTTTGCTGACACCTCAATACCACAGCTCTACTTGAACTTTTTTCTCCACTTTTAATATTTCAAATGTCTTTGAACAAAATTACCCAAATTAATTTCCTAAAACAATTTTTAGATCAGTGCACAACACACAAAGAGCCAGGGAGAAGAAAGCAGCACAAAGGAAAGTCTGTGTGGAATAGCTCCTTTCTCCCCATGTGTTCCTTGGATGACCTGTCATTTGGTAATCACCACTCTTAGTTTTCATCTGTTACAACCTAAAGTAAATGTCAATATAGTTGAAAAACATGAGTGTTGTAGGTAGCAGGAGTAGTGTGGTATAGGAAAAAGCATCTGACTCAGAAAGACAAGGCTCTAGTCCTGGATGAGCCATTCTCAGCTTTGTGACTGGAAGAGTCACTTACTCTCTCTGAGTCTCCCTTTTATCATCTGTTAAGTCAGGGCCTGTATCAGACAATTCATGAGATGTTTTCCTACTCTAGAATCTTTTTTGTTCTAAAGCTTTGTAGTGAAAAAAAAGTTAAATATTTTATAAGTTAAATATTTTCTAACTCTGGCAGCTAAAATTTAATACCCATTCTGAACATTTAAAAATAGACACGTGAAAATAATTCACAGATATGAGATGAAAAGTTCTGAGATCTTTTAAAAAAACTGGTACATCATTCTATTATGAAATCCCCATTTAGTGCTTTTATGTTTAAACTGTTTAATTGGAATGTAATCCTAAATTCTCCAGATTTTTCTTCTATAAGTCTCTTCTAGTATGTAAATCTCACAGGTCACTTTTAATTTTAATATGTCCTTACTCACATTGCTTCTACTTTATAACACCTCCAGTTTACCTTCTTTTTTACAACAAATCCTCCTGTCATTCAGTTTTCAGTAAGTTATCATTCCAATTCCTTATATCAATGACTAGGTTCTGAGTTTCTGGAAACAAAAGGGAAGTTGACTTGCTTTAAAACTTCAAAAATTCATCTTCATTACCAAAGAAAACCTAAACTCCTTGTCCTAGCATTTAAAGCCTTTCAGAAGTTGATGGATGTGACCACCACATGCTTGATGGTCTCCAGTCAATCCAGCTGGCTACACTTCATGCCATTGTCCCCATTTCCCCATCTCAACCTAGAAACATCTTGTTTACCAGGTGGAGGCCAGATCAAGACCCATCTTCTTGATGAACCCTTCTCTACATTCTTAAGCAGCCTCCTCGGCCACTGCACACTTCCTTTCACTATTTTCTCAGCAGCCAAAAGGAATGTACCTCTTGGTTTACAACACTACTTAGTACCACTTGTACTGTCTCTAGATCCTGTTTCCCCCTTACAACTGTGAGTTCTTTGAGGACAAGGAGCCATATGCCAGTCTCCTGTGATAACTCCCAGGGTCTGATGCTGTCATGGGGCTGCACAGCTTCAGGGGGTGCCATGCCCTTCTACATAACAACTCTTCCACATACCATTCACTCATTTTTCCATCCTGAATGACTAACAGAGTTGCCAGTAGAGAAGTGGTTACACATAAGACCATGGATCACACCCCACATACCAATAAACAAATGGCTTCTTCTACATCCGTGATATTGATTCTAGAATGCAAAGCTGATGGGCCAGGGATTGCAGTGCAGCCCAGTGGTAGACTGTGTATTTAGTATGTGCAAGCCTTGGGTTCAATACATAGATAGCATCACCAAAAAACAAAACAAAACAAAAGAAAAAAACGGAATGCAAAGTTGAACTTGGAAGTGAAAAGAGAAAACAATTTTTAAATGATGGAAGAAAGAAAGCTTCATTTGAAGACAAATTCTGTGTCTTACACTTGTGCTATGTCAAGAGGGATTTGATATAAAAGTGTCAAAAACCTCTAAATAAGGTGTGGAACAGAAGACAGCAGAGTGGGAGGAATCATTCTTGGCAGGTCGGCCCTCCCAGATGGATGTTCCCTGTGTCCTTAACATTCTATGAGCAGACAGTGATTTCTATCAATGAGAAATACTGGCATGGAAAGCAAACTCTCTCTTTTGAATTGTAAGATGGTCCAAGGTGCAATGCTGGTATATTGGCATTAGGAAAGCTTAACACCTGTTTCTATTAAAGAAAGAAAGTTGGGTACATGAATATAATTTAATAAAATATTTTGTTTGCTCATAATTTTTAGCTAAATTTTTCTAGTTGAGATGTAACTGAAAGACAGTGATTACCACATTTTATAAGCAGATAAGATGATTCTAGTGCACAGCATTTTTAGTTTATTTCTGGGTTTGTCAGGAGGAAGATGCCCTAGATAAACACTCTAGAAGGATTTTCATGGTATAAATTTTCTGGTACCTGTTTTCTTCTCTAAGATTCTTTTCCAAGGCTTGCTTTTCCTGCTCTAACTTCTGTGATCTTGTGTAGTCTCTCCAGGCTCGTAGGACCTTCAGTTGAAGCTTCCAGTCCGACAGGGTCCCAGCTTTCCCCAGCTTAATCCTATGATCAAAAATCAGCTTGTGCCATGCAGAGAAATACCGTTTTTGACACTGTAGTGGAAACATTTCAAAAATCATTAATCAGTACTATATTTCTACTATGTAACATTGAGAGCCTTCTCCTCAGATTTTCCTCTTTCATTTTTTTCTAACCAATCTAGAAACTGTAGTCTTGATGAAAGAGAATAAAAGCACAATTCTTTCATGCTTATAGTGATGAGAAATAGTCAAGTAATGCAACTGAGGCATTCTCAGCCTCACAACTTAAACTAAAATTCTTAACTCCTATAGGAAGCTGGAGTAACAAGTCATATCTCAGACATGAACTAAAGGGCTTGCTTGAGAGGCTTGAAAGACCTTTCTCTGGGTTTCAATCCTAATTTGTCCCAAGCAAATTTAACTTTCTTTGTTCTTAACTCCATTTATTTTGTTCTGGGCTGATAGTATTGATCATTGCAGAGCTTAATATATTGACTATCAATTTGTAAAGAAGAATAAAAGCAACAAATATGTAGAATAATTATTTCTGCATAGATTAATTTTCTTAATAATTATTTCAGCATAGATTAATTTTCTTTAATCAGTTTTTAGCCAAATGTATCCATAATATCTTGTCTCTGGTATTTTTAAAGAGTTCTTTTTCAATAAGTCTTATTATTTTAAATTTTAAAATAAAATTGCATGCTTACCTTCAATGTTGTATTTTATAATTAATAGATTTAAAATTATTTACTTCTTCCATTGACTCTTCTCTGTACATCATATTTTCACTTGAGAAAATATTTTTTTTCCTTTATTGTTGTGCTGGGTGGGGGTACATTATGGCATTATGGCATTTACAAAGATTCTTACAATGTATCAAATATATCATACTTGAATTCACCTGTTCACTGCTCTACTTTACCGCCCCCCCCAATAATTCCTGGAATAGTTTCAACAAGTATCATTTTCCATTTACATATAACACATTTTTTGCACCATATTCACCCTCTTACCTGCTTTTCCTGCCACCTTCCCCCTGGAGCCAATCCCACTCTCCCAATCCCCTTCTCTTGGCAGGACCTGTTCCACCCTCCTGTTCTCCAATTTATGTAGAGGAAAAAGGGAAAAGATAAAAAGAAAACAATGATATTTTTGCTGTTTGAGATACAGGTAGCTACTCGGAGTTTCCTTGTGATAGTTCCATGTATATATGTATTGTAACCCCAACTGATTTTTCTCCTCTAATTTTCTTCATTCTACATTAGTCCCTTTCTTATGGTGGTTTCAGTGGGTTTAAGATTTCTATATTCATTCTTGTATAGAGAGTATATCAGATATTCATCTTAGTTTCCTTCTTTTACCCTACCCCTCCTATGTGTGATTGAAAAAATCCTTACATTAATTAAGATATCTGTTAAGCTTAAGCAAAACTCAGATAAATGAATGCTAGTCTCAGTCTGATTTTTTTTTTATCTTATTGGCATACAACTATTTCAGAATAAATATTCTTATGGATACTGTAGTTCTGCTTCTACTTACATTTTTTAATTAGGAATCATCAAATCTCAAAAAAAAAAAAAAAAGAGAATGATCTGCTTCCAACATGACCTGCCCTACCCAGCTGTCTTGGAGCTTAAAATGCCAACCATTTAATTAGTTCCTATTACTAACAGCACTGATGTCCTATACAACTGAACATGGGAAATAACAGGAGGATTGATTCAGGCCTCTTGTCCCTGAGAACAAGGCAGCCCAAAACAATAATTTTAGCTGGGCTACCAGTAACCACATCAGGGCTTTTCTGAGGAGGGCTAGAGAGACAAGACATTTAGGGTGCCTGTAACTGTCTACCATATGCAGCTGACAGCAAATGAGACGAGGTCTTTGAACCCTAAGGGTGTCCCCAGAGTAGTACTTTACTATGGTCCTAGTCTAAGAAAAATCACTGCAACTTAGTCCTTGACAACGTCTTCTATCTCCACAGCAAACTTTGTATTCCTTCTAGATCAATCTACTTTGACCTCTTGACTATAACACCAACCATACTACTTCATACTTTTCTGTATTCACACTAATTTGTCTTTATTTTCTCTCCCTGCCCCCCAGTACTTCAGGAGTCAGTTCTTTCAAGAATCCCTCCTATTACCAACCCTCACTATTCCCAAAGCAATATGTTTCTTTCAATGAAAACATTTATTACACCATATTATAATAACAGGTTTGCTAATTCCCACTAGACTATAAACCTCCTGAGGGAAGCGAATAGGACCCATATATAGGAATGGCAAATCTGAGAGTGATTCTGAGTGTTACTTATAGAAGTAACCTTACTGCAAGTGACTTTATGGGAATGGTGGGCTTCAAAGGTTTTAGCAGGGTCAGCCCTATTTACTGCTTCCTTATGTGTAAAAATACTTAACTGTCATTGTTTCAACTTATACTAAGCACCCACCACTATGTTTGAATTTGGGAACTCTAACCAAGATTGTGTAAGATATAACATCTACTTTTGAGAAGTTATAGGGAGAGACGATATAGAAATAAGACAATTAAGATAAAGAAGCATATTCTAGAATTTTTAGAAATATACTATTTGGCCAAAATTATTTTCTACATGGGATATCAGTTATATTCCTATTTAGAAAAACTACATGGTGTTATAATTTCTCATTGGGAGAGACCATGGCAGATTTAAAAAGTCTTTGTTCCATTTCCACTACTTCAAATGAGGGTACATTTTCCATAACTTTACTTTAGATTCCTTGAAAGAAAGGAAGGAAGAAAGAAAGGAAGGAAGGAAAGAAGAGGAATGGAAGAAAGGGGGGAGAGAAGAAGGATGGAGGAAAGGGGGAGGGAGGAAGGAAAGGACGAAAGGAGGGAAATTTGCTAAATACAGGCTATGCCTTTGGTCATAACAAGAAGACACACAGCTACCAGGTTGAGGGAATATGCTTTTTTGTACTATTATTTATCTATCTCACTAACTACAGCATTTAAAAATGATGTTAAATGTGTGCCATTGTCAAAAGAAAGTAAAGAGTTAGTGTAGATGGGCGTGTTGGCACATACGTGCAAACCCAGCTACTTGGAAGGTGGAAGCAGGAAGATGAAGGCCATCTGGGCAAAGTTAACAAGACCCTATCTCAAAAAACAAAATATAAAATAAAAGGGCCGTGGGCATGGCTTAACTGAGCTTGTGTGAGACCCAGGGTTCAATACCCAGTACTGCAAAACAACAACAACAAAAACCCAAACAAAATAAAATTTTTTAAAAACCCAACTTCAATTGAGACTTTGAGAGCAAAATGATTGGATTAAAGGTTTAGTTTCACTACAGAGAAGTTAACAGCAGCAAAGTGACAGACTCACAGAGCAACTGCTTTCTTGAGATTGACTGGTTATTGGGTTTTTTCTGCCTGTTCAAAAAATCAGTCTCATTTTAAAATTTAAATTAAAAAAGTATGAATTAAGGGTAGCTACTTAGTTATTTTTGATTTGTAACAAACCTTACAGAAATCCCATAAATGTGCTTGGAAGAAAATACTGAGGAAAGGAATATATTTATTCTCAGTCCTTCTCCTACGTTTTTATTTAGAAGGGACAAGAAGTGACATATTTCCACAGACTCAACCAATTTATTCTTTCTCTTCCTCCCTTCCCCTCGATTCTCCCAGAACTGCTTCTCCTGACCAGTTCTACACTCTAGAACTAGAATAGTGCTCTATCAGTTTGCTCTTTGAAACAAGACTGTTATTTAAAAGCGTAACTGGGTTGGAAGAGGAATGTATTCTGAGTAAGCCAGGAGAACTAAAGTTTTAATTAGCCAGGTAATGATTCTGACCTCTTCCCATTTCTTTCCCACTTCATTTGTTTCTACACCAGGTTTTTAGTTCTAACAGGTTTCAAATATAGTCACGAATTCTTTTACTAACTTCTACCATCTCTTTATCATAGTTATAGTAATAATTAAAGCTTGATACAGGTAAGTGAAATACAGAAAATCACTGTGGGGATAAAGTATTCCTAAGTACATATTAATAATAATTTCCTAAATAAAGAATTACAACATTTAAGTTTTAAAGTGAAATGCTTTCCTCCCCTAAAAACCTTCCACAAGACATCATTTGGTTTTTAAGAATTCCACTCAAGAGAAGAAATGACAGCTCACCCTGCTAAATTTATTACCTGCACTGGAGTTGCCCTCATTCTATTGGCAAGAAAAGCTCTTCCCTGAAATGTAATCACACTGCTGTCACTGCCAATGATTGACGTTAGGTGGAACAGCAATTTGCTATCTAATCTTCATTGTAATTCTAACCCTGTCACTAGAGATGCCTGTTCTGATTAATGAAGTGGGTAACTCATCAAAATTCCTCAGTGATTTCCCTTTGTCAGAAAGCTCAGTGATAATTGCATCAAAATTCTCTGTCATGAAAAAATAAACAATGAACTGTAAAGAGGACAAAAATGTCAACAAGTTTACAATTTATTTTTGCTGAATGGAACTAACTGTGGTACAACTAGTAGTCCAGGGGAGATGGCCAAGGTTCAAATGTCAGGAAAAAAAGTACTGCCCCCCAATCCCCAAGTGACTCCTGTTGCTCCCATTCCAAAAGGAACAGACATCCATTGTTTACAAAAGGAAGTAATCTCTGGAAACTACACAAAAGACCCTAGAGATCCTACAAAGAGTCTGGGGCTTAGGGAGAAAAGGATCTTTACCCTCCAGTGGGAAGGGTCAGCACTGAATTTTGTGATGGAAAAGTAGTGCTCTATGACCTACCCAACCCCTGGTTTTCATCATTGTGCTCCCATCCCAAAAAGAAGAAATCATGGCATCATGGCACCCCTCCAGCCTCAAATATATATATATATGTATATATATCCCCCTAAACTGATTACATTAGCAGAAATACACTCAGTTCCCAGAACACAATGATAAGACCAGAACTTGTCGTTAGGTTCCAGGGAAAAATGAGAGGATTAAACTTCTGTATTTAAAATTTTTTTCCTTCTGAAAACAAACAAACAAATTCATGCTACATTTTAGGTCACAACTGAAATTTGCTGCTGTGGTCATTGGTTGTGTTTCAAATTGCCTTCCATGAATGATATATTTACAAATATAGGTATTTTTAGAGATAAAAACTATTTGATATAATTTATATAATTTCCCTAATTTTATATACAGGTATACACCTGTACCTGCTATCCAAAAAATGTGAAAGGGTTTTCAGTGCTGCTATTAAATAATGGTTCGCATACTCAATTCCATCTTTGCATAAGTATCTCCACAATACACTGAATATAGGTGACAAAAAATAAAATTATTCTCTTTTTATTTATTTTTGATGGGGTTGGGGTTTGAAGTCAAGACTTCACACTTGCAAAGCAGGCTTGAGCCACATGTCCTGTCCATTTTGCTCAGTTTATTTTGGAGATGGGGTCTTGCAAACTTTTTGCCTGGGCTGGCCTTGAACCACAATCCTCCCTATCTCAGCCTCCCAAGTAGCCAGGATTATAGGTGTGAGCCATTGGCACCACATTTCCTTCTTTGAAACTTTATTTAAATCCCTTATTACAGAAATTTAACAAATTCAAAAGTAGAACAAAAAGAATAAGCCTTTACTCAACTTCAAAATGGATCAACATTTTGCCAATCGTGTTCCGTCTGTCTCTTGGCATATTTTTTTTCTGGCATATTTAAAAATAAATCCCAGACATTATATCATTTTACCCATAAATGTGTCAATATGTACCAGAACCACAGGATGTTTTGTAAATTCTTTTTAATTCTACTAAGACATTTCAATCAATTGTCGGAGACAAGGCTCCCTTTGTGAGCCATTCTGTCTTGACCTTGCCCTGGAACATTTTGCGGTTGTTTGTCCCAACTTCTCCACCTCCAGCACAAGATGGCGCCGTCCCTGCTTCTCTTCCGGGAGTTTACCTTGCCACCGGCGCAAACGTGCACCCTATCAGAAGTCCTATAGCAGAACCAGCCAACCAGCCTGCACCTCATCGTACCCCTCACTCCCTCAGCACATAAATACCCCTGTGTGAACAATAAAATTTTGCAGCTTGATCAGAACTCCTGTCTTGCTGTCTCCTTCGTGTCTCTTGTCCCTTCATTCTTCCCCTTCTAGGTTCGCTACCCACGCTGATGTGTCCTGCAGGACGGGACATCTGGCGCCCAACGTGGCTGTAGCTATTCCTTTGATTGCGGGGAGAACACCGTCCTCCGGGAAGGCTTGGGCCCAAGCAGAGTTCGCAATCGCCTCGGCAAACGCAACCGAGAGACAGATCCAGGAGGAGAGTGAGGACGGCGAACGGTGAGTGACCCACCCTGGGACAAGCAGTGTCGTCACATGATTTGTTTCTTTCAGGCCTCAAGGAGGCCCTCAAGACACGAGGGGCACGTGTTAAGAAAAAAGACTTGAGGTCATTCTTTTGTTACATAGGAGATTTATGTCCTTGGTTTCCTCTCGAAGGAACCATTGATGGTAAAAGATGGCTCCGGGTCGGAGACTGTTTAAAAGACTATTATGAATCTTTTGGCCCTGAAAAGGTCCCTGTGACCGCCTTTTCTTATTGGAACTTGATTAATGACATTCTCAAAAGTGCACCCTTTGATAATGGTACTTTAAAACTTGTTAAAATTGGGCAAAATGCTATGCAGACGGCTTCCCGCCCTCCTACAGGGGTTCTGACGGTGGAGGACCCACGGATGCTGTCAAACATCTTCAAATAATCAAGCTTTTAAAACCCCAAATCCCTGAACTCACATATCACCCCTTAATGTTGCCTAAATCTCAGATTCCAGATTTAGATCCCAATACATTAGATATTTTGGGAAGTACCTTCTCCTTGCTTAACACTTCCAACCCTACCCTTGCTAAGGATTGCTGGCTTTGCATGACCACAGGAGCAATAATGCCCATGGCAATACCTGTTAACTCCACCGTAAATAATCAGGATACCTGCCAATCTGGACTTCCCTTTAAAGTACAGCCTATGGATGCACCTACAGTATGCCTTCAAGGCAGGATGCAAAATAATTCTTATGATATTGACGTTGGGGTTAGTTCTTTTGGAAATTGCTCATCAGTTCTAAATTATTCCTCACCCACCCCAGCTCTTTGTCCCCCCAACGGTACAGTTTTTTTGTGTGGAGGAAACTCAGCCTTCCCCAGGCTTCCAGCAAATTGGACTGGTGGCTGTGTTGTTGCCTTATTACTCCCAGATATTACTGTTGTCTCAGGAGATGAACCTCTGCCCATTCCTAGCTTAGACACCTTAATTAAAAGACATAAACGGGCAATACAAGCCTTACCGCTCCTTGCCAGCCTTGGAATAACAGCAGCTATAGGCACAGGTACAGCTGGCTTAGGCACGGCTATACACTCTTACCGTCGCCTATCTCAACAACTTATAGATGATGTACAAACTCTATCTGGAACCATTAAGGATTTACAGGACCAAATAGACTCCCTGGCAGAAGTGGTCCTTCAGAACAGGCGAGGCTTAGATCTGCTAACAGCCAACCAGGGAGGTATCTGCTTGGCCTTAGGGGAAAGCTGCTGCTTTTATGCCAATAAATCAGGCATAGTACGCACCAAAATTAAACAGCTTCAAGAAGATTTAGAAAAGAGACGAAGGGAGCTATTTGAAAACCCCCTCTGGACTGGGCTTAATGGAATTCTACCCTACCTTCTTCCACTATTAGGCCCCTTGCTAGGTCTACTTTTAATTGTGATCATAAGGCCCTGCATTATAAACAGGCTGATACAATTCATTAAAGAACAAATTAACACCTTAGCCTCTAAGCCTATACAGGTCCATTATCATCGCCTGGATATGGAAGACCGTGCTCCTGAGACCTTCCTTTCAATAGAAACTCGCTAAATGCTCCATCTGGGTTTCCAAATTTTCTCTCTGCCACCCCCTCTTCTTATATAACATTCTTGACCACTCATCGCCCATTGGGCCCTCCTCCACTGGGCCCCTCTGCTTGGGGGAGGCAGCACCCAGGGAGAGTGATCATAAAGGCTTTTCTAAACGAGGGTGCAGGTAAGACTGCAGGAGGGTGGATCCTAGGATCCCCAGACCCAAGACCTCTGTATGACATGCCCTGGTGCATGGCGGTTGGCATGCTCCTAAAAAATCCGCCTCCTCAAAAAACATGCCGAGGAGATTCTCTTGAGAACTTAGCAAGGACGCTTGCTTACAAAGCAAAAATGATCTCCACCCTGAGGAACTGGGCCTCTGTCATCCCCTCTCAATAAGCCGACATATTCTGGTCATGTTTGTATAAGAATAAGGGGGAAATGTCGGAGACAAGGCTCCCTTTGTGAGCCATTCTGTCTTGACCTTGCCCTGGAACATTTTGCGGTTGTTTGTCCCAACTTCTCCACCTCCAGCACAAGATGGCGCCGTCCCTGCTTCTCTTCCGGGAGTTTACCTTGCCGCCGGCACGAACGTGCACCCTATCAGAAGTCCTATAGCAGAACCAGCCAACCAGCCTGCACCTCGTCGTACCCCTCACTCCCTCAGCACATAAATACCCCTGTGTGAACAATAAAATTTTGCAGCTTGATCAGAACTCCTGTCTTGCTGTCTCCTTCGTGTCTCTTGTCCCTTCATTCTTCCCCTTCTAGGTTCGCTACCCACGCTGATGTGTCCTGCAGGACGGGACAATCAATAATACTGCTATACTTATTTGTTATTCTGTTTAAGAAGTAGAAAAATTTTAGCAAGCAACTGCTTAGTACCACCATATAGTAAGATCTAACGAACAGAAGCCTCTGGGCTCCTTTAAAGAAGAATGACCTTAATACAGCTTATTACTTCTATTAGGATAGGGTTCCTTTCCCAACACAGCCTGGACCAGTTCTGAGGATACCATCATGTCTTTAGGGAAGGCAGACTTGCCAGTCTCTAATGTCTTTTCTTTCTCTTAGAGACTTTCTTCTATCACTCCACAATCCCTACTCCCAGTCCATCTCCCCACCCCACCACACACACACACACACACACACACACACACACACACACTATCAAACTATGCCAAGAACACAGCTTACCTCAATATTTATCAGACAGATGCTTGCTCACCTCTAGGGTAGTCTGACAGTAAGACAATGAGGTAATGTCATTTGCTCTCACCTACTCAAGGTTCTCATAAATATTCACCTAAAATTGTCTAGTATTTAGGGCAAAAGATATTCTACTCTGTAAAATTTTAGAGAATGGGCTTTCTTTGTGCCAAAAGCTCTTTTCTTACTTTTTAAAAGCAAAATTTCATCTGTACTTTTTTTAAAAGACAAAAAAAAATCACATATTTAAGAATAGGCCATGGCAGAGTATTTGTCTAGTATGCATGAGGCCTTGGGTTTAATTTCCAGCAGGTTAAAAAATTGCTGAAGAATAGAACCTCTGATCAAGAAAAGGTTTACAGCACTTTAAAAGGCAAAACACTGCCCAACATTCTGGTAAATTGGTCCTCACTGTTCCTCTGCAAGAATGGGAAATTTGAGTTACTCATAGGGTGAGTGAGGAAAGACTAAAGTAAACAAACAGCCTCCTTGTCAAAACTGATAAATTGGGTTGCGGTGGGTACAGTACTTGCTTAGCAAGTATGAGGCCCTGGGTTTGATCTCTAGCAATACACACACACTAATAAATAAAATAAACAAAAGCTATTTTAAAAAACTGATAAATGGGACTGGGGGCATAGCTCAAATGGTAAAGCACTTGCCTAGCAAATATTCTTTTATTTAAAAGATAAATTTTAGTTAGAAAATTCTTATAAAGGTGGCTACATAAAAGTAATATTTAACAATGCTTCAAACACTTCCAAAAATGTATGTCACACACTGCCCTTGGCAATAAACCCAGAGGGTAGAGTTTCATGAACCTCCATATTCTTCATATGTCTGCTGGCATCTCTCTTCCTCTAAAGCTTTATTTGCATAAATCCTTATTTGAAGGCTTTTCTTTCATTTCCCTCCCCAAATTTATGACACTGTTGAGGGGATGGCTGCTATGTGTCAGTTCAGAAATGGTTTTGCTTCAGTGGTGTGTAGGCAGTTCTGAGAACACTAATCTTTGGAAAGGAATCATGCTATATAAACGAGGTACTTAACTACAGTTTCCATCATCCTGTTAGAAAAAAAATGCAGGCTTCCTTTCCATATAGCACCATGTTTCCTTTCTTGGTTTGAGGTAGATTTTTTGGAAGGTGCTATGCCACAAGCATAATATTAACCGATTCCTTTGGGTCATTATTATCTTACTAACAGAAAAACATAACCACATAAGCAAGTCAAAATCTCCCCCAGAGAATTGAGATTTACGTTAGTGTCACCCCCATCTTTCAATGTTCTCTTCAATTTTTACAGGCAGGAAAGATCATAGGGTTTCTAATCTTATTAAGAAAACAAAAGTGTATTGCAGAAGAGAGTGAGAATTAAGAACGCCATTTTCCAAACAGTGTAAGAATTTCATAGTTAATCTCTTGTTGTTTCTGCTAATTAGCAATGACATGTGGATTGCTGAATTTCCCCAAGAGATTTTACTGCAAGATGAAAACTAAAAAATCAGATAGGTTGGAATTGTTAAGTATCTATATAAAAACAAGCTTCTGATACCACAAAGAGGCATGACAATGAAATGGGTGGGAAAGACACATGAAGAGTGCTGCACCTGAACTTGTGTGTTGATAAGAAAGTGTACACTGTTTCTCAGAAAGTCTCATATTAAATTACATGGCCCAAATGAGATTTTAACAGTGTGGTAGAACAAATAAAATACAAACTCAAAGCATAAGAAATTTCAGGAATTAAAGGAACCTGAACTGGAACCGTTCCTAGAAACATATTCTTTAAAGTCTTCCTGCAAATATAGTTATTTCTATTGGATTTGTGCCAATGAAACATTTTTGAGACTGCTAATAAGAGCTTCCAGTTATCTAGTCACTTGGTGCAAGTCACTAGGCATTTTCCTCTTTTCATCCTGTGGCACTATGTAGGCTGCTGAACATCTGGGTTTCATTACTCAAGGGCAGGTTCAGGCTCCTTTAGAACCAGGCTAGGAATGAGGACCAGGACCTACATAATGAGCCCAGAACGCCTGCCCACTCCCCTGGTGTTTACCAGAGGAGTGTTCTGTCTCCAGCCAAGTCTATGTAAAAGTATGAGGAGTCTGGTAGGTGGACTTTTACCATGCCTCAGTTATACCTACATACATAATCTAAATTAGACGTTCACAACCCATAATACAAATGAATAGCATAGTCACACTGAAGGGGAGGGGAAGAAAGGAGTTAGCCTACTTGGAAAATATTGTGACTGAATAACATAAAGCTAAAACCAAAAAATAATGGTACAAGTATTGTGCTGTAGATGGTATATTTGCTTGCATAGTAACATGGATTAGCAATTCTAAAACTACTTTCATAGTACACTGGGATTGAACTAAAAGTAAATTGAATATGGATAATGACAGCCAGGGTTCTCACTGTCAGAGAAAGAAGATGCAAATGATCAAGAAGGAAAGACTACAATGTGGTGCTGGATTAACACCAAAAATATCAAACTGAGTTCACAATTACTTAGTATATATTCAAATAGTCCAAGAGTAAGTTACAAAAAAGGAGAATAGCATGACTTCAGTCCCTACCTTATACTGGAATTAGAGGTATGAGTAGGAGCTCATGGATTTTAATATGTATACATTAAGGGGTATGTGTATGCATGGATTAGTAGATACACATATATTTCCTATGTCTGTCTGCTGGAGGGCCTAAAACAGTAACATCTCGGCAGCAGTGAGCACACTGATCTTGGTTTCTAAAAACCATCCTCCAGTAAAAGGAATCATGATTCTGTATAGAAGTGGTTTCTAAGGCAGGGAAAATACAAGATGAGCTTAAAGTATCTTATGGTTCATTAAGAAAGGAAGTACTCAAAAAAAGATGGAAGCATGTTGAAAAAGCAAAGGACTCAACCTGAAATATTTCCTAATAGCCAAAGTTGGAACAATTTGAATAAGAAAGTAACTAATAATAATACTAGATTATACCATACAGAGTAAAATAAATATCAATAAGTCAATAGTGAATAAAATAAATAACTGCATAAACAAATAAATGGGGAGAAGGGATAGTTCTACCTTCTAGAAAAATGTCAATTAAATATTGAAAAAAATGAGGGAAATATAAAACCACTATTAGATAAATTCCACATTAATAATTGGTGCAGGCAAGATCCACCATTGGATGGTGAAATTAATGAGTGAGAGTTTAAGGAGAAACAAGATATTTCACAATATCCCCTGAAAGATACTTACTAAGCGTGAAAGGAAAATAGTAGCTTTACAATAAAGAAACTAGCAGACAAACTCTTAATCAAGTGATCAAGGTATCCCATCAACAATGTGTACCCCTGATACTGATATACTGAGAAAGGCACAGTGTCATTTCTTATGGTAGTATTCTTACCAAAAATGTACAATCTCATTCTAAGCAGGAGACAACATCAGAAAATTAAAACTGAGAGACATTCGATGAAGTACCTGACCAGTTCTCTTTAAAAAAAGAAAAGTCAAGTTCTTAAAAGACAAGGAAAGACTGAGGAACTGTCACAGACTATAAGAGGCTAAGGAAATATAATAACTAAATGCAATGTATAATCATGGGTTCAGTCCTGAAATAGAAAAAGGACATCTGTGTAAAAACTGATGATATTCCAATAGAGTCTATAGTTTCATCAATGGTATCTAATAGTATTGTACTAATGTTAGTTTCCTAGTTTGGATATATACACACTGTTTATGTAAGATTTTAACATTGAGAAAAGCTGGGTGCAGAGTATTCAAGAACTCTGTACTATTTTTGCAACTTTTCTGTATGCCAAATATTGCCTCAAAATAAAAGTTTAAAATAATATATAGGCACAAATCAGGCAGAATCTGTGGCAAAGTAGAGATAATTTTTTCATAATGTGTCGTTTCCTCCTTTAAAATACACGGATGAATCCTTTTAAAAATCAAGTAATCTATTTTAGATGGGCCACTAATTTCTTAAACCTGTATGTGTCCAACATTTATAATAGCCATTCCATCTAAATGATTTCTTATCATACAGTAGACTTCACTGCAATTTTCAAATTAATTTTTGGGGAGCACATGTTTTATTCATTCCTCATCGGTTGAGTAACATACCATGATACCTTTTCCTTGTGCCTTCTCAAGATGGCCCCTGGAAACTCATGTCTTTTTCTATTTTCTCCTAGGAATCTTTGCTTGTTATTAAGGTAGGACCCGCTGGAGTGAGCTTTATCTTGCTCCTGATTCTACTGACCTAACTGGCATAACTGAGGTCGGCAGGAGATGCAGAAAGGACAAATGATAGACAAACAGACATGCAGAAAGTTGGGGTCAGGTGTGTTGGGCACTTGGATGGAGACGCACAACAGCCTCATTGCTTCTTTTCTCTATTACTCTCTTCATTCACTTTGCTTCTTTTCTCTTATTCTTTAAGGCCTTGCTTCTAAAGTCTTTCTTTAAAATCTTCCTTCACTGTTCTTTAAAACCTTACTTCTAAAGTCTTCTTTTCTGTTCTTTAAAGTCTCTTTCCTTAGACTTGCATTATCCCTGTTTTCTCTTAGCTTTTCTTTAGCATAATCTCTCTTAAATTCTTTGCCCCCAGACTTGCATTGTCTCATATTCTCTTTTTAGCTTTCTTAATGTCTTGGTGCTCAGACTTGCACTGTCTCATGTTCCCTTTAATCTCTCTTAGAGTCTTTGCCCTCAGACTTGCAGATAAACAACAGCTGTGTCTAAAAACGGCATTAGCATAACTCTTAAAGTCTTGGTCCTTAGACTTGTACTGTCCCATGTTCTCTTTAGCTTTTCTTAAGCCTATGTATAAAGTTCTCAGTGCAGAAAGCTGCTCTGGTGGAGACATACAGCAGCCAGCAACAGTGTCAGTGGCAGCCAATCAAAATCCCCCATCAAAAAGCCTCATGCCCTCCTTCAGCAAGTCTTTTATATCCAGTGGTAAACAAGGAGGTGGAGCAACAGTTCTCAGGGAGCAGCATGACATTGTAACAAGAGAAACTTGTGTTCTTACTTCCCTGAAGTAAACAATTTAGGAAAAGCAGCTGGGCTGCATTCTGCCTCCCTCTCTCTGTAGCTGTGGCCCTGCCAAACTCAGCCTGTCATTGAGCACAACTGTGCTTATGTCAAATTCTCATAGGCTTCTCATAATTTGCTCCCCATATCTCCCCCTTTTTTATGTCTTAAATGCTCCTGATGAAGCCCATCCCCTAATTCAAGGAGTTGTCTTGAAATCTCTGTTGTATGCCAGGGCTGTTAGGATCCAGTCTCTTAAGCACAAGGTAAAGCCTCTTTGACTATGAGCCGCCTGCAAGGCAGCCTGCAGGGGACTCTTCGCAGGAGGAGGAAGTCTCTTGGCCGTGGAGGTAACTCCAAATGCATGGGTCCCACACTTGAGGGCTGAAGCATCCTCCTGACCCTCCTCATCTGACACTGAATTAGAATCAGAATCTCCAGACTGAACTTTACTTTTAAGGTGGGGCTGACGGTTCAGCGGCTCCACCACTCACAGCATTTTGTTACGGCCTCTCACACTCCTGTATGACTGGTTGTAAGGGGTAAGTCTCACATCCTGGCTCAGCTACCAAGGAGGAAAATCTTTTACTTCTTACTTCTATTTCCTTACTTTATTAGAACATCTCTCTATTATTCTACATTTCTTCTATCTTTCTACCATATTTCTTCTTCTACCACTCTACCTTATAATTCTTCTTCTACCATATTCTACCATATAACTCTTCTACCGTATTCTACCATATAATTCTTCTACCTTATAATTCTTCTACCACCATATAATTCTTTTTCTATCTTATAATTCTTCTATTTTTTTCCTTTTATCTAACTTGTTTAACATTTTAAAGAGCCTATATATAGCGTTTCCCATGTTTTTACACCTGACTGTATTCAATTCACTCTGCCTCTCACTTTGCTTATTTTTCTGTTCCTTGCTTATTTTTCATTTCTCTATTATGTGCATGCTTCCCGGAGAGTGTCTCCTCATCTTAGGCTTTGAGATCCCCCATAGTTAAGTCCGTATAGTTAGGTCCCTGTTCAGGTGCCACCTCTCTCTCTCTCGTCCCACACGAGCTCATCCTAGAAACCTAACTGGGGGTGATGGGAGATGCAGAAAGGCCAAAAGACAGAAGACAGAACATGCACAAAGCTGGGGCCAGGTAGACTGGGCACTCAGATGGAGACACACAACAGCCCTCTCACTTCCAGTGAGTTCATTATACACAGTAGCAAAACAAGGTAGAGCAACAGTTCTTGGAGAGGGGCATGGCAAGAAAAACCTGCTTTCCTACTTATCTGAATGTAAACAACTTAGGAAAAGCAGCTGAGCTGCATTCTGCCTCACTCTTCTGTGGCTGGGGCTGTGCCAAACTCAGTCTGTCATTGAGCACAACTGTGCTTATGTCAAATTCCTATAGACTTCTCATAATCCACTCCCCACAGCCCACTAATTTCATCTGTGTCATAAGGGATGTAGAATCTAACGGTCTTTGCCAATGTTCCTCCGAATATTAATTCCAGCTCTTAACATTTCCTTCTATTGCATTACCTCCTCTCTATTCCTAAAACTCTGACCAGATTTTTATTGTATCTGAGTAGTTACAATATCCTGCCCATCAAGCTAAAATGCCCCCATCAAATTTTAAAAATCACTTTGACCAATTTATTTTTTTCTCTCATATCTCAGTTATCCATATCCTGTTCAAATTCCTATTATTGATTTTCAGGGTCTTTGTAAGTCTATTCCTATAATTTATCAAACTCCCTCAATATCTTCGTAACATTTTCTTTTCTGTTGTTATATTTATTGATTCACATATTCATTCTATTAGTTTTCCCTGAATTTCTGCATTGTCTAAGACCCTGAGGAAGGTGTTGTGGGAGACAGAAAATATACATATTTATCTTTTCTTATCAAACCATCTCATTTACAAATCTGTCAACTAATTCATTTTACATGAAATGTTACAAGCCCCAAATTCATGTATCTATCAGTTGCCCTTCACTGAAAAAACTGCTTAAATAGTCTGAGAAGGATACTCATTTGTCAACATGAAATTGTCATTATTTTTGTAAGAAGAGAAAGTGAAAAGAATAAAGGACAAATGAAAGGTAGACCACAAGAAAGAGAAGCACAGAAGTAGGTGTATCATTGCCTTAGGATCTGATCTACCAAAAGACAACTAGTTCTTACACCTTCTGAATAACTCAGACACAAAGGTCCTTAAGACTATCAAAGTAGAAACCAAGTGTTCAAAACTGTCAGAGTTACCTCAGAAGCTAAGTGTTATTCCAAAGAGGATAATTTAGGAAGGAATCCTAAATTTATGCCTTAACTTCCCAGAATTATACCCAGGATCTCTATAATATAAAAAGAACAGTCTCAGAATAGAACTAGTGACCTTGTGGGCCAGGAGCTCAAATGGTGGGGGCAATTTTGGTATTTAGGATAAGTCCCTCATGGGCTTGGTGTTTACTTTAGCCCATCTGTGACAGAGTTTCTTGTCATTTATAGTACAAACTGCTTAGAGACATTATAATTCCCACCTGGCGATTTTCCTTGAACGTTTGGATTAAAATCTCTTTCAGTTTCCTTTTTCTTTCTTTTGCCACTTTTTCTTCATCCAGAAGAATGTGAACACTTTGAAACATGTCTTTTTCTGAATTCTTTTGAGACTTTTCTTCCTGTCTTTTCTTCTCTCTATTAACAGTTTAATAACACATATAGGTATGATACATTTAACAATGAGTAATTACAATCTACTGTAGTGGAATGAACACTGAATTTTTCATCAGAAGACATAGATTTTTAGATTTGGCTTTAAAACTACATAGTAGGGTGATTTTTTTTCTTGGAGTCTTAGTTTATTCCTATATAAAATATAGATTAAATGAAATAAATTGTTATAAAGTACTCTGACAAATATAAAATCCTATAGACTTTAATAAATTATTTTTATTAAGTTTAACATTGACCATACTTTGAGCAAAATTTGAGAGTTAACAACTATTAAGTATTATGTAATATATATATATATAAGTTCTTTCTCTTATTAGGAGGCAAAAAGGATCCTCAATTAAAGAAAAAAAAGTATGAGAAGTCAGGAGCCAGTGTCTCATGCCTGTAATTCTAGCTACTTGGGATGCTTGGGAGGGTAAGATTAGGAGAATCACAGGTGAGGCCAGTCCAGGTAAATAATTTGCAAGACCCCATCTCTAAAATAAGCATATCAAAATGGACTGGAGGTGCAGTGCAAGTAGTAGTATGGCTGCTTTGTAAACTCACAGCCCTGAGTTCACACCTCAGTCCCACCAAAAAAAAAAAAAAAACACAAGAAAAAAACTCATTCCTTTTTATTTTGGTGGTGGTACTGAGATTTTAACTCAGGGCTTCATGCTTGCTAGGCAGGTGATTGACAGCTAAAAGCCCACTTCCAGCAGGAATGAGATTCTTAATGCAAAGTTTTTATAAGGTTTCTAGGACAAAAAATAATAGAAGAATCACATGTTTTTGAGTAAGGAGAAAATGGAATCTAGAGTAATTCTAAAATAGCTTAAAAGATAAAAATAGAACTCAATGACAAGGCAAAGGACTTCAGGTGAGTAACCAGAATCTCTCAGGAGCTTTGTTGCTCATCTTTCTGGCCACACTCTTTCTCTCATCACTACCCATTCTTCCTCATGCAGGCCATCTCTCTTTTAGTCACTAATTCAAGTAAGTTCATAGCTACTGCCTTCCTATTAGAGTGTAGTTAATTACAGAGGTATGTGTGTAAAGTATACACTATTAATGATGTGATAAAGATAACACCTAGTCAGGAGTCAGGATTTATGGCCTCTGGTCACAGAACACCTGTGAAAACTCAGGCAGTCTTCCAGAAACTTCACTTTACAGTCATGGAAATTCAAATTGAGAGGGATGGCAGAATACAGACATTGTCTCATTCATTCTCATATTTCACACAGGGGGCACATAACATTATGTCTTATTACAGGTGATGTTAACCTTTTTTAGTTAAGGTGTGTTCTCCAGTATAAAGCTATTATTTTTCTCTTTGTAATTAATAACTATCATGGAGAAAATACTTCAAAACTATACAATGGAACAGATTCATGGTAGTTTACAAATAAAGTTAAAAGGCCCTATCAACAGTAAAATTTTGCTGAGCTTTTTTTAAGCTACTAATTCCATGACAATGCTATATTAAATAGTTATAGACAGATCATAGTGGGCATTAAAGAAAAACAGTCCTAATACTATGTATCTGAGTTTGTAAAATGATGTTAAAATATAAATTCATTATGAAAATCATATCAGCTCATTGTGAAAATCCAGAGAGGTACAAATACCATCCATATTTCTACCCAGAAATATATATTGATTGCATCAGTCCTGTTATATTGTACAATCTTATTTAGTAATTTCTCTGTTTATTAATATCCATTATTATAAATAATACTATTTTAATTATCTTTGTACACAAATTATTGGATTTGTCATAATTTTCTTAGGGCAACTTTTCTAGGACAAGATTTCCCAGGTCAAGGGATAATGCCATTTTATGGTTCTTATTGTTTATTGCCAAATTGCTTTCTGGAATGTTTTAATCAGTTTATCTTCCTATTAGTAGAGCATATTATATGTTTCACTGTAACCATAGTAAAAGTCTAACTTTCATAAGAAATGACTGGTTAGTGAACATTTATTGAGAGCCCACTGTGAACAGAGTATCCTGCTACCATCAAATGTTACTTGTTTTCACAATTTATTTTAGGTCAGCCTAGTTTTTTCCAGGGCTTGGGAGCAATCTGAAAAGCAAGGCTGACCTTAGAAAGAACTCACTAAAACACTGGTGATTGCTGTTTGAAAGAACGGCATCTGGAGAAAGCCTGAGTCTGGCACTTGAAGGTTGAAGCCCATGTCCACTGGTGAGCTGTTTTAAATTGGGTAGAATGAGAGCAATCAAGAACACAGTGGGGAAAGTGATGTAGGCTGATGGGGGTGGGAAGATTATCTAATAGGTCTTTCTGGCCTCTCAGTTTGAGTATTCAGACACTTTAGTCACGTTGTTCCAAGACTCTGGCAGTTCATACATCAGTGCTATTTCTTAGAATAAATACATTAGTTATTTCACTTATGAAGCTCATTTTCTGCATTAGGATGGTAACAGTACTACATCCTGTGAGCACTATTTTCATTTTCCTCTTATGTTAGATATTCTTTTTCTTTCCCCGTGGCTATAAGGCAATGTTAACTTGCTACAAGATCATCAGAAAATAAGGTGGTAACACAGTTCACTGTTGGGCAAGGGACAATTACCAAACATGTATAAGGAATATAGAAGCATGTGCAACCTTAAAAATATTATGCAATCCAAGTAATGCAAACTAATCGATATAATGCCTATTAAAAGTGTAAAATGTTGAAAGTAATGATACTTACTCCCCAAATACTGAGAAGAGTGTGGTAAACTGGTCCATTGCCCCACAGTAAATAAATACACATGTTCTGAAAGGAATTTGGCAGTGTTTCAAGAGTCATATAAAGATCTATACCATTTAACTCAGAATTACACTAAGAATTTATCCTAAGAATATAATTCAAAAGAATAAAAGAGCTCTAGGTTTAAGGATGCTGTTGCAATATTATATTTGTAAAAAATTCTAACATAGTCAAAATGCCTAACAGTATGGGCAAGAGGTCATTATATAAATTATGGCATAACAACTCAATGCAGTAATATACAGATAGACTGTAGGATTCCAGGCAATGTGTTAATTATAGCAGGATAACAAATTAAATGTATGTTATGGTTATAATTAAGTATGTAAAGGGGTCAAGATCAGGAGAAAACAGAAAATTAATTTGTTAAGATGGTGGGATAGTGGGTGATTTCTTCTTTATATTTTGTTATCATAGTGTTTGTATAGTTTAAAAACTTTACAGCACTGCCAAAATTACTGCTTAAACAAACTCCACACTGCTTATGACACTGCTTACATTTTCCATGCTTCTTCTACTGTGCGTCTCCTCTCAAGTATCTCCCTCCGCAGCTTGACCATCTCCCTTTGAACCTCCTCCTTCTCTTTCTTGGCCTCCAGAGCTTTCCTTCTCTTCTCTTCTTGCACAAGATACTGAGCCTCCACGAAGGCTGATTTTTTCAGGGCTTTTTCCATTCTCTGGCACTCCAGTTCTTTTTCACGTCTTAAGCGATTTTCTTTTACCTTAGCGAGAACACAATAAGGATGAAATATAGCCTTTCCAGAAGGGATGCAAACCCTTACAACACATTTCAAAGTTCAGATTACAGCCAGTTTGAAATATTCTGGCCCAAAGCCCCACTGTTTATTGGTAGAACAGGGCAATTTGTTTGCTTACTGGGTAAAGACCAACACAGTTTTACATGAAGTCAGGTGAAGATGACTCTAACAATCTGAGAATGAGCTGCAAGATGGAAAAGTGGAGTCTAGTAGGTCAGATTCTAAGTTCTGGATTCTTATTTAGAAATGATTTCCCACCCATAAGACTGTCCCAGGTGTACATGACTGCTTTTTAGTTAGGTTCTGCATTTTAATTATAACCAAAATTTAAGAAAGAATAGGGATCCTTTTGGAAGGCTACATTGTGAAGGATGGCACAGTGATTCATTACCAAGTTCTGGTAACAACAACTCTCTATTTCTATTATTATTTAAATGTGCCAGTGATTCTGGACCATATTCAGAAACCAAAAACACAGATATTTCTGAATAAGCACATTCACCTTTCTCAAGCCTATTAATTCTGGAGAAGCTTAACTATCTATGAATTAAGAAATACTTCTTCCTCCTGCTTCACATAGCTTTACCTTGTCTTACTCTCTAGTTGTGATAAGACTTCCAGATAATGGCCATACATCTTCTTCAACCTTCACTCCTCCCTTATGTCATACATCCAAACCAGGATACTTCTACCCCCGACTCTCCAACATATCCTGTGCTCATAAGGCATACTTTTATGGTTTAAAGCTGTGATTTTCAAACTTGGCAATCATAAATTCAGTTTTATAAAAAGACAGCACACACATGTACAAATATTAATTCCAGACCGGTCTTAGTCCTGGATATATGGGGAAGACCTGGTCATTCTGACTCCCTAAAGCTCCTTTGTAAAGCATTTAGATGTTCTTTTCCTCTATTAACTACTATTGCCTTTGGAGAAAGGAAAGTTACCACATGTCTTTCTAATTCAAAACAGCTGAACTAGATTTAATTCAGATCTGTCCTCCTTTTCAAATTATAATCACAAAATGAGTGAATTTCAGTTGTCTAGAAAAGAATTATTCTTATAATATTCACTAGAATATTCATGATAATATATTAATGTCACAATTCAAAACCCAAATTCAACCAAATGCAATCTGCATATTTATAATAGGAAGTACCACAGTCAGACTAATAAAGTTTACTTCAATGCTCTACTGGTCACAATCAATTATTCTAATTTTGGTTAGTTCTTAAATAAATTGTTTCCTAGCCTCAGTTTATGAGAATTATTTTTCTTCTGAAGTTCTTATATTTTATTTTTATTCTTCCTAACCAAACCACAGATGGCACCCTTTTTCGTAATAAAGCTTAAGTCTTTATTTAAGCTTATTAAATGTGTTACACAAAGACTGCTTCCTGTTATCCATTTTAATTTTGTTTTTCCCTCCCACCTGCTTATGTCTCATCTCCATGGTAAGACGAGGATCCTTCTGCTGCTTCTTGTCTTGGTTTTCCTTCATTCCAAGATCTCCCAATGTCCCAGAATCTACCACTTCTTTATGGAGCAGATGCTCTATAAATTTTTGAACAGTGGTACTTTCCTCTTCTTCCTCCAAATAGCCACACAAATCTGGGGGTAACAGAGCAAAAAGGGGAAATATTTAAAATTAATTTTAGTATAATATTCATATTTATATAAAGAATCCTGAGAAATACTAAGGTGTGAGTATTCAATAAATAGTAATGGATAATGCCAACTGGATGCGTATAGCGCTCAGCAATTACCTTCAGCTAAGAGGAAAAGGCTCCATTCATCAGGAATTTCTCTCACCCAAGTTGCTAAAAGCTTCTTCACTGCCAAATCTGAAAAATACTGCTTCAATCTAAACAACTTTGAGAACCTCACTGCTATAAAAAGCTTTATTGTGCTATAACTGGATAACTGGCATACAATAAATTACAAATATTTAAAGTCTACAATAAATTTTGATGTATGCATATGCCAGTAAAGCCATGATCACAATCAAGATAATGAGTCTATCAACCCCCAAAGTGTCTTCATGTTGATATGTAATCCCTTCCTCTTACTCGCCCCCATGCTCTGTACCCTGTTCCAAGTAGGCACAGATGTGCTTTCTGAAACTAGATTAGTTTGCACTGTCTACAATTTTATACAGATTAAATGATAAACTATGTGCTTTTTTGGGGGGGAGGTCTGGTTTCTTTCACTCAGCATGAATTATTTTGGAGATTTATCCATTTTGTGTTCATCAGTATTGTATCGGTTTTTATTGCACTGCAGGGATATACCACTATTAGGTCATCATCTGCTGATGGACGTGTGGGTGGTTTCCACATTTTAGCTATTACAAATAAAGTATTATGGATATTTATATATAAGTCTTTGTATGAACATAGGCTTTCTTTGACTGGTAAAAATGGCTCAGGGTACAATGAGGTAGATTATATGATACATTATGTTAACTTTTAAAGAAACTATCAAACTCTTGTTCAAAGTGGTTGTACAATTTTTCAATTGTCATTAGCAATGTGTAAGTGTTCTAGTTCCTCCATATCCTTGCCAATGCTTAGTTGGCATGGCCAGTCCTTTAACTTTAAGTCACTTTAATGGGTATAACAGTTTTAACTCATTACAGTTTTAGTTTGTATTTCCCCAATGATGAATGATACTGAATATCATTCTTGGCATATTTTAAGTTGTTCAATACAGTATTGATAGCGGGGTATTGAAGTATCTACCTAGACTGCCTATTTCTCCTCTTAATTTTGTCAGTTTTTTTAGTACTCCTTTTCAGGCATATATTTGTTTATAATTGTCATGTTTTCTTGATGTATAGACCTTTTGTCATTATAAAATGTATACTTTTTGTCTCTAAAACCAATGTTTTGTCTTAAAAGTTTGAGTTTTTTTTTTTTGTTTGTACTGGGGTTTGTACTCAGGGCTTTGTGCTTGCTAGGGTTTACATGGATTTAAATTTGTCATTTTGATATTTGTTTTCTATATGACTTATGTAAGCGTCCTTTATCAAGATGAGGAATTTCCCTTATTAGTTTGCTGGAAGTTTTTTTTTAAATCAGGAATGTATGTTAGATTTTGTCAAGTGTTTTTCCTGAGTCTACTAATATAATTACAAGTAAATATTTTTGCAAACATCAATAATGGCTATACAATATTTTGTTTATTATTGCAACCAATAAAGAAACCTCTACCAGAATAAGATGATTGAGACTTGGTATGATACTTGACAATAATAGCAAATTGAATTAAAGGGATAAGTACATCTATTAGCGTCATATCAAAGGAAGTAACAGATAGCATAAAGTGGCATACAACTATAATCCCAGTGCTCAGGAGGCTGAGGCAGGAGGACTGCAAGTTTGAGGCCACCCTGTGCTACATAGACTCTATTTCAAAAACAAGATATGTGTATGGGGGAAGAGTAAAAGTTTTGCTATATTCCATAAGTTTGCCATAGAACAGATATGAAATACTGAAACACTTTAAAATGACATTAAAAATTTAGAAAACATCCAGAAAACAGCAACCAGGATAAGATCCAGAAACCATGTGGCATAAAGAATTGTTGAGAGTACCGGTGCTATTTAATCTAGGAAAATTAAGTATATGAGTGCTTAGATCTAATTCCCACCAAAAGTAAAAAGATAATTCTTGAGAAAGACTATATTTTCTTGTGCACCAAAGGGTAAGATGTTGCTGAGGGAAAAGAATCCTAATTCTCCTGACTGAGGGAAGTCTATGAAAATTGAACTTCATAGTAGGCTCCTCCCAAAGCACAGGCTTAAGCACAGGTTCCCTGTCCTGGGAGGGGTCAGGCAGAGAGTTCATTACCACATGTTAGGGACACTATCTGGGTAGGTAAGGAGAGTAGATTAGGCTAGGTGATCTTAAAGGATTTTGTAGTGTCCTGGAAAGGGGAGTGCTGCCAGGTGGATTGACTAAGGCTATTTGAATCATGCATGTGAATCTGCCTCACCCTTGCCACACCAACACCTATGCTCAGAGAAAAAAACCTCAGACCCTTGAGTGTATTCAAGGGACCCTTACGAGTTTGCTATTTAATTTCTCTGACTCTTGCTTTGCACAAAATAGGAAAATGGAAAATTAATAACCTCTTATAAGTAATAACTAATAAAAACATAAGAACTTTATAAATATAAAATGACATATGAACTTAAATGTAGTCTTTATCAAAGTAGTCATCTGATGATATATGGACAAGAGGTACTTCTAATTGCTATTATAATCATAAGCAAAGTTATAAATAATGGACTGTTTTAATATTAAAGACAACAAGAATTTACTGAGGATATAGCATAAAAAATTTATATTCAAACAAGAAAAATTTAAACCAATAATAAAGCTAAACAAAACACAGAAGTCAAATAAGATACATTTATTATTTGACACACTTAAAGACTTTCTTAGACACATTCATTCAATGCTTAAGCTTAGAACAATGAGGATAAGGTCTCACCATCAAACTTGTCATACTTCAAATGGCTATTGGCTTCTGGCATAGGAGTGATAGCTGACACAGTGTTTTCAGCATCTCCTTCTCCATCACTTGCTAATTCTTGCTTAAGTTTGGTGTCTAACCAGTCATTGACCATCTCCTGGGCTGTCAATAAAACAAAAACATCTTTTAAATTTTCAGTTATGTCAGAGGTTTTTCATTATTTGCTGTTTTTATTGATTCAATATTACTTAAGAATCTATCATGTGCTAAGTACTGTTCTAGATGCTGGAATATAGCAGTGAATAAAAATGGAAAAACAAAATTTACTACCATGAAGTTTACATTCTAACTGGGGAAGATAGCTAGCTAGCTAGCTAGATAGATAGATGATAGGTAGGTAGGGAGGTAGATAGATTAATTGATAGAAGATAGATGATAGGTAGATAGATAGATAAAATGAAAAACAAAGTAGGGAAGAAGAAATAGAATACAGGAAATGGTGACTGGGATTTTTGGTTTTAAATTGGGTGGTTAAAGAAGGTCACACTAATATTTTTGAGCAAAGAAGGAAAGGAAGTAAGGGAGGAGCCATATGGATACATAAGGGAATATTATAGCATGCAGAGGGAAAGCAAGTGCAAAGTCCCTATCAGGAGGGTCTAGAATGTTGGGAAAAAAGCAAGGAGGCCAATGTGACTGGAGAGAAGTGAGTGAGTGTGAGAACAGTGGAAGATAAGATGGAGGAGGTAAAGTGTAGATCAGGGTTGGAGCAGTGGTTATTGAATGGGGGTAATCTTGCTACCCACTAGAGATATGGCAATGCCTAGGGCCATTTCTGGTTGTCACAACTAGGAGAAGTGATGTTAGCATCCAGCAGGTAAAGACCGGGCAGGATGCTAAATATCCTACACCTCAGAGGATAGCCCCCTACCACAAAAAATCCCTGGCCCCAAACGTCAATAACCCTGAGGCTGAAATCCCTTTGTTTAGATGCTTAACAATCTTCCAGGCATATTGGTCCCTACTCTGAGTGTATTGAGAAGCCACAGGAAGGTTGTGAGCAGAGATGACAAAGTTAAGAGGATCACTTTGACATTCTGTTGAAATAGACTATAGAGGGCAAACACGGGAGCAGGGCACTGATGGGAGACAAATGCAATCATCCAGGAGAGAGCTGATGGCAGCCTGGACTTGAAGTGAGGAATTAAAAATGGCCAGATTCAGATTTCCCTGGGGAAACCCACCATTCAAAGGTTGAAGATACAAGGTGGGAACGTGAAAGCCAAATAGGAAGCGAGGCCACTGAGGTAGGAGGAAAGTCAGAGTATGATATGCTGAAAGCAACTTCCATTCAAATTTCTTTCCTAATGTTATTGAGAAAATCTTAAAAATAAAGTGCAGGGGCAATGTCTACTTTAGTGTTACCATCATTTTTTTTTCATCATTATCAAACAGCTCTTTTGTGTAGGGCATGGAGATTTCAAAGAAGAAAAACATCTACTTTAGCTCTACCTTCATCACTGTCACTATGTTACCTCACAGCTCTTAGAATATAGGGTATTTCCATATATTACCTGATGCTAAGAGGCATTTAATATAGATACAATAGGAGAAAAATGAATCAGAGTCCAATGGTCCCCCTCTTATTTGCAGTTTCACTTTCCACTGTTTCAGTTACCTGTGGTCAATCAAAGCCCAGAAGCCTTGTCCGGAGTGTCCACACTCAATACACTACCTGCATGTTAGTCACTTAGTTGCCATTTTATTATCAGACTGACAGCCAGGATATCACATTGCTGGAGTTTAAGTGACCCTACAGTGAGAGCCTACTGCTATGTCATTCACCTTGCTTCCTCTCATGTAGGCAATGTATCATCTCACATCATCACAAGAAGGAAGAGTACAGCACAATAAGACATTTTAAAAAAAACCAGAGACTACATTCACATTAATTATGGAATATTGTTATAATTGTTCTATTTCACTATTTTTTACTGTTAATCTCTGTGTCAAATTATGATAAAATTAAACTTTATTATAGGTATGTGAGTATATGAAAAAATAGAATATAGAGGGATTGATACTTTCGGTGGTTTCAGGGATTCACTGAGGGTCTTTGGACATAACTCAGGGATAAGCAGGGACTACTGTAGTAGAAGCTAAGTATAACAAATACGCTAGCAACAAATACTATTACTTTCAGAAGAAGGTAGAGAAAGGGAGCAGGTGTTTATTGTACAACTTTTATGTACAATAATCCAAGCATTTATGTGAATAATACTTTATGTGTACAATAATTTTATGTAAAATAAATGCCATTCACTGATAAAAAAGGGTTTACTATGAAGTAGTACCCCTAAATAAACAAGGAGAGGAAAATTGTCATGGAGATTAAACTATAGAAATCCCTCATGTTGGATCAGAGGCAAGGTGTGCAGGTTACCTGAAACAGTTTCTCAAAGTATGTTCCTTACGATGCTAGTTATTGTAGTTGATGAGAGGAGAAAAAAGTGAATAGACCTCGGAACACCATGTTCTCTCTATAGTCTAGTACATTCTAATGTGGATCACTAGTTTCTCAGGATGGTAATAAGTAATTCAGAGTAAAAAGAGGTCCATGGTCTAGAAAGCTGGGGAAATGCTGCAAGTAAACATTTCTTTTTAATGGTTGGACTTCTGGGAACCTTTAAAATATTTGTGTATTCCTCTTGGCAGGGTGAGAGGTGGGGTGGACAAGACTACTTATGGCAACAATGTCCTTTCTTTATCTTTAGAACCACCAGCCACCTGAGACCAAAGTTCATCACTGTTCATCCAGACCACTGCAATATCCTACTAGTTACATTTCCCTCTCATCTTCTCCCCCATAACCCATTCTTCATATAGTTAAAAAACTGTCATCTTACATATGTACTCCATCCTATGATATTCAGAATAAAATTTAAATTCTTTCTGCAGGCCTATAAATGTCCTATGTGATGTGTGTCCTGTTCATTCTTTAAATTTCATGTCTACTAGCAAGTGCCAGCCTCACAGGTCTTCCCTCAGTACTTCCTGTGTAACAAGCTTGTCTGTACATTAAGCTCTAAACACCACCTTTTCCTCTACCTGGGAGGCTGTTCCCCAAGATTACTCAGCTGACTCCTTGTTATTTATGTCCAAACTTGAATGATTCATGACTACGAATAATTTTTTCATTATCTTGATACCTAAGTAAAACGTACATTCCATGAAAACAAAGGCTTTGCCTCTCTTGTTCACAACCAGAACCTGGAGAAAGAGTAGGAATTAAGTACAAATGTGTTGAATAAATGAAGAAATAAAATAATTGGCAATATAAATAATACAAATGGAAGATGGCTTGTAGGAAATTCTACTGTGACTTGCCTCTTGCCTCAGTGGTCTCTCCTTCATAGTCTCTTTTGCTGGTTCCTCCTGATTCCTTGAATCTCTAAATGGCAGTTCCTGGGGCATTAGTAATTAAAATACTGAATTCCAAAGGAAGAAAGCTTTTAGGTACTTTGGGAGGTAGGGAAATTAGGCTAGTTTTAGAGTTTCTGTATAAGAAACAACACTGATTTATAGATTAGTGGTCAAGTTATCAGCATAACACCACATCAAACTAATAAACCACCAGGTGTGCCACAGGACAATACATTATATCACTTACCAGTTAGTTATTATATCAAACTGACTCTGGATGTGGCTGGTTCTATTTCAGGAAACAAAATGGGCTTTAAATATGTCCTTACTTATACTAACAGAGTTAATTCCAGAGTAAATTATCTTCAGGGCAGTGGAGAGAAGCAAAAATTAAGAGCAAGAATAAGAAAAGCTTCCATTCCGTATTTCCAAGTACATTATGGGTTATGCTTTAAGAACTGTTAACACCACAGGAAAAAAAATGCTTTCTCTCACCTTCTGCATAGACTTCATCGTGATCCTCTGGTTGTTCAGATGTTCCCAAATCTATCATTGGGCTCCAAAGCCTTCCTGGTAAATATGAATTCCTGGCATACAGTGCATTTGGAACTGCACATTCTGAGGCTTTCTCTATTCTCTTTAATATAACAGAAAAAAAATCCATTAAGATGACAGAAATCTTGTTCAGGATTCTTCTATTCAAGAATCTGATTTTCTACCAACTACTATGATTCTTTCATATTTCCAGTTTTGATGGAACTCCACATCAAATAGGTTTTTTTACTTTCACATGTAATATTAAATTAACTGCAGAATTTTACCAATTCTATCAGGTGTTCACAATGCTTATAAATAAGTTATTTAAGCTTCAGGTAACATATGCTTAGGGCATTAGAAACGAGATACTGACACCTGGATATTTTATTAGGCTTCCTTACCACTAGGGCTTGCACATGAGTGTGAACCACAGACTGAACAACTAAAATTTCCTGAAAATACCACTCCTGAAAGGAACCTCCCATCATATATTAGGTTAACTATAGGTTCAGTAAAATTAAGATAAAGAGCCACTGCACTATAGTTATCTAGAATGTTTTAACAAGAGTTTAGTACATGACCAAATTCACAGGATTAGAGAAGAGAGTGGTGGAAGTAGGCAAACTACCTTGGCATTTTGACTTACCAGCACAAATGAAGAACTTACTTTACCACTAAATCTCTGGCATTCCTTCTCCCCTTCCCACAAGCTTGCTTTCTCATATGCTCATTGTGCCCCCAGCCTTCCAACTCAGGTAGTGACAACTCTTTTGTTTTAGTTCCTCAGGAGGAAAACTTCGGCATCTTCCTTAACCCCCTCTCCTTCCCTCCCCTTCTCTTCTCTTTTTCTCCACTCTCCCTCCTTCCCTCCCTCCCTCCTTTCCCTCCTTTTTTCCATCTCCCTCTCTGTTCACATAATATGTTAGGAAATTGTTGGCTCTACTGTCAAAATATATTTGGAATCTGATCACTTGCCACCACTTCAGTCCAAGGCACAATTCCCTGACAGGTTTTGTGAAATGGTCTCTTACCACAATAATGAGCGGCCCCTTTAAAATGAATGTCATATCATGTCATAACTCACTTCAATGACTCCCTATCTCAATCAGTGCGAAGTCAAATCCTTACAATGTGCTTTAAGGTCCTGGGTCACCAGGGCCTTTATGGACTCTCCATCCTCCTTGCCTTCTCACTCTGCTTCAACCACACTGACTTTGTTTAACCTTAAATATGCCAAGTGTGTTGCCATTCAAGGCCTCAGTACTTACTTCCCCTCTGTCTGCACTTCTGTCCCACCAATACCAGTATGGCTCTCTTCCTCGCCTCTTCAAGTCTTTGCTCAAATGGCATCTTATCAGTAAGGCCTTCTCTGCCTGCCTATATAAAACTGTAACCACCTCCTCCTCTTGGCTCTCCTCTCCCTTTTCTATAGCCTTTGTCACCTAACAATGCAGAGATGGCGTTCTTCTTCATGAGAGCACTCCTAGCACCTAAAATTGTGCTTGTCATTTAACAGGAGCACAAGAAATGTTTATGAAAGGAATGAGTAAATGAAAAATTTATTCATAAAAGCTGCACTTTCCTATAAAAGCTGATTTTTCCTCTTGCTTTTGATAGAAAGACAGGCAGTACCTACGCAAAACTTCACCATAGACTTAACCATCTAATTCTCACAGTTTATATATGTTAGGTTTTGGACAGAAGTGGAGATAAGAATAAGACTGATTTTGGTACTAAAAAAGAGTGTGGTATTGACAAGAGAAATTTTGCTTGGCTCTAACACCACAAGTGTTTGGGATATCACTTAAAATAAAGATCTATGTCATCACCTACTAGACGATACTAAGGACTGGAAATAATCTTTGTGTTTCTTTGCCTTAAAACTTTACTTTTTTGTTCAGGCATGGTGGTTTATCCCTGTAATCCTAGCTACTTAGGAAGTAGAGATAGGAGGATCACAGTTGGGAGGCCAGCTTGAACAAAAAAAGTTATCAAGACCCTTTCTCAAAAGAACAGGCTGGGCAAGGTGATTCATGTCTATAATCCCAGCTACCTGGGAGGTGGAGGTAGAAGGATCACAGTCTGAGGCCAGTCTGGGAAAAAAGCATGAGACCCTATCTGAAAAATAAATAAAGCAAATGGGCTGGAGACTAGGCTCAAGTGTTATAGTGCCTGCCTAGCAAGTGCTAGGCCCTGAGTTCAATTCCCTGTACTATTAAAAAAAAAATTAGGAGAGGTCTACTCTATACTTCAGTAAATTGTGTCAATTTAACATCGTACTCTTTTAGCAAGTCCTGATTGAAGGCTAGCTCCAGCACCATTACTGGGCATTAAGGGGAAAACAAAGGTGAAAGTTTCCATTCTTAAAAAGTTCACATTTTTGTTTTTGGTTCCATTACCATGCGAGCAATAAAGAACTCAAGAACAGTTAGCTCTAAAGCAAGCAGTGATTTAAAAAGAACCAATCATCTTTCAAAGTTTATTACTCACTACTATGTGCTCTAAGTATGCAATTTGTAAAGAGCTATCTCAGTTACTCCTATGGCCTTATACATGCTCCTGTGTTCCACAGATTGCTGTGAATGGCAGGAACAGTGGTTACAAAAGTGACCCTCATTTCCTCAAGACCAAGCCATATAAACATGAGTTTTTCACATACCTTCATGTGTATTCATACATAACAGTTTTGTAAATAATGTTTTTGAAAATGCCCCATCTTTTTAAATTCCTCTGTATAAAATCAAATGCTTGATGCTTCATCAATAAATGTGTGCATAAATGCCAAATTAATTCCAAGGGAAAGAGCAGGGATTGGGCAGTTAAGGGAGGGTGAGGGGGATCATTCAATATGAGGGGCATCTCAAGCTGAGCTGTAAGGGAAGGATCTGGATTGGCCTTCTGGAGAACACAGGTAAAGTCCAGGTTGAAGAATCAGCACGCATCCAAGCAAGCAAAGGGAACACCTATTTGATGGGGAGGATGGAGAATGGCCTGGCAGGAGCAGGAGTGACACAGGGCATCTGGGGCTGTTTCACGTAAATTGATATAATAGGTTGCCTTGACAAAGGGCCTTTAAATGCCCATCTGGCACTTTCAGTTTCATCTGACGGCACATAGAACCACTAAAGGTTTAAGAGTAGAGAACTGGCTTGATGAAAATGCTTAGAAAGCTCAAACAGCAGAACACACTGTAGTAAGATGAGTCACTCTATCAAATCAGGATGAAGATGAATTGTAAATTATGGACTCTTGCACTCAGTACTAGCCAAGCACGTGCCTGAGTCTAAGTGATTTCAACATCTCTGGGGATGACTCACCAATGTCTCAGACTCAAAGTTTGCTTGATCTTCTGGTTTTCAGCAGCTTCTCCTTAATTCCACATCAGTAGTCTACTGACACAGTCATTCTGAACCATGTACACACAAATTTTCATGCCTCCAACCAAAGTGTTAACTGCCATTGCGACATCAACCTCTTATCCATCTCCCTGTTTTACTCCCCATACTACCACGACACTGATGTTGGACCTAACCAAGTCCTTTAGTCACTGTATACCACTCTCTCCTCAATCTATGACTCCTTTAAAGGGTTCTCTTCCCTTCCTACTCAGTGTAAATATTCAGCTACTATCTTACATCATTTTAAATCCCTACTCCTTTGCTTTTGCAATGAAAACCTCCATGCCTGGATCAATCTAATCGACTGATTTTTAGTACCATGAAAAATTATGGTTAGCTACTTCTGCTAGATCCCCAGTGCTGCTGGGGAATCTTTCTTTTCTGTTCTGAAGAGAGGCCTTTCTCAACCATCACCATCCTCCGCATCCTTTGCATGTTCTGCCCCTCCTTCCATGGAACAAGGTCTTAGCTGCTTTTGGAAGGGTGGTCCACTCAAATGGATTTAGAAGTTTTATGTCTAGAGGTTATATCCCAGAGTTGGGATATAACAGGAAGAAAAATCAGAAAAGAAGACAGAGAAGTGAACATAAAGGTTGTAGGAGAAAACAATGCTACAAAAAAGATAATGGAGGGAAGGGTTTCTAGAAGAAAGAAATGATAACTATCAAATGTAACCTGAAGAAGTTTGAGGACTACCAAGAGACCACTGGGTTTAGTCTGGAAGTTATTTATAACAACAGTTCCTGTGCAATGCAAACTGAAATGAGAAATAGATTTTTTGGTGGTGGTGGGGATTGAATGAACTAAGAAATAGAAACTGAAGAAAAATAATTGTGGACAAAACAGAGTAATAAAAATTGCAAAGACAGAGTCTGATGAAACATCAGATAAGAAAATGAAATAATTTGGCAATTAGAAAGGATGGCAGGGTTAAATAGGAACACTGATTTATTTTCAAGATGGGAAATTTGAAGGCATAATGCAGAAAGAGCCACTGCAGAAGTTTTAGAGGAATGATAAAAACCTGAGTCAAGTTGGCTGACAATTGTATGAAAGAAGAAAATGATGTAAACAGGACAGAGCAGAATTTCATGCTCCTGTTTTAAGTCTTACCCTCTAGAAGAGAGGGTAACTAGCTATGGGACTAAGCCCCGCTGGGAGCAGCACTCAGACTCTCAACACTGATGTGCAAGCTAGGCCTCCTGGATGGTGAGGACTCTTCTTAGAGACTAGCATTTGTGATTACATTTTTATATCTCCTATCAGCTTTAGGTAAGTTATTTATGCCCCTTGAGAGGGCAAGGACTGTACTTGCCCTGAACTTGTGTCCTATTTTAGCTCCAGTGCCCTATCTCATGGGCTAGTACTTAGTAGGCATTTAATAAATACAAATAAATAACTGGCTGAAATTATTACATCTGGCAAGCTTTCTTTCTGACCTGGTGCTCATGGTACATGTTGATTCAGATAAATAATAACTCTTCAAAATACTACAAAATACTACAAGGAAGAAGGGTATTTTCTCAGGAAAGTGCTGCATATTTTAGAATAGTGCAGCACAAAAATGGATTGACTATAACAACTTGCCAAACTGACACTCAGAGGCATGTTCCTCAAGAGATTTAAAGGTAATTTCAACTTACCTGCACTCAAAAAGATACATCTCAGGACTGAAAGAGATCTCAGAGGTGATCTAAGCCAATCCCCTCTCACTGAATGCTCAAACATATTATTTGTTAATATAACATTAAATGACCTTTTAGAGTCTACATGAATACCTCCAGCAACAGAAAATACACACCTTTATGAGAATGCTCACTCCATTCTGGGGTTATTATAGATAGTAGAGAATTCTTGTGATGCACATATAGCTTTACCCCCTGGCTCCCTATGTCCATGTAACTATAGTACAGTCTTCTCAGTGTCTGAAGAAGGCCACCACATCCTCCTTCAAGGTTTCTCCTCTCCTGCTTCTTTAATCCTCCTCATATGATACTCATGGCATTTAAAAGGGCATATCTACACACTTGTTTTCTCATCATTCGTACTTAAAACACTTTCGTGAGAAGCAAGAATATAATAAAAATACTAAAAAGCTAAAATTGAGGCAACATACATCATATGGGAATATAAATAGCAAAGTATGTGCAAACTGGGGAATCTATTAATATTTCTTTCCCATCTGATTATGCCTGACGCTCAATGCTCTTTCTATCTTAATTTTGAAATATTCTTACCTTAATCCAGTGCTCCACCTCATCAGGGGCAAAAGTAAGCTGTAGAAAATATATATAGGATATTAATGCACAGTAATATCTTTATCAACTTGACCATTTTATCTGTCTTTCTCACTAAAGCAGGTGGGCAAGTATCTTTTATTCTTTTCCCAGAACTTTTCATTGGAAAGTTCAGTACTGATTAGCAATAAAAGAAATAAAATCACCATTTTAGAAGAAACAAGAAAACTTCTCTGGGATATTATTTTTAATCTCTGTCTACTTTGAGATTGCAATTTAATTGGTTCTGGAGTAGGGCCCAGGCATTGGTATTTTTTTAGTGTTCCCCAGGGTTATGAGTCAAGATATAGAAATGCTAAATATAGAATTCCCCATAAAAACCCAAACAAACACTGTTTAATTAGCCAAACTATCCAAGTAATTTTATGTTTGAAGAAGGGGGAGTAGACTGTAGCATGAAGCTTTTCTGAGTTACCTACATCAGAGATATTATTTAGTCCAACAAGAACTGGAGGAGTTGGGTGAGGGGTTAATCATTCAACAGAAAATGAGATAGACAACAAATGAATTTCCATCCAGATCAGTTGGATATTAATTTGAAATTTGAAACCAGGCCATTAGGACACCTCTTTTCTTTATTCTCTGTAAGTCCCAGAAGGTTGCAGAATTCTATTAATCATTTCACAGACAGAGATGTTTGCTTTGCTAAAAATTCAGGTGGGTTTTAAAATAAAGATATATCTAAACTAGCATACTGACACATGGAGGTGGGAATGGTATAATACTCTCACTTACCTAACACTTCACCTTCAAAGCACCTTACTAATTAATGCAGCTGTACCTCTGAATAATTTTACCATTGAAATAAAGAAAGAGCTGATCCTATTAAAACACATCTGAACTTCAAAGAGCTCTTGTTTTTATAATGAACACTATTAGCAAAAATCCTCTTTTTTGGAGTCCTAAGAAATTGTCCCAAATTTTTACCTTTCACCATCAAGTCTATATTCACAGGCTATTTTTTTTTCACTATTTTATTTTATTTTTTATTCATATGTGCATACAATGTTTGGGTCATTTCTCCCCCCTTCCCCCACCCTCTCCCTTACACTCCCCCCTCTACCCCCCAACCCCCTCGATACCTGGCAGAAACTATTTGCCCTTATCTCTAATTTTGTTGAAGAGAGAGTATAAGCAATAATAGGAAGGAACAAGGGTTTTTACTAATCGAGATAAGGATAGCTATACAGGGAGTTGGTTCGCATTGATTTCCTGTGCATGTGTGTTACCTTCTAGGTTAATTCTTCTTGATCTAACCTTTTCTCACAGGCTATTTTGGATCTTATCTATTATGCAACTGAAATTTTATAGTAGGAACAGCCTCAGTTTCTAAGTCTCCCTAATGCTCCAGTTTGTGCCCTCTAGTATATGGAGCAAGATACTCACTAAGGAATATGTCCAGTGCATTTATTTACAATATTGAGAAGAAAATCATAACAATTTCCTGGGGCCCTCATAAAGGCCATACATCTACACGATGTTTTCTTCCTCCTTCCTCTCCTCCTCCTCCTACCCTTTCTCAGGAAAGGGAAACTGAAGGGTGAAAACAGCTGTACAACTGCTCTGGAGCTGAAAGCTGAGACGCTTCTCCATTTTAGTACTCTCATTTACTTTAAAAGCATTTATTTAGTGAATGTTAAAAAGGTAATCTAGAAGACACACACTATGTGACTGTGACTTTGCACGTCTTTTATATATATTTCAAGTTAAAAATGGGGTTATCAGTTTTTTCGTGTCTTCAGGAGTTAGTGCATTGAAAGAGGTAACAGATATACAGAGGATCTATTTTTGAATTGCCATGTGAATCAGGTATTGATATATTCCCCAAGTTCCTTTTAGATTTTTAGATTCTTTATGTAAAACTGGAAGGGGAAGGATATAGGTAGAACATTTAACGCGATGACTTCACCTTTTCAATAAAGATCAGTTCTCCCAGATTTTCAAAACTTTTTTTTAAAAAAATGAAATATGAGGGAAGTTTCCTAAAATTGGGAATGGGGGGGGGTGGGGGAGAGCTTCCGAATTCTCCTCACCCTGACGGGCACTCACAGGTTTCTCCGGTTTGAGAAGAGTTAAATGGAAACAGTTCTACTATGAAGCTGCCCATCACAGCCGTGAGAGCAGCTAAAAACCCCTGGAATCACTTTGCTCAGGGCAATGTTGCCTCCGGGGCAGTTTAGGGCAAGGACGCCCCTGGGGGAAGAGGGAGGAAGCACAGTAGGGGCAGGGGCTGACTTCTGGACTGGGCAGGATCTTGGGCCGTCCCTGCCCCGCAAAGCTCCCGATTGGGATCACCTTGGGATCAGGTTTCCTTGCGAACCGTTTCCAGCGACTCGGTTCCATCTTTTTCTTTGCGGTGGACCTTTCCTCAGGAGCCAGTAGCATTTTCTAGATTCAGGCCCCGGCCTCGATCAAATCTGCAACAACCGCGCTGCACCGAGGCTGCTTCCGGGTTGCACTGGGAGTTGTAGTTCCTTCCATACAAGGAAGGCAGGTGTCTGAAGCCACCGAACCACCACTCCCAAGAGGCTTCGCGCAGATGGAGTGCAGTCGTTCAGTTACCATGGCAACAGCGGCACTCTACAGACATGCTTTGATAGGGTCTTTTCATCTTCCTGGCGCCTGCTGATGACGCAAGCTCCCTGATTGGTTCTGCCCGGGAGGCGGTGGTTCAGCCGGCAGAGGATTCTGCAAACCCTGCACGTGTTATGAACAGCAAGGAGTTTTAGAGTTCTGAAGGCCGAAAGAGTGGGAAGTTTGCAGGTAAGAGTCCCCTTCTTCTGCTGGTATGGGGCTGGTAGGGAGGGCGAGTCGCTTCTTCCCCACTACTTCGTGGTTGTGTTCCAGAAATTTTCATTTTACTCTCTCTGTGTCTCTCCTTCCCTTTTCTGGGTTTCCTAGTAGATCTTGGTTTCTGTAAGCTCGGATTCTCCCGAACCGCGTGGGCGTCGGCGGCATCTCTGAGAGAAAAGAAAAAGGCCGCCACTTGACCCGGCCTTTGCTCGAGGGTAAGGTTCTCTGCCGGAAGTGTTTTCTGAACTACCAGGGTGTTTGGGAGTGTGGGCCTTCCTCGAATGTTCCGAGCTAGGCAGAGTAGTGATTTAGTTCTGCAGTTTTGGACCCAGCTACTTGTCGGAACTCCCACCCCTTCAGTTTTCTTAATGGCAAAATGGAGTGTTGTCGTGATTAAAAATCACTGTATGTAAAACACTGCCAGGAAATGCAAACTCAGGTTCACTTGAAATTAGTGCAAATGATGTCAGGAAAACTGCTGTCAGACTGCAGCGATTCTAGGACCTGCTCTATAACTTCACTGTCCACCAGAAAGGGGATGGTCAAGTAAATTGTGTTACATTCAAACCTTGCCATGTCAAGGAAGTGGTTCTTTTAAACGGGTAAGTCAGCTTCAGGTCTCTTCTTTGGGAAGGATGGCCATTTTGTATTCCCGAGAGAGACGCAAGTTACAGAGAAGTGCATATAGTATAGTACATTTCCATTTTTGAAAAGCAAATCCTCTCCCACATACAAATATGTCTAAATGTTTAGATGAGTGTAAAGAAAGATTGTGGAGGGTGGATTAGAAGTAGAGGAGGGAGAAGGGAAAAGAATAATAATAACAAAATAGAAAATGTGACTATAAAATTAAACTTTAATTTTACAGTTAATATGTGTACATTGAGGTGCTCATGGACAAATTGCAACTTCTAATAAATTAGTAACCTATTAAGGGTATACTCTCTACAGCTAGACTTATCCCTGGTAACTTTATTTGCCTTGTTTTCCTAATTTTAAAATGCAGATGATAATAGCATGTGTAGTGTGTGGCTGATGAGAATTAATGGAGTTAAAATGTAAAGAACAGTATTTGACACATAGTAAGTACGCAGTTAGTTACTACTGTTGTTAGGCCTTTCAGTGGATGAATTCAATGTAACTTTTTTTGTGATCACTGACGTTTGGACTTCTGCCATCTTAGTTTGTATTTTCCGTTTTTGATGTGCTTTGTTTGGTTTCTTTTCCTTGCCTTCATTGGATTAACAAAATTTTTTTATCCTTCTCCTTCCTACCCCCACAGGTTTGGAAGTTATACATTCTTTCATTAATTTCTTCAACGGTTATTTCTAAAGGTTTAACATATATACTTAATAAAGTTTAACATTCAGTATCTCTTTCCCCTATAAATAGTGTAAGTGTTTTCGAATACTTTCCCTCCAAACTGTTTCCTCATACTCTGTTACTGTTTTCTAGAATTTTAGCATCCTTTATTTTTGAGTCAGCTCAGTGCACCATATTTTTTAGATGTCCTTCAGACTTTTTCTATGCATATATATTTCAGAGTCTGTATGGGGGAGGTAGAGGAGATGTGGGTGTTTATTCATAAATATTTATAGTTTTCCTTTCACAAGAAATGTGATCACCTAAGCTTTCTGTATTCCCTTAGCGAATTTTGCACATCTTTGCACCGCAGTATATAGAAAATTCATTTAAGAACCATTTTTAGATTGCCCTGTCCTGGTGAGTTGAGGAACAGGGGTGGTGTGAGTAGTGTTAGGACAGGTACAGTGTTGCCTTCTGTGCAGGGAGTCTTTGTTAGTCCTTGTAAAGGCACAGATCCATGACACCCCGCCATTTGTCCCTGTACTCAAATGGGTGTTCCTTAGGACTTTTCCAGGAACCCCATCTGTAGAAGTAGAAAGCATCATACCAGAAATGTGAGACTCACAAATGGATGGGGAAGGGTAATGATAAAGGCAAATAAAAATCAGAGTATTTTGGAGACCATTGGTCTGCATTTTGTTTTGGTTTGTGGTTATATTACTCACAAAGCATGTTTTTAAAACTGTGTACATAAATATGCATGTGTGTCTATGTTATATACATTACTTAATAATAAAAACTTATATTTGAGAAGAAGAGGTACAATTAGAAAAACATTTACCATACATTGAACAGTGAATGAGGAAAGGAAGTGTTAGCTCTTCTAGCTGTGGGCAAATTGCATTTTACTTTTCTGAGTGTTGATTTCCAGCTAAAGTGCATTCTCTGGTGCTGTCCTCAGTTTCCTTTTTTTTTTTTTTTAAAGTCAAGGTCTTGCTGTGTAGCCCAGGCCAGCCTTGAACTCACAATCCTGCCTCTGGCTCCCAATAGCTGGAATTCCAGGCCTGTACCACCACCTTAGGGTGGAACTTTTAAGAAGCCCCAAACAGCAGAATGTGAGTGCACATTCAAAGTCTTGCACTGTGGAGAAAACTGAGTGGGTGTTTTTCTCAACTGAGCTGGTAGGTTCAGTATGCTAAGCTGAGGATTTTAAATTTGATCGTTAGGGGATTAAAAGCATTTTATCGCACAATGAATCTAGGAACTGGCAGCTGATGTCCTTTAGTGCTACCAATGACAAACCTTGGGTTAAAAGTGAAGCTACTCAGGAGCAGAGATTGAGAGGATTGTGCTTCAAGGCCAGCCCAGGCAAAAAATACTAAGGCCTCATCTCAACAAATAGACAGGGTGTGGTGGTTCCCTGCTATAACACTAGCCACTCAGTAGGCACAAGTAGGAGAATCATAGTCCAAGGCCACCCGTGGTAGCAATGGTGGACCTGTGTAAACTCTTTTTAGCATTTCTAAAAGTTTACTAGAGCTTTGTGGTTTGTTGTTTTCACCTGGAATTGAGTTAACTCAGCATGAAAAAGATGACCTTGAACTCCTCAGAAGCTTTGATGATCAGTTGTTTATGTAATTTATTCATAAAGTGGAGAAATGGAGCCTTATAAGTTTGACTTAAAAGTATCAGTAAAGTTATTAATGCATATTAATTTCACATTATAGTTGTGCAGTGGGTTTCTCAGTGGTAGTTCCATACATACACGTATCTGTTACCCTCTCCTCGCTCTTTACCTCATCCCTTTACCCTCCCTAGTATTTTCCCTAGTGGTCTCTCTCCTATTTTCAGGTCCTCTTTTATTTATTATTACTATTTTAGTTTCCACATATGAGAGAAAACATGTGATACTTGTCCTTCTGTGTGGGGCTTATTTCACTTAACATTGGTCTCTAGTTCAGTTCATTTTCCTGTAAATGACATGATTTCATTCACCTTTGTGGCTGAAATCATGCTCCATTATACACATATACCATATTTTTTTTTATCCATTCATCTTAAATTTTACTTTTCATATGTACTATTTTTATCCTATGAAGGTTCTTTTTATCTTTATCTGAACATAATTTAAAAATACAACTGCATGTTGTGGAGTAATGGGAAGAACCAGAAAGTTCTGGTTTCCAGCCCTTTCTGAAATAGCTCCTTCGAATGAATCATTTCTTTGATACTCAGATATGTGTGTAAAGGAGGAAGTGCTCTTGTTACTTCAGTGTGGAGTAATCCTGGTCCACTAAATTTTCATAAGTCTGGTTTATGTTTCAGACCCTCCTTGTACTCCATAGTTTGATTCCAACATTTAGTCAGCACAACAGATACTGGATTCATCAGCTGTAAGGTACATTTCCTGTCTTTGTGCTTACCCCCCTTTAGTTCTCCACAGCTTGCTTAGCTTGGAAAATACTGCCTTAAGTTTTGCTGTACAATGTCTTCAGAGATCTGTTGGTTTAAAATAAAATAAAGTTTAACATGTGAAATGAATATTATCAGATAAATAAGGCATGTAATTCTCATATTTTTCAGATTACATTCTTATTGCCTGTAATTATGTTTTTATAATTTGAGGGGATATAGTTTCTTCTCTTACCAGTTTTAATGTGTACCAGAGTTTCTTTTTTTAAACATCTTTTATACTATTCATTTTTAATATATAACATTTTCCCCTTAACATTCTCCATTTCTGTAGCTTCTAATGACAGTTGATTTTATGTTTCTACATTTGTGATAACTTGAAATAATGATGTTATAGTTGGAGAAAATTGACCCAGCTTTCCTCAAACATTTATACTAGCTTTTGTAATTTAACATGAAATCTCTTTTGAACTATACAGAAAGTAGTTATTCTTATGTCTAAGATTCTAATGTTTACTTTCCTGTATTTCTTTTTTTTTTTATATCTTATTGTTGTCTTTATTTGGATTTTTCTTTTTTTTTATTTATTTTATTTATTTTTATTTTTATTTTTTTTTTTCATTTTTCTTTTATTATTCATATGTGCATACAAGGCTTGGTTCATTTCTCCCCCCTGCCCCCACCCCCTTAACCACCCACTCCACCCCCTCCCGCTTCCCCCCTCAATACCCCGCAGAAACTATTTTGCCCTTATCTCTAATTTTGTTGTAGAGAGAGTATAAGCAATAATAGGAAGGAACAAGGGGTTTTGCTGGTTGAGATAAGGATAGCTATACAGGGCATTGACTCACATTGATTTCCTGTGCGTGGGTGTTACCTTCTAGGTTAATTCTTTTTGATCTAACCTTTTCTCTAGTACCTGGTCCCCTTTTCCTATTGGCCTCAGTTGCTTTAAGGTATCTGCTTTAGTTTCTCTGCATTAAGGGCAACAAATGCTAGCTAGTTTTTTAGGTGTCTTACCTATCCTCACCCCTCCCTTGTGTGCTCTCGCTTTTATCCTGTGCTCATAGTCCAATCCCCTTGTTGTGTTTGCCCTTGATCTAATGTCCACATATGAGGGAGAACATGTATTTCTTTAACTAATGATAGATAAGCTTGTTTGACTGCATCTTAAACAATAGCTGACTTCGAAAGTAAAGCTTGAGAGAATAGGACCCAAGGTTGGAGTTTCTCAGGTAGCTATAATAATTTATCTACTAATAAGACTTAGAATTCCAGAGGGTATGGCACTTGCTGTAGGATGTAATAGAGTATGTGTAGTGTTGATATGTCCAGTCACATTTTGCAAATGATCTGCTGTACCTGCTTCTCAAGTTCTATAGTGCAGCTAGTGGATTTGTCTCATTCAATACTAATTATTTATAGCATCTAACAAATATAATTGGTAATGTTTTCTGGGTTGTTCCCCCCCAACCCCTGGTTTGTATCTGTGGAAGTTAGAAAGGATATCTTGATTTTTTTTCTTTAAACAGAGACTTGGCTTTCCCGATTGCAAAAGTAATGAAAAATATTTATAGTCATATATATGATCCGTGCAGTTTCTCACTTATGCTTGGATATCAGCTGTGAATAAATTGGAATATAATTCCACCTTAAAGATAATTTCTGCACCTTTTAATGCATAGTCTTTGATGTATATTCATATGTTCTTTTTTTTTTTTATTGGTACTGGGATTTGAACTCAGGGCCCCATGCATGCTAGGCAGGTGCTCTATCTATTGAGCCATGCCCCCAGCCCCTTTTTGCTTTATTTTATTTTTAAGGTAGTGTTTCTCATTTTTGCTCAGGGATGACCTCAGGCCACAATGCTCCTACCTATGTCTTCTGTGTACCTTTGGCAATAGGCATACACCACCATCCCAGCTTACTGACTGAAATGAATCTTGCCAACTTTTTGTCAAGGCTGGCCTTGAACCATGATCCTACTGATATCTGCTTCCCAAATAGCTGGGACTGCAGTTGGGGGCCGCCGTTCCTCGCCCCTCTATTCATATAGTTAAATAGAGAGTGCTGTTTGGGGTCTGTTTTCGTTACTGAGCAGCATTATTAGCAAAGTCAAGAGATTGCTTAGTATTCTCTCAAGCTGGAGAATGAAAACAAAGGTTCAGGTCCATAATCAGTATGGCCTAAGCAGTGTGATGCCTTTGTATACATTGTCAAGACTGAGAGTAACCTTGGCTTCACGATTAGTGTTTCTACTTTCATCCTTCCATTTGCTTGACTTTCATTACCTCAGACAAAAATTTGTAACTAAATTTAATAGTTGATGTCATCATATTGCACTGGGACTTTAGGGAAGGTGTCTTAGTCTATCTTTTTCCATTTTCCTCTTCCTAATAGCCCAAGAGAAATCACAAACTGTAAGTAGTAATAAACATGATAGCCATGATTTTTCTGAAGGTTGCTGTCTTTGTGAAATGTTTAGCCTTTAGCTGGTGAAGCTCTCCTAAAGATAATGCTTTTTCTTGTCAGGACCTAGAGGAATTCCTAAGGATGAAGCTGTGTCTTACCAAGGTTGTTAATGGCTGTCGTCTAGGAACAATACAAAGCCTGGGCAAAGCAGGGGACCGCAGTATGGACATCCCAGGCTGCCTTCTGTACACCAGGACTGGCTCTGCCCCCCACCTGACCCACCACACTCTGCATAGTGTCCATGGGGTTCCAGCCATGGCTCAGCTTACCCTGTCATCCCTGTAAGTGTCGAAGCCAGCCACTCAAGTTTGACTCTAGCAGCAACTTAGTTACCTTAATTAGATGCAACAAAGAGGAGGATTTCTTTTGCTTATATGTATTTTTTGTAGATTTTCAGGATAAAATCAGAAGAGAGATATTAAACTGTTACATAACACTTAGCTCTAATTGGGAACCACAGGTTGGACCTGTATGTTAGCACTACTTTACTTTCCTCCAAACTTGGAAGTCCATACTGTCCTCATTGCTACTGCTCCCTGTAGTGACAGGGCAGGGGTTGTTCTGTAAGAGTTAAACTTCTACTTCAGAGGCTGTTGTCATGCATCAGCCTCAAAGTTTTTTATGCTCTGCACTTGTATTTGCTAGGATCTCTCTATGGAAACAGAATGAATAGAATTAATTCATTTTGTGTTATGTACTAGCTGAGTTTATACTGAATTGGAGAGCCTACCGTATGAGCAGATAACTCCATAGTACTGTGCTAATAACAGTGATTTTAAAGGGACAAGAGAAGGAAATCCCAAGTATTCAGTTGATCCTTACGAGTTTCTCTTCTCAAAGAGCCACTTGCAAATTGAAGACCTTGACTTTGACTAATGAACCTAGCCTGGGTAGTTGGGACTCTTAAGTAATGATGCGCTTTGTTGTTCAACACCATAATTACTACAGCATAGCTTATTTTGGGTGAAGAAAAGAGGGCTTCAGTTGTTGTATATAGTGTGCAGAATGACTCATTATTCTATGTATTTTTTTGTTTTACTAATAGGGCAGAACATCATGAAATATTGGCAGAATATAAAAAAGGAGTTGGAAACTTTATAGGTAAAATATTAAATTATTTGTATGTGCTTTGTGATGTGTTAGTTTGGGGTTTGGAGGTATTACTGACTTGCTGATACTTCTTTCATACATTTATTTATTGTTTTAATAAATATCTTTTGAATGTTTAAGAATCAGGTATTGAAGGTTCAAAGTTGAATAGGAAACAGTTCCTGCTGTTATGGATTTGAGAGCCAATCTAGGATAAAGATAAAACAGGTAATTCTTACCAGAATGTGGGGACTGCTTTGCAGAATTAGGGGTATATGCATATGTCATGACAGCCCAATGGAAAGAGCATATATCTTGTTCTGGGTACATGTAGAAGGTGATCAGAATGCAGAAAAGATTCTTACTTGGGGCAAGGGAGAGCAGGTGTTAGCCAAATCAGGAGTTGGAGCAGCAGTGATTGTGGACAGGTATGGGGAAGGTACTCCAATCCTTGAGCAAAGACCAGAAGGAAGAACTTGCATGGGATACATGTGTCTTATCACCTTTGAGCCTCAGTTATAAAGCAGAGGATGAAGAGTTTATATAAACGGAAAAAGAATGTATGAAAACAATTCCATTTACAATAGCCTCAAAAAAAATCAAATACCTAGGTATAAACCTAACAAAAGATGTGAAAGACCTCTACAAGGAAAACTATACACTTCTGAAGAAAGAGATTGAGGAAGACTATAGAAAGTGGAGAGATCTCCCATGCTCATGGATTGGTAGAATCAACATAGTAAAAATGTCGATACTCCCCAAAGTAATCTACATGTTTAATGCAATTCCCATCAAAATTCCAATGACATTCATTAAAGAGATCGAAAAATCTACTGTGAAATTTATATGGAAACACAAGAGGCCATGAATAGCCAAGGCAATACTCAGTCAAAAGAACAATGCAGGAGGTATCACAATACCTGACTTCAAACTATATTACAAAGCAATAACAATGAAAACAGCATGGTACTGGCACAAAAACAGACATGAAGACCAGTGGAACAGAATAGAGGATCCAGATATGAAGCCACACAACTATGAGCAACTTATCTTTGACAAAGGAGCTAAAAATATACGATGGAGAAATAGCAGCCTCTTCAACAAAAACTGCTGGGAAAACTGGTTAGCAGCCTGCAAAAAACTGAAACTAGATCCATGTATATCACCCTATACCAAGATTAACTCAAAATGGATCAAGGATCTTAATATCAGACCCCAAACTCTTAAGTTGATACAAGAAAGAGTAGGAAATACTCTGGAGTTAGTAGGTATAGGTAAGAACTTTCTCAATGAAACCCCAGCAGCACAGCAACTAAGAGATAGCATAGATAAATGGGACCTCATAAAACTAAAAAGCTTCTGTTCATCAAAAGAAATGGTCTCTAAACTGAAGAGAACACCCACAGAGTGGGAGAAAATATTTGCCAACTATACATCAGACAAAGGACTGATAACCAGAATATACAGGGAACTTAAAAAACTAAATTCTCCCAAAACTAATGAACCAATAAAGAAATGGGCATGTGAACTAAACAGAACTTTCTCAAAAGAAGAAATTCAAATGGCCAGAAAACACATGAAAAAATGCTCACCATCTCTAGCAATAAAGGAAATGCAAATTAAAACCACACTAAGATTCCACCTCACCCTGTTAGAATAGCCATCATCAGCAACACCACCAACAACAGGTGTTGGCGAGGATGCGGGGAAAAAGGAACCCTCTTACACTGTTGGTGGGAATGTAGACTAGTACAACCACTCTGGAAAAAAATTTGGAGGCTACTTAAAAAGCTGGACATCGATCTACCATTTGATCCAGCAATACCACTCTTGGGGATATACCCAAAAGACTGTTACTCCAGAGGCACCTGCACATCCATGTTTATTGCGGCACTATTCACAATAGCCAAGTTACGGAAACAGCCAAGATGCCCCAGCACTGACAAATGGATTAAGAAAATGTGGTATCTATACACAATGGAATTTTATGCAGCCATGAAGAAGAACGAAATGTTATCATTCGCTGGTAAATGGATGGAATTGGAGAACATCATTCTGAGTGAGGTTAGCCTGGCCCAAAAGACAAAAAATCGTATGTTCTCCCTCATATGTGGACATTAGATCAAGGGCAAACACAACAAGGGGATTGGACTATGAGCACATGATAAAAGCGAGAGCACACAAGGGAGGGGTGAGGATAGGTAAAACACCTAAAAAACTAGCTAGCATTTGTTGCCCTTAATGCAGAGAAACTAAAGCTGAAATTAAAGCAACTGAGGCCAATAGGAAAAGGGGACCAGGTACTAGAGAAAAGGTTAGATCAAAAAGAATTAACCTAGAAGGTAACACCCACGCACAGGAAATCAATGTGAGTCAATGCCCTGTATAGCTATCCTTATCTCAACCAGCAAAACCCCTTGTTCCTTCCTATTATTGCTTATACTCTCTCTACAACAAAATTAGAGATAAGGGCAAAATAGTTTCTGCTGGGTATTGAGGGGGGTGAGCGGGAGGGGGTGGAGTGGGTGGTAAGGGAGGGGGTGGGGGCAGGGGGGAGAAATGAACCAAGCCTTGTATGCACATATGAATAATAAAAGAAAAATGAAAAAAAAAAAAAGTTTATATATATAGACAGGCATATTCTGATATATAATATGTTTTGTTCTAGAAGTAGGATTTTATATACAGATCTATGTGCCCATTTGCTTAGAGAAAACATCTAATAACAACTAGAGAACCACATTCTTCTACAGCTTTGCCCCAATGTCTAGGATTCACTTAAGTGAATGAAAATCCTGTTTCCTTGGTTATTCAGTCTTGTGCTGCTGAAGGAAGCTACATGGTAACTTGTTGGTTCAGCAGAGGAACTTATATAATATTATTCTCCTTGACCTGAGGCCAACTTTAATCACCAGTTTTAAGGTATACAAGCATATAATTTTAAGTGAACATACCTAGTACACACTCTCTAAAAATAATTGTCATAATTGAAATTGAAGAAAATAAGGTGAAAAACTACAAGAGTTTTTTTTAATTTGCTTTATTTATTTTTGTCTCTTTTCAGTGGAATACTGTTTTATTTTGTTTTTTTCCCTTAAGGAAAATGTGGGGAAGCACATGAAGCTTAAGCACCTGTGGTTTGCTACTCATTTTGTGGATTTTTTTTTTTTCAGCAACTGTCTTTGACTAAGGAACCTAAGAAATTCATTTTTTAAAATTACTATTATTGTACTAGGGGTATATTGTAATATTTACCAAAGTTCTTATAATATATCGTAGTCGAATTCACTTTATTATCCCTCCTTCCATTCCTTGTACAGAGAAACTGTCATCTTGAGTCAATAAAACATACTGAGAATGAGATCCATTTGCAGTACCCACAGCTTTCATGTAGAAGCTGCCCCGAAGGACACATCACTATTATTAATGAGATTTATTGTTAGTGAGATTACTTTCTGACTATATCATTTCATTTTTCTAGTAGCTACTTCCTTTTGGATGGCTCTAGAATAAGCATACTTGATATTAAATTCCTTAAATAAAGTGGAGTGGGGTCATTATGTCACTAAATATTTCCATTGTATCTCATACTTTAACATATATCTTTCCTTTGTAGCAACTCATTACATCATTATACACTAAACCATCACATACAAGTCTTCTTTTATATTAGTAGATTTCATAGTAATCTTTTCATTCTTGTTAGTAGATTTCTATAATTCCAAAATAAGGTGCCAAGTATTTACTGTGATTGGAGTTTACTTTATCCACTTGTACACATTGTGAAGCTGTTCCCTGTTACAACACAATGTAATTGTTGATGGAAGCACTTTCAGTGGGTCTTTTTTTTGTGTTTATACAGGCATGCCAGAATCACTGTTATACTGTTCCCTGCACGATCCAGTCAGCCCCTGCCCAGCTGGTTATGTAACAAACAAGGTGTGTTTTCAGAAGGGCTTCATAGACTGCCCCTTTGTCCTAGGAAGTCAGCTTATCATGTCCTTCAAATGCTATGCTCCCTCTGTCTGTGATGATTCCTTTATGTCTTCTGTTTATTTTGATGATGTTAATGGATGAGATGGTTTATAAAAGTAAATAGACTACTCAAGGATGAGTTAAGGTGAGGAATATATCCTCAGCAGTTTTATTATTGCAAAAAATCTTAGGGTGGAGGAGGGTCAAGTACATGCCAGAAAAAGAAATTGCTATGAGGGGAGAAGACAATAATCTTTTGATGCTATGCTTTATTTGCAGTTTTAACAGCTTCAGGAAGAGTGGAAAAAGTTGCTGATGAGTGTTACCACATGCATAACTAAATATAGTAGAACCTCAGTATAATACTGCTTGCTGGTAGAATTTGAAAAAAAGCTGGATCTGCAGCCAGAGGTTGTAGATAGTAAAGGATGGTAGCAAAAGGACTTCTTTAAAACTATTCATCCCATCTGGACAGTATCAGGCAGGGCTTCAGTGTGTTCCTTGCACTCACTTTATTGAAGTTGACAGTAGCTATTAGTCATTACCTACAAGTATTATTTTCCATTATTTTTCAGTGTTAAGCTTTTTATTTTACAATTTGAAGTCAGAAGAAGTATTTTGACCTCAGTCAGTTATGTACCCCGTTTGACAGGGGAAGAGTATTCATTTAAACAGCGTTCTTATGTCTTAGTACAGACTAAAAAGACTACATGTGGCCTCTCCATCTATGTCCTTGGTGATTTCTTCTAAGAACAGAGATAGTTTAGGGAAGGAGTAACCAAAGATGGAATATTAAATACCAAGTCTCACAAACTAGGGATTGATGTCTTTGCACATCATCTGTATCTACCTCAATCTAGTAACTGCTTATTAAATGCAGTGTATAGGGCAATAGACTGCTTTTGGGGTACAGTCGTAAATTGGGATGCTCTAGTCAAACAAATATACAATGATGTGATAAAAGAAATATGAGTAAAAATATACAAATTGCTCTAAGAGCTTAAAAGAAGTGAGCAATCGATTATACCCAGGAAAGTTTGGAGGAACACATAGAGTACATGACATTTAAATTCAGCTTCTTAAAGGATGCATAGTGTATTGCTGGGCAAAGCAGGAGAAAGGCATTCCAGTCAGAGGGTACAATGATATCAAAGGCAGAGAAGAATCAAAGGTTGTGGTTTACTTAGGAACAGTAAGCATGTGCGTACAGTAGGGAAGATGGAATGAGGGGCATTGAAAGATTGTGCCAGAAAAGTATAATAAATAATTCATTGGAGGCTAGTTCAGAAGTTGGCTTGCATGACCATTGAAGAATTCTCTTTGGGTTATAAGATCTCTAAAGAATTTGGAATATAGTACAATTTTTTTTGTTTTACCATGTCTAGGATGTTAAGACATCCAGATATAAAGAATTTTGCTTTATCATTGTATTACTTTCCTTTTATTTGAGTTTTCCTCTTGATAATTCCTCATCTTCTTGCTCCATGGCAGTCAGTATCTGTGTGGGGTGTTGGAGGACGAGTAGAAATGACCGTTTCCAAGTTCATGGCAATTCAGCAGGCCCTTCAGCCAGACTGGTTCCAGTGCCTCTCAGATGGAGAGGCATTTTGTGAGGAAGCAACTTCCATGAAAAGGGCCAGGAAGGCTGTAGACCGATCACTTCTATTCTTGGACAACTGTCTGCAGCTACAGGAAGAGTCAGAGGTGAGGCTGCCTGACTAACCACTCTTTTCACTTGACACTCACCACTCTTTCTCTCCATGATACACCTTTTCTATTTCTGTGCTCCTTGCTTCTTGGTTTTTTTTACTTGCCAAAAGCAATCTTAAGCAAATAAGAACAAAACTGGGGCATTATATCATCTGATCTGAAAATCTACTCCAAAACAATACTAATCAGAACAACATGATAGTGGCATACAGAACAATGGAACAGAATAGAGAAATACCCCCATGGAAAAAACAAAAAAAAAGAAATACCCCCATGGAATCTTAAGAATATGCAATAGTCTCTTCAACAAATGGTGCTTTCCTGTTTTTCTTGTCTGAACCCTAAGAATTACTTGCTAGGATTCTATCTTAGACTCTCTTTTCATCACATTTTATATGTTGCCTCTAAGCAGCCTTCCTTTGTTTTAATTGCTGAATAATTCTAAAACCATATATACTATCAAGATCATTCTACTTAACTCAGAATTATAGCTAATGGTTGCATCACTAGAATGTCCATCAAACTTGGAGGTAACCAGACTACCTTTCTTTTCTTTTTATTTTTGACTTTTTTTCTTATTTCCTCAAACCCATTTTTCCTCAATATTTTATTTCAATTCATGATATCCACCTTTTTTTTCTCAAGCAAATTTAATATCCAATTGTCTCTAAATATGCTTAGAATTTGCCTTCTTCCCGCTCTTCCTATCCCACCTTAAGCCATGACCTCATCATGTCCTGTGTAGGTAGTTACCTTTGAATCAGTCTTTCCACCTCCATTCTCATTTTTGTCCAGTCCATCTTCAGCTCTGGTTTCCAGGAAATCATTGTAAAGAAAAAATGTGAGCCCATTGCTCATTTTCCTAAAGAATTTAAAGACTCTATTTCAACTCTTACTTGGCATGGACAGCCTGCTTTGACCTGGCCTCTGCCATTTCTTCAGCTCATTGGGGGCTACTTTTTCCTGTGGCATACACTCTGGCCTTTCTAAATTATTGGCAGGTTCTTGAGGCATTCACCTGTTCCTTTCTGGGACTTCTTTGCCCAGGCATTCTTCTGGACTGTTTCTTCTTTTCTTATCTACAGTCATGTTCCTTTCTTGCTTCCATCAGGTTCATTTCATTCATTCATCATTCTATGAAGCCAGTCCCTGACGCTTTCAGAAAGTTCCCTTTATGCTTTGTTACCCCTTTAATTTGTATGTAGCTATATTGAGGCCCCAATCATATTGTATTGCAGTGATTTCTTTACGTATTTATCTTTATTAAACTGTGACTTACTTAAGCTCAATTTTTGCATGCCATTTTTATATTATCTTCATGGACTGAGATGCCTGACACATTGTAAGCCAGTAAATGTTTGCTGATGCTAAATAGTTATGATGGAGTAAGGATTGCAGTAAGGGAACCTGAGAACAGAATTAATGAAGTTGGAAAATGGTATTTACTAGGAGAGAGCAGAGGACATAAGGGAATACAAGATAGTAACCAGAGGGAAGAACTTCAGTATTTGAGATTATTTATGTGGAGTAATCCTGAGCAGTGATTTGCCATGCCAAAGCATGTTAAGTTTGAAGAATATTTTGTTTTGAACTTAGCAATAAAAATATAACTTGGCTAATAAATTTGGTGTACATAAAATAAAGAAACTTCATTGTCATTCTGAATAGAACAAGAGTATCTGCAGTAGGAATCCAGTATGAGTATGTTGCTGTGTGTCTGGATAGTAAGTGTTGACTTGCTAGTAATTGCTTTGAGCCAGTTATTATCCTTGCAGGACTAGTAATGTTTTGATAAATAGAAAGCAGGACAAGGGATGTTACAAAAATGATTATTAGAAAGGTCGCATGAGCCTCAAGTCCCTTATCTATGCTGTTGCCATTGGCCTTACCATTTCACCTTACTTCTGTGTATTAGTCAAATGCTGGGATCCCTTTCCATATTCCCTATGCTTATGCTGTTGCCTTGATAGCATTACTAATAGCGTCCCTTTTATTCTTAAGTGTTCCATTTTATATCATGATTTATATGACCATATTTCTTATATTCATGAAGGGAATTTCCCAAATAGGGTTATGCTAGTCATGAGTGATTTTCTGCTTTAAATACTGCATACTTCGTTTCCTTTTTCTGTGATTCCTTCCTCTTATTCACTAGATCCTCTTTATTCTGAATGCCCTTCAATATTGAAGTTCCCCAAGGTTCTGATTTTGGCTTTATTTTCTTCTCCATATTTTCCTAGTCAGGAATGCCAAATGGGTTTCATTCAAGGTCCTTGGAGACACATCAGGTGCTGCAGGAAGAGCACTTTTTCATTAGCCATGGCTCCTGTGGAAGCAGGAGAGGGAAGTGGTGGCATCCTGCCAAGCATCTGCCATTCTAACCTGGGTACTCTCATCTGTATCACATATATCCATAACTTAAACTTCATCTATTCAATGGCTGAGTAAATATTGGCATTTGTACATCCCACTGATACCTCAGATTTAGCATGCAGTCATCTTGCCTCACCAGTACTGTTTTTCTAGAATTATTCCCCATCTTATATCCCTGGACTACCAAAACAGAAACCAGTAGTCATCCTTTACTCAGAAAACTATTCAAGTTATGTTGATCCTTCGTCCTGAGATGACTTTAATCCAAGTCATCTGGTCTTTCACTTCCATTAGTACTATTGTCTCCTACCCCATCCTTAGCCAGGCTCACCCTTAATTTATTCTTCACATCGTAGCCAAAATATATTTCCTAGACAAATGGGTAGATTCTGATCATCCTGCTTAAGAAGTGAAAATCCCTTTTCACAATATTCCATATTTCTTCCCCATCCCTGTTTCTCCAGAGAGCCATTTTTGATTTGTCTATGTCTTTTCAAACCTTATTTCTTGTAGTTACTTGGCATCTAATTAATACGTAGACATGTATGCCTATTATACATGAATATGATCACATGTTCAGCAATTTGCTTGTTTTACATTAACTGTGTCTTGAAACTCTCCCTGACGATGCATATATTAGGACATCTACTTCATTCTGTTTAAAACAACTGCATCGGGAGCCATACTATGAATGTGTCATCGTTTATTTCAGTCTTTATTGGTGAATTTTTACACTTTCCAGTTTTCGTTATTCTGAACATCTTTGTAAGTAAGTATACTTTGGTGCATATGAATGGATATATTTACAAGAGAGATTTGGAGGTGGAATTTTGGAACTCGGAGGTAAAAGCATTGACATTTTGGTGTTACCTGCTTGCCCTCCTCAGAAGCTGAACTTCTTTCACTCTGTAATTGTCAGGGTGTATCAGGGTCATTTCCCATACACGCTCACCTCCACTATGTTATCTGTGGTTTTTTTATTACTGTAGTAGGCAAAAATGGCATCTCTTTTTTTCTAATTTGCATTTCCTTACTGGTGAGATTTAGTAACTCTCCATATTTGTATGGGGCATTCACATTTATTTTTCTGAATTTCATTTTCACATATTGTACCTAGATTTCTGTGGAGTTGTTTCCTTAGAGGATATGTTGTAACTCTTTCTATGGTGTAGATATTTATCTATTCCCTCAAAGGGTAAGTTTTTCTTTTCCTTTGTTATGGTATATTTCACTAGAGAAGTTTTAATGTTGGCTGTTTCCTGTAAGTTTTATGTTGAGATATTTGTCCCATTGAATTTGTTTTTAAGGATGGTGTGGAGTAGTAAATTTTTGTTGTTCTTTTCCAAATCATGGTCAGTTGTCTCAACTAAACTGTTTCTAAGTTCCTAAACTTGGATCTGTAGTTAAAAGGGTGGAAGAAGCCTAAAGCAGCCCTGGATAGTCATTTTAATTAAAGCTTTTCCTTTTGTCTATTTGTTCTTATGCCTGCTCAGGGTACCTTTAATTTAATCTAAACTAGAACATGACAACATATGTTGATTATCTATTTTTCCTCAGTCTTTCCTTACCTGTTTGGTGTTTTCAATAGTGTATGCCCTTGATCCATGAAGGTTCATGGGGAATATCATCCTGCTTAAATATTTCATCTGTAGCAACTTCATGAGATCTTTTCTGTCCATTGAACTTCCGTGTAAGGCTAGTGTAAACAAAGGTCTTTGATGCTTAAAATGGTTAAGAACATTCAATCTTTTTTTTTTTTTTTTACCCTCAGATCCTTCAGAAAAGCATGATCATTGGAGTAATTGAAGGTGGAAATGTGATAGAAGAGAGGCTGAGATCAGCACGAGAGACAGCCAAGCGGCCTGTGGGAGGCTTCCTTCTGGATGGCTTTCAAGGAAATCTAACAACTCTGGAAACCAGACTGCACTTGCTATCATCAGTCACTGCAGAGCTGCCAGAGGACAAACCAAGGTTAGTAATCAGTTAGGATGCAGGACAGGAGTGCTGGCGGACTGTGTAGGATCCATGTTTTAATTATGTCCTATCCCAGCAGAATATGAGGGAAGTTTTCATCAAGGCCGCCCTGTCCTGATTGCAGAATGTAGAGCAGAGGGTAATTGCCATGTGAATTATCCTTGTAAGTTAGGTCAAGTGTTAACAGTTTCTCTCATTCTTGTCCCAGATACAAATATTGTTTTTTTATTCATTATAACATGATAGCTCGGGGCAAGTATAAAAAGTCATGTGAAACTCCAGTTTAAAACCAAGAAAGCTGAGGGCAAATCTAGGATGCCCAATGGAATGATAATGGGCCCTACTAATAACCTTTAGGAAGTTCCTACATTTGAGACAAGTAGCGAGCAGTGTCTTTTTTTTAAGCTGAGGGGACTGGCAACACTAGTAGAGTTGGTTCTTAGGTTTCTGTAAGTCACAGGATTCACTGTGTACTTCTGAGGTTCAAAGTTATAAATTCCAAGCTTCTGAGCAGCTGATGTCGTATTAGGCTACCTAAATTATTTTTCTCTTTCTTTTTTTTTTAATGACCTGGAGGTCATTATATTAAATGAAATAAGCCCAGTACAGAAAGATAAATACTGCATGATTCTCCTTTATATGGAATCTAAAAAAGGTGATCTCATAGAAGTTATCAGCAGCTAGGGTTGTTGGGGGGAAAAGAGGGTTGGGAAGACGTTACTCATAATTACATTGAGATAGGAGAAAGTTCACCAAAATCTGTTGCACAGCCTGGTGAGCATAGATTATGATATATTCTTGAAAAGTACAAAGAAAATGGTTAGTAAGTGTTCTCTCTTTAAAAAATAATTATGTGAGCTAATATACTTGTTAATTGACTAAATTTAATATTTCACGTTGTATACATCAAAAGTACATTGTACTTGACAAATACATAAAATTTTATGTTCTTTTTCTTTAATACTGGGGTTTGAACTCAGGGCCTTGCACTTGCTAGGCAGACACTATCCCACTTGAGCCATAACCCCAGCCTTTTTGACTTTAGCTATTTTTTGAACAGGGCCTTGCTTTTCTGCGCAGGCTGGCCTGGACTATGATCCTCCCATTTATACCTCCTCGTAGCTGGGGTGACAGGTGTGTGCCACCATTTCCAGCTTTGTATTGCTCTTACTAACTGTGTGTCTGAGCTGGCTTCAAACCATGATCCTCCTGATCGCTGCCTCCCAGGTAGCTGGGATTATAAGGCATGAACCAATCTGCTATTTGTCAGATTTTTTTTTTTTTTTTTGAATCTGTCAGGGTTTTTTTTTTTTGGCAGCACTGGGGTTTGAACTCAGGGCCTCATGTTTGCTGGGCAGGCACTCTTACTGCTTGAGCCACTCCATCAGCTGTCTGTCAGTTTTAAAAAATATATATATATTTTGCCTTTTTTTTTTTTTTTTTTAAGACAGGGTCTCACTATGTGTAGCCCAGGCTGGCCTCAAGCTTGCTGTTCTCTTGCCTCAGCCTCCCAAGGGCTGGGGTTGCAAGCATTCATCACCGTGCCCAGCTGATTTTGTAGCCTTTTATCCTACTCAGTGTGAATATTCATGCTTTTTCCCTCCCGAAGATATATTAAGAAGTTTGACAATGGGGTGTTGTGTTGTACTCTTTGAAGGCTATTGATTATTGTATAATAATACAACTTTTTAAAAGCCAGGTATAGAACACATACAGTAAAGTGCATGAATCAGAATCAGCTCAGTGAATTTTTATATCTAAACATACTTGTGTGAAGGACACCCCCCATAGGGTACTTCTACCACTCCAGCTAGCCTTTGGCCCCTAATTTTAACCTTGTTCTCTTGTGCTCATTGCTCCCCTCCTGTGCTCATTTCACTCTGGGGTAGATAACAGCTTAGCACAAGCATTTCTAGTCATTTTCTGGACTTTTTTATGCTAAGTGCCCACAGATGTCTGTTACTGAATTTGAAAGCTGGAGTTGTTTTTCTCTCTGTAAGCATGTAGAAATGCCAGCTTCAGTTGGAGTGGAGTTCTGAAACATTGCAGGACTTGAAGGAAGCTATAGTCAGGAAAACTGGCATATATTTAAGAGTTCTGCTTGTTTAATATTACATAAGTCTTTTTTTTTTTTTAACCTCTTTTAGAAATGAGAGCATACACAAGCTTTTCTCTTCCAGTTCATGAAATGGGGCTGTGGGTAGAAAAACAAACATGAAAAATAGTTCCACAAGTACATTCCCACATTTGTTTTAATGGCAGAACCTGGTTGAGAACTAGTAACACTCTCAGAATGCTTTACCCTTTGCCTGGGAAAACACCATTTAATTCCACAGCGTAGACGTTTATTAACAAAAAATATGAAGATCGATAACTAGATTCCTATAACCTGTTGACAGAGCTGAAATTCTGAGATCAGAAGTTGAAATGAATTTGTGAGACATATAGTAGATAAAATGTCTTTATTGAACCAATTATGAAAAATAATTACAGGCAAGATACAGTAAAAATGAGGAAAGTATTTGAGGGAGAAATAAAGCACATAGCTTTGCACCCTTAAAAAATCTGTACAGTACATAGATAGGCTTTAAAGCTTAGATGAAGACCAGGGAGGTTGTTCAAAGAGGAGGAGAGTAGGAAGGAAATTTGCATACTACTGAGCTTGTCTCTGTAGTCAGACATTTCTTTTTCACAGATCTCATTAATCCTCACAACGAGCAAGCATGGTGGTTCATTTCTGTAATCCTAGCTACTTGGGAGGCAGAGGGAAGAGCATTGAGAGTTCAAAGCCAGCCCATGTAAAAAGCTAGAGACCATATCCCAAAAATAAAATAACAAAAGGGCTGGGGGTGTGGCTTGAGTGGTGAAGTTCTTGCCCAATAAGTGCAATCCCAAGTGTTATTCAAAAAAAAAAAAATCTTCGCAATTCTGTGAAGACATGTATTATTGCTCTTGTTTTTAAAATGAAAAAAACTAAAACTCAGAGATGTTAAGAATCCTGCTCAAAGTAACTCAGCACAAAAGTAATAGAGCTAGGATTTAAGCCCCAGTCTCTTCCTTCAAAGTCCTAAGTTTTTTCCTACCACGTTGCTATACACTGTCTGCCACTGTAACCTGATTGGTGTTTTTCATTATTTCATTTTCATTCCTTTTAATGCCCTACCTATTGGAAAGACTCTGATTTCATTCCTGGCATTTCTTTGTGCCACTGTTCTTACTGTTATCTTTTACAGGCTCATTTGTGGTGTTAGCCGGCCAGATGAGGTGCTGGAGTGTATTGAGAGAGGAGTGGACTTATTTGAGAGTTTTTTTCCTTATCAAGTGACAGAGCGGGGATGTGCCCTGACTTTCAGCTTTGATTACCAGCCGAATCCTGAAGAGATGTGTAGGTCCTTTGAAGTTAACCTCTGTCTTATCCTTAAGTTTGTTCTATTTCCTATTAATTTTTGGCCGAAGTCTCAAGACAGAAATAGGTACACATAAAGCCTGTCTTTTCTAAAACTCCATCTTTAATTCTTATCTGTATTTCCTAGCATGTTGGTACCCAAAAGTATACTTAATAGTTACTTAATACTATACCCATAGCCAGCCTATCAGTATTAGAATGTGATTTTGTAGTGAACAAAAACAAGACCTCTTCTGTTAACAACCTGAAAAGAATATTCAGAGTGAATTGTGATGAAAATCTAAGAGAAGAAAACCTTTGAAGTGCTTGGTAAAAGTTAATTTGTTTTTTTACAAAAGAGTTTTGTCTTCTTTTTGCAAACCCCATGCAATTAAATTACAGGGAGATTTAGCATGTCTGATCCTTATTTTGCTTTTTGCTTTTCTGTGTTTTTTTGCACACTGAGATGTGAAAGCTCCTTTCTTATAATATTGCTTTGAAGCACTGCCATTTTCTTACACTGTTTAGTTATTCCTAAGTCAAGGCAAGCTATTTGAGATTCTAACACTCACCTAGCAGTGGAAAGGACAGGGCACACAGACTGTGGGCCTGGGTCCCTTAAAGCAGCTTGTAGGAATGAGCATGTGGCCTTCCCAATCTTCCCTCGGCTTTCAGAGGGGGCTTCCTTTTCCTTTTTCTGCTTTCATCAAACTCTTCCCTGACCACCACCAGCCTTCAACTTCAGTAGGACCTGAGATTTCTTTAAATGTTGAATTTACTCCCCATTTGTGATTAAAATTTCATTCAGAAGATGTCATACTTTTTTATAAAGCAATTTAGTCATTAATCTAAATTGGATTATTTCTGGAAACAAAATAAATCAGGTTGATCAAATTCTTATATATAGGAGGTCAATTTTCCTGTCCTTTTAGACAGACCAGAATATAATGTATGTGGATTGGCATCCCATTAACACTTTATAAATTTTCATGACTTCATTTACAAACTAAATTATTTCCACCAGGACAGAGGTAACTTAGTCATTCAGTACCATGAATATGCAAAGCTCTAAAAAGAACCTGATGCTAAATTCTCTGGAATGAATAAGTTCCTTTCTGGCCAGAGAAAGCTGAGTTTCTTCATGATTAGGAAAACCAAAATAGTTTGAACATTTTAATCAAAGTGTTATTAGTCATATTTTGTGTGTGTTATAAATTAAAGTCGTTTAGGGAAAATATTAAAGAACTTAACAATTATTCCCCTAAATGGCAAAGAGTTTTTCAAAATGCCAGGGCTTTATTATGGTCCCACATCAACACACAAATTCATGTGAACAAAATTATAACATCACTATTGCTTAGGTCACTTCTCTTCTTCCTTTGACCTTGATAATATTTCTTTTTAAGACCATCTGTCTATTCTTCTTGGGCCAACACTGAGATTGTTATCATTTGTTCCCAAAATACCTGTTCAAGGAAGTTGGCTTTTTGTAGAGTAGCTGGTGTTTCTTTTGCAGTTCCAGGAATATTCCTCCTTAAAGCAAAGAGGTCAAAGGAACAACTCAGGTTCCCATATGATTTTGGATAATCTGGGTTCTCTGGAGGGCCAGAGTCTCTATAGAATACATGAATTAAAACCATGTTCAACTTTTGTCTACTTGGAATATAGGCTGTTACAAAGCCCAATTTGTTTGCATGTGCATTGTGATAAGGCATAGGGAAACTCCAACATACACGTACATATTAACTGTTTTAAACATTCCTTGATGGTAAGATTATATGTTATATACTTGTTACCATAATTAGCTTAGACATTGTTGAGTATCTTTAGGATAATAGGTCTGTGGCCATCTGGGAACATGTTGCTATTTTTTTTTCTTGTGTGATTTCCTTAGGATAATTTCAAGAGTGGAATTACACAGTCAAAGGGCATGAAATAATAGCTAAAATTAAATTCTTCCAGCGACTACTCTTTATCTGATCTTCATTCAAGACTTTTTATTGGTTTTTTCCTTTAGTATTACAAAAAAATGGGATACAAGAAGAAATTAAATGCGTGGATCAAATAAAGAAAATTAAAACAACTGGTTGTAACCAAGAAATGACATCATTTGAAATTAATCTGAAGGAAAAAAAGTAAGAAATTTTTGTAAGTTTAGATTTTGATTTCTGACTTTTTAATTTTAGTCTATTTTAAAAGTTTATGTAACTGTTCCCTTTTCAGTTTATAACTTCATAAAATATTTATAGCTGGATATTACTTAGGCCTTCTCAAATTTGGTTCAAGAAAAACTTCTTTTTTTCTGCAGATGAATTTATATATTTTGTCTTGTCAGAAAACTAAGGCTAGGTACCTATTACTTTAGAAAAGCTCTTATGTCAGGAAGACCGATTCCATTGTTTATTGTCTTTTACTCCTTCCAATTACTTTGTTTGTTTTGGTGGCACTGGGGTTTGAACTCAAGGCCTTGCACTTGCCATGCAGTTACCCTGCCACTTGAGTCACTTCCCAGCCCTTTTCGCTTTACTTAGTTTTCAAATAGGGTCTCATTTTATGCCTGACTGGCCTGAACCCCAATCCTCCTATTTATACTTCCTGCCATAGCTGGGATCACAGGCATGCACTACCATGCCTGGCTTTTTATTGATTGAGATGGAGTCTCACAAGTTTTGCCCAAGCTGGGCTCAAACCTCTATCTTCCTGATCTCCACCTCCCAAGTAGCTAGTGTTACAAGTGTGAGCCCAGCCCATGTGAACTTCTTAATCCCCAGACTTGCAGATTGCATCCATTAGAGGAAAACTCCTGAGTCACCATGACTCATTATGTTAACTCTTTCCCACATTGCCATGTGGAGCAGGTGCCCACCACTGAACATTTGGAGGATCACCCCTGGCAGCCCTATCAGTAGAACAGAGAGCTTAGGTCGTGAATTTCTTATATCCTTCACTTTCTGGACTGTCATTGTAACTTCCTTTCTCAGGTACCAGGAGGACTTTAACCCACTTGTGAGAGGGTGTTCCTGTTACTGCTGTAAGAATCATACCCGTGCATATATTCACCATTTGCTGGTAACCAATGAGCTCCTGGCTGGGGTCCTGCTTATGATGCACAACTTTGAACACTATTTTGGATTTTTCTGTTCCATCCGGGAAGCTCTAAAAAGTGACAGATTGGCACAGTTGAAAGAGCTCATCTGCAGACAAGCATCTTGAAAACAGGCAATACAAGTCTGACTCTTCACTTGTGTTATAACATAGGAAGAAGCAAAGAAGAAATGGTCTTAGTTGTAAAAATTTATATTTAGGATTAAGATCTTCCAGAATAAAGAACATTTGCCCAAAATTGCCTACATGAGGGTGAAGAGATATCTTCTAAAGACTTGAATGGCCTAGATTGATCAGAAAGGATTGATCTGTGACCTTAACATTCCTAGACTAACTCTCCTAATCAGTAAAGATTCACTTAGTCAAAGACAAAAGTTTTAGAGGTGAGGAGACACCCTTGAAGGGGGTGATGAGATTCTAGGGACCACTGAGCTGGATTGGGACCCAAGGGCAGATGACTGGGTCTACTGACTGGAGAGGGAATCTCGCTGACTTGACAGTTTTATTTTGATCTTCATGCTCTTGGGAGGCTCTTGTGGACACTGTTACCTTCCATGCTGCCCTGGAGTGCATCACTCAAAAAGGGCTCTTGTGACAACCACGCTTGCCTCTCACTGGAATATGGGGCTCAAACAGTTCTCCTGTGATCAGAAGGCCATGTCGCACGCCTTCATTTGGCTACTTGATCTATTTGTGACTTGTCTTCCTAGAGCCAATGAACTTAACTGTTAGGAACCAGAAGTTTGCCTTACTGCTCTTGTCTGGTCATTCAGATTAATGTGAACTGCCTTCCAGGCTCATAAATAGTCTAACCACATAATGACTGTAGCCCTCTGACCTGTGGATTCGTTTGCAGTGTGTTCACACTCCTACCCCTGGCTGACAGTTAGATGATTTTTTTTTTTTAATCCTATTCAATTGTGATGCCTCGGCAAATCATGTAATTTCTCCATGTCTATTACCTCACGAATAAATGGAGATAGGCATTGTGGATCAGACTAAAGGGACTTCTAAGATTCTGCCAGCTTTAAAATTTGAGAAACAAAAAGGTTTAGATTAGAGTCCTAGCCTTACTTATCATCATTGTTGATTAATTGCTGTTGGCCTGGTTTTTAACAACAACAGGAAAAAGTGCAGGAGTACTGGGTAACAGTAGAGATATCTGAGACCTTAAAAAGAAATTTAGCCTGTGGATTTTGAGTGGTTGAATTGGTATCAGAAGACCCTGAAGCTGGAGGTCCTTCCTAGGTCCTCCCTGATTTCTGTGGTCTTTGTTCTAACATTTTTGTTGATGGTATGACATGGAATTTTAATTTTGTGTTTTTCTGTACTTGTCAGTTTTTTATAAAGAATATACAGAAGAGTGCATATATATATTGTTTTTATAAAAATAGCAATAACAAAACCAAAAAGATCTTTTTTTTAAAAAATAGGGATAAGAAATGTATTTTATACTCTTTTATATTTTGCTGTTTTTCAAAATTTAGTGGGCATTACTGAACATTGTTTGTAGTTACTATTTGGTTATTGTATCTTTATGTGTTGGGAAAACATCTTATGTTTTTCTTTCCAGTGGTCTAACTTCTGCATAAGTGGCAAGGGATACTTATAAAAGACAGAAATTCTGTGCTGCAGGATTGGCTGTCTTGAAATGTATTGTTTTGTATTTGTTTATATGCTCATATTCTCCTTCAATACCAAACCCATTATTGAGGGAGTATCAGTAAATATCCAGAAATCTCTATAAAGCTTAGGAGTTTTATTCATATAGTCCATGACACTGAAGATTTTGTTCAACATTATTCAATTTCCTAGGTCTTTTTCTTATTAGCACATTTGAAAAAATATTTCTTCCCTTTAATGTAGTAAATCTATTAAAGGCAATAGCCAATAAACATTTTTAATTAAAAAAATTCACTGTATTGCTTTCTGTAAATGATGGTGAGTCTATTAAACAAAATATTAAATTTCCGTAGTACTGGAAGTGTTCTAGGGATTTCTCATGGGAAAATTTTTTTCTATGCCATCTGCATTCACCATAAACAACATGTTAAACGCAGACTCAAAAAGGAAATATTATTCAATAATATATATTATGATATTAGTGAGTGATATATATTACATTGCCTGTTTCTTTGAGATACGTAATTAATGGTGTAAGGCTGTGCTAGTACATAATAAAAATAACAATAATCACAATCTCAGGAGGATTTTTAGTGTGCTGGCAACTTAGCAAATGTTTTCCAGATATATCTCATTGACCCTGAGAACATAGCTGTGAGGTATTGGTGTTATTATTATTATTCCTAAAGTTTGAACTGAGTTTTAGGAAGGTTGATTTAGTTTGCTTAAGGGTCTTCCAGAAATTTCAGGCAAGTAGTTTGCCTAAGGGCTTACCACTACACAGCTCCCAAGTTAGATTCTAGCTCCATCTGAGTAAAACTCAACAATTAACCTTTGCAGTAAGTTGATTCTTACTTATAGGTGTGGTGGTGCGCACTTAATCCCAGCTCTCAAGAGGCCAAGGCAGGAAGATCATGGATTTGAGGCCTGCCTGGGCTACTTAGCAAGACCTTGTCACACATAAAGAAAATATTTATTTTGATTCACTCCTATGTTGAAGAGGCTGAGAGACCTGCGGACTGAATACTGAGGGATATTCCAGTGGGTAATAGCTGGAACCCACAGATATTCAACACTTGTTGCCACTTCATGTCCCCTAATTGCCCCTTCCCTTCCCAGTTTGGCACTAGGCATACCCTAAATAGTATTGAGAAGGTTTGGGGGCTTTGACCAATTCCAGTGGACTCAAGGTAGGAAGTGTGAGGCTTCCTATATATTTTGGGAGAGGGATTTTTTTTATTCCCTGGAATAAAATAAAGGGAAAATCAAAGGGTCAAGTCTAGAGTGTAAAAGCAACTATCTTATCAGGGGTGTTTTTTCCATGAAGGCAGCTTGGAGCTACTTGGGAAACCAGAGTTAAATGATCATCCTCTGCTTTCTAATTAGGAACAGGCTGCTCTCTGCAGTTTGATTAGTCTTGCTTGTAGTAATGGACTTACAGCCTATTAAAACTGACTGTTGTATAGGGCAGGGAGCCTGGAAGGCCAGACTTCCATGCTGAGCCAGCCCCCAGCAAGGCCCTGCCTTTACCAAAATGTTTGGTGTAATTGGCATTCACTTTACTATTTTTTAAAATATCTTTGCTCTCTTTATAGTCATCATGTCTCTTCCTCCTTTTATACCTTTTCTATCTCTTCCTCCTCATGACATTCCCAAATTTGGGACTACAAGTCCCAAATAACAGTGGGCAAAGAAGAGTGAAGCAAGTCCAAAATGTAAGAATGTGACAGGGAAATCATTTTTCCTCACAATCCTTGTTGGAAATAATGGCACCGATAGGTTTCAGTTCTTACTGCACCCTTAAGCTTCTGTTTTCCAGGGTCACGGTCCTGCCTCAAGTCTAGCTTGAATCCTCCTTCTGCCCCAACCTCCAATCAGCATGAACCATAAGATCCTAACCAATCAGATCATGCTGAGTCCCACTGAGGGGTATTTAAGCCCCTGCCCCTCCTGCTTCTCTCTCTTGGCTCTTTGCTCTCTCCCTCCCCCACCCTGCAATAAAGAATCACTCCTCTCCACGTGGTCACTATGGGGCCTATATTTCCTGACAATCCTGGTTTAATGCCTGTGGCCCAGGTATAATTACTAATGTCGTCATCCTCCCTCACTACCATCCCCCCCATCCCTGCCCAGTTTACTCTCAAAAGTGCCCTAGTTTGGACAAGTTATATATCACACTAATGTAAGTGGTAGAGACAATCAAACCAGAGAGCAGGTGCCCCATCTAAACAGGACAGCTGCTACCCACATCTAACTAATAGCTGCTGTGGGTCCAGGGCTGTCAAATATTCCAGTCTTTTCAAGAGAAGCCAGAAATCTGGGTTCTCACAATTTTTAAATGCTGGATAAATTTTTAAAAATATTCTGCTAGCTGAATAAAACTTTGGGGTGCCAAGTTTGCAACTTCTGGTTTAAAATCTGGAGGGAAGACATTGGCATCTTTAACAATTAAAAATTTGTCAACAACTGACCAAACAACACAGAAAATGTACTAATAGCTTCCAGTTCCTGCAGCTGTTTACAGATTCTCACATTAAGAGGTCCCCATGTGAGATCTTCATGTCCTCATGCACAATCCCCAGATAACTCCTAGAACTACTCAAAATCTACTAAAAGGATAAAGTATGTATCATGTATTCAACCTTAATTTTGTGGACGTGAAATTTTAGGTCTGGAGAAGAAAGACTTAGTGGTAGGTTTTGTCTTTCCTCTTAAGGAATGTCCTGGTCTGTTCAGGATCCTGTAACAAAATACCATACAATATGAAGACTGAGATCAGGGTACCAACAGAGTTAGATTCTGGTGAGGGCCCTTTTTCAAGTTGCAAACTGGCCATCTTCTCATTTCTTCACATAATAGAAGGCTGGAGAGCTCTCAGGTCTCTTAAAAAGGCATTAATCCCAGTCACAAGGACTCCACCCTCAAGACCTAAATCACCTTCCAAAGGTTGCACCTCCTCATACTGTCACATTAGGTGTTGAAGTTTCAACATATGAATTTGGGAGTGATGCAAACATTCAGTCCACAATGAGTTTAAATACACACACATTTCTTTTTATTTACCATGTTGGCTTCATTCCATCGCACCCCTATTTTTCTGCTGGGTCTGTGCCCCTCCAAGGTCAGCATTAATTTCCCAGGGCTAACTTTCTAATAATTCCTCCTTCACAAAACCAACTGACCCAAGGACATAGGGCTCCTATTGGAGCTTCCAGCATTAGTCTTGGTAGGAACAGTGAGAGCTCAATTACCATTTTTCACGTGAGCACAAACTCAGCAACTGAGGCATTTACCTTTAAATTTTAGTTAGCCCAGTGCTGGTTGAAAGTGACTTATGCAGCAGTACATGTAGGAATGTCTTGTCAATGGTGGTTTTAGCGCACTTTATGTGAGCAAGGCAAGTTCCCAGTGGCCTGACACGTTATTTTTTTTTTGTTTCTCCTGTTGCTGGGTTCCACTTTCTACCATTACCACCTTTTAGTATTGACCTCAGAGCAATTTTCCCTGCTCTAACAAAAGGAACTCAGAATGAACTTTACTTTTGTTCTTACTCCTCATCATCCACTTTGAGACCAGGCTGAAGTTGTGGAGGAGTTCAAATGGCCCCTTGCTCCCACCAGTATGATTCAGAGAGATTAGCCCTCCTTTTGCACCCTCTTCCTAATGTTCTCCTCTTCCCCTGAGCTATCCTCCCGTGCTGTCTGCTCCTTTGTCTGTGAAACACATTTTCTCTCACTATCACTTTGTTCCCTGCCTGCACTGGATGACTTTAGCTTGTCTCTTAACAAAATCAAGATGTTGCTATTAATGGTCCTCTCTTTCTTAACAGCTTACAGTCACTTCCCTTTATTTAGTCCTTTTCCCCTTCCCTTCCAAACCACATAATCATCTCTGCTTCAAATAAAAGCTTTATAGCCATTTCATAACCACTGCTTTATAGTTGCTATCAAAAAGGCACAAGAGGAGGAGATAATAGAAAAGGGGGAGAAACCAAAAGGTGAGGGACTGAGGGATACTCCAATAATTGAGAAACACAGCCAGCATTTTCAGGTCACTTCTGCGAGGCAATTTAGGCATGGTTAGTTCATAAGACAACATTGCAAGCTCGGTGGTCTGGTGAAGTTTTCCTTTAATTTTTATGGATAGATAAGAAGGTGGTCTCCCATCTGAGGATTGTTTTCCTTCCAATAGTTAAAAATATTATCTTAGAACTCTCCCAGCATTATTTATGTTGGCCATAAATCCTTCCACCAAGTCCGATTATATGATAAATATGAGCTTTTCAAGTCATATCCTCCCAGCGCTAAAATATTTACCCGTATTTTCCATTCCTCTCTCATTTATTTTTATTTTTATTTTTATTTAACAAACATTTTTAAATAACATTTCCATCACAATGCCATTTATTGTTCCCCATCATGCCAGCTCTTGAAGAAAATATAAATGATGCAACTATATTCAGTTCCCCATAGTAATTAAACATCAAAAGAGAAGAGAGTGATGGAGTATGTTCAATTTTTTTTTTCTTTTCTACCCTTTCTCTGATTTGGGTGAGACTCTCCAATTTCATGTTGTTTTTGTAAAAAGTCTCTTCCAGTCACGTTGAAAACATCAGTTCCACTTTACTTTTCCTCTTGAACATTCAACTATTGCCACAAATCCAGTATGTCAAAAAACCAAATTTAATACCTATCTCATCAAACTAGTTCTACACTTCCTTGCCTATGTCAATGGAACTTATTTTCCAGTCAAATCCAGCTGGAAATGTTATTGCTTGGATGAATAACATGATATATACAAGCAATTGGTACAAGGTAGTGCAAAAAGAATCAGTAAGATTTGGTGAGTGGCTCAGAGGATGCAGTTAAGGCATTTAATCACATAAGATTACCATTCCTTCTGCCCTCACTTCCTTCCTATCCAAGCCAGCTTCATCCTCTTCCTCCTGCTGTTTTACCATTTTCTGCTACAAAGCTAAGCTTTCATAAATATCTTCATTAAGATACTTCCTTTCTCAAGCCTTCAGTGGCTTCCCAATATCATCCAGACCAAAGATAAAGTGGAAGCCTCATTTCTGGACCTAACATAATCTGAGCCCATCCGATGCCATAGACTTTCTGCCACCCCAATGGTAATATTCTAATCCTACCAGTTCTTCAGTATCCAAGCCAAGAACCAAATCTCCCATAAAAACTTGCTTTTCAGTTGGGTGTGGTGGTATATGCCTAATATCCCAGCACTCGGGAGGAAGATTTGAGTTTAAGGTCATCCTGGGATACGCAGAAAGACTTTGTCTCAAAGCAAAAACAAAATAAAACTTTTCAAGTGCTTAGACTCTCAAGATTAGAAAAGGATGGACTAGTATTCTGGTTTTCTTTACTCATAAAGGCATTAACAATCAGGGCTTGGATTCTGTGTGCCTCATCTCCCCAGCTGACTATCTGCTCTACAAGACAAGGAAAATTCCTCAGTATTCTCATTTGCACCTGTACCTCCCAGCTCCCCATCTCTATGATTCCAGCCTGCAACTTGTCCACTGAAATAATTAAAGGAGAATGTGGGACTAATTTTCAGAGTATGCCCTCTGCTCCTCTATCTTTAACACAGTGCTTGTCCCGTTACTCTTTTCATTATAGTTTCTTCAATATTTTCTGTACCTTAGTGCATTACCTGCTTTATCGCTCATTGCAATTCTCTGAGGTGAATAACATCTCCAATTTACAGAGGAGAAGCCGAGACTAACGGAGGTTGAGTGGCTTGCTACAGTATACACAGCAGGGGATTTAGGATTTGAACTCAGTATCATGACCCAGAAGTCCAGAATTTTCCCATTTCATTCCATGACCTCCCTAAATTGTGTTTTTTTCATACATCACCTGCTGTTCTTCAGGATCAAAGGCCAGAGGTAGGCTCGCCCTCCCCCCACACACACACCCCGGGCTACACCCACAGTTGTTTCCTAGTACTATAGGACGGTAGGATAGGATTACTTATTAACTATTCCCTTTTCCCTTTCTAGTTCTGGAAATCTGTACTGCATTTTAATGATGAGAGGGTTTAGGAATGACCCAGAGATGGTAATTTTGTTTTGGTCAAAGACTCATACATTTACATATAAATGAAAAGCAAAGGGACATTTAAATTGTAGAAAGGGGAAAAAATAACTTAGTCTTCCTCCTTGTCAGAAAAAGGCCTCTTTGGTGAAAGTGATTTTACAGCCAGAATGAATGTCACAGATCATTTGTCCAACCCCCTCGTTTTACTGAGACAGAACAGCTCTGGCAAGGGTGGGACTAATACAGGGTTCTACAGGAAATGATAGGCAAGGCCAGAAGAAGAGGCTAGGTTTCCTTCCTCTGCCTCAGCCTTTCGCCACATCCCTCTCTCTTATTCTGCTTCTACATAGCCCAGATGCATTAAAGTAGCTCCTACATCACACACGAGGTGCTTTGCAAGCATTAATGTTGTCATTTTTGACCCTGGAGTTTTAGGTCACAAGCCCAGCTCTGGGGGTTCCACATGTTGGTGCAGCCACTTGCCCCAGTGTGCCAAAGGAAAGAGATTGATTAACATGTCACAGGAAGAGGCAAAGCACACACCTCAGCCTGTCCTCAGGATACGGACATGAGCTTTAAGTTCAAACAGAAAAATAATTTAGCCAGAGGGAGAAAGGTAAGCGTAATCATTAAACAGTCCCAATTACAGTTGTGGCTTGGTTGATCATTATCTTGGTTCTGGTTCTGCGAGGGTACCAGAGAATTTGTTATCGCTGTCATCACTTGAGGGGAGCAATCTGGTTCCCATGAGATGATTACTGCTGCTCCAGGGTGCAGCATCATCATCATTATAGGTAATTATCTTCATTTGCAGGGTGGTCTGTCCTGTGAGGTTCTGCTCATTCTTTCCTTGGGGTTAGTTTCAGCTCTTGTTGACAGACATTATGGAGCAGTCCTGTCCTTCCTGGATTCCAACATGGCTGCAAGACAATGGCTCAAAGCAAAGAACACAAATGCAAAATGGAGACAAGGATGCCAAGCTTTTATAAAACTTGCCCTCAGCTAGCTCATGGGCTCATGGAAGAGTCAATACTTGTTCATCAAAGAACTTCTAAGTACCTGTTACACTTTGGCTATCAAGTATCCTCTCCAGCCACGGGGGTAATAGTGATTTTTGAACAAAGAGACCATTCTGTTGTAGATACATTTTAGAAGCCTTCATTGGTATCATTATTATGACTGTGAGCATCATGAAATTTGGCAAAAGATGTCCCAATCCAGCTCAGAAAGATCATATAGACCAAGTCCTTTCCAATGCTTTATATACTCCTCTCTGGTCCATACCCCTCCCATTAATTATACTTTTGTAATTGTTGTGAATTGATTGTTTTTTACTGGGAGATGGGAAGGAGCGAGCATTGGTGTTCAGCTTCCAGTGTCCTATTTTTTTTGCATGGGTTCTTGTTGGTCTTTTGAGTTTGTTCCAGCCAATTAGCACGTAAAAATCAACATCCTAGCACAGGGATATTGGTCAGTCTTACACATCTTTCCCCTCTTAATGCTTTCTGATGCCTACCATTCATTCATTTATACAGTCAAGAAAAAACTTTCCCCTTCTGGCTAAGTGGCAGGCTCTCTCCAGACACTTGGGATCAAATGACAAATATCCCACAGAGAGCATTTGCCTTGGAATTTACAGACCAGGAGCAAACTCTAAAATGACTATATTTTACATAAAATTGGAAATTTTCACTTTGCTCATACAGCCTATCAAATCATATCCCAATCACAATAGAACTACCCAAGAGCTGAGAGAAGGTGGAAAACCTGCACATGCCAGTATACACAGATAAAAACACGAGTGTCTTTTACTGTTCATTTTCTATTCATTATCAAGAAACAGAACCGCAGGCTGGATTAGTGAGCTGTATTTACTCCTTTGCTTGGATCAACTCATACTAATTCTGCTTGAGTGTTCTTTGTTTAAATGTTTCTAACAAATCTATTACCACCACCATCACCCCTGAAGTATAATTTTTTTCCTTTCATGTTTGAGGAAACAGGGCTAGACCAGACAAATAACTGTTAGCAGTACTTTTATTTTAGGAATATCTGGTTCTCAGGCCTATGCCATTATTTCGACCCTCAATCCCCTTTCCTTCACTTGTACTTGTGGGGAAGAGAATGGAACTGTTAGATTTTAAAATAATATAACCTGCCTACTCTCTGAAAAGTGTCTTTTCAGAGTCGTGCCAGTGATTTTTTAAAATCTGTTTTGTTTTTGTTTTTGTTTTTTGAGAGAGGGTCTTGCTATGTTGCCCAGGATGGACTCAAACTCATAATCCTCCTGCCTCCACCTCCTGAGGGCTGGGATTATAGGTGTGTACCACCATGCCTAGCTTTTAACTGGGTTTTTAAATAGGTAATTTAATTTGTGATGTCTAAGAAAATAATCATGGGAGGGAATAGAGACCTTTTCTAATGATACTGAAAACTTTTTTGGAGCAACATTTGGAAATAAAGTTTAAGAAAAGAATTTAGACCAGGCAGCATGTTCAGTTGAATATTCATAATGAGAGCATTGTATATGTGCTTTAAATTTTAAAAAATAAGGAAAGTCATTTAAATCCATGCTCAGACTGGAAATTGAAACTCAGTGGTAGAGGGCATGCTTAGCACGTGCAAGGTTCTGGGTTCAACCCCAACCACTGGAAAAAACATAAAAAGCAAAATAAATAAATCTAGCCTTGAGAGAAGATCAAGTTAAGTGACACTGGGTAGGCATGTGTGTAAAATAACTTACAATGGTTTTTGGTGTGACTTTTAAAATCAGTGACACTAAGAAGTGTCCATTTGGAGGTAAAAGATTTTAAAAGTTACCATTTGATACTGTTAATCTTCTCAATTACATTCGTTGAATGGATGACCTCTTCATTCTACAGACATGTTTTGCTTTTTACTATGTCCCACTTTCTGGATGGTGGAAATTCAAAAGTGAAAATGTCAGTCAGGGTTTTTGCTTTCGAAATCACAGCTTAGTGGAGGTAATAAACATTTCACTACAAAACAGCGTTCCAATGACTTTGCTAGTGAAGATACAAAGTGCCCTGGAATGAGAGATTGAAAGGCTTTCTCACCATGCTTTGTGAACTAATGCAAGAACTTGCAGGTTAATAAATGTGTATGGACTTAATGAGGACAACTGAGAAAATAGTGGACTTGGTAAAAGACGTAGAGCTTTACCAACGAAAGAATATTTCAGACCACTAATGAAAGAGTCTGAGAATTCCGTCGAGATTTGACTAAGTTCTTTCCATGATACCCATGTTGCCTCTAAGTATCCTTCTGTCATTCATTTTTTTGTCCAAAATTTGTAGGCAGAAGAGGCAATGTGAGTGATACTACGGAAAGAACAATGCTCCTTTGATGAAATGAACCCATATTGCCACAATTTACCCCGGAAGGAAAGAGACATTCTTCTTGGACGTGGTTAACTGACCATAGCAGCTGCAGTTTTGTGCTCTGGGGTTTACCTTACCTTTGGAGCTCACATTTTTTGGGTTAGTACTGTCTCCATCAGGCTTCTTTTCTTTCAGGAACACTGGCTCAAGCTGGTATGGAAACATTTATTGCTTTCCCTGACAGTTGCTGAATTTTTTTGTCTCACATAACTGAACAGATTTAGATCCACCATCTTTTTTCTTTAGCAGTGGGAGTAATATAGAGTGGCAGAGGTATTACCCAAGCCAGGGAAGACATTTGGGCAATTGTTATAACCTCCCATGGAGCCAGATATGACTGACAGTATTAACAGTTAATCCTAATTCTACTATCTCATTTGCAGTGGGTCACCAGCAAGCTGGAGCCATTTTCTTTGTGTCAACCAATTAGCTTATAGACAGTCTTGTGTCGTCTATATTCTTATCCAGTATCCTACTTTACCACTGGATTATTTTGAGGCAAATCCCAGACATTTTAAAATTTTACTCATAAGTATTTCACTATGCATTTTTGAAAGATAAGGGCTTGCTTTAAAATTTTAAACAAAGTGCTATGATTATATTTCTGTTGGATATTGATGATCTAGAGGACCCATAAGTTTCAGGTTTGATTTTTGGGGGGCAAGACTATTTCATAGGCAGTAGTGAGTTCTTCCATACAGAGGTACACAGTGGTTGACTCTCTTTGTGCTGATTGATCTGTGGTCCTAATATTTAGCTCTATCAGTGAGTTAAACCCCCATCAGCTAATGGTTTTAACAGCCATTACTGATCATTTTCCACATTAGCTATTTCATTAGGGGGTGCTTTGGGCTAAATGTTTACTCCCAAAATTTATATATTGAAACCTTATCACCAGTGTAATGGTATTAGGAGGTGGGACTTTGGGAAGGTAATAAGGTTTAGATGAGGTCATAAGGGTGGAGCCCTCATGATGGATTAGTGCATTTATAAGAAGAGGCCAGAGTATTTGCTGTCTGCCTTGTGAGGATATAGCAAGAAGGTAGCTGTCCGCCAACCAGGAAGAAGGTCTTCACCAGACACTGAGTTTGGGGCTTCTTGATCCTGGCCTTCCCAGCCTCCAGAACTGTAAAAAATAAATGTTTAAGCCACTAAGTCTATGGTCTTCTGTTATAGTAGCCTGAAATAACAATGATGGGGCTTCTGGGTTATATCTTGTCATTTCTTCTGCATTAAGTATTATAATGAACTCACACATTTAGGCAATCTAGTGTTTTATTTATTTTTGTGGTACTGGGGATTTAACCCAGTACCCTGGGATGACAGGGGTGTGCTACCATGACCAGTTTTTGTTTGTTTATTTTTTCCATTGAAATGGTTCTCACAACTTTTCTTTTGCCTGTCTGATCTGGAATTGCGATCCTCCCAATCGTAGCCTCCCAAGTAGCTAGGGTTAAAGGCAGGTGCTTCTAGCACCTGGCTTGTATTTTGTTTTTGAGATAGGGTCTGGCTAACTGCCTAGACTGCCTGAAACTCATAATCATCCTGCCACTCCTATCCCTCCCTCCACGCCCCAGCTTTAAGCTGTTTGGCATTTTTGAAACCATTCTAGTTGTTCTTTTTGATCCTCAAGTTGTCTTAGCTTTCGTTACAGGATTTTTACACCCTAGGCTTAACCTTCTGGGCTCCATAGGTCAGGTCTGGCCACTTGCCTCAATACACCAAATAAAGAGAAAAGTAGTGGAAGAGATCAGAGAGATGAGATTTAATTGATGAGGGATGGGCACACCGTGGGGAGAGGCAAGATAGCGTTTCAATCCGTCTTCTTCAAACAGACTTTTGTTTAGGTTTAAGTAGAGGAGGAAGAATTGGTGGCAGGATGAGAGGTATGCTTAATTATTAAGCAGTTCCAGCCACTGGCGTGTTCAGGTGGCCACAGGTGGCAGCCACAGGTGTTCCTGTTGCGTATTGTCTAGGGATTGGTCAGATGGAGCATTGTTACAATAAGTCACTGCTGCTTGCAGGGGTCAGCTTTGTCTCTTGTCACAGGGTGTTTGTCCGTCAGTCCTGCTCCTTTCTGGATTCCTGGACTCCTGGATGCAAAGTGATTGCAGGAGAGAAAGGGTCAGAGTGAAGGAAATGTTAGGTCCCAGTACTTGAGGCCAGTGTGTGGAGTGTGCAAGATTTCACAGAAAAATGGGAATTGAGGCAAAAGCAAAGTTTTATTCACTTTCCAAAAGAGGAAAGGACTCAGATACTAGGAGTAATATTGGCCCAGAATGAGGTTAGGGCTAGGGCATTTGTATCTTTGAAGAAGATACAAAGTAATTATATCTGGGCTTAAATTGATTCATTTATAATTTAAGAATATATTAATATACTGCTTTGAATTTGTAGAAGGAGAAAAAAAAAAGGTGTAGAAAGAATATACTGCTGACATTTTGGGTTTTTTGGTTCTGCTAGCTGTTCCAGGAAGTGACTGGGATGGTCAGTTTCTCAATGTTTTGCAAGGTGGTTGTTTATTAGTTTGTACAATCTTTTCTGTGACATTGTGTGGTCAGAAAGGTTGTCAACAGATTCAAGTGGGGTTCCGCTTGAGTTCAGAGGAAGAGTTTCTGCAAAACAAAGTAAAAGAGCCTTCCTGCCAGACAAAATGGAGTCCTTTCTAAAAAGGAGTAGGTTAGGCTAATTTTAGCTGGGAATTTACAGGACACAGATACAAAATAAAGGCTGTAATGCCTACTTTTATCCTACTTTCAGTTAATTTACAGACCCAAGTAAGGAGTCAGTACTTTTCAACAAAAGCAACTTGAGTATTTGTTATGCTTCAGTCAATAGGGGATCTGATTCTTCTTGATACAGTCCCAGTGTTCTTTGTTGTTAGTTTTGTTGCTGATTTCTGTCTGGAATAACAAGATGTCCAGGATCATATTTAGATTTCCTGCCTCCAATTTGGAACCAACCATTTTCCTAAGAAATTCTCATTCTTTTTATTGGGAAGTGCTTTTTTTGAGGTCATAATCTGATTTCTAGGAGTATTTATTGCTATACCTATTTTCATGCTTCCAGTGTATTTCAGTGGACAAAGCAAAGAACTACACTTTTTTTTTTGCTTTGCTTTTCTTTTTTTTTTTTTTGGCAGTACTGGGAATTGAACTCAGGGCCTCACACTTGCTAGGCAGGCACTCTACTGCTTGAGCCACTCCACTAGCCCCCCCCCCTTTTTTTTTAACAGAAAGAAAATACATTGTGAAGTCAAATAAAATGTAGATTAGTGGATTTTTACCTGATTTTTTTGGATTTTTCTATTTGTATCTTTTTTAAAACTGAAAACTTTAGTTTCTAATGATAGCACAAAATTACTTATTATGTTTCATCCATACACAGACATATGCAATAGCATCCAATATTTAAGAATAACAGTGCAATGTCTCATTACAGTTTAGAGATTCTTTATAATTCTTCATGATTTTGGAGGTGTGCACCTCTTGGAGACGCACAGTCAAATTACTGTGTTTTTTAATATCACTTGAAATTATTTCTAGCTGTGTGATTAAGCCATCAACTCTATTCAAAGATTCATTTATTTTATTTTGCTTTTGATTTTTAAGGGTTGCTTATTATCATGAATATTTAATCCAGGTGTGAGTGGTTTTTATTTCAACACTTTAAGTATTTCACTTTATTCTCATCTTGTTTACATGGCTTCTGAAGAGAAGCTTGTTGTGATTCTTATGCTTGTTCTCTGTGGATAAGGTGTTTTCTTGCTTCCCCTGGCTTCTTTCAAGATTTTCCTCTCTTCTTTGTCTTTGGTTTTCTTCAGTGTGAATATGATATACCTAGGTATAGATTTTTTATAATTATATTTTATATATTTATATCTATAGATATTAATGTTGATATTGCTTGATATTAGCTGACTCCTGGTTCTCTAGCTTGGTTTCTGTCTTTAATTTGGGGAAACTCTTGGCCGTCATTACTTTAAATAGTTCTGCTGTGTTTTCTTCTTTTGTTCTTGTATTCCAATAACTCAGAGTTATACCTTTTGAAACTATTCCATGGTTCTTGGCTATTCTGTACTATTTTCTTTTTAATGATTTCTTTTTCTTTTTGTATTACTGTCTGGAGAGTTTCTATTGATGTATATTCAACTTCCCTGATTCTTTTCTTGGCCATGTCCAGTCTGCTGATAAGCTCATCACAGGCATTCTTCATTTCTGTTATGGTGGTTTTAATTTTAGCATTTACTTTTGATCCTCTCTTGGAAGTTCCATCTCTGTTTCCATTGTTCAACTGTTCTTGCATATTGTGAAGTTTTTCATTAAATCCTGTAACACGTTAATTATGGCTAATTCCAAAATTTGTGTCATATTCGAGTCTGTGCTTGCTTTGTCTCTGTAGTCTCCTTTTTTTTGTTGCATTTATCAGGCTTCGTAACTTTTTGTTCAAAGCTGGACATGATGTATCAGGTAATCAGAACTTAAGTAAATAGGCCTTTACTCTGAAGTTTTATGTAATCTGGTTAGGAGTTGGACTATGTTTAGGGTTTAGTATAGCACTAGCTGTTGAAAGCTTCAAGTTCCTCTAGTGTCTTTGTTGAGTTTTTTCCCCCCCAATATTTTTTGGGGTTTCCTTAAATAGAGTCTGCACCTTTCAGCTATAACCCATAATAATTACACTGAAGCCTTGCTGATGTGGTGAGTAAATGTGTGGGAAGGGAAGTATTCTATGTTATCATTAAATCTCAGCCTTTTAGTGTGACTATGTCCCTGAACTGTAACCTTCACAAGTATTTCTTAGTGTTTTACCCTTGTTCCACCTTTGGTGAGCCAGGAAGGCTAGAAAGGACAGGATTTGGATAGTGGTCCTTCCCCTGAAACATGGCCCCGGAAAAGTCTTTTCCCTGCCATGTAGACCTTTGCAATGAAGAACACTATTTCCCTCCGGCTGCCAGAGGGAATCTCTCCTGATTCTTTATCATGAGAAAGTGTTGTAGGGGTGTCCTCCATATGCTAGTCCATATTCAACCTCCAGGAAACTGGTAAAAACTATCACCTAATAGTTCTACCTAATGGTTCTAGTAACTTCTGCTGCTAGTAAACTGATGTCAGCTGTGATTTTAGGTATTTGTCCATCTCACCAGATTTCTAAGAGTTGGTCTCCCTCAAAATCTCAATTTTCTGATTGATCCAAAAACAATTGCTGATTTTTCAGTTTGCTCAGATATTTTTTTCTTAAATATATGGGAGTAATATCTTCCCAGCTCTTTACATGTTGGGGCAAAAAACATAAACCCCTGCACATTTATTTATTTTTAGATTTTTGAGACAGGGCCTTATTATGTAACCCAGCTTGGCCTTGAACTCAGGATCCTTCTGCCTTCACCTCCTGAGTGCTGGCCAGGATTATAGATATGCATCACCACACTCAACTTATATTTATTTTTGATCTTTGTTTATTTTGGCTTTATTGTCATTTCACTTTTTAATATACTTAACATGATTCTATTTCCTTCTTTATATGATATTAGAAAGCTTTCATTTATTGTTTTCCATTTTATGAAAATTCCATGTAAACATTATTTTATAGATCCAGACCAATGCTGTTGAACTTTCACTGATAATAAAAATTTCTGTATATGAGCTGTCCACATGTAGTTATTGAGCACTTAAAATGTGTCTAAAGCAACAGAGAAATTAGAATTAACTAGAATTTAAATTTTATTTAACTTTGGCTAATTAAATTTACATTACACAGCTGCACTTGGCTACTGGCTATTGTACTGACAGCAGCAGCTCTGGACTCACTTCCCTCCTCTAACCTTCATTCAGAGCTTGAGCTCAGATGCTTTTTTCCCTTCTTGGGACCTTCATATGTGTTCTTTGCTTCACATGGGAAAATCTTTGCCAGACTCATTTCTAGGAAAACTGATATCTACCATACAGGCCTCTCTTACTTCCTCAGAGTGGTCTTTTTCTCAGTGTGATCTTCCCTGGTTGGCATCCCCTGTTATTTTGCTCATTAAAAATATTTTTGTGCTAGGGTGGGGAGGGAGGGAATCATGGCTTAAGTGCTTGAGCATCTGCCTAGCAAGTACGAGGTCCTGAGTTCAAAGCCCCTGTACTGCCACCCCATTCTTGTTTCTTTCATAATAATTACCACAATTTACAGTTATATACTCATGTGTGTGTATATTTATTTAATGTCTATTGCTCACACCAAATTGTAAGCTCTATAAGAATGGCCTATATTTGCATCATTCATCACTATATCTCTGGGGCCAGCAGAATGTCTGGCACATATTAGAACTTCAACAAAGAAAGACAAAGTAGTGAGTAGAGCTGGAGCCACAGACTTCCTAGACTCTAGATCTGAGAGCATCTAGTGGCATGTGGGAATTGATATTGTCTGGATAAGGAAGACAAAGTGTACCCTATGACGGACCAGAAACCAGAGCCAGGGATTAGGATGTGGCTTTTTGAGTTGTTCAGAGTTTGGGGAATGTGGCCTTGACTACCTCCTGGGGCAGGAGTGGCCAAAATATGTATTATAGGCCAAATCCATCCACCTTCATTGTTGTAAATAAAGTTTTATTGGACCATAGCTACATTCATTCTTTTACATATTGTCTATGGCTGCTTTTGTACTATAATAGCAGAGTAGTTGCAAAAGAGACAGCATGGCTGCTAACTTAAAATATTTACTATTTATCTCTTAAGAGCTCTTTATAAAGAGCTGCTGCCCAAAGGAAAAAGAAAGTCTCATGACCAGTAACAAAATAAACCTGCCACTGGGCATGTGGATAGATTTCTTTGGGGGAAAATATCTCAATATTAATATTGGGCTGGAGTTAGTAAGACCAAGGGCCTGGTCAGAAGCCACTGAAAGATTACCAGACACTGTGAGAACGAAGCAAAATTATGCTATCTAAAACATGCATGTGAATCAAAATTTCAAATCACACAAAGAAATGAAATGCTAAGGAAGTCAATGAAAATCACACTTAGAACATGAGTTAATTTTTTTTCTTTTGAGACATGGTCTTGTAGCTTAAGTAGACCTGGAATTTACTATATATCCCAGGCTGGCCTCTAACTTGTGACTTTCCTGCCTCCATCTCTGCCTCCCAAGTGCTGGCTTTATAGGTGTGTGCCACCATACCTGGTTTAGTGAATTCTTACTTTTGGGGGGGAAGGGGGGCAGTACTGGTGTTTGAACTTAGGGCCTTGCACTTGTTAGGCAAGTGCTTTACACTTGAGCCTTGCTCCCAGCACTTTTCACTTCAGTTTGTTTCTCAGGTAGGTCTCGCTTTTTCCAGAGTCTGGCTGAAACTAGAGTTATTGGGCTCTAAGCCCAAACTCCAGTACTATATGCCAAATAAACAGACATGGTGAAGGGCGGAGAAAGGAAATTTATTACTCAGCTCAGGACGTGCTGTGGGAAGAGGCAAAGTAAGCCTTTGGCCAATCTTTAGCCATCTTTGGGGTACAGACATAAACTTTAGCTTTAAATGGACAAAGTAATTGGAAAGGGTATGCATAGTTAAACAGTCCTAGTCACAGGTGTGGCCTGGTTGACATTATCTCAGTCCTGGTTCTGCAAGGGGTCCTGGAAAAGTTGCTATCACTGTCACCACTTGAGGGGAGCAATCTGGTTCCCGAGAGATGATTACTTCTGCTCCAGGGTGCAGCTTCATCATTATAGGTAATTGTCCTCATTTGGGTGTGGTCTGTTCAGACTTACTGTTGCTTGAGGGTAGTTTCAGTCCCTTGTCATAAAGAAGTTATCAATCATTCCTGACCTTCCTTGGTGCCAAGATGGCTGTAGGAAAGAAGAGCTCAGAGCAAAGGACAACAGGTACAAAATGGAGACAGAGATGCCAAATTTTTCTCCTGTTCTTAGCTAATTTGTGGGTCCAAGTAAGGAGTCAGTGTTTTTCAGCAAAAGCAGTTTAAGGATCTCTTGTGCAGCCTCAAACTGCAATCTTCCTACTTGTGTCTTCTGCATAGCAGGGATTATAGACATGTACCACCATGTAGGGCCCACCAACTTAGTTCATTTTTTTTTTCTTGGTATGGTTGACTGATGCTCTTGATAATGAAATTTAAAAAAATTATTAGCATATAATAGTTGTAGAGAGGGGACTCATTGTGACATTTACGTATGTGCTTACAATAAATCTTGATTAGATTTTCCCCCCTCCATCATTCTCCCTCACCCGCCCTTTCTTAGAACAATTTCAACAGGTTTTGTTGTTCTATTTTGCACACATATATAGTGTACATCCACCATATTTGCTCTTCTTCACCCTCTCTACTTACCCTCCCCCTCCCACTGGTACCCACCTTTGGATCACCTTCCTGTCTTTCATGTTTTAAGTGTATATTGATTTGTTCAAGGGGGTTTCACTTGGTATTTTCCACATGTATATGTTGTACTTTAATCAGATTAACTCCCTCTATTACTTTTTTTTTTCTTTTTGTAGTACTAGACTTTGAACTCAGGGTCTACACCTTGAGCCACAACACCAGCCCTTTTTTGTGATGGGTTTTTTCAAGATAGGGTCTCATGAACTATTTGCCTGGACTAGCTTTGAACCACAGTCCTTCTGATCTCTGCCTCCTGAGTAGCTAGGATTACAACTGTGAGCCACTGGTGCCTGGCTATGTACTCTTTCTTTATCACCCTGCTCCCCTATTATTCAACAGCTTACTATCTTCATTCACAGATTCATAATGTTTTAATGTTATTCATTCTCTATCATTCTTTTTTCCTCTCCTGCCTCTCTGTAGTCCCTTCAGAAGGCACACCCACTATTAAAATCATGTTCTCTCTTTATATATATATATATGTGTGTGTGTGTGTGTGCACGTGTGTGTGTGTGTGTATGAGTGTGTGTGGGAGATCATATATGTATGTATGTGTGCATTCATGTAATAGGTCTAGCTTCCACATATGAGGGAAAACAGGACCTTTGTCCTTGTGGGCCTGGCTTACTTTGCTTAACATGATGATATCCAGTTTCATGCATTTACTTGCAAACAGCATAATTTCATTCTTTATGGTTGAAAAATACTCCATTGTGCATATATACCACATTTTCTTTCTGATTTTTTTTTTTGGCAGTATTGAACTCAGTGCCTCACACTTGCTAGGCTGGTGCTCTACCAATTGAACCCACTCCATCAGCCCCCACATTTTCTTAATTGAAGGGCAATCTAGGCTATTTTCAAAGCCTGGCTATTGTGAATAGTGCTGCAATAAACAGGGGTGTGCACATGGCTCTATTGTGTCCTGGCTTAACTGGTATATGCCCACGACTGGTATCACTAGATCATATGGCAGTTCTATTTTTAGGTTTTGAGAAACCTCCATACCGCTTTCCACAGCAGTTGCACTAATTTACATTCCCACCAGCAGTGTATAAGTGTTCTTTTTTCCCTACATCCTCACCTGCATTTGTTGTTTGTGTTATTGATGATAGCCATTCTGATTGGAGTGAGGTGACATCTCTATGTCATTTTGATTTGCATTTCCTTCATTGTTGACTGTTGTAACATCCTGATTTTATTAATTTGGCTCTTCTCCTTTCTTCTTTTGGTTAATTTGGCAAAAGGTTTGTTGATCTTGTTTATTTGTTCAAAGAACAAACTTTTTATTTCACTGATTCATTGTATGGTTCTCTTGGTCTCCAGTTCATTGACTTCTGGCCTAATTTTTATGATTTCTTTCCATTTACTATTTTTTGGATTGGTTTCTTCTTGTTTTTCTAGAACCTGAGGTGCATCACCAGATTATTTGTTTGAGACCTCTCTAATTTTCTTATGTGGGCACTCAAGGTTATAAACTTCCCTCTTAAGACTGCCTTTGCTGTGTCCCACAGGTTCTGGTAAATTGTATTCTCATTTTAATTTGAACCTAGGAATTTCTTTCCTAATTTCTTCAATGACCTGTTGATCATTTAAAAGCATGTTGTTCAATCTCCATGAGTTTGAATGGATTTTGTGGTTTTCCTTCCCATTGGTTTCTAATTTTATTCCATTATGTTCTGTTAGGATACAGGAGATTATTTTGATTTTTTAATATGTGTTGGGATTTGCTATATGATCTATTTTGTAGAAAGTTCCATGGTCTGCTGAGAAAAATGTGTCATCTGCTGCTGTAGGATAGAATAGCCTATAAATGTCTGTTAAATTCATTTCACCCATGGTTTTGTTTAGTTCTAGATATCTTTGTTAATTTTTCTGTCTGGATGTTCTGTCTATTGATGAGATTGAAGTGTTGATGTATTCCCCTATTATTGTATCTGGACTTTTCCTTTATGCTCAGAAGTGTTTGTTTTATGAACTTGGAGACACTGATGTTTGGTGCTTATACATTTAGAATTGTTATATCTTCTTGCTGTATTTTTCCCTTTATAAAAATATAGCAACCTTTTTTGCCTCTTCGGACTGAGTTTTACTTAAAATCTGTTTTGTCTGATTTCCTATTGGCTTTCTGTTTCTGCATGGCTGGTGTATCTTGTTTGTATGGGTCTTTGGTTGTGAGGTGTGTGTCTTGTAGACAACAGATTGTTAGATCTTGCTTTTTGATCTAATCAGACATTCTATTTCTTTTGATTAGAGTTAAGTCCATTTACATTTAGGACAATGATCGAGAGGTATTAAATGATTCCTGTATTTCTACTGCCTTTTTACCAGGTTGAGTCTATGTTTATTGTTCTTTACTTTTGGCATTGTTCATCTTTAGGTTTTGCTTTAGTTAATTCTTTTTTTTTATTATTAATATGTGCTTACAATGTTTGGACATTTCTCCCCCCTTCCCTCACCCCCTCCTTTAACCTCCCCCCCTTGCCCTCACCTCCTCGCTACCTGGCAGAAAAAATTTGCCCTTATTTCTAATTTTGTTGAAGAGAGAGTATAAGAAATAATAGGAAGGAACAAGGGTTTTTGCTAGTTGTGATAAGGGTAGCTATACAGTGAGTTGACTCACATTGATTTCCTGTGCATGTGTGTTACCCTCTAGGTTAATTCTTTTTGATCTAACCTTTTCTCTAGTTCCCGGTCCCCTTCTCTTACTGGCCTCAGTTGCTTTAAACTATCTGCTTTAGTTTCTCTGTGTTGAGGGCAACAAATGCCATCTAGTTTTTTAGGTGTCTTACCTATCCTCACACCTCCCTTGTGTGCTCTTGCTTTTATCATATGCTCAAAGCCCAATCCCCTTGTTGTGTTTGCCCTTGATCTAATGTCCACATATGAGGGAGAACATACGATTTTTGCTCTTCTGGGCAAGGCTTACCTCACTTAGAATGATGTTCTCCAATTCCATCCATTTACCAACGAATGATAACATTTCATTCTTCTTCATGACTGCATACAATTCCATTGTGTATAAATACCATATTTTCTTAATCCATTCGTCAGTAGTGGGGCATCTTGGCTGTTTCCATAACTTGCCTATTGTGAATAGTGCTGCAATAAACATGGGTATGCAGGTGCCTCTGGAGTAACCTGTGTCACAGTCTTTTGGGTATATCCCCAAGAGTGGTATTGCTGGATCATATGATAGATCAATGTTTAGCTTTTTGAGTAGCCTCCAAATTTTTTTCCAGAGTGGTAGTACTAGTTTACATTCCCACCAACAGTGTAAGAGGGTTCCTTTTTCCCCACATCCTCAACAACACCTGTTGTTGGTGGTGTTGCTAATGATGGCTATTCTAACAGGGTGAGGTGGAATCTTAGTGTGCTTTTAATTTGCATTTCCTTTATTGCTAGAGATGGTGAGCATTCTTTCATGTGTTTTTTGGCCATTTGAATTTCTTCTTTTGAGAAAGTTCTGTTTAGTTCACTTGCCCATTTCTTTATTGGTTCATTAGTTTTGGGAGAATTTAGTTTTTTAAGTTCCCTATATATTCTGGTTATCAGTCCTTTGTCTGATTTGTAGCTGGTAAATATTTCTCCCACTCTGTGGGTGTTCTCTTCAGTTTAGAGACCATTTCTTTTGTTGAGCAGAAGCTTTTTAGTTTCATGAATCCCATTTATCTATGCTACCTCTTAGTTGCTGTGCTTCTGGGGTTTCATTGAGAAAGTTCTTACCCATACCTACTAACTCCAGAGTATTTCCTACTCTTTCCTTTATCAACTTTAGAGTTTGTGGTCTGATATTAAGATCCTTGATCCATTTTGAGTTAATATTGGTATAGGGTGATATACATGGATCTACTTTCAGTTTTTTGCAGACTGCTAACCAGTTTTACCAGCAGTTTTTGTTGAAGAGGCTGCTATTTCTCCATTGTATATTTTTAGCTCATTTGTCAAAGACAAGTTGGTTATTGTTGTGTGGCTTCATATCTGGGTCCTCTATTCTGTTCCACTGGTCTGTTTTTGTGCCAGTACCATGCTGTTTTTATTGTTATTGCTTTGTAATATAGGTTGAAGTCGGGTATTGTGATACCTCCAGCATTGTTCTTTTGACTGAGTATTGCCTTGGCTACTCGTGGCCTCTTGTGTTTTCATATAAATTTAATGGTAGATTTTTCAATGTGTTTAATGAATATCATTGGAATTTTGATGGGAATTGCATTAAACATGTAGATTACTTTTGGGAATATAGACATTTTTACTATGTTGATTTTACCAATCCATGAGCATGGGAGATCTATCCACTTTCTATAGTCTTCCTCAATCTCTTTCTTCAGAAGTTCATAGTTTCCCTTGTAGAGGTCGTTCACATCCTTTGTTAGGTTTACACCTAGGTATTTGATTTTTTTGAGGCTTTTGTAAATGGAATTATTTTCATATATTCTTTCTCAGTTTGTTCATTATTAGTGTATAGAAATGCTAATGGTTTTTCTATGTTGATTTTGTATCCTGATACCTTGCTATAGCTGTTGATGGTGTCTAGGAGCTTCTGAGTAGAAGTTTTTGGGTCTTTAAGATATAAGATCATGTCATCTGCAAATAGGGATATTTTGACCATTTCTTTACCTATTTATATTCCTTTTATTCCTTCTTCTTGCCTAATTGCCCTGGCTAGGAATTCCAGTACTATGTTGAATAGGAGTGGAGATAGTGGGCATCCTTGTCTAGTTCCTGATTTTAGAGGGAATAGTTTCAGTTTTTCTCCATTAAGTATAATGCTGGCTGTAGGTTTGTCATATATAGCTTTTATAATGTCGAGGTACTTTCCTTCTATTCCTAGTTTTCTTAGAGCTTTTATCATGAATGGTGTTGGATCTTATCAAAGGCTTTTTCTGCATCTATTGAGATGATCAAGTGGTTTTTGTCTTTGCTTCTGTTAATGTGGTTTATTACGTTTATTGATTTTCGTATGTTGAACCACCCCTGCTTCCCTGGGATGAAGCCTACTTTGTTGTGGTGAATGATCTTTTTGATGTGTTGTTGAATTCGGTTTGCCATTATTTTGTTGAGGATTTTTGCATCAATGTTCATTAAGGAGATTGGCCTATAGTTCTCCTTTTTGGAGGTGTCTTTGCCTGGTTTTGGGATAAGTGTAATACTGGCTTCATAAAATGTGTTCGGCAGTTTTCCTTCCCTTTCTATTACATGGAACAGTGTAAGGATGGTTGGTATCAGTTCTTCTTTAAAGGTCTGATAAAACTCAGCAGAGAATCCATCAGGTCCTGGACTTTTCTTCTTGGGGAGACTCTTGACTGCTGCTTCAATTTCATTTTGTGTCATAGATCTATTCAGGTGATGAATATCCTCTTGGTTCAGTTTTGGATGATCATATGTATCTAGAAATCTGTCCATTTCTTTAAGATTTTCGAATTTACTTGAATATAGATTCTCGAAGTAGTCTCTGATGATTTCCTGGACTTCCATGGTGTTTGTTGTTATCTCCCCTTTTGCATTCCTGATTCTACTAATTTGGGTTTTTTCTCTCCTCATTTTAGTCAGGTTTGCCAGGGGTCTGTCGATCTTGTTTATTTTTTCAAAGAACCAACTTTTTGTTTCATTAATTCTTTGTATAGTTTTTTTGGTTTCTGTTTCATTGATTTCAGCTCTTATTTTTATTATTTCTCTCCTATTTGTTTTGGGATTTGCTTGTTCTTTTTTTTTCTAGGAGTTTGAGATTTATCATTAGGTAATTGATTTGGGATCTTTCAGTCTTTTTAATATATGCACTCATGGCTATAAACTTTCCTCTCAGGACTGCCTTTGCTGTGTCCCATAAGTTCTGGTAGGTTGTGTTTTCATTTTCATTGACTTCCAGGAACTTTTTAATTTCCTCTTTTGTTTCATCAATGACCCATTGTTCATTAAGCAATGAGTTATTCAGTTTCCAGCTGCTTTCATGTTTTTTGTCTTTACTTTTGTTGTTGAGTTCCAGTTTTATTGCATTGTGATCAGGTAGAATGCATGGTATAATTTCTGTTTTCTTATATTTGCTGAGGCTTGCTTTGTGCCCTAGGATATGATCTATTTTGGAGAAGGTTCCATGGGCTGCTGAGAAGAATGTATGTTGTGTAGAAGTTGGATGAAATGTTCTGTAGACATCAAGTACGTCCATTTGATCTATTGTATATTTTAGATCTAGGATTTCTTTATTGATTTTTTGTTTGGATGACCTACCTATCTACTGATGATAATGAGGTATTAAAGTCTCCCACAATGTCCTTCTTTATCTCATTTGGTCAATGTAGGTTTGAAGTCTACTTCGTCAGAGATAAATATTGGTACTCCTGCCTGTTTTTGGGTGCCATTTGCTTGGTAAATCTTCTTCCAGCCTTTCATCCTAAGCCTATGCTTATTTCTGTTGGTGAGATGGGTCTTCTGTAAGCAACAAATTGTTGGATCTTCGTTTTTAATCCATTTCGTCAAATGGTGCCTTTTGATGGGGGAATTAAGTCCATTAATATTAAGTGTTAGTACTGATAGGTATGTGGTGATTCCTGTCATTTACTTGTCTTAGATGTTTGAAGGTTTGATTGTGTGTACCTAAATCAATGTTTCTCTACTTTCTTGCTTTTTCTTTTCCTGTAGTTTGGTGCTGCTTGTCCTTTCATGGTTATGTTGGGTTTCACTTTCTGTGTGCAGCATCTCTTGAAGAATCTTTTGTAGTGGTGGCTTTGTGGTCACATATTGTTTTAGTTTCTGCTTATCATGGAAGACTTTTATTGCTCCATCTATTTTGAATGATAGTTTTGCTGGGTAGAGTATCCTGGGGTTGAATTTATTTTCATTCAGTGCCCGGAAGATCTCTATCCAAGATCTTCTTGCTTTTAATGTTTCTGTTGAGAAGGCTGCTGTGATTTTGATGGGTTTACCTTTGTATGTTATTTGTTTTTTCTCTCTTACAGTCTTCAGTATTCTTTCTTGGGTCTCTGTATTTGTTGTTTTAATGATAATATGCTGTGGGGTAGATCTATTTTGATCTGTTCTGTTTGGTGTTCTGGAGGCCTCTTGCATCTGTATGGGAATAGGTTTCTCTAGATTTGGGAAATTTTCTGTTATTATTTTGTTGAATATATTATGCATTCCCTTCGCTTGCACCTCTTCTCCTTCTTTAATGCCCATGATTCTCAGGCTTGGTCTTTTAATGGAGTCAGTGAATTCTTGCATTTTCTTTTCACAGTTCTTGAGTTTTTTAACTAATAGTTCTTTGGTTTTTCCTTTAATTACCATTTCATCTTCGAGTTCTGAGATTCTGTCTTCTGTTTGTTCTATTCTGCTGGATTGGCCTTCTATTTTGTTTTGCCATTCTGTTTCATTCTTTTTTCTGAGATTTTTCCATATCCAGAGTTGTTTCCTTTTTTTGTTGTCTATTTTTGTCCTGAGTTCATTTATTTCTTTATTAATTCTGTTCTTTGTTTCACTTTGGTGTTTATACAGTGCTTCTATTGTTTCTTTTATTTCTTCTTGTGCTTTTTCAAATTCTCTATTTTTGTTGTCTCGGAATTTCTTGAGTGTCTCCTGTACATTTTAGTGGACCAAATCAGTATCATCTCTATAAAATTCTCATTGAGTACCTGTAGTATTTCTTCTTTTAGATTATTCTTGTGAGCTTCATTGGGTTCTTTGGCATAGTTTATCTTCATTTTGTTGGAGTCTGGATCTGAGTATTTGTTTTCTTTATTTCCCTCTGGTTCCTGTACTAATTTTTTGCTGTGAGGAAACTGGTTTCCCTGTTTTTTCTGTCTTCCTGTTATTGCCCTTGGTGTTGTTATTGTCCCTGTACTGTGTGCAATTAAGTATTTTCTAGCTTGTAATAATAACACTGGTGATATTTAGAATGGAAGGGTGAGAGGAGATGGAAAGCAAAGAAGTTAAAGAAAAAGGGAAAAACAAATAAACAAACAAGTAGAAAAAACAAAACAAACAAACAAAGTTTCAAAGATATAAACAGGGGGAGATAGTGTACTAATCAACCGTAAGCTGAACATGCATTAGAGAGACAGAGAGAGGATTGAATATATAAATAAATAAATGAAAAAAAATCTCCAAGTTCAAATGCAAAAAAGTTTCAGTCTTAATAATTTTGATGTTAGTCCCTCAGCCTTCAATCCTGGAGATGATGTCTCAGAAGTAGTTCTCTCATTGTCTCATCAAAAGCAAAAAAAACTTAAAAAGCAAAAAAACCCAAAACAACACAAAACAAAAAAATACCACAAAGTGTCCCAAATTCAAATGCAATACAGTTTCAGTAAGTTTTTTAGCATGCAGATGTAGTTCAGTTGTTGTCTCATCAAAGGTAGGGAGGAAAAAAAAAGGAATCTGGAGACAGTTCTGTGAATGGCTATTTGAGGCTGTGGCTCACCTGCCCGCTGCTGTCAGCCAGCTGTTGCTGGAGGCTTTATTTATGCAGATCTCAGGAGTGAGCTTAGCACTCACCTGGCCCCTCAGGCTTTGTTTACTTAGAGTTCTCCGGGTGCCACCGCCACTGCTACAGTTTTCCCCTTTCCAAGCACACTGGGGGAGGTGATACTGCACCAGCTTTCTCAGGCCTGCATGTTTATTTACAGCTCACGTAGGAAGTGGGCTCTCCTCTCCTGTGGAGTTTTCCTCCCACCACCACTTTTACAAGCTTTCCCGCTCCTGGTTGCTGGGCATGTGCCACCGCTCCTGCCTTCTCCAGTCCGCTTGTTGTAAGGGGTTGCCCCACCCACCCTCTTTGGTGCTCAGGGTGCCCCACCCTCTTTGCTATTTGTCTTTTTTGTTGTTATTGCTTATTATTCAGTTTTTTTTTCTTTTTTCCCTGGGTGGGGATTGGTCTGTCCAGAGGGCTATGCTAATCTGGCCCAGTGTTATCTGTGGGAGTACTGCATACTGCTTAGCTCACCTTGTGGTGCATCTTCCCAAGTGGTCTGGGCGCTGGTGTCTGGTGGTGGCATGGGAGCCCTCCTGGTTTCTCTGTTTAACGTGAAGTGGAGATGCTATGTGCAGGCTGGAGGTGTGGAGGAATCAAATTTTTGCCTCTTCTCGGTGGTGTTTCCTGTAAGGTGTATCTCCAGTGTCTCTCCAAGATTTTACTTTAGAAGGCACACTTTCTGCTTCCTCCCTCTGGCTGCCATCTTGGAATCTCTAGTTAATTCTTAATGTAAATAATTTTATAGAACATTCTCATGTACAATGTGCAAAGAGAAAATGACAAATTTATTTCATTTTTTAAAAAATCAAGAAATTATGAAAAAATAAGGAAAAATAAAGCAATAATATGTAAATATAAAAAAGAACTATTTAAAAATCATGGAAATAAAAAAATTATAATTGAAATAAACCATGTTGGATTATTATATTAGTTTGCTAGGGCTGCTATAACAAAGTACAACAAATTGCATGGATTAAACAGTAGAAATTTATTCAGCGTTTCCAAGACTAAAAGTCTGTAAATAAGGTGTTAACAGGTTTGGATTCTTCTGAGGTCTGTGAGGAAGAATTTATTCCACTTGTCTCTCCTGGCTTCTGGTAGTTTGCTAACAATCTTTTGGTATTCCTTGGTTTGTAGACACATCCCTCTGATTTCTGCTTTCATCATCATCTTCCTTTTCCTGTGTGTGTGTGTGTGTGTGTGTGTGTGTGTATTTGTAAGTGAGTGTGTCTCCAAATTTCCCTTTTCTATAAAGACACCAGTCAAATTAGATTAGTGCCTACCCTGATGACCTCATTTTAACTTGAATACCCCTGTAAAGACCCTATCTCCAAATAAGGTAATATTCTGAAGTAGAAAAGATTAATGATCACAGACACACTTTTTTGGTTGGGGACAAGGCAACACAATTCAACTCATAACAATGCAAAACCTTAAATCTACATTAAATTGAAGGATGAATTAGTAAATTGAAGATAGTATTGTGAAATTTACTTAAAGTGTAATCCAGAGAGAAAGATGAATGAGTATTTATTCAGAATACACATGTGTGTATTTGTTTATTTTGATTAAGAGACATAAAAGATAGGTGGGAACATTCCAAGATTCCAGCATATCTAATATTGTAGCTAGCTGTTTATCTAGGCACCATTCCCTTTTCCCCATCTTTACTTAGTATTGGAGTCTTGATTCTTTTCAGGAAGACAATGTGCTTAGCTGAAAATACTTGACTTCCCAGTTTCTCTTGCAATAAGGTAATCATGAAACCAGTTCTAGGCAGTAAGGTACCAGCAGAAGTCCCTAGACAGGTCGTTCTTTCCTTAGTAAAAGATCAAAGCCCCATTAGGAGAAAGCAATTCATTTTATAGCACTTCTCCCAAAGGCTCCTTACCTTAAGACAGAACTCAAAGTTGATTTTTACAGAGTAATTAAGCAAACTCTCAACAAACAGATAATCTTTACATTTTGAAAAAAGTGAGGAAAAGCTCCCATTTTATTATATCTTTGATAACAAAGCCATTTAAGAACCAACTAAACTCTCAGTACCTATGGAGAGAGGGAAATACTCGTATCTACCAAACATTTTGTAAAAAAAAAATAATGATGAAACTGTTAAACTATATTGCTACCTCCATTATACATTCCACTGGGCATCCTAGACAATGAAGCAAGATGTGAGAAAGAATGAAGTTACAAAAATTACAAAGAAGTTCCAAAATGGATCTTATCTGCAGTCAATGTATTTGACTACGTGAGAAATCTAAGAGAATCTACAAACTGCAAGAGTTAGAGAGTCATTGCTTAGGTACAAGATCAATATAAAGATCAATTATATTTTTATTAACCAGTAATAGGTAATTACAGAAGACTGATACCAAGTATGGCTATAAAATTATAGTGTCTAGAAACAAATCATACCTATTAGATTTGCAAATGAAATACAGACACTCCTTAAGTTACAATTGGGTTACTTTCCAATAAACCCATTATAAATTGAAGATATCATAAACCAAAAATGCATTCAATTTGTCTAACCTACCAAACATCACAGCTTAGCAATCCAGTGTACTATAGAAATGAGTTGTTTATGCTCAAAGTAGCATAGCTGCCTGGGTTGGCAGCTCACCACTGCTGGCCAGCATCTCAAGAGTATTGTACTGCATTTTCTGCGTTGTTAGCCCAGGAAAAGATCAAACTTCAAAGCAGAGTTTCTACTGAATGCCTATCACTTTTGTACCATCACAAAACTGAGAAATCCTAAGTAGAACAATTACAAATTGAGGACTGTCCACAATTAACAACTTAAAAGATTGGAAAGAATGTAGATTAAATAAAGGTTTGCATATATTAGGGATGGGAAAGGAAGTTAGTACAAATGTTTTAGAGATCATTTGAACATAGCTACTAAAACAGAAGATGTGCCAACAATTCTACCAGTAAATTTTTTTGACAATAATGAAATTTGAACTCAGGGTCTTGTGCTTGCCAGACAGGCACTCTGTCATTGGCACCATGCCCCAGCCTTTTTTGTTTTATTTTACAAATGGGGTCTTGCTTCTATGCCCAGGCTGGCCTGGACCATGACCCTCCTATTTACACTTCCCATGTAGCTGAGATGACAGGTGTGTACCATCATGCCCAGCTTTTTATTAGTTGAGATGAGGGCACATGGACTTTTTGCCTGGGCTGGCCTGGAACCATGATCCTCCCAATCTCTGCCTCCTGAGTAGGAGACAGATTACAGGTGCAAACCACTGCGCCTGGCTTCTACCAGTAATTTCTCTTGTAGGTTTATATCCCAGAGAAAATTCAGTACACATGCTCAAGGAGATACATATATATATATACTATGAATATACATGCATAGTAATGTTTCAAAATAGCTAAGATTTGAAAACAAAGTAAATGACTATCAATAGAATGGTATGTTTATACAGCAATTAAAATGAAATGAATGAATGCACTAAGTTTATGTGTATCAACTTAAGTGGAAAAGGAAGCTTCAGAAAATAGTGCTTAATATACATTGTGAAACATCTTTTTTTTTTTTAAATTTCTGTTTTTTTTTTCTTTTATTATTCACATGTGCATACAAGGCTTGGGTCATTTCTCCCCCCTGCCCCCACCCCCTCCCTTACCACCCACTCTGCCCCTTCCCTCTCCCCCCTACCCCCTCAATACCCAGCAGATACTATTTTGCCCTTATTTCTAATTTTGTTGTAGAGAGAGTATAAGCAACAATAGGAAGGAACAAGGGTTTTTGCTGGTTGAGATAAGGATAGCTATACAGGGCATTGACTCACATTGATTTCCTGTGTGTGGGTGTTACCTTCTAGGTTAATTCTTTTTGATCTAACCTTTTCTCTAGTTCCTATTCCCCTTTTCCTATTGGCCTCAGTTGCTTTTAAGGTATCTGCTTTAGTTTCTCTGCGTTAAGGGCAACAAATGCTAGCTAATTTTTTAGGTGTCTTACCTATCCTCACCCCTCCCTTGTGTGCTCTCGCTTCTATCATGTGTTCATAGTCCAATCCCATTGTTGTGTTTGCCCTTGATCTAATGTCCACATATGAGGGAGAACATATGATTTTTGGTCTTTTGGGCCAGGCTAACCTCACTCAGAATGATGTTCTCCAATATACATTGTGAAACATCTTTAAAAGGAAATGCAAATTAAAAGCACACTAAGATTCCACCTCACCCCTGTTAGAATAGCCATCATTAGCAACACCACGATCAACAGGTGTTGTTGAGGATGTGGGGAAAAAGGAACCTCTACACTGTTGGTGGGAATGTAAACTAGTACAACCACTCTGGAAAAAAATTTTGAGGCTACTTAAAAAGCTAAACATTGATCTACCATTTGATCCAGCAACACCACTCTTGGGGATATACCCAAAAGACTGTGACACAGGTTACTCCAGAGGCACCTGCACACCCATGTTTACTGCAGCACTATTCACAATAGCCAAGTTATGGAAACAGCCAAGATGCCCCACTACTGATGAACAGATTAAGAAAATGTGGTATTTATACACAATGGAATTTTATGCAGCCATGAAGAAGAACGAAATGTTATTCATTGGTAAATGGATGGAATTGGAGAACATCATTCTGAGTGAGGTTAGCCTGGCCAAAAAGACCAAAAATTGCATGTTCTGCCTCATATGTGGACATTAGATCAAGGGCAAACACAACAAGGGGACTGGACTTTGAGCACATGATAAAAGCGAGAGCACACAAGGGAGGGGTGAGGATAGGTAAGACACCTAAAAAATTAGCTAGCATTTGTTGCCCTCAATGCAGAGAAACTAAAGCAGATACCTTAAAAGCAACTGAGGCCAATAGGAGAAGGGGACCAGGAACTAGAGAAAAGGTTGGATCAAAAAGAATTAACCTAGAAGGCAACACACACGTATAGGAAATTAATGTGAGTCAACTCCCCATATAGCTATCCTTATCTCAACCAGCAAAAACACTTGTTCCTTCCTATTATTGCTTATACTCTCTCTTCAACAAAATTAGGGATAAGGGCAAAATAGTTTCTGCCAGGTATCAAGGAGGTGGGGGGTAGAGGGAGGGAGCAGAGTGGGTAATAAGGGAGGGTATGGGGGCAGGGGGAAGAAATGACCCAAGCATTGTATGCTCATATGAATAATAAAACAATAAAATTAAAAAATATATATATATATATATACATTGTGAAAGCCTAAAATCCAATGTTATATGGATTTGTGCATATGTAACAAGCATATATGAAATTTTAATGCCAGAGAATGATTCCTTCTAGGCATGGAAGGAGGAAAATGATGTAAGGAGGATTATTTTAGGTATATTTGTAATGTATCTTTTCTTTTAAATGATCTAAAAAGAATATGACAAAATGTCAATGTTTGGTAAAGCTATGAGGTATAGGTATCACTTTTTGAAGTATTCTGATTATATGATACATTTTATAACATTCTCAAAGGTGAAATAAATCATCAAAGAAGATAACACTTTTTATCTCATGGACCACACACAGGGTTGCAAAACCTAGTGTTTCTACCAGTTGTGTGTTCCAACTCTCTTTTCTTAGTTCTCTAGCTCCTCTTCAGAGATAGTATGAGGTCATAACTGTATAATCCACAAAGAGCACAATTAAAATCAATTACTGTATTTATCTGTTCTCCCTATGTATTTTCCTGACAAATTAAAATTCATGCTCTGATTTCTACCTCCATGATGTTGTTGCTCATCAATCAACATTATTAAACAAATCAAGACTTTTGAAATCTCTCTGACAATTCCTCAGGATAAAACCTGATAAAGGTTTGAAGGTGGGGGTGGCATAAATGGGTGGAATTACCAGGTAAGATTTTGTTCTTTTCTTGATTGAAAGGATTGACTTTTTCAGCATTCTAAGAAGCACTAAGCAGAAGCTGAATTCTTTCTCACTAACACATGCATTACAGATTTTCTTTTTTTGAGAGTATAATTTATTTTCATTTGATAAAGCATTTGCCTATCTTCTTTCTATTTCTACTCTTTGTAGAACAACTTTACTTATCTCCTGGAACCTCTGCTCTCTTATTTTACCTTCCTTTCCAAATCCTGAGCAAGCCTTGCCCTGTGTCTTCTCTCCTTCATCTTAGTCTTCTGAGATGAATCTCTGTACTATTCTCAAAAGTGAAATAAGTCAGTTAAGAGGACAGAAACATTGTCAACTCATAAAGCACTCTTTCTTCCTTGGCCTTTCCTTTCTACCCCCATGGGTGGAGGTAGGGCAATTCTTAGTTTAAAAAACTCATTGTTCTCAGTCTCAAATCCTATGTACAATGTTCTTCTGCCCAGTTTCACACTCAGAAATCCTGTCCTTGACATTTTCAGGCAACATATCTGTGATTAAGCATAAGTAGTGTACATTCTTTTATATGTAAATTGTGATTTCCAATTTGTATTATCTTACTCATTTCCCCTGTCTGTAAGACAGACAGGACAGAGACTCATTTACTACTGAGAAACCCAAGACTCTAGGAGATTTACTCCTTAGAGTTAATCAGCTACAGGTGGTGGGTATTGATCAAAATTGATAGACACAGGATAGTCAGGAAACGGAATGCAAGTCATCTGGGGTTCCAGACACAATGATCCCCTGCAGAAGGGCTTTCTTTTACTTTTTTTTTTCCTTCTTTTTCTGGTGAGACTGGGGGTTGAACTCAGGGCTTTGCTCTTGCAAAGCAGGTGATCTACCACTCAAGCCACACCTCCAGTCCATTTTTCTCTGGTTTATTTTGGAGATGGGGGTGTCTCATGAACTATTTGCTTGGGCTAGTCTTGAACCGTGCCCCTCTGGATCTCAGCCTCCCAAATTGCTGGGATTACAGATATGAACCACTGGGCACTGTGCTCCAGAAGGGCTTTTTTTGTTTGTTTTTACATGGCTCTATTCAAGGACTGTTTTGGAGGCAGGTGATAGAGGGGTTTGCTTGATACAACAGAGGTTCACTCCAACACATGAGCAGAAAGTATTTCAGTTCAGTAAAAATGGAGTCTAGGAGAAAAACCCAAGGGTTTTTCACCAATCTTAGAAGGAGGCAGCAGACAACTAGAGGTGAAAAGGACAGAAAGAAAGTGGGAGGGAGAGGAGAGTAAGTGACAGAGAAGGGAAAGGTGTGAAATAATTTGCCCCCAATTTATCTTTATGAAAATTTGATATGTGAAAATTCCTACTTGAAAATGAGATAAATAATGAAGTAATTATTTGCATTACAAATTAACTCTTCACTTCAAAAGAGTATTTACCACAGGTGTGATTCTGTGATGTGAGACTTTAGAAAAGAATGTGACTTAAGAGAAGTGGGAGATTTAAACAATCAAATCCTGGTTATAATATAATAGGAAATAATTCCAGTGATAAAGGGGAAGATAGATAAAGAGGTGGTTATACAGGGAGTTCTCTGCAGAGCTCAGGTTTTGAAAAAGACATGAACAAAAGGCAGAGGGAGGGGATTATAGATAAGCTCAAATACAAAAGGCTATCATGACCCTTCGGGAACAGAATAAAGTAGGATAAAGTCAGGAATGAGCTGAGCTTTTCAAAAGGGGCTAAAGGCTGCCTTACTTAGAATAAGGACAGGTGCAAACATGGAGCAGCTTGATTTTTGAATACAGTAGTGTCATGTTAATAGAAGTTAACTAGTTCTTATCTTTTATGTTTTTGATTTTGCTTCCATCTTCTCCAAGGTGCAAAAAGTAGTTTTAACAAGATGGAGAAAATGGCCGTTTCTCTTAGAGAGAGTGTATTTGTGTAGAAGTTACACATTGATATTAGCCCAGATGGGAAAGGGATAGAAATCCTGCTGGGCAACAGAGATAGGTGGAAACTTAGGAGCTCTCAGGTCAAATTTGAGGGAAAGATGGTGAGGAGCAGATCCAGGAGAGAGAAAACCAAGAATATGGTAATTTGAAGTCCCTTCCACCTCTCCACTCTGCTCAAACCTCAGCTAACTCTACTAAAATTTACTAATTGCATAGTTTGAGTGGATTTCTTATGAAAACAGCAGATGGAGAATTAGGAAACTCAGTTCCCTTAGGGGGACCAAGGAAAATGAAAGTCAACTTTCAGAGACAGGAGCTGGAGGAAGGAGACACAAGGATATGCCACTTTCAATTCTGAAATGAAGCTACTCAGAGAATTGAAGTCCCACATGGATGAGGGAGTAAGAAAACATGGAGCCTCTCTAAGTGGATTTAAGTTTCTAGAACTAGAGGAATTAAATGCTAGGGAATTAAAATAATGTGTAGTATAGAGAAGTTCTTGGAGCCTCTAACAACAATCTTTGGGAATTATAGCAAATGGGAGAGGGTTTCTTACAAAGGACAACAGATTAGATTCTATCAACGAGAGATCAGAAAGCAAATCTTGACATCCATCCCACTGCAAATGACTAGTATAAAGCTAAGCAAATCTTGGTATTCCATTCATCTTGTCAGGATGGACTGCTACTAGGATTTAATCCTAGTAAAAAGGCATAAGGAAAGTCAGGTAAAGAAATGATGTAAGAAGAAGAATGCTTCTGCTGCGGCAGACATTGTCATGTCAGATATGACTCCTGTAACTGCATCATAATTACCTTGTACCCACAAAGGTGGGAGGTGGGGAAGCAGCTGGAGAGCAATTCTCTGAGGTTAGCAGACAGGAGAGATGAAAAGAGCTTGAATTCGTCATGATGTTGCTAAATCACTGACTCTGCCAGCCTGAAGGCCATGCTACATGCAGACTTCTTCATTTAGTGGAGAACTGTTTGAGTCAAGGTTTTCTGATATTTGGGGCAAGTATGTTCTAATGGATACAATGGTATATTCTGAATTTGATAAAACATTTCATTTTTTTTCCTATTTTCCTTAATATGCAAGTAACACGTGGGTCAGATGATAATGACATTAAGTATATTTGTGGATGACTTAGAAGAGCAGTTACAGCATGTGCAAGTCCTACAAATATCATGACTCTGACTTTGAGGATCCAGTCCTCAATGTTTGATCAATAACATGACTACATTCCCTTTATGTCTTCTTTCATTTGAAGATAATTCAAATCTGGAAGGAAATCTAAAACAGTAGATATCAGAATTAAAAATTAAAGTGATGTAGCAGGCTGGAATGTTAATCTAAAACCAATAAGTTAAATAGATGTCAAGTGTAAGATGCAACATTGGCTCAAAAATCTACTGTAAAAGTTCAAAGCAGGGAATAGTGGCATGCACCTCTAGTCCCAGCTACTCAGGCAGCTGAGGCGGGAGGACCGCCTGAGCCATGAATTTGAGTCTAGCTGGGGAACATAATAATAATCCCATCTAAAAAATAAAAGTTCAAGCTGGGCACCAGTAGTTTACATTTGTAATCCAAGATACTTGGGAGGCTAAGATGCAGGAGAATTGTTATTAGAGGCCAGCCCAGAAATAGTTCATGAGACTTCATCTCCAAAATAACCAGAGCAAAAACGAACTAGAGGTGTGGATCAAATGGTAGAGTGCCTGCTCTGCAAGCGTAAAACCCTGAGTTCAAACTCCAGCCCCACCAATAAATAAGTAAATAAATAAAGTTCAACACCAGCGAGACTTGCCTTAGCAGAATTTATGAAAACAACTGAAATTCTTAGCTGAGCACATGTAGTGGACACTCTAGTCTACTGCCTAGAGTCCCCTTCAGAATAAAGGCACTACTTCTTCTAGCTGCAGTACTGGTGGCTAGGGGCCAATGGCTCTAAACTGAGTCCTTCTCTAGGATTGGTCTGTAGCTGAAGAAAATCATGTCCTGGAGGTTGTGCTGCCTCCCTGGAGACAGCTGCTTTTTTATAACTGATCAATAGAGGCATATTCTTATAAGCAGGACAAGTCGGAAGGGCCATCCCAGATCCAAAGCCTCTGAGATCTTCTGATGCCCTTGTTACACCTGAATCAGAGTTCCTCTTCTCTTCTGCCCAATCATCCTTTATCCTACACAGGTATGATCCTAAAATTTCAGTAAACTTGCTGCATGTGAATCGCCAACAGAGAGTCTGAATTTGTTGGGACTCTAAAGTGTCATCATGGGCCCACTGTGACAGCAGTTCTTATAGGATCCAGGTAGTAAATGTAATACTGGCTTGTGTGACTCACAAACATACACATTCCAATTTATACTTGTGGAAGTTGACAGAACCATCCACTGTTTGTTTGACCTGTGGATTGAGAACTAGTGGGGAAAGCCAAGTGAAAGCTTCTAAAACTTCCCCTCAAACCAAGAAAATGAATTTAAAAACAGAAGCTATGGGAGTGGGAGGATGACAAACTTTAGAGTGATCCTTGGATAGCTAAAGGGCATGAGGGTGATGGTTTCTATTAATTCATTAGTCTGACTCCTACAAAAATCTGAGGGATAACAGTTGACTACACACAATCAACCAAGAGGTAGCCCTCATTGCAGCTGCTATGCCAGATGTGAAGTCTTTTCTAGAACCAATTAGCATGACCCCAAGTATGCAGGCTCAGGTCATTTATTTGGTGTGTTTATGTGTTCATTTCCATCTTTATCAGAAAGGAAGATCAGAAACATATTCACCTAGAGAGAATGAAAGTTTACTTTTTTTTGTTACTGGGGCTTGAACTCAGGGCTTACACTTTGAGCCACTCCACCAGCCTTTTTTTGTGTGGGGTGTTTTCAAGATAGGGTCTAGTGAATTATTTGCCTGGGCTGGCTTCGAACTGCAATTCTCCTGATCTCTGCCTCCTGAGTAGCTAGGATTATAGGTGTGACCCACTGGTGCCCAGCAAAAGTTTACATTTGCAGTCTTTCTTGGGGCAAGGTAGACTTTCCCATTTGCTAACATCATGTAGTCCAAAGGGACCTGGACACTCTGCAGAATTTCTCATTGGGTCATTACATCTGTAACATCATGACAATCAGACCAAAGGAACAAGAAGTGGCAAGCTCATTGGAAGCCATGACTAAGCACATATACTAAAAAAGTGTAGGAGATGACAAACACTGAAGATTTGAAGACTTGCCACCTCACTGACATTTTTAGAGGTCCACTTGTTGGGTATGTTGGAAAAATCTTTCAAAGTAAAGGACAAATTATTGTAACTTGCACTTCTCATCACTCTGAATGAGACACAGCACCTAATAAGCCTCTTCTGGTTCTAGCAGCAGCACATTTCCTACTTGAAGATACTGTTGTAGCCCACCTTGCAGGTGAAGCGAAGGTCCACCAGCTGTGGCATCAGCTCTGCAGCCAGAAGTAGGCTGTAGTGGAAACTATTCAGTGATTTGAGTCATATGATGAGTGAAGCCTGTGGCATAGCAAGTATCATTGACAGGAAAAAATGTGTAGATTTTATGACAAGGCTCAAAACTAGATTTAAAAGCAAGGCAAGCTATCTGCAGCAGAACTATATATGTTTAGATTAATAGCTCTAATGGTTCCTGATAGAAGCAGAGCAACCGACCATGAGATGCCAAGTGTCTATGCAGTCAGAAGTGCCCATCATCAGTTCTGACAGATTCCCAAGTCATGAAGTCAGGCAGGCCCATCAATACAAAGAAAAAAAGTCACATCTGGGATCAGGCATTAGCAGAGCTAGAGAGCACAGATAAGCTGCATGAGTAGGTGGTCTACACTCCTATGTCATCCGCCAGTCTTACTCTGATACCCAACCCTTAGTTCACACTTAGGGGTGAGGGGAAAAGCTAAGTTTGATTTATGGATGGGTAAGATTGGTATGTAATTGGTATGTAATAACAAACCAAAAAACAAACAATAAACTAGTGCTATGCAACAGGGATGCAGCCTCCCTCGGGGTTGTCCCTGAAAGTCAGGGATGAGGGGGAATTCTTGTTAATGGATAAAGAATCAGCTAGTACACCCGTCAAGAGAATAGATACAGATACATATCACTTGTAGGCATTTGTGAGTGATTTGGGCAGTTGATTCTAGATAACCTAGGAAATACATATATTGGCAGTACTGGGTTTGAACTTAAGGGCCATGCACTTGCTAGGTGAGCACACTACCACTTGAGCCATACCTCCAAGCCCTTTTTGCTTTAGGTTATTTTTCAGACAGGGTCTTGCTTTTTTCCCAGGGCCAGTAGAACTGCAATCCTTATACCTATGCCTCCCAGGTAGTTGGGATAACAGGCCACCATACCTACCTTGTTTTATTGAGGTGAGATGTCACTAACTTTTTCCTGGGCTGGCTTTGAACCATGTTCCTCTTGATCTCTGCCTCCCAAGTAGCTAGGATTACAGGCATGGGCTGTTTGTACCAGGTCAGAGATGAACTAACTTCTTAACAGCAAGTTTATTATAATGGGCCCTTTCCATCTGTGAGTCTTCATGATGGGAATTAACACATATTCCAATATGAGCTTACCTTTCTTACTCATGCAACCTATTTGATCTATTGAAACAGTATCCTCAAATACTGCATCAGACTAAAGTAATTGCTGATATCAGTGGAGGTACGTCTGTGTGCACATGACTGTGATTCACTGCTCCTATCACATATCATACCTCCTAGAAGTCTCAGCCTGATGGAATGCAAACCATCTTTTTCAATGCACAACTGAAGTATCAGCTTGGGGATGATACCTTCCAGTGATGATGTACCAACTTCCAGAGAACAGCACACACTGTAAATCAATGATGATTACATGTGCTGACTCAACTGATAGAATACATGGATATGGAGATAAGTTCTCTCATGTCTCTTTTTATAAGGACACTAATCTTATCATATCCAAACTTCATTCTTATGACCTAATTTAACCCTTACCTCCTTATTGGCCCTATTTTCAAAGAGTCACATTGTGGGTTAGAAATCAACATATGAATTTGGGGGACACAACTGAGTCCATAGCAAAAGTCCCCATGCTCACTTACTATTGATCCAATTCTCACAAGGAACTAATTTACTATTTGCCTCTATAGATTTTCCTTCTGGGGACATTTCATATAATTGGAATTCTATGTAGTCTCTCTTTTTCTTTTCTTTTTTTTCTGAGCTGGGGGATCAAACCCATGGCCTTGTACATGCTAGGTGAGCACTCTACAACTGAGCTATAACCCCAGTCCTTGGTTTTTTGAGACTGAGTCTCACTATGTAACCCAGACTGGCCTCGAATTCACAATCCTCCTGCTTTAGCTTCCTAAGTGCTGAGAGTATAGGTGTGGGCCACTGTACTCAGATGATAACAGTTACTTTATAATATGTTTTGAAATCAGGGAATAAGCGTTCTCTAATCAATTTCTTTTCACTGTTGGAAATCACCAATTTTTTTTCTGTCTCTATGGATTTATTTATTTTGAATATTTGTTCTTGTTAAAAATTGTTTTAGCTTGTTTGCACTTCTATATAAATTTTATAATCTGGTTGTCAGTAATTTTCTTTTTTAGAAAAAGCCTACTGGAATTTTAAGAGGGATTGCATAATTCTACACATCAATTTGGAGAAAACTGTCATCAAAACATATTGAGTCTTCCAATCCAAGAACACGAAATGTTAGAGGTCCCTTTTCTTTTTTATTTATTAGTTTCTTTTCATAATTAACATTTTTAAAGTTGAGGTAAAATTCACAAAAGAGAAATTAACCATTTTAAAGGAATAGTTCAGTGGCATTTAATACTTTCACAATACTGTACAACTGCTACTTCTATTTAGTCCAATGACCTTCATTATCACCAGATTTTACAGGCATACAGATCAAGGAGTTATTTCACAAACCGCTTTCTTCTCACCACTGGAAACCACCAGTCTTCTTTCTATTGCTTAGATTTACTTATTATGGATAATTCATACAAATGAACCCATATAATATGTGACCTTTGTGTCTAACTTTTTTCATTAGTGCAATGTCTTCTGATCCATCCACATTATAGCATGTATCAGTATTCCATGCCTTTTTATTGAAATGATAAGAATTATTTTGAGACCAGCTACTGTGGCAGAGATTGTAGAACATCCCACTAACCTTCCACTGAAAGAGAAACCAACTAAGTACCTGATAAAGCTATTTCTAGAATTTACTGTATGAAGAAAGTAGAGCCAAGTGGCATAAAGAGTAGACTGCAGTGAGTGGTATGATATGCCACCATATCAAATTGCGGAATTTGTGCCCCTAGTTGCTGGGAGTGTTGACAGTGGAAGCTTTCAATTAAAGAGAATATTTATGGCTAAGTCCTGCCTCCCCCCCAGAGATAGCTCTCTCCAATGATAGGCTGGAGCTGTAAATTCACTGTCCCCTCCAGATCTGCCTGTGGGATTGCTGGAGTTCTTTATGTGACTGCATCACAATTCAAGTCTTGCCGACTTCTACTTCCTTCGCTCTCCTATAGGTGTTGATCCCTAAGTCATAGCCCATTAAACGTCTCCATTCTATATGCAAACCTCTTTTTCAGAGTTTCAGTATGAGCCCTAAAAAGTCAATGCAATTTGAGTTGGGTCATTAAAAATTGAGTATTTCAATCATGAGGATAATGAATTGATGGCACTCTGAACTGGTTAAATAACATTTAGAGGATTATGTTCTGTTTGAGGTCCTGCATTTTAAGAGAAACTAATAAAATGGCCACATTCAGAGCAAAGAAACCAAGATGGATAGTATAAGAAAATGTTCCTTGAACTAGAGATAACATTGAAAACTTTCTTAATCCTACAAAAGCTGTCATGTGGAAGATGGAATGAAGGTTTCTGTATTATAGGGGAGACAAGAAACCAAAAGGTGGATTTTATGAGGAGGCAAATTTTGCTTAATGGGAACAGGAATTTGTACTGAACCCTTTCCTTAATATAGTTAGATGATCACAGGTCAAACATATTCAAGGCAAAAACTTCTGCAGTAACTAGGGAACTGGCCGAAAGCTTTTTTCAACTCTCAAATCTCATGATTACAGGTTGCGATAAATTACAAGCTTTTAAGAGTCTTTAATGTGAAGACTTATGGAATATGCTCAAGCATAATGCCAGACTAAATTTTATCAGTTTTTCTTAAAGGGGAAAATACCATCTACCACCTTTAGTCAGTAGGGAATGCTGTTGCGTAGAAGAAGATAAATACCTGATATTCCCACTTATCTTCCCTGAACCCCAATGAGTTTTCTGTTGAATTAATTTTTTTAAAAGGCACAGAAATAAATGGTTGTCTCTGAACAGCTTTAACTTTTATCAATAAGCATGTTTGTAGATTTTTAAGGGCTTAAAAGATAATTCATATCCTTCTAGAATTAATTTTAGCTTGCCTTATCATAGCTTTCGGAATCTAGACTTGACACTTTTACTGATAATAAAGTTGAGCTCCAGTAAGTTTTACAGACTTGACCCAGACCATTAAAAAGACTATATGTCAAGGCTGGAATCTGACCTCTTGTTTTCTGAATGAAATTCCAGATCCCCTTGCCTTCCAGACCACTCTCATCATATTTTATGGATTGAATTCTGTCCTAACCCTAGAACCTGCAAATATGATCTTATGTTGAAATAGAGTCTTTGCAGATGTAATCAAGTTAAGATAAAATCATACTGGATGAGAGTGGGCCCTAATCCAATGATGTATGAGAGGAAAATTTGGACACAGTCACAATGCCGTGTGGAGATAGAGGCAGAGATTGGAGCTATGTTGCCATGAGTTATGGAACACCAAGGATTGTCAGCAACCATCAGAAGTTAGGAAGAAGCAAAGAAAGATCCTTCACTAGAGTCTTCAGAGAAAACATGGTTCTCCAGTTTATGGCAACTTATTATGGCAGCCCTAGGAAACCAGCACACCATTTCCAAGGCACTTCTCCCAGGAAGAAAAAGATGGAGTGAGAGAATGGGTTGTCAGGCTCAGATGTCATTAGGGACAACGACAGAAGGTCTTGAGGAATAAATCTGTTCTGCTCCTCATTGTACCCAGGAGAGGAACAAAGGACACAAAAAAAACTTCTGCAAGTAAGTGTTTCCTATCTTCAACCTGGGTTTTAGATCATAACGTACTTGGGCTGTGTAAGCAGGAAAGGGATGCCCTTTTTGGTGCTATCCATTTCCCTAGAAATAAAACTACAAAGTATCCTGGGTACATTTAGAGAGTAAAAGACAAGAGAAAAATTCAGTCTCACTTGGGAGGTGGAAAAGACTGTGCCAAATATTTTGAGAAAGTTCTGGGTAGGCTATGAACTAGGTAGGTATGATAATGACAGGTGCTTGGGGAAAAATAATAAAAATACCAATGGTAATAGTGATCTTTTCATTTGATAGGCTTTCTAGTTAACAAAGGCCTTCTGTTATGGTTTGAATGTTTGTGTGCCCTGTGAAATTCATGTTGAAACTTAATCCCTAGTGTAGCAGTAGTCAGAGGTAAGGTCTTTAGGAGGTAATTAGGCTATGAGGCTTCTGCCCTTATGCACATTATGGGACTAGCGGTTTATAAAAAGGCTAGGGGGAATCTACTAAGCCTTTTCTCCTTACCTTTCTGCCACATGAGGACAAAGCATTTGTGCCGTCTCGAGGATACAGTTACAGGTACCATCTTAACAGTAGGTACCAAACCTGCCAGTGCCTTAGTCTCAAACTTCCCAGGCTCCAGAACTGTGAGATATTTCTGTTGTTTCTAAGATACCCAGTAAAGGTATTTTTAATAGCAACAGAAACAGATAATGACAACTTCTAATTTGTGATTTTATTTGATGATCTAATAGGGAAGGCCAGGTCCTTAGGTCCCCATTTTACTCAGAAAACTGAGGCTCAGGTTAAACTACTTGCCCAAGTTTACTTGCCTGACCATTGTCTTTCTCATAAGGTGATCAGAGCCACCTTGGGTTCAGCCTAGCTCCTTCTTTGGAGCACATTCAACATCAGAGGCCTACGACCTCTTTCCAGCACCCAGAAGACTATATAAAGCAGAGACTCAAAGTACAAAGATGGACACGAGGTGATTAATTGAGGTGAGAGTGGTGGCGCAGCTGCTCCCAGGTCTTGTGCTTGGCCTGGACTCTCAGGTTCTGCCTCTGCCAGCATGTGCTACAGAGCAGAGCTGACACTAGCATCACCTGCACTGAGGCTTTGTGTTAGGAGGTAGTCATGGAAACTCACTCCCTTCCTCAGCTTATGAGTAGACAATTAGGTAGAACTGAGGAATTGAGTTAATTGCCTGTCATCCCCTCTCTGCTCTCTGTGTATTGATTCAAATTAAGCTTTTTCAGTTTTCTAATGTCAGCAGATACTAAATGATCAGACCACAGACCTGGGAGCTAGGATCTCCAGGAAACAACCAGTTCTGAGTGACTCCCTTAACCCTTCTGCCTCTCTGTTTAATTCTGATCCAAGCATTCACAAAAACAAATTTCTTTGCCTACCCTCCCTTGGTTTCTCACCCAAAGTGTCTGAACTGCCTTAATGTTAACCATCTCTGATGCCAGGTCCATTCACCTAGCCAATCCCTCTTGTTCAGAGAAAAGATAGACAAATTCAAACTGAAGCCTGAATTTGTTGAAAACTGGGGTAGCTCAGAGACAAACAGTTAAATAAATCAATAGTGGTTGTTCTGCATTGACCACATGGTGGTCAGGGGTGCAAGATCTAGAGATCTCCTATGACACCAACTCAGTTGCCACCTGAGCAAAGCTTTAGGAGGTCTTCAGAAATGAAGCCCTTTTCTTTCATGTCCTATGATTAGGGCCTCTTCTCTTCAGCCAGATGGAATTACTTATAATTCTTTGCATGATCCTTGTTTGTTCTTATCTTTAGCTCTTTAGAGGACTACTGCCTGGAATACCCTATTTTTTTTTTTTAATTGTATCAGTGCTGACAATATTTGCCCTGGAAGCATTCTCAACAGTCTGGAACTCAGTTCCCTTTTATGTAAAAGGAGAAGGCAGAACCAAATACTCCCTAAGGATTGTTCCATGATTCTACAAAAATAGGAATTGATTTCCCATGGTACTGTTTCAGAAATTGAACATGGCAGGAGAGTGAAATTAATGTCTTGGGCTGGGTTCTAGGAAGTTTAGGGTACAGGTAAATGAGGGCAGTGTGAGACTCTTCCTAGAAAGTTTATTCATCATTTTCTTCTCACCTTTTCCTTCCTCTCCCCCACACCTCTTTGGCGAGAAGCAGTGTGCTATGATGGCAAGTTTACACAGCATGGGAATCAGACATTTGAATTCTCTGCCACTTGTTGACTCTGTGTGACCTGGAGCAAGTGTCTTAACTTCCCTTGCCTCAGTTTCCTCATCTATAAAATAAATTCATCTTACCTAAGGTTATGATAAAGATTGAGTACAGTAGACATTTGGTATATGATTGCAAAGGTATGCTGTTCCAAGGAAACCACCACAGAGGAAAAATTGAAAATATGCAGGATACATAGAGTTCAGTACTATAAAATTACTCAAATCTACCTGTACTGTATGTAGAGTAGATCTGAGCATCTATAACTTGAAGCTGCATGGAGTAAGCTACTTACAAAAATTACTGTTCTACATATTAATACTTATCAACAATACCAAGATCTTATTTCATGTTCTTTATCTCAATTACTCTGGATGCTTGTCTCATTTTTTCTATAACACTGCTCAGCTTCTGCTAAAGGCATGCCACCTTTCAATAAATGTAAAATTTTCATTTTATCACTTAAGTGAGAGGATTATCATAAATTTTACCTTGATTTGGGGGCATCATTTTCTTTTCGGGAGGCATAATTTCACAAAATTAAGGACAAGGACACACTCAGCAGATCACATAATTTAAACACAGCTGATGGTGACATGGGACTGAAGGAGAGCATCTCTGTATAAACTGAGCTGCATAATATGTAGTTAAACATTTTTGGTTTTGAAATTTCTATTGATTGTTTAAATTTATTAATATTTGTTTTGTGCTTGGTCAAAACCACTGTAACAAATCTGCAAATAAGTTAGACTTACTGTACTTGATGTAAAGAAAAGATTCAAAATATTTACTATCATTCTTCCTCACAATAGTGATACTGATGCTGTTTATATTTCTGTCCTCAGACTCCTGACTTTGAATCACCTGTTTTCTGTTTATTTTGCATGGAAATATCTAGGAACCATAAATCTTTACTTCTACATATTTTACTTTTCCCAGGATGGCTTTGCTTGTAGCATCAGCCTATTGGTCTTTTTTTTTTTTTTTGCCTTTTCTTTTCTGTTGCTGGGATCAAACCCAGGGCCTCACGCATGCTAGGCAAGTGCTGTACCACCAAGCTACATCCCAGCCCAGCCTATTGGTCTTGATGACACAAGGTATAAAAACTAGTGGGCAGGCAGAATTTTGCCACCAAGTTACATTATAAACATTATTATTGCAATGACAATTTTTAAATGCTAGAATTAAAAGCATTCAGGATAGCAGCTAACTAACTCACTAGGGTATATATATATATATATATATATATATACTTCCTTGTTATAAACTTAAGGGTTAGAGGAATAAAGATGGGATGAGGGAGACCTTGGAGTCCTTGTGAAATTCTGATGTACTTTAAAGTTTTAACAGCATTGCAGTGGGTATCTGTCATGCCTATACACTAATAGCTCTTGATGGTAAATTTATTGAAGTTTGGATGACATTTCATAAATTATCCATAAATTTTACCTTGATTCTACAATCAATAAAAATAGCGACAGAAGCTACAGAAGGTGAGAAGGTAAATGATGAGAATATTTTAGTTTCTTCTAATGCAATTTTGAAGGACATTTACAAATCACTTGTTATACTTTTGAGCTCAGTTGTTGGGGTGATGATGTTTAGGATCTATGCTAGGATATTACAGACCGTCCATGTGATAGCTCCCAAGTCGTCAGTTGTCTTGTGCCTTCAGTTGTCAGGTCCTCTGGCAGTTCAGGTGAGTGTCCCTACCACTCTTGAATAAATTAGATGGAAAAAACTAGGAGCAGGAGATGAGGTCTTTGAGGACAGTAGCTGTCTTAGTCATTGGTATTTATTGTCTACTGGGAGATGACTGGCACTTTGCTGACACTTACTCCTCAGTGAGTCTCAGAACTGAAAGTTTTGGGTCTCCACTAAGCAGATGGGGATGCCCTGCCTAGGAAAACCTTTTAGTGTTATGGAAAGCATAAGTAAGGCAAGTTCTGGACCACAAAGTTCAACAGTGAGACTACAATGGGTATTGTCCTTCCTTCCTCAGTTAACATCCTCATCTTGAGTGACTCTGGAAATTGAGACTTGCCTTGGGAAGGAAGAGAATGGAGTCAAGGGGCCTTGTCAGCCAGAGCTAAAATAGAAGGGTAGCAAAGTTAAAATGAAGCCCAGGTCCCAATATGGGACAGTGTCTCCTTTGGGGTAAGGATTTCTTCTCACCAAATGCAGCCAATTAGATCCTCCAGAGAGGTAGACGCGCTGACCTTGCCTTTCACATTTTAGGATACAGTGAAGGAAGAAAGCAACCGAGAAGGAGCGGGGCCACAAAAGCACAAGGTTAGTCCTGCTGACGTTTAATTAGAGGTCTGAAGGAAGAGAGGCTGGCTGTTCTGCAGGACAGTTTACTGGCTGAGATTTCAAGGACCCCTGGCAAGCTGAGAATGATGAGATCTGTTCATTTTTCCTGCACTGCAATGAATCGTGCCTCCAATGCCAATTCTGTGTGTGCATACAGTCATGGTTTAGCGGCTTCTTTCTGAGTTATTGCTTATCACCTAGGGGCCCTCAGCCATGTGAAGATTATCAGAATGAAGTCAGATGTTAGCTGGGGAGGGAGAACATTCTGTTCTGGAGGAAGCAGTTGGTTACCCCTGCCATGCAGGACTGTCCCGCTCCAGGAACCTTCTTTGTCCCACATGACAGAGGACAGTGCAGTCTTTCTCAGCAGGCCCTGGCCAGGGGCCCAATAGCCTGGAGGCTAGAGGTGGGTCTAGGGGCTGCTGCCTCCTCTCTTCCTTTAGCAAGACAGGATCTTGAGGAAGGCTTTTCGGAACTCCATATTGAAGGTGGTATAGATCACCGGGTTGAGGGCGCTGTTGACGTAGCCCAGCCATGTGGTAGCTCTGTAAAGCTCTGGGGACACATGGCATGCTTGGCAGTGGGTATTAAGAACATGAGTCAAGAAGAAGGGCAGCCAGCAGACAATGAAGGCCCCTGGATTGCAAAGGAAGGGGGAAACTGGGTAAGGAGCTTGCTGGTATCTTTCATTACAACATGAAAATGACTGACAGTCGCCTACTGTATGCCAGCCACTATGCTGGAGGTCTTACATACCATTTGCTTTTTACAACAACCCTGGGAAGCAGGTGTAATTAATCACATTTTTTTCTTAGATAAGAAACTGCTTGCTAATGTCTTTGATTCACCTCACGTCTAACAAAGGGCAATTGTCTAGTCTGGTCTTTAGATATTTCTTTACCAGTTTTTTCTCCTTCTCAATTCAATTCAGATATTTATTTAGTGTCTACAAAAGACATGCTCCTAACTCTGATAGAGAGGAAGACCTTAAAGACGTGAGTGACACAGTTCCTGCTGCTGAAGAGATGACAGGCAGGGGTAATGGTGAAGTCCCTGATACGTAAGAATGTTGGGGGTTTTTAGTCATACTGAACAGGATGAACTGCCTTCATTAATGCTCTATGGTTCCTGTGACTTATCAATTTTTAATTTGGGGGAGGGTGGTACTAGAGTTTAAAATCAGGGCTTCACACTTACTTAGACAGGTGCTTCCCACTTGAGCCATGCCCCAGCCTTTTGTGCTTTAGTTATTTCTCAAATGGGGGAGGGTCTCACATTTTTTTCCCCTGGGGTTTTGGCCTGGGCTAGCCTCACTGTGATGACAGATGTGAACCACCACACCCAGTTGTGTTGCTTAAGATCGAGTTTCACAAACTTTTTGCTTGGGCTGGCCTTTAACTATCCTCCTGATCTCGGCCTCTAGAGTAGCTGGGATTACTGGTGTGGGCCATTGTTCTGGGCTTTTAATTTCTTTCCTTAGGTAAAGATTATATTTTTCTACTATAGAAGTTAGCCTTTGTTGTGTACATAATGAGAAATTTGGTAAACTGAAAAGTAGAGAGAGGAAGATCCACCACTCAAAAACAATCACTTCTTAGGTCTTGATGAATTTCCGTTCAGCTTTTTCTCTCTGTATTTAAAATAATCTAGCTGTAATTATACCTAGACAGTAGTGTTTATATTAAATTTCCAATATGCACCAGATACTTTTAAGGAATCATTAATTGACTTATACATAATTCTATATGATAGAATGAAAAATATAGTTCACCTAGATAGCTTGTTCAGCCTCACCAATTTCATCTAGTCTTTTGAGTTTCCACTAGTGTTAATATTTATGCACAAACCCTTTTCAGTTATACTGTAAATATTTTATAAGTGTTGTAGTCAAATTATTGTCCAATTTCTCACATATGTGGCTACTCTAGCACCCACCATCAGCTCCAACTAATTTAACCTAACTCAACCTAATCTAACCAACCCAACTCATTCCAACTCAGACTTACCAAGCACAATGGCCACCATCTGGGTTGCCTTCTTCTCCCGAAGTGGCACTCCCCGAGGTTGCAAGGGCCCCAGCTTCAGGGATGTTGATAACCTGCCATTGCTGAGTTTTCGAACCTCTAAGCTGAGCTTGGGTGCCATGGCAGGGCTCAGAGAGTCCCTACTCCTCTCCTCCCTTTTCAGCTCTCCTTCTCCTTCTTGGAAGTTTGGCTGCCTCAAAGCAGTATCTTGACAGATGCTGTAGTAGCGTTTTAGCTCCATGTGTGCCCGGCCAGGAGAGAGGGGCTGCAGGTGTGACAAGAGAGGGTCCTGACATTTTGGGGGATATAGTTAATCTTCTGCATGTTCCTGAAAGGGAAAGGACAGGCAAAGACGGAAGAGGAGAGCGTGTGTGTGTGAAACCTACAGAGGGAGCGTTTGAAAGACTGGTGACATCATGGAAAGTTATGGGAATCAAAATCTGCTCCTGATTTGTAACTCACAAGCACCTATAGCTATAGAACATTCAGTAATCACAACAGTCCCTTGAGGAGACAGCACAGGCTGGTAGTCCAGGTAGAATGAGTTAGAATGGTCTGTCTATAGACAAGAACATGGTAAGTGACATCACTGCCATTTAGGCAGAAAATCTGGAGTGTAGGAAATTCTATAAGGCAAATGATTCCATTTCTTTAACAAATACATTTCAACAACACTGACCAGTTGTAAAGTGTGGGCCTTATTTGAATTTTGATTCAAGCAAACCAATCATAAACAATTCATAAGTCAATTGAGGAAATCTGAACATCAACTGGATATTTAGTTAATATTAAAGAATTATTAATTTTTAGTTTGATGTGGCATCAGGATTATGTGTTTTTTAAAAGATTCTGTATCCTTTAGCGGATCTTGCAGAAATATTTTCAGTTGAAATAATATATCTGGAATTTACTTCTTAAAGTCCTGTGATGCATCTGTGAAGGTAGGTAGATGTGTAGATAGAATAAGATTGATAAGTTGATAAGTACTGAAGCTAACTAATGGAAACTAAAGGCCTTGTTATCTTTGTCTTTCTACTTTTCTATTTTTTATAGTAGAAAGTTGAAAAAGAAACCCCAGGATTTTCATCTCAACTTTCCTACCTAGCGGACATAATTCTTCAGCAAGTTACTTTAATGTCTCTGAGTCTCATTTGTAAAACAGGAAAAAAAAAAAACCTGGCAAAAATGAGTTTCTAAAAGTAGAAAATGGAATGTGAATTTTTCTGGAACTTGACTGGGAAAGTGTGGATATGTGTACGTCCAACATTTGAACTTCTTTCCATGTTTGAAGGACAATGTACTTGTGTCAATCTTGAATGATGCACAATTCTCCAATTTCCACTTTTGAAACCATGAAAGCCAGCTATTCACATCTTTCCTTCCTCCTGTCCCCCAAGGCAGCTGGAGCCCCAGGACATAAACCAAAGCCAGGATGTTAGAGGTTCATACCTGACACTTTGAACTGGAACTCAAGAAGTAAGAAAACTTCAGAATTTATCTCCCACTGGTGACACTCAGTGTCCAGTGTCCTAGGTCATCTAATTAGCTTATTCCTGAGACCTGAGCAGCATGTGGGGCTGTTCTCTGACTTCTCACTGAGCCCATAAGCTACCTGGCTAGCTTGCATACATGCCTTGTCTACCTAAGTCAGACAGTGCCAGCTACCAAACCCCTCGCTTCTCTCTCCTTAGTTCAAGGGATCCCCATCTTCAAGCCACAGTGCCAACACATGATGCACACTCAGAACCACTGTGCATGCCATCCTCAAGATATCTACTGTTTTAAAAACTGTGCTCTGCAGAGGTATTCTTAGGGATTCTAGAAGAATATATTTTGAAAAAAATTGGCTCTCATTTTGATGTGATTTTCTAATAATTAATATAAACATTATGTTTTGATAATTTTATAACGAAGATCATATTTATGATTAAGCTGGCACCTCTTGATCCTCTAAAAAAATGACAATATTTAACTTCTAATGAGTTATTTCTGGAGCTGGGGGTCTGAGGATAAATTCTCAGAATGCCTATGAAATGGAGGAATACTCTTTTTCCATTTTACAGTTATAGATATTCAATACTACTGAGGAGGGTGATTCTTCCAAAATTACCTGCTGGTGAGTGTATTTTTCAGCTCGTTCTACAAACCTTATCCCTCCATTCATGATTGACAAGGGAAACATTGATTCCTCTACAGCTGGCTGGCAGTGATCTCTACTCTGATGGCAGGAAAGAGCCTCGTGCTCCATACTGCTGGCAATGCAGCCTTTTGGCTTTCAATCCCTCCTTTATAGTCAACACTTTTCCTTTGGCCTTGGAGCCTCCTGAGACCTTCTTCTGCCATGAACAATTTTAAGCTGCTATCTAGCTTTTATCATTTACAGAAAGAGTCTCTAATTACTACATCTGGCCTGTGTAAAAAGTGGTTAATTAATTATATAGACACTGGACAAGACTTAGACCTTCCTCATTGTAGGTTTTTGAAGTTTAACTCCTAATGTAGAACTCAGGGAGAGGAATACTGGTCTTGTACTTAGCACTTCCAGACTCCATTCTGCACTCTGCTATCTGGAGATTGTCAGGGATGGCTTGAATTGGAAGGGCAAGGCTTAACAAGGGTAACTATGACATTGACTTGGTTTTTCCCACACTGAGTAGCAAATAGGGCACTTAAAAGTCTCTTCTCTCTGCTTTTCTTAGGGTTACCCATGTGTGTTTCATTTTGTCCTGTTTCATAGCCTGCATCTTCACACCAAATCCAAGAGTCATTGGCTCTAGTCACCAGGATCTAGACCAATAATCACATGCTTTCTGACTATCACTGACGAATCAGGAAGCCTCTCAGATATTGCTGTATATTAGAGATATATGTGTATATGTGTAAATTCCATTTGAAGGTGGGAATGGAATTCAGACAAGCCAGCATCTTGGGAAAAGGCTTTGCAATATTTTCCTCTGATCCAAGATGTGACTGACTTACCATTTGTCCTGTGGCATCTGATGGAAATCTGGCCCTTATTGAAAACTGCCGAATGGGGTGTAGCCTCAGACAGGAAGACTAGGGCAAATTGAAGGAGAAACAGTTAGTTGTGGGCTAGCCATGTCATATGTAACCATGTAACATGACAATGCTTTGAATGCAATGTGCTCATGTCACACTTGGGGTTTGGATTTCATTTCATGGGGACCAAACAGTCATGTTCTACTCAGCCTGAGTAGAACTTTGAAGATCCGGCCTTTACTCACCTCGTCAGAGAGTGATCTAGACGCCTAAATTGATTCTGACTTAAAGATCATACTCAGTTCTTACTTTGCCTGTTAAACTTTTTCCTGAGCATATTGGTCTTTCTCCTTTCATAACCTCCACCACACTTCATATTTAGTTGCATATTTAGGTGTCTTCACCTCTCATTTGCCAAACTTCCCACTCAGTTATGAGTTGTTCATTGACTTTTTGGGGTTGAGGTGTGTTTTATTTTCTTGTCAAGATTCTGAGCTCCCTGAAGGTAGAGTCTGTATGATACTTCCTTGGTTCCTCACCTATTAGATGACAAGTGATCAGTATTCATCCATTCATATCTTGAGTACATCATGGGTAAGCTACTATGTGTCAGGCAGTAAAATAAGCAAAATCTAAAGCCCCAGCAATGGTAATATCAGTGCTGAGACAATAAGCTTCCTTTTCAGAGCCTAGAAGGACCCATCCCTTTCCACTGGCTGGTCAGTGCCTTGATGCAGGGGTAGATCTGGAAGTAAAAAAGTTTTCAGTGAACTTCAGTGATTCTTGGGATAAATGGTTTGGGCAAAAAAATTGGTTCTGGGAGCCCACCAGAGTGCATGATACAATTGTCACATTAAAACCTTACCCCCTTCAAATCAAGTCAAATAAAACTTCAAGCCTTGTGACCTGGACTGCTGGCAATTTGAAGGAAATGAAAGACTCTAAAGGAAGTAGAACAATCCAGAAACCATCCTATCATCTTGCCAACTAAGGTGAGTTCTAGGGAGACTCAATGCTCCCTCAAGATTGGATTTCCTACCTTCAAAGCACAAACAATGCCAGCAGAGTAGAAGGTAGGTGTTGGTTCTGTGTTTCCTAAGTGGCAGGACAAACACAGTCAGGCACTGATGACTGGACACAAGGCTAGGAGGCCCAGGGTTGGTGCTGTTCTCCCCCGTCCCCTCCAGGTGCTTACCTGCTGAGGGAAGCCAGGCCTGATGCTGATGCACTGACTGTTCTGTCGAGTGAGGATCCGTTTCCGTCTCCTTTGTCTCAGCACCACATAGATCCTGGCATAGACGAGTACAGTCACCCCAAAGGGCACATAGAAGGACACTACTGAAGAGTAGATGACAAAATCAGGGTTGGAGATGGAGCAGACACTGGGGTCCCCTGTGAGTAAGAGAAGGTCACACAGTTTGCCAGTGGGCTTCAGTGGAAGGCCCTGAGCATGGGGCCATATGACATGTGGGCCTCCACTTTGTCATGCTGTGGAGGGTGGGATAGGCATGTGGTCTCAGACACTGTGTTTTCAGTTCCTCATTCATCTTTGTGTTTCTTATAGCTCATTTCAAAAGAAAATTTACCTCTGATCATATTCCAGACACTCCTGCAAAGATGAAGAGACATAATACACCATGTCTGTCTTAAAGGAGCAAACTGTCTAGAGAGGCAGATGGTCCCTTCTTCCATGTGTGATGTGGCCAGTGTCACACAGAGAAGTAAAGCCTGGGAGGCTTTTGGGAGGGCCCTGGAGCAGGACAGAAGAGGCTCTTGGGGTGGGGGTGGGAGTGGGGTCCAAGAAAGGGCCTGCTGGTGTGGAGGCAGGAAAGGATTGGGGACAGCAAGAACAGGAGATGTCTTCTTTGCACTCAGGATATAGGAGGTGGTGGCTGAATGTAAGATAGGCTTTGGTTTTTCAGGAAATCCCAGTACTGGCCCAGGGCAGAATGGGAAGAGAGCAGTGCAGGGTATTATCATCACAGTGGAGAATGTGAATTCAGAAAAGCCCTTGTCCCTGCTTTATGTCATAAAGTGCTCCTCCCGTCCTTGGTAGTAGGTCCCTATGACTTGGCTTTCCTTATGAGCAGGTTTGAGACTTCCCCAATGCCCAGGACAGGGCCTGAAACTTGCCCCGTGTGGAAAGGAAGGAGAGAAGCAAACTAATATCTGCTAGGCGGCAGGCCAAAGACTTCGTACTCATTATCTTACCTAATCATTATGACAACATAAATGAAGCAGCTGCTCTGACTGTCTCTATTTTCAGATGAGCAGACAAAAGCACAGAAAGGTTTAGTAAGTGGCCCAAGGCCACGCAGCCTGAAAGATACATTTCTTTAGCTAGCCTCACCCCAAAACCTATGTTCTTTTTGTAATTTTGACTTTCTAACTCCCTCTACCACATGGCACATTTGTCTCACATAGCACTGTCAACAACTGTTGGCACACTTGCCCTAATCTCCATAAAGAGTAAGGAATTCTCCAACTCAAAGTCTAGACCTACAACTGGGTACAGTGGTTCACACCTGTAGTCCTAGCTACTCAAGAGGCAGAGACCATAAAGATTGCAGCTCAAGGCCAGCCTGGGCAAAAAGTTCCCAAGATCCCATCTAACCATTAAAAAGCTGGCTGTGGTAATAGGCACCTGTCATCTCGGCTAGGCAGGAAGCACAAATAGGAGAATTACAGTCCTGATCAACCCAGCCCAGGCTTAAACATGAGACCCTCATCTCAAAAATAACTAAAACAAAAAGGCCTGGAGACATGGATCAAGTGGTAGAACACCTGCTTAGCAGAGCAAGGTCCTGAGTTCAAACCCTAGTACTGTAAAAAAAACTAAAATAAAATAAAAATCTGATGTGGCCTCAGATGTGAGCCAGTGGGGAGGGGGCAGTGGCACCTTCTGCTTCTTGCTCTTCTAAAGTAGGTAGATTCCAGGGGGTCCTAGGTGTGAGGTCCAGGTCTGCCATTAAATAGTCCCATGGCCTTGCATGCTACCTAACCATGCCAAACCTCAGCTTCGTTATCCATAAAAGGATAAAATATTTCTTGTATAGTGGTTGTGAGAGTTAATGAGAATAAATGATAGTTATATTATCATTTATTGTTTACTTTATTATTTACCTACCCTGAGCTTTTTGAATGTAAGGGAGCAGGTATCACTTGGACGGAAATTTGGAGACTTAGCACAATATTCGCAGGGAAGGGAAGGAAGCAACAGCTAAGAACTAAAACCAAAGGAAAGGATGTGCTCAGTTTCAATGACAATACTGTGACCAAAAGAATCTTTGCTGCCTACTTCTGAATTGCCTGATTATCTTGGGGAAGGGTCAAATTTGTATCATCTAACCAAAAGCCTGTGTCAGTATCCCTAAGGAAATGGCTCATAAGGCTCTGAATAGTGGTCACTATTGGCTTTTTTTTTTTTTTGCTATTCTGGGGTGATGAGGTTGGGGGTAAGGATGGGGTGGCATCTGATGGTTGTTCTGAATCTCCAGGGAGCCATGTTGGTGGTGATCAGAGCCCTCCTCCCTGAAACCAGCTGCCCTGTGTCAGCAGCAGTCATCACTTAAATGCCTCCTCTAATAAGGAGGACTCTCAGCACATTTTGTCTGTGAGAAGGGGCCAGAGGTGTGGCACTTTCCCATGATTCATCTTGCTGTCAGCCGTGGGGAGCTGAAATTTCCCATTTGTTCCTCCATATACTCTCTATTCTTTTCTGCCCTCCTGTAAAGATAAATAAACTCACTGACTATAGGATAGTGGGGAGAGGCTAGGTTGGGTGTGGGGATCTCTAATAATCGCTTTTTCTAAGATTAGAGGTGGTTATGTCAACATTTAAGGAAGAAAGGGCGATGCTGAAGATCAACTTTCTCATTGGACAAATCTTTATGGAGGGCCTACCATGTTCAAAGTTCTGTGCTGAGTAAAAAAAATTTAAAAAGAAGAAAAAACCCCACTAAATAGCTCTATTAAGTGGTCTAAAAGGCTTTTGTGGGCTTGCTTGGGAACTTGAGTCCCATAGTGATGTGAATAGCAAGGTCAAAAGAAGGTTGACTTGAAAAATTCATGAACTTCACACTTGTTGAAGGATTTGACCTTGACTTGATTCCAAAGACAGGAGATGCTGATGAATCTGATTGTAAGATGAGCCATTATTCTTTTAACTGTGTGCTTCTATTCTTCTAACTTATTGAGCAACCCAGTTCTCCCTGGCTGCAGTGTTCTAAAAGCCAGGTGAAATGTTCTATTGCTAAAATCAAATAAATAGCACTCCTCCACTTCTTTTTTCCAAGGGAAAATCAAGTCAGCTGATAGGATTTTCTTAACTTAAATTTAAGAAACCCTTGAAGGTTTCTTAAACCCTTGTCACTAGCTATTGCTTATTCATTCTAGAATTCTTTTTTTTTTAATAACACAATAGCTATTTGATTTAGCAGAAATTTGAATGCTAGTTATTTTTCTTATCTGTGAAATGAAAGGATTGAGCTACTCATTCAGAGATCTTTAGGTGCCTCTCGCACTGACACACCATGCTCTGCTGTTGTTAGGGACTGTTGATGTGATATTTGACTAGACTGCTGGGCTTCTGCTGGGAGCTGGGGCAATACTGGTCAGCCAGGCCCCAGTCCTGGGACTCTCTATGACCCAAGACTCCACATCACTGTGTCGTTTCCTCAGAGAATAGCAGCAACTCCAAGTTGGAAGAGGCTAAAGTTCAACTTTTCTCTATGTTGTCTAACAATTCACAACCACATGTGGCAGCTCAAGTACTTAAAAGAAGAGCTCCACCAGAAAGTTCTTTCTTGTGTTGCAGTCCTTATCAGGTATTATTGGCAGTATTATAGAACCTTTTCCCCTTAGTCTTCACAGAGGGAGCAGGAGAAAAAAATGGCTGAGACAAGTCATTCATATTGGGCTTTCAAATGAACTTGGGAACTTCCCTGGAGATGGGCACGCTTCTGGAAGAACCCACATTCATCAAGATAAAAAAGTCTCTGAAGGTCAGATGGGGGCACAGGATGACTGGGCTTGCCTGTCTGAGTTTCACTCACCAGTTTCCTGAACTGTGTGCTAGGACGGGACATCTGGTCTGTATAACCACCCACGGAACTGAAGCGGGCTGGATAGCACAGGAAAGAGGCAACTGCATGGCAGCTGGAGGCAATGCCACAGCAGAGATGCCTTACAGCAGGACCTGTGTGACCACTCAAACAGTGACAAACAAGACCTTGCCAGAACTAGTGGGCACCAGCATGGTCCACTGAGATGACCCCTGACTGTTCTTTGCTTCATTATAAAGGCATCTCTATATATTAGCCTTACAGAATTGGCTTGTTCCGGTTATGCATGTGATACCATGTCAGATTAAAAAAACAAACTCTAAGGACAGATGAGGGGAGAAAACTCTTCTGGGAAAAATCCCCAGCCCATTCCAGAAATTCCCCCTTTTTTCCTGCCTTGGTTCATGAATAATCTTCCCCTTCATTGAGCTTGACCAGGAGATGTGCATTCCAAGACCCCGGTGAGTGTGAGAACACCAGCACTCACCTCTTGAGTGTGTGCTTTTGGTTAGTAATAAAAGCTCACTCCCAATTTCTTTGATTTGTCTCTGAATTCTTTCTCTGATGGTGACAAGCACCACTGGAAACACTGAGTAGAGGTCTCTGTCTTCCTGTCTCTTCCTGAGACGACCTCAGCCCTCATTGCTGGTAATAGAAATACCACTGATTATATATTCCTGGAGCAGATGTGGAAATTTTGAGTCACAGAAAACTTTCCTAAAATAGTGACAACAATTACAGCAGCTAATATCTATTGGGCTCTACAACGGACCTGGCATTTAACACAAATATCTGAATAATTGGAGGGCTTACTGGAGTGTTGTTAATAAATTTAAAAGTAAGAGAAATGAGCAACCAGAGTACTTCACTGTTACAGACCCTTTTTGCTTTCTCAATTCTAAATTTGAAAATCCTTTTGAAAAGAATTTCCTGAGTTTTGTTTCTGGAACAACAATGATCTCACTGGTGGCAACATTGCAGTTAACTCATCATTCTTCTTTACTTTCATTGTTGACGTTAACTGGGAACTCTGTCTACTGTCAGATTTGGAGATGGTTTCAGCTGTTCCCAGGGTGTATCTGTGTAAGAGTGTGTACTATCACCCCCTCCAGCCTCTGAGAATGAGTAAGGTAACTACACCGCACTCAGCAAACATTGGTAGGAAGTGCTGTGGGCGGCAGGTAAGCAGAGCCTTGGTCTAGCCATGGTAGTGAGTTCCCCACACTACAAATTTCCACTAAGAAAGTATTTGCATATAGGAATAAGGTTACAGAAGGCAATGTGGCTATCTGACTAACCCATAGACACAGAGTGTCACAGGGTCAGCCTCTAAAGCAGTATTGTTGGATGTCTTGTGCATATGTTTATGTGTATGAAGTGTCATTAAGTTAAAATAACAAAGTAACAAGTGGGGAAGAATAACACAAAGATAACAGCATCAAATTTTAGGAACACTCTGGGTTAATCAGGCAAATATTTGTTAATAACTTTTCTACTTAACCTGTAATGTGGCAGAAAAAGAAGGCTGACTTTGAGAAGGTGATATGTGCACTTGGCACATCTACAAATGTTTTACTAATTTAATCCTCATTTAATTGCAAAGTCTTTATGAAGGAGGTAGTGCAGAGTTATTTTATATGTAGATTAAGATTCTAAAGTTAATGAATGGGGTGAACATTATATAGACTCCAAATTTGCTTTGAAAAATCCCCTTAATTATATATAAGAATATACATGGATTTGTTATAACCCTGAACAATAATAAGTAAAGATGCATGATACATATGTCATATATAATAGCACTAATATGGAACATATAATTTCAGAGGTAGTTACTGGGTTTATTTGTAAGGGGCCATATATAAAAACAAATATTGAAAACTTCCTAACTTTCTAGATTGAATGCATACATTTGAATTTATTCAAGTTTATATTTCATTCTATTATCCCAAATTTATCAGTAGGGAAACTGAACTCAGAAAAGTTAGGTAGCTTATTCAAGGAAACACAGTTGGTAAATAGTAGAACTAGAGCTAGAGTTGAAACCAGGATTTTTCTGATTCCAGAGCTTCTGTCTGGCTTCCTAAATGTGTTTTGACTTCTAATCATTGTCCAGAAAACAATACTTGGAAGATTATTTACATTAGAATTTGTCTGTATTTATAGGTACTTGTTACATATAATAACTGCATATACATAAGTATATGCTGTGTGACTAGTACATCTAGACCAGAAATTCACAAATATGGAGTATAGTAGGAATTGAATAAACCAATCCAAATGGACAAAATAAGAAATCCAGATGAACACTAGAATTCTAGTCATTAGGTTCTCTCTTTGCAAATATTCAGTGTACATTGTCAATAACTTTCATTTAACATACGAATTTCCTGAGGCCAAAAAATGGACATGGGCTAGATACAGAGGCACTGATCCATACAAGGTATAATTTTGGATGGTGTCATATGCTCATAATCCAAAATGTCTCAGATGTACACATAGTTCGTCCATCCATCCGTCCAGGGGAAACACCATGTGCCAGCTATCATAGCTGCAAGTTTTGCAAATAAGAAATATATACTGTAATTACTTGGGAATCAGTAACAGAAATGATCCCTTCTTTCCTTCTTTCCTTCCTTCCTTTTCCTCCCTCCCTCCCTCCCTTCCTTCCTCCCTTTCTTTCTTCCATCCTTTTTTCTTTCTCTCTTCCTTTCTTTATTTTTTTGTTTTGATTATTTTTTTAGATAGTCTCATGTTTATACCTGGACTACCCTGGACCTCAATCCTCCTATTTATGCTTCTCACATGGATGGGAGGGCAGATGTACACCACCATGCCCAGCTTTTATTGGTTGAGATGGGGAGGTTATAAACTTTTTGCCTGGGCTGGCCTTGGCTCATTATTCTCCCCATGTCTGCATCCTGAGTGGCTAGAATTATAGGTGTGAGTCACCACACCCAGCTTCAGAAATGATTTTTGTAGAAGAAAAGTTAAAAGTATATAACCTACTCCAGGACTTTTATGATATATTATTTTGCATTGTAAATCTGTTATGAATTATTACCTTTTTATTAGCAAACCCTAGCTGAATTATTAACATAGCTTCATTTTTTATCTGTTACATTTCTTCAAATGAGTACAATGACATTTCTTTCAAAACAGGGGTGAGTCAGACTTTTGTTAATTGGGACAGAGTTTTACCCTTGTGCCAATAGTTGATGAGGTTTTGCTTTATATTTTACTTATACCCAACAAAGGTCAAAGCTTTGTAGTCTATAGCATCCTTGTTTGATTGCAGAATATACTGAGCAAGGCTCAGACATGTCAGGGGTGGGCACCACCTACAATCACTCAGGTGAGCTGTGACTCTCATGACTGCTGGCAGTGAAGCCCCATAATGTTACCTGTGGTGTTGAAGCCAAAGAGGAGAGGGCAGGACACAGCAAAAGCTAGTACCCAGACGGCTGTGATCATGAGGGCCACACGCCGACAAGAACTCTGCCCCGTGCCATGCTGGTAGTGAACTGGCATGACCACTGCGGTATACCTGTGAAGGGAAGGAGAGAGGGGACAGGCATGAGGTAGGATGGGGAACTGTTCAAAAGTTGAAAGAGATGACTAGAGAGGTTACATATGGCAGGAGAAAAATAATTAAGTTGGAGAGAGAGAAAAATAATTTTGTTGTTTGAGTAAAAATAGTAGGTTGAGATGAGAGATGAAGAACTCATTGGGCCAGGTGCCAAGGTTTCATTCCTGTACTCCTGGGTACTCAGGAGGCAGAGGTCAGGAAGATTGAAGTTCACAGCCAGTCCAGGCAGAATTCAGTAAGCCCTATCTCAAAAATGTCCATACAAAAGAGCTGGCAGAGTGGCTCAAGGTAAATCACCTGCCTAGCAAGTGTGAGGCCCTGGGCTCAAACCCCAGTACCATTGAAAACACACACACACACACACACACACACACACACACACACACACACACACACACAGACATAAAACAAAACCAACAACGACAAAAAACATTGGGGAGAATGAGCAGAACAAGGGAGAAAGAAACTGTTTATACAGGAGCAGTGGGCTACTGGAGGACTTCTCAGTGATTACCCAGCATAGCTGACCTTCAGTCTGAAGATTCTAAGTGACAGTCTGTGTGCCTTTATTTTCTCCCACTGCTTCCCAGACAGTGATAGAACTGTGCCTGAGGAAGATGTATACTCCTTGCTTGTATCCTAATAAAAATTCTACCTTCACAGTGACAAGTGATCCAAGTAATAGAGGTTTTGAAAATAGAGTAGAATAATATCCAATGGAGGCTTATTTTACAATCTGGTTTTCTTGCTTTTACATGGTGTGTTAGTCAGCCTTTTCCTTAGCTGTGACAAATACTTGAGAGAAACAACTTAAAGGAAAGAAGTATTTATTTTAACTTACAGTTTCAGAGGTTTTGCTCTATGGTTGACTGGCTGGATCCATTACTTTGCACATGTGGCAAGGCAGAATGTCATGGCAGCAGAAGGCTGCTTACTTCAGGTAGCCAGGAAGCAGAGAGGAGCAACAGGAAGGAACCAGGGCTAAGCATACCCTTAAACATGTTCCCAGTGACCCACTTCCTCCAATTAGGCCCACCTCCCACAGTTCTACCATCTCCCAATAGTCTATCCAAATTTTGAATCCATCAATGGATTAAGCCATTGATTAGTTAGCGCCTTCATGATCTAATAATCTCTGGATGTCTCATAGACAGACCAGGAGGTGTGCTTTAGTAAACTCCTAGTTGTCTCAGTCTAATCAAGTTGACAAGATTAACCATCACACATGGTCAGGATCTAGTTCTTTACTCTTATTTGATATTGTTGTATTTTCTGTGGCAACTGCTCACACACATTCCTAGCTGCTTGCGGGACTTACCTGGACAAGTATTCCACAGTCATCTGAAATTCAACATGTCTGAAACAGATCCTCCCTGCTCCTCCACTTCCCTTACTATAGTTCTACTTTCTGCCTTCTTTCACACATCTAGACTCAATACTCAGGCATTTTAACTTTCCTTTGATCCTTTCGTATCATTCATTCATTTAACTTTTGTCTCGACGTTTATGGAGTCCCTACAATACACCAGGTCTGATGCTGGATACATGGAGACATGCAAAGTGGACATTGTCTCTGTCCTCATTGAGCTAAGAGTCCAGAAGAGAGGATAAACAACAAAAAGAAGCAAATATGTTAATTTAAATTGAAGAGTGCCATGTGGGAAATGAGATGGGTGACATGTTAAGAGAACAAATGAAGAGGTAAAAAAGGGGCAAACCAACATGGAGTGGGCAAGGAAGTGAGTGGTACAAGAGAGAGTCAGCCATTTAGTGAAGTTGGGGAGAAACATTTCAGGTGTCAGGAAAACAGATCCTGCAGATCTATTATAATACCATTCCCATTTATCCACCTATCCCTTTCTTATGACCTGCTCTCTATGATGGCTGTAGTCTTCTGGCTGGTCTTTGGCTGCCAAGTCCCTAAATCAATTTCATTATGTTTTTTTGGGAGCATTTTTGGTGGTACTTGGGTTTGAACTTGGGACCTTGTACTTCCTAGGCAGGCGCTGTACCACTTGAGTATGCCTCTAGCCTTCTCATAATGTCTTTTGGAGCTCTTCAGCTGAAAACTGTCTGAGATAGAGAAAATTCTAAGAAGGCCTCCAGGATTTCTGTTCTGTATAATCTCTTCCCATTGAGTGTGGGCTGAACCTCTGAAGATGATGTAATATCATTCTTGTGATTAGATTTCTAATCAATTGACATCAAAGTTAATCAAAAGGGAAATTATCCTGAGTTGCCTCGCCTAAGCAGGTGAGCCCTTAAAAGTGACTGAGCTGTTTCTGAACTCAGAGAGATCCAAAGCATGAGAAATTATTGTGCTGACCTTGAAGGAGAAAACTGCCATGTTTTGTAAAGGGTTATTTGGCAGGGGATGGCAAAAGGCCTACAGGAGGCCTGGCTGACAGCCTGTAAGGAAGTGAGAGCCACATTGCCACAACCTCAAGGAACTGAATCCTATCAACAACCTGAATGAATTTGGAGGAGGACCCAAAGTTCCAGACAAGAACATAATCCAGTCTACACCTAGATTTCAACTTTGAGGCCCTGAGCAGACACCCTGCATACGCTGTGCACAGTGTTCTGACTTACAGAAATTTTGTGAGATTAAAAAATCGGTATAGTTTACAACTCTTAAAACTGTGATAATTTATTTCACAGCAATAGAAAATGAAAACACTGTCAGGGGCTCTTCTTTCACCCATAGGCCAAAGTTAATCTTCCTCAACATGACCTCAACTTACCTTGCTGACCTGATCTCCCACTGGTCTAGTGATGAGTACTCTTGAATAGTCACAGGCTGGTGACTTTGTTCAGTCCATCGTTCCTCCTTCCTCCCTGGGAAGCTCCTTTAATCCCAGGACACATTCTCCAGCAGCCTTCTCAGTCCTCTCAGTCTTACAGAGCCCTCTAACTCTGAACTCATATTGTGCCTATACTCATCAATGATATGCCTTGACTCATCATTGAACTTGGCTCTTGGCTGGAGACAGATGGCCCCGTTTGATTTAAATTACTTGATGACTCAAATCATCTTATAACCTCAGAATTCCCCATAGATTCTTTCATGAAGCAAATAGTAAGAAGCTGTTGACTAAACTTCCCCATAAGAGAACAGTCCCAGCCAGGCTCAAGCAATCTAAAACCTAAGTCTAGATATAGCTCAACAATTTTTGTCCTCTCAGTTTCCAGATTCAGAGCACAGGCCACCTGAACCCTTTCTGCACACCCCAAAGCTGGGCTTGAGGAAGGGTAGGGCGGATTCTGGGTGAGAGAGAGTGGAGCATTGTTCCCTGATTCTACTTCTGAGTGTGTCGAGCTCCTATGCACAGTGCTGCCTGCCTCATGTGTATCTAGTTTAACATTGATGTTACCAGAAGAGCACTTAAAGGCAACTCTGAGTTCTGAGATGAAGACAAAGTCTTCAAGACTTGGCTTTGGCACCATAATGTATAACAAAGGGTTCTTAATAAGGTCAAATTCAGATTCCCCCCCACCAGCTCCAAGAGAGGCTGTGACAATCCAGTTCTTTCTGAGGTATGTACAAGTCTTCCCTTGAGCCCACACCTTTTTTGCACAGGGGCAGGCCACGTAGCACTGCTGTCCCTCTCGGGCTTCAGATCTTCCCTAGATCTTCTAGGGTTGTAAGTCAAATGTGGCTACCAGGGCCTTGTTGTTAGTGGTGACTCTGAGGCACCTGGGAGGAGAGGGTGAACGTTGAGTCCTGTTGTCACAGCTAAACAGCTAGTTGAGGTATGGAAAGGAAAGCAGTGACCTCTGGGCCAGACTTGCAGTTAGGCAAAGACCTCCCTTTTTTTTTTTCCCCACAGCACATAAAGTCCTTTGATGTAAAAGAGCCTGGTCATGCTGTGCATTCATTCAATGTGTGTGCTGCTAAATGGCTAACAACTGGCTCTCTCCAGGTGAAATGTCCTAATTTGTAACATTTGCCACTTTTTGTGGTGTAAACAATTCCACCGTTGCCCATGTCAGGCTTCCACCAAAGATTTAACAAATGGCTCAAAAAAAAAAAAAATCCTAAAATTTTGCCAGATAGCTTTTGCTAGCCATTATCATTGACTCTAGAACACCACTGAGAGTTGTATACTTTTTCTTTTCTAGGTGGGATGGAGTTTGAACTCAGGGCTTTGCCCTTGCAAGGCAGGAGTTTTACAACTTGAGCCATACCTCCAGCCTATTTTGGTCTGGTTATTTGGGAGATGGAATCTTACAAACTATTTGCTTGGGCTAGCCTTGATCCTCCCCATCCTATTGCTAGGATTACAGGTGTGAGCCACAGATGCCCTGCTATGTGTGCTTGTCTATATATGTCTCACTCTTCATCAACTCCTTGAAGGCTCCATTAATTCACTGGGCCAGTGAGGGTAAGGAGCCCTGACTCTGTTTTATAAAGGAAGAATCAGAGATAGAGGGAGGCCAATGATGGATCCAAAGTTGGGCAGTGCAGGGGGTTCTGCAGAGCCAGCTCTTCCACCTCCTGGGCCAGTATATTTTCTGAAAGTCCTATTCCAGCTCCAGGGCATGCACAAGTCTCTGAACCCTGCATCAACCCTGCATCTGCCCTGCACTGCACAAAGAAACCCTCTCAAGGCTCAACCAGGACTTGGCAAGAGGTGCTGGCTGGAGTGCAGGGCAAAAAGACTTCTTCAGAGAATTTAGAGTGTTGGGGGGTTTGTACTTGGAGAGCACTGTGGATGGCCAGAACTGAGTTCCCCAATTAGCTTGGTCCTATTACTTGCCTGCGGTGAGGGAGGCCTTGTTAAAATGCAGATTCTGATGTCCCTAGAGACTCTGATGAGGTACTTCTGAAGTACAAACATAGAAATGTGTATTTTTGTTTTGCCTTATTTTCTTGCAGTGGTAGGGATCGAACTCATGGTCTTGTGCAAGATAGGCAAGCGCTCGACCACCGAACTACATCCCTAGCTGAAATGTGTTCTTTAGCAAGCAAAATGTATCTTATGATAAGACAAGTTTGAGAAAGTCTGCATCGGGGAAAATCTCTGTCAAATATTCTTGTCAACATGGGTAAAAAGTGAGCGCCAAGCCTACAATTTACCACTGTCACAGTACATGTTTCCTCTTTTTAAAACAGGATCAAACTGCTGGAAGAAAGGAGCCCCCACCCACCCAGTTGGCCATAGGTGACCGAGACCTCAAGGCTGTTCCAGAATCCGCCATCGGAGGGCACCATAATGCAGCAAGAACTCTGCCCGCAACTGGGGTGAGAAGTTCACTGCTCACCTGGAGGCTCTCCAGTCTCTGCGGGGAGGCTGGGAGGGAAAACCCGCCCCCTTGGTTCCTGGAGCCCTGCAGGGACCCCGAATTCCCACCCAGGCAGATTGTTTAGCGTCTGGTTTCCTCTCGGAGCCATTGCTGATGACCGGCCGCGGGCGAGTTCTGCGCCAGCGCGCAGGGGGCCGGGCTGGGCCAGGGGCCGCCTCTGAACGCAGACGCGATGGCCGGCGGCGCGGCCGCCCGGTGTCCCTCTGTCCCTGCGCCAGGCCCCCCGCCCCGTGGGTGGAATGTGTAACTCCCACGACCCCAACTCGGGCAGTGTGCACGATGGGGAAGTCGTCCGCACCCCAGCTCTGCAGCTTCACTGCGTGACTGTGTGGTCAGCTGCTGGACTTTCTGACTCGATTTCCTCATCTGTACCACAGGGATAATGACACCTGCCCAACAGGCGCGTTACCAAACACTGCATGAGATTAGCCCTGTGAAGTCTTTTTAGCACAATGTCTAGTACATAGTTAACATTCAAACGACAGTATTATTATTGTTATTGTCATTATTACTGTGCTAGGCAAGGGACCAGAGAGCGTTCATACCGGTAAGTTTATGATTGTCTTTTTCTTACTCTTGGTTATGAGAGAACATTAAATTTGTTTATTTATCAAAAATGTATTTAGCTATCAAACAAACACTCGGTGCTGGAAGTTCTTTACAAATAGTAACTCACTTAATCCTTCTAACAACTGTTTGAGGTAGTTGCGGTTATCTCTACTGAGCAGATAAGGACATTGAGGCTCTGCAAAGTTAATTGACTTGCCCAAGGTCACTTTCAGTTGTGTGCAGATACTGGACTTTTGACCTGGCAAAGTGACTCCAGAACTAGGGCCAGAAGTGAGACTCACAGCTCAGGGTCACTGTGCTTTAGAAGAAACTGGGCAGAGTGGTCATGGGGGTGGGGGTTGAGGGAGGAGGAGGTGCTTCCAGGCCTGTATTCCCAGTCCTCAGGAGGCAGAGGCAGAAGGATGGTGACTTCCAGGCCACCGTGGGGTACATAGGGACCCAATCAAAAAACCAAGGGCTAGGGGTGTAACTTAGTGGTACAGCATGGAATGCTTGAGTCTCAGCATTCCAGAAAAACAAAACTAAACAAAAAAACAGGCTGACTAACTGGGCTGGAGGTGTGGCTCGAGCCATAGAGAGTCTGATTGCAAGCGTGAAGCCTGAGTTCAAGCTTCAGTCCCATCCCCCCAAATGACGACAATAGTAATAATAAAATGAATAAAAGGGAAAAACAGTTGACTGAACCCTATTGCTCTGCACTTCCAACTGTGTCATCTTGGCCAACTTCCTACACAGTCTAACCTCAGAATCTGTATTTGTAAAAAAAAAAAAAGGAACAATTTCCCTACCTTGTTTGGTTGTTGCTAGGGTTAGCAATAATGAGTGAAAAGCTGGAAGCGCCTGACACATTGTACATGCTAAACACACGGTAGCTATTTCTATTGTTGTTCTTGCCTGTAGCCTCATACACGTTAGGGACAGCATTGAGATAGCCAGGACATTGAGGATGTTAGAATTGTGCCTCATTTAGTCCAAGGAGGCCCTTCCCTGGGTGCTCCATCCACACCTCCACAAGTAATGGGGCCAATCACTGAAATAGAGGACTGGTGGAGGAGTGAGAAGACCCAGTTTCTAGTCCCAACTTGTGCTGAGGTTGTAGGACTGTCTGTAAACACTGAACATTTTTGCTCAAATGAGTTAACTATGAAGCACCTTCTGCCTCTCAATTTCATCTGTGGGGTTGATGTGTCTTGTCACCCTGCTGAAGGTCTTAGTATCATGGCAGAGCTTGATTTTCCACACTCTAGAGCCCTGTCCCAAAGTGGGAGAAGGAGGTGGCAGATAGAAGTGATGAGGGTGCCTCTTGGGGGAGGAATGGGGCTAGCCTGGGTGGGAGGGCCTGACTCTAACTTCCCGCCTGGGTTTAATGAGCTCCAGAGCTCTGCGAGGGCTGCTTTTCACCACCTTTTATTTGGTCAGACAGGGGGCTCAATAAATCCTTAGTTCCATGGCCTCCCTTGGTGGAGTTGTTGAAGGAGAGAGCTTTTTGCAAATGACTGGAAAGCCCTTTGCAAATATAAAGTGCTTATTTAGATGCAAACTAAAAATTCAAGGTGCCTGTGACTCATCTGGTACCTATTGTGCTCGCTGCAAAGACGCGGAGGCTTGCCTGTGTGATGGGTGCCATTTGAGAGCCACTTAAAGAACTCCCTGGTGAATGAATTTGGTTGCATTATTCCAGGCTCCTCTCGGAGGACTCTAATTTTCACCGCTTGGTCGTGTCCTTCTCTTCTGACACATTCTCAGCTGTCTCCCCGAGTTAGCTCTGACCCCTGATGAGGTGGGAGGGGGCTGACTTACTGGAGCCACAGGGTGGGGGCTTGTGCTCCTTGGGAGGACTTCCCACTCTGCTTTTTTTTTTTTAACAAAAAGAAAAGGCAGCTTTAATCCAAGCATCAGAGCTATGCCTAAGAATCTAATAATAATTGTATTACTTGCTTTCAAAAACCCTTTTATCATTTTCTTTTCTTTCCTATCTCTTACCACCCTGTTATTACAGACCAGGGCTTCATGACCAAAAAATACTGAATCCATTTGGTCAAGTTTGTCAGACTGGTGATTGGCATTGTGTGGAGACCAAAGGTCTGTATGAATGACTGCATTTCTAATGAATTGACCAGCTATCTGGCATCTCATGAACAGGTTTTAATGCTGTGTACTGCAAACTGTTGTGAAAGATAATGGAGACAGCTTTTCTGAGGCCCATTTTCATTCCTAGAACAGGGAGGGGACTCCATTTTGAAGTGGGGTGAGAATTGACCCATAATGAAATATCAGCCCTGAAGGAAACCTCCTGTTCCATTGGGATCTAACACATGGTTCAACCCTTCAAGTTTAGGTAGGTGAGTGCTTTGCTTTCTGGGAATTTTCCTGTAGGGAACAAACGCCAATTCAAGATTTATTCTTGTTCGTTGTGCTTTAAATGTAAAAGGAGAAGTGTGTGTCAAGCATTGTGGCTGTGGGTGAAATGGTCCTCTTCTTCGAATTGGAAAAAGGTGCCCCTCTCTTGCAGACAAATTGCAAAAACGCACCCTTTCATGGTCAACTTAGGGCTTGATGAATGAGACACTGGCTAAGTTTTGTTCCCATGCGTCCTTCTTCAAGGCACAACCTACTGTATCACCGATAGTCCTCCGTGTGTGTAATTTGTGTGTGTGTGTGTGTGTGTGTGTGTGTGAGTGTAAAACTCTCAAGAGGATAGAGAGGAGAGTCGGGAACCAGGAAGGCTGGGAGGAGCCGTCCCAGCCTCTCTCCAGGACTCTCTTTATATAAAATTCTCCTTCCTTAGAGATTAACTCTCCCCAGTGTTCTTTCTGAAGATGCCTATTTGTGGTATGAAGCCAGTAGAGTAAGCAAGACCAAAGAACTGTCCCAGGCTACAAGAGTCTATTCCCTAAAACCTCAGATGGCCCACACCCAGATGGCTCATACCTTGGCTATAAGGTAATAACCCTAAATTCTATCAAGGTCACTCATGTGCCTTGAGGACATAATGACTGCTGTATGACTTTCTACTGGTGGTACTAAGAGGGCAAAAAAGATGCTCCCACCCTCTCAAAAGCACAGGTGTATGACTTCCCATACCCAGGCAGCCACTGCACAGTCATCAAACCATTTGGGGAGAGGCCACAAGGGGAGGGGCCTCAATTTTATGCCACCTAGTAACCTCACCCTACTGAATAATAAAACCCCAGGGGAGACAACTTCGGGGTAGTCAGCCCTCATTTAACTGCTCACTTTCTCTTTGCTAATAAACCATTCCTTGTTACTGTTTGTGGTTATGGTGCTGCCCTATGGGCAGTAACCTAATCTTGGTATAGGGGCTTGGCAGGGAGTTAGGAAACCTGATAGCTGAAAACCATGACTTGAATGTTGATAAGAAATTACATCCTAGACTGCTGAAATGGACTGGAAGGCTTGTGACATACCTCAGGGTCTTCCTGCCTCATAGCCCCTGCAGCCCACAGAAAATGACAGCTCCAGTCCGGCCACGCAAGGCCAATCCACCCCTACCAGACATGCAGGAGCTGTTGATGACACATAGTCCAGTCTCCAGAAGTTAATGACATGTAACCAGTTTTCTAGAACTGACCACCACCATGTCTATAGACCCCAATCAAAGTTTGAGATCTTGGGATCTCCTGCACATGGCTCCTTTTTGAACCTCCCCACCCTCTAGTCTGGACAGTGCACTGTGCTTTGCTTTTGTTTTGGTTTGAATTAATAAACCTGCCCCTGTTTAAGCCTCCTGTCTGTCCATCCTTGAATTCTTTCTCTGGTGAGACTAGAACGTTACATTCCCCAAGATCCAGTGACCTGAATCTGGTGACATGTTTTGGCAAGCCAAGCTAGAAGATGCCTACTCAGGGGCAAGTGACTTTATTTTTCTCTGGTTCTGGTAAGCCTGCCTGACTACTTATCCACAGGGGGAAGACTGCTTTTTCAGTCTTACTCTCTCATTTTGGACTACTTTCTTGCAAAACTTGCACACAGTGGGGATTACTCCTCCCTTCTCCTGTGGCTAGAAAGACCAAATAGTTACCCATCAATTTGCCTTTGTATCCTGAACTGTAGCCACAGGGTAAATCTAACGTGAAAATTTTGAGGGCCCCAATGTTAGAGCGAGCGCCTGCTTACCAAGTGTGAAGCCTGAAGTTCAAAACCCAATACCTCATTAAAAGAGAAAAAATCAAACCAAAACAAAACAAAAAAACCATTTTGGTTCTTTGTGTATTTTCTCTCCTTTCTGCATTCTTCTGGTTTATCCTAAGATAGTTTTGCTGTTCAAGGTCGTTTGAAAGTTTTGTTATATAAGTCAGCACTAGCTAAAACGCAATATTCTATAACTCTTAGACTCATGTAAGCTCCCCAGAAAATGATGTTTAAAAGAATGGTGGAGTGGCTCAAGTGGTAGAGCACCTACGTAGCAAGTGTGAGGCCGTGAGTTCAAGACTTAGTATCACCAGAAAAAAAAAAAGCTTAAGAGGGCCTTTTAAAAAAATCCAAGCAGCAATAAAGTCCACATAATATCTACAGCTATGTATGAACAGGTGATCTTTATTTGTTTCATTTTATAAACATAGTTAGGCTATAAATGTAGTTATATGTAGTTGTTATAAATATAGTTTAGGTTTAAAAATAAGGTAAAAAAGGGAGATAAAAAATGTTAAAAGGTTATAAAGAAGGAGAACATTTTTAAATAAAAACAGGCAGATAAGGGCAAAACCAGAAGGCTAAAAATATGTGAAAAAAGAATTGTGTTAGGGTTTATGCTGGGATACAATTGGTAAAATATGGTAGGACGTGAGGGGACATAAAAACATTACAAGTAAGTGAACATTTTCTAGACAAAAAGGTTTTTTTTTTTTACATAGTAAAAAACTGTTACAAAACAAAAATAAACAGATAAAGACAAAACTAAGAGGGTAAAAACATGTCACAAAAGGATTGTGGTAGTGTTTATAATGAGTTATGGTTGATAAACCAAATGCTGTCTTGATAAATTTATAAAAGTTCTCTAAAAACTTCCCTTAAACTCCAGTGAAAGGTTGGACACAAAAGGTGCATGGACTATCTCTTCCCTGAGACCACCCACTCTACTCGATGAGAATATATTTGTACTTCTCTTAATAAATTTTGCTATTACTTTTGCTACATTTTACATCTTGCTTAAAATCTTCTCTCATGGGAACACAAGAACCCAGGACCCCAACTGAAACTTCAATTACAATTTTAGATGTTGTACCCAAAGACCCAGAAACATCTGGAACATCTGGAATACCCCATCCATCCAAACACTGGCTGCCCCAGCAAGGGACCACTGAATTTAGTTTAAGGCTCCATATAGGCACAGCAGGGAGATTCACAGGTGACAGGACCCAGGTCTAACAGAAGAATTTGGTAGTGGGGATTGAGGGGGGAAGGGTAGAGGTGATGATAGAACAAACCAGTTGCAGCCCACTATTTCTGTAAATAATATACCCCAAAACATTTACTAAATGTCCAGAAATTATACAATAGACTTAGATGTTAAAGCTAAAAATATTATAAAATCTTAACTATCTCTTCACTTTTTGACAGCTCTATTGAAATATAATTTATATATCATACAATCCACTTAAAGTGTACAATTTAAATTTTGATATATTTCCAGAATTATGTACCCACATTGTACTCTTTAATGGCATTATTTCCAGCACTGTGGACATATTCTTTAATTTTTGTTCCCAGTTAGAGAGCTGATCAAGTGACATAAGTAAGAAAGCATCCAGTTGGCTGGTTGGTTTGCAGTGTTGCCATAGGAAAGTGTTTTCATGCTCATTCTTTATTGTTCAAAGTTCCCATTTCAGCACATGGAAGGAAGTTTCAGGCTATTGCAGGAGAGGGCACAACACCGGGCCACGTGAGAAAAGGCTGGCTGGACGTGTCACAACATAGTGGCAGAGAAAGCATTATGAGGGCCCAGGGTGCTTGAATCAAGCTGTCGTTCTGTAGAAGGGTCATATGGAAAAGGAGGTTGTTGTGGTAGAACTTGGAGCATGAGAAGGATGTAGGGAGACCCAAAGAAAGAAGAGATTAGAAAAGTGGACTGAGGCCATATTGTGGAAAACTTTGAATCCCAGACTGTGGAGTAAGTTTTAACTTTTATTCTACAGACCAAGGAGAATGAAAGGATCCTGACTAGGGCAGTGAACATCAGGGCTATGCTTGTGGGGGATAGCTCTGAGGGAATGAAAGACCTTTCAAAAATCTGTGGCCAAAGTTCAGGTCAAAGTAATGGGAGCCTTAAATAACTAGGGGACAGCAAGCAAGAAAAAAAAAAAATACAGGTAAATTTGAAAGAAAATGCGAAACTAGAATCTATGTAAGCATAGATTGCTTGGGTGTGGGAGATTAGGAAGAGAGAGGAATCAAGTCACACCCAAGATTCTGGGATAAAGATGGTGTCAACGGGAGGTCATCAAGTCTGTATGGCTTGGTGTTTGATTTTTTTTTTAACAAAAATGTTAAAAATAAACTTTTTTTAGAAAACATTTTGTGTTATAGGGGCCAATGGAATATCCAGGCAGTAATGTGATCTGGAATTTGGGGGAGAAGATAGGGGAATAGTGGAGATTTGGTGAGGTTAACAAACAAAGTTTAAGATTATTAATTTGGAGTCAAATAGGCATGAATTCAAATCCTAACATGGCCCTATTTCAGCTGTGTTGTGAGTTTGGAAATTTTTTTTTTCAATCGTAGTCTGGTGACATTTATTTTAAGGGTAATACCTCTATGTGCATGAATAGCTCTTCATGGTTAAAACACATTCCAGTTTATCTTTCTCAGTCTCTTCTTACTCATCTTCTTCCTTTGGTAAACTCTAACCATTGCTGTTAGAGCAAAACTTTCCAAATATCTTAACACCTCAGGGACAGTTCCATTAAAAAAAATTTATTTGATCATTTTTCCATTTATTTACATGTGTATACATTATTCGGGCCAACTTCGTCATTAACCCCACCCCCACCCTCCACCCCCCACCCCCGCCTCTGGGCAGAACCTGTTCCACCCTCTTGTTCTCTGATTTTGTTGAAGAAAAAACATAAAATATAATAAGAAAAACATGGCAATTTTGCTAGTTTCAGATAAGGATAGCTACACAGGGAGATTCCTTGTGTTGCTTCCATGCACATGTGTATTGCAACCCACATTGGTTCATCTCTACCAGACCTCTTCACTACTTCCTAGTCCCCTTCCCATAGTGCCCTTGGCCAGTTTAAGATTGCTATATTCACTCCTCTGCAGTGAGCACATCAACCACATTCAAATTTTTGGTTTTCTTCCTTGCCCTATCCCTTCCATGTGAGGTCTCCCCTTATTGTGTAAACCATGTCCAATAACATTACTTTGGCAAATTCTTTAATTCTGAGGAAATGAAGGCATATAGTACCTAGGAGCTGTTAAGATGAAGTGAGTTAATTTAGAACAATGTTGTAAATTCTCAATCAATGGCATATCTTATTTGGGGTCAACTGTTGGAACCATGGAGTAGATAATGACATTATTGGGAAAGCAAGAAGAGATGGGGAGAGGGAGGCTGTTGAGGACTCAGAGAAAAAAAGGTTGGAGGCTCTTGACTGGCTTCAGACCAGCCTTAAGACCTAAGATTCCAAAGTGACCTTTTTTCCCCAGGGCTCTCAGTGGGCCTGGGGATGTCTTGTGGCAAATCTAAGGCTCAGGTGGGGAATAGGAGAAAGAAGAGAGGATGGCAAAGAGGGAAAGTGAGCAACAGAATGACCCAGAGCAGGGGCAGAGAGTTCAGGCCCTTTTAGGGACAGAAAGTTAAGTTGCTCAGGTGGAACACATACAGAGTAGAGCCCAAATTGTGGAAATTCATTCCAGCAACCAAAAAGCAATTTTCAAAAGAACAATTTACTTGTTTTTCTTGTTTTCTACAAGGGAACTTTATAGATCACAGCCATACTTTCTAAAATTGCCTTTCTCTACTCTCTACTCTCTTTTCTCCCTCCTGTAAAATACACCCATGGTTGCCTGTCTCTTTTTCCACACCTACCCTCCTTCTTCCCTTCACCCAAAACAAACAAACAAGCAAAACAACTACAGAATTTCCCGTTAACCCAGTCAGCTCGCCTTTTGTCCCTTTTCACTTTCCTTGCAATCAGGAATCACAGATGCCTCAAAGGATGGTCAAGAAACAAACCCAGAATCCTCTTTAGGAGGCTAGAGGAGAGGAAAGGCTACGAAAGTTTATAGGATAACTATTTCTGTCCTGACACAAGGATTTCTTTTGACCTGCAAACCACAGTTAAAAAGAAAAACAGAGGAAAAAAAGTGTACCAGTGGCAAGTTCGACTTGGAAGTGACCCCAGGGCCTCAAGTGCATAGCCTGTTTCCTCCTCCCCCTTTTAGGGCTACCTCTCTCTTAAGCCTAGAAGGGGAGTCCCATCCTTACCTGTCTATGCTGATGGCACAGAGGTTCAGGATGCTGGCTGTACACATCATGACATCCAGGGTGACAAAAACGTCACAGCAAATGCGGCTGAAATTCCAGACTCCACCTGTCACCTGGGCATCAAAGACAAGAAGAATGTTAGTGTTTTTCCCAGCAAAGGAATAACAACCCAGTCCATTCTCCTGTTTTCCTTATGCATAGATGCTGACCTGCCCTGGTGGCTCCCTGTGGTTGGCACCATGATTGTTACCATAGGGAAGACAGGAGCCAAGGGAGTGCCAGGCTGTCCAAAACTGATTGCTAAAGAAAGGGCAGAATGTTACGATGTTAGTGCTGGAAGGAATCTTCCAAATCAGTAAGTGCAGTGTTTCTCAGAGTGGTCTGCAGTTGGGGTACTTATTAAAGATGTAGATTTGTGAATCTTCCATAGACCTAGTGAATCCGAGTCTCTGGATCTGAGGCCTATGGGTCTTCATTTTCAAGTAAACACTGTAGACATGCCAAGGTTTGAGAATTACTGATCTAGCTCAGATTGCGGAACACTCCTTCTGGTTAAGTGATGTGTCCAGAGATGCGTATCTGCCCTTAGATGCACAGCTGGTAGTAAAAGAGCTTGGGTGACTGCCCAATGTGCATTGTCCCAAAACTGCCTCTCTGAAGCATAGTAGAGGGTTCACCGTGTACCCAGGGAACATGTTTGCCATAAAATATAACTCCAAAGCAAAAATCTCTCTGGCTTTAGGTTTTAATGCTTGGAAACCTCCTGAAACAATATCTGTAAGAACCTACATAAAATAAATGTACACCAGTGTGACTGCCTTCCACTCCAGCCTCCACATCTAATCGCCCAGCAGTGGGAAAAGCCTGGGTCCCGGGGATAGAAAAGGGCCCTCAGAATGGATGAGGCTGATTCTGACCTCAGGCCTCTGCACATGAGTCCAAGTTCCATGGCCTCCCCTAAGCAACTCGTAGAAAACGTCAGAAGTTAGGTAACTCAATTTATATTCTAGCACATTTGTATTTTATTTTTGAGACTTTTACATAACTTAATTAAAGCAAGAAGATGTGTCAGGGAGATTGTCACTTTTTCAATGTCCACAAGCTGCCACTCCTGGGCCCCGAGGCTTTGGGCATTTGCCAGTCTCCTGCCTGTGAGGCTACCACTCTTGGGGACCATGGTTCTCAAAGAGAAGCTTGCAAAGATCTATGCCCCTGGCCACAGCTGGGTGGCTATGGTGTCCCCCTGAACAACCCCTACAGCTATTTAAGAAGGGAGGAAGGAAAGTGAAAGATATCCTACCTTGAGGTAGTTTCTCAAGAAAAAGACAGATATTGACCAAATATGCATAAAAACAATGCTGTTCCACTGTCCAGTGTTTCTCACCCAAGACACTTCCGATGTGACCAGGTCTCTACTTTTTATTCCTGCTTTATTTCTGTTTTATACCAAAAAAAAGCAAGGACCTGAAAGGCTATCTATTCTCCTTCTCTAACAACTTTGTCCCCTTGAGTTTATTTCCCTTTCAGCTTCCCATTCATCTCTGTATTTGGTCATCTTCAGCCTCTATTTTGAGAAGCACTGACCAAAGATTATTTTTTGTTTAAAAGCAACAATGAACAGTTAAAACAAGTAAAAAGTCATCATTTTTGATCCCTTGGTTGTAAATTTACTTTCTGTTATTTTGACCATTTGACTCTGTATAAATATAGGCCTAAGTGGAATTTATAGGAATTCTGAGAAAGAAAGACTTTTAAAAGGGAGCTGTGAGGACTTTGATCTATAGAGTGATAATCACACAATGATTTAAGAGAGGCAGGAGAATGAAAGACAGTTTTGCTCATTACACAGGACAGTTGTATGCTATAAAAGCTTCTCTCAAAAGCTGAATTTGGTATACTAAATTTCATTTCAACATATGTCTACTGTGTGACTTATGCCTTAAATTGAGAAAAAACTACTTTGTGTGTGCGTGTGTGTGTAACTGTGAGTGTTTGTGTATGTGAGTTGAGGTAGTGTCGGTTGAGAGAGGCTAGTTAGGACAATAGTCAACCCCAGTGCTTGCAGGGTACTCATGCATTCATAAAACAAGTACTCGTGAAGTGCTAATATTTAGTTTGTATATTATGTGTGTAAGAGGTTTTAGAAGTATATCACTGGGTCTAATCTTGAAGAACTTCCAAGATCACTAGAGAAGCAAGGCATTCTGAACACACTAACTACAGACCAGCATGAGAGTCTAATACTGCTAACACAAGCATTTATTGAAAATTTAGCCTCCACGGGTTACCCACCTACATAGCTCATTTGAGATTTTCTCTAACTTTGAAACTTCAGATTTTGAAAACTGAATTTGTGTGTTACTGGATGTGCTCTTAAAGCGTTGTGAGGAGTGTCAAATTTGCTAGATTAAGTGACTGTTACTTAACCAATTCAGTAACAGCAGAGACATTTACTTGTTCACTGCTGCTTGCTGGGCTCCTAGGGCGTGGGCCAGGTATGGAAATATATTCTGCAAGATTGAATGCTCTCTGGCATGCTCTGTATTCATACTAAATGCTACCATTTATTGAATGCTTACTAAGTGCCTGATATCCTGCTAAGCACTTTACATACATGGCTTCCATTGTTGGTTGTAATTCCATGGGAGAGGACTGCAGAGCTGGAGGTCTCTGAAGAAGCCGCATCTATCCTAAAGATTCCACAGACTGACTTTGGCAGAGTAGAATATCCTGATTGTGGAGAGAAGGAATGCTGTGGGTCGAGAGCCAAAATTATCTTGGGCTGTCTGAGGGTCCAATTTACTTTTTAACCTTCCTATCTGATCCAACATTCTCGTGACTGTTAGGTAAACCTCTTGGAATTCATAGCTAAGCTTTGCATCCCTCTAGCCTCCATCAACCCCAAAGCTTAGAATGCTGTAAAATAACATCTGATACCTATAGGAAAGATCTCCTACATAGCTGTAGTCCACCTACCTATCTTCCCCACCAATGAATTTGATGGAGATATTGATTTATGACTTTTTATGTTCCGTGGCTATAAAAGTTTATGTCACCTCTTTCATAGCAGAACACATCATTTAGGGTAACTTGAAACATTCATATTTGGCTCAGAATAAACTATTTTCATGTTTCTTTTAAAGCAGAGTGGTTATTTTTGCATTCACAGGACTGTTATTACTTTCAGCACAGAGAAAGAAAGCTTAGTGAAGTTAAGCACATTGCCACAGCTAGTAAGGCAGACAGGACATTGGGACATAGATTGTTAATGTCTGCTAACGGGAAGTGTCACCCAGGGAGGGGCAACTGTTGGAGAAGGGATGGAAGTGGGGAGACACAGGAGAAAGCAGAAAATAATGTTCTCGTCAGGGAGTTTTGTGTAACAGATGTATCTCTCCTTTCTGGGGAATGAGGCACTTTCCTGATTGTCCCATCCCAGGGCTGCAAAAAACAACAACAAAAACAGTGTAAAAGACAATGATGACTGCTGCCTTTGGGGCCTACGTGCAAAAAAACACACAGCAGTTTTCGGTGGTACCCCTCTTGAGAGAACAGTACTCAAGCTGTTCTCTGGCTTCCAGGCCACCTCTGCAATGCTACTATAGTCTAGCTACTCCATTTCCTTGTTGCCAGGATCTGCCATCAAAATTCCCCTTCTTTCCTTGATCTCAGCTAAGTGTCAAGAAGAAAACAACCTGATTAGATGATTAAAGTAATTCCCACTAAGATGCCATCACTTAGCCTTCCCTGGAGCTTACTCATTAAAATGAGTCTGTAATTGGTGAGACTTGTAATGAAAATATGTGTATATGTATATATAAATATATATATGTATATGTGCCGCCATCCTCCACATCATGTAAATAATAGTGTAATAGGAAGGGATCAGTGAAGAGCAGCAAAGTGCCAAGAACATGCCAAAAAACGGCACACATTATTTCATAGCAACCCAGTGAAATAAATGTGATGCCCAGCTTACAGATACATGGGGATCTTTGTAGGGGGGATTTGCTTGAGAACTCCTAGCTAGTAAAAGGAACTGGAATGTCAACCCCTTAGTATCAACCATGACTATTCTGCCTTGCAAAGGTTTATATCTTGGCACACCACTGCTGAGAAGTGTACAATACTCCTCTACTATCATCACAGGGAAGAAATTTGACATCTTTCTATCCATTTGCTGATGGATAGAAAGTATTATTGAGTGCCCACTACATGCCTGATACTGGCTTGGATGGGTGTGTTGAAATGAATTAAATCTGACTTTGTTCCCAGGGCCTCAGAATATAGTGCATGGGTGTTGGGTGTTGGGGGGCCAGGGAGAGTACTTTATGAACGGGTGTGGGGGAATTGAGGGCCCAAAAGATAGATGCTAAGAAAATATGGACGGGGTGGGGGGGGTGTGGCTCAATGATAAAGTGCCTGCCATGCAAGCATGAGGTCCTTAGTTCAACCTCCAGTACAGCGCAAAAGAAAAAGGAAAAGAAAAATAACTACGATATAATGTAATAAGTGCTGACAGTGAGGTAAATATAAAGTATCGTGAGAACATGAAAGGTAAGGTGATTTTTGAAATTAAACAGAAAAAAGTAAAAAAAAAAAAAGGATTTAAGGCCCTTTAGAGACATGATTCTTTCACCTAAATTCTAATGAATAACTCACTTCAGAATTACAGGCAGCCAGGTGGTGTTACTCTCACTTGCTAATGAATATAACTAACTCCCTTTGGCAATACAGAAGGTGGGAGTAAGCAGCAAAGTGTCTTCAGGTACTGAAGTTGCTATTGATTTTCAACAGACACAGCCTAAGGCTGCATTTCCCAAATCACCCCAGGCCTTTGCTAAACAAATGACTTGCAGGCTCCATTCCAAATAAGAAGTCTCTCAAGTGATTCTTACTGCCTGGGAGGTTTGGGAAACATTGGTCTTGGGGGGAGGGAGGGGCATAACATTATCTTCAAAAATGTCCCTAAAACAGGGCTACTTAAACTTTTTTTTTTTGAAACAGAGTCTATGTAGCTCAGGCTGGTATTGAACTCTCCATCCCCCTGTCTCAGCCTCCCAGTGCTGGGATTACTGGTACACCACAATACCTGACTATGTTTCTCTTTCTCTCTCTCTCTCTCCCTCTCTCTCTCTTCCTTTCTTTCTTCCTCACTCCTACCCTCTTTCTCTCTCTCTCCTTTCCTTTCTTGTGAGGATGGAACCCAGGTCCTCACAAATGCTAGGAAAACCGTACCACTGAGCCACATCCCCAGTCTCCCTAGGTTTTCTTTTCTTTTTTTCAGGCAGGATCTTGCTGCATAGCTCAGGCTGGCCTTGAACTTGGGATCCTCCTGCCTCAGCCTTCCTTCTGTTGGGATAATGTGCTTGTGTCACCCTGCCTAGTTCTTTAGTAATCTATGCAATCGATCTCTTTGGCCTCATGATCCCCTTCTCAGAGGAATGTTTTTAAATGCATAAATTAAAAAACACAATGAATTTCCAAGAATACCAATTATATTGAAATATAAAGTATTTTAAGTATATGTACTTCTTTATCAATTCGTTACATCACAAGTGGCAGGCCCCAAATTCCTCTAATTTGGAAGTAATGATGAGTGTAAATAATACTTCAAGATGTCTGCAACAATCATAGTGTGAGTTGAAAATATCAATACCTGTGATTTCTACTGGTGACATGAAAGATTTCTTCTGCTGGGGGTGATGCCAACACTGGTGACTGAAGAAAGTGCTTAAGGTCAGGTTGGTGACTGCATTCAAGATGGTTAAGAATTCCTGCTCTAACGAGATAAGTCTTTAGTTGCTTTGAGGGGAGATATCTGAGGGGCAAAGTTAGAATTATGTCTGTAAACTCCCCCCACCTTCCTACACACACTAAAGTTTGAACTCAGAGTCTGGCCCTTGCTGGGCAGGTGCTCAACCACTTGAGCCACGCCCTCAGCCCTTTGCTCCATTTTTGTTTGCCACATGTATAAACTTCGGTTTTTTTGAGGGGGAAGTGTTGTTGTGGGGCACGATAAGGAGTTTTCACTTATTTGAATCCCAATCTCTCATCTACAAAATGCGGGTTTTATTGATTAGAGGTTCCTAAATGTTTGAGGAGATGACAAGATGGCTGCCCAAGTCACTTGGGCTGTCCTGGGGCTGGAGGCTTATTGTAATTACTACAGACTTCTGGAGCCACCCTGGAAATTTCTAGATCTGAGGGGACCCAGATCTATATCTTAACAAGCTGCTGCCCCAGTCATGAATGTTTAGCTTAGTGCTGCTGAAGGCTTAGGCCATCATGATGGAGGAGCTCATTTAAAAGATGGACATCAAGTCAGGTGTGGTGGAGTACACATCTGTAGTCCCAGCATTCAGGCTGAGGAAGGAGGATTATAATTCAAGGCTAGCAGGGGCCACGTAGAGAAACACTGTCTCAAAACCAACAAACAAAAAACAAAACAAAACAAAAAACCCAGATTCTAAGGCCTAGCTCCAAAGAAATCTTGTCACTAGGATATGCCCAGAGATTTCCTGTGATTGGATCACACTTTAGGGAGGGTAATAGAACAATCTCCAAGCTCTTCCAGCTTTAGGTGTTTATGACTATTATGAAATTCCCAGGTTTGTGAGAATCTCCTGTTTATGTTTTCCACTGGGAGGTATTAAATTGCTATCATCTGCAGGAGGGGATGCGGGCTGGGGGGTGGTTAACTATGGTAAAACTCTCCTTTAAAAACCTTTGGTTTTAATAATCAACATCATTACAAGGTTCAAATAAACATTGCTGTTCTTCACTGAACCCATCTTGTTCTATTTTGTTTGTCTACATTTCTTTTTCTTCCTTCCTCCTTTCCTCCGTCCCTTCTGATTTTTTTTATTGTTGTTGTTGCATTTCTTTCTTTCTTTCTTAGCATACTGCAGTTTGAACTCAGAGTCTTACACTTGCTAGACAGGCACTTTACCAGTTGAGCCACTGCACCAGCCCTTTTTTGTGTTGGTTATTTTTTTATTCTTGTTGTTGTGCTGAGTGGGGTACATTGGAGTATTTGCAAAGGTTCATACAATGTATCAAATATGTCATACTTGAATTCATCCCCTCCATTGCTCCCCCCCAATTATTGGAACAGTTTCAACAGGTATCATTTTTACATTTACATACATGTGTATACATTATTTACATGTGTTGGTTATTTTTGAGATAGGGTCTCATGAACTATTTGCTTGGACTGGCTTTGAACCACAATCCTCTTGATCTCTGCCTCCTCAGTAGCCTGGATTATAGGCTCATGCCTAGCTTGTTTTTGGTTTTCTTTTTTGGTACCAGGGCTTGAACTCAGGGCCTACACCTTGCGCCACTCCACCACCCCCTTTTTTTTGTGAAGGTTTTTTTCCAGATAGGGTCTCATGAACCATTTGCCGAGGCTGGCTTTGAACCTCAATCCTCCTGATCTCTGCCTCCTGAGTAGCTAGGATTATAGGCAAGAGCCACCAACACCCAGCTTTGTTTTCGGTTTTCTAAGACAGGGCCTCATTGTGTAACCCAGGCTGGCCTGCAACTCACAATCCTCCTGCCTCAACCTCCAGAGTTCTGGTGGGATTTCAGGCATGTTATCACCATGACCCGTTCGCTAGTCTGTATTTCTTATTCCCTCCATCTTTTCTGTCCATACTGGCACCCAAGTACTCCAAGTTTATTATAGATGCTCCTCACCTTATGAAGGTGTTATGTCTCACTAAACCCATCAGAGGCTGAAAATATTGAAGTTGAAAATGCACCTATACAACCAGCCTGTCCAGTCCAATAGCTTAACAACACAGTATTAACACGGTATTGTTTCTTTCCCCTTAGAACCTTGTGGCTGACTGGGAGCTATGGCTTGCTGAGGCCTCCCAGCACCCTTCCTGAGTATTGTGCCACATATGTGTAGCCCAGGAAAAGATCATAATTCAAAAATTGAAGAATGTTTTTTAAGGGACTGGAGCATGGCTCAAGCTGTAGGAGCACTTGTCTAGCAAACACAAGGGTCTGAGTTCAGTCCTCAGTATTGCAAAAGGAAAATAACAAAAGAATGAAGCATAGTTTTTACTGCACAGCATCATAAAGGTGAAAAAATTTTAAGTCTAACCATCACAAGTTGGGGACTGTTTGTATTTCAAATGTTCCTCTGGATGCTTACTTTCCCCCCTCTGTCCAGATATAAGAGCATTAAACATTACAAAAGATGTTTAGCCAAGTGGAACAAAATGGGATGTTTGTGCTTGGAGAGAGAGAGCTCCAAACAGACTGTGTCCTGTAAAGCAGGAAATTAAAAACTTGAGATGGAACTATTCGCTATGGCAAAGAAAAGAGTTTACCAGAAAATGCTGCAAATGGAATTAAAGAGACAGCTAGCCCTGGAGCCCTCTGAAAGCCTGTGAGACCACTTGCATGGTTTCGGTCTTGAATGTCTTTGCTAGGCCTAAGAACAGAGAACTCTGAAGTGTCAGTGACCGACTTTGTGATTCCAGCACTCAAGTGCAGGCTCCCATGCCTCGGTGACAAGAATGATACCCTTGGCAGCTGACCATGGTTCACAAATACTGACTGCCCTGTGCCCTCTTTTCAATAATCCCCAGATTCCACTGGGATCCACCAGATTCCTGGCGCATTGATGTGTTCCATGGAAGGAATACATACTCTGTGCTAAACCAATTCTCTTTTTTAAAATTTATTATTTATGTTTTAAATCACTCTGATTTTTATTAAGCTATATTAATTGCTCAAAGTGAGGGACTTCATTGTGATATGTACATATAATGTACTTTGATCGTGTTCACCCTGCTCTAGTCCTTTCTTATACCTTCTAAATGCTCCCTTTTTTAACTTGCTTGCAAATTTTCAAAAATGAGTTTCATTATGACCTTTCCATGTGTGCATACGATGTACTTCAGTCATATTCACTCTGCAGTCTTTCTTTCCCCTTTCTTCCTCCTGCTGGTTCCCTCTTCTGTAGTCCCCGTTTTATGTTCTTTTCTTTTTTTTAGACCTAGATTCTGCGTATGGGAGAAAACATGTGGTATTTGTCTTTCTGAGTCAAGCCTCATCATGATCTTCAGTTCCATCCATGTTTCTGAAGATGACATAATTTCATTATTCTTTATGGTTGTATAATACTCCACTGTATATGTATACCACATTTTCTTTATGTATTTATCAGTTGTTGGGCACCTTGGCTGATTCCATAGCTTGGTTATTGTGAATGGTGCTGCTATCAACATGAGTGTGCAGGTGTCTCTATTGTATGCTGACTTACACTCCTTCAGGCATATGCCCTGGAGTGGTATAACAGGATCATATAGGAGTTCTATTTTTAGTTTTTCATTTGAGGCACCTCCATAGTAATTTTCATAGTTGGCTGTGTGCATACATTCCCACCAGCAGTGTACAAGGTTTCCATTTTTCCCACACCTCACCAGCATTTGTTATTGGCTAAACCAATTTGTTTAACTGGTGATTAGTTGGGAGAAAGTGCCATAAGCCAGTCCAGTTGAATACATCTTGATACTTCAAGAAGTTCTGTGGCATGGGTTTTCTCTTGCTGTGGATTGCATGGTGTGCACTAGAGAAGCCTATAGTTCAGCCCTTTGCCTGCCTGTGAATAAAGTCAATGCATTAAAGAAGGCAGAGCTGAGAAAACTGCAGAGAAAGGGAGTTGGAACCTGATCAAACTATGTGTGGAGTCCACCCTACCATAAGACTTTTAAAGATCCTGGTGGAAGAGCCAATTCTTTCTGTTTATAATTTTATCTAATTGGAGTTGGGCTTTCTCTTACTTCTAATTAAAATGTCTAAACTGAGATATGCATAGACCAGTTTTTAGTTCTCTCGACTGGTGATGGTTGGGCCTACCATCATCAGCCCAACACAGGAAGTGTTAGTGTCACCTGCATTTTATTCACTTAATTTCCTCTTTTTTGACTTCCAGTTCTGAGTCATTCTTATAAAATGACCCTGTGTTGGAATGACTATTCATTCCATTGAATTCCAATGGAGAGACTGTTATGTGACAATTTATTGCCTACTTTACAGCAATTCCCACCCACACATTTTCTTTTTTAATAAAACCCATTTTTTTTCATTTCCAGCCTCCTTTTCAGCTAGAGGTGACTCAGTGCTGGCCAGTTAGCTGGAAGTTCCTTTTGGTGATGCCTCAAATCACCAAAAGGATTTAGAGCCTCTCTATACTCTCTCTCTCTCATCCCCACTCCATCCTATTTTTGAATATTGCCATGATGCTGGGGACTTTGGCAGCCATGCTGTGATAGTATAAGAAAGAAGTAGGCTGGATAGCTTGCAAGGATGGTGAAGATGAATGATAGAAGAGTGTGGTCCATGATGATTCCATGGGATAGCTGAATTAACACCAACAGTCACCTTCCTCCAGAATTCTGGAATGTGAGAAAAGTAGCCCTTGTTTGTTTAAATCACAGCTAGTCAAGTTTTCCAATATTTACAACTCAAACATTCCTAACTCATACATACTAGTGTTGGGGAAAGTAAGCCAATTTTCCTTCAGAGAAGATGGATGCTTTCCAATTAAAGCACATGAGACTATGGACTTAGTGAATCTTTTGGTCCCAAAGAGCATTCTTCTCAAGTGTCCTATCTTCCTGTGGGCTCTCAAGGTCATAGCAATCCTTGTGGTCAACACTGTACCCTTTCCTCTTAGGTATAACCAAATAGTGACTAGAATAGCTACTCAAACTACTACTCTCTCTTCACTGAGACTTATATATAAGTGGATTTATATATGCATAGTCCTTATAAGAGCTTGAAATGATTTTTTTTTTCCTCATTTAGGCACCTCCTCTGGCTCTAGGGAAAGACAGGTAAACATTTAAGCCCAAGAGAAGTATAGACTGATTGGGATAGGAGGCCTGGTCCTCTGAACTAGAAGCATCTAATAACTACCTATTAACGATGGCTGCTTCAAGTCTTATCCTATCTTTTAGCAAGCTGGACCCTTGGCTGTTGGAGAAAGCAGTGCAGAAATACTGAGTTTCACCAGAGCCCATTCCCATTGGAGATGCCTCTGTTCCATCAAGTTTTGTGTGAATGTAGATTTGATGGTGCTCTTACTTACTGAACACTAACACACAGTAACCTGGTGGTGGTTTTATTGAGGGGAACTAAAAGTTTTGTTTCCAAGGGAATGGAACTGCTTATTGGAGGAGCAGTCCTTTACTTGCATTGCTTTCTGGCATTCATCTTTTTGGTGGATTAAAGACTCCTGTAGTCTATAAGGATGAATAGAAACACTTTAGGGTGATAGTGTTGGTGCTATTAATCACTGACAAACATATTCTGGGTTTTTGTTTTCTTTCTTTCTTTTTGTCTTTTTGAGACAGGATCTTGTTATGTAGCCCAGGCTGTCCTTGAACTAACGATCCTCCTGCCTCCACCTTCTGAGGCTGGGGTTATAGGCTTGGCTCTTTTTGTTTGTTTTATTTTCATTTTTTTTTGAAGTACTTAAAGTGCCTAACACTTGAACAGAAATACCACTTCTTTCTTGGTATTATTGGATACAAAATAATAAATTCCCCCTCTCCAAATGTCTGCTGTATCAATGAATATAGATGCAGATGGTATAAGCAGGAATTGCACATATAATACATGCATTATTGAGCAGATTCAATTACAGTCCTTCATATATCAAATATTTATTTAGCACATGTTGTGTGCCAGGTAGTGTGTTTGGATTATAGGAGAACAAACACATAGCCTCTGACTTCAAGGATGACTCAGCCTAATTACATTGACAGAAAAGTCAAGATAATTGCAAGATTTTTCACTATCAGGATAATCCTAACTGGGAAGAATAAATATACATTCCTCCCCCAACCCCAAGTGGTCCCTTAACCTCTGAGCTACCCCATTTAGCCTAGTTGTTTTTTCTTTTCCTTTTCTTTCTGATTTCTTTCTTTTGTTTTTGATGTGCTCCCATTGAGATCATAAGTCTAATTTTAGTTCTCAGCCATTCTTTAATATAGGCACTAGCACAGGCAGTCTACGTTCAAGGCTTTTGGTTTTCTGTGATATGTCATACTTAATTAACTGTCACCTTCACTATTAATATTAACTGAAATATTAATTTGATGAATCTTAATTTCTCTTAATCATAGCATCATTTTGCTCCTTCATTGGATATCTCTTTAGAATGACACTTAGTGCAGAGGAGAAATATTAACAGCATATTAAGGTGTTTTAAAAAAACCTCTGTAGTAATTGCATGTTTTCCTGGTAAGAATATCTGTTTCTTGAACGAATGTAGGCACCCTGATTTCTTTGTTAGCAAATGGATGTTTTGTCTTGATCACCTCCTGACTCTATTTTGCACTTTCAAATGAAAATACTTCCAAATTTAAGAAATTCTTCTGCCTAGAAGAATTCTCCAGGGTCTGCTGCATAATCTGAGTGGCAAAGGCTCTGTACTATTAATGGAGTCATGGAAAATCTAAATTTGAAGGTTTAGTCTGTGACTTCGGTAGCATTCTATGGACAGCCAGTAAGCCGAGAGCAAAGAGGAGAGATGGAGGGCAACTGAACCATCAAGAGAAGTCTGATCTATTTTCCGAATGTTCTTTCTTTCTATCTATCTATCTATCTATCTATCTATCTATCTATCTATCTATTTATCTATCTATCTATCCTTTCATTCACTAAAGTACTCTTTTTTGTTATAGTTTCTTCCCCCTTCCTACCCCTCTGGCATGTGCTTATCTCCAGATACCTTGAAGCTGGATGAATATGCCCATTGGACTGTCTCCCTCAATCCCTTGTATCATAGAGAGGATTTTTAGGGAGAGTTCCATAATTCAAGTTCATCACCTGAATACTAGACACAGAATACAATTCTTCCCAGCTCCCTGGCTCTGATATGGATGGATAGGGGCTGCCTTCAACAGTGTCAGCTCCATCACTAAAGAGAGAATGACAGAAGTTTACCTTCCTTCACCAGTTCCCAGATCTTTGCAGGGAGTATTTTGAACCCTGAAGCCCAGGAGCTGGGGGAAGACAAGCAAGTACAGGCATTTGAGCAACATGTGCTGGGAGTCACTCACCTCCAGGTACACCACCCAAGGCATCACCAAGGTGGCCACCAGCAAGTCAGCCACAGCTAGGCTCACCACTAGATAGTTGGTGGTGGTCTGTAGGGCCCGCTCCCTCAGCACAGCCACACATACCAGGCCGTTGCCAAAGATAATGGCTAGGATGAGCGCACAGTAGGACAGGGCATAGTAAGCATGTGCACGAGCCCGGCTGGCACCTGTGGAGTTCTCTGCCCCGCAGGTGGAGTTGATGTGGCCACTTAGCTGGCTGAGAGGTGCCATAGTCCAGAGGCAGGGGTGTGACCCAAGTGAGTTTCTGGGAGGAGACAGAAAACAATGTTTGTAAAATCATTCTTTGAAACTTGAGTGTTTGGATACATTTTAAAATTTATCATGTCAGCAAATATTTGTTGAGTGCTTTCTACATACCAGACACTGTCGTGAGAATTGGAGTTATAGCAATGAATAAAACAGGTAAAAATTCCTCCCCTCATGTAGCCGCTATTGTGGGGGGAGAGGGGAGTCAGAACATAAACAAGATAAAAGACATGGTATGTTCAATTGTAATATGCATTTTGGAGAAAAATAAGTTAGGGAGGAGAGTAAGGAGTGGCAGAGGATTGTGTATGTATGAGTGGGTATCTGAGTGCAACTTTTAACTCATGTAATCAGGAAGCCTTCATGGAGGTCTGATTAAGACCTGGGGGAGATAAGGAAGCAGCGCGTGCAGATATCTGGTGGGAGAATGGTCCAGGCAGTGGGAGTAGCAGATCAGGTTGGCCCGGGAGAAGACTAGCAGGCAGGCCAACAGGGCTGAGTGCCGAGTGAGGCAGTGGCAGGGTGGAAAGCCATGATACGGGAGACTGCAGGGCCATTGGAAGAACCATGCTTGGACTCTGAGTAAGCTGGGAAGCTGCAAGATTAGAATCCTAGCTCTGCTGTTTCCTGCCTCTGGGACCTTGGGCATATCACTCCACCTCTCTGAACTCCAGTTTCCTCTTCTGTCAAATGGAGGGATAATGGAACCCATCTCATAGGGTTTTTGTGAGGATTAAATGAACTGTTACATATGTACAACTTTGAAAGTCGTGCCTGGCACCTAAAACACTATGTGAGTATTAGCTATTTCCCCTTTTCTGTTAGTTTCTCTTGCTTCCTAACCCTTTCTTTGTTTCCTTCTTCACAACTTCCATTGCTGCACTTAACTCTCCCCCCATCTCCCTGTTTCTGTTGACTTTCTTCCATTTCCATTTTCTCTTTCACCTTACATAGGGTATGTGGGTTTGAGAGACTAGATTGTGGAAGAAAATCTCAAGAGTATTGGGGTCTAGTTCAGTGGTTTTTTATATTTAGGAAAAATTCGTGTGTGAAATTTTATTTGAAACTTCCTAATTTTAAAAGATTAGTTACTAGTTAAATATGTTTAATCCTATAAAGTCCTCCTATACCTCATCTATGGACCAGTGACTCACCAGTTTTCAACCTCTAACCCAGTCCAATGCCCTTGCTTTTTTAGACAGGGAAATTGAGACCCAGAGAAAGGAGTAGCATGTCTTAGCCCTATGGTTTATTAGTGGCAGAATAAGCATACCCTTGTTTGGCATCTGAAAGCCAAGCAACTGTCATGTTTCCACCCCATTGGAATGAACCAGTGCTCAAACTGTGGAGGTTTTGGAATTAGAGTGGGAGAGGCATTGGAGCCCAGCAGCTGTACTCATGACACTGGTCTGTAGGGCAAATCCTGCAGAAAGGGCTCTGGGCTCTCAGAGCCAGGTTTGCATGTCTGTAGGGTACATGAGTTCTGTAGTTTACAGTGTGTTCTTGAAACCTAGTAAAGAGTGACTTTTGTTTTGTTTTGTTGTGTTGTGTTGTGTTTGTGGTGCTGGGGATGAACCCAGGGCCTCATGCATGCTAGGTAAGTACTCTATTACTGAACCACATCCCCAGCTTGTTCTTTTTTTTTTTTTTTAAAAGATACTGGGGATTAAGCTTAGGGCCCTGTGCTTGTTAGGCAAGTACTCTACTGTCTCAGCCACAACTCAGTCCAAGAGTGACTCTTAACCCAGGCTCTGTGCTATATAGGGCCCCTGTTATCATCTGAGTGTTTGTATCTTCCCCAAATCCATCTGTTGAAATCTTACCCCCTTAGGTGATGGTATTAAGCGGTGGGGCCTTTGGGAGGCCTTTGGAACTACTGCTCTTATAAAAGAGATCCTAGAGACCAGTAGTCTCTCTCCTCCTACCATGTGAGAACACAGTGTGAAGACAGCTGTCTATGAACCAGATACTGATTATCCCAGCGCCTTGACCTTGGACTTCACAGCCTCCAGAAATATGAGAAATACACTTCTGTTGCTAACAAAGCAACCTAGTCTATGGTGTCTTGTTATAGCAGCCTGACTGAACTAAGATACCCTTTTCTGGCATACTTCCCAACAGTGCCTAGGAGCAGGTCTACTAAGAGACTACACCCCCATCTAGACCACACTCCTTGTGACAACCATCACAGAATTCTATGCCCAGTTGTTTCCAGGGTATCACAGGCTTCACTGTGGAGCTGTTACCCTGAGGGTAGAATGTGCTCTGAATACGTAGGGGTCCTGGGCTCAAGTAGCGATGCTTTGTCGGGGCTCAGACACTTTGTCGGCACTGTGCCACTGAGATGAGGAGAGAAGAGGATAGAATCCTGAAGCAGGATAGAGGTATATTCCTATTTTGTATGGAATTCCTAAGGGCCCAGGAATCCTAAATTCAAACCTGGCCTTCTAACTTGTTAACAATTTTTTATTTTTCGAAGCAGAGGTTTAAAAATTTTATTCAAAGGTTTATTGGTAATGACTTTAAAATAAACAGTGTATATATTGGTTCCCATAGGAACTTTTGCTTCAGGTCCCAGCAGAAGTAGAGGCCAGCGTGGGGATCAGGATTTACTCTCAATCTTGGTATCTGCACCTTTCATTGAATCGGGACTGGCCTAGTTATGTACCTCATTTTGAAACAGTTCAGCCTGGAACAAATGATTAGAAAGGGGTTACAAACTTGGAATGAATTCAGAGAATTGCTTTAAAAATGTTCTTTATCTTGGCACATTGCTTGCAGTCGATATCTTTTAAAACATAATAATAATTCTTGGTAATAATTGTAATTTTCTCATTATTTGGAGAAGGGCAGCCACTACCCTGGAGATAGCATTGCTGTTGCCAAGAGCTTTTGGAAAAATACAATGCTTTCTGATCGTTCAAGGATATTCCCCTTCAATGCAGCCTCAGACTGAAAACACCTTCCCTTTCATTGCTGAGCCACTTTGGACAGCAGTGGCCAGAATTGCTCTTTCCTAGAGTCTGCAGCTGGCTAATGATGTCTTAGCCTCAGCTCACCTGTCAAGTAAGAGTAAAGCATAAAACCTTGGCATGTTTGTTGCCATTGCTGGACATTGTACTCTGCCAAGAGGTCTGACAGCTTCTTCAAAATAGGACAGCTCAGTGTTCATGACTAATTATGAGATGGGAAATCCTCCACTCTGAAAATAAAATCTGAACCTGAGGTTGGAATCATGCTCGCACGGATTTCAGATTTACTTTTTTCCATATTGTGCTGTCTCAGGTCTTAGATTCTTTATAGTTGCAAGTGGGTAAGCTGTGGTTGTCCAGGAAGTTCCTGATGAGTTGTAGGGGTGAGAGAAGAAAGTAGAGATAAGTGAGGTGCCACGCTGCTCTCTGCCTCTTAGCTAATGATTTCAATTTTTTTCCTGCTTAGATTTATAAAAGAAAAAAAAAATCAGGCTTGCTTATGTAACGCAGAGCTGGGCTGCTATTTCTTTCTTTCTTTTTTTTTTTTTCTTTCTCCTGCTGATGGATATGCTAACAGGTAGCAAACTGGCCCCAGGTAGGAAGAAGCCAAGAGTTGAAGAATTCGTGAACTCAATAACCATTCTCTAAGTGATCCACAATGACCTACGGTTGCTTCATCAGCACAGTGACAATAAATTATTACCAGTTCCTAGGGTTATTGTGAAGATTAAATGAAATTATCTATGTAAAGCCTTGGTACTGTTTGTGCTGGATATGTCTCATTGTGGGAGGGCTTCCCTGTGCATTGTAGGGTGTGTAGCAGTATCTCTGACATCTACCCACTGGATGCCCATAGTGCACCCCTCCCCCCAAGACAACCAAACAATGTTTGTAGGCATTGCCTAAGGTTTCTTGGGTGAAGGGACAAAATTCTCCCCATTGAGAATCACTGCTTTCACATACAATGTGGCACACAGCACTTGAAGTATGATGGTTTAAACAGGAAAGTGTGAATAGGTGAAGGGGTCAAATAAGCTAAAATTGTAGACTCTAATAGATTTGGAAATTAGGAGATTACTATGACCTCAACAAAGAATGCTAGGCATTAACAGTGGATGGGTGGTAAGAAAGTGGTTTATCTTGGTCTTTATAATGAGTCCTAGCATCTCTTAGAGGGAGGACATGATCTAGTTTAAAAGGCAGAGAGATAGAGAGTGGGCAAGCCCCCATGACCTATGGCATATAATCTTCTTTGCTAATGTTCAGTTTCTCAGTGCTGAGTGAAAGTCTGCTTTGGCACCTGCATAGACAGCCATTAAGATTTATAGGATTTTTAGTGAGGCATGGTGGCTCATGTCTGTAATCCCAGCTACTTAGAAGGAGGATTGTGAGTTTGAGGTCAGCCTGGGCGAAGCTAGTGAGACTCTATCTCAAAAAAATGAAACACCAATGAAAGGCTGGGGGCATGGATCGAGTCGCAGAGCACTTGCATGAAACCATGGGTTCAATGGCCAGTACCACAGAATTATAGGATTTTAATTATTTTTTCTTTTTTCAAAAGGATAGTGAATTAAGCAAAAACTAAACACAATGAAACCGGAAATATCTTGAGTCCCCAATCTGCTGAAGATAGTCACGTCTGTGCTGCTTCTTATGCCAGGCATAAATACTTCATGTGTATTATCTCATTTTGATATTTATAGCAGCCCTAAAGGAGGGTATTGATACCCTTTTTTTATGGATTAAAAAACAGAGACAGAGAGAAGCTCAGGAATTCTCAAGACCACATATGTGTTAGAGGCTGTGTTGACCCAACCTTTGACTTCAGGTCTCCCTAACTCCAAAGCTAACAACTTATTTGATGTGTGTCTACTGATGGAACTTGATGCTGAGATGGGTGTTCCTCAACCCAGAGTAAAGCACTTGGGTAGCAGTTTCCATGACACATCTTGTCTTGATTAGAGACCCTGCCTGTTGCCGTCTATCATCTTTGACTCTGTCACTCCTGAACAAGTCTCCAGAGCTTTTCTGGTCTGGGCTTCCATCCAGACTTGCTAAATTGCCTGATAAAATTAATAATTATAACAGCTAACATGTATAAGCATATTTAAATCTCACAATAACCTGATGAGGAAAGTTGATACTATAATTATTCCCATTTTTGCAGATGAAGAAAATGAGTCCTAGAGAGATTAAATGCCTTGTTGAGATCATAAGCCAGCAAATGATGGAGTTGATTCTCTTTGAGTCTAGAGCTCATGTTCTGAAATCCTTTGTTATTGGGGTGAGGCAGACAAACTTGAATTAGGGACAGATTTTAAGATCTTGCTTCTTCAGGGTGTCTTGTGCACATCTCCTTACCAAGCTGCTTGAAGTCAATACAGGTGCACGTTGCTCAAGAGAGCCTGGGGGTGGTGTTGTCATTATTATTAAGGTAGCCTTTAGCATTTCTATGGCACTTTTTTCTTGCAAATTAATGTCTGATTTATTTTCTCTAATGAAGATTCACAAATGCTTTGAAATACGGTGCATGTTTATATATTTGGGTATATTTACATTGTTGATAAATGTACAGAGAAAAATGCTGGTTAATGCTAGTTACTGAAACCTAGTAGCTAAGATAATATGTTTTTTCCCTCTCATTAAACCTGACCAGCAAAGCAGATACCCCTGACTATCCTTGACGATCTTAAAGACTGAGGATTCTGTTATTCCAATCAGAGATAAAGTAATCAGTAAGCAAATATTAATTGATAACAAACTTCAGTGCATTAGAAATTAAATATTGGGTAGAGCAATTTGTTATTTGCTTTAATGTATATTCCATTATAAGCAGCTTTTTATTTGGATACCATCAGTATTTCCCTTGCTCAACCTCCCTTTTCACTGCTCACAGCCATACAGATCATTGAAAATCCTCATCTATAAATAAACAAGTGCCTGACTAAGACTCTTTCTCACATTGTCTCTTGTTTTTTGGCTATTAGAGATCCTAAGGTCATGTCAAACAGCTGTTCTTCACTCTTATTCAAGGACAGACATTTTACTGACCTTTTATTATCAGTAAGCAAAGTGCTTCACCTGGGAAGTGCAAACAGGCATGCAGAATGAGTTTAGAATTCAAGTTCCACTTTGCTATTGCTGCATTATTATTTGTGCATGCATTTTGATGATATTTGATTAAACTAAATGGGTGAACTGGAGCAAATGCCTAATTGTAATAACTTCTGTTGATCCAATAAGCTGCAGTAACTAATGGAAGCCCACAATTAAACTGCAACAATACCCTCAAAATCATATACCATCATTGAAGAAAACATACACAATCATCATCTCAAGTACTACATATCTCTGCTGGGAATAATTGGAGTCTGACTTGGAAACAGCCTGGCTTTAAATAGACCATTGAATACAGTGCCTCTCCAAACCCTCAGCCCTGGATTACCAGGGTGCTGAATTGGGGAGTTTAAAATAACAGACCCTTACAATTAAGTAAAACCCTTAAGATGAATACAATCAACTTCCATACAAATCCCAGGAATAATTACAGCTTTTCATTTTCCTATCTTTTACTTCTGTCTTGATACAGCTTCTAGAGTTCATGAGGACACAGTTTTTTGGAGAAAAAAAAGAAGAAAAGAAAACAGGTTTCTACTGTCCAACCACTTGGGAAAAAATGAAAACCATTTCCTCAGGGTTTCAGGTTTTTAAATCAGAGTAACATGGAGTTTTAATACATATTCTTAGAGAAGTAAAGCTAGTCAAATAATGTTCCAGGAAAATAATAGGTCTTAAATTAGAAATGAAAAGGAAAATTACTTACCCTGAAAATTTCTTCTGATTTATGGAGATTGTGGAATTTAGTGCCTCAGTTCCTGCAGCTACTTACTGACAGCAGATAAACCCAAGCAAAGCAAACTTTGTCTTTCCCAGGACACAGAAACTATGGAAAGGAACAGAAGGAAAACCCTCGGTTTTTGTCTCTGAGGTGAAATTACTTGTGAGCTATTCTCCCAGCTTCCCTGTTAGACCTCTGCATGTTTCATAGCTGCTTCCCAATGCATCCGTGTTCCCTAGAGGATTTGGGAGGGACCCTACTGAACGTTGTTTGGGTCGGCTGCCCAGAGGCTCTGTCCTTGGTGCTGAAAGAGAGTAGGCACCAGCAGGATTGGTTGTCTACCTCCTCTTTTCCCCTGTGTCTATCTGCTTCCGTACTGTGCTTTTTAGTACATGTGTATTTTTACCTCAGTGCTCTTTTTTATCTCAGTATTTCCTCTCTCTTTACCTTTATGCTTTGATTTCTCTTGAATAACTCTCACCATCCTCAGTTTAATTGCCTTTCCAGCTTTTGGTGGGTGTAAAGATGATTGGTTCAAAAGAAGGAACAGATCAACACATTAATACCACAAGTAGTTAATAGAAATCAGTACAATTAAAAACACAATTGACAGAATAATTGAAGTTGGAGGTGTATGCTTGTCTGGAAAAAGATGGTTAAAGGAACCATATTACAGTGGAAGCAAAACTGAGGCATGGAGTATTAATGCATGATAAAAATGAAATAAGCAAATACTATGAAAAATACTGAATATTTAGCAGCATTTCTTGTTTTCAGAAAACTTTACATTTGCCAAATCATTATTACTATACCTCTGTGATATATGGGTTTTCTTTTTCCTTTCTTTTCTTCTTTTAACCTAGCTTTAGAACAGGCTAAAGTGAGATGCAAGCAAGGGCGATGTCAGGGGAAGCCAGCACTAAAATAGACAATGCTCGCTGGGTACCGGTGGCTCACGCCTGTAATCCTAGTTACTCAGGAGGCAGAGATCAGAAAATTGTGGTTCGAAGCCAGCGTGGGCAAAGAGTTCATGAGACCCTATCTCAAAAAAAAGAAAAAAAAAACCTTCACAAAAAAGGGCTGGTGGAGTGGCTCAAGGTGAAGGCCCTGAGTTCAAGCCCTAGTACAGCAAAAAAAAAAAAAAAAAAACCAGACAACGCTCACCTGTGTGTGGAACATTTTACCATGGAATCCTCACTACTCCCTGTTCTCTTGCTTTTTAAATTTCTTCTCCTGCCTTCAGACAGGGCGGAGATTCTCTCACTGGTTTCTTTGCCATTCCTGGAGGAGCTTGGCAGTTGCAGTGCCTGTGTCATGTGGAAGCTCATCCTCACATGATTATGCTGGAGACCTCTGCTGGCTGAGAAAGAGGCAGCAGTAGGACCAGCAAGGTCTGACTACTGTTCACACTGACCATCATCTATTCAGCATGTACTGTCACCAACATTTTAATGCTGCCTCTTCTCATTCTTTCAGCAATGCTACAAGGTAGGTGTGGTTTTTTTTCTTTCTTAATTTATTGATAGAGAAATTGAGGCTTATAGAAGTTAATTTTTGAAGGCCACATGGTTAACAACTAGAACCAGCATTTGGATCTAGATGCATTCATTCTTTTAATCACTATGGTATAATTCTTACAAATGAAGAAATCTTAGTTTTGTTAGGTGACTGATCATTTTTCAAAAACAATAATACTTATGTCATTTAATAATAATACTGACAATACAACATTTATATGGTGACTTATTTAGAAAGTATTTTTTTCTTTTGGCGGTACTGGGGTTTGAACTCAGGGCCTCATGTCTGCTAAGCAGATGCTCTACTTGAGCCATTCCACCAGCCCCAGAAAGCATTTTCTAAGTTATGTTCTTGTCCGCATCAAATCAGCCCACATTATGCCTGTTTTTATTGATGCAGTTAAGGATTGAATTGGGCCCTTCCTCCATTCATGTGTCAAAGCCCTAACCTTAGAACAAGTCTGCATTTGAAGATTAGATCTTTAAAGTGTTGACTAAATTACAGTGCAGCTTTTAGGGTATGCCTTTTTATAGTAGGATTGGTGTCTTCCTAAGAGACACCAGGAATACACAGAAGAACGTCCACAAGGCCACAGAAAGATGGCCACTCAGGAGGGACTGAACCTGCCAACGTGTTGATGTTGGAGTTTGAGCCTCCAGAACTGAGAAGGTAAAGTTCTCTTGCTTAAGTGATCCAGTCTGTGTTTGTTATGGCAATCCTAGGAAATCACTACAGAGGATTAGAGAGTAAGGGGCCATAACCCAAGGTTGCTCATGACTTATTGGCATAAATGTATTATAAGCCTCTGTGAACATGTCCAGAGACCAGGACTCCCAGCCTGAATGAAAGCCTCAAGGGCAGATTGGCTTCTCTGACTTATAAAAGCAGGGTAGTGTGCAGGCAGAACGAAACATTTTCAGCTTCATAGTTTCACCTTCTAGTATCCTATTTTCTTTGACGTTTGAATATATGGCTGGGTGCAGAGACTCGTGCCTGTAATCCCAGCTACTTGGGAGGCAGAGATCTGGAGGATCACAGTTCAAGGCCAGTCTGAGCAAAAACTTAGTGAGACTCCATCTCCGCAAACAAACCAGATGTGGTGGTTCACTCTTGTAATTCCAGCTATGCAGGAGACATAGGTAGGAAGATCATGGTCCAAGGTTGGCCCTGGGCAAAACAAAAACTAAAGCAAAATCAAGATGTGGGACACTATCTGGAAATAACTAAAGCAAAAAGAGTAGGGGTATGGCTCAAGGCAGAGCACCTGCCTAGCAAGTGTGAGGCCTTGAGTTCAAACCTCAGTACTGCCAAAAAAAAAAAAAGAATATATTGTACCTAACGGTCCTGTTGCCCTGATGGTTATGAATGTAGCAGGAAAGGTCCTATTTCTGTGTTGAGGATACACATTGTTTCCTCACGGGACATTTATAAATGCCAGCAGGATTTTCCTCAGCATTTTTGTAGTGCTTTTCTTAGGCGAATTTCAAAGGGAAATAAAGAAGGATAAAGATTCTTATTCTAATTCTACGTAAAAGCACCAGACAGGGAAATTAACAGATATGCCCCAAATCATCCATCTGGGTGATCAACTCAGCATCAAGTCCCATCTCCAGTAGACTCCTAACTCTTTGGGGAAGAGAGTCTTTGGGATTAGTATAAGTAACAGACAGGAAGGGGAACAGAGGAGGTGGTCCTTTCTCTCAGGACCTCAGTGAAGGTGAAGATCATCAGCTGCTTCTTTTAAGCTGCTACTTTTCATTCATAGTCAGTGCACTGAACAGGTTTCATTCTTTTAAATAAATGGAACTCTTATTCATGATTGGCATTGAAGATTTTGAGATCTGCCTTCTGGGAAGAACTCCAGGACGCCTACAGAACAGACATGCCTGGGCAGAAATCAAGAAAAATACTCATCATTTCCCTCATCGTTCTTCCTGGAACCCATCTCAACAGCATGACTGGAGCATTGTCATAAGCCAGTCAATGGGTGCTTCATCTGGAAGTCTTTAGCTTAGGAACCTGAAGTGGGAGATTTAAAAGTAAGTGCGGAGTGGGGCACAGTGGCTCACACCTGTAATCCCCGCTATTCAGGAGGCTTAGGTAGGAAGATTATGGTTTGAAGCCAGCTGGGCAAAAAGCGAGTGAGATCTCATCTCAACAAATAAGCTGGGCGTGGTGGTCCACGGCTGTGGTCCCAGCTACACGGGAGGCTGTGGGCAGGAGCATAACGGTCCAAGGCAAAAAGACTTCCCTGAGAATAACTTGAAGCCAGAAGGGCTGGAGGTGTGTCCCAAGTGGCAGAGTACCTGCCTAGTGAGCGCGAGGCCTTGAGTTCAATCCATCCCCCCAAATAAATCAAAACAAAAACAAAAATCCAGTGAAAGTGGAGAAGTGCTGGGCCTTTCTTCCCTAGGCGTGCTCCTGGTTTTGTTTGGAAGGAGGTTGGAATGAAGTTGGAGGTAGAGAAGCTCTCTCCTGGCCTTTGGGAATGCTGCTCCAGGGTTAACAACTCAGGGGACACTGCCTTGAGCACCGGCCATTGAGTACAAAGGGACGTTCCAAGGCACTTTCACCCTCACAGCACTCACTCATGTTCACCAGGACAGCAGGGAGAAAAACACAATTAGTGTTTCGGAGCTAGTTTGTAGGACCCTCCCCGAGCACAGGGACACTTTGTTTGCATGTCTCATTATAACTAGCATTTCTCGCTGTGAACGGGAGGGTTTGATTACCAAGGTGATCTTAAATTGTACGAATGCTGATCTAGTATGAAAAACAACCCCTCAGTTGTTTTCACTGAAATCACCTCAAGTTTTCAGAAGGTAACTATAAATTGATCAAAGTGTTAGTGAACCAGGCAGTGGGGTCTCTGCTTCCCCATTCTTGAGCCCTGCCTCTCTCTGTATCTCTCCAATGAGATCTTGTGATAGGTGAGAACTACCTGAGAAAGCCCTGTTTTACATTTGTCATTTGTTATTGTCCAGTCCTCACTTCCTTTCTATCAGAGAGTGGCAGCAAATGACTGAAGGAGACTTCTCAATCAATCAGATTTGAACTCTATTCTTTTGTAGATAGCAGAGTAATAGCAGAAAAGGAAGTGAATAAATGATATTTGTCTTTATATTTCCATCTACTTTTCTGTGTGCTTGCCTTTTTCCTTTTTTCTCCTTCTATCTTTACTTCTCAACTTATTTCCCTTCTGTTTTTTCTACCCCTATCAGATAATCTTTCATTCTAACTTTTCTTCAATATCTTAGAGTATGTTTTGTATTTCTTTTCTTCCTCCTCAAAATATACATAAATGGGCTAGAATTAGAGAATTTTTAACCTTAATTGATTTATTATTTTTCAAAAAGATTTGGGCTGATTGGCATGGTACATTACACTTTCCAAAGATGAACTGAATTATATGTGCCCTCCCTGATGGTTCTTTAGAACTTTGCTAGTCTGCTTTCAAGAGGTAGGGTAGAGTTAGGTCTTTCTTTTTGAATCTGGTAGGCCTTTGTAATTGTATGTATTAACCAATAGAGCATGGTAGAAGGAATGCTTTGTGAGTTCCAAGACCAGGTCATAAAAATGTCATGTGTTTCTGTTTTGTGCTTCTGAGACACTTGCTTTTGGAGCTCAGACACTATGCTCTGAGAAAGCTTAAGTAGCCCATGGAGAGGCAATGAGGAGAGCGATCATGACTGTTGTCTCGCAGCCCTGGCTGAGCTCAGAGCTAAAAGCCAGCAATTTGCCAGAAGCAAGGAGGTGTTTTGAAAGTGGCTACTCTAGTCTCCAGTTGAGCTGTCCCAATTGGTGCCATGTGGAACAGAGACAAACTATCTCTGCAAAGCTTTGTGCAAATTTCAAATGCATAAGCAAAATAAATATTTGATGCTGCTTTAAGCCAACAATTTTGCTATGCATCAACAGATAATAGATAACCTAAGACTCAATTTTTGTGGAAGTTGTCAGATTTAGTGTTCAGAAAGCACACATCTCAAATTCTATTGTAGCCTATCTTATTTTGACACAACTGTCATTTAATTATTCAGTGTGTTTGGTTTGAATCTCAGATGCCCTCTATCTGACCTTTACAAGTTTTATAAATCCTTATTACTCAAATTATGGACCATGGACCAGGACCAAAAGTAACAGCTTCACTCTGGAAGTTGTTAGAAATAGAGAATATTGGGCCCACTCCAGACTTATTGAATTCAGAATTTGCAGCTGAACAAGATGGCATTATTTATTAAAGTTGGAGAAGCAGTGGTATGAACAAGTCTGTAAAACAGATCCATCTATAGGCACTGGACAAGTAATTATTTTCCATGTGCTTTTTTTTTCAAATTGTATTGTGCTAAAATACACATAACAGAAATCTACTATCTTGATCATTTAAATTATATAGTCTAGTGGTATTAAATATATTTATAATGTACAACCATTACCATGACTCATCTCTTTAACTCTTTTCATCCTGTAAAACTGAAACTCTATGCCCACTAAACACTAACTGTCCATTTCCCAGGAAGTTGATCTTTTCAACCAAAAATAGTCCATTTTCTCAACTGCCTTTTTACTCTCTAGTTGGTTTATCTCTACTTTAACCTTTTATTTCCTTCTTACTACTAGCTTTGGATTGAGTTTGTTCCTTTTTTTAGTTCCTTAAGTTATAAAGTTGGGTTGCTGATTTGAAATGCTTCTTGTTTTTAAATGTAAGTATTTATGGCTATAAATTTCTCCCTTATAAATTTCTCTCACTGACCTGGAGATGTAGCTCAGTGGTAGAGCACTTGCCTAGCATGCACAAGGCCCTGTCCTGTGTTCAATACCCAGCAACACACACACACACACACACACACACACACACACACACACACACACACAGTTAAAAATGTTTTTTTGTTTTCTGTAAGTTTAGATATGTTGTGTTTTCATCTTTCTCTAAATATTTTCTAATTTTCCTTGTGATTTCTTCTTTGAGCTATTGGTTAAGAGTTTGTCATTTAGTTTCCACAAATTTATTACGTTTCTAGTTGTACATTGTTAGTGATTTCTAACCTGATCCCACTGTGATTACAGAAAACATTGTATATTTCTGTATATGTCACATGCAGCTACTCTATTATGCTAAGTTCTCTTTTGTGTTTCTTTCAATTCTGTCAGTTTTTGCTTCATATATTTTGATGTTCTATTATTAGATGTGTAAAATATTTATAATTGTTATATTTTATTTCTGCATTGAAACTTTTAATATATAATATCTTTGCCTCTTAACAGCATTTTTTGCTTAAATTTATTTTTTCTGACATTAATATAGTCAATCCTGCTGTCTTTTGGTCACTATTTCATGAAATATCATTCCATCTGTTCAATTTCAACCTATTTATGTACCTATTTGTGTTTTTGGATCAAAAATGAATCTGTTGAAGATAGCATATAGTTGGAACATATATTTTTAATTCATTCTGTTAATCTCTATCTGCTAACTCTTTGAGAGGTTAATCCATTTACATGTAAAGTGATCACTGATAAAGAAGGACTTAATTCTATCATTTTGTTATTTGTTTTCTTATGGCTTTTTTACATTATTATCTTCTTTGTTATTTGGTTCATTTTGTAGTGAAATGTTTCATTTTTTTCTCATTTCCTTTTGTGCATATTCTCTTAGTTATTTCATTTGTAGTTACCATGGGGATAACACCTAATACCCTAAAGTTACATCTCTCTAATTTGAATTTGTACCAGTCTAATCTTAATACCGTACAAAAACTCTGCTCTTTTATGGCTCCATCCTCCTCCTTTTGGTTGTTGATGTCATGAACTCACATCCTTATTACATGTCTCAAATATTAATAACTCTTTTAAAGGCATCATTCTCTTATTTTTTTTTAATTTTTTTTATTGTTTTATTATTCATATGTGCATACAAGGCTTGGGTCATTTCTCCCCCCATCATTCTCTTAAATTGTATACAAAACTAAATGCGGAATTACCAACATTACTTACAGTAATACCTCATGTAAGAGTGATCACTGTTTTAAAAATTTATAATAGTGTCTTAAATCTAAAAGACAACAAAAAATAATGTTACAACTGTTGTTACAATAATTTAAGCTTTTATAATTGCCCTGTATATACATTTATTCAGCTCTTTATCTCCTCATATGGCTTCAAGTGACTCTCTAGGACCCTGCAGGTCTCCCTTGAACATTTCTAGTGGTAATGATCTCCCTCAGCTTTTGTTTATATGGTGGTGTCTTAGTTTTGCCCTAATTTTTGTAGGAAAATTTTGGTAGATAAAATATTCTTGGCTAACAGTTTATTTATTATTATTTTTTCTTTCAAAAGCACTTTAAATATATTGGCCTACTGTCTGGTGGCCTCCAAAGTTTCTGATGAGAAATTTGCTGACAGTCTCATCAGGATCCCTTGTATATGATAAGTCACTTTTTGCTGTTTTTCAAGATTCTCTCTTTGTCTCAAAAGTTTGATTATAGATAACTGACTACAGTTGCCTGGTTTTTTGCCCTTTGCAAAAAAGGATCCAAACAAAGGAAAAACTCCACTGGAGTTTTTGGGCAGAGTGCTGGAGTATAGGGGAGATGTGGGAATGACTGGATCATGATGTCACTATAAAGAAAGGAGCTAGGCTTAAAGCGTCTACTGTCCCATCTTTCCAATTCAGATCAACCCTGAATCAAGAAGGGCTTTTCACAACAGGGAAAGGGTATTCAGGAGTCCTCTAGCAGTCCCTTCTAGCAGGCATGCCTGCTTCAAGATGCCTGCACCCTTCAGGCTCTGAGCTTAGCTTGGTGAGCTGCCAGGGATGGAGGAAGAATACAGTTCATGCTGTAACTTCTCTCATGACACCATCTTGAGATCCTTTCCATCAGGCAGCTAGTGAAGCAGTTGGGTGGCTGTCCCTAGTAGTTCAGCTAATAAGGCCTTGTGAAACTTAAGCCCTGTGGACCAGCAATGTGGCCTCACCATTGCACCCTTGGCTCCAAGAAGCAGCCAGGCAGCCTAGCCTGAGTGACTTGACCCACCTGAGGCCCCCAGGATGCAAAAGGGCAGCTTCACTTACCCACTATTTGCCCCAAGAAACAATTGGACAACCTGCTCTGACTCCATTGGCCCTCTGAGTTCTTTCAAGGTCATCTGTGCAGCCTTTAGACACTGATGAGTGACCCACCTGGGTCCACTGGAGTTTTGGGTCCCCAGTCCCACATGGCCTGAGCCATTTAAAAAATGGAGAACTGGTAAGCTTCCTTCCCCTACTGTCATGCACTGCACTCAAAGCCATCAATTACAGCTGAAAAAGCTAGATGGAGACTAACCTACTGCATCCAACTGGAATAAAGCAAATATACCCTACAAACTGACACCTCAAGAAATGTCTTACTACAAAAACCACCTTGTAAAATTGGTAGAGACAATGTATTCACTAGATGTCCAAATATCAACATAGGGAGAGTAGAAGATAGATGGAACCAGAGAATAACATCTTAAGTGAAGTTAGCCAGGATCAGAAAGCCAAAGGTCATATGTTTTCTCTCATATGTAGACTATAGACCCAATACAAATACAAGCAATATTTGAAAAATAGGTCATGCTAACTGGAGGTCACTAACAGGAGAGGGAGGGTAAAAGAAGGAAATTAAGAAGATAAATATGGGTAATATACTTTCTACACAAGAATGAATATAGAACTTTAAACCTGTTGAGATCACCATAAGAAAGGGACTAAGGCAAAAAATGAGAAAAATAGAGGGAATGGACCAATTTGAGTTATAATAAATGTATACATGGAAATGTCACAATGAAACTCCCTGTATAGCTATCTTAAACAAACAAAAATGTCTTTTTTAAAAAGTGGAGAACAGGAAAGTAAAACAGGTCTTGTCTGGTGGTTGGTACAAGGGGTGTGGGGGGGATATAAGGAAAGGGTTGAAGAGGGTGAATGTGGTGGAAATGTTATGTATTCATGTATGAAAATGGAAAAGTGGACCTGTTGAAACTATTCCAGGAATGGGGGGAAAGGGAGATAAAGGAGAATGATGGAGGGGGTGAATTCAACTATGATATATTGTAAGAACTTTTGTAAATGTAACCCCCCCCATATAACAATCATATGATAATTTTTTAAAGCTTTTTTTAAAAAAGCAGGATAACATGATGCCTCTGGAGGAACACAATAATTCTCTAATAACAGACTTCAAAGAAAAGGAAATTGGTGGAATGCTTTAGAAAAAAATCAAAATAATGATTCTAAAGAAATTCAATGAGATACAAGTGAATACAGAGGACATTCAATAAAATTAGGGAAACAATTCATGATCTCAATGAGAGATTTAGCAAAGAGATAGAGAGCATAAAGATAACTAAACAAAAATCTAAGAAGCTGAAGAACTCAGAAAATCAACTATAAAATAAAATTAGGAGCCTCCACACCAGACTAGATGAAGCAGAATAATTTCTGAACTTTAAGACATGTTTTGGAAATAACCACATCAAATTTAAAAAAGAAGAACAAATTCTCTGAGACTTACAAGACACAATTAAGCAAGCAAATTCTCAAATTATGTGTGTTTCAGAGGGGAAAAGTCACTGAAAACCTACCCAGTGAAATAAAAGCTGAAAACTTTGCAAATATTGGGAGAGATATGGACTCTTATATGGGAGACACAAAGTCCCCAGCTATATTTGATTAATAAAGTCTTCTCTGAGGTATATTATAGTCAAGTTGTCAGAAGTCCAAGAGAAAAATTTTGGAAACAGCAATAGAAAAATGTCAAGTTGCATTTAAGGGAACCCTCATTGAACAAATAGCAGATTTCTCAGTAAACCTTACAGGCAAGGGAGAATGGAATGACATATTTAAAGTTCTGAAAGGACTGGAGGTGTGGGTCAAGTGATAGAGCACATGCATAACAAGCATGAAGCCCTGACTTCAAACTCCAGTAGCATACACAAAAAATATTAACAAAGTTCTGAAAGAGAAGACTGGAACCCCTAAAATACTATACCTAGCAAAGCTATACTTCAGACATGAAGGAGAAATAAAATCTTTCTAAGATAAATAAAAACCAAGGGAGTTTATTATCACCAGCCAGTCTTTCCTAAATAAATAAATAAAATGCCTAAGGAAGTCCTATATCTAGAAGTGAAAGGAAGATAAGCTAACATAAAAACATGAGAATGAATAATACCTACTAGTAGAGCAGGTTCACAAAGGAGAAAGAAAAAGAATCAAATCTTATCCACATGGAAAATTTCTAAACCACAAAGACAAATGACAAGAGTAGAAGAAAGGAACAAAGGATATACAAATTAACAAGAAAAAATTAAAAGTAATGAGAGTAAGACTTTGTATATAAACAATAATCTTGAATTTTAATGGACTAAATTTACCAATTAAAATATTTAGACTGATTGAATGAATAAAAAAACAAATCAAGACCCAATGATATTCTGTCTACAAGAAACTCATGGCACAAGTAAAGACACACACAGTGAGGCAGAGGAATGGAAAAAGATATTTCATGCAAATGGAAACCATATTTGAGCAGAAGCAGCTTAAAGTTTTGGACTTTAAGTCAAAAACTGAAATAAGAGAAAAAGAAGGCCACTACCAAAATAAAAGAAAAAAGACCCAAATAAATAAAATCAGAGATGAAACAGAGACACCTCAACTGATATAGCAGAAATGCAAAAAGATCATTAGGGACTATCACAAACAATTGGAAACAAACAAATTGCAAAACCTAGAAGGAATGGATAAATTTCTGGACAAACATAATCTACCAAAATCAAAGAAAACCAGAACAGACCAATAATACATAACAAGACTGATTCAGTAATTAAAGTTTTCTGACAAAGGAATGTCCAGTATTTGATGACTCTTCTACTAACTTCTACCAAACTTAAAAAAAAAAGAGTTAACATTAGTTCCTCTCAAGCTGTTTCAAATGATTGCACAGGGATTCTTCAAAATTTATCCTACAAGACCAGCATTACTCTAAGATTGAAACCAGATTAAGGACACCACAGAAAAAGAGAATTATAACCAATATTTACAAGAAAACTTTCGGAACTGATAAATGAATTAAGAAACACTGAAGGATAAAAAAAACGAAGATACAAAAACCAAGAGCTTTTTTATACATCAATAATGAATTTGCTGAGAAAGACATCAATAAAGTAATCATATTCATAATAACTATAGAAAAATACTTAGAATGGCCTCTACTGTGAGAATTATAAAGCAATGATGAAAGAAGGCACACAGAAAAGGAAAGACTTGCCATGTTCATGGATCAGAAGAATTAATGTTGAAACATTCAGACTCTCCAAAGAAATTTATAGATTAAATGCAATTCTCATCAAAATACCAATGGAATTCTTTGTAGAAATTAAAAAAAAATTCTAAAATTCATATGGAGCCATAAAATTCCTTGACTGCCAAATCAATCTTGAGCAAAAGAATGGAGGCAGAGGTATCACAATACCTTATTCTATTATGTACTTAGGGCTATAGTAATCAAGACACCATGGTCCTGGCATAAAAGCTGATGGACAGCCTCTTCAATAAATGGTGCTGGAAAAGCTAGATATCCATACGAGGAAGTATGAAACTAGACCCTACTTCTCACCATATATATATATGAATCAAATCAAATTGGATCAGAAACATAAATATAAGACCTAAAACTATAAAACTACTAAAAGAGAACAAAGAGGAAGCACTTCAAGACATTGGTACAGGCAATGTTGTTTCAGATAAGACCCCCTAAAGCACAGGCAATGAAAGCAAAAGATAGACAAAGGAGGTTATAGCAAAACTAAGAAGCTTCTGCATAGCAAAGGATACAACAGTGTGAAGAGCAACCTAAAGAATGGGAGAAAATATTTCCAAATTATTCATTTGAGAAGGGATTAATATCCAGATGTATAAGGAATTTAAAGAATTCAACCAAAAAGCAAATAAATGTAATTAAAAGTGATCTGAATAGGTAATTCTTAAAAGAAGATAAACCTTTTTAGCAAATTGGTGGCTGAGTGACATCACCTGGCATCTCTTATCATGGGCATACCTATTGCCCAGCCATTTTCACACCAAACTCCCTGCAGAACTGCTAAGGAAGTCAATGCTGATGGTACAGAGGGTATGAGTCCCCCAGCATCCCAGAATCTCACTGGCAGGTGCTGGTGGGTATGGATCCACCACTAATGCAGCAAAGACTGACCAGGAACCCCAAAGGTGAAGGAGAACACTTGGTGAGCCAAGCTGTAGGTTAAGAAGATCTTAGGTTCAGCTAGGTGAGCCCTGTGGTGGAAACTTGACATTACACCCACCCCATTACAGAAACCCCATGATACAAATGATAGAGAGTCCTGAGTACCAGCATAACCCAGCCACTAGTCTCAGCTCCAACTAGGAAATCTTGGGGGTGCAGATCTAACTTTTGGGAACAGGGAGAAAGAAAGACAGCAAGCCTAGAACACAGCAACGCAGTCTCCGACTTAGAAACTAGATAGCATTGGTCTAGACAACAGACTGTGAGTAGGTGGGGGACCTGGGAGATGGAGGATGCCATCCGATCAGTGGGGAATTGTTGTAACTAGGGGGAATAAGAACCCAGACCCCAGAAATCATCATGGGAGCTTATAATCAAAACTTTAAGTCTACTTTTTTGCACGGGGGAACCAGCTCAGGGCTTTGAGAGGTTACTCTCTCACTGAGATAAGCCTCCAAACTAGTTAGTTCTTACTGAACTAACTGGTTCAGACTTAGAAAAAAACAAAAACAAAAATGGCTGCACTAGAAAGCAATGAAGAAAATACTGTTTTTTTGTTTGTTTGTTTGTCTTTTTGATTTCTTTAGTTTGTTTTGGATATTTTTGTTTTCTCAATCTTGCCTTCTTCTTAGTTCTGCTTTTTCTCTCTCCCCCTTTTTGTAGTCATTATATTTGAGCTACACACCCACCTTTTAATTTTCAATTCTTAACCATATCTTCTCTCTCCCTCTACTATTGTTCTCCCCCATTTCTATTATCTTTACATCTACAATTAGAGGAGTTCTCTTGCTTATTTTTCTTCTCTCTTTATTTTTCCCTCTATGATCCTTTTTTGTTGCCTTTATTAGATCATTTTTTGCATGTTTGCTTGTTTGGTTTTCTTCTTTTCTCTTTATCTTTTTTCCTCAATGCACAATAGCTAGATCATTTCAACCGATCTCATTCCTCTTTCTCATTATCCTCTCTATTAACCTTAGCCACCTCCCCTTCCTGCCTTGTAATATCATACATCTTCTACCAGTCATTAGCATGATACCTTCTATTTTCTTTCCATTACTACACTTATTTATGAAGGTCTATCTAGTTCATAAAGTATTATCTTTGCTTTTTTATTTCTCTAAAGATACTGGACAGTGGCAATGATTTTTTTTCAAATAGGAGTTGCTATATTCTCTTGGTGATGTCTATCAACTGTGATTGCTTCTGTAGCTAAGATTCCTTTCTGTGAGTGGAAGTGGGGGCTGGACCCAGTGCCTTGAGTTTTGTGGTTGGCAACTGAGCCACACTCCCACTGTTCAGTGATGAGAAAATACACCACAATCCAGCTACTATCCAGTCTTGCTAGGACAATACTTTAACTGAAAGGACTTAGGAGATGAAAACCTTCAATCAAAAATGTGATCTCAGATGCATAAATTCAAATGTAGAAACATAAATAATATATAAAAACCCAAAGAAACATGTCTCCTCCAAAAGTGAATAATTCTATAATACAGAACTTAAATGATAGTGAAATGTTTGAACAATTAACTAAAAAAATTGAGCCCCAACAAAATTAAATAGGACATATATAAACACCTGAATGAATTCAAAGAAAATACAAATAAACACCTGAATGAACACTAGGAGAATTAAAACAGCTGACTGAAGTAAGGAAGAAAAATGGAGGATATGATAAAGGAATTCAATGAAGATATAGAAATCCAGAAAAAAATCAAATTGAAATCCTGGAAATAAAGAAAGCTATATAACCTAATTAAAACTCACTTGAAAGCCTTGTTAACAGAATGGAATAAGGTGAAAATAGAACATCAGTGATCAAAGATAAAATAGAGGAGTTAGGTCAATGAGACAAAGACAAAGAAAAAATGCTAAGAAAATATGAGCAATACATGCAAGACCCCTGGGACATATTAAAAGATCAAGCCTATGAATCATGGGTATAGAAGAAGAAATTAGGTATAGAATGGATATATCTCAACATAATAAAGGTTATATATGACAAACCTTTATCCATCATCACACTAAATGGGAAAAAAAATGGAATCATTTCCTGTGAAGTTAGGAATGAGACAAAAGCATCCACTCTCCACACTTTTATTCAATACTGTGCTGGAATTCTTAGCCAGGGTGATAAAGCAAGATAAAGAAGTAAAAGGGATTCAAACAGGAAAGGAAGAAGTCAAAGTATTCCTATCTACAGATAATATGATCCTATACTTAAAAGACCTTAATGATTCCACCAAAAAACTCCTAGATCTGATAAACACTTTTAGTACTGTAGCAGGATGTAAAATCAACATATAAAAGTCAGTAGATTTTCTATATACCAACAATAAAGAGGCCAGAAAGAAATCAGGAAAATAATTCCATTCACAATAGCCTTAAAAACAAAAAGAAAAATGACAAAACAAAATAAAACCTAGGAATAAATGTAATGAAGGAAATGAAAGAACTTTACAATGAAAACCATAAAACCTTGATGAAACTGAAGACACTAGAAGATGGGAATACCTCTACTGTTCATGGATTGCAGAATTAATATTTTGAAAATGACTATAATAATGAAAGCAATCTTCAGGGTCAATGTTTTTCCCATAGAAATTCCAATTTCATTCTTTAAAAAATAGAAAAATCAATCCTAAAATACATATGAAAATATTAAAAAGCCCTAAGTAGCAAAAGTAATCCTGAACAAAAAGAACAATGTTGGAGGTATCATAATACCAGATTTCAAATTATACCACAGAGCCATAGTAACAAAAACAGTATGGGACTGGTACAAAAACAGGCATGAAGATCAACGGAATAGAATAGAAGACCCAGAAATATACCCATACAGCCATAGTCATTTGATTTTTTGTTTTGTTTTGTTTTGGGGTGGTACTGGGCTCCTCCTTGCTAGTCAGGGATTCTACTACTTGAGCCAAGTCACCAGCATGACAGTTACCTAATTTTCAACAAAGGCACCAAAAACATATAGTGGAGCAAAAGCAGCTCCTCAACAAATGGTGTTGGAAAAACTGGTTAGCCACATGTAGAAGCCTGAAACTGGATCCTGGCCTCTCACCCTATATAAAAATCATTCCAAAATGGATCGAAGATCTTAATGTAAGACCTGAAAAATTGAAGCTACTACAGGAAAACATAGGTAAAACCCTGAAAGATACAAGACTAGACAATTATTTCCTGAATAAGAATTCCAATTGCCAAGAATAATAATTGACAAACAGAATTGCATCAAATTGAAAAAAAGTTTCTGCACATCAGAGGAAACAATTACCAGAATGAAGAGATAACCCATAGAATGACAGAAAAATGTTCTAGCTATTTATCAGATAAGGGATTAATATCCAGGATATATAAAGAACTCAAAAGCTTAAACACCAAAAACCCCAGATAATCCAATTAATATATGGGCAAATGAATTGAACAGCTGCTTCTCAGAAGAAAAAGTATAAATGGCTAGAAAATACATGGAGAAATGTTCAACATTCTTAGCTATAAAGGAAATACAAATCATAATGATGGTGAGATATCATCTCATCTCAGCCAGAATAGCTATCCTCAATAAAACAAATAAATAAACAAACAAAAAAACACTGACAATAAATGTTGGTGAGGATGTGGGGAAAAAAGAAACCCTGATATACTGTTGGTAGGAATGTAAATTAGTGCAGCCAGTATGAAAGTCAGTATGGAGGTTTATCAAAGAACTAAAATAGACCTGCCTTATGACCCTACTACACCACCCTTGGTCATAAATCAACATACAAGAAAGACACCTGCACACCTATGTTTCTTATAGCACTAGTCACACAATAGTCAAACTTTGGAATCAACCTAACTGATGAATAGATAATAAAATTGGTATATATATATATAATGGAGTATTATTCATCCATGAAGAAAATGCAGTTATGTCATTCACAGGAAAATGAATGGAACTGGAAATCATCCTGTTAAATGAGAGAGAGAGATCAAACTCAAAAAGCCAAAGATCATGTTTTTGCTCATATGTGGAATCTAGACCTAAGATGATGATGATGATGATGGGACATGAGTATAAAATAGGGACTACTGGGGAAATCACCAGAAGGAGAGGAAAAGAAGAGGAGTGAACAGGATCAAAATATGTTACATAAATATGTATATACACACACACACATATATATGTAATTACTTTTCTTTTTGTGATACTGGTGTTTGAACTAGGGACTCATGCTTGCTAGGTGCTACCATTTGAGCCACTCTACCAGCCCTATGTAATGTATTTTATATATGAAGGTAGCCTAATGAAACCCACTATATAAATACTGCTTGAAAAAGAGGGGAGTACAAATGGGGTTAATTGAATATAATAGAGGGGTGAACTTGTTCAAAGTTCAGCATAATGAAATCCCCTTGTACAATTACTATGTACTAATAAAAAAGAAGATATATGAGTCTTCAATAAGTATATGAAAAAATTTTCAACATCACTAGCCATCAGGGAAACATAAATCAAAACCACAATAAATATTATCTCATCCCACTCATAATGACTATGATCAAAAAAGAGAAAAAAAAGGATGGTAAAGATGTGGAGCAAAAGGAACCCTTATGCTTTGTGCAACCATTAATGGAGAACAGTATCATGATTCATCAACCAACTAAACATGTCACTACCATATGACCCAGCTATTCCACCACTAGGTATATATCCAAAGGACATTAAATCAACTTAATAAAGAAATATCTGAAGAATAAAAAAAGAAAGTAGAAAAAAAAAGAAAAAAGAGAGAAATATCTGTACTTCCATGTTTATTGCAGCACTGTTCACAATAGCTAAGACATAAAATCAACCAAGGCATCCTTTGAGAGATGAGTTAAGAAAATGCATTATATGTACAAAACTGAACATTATTTAGCAACAAAAAGACCAAAATACTGTCATTTGTGGAAGAATATATGTATTTGAATGATGTTATGGTAAGTGAAATAAGCCAAGCCCAGAAAAGTAAATAATACATGTTCTTACTCATATGTGGAAGTTAAAAAAAGTCTCAAAGAAGACAGGAGAACAGTCACTACTAGAGGCTGGGAAAAGTGACAGAGTGGGGGGACTATGTTGAAGTATTCTACAACACCGAGAGGTAAATAACCTATTATATCTTATGAATATTCTTATTAAGAACTAAAATAGAGGTGTTTGAAGGCTCCAAACACTAATAGAGGATAAATGTAAAAAGAGATAGAAATGCTAATTACCCTGATTTAGTCATTGTACAGTTTATGCAGTTATTGAATTGTCACACTACATAGTATAACATTACAGTTATTATATGTCAACTAAAAAGGAAAAAAGTGATAAAATAATGCTTAGTTTATGTTATGGTTTGAATATGAAGTATCCCCCACTGACTCAAGCATTGAATGCTTGGTCTCCTGCAGGTTGTACTATTTGGGAGGTTCTGGAAACCTTAGGAGAGAGCACCTAGCTGGAGGAAGAAGGTTACTGGAAGCAGGCCCTTGAGGATTTCTTGTCCTTGGCACCTTCCTGTCTCTCTCTCTCTGCTTCCTGTCTGCCATCGAGGTGCCACCATGGTGTTTTGCCCAAGTACATGGGACCAAATGACCATGAACCCTCTGAAACTGTGAGCTAAAATCAACCTTCCCTCCTTGAAGCTGTTTTTGTAACAATTTTATCATAGTAACAGCAAAAATAACTAATAAAACATAGAAAAAAATAAATATTAAAATTCTTCCAAACCAGTTTGAGTATAATATGCCTTATTTATGTCTCTGAGTTCATCTTGCTTGTAGTTCATTGAATTTCTTGGATGGATATTTGAATTTGATAATATGATAAATCTGGAAATCAGATCCTTCCCCTCCCCCCAATTGATTGTTTTCATTAGTGTTTTTGCTTATTTTAAAAGTTTTATTGTTGAATTCTGTCTTTATATCTAGGATCAGCCTGATGTGCAAATTTAAGGTTTCTCAGGTCTTTTTAAACTTGACTTTCTATGGCTACTTGAAGTCACGTTCTACTTTGTCCCATATATACAGTTGTTTTTGAATGTCTGAGTCTTTAATGTATGGCTCCCAAAATGGGGCAAAAAGAAAAATGAAGGGAGGTCATTAAAAGGGGTCTTGGTTCTTTCAATCTTATGGAAGTTATTTCAGTTCAAGGGGGAGGGGCTTGTAAATTGGTGGCTGGGGGGACAACAATGGCATATGAACCCGTGTGTACTTTTGTGCAGAAGGATTAGTCAGTGATCAGAACACAGATCCCAGCTGTTTGGAAATCAAAGTAGTTTGTGCCCCCTCTGGCTCTTGTGAGCTGTGTGCATGCTGCTCCACAAGCTCACACACAGCTGTTTGCCACAGCATTACAGACAATGGGTAGCTGCTCAACAGCTGAAATGACCAAAACAAATCTCAATTTACCATCAAACCCTTCCACTGGAAGTTGCAAGCCTTTAATAGACTCTGGTGTTCCAAAATAGTTACACTAGAGTTGGTTGTGGTTGGCTCCTACCTATAACACCAATACTCAGGAGGCTGGGGACAGGAGAATTGTGAGTTCAAGGTTTGGGCTTCATAGCAAGTTCAAGACCAGCCTGGGCTACAGACCCAGACCCTGTCTCAAAACAACAACCAAATAGTTACACTGGGCACAATTCTGCCAGTTGAGTTGTTGTCTAGGTGGGGAGACAGATTCCTGGTGCTTCCCATGCTCTCATCCTTCTGGCATCTTTCCTCTTTTCTGTTGGCTTTTCTTACCATCGGGAAATCAGAAGCTGTGTGTGTGGGGGAGGTAGTGAAGGATGAGGATGATGGAGGAGTGATGCTACAACAGAAGTCACAATTTCTAGCAAGCAAGAATCTGGGGCCCACAAGTTGCCCGCAGACTCTGGACTGGGTGAGGCATGTCTCAACTGTTGTGTTCTCGGGCATTAGGGACGTGTATGGTGGGGAATAAAGTGGAAGGGTAATAGAGGTATTTTAACATTTCATAGCTGACACAACATTTCATCATAGAATAGGTTGTGGGGTGGTTTTTTTTTTTTTTTTGCAAGTAACTAAATATATATGGAAATATATGTTTACTTTGCAAATAAATAGTTCTAAAGCACTTTAGGCTTTCTCTGGAGGAAATGTTCTTAAGATTGGAAATTGACTACTATTATTTTCGCCATAGTTAGGGTTTGTGTGTTCACACACCATGCCTCTTTTGGGTAAGTGCCTTGATAATGGTTTGATTCCTGCCCTAGAGCACAAAGGAGCTGCTTTATCTTCATATTTGGCTTTTCAAGTTACTCAGCATGTATAAAGTATATCTGCCATACATTCTCTAGGTGTTTCATTTTTAATCCTTTAAAGTTCAGTTCTCCCCAGCAGACAGGACTTAATAGAATGTTTTATGTTAATGACAATAATCTTGAATTCAATGGAGATCTGCCTCTCCCCCGCCCCTTTGCAATCTTGTCATTGACGTTTGGATACCCTACTGCACTCCTGAGATTGAAATATGGTCACTTCCAGAGCAAAGCAAAATAACATACTGTTACAGAGCAATTGGTTTGAAAAAGGACAAGTAAGATCATCCAAAGAAAGGCATTTGGTGTTGCTTGAACCCTTGGGAAAGTTAAAAAACTCAGATGGATTTGGAAAAGGCTGTATCTTCCTCCTGTCTCTTTTCTCTGAAGAGAAGATGTCTCTCTCAAAGTGGCACTAGCTCTTTCTTGTGTTTGAAGGACGCCATGTGAAAAGTGCTGATGTTCATGAGGTTCTAGTCATGCTGGTGTGCTTAGTAGGACCATCACTGGTAACTCAGGCAAATCAACCAGGCCGCATATCCATCCTCCTTACCACACCCCTGGGATGAGACACTAGAGAATTCAGCACAGTCATGCTGCCTCTACTTAGGAAGAGGAAAGGAGGAGCAAATATATGAACATCTCCTTTCTCCATCAAGGTAATGAAGTGTGCTTTCCAAAATGCAATGGGACAACTCAAGTTTGTTATTTTGGCTGGGGCTTTAGTAAGTAAACAACAGGAAACCCTCTTTTCAAGTGAGTTAGATAAGGCATTGGTTATCTCACATAAGAAATATGTAAGTAGGTGATTTCACACTAACTTGTTGGGAGCATCTCTATTTTTCTTTAACATATAGATCTTGTCTTCAGATTGACTTGCCTTATGGTTACAAGATAGCTGCAAGTGCTCTAGATATTCCTATTCTCACAGCAACATCCAGAGGTGGAGAAAGAGATCTGCTTCTAAGATTCAGGAAACCCTTTCCCCAAAGTCCCTCAGCAAATTCTCTTTATGTTTCTTTTGCCAGATTTATGTTACATGTATGTATTTGAACCAACCACCAGCAAAAGGAATGGGAACACTGTTACTGATGGGTTGATCAAAACACCCTTCTGAGTCTCAAGGAAAAGAGTGGACACCTGAACAAAATATGGAATTTTGCCAGCAAGAAGAGGATAGAAAGTGACAACTGGCTACCCTCATGATAAAAATGAACCTGTAGTAAAGTTGATAAGATCACCTGAAATGCTTTAAAGAATAATACAGTAGGTAGTATTAAAATGATTTTGGAAGAATAACAAAAAGTCATGCCACATGAATTTTATTTTGCAGGTTTCTTTTTAGTCTTTTTCCACTTGTGCACATACTTTTACATCATTGAAACCTTTATTTTGTTGTCACTCTTTAACATGTCAAATAATTGTGACTAATATTTATACTCATCTTACAGTATTGATAGCATCTTTAATGACTAAATTCTCTTCGAATTTGATGCAACATTTCAATCCAGCCTCTATCATTTGAACCTTTTACTATTATTAATATCACTGCAAGGAGCCTTTAAAAGTGATATTTATATAGAGCTGCATGGAGTAGGGTTGTGTGACTATTGCATTAGGAAAAGTCATGGCAAGCAGCCGAAAGACCACCAGACTTGGAATTGAAGATGAGTGTTTTGTCTTAACTGTGCTGTGTCTTTGTCATGTGTGCTTTGGTCTGTCCATCTTCTGGGCCTCAGTTTCCTTATCTGGAAAAGATGAAGTTAAAATAGCTAAATTATGTGATCATTTTCAGCTCCAATTATCCCGAATTTTATGAATGCTAAGATCTTTTGAAAAGAATGAGTGCTTGGGTCTCAGCTCTGATGCTGACTTAATAAATGCATAGAGATTAAAAACTGGTGGCTACATTATGCTTCCCAAAGGCTTATGTTTAGCCAGCACATTTTTATGTAAAGCAGATGCAAATACTCTAGACAGAGCGTGCACAATTCACTTTGGCCAAGATTTCATCCTTACCTTGCTGTTTTCCACCAGGAGGCTCTGTACCGTGATAGTACCTGTCCTGCCCCTGGGGAGCTTCAAGTTGCAGCTCCTGGAAGAAGGTGAGATGAGATTAAATGACTCACCCACCTGAGCCTGGCACCTGGGTTTCCATGGAAGCTTTCCTTCACAGCGTTGTCAAAAGGCAGTGTTATTTGTTCCTAAAATCTAGTGATGGTTCCCATATAATGCACATAAACACCTTGTCAGGCACCACAGACAGGTTGGAGAGGATGATTGATGGGAGTGGGCTTGTGAAATCACACCTGCTGTCACAGCAGATGGGGAAGAAAGCCGGAATAACCTGTGGAATTGCTGATCCTTTTTGGAAATTCACTCGTAAAAACATAATTTTAGCTCTTTTACATACTTTAGAAATAGCCATTATCACAAACCAAACACTAGGGGAGCAACCAGTATATGAGTTTTCAGCAGTATAACTTCAATAAAATAGCATGAAAGCTTCACCAACTGGGTGAACTGGTGTTGAGCATTGGGGTGCTGAAGCAACTTGCTTTGCCAAGCATAAAAGTGTTATTTAACCTGCAATCACTGACTGTCTGCCCACTGGGCACCTAAGCCCATCCACAGTGAGTGTTATCCCAGTCCATGTGCAGCTCTTGCCTCTGGAGCCCAGGATGCAGAATAGAGCGTGAACGGGACAGGGTAGATCCTGTATAGAACAAAGCAGTGACTGGGCAGTGGGGAGCAAGGGCCATCGACACCAGCAGGGAATCCATGTGGATCTGAGGAAGGGTTCTATAGTCTCAATTTTGACGTCATTTTATTGTTGGCTCTCCCCTGTCCAAATTTGGAATACATTGTCCTAACTTTCCCTGGATGCATTTAAAAATGTATTTAAAAAACTAGTTAATGAATTTCTACTATGTTCTCTGCACTGTTTTGTGGAAGGTACAAAGAAGTGTGTTTGGAAGGGGAGAAGGTATACATGTGAAGGGAAGAATTTAATAGAATTAGGTAACAAATGTGAGAGGGGTCTCACAGGTGAAAATGACCAAATTCACACGAATCCTCAACCAGATAGAGCTGTGTGTGTGTGTGCTGAAGAGGGGAAGATGTGTTATCTGAGTGGAAAAAGAAGACTTTCCAGAGAAGCTGGAAATTGATTTGGGCTTCACACTACATGGGACTTAGGGTCAAGCTAGAGTACAAAAAGGGAGATTAGTTTCATCTACCTGAGTTCAAAGTCTTAGGCAGTTCATTTGTTCATTCATTTAATAAATACTTCTTGAAAACTGATTCTATGCCAGTTCTGTTTTGAGTCTAAGGAATACAGTGGATAAACATGACAGATAGATATTTCCCTGCGGTTATACAGGAAGATGGAGAATAAAAGCAATTAACAAGGGAAGGTCTCAGGTAATGGTGAGCATTTTATGCAGGGTAGAACTGGTGACATGGTAGACTTGGTGTGTTTTTTTTTCTTCTCTGTAGAAGTGATGGCTAAGCTCAGAACTGAAGGACAAGAAGCAGCCAGCCATTTAGAGGTCAGGAGCCAGAGCATTCCCAGGGGAGGGAACAGCTGGTGCAGAGGCCCTGAGATGGGAGTGGAATTGTACATCTGAGAAGGCCCATGTTTCCCGTGTAGTGGATGACAGCAGGGGTAGAACAGGTGAGGTGACAGAGGGAGTTTGCCAGATGGTGTAGGAGTTGGGATTTTATTCTAAGGGAGATGGAAGCCCTGTGAAGGCTTAGGTAGAGAAATGATGCATTTGATGTGCAGATCTCCTTGCCTGCTGCCTGAGAATGGATCAAAGCAGGAGCAGAGAGGAAGCAGGCATGTGAGAAGGCTGTTGTGGTGATCCAGAAGCCAGTTTGTTATGGACTCCAGTGGTGTTACTAGAGTTCAGGGAGAATAGATATTTGGATGACATGTTGGATATAGAATTGACAGGACTTGCTGATGAATTGGTTGTGGTAGGAGAAGGGAGTTGCCAAAACATTGACAGAATTGGATTCAGTTGCTAAGAGAGTGTTGGTTTTTGGAATGCTTAACGAGGTTCCATCAAAGCTCTGAGATTTGCAAATAAAACTAAGTATGGTGTAGAAATAAATAATGATCAACCAAATGAGAAAAGGAGAGGCTGTTTATTCTGAGCTTGCTAGAGCAAGTGAGTCAGCTACCACCACTTGTGTTTTGGCAGAAACTCAAAGGCACACAGACTGGGAAACAGGAAAGGCTTCAGGGATGCACCATTAGAGGCTGGTGGCAGGGTGAACTAGAAGTGAGTATATGTGCATTTGGCTCTCTCTGATTGGTCTTAAGTTGGAAGTGGGGACAAAATTTAGGGAAGCTGTTATTATTAATGATGTCCTGGCTATTTGGGGCAGGTTGTTATATAGTTATTGTTTTGTCCCTAAATTGCCACTAAAGATAGCAATCTGGTCCCCTGCGAGTCTGATTTATAGCAGGCTGGTTCCTGGGCTATTCATTATAGGCAATGGGTTGGCATCCTGGGCAGATTGTGGGTCAAATTTCTACTTTCATATATTGTCCCTTTGCATATTCAGTCTCTCATCAGTGTCTTGGTGATGTTTGTTTTTATTTCTGAAGTAGCTTATACATGTCCCTATATCTTTCTCTAAATTCCTGCAAATCCACTTCTTAGCCCCTATTCCTTTTCCCCTAAATTTATCCCTGCTTACCTCAATTTTCCATTGATGCTTAGACTTTCTTTCAAAGGCTCACCTCTCCTAGATGACTACTTTATGAGAGATATTAATTGAGCTTCTAATCCTAAGACCTAGGGTTTTTAAAAAATGATATTTTATGTCTACTTATTCCAACTGCCAATAGAACAGTTTCCAGGGTTCAGAGTATGGTTTGCCAGTTAGTGCCCAAAATCAATCTTTGTGACTGGTCAGAGACAAGAGAAATACAGAAATTGAAAGGAAGCATTCAGAGCATTTATAACTTTGATGAAATTAATTTATATCTGTTGAATTTAACATTTAAATTTTAGGTTTACAGGCCTTCTGGTTTCCCCCATCCTCCATTTTATCATTACTGTATGTGGATGGAAACTTAAACAACAAAACAAAACACCCAAACTTTTACAACATATACTTCGAGAAGTACTGAGTTAGATTCCTTAAAGGGGTCAGCTCCACAACTGGAATGAAAAGAGGAGTAAGGAGGAAAGAGAACAGATAATGCTTATACTTGGGGGTGAAGGGGTAGCTGACCTGACTAAAGAAGGCTGCATTTACAGCCTGGTTTGGGGGGTAGAGGTCCGCAGTCTACTGGGGTTACGTTGACTTCTATCCCACCAGAGCTAGTACACAGTGCCCTCCTTCACACGACAGCCTCTTATGGTTGGAGTGCAGAGAATGGAGAGTGAAGGCAAGAAGCACACTTAACTAGGTGGTTTTTCTTTTCTTTTTTTTTTTATTGTTTAATATTTAATTTTAATGGACATAAAAATTACACATATTTATGTGGTAACATATTTTAGAATATGTGCATATTTTATCATGTTCAAATCAGGATAAGTATATCTCCTCAAACATTTATCATTTCTTTGTGGTAAAACATCCAAAATCCTTTTTATAAGTTTATATATATATATATGAAAAAAAAATCATTACCTCTAGTCACTCTACTAAGCAATAAAGAATTTTATCACCAGAATTCCCAAGTGTCTCCTACTATGGTCCCATTGATGAATTTGCTTATTGTGTAGCTCCCGTCCTGGGGCAGTCACATGATTTGCTTTACACTGGGGCTGTGGATCATGAAACATAGCTATCCTCATGTCAGTAACAATTACCATGAAAGTGGTCATAGGACGGATGCTCAACAAATACCTGTTGAGCGACTAAGATGGTTTTTTTTTTTTTCATTTTTCTTTTATTATTCATATGTGCATACAAGGCTTGGTTCATTTCTCCCCCTTGCCCCCACCCCCTCCCTTACCACCCACTCCACCCCCTCCCGCTCCCCCCCCTCAATACCCAGCAGAAACTATTTTGCCCTTATTTCTAATTTTGTTGTAGAGAGAGTATAAGCAATAATAGGAAGGAACAAGGGGTTTTGCTGGTTGAGATAAGGATAGCTATACAGGGCATTGACTCACATTGATTTCCTGTGCATGGGTGTTACCTTCTAGGTTAATTCTTTTTGATCTAACCTTTTCTCTAGTACCTGTTCCCCTTTTCCTATTGGCCTCAGTTGCTTTAAGGTATCTGCTTTAGTTTCTCTGCATTAAGGGCAACAAATGCTAGCTAGTTTTTTAGGTGTCTTACCTATCCTCACCCCTCCCTTGTGTGCTCTCGCTTTTATCATGTGCTCATAGTCCAATCCACTTGTTGTGTTTACCCTTGATCTAATGTCCACATATGAGGGAGAACATACGATTTTTGGTCTTTTGGGCCAGGCTAACCTCACTCAGAATGATGTTCTCCAGTTCCATCCATTTACCAGCGAATGATAACATTTCGTTCTTCTTCATGGCTGCATAAAATTCCATTGTGTATAGATACCACATTTTCTTAATCCATTCGTCTGTGCTGGGGCATCTTGGCTGTTTCCATAACTTGGCTATTGTGAATAGTGCTGCAATAAACATGGATGTGCAGGTGCCTCTGGAGTAACAGTCTTTTGGGTATATCCCCAAGAGTGGTATTGCTGGATCAAATGGTAGATCGATGTCCAGCTTTTTAAGTAGCCTCCAAATTTTTTTCTAGAGTGGTTGTACTAGTCTATATTCCCACCAACAGTGTAAGAGGGTTCCTTTTTCCCCGCATCCTCGCCAACACCTGTTGTGTGTGGTGTTGCTGATGATGGCTATTCTAACAGGGGTGAGGTGGAATCTTAGTGTGGTTTTAATTTGCATTTCCTTTATTGCTAGAGATGGTGAGCATTTTTTCATGTGTTTTCTGGCCATTTGAATTTCTTCTTTTGAGAAAGTTCTGTTTAGTTCACATGCCCATTTCTTTATTGGTTCATTAGTTTTGGGAGAATTTAGTTTTTTAAGTTCCCTGTATATTCTGGTTATCAGTCCTTTGTCTGATGTATAATTGGCAAATATTTTCTCTCTCTCTGTGGGTGTTCTCTTCAGTTTAGAGACCATTTCTTTTGATGAACAGAAGCATTTTAGTTTTATGAGGTCCCATTTATCTATGCTATCTCTTAGTTGCTGTGCTGCTGGGGTTTCATTGAGAAAGTTCTTACCTATACCTACTAACTCCAGAGTATTTCCTACTCTTTCTTGTATCAACTTAAGAGTTTGGGGTCTGATATTAAGATCCTTGATCCATTTTGAGTTAATCTTGGTATAGGGTGATATACATGGATCTAGTTTCAGTTTTTTGCAGACTGCTAACCAGTTTTCCCAGCAGTTTTTGTTGAAGAGGCTGCTATTTCTCCATCGTATATTTTTAGCTCCTTTGTCAAAGATAAGTTGCTCATAGTTGTGTGGCTTCATATCTGGATCCTCTATTCTGTTCCACTGGTCTTCGTGTCTGTTTTTGTGCCAGTACTATGCTGTTTTTATTGTTATTGCTTTGTAATATAGTTTGAAGTCAGGTATTGTGATACCTCCTGCATTGTTCTTTTGACTGAGTATTGCCTTGGCTATTTGTGGCCTCTTGTGTTTCCATATAAATTTAACAGTAGATTTTTCAATGTCTTTAATGAATGTCATTGGAATTTTGATGGGAATTGCATTAAACATGTAGATTACTTTGGGGAGTACCGACATTTTTACTATGTTGATTCTACCAATCCATGAGCATGGGAGATCTCTCCACTTTCTATAGTCTTCCTCGATCCTTTTCTTCAGAAGTGTATAGTTTTCCTTGTAGAGGTCTTTCACATCTTTTGTTAGGTTTACACCTAGGTATTTGATTTTGTTTGAGGCTATTGTAAATGGAATTGTTTTCATACATTCTTTTTCCGTTTGCTCATTGTTAGTGTATAGAAATGCTAATGATTTTTCTATGTTGATTTTATATCCTGCTACCTTGCTATAGCTATTGATGATGTCTAGAAGCTTCTGAGTAGAGTTTTTTGGGTCTTTAACACTCTCACCTCTCTTTGAGTTCACGTGTATCTAATAATGGAACTTGGTTCATACATTGAAGACATGCAATATCAAACTCCAGAAGAGGAAATCTGAAGTATCTTAAATTTCAGTTATGAATTTTGAGTACCAATAAGCACACAAGCATCATTTGAATGTATGAAACATAATTTATGTTAGCATTTTTATGTGGTTTTCTGAGTAGATATAGCTTAGATTTTCTTGTTTCCTTATTCCTTTGCCACTAAATATTCTGGAGTCCTCAGGTCAGATCTAATTTAAAATAGTCCATCCTATAAGTAAATTCATTTTTGCCAGATTGTGTATTCATAAAACATGGTGAAGGTGTCAATTAACTTCTATCCCTGCTCACCTCAGGGACTGAGATAGCATACTCTACATGACATCCCCATAGCACACAGCCAATGTGGTCATCATAGTCCTCCAAGTCAGTGTTTTAGACTCACTGTTCTCCTGTTTCCATCCAACTGGTATTTTACTCAACTCATTGTATTTCAGCTGGCAAAGCCAAGTAGGGTTCTCTGTACCTTGAACCCATTCTACTTTCTGTCCTCTGCTTCTCTAAAGATGTGTTGGGAACACCAGCTTATCTGACCTTACAAAATCTTGGTGCACTCTGTCATCAGTTTTCCACATCATGAATTTGGACTTCCTACTTGCCTTTATTTGTTAGTTTGAAGGCAAGTGTGCTCTCTTGTCTCACAGATGTCACTTACTACCATAGGAAAGACTGATACAGTCCTGGAGCATATTGCAAAGGTTTGTTTTTTAATCACCTAAGTAAAACAAAGTCTCCTTTACTTTCAAGTCATTTGTCATTCACATTCTAAGCAAAGTCTGCTTTTCCTAGTATAGTGAAGGAGGAACAACTTTCTCAAGACTTTGGGGAAGCTTGTCTGCTCTCAATTCTCAGGAAATTCCCCCAGGCAGACATCTCCAATCAGCTCTAATCTACTCATCAGTGATTTTCTTTCAAAAGGAACCACTTGAAGCTGAGCCAGAGGCTTGTCAAGTGCTTTAGGCCTTGTGGGGAACAGGGAGGAATGGAACAGAGGTGGGTGAGCAGGGGGGCTATGGAGAAGCTCATAAATCTGCTAGTGAAAGCCAGGAAAGATTTTCTGGAGATAAAGGACCTGAATTCTAAGGGGGAGAATGTTATTTCCTGTAAATTACTCTTGATTTATTTTTGTCTTATTTGTAATAAGTAATTGGGAGATACACTTAAAAAATCACTATAAAATGAAGACTAGGTATGCTCAACACAAGCCTAATTAAGGGAGGCCAATTTGACATTGTGCTGATCCACCAGCACTCCACAGATGGCAAAGTGTGAATGTCAATGTCAAAACGAGAAAACATAAAATGTGGGCAATCACATAGTCAATAAAATATATATGATTTTGAAAATGTTCCGATTATTCACAATTTACCTAAGCAATGTAAATTCCATAACAGTCTTTATTATTTGTGTAATAACAGAGACTGGAAAATAGAGACAGTAAGACATAAGTTGACTTTTAAAAGTTACTGGTGTTCTATACCAATATTAACTCAAAATGGATTAAGGATCTTAATATCAGACCACAAACTCTAAAGTTGATACAGGAAAGAGTAGGAAATACTCTGGAGTTAGTAGGTATAGGCAAGAACTTTCTCAATGGAACCCCAGCAGCACAGCAACTAAGAGATAGCATAGATAAATGGGACCTCATAAAACTAAAATGCTTCTGTTCATCAAAAGAAATGGCCTCTAAACTGAAGAGACCACTCACAGAGTGGGAGAAAATATTTGCCAGCTACACATCAGACAAAGGACTGATAACCAGAATATACAGGGAACTTAAAAAACTAAATTCTCCCAAAACTAATGAACCAATAAAGAAATGGGCAAGTGAACTAAACAGAACTTTCTCAAAAGAAGAAATTCAAATGGCCAAAAAAACACATGAAAAAATGCTCACCATCTCTAGCAATAAGGGAAATGCAAATTAAAAGCACACTGAGATTCCACCTCACCCCTGTTAGAATAGCCATCATTAGCAACACCACCAACAACAGGTGTTGGCAAGGATGAGGGGGAAAAAGGAACCCTCTTACACTGTTGGTGGGAATGTAAACTAGTAGAACCACTCTGGAAAAAAATTTGGAGGTTACTTAAAAAGCTAGACATTGATCTACCATTTGATCCAGCAATACCACTCTTGGGGATATACCCAAAAGACTGTGACACAGGTTACTCCAGAGGCACCTGCACACCCATGTTTATTGCAGCACTATTCACAATAGCCAAGATATGGAAACAGCCAAGATGCCCACCACTGACGAATGGATTAAGAAAATGTGGTATCTATACACAATGGAATTTTATGCAGCCATGAAGAAGAATGAAATGTTATCATTCGCTGGTAAATGGATGGAATTGGAGAACATCATTCTGAGTGAGGTTAGCCTGGCCCAAAAGACCAAAAATTGTATGTTCTCCCTCATATGTGGACATTAGATCAAGGGCAAACACAACAAGGGGATTGGACTTTGAGCACACAAGGGAGGGGTGAGGATAGGTAAGACACCTAAAAAAAATAGCTAGCATTTGTTGCTCTTAACGCAGAGAAACTAAAGCAGATACCTTAAAAGCAACTGAGGCCAATAGGAGAAGGGGACCAGGAACTAGAGAAAAGGGTAGATCAAAAAGAATTAACCTAGAAGGTAACACACGTGCACAGGAAATTAATGTGAGTCAACTTCCTGTATAGCTATCCTTATCTCAACCAGCAAAAACCCTTGTTTCTTTCTATTATTGCTTATACTCTCTCTACAACAAAATTAGAAATAAGGGCAAAATAGTTTCTGCTGGGTATTGAGGGGGTGGGGGAGAGGGAGGGGGTGGAGTGGGTGCTAAGGGAAGGGGTGGGGGGAGGGGGGAGAAATGACCCAAGCCTTGTATGCACATATGAATAAAAAAAATATTATTGGTGTTGTGGTAGAAAACCCAGATAGTTTTAAGTCTGAGGTTAATTCCAAGTGGGAAGGAATAGCCAGTATATTGCAGTGTTGGATAGTGCATTATGGACTCCAGAGAGTTATAACACTGCAAAAGAGTTTAAAATTATAAAATATCTTATTCACATATAAGACACCAAACTTACATAAGTAGAAATTGGGGTGATTCAGCTTGACAATACTTAGGGGACAAAGATGTGGGAGGAATGCTTGATTGGATCATAAGTTTAAAGATTTAGCAGCCTGATTAAAATAAAGAAAACTCAGCTTTAGGCTTCAAAAGCATACAAAAGCCACAAAGGTGATAATCCCTCTGCATACCACACTGCCTTTGTAACTTCATAATGTCGCACAAGTGCACATTTGAGCAGGACACCCCGTTGGTAGAAAGTCTATGTCTACACGTGGTACTAATGCTACCACACTCAAGATGGCGATGTCGATAATCTCTAGGGTTTTGGGTTTTTTTTTAATAAATGTAAACTGCACATATTGAAAATATAGTATTTGATAAGTTTTGATATAAGTTTCAAACACTTGAAAACATCACTGTGGCCAAGACAACAAATATATTTGTTAGTCCCAAAAGATTTCCTTGCGCCCATTGGAAGTCCCTCCTAACTATGCCTTTTCTTATCTCCTTCCTGCCCCAGACAACCACTTAGCTGTTTCTTGTCACCATAACTTAGTTTGTACTGTTAAGAATTTTATTTAAATGTAATCATATATTATATGTTCATTTTTGGGCCCCACTCAGCCAAGTTATCTTATATTCATTCAGGTTGTTTATATCAGTAGTTCATTTCTTCTTAATGCTAAAAGATATTCCACTGCTTACCCATTTCTAGTTTTTGGTTATTGCAAACAAAGCCATGTAATAGGCATAAAACAGTATCATAGTTTTCCAAAGTAGTTGTGTTGTTACATTCCCACCCACAGTGTTTGAAAGTTGTAGTTCCTCTACATTCTTTCTGATGCTTGTATGGCTGACACTTGTATGGGCAGTATTTTTAATTTTAGACACACACACACACCCCCCACAAGAACCTGGAAACACAGAGTATGCTATTGATGAGAGGAAGGTTACAAAGAATTTATATGAATGAAAAAGTAACAGCAGCAGCAGCAACAAAGAAATACAGTTAGAAACTCAGAGAAAGCAAAAAGTGCATGTGAGAAAATCCTCATGAAAATGAACTATACTGTGTGATTTGAGCAATTGATGGAAATGAAAAGGCAAGAATTTTTTAAATTAAGCAAAATTTCGGCAAGAGGGAGAGGATCAATTGATGTTTTGCATTAGTGTGTACTTTCTTTAAGTTTGTTATAATTACTAGATTTATTCGTACCCTGTGATGTATTTGGCTTCATTTCTCCCTTGAAATTATGTTTCCTTTCAGACTAGCCTGTCCCTATTTATTTCTTCCAAAGTTTTAAACTTAGAACTTCTTTTAAGTTAAAAAATAATTTTTTTTATTTTAAAGACAGTTGATGAAGTATTACTTCTTGGAAACTGAAATGTATTGCTCATTAAGAAGCACATGTTGAAAAACTCACAAAATCACTTAACTTTTAATGTTTTCTAAAATCTTTTTTTCTAGCTTCAAAGAAAAAAATTTGGAAAGGAATAGTCCTTGTTTCAAAGAAATAATTTTCTGTTTAGTAATGCCTGTGGTTTCCTTTCAATTTATTTTTTTTCCTGTCAGATTCAAATAAAATTGTATTTCATAGCTTTATTTAAAAAGAAAAGAAGAAATATTTATTGATGGTTTCTGCCGGGTAGGAAATTTATCATTCCTTTCTCCTCTCCCAAGACCTCGATTTCATGAAGAAAATCTGAGATTTTTATATACAGATTATTTTTGTTATTACCTTTTAGATTATTTATCATCTTTCTGGCTAAACAATTACATTTGATATATTATATTTTAAAAGAGTGAATGCAATGATTTTTTTATTATAAGGCATTGTAGGTAGTTTTCCTGAGCAGCAGTGAGATACATCTCAACCCAAAGAGTCCCTCTGCGCCTCCTGTTTTTCAGGACCCTTGTGGTTCCCAGATGAGAATTCCCAGGTCTGTCCCCTGTCCCTAAGCAAGTGTCAGCACTGATTCTCTTCCCTTAGTTGGTTTAAGTTTCGTGCTTCAGTATTCTGCAGTATTCACTCTGTTACTCATTTATTCTATGACTGTTTTTAATTCTTACAGTAATGATTTGCTTAGTTTAATTCCCCTTCTTTTAATAGTGCTTTTTCTTTTTTATTATTATTGGTAATAGTTTCATAAATATAGTGTTCTTTCCTTGAGAATTACACAAGAAACAAGAACATTTGGGGGAAATGTCTTCAAAGAAGAAATTATTTTCTCCGTTAGATTTGCGATTATTGACATTAAAATTTTCATTTTAATTAATTAATTATATTTTTAGTTATATTTCTTTGCTTTACATCAATGGTTAGTATAGGGTTTACAATATAGATCTGTAACTTTTCATTGTCTACTTAGAGTTAATCTTGTCCTGCTTCACGTGAAATGTAGAAAACTTTGAGCAAGATAGGTACCTTGATTCCCACCTCTGTTCTTTGTGCGGCAGTTGTTAGATGTGCTGCCTCCATGTACATCGTAAGCCCTAGGAACATAGGAAAGTAATGTTTTTGCTTTAGCCACTTTTAGTATTCTAAAGAAATGAAGAATAATAAATAGCACTGCATATTTACCATGCTCTTCCTTCCTCCCTGAAGATTTGGTTTCCATTTGGTTTAATTTTCCTTCAGATAGAGAAGGTTTTTTTTTTGTTTTGTTTTTTAAAATAATTTCATATAGTGCATATCTACTGGCAATGGATTCATTTAATTTTTAAGTTTTCCTTCCTTCCTTGCTCAATCCCTCCCTCCCTCCTTCCTCCTTTCTTTTTCTTTTCTTTCTGAGATGGAATCTCCCTGTGTTGACCAAGCTGGTCACAAACTTTCTAACTAAAGCAATTCTCCCGCCTCAGCCTCACTGCAGGCCCTTCCCCCAGTTCCCTGCCTCCAGCAATGGTTTTTGTTTGTTTGTTTTCAGTGCTGGAGAGCCAACCCAGAGTCTAGTGCATGCTAAGCAAGTGCTCTACCACTGAGCTACATCCCCAGTCTCTGTCCTCTTTCTTAAAGGTTTGTTTTCTTTGCATATAGAATTCTGTTTTTCTTTTTCTTCCAGGATTTTAAAATCATCTCCTTATGTCTGTATTTAATGGCTTGACAGTCATGCTGTAAGGCACGGCTTTCTTTGCACTATTCTGCTCAATTGAATAGCCTAAAGTTGAACTTGTAAGTAGCTTATAGTTTTTACCAAAATTGGGAATGTTTTTGGTCATTAATTAAAAAAATTATTCATATGCTCCCATTTTAGTACTTTTCTTCTTTAAAACCTCCAGTTGCATGTATGTTAGACTATTTGATGTTGTCTTCTGTGTCTCTGAAGCTATTAACTTTTTTCAGTTTTTTCTCTTATTTCTTCAGATTAGATAATTTCTGTTCGCCTAACTTCAGGCTAATGGATCCTTTCATTTGTCATCTCGATTCCATTAATTTCAGGTAGCAAAATTTTCAGATGTTTAAATTTTCAGTTCTTGAATTTATACTTGTTTTTTAAAATATAGTTTTTACTTTTCTGCTGAGATTTCCTATTGTTTTATTCATTACAAGCATATTTTTCTTTTCCACACCAAGCATGGTTATGACAGTTGTTAATTCAAAATTTGCATCATCTTGTACTTAGTCTGTATTAATTTCTTTTACTCTTGAGCATAGGTCACATTATCCTAGCTTTTCATAGAGTAACTTTGCATTTCATTATAGATGTTATGAATGGTAGGTGTGAGTTGTATTTTTCTGAAGATTTATTTTCTGGTGTTGTTTTATTAGGCAATTGACCTGGTTACACTCAAAATGCAAACTTTGATCTCTAGATGGAATTTACTCCACAGTTGTGAGGTTCAGGAGTCAAGGCAGAATTTACATACATAATCTGAGGCTGCCCCTTTCTGGCTCTTTTCTGGGATTCACTTCTCAATTTCCAGTGACTGTGGTCTCCCCAACATTGTCCTCTGGTACATCACACCAGATAGATTGTGATTTTTCTACTTGAGGCTCAGATGCTTTGAGCAACTACTAACTGCAGCTTTTCTCCAGACTAGAAAACTTATTTTTCAACATCCCTACAGAATCTACCTGCTTTATTCTACCTGTTTATTCTCCAATACCTTCAGGGGATTTGCTTTTGATACTTTGTGCAAAGCTTATAGCTATAGGTGACTCAGTCTGGTTGGACTTTATTCTACAATTGATTTCCTTTTTAATTTTTTGAGATAGGCTTTCACCATGTATCCCAGGCTGACTTCAAACTTATGATTCTCCAGCCTCAGCCTCCCAAGTGCTGGGATTACAGCTGTACCACCATGCCTGGCCTTGTTGTTGAATTTTGAACTGCAGAAACTATAAAGTTCTAGTAATTTTCTTCTGCTTACTCATTCTTAGGAAGTCAATTTATGCTTGAGAGTCATTGCCTTACTGTAAAATAAAAGCTTGAGATGGTCGGTTCTAAATCCTTCAGTCTAAAATGAAAAGTGTAAATCAAAAATTTTACTTACATGCTAAATCTAAATCTCAAGGGAGTGAAAAGGTAGCTGAAGTCAGGAGCAAACTCTGTAGGGAATTTTGTCTCTGTGCCAGAGTTTCTTTTCTATATTTGAAATAGGACATCTGTGTACCTGACTTTTTACTGGCAGGGTGACCTATGGCAGATGTTACAATGGAACTAATTCTCACCTATACTCAGCTCAGTATATGAAATAGCTTTGTAACAATTAAACTTACTGAGTTCATTCTTTTATAAATAGTGATTTGCCTATCCCTGGAATTATTTAAGTGAAAGTTTGAGAATCATCCTTACTTTGGTAGCATTGCCTCTCCTCTTATTATAAGGGGTGGCAGAAAAATACATTACTGTTTTCTCCCTGGGATGCAGTAGATACTTAGTAACTATAGGCTGTAGAAACAAATATTTATTGAATTAATTGCATAAGTGAATTAAAAGAGAGATTTCTCTGTGGTACATAAAAGTGTATTTTGTGTTCTGAAGAGCAGGAATTAAAGAGAGTAAATATCTTCAAAGGTCTTTAATGTAGAATATTTTGGTGGGAGGAAGTATGAATAAGAAATTAGAATATTTTAAAAGTACAAGAATTATTTTATTATAACCATTACTATGAAACAATCAGTACATAAAACTAGTTACTATAATACTTTTTTATAATCATTTGAAATGATCTCTCTAGGAGAAATCTGAATTAAGGCAGAATGACAAATGGCAGGTCCTCAGAACCTAGAAGGGTCCAAATGTTCAACTTTGTATCTTTCTCTTGCTATTTGTTGGATGTCACACATTTTAATGTTCAAACAGGTGTTTTTTTGCCTTCTTGCCTAGTTACCAAATAATTGTCATAAACAGTACAAAAATGTTGTTTCCTACAGTCTCTGTCTTTATAATTAGTCATATTCAGAAAGTAGTATGCTCTATTTAAAGATGTTGACACATGTCTTTTCAAAACCATTTGTAAGATAAAGTGAATTAGACATTAGAAGCTACCTGGAAGATTCTAATTGCTTTAGGAATATCATAAATGACAGATAAACATGATTGAAGTAATATATATATCATGAATCCCACTAAAAACTTAAAAATGAGGGGGGTTAAGAAAGAGTAATAGAGATGTGGTAAATTTGATCAAAGCACATTGTATGCATATATGTAAATATCACAATGAAACCCCTTTATACAACTATTTTATGGTAACAAAAATTTTATTAAGGAAAAAGGAATATCATCTAGTTCTGACAATGACTCCAGTCACAACTATTATCCATTTCACCCCTCCTTACTTTCACTTCATCAGTTGAATGAAGCAAGAGTTCATAATTGTACAACAGCATTCACAGAGGAAGTTTTCGTTAAATATCTGAATGGAGAAATGAATAATCTATTTTATTCATCAGATAGCCTGGAAGTTAAACAATTCTTCTCTCTTTTAAAGTTCCATAGACAGACACTTAGAACTCTGGCAGAAAAGTGATATTGCTTTAAAATAATATTACCTGTCATTTGTTATATACTTTGATATGTGCCAAGCTGTTTCCTAAGTTCTTTATAAGCATTATTTCTTTTATACACATTATTTCTTTTATACCTTACAGTATCCTGTAAGTGAGTCATGCTGTCTCATTTTACCATAGAGAGTTTGGATAACTAACTCATGATTGATCTTTCAAGAAATTAGAGCTTGGAGTCACTCGTGCCCAGACACCTTGGGAAGATGCAGACAAGGTGAGCTAAGTGGTACATGGTACTTTCACAGACAACCCTGGGCCAGATCAGAATAGCCCCCTGGGCAGACCAACCCCCACCCGGGGAAAAAAGAGAAACTGAGTAATAAGCTATAAGAACAATAAAGACATGTGGCAGAGGGTGGGGTGCCCTGAGCTCCAAAGAGGGGGGAGGGGAATCCTTCCCAGAACTGTAAATAAACAAGCCAGGCCTGGCCAGAGAGGAGAGGGTGGGAGCAGGGGCGCACACCCAGCAACTAGGAGCAGGAAAGCATGTGAGAGTGGTGGACGGAGGAAAACTCCACAGGAGATGGGGGAAGACCCGCTTCCCATGTGAACTGTAAATAAACACACAGGCTTGAGAAAGCGGGTGCAGTGTCATCTCCCCCAGTGTGCTTGGAAAGGGGAAAGCTTGTAGCAACGGCTCGTGCACAGGAGAAATCTGAGTAAACAAAGTCTGCAGGGCGAGGTGAGTGTTAAGCTCACTCCTGAGATCTGCATAAATAACCCCGCCAGCAACAGCAGGCTGACAGCAGCAGGCAGGCAAGCCACAGCCTCAGAAAGCCATTCACAGACCTATCTCCAGACTCTTTTTTTTCTCTCTCCCTACCTTTGATGAGAAAACAACTGACTACAACTGCATGCTGAAAAACTTACTGAAACTGTATTGCATTTGAACTTGGTGGGCTTTTTTTTTGTGTGTGCAGTTTTGTTCTACTTTATATCTCCCCTTTGATGAGACAACTACAGAACAACATCTGAGGCACCATCTCCAGGACTGGAGGCTGAGGGACAAACACCAAAATTATTAAGACTGAAATTTCATTGCATTTGAACTTGGAGGTTTTTATTTTTTATTTTGTTTTATTTTATTTTATTATATATATATATTTCTTTCATTTACTTATTTTTTAATTTTTATTCTTATCTTTACTCTTTTTATTTTTTATTTTCAATCCTCTCTCTGTCTCTCTAATGCCTTTTCAGCTTACGGTTGATTAGTATACTGTCTCTCCCTGTTTATATCTTTGAAAGTTTTTTTGTTTGTTTCTTTGTTTTGTTTTTTTTAACTTGATTATTTGTTTTTCCCTTTTCCTTTAACTTCTTTGCTTTTCATTCCCTCTCACCCTTCCATTCTAAATAGCACTAGTGCTATTATTACAAGCCAGAAAATACTTAATTGCACACAGTACAGGGACAATAACAATATCAAGGGCAATGATGGGAAGACAGAAAAAACATTTTATTTTAATACATTTTTATATATAGATTTTACTTACATTTACTTATTTTTAATTTTTATTCTTACCTTTATTTTTTTTATTTTTTGATTTTCAATCCTCTCTCTGTCTCTCTAATGTTTGTTCAGCTTACTGTCCAATTAGTACCCTACAGCTCCCTGTTTATACATTTGAAACCTTCTTGTCTGATACCTTGTTATGTTTTCTCCAACAGTCTGTGTATTTGTTTTTCCCATTTCTTTAACTTCTTGCTTTCCATCTCAGCTCAACCTTCCATTCTAAATATTACCATTGTTATTATTACAAGCTAGAAAATACTTAATTGCACACAGTACAGGGACAGCAACAACACCAAAGACAATGATGGGAAGACAGAAAAAACAGGGAAACCAGTTTCACCACAGCAAAAAATTAGTACAGGAACCAGAGGAGAATGAAGAAAACAGGTACTCAGATCCAGACTCCAACAAAATGAAGATAAACTATGCCAAAGGACCCAAGGAAGCCCACAAGAATAATTTAAAAGAAGACATATTACAGGTACTCAATGAGAATTTTATAGAAACCATACCAGATAGGGTCAACCAAAATGTACAGGAGACACTCAAGAAATTCCAAGACAACAAAAATAGAGAATTTGAAAAAGCAAAAGAAGAAATAAAGGAAACCATAGAAGCACTGTATAAACACCAAAGTGAAACAGAGAACAGGATTAATAAACAGATAAATGAACTCAGGACAAAAATAGACAACAAAAAGAGGAAACAACCCAGGGTATGGAAAAACCTCAGAAAAAAGAATGAAACAGAATTGCAAAACAAAACGGAAGGCCAGTCCAGCAGAATAGAACAAACAGAAGACAGAATCTCAGAACTTGAAGATGAAATGGTAATTAAAGGAAAAACCAAAGAACTATTAATTAAACAACTCAAGACCTGTGAAAAGAAAATGCAAGAACTCACTGACTCCATCAAAAGACCAAACTTGAGAATCATGGGCATCGAAGAAGGAGAAGAGGTGCAAGCGAAGGGAATGTGTAATATATTCAACAAAATAATAACAGAAAATTTTCCAAATCTAGAGAAAGACAGTCCAATACAGATGCAAGAGGCCTCCAGGACACCAAACAGACCAGACCAAAATAGAACTACCCCACATCATATCATCATTAAAACAACAAGTACAGAACTAGGGAAAGAATATTGCAGGCTGTAAGAGAGAAAAAACAAATAACATACAAAGGTAAACCCATCAAAATCACAGCAGACTTCTCAACAGAAACATTAAAAGCAAGAAGAGCATGGGGTGAGATCTTCCGGGCACTGAATGAAAATAACTTCAACCCCAGGATACTCTACCCAGCAAAACTATCATTCAAAATAGATGGAGCAATAAAACTCTTCCTTGATAAGCAGAAACTAAAACAATATGTGACCACAAAGCCACCACTACAAAAGATTCTTCAAGGGATTCTGCATGCAGAAAGTGAAACCCAACAGAACCATGAAAGGACAGGCAGCACCAAACTACAGGAAAAGAAAAAGCAAGAAAGTAGAGAGTAACCTCAACTTAGGTACACACAATCAAACCTTCAAACAACTAAGACAACTAAATGGAAGGAATCACCACATACCTATCAGTACTAACGCTTAATGTTAATGGACTTAATTCACCCATCAAAAGGCACCGCTTGATGAAATGGATTAAAAAGGAAGATCCAACAATTTGTTGCTTATAGGAGACCCATCTCACCGACAGAAATAAGCATAGGCTTAGGATGAAAGGCTGGAAGAAGATTTACCAAGCCAATGGCCCCAAAAACAAGCAGGAGTAGCCATACTTATCTCTAACAAAGTAGACTTCAAACCTACATTGATCAAATGAGATAAAGAAGGACACTTCATACTAATAAAAGTGGAAAAGACCAAAAGGAAATAATAATTATCAACCTATATGCACCTAATATCAATGCACCCAATTTCATCAAACATACCCTGAAAGACCTAAAAGCATACATTAACTCCAACACAGTGGTTGTGGGAGACTTTAACACCTCATTATCATCAATAGATAGGCCATCCAAACAAAAAATCAATAAAGAAATCCAAGATCTAAAATATGCAATAGATCAAATGGACCTACTTGATGTCTACAGAACATTTCATCCAACTTCTACACAATATACATTCTTCTCAGCAGCCCATGGAACCTTCTCCAAAATAGATCATATCCTAGGGCACAAAGCAAGCCTCAGCAAATATAAGAAAATAGAAATTATACCATGCATACTATCTGATCACAATGTAATAAAACTAGAACTCAACATCAAAGTAAAGACAAAAAATTTGCAAACAGCTGGAAACTAAATAACTCATTACTTAATGAACAATGGGTCATTGATGAAATAAAAGAGGAAATTAAAAAGTTCCTGGAAGTCAATGAAAATGAAAACACAACCTAATGGAACCTATGGGACACAGCTAAGGCAGTCCTGAGAGGAAAGTTTATAGCCATGAGTGCATATATTAAAAAGACTGAAAAATCCCAAATCAATGACCTAATGATACATCTCAAACTCCCAGAAAAACAAGAACAAGCAAATCCCAAAACAAATAGAAGGAGAGAAATAATAAAAATAAGAGCTGAAATCAACGAAATAGAAACCAAAAAAACCATAAAAAGAATTAATGAAACAAAAAGTTGGCTCTTTGAAAAAATGAACAAGATCGACAGACCCCTGGCAAACCTGACCAAAATGAGGAAAGAAAAAACCCAAATTAGTAGAATCAGGAATGCAAAGGGGGAGATAACAACAAACACCATGGAAGTCCAGGAAATCATCAGAGACTACTTCGAGAACCTATATTCAAATAAATTTGAAAATCTTAAAGAAATGGACTGATTTCTAGATACATACGATCTTCCAAAACTGAACCAAGAGGATATTAATCACCTGAATGGATCTATAACACAAAATGAAATTGAAGCACCAATCAAGAGTCTCCCCAAAAAGAAAAGTCCAGGACCTGATGGATTCTCTGCTGAATTCTATCAGACCTTTAATGAACTGATACCAGCCCTCCTTAAACTGTTCCACGAAATAAAAAGGGAAGGAAAACTGCCTAACACATTTTATGAAGCCAGTATTACACTTATCCCAAAACCAGGCAAAGACACCTCCGTAAAGGAGAACTATAGGCCAATCTCCTTAATAAACATAGATGCAAAAATCCTCAACAAAATAATGGCAAACCGAATTCAACAACACATCAAAAAGATCATTCACCATGACCAAGTAGGCTTCATCCCAGGAATGCAGGGGTGGTTCAACATATGAAAATCAATAAATATAATGAACCACATTAACAGAAGCAAAGACAAAAACCACTTGATCATCTCAATAGATGCAGAAAAAGCCTTCGATAAGATCTAACACCATTTCACGATAAAAGCTCTAAGAAAACTAGGAATAGAAGGAAAGTACATCAACATTATAAAAGCTATAAATGACAAACCTACAGCCAGCATTATACTTAATGGAGAAAAACTGAAACCACTCCCTCTAAAATCAGGAACTAGACAAGGATCCCCACTATCTCCACTCCTATTCAACATAGTACTGGAATTCCTAGCCAGAGCAATTAGGCAAGAAGAAGGAATAAAAGGAATACAAATAGGTAAAGAAACTATCAAAATATCCCTATTTGCAGATGACATGATCCTATAACTTAGAGACCCAAAAAACTCTACTCAGAAGCTCCTAGACACCATCAATAGCTACAGCAAGGTAGCAGGATATAGAATCAACATACAAAAATCATTAGCATTTCTACACTAATAATGAACAAACTGAAAAAGAATATATGAAAACACTTCCATTTACAATAGCCTCAAAAAAAATCAAATACCTAGGTGTAAACCTAACAAAAGATGTGAATGACCTCTACAAGGAAAACTATAAACTTGTAAAGAAAGAGATTGAGGAAGACTATAGAAAGTGGAGCAATCTCCCATGCTCATGGATTGGTAGAATCAACATAGTAAAAATGTCGATACTCCCAAAAGTAATCTACATGTTAAATGCAATTCCCATCAAAATTCCAATGACATTCATTAAAGAGATTGAAAAATGTACCATTAAATTTATATGGAAACACAAGAGGCCACAAATAGCCAAGGCAATACTCAGTCAAAAGAACAATGCAGGAGGTATCACAATACCTGACTTCAAACTCTATTACAAAGCAATAACAATAAAAACAGCATGGTACTGGCACAAAAACAGACATGAAGACCAGTGGAACAGAATAGAGGACCCAGATATGAAGCCACACAACTATAACCAACTTGTCTTTGACAAAGGCGCTAAAAATATATGATGGAGAAAAGACAGCCTCTTCAATAAAAACTTCTGGGAAAACTCGTTTGCAGTCTGCAAAAAACTTCAACTAGATCGATGTATATCACCCTATACCAATATTAACTCAAAATGGATCAAGAATCTTAATATCAGACCCCAAACTCTTAAGTTGGTATAGGAAAGAGTAGGAAATACTCTGGAGTTAGTAGGTATAGGTAAGAACTTTCTCCCTCCAGCAGCACAGCAACTAAGAGATAGCATAGATAAATGGGACTTCATAAAACTAAAATGCTTCTGTTCATCAAAAGAAATGTTCTCTAAACTGAAGAGAACACCCACAGAGTGGGAGAAAATATTTGCCAGCTACACATCAGACAAAGGACTGATAACCAGAATATACAGGGAACTTAAAAAACTAAATTCTCCCAAAACTAATGAACCAATAAAGAAATGGGCAAGTGAACTAAACAGAACTTTCTCAAAAGAAGAAATTCAAATGGCCAAAAATCACATGAAAAAAATAAAGGAAATGCAAATTAAAAGCACACTAAGATTCCACCTCACTCCTGTTAGAATAGCCTTCAGGAATAGGGGACCAGGAACTAGAGAAAAGGTTAGATCAAGAAGAATTAACCTAGAAGGTAACACACATGCACGGGAAATTAATGTGAGTCAACTCCCTGTATAGCTATCCTTATCTCAACCAGCAAAAACCCTTGTTCTTTCCTATTATTGCTTATACTCTCTCTTCACCAAAATTAGAGATAAGGGCAAAATAGTTTCTGCCGGGTATCGAGGGGGTGGGGGGGAGAGGGAGGGGATGGGGTGGGTGGTAAGGGAGGTGGTGGGGGCAGGGGGGAGAAATGACCCAAGCATTGTATGCACATATGAATAATAAAACAATAAAAATAATTTAAAAAAAAGAAATTAGAGCTTGGATTCAAACCCCAGGGCTCTTGGTCTCAAAGTCTGAGCCTTTAACTTCTGGTCTTGACCATATTGAAAAGTAGCCATTATAGGTGGACAAGTGATCACTTTTAGAATGCTTTGTGAGGTCAATTCCAGTTTGAAGGTAGAAATTAAGTGAGGTAGAAAGAGTGAGCATGCTCTAACAAAAGCAAATTTTCTTTTGTATGTTTTATCTGAAACATGTGTCTCCCAAACTATTGCAGGGAATATAGCAATCTCTCCCTTAGTTCTTTCTCAGGTTATTAGCACTAAGAATTTGTGGGAAATGTGGTGCTTCAGAAATGCTATCAAGAAAGGAGGCATGTTTGACCTCTCTCAATCAACTCCACAATTTATTTAATTTCCCTGATCTGACAGCCACCGTACAAGGCATGCAAAGTATTGCCGGCATGAATCTCTGTTGATGACTATGTATTTAATTCTATCATTTGTTGATCATCTGTTATACTCATTGTCCTTGAGAAAATTGTGGCAAAATATATGTGACATGAAATTTGACATTTTAGTAATTCTTAACCATCCCATTTAGTGGTATGAATTCCATTCGCCATGTTGTATAACTTTGTTTCCAAAACACTTTCATCATCCCAAACAGAAACTCTGTATTCATCTTCATTTCTCCTTTCTCTGAGCCCATGGTGACCACTGTTGTACTACCTCTGTAACTTTGCCTACTCTGTTTATTTCCTGTAAGTATAATCATATAATATTTGTTCCTTTTGTGTCTTGTTTGTTTTACTTAGTATAATGTTTCAAGTTCAACCATGTTGTAGGATGTATCAGAACTTCATTCATTTTATGGCTGAATGATATTCCATTATATGGGTATAGATTGTTGTTTATCTGTTCATCTGTTGATGGAAATTTAATTGTTTTCACCTTTGTCTATTATAGAAAATGCTGCTCTGAACATTGAACTACAGGTATTTGAATCTCTGTTTTCAATTGTTTTAGGTATGTACTTTGCAACAGAAGTACTAGATTATAAGGTAATTTTATGGTTAATTTTTTGATGAACAGCCAAGCTGCTTCCACAGTGCTATGCAACTTACATTCACCCCAGCAATATACAAAAGCTTTATTTTCTCCAAATTCTCAGTTTACCATGTTAGGAGATGTGAAACAGCATCCTTGTGGATTTGATTTATAGCATCATTGGAGTTGACCAATAATAAGCATCATTTTTTTTATAAAGGCACTGGGTTTTGAACTCAGGGCCCCAGGTTAACTAGGCAGGTTTTTTACCATGTGAATCATGCCTCCAGCCCATCATCTTTTATGTGTTTTTGGCCATTTATGAATATGATTTGGAGAAATGCCTATTCAAGTGTTTTGTCCATTCTTAAATGTGTTGTCATCTTTTTTGGTTGTTTTGTTATAGGAGTTATATTCATTATCTTTAGTATTCATGACAACCCTGTAAAGTAGGAATTATTTAAATTCACAAGGAGAAAACCAAAGCTGAGAGAGGTTGAGATACTTGCTTGAGGTTCTACAATAAGTGACAGTGCCAGAATTTGAACCCATTTGTGGCTAGAGTCTTTAGAATGCCTGCCCATGGTGCCCCTTTCCTGGAATTCTTTCTCTTGTATATCTTCTCCCCTTGTGTTCAGTGTGAATTGAATGTTAGTAGATTATTTGCAATGAATGGAATAGAACAAGGAAGATTAAGATAGGAAAAGCTGTAACTCTATCTTGCTCTCTTTTATTCTCTTGCTTTTTTACTCTGAGGGAAGCTAATTTCTATGTTGTGAGCTATGTGATAGAGAGACTCACGTAGCAAGGAACCTGAAGGAGGCCCTGGCCAACAGCTAGTGAAGAAGTCAGGGCTTTAGTCCAGAAGGCTGTGAGGAACTGAGTTCTGCTACCAACTCTGTGAGGTGCTTAGGAGAGGATCCCCTCTCAGTTGAGTCTTCAGATGAGACCACAGCCCTGGTCATCATCTTGACAGTAGCATTTTGAGAGACCTTGAGACAAAAGCATTTGATGAAATCTGGCCTGGATTCTTATTTATTTATTTATTTGGTGGGACTGGGGTTTGCAAGGGGTTCACACTTGCAAAGTTCATGCTCTATCTATATTTTTACTTTATGTTTTCTGTGCCTCCTACCCATCAATATTGGTTTACTCGTAGAATAATGGGTTATTCTATTTCTTCCTTCACATTGGCAGCTGTTCCAATGATTGAAAATAGCTCTCAACTGGAGTACTTTAAGACTTAATCATTTCATGTTTTTGAGGCCCCTAATCTCACTCAACTTGAGAACATTTGATTGTCTACAATTAAGGAAATATTTTTTTGTTCATCTCACAATGTTCACAAAATGATTTGAATCCATTAAGTCTACCTTCTTATGTCAGTTGAACTGTCATTTGTGGATGAGAGTCCCTAAGTATTGGAGATGTGGCTAACGTCATGTTTACACATTGTGTGTGTGTGTGTGTGTGTGTGTGTGTGTGTGTATTAACATGTTGTGATGTCCAGTCTTGATTATCACCTTGATTGGATTAAGAATTACCTAGGAGTAGTAAAGCACATCTCTGGTATGTCTATGAGGGAGTTTCTGGAGAGGATTGACTGAAAAGGGAAGACCCACTCTTAATGTGGATGATACCATCCCATAGGGAGTCCAGATGAAATAAAAGGGGGAAAAGGAGAAAGCCTGCTAGTACACTTATTCTGTTTCATTCTCTCTCTCTCGCTCTCTTTCTTCCCTCTCCTTATTGGTTGCCATGAGGTGAGCTGCTTTGCCTCCTCCCTACCATAATGGACTAACACCTGTGAAATTGTAAACCAAAATAAATCTCTCCTCCCTTAACTTGTTTGACTTATGTATTTTGTCACAGCCGTAAAACACCTAACACACACACACACACATGCACATACACACACACACACCATTGTTTTACCATCCATCACAGGGATGGTGGGAGAATAATAAATTTATATTTTCTAGTCCCATAGAACATGATTAATCCATGATAAGTCTTAAGGTATCAGATGGCAATGTCTATGCTTGGACTTGATTAGGGTAATCCCAACTGAGTGAGAGTGAACTTGCTGCCTTCAGGCAGTGGAGGTTTAGAGTAGATTACATGACTAAGGAGCTATGATATTATTTCATACTTGGGTGCTGTGGAGTAAAATTCATACTGCTGCTTATGGTTATTTAGTAATACCTTGTTATGGAGATTTTCATAGCAGATTCTCAACTGGAGTTTTAACATTACACCAAGGAACTTTTCCCTTTCAGGCATGTGTGTAAGCAGTTAGGATCTTTTTGAGATGGTGTACAATCTGAATTCCTGCAGCTCATCCTAGTTTATAAAGACATTTTTTGTTTTTTTCCTGCAGTGAACTTTAGGATTGGCAGGGTTCATTATCTTTCATTTTATAGATGAAGAAATAACCTTGGAGAGATTAGGGAACTTTCTAGAAGGCCATGCTTGGTGAGTGGTAGGCAAGTCTTCAGATGCAACTTTTGTAGTTGCATGTAGGGAGGGCATTTTCTGTCACTGCACATAGTGGGGCACAGGGAACTAAGGACCAGAAATGGAACTTCTGGACTGCCTTTCTTTACCTGGTATCAGAAGGATAGGTTAAGGTTGAGGAGTGTCAGAATTCCCCCTCTCTGTGAGAAGTAGAGCAGCTTTTTTTGTAATAGAAGTATAATTTACATAGAGTGAAATGTACAGATACTAAGTGTACATTTGGATTAGTTTTGACAAAATGCCATACATTCTTTAACCCACACTTGATCAAGAACATTTCTATCACCCCAGAAATATTTTAATTACATGTCTCTTCTTAGTCAATTCGCTCTCCCCTCTGTTCTACTAAATATCCTATTTTAATTTCTTTCCTGTAGTGTTATAGAACTAGTTTCTGCTGTTTCTGTTTGGGTCACCTGTGGGAAGGGTCACATGGGAAGCAGTGACTGTGTCTTCCCTTTTATGTGCTGTGTTTTTCATCTTTCTGTTGCTGTGACACAATATCTGAGAGAAACAACTTATAAGAGGAGATATTTACTTTGGCTGATGGTTTTAAAGGTTTCAGCCCATGATCAGCTGGTTCCATTGTAGTTAGGCCTGTGGTGAGGGTGAGGCAAAACATCATGGCAGAAAGGGTGTGATGGAGTGAAGCTGCTTGCTCATGGTGGCCAGGAAGCAGAGAATGAGAGAGAGGAAGAAACCACAGTCCCTTTTTACCATTCAAGGCATGTCCTCAGTGACCATCCTCTACCCAGGCCCCACATTGTACACTATCTATCATCTCCCAGTAGCACCACAGCTGGAGACAAAGCTTTCAACACATGAATCTTTGGTGGGAACATTCCAGATCCAAACTATAACAGTTGTGACGATCAACCTGGAACCAGGTTACATGCAAGGCTTTTGGATAGGACTGGCAGCTGATGTTACTCAACAGTGGCAGTGTCTCTGTAACAACAGCTCCCTTCTGCATTCAACAACTAGTGAGTGACAGTTAAACAGCTTTGAGACCTTGCCTGAGGCTTGTGCATAACATTCAGGAATCAAGTAAATGTTGACATAAAGTAAAACGGCAGCTATCCTATTCTACCTCTGAGAAGGTGTAGGTCTATAAACATTTACTCTGGGTTTCTTCCTCAAGGGACAGACTGTCCCCTACACTCATGCCTGGGAAGACCTGGACATGCTCTAAAGTCTATTAGTCAACATCGTCATCATCTTCACTAGCTATCACTGCTACTTCTACACAGTTATTGTGACTCTGTCAAGATGACCTGTATGTAGAGGCCACCACCCTGTTGGGAAGGAATACATTTGGGAAATTGGACTATTGCCAGAAGGCGTCCAAGTAAGTAACTGGATGCAGAGCCAGGAGGCTAAGGAGAAAGAACCTGCTGCCCAGTACTGAGCCCCATTTCTAGTGAGGGAAAGTCTTTTTGGGGTGGGCCCAGCTTGTGTTGTCCACCCCACTCACCTGTTGCCCCCAACTGGCATTCTGGCCAGTTTCTTGAAAGGACAATTCTTTTCTCCTCACACACAGCCCAATGAAACCCACTCTGTACTTGGAGCAAGATCTGCCTCAACCATTTGCCATCCTGGGCTGAGATCACACTCTGTCCTGGTTAGGAAAAGGTGCTCAGGGAGGCTACAGAGTGAAACACTGCCTATCTTGAGCAGGGGCAGCAGCAGAAGAAGCCATTTCTTTGGAAAATGTCCACTTTATTCTTCCTGGTCATGCCAGTGAACTAAAGAGACGGGGACCTTCTCATCCCTGGTCACGAAGGAGAGAATGGATGCTGACAATAACTTGTTTTCATTTGTGATTGCTTATCTTTTGTCTCCAACTGGCAAGATAGAATAGAGTTGGCACTCCAGTGACAGCAGCAGGGAGCCACAGCCTTTTCATAAATGTGTGGAGAAATGAGGCAGCAGGTACCGGGAACCGTGGCTCAGATGGGGGTGGGGTATGGGGATTTCATGATTTTTTAAAAAAAGATTCCAAGTTTTTTATCTTTGCCAATGCGTAGTCAATTTTCCCAGTTGCTTCTCTATTGCCCCCATCTTACTCAAAACTGCACAAATTCAAATAACCCCACCTTATCTAGATAAAACCCATAAAAAAATGACAGCCAAGACTGCTTGATTAACATCTTAGGAGAAACATAACATGAATCTTCAGGGACAAAAATAAATGGCTCTGAGGGTGGACCGTAGTCATAAACCTGACCTTGTCATTACATAAGCAGGGGGGGCAATGGGAGGACTTAGAGCTCTCCTGCCCGTGTGATTACAATTGTACCCTTAACAGGACACAGCGATGCTTTCTGGCATTTAATGCTGTTTTGCTGTGTGTGTGTATGTGTGTGTGTGCACGTATACTCACTCACACACGCAGAGCTGGAATTGAAATCATCTCAAGTGAGAATTCTTGTGATGCATTTACGGGGCTTGCATTTGACAGGTTGCTACCTAGTTATGGACTAAAATCTCACCAGGCACCCCATAGCTTATCGCCTGTCATTTCAAAACAAAGACATCCTGCTTCCCCTTTCTGTGTCACATCTCATCGACTCATTCTCAGCAGACTCTTACTTTCATTACAAGCTTGGTGCCACCTCCCTGACTTTCATCAGATGAGAACTTGAAAAAAAAGAAGAAAGAAAAAAGAAAAAACCCATTCCATGTTTTGACTTGGGCTCTAGGTGCTATTCTCTCAGTCCAGCTTGAAAGAGAAGAGCCCATCCCATGAGGGGGCAGGCCTGCTTTTCTGTCTTCTGCCACCACACAGGTCTCTGAAGTGTGTGAAGAAGAGAGGAAGAGACAATTAACACTCAGCACCAATCTGCATTTCCTTTTTAGTTGCCATTTACACGCTGCTCAGGTTTTGAAAACCAGCATTTCATGCTACTCCCCAGAGAGCCAGCACCAGCTTCAGCGGGATCCATCTGCACAGCAGTCACATTGCTGAAATCTTTAGCCAACCCAGAATTCATTTATTCATTTAAAAAAAAAAAAAGAAGAGAGAGGGAGAGAGAGAGAGAGAGAGAGAGAGAGAGAGAGAGCGCGAGCGAGTGCGAATGAGTGAGCAAGCGAGTCGGGTGCAATGAATAGATTAGATTCTAGTAATGTTTAACGCACATGCTTGACCAATCCCTCCACTGGGCCAGGCAGGGGTGAGTCAGTGCAGTTTTTCTTTGATCATCTTCTAGATTAGTGCAAGCAGTGAGCGACTGAGCAAGAGCCCAGTGACAACAGGGGATGACAGGAAGGACACACTCGATAAGTTTCAGCGCTGCTCATCAGTCTGTGTGTCAGCAGGCTCTTGCTGCTGGAGAACAGCAGGGAGAAGAGCCATACTGGGAAGTCACTGCTGGCATGGGACGAGTGACAAGATGCTTCTGGAGAAGGAGAGTGTGCATCATGAGCTCCTTAGGTTTGGCCAGCTTTGAGTTATTTCCCACGGTTCCCAAAAGGTTGAGCAGTGAAGCAAAACAGCTTCCATAACCTTTGCTATTTTATCATTATTATTTTTCAACCTGAATTTCCCACCCCAGGAAGTCACTGAGTCAATGGTCACAGCTGGCTTTTAAAAAGGGGTTCAGTCATTTTGTGATTGGTGAAGCAGCCTTAGCCTGAGTTGAAGGCAATCAAATTTCCTGCTTCAAGGCATCAGTTGATCTCTATGGGGGTCAGAGAGAAGTGTTTTTCTCATGCAAGTCCTGGCATGATAGACTAGGTGAATGAAAAAAAAAAAGGTTAGTTTTTGTTTGTTTTGTTTTTGTTTTTGAGAGAGTAGGGCTGAAAAGCCCAGCCTTACTTCAATAGACCAATGAGTGCTGTGTTTCCACCCAGCTCTGCTCAGATGGCTGTGTGATGATGGAGGTGCTGGGGACACATTTGCTTATTAAGCAGTGCGTGACAGCACTCTCTGCACCGGCAGGAGTTTATCCACTGACAGGCACAGGTGTGCTCAGACAGAAGAAAACACCTCAGGGCAGAGGCAGGAGGTGCCAGCACATGGCAGTTGGAGTAGAATTTAGTGGGTAAAAAAGAAAAATCTCATAAGTGATCTACAGATGCCCCTTGTGATCTATGGCTATGGTTACATGTCAGGAAAATCCCTGTCCTCTTAGGAACAGTTCTTCCAGGGACACAAATGTGTGTAACTCGGGCTGCTCAGGGCCCCAGAGAAAGGGTAAAAATAGAATAATATTAGTTTTTATTTTACTGGCTTTAATCTTGCTAGGTGGGACCTCCAACCTTCCAAATTCATCCCCAGTGATAAGGTGTCCCTCTTTTATTTGTCTGACTTAATGTCCCTGGAGTCACATGTCAAGGGTTTAGATCCCAAACTCATTCATTCATTCATTTAAAAACATCTAGAAGGAGCATTCATTGGGCACCCAGCATGTTCTAAGCTGGGAAAAGAGCAGTCAAGGTGCTCCTAGACTTCAGGTTCTCGAGAAGGGTTACAAGTATAAAGCAAGAAGTAAATGTGTCATACTCCAGGCTGAGAAGTGCTGCGGAGGAGCAAAAGCCAACCTGTAATGCCTTCAAAAAAACAAGAAGCGGAGAAAGTGAGGACAACCAGCTTAATAAGTTTACTGAAAGGGGAAAAGGAAAGGAGTCATTTGATTTAGATGTAGGATCCAAGGAAAATTTTATTGCTGTTTTTTTTTTTTGGTGGGGGGCAGAGGTTGGTACTGGGGTCTGAATTCAGGGTCTTGTGCTTGCTAAGCAGGTACTCCACCAGTTGAGCCACACCTCCAGCCCTATTTTGCTTTAGTTATTTTTTGGATAGAGTCTGGTATTTTTGCCTAGGGCTGGCTTCTGACCATGATCTTCCTACCTATGCCTCACTATGGTTGACATTACAGACATATACCACTACACTGGAGCTTGTTTGTTGAGATAGGGTCTTGCTAACATTTTGCCTCTGCTTGTCTCAAACTTTAATGCTCTCAATCTCTGCCTCCAGAGTAGCTACTATTACCGGTGTGACAAACTGCCTGGCTTGTTGCTGTTATTTTGTGATTTTGATTAGAAAAATAATACAGTGCTTGGAGTCTGATTCAGTAGAAAAAGCAAAGGGTGATGCCAAAGCATTGACCTTGGGTTGCCAGAGGAGATGGGATTTGCTGATGGAGGGCCGACTATAGATGAAAGATGGGCACTTCATCCTCAGCAGTAGGAGGGAAGACAAAGTGCATGGGATAAATACAGAAGAATGGGGAGTTGTGATGCAGAACCAGACATTTTTCCCAGTCCCTCCAGGTTTCTCAGTGAAGTAGGAAGCAAAGTTATCACTCAGAGTAAAGAAGAAAAGAAGGTGTTGAAGTTTGAATAGAGAGGAAGCTGTGAGTGTGTTCTGGAAGAGTGAGTAGTCCTGGGAAATACAGACGGCTGCTGGGAAGCATTGAGGGCTGCCTTGAGGTGTGTGATAATGGCTTTAAAGTGAGACTAGTCCTCAGTCCTGCCTTGCTGCTCTGGTGCATGCATGGAGAAGTGGGTCACTGGCTTTAACTAGGTCAAGGGTTTTGACTGCTGAGAATGATGGAGGGAGAGGGGTGAATGAAGGTGTGTGCAGTGAGTAACACAATGGCCCCTGGAATCTAAACCCAGTGAGGAGGGACAGAAGTAAGGAAGGTTAGGGGGGAGCAGTGAAGAGGCACCAGGAGCAGTGGCTTGTAGGTCCAGGTGTGGTTCCAGAATTGTTGGAATTGGGAGACTTGAGATGGTGAGCTGGAAAGACAGGAGGCAGTTGTCCCAGAGGGAGATGTGGATGCAGTGTAACTGCACTTGTAGTTGGCAGTGACTTGAACTTGGCATGGCTAAGGGAGGTCGAATAGAAGCAAGTTCACTGGAGGAGAGGAGGTGAACTCCTGCAGGACCACAACATCTCCAGGGCCACCTTATATGTTGTATTGTATAGATGGACTATAGAAGTATCTTTGGAAGGGACCCAACTAAATGAACATCTTCAAGTAGTCAGTGGGGAGGAAGCAGAGGTCAGAAGATGCTTGAAATAAGGAGCAAGGATGAACCATGGCTTAGAAGTGATGAAGAACAGTGTGAGGAAGCCAACTCACTCCCACCCACAGCTCCACAGGAATGCAAGCAGAGGTATCTGAGTGGTGGCAGGTCCTCTGTTACTTATATGACTCTGGGAAAATCCCTTAACCTCCCTGTGCCTCACTTTTCCCCAAACATAGAGCTAATAATTGTACCTCCTTCACAGAGGGATTCATGACATAATGTCTGCAGTGAGCTTATCATAGTATGAGGTCCAGAGTGAGTGTGTGCATACAACTATCCCTGGTGATTTTGAAGAGACAGGTTGGTCTTGGCAGGTATAAAGAGCTTCTTAAGGAAAGCAAGGCACAGGGCTGAATTGCAAAGTTGCTGACTTGGCTATGAGAGGGGTGGCTCAGACAGGAGAGCAAGGACAGCAAGACAAGGAGGGCACAGCCAAGACAAAGCAATTAACTATGTGAAGAGCTGAGAGTCCTGACAGAAGAAATGGAAGTAAAACACGTTTCTAATCAGAGCCATGAGGATGGTTGCCTGGAGGCTCTATTGGTAATTGAGGTGCCTCTGACAATAATTAGAAACAATTTCTGGGGACTTACAGGATAGAGTCACCTAGTGATATTATTTACCACAGAGAGTAGTGTCGGGAGCGAAAATGGATGTTATTGTTTCCTGAGAACACATTAGAAGGTGACTTCATGGTGAATAGATTTTTCAAGGTATTTGACATTCACTGACTTTCTATTTAGTTCCTCTTAGTCACAGAGGCCATTACAGTAATGACAATACCTGGATTTATCTCTGTTAATGGCAGAAGACATATAAGAGATAAATCCTCCCTCTGTGGGCCTCCAATTCATGAAAGTGACAGCTTTGCCTCCCCGAGCTGCTGAGATACCAAGGAATTCTGGGAGTGCAATGGGTTCTGGGAATACCTTCAGCTCTGCCCCTGTCCCAGACTTACTGACTAAAGCCGAGGGACTGAATTAACATTCATGGTGTTACTTTTTTCTAATGTGAGTTTTATTTCATGTCACTTAAGATTAAGAAAAAAATATATAAAATATTTAGCGCAGGACCAGGCATGTAGTGAGACCCCTTAATCATTATTTTGGAAGATTCTTCTGGTTAGGAGGCCTTTCATATTGGGCATACCAAGTCTGAGAGATTAGGTTAGGGTTGAAAGAGAGTCAATACATTATTGAACTGTGTTGTTAGTGGGCTGTATTTCTCTGGGAAGGGCAAAGGTTCAGGGCCCTGAGTTGGCTTAGCTTTGGGTAGAATCCTGGTAGCAAAATGCTAAATGGCAGCTCACCTGCAGGCATACCGCACAGGGGTTTGAAGTCAAAGCTTTACAGATTAGTGTCCATTTGCCTTCCACCCCATCTGCACTGGAAGCCAAGTGGGAACTGAAGTGGGGCTCAGAAAGAAGGACTGAAGTGGCATCTGCAATTATAACCTCATCTCCAAGCTAAGGGGGCCAAGAGCATGACCCCATGCTCCAGCCCCACTCACCAAGGTTGGAAACAATGTCAAAGGCTTCTTGAAGTCCAAGTTCTACAGATGGTTCTCAAAGGGAGTGCTGTTAGCATTTTTTGAAGGACAACTCTCTGCTGCATGGAATGGTCCTGTGCAGTGAAGGATGTATAGTACCTCTGGCCTCTACCCAAAACATGCCAGAAGTCTCTCACCTCACAGGCACTGTAATGACAGCACACATTTCATAACTTCTCCAGGATGGGGACTTCAGTGTAAGTGACAAGATTCTGGCATGTCCTCACTGTAAATATACCTCTGTGGAAATACATCTTCCTATTAGCTGGCTGGCTAGTCACTGGCCTCATCTAGGTCACCTCTCATTCCTGTTTGAGAATAGGGGAAGCTGACGTCCCAGGGCTGAACATTGTATTGAAAGAGTGCACCTCTCCCCAACCTGGGCATGTGACCCTCTCTGAAACAGTGATATTAGTTACACCACCTTAGCCACGCCAAAGTGTCCCAGTTTGTTACATGCCATCAGCAGAGAGGGGATTATTCTGAAGCAAATGAGGCTTAAGAGTCAGAGCCTCTTCATGGCTCATATATGAAAGAAACTTGATAGAATTCCCAAATTTGAAACAATCCTAAAATTTTATGTGGCATTATGAGCTATACAAATTATTATAAGTCTGTGTGCACCAGGTTCTGAGAGTTCTTTTTTCACTACTCTTATTTTATAGTTGAGGAAACTGTGGTGCAAGAAGTCAAATGTGTTGCCTAAGATCACAGCCAATAGGGGTAAAAATCAGGACCTAACTGCCAAATTTCAGATTCCAAAGCCCCTCATGCTCGGTGTTCAGTTAAACGGCCTCTCAGGGAGGGGGGAGAGTTAATATACAGAGAGGCTGGTTCCAGTAAAGTTCTAAAGAGACGGCATCCTTGGCTTGTCTGACAGGAGAGGGTGAATGACAAGCCCAGGGCCCCTGAGGAGATGAGCATTTGGCTGACAGGGGAGATCCTGCCCAGAGGACCAGCAAGCAATACTTGGGGGAAAGTTGGAGTTTGACCATCTGGAAGTCACTCTTCTGGAAACAAAATAGTGCTCACTCTTCCTTTCCTCTGCTGATGAGGGGCCATTGAGCCCCCAGATTCTTAAGGGATGGAGCAAAGATACTGGACCAGGTGCATAGACAGAAACACCAGAAGCAAGCATTTTTCTGACTCCAGTGGGAGAAGCAGCCATTGAGGAGAGTTTGTATTTGAGGTATATTTTGGACAAGGGTAGGTGTTCAGAATATCCCTTTCCAGAAAACAGCAAATGAGTCACATATATAGGAAAGAGACACCAAATGTGAACTGGTATTAGCCACAGCCAGGCCCAGCAGAGAGATGAAGGGCATTATAGGAGAATTCTAAATGGGCCTTCAGAAACACACATACTACCCACCATGGGCAAAGGTATTTCTCCAGTTTCATAGTGAAGAAGAGCTTGAAATGTACATGAGAAAGTCCATTTATATCACTTATCCAGTCTTGCAAACAATTATGTTGAAATAAGCTATGTGCAGTTTTATATCATAACGTAGACCCATTATCAACCCCCTCCTTCCTTTGCCATTATGAGGTAAGAGTCAGATGTCCCTGGGTAGTTTGACAATTAGCAAGATGGAAAATGCACATGTCCTGAAGAAGAATGAAATGTTATCATTCACTGGTAAATGGATGGAATTGGAGAACATCATTCTGAGTGAGGTTAGCCTGGCCCAAAAGACCAAAAATCGTATGTTCTCCCTCATATGTGGACATTAGATCAAGGGCAAACACAACAAGGGGATTGGATTTTGAGCACATGATAAAAGTGAGAGCACACAAGGGAGGGGTGAGGATAGGTAAGACACCTAAAAAATTAGCTAGCATTTGTTGCCCTTAACGCAGAGAAGCTAAAGCAGATACCTTAAAAGCAACTGAGGCCAATAGGAGAAGGGGAACAGGAACTAGAGAAAAGGTGAGATCAAAAAGAATTAACCTAGAAGGTAACACACATGCACAGGAAATTAATGTGAGTCAACTCCCTGTATAGTTATCATTATCTCAACCAGCAAAAACCATTGTTCCTTCCTATTATAGCTTATACTCTCTCTTCAACAAAATTAGAGATAAGGGCAAAATAGTTTCTGCTGGGTGTTGAGGGGGTGTGGGGGAGCGGGAGGGAGTGGAGTGGGTGGTAAGGGAGGGTGTGGGGGCAGGGGGGAGAAATGACCCAAGCCTTGTATGCACATATGAATAATAAAACAATTAAAACAATAAAAAAAAAAAGAAAATGCACATGTCCTATGGGACACTTGTTGGAATGTATATTAAAGGCTACTAGTATTGTTACATAAAGATATAAGGAAAAGATTTTTATTCTAGCACTGGTTGAATAAATTATGGTTTAACAGACAACGGATTACTCGCAATCATTAAACAAGGCTTGGATATTAAGTAAAAAAACAATGTGCAAAATGATCTTATTGTGTGACATGCCAGCCTATTAAAAATGCTCCACTGGCATGCATATGCCTACACACATCTGTGCAAGCACTAAAGAAAAATAGTCTGGAAGGACAGATACCTTTGAGAGCTGAGGTTGGAAATACAAAGGGATTTTCACTTTTTACTTTTTACCCTTCCCTAAAAGGCAGAAGTGGTGGGATTGTGGGTGATTTTTCTTTTCCTTTTTGATGACTTTCTATATTTTCTCAAATTTAATATAAAGAACTTGTGTTACTTTTAGAATCAGTTTTCATTTATGCCTTGGAAACAGTACAGGAAAGGCCAAGCCCTGGCCTTCTGGAGTCAGAACACTTGACTTCATATTCCAGCTCCATGGCTGTGCAGTGGTTAGTGACTATGGGTAGATGACTCCACCTGTGTGCTGCGGTGTCCCCATGTGTAACACAGAGACAACAGCAGTAGTCCATGAGGTTGCTAGGGGATTGTATAGGAAGTGTGTGATCAGAGTTTAGGAAGCACTGGCCATTATCATTGGATAGAGTTCAAGGGCACAGGTAGGTAGGTTGATATTGAACATGTATTTTCTTGCCTTCCTTTGACATTGGAGGGAAAGAGCTTAACTGGAGGTAGAAACCAGCTGAGGGAAGACAAGGAGTAATGGGCTTCACCCAGGATGCTTTTCCTTTCTAGTGAATTTGGAGTGAGATCCTAGGGAAAAGGTCCAGAACAACACCTTACTTTGTTTCCTGCCCGCTTTCTTGTGATTCATCAATCTTTTCTTCTCTCCTGTAGTACTTACCCATGCCTGATTTTCTAGGATTGGAGTTTGGATGCGGATCAGAGAGCCTGTTCTCATCCCTCTGAAGTCCCGCTCTTTCTCTGAAAGTCTGTAATCCTGTTAGCAAATCTGACCAGACTGGACCTATTGCTGAGGTTTTTTGTTTTTTTTTTTTTAAATCATCACTTTTCTGTTCTGAGGTTTGGCCAAATGATCAGACACTAGGATCTGGGTTCTGCCCACAGTGGAAATTGGTTTCTCAGAATTTACAATTTGGCCGTAGGGCCATGGTTGCTGAAAGTGACTCATGGACCCGTTTGTGATTCCTTTTCAGATAAATCACAGGCCAGACAACCCAGCGTGTTCGAAAGTCACAGTGGCCAATTCAGATCTTAGTGTGTTTAGGCCCTTTGACTTGACTGTTTAATGTATCAGAAAAGGCACCACATAACTGAAAACGGTCACCTGGTAGCCATATACGGACAACTACACCCTGAAAAAGAACCAAGCTCTGTGGAAGCTCTGTGTCTGAGACCAGCCCTCTCCCTTGTTAGGTGAGACTGAGCTATGCCAGTTTACCTCCTGAGCTCACTTCCAGCTCTGAGCATTCAGATGCAGACACCCATGTACTGCCACCATTCAAAATGATTCACTGTCTGGCTGCAGTCACTATTGCTAGTGGTACCTCCCACTAATCTCCCTTCCCCTCCCTTCTTCCCTCTCCCCCTGTTTCCAAGCATTCATGGAAGACTTGCTCATTTCTGATACTAGTACCTGACAGCTAAGATAAGTGTGCCTCTTCAAGTTTTTTCGTGCTGCTTTTCTCACTGGTTCATTTGGAGGCAATCTGAATGATGCAGTTCCACTATAGATAGTCTATGTAATGTTTCTCTAGAACCTTCTATGCAGAATTGATTATCTTTACTTGGTCCTTCCTAACACTTTGTTCATATTTATCTCCCTTAGTTTCTTTTTTTCTTATACTATTTTATTTACTTATGTTATCTATTCTTAGTTCCATCATTGTGGTTTAATATACAGTTGATTGGTAGTCCTTAACTTTTAGTGGGTATAAGAATTTAAAAGCAATGGTAGTAAAAACAACCACCTATTAAACACCTATGATTGGACTGGCAGAGTGGCTCAAGTGGTAGAGCTCCTGCCTAGCAAACATGAAGCCCTGAGTTCAAACCCCAGGCCTGCCAAAAAACAAAACAAAACGAAAAAACATCTACGATGCGCAAGCCTAGGATTGGGGAAGTAGTGGATTCTGAAGAGACTGGAGGCCGGCACCTGTTGTAACTGCAGCCCTTCCCCCAGGTGAGACCTCTGATTTGCATGTTTCATTTAGTTGTAACCTTGAATGATTCTGATTCAAGTGCTCAGAGTCATACTGGGTAACAGATCAATAGACTTATTGATAGTCTGAACGTAGTGAGTATTTCTAATATCCCTCTAGCACATGTTTGAACCCAAGTGCTTTGAGCCTGGCATGTGAGAACCAGCCAGTGAGTGAAGCTAACTAATGATAACTGTCCCTCCTCTCAATGACAGTTATGGCTTTCAGCAGTCTTCAAATAAATTGTGCAACAGTTCCAACCTTGCATACTGGGGAACTTGATTCTGTAGGATATTAATGGGTGAGCCACAAAAAAAGTTAAAACTAAACATGTTTTCTTTTTAAGGCCTACAAAAAGTAGCCTGCAGGTGACTCTCCGTTAGGAGCCTATAATAGATATTTCCTGTTTCACAAAGTTGATGAGCGAAGTGTATGGGCTTTGAACCAAAATGTCTGAGCTTGATTCTAGCTTTGTACTCGTGAGCTACTTACTTGGGCTTAGATTTACCTTTCTGAGTTTCAGGTGTGTTTTTCATTAGTGCTGGCACTGTCCAAGTCACAAGACTGCAATAGACTCAGATGACTTAAATACTTGTAACTGCTTTTTTAAACTCTAAAGTTCTGAGCAGACAGTTTTGCAATACCTAGGAAAATATGTTAGGTGTTATAACTGCAGAATAAAGTATTATTGGGCAACAGAGGAGGGAGAAATTAATTTTGACTGGGATAATTAATTTATAGCTAGCAGTTGAATGGAATGCCAAAAGCAAACAAACACACACAGGTGTTCAGGATTGTTTTTCTGACACCATTTGCTATTCATTTATGTGTTGCTTGCTAGGAGCAGGTATATGGCTGTAATTGGAGATCTGTGAATGCCAATCTTCAAGAGAAGGAGCTGCCAAGGAGGGCTTTGATATGGCCAAAGAATTTTATTTAGGATTTCAGAAATTTCACTAAAATTTTACCTTAATAGGCAATATTGAGATATATTCAATTCTAAGCTCAAGAATATTATAAATGGGGAAAGAGCTCTGAGAGTTATACAATAACTTCCCTTTACAGAATTTTGACATTACCAGAAGCAAGAGACCATGCAATTTTTATGTGATTTATTAATTCCACAGTAGTCTATTTGTCCAAGCAGCACTTGAGGCAGTTGTCACTCTCCCCGTAGCAGTGTTTTGCTGTTTGACTGAAGGTTTAGTCAGGGGAGATATGGAAATACTCTGGGACTTAAAAAGAAACACATATTTACATCATACAGTTGGGTATTCATTGAGGAATTCTAGAACTACGGAGCACCTACTATATGCCAGACATAGTACAGCACTAGGAAGTCAATCCTTCATAAAATAGACCCTGACCTCAGGTTAGACATAGTTTAGAGGGAGTTATGGGGAGGCAAACAGGTAATGATAGCACAATGAAACAAACTCTACATTGGCGTGCATAAGAGCACTGTGGGGCACAAAAGAGGGTATCTATTCACATTTGATGCAATTGGTAAAAGCAGCATACCACTTTGCTTCATGGCCCAAGAAGCAGAGATAATGAGAAGTTTCTTGGGAGAGTTGATAAACTGACTAATGGAACAAGTAAGAGAGCAAGTGCAAAGTCAGTGGACAGGGAAAGCAGAAACCACCATTAGAAGCACAATACCAGGACTGGCCTCTGGGGAGATTGACCCACTCTTCCTGGGAATGGTCCTTTAGCTTGGTGTTGCTGAAGTTTGGACATATTGTGAGGCACAGTGTCTTAATGGTGCTGTTCAGGGACAAATAGTCACAAATGAGAAATGGCCTGGACATGGAATAAGACTTTCAAAATGTCTGAGCCCAAGTCTATGCCTAGAGTTCCAGAGGCTTACAATTGACCTTTGGGTCTTGTATGGGTGAATTCAGCTTCATAGAACAGAAACCACTCTAGCTAATTTAAGCACAAAAGGATTTGTTATCAGATATTAAGAGGTTAAGAAATTACTTGAGGGGCTGAAAGAACTGATTCTGGGATGAGCTTCCAAGCATTTCCAGCCCCCAAAGTCATACAGCCTCAACCATTATCAGGAAAATTGCATTTCTCTTGCAGGAAAACACTGAGTGTAGAAGCTGTTCTCTGTAGAACGCACTGCCTCTACCTTTGTCCATGCACACCAGAAATGGATGTGTGATGTCTGTGTCCCTTCTCCCTTGATTCAGTTCTGAATTCAAGTCTCTTTTGAGTGTATTTGGGACTCTTTCTGGAATGCAAGGGTTCTGGGAAATGTAGTTTTTGGGTTTTGGGCCCATTAAGCAAATGAAAACACCCTAGGAGGAGAGCAGAATAAATTTGGAGGAAGCTAAGAAAAGTGTCTGCTATCCATATCCTTTCTAGAGTCTGAAGAGGTGCTACTGGTACAGCCAAAGCCCAAAGAACATGATCTATTCTTACACTTTTAATTAATAGGAGGAAGGGCTTGGAGATAGAATATGGCTCTTGCTGGTTATATAGGGTTGGGGGAACTTGGATACTTCTTCAAAGGTTGTAGAAGCTGGAGGAGGACAGACATGAGGATGAGGATGTGATGGACAGGGCCAGGTAGCCATCAAAGTATGAGGAGTGCAGCACAGGTGTGGGAAGAACAGTGCACGGGCAGAGTTCAGTGAGGCAGCAGAGCCCTGTGCCCAGAGAGGGCAGCTGAGATTTCAAGAGTAGAAACTCAAGAATGACCACCTTGTTATTCCAATTAATTCTGCCAGGAGTCATGGTGTTAACCCATTGCTGGATTAATCCAGTGGATACATGCATACCACCTAATAGCTTTCTAGTTACAAGTTGAGTTTAGCCTCAAGACTCCCTGAGAGACCAATCACTCATCTTGCTGAGCATCTTTCCTTGTCTGTGTCTTTGTCTTCCTTGGTGGAACTGGGTCATGAGACCCTGCTGCAGGTCAGGTCTAGGTCTGACCCAGATCCTTTGCTACTTGTGGCAGAGGCAGAAGGTAAAAGAATTCCAGCCTCATCATTCAGAAGCATAAACAGCTAAAACTGTATGTCAACAGACCTGGCGTGTGGACCACTGTGCAATCATTCCTTTACTCCCTCACTGAACCACATCTACCAAGCCCTTGTCATGTACCAGGTGCACATGTACTCTGCATAGGTGATGTAATGGCAAGTAGCCTGCAAGATGGTGAGACTCCACTGGACATGGTGGCACATATCTGTAACCCCAGCACTTAGGAAGCTGAGGCAGGAGATTGTAATTCCCAGGGCAGCCTGGACTACTACATAGTAAAACCCTGTGTCAAAAAATGAAACTCCCTTAGGTAGAAATAGATGGAAGATCTGGTCAGGCAGAAGCCAGGATATACATGAAGCCACATGGTTGAAGTGGAAGTTACAAGCAGCAGTATGGCTGGAGGGGTGGGCGGAGGCTGGTCAGCAAGGGCCTTGTTGGCTCCATTATGGACTTTTGTCTTCCTACATATAAAGGGAAGCTATTTAAAAGGGTTTTGGGCAGGAGAATGGACATAAAGATATCAGTGCTTAAAAAACTGCTCTGGCAAGTTTTGAAACAGCCCACACTTTGTTTTCTTCTTGAAGGATCATAAGGATGGAGGCAGGCAATAATGGGTCTGGGGCTATCAGTTGGGAAACCTTGCAGTAGTAGTGGAGGCAAGAAACAATAATAAGTCAGACATAGGGTGGTGGTGGTGAAGAAGAGAAAGGGATGGGTAGAGAGAAGACAATGTGAGAAGGAAGCAGTTTTATTCTTTTCTCTCTATTCTAGTCATTCCAAACTCTAGTTTCACTTTTAGACTTGATTTTCTTGTTTCATATTTATCTTTCAACTTTATCCCAGTATAAGGAAATCAAAGTGTGTAGATTTGTTAAAGAAAACTCACATCGCAATAGGCATATGCTTACATACAGCTTGTGCCAAAGACTCCAAAGTTGTTTAAAATCTGTATTATACATAGTGTCATAGTTAAGAGCACAGTTTTGTAGAATATTAGCTGTGTGACCTCAGGCAAACTATTTCAACTTTCCAAGCCACAAATTCTCTATGTAGAAATGTGAATGGCAAGTTAGTACCCAACTTGTTAGGCTTGTTTGAGAATTACATGAGATGATATAAAACTATTGACATAGACCCTGTCATAATGAAAACGTTCAAGGAAAGTCCACTAGTATTGCTACCCCAGCTTCTAGCTGACCATCCTCTATGCAGTTGCCTGGTGCTCCTGAAGGCCCTTGGAGACACCATTGGGGTCTGTGTATGCAGATATTGCATGACAGACTTGTGTGCAGCTTGCAAGGACCCTGAAAAGATGGTTCTTCATATTGGATCTAATTCTGCCTTCTTCCGCCCAAAGCCAGGTTCTGCCTCACGGGCTATGCAGAACTTGTTGGAGAAGACTGCACAGTGGGGAGGATCCAAGCGGGGAGGACTGCAAACGGGCAGAATGTTAAGTGGAACACAGGGCTTCTCCCCTTGCTGGGTAATTTGGTAGTAGAATTATTGTGGCTCATTTTGTTATAGGGTTCAATTTGTTTTCTCATTCCTCATTCATTTATTGAACATTTACAATGTGTCAAGAATTGCTACAGATATTGGAAATAAAGCTGTGAAGAAAGTCCCAGCTCCCGTCAATTTTAAATTTTGGTGAAGTCATCTTTCTTGCCAGCAAACTTTAGCCTCCTGAAATTTGTAGCTGCCCAAAACTTCTTCCTCCATAGAAAGAAAGGAACCAACTAGACACATTGTGCTTTAGAGCAGAATAGAAAAGAAAGTCCTTTTGCGGGAACACTCTCCTTTGGGAAGTATTTTTCAGGGAGGGTAACAGTAGAGAAGTTAAAAACTGCAATGAACACTCCTCCTACTTAAAATATTCACACAAGTAATGTATTATTATTATTCTAGATGACGAAATTGAGGCAAAGAGGGTGTGTGATTTTCCCAAGTAGAGGCGGAGTTCAAGACTCACTTCACGTCCCATATAGATTGAGAGTCATGTGCTTAGCTGTAAACACATCTAACGGCCTCTCCTGGTTTTCAGTTGGCTTGGTGTTGGTGGTTGGGAATCTCTGGTTAATAAATTTTACAGTAAGTAAGCTTTCAGAAGACCCACCTCATGGCACATGACAATGCTTAGTGATTCTCAAATGCCAATCTGTAGATCAGTGATGTTCTATGACAAAGCTGTCATTAACCATAGTAAAATGTGGAATAAAGTAAATTTAAGTTAAAGACTGTTTCTCTTGAAATATGTCTCCCCACCTTTCCATTATGGGGTGATGGCTGTAGCAGGAAAGTTTTTGTTTTTGTTTGCTTTTGCTCTTGTAAGGGTAATTGTAATTTTACAAAATAAAAATTTGGCAACTCCTTTTTGTTCAAACAATGTTCAGTTTAATTCAAAAGGCTAGAGAAACTTGATATAGCTAATTAAATGAAAAATAGAAGTTCTGTTTCTGGAAATATGAATAGTAGATATTCAAAAAATCCTTTTGGTACAAAATGCTTAAAAAGAAAGTAAGATTGGAAAAAAAATTAAAAATATGTAGTTTTATTGGCAAGAAAGAAAAATTCTTAGAGGCCAAAATGTTGAGAAAGCTGTATTTGGGAGAATGGAGACAAAGCCCAGGTTCTGAGCAAGGTGGGAAATAGGACCAAAGACTCTTGCCTAAAGGTGGGCCTCCTAAAAGACAAGGTCCTTGGTGAAAAGAGAAAAATAGGCTCCAAAGGGAGCCCAGTAAATACAATTGTTGTCTTATCTGTGGGATGCTGGGAGGGATAAATTTCTCCTGAGAAATTCACAGTAGTGAGTCACTCTCATTGGATTTAGGGCTAGAGTTCCCATGACTAATATGAGCTGCAAAGTCCCAACCTGCAAATTGAAAATATTCTGGGTTAGGTAGTGCCTCCAGGTGTCTATAGGAGCACACACAAATCCTCTCTGAAGGCAAGCATGCTGATTCCAGGCCTCGAAGAATTTCTAGACTATAATTCCAATTAACATTAACACAAAATGAAAAAAAAAATCACAAAATAAATGGCGGAAACAAGATTTACAGAAAGAAATTAAAAAAAATTATCAAGAAGCAGAATCAGACCTGTAAAAACTTTAGATATTAGAAATGTTGAATGCAAACTATAAAACAAAAGAAGTGTAAGAAGTTAGCCAGTACATTTAAACAAAGAACCAATTGGAGCTTGTAGAAATAAAAAATATAACCACTGACATTTAAATTTTTAGTTATATAGGTGAAGAAATGTAAATGAACTGGAAGATAGCTATGAAGTAGTTACTCTGATGCATGGAGAAACAAAGGGATTAAAAATATGGAAGGCAAGTTAGGAGAAAGGAAAGATAAAATAAAATGAGGAGATATAATATACAACTACAGAAGGAAGTGGAGTTAATGGGGGAGATGCAAAACCAAAGTTATAATGGGTGAAAAATGGAAGAAATATAGGAGTCCTTAAATTTAGAAATGCTTGTGTGTAGAAAGCAGGATAAATGACAAACCCACATCTAGACAAACCATGCTGAAATTCTAGAAAATCAAAGCTAATTCTAGAAAATCAAAGCTAAACAGATTTTGAAAAAAGTGCAAAGAAAAATTGCCTGTATAAGAATGAGAATAGCTGATTTCTCAACAGTCTTAATGTAAATTAAAGGAGAGATAATACATTCAAAACCCTTCAGGGATAAAATATTTACAAGCAAATGTAATGTCTAAAGTATTACATCCCCCGAGTTGATCCCCACCTTTCTTGTTTTAGCCTTAAAATCACCATTTCTACAAACTTGGAATTTAAATATAACAGTTTCCCCATATATATGTGTATATGTATATGCATATGTGTGTGTGTGTGTGTGTGTGTGTGTGTGTGTGTGTGTGTGTATGTGTGTGTGTATGGAGACATGGTCTCCCTATGCAGCTTGGGCTAGTCTCTAACTCATGATTACCTCTGCCTCCCAAATGCTGGGATTACGGTTGTGCGCCACCAAGCCCAGCTTTCCCATATGTTTTAGTTAACCATGGGACCACTCACAAGTCCTTTATGCCTCATTATCATGAAACTCAGCACCATGACAATTCCCATACCCTTAGATGAAAGGTGTAAGAACATTAGATACCTATTTCAAAGTGGTTTGGTCCCCTTCTAACACCAGATCTAGAGGAAAATGACATTTGGTCAATTCATAGTACCCATTACAGTTGTTGTTGTTTTGTTTTTTCAGTGTTAATGCGATTGAATTTTGCCTTGAAAATTTCTGTGGATATTTTTCTACTCTCATAAATCCAGTGAGACTCTATGTGGGCTCTCTTGAACTATAACTTTCTTAATTGACTGTTGTAATCTCCTAGGAAGCAGTAGGTCACATCCACTGTCAGATGCAGAATAACCGTCCCTACTTCTCAGGTAACCACCTTCCTTCTAAGATTGCAGGTAGAATTAGAAAGCCACAGGAGACCCCAGAGTCTTGCCTTCATTCTTCCCAGGACAATGAGACCTGCTTAGTTTATATTTTTGGGATCACTACTCAATGACTCTTGCAGGAGACATCTTCTAAAGAAGATATGTTCTCCTGAGACAATAGTGTCTTCTCATTGTTCACAGTTCATTTCCAGGAACTGACCCCAAATGGTCAGAATTCATTTATATCACAACACACAACACAGCTGCCAACTTCTTCTGCTAAAGAAGAGGACAGGACTTGCAAATGAACCTGTTGTGTGGCAGCTCTTCTGGATAAACTACGACTAATGCTTGAGTAAAGTTTCACCTGTGAGTTACAGGTTTGCTTGTGTGAAAACACCACTCCTTGTTTATCTCTGAAGAAGGGAAATATTTCTAATGGTACGTGATTTCCAGCAACACGATGTTAAAAAATATTCACATTGCTCATTTGGGAGAATACAGGCAAATCTTAAGATTTGTGGTAGCCGTCAAACTCATTTTCATTCAGAACACCAGTATGTCAGAAAGTAGAACTGCTAGTGCTAGGCCACATTCATTATGTAGCAAATATCCACGGTAGCCAGCGATGTTGGTGTGCAACGCAAAATAAATCACCATTCACAGAGAGAACACAAAGTGCTTTCCTTGTGATCAACTCCAAGGAGACAGAAACTTGACATCTAAAGCCTAACCTCTAGCAAAAGGGCATTTATAAATGAGTAGGATTTTAAAGATGAAAGTTCATTGAAGAGTTGCCTATGCTGAACTCTCATCTATTATTCTACATATATATTAACTCATAATTTTTAAACTGCCTTATCACTTATTAAATGTGACCAAATATCTCTGGATTCTGGTCTTGGTAAATTTTTTAAGGAATAAGACCAGGATTTTTTTAAAATCCTTTAACATTTATGCTTTATAAGAAATAAAAGTCATTTTCCACTGGAAAAAATCTTTAAAAATATTTTAATCATTTAATGCAAAAATAATCCATGCTCTTTAGTTAAAAAGCAAACAATACTGAAATACTTAAGGTGAAAAGTGAAGGTTCCCTGTAATTCTTGTTCATCCCATTCCCCATAGAAAGCCACTATTAAGAGTTTAATGAGAATCTTTCCAGGCTGGATCTATTTATTCGTTTACCTGACGCTTGGAGATGTTTTAGTATCAGTAAATTCAGAACTATCTTATTGTTTCATAGTATTCCGTAGAACAGATGTACCATAGCTTATTTCTTATTGATGGACATTTAAGTTGTTTTCAATGTTTCATTTGTGAGAATGTATTTCTTTTTCTTCCTTTCTCCCTCCCTCCCTTCCTTCATGCTAGGCAAACACTCTACCACTTAAGCCACGCTCTTTTTTTTTGAGATAGAGTTTTGCTAACTTTTCCCAGGGTGGCCTTAAACTTCTAGTCCTCCTGCCTCCACCTCCAAATAGCTGGGATTACAGAAGTTACCACCATGCTCAACTTGTGAGAATATTTCTCTTGAATGGAGTTCTGGAAATCAAATTAGCTGTCAAAGGATCTATATGTTGTACATTTTAATACATTCACTTCTTAAATTTATTTTTTTCCTTGAGTTTTTAGTGATAGTTGTGTCTTATTTATTTTTTAGTCCTGTTTAACTCCCAGAAAACTAGTGATATGAGCTTGGAGAACCTCTCTACAAAAGGCTAAAGAAACAAAGAAAACACCAAGAAAGAAAAGTCACACAGTAAAACCCATACCTCATGTCCCTGAGAAAATCAGTCACAACAAGGTCAAGAAGAATGTAGAGTGCTGGGTGTTCAAAACCATGTTAAGAAAGAGATTTTTGGTTTGAATTAAAGCCTTACACAATCTTAAATGATTCAGTAAAATGTGCTCAGTTGTATGAGGATCCTTATCTCCTTAGAAATAAAACACAATTCTTTTATGTTCTAATTTATTACAAATTTCAAGTATATCATGACTTAAGATTTCATATTTCTCACAAAGACATACTCTTCAAGAGTAGAGACAATCAAGTTTTGGAACAAAGAATGCTTTTATTATTATCTTTATGGTGTTGTCTTCAACCGTCCAGTTCTGTCTTGAGACAGAAGAGCAAATAGATGGGCAGGGCCCTTTATCTTTCAGACATCCCCCAAATAAAAAACCAAATTCAAGTTTTCATAGGCTTGATTTTCAGAGAAGTCTGGCAGAGTTGTATATGCATTTCTTTTTTCTTTTTGTCTTCTATAGCTCTCTTCCTCCTTGCTCTTACAAAAAAAAATTTCCTGACATGGCCCAGCGATAAAACCTATAGAGACAGCTGTGGCTAAGTTTCTTTTAAGTGAACGATAACAAATAGGTCTCTCTCCTCGATGAATTCTGAGATGCTAAGGAAGATTTTTCCTGTGGCCAAAAGGTTTTCCTCACCAGTTTTTGCAAAAAAAAAATGTCTTTCCTTAGTATAAGTTGTTTGAGTTTGATGGACGTTGGCCAATTTGCAAAAGACCTTCCCCTGTGCCTTCCACTCTCAGAGTTTTTCCCCAGTATGAATTCTTCACTGCTGAGTGAGGAATGAGTGGCAGGTTGAGGCATTCCCATATTCACTGCTTTCTGAGTGCTTTTCTCCAGTGTGGGCTCCTTATGTGTCAAAGGAAGGAAAGCCATCCAGAGGCTTCCCCAGGTCATTTGCACGCAAAGGTTTTTTTTTTTTTTTTCCTTTCTCCTCCCTCTCTCCTCTCCCCCGACTGTGTGAATTTTATTATTCCAGAAAAAAGTCACTATACTTACAGGGCTTCTCTCCAGTGTGACTTGTTGTATGACTCTGGAGGAAATAGCTGTAGTAAAAACCTTCCCCTTGCCCCTTACACTCATGAGGCTTTCCTGCAGTGTGGGGCACTTACACCTGTCAGAAAAGACAGAGTGGTAGTCAAGGTCTTCCCACATTTGCTGCACTCTAAGGCTTCTGTCTAGCAGGAATGATGTGGGGTTTGATCTGTAGCTGAAGACCTTCCTACACTTGAGGCACTGTGAATCCTCATATGCCAGGAAAAGTTTATCTTTCGCGTGAGGCTTTTCCCCACTCCAGGCATTCGGTTGTATGGCTCTACTCCAGTGTGGATCTGCTGACATCAGACAAGAAGATAATTCTACACTTTCCCACATTCTCTGCATTTTTAGAGGGTCTTCCCTATGTGAACCAAGGTGACTTTATGTGGTGCCTTTGAGTCACATTCATGGAGGGTAACTCCTACAGAGTTTGTCCCTGAAAAACCCTTAAGGACACTATTGTCTGTCTGTGATTCATTGTGTTTAGGGCTCATCTTCCCAATCCCTCACCAGAGCTGCTGTGATCTGGCCTCTTTCCTGCATTTCCAATGCCTTTTCCTGATTCTCCTTCTCCTCCACCTGAAGACCTTTGGGCTTGAGTTAGTCTTCCATGGAGCAAGGCTCCAGATAAGGTTGACCAGTCTTGGGTGCTAGTTTGTCACATGGACAGATGGTTTGACAAAAGTCTCTCTTCCCATCTTCAACCAGTGTACTTCAGATGATTTGCAAGCCCCAGGTATGCATGCCCCAGGGGTCAGAGGTCTATAGATCTCCAGTGTCACTGGGTCCTCTGGGCCTGGTTCCAGCTGCCTCCAGTCCTTCCAGGTGAAGCATATTGACACATTCTGCACTGAGGCCTCCAAAGGCATTGCAATAGAGCAAAAGAAAGTGTCCATGCTGCACCCACATCTACCTGTGCAGAGAACACCTGGGACTACAGACACCAGAGAGACCTGCTGCTCACAGAACTATAAGTCCCAGAGGTCTTAGTTCGACTTTTCATTTCTGGAAATTTAACACTTTGGTATTACAGAAGGAAGGTGATACTGGTTGTGTCAGGGATAAGCCTTCTACATTGCAACAAACATTCACACAGAATATGCATTAAGGATTTAATCATGCTCGGGAGGCAGAAGTAGGAGGATCACAACTTGAGACCAGCCCTGGGAAAGTTAGCTGGAGACCCTATTTGAAAAAACAAACAAACAAAAAGGCAAACAAGCAACCACCATACTACTCCATACCTCCTAGGAAGACCACTAACAAGTATTCCAAAGATGTGGAGAAACTGTAAAGCTTATACATTGTTAGTGAGAATGTAAAATCATACGGCCACTTTGGAAAACAGTATTAGTTTCTCAAAAATTTAAACATGAAGTTACCATAAGATCTAGAGGTTTTACTCTGCTTTACAAGATAAATGCAAATATGGCAGCATGATTCATAGTAGCAAAAAAAGTAGAAACGATCCAAATATCTATCAATTGATAACTGGATATGCAAATGTGGTTTAGTACATAAATGGGATATTGTTCAGCCACAAGGAAGTAAATCCTGATGCTACGACACGCATAAACTTTGAAACCATTATGCTATGTGAAGGAAGTCAGTTACAAAAGAACAAATACTGTATGATTCCATCTGTTTGAATTATCCAGAACAGGTAAATCTATGGTGCTAGAAAGAAGGGTTAGGGTAAAAGGATGGGATGGAGATATACTGAAAATGAATATAGTTTCTTTTTGGGTGGAGAAAGTGTTCTTTCTACTGAGTGATGAAAGTGTTCATCACTACTGAATTGTAGTGATGGTTGGACAACTCTGTGTATGTACTAAAAAGCCTTGAATTGTACACTTTAATTGGGTGAATTTTATGTACGTGAACCATAACGCTATTTTTCTTTTCTTTTTCGACAACCATGTTAAAACTGTCAAAAGAACATAGGTATATAGACAATAACAAAATGACCACCAGTAAGCTTAATAAAGAAAATCCTTCAGCTTCAATGAAAGCTTCTTATATATTCCTTCTTGGTCCAATAAACCTCATGACTCCTTTGGAAGTAATTACATTATGTATCTTTAGAGGTGACCTTGATGTTTCTTGTTCCTTGGATGTTTTTAGGCTTTTGTTACATTTGTATCTAAATGTGTATATATAGAAAGCATATATTTATTCACAATATGTAACATTGATCTTTATCTATTACTTCTTTTATTTTTAACTCTTCCAAAGTCTAGGTTGCTGTGTTTCATATAATACCATATAGGACTGCCACAGTGTAATCCAAGGGTGCATTTTCACAAACCCTATCTTCTTCCAGAATATCCTGAGAGAGGTAAAGATATCTGGTTCTGCATCACTCTGAAGAGTCTCAATCCATTTTTTGTTTTGTTTTTGAGATAGAATCTCACTACGCAGTCTAGGCTGCAAGTTCACAATCTCCCTGTCTCAGTCTCCCAAGTGCTAGGATCGCAGGCATGCAGCACCATGCCCAATACTAAATCCATTTTATAAAGGAGACATTTCTCCAGACAGGGTCTGCAGAGCAGAGATGTCACCTCGTCAGCTATGCAGATTCAATTTCAGAGAATCGCACTAACAGTTCATGCCTTAGAACACCACCTGCCCCTCCCCTGTACTTCTCTGTGGATCTCATTCATCTGTTCTATGAAGTATCTGTTTTCTCTTCTGAAAGTTAGCACAAAGAGAACATTCCCATTATTTAGTCTTAGAATCTGGTCCCTGAATCCAGAGACTGCTGCAAAGGGTTCCAGGTCTGTACTGAGAAGGCCATCTCCACCTAGAGTGTCCTCTGTCATCTCAGGAGCTCTTGGAAGGCATTCCTTCCCATTCAGGCCCTTCATGAGCTCATTTGTATTGATAGGCTCCAAATTCATCTTACAAACACGTTCAGGTCAAAGTGCTTGCAGCATCTCCCACAACCATTTAAAGCACAGATAGGAGAAAGAAGAGGGATCTGTATGAGCAGACCTGGGGCTACAGTTCCACAGGACACACCTGAGAATGATAGATGAGAACGAGCAGGATTCAACAATCTACATAAATGTGATTACATCTGTAACTCCAATTTGGTATTTAAGGGTAAATGTCAGGTAAACCACTGTGCCTCATTTTAATCCACTAGCTCTCAGAACTCCTCTCCTCCAAATTCTCTGGTCCTTGGCTAAAAAGTTAAATCCCACCTTGGCTGTTTTTGTTTGAATGTGGATAATCATGCTATTTCTAAGAATTTATTAACTAACTCCCATTACAATCCTCCCCAACAGACCACTCCAATCATAAGACATGGGCTGGGGTGTAGAAGAAGGGATCCTGGATACAGTTCCCACTAAAGCCTAAATAGGGAACCTTCCAAACTATGCCTTCCCGTTATGGGCTGTCCTAACACTTGCTCATAGCTTCTTCTTTATTTGTCCAGTTAAAGGACTGTCCAAAAGTTCCAAAGTTGTCAATTTGAAGATGATGAGGTATGAGTATTATTTTAGGACTTCAACTGAAGTCCCTTTGAAGATTTTTTAGCCTTCCTTCCACAAGAAGAGTAGATGAGCTCATCTGGGAATTTCCTAGTGCTTTTTGACCTTGGGTAAAGGATAGAATGATTACTATGATGCTATTCTCTGGAATTAGCCTAATACACAGACTGATTTATTCCAGACCATTTTTCCTTCAGACTATTCATAAACTGTGCTCAGTTTATAGGTTTTTACTGTGCCCCACAGGTTGAAATTCTTTTCTAGGAGCTCATGGAGAAAAATTTTTCATCATTCAGAAAACCCCGGAGCCAGGTTCCCCTGAGGAGCCCTATCTTTAACATTCTGCTCTGTAATAGAGGAGTATGCATCTTAAAAATACCCAGCTGATCTGCTCCCTAAGTATCTCTCAAATAGCTTCTCTTATTTATTCATTAAAGCTTAATTGATGGACTCTGGTTCTGGCCAAGATTGAATAGCTTCCTTTCTCACTAGTCTTCCCTCCTACAACTGAAAAATCCTAGATGAAACACAACAAGTACAAAGGTAGGAAGGAAAGTTTGGTCCCAGAACCTCAGAACTTGTGGAACAACAGAGTGGTGTGCTTCCTGGGTTTTCTTTTAGTTTCAATAGCTCCTGAACTGCAGAGAGTAAGGGAAGTCTGCAACCTAGAATTGCCAACAGGCAAAGACCAAAGAAGCCCCAAGAGCAGAAAATCTTTTTGATAGTACCTGGTTTCCTCCAAGAAAGGAAAGATAATGACGACTTTGTGGTGACAGAGTATGTGTAAACTGCAAAAACACTTGAACAGAGATGAGACTGAAGATATACATAGAAACTGTGCATGTGGAGGACTAGGTGACTCACATTTGTTAAGAATCTTTAAACTCTATTTTGTAAATTTAGGGGAACTACAGACATGATTTAGGGGAATTACAGAATGTTCAGATTTGAATTTTTGGTAGATCACTCTAAGGGCTAATTGGAGGCAATCGCAGCATTCCAAGTGAGAGAAAGTCAAAGCATCCCTTTGGGCAGGGCATTGGGGATGTGGGGGAGGGGCAAGGTTCCACAAATTTAAGGACTTCATAATTGGATATTGGGAGTAGTGATGAAGAATAGCTTCCAGCTTTCTAACTGAATGACTGGGTAAATGGGATGCTACCCACTAAGATGGAGAACACAGGAATAAAGTTTGAGGTCGGAAATGTTTACTTCTGAGTCATCTGGGAAGAGATTTTCTCCCGTGTCATTAGTTGTACAAGTCTAGATGGAAGAAATAGATTAGCACCCAATTAGCATGTACTGACCTCTGGGGACTCCTAGTTCTATGCAAATGAGTTGGAGTGCATAGTCATGCTGCAACCATAATTTTCCCCAAGAGCGCAGACTCAACCAGGGCATTTCAGTCATCTTCTTTTCATGGGCTACACATCTAAAAGAGAGTCTAGGATTTTAAAAAAAAATTTGGGCAGCCACTGTCTGTGTAGTACATTTAATTAGGTCAAATTAAACTCTCAGAGAGCTCCTATTTTAAGGTGAATCCTTTGAACAGAGCTAAGGGTTTTTAAAGACCACCCAAATGGAAACAAGCCCATCTCTTCCAAAATACCCTATCTGATTTCCAGCAGGAGAGGGAAACAGTGAATCAGTGATGTAGACATGTTAAAGTAGAGCTGAAAAAGACACTGTGAGTATAGACAGGGAGCTGTTAATGAAGGGAGAGTGGTGGCACGCAGCCTAAGTCACTTCACAAACCCCACTGCCGCCGCCACTGGGGATAGCCAAGGATAGCCTTCACAGTATGTCTCTGAGGATCCTTGTCCTTTTACCAGACAATCTTCACTTAGCTTGGATTACTGGGCATCTCTGCAGAGGCTGCCAGAAGCACCCAGATCTTCAATCAGCAGACATCAAATTAGAGCCTAATGTCTCTACTACCAAACCTTCAGGACCTCCCTTGTGCACAGGGGCGAGGCAAGTGAGATTCAGAGTCACAGTCCCTGGGAACAAAGCCAGTCACCAGGAAAGAAAACAGGCTCTGGTCAAATTATGAAGAATACTCTGTTGTCCCACAGATGTGATTTCATCAATGAAACATTAATACTATGCCTTATTTTAGAAAAGAGATAAGGTGGTGGGTTGTGAACCCTCCTGATGAGAGTTGGATAGGGTAGGGAGGCTTTAGAATTATGTTGGTAATTAACGACTTATTAAGGCCCAGTTAAGTGCTAGGCACTGTAGTTGGTGCACTGGGGAATGTGAAGATGGATAAGACGTTGTCCCTGTATTCAGAAGGATGATAGTATGTGCTAGGAGGTACACATATACATACAGGTGGAAGTGAAGTCTAGAAGTTGCTGTTAAAACGTTTTGTGGTCTTTGAAGTCACAAATGAGATAGTTGAAGTCAAAGATAGGCAGAATACTTATATTTGTATAGTGAGTCTATTACTTTTAACATTAAAAATTTAGGTTCTTAAAACAACCCTTTGAGGTTTATGAGCAGGTGGTATAACTCTCATTTTACAGATGGAGAATTTTAGTTCAGAAACTTCCCGGTGTATGAGGTTACAACACTTAAAAGTGACAGGGTCTGAGCAAGGATGTATTCTTCCTTGACTGGGCCTTGTGGAAAATCTTGTTATAAAATGCAAGCAGCGGTCCACTGGGCCAGAAGAGGCCTTGCCCACCAGTCTATGTCTTCTAGGATGGAAAAGGAGATCAAAAGAGAGAGAAGCAAAGTGATGACATTTCTTTCTTTTTTAAATTCATTTATTCATATGTGCATACACTGCTTGGGTCACTTCTCCCACCTACTCCCCCACTCCCTCCCTCTCCCCGCACCCCACTCGCTTCCAGGCAGAACCTGTTCTGCCCTCTTCTCCAATTTTGTTGAAGAGGAGACATAGCAATAATAAGAAAGACATAGTGTTTTTGCTAGTTGAGATAAGGATAGCTATACAGAGAGATTCCTAGCTTTGCTTCCATGCACATGTGTGTTACAACCCGAATTGGTTCACCTCTACCAGACCACATTCCATAGTGACCTCTGTCGTTTAAAGGTTAGTATATTAGCTCCTCTACAGTGGGCACATCAAACACTTTCAAGTTTTGGGTTTCCTACCTTTCCCTATTCCTCATGTACACATTCTCCCCTTAGCGTGTGACCCATGTCCAATAATATTATTGCATTTGTTTTAGGTGATATTTCTTTTGTTAGTGAGTTTCCCAAGCCTCCTCTGTGAATATAAGTGGAGGATGATTAATCTAATAATTAGAACAACACTCTCTTTTCCCACAATTGGTTGATGTAGGCTTCCTGCTACTAAAACATCTTCCCACCAGGACAAGGGAGCAGTTCACTTGCATTCTCTATGCTGGTGAAAACAGGAATTCCATAGGATAGCATTGTTTTGCCCTCAGCTCCTCTTTCACAGAAAAGGGAAGGAACCCCGTTTCTTAGTGACAAATGCGACTATAAGGAGGCTTGAAATAGGGTGGGGGAATAGCCCTTTAGTTTTTATTTAAAGCCCTATCTCTGACCAAAATCCAGAATCCAGATTTTATCTGAGGGATGGTGAACTAGGATGGATCCAAGTGAAACATGCCACGCAGAATCTGACAGAAGCAGAGCTTCTGAGAATTCAGACTTTGCTCCTTTGTCAAACTGTCAGGGCTTCATGCTAGCTTCTGTTAGGCAGTCACCTCTCCTGGGCTTTCCAGTGTCTCTGGCAAATAGGTTCTGACAGGCTTGCTCCACATTGGTCAGACATACCCAGATTTCCATTTTTACAACAGTAACAGAAAAGGGCAAATGTCATGCAAGACACAAAATGATATCTCTGAGGTATAGGAAGGAAGAATCTGAGCCCAGGAAATTAGGTCTGAGAGGAAGACAGAGGGTTCACAAAAGGTCTTCTAGAACACGATGAAGAGATAGGGCAGGGATGGAGATAGTTGAAGTCAGGACTTCCCATGACCAGGCTCTGCAGCCAAGTTAGAGAGGAAACATCCATTGCACCAAAGTTGGAGTGTCTGGACGACTAGAGAAGAATCTGAAGGATTAATGAGGTCAGACTTCAGGTGGGGTTTGGAATGGCCCATTCAGTTGTTATGCACCTGAGCCTCCTCTACCAGCCCTCAGGAGAAGAAAAGAGCCAGAAGTCTGGGAGCAACTGTAGTGTTCATTAAGCTCTTTTCATCTGGGCCAAGGTAGACTATTTCAAGAAACTTCACAGCTAGACTGTAGACAGCTTGCAGCAATTGAGAAGAGTGGTCAATGTCCTCTCCCCTTGGATCTGGGCAGGTGTGTGACTGCTTTGAACAACCAAGCATGGTGGAAGTGGTACTGTGTGATTTCTGAGGCTAGGTCATGCCTGGCTCTTTTGGGACACCAGTCACCATGTAAAATATCTGACCACTTCAGATAGCTAGGATGGAGAGACTGTGGATGAAGGATCTTCAGACAATAGCCACAGCTGAGCTCAGCTTGCAGCCCTCCCCACTGAGGCACAAGGCATGTGACTGAAGCCATTTTATACCTTTCAGACTAGCTCATTTGCTATCTGAATGAATCCCATTGAGTGACATCAATGAGTATCACAAGGAGAAAAAAAAAAGCACTGTTATGAGCTGAATGTCTCCCCGCCTCCTCCCTGAATCCATCTGTTGATCCTTACCCCAAGAACTTCAGAAGAGGTGAGTAAGGTAAAATAAGGTTATGGGGACAGGCTCCAATCAGATGTGACTAGTGTCCTCATTAGAAGAGGCGATTTGGTTGGAGACTTACATGCAGAGGGATGTGGAGACACAGAGAGAAGACATCATTTATGAGCCAAGGAGAGAGGCCTCAAAAGAATCAACTCTCCAGAACTATGAGCAAATATTTCTGTTGTTTGCTCCTGTAAGTTGTAGCCTGTATTACTTTATTTGCAGGCTGGCAAACTCATACACTTACTCAACTAAGAATTCATCACCTTCAGGAATTGTGAAATTTGATAACATGGTTACTATTTTAAGTTGCTAACTTTTCGGGTTGTTTGCTCCAGAGACAGGAAAAGGAACCGGCGTGGACTCCTGGAGTTCCTCTTGCTCTAGGGATTGAGTTTTCCTTCCACATTATCTGCATAGGGTGGACTGCAGCAGACAAACTGGAAGAATTGATAGAACCTGACAGAAAAGATGGGGACCAAAGGCCAAAGCTCACACATAGGGTTTTGTGGCATTTTAAACAGAGAAGGAAAAATATATTCTTATTAGTTTGAGAAAAATAGAAAAACTGCCTTCAATACAGCTTTATGTAGCTCTTTTATAGATGTGCCATTTGGTCAGGTGGGATTCCTTGGGAAAGAGAATTACAGTAGCAGATTGCAAGCCCAGGGCCCCGTCTGACCCAGATTCTGATTTTTTAAAAGAGTGATTATAGCTCTCGAGGTGGGGGTTAGGTCTCAGGGCCTCTACCAGAAGCACTTTTTTTAGCCATGGGGGATACCACTACAGCTAATTACAGGTTGTCTGTTAAGATTTTCTAATTACTTCATCTGCATTAGTCTTGCTTCTTAAGGAGCCTGTAAGCGTTTTGAAAGCATCTTGAGGACAGGAACATACTTCTTTGGGTTTTCTTCCCCAGGAAGAGTCTACCTCAGTATCAGATACCCCAAAGACATTGAATAGGGCTGGATGCAGTGACTCACACCTATAATTCCAATTACTTGGGAAGTGGAGATCAGGAGGGTCACAGTTTGAAGCCAGCCCAGGCAAAAAAGTCAGCAAGACCCCCATCTCAATCAACACAGCACCGAGCCAGTCATCCAGCTATGTGGAGGCACAGGTAGGAGGATCACAGTCCAAGACTGGCCAGGAGCAGAAAGCAAGAACTTATCTGAAAAATAACCCAAGGCCAAAAAAAAAAAAAAAAGGGGCGGGGGGGCTGGAGGTGTGGCTCAAGTCGTAGAGTGCTTGCTTAGCAAGTATAAGGCCCTGAATTCAAATTCGAGTTCCACCCATACAAAACAAACACATCATATTAAATAGTAGGCAGTATAACATAAGACACTGTGAATGTGGGGTCAGCCTGGCTGAGCTCAAATCCAAATTGTAGTTCTTACCAGCTATGGGACCTTGGGCAAGCTGTATAACCTCTTGAAACCATTTCTTTATCTGCCCAATGGGAATATTAATAGTACCTATCTTACAAAGCACCTGAAACAGTGTCTGACACCTAAGAAATGTTCATTCTGTGTTAGTAAATATGTACATTAGTTAACATTTTTTACCTTCATTTGGCTCTGAAAGTCTAAGAGTTCCTACATATTCACTACTGAATTTGCATTTGAGAAGGGGAACTGGGATGCCCGGTAGTCAGAAGCTGTTGGAGTTCTACACCACTTTGTATGCTGGGTGAAATTGCATAAGCCTGTGTCTTGACAGGCTTGGCAGGTTGTAAGAATTTTCAAAGCATGGATCTTATGGCTTCTCTCTCCACTTATCACCCTGTCACCCCCAAGTGGACAAATCCCAGGTGACCACTTGGTTTCCAGATCTAGCTGGCTCTTTTCCACACAGGCAGAGACTAAGACATGGACTAGGTCCATCCCAGACTTCGGAGGGGCACTAAGAAATCAAAAGGGAGCAAGTTAATTAGAAAATGCTTACTTAGACAACTGGTTCCCTAGGGGACCGAAAAAAAAAAAAAAGATTAACTGAATAGTAGACCTTAATCAAGAAACTTTGGGCTAAGAATCAAGTGCTGGAGGTGGCTTAGTCTGGCCTGTGTGTCTCAGACGTGCATATCTTTTCCAAGCTCATTGTGCAGCAATATCATATTGGTAGCTGTGAACCAATATTGCCATAGACAAACATTCCAAACTGGGTATTTTTCTTAGCGATATGCTTGTTAAGTATTTACTGTCACACCATTGCAAAGGTCTAACTTGGGCTCCTACTTGTAGCTCCTGTATCTCTGGTATTGCTTGGGGAGTAGGTCTGGAATGTGAAGTAGAACTATGGCCTCATGATGTCCAAATTCCTTCAAAGCTGATGTCTCCAAGAAGAGTCACTGAAGTGCATAAATAAAACACCTCATGCTTTATTTCACGATTGCTACTTATTTTCTATTCTTATTTTTTTCTTTATTTTTTGAAAGCAATCATTTGTTATCTTTATAGGGTTGGCCCATGAAAACTGACGTCATAGGGTAACATTAAAAGACAGTAGGTAGAAGCAGGCACCCTTTGACAGTCCACTTGACAACATGCAGTCACTTTAAATAGCGGTAAACTTGCTGATACTGAAGGGGTGTCAGGAATTTAATGACACAGAGCGTAGGCTTCCAGCAGGATCTCATGGTTGAAGGCTCCTGTTTCGGAGGCCTTGATGAACGCTAAGATGACCTTGACACGGCTATGTAGCGTCTTAATGGCTCTCAGGTGTTCAGCCAGTGGCTTTCTCTCCGCTGCCTGTTGCAGTCATTCGCGCTGCGCTGTCTACACCAATGTGAAACAGCATGACGGCCTCTCTGCTGATTTTTATCGACGACAGATGCAAAAACACTGGCAGGAAGATCTATGTGTTTGGTCACATGGTTTGACTTAAAAGAGAGGGGATTCTCAATTATGTTGCACACCTGCTTCTGGACCCGGAGGTCGGAGGGATCAGGCGGCCTCCTGTGGCATGCCAGCCCAGAAACTCCAGCTCCTTGAACACCTGTTTAAACTGCTCTTCCTTGGTGTAATAATATCCTTGTCAGTGATACTCTTCCACTGTGTGGGACAGGCTCCAAGAGTTCATCACCTTCATACTTCGGCCCTTTTGCTTCCGGATCAGAGCCCCAGTCATCTCCTGGGAGCGCGGCGGGTGCTGTGGTTTGAGATGTTGCGAATAAGGCGATGGAGAGCGACAGAACTCCGCCAGTCACTCTGGGACTGTCACGCTGGGGACCACTGCTGCATCCACCTCCATCCCGCGGCTCCCTCCAGGAGGGTTCCTGCAGCTGCCACCACCTTTACCCTGTGCCCGCCAGCCTCAGCCTATCCTTAGTTTTCGTTTTATAATATATAAAATATCTTTCTATGGCTATGTGTGCCAATACTTTGTACAAATGTATATGTTTGCGGAGAGTCTGCTTTAAATTTTTTAATGTTTGAAATTTTAAAAAAGCCCATGAAGATCATTGTTTTAGGGTAAAAAGAATTAGATAAGAATTTAGATGATTCAGGAGTTGGGGGGAGGGAGAAGAGAGAGGAGAGAGAGATTAGAAATTAGATAAAAGTAGGAAAGGTGGTTTCTGTGCTATTTTAGGCTGGGATATTTCAATTAATATGCAAGAAGGGAGGAGGGTCCCTGCAGAGATCAAGGCAGCAGCAGGCAGGTGGCTCCTTAGGGATCCTGGGAGGACAGTCTTTGCACATGTGCATACTGCTGAGTAGTTTTGTCACCATGCAGATGACTGGGAAACAGACCCAGAGATTTGGATTCAGCTGATCTAGAAAGGGGTCTGAGAATCCTCCCGCCCCCACTACCCTTTTTTTTAGTATTCCATGAAAAATTATTAGTAGGGATTTAAAAAAAATTCCATTAAAATTATTGCTGAGAGTGTGGTTCAGTGGTAGAGCACTGAGCATGCACGAGGCCCTAGGTTCAATCCCTAACATTGCCAAAAGTAAAAGTAAATTATCATTAGAGTAATTAGATATGAAATCAGAGTCAATTTGCTATACACCCCCAAACCTTTACTTTCAATTTCTTTTCTTTTCTTGCTGTAGACCAGCAACAAACTGCTTGGTGCTGGCACTGATTTGTGACTCCATTTAGAGGAGAGATGATAGGAAGTTCCCCAGAAGTAAATGATGAGCTGCTCCTTAGACAATTGCTGTCTTTTCTGGATCCCTCTATTGTTTTTTTTCTATATTGGTTTTTATTTCTAAACAAATTGACATAAAATAAGTCCAGTTGGAAATGGAGAGAGAGCTAACAAGTTTTCAAGGGAGGTGATGCTGCTGGTTCAGGTCTACACTCTGAAAACCAGTGATCTAAAGAAAACTATGAAGATAAAAGCGATTTTGCCGATGAGAAATCATGAGACTCAGAGGGCAGCATGGAGAGAGTTGGAGTAGGGAGTGAGAGGTGGGAATTGGGTCAGATTAGAGCCACCAGAAAGAGTGCTCAAATGCTGAGCACTGATCTAGGAGGCACGCATATTCGTGCTGCTTCACACACACAGGAATTGAGGCAGTGTTAATCAATTTAAAAGAGGAAAGATTTATTTGGGCTCATGGTTTCAGGAGGTTTCAGTCTATGGTCACTTGGCTCAGTCATTTTGGGCCTGTGGTGAGTCAGAACATCATGGCAGGAGCACATGGTGGAGCAAAGCTGCTTACCTTTTGGAGACCCGGAAGTAGAGAGAGCCAGGGGATGAGAGAAAAGGGGCAAGGGTTACAATATCCCCTTCAAGCCATAACTTCAGTGACCTGCTTCCTCCAACAAGGCCCTGCCACCTCCCAAGAGCACCACCAGCTGGGAAACAAGCCTTCAACATATGAACTATAGGGGGACATTCTAGATCCAAATTGTAACAAAGTCCATGCTGGGCTAAGCCTTGTTGACTTGGGACTTTATGGCAGATTGTGGAGGTGAGGAGGGATGCAGATTGGGTTGGGGGAAAGGATGAGGCGGGGTCTTAGGGAGCCAAATAGAGCTCCTGAGGCCACACCTCTGATGTGCTTTTTCCCCTGGCAGAATTATACATGTTCTTAATTACTTATACCTCTATTGTTTCTCACCTCCTTTTTAAAGGATTTTCTCAGACATTTTGTAAGAGTGACTTCAATTGAGTAAGGCAGCAAGAATATGTGTGTGTGTGTGTGTGTGTGTGTGTGTGTGTGTATGTGTGTATTAAGAAGGACCAATGTGGAGCTAGAGTCTGGCACTTACTCTTGCCCTCCGGTGCCAGAAGAGTCATGGCCTCTTTAACCACTTTGACAAGAGCATCAAACATTTGCACTGACCTTCATTTCTACCTGATCAAGGGATTAAGTTATGCCCTTCAATCTGTTTGGGACCAGGCAGAGACTTGCAAAGAAATAGTCTCCTCTTTTTACTGAGACTTTTCTTTGTGGTACTGGGGTTTTGAATCAGGGCCTCATGCTTGCTAGGCAGGCTCTGTGCCACTTGAGGCAATCCACCAGCCCAGTCATTCAGTCTGATAGCTTACCTTATATTTTACATTATTTTTGTTTGGGTATAAAACATCTAAGAGGTTTTAAATTCCTGGAGTAAATTTTTTCTTCTTTGTATCAACCATTATGCCTACCATAGCAGTTTTGCAAAAAAGTTCCTAACATTTGTTGATTGATTGACATGAAGGAATGTGTTTAGTGCTGTTAAATTTGTTATGACAGAGAGTCAAACAGTCTTAGCTCAGACTGGTATCTGCCTATCCAATATAAGGAATTTGGTCATAGTCTGAAAAGCTCTTTTAATTATTATGACATTTAAAATTAATTATGTATTTCCAACTGCATTTTTCAGTTGTATGCATAATTATTATTATGTGGAATGGTATTTATACTTAAATGTTTAGTAGTTCCTATAAGTGATTGAAATTAGTAATGTTTTATAGCCAACCCAAATTCATTTTAAATTGTTCTTCTCTCTCAGCCTCACCATTGGCAATTCCTCTGGTACAACATGTAATTTAATTCTAATCACACTATATCATATTAAATTCTTTAATCTTGCATTCAGCCTTGAAACAGGCAGGACTCTCCTTGCAAAACCTCCAGCTCTCTCACTATTGATGCTCCCCCCACCGCCCTTTACAGGTGCATCCCGCCTGGTACTATGTCCTTCTGCTGCACTGAAGAATTCCCTTTCTTTTCATTTTGATGTTTCACTTAGAATATCAAATCATAGTAGTAGAAAGATAATACGCATACTACCCGCACCTAAAATTAACAATGAACATTTTGTCACCTTTTCTTCATTTGTTAAAGATTTAAAGTTTGTAGACATGGTATTTCACACTAAAAACTTCAGCAGAAATCTCTAAAAATTCTTTTCCTACATGCTATAGTTTGGCTATGGGGTGTCTCCCAAAGGTGTTGAGGGTTGGTGGAGCCTCTAGGAGGTGAGGCCTCATGGAAGAAAGTTAGGTCATTGAGAGTGTGCCCTTGAAGGGGATACTGGGATCCTGGCCCCTTAGATTTCTCTCTCTCTCTCTATGCTTTGGGACAACCATGAGGTGAGCAGTCTCTGCCACACGCTGTTACCATAATTTACTGCCTTGGCACAGGCCCCAAAGCAACCGAGCTAAGTGACCATGGACTGACACCTCTGGAACTGTGAACCTAAACCTTTCCTCTTTTTAAGTTTATGATCTCAGGTATTTTGTTACAGTAACAAAAAGTTGACTAACATGCTATATAACCACAGCATCATCATCACACTGTGTTAGTTTGTTAGGGTTGTCATATTAAAATATCACAGAATGGGTAGCTGAAGCAACAGAAATTGATTTTCTCACAGTTCAGACACTGGAAATCCAAGATCAAGTTGTTGATAGGTTTGGTGTCTTCTCTTGCCTCTCTCAATGATTGTAGATGGCTATTTCCTTGATGGGTCCCCACCTGGTTATACCTCTGTCTTTGTTTCTTTGTGCCCAAATTTCCTCTTCTTATAAGGACACTGGACAGACTATATTAGGACCTACCCTGTAGTCTTCATTTTCATTTAATTACCTCTTTAAAAGCCCTTTCTTCAAATGCAGTTGAACTCTGATGTGTTGGAGGTTAGGATTCTACATAAGAGTGCGGGTGGGAGATGCTACTCAATCCATAATGCACACATAATAAAAGTAACATTAGTTACTGTATAATTTAATACCCAATCCATACTTGATTTTACACAACTGTCCTTAAAACCTCCTTGTTCAAATCAAAGGCCAAAGACTGAATTGCATTTGGCTGTATGTCTTCTGAATTTCTTTTACTTTTGGAGAGTTCCCCTCTCCTCTTTTTCCTTATGACATTGTCTTGTTGAAGCAATTGCCCCAGATTTTGCAACTTTCTTTTGTTTCATAGTGGTAATTTAGCTTGTTTGTCTATCTGCTGGACTGTGTTTCCTGTAAACTGGAGTTAAGCCTAAAGGCCTGATTAGACTCAGGTTGAACCTTTTAAAAGGCAAGAACATTTTATACATGGTATGGTATGTCTGGTTCCAATTTAAGTGATGTTCACATTAGCCACTGGGATAAAGTGGTGACAGCTTGATCCTTCCTTTGGGCAGATGTAGTTTTGTCCCTTGTGACCAGCAGACATCTGTGGGGCTGCTTTAACCCTTGAAACATCTGCTTTGCCTTTGTGTTTTACCTAGTAGCTTTAAGTGCCCATTGCTGATCCTTAACTAAATCAATCATTTTATTAGGGCTTACAAAATTTATTTTACTTTTATTATGTGCAATTATTCTATAAAGAACTGTTTTCCCTCATCAACTGGGTTAAGTACCCTTAAATACAGTTCTGTCTGAAAAGACAGGATCAATGATTTTTACCTTTAGTTACCAATTTTTAGAGTGAAAAATTGTGAAATGCCTCCTTCAAAGATGACATATATAGTTTGTTTTGGTTGGAGTTTCTATTTTCTAAATGCCATTTATATATTTATGGCTTTTAATATATTCTTCTTTTTCCACCCTCTAATTGCCTCAAGTGTGGTCAGATATGGTTCCTTCAAAGTGATTTGTTTTTTTGACCTGACTCCATTGATCTTTGAAAGCTCCCTTATTTCCAGCAAGAATGAAATGTTCTGGGCTTGCTTTATGTATTCCTTGCTACAAACTTGGAGTGAGTCATTCCTTTAAGAGGCCTCCAAATACAGAATGATATTTGGAGGCCATAATTTGACTCTAACAATACATGTTGCTACTAGATTTTTTTGACAGCACTGGGATTTGAATTTGGGGCTTCATGCTTGGTAGGCAGGAACTCTTCCACTTGAGCTACCCCTTTAGCCCATTTTGCTCTTGTTATTTTGGAGCTAGGGTCTTGCTTTTTGTCACTGGATCACTATCTTCTTATTTTACAGTTCTCACTGTAGCTGGATGACAGGTGTGTGGCACCACACTTGCTTTTTTTTTTTTTCTAGTTTTTAAAAATTTGCATATAATAGTTGTACGGGGGGGGAGGGGAATAATTGTGACATTTATATATGTACTTATATCTTAATTAGATTCACCTCTGCCATCATTCTCCCTTAATCTTCCTTCCCCCTCCTTAAAACAATTTCAACATTGTCTTATTTTCATACAGGAGTGTAAAATACATCCACCATATTTGCCCTCCTTCATCCTTTCCTTTTGCCCTTCCACTGATACCCACTGCCAGGCAGGACCTGTCTCACTTTCTTATCTTTTAAAGTGTATATTGATTGTTCAAGGGGGTTTTGCCTTGCTACTTCAGACATGTATATATAGTACATTAATCAGATTAACCCCCTCTATTTTTCTCTGTCACCCTGCTCTCCTATTATTCAACAGTTTACAGTGCACCACCTTGTGCTATTTTCATACACAGATGCATTGTATTTCGACATTGCTCACTATCATTTTCTTTTCTGCCTCCCCCTAGTCCCATCAGACAGACCCACTAATGCCATCATGTTCTCTTTTTCATATACACACATCTATGTATATGGATATAAGATCGTATATGTATTTATGTACACATTTAACTTATAAGTCTGGCTTCCACATATGGGGGAAAACATGTGACCTTTGTCCTTCTGAGCCTGGCTTACTTTGCTTAACATGGTGATCTCCAGTTCCATCCATTTACCTGCAAGCAACATAATTTCATTCTTTGTTATGGCCACTCAGCTTTTTTCCAGTGAGATAGGGTCTCATGAACTTTTTTGCCCAGGCTGGCCTGGAATGGTGATGCTCCCAATCTCAGTTCAGCTTGGGATGACAGACACATGCCACCATGCCCAGCTATTGGTTGAGATGGGGGTCTTGCTTACTTTTTCCCTGGGGCTGACCTTGAACCATATCCTCTGAATCTCATGAATCTCAGCCTCTTAAGTAGCTAGAATTACAGGCTTGAGCCACTGGCGCCTGCCTAGATTTTTTTTTTTTTTAATCTTTCAATAGACAGAGCGAGACAATACGTATATTCTTTAAAATCATGGCTTTGAAGTGAGAGTTCATATTCAAACCTAACATTACAGGGTTTCATTTAATTGTTTGGATTTATACTTCTAAATATCTATTCTCCCTTATGCTGAAAAGCTCTGTCTCTAACATTAATGTGGTGTGTATTGTATTGTTATTTTGAAATGACATTACAGCAGAATGAATAGAATATATATATTTTTGTTATGGAATACAGTCTCTCACTTACGAAGGTTTGATTTATGATTTCTTGACTTTATGATGGTGTGTAAATGCTAGACATTCAGTAGTAACTACTTAGAATTGACTTTTTATCTTTTTCCAGGCTAGGGGTGAGTGGTAAGATGCTTTCTTATGATGTTGAGCAATGGCAGTGAGCTGCAGCTCCTCCGTCAGCCACTTGATCACCAGGGGAAACAACCAACACCCACAATGCACTAGTATTGCTACCTTATCACATGTCACAGGCCAATTGTATGAAATGCATTTTTGACTTATGATAGCTTCCATTTACAATGGGTTTATCAGGCCACAACTCCACAGTCAGTAGAGGAGCCTCTGTATATCCCACCAAGGAAATACAAAGTGCTAAATTTCAAAGTCATTTGAAAGAATTACTTTTCTCTATGATTATGCCGTAATCTTATGCATAATTAGATTAATTTGTTTCTTTTTATAATTTGTTCAGTTGGTGACTTGTGGTTGTGTTCTCACAGTGGCAGGGGCTGATAAACTCATTCAGGCTCCATAGTAAAGGCTCTACTCCTACCGAGGGTTTTATCACGTCTCCAAAGGCTACCTCTTAATAGCTACACATCAGGGATTCGATTTCAACACATGGATTTTGTAGGGACACAAAAACTCAGTCCATAGCAGTGTGTATTTTTCAAACATGTAAAATAGTTACATGTTTTAGAAGCTAAAAACTACACCCAAGGAAGTCCTTTTTCCATCTCATTTCCCTTCCTCTCTACCCCTGTCATCTGCCTAAAGGCTTTAAAATTAATTTCTGGTTAATTCCTACATATATATGTATGAATTCCACAGGGGAGCATACTACACATTTTTTTATTTAACAGTAGCTTACCAGAATCACTCTATGACAATACACTGAACTCCCCTTATTTTTATTTTTATTTTTTTTACCCATTATGATTTATTCTCTACAATACTTCGTTAAAGAGTTCAGTGATTTGTACTCAGAAGTTATATAGCCAAGAGGCAACCTAGTGTAATATAAAGAATTGGTCTGAAGTCTTTGCACTGAAGGCCATACAGTCTCTTGCTTCAGGGAAATAAGAACGTAAATAAACAAAAAGAACATGTATCTCCCTAGGCTTCAGAAATCTTAATAGAAAATAACAGCAACAGTTAGTGAAATTGTAGATGTCAACATATCATGGAAAACAGATCTTATGCAAAATATTAAAATTAACACCCAGGACTTCTTTTGTCTAGATGCTTTTTATTATAAACAGTAAAATATATGTAGTGTGTCAACTGCAAATCTTTCATGTGGAAAGGGTCCCTAACATGAGTTGTTTTAATATTATGAAGCAAAAAAGTTTAAGAACCTCACAGTAGAAACAACCCAACACTGACAAACTCTAGTGATCAATGACATTCTCTCTTTTTTTTTTTTTCATTTTTGACATTCTCTTTTACTTCATGTAAAACAAGGACAATTCATAATTACAGACAGAATGTCCTAGCTGTGGGTGTGATGAGACACGCCAGCTTTCCAGACCAAAAGGCACTCACAGCTAGGGATGAAACAAACTCCTAACCAAGCCAGCAAAGTTTTTATTTATTTATTTATTTTTTATTTATATGTGCATACAATGTTTGGGTCATTTCTGCCCCCTTCCCCTACTCCCTCCCTAAACCCCCCGCCCCCTCCCTCTCCCCCCCATCCCCTCGATACCCGGCAGAAACTATTTTGCCCTTATCTCTAATTTTGTTGTAGAGAGAGTATAAGCCATAATAGGAAGCAACAAGGGTTTTTGCTGGTTGAGATAAGGATAGCTATACAGGGAGTTGACTCACATTGATTTCCTGTGCGTGTGTGTTGCCTTCTAGGTTAATTCTTTTTGATCTCACCTTTTCTCTAGTTCCTGGTCCCCTTTTCCTATTGGCCTCAGTTGCTTTTAAGGTATCTGCTTTAGTTTCTCTGCGTTAAGGGCAACAAATGCTAGCTAGTTTTTTAGGTGTCTTACCTATCCTCACCCCTCCCTTGTGTGCTCTCGCTTTTATCATGTGCTCAAAGTCCAATCCCCTTGTTGTGTTTGCCCTTGATCTAATGTCCACATATGAGGGAGAACATACGATTTTTGGTCTTTTAGGCCAGGCTAACCTCACTCAGATGATGTTCTCCAATTCCATCCATTTACCAGCAAATGATAACATTTCATTCTTCTTCATGGCTGCATAAAATTCCATTGTGTATACATACCACATTTTCTTAATCCATTCATCGGTGGTGGGGCATCTTGGCTGTTTCCATAACTTGGCTATTGTGAATAGTGCCGCAATAAACATGGGTGTGCAGGTGCCTCTGGAGTAACCTGTGTCACAGTCTTTTGGGTATATCCCCAAGAGTGGTATTGCTGGATCAAATGGTAGATCAATGTCTAGCTTTTTAAGTAGCCTCCAAATTGTTTTCCAGAGTGGTTGTACTAGTCTACATTCCCACCAACAGTGTAAGAGGGTTCCTTTTTTTCCTGCATCCTTGCCAACACCTGTTATGGGTGAAATACCACATTTTCTTGATCCATTCATCAGTAGTGGGGCATCTTGGCTGTTTCCATAACTTGGCTATTGTGAATAGTCAAGCCAGCAAAGTTGAACTGGTTCCTTGACAACAGTGGTTATCTACTGTTCAGCTCGAGTGGTCCAAGGACAAAGGAAACACTGGGCAGGAAGCAATCCCTTTTCTCTCCCCACCATTCATTCAGCATAGATCAGCCACACTCATCACTGCTTTGGTCAAGTGTGTGGGAGGCAGTTCAGTTCCAGTTCAGAGCTGTTACCTCCCTATGCAAGGCTGCCACATGGATGAGCCACAAGGTATTTTTCCCGAGAGCCACCTGCCACATGTTTCCTTGAGGCCGCCATGTCTGCACACCTCCAGACTGCTTCCTAACTTGGCCCAGCTCAGAAGAGACAGCAATAGTGCCCATTCCTTCAGGGGCCAAATAGTTTCCCTTGGCTGATTCCTGAGTCCCCGTGACAAGGCAAAAGGAACCTGATCATCTCCATGGCTGGATTTGTGTGGGAGGATAAGGGAATGTGCAGGGAGTAAGGCTTCTTCACTCCAAAACCACTGAGCCTACTTCAATGTATTGCTGGGCTTCACCAGCCCAATTCTTGTGCACTGATTTTTGTTCCCCCATTTCTTGGAGGCATGGCTCAAGTGGTAGAGCACCTGCCTAGCAAGCACAAGGTCCTGAGTTCAAACCCCAGCACCATCAAAAAAAACCCAAAAAACAAAACGAAACAAAAAACCCAAAAGCAATGATCAAATGAAGTCTGTTATATTTTTCTTATAGAGACGTTGCCTTATTTGTCTTCCCCCATGTGTAGCATGTATTTTATTTTCTCAAGGGTGGGGTAGGGTACCTGCCATTTGGGAAAATGAACAGAAAATTTTAAATCCCCTCATTTTTAAAATGCTTTCCAAGTTCTCCATCATGTGGAGTTTATTCAACCATTCCCTTAACAATGGATATTTGAGTTTTTCATTTTTTTAATAATCACTTTTTTTGGTGCTACTGAGATTTGAACTCAGAGCCTCACTCTTGGTGGGCAGGCTCTCTACCACTTGAGTCATTCTGCTCTTTCTCTCCACTTTTTTATTGCTAGTACACACAATTTCTTAATGAATAACTTTGTGCATGTGTCATTTCATATTTGTGCAGTTATTTACTTAGGTTTTTAGAGGCAGGATTTCTGGTCAAAGGGCAAACATACTTAGAATCTTGATAGACACTGAAGATATTGAAGAATTCTCCTCCACAGAGTCGTATCATTTTGTATTCCTAATAAATATATGAAGTACTGGTTTCTCCCCAATCTCACCAATAGAATATATTGTCAAAATTTTGATTTTTGCCAATTCAATTTGAAGAAAATAGGCATTGCAGTGTAGGTTTTTGTGTGTGTGTGTGTGTGTGAGACGGTACTGGGGTTTGAACTCAGGGCCTCACACTTTCAAGGTAGGTGCTCTACTCCTTGAGCCACTCCTCCAGCCACAGTTTGATGTTCATCTCTTTCTTTATGATTGATGTTGAGAAACTTCCCATATATTTAAAGAACGTGTGTCTTTCTTTCTGTAAGCACAGTTGGGCCAGATATCTTGATATGTCAAAGGTTGGTCTTCTTCATTTCTAAGAATTTGTTATGTTAAGGAGATCAATCATTTGGTTGTGAAATAAGTTCCAGTTCTTCTTTCCCAGTTTTTCATTTGTCTTTTGATCTTTATGATATTTTAAAGCAAAAACTTTTTTCAATATAAAGAACATTATTCATCAACAAATTCTATTTATTTATTCTACATTTTGTGTCACAGTTAAGACTTTCATCACTTCCAGGTTTTAAAGTTATTCACCCATGTTTTCTTTTAGTATTTGTAGAGTAGCATTCAGATAGATTATTTGGAGTAAGGCTTTCTTTGCATGGTTTTTGTGCATTTCTTGTTAAATTTATTCCTATTTTGTCTTTTTTTCCATGCTATTGTAAGTAAATAGGAATTTTCTTCTAAAATAACTTCTAGCTCATTAATGACTGAATAAATGAAGACTATTCATTTATACAAATTTTATATCCTGCCAATTTACAAAATTATTTTGTTAGTTATTTTTGCCATTGAGTCTTTTGCATTATATATGTATGTATGTATATATAATCATGTATAACTAGAGATGGTTTTGTCTCATTTCTAATTCTTATACATTTTAATACTTCCCTTACTTATTAAGGGAAGTACTTAATAAGTACTTCCAGTAAGTATCTTATTCTTGGCTTCAATTGGATTACCTCTAGTGTTTTGTCATCAAAAGAGTTGTTAGCTTTGGGGCTAATTTGTGTGTGTGTGTGTGTGTGTGTGTGTGTAAGAGAGAGAGAGAGAGAGAAAGAGAGACAGAGAGAGAGAGATTATGAGGAGGAAAAATGTATTCATCTTTAATCAGTCATGGTTATTGATTTTTATGCTATTTCTTATCAGAATCAAAGAAAATGATATGTTTAAAAATATAGATCTAATATTTAATATTAGTACAGTTCTTAGTTTTGAATCATTCTTACCATTCTGTAATAAACCCTATCTGGTCATTTTGTATTTTGTTTACATTATTGGAATCTATAACTATCTTATTCAGATTTTTTCCCTCAATATTTGGAAGTAAGATTGGGATCTGGTTTTTCTCTTATTGCATGAAGTCTTAATAAATTTATATCAATCTTCAATTCACTTCATAGAACTAATTAGGCAGTTTTTTTTCTCCATGTTCTATGTCTGTATGTTTTAAGTAACATTAAGATGATCTGCTCATTAAAGATTAGTCCCCATGTAAAATCATCTAGGCCTGTCACTCTTTTTGTTGAGGGGAAGGAGAGCCCTTGATGATTGAGAGGGTTCTTGGGATGATATGTTCACTCATAGTTCTATCTTAATCCTAGTTGTTCTGGATGTCTGTGGGTTGTAGGGAATAGGAAGTAAAAAGCAGAAAGTAAGGGGTACAGAATACTTCCCCAAGGCAGATGGGAGTATAAAGGACTGACAGTAACAAAAATTCTTTGCTTGACTGAACTTTAGTCAGGCCCTGAACCTTCTAGATCCATCTGAGCCAATCCTGGTAAAATCCAGTCTTAGGGAAGAACCTGCTAGGTTATTAAGCAAGAACCCATTACACTCTATATCTGATCACACCCCTTATCTGATAGAGTTTCTCAACCTTTGCCCTTTCTCAGGTGATGTCTGATTGTCCTAGCTTTCTTCAGCAAGAATCCTGTTGTGTTAGTTTGGCCAGAGTTCCCCTCAACCCTGATGTTTCTTCTTAATACTTTTCCGTGCACAGGTGTCCTCCCTCTTTGGCTGTACATTCCTCTGTGCCCGTGTGGTATTTGGAGTTGAGTTCGATTTGTGTCCCCCACAGCAAATCCCATTGCCTTGGCACCTATACCTATCATGAATAAAGTCTATCTTACTATGCCTGAGCCAGAATCATCAAATAGTTTTTCTAACAGTAGTGTTATACCATCTAGGGTGGAAGAGAAGGAGGTCTGAGGATAGGATCAACTGCTTCTTCCCAGAGATCTTTCTTCTGACTTTGCATTCCAACCTATCCTGGGGGGAGGGGTCTCTGTCCTGTTTTTGCAGCTGGGAAAGCAAAGAGAGTCTCCCAGAGTCCTCTGGACTTCGTGGCAGCCTTCTGAGGCAGAAAGGATCCTCAGAGTCACCTCACCCAAGGGAGGTGACTTGGATAAAAAAAGTCAGCAACCACATCCCTGAGTTCCCATTTGTGTTCATTGTGAGCCAGTGGCAGTCATGGCTCTGTGGCTCACAGATTCAATAACAAGCATCAGATCCAAGACACACTTGTAGGTTGACTCCTTGATTTGCTGAGGCAGCAATTTAGGTAAATGTCTTTGGAGCAACTACCCCATTGCTCAGATATCTTCACTGTGAGGTGGCTTTGCAATGGGTCTGAAGGGGCAGGGCACACTCTTCCTGAGGCTGTCACTCTTCCTTCTTCTCTCTGCCAGCTTCCTGTCAGGCATGCTCCCTCAGCAATCTGTAGTCAGCAGGGGCCTCCCTTCTTGCAGCCCTCTGCCACAATACACAGGGCCACTAGGAGGCCCTGGTCCAAGGGTGAGAGAGTGAGAGCTGGATGAGAAAGTCACTGCCCCCTGCAGGTAGGAGATGTTACCTTTGATTAGAGAAAAGGAGGGAGGGAGATGACAGCTGTGAGAGCCCTGGAGCTCCCACCACCATTTCTGGCCCAGAGAGAAGACTGCTGAGAGGCTGAAGCCCAAAGACTGCTAAGAGATTGGTTTGTTCCCTGAGAGAACCCCAGGTTATTTCCTGTGTACAAGTCATGGGCCTTATGGAAAGGATGACATCTCTTCACTCAGAGTTATGGCCCCTGCAGACTGGGGGATCATGTGGGGCTCGCAGCAGGTCCAAGAAGGCCAGGCAGTGAATTGGTGTCTTTGGAGGGTTTCACATCTAGGTACTTCTCCCTTTTCAGGCAAATATGAAGTTCCTTCCCTAGTACCTACACCCACCCTGCTGCGTCAAGGCTGACCAGATCTGTCCAGCCCACAGCCCCAAAGCTGTGGGAGGAGAAGTAGTACGGTGACTCATTTCAGAACTCTCAAATGGAAATGAGTCAGCACCTGGCTTGTCTCAGAGGGTCACATTCTGTCACAGGAGATGCTGACTGGCCCCAAAGTACAGGGTGTTCTTGGAAGCACTCAGGCCAGGCCTGCTTCCCAGAGTGGTGTTGCTGAGGTCTCTGGATAAGGTGATTACTGAATAGGCAACAGGACAGCCAGGTTTTCCTGTGGACTGCCTGTAGGAGGTTCACAGAGGGATTAGAGGGTTCCTCCGCGGGGAGGCTCTTATTAAGGGGCCCTTTACAACTCTGGCATTACAGTCTGGAGACTAGAGGTTTACTAGATAAAGAAGAATCACCTCTGCTTTTCCCTTATTTCCTTAATATTGTCATTAATACTATAACTGATGTATTGGACTCTTCCTCCGTTTCAGCTGCCGTGCTAAGCGTCTTGCCAAGCATTGGTTTGTTCTCACTACAACCCCCGAAGGAGGCACCATTTATTCCTGCACGCAGATGAGGGAATCGAGGCTGGAGGTGGCTGCGTAATTTTCCCAAGGTCGCCAAACCTGGGCAACATTTAAACCAGCTCTAAGGTTTTGTTTTGTTTTGTTGGATTTTTCATTTTATAAGACAAGTCCCACTTCTTTGGCTTCTACCCACTCCACTAGAGAAACACAAGCCACAAATTCTTACAGCTCAAATCTAGATCTGCTCATGGCTCTCTCACCCCTGACACCTCTGCTGGCCACCAGTTTTGGCCACGCCCCTCCTGTTTGATCCTAGCACCTTCCCTTGGACACATGTCGGGTACTAGTGCTTCTTTATGGTTATTGAAGGTGGTAGAGATGTCTCTTGATGTGAACCTTGGAAGACAGATTGAATTTGGGTGGGAAGAGAAGTTGGTAAACCAGACACTGTCTAAGGCTCTGAAGGATGGGATTGGGGACGCATGGGTTATTCCACAGTGTCAGCAATGGGCAGAATCCGGGAAGGGGAGGAAGTCTACCTAGGAGGAGGGCAGGAATCTGGATGATGGGACATATTCAGGGTGCCTGGTTGGAATGGAGGGGGCAGGAAACCAGGCTTTAGGTAGATGCAGGTTTTCAGGATATGTACCACGGAGCATACCCAAATTACCTGGGAAGCAGGGTAATGAGGCGCTTCTATCTTCTCTCTTGAGGCACTGCAAACTCTTTGGGGATGGAACTGTGATTGTTCACCCTTGTATCTTAGAGTCTGATGTTAAATCTAGTGCCTTGTGGGTACTAAGGAATTTTTAAATGAATAAAAGGAGGGAGGGAAAAGAAGAGGGAGAGAGAGAAAGGAAGAATTGGTCAACAGTAGAACTCAGTACTAAGTTGGACACCTCAGACAAGCATTGACCAATCCCTTTCCAGGGTCAGGTCTGTGAGGCTCATCCTTCTCTACACTTGGATTATCACATGACCACTACATACTAAAAAACTCACTCTTCTAAGTCTCCTCTGATTGTACCATGTAGAAGAATGGGGCCAGAATTCAACAAAAGATCAATCTGGATGAATAAAAATAAGATTTGAGGAGAGGCTCTGATTCAAGGGACAGTTGCTGTTTATTTAGAACTTTTGTGCTACCCTTGCATCACCCCCAACTGTTAGTATGGTGGACACCCTAAGTGCCCGCTCTTACAAGTTAGTTATACATTCTTCAGCAGGGTGAAGTCAGGGGACCCCAGTGAGCAGATCTTTATCAGTAACAGGCTTTTCAGAACCTTGGGCATTGCACCCGTACCCATGAACTCTTTAGATAAGGGCTGGTTTTTTTTTTTTCAAAGTACATTAAGACAGAACTTAAAACTGGTAGATTGACTAATAGTCACCAAAGACTAACCACATTTTTTTTGTTTATTTTAAAATGTGTTTCCTACATAGTCTTTTTTGTGGCTCACTCTCCACAGTTTGTGTACTTGTTGAGAGCTTTATCTATTTTTGACATTGCTTTTGCTGAACTCAGTTTTTCCGAGACCCTTTTCCCTTATAGGCTCAGTTTCACCTTGCCATCTGTAGTAGGCCAGTTTCGGTCACAGAAGAGGCCACTTCTGCTTCCTGTAGGCCCCCTGGGCAGAAGCATGCACCACGGGCTGCTCCTAACCTGGGCCCAGGCACTGAGCCAGGCTGCCTTCCTCACCTCAGGTAAGGCCTGAAAACCTAGCACAGCAAGGAGGAGGGAAGAACAAGGCTGAGCTTGGGGCAGAGGCCAGGGTGCTCATATCGGGAAGGCTTGGAGTTCAGGGCTCATCTAGCTAGGGAAGAAAATGCAGATCTGTGTACCCTCATGTGAGAAGAGGCCATCACTGAGAAGGATTTTGTGAATTCTCAGAGTTGGGGACTCCAGCATAAGAAAGGGGCCAGGGGAAAGAGAAGGGACTAAAAAGGGAACCAAGAAGGAAGAATTCTCAGTTGACTTCTAGAAGTTCATTCCTGCTCCATCTTCTTTTCTGTTTCTAAGGAACTTTTCAGAAAACCTTTCAGGTTATTCTCCATGGATGAAAATGTCTTCACAGATTCCAGAGAGTCTACTGTTAGAGTCTGAATTTTTGTTAAATTTATCTCTTCTGTATTAAAAACCATAGGGAAATATTTCAGAGGGAGGAGTAAAATTTAGTTTTAATGCTTTTTAAAAAAAAAAAACAAAAAAATACGATTAGTTTTAATGCTATTTCTAAAAACCTTTCTAAGGAAGAGAAGTACCTAAGGGTGTTGGGGAGTGGTTAGCGCTGAAGAGGGTAGTTTTGCTTGGGGAAGCAGAGTTTTTTGCCGAGTCTCCTTACCCTGGATTTCTTGGCTTACCTTAAGGTTTTTCCAGATACTCTAAATGACAATCAGGTTTTATTTCAAAGGATAAGGCTAGGTACAAAGTAGGCTGTTGGACAACACAAAGAAGCAGAAGATATATTGGCAGAGGGCTTATATTCTGTAGTGGGGAGAGAAAGTAATCAATAAGCCAGCCATGAAGCCATATGACAGAACATCTTGACAGCATGACAGGCTAAGTTGTCTAAAAATAAGCCAGCCATATTATAGGGTGCTAATTATACAATACAGGCAGTGAGTATGCAAGGAAGAGACATCACTATGGGCTGGAGTCCTCAAGGAAGCAGGGAAGAACTACAGCTCTGACAAACTTCTAAGTATGGGTGGCGGAGCACAGGGAGGCAGAAGCCATCTCTGGAATCAGGATGACGGGCTGGACTGGAATGGAGGTGCATGTAGAAGTGCAAGACTGGAAAGAGGCTATGGGCTGGGGCTGGGCGCTTGAAAGAGAGGAACGTCTATTAAAATGGAGGAAACAGGACACAGTGATGGTCTATATAGTAACAGGATGGACCAGAGAAACCATAATTCTTGAAACCATTTCTGAGCACCTTGGAATATCTACAAGCAGATTGAAGGGCAGTGCTGACCTGGGACTCACCTGTGCTTTCTCCTCTCTCCTAGGAGCTATGAAAGGCAAAATAGTAACAAAGGGGAATATTTCTGCAGAAGAAGGTGACTCTGTCATCTTACAATGTCACCTCTCCTCCACCACTGCTAAAGTGACCCAGATCAACTGGGAGCTTCAGGACCAACTGCTGGCCAGTTATCATACTGACTTTGGATGGTACATTGACCCAGGCTTCAGGGAGCGGGTGGCCCCAGGCCCCAGCTTGGGCCTCACCTTCCAGTCGCTGACCACAAATGACTCAGGGGAGTACTTCTGCATCTATCATACCTACCCTGATGGGATTTACAAGGGGAGAATCTCCCTGGAGGTGCTAGGACGCTCAGGTATGCCCTCTGGAGCCGGGTGCTAGTGAATTTCATTCTCTAGCATAGGAAAATGTCCTCTTGAGACATGGGGGAGCAGGGCTTCTCAATTCTGGAGCACATTTGAATCTCCTGAGGCGCTCTTAAAGAATACTATACCAGAGCCCCACCTGGACTGATGAAATCAGAAACTTCAGGGACAGAGCTAGGATATGATATTTCCAGAAGCATGCAGCTAATTCTAATTTTGCATAGGAAGCACATCTTACATATTGTCAAGACTAGTTGATGAGGTCATATGCAAAGGGTGCTCATTTACTGGTTGAGTATCAGCCATGCAAATTCGAATTAGTGCTTAAGTTTATAAGGATTAGAGCTGCTTAAAAACAAGTCACAGCAAGTGTAGATGCCCAATAATTGACATTTGTGTGGTACTTCAAAGTTTCCAAAATGCTCTTATAGTTGTTACCTGCCTGGACAGTTAAACCAATTCTCTAGGAGCTGGGAAAGGATTATTATCACATCAGAGAGATGGTAGAGCAGAGTGGTTAAGAGCTCAAACTCTGACACAGACAGCATGGGTTCAAGCCCTGCTCTGCTGTTGACTACAGATTACTTAGCTCCTCTGGGGTCCTTTTCTCATCTGTGCAGTGAGGTCAGATATAAGACCTTTGGAGGTACTGATGTAGTGTTGACACAACAAGAAAATGTCCTTAGAACAGTGCCTGAAACTTGGAAGCACCGTGTGTTGACCACAAATGTGGAATTCCCATCTGAATGTTAGATGGAGGCAGAAGCTCAGGTTTGGAGTTGCTCAGGCTGGTAAGTTCAACACAAGTCCATACTCCAAATTTTGACTTCCTCCCTTTAATTGTGTTGGAGTTTAAGTTTTATGAGTTTTGAGAATATGTATCTATCAAGAAGATAAAAACGTACCTTAAAGTCTCCTTTCAAATGTTACTTCTTGGCTGGCTCCAACGTGGGCCAAATGCAATAAGCAGCAAGAGCCACACCTCCTGGGGCTGAATATTGTTAAGGGTCTTGGGCAATTTGAGTCAATTATTTAATTTTCTCCTGGTTGTCTTATCTATAAAGTATGAAAGGTAATCTCATGAGTTTTTCCAAGAAGGTCTCAGAACAATGGCAGGAACATAATAAGCTTAATTTAATAAATACCAGTGATTATACTATTTATTGCCTCATTGTGATAGGAAGTCTGAACAATAGACAGGGGCGGGGACCTGGATTCCAGCAAGTGTAACCACAGGATGGTCTTGACCATTCTAGGCTCTTTACACCGGTGTCGTATATCCTAGAGCCGGTCACTACAGTGCAGAACTGGGGATAGGGAGGGACTTCAGGCAGAAGAACCCACTCATGGGATGAGACCCTAGGATGGAGAGAGAGGAGCTTTGCATGTTTGCATGTCTAGGCCAAAGCATTTAAGGATCAATTCTCCTGACCCATACTCCTCCCTGCCTCCAGTGGCACAGCTTTCCCCTTATGTAAATCGGGACATGACAGCACCATGGGCCTTCCTGTGTCTCATGGATCACTCGGGGAGAGCTCAGAAGATGTTCTGTTGCATCCTTATTCAGCCTCTGCTTAAACTCTGTTTCTCTCCCTTTTGCCATTGTGGACTCTGGAAACACCACTGGTCCCTCCTGTTTCTCAAGGAACTAGATGCTGACCTGAAGGACAAACTCCCTTTTAATTATTTGCATAAACTCCAATCCTGACTTCTTTCTGACCCTAATCTCAAACTTTAGTTCAAGGTCTTCCTAACTGTATCACTGAATGCTATTTTTCTAACATTAATGTTAACATTGAACTCAACCCTAAAGCTAACAGTGTTCCTTGTGTGGAGTCCACCTCTTCCCCAGGTGCATATTGTCATGCTGTCCTGCTTGCCCTATGGCTGCTTTGATGTCAAAGATCTTGAAGTCCTTGTTCTATTATTGTGCTTATGAATAGAGGAATTGGTGCTTTCCCTTCAACCCAAAATTTCCTAATGAAGTTGATAGTCTTAATACCTAAATACTTCTATGGTTCTAATTGTGTATTTACCTTACCCTCAAGCCTAACCATTGTCATAACCTTCCCTCAAATTGGATCTTGGTTTTCACCCCCTTCATCTATCTTCAAGCTGTACGAGCCCTCAGCCCTCCTGCTCTCACCACACATCCTCTCTGGTTCTGTGGACAGACTCCTGAAGTGCCTCTGGCCCCTGTAATGTGGTCTCTGTGGCCATCTGTGCTCTGCTCCTGAGCAAATGTGATAGCTGTGGCAAACCAGTGGGCATCCTGGCCGACAGTGACTGACGCCTCAGAGTGGGAGAAGCAAGTTGTGGGGACATTGGATACTGCAGGCATCATCTTTGCCCTAAGGAATCAGATGCCTTAGCTGTCTTGCCCATAGTCTAAGCCCTTCATTCTAGAGAAGCAAGGCCAAGCCTGAACTACACCCTTCTCCTTTCAAGAATTCCCTGAATCCTGGGTCCTGCCCAAGCTCCCTTCTGCCTCTTCTTCCAGTCACATTTTATGTCTTAAAGCAGTTCACTTGCTCAAGCCACAAAAATGTCAGAAGATGGGAAAATAGCAAAAGATAAGTCTCCTCGCCTCACTCCCTCCAGGGCTTCACAGCCTAACTGGAAATAAGTGTTAAAGGGTTAAGGTGAGCCAGGCACCAATGGTTCAGGCCTGCAATCCTAGCTACTCAAGAGGCACAGATCAGGAGATTGAGGTTCAAGGCCAGCCCAGCCAAATAGCCCCTGAGACCTTATCTTGAAAATACCCAATACAAAATAACGGGCTGGAAAATGGCTCAACTGATAGAGCAATGTCTGGCAAGTGTGAGACCCTGAGTTCAAACCCCAGTACTGCCAAAAAGAATGTGGGGGGGACATTAAGGTGAATAGTTATATGCTTTTTCTTTTTGTACTATAATGTTTATTTTAATTTATAATTAAGCTGCTTTTGCTGGTATATATGGCATGATGAAGGAAAATGTTTACTTTTTGGGTTTTCTTCTAGATGTTATTACTTGTTTCATTTCATGATTACTAAAAATGATTTTGTTGAATACAGAAAGAGTGCTAAAATTATCTGGTTTGGCTAAAATACATGAGGTTTACCACTACTTGGGAGATTAGTCATTAATTCGTATTTATTTATTTACTTATTTATTGACAGTACTGGGGTTGAACTCAGGGTCTCATGCTTGCTAGGCTGGTGCTCCCACCACTTGAGCCGTGCCCCCATCCCTTTTTGCTTTGGTCATTTTTGAGATCAGGTCTCGGGCTGGCCTGGACCATGATGTTTCTATTTATGCTTCCCTACATAGCTGTGATGACAGGGGTGTGCCACCAAGCCTAGCCAGTGGCTAAGATGGGGGTCTTGTGAACTTTTTGCCCTGACTGCTTTGACCTTCAATCCTCCCAACCTCAGTCACCCTCCTGAACAGCTAGGATTATAGTAGTCACTGATTTTATGCTAAGCTAGGTGGATGCTCATTGTACAAAGAGTCGGGCTTAAAGACTCTATTCTTAGAGTCAGAGAAAGGGCAGGCTGTGAAGCCAAGGCTTCCCTGGGGAAGGCAGCTTTGCTTCTGGCCTCTGTCACTCATCTCTACTTTGTCTTCTCTCTAGTGGCTGAGCACAGCACCTGGATCCCGATTCCATTGCTTGGAGCAGTGGCCATAGTCCTGGGGGTCATTTGCATAACAGTCATCGGGGTGGTCGTATTCACAAGAAAGGTAACAGCTCTGGTTGCACATTCCAATTGTGGGCACCCCATCCTCACTTCCCTGGTGCTTTATGTCCCCTTTCTACCCAGAGAGAGGCCCAGGTATGATCTCCCCTGTACCTTGTGCTTTTTCCTCAGTACTTGTTCTCTTTCTAGTGCATTTGTTTATGTTCTTCCACATCCCTCTTTCAGGCTGGGAGCCCCTGGAAGATTGGACCTGCATCCTATCTGTTTTGCTGTCACCTATAGTTACTCATTCCTGTCTGTCCTTTAAGTCACTGCTCTGAGAGTTTATCAACTATGAGTTTGACACACCTTAGAGGATTTCTACTGCATGCTAGGGCTTTCTGTATAGTAGCTCAGTGAATTTTCCTGACACTTTGGTAGGGCTGGATAGGCCATCAAGTCTTCAGGATGGGAAATAAACACTGCAAAAACTGAGAGGTAAAAGATACATGGTGAGATTGGCAGGTTGCAAATTCTTTGTGACTTTAGCTTAAGGGGTCACATGGTGAAAGAGTAGTGGATGGGGAATTGGAAGTTTTAGTTTTTAGTTTGGCCCTTACTGTGTGATTTTAGGGTTGTTACTTAATCTTTCCAGGTTTCTATTTCTTCATACGTAAAATGGGGATTATAATTATCACAGAGTTGTGATGTACAGGTGGTACAGTTCATGTGAAAACTTTGTAACTAATATAGAAATATGTCCTGCTGCGTCATAAGCTGGGAGCTATTGATTAGCACGAGTGGAAGAATTCCCATTCCCTGTTTTGTCTGCTCTCTTGGGCCCTTAAAGTTATCCTGGTTCACTTTAATTCAACTTACTACACAAACATTTTAGAAATGCAGCCTGTGATTCCCAACACTGTTTTCCACTTTTACCCGGATCCTTCTTCCCAGATCCTGACCCACTTTGCCTCTAACTATGATTCCACTTAATCAACAGCTCAACTCTGTAGCCCCAAAATTATTCTTCCCACTATGTAATTATTTTCTAAGTATTTTTTCTTGCCAAATTTTGGACTTTTGAACTGAGGTTCTATTTATCATAAAAGATCTATTTGTTAATTATGCATTCCTTAGTTATTCTTTTAGTGGTTATATCAGGCATCATAAAATATTCCCCTGACTTATTGAATTCTTTACCTAATTAATTAACACTTTTATCATTTCCTGATTTATGTAAGAACCTTAGAGCATGCTAACTATTCTTATTTCCCTCTCTTTTCAGCTTGTTACTATTGTTACCATGTCTTTTAGTTCTCTCTATGTTTTGAAACCACAAGTTATCATTATTGTTTTATGAGCCAGTATTGAAATCTTATCCTTTTTGTTCTCCATTTTATTCTGCATGTCCTATCTTGTAATTGGAATCATTTTCCTTCTGCCTGAAGAATATCCTGTAGTATTCCTTTCAGGAAGGCCTGGTGGTGATGAATTATTTTGGTTTCTGTTTGTCTAAAAATGTTTTACTCATTGAATTGAAAAATGGTAGATTTGTTTTGTATGTGTAGAATTCAGTGTTGGTGATTATTTTCTTTCAGCATGTGGAAAATATTATTCCATTGTCTAATGTCCTATATTTTTATTGCTCATTTGAAAACATGTTTTCCTCCCCCTGCCAACTCCCTCGGTTCTTCAAAAAAATATTCTTCTCTTCAGTTTTCAGAAATTGTACAATGATATTATTAATAGTTATCTATGTATTTGTTCTGTATGTTATTTGTATGAAGTGCTTTTCAATCTGCAGTTTAATGATTTATGTCAATTTTGCTCATCTTTTCATACATTGTTTATTTTTACTTTCTTCTCTTTCTGGATCTTTAATTATTGGTATTTTAGACATTTTCAATTTTCTCCTACATGTCTCAGCCTTTTGTGTGTGTGTGTGTGTGTGTGTTTTTGTTCATTTGTTTCATCAGATTTTATAGTGAATATTTTCTGCTGACAATCTTTCAGCTTACTAAGTGGAAAATGTGTGTGTGTGGTTTTTTTTTTGTTTAAAGTGTACAGTTTGTCAAAATTCTTAATTTTGTTTTTTTAATCTCTGAAAATATTATTTTGAAGTCTGAGACTGATAATCCTATTATCTTGGGTCTTTTTCTTTTGTCTGTTTTTGCTTGTTTATTGTTCATATCTTCTTGACTATACTTTCTGTTGAGTGATGTGCATTCTACCTGAAAAACTACAGTCAGACAAAACCATCATCCTCCTGAGAGCGCTCCCTTTGCGCCTGGAAGGTGCCTCATCAGGAGGCACTGATAATCCCACATTACCAGAATTAAATCAGTGATGTGAGAGCTGGATTTCTGCTTCTGCTATTTCTTTGTGACTAGTGTGAGTTCTTTGGGATCCCAATGAAAGGCCGTGTTTCCCAAAGTCTCCCTCCCTTGTTGGTTTCTGAACTCCAAATTTTGTCCCACTAACCAGAAGTTCTGTGTAGCTATCTGGCTGCCAGCTGTAGCTTTCCGGCAATTGTCTCCAAGAGAAAATATACCAAATGAGTATCTTATCTCCCAGATCCTTCTGCTCCCGGATCTGGCTCCCAGCTCACACATTTCTCATGATTCAGCTGATCTCTAATTTCTTCAAGGAGAAGTTTCTAATATTTTGCTCATCTTTTCTAGCTGTTCCCAGTGGAAGGGTGGTTCAAAGCAATATGGTCGACCAGGGCTCAGCCAGAAGTAGAACCCCTATTTTTGTTATATATCATGCCTTCATTCTAGGCATGACTTTTGTAGGCTAAGACTTAGCTATACTTTGAACTCTATAGGGTCAAGGTCCCCACCTGAGTTCCAGCGCCCAGCCACTTATCCTCTATCTGACTTAATGTCAGGCAGAGTGAGGGAGGGATTTGGGCAGCTTTGTGTTTTTAGAAACTGCTTCCATCTGCTTGCTTATTGTGAGTTTTTGCTATTTCTCTTCTTCCTCTCCCAGAGAAAGGACCACTGTGTGATTTTCCCTTCTTTCTAATTTAACTTCTATTTGACTTTTGAAAAAAAGAACTCCTGTTACTCTCTTGAAGACCCAAGTTCAAGGCTCAGAGTTAAGATGAATTGTATAAACTAGAATTTCTTAATAAAAAAAGTGTCATTGTCCAGCCTTTTCAACAAATGTTGCTGGGAAAAGTGGTTATCCATCTGCAAGAAACTGAAAGTAGATCCATGTCTATCACCCTGTACTCAACTCAAAATGGATCAAGGACCTTAATATCGGACCCAAAACTCTGAAGTTAGTACAGGAAGGAGCAGGAAACACTCTGGAACTAATAGGTATAGGCAAGGACTTCCTCAATAGAACCCCAGCAGCCCAGCAACTAAGAGAAAGAATGGACAAATGGGACTTCATAAAATTAAAAAGTTTCTGTACAACAAAAGAAATGGTCTCTAAACTGAAGAGACCAACCACAAAGTGGGAGAAAATATTTGCCAGCTATACATCAGACAAAGGACTGATAACCTGAATATACAGGGAACTTAAAAAACTAAACTCTCCCAAAATGAATGAATCAATAAAGAAATGGGCAACTGAACTAAACAGAACTTTCTCAAAAGAAGAAATTAAAATGGCCAAAAAACCACATGAAAAATGCTCACCATCTTTAGTCATAAAGGAAATGCACACTAATATTCCACCTCACCCCTGTTAGAATAGCCATCATCAAAAACATTACCAACAACAAGTATTGGTGAGGATGTGGGGAAAAAGGAACCCTTGTACACTGCTGGTAGGAATGCAAGCTAGTGCAACCACTCTGGAAAAAACTTTGGAGGCTTCTTAAAAATCTAAACCTAGACCTGCCATATGATCCAGCAATCCTACTCCTGGGGATATACCCAAAAAATGTGACACAGGTTACTCCAGAGGCACCTGCACACCCATGTTTATTGTAGCACTATTCACAATAGCCAAGTTATGGAAACAGCCAAGATGCCCCACTACTGAAGAATGGATTAAGAAAATGTGGTATTTATACACAATGGAATTTTACTCAGCCATGAAGAAGAATGAAATCTTATCATTCGAAAGTCAATGATGGAACTGGAGAACATCATTCTGAATGAGGTTAGCCAGGCTCAGAAGACCAAAAATCGTATGTTCTCCCTCATATGCGGACTTTAGATCTAGGGCAAATGCAGCAATGTGGTTTGACTTGGGTCACATGACAAGGGGAGAACATATATGGGAGGTATGGGATAGGTAGAAAACCCAAAACATGAATGCATTTGATGTCCCCACTCCAGAGGAACTAATACAGAAGCCTTAAAGCAACAGAGGTCAACAGTAGAAGGGGATCAGGAACCAGTGCAAAGATCAGTTAGAGATGAATCAACTCGGGGCGTAACACATTTGTACATGGAAGCAATGCTAGGAATCTCTCTGTATAGCTATCCTTAACTCAGCTAGCAAAAGCACTTTGTCTTTCTTATTATGCTTATGTCTTCTCTTCAACAAAATTAGAGATAAGGGCAGAACAGGTTCTGCCTGGAAGCGAGGGGGGTGGGGGAGAGAATGAAGGGGCGGGGAACAGGGGGGAGAAATGACCCAAACAATGTGTGTACATGTGAATAAATGAATAAAAAATAAAAAAAAATTTTAAAAAGTGTCATTGAATTAGTCTTCTGCTTAGACCTCGTGGTATTTTGCATTTTAAACAGCCTTAATTCTATACTACTCTGTTGTGTATATTTTCCTACTGTTACTAATTCTGCCTACGGAGTTATGCTCTTTCTGTGTAATAATATCTATTACTAATGTCTTGTCTTGGACTTTTAGCTTAATTTTCTACATCTTAAATTCTGTCAGTTTTCTGTATAAATAAGCCTACTGTTTTCTTTAACTACCATTAATAGCAAGGGTAATGGTATAACAAGTGACACATTCTATTTGACAAATACTCTGTCTCTAACCTAATTCATAAATAAAGAGAGCCTAAGAACCTTTCACTGAGAAGAAATGGAGTGAGGATAGGGAAAATATTTTGGCAGCAGAGCCAAAGCCGTGTTTCCCTCAGTGAACTACAAATTGTTCAGGTCTCCCCAAGTCTTGAATGCAAAGTTCTTGAAGAATCTGTTGGATCTTGCTAATCTGGTCCCTTGGGAACTATAGAGATTCTCCAAATCACAGGAAAAACTCACAGAAGAGATGATTTCTCTGTGCAAGTTACTTAAGGCCTTCCTTGCGCCAGCACCCATTTCTCTGCAAAAAATCTCATCATTCCAGCCCTCACTTCCTGGTTATGAGATAAACATTGAGGTTGCTGACCTACCTGGTTCACAGAGATGTGGTCACTTATTCTTTATCACTCAACATATCTGGTTGAACAGAGTGCTAGGGATCCAGCAGTTGCTGAGACATAGCTGGTGTTATTGAAGAAGCCAGTGACCTGTAGTATTTTATTTTTGGTTATCATGAAGACATGACTTGGAAATGTGATGCCTAAGGGAAGGTGAGAACAAGGGAAATGATTGACCAGAGGGAAGAGGCCATAGGAATTACAGTTGATCAAGCTGGATAGGGAGCTGTGATGGTAGCTGATGAACAGATGTCCTCTGCTGTCACCATTGTTCTACAGCTCTGGAGTGGAAGGATTAAAGGCTCTTTAAAAGCAGCAGAACATGTTGTCTTGTTAAGGATTCAAGGCTGGTTAATGCTCATGCCAGGCACCCAGACTAAGTGGGTATCCAGGAGGTCGAGAGAGAGGAAAAGGTACAGAGAACTATCAAGTCTTGTTGCTGCCTTGTTCATCAGCCCTCTGCCTGACAAGCACCACTGCTTCCTGTCTAGTCCAGGTTCCCTCTGCTTCTTTCTTGTGCTTTGGATATAATCTCCTCACTTAAGGCATTTTACACTTGTATTATTCAAGGTCCCAGCGGGGGACACACAGTTCTTTTAAACTGGATTGTTTAAAGACATTTTAATAATGAGACTTAGAAAGATCTAGGCAGGTTATAAGGAAACCATAAAGGGAAGGGCAGCAGGTTGTTGCAACCATCCCTTGTTCTTTAAGGGAGAGGAGAAAGCATGGTTACTAGAAACTGGAACGAAAGAATTACATGGAAGGAACACCTTGAGAAGTATTGTAATCTTCAATTGAGAATCACATGAGTCCAAGGCTCCCCTGCAGAGACAATGCAGGGGCTACCTGCCGTTCCCTCCCTCGCCCTCCCTCCCTCCCACTACTGGTGCTCTGCATGGAGGATAAGGAAACCCACAGATGTTGTAAATACGATGTACTCTTCTTAGGGCACAGGATAGGGTGGAGAAGGTTGGTGATTGGAGTCAAGGTCAAATGGACTATATTTATACCAGTACTCTTTTTATTAGTGTATTATAGTTGTACTGGAAGTACACTGGGACAGTTGCAAAAGTACTTACAGTGTGTCTTAAATTCACCCCCTCCATCATTCTCTTTTATCCCCACTCTCCCCTTTCTTATAACAGTGTCACCAGATCTCATTGTTCCATTTTCATACATGAATATATAGTAATTCCACCACATTCGCCCTCCTTCACCTTTCCTTACGCCCTCCTTTCTCATTGGTACCAAGCCCCAGACAGGACTTGCTTCACCTTCCTGCTCTTCCATTTTTTAAAAAAGGCATTTTTATTTGTCTATGATGGTTACAGAGGGAGTTTCATTGTGACATTTCTTTAGATACGTGTATCATACCCAAAACTGGTTTATCCCCTCCATTATTCTCCTTTCTCCTTTAGTGTAAGTCAATCTAACTCCTGTCCACTGCACTTCCTCACCCTTTCTCCCTATCCTGTGTGTTCAATAGTTTTCAGTGTTTTTCATTTACACCAGTACTCTTTGTGGAGCTGGAAACGAAGCAAGGGCCCCTGGGCTTCCCAAGGGCGTGGCTGCCTTCAGCCTTCTCTCATGTATTCTTGATACTCTTCAATGATAAAAGCAAGGCTTTTGTTGGCTGCCCATCTATATTTCTCCTAGGAACACTGTGCTCTGTTAGCTATCCTAATATTCCCATGAAATAGGCTTTCTTGATTACATTGTTTCTTAGGTACAGACATTTTCCCTCTACTACTTTGGACTCTCCTTGACCCCATTGATCCAGGTCACAGAAGTATCTCCTACTGTAGCCCCAGCCTGTATAGGAAAGAAACCACCAAACTTCTCAATGATGTTGGCATTCTTCTCACTGGCACATCTCTTCCCACCTTAGTATAAGAGGTGTTCACTAAAATTATCCCAGAAGATCCAACATAATCAGCTGCTGGATTTTTGAAATTATTAAGTGCAGGCATTGGCAAAATTTCTCTGAAAAGGGCCAGATAGGAAATCCTTTAGTTTTGTGGGCTGTATGGTCTTTATTGCAACAATTCAACTCTACAGAGAAAGCTCTTTGCATAACATGTAAGTGAATGAATATGGCTCCATTCCAATAAACCCTGATTTATAAACACTAAAATTTCTATTTCATGTCATTTTCATGTGTCATGAAATATTACACTTCTTTTACTTTTTTTTCTAACCACTTAAAAATGGAAAAAATGATTTTTAGTTTGTGGGCTGTATAAAAAGCAGTAGTGGACTAGATTTGACAAATATTCCCTCTTTTCTGAAGTTCTGTTAACATCTGAAAGTCATGCATCAGACTTGCCTGCTGGGGCCTTGGCAGGCTGTGTCCCAATACTGGCAAATTTTCTTTCCTCTAATCTTATGTTCCATCCACCCATAGCTGATCATCCAGGACCTTCAGGATTTGTTCTCAGACATAATCTCCTAGTTCTTTATGATCCAAGTTAGTTGGGTCCTTTTGTGTACAAGCTTCCCCTTTCTTTAGCTGATCTCCATTACTGTAGGTTGTTGTTTTCCCCCAAATTAAGGGTTTCTTAGCCAGTAGAGGAGGTGGAGGTAGGTCCTACCAGGGCTTATCTTTATTGTCAAGGAAATGTGGGCCACTTCTGCAGCTCCCAGTGGCACAAGAGAATCAGTTGGTTCAAGATTTGTGAAGGCATCTACCCAGAGCTCCTCCTCACGGGTCTCTGAAGTGCCTCCTTTCTATCTAGACCCTGATTTTGGCTTGGGAGAGTTTCCCAGGCTATGAATCTAGTCTTTTTGGAATTCTGCCACACTTACAATTAGCCCCTGTGCCTGGTCTTTCTCTGCTGGAGACGAGAGTCACTTCACATGCTGCCAAGAAGGAGCTGTGACTTTTATACTTGGCTTTAGGGTGGTAATAGAGCTGAGCCTGTCATTTTCTCTGGTGTATCAGTGGAATTTGGCAAAAGCCACTCAATTGCAGAGTTCTCATAATTTCTACTTACCTCGTACTTCTCAAATGCCAGAGAGGTTGCACCAGTTTATAATCTCCTTCCCTTTGTGCTTCATCCTGTTTCACCTCCTAGTCATGGGGTCACTAAAGCCATCTGAAGATGAGTGACCCCTTCCCTAGTCCGGTCCTTGCAGGCTGCCTTGAGCATGTTTCTCAGCTGGTTTGGATCAGGACCTCAGAAACAGGGACTGACATATGAATTCTGATGCGAGTGATTTACTGGGATGGGCTCTGAGAAGAAGGGTGGTGACGTAAACAGGATAGTGGGGCTCAGGGAAGAAAGCTCAGCATGAATGAGATTTCTGCTGGGGACTTGACTAAAGCAAGAATTATACACAGAGCTGATCACACCTTGATCCAGGGAGCTAGCCTTTTGGAAATCCACCTAAATCAGTCATTGACTGCTAGCTGCTCACCTGGGAGAACCCGAGAGCAGTTTACCTGAGAAGGGGCAGCTGTGAGCTCACAACCTGTGCTCCCAGACTTGGCAACTTGTAAGACAGAGGGACAGGAACAGGACACCAACAGCATTCCCTACAGTCCCCAAACAGCCAGTCGATGTCACAGTTTAGGAGCATGGTCTTTGGAATGAGACAGGGCTAGGTTTGGGTCCTGACTCTATTACTAGTATTACCTAACTTTGCTGAGCCTTAGTTTCTTCCTCTGTAAAATGGGGGCAGTTATGATACTGCCCTCATATGATTGTGGGTGAAGTAAAGCAATTCCTATAAGGCACTTGGCTTTTTTCTCTGGCGTGTATTAGTAGTCATTACTTATTAGGTCGTTATATTTATTACAATGGTGCTCAACAAATGTTATGTTACATGAATTTATTATTAATAAATGTTGCTTGCTAAGCAGATGTTGGGAAAGTGTTCACAGGGGATCCTCCATGAGGGAAAAGAAAGATATGTATGTTTGGGGACAATGACTTTTACCAACCCCACTGTCTACTGTCCTCATATTCTACTAGAGAGAAGTGCTGTTCTGGGAGGACTCAATTGCAACTCTGAGCTCCCTTTGGTCCTTGAGGACAATATCAGTTCATTAATCCTATTTTTTTACACTGATTGTAATTGTAGAGTTCTCCATGCTGGGCAGAATGAAAATAGAACAGCCAAGGGACCCATCTCAGTCATATTTGCCTCTCCGAGTATTTGAGAGCTCAGAATAGTCTTAAGATTAAGAGGCAAGGGTAGCTTGTCTTATCAAGAATGGGAACAAGAACACACAAGCACAAAAGGTCATAATTGGCTCTTCAAGAAGGAATGGGGTATTCATGTTTTAAAAATGGATTGGGTATGCCAGGGCATGGAGTAGTTTTTTAAGCACAGTACCGGCATGAACCATGCTGACCACTCCCTTTCTTTACACTTACGTGTTTAGCCACTTCTACTGAAGAGGAAGGAATGAAACAGTATGGGGGAAGAGACTTCTGACTTGTATATGAAACTACGGTCTCTCTCTAGGTCCAACTTCTGAAGGCCTGAAGCCATGCGCCATCCCAAATTGTGCACATCTTTATGTGCCCCTGCACCTTCTCTCTTGGCCCCCCTGCTTATATTGGTGACTTCTAGGCTTGACACTAGTCAATGCTGGTGCTGCTGTTCCCTGTCTTGGAAGCAGGGGGTGTGGCAGAGGGAGATTCAGTGTGCGTTTGCTGCTGTTATTTTCCAAGCTCATGGCTCTTTGTGATTCGCATTCAGACCCCTGGGGGGCATCACTTTTGCACTGAGATGTCAGGAAGTATTTCTTTTGCCATCCCACTGTGCCTGCTGCTTTTTGAGTTCCTTGAGTTAGCACAACACTCACCTGTGGTGATCTCACGTGGATGTGGTGTCTCACTTCACATTCTTGATTTTGCTAAACAGATTTCCCTTCTCTGTCCTATCGTCACCGTGAGTGCAACTACGGTTGGTTGGCCACGAGACTGTATTCTGATTTGGAAAACTGGGCTCTTTTAGGTATAGGGCTGAAGAAAAAAAAGTGTGTGTGTGTGTGTGTGTGTGTGTGTCCACATGTATGCTTATACATGCATACCTGGACATGCATCTGCATTTCAGTCCTAAGACATATATTAATATCTGTTATCAACTCTGAGTTTAAAAAGAATATAGCAAAGACCTTGCTGTTAGGGAGCTTCCATTTTGGAACCTGGTGAAGACAGAGGGGTAACCAAATAAGTTCCAGACAGTACTGAATGTTACAATAGAGAACACCCAGCACCATATTATATCAAATGATGACGGCAGCTCTCTCTGTGGTATTAGAGAAGGCTTTGTGCTGTGGAGTCGAGTCTGGTAGACAACTTTTCAGGGAACTATAGGGAATGCACAATGGATAAAACATATACAAAATTTGAGGAGGCGAGAAAGAGGGCCTGTCTTTGAGAAGCTGCAAGAGAGAGGCAGTTTGGCTGAAGAGAGCTGCCTAGAATTGGACGAACCTGAGTCAGTGCCTATCAGCTCATCCAAAATCAAGCACTTCAGTGGGGTTGTTGCTGAGATCACAGGCAGAAGCTAGCCCAGTCTGGGCTCCAAGCAGATTCTCAATAAGTGGTCGCTCTCTAGCATCTAGGTCCCAGAAGTTGGCATGTATTGACTGTGAGGCGCAGCAGGAGATGCTGGAAAAGTGGGCATGACCAAGTCACAAAGGGTGTTTGGGGACAGCATAATATTCTGTGGGGAATGTGGTGAATTATGGATTTTCTTCCCAGGAGAATTACACTTTATGTAAAAGATTTAATACAATTTAAGGGCATTTTCAAACCCCCTGAAGTGCATCTGTACATTCCAGGTAAAGCACCCCACCACCCACTGCCGCCTTAGACAGTGGAGGACATTGAAGGATTTTAGGCAGAAGTATGGACTGATCTAATTTTCATTTTTGAAAGATCACTTTGTTGGTGGCCATGTGAAGTTGACCTAGAGGTAAGAGAAGAGTTAGAGTCAGATGACCGTGAAGGGCAGGTGAGAGAGAAGACATGGAAGTGGGGATGGGAGTAAAATTGAACTTGGGTTGTGTAGGTGATTGCAGTGTAGCTTTGGTGGCCTACAGGTTTCTGATCAGCTGGTGCCATAAACCAAAAGAGGTAGGAGCAGAAGCAGTTTGGGGGAAGAGAGAATGAATGTGTGGTTTCATTTGAGATAAGTTGAGTCTAAGCTGGCTGTGCCCAGTTAAGGGTGGACACCTGGATCTGGTGCTCAGGGCAGAACCTGGGCTCGTTTGTGTGGAAATTTGGGTTCTTCAGAGAACAGGTGGTGACTGCAGGTTTACATATAGATGAACAGGCTCCAGGACTGCTGGAAGTGAGAATCCAGGGAACACCTTGGTTTGGGTAACCTGTATGCAAAGAGAAAAAGAGGAGGCCTGGAGGAAGAGGAGGAATCAAAGGAGGAGGAGAAAGAAGCGGGTAGGGGAGGAGGAACATTTCTAAAAGGAAGGAATCACCAGCGTCAGATGCAGTAAAAAGTGAAAGAGCCGGCAGGCTGCCTCTCTGGGCTGAGGGGCTAGGAAGGAGAGGGGCACACTGCATTTGCTGCAAGTTGGTTTCAGTGGAGCAGTTAGCTCTGAAATCTAGCTGTAACAAGTCTGAGAAATTAAGGGCTAAGGAACTGGTGTTGCTAAGAACTTAAGTTTGCCTCTGTGTGTCTGTGTGTGTGAATAAGAATGGAAGAGAAATGATTACAACTGCCTGTGGTATTGGGGAGTACTTTTTGAATAACATCTAACATACCCATATATTCACTTTGTTTCTAGAAGACAACTCTCACAATCCATTCTGGGGAAAGTGGCCTCAGAAGAACACCAGCTGAGGTACAGGACTGGAGCTCTGGCATTCCCTCTTCCCCCGGAAGCTGCGTCCAGGTGGAAGCTGCTCCTGCTGGTCTCTGTGGAGAGGAGCGGGGCGCTGAGTGCGCTGAGCCGCCCTACTACTTTAATGTCCTGAGTTACAGAAGTCTGGGGAGCTTCAGCTTTCCAACAGAGCCTAGTTAGCATCTAGAGGCATCTTCTGGCGACACATTCCTTTCTTTCTATTGCAGTGGATGTGTAAGCCTCTGTACTCTCTGGCAGTGTGTGTGTGTGTGTGTGTGTGTGTGTGTGTGTGTGTGTGTGCCATTTGAGTGAGTGAACTGATCCTTGTCTCCATATTCACTTCTTCCATGTGTCCCTTCTCTTCTTTTATGGCAGACTTGAGGGGAAGTACCTTGATCATGACTACAAAATTAACACACACACACACACACACACACACACACACCGACCTGACTTTGAATCAAGCCACCCTGTGGCTCTGAGAAACAAATGTCTCATGATAGCCCTGAACAGGGTTTTGGGCTATAGGGTTTTCTGGTGGATGACAAGGATGGTGTAACTACAAAGCCACCCTCCTCTCATTTCTCACTGTCATGGTCATTAATATTCACTCAGTCAGGGTGTTTAACAATGAGGCATAATTCAAAGACAATGAAACCTTGATTTCTGCCCTTAGGTAATATATGGGGGAGACACCATTTACTTCAAAAGGTGGTAAGGAGATAAGGACACCTGACATGGGCTTTTGGGAAGACATGTCTGAGGTGAAGTGGTCAGGATGTGCTAAGCTGTGGTGAATTCCACTGGTAGCACAAAGGGAACAATGAAGCTGGTCTAGTGGGAAGAGGAGTTTTTCTAGAGAACTTGTAGGAACTAAAGTTGGTGTAGGTCAAAGTTCCCCAATGAAGGCCCTAGCATCAAGGGAACCCACAAACTTCAGATTTCTTCCTCCTCTGGAAAGGCATTTCAAATCTCCTTTTGTTGTGATGTACTTAGAGTCTGTTTGTGGTGACTGATACAGATCCCCAGGTTCTTCCAGTCTTGTGAGCTGGGTTCACCCCCAGGAAACGCCTGTCATCTCAGAGGGCAGAGCCCCAGCGTGTGGGCCAAGATCTAGCTCTTCTGGATCAATCCACCATTGAACCAAAGAATATAGAATCTGTTTCCCACCAGAAGGAAAACCTAGATTCTTTAAGATACTCTTCTTAGGGGGAAAAAATTGTGTGTGTGTGTATGTGTGTGTGTATGAAAGAGAGAGCAAAGAGAGAGTTAAAAAAGTAAAAACCACTTCACTCTCTGACTTCTTTTTACTGGTGATGGGTTCTTTTGGACTGCATTCAGGCTAGATCTAAAAAATCTTCATCTTTCCACCATTTGTCTTAGAGGAATGAGCAAGGAGGCTGGATTTCCCAGCGAATGATTTTCTTTCATGCACACAACTGAGAGAGAATGTGAAGTGAGTTTGTGTTTTGCCAATGACTAAAAGCACTGCCCCTGAGAATTACCAAGAGGATAATCCAATGCCCACTGCTCCTTAGATTTTTATTCATCTCACTTTTCTAACAAATGGGTATGCAGTTAGGTAGCAATCAGCTGAGACCTGTCCTGAGCACCAGCCCTCTGGAAGAAAGATACATGTAAAATGCTATCGTTAGCTGTGGCAGTTCATGGGATTTTTCTTGGAAAACTAGTGCAAATATGTTGGTAGTAGGATGCAATTCACAAATTGGAAATAAACTAAAATGTAATGTATTTGGAGGAAATGTACATTGGGTGTTACTTACCATAATTATGATAATAGGGAAACATTTACAAATACCACTTGAGTCTACGGTACAAAAGAGCCTATGGGTGTTGGAAATGGGTCAATTTGACAAAAAATAAATTTCAAAGTGGAGTTCACTGAACTAGATTCTCCTCTGAGAACCAGAAAACAGAGTCCCCTAGAAGCTAGACTTCTAGAGACACTGTGCTGCCCAGGACAATAGCCCCTTTCTACATGTAGCTGTCCCAACACTTGTGATGGGGTTAATCTAACTGTGCTGTGCTGTGAGTGTCAAAATACACACCAGATTTTGAAGATGATGTGAGTCATAAAATGCAAACTATCTCATTAGTAATTGAAAAATATTTTTTACGTATCAAAATGATAATGTTTCGGTTATATTGGGTTAATAAAATATATTGTTAAAATTAATTTCATGTTTCCTTTTGCTTTTTAAATGCACATATTTAAAAATCTAAAATTGTATATGATAATATTACTATATATCTGTATATATATAATTATAATTATATTTCTATTTTACTATGCAGCTCTAGACTCTAAACTCAAGCCAGGCTGGTCCCCAGGGTGTATGTCTATGTCTGTTGGTCTCTGTCTCTTTCTCCTGCATTTCAAAATAATGTTTGAAGGGCTTTTTTCATCTCTTATTATGCCTTTTAAGAAGTAAATAGAGAAGGATCACAGGGGAGAATGAGGGAGCAGATCGGGAAGTGCTGACAGGAAGAGATCCCAACCACTCTTGGATTCCCTGACAGGAGGAGGAAAGGATAAATGAATCAATGAATAAGAGTTCAGGAATGAATGCATTTATGGATTCCCTGCTCACATTCTGGGCTTATAGAGTCTGATCTATAATCCATAGAGTTATACTGAATAAGTGTGATAAATTTTAAGTTATGGAGCTTTGAGACAGATAGTCCTCCTGAGTGGACAGCACCTTAGCATGCAATTTTATTTCAGAACATATCCCTCCTCATCCCTTGAGCCCCAGAAATGAGTCGTCACATACTCATGTTCATACAGAGTCCATCAGTGCTGAGCTGGACAGGCAGGGATGCAGTGAGGCTGTGCACAAATGGTAGCATTCTGGTGGATTCACCACACTCCACAGAAAGCAGGGAATGCACAGCTTGGCCATGGCTGCCAGCTGTGGGATGTGAGTTTTGTTCAGTCTTGTGACTCTGCTTTATGGTTCTAACCAGCAATCCTCAACCCTACTCCAAAGCACAGCAGTCAAAAGGCCCAGGGGAACCTTACGTGTGACAAGAGCCTGAATGTTTTGGAAGTCAGAATACAGTTGGTGTTTGGGAGAACTTATTTGCCTAAGTTGGTGTGTTACAATGATACTGTCTGGTAGAACTTCCTGTGATGATGAAAATGTTCTCTGTCTGTGACGTTCAATATAGTAGGCACTTAGCCACATGAGGCTATGGAGCTCCTAATATTTGACAAATGTGACAAAGGTAATTCAGTCAGTTTAATTGACTGAAATTTAAATATAAATAATTACATTGGCTCGTGGGTAGTGTATGGGATATCACAGTTCTAGCAACTATCCTGCATATACAGAAAACACAGAGAATGTGTTTATAGATAATGGAAAATCTATAGATGTTAAGTTTTTTGATGGGGTCATCACTGGAAAGAAACAACAGACTCTCCTTCTATTTTTTCCCCCTTTTTCTGCTCAAGACAAAGCACACAGTTGATCATAGGCTGTTCATTGTTTTCAGCTCTTCCCATAGCTATTTGAGGTAGCAAAATTGTCCAGTTCACATAAACAGGGCCAGGGCTGTCCAGAAGTTTGCAACTCATCAGTATTACACAGGAAGATACTTTTATCACAGGACTTTCCCTGGATTGTATTCCATGTTGGTTGTGAAGGACACCTTTCACTGGGACTAAAACTAATGATTTTCACAGATATCAAAAGAAAAATAACCATGGTGGGCAGTGGACTAGAAATTAGGCCACTTGGTCTGGGTACTTTGTAATAAAGCTTCATGACTTTGGATGAATCAACCTCTTATAGGCTCATAACAAATATTTCCCTATTTGTAAAATGATTATAGTAATATCTACTTTATAAGGTTCTTAAAAGTATGAGGTAAGGATGTGATTGACTTCTTCAAATTTATTTTTTATTAGAATATATATTAATTGTACAAAATATTATTAGGCTTTGCTATCACCAATCTGAAGTTTTCTTTCAGACTCATGAGAGCTCAGAGTGCAAGGGACTCTTGGCTATCTGCCATCTTGATCTTTCCTCAATAGGTTTTGGTGTGACATTTGCATGCATGTACATAATGCACTTTGATCATATCCATCTCCCACTGCCCTCTCTGGTGGGTTGGCTGCTTCTAAGCTATAAAATGCTAAGTTAACATTATTGTTGTATTATGCCCAACAGCATGTACACCTGGCCCTGTTCATGAGGTCACAGAGGTTCCCCTGGGGGCAACAAAACTTGGGAGCAACCAAGGAATCTGGAATTATCAATGTTCTTAAAAATTGGGATTTAAAGGAATGCTAACAAGGTTCCTGTAAGCATACACAAATGTTGTGGTATACAAGATGATAACCTTTCAAAAAGTCAAACATACCTTGGATGTTTATGACCTCGTAACAGGGCACTGTCATTGTTTTTGATTTCCACATCCTTGATCATAATTCAGTTGATTTTAGTAGGAAAGTAGAGGGAGAATTGTCTTCACTGTGCATACTGTAGTGAAGGGATGCTGAAATCAGGACATGTCCCAAGTAGGCAGTACACTTTGCTTTGTGAGCCATGACAGAGTTAACAAAGCATCACTCGGTGCTTTAAATTAATGTTGTGTAAAAATAGTTAATTTTACAGATGTACTTGTGTTTAGTTTGTAACTTTTGTTTTATAGTTCTGTAAGAGTTATAAGCATGACAGGTTTACCTGATGTTATGTTTGAGCATACTTAAGAATGTTTATAATAAAATAACTTTGGATTATATTATTAATTTATTAGTAAACATAATAAAAATAACCACAGACTTCTTCCTCGTAAGGGGTATGTGGGAAGTACTTTTTTCCTTCAAAGGGGAGTTCGTATTACCTGTTTGAGGAATACTGCTATGTATATAAAAAGCACTGAATTTCAGAAAACCTAAATTTAAACACCAGTTTACTAATTGCTTTGTATTGGAGAACCTCGTATTTCTGAGTCTTTGTCTCCGTAAATTGGTGTAATAATAGCTCTCCCACACAGTGTTCACAGTGTAATTGTGAAGATGGATAGAATTATAAACTGTGACGTGCCATATAGGTAGTGTATGTGCTATTTACAATGACTATAACCCGTATATAAACCACATAACTATGTATTCAATGGGTAGCACAGAGTGTATGGATGGCACAAAAAGAGACAAAAACTCTGGGTGAAGTTGGTTGGCATCATTACGATGTTGCTAAGGTTCACGGAATGATAGGGACAAATGCATCATGAAAATGTTTTCTTCCTTTTTACTTTCTACTTCCTAGAAGATTGGGTTAACTTAGGAGTTCAGTGATTGAGTTGTAAGCAGTATTTTAATTCATAGAGGTTGGGGCTGGGTATGGTGCCTCATGCCTGTAATCCAATTACTAGGGAGGTAGAGATCAGGCAAAATGATCAACAAACAAGCTGGACATGGTGGTTCATATCTGTAATCCCAGCTATGTGGAAGCATAGATAAAAGTTATGATCTAGGGCAGGTTTGATAGAAAAATAAAGTGAGACCCTAACTGAAAAATAACCTAAAAGCAAAAAGGGGTGGAGGTATGGCTCAAGTGGTAGAATACTGCCTAGCTAGCATGAGGTCCTGAGTTCAAACCCTACTACTACAAAAAAAAATCATAGAGGTCATTGTGAAGTTTTTAGAGTTCATTGGTGACCTTGCAGTGTGGAGGTCTCTTTATGACTCTCCCATGCCAAGCTCATGCCTGGATTCTTGTGCTCCGCACACCAGTGGAAATGGCCATCCACACTCTCCTCCAACCCAAAGCCTAATGTCCTTGTGAGTTTCCAAATTAGATTGCTTTTCCTTAGACCCTTCCCTGACTTGCCCTAGCCATTACCATCTTTCTGTTAGATTATAAACTCCCATGGCATTGGGAGTTTGAATGGAACAATATAGCTCTTGATTTTATATGAACCTCTATTTCTAGTTAGATTTTTAAGCTTACCATGGCTGAAGTAATTTCCTCCATTTCATTTATACACTGTACAATGTTGAATCATATACAAATGCTTCATAAAGACTCGGTGAGTTTGATTAAGGTGAGCTGACCTTGCCAAAGACAAACAGATGAAGTTGTCCTGATCACATGAGCTTTTTTTTATGAGAATGGTGAGGTTAGAGAACACTTTGGGTAGGGCTCATCTAGGAAAGGATCTAGGGAGCAAATGGACCTGATGGGGTAGAGCTTCAGGTTCACGGACAAATTTTGTGCCATAAACTTCCCATTTCTGCATGTAGATCTGACAAACCCAAGAGATGAAAACGAGGCTAAGTGTCAGAGTCACGGCTGAACAGAGATGAGGGGACCCAAGGACAGGTGGGTCTTGTGTCATTTGGAATTGATTATTTCCATAGGAGGTAAATGGATACTGATTTTCACATGGAGAAGGACAAAACTGAATTGACTTGTAGAGCAGTAAGTAAGCCATGCTTTCATTTTTGAGGCTTGGCCACATGTAGGATAATACCCAAATTTGCCTTATATTTTCCCAAAGTGACTTCCACATTAGCAGTCCTGAAATTCCTACTTCTGTGTCAGGAGGACTGATATGTTGATGTATTTTTCTGACCTTCTATGTACAGTTCTTGATTTGAGTAATCTCAGGCTAGACTGGACCACAATGTGTGAGGGAGGGGGAGAGCTGCCACTGCTACAAAGACACAACAGGAAACCAAGGTAAGAGTTTTTTTTTTTTAATTATTCCTTCATATTCAAACTTCACAAACAGTGTGAACTTGTACAATACCTCGGAAAGTGAAACTTACAAAAAAAGTGCTGGTAACATTTAAAAAAAAAAACAACAAAAACCCCAAAAAACAAACATCATTCTTAGCAACATCAATTACTCTTCCACACAAAACAGAAACCTTGTAAAATTTATTTTCGTATTTTTAAGGCGTAATACTTCCGTATAAAGTATATGCAAGAGATAAAACTTCACAGTATTCCAAAATGTCACAATAATAATAATAATATAATAGTATAATGAAGCGCTACAGTTAATTTTTCTTTTTTGAATGTTTTTTTTTTCCTGTTTAAATAACAAATACAAGTCACAGGTAAATATACGTGAGAAAAATACGAGGCTAATATTAAATGGCAGGTAAGGATACTGTCACTGTAAGAAAAAACTGGCAGGATGTGTGTATTTAGTCTATATTTTAAAGCACTTGATAGAAAAGGCGTATGCAAGGTTTTTCAAAACAATTTTTCTGTTTGTTTGTTTTGATAACTGACAACAAGTTAAGAGTATAATGAGAAAAAAAAGGAACAAACTCCTTCTCAAAACTATTGACCTGCTCATCACAAACCATGTATATATGGGTGGATATGTGTGGGTGTTCACATGAGCATGGAGGTCTACGGCACACAGATTGGTACAAGCAGTGTTCCATGCCCACCTGCAAAGACCAGAAGGTAAGTCTGCAGTCATTCAGCTCAGGTTCCTCTTAGGAAATTATTCCTTCAATTTAAAGCTCTCTCTTTGCCTTTCCCTCTTTCCAAACTCTTCCCCAGTTCCCAGATCTTCAGTCTGAAAAGACAGTCTGGTTAGAAAAGTTTCCCTCCATTCAAAATTCACCAGGGACTGGAAACTGCACAGTTTGTGATACCCACACAGACACTGGAAATACTGTTTGGACAAATGAATTATGCTTGTGTGTGTGTGCATGCGCACACGTGTGTATTTTAGGTCTGAATATACAGTGTGTGCACATGTGTGTATGTGTGTGTGTGTGTGTGTGTGTGTGTACACAGTAGCAATTGCAAAAAAGGGACCGTATTCCTTTCCATTGAAGATATAATGTGATAAGAAACATTTCTGTGCAGGGAAAAGGGTTTCTTCGAATCTTATCACAACACTGTGGTGGGAAAATCAGGAATGGGTTCACCTTTCAGCAGTCACCACAGTAAACTTCATTGAGAACACACATGCCCAGATATCTGGTCTGAGCAAATGTGTGTGTTAACAGCTAGCCATTCAGCCAACAGGTAACAGAAAGACAGCAGATAGCAAAACACGTCAATAAGGTGCTCAAAGAAAAAAGTGGCACCCACTACTCAAATGGATGGCCACGTTAAGGTGCTTCAAAAAAGTTTTTTTTTTTTTCAGTTTTTATTTCAAACATTAAGAGGGTACTGATTTGCACATGGTAGTTCTGAGCCAGGCCAAAGGTTTTGAGATTTCTGACATCTTCCACTGAAAAGGGCTTTCACTGTAGTTGTTTTGTTGACTTGGTTGTGGTCACTTGAGTTTAAAATATTTTGAATAGCCAAAAACTGAAATCAAATCAACATGACTAAAAGAAAACTGATGAAATGGTATAGAACGTTACTGCATTCTCATTGGATCAAGATGGTTTCGCCCATTTTTTCTCTTTCACTAACACTGTTCCTTTTTTCCTTGTTACAATCCATTCCTTATGAACATACAGAAATGACCAGAGTCACTGTAAGTGGCTGTTTTTATTTTTTGTGATCTGTTGCAAGAGTCCAACCTTGTTTCCTCTGCTGCTGTTTGTGTAGCATCTGGATTTGTAATGAGCATCTGATTCTGTTATGTGCATGTGTGTATATGCACATATACACGCCTATACATGTATAATATATACACTATATATATGTGGATATATATATAGGAAGTGTGTATACACTTATACATTATATAGTGTATATTGTTTCAACTGGAGATAAACTGAACTGGGTTCAGACACTAGCACATGTTTCTTTCCCCTGCTCCCTCTGTATATTTTAAACAGTCTGGAGCTTTTATTTATTTTTAAAGTGCATTTTCAATGCAGAATAACTGTAATCCACTGATTCCTTGAAAACATTTTTGATGAGAAAAATCTGACGGTTCTCAGCCCCAGGCAAGAGAAACCTGGGTTTGGTCATGCTAGGGGCTGACGTGGCAGTGCCAGGCTTGTGCCTGAGTGATTACTGAGCATTCTGGACTCCGGGCACCTTAGCAGCAGCAGCAGCAGCACCTTTATGAGAAGGTAGAGATGGAAGAGGAAGAAGGAAGGAAAGCTCAGATGAGGAAGAATGGGTTTGTTGTGGATGTGCATATGAGAATCGCTAACTTTGACTGTAGTGGATTTGTGCAGTCCCTGCGTGGCTTCGGCTGAGAGATGCCGTCTAGTTCTTTCCTCACCAACTGACACCAACCTCAAGCCTCACCCATAGGTCCCCACTGCCGAAGCTGACTTCTGTGTCAGTTTCCTGTGGGTATGTGAGTGCCAGTATCAATTAGGAATAAGGCACCAGAGAAATCAAAATGTTACAAAAAGATGCAAAACCCCATTTCAAAGAGCCTTTTCCATTGCTCCATTAAAATATTGCATGTGATACCTTTCATATATGTGTACTTAAAGTGTGTCAAAGACAGTCTCTGAAAAGAACATACAGTCTCTGAAAGGCCCTTCAGCACCAGAGATCTTTAGGAATGCACCCTTTGTCAAAACACACCCCACCTCCCACCCCATGCCCACCCCACACCATGGGAGCAAAAGCACCAAATCGGGGGAACAAGGCCTCCTGCCTTGCTCGCCTCATTTTGATAAAATCAAAGAAGTCTATGAAATAGAAATTTCAGAAGTTGCTCTAAAATCAAATGGATTTAGGTTCTCAGGTATCTGGTTACTTGATGCTCTGAATGTCCAAAGAGCATCGTGGAGGGGTTGAGATGCTTATATTTACTGTTTAGGGGGAATGTGCTAAACGAAAATTACTTCTCAAATGATGCCTAGGTCCTCCAATAACACTTCAACCTCCCCTGTCTTTTTATAAAACACTGTAAAAAGGAAGAGGTTCATCTAACTATAAAAGGAAAAAAATGAAGGCACATGATTTTATTCGGCCCCACGCTCCTTAAGAAAAATGGTATTTTGCAGGTGTGTGCGTACGTGTGTGTGTGTGTGTGTGTGTGTGTGTGCTTGCACACATGAAGTAGGAGGCCAAAAGCCATTGGGGCAGTTGTCCAAGGGAAGTTGGGAAGGAGAACAAGAGAGGACTTTGAGACAGAGAGAAGAAAGGAGAAAGGAGGAAATGGAGACCTCTCTTCAGCTTTCTGTCATTGACAGTCTCAAGATTTGGCTGCTTTAGGGTCCAGAAAATAATTTGCTTATCTTGGTCTAGAAAGTGCCCCAGTTAAATATCTCCAGTTAAGCATGTTACAGCTTTTGGTGTTTCCCTTTTCCCTTCCCTCCAGCCAAATGATTTTTTAAAAAATATCACAGTTTTTAAAAATTATTTTTTCAATGTTGAAAAAATATGGAAAAGCTATTGAACAGCCTCAGGGCACACTGCCTCTCCATCTTCACAGTGACGGATGGACGGAGAATCCAGAGTCAAAGAGGAGGTTGGCAAGATCCCTTGTGCTGAGTGGTCCCTTGCCCTACCTCCCCAAGGGCTGGGGGTGCCTTCATAGCACCCATAGCCAGGTCTTCCATTTGGATCTCTGCCCTCTCCCATCCGTGGAATGTGGGCTGCTGAGAAAGGCAGAGCCATGGAAACTGGAGGGTGTGAGAAGCAGGTGAAGGAGATCGAGGCTTGCTCTTGTGAGGCATTGTTAGTAGTGCGGTCTCTTGGCAGCCTCGCCTTGGGATGGGGAACTGTGGTTGCCCATGAGAGGCCGAAGTCCCCCCGACATTTTACTTCATGAGGTCTCAGCCCTCAGGTTCACCACCTTTATACCTCTCTCTGCATCAGCGCTGGCCCCCATAGCTAAGAAGGCAATGATCCAAGACAGAGAGGCAGAGCCAACTGGCTGTGTTATACAAAAAAAGGGCTATGGACAGTGGGATTTCAGAAACAAATTTAACTTTGGTTTTCCATCTTTTTCAAACCATAAAAAATTAAAGCAGGGCTTCGGTGGCTTCGATCATCTGAGATGATCATGTTATATTTTTCTCATTTGGCAAGGCTAAGGCGGGAGGGAAGAGAAAAGGGTTTTCCCATAATTGGTTGAAGACACAGGGTGGTAAAATGCTTCCACGCTTAAACTCACAGTCCAGTGTTTTTGACATTTCATAAATAGCTTTTTTCTCTAAAAAAAGAATAAAACAAGAACAATCCCTTTACTTACTCATCTGAAACAAAATAAACAGCAGTGGGTACAAACTTCTTCTTGTAACAATTACAAAAAACAACAATATAATCCCAACTTTTAACACGCATCTTGAATCAGTTATTTTTTTTTAACCTCAAAACTGCAGCATATCCTTAAGGGCAAACTTTTCGATTAGTTTTTTTCTTTTTTTTTTTTTAAATAATGTCTTCACCAAAAAAACAGTCTTGTACCAATAAAATGCATTCAAAAATAGAAAATATTACACAACAAAAATATGTATCCTTCCTTTCCAAAAAAGATTCTTCACAAAAAAATGTAGAAAAAATTCCAACAATTTTTCCCCTCTCCTAAACATTAACTTTCAGTCTAGGGCACAATTATTTATTGATTTAAATGTCTATTTTTGCATAAAATATGGAAGATGCAAAATATTTATGGTATTAGGATTGTGAAGTTACATCCACTCCCACCCCTATTCTAAAACAAAACAAAACCAGAAAAACCCAGCAAATATTAAACAAATGGTATATCCAGTTGGCTAAGAGCTGTCCTTGCTTTCACTGCATTTGTATGGGTTAACTGGCCCTGGTGATATTGGGGAATGCTGAAGAAGGAAGAGCAGACTGGATTCAAGAGCTTCTTTAGCATATGCCAATGTCCAGTGAGTCATATATAGTCTCCCATGTTGCGGGACCATCACTGCAAATCCTCATGAGAAGAGAAATGCATGAGGTAGCCCATGGGTCGTCAGAAGACTGAAATGTGTCTGAGTGTGCTCTGTATACATATATCTTTACAAACATTGTGTGTATAATTTCTTTTTCCTTGACTATGTGGAGCTGAAGCATAGAATAAAAAGTAACCCAGAGCTCCAATGTTTGAGGAAGGCTGGGGTATTTTCCCACAGTCTCTTTCACATTGAACCTGTTTAGGTACTAAATGGAACAATGCCAAGATCTCTCATCACAAAGGAATGCCTCATTTTCTCCACTCGTATTGAACCCAGGCTCTGCATGTGTTTTTAGCGCTGTAGTTTAAATATATATATATATTTTTTCTTACTTGATGGTATTTATCTTTCACGTGGGATGTAGCTTGTAGGTGTATTCAGTATGAACAGATTTTTTCATAGTTTTTTTTACCCCCTGTTTGCTTGCTGGTTTTTTCTTCATGGTTTTTGTTTTGTTTTGTTTTGTTTATTTTAAACAGTGAAATGTGTCCAATTTTATTTCCAGTGCATTAAATAAATTTTAAATTAAAAGAAGAAATAAAACTTTCCCCCTCATTCTTCTAAAGGAAATGACTGATAAAAGTACAATATAATAAAATCAGACATTGCCCAAAATAGCGTGATGTGCAATTTCAATTACATCAAAGAAAAAACAGATAAATAAGATTTACAGAACATAAGCATGAAGAAGTCAAGATAGTATAATCCCAACTATGGTAATGATTGGCAAGCACTGGTTTAAAAATAGGTAAGGCTACTCTTAGATTTCTAACTCAACATAGCTAACCACTGCTCTTCTGTTTTTTCTTTCCACTCTTAATATTTTACTCACTACTTCTTTATTTCCTTAAAATGGACAAATTTGTTTTTATATTTTTGGTCTACAGTAGAATTACATATTAATAATATAATAAAAAGATACTTCATAAACAGGTTGGTACTGCATCCATGTGGGGAAAATAGAAAAAGAGTACTCAAATAGACATAGTAAATGGATTCTATTCTTATAAAAATAATCACAAATGTAATAGAAATTATAATCAGGGTACAGATTAAACTGAACATAAGCATAGAAAGATATATTTTGGATAATATAAACTCCTGACAAGCTATGCCCTAGAATTGCAGCCTAAAAATGTCTCATGGTTTCCGTCTTTCCACAGCCTCACTCAAAATTCAATGGAAATGGAAACAAAAAGAAAATAAAGTAGACAGGTGGTTGAACCAGCCAAAACTTCAGAGTTATCTTAGTTGACTGGTCAAGATCAAGTAGACACTATTTGAGAAACTGGCTGGCCAGAGGGGAGCTGCTAATTGTATTTGTTTTTAATTTTGGAGGAGTTCCTGGTCCACTGATGAAGAGAGAAACCAAGGAACCAAGTAGTTCTTCTAGTAACATTTGTGAGATGAAATATAATTCTGAGAGAGAAGACATGGTGGCGAGGTGGGAAAGAGAAGAGTTAGGAAAATAGGTAAACTTTGGGTACCACCTCTTTTGTTTGTGTCAGCACATTGTTTCCTTCTTTCTGAGCATCCCTTAGGATGAGCTATAGGTCCCAATGTCTTCTGAGTAAATACGTGTCAACTCAGTTGTTGACATGATAGCCATACTTACTGGCCTCCCACTCTGGAGGGTCCCCACACCCCTACTTCCCACTGTGCCTGCCTCTGATAAGGCAGAGAAAGGTGTACAGAATTGTAATGGCAGAGGCTATTTACACTAACTATCCCTAACTGTCATTGATCCACACTGATAGTTCAGTGTGGAAAAAAAAGAAAAGACTTGGTAAGAGTTTAGCTTGTTAACCAACAAATGTGAAGTTCCGCCCCCCCCCCCCAGAAAAAGAAGAGGAAGAGGAAGAAAGAGAAGGAGGAAGATGAGAAGGAGAAGGAGGAGGAGAAAAGAGGAAGGAGGAGAAATGGCAGGAGAAGAAATTCCTCAGAAATACTGCTTTTGGTTTTTTCCATCTTCAAATTGTCCTTGGTTTTTCTCTCATTCAGTTGCTCCAGTATAAAGGAGAGTTTGGAATCTAGTGCAAATATCATCAAATCACAGCATTCCAGGAGCAATATCCTATCCCTTCATCTTAAATGGATACTATCCCTTCAGACCTCCTCAGAAGACTGGGAGCAATGGTCTAGGAAAGCATAACTGAATAAATTATTAATCTAGTACTTGCTACAACAAGAAAGGCACTATCACAACAGATCAGCCGCCAACTATTTCCCTTACCATGGGCATGGACATTTCAACTACTCCAGCAACCACATGAAACCCAGACTGTGTGTCTTTTCAATACTTCAGTTCATTGGCCAGTTGTCTGATTTCCCAGTGGGCCACAGCTGTTGGCTCTGGCTGCATAGAGCCCTGACCTGCACTTGTTATATGCTGCCCTATGTTTCATCAATGATCCTTTTTCGGTTCTAATGATTTAGGTCACTCTCTTCCATGGAAGTTTCTTTCTCTCCATCAGTCTCCAGGTCATGACCCTATTAAAAACAGTTTACAGTGTCAAGTACTACTGTGTATTTTTTCTCCCATTTTTTTTAAACCTCTGACCAAACCCTAAGTCATAAAGATAGTTCAGGAGCCTATCTAATGCTAATGTCTCCTATAAATACCACTGTGAAAAGAAGGAAAACCAAAGCATCATTCCTTGACCACCAAAAACATATCCTTTGAGCCTGTTGTAGTACTTTTGTGTAAGAGAGAGGAGGTTGGGCTCTGGAGATGAAAATCTTTGGTGACAGAACTAGAGTGGGTACACAAGTTTCAAGGAAAAAGTTGCTCTCCAAAGCCTCAAGAGAAGTATCCTAGGGCAATTAATGTGAGTATATTTTAAAAGGTCAATTATTTCTTTCTAAAACTTTGGTTTGGTACAGTCATGTCCTCTTAGTGCTAACCCAATACACATTTCTAAGTATCTGTTAAGAGTTCTCCATTTAGAATTCTTATTTTAAACACAGATAATGCTTTGAGTACTTAAAGGATTGCTTATGTTGGTTCTGAAAGCTATACATGGAGTTTGTCTAACTAGCATGGTTGACAACTTCTGCAAAAATTTTAAGTTTAGAGTGGTAGACTTGGACAGATGCCAAAGAGGAGAGAGAAAGAGATAGTTGTCCATAGTATAATCTTAGGAAAGAGGTCTCAACTCAAAGTCTTTCAAAATTGATGCCCTCACCAGTAATAGTGTTCAGAGAAATTTAACATTAGCCATTTTTATGGGTTGCAATTCTTTCTTATGGAACCAGAATTTTCAAAAACTGTCATCTTGGATTCTGAAAGAATCCCTTACCATCTTCACTCTTGTATTATTACTCCCCACACAATCTATTACATTTCTGGCGGTGCAAGATTTTCTTATTAACAATTGCTAAGGAGCTGTTAAACTTTGATTGCTTCTAAGATTTAAAAAGGCAAAAAAATTAATGCAACAAAGAAAAATTAGGAAAGAAACAACTAAACTTGTAGGCACTGTTCAGATCTTTGCTTAATAAGGACAGTCTATGATGGAGCAGTTGGTAGGGTCTGATTAATCCTCCAACTCTTCCTCCAATATTAAAGTTGGCCTAGCTTGTTTCAAAATAAGCCTTTCACCTCACTGGTTTTCAGTGTTTATTGCACTGTTCCCTTACTGTCACCCTACAGGACTGTACCACATGCATGGCCTTCCTCTTTGGTTAGCCTGATCTAGGTTTCACTCATGGATGGAAAATTATGCTCAGGTTGAAAGGATATCTCAACATGGACATGGTTATGCCTTTTTTTTTTTTTTTGAAAGGAGCACAAACCACTGCCCTCTATCACACTGAGATGTGCACCAGCAAGGGGTGTAGGCCAAAGTGAAGACTTCCATATTGTATCATTCAGCTTCCTCATTATCGTACCTCTTACTGAAACTTAGTTGGAAACAACATTAGGGAAATTTCTTCTTCAATGTCCTCCATTTTCTGTACTAACCCAGCTTTTTTAAAAAATGAAAACAGGTTTTATCAGCATGGCAGTTTCTAGGTTTGATCAAGAGTTGGCAAGTTTCCACAGATTCTCACTAACTGCTAAGACTAAGCACAGTGGAAATAATCCTCCATTTCTTTGGAGAATTCTTCATTTCCTAACTTGCCTCTTTCTTTCCCTTACCTAATACACTCTCTCCTGGCACAAGTAAATATGTTTCAGTAGTGCAATGCAGTACAGTCATACTTAGTGCAAAAAAAAAAAAAAAAAAAAAAAGCCCCATTATAGACTCAAAGCTCAACCCTAAACAGCTCTTACTTTTGTTACCAGTGCTACAAAAGCTGGAAATTCAATCTTTACCTCACACTCCTGTGAGTCATCTCTTTTGTTGCCCTTGTTTGTTTCAGCTCAAAGGAAAAAAACTAGCAAGCACCTATGTATTATTCTGTAAAACATTAAGCCAATAGGTAGAAAAATAAAGGGAAGTAGTGCAATTGAAACCAGGGGTATTATTTAGAAGAGGAAAATAGCTATTTAATGCAAAAGTCAGTAGTGGTTTTTACTTATTGGTTTTCATCATGACAAATGGCTAAGGGGAATGGGTACAGAAGTTTTCCTGCTTCCCAAAAGGTCCTAAATTTAACAGTGCTGGGCTCTTATTTTTGAATAGTGCAATCAGCTAATCCTCAAGGGCTATAGGCAGCAGTTACCTTACAGAACATAAACAGGAATAGTAGGAGTGCTCACCTTTCTACATTGACCTCTTTTTCCCTCACTTCATTCCTCTTCTATTTACTCCTTTTTTTCCTGACCACACACAGAGATAGATGTCTACACATGCACAGAAATGTTCAAGGCCCCTCTCAGAATAATGGATTGATAATTGGTACAAATAGCTCAATGACATACTCATACAAAGTACAATTATTAAATATAAAAGTGAATTATTACACCAAAATCAAGATTCTGCATTGTATTTCTTCTTGTATTATTCAGTAAGAAAGAAACAACATTCACAGGAGGATTTGTTATGGAGCTTACTTCTTGCTTAAGATTAATCTAGAATTAGTTTTGGATGTGACAATACAAGTGATTCTGAAGAAATGCTTTGTGTTTGATAGCCCTTATGCACCTGTCTCTTCAGTGTCTGGATCCTCACTCTGCAAATTCGAATCTGTCTGTCTGCTGAGACCCATACATGCATGCCGGAAGTTCCAGGAGAATCAATGTGTAGTTTGGAATAGGTTATGAAAACAAAGAAGTCTGGAATAGCGAGGGCAGCACACTCAAATTACTTTAAACCAAAGTGATCATAGGTTTTCTCTCTGATCAGCTTCTCCCTTTGTTTGCCATGATGAGAGATTACTAAGAGACCCTGCTTTCATCTACTCTGAAAATCACAATTCTTTTAACAATAGTGCAAAAACAAATCTTAATTAGATATATGCAAATTATCCTTAATTTATATCTTAATAGCCTCGCAGGAAAACCGAGGTTCAAATCAGTGGGACTAAGGAAGAAGTTTAACTGCTGAAAATGCCTTTTAGATTTTCTCCTACAAATCTAGAGCTGATTCCAAATCAAAATTTGACTCAAGGAGGGCAAGAGTAAAGTGACTAGCTTTGTTTTTCAATGCTCCCCTATCTGTGAACATAACAAAGTACTTCAGATGATTTCAAAACCTTATCTCATAATTGAAGCATTATTTTATTTTCAGTTATCTCTTTGCATACTCCTTGTGTGCCTGGAGAACAGATTTGGTATAGGAACAGTCAAGGGTTTCTACAAATTCTTTAGATGTGTTTGGTAGCATTAAGAGGAGTCTTAAATCACAAAGGAGTGTAGTTATACTATTTCTTAAAACTATCATAAAAATACAGGGGCAGGGATGACAGAGGATAAGTGGTGACAATGTTCTCTGGTGACCCTAAGAACTGACGTTAGGAATTCAGAACTGTATCAAATTTAGCCCCATCACAGTGTCTTATTCTCCCTCTTCGCTTTTCTTCTGCTAATTGAAATTGAAGTTATTTTAAAGTTTGAGCCAAGAATGCTAATTATAGCACAAAAGACAGGTGGGTTATAATAAGGTTGACAGGCTATTTGTAATTTGAGTTGAGTTGAAAACAGTATGCTTCAAATGAAGTACTAAAATTTCTTCCTTTTTTCCCTTCTAGTTTCTAAATTGGTTTGTCTGTCCTTCTTCTGTAATGGTGGAGCATGGGTGGGTGAAGTTCTGGTAGCATAGCATGTGAATTTCCCACTTATGATCATCTCAGTGCCCAGGCGGGAGAGATGAGATGTAATGGAGAAGTGGAAGTTGGTCTACTTAAGACCCATGGACACATACATTCTTGTAATCAATATAAAAGAGATCCCTACAGTTGTAAAAATCTATAGATCAACTGATTTGGGCATTTTATTAGCACTCCTTCCTTTTCTTTTCTGGGTATTTTGTACTAGATACTAATAAGAAATCTGAAGAGCAATTAATTTATTTTCAGCTTTATTTCTAAAAGGATTTGAGGAGGCAGTAAGGATTCGTAATATAAAATGTATGACCTTCACCTGCAATCAGTTCCCATTCTTTGGCCCCAGACCTGCTAGTTTAGGTAAATAGGGTTTCTTCTTCAAGGAATAGTTTTTATTTTAACTCTTCTATCCTCAAAATGCAGAGAGAATTTCTCTCCTCAAAGCTATTAGAATAAGAGACTTTCACTCTTTCAAGTGCCATTAGAAAAGGAAGATAAGATTTTCATGGAGAAAAGACTCCTTAATGGTAAACTAGAGGGCTTTTCTAAGAGAAAAATGACTATGGTATGTTGGGGAGCAGTAATTTGACTGCCCCTGGATAGCATCAAATAAAAGAATCAAAATCTTTTACTACCTTGAAAAGAAAGAGATAAAGGAAAACAAACAAATCAACAAACTTTACTAAAATACACATTCCTCCAGTTTCAGATTTCTACAAGGTTATAATTATTAATCAAGGTTTATAGATAGCAAACAACTGTTTTAATGTGTAAAAGTACTATCCCTTTACTTTATCATGTTTCACTTTCTTTGAAGGAATTGCATCTATGCACACTTGTCCTAAAGTCCAGTGCAGAAAATAAACTTGTTTGCTACCAGCCTCAATCTCAGAACATTTCCTAAGCTATATGTGCAAATACTAAAACTACTTATCTGTAAAATGAGATGCAGAATTTCTGAAATGCATTGTGGGGGGGGGGAGAAGCAAGCTTTTTATGGGGAAAAGAAAAAAAAATCCCTTCCTAATCTCCCAAACATATTCTATAGTGTGTCTGACCATTATTTTGCTGCATTAATTACTACTAGGGCTGTTGGTGCCTTTAATAGGTGTCGGCTTGGACACAGGAGGCTCACGAGCATTAAGAAATTCATACCCTGGAACTTGCAGAATATAAAAAGGATTTAGACATTAATTTGCAACGAACACAGAGGTTGTGGTGAGAAATCTTGGGTTTCAGGGTTGGAACTCTTCTTGGAGAACTTGAAGGAACATGTCAAAAGGCAGCTTGGATAACTGGACCAAATGGGATCTTTCAGACCAGGTCTTCTCCTATTCTGCCTTACACTTGAGTGATAGTATCTTAGGATTTAAAAGAGAGTCTTTTATTCCTTGAGAAGACAATGCCTGAGGATAAGAGTACTGTAGATAAAGAATGCTTTCAAAAAAGATACCAGGAATCAGAATTGACAAAGGAAAAGAAGGCAATAAGACTGATGAGAGAAGATGCCAAGTGAAGGTCACAGTCTAAAGTAATATAAATGTTGGCTTTAAGAAAAATTGGTTTCCTGCTAGATTCCTGCCTCTGGAAGGCTTTTGAACCTTCTATTTATTCCACTTCATTCTTTGGTGTGAGTTCATATTACAAGTTGTTTTGATTAAGACAAAAGCTGAGTCAAGTCTTAAGTCAAATAAGAATGCATTTATGATATTAAATGACGGTTCTGCTTGTCAATGTTAAAGCAAGAACTGAAAGCATACCCCATGCACTTCCAAATGTCATAGACTTTGTCTTTATATTAGCCAAGAAACAACGTGTTACCATGGCAAGAGCACTGGACTAGAAGTCAAGGAAGACTGTGTTACACGCTAATTGTAAAGGTGATATTACTAGAATCCAGAAAAGGATATACCAGGTGTGGCATCAGTCTTCTGGGCAGTGCTCTGGGGACCAGACAACTGTAATCTATTGGAATGAGAGATCTCGCGTGATGACCAAGTTATATGGCGAGTAGTTAGGAACTGGGCACTGTACTGCACCGCCCTTAACTGTACATTCAGCATGACTCTCATTTTCTTTAAGCACATGATATATGTGTGTTTAAGCAATCTCTGGTTGCAAAGCACACTTAAGAAACTTTATGGATCTTTTCGTCCCTTGGTAAATTACTGCTCAAAATACTAGACCAATTGATATCTGTTTTTTTCAAAAAAGATAGTAAGTGAAAAATTCTCCTACAGTGTAAGTGGCTTTACTTGTCTGAAAAGAACTCTCAAAAGCTGGAACAATTACCAAAATTATTTTGAAATATTAGCTCTTTCTCTGGATTCCTTTAAATCTAGTATCTGGTAAACATGTCATTTCACTAAGTATTAGCAGGAGTTTAAATAGTTGACGTTAGTGATTTTTTTTCCCCCAGAAATGCTCTACTCATATCAAGAATTTGAAAAGTGTGATTTTTTTTTTTTTAAAAACCACAGAAAATACTTTTCTCTTTATCTTTGGCCAAATGTGAAGGTGAGGGGAATTAATGATCTCAGCTAGTGTAGTTGACATTTAAAAATGTGACTCAGGTCCTCCCACTCTCAAAAGAATATTGACAACTTTTAAAATCTGAAGCTAAAATGAAGACATGTTTCTTTGTGCCTTCAAGTCTCAAGTTTATGAAGTTTTAATTTAAAGAAGGACATTAAGAAGGGATGAGAGGAAGGAGGAGAAACGAACAGTCAGGGGTTATAATGTAATATTAGAGTTGGAGGGGCAGGAATGAGACAACTGTGTAATTCAAAGTAGTCTTAAAAGAAGTGAGAACTAAAGAGAACAGGTAGGGAAAAAGAAAGAGGAAAATAATGGAGTTGATACAATTTAGATAGTATGTGATCACTGGGGAAGGAGTAGCCTCACCAATATTTAGTTCATAATTATGTTTGTTTAATAGACATGTATCTAGTTGAAAATGGAGAACACATTGGTAATCTGATTACCAGACTCAATATTGGCCCGTTCAAAGGAGGCTAAGAAGAGGCTGTTCCTTAATGAGTACCAGGCTTCACAATTAGAGTATGTTGAGGGGAACCTGTGTGGATGGGGGCAGAGAACGGCTAGACAGGCACAGCAGAATGGGATGGGGTTGGAAAGATGGAAGAAGGAATTAGTGTAATCATGCTAAGAAGTCTTAGTATTGATCTAAGTCTTTTCCACTAGATTTCATAAAAAGCTGTTTTCATGTTGTCCTGAATATAGAATGGAGGGAGAGACTGGTTGTGGAAACTCAGGGTAGATGAAGGGTTGATACAACTCTGATGTTCAGCATTGGGCTGAACAACTGAAGGAGGCTGAGGAAACTCCTATCTGAAAATACTCTCTGAAAGTATTTCTTGTACAGGAAGACAGGCTGTCTGGTTTCTGAAAGTTCCCATGGTAGGCTGGCTAAAGAAGAAAGGCACTGAATTTCCACTTTTAACAGGCAAGTGGAGATACCAAGAACCAGATCCCCAAGAGCCACCATTTTGTGGATTCTGCAGACTGAAAAATGTGATATGTATTGCTGAGGTCTATTTTTACTAGTCTCTGTCAATAAAAAGTTCGTTAAGTCTGCTTTTAGTTTAAAAACAAATCCCCTGGGAAAATGAACACTATATTGCCAAACTGCCTTTAGGGAAATGTTGAAGACTAGTTAAATTAATTGTAAGCATATTGAAAACAGAAAGTAGTGAATAAGAACCAGTATTTAAAATCAATGTTTGAAAATCCAGTTGGGACAAGTAGGCATTTCACTGTCTAATGCTCTCACCAGAGCAGCCCTTTGAAATGCAGCTTATAACCATGTGCAGACTGAGTAGCCCCTTGGTCATATTTTTAAAAGCAAATATAGACAATGACAGTCCTAAAAGGAGAAATCACAGATACATTCATATGCACTTCTTTTGTTCTTCAGATATTGAAAGGGCCAGCTAAACAAGATCACTTTGAATACGAATCTCTTTGTATTAGCCACACCAAAAAAAAAAAAAAAAAAGTCTTAAAAAAAGTTCTCACTTTCCTACATTTGCTAAGTCTGAGCTTAAAATAAAATCCTAAAATCCTTTAAAGACAATACTGAAGCTGATAATATAAAAAGCAAACTAGAGCAGTAAGGATTATTGTCAACCGCACCCGATTAACTGCAGCAGGTTGGTGATGGGTGATATATGCAAAGAAATAATATTTCAATCATCTCATGATCATAGGCAGATTCGAAAGGTAAAATGAATATAATGTAATATATATTTCAATAGAGTTGTTATATATTATGTGTATGTTCTAGGTTTCAGAAATACTGCAATGTAGTGTACTGTATGTAAGTAAGCCTACCTAAACAGTAACTCATAGACTTCCACAAAGTCACTATTACTATTAATTAAAAAATCAAAATTAAAAACAAAAACAAAAAACAAAATTCATTTTTCCAGTAAAAAGAATACCTATGGTTACAGTCACAGACTTCTTTTGGATATAGAAAGACAATGTACATTTAAAAATGTAATAACAAAAAAGTTGCAACTGTAAGTAGCCTTACTTAATGGGAGGAGAAAAATCACCAAAATAGAAGAGGAAAGAAAATGTCCTCTGAATTCTGTAAAGCAGAAATAATCTACACATCATAAAAAATAAGAAACCATGTTGTAAAAGAAGGGCATAGAAGTGAGAAAACTGAATCTGACTGTTGCCAGGCCACCAAGCCATCAGAGGCAGCTCTGAGAGCTAGGCCCATTTATTCAGTATATTACACCAGAGTGGTATTCTACTTTAATGTCTGGCATGAGCAAGAGCCAGCAATTCTTAGAGATTCTCCCCAAATTATTCCCCTGATAGTCTATTGGTTTGCTAGACATGGTAAACAATTCACTCCTGGAAAGACTTGGGCAAAGGCCACACTGGTTTCAGGAGTCACAGTTCATGAATGATGGTGGCGTCCTGCAGGAGCAGGCAGCATGGGGAAGCTTTATTCTGGGAGTAAAACTCACACGTGGGTTTCTGTGTGTGCACACACAGGATTTCAGAGAGGAAAGGAACGGAGGCCTTTGAGCCCTGTTTGGCCTTGGCATGAATGGGCCTCATGTGCCTGGCCTTGATGCCCCTCCTCCAGGAGACCTGGTAAGGTGTCCTGGGTCACTGCTCCCTCTGGTCTGCTCCCCAATTGGGCACTTGTGCTCCATCTTCTTCTTGAGGAAAACAGCCTGTCCTGTGGGTTTGCTGTAGAGCCAACAAGCTGCCTTTGTTTCTTCCAATTCTGAAACACTACAAAAAGCAACAGAGTGGGCAGGTGACTGCTTCCTGGGAAGGGAGCCACAAGTCTGAGCACAATGGTGGGAAGAGGCAACTGTACCTGCACACAAGACCTTTGCCTGTGTGTGCTTCATTCCAGAGGCACACACAGGCATATACACAGACAACAATAAATATACACACAAACATGCATACACATACCAGTAAATCCAATAAAAGTGTAGTATTTGTTCAAGTTTCTCATCAAAGGGATACACAGAAATTACTGATGGTTGAGCTCCTTCAGGATGCCCAAAAGCCTCATCACAGACACAGAGGCACCTGACTAAGGCAACACAGGAGAAGCAGTATGTGAGATACGTCAGCTCTTTGACTTCTAACTAGATATTCCAAAATTGATCACATTGTCACTAGAGAATGAGATTGTAGGACAGTTTTGGACTAACAGCGCTTCACACTCATATACAGACATTCTGTATGGAAGCTCTGACATACTGGATGAGCTAAGACCCTTTATTTACAAGGTAAAAATGTTGCTGGGCAATCTCAACTGTGGTAACAGTCATGGGAATAGATGTCTCCTATGGGGTTAGTTTTTCCTCTCTGCCTTGGGTGTTATCAGAATCTCATGAGCGTCTGAATCAAGAAACCTCTGAATTTTAAAGAAGGCTAATTAAACATGCCCCAAATGGGACTGCCATTGAGTAGATTGTGTCTATGACCTGCCAACTGTGCTCCTTCACTAGACTTGAAAATTCCAATTTTTTATTTAAACAAAGAACCACTGGATAAACCAGATGTACTCCAAAACTGAGAAAAAAAATTTGGAGATATACACTATACACTATCTAGGAAAAGAAAGTTTTCTGTTGGGATTGTTTTCCCTTTAAAGGGATATTTGAAACTGACACCTCAGGTACCTGTGATTATGTTTTATGGGATTCACTATTAGTAGTAGGATGTCTCTTTTACAGTCAGCCTAGACCTATCAATGAAACAGAGTAGATAGGAAATATCAGCCACTTCCTGAAGCAGCCAGTTCCAGACCAGTTTGGTGCCTCCTCAAGAAGTCACTGTTTCCATGGTCCTCAGTCATGAATAGGGCTTATTTGTAACACAGCTATTAGAAAAAAAGCAAGCAATGTTCACATATCTCCACAGCCTTCCAATTTCTATTTTTTTGTCCTCCTCTCTGGGCTTTCTAATTTAATTCTCTAAGTGACTTCTTGTGAAAATAATTTAACTGAGATTGCTTCAGATTAGATTTCAGTCTGAAAGTATTCAGTCTATGGAAAAATAGGTGGGACCTGAAGAAGCCACTGGAGTGAAAGGTTATTTTCAGTCAGAGGTGTGGAAAGGTGATGTTTCTTGTTTCAACCCAGGGCATGTTTACCCCACATTCAGTGTGTGTGTGGGGGGGCGGTTTCTGAAAAAAAAACTCATGCTATGCAGTCTTCATTTTTACTTCTTTACACTAAAAAGAATGGGAACAAACCCTACTGTCTGGGATCTGCTAATGTACATAACTGACTGCTATGGATTCAACATTTAAGGAAAGAAAATCTTCAGAGATTTAGAAAGCTCTCTGGGGGAATTTTGATCAGCTGCTCATCTTGACTCCCAATACTAGAATTGATACTTTGGATTAGTCATTTCCACATGTGTGTTTACAAAATACGAGTCACAAGAGCCTTGGTTCTTGTAGAGGCTTACTGGTATCAGAAAAGGTAACTTTACACAGGAAGTCCTTCAGAATATAAAAATATTCTCTCTCAAGGTCAAAAGCTCTTCTGTGCCCATTTTCTGCCCTGGGTACCAGGGCAGAAAGTTTGCCCTGTGTTATTGATTTCCTGGATACCTAAGAGAACAGCCCTTTTCTTCATGAAAACACTGAGAGCAGAAAGAGGTTATGGATGTCTCAGTTGAGAAGTTATGTCCAGCAGAAAGCCAGTGTTTGAAGCTCAAGCCCTCTTCCTCATTCACTGCAGCAGTCCCAGGCATTGGGTTGTTTTGCTTTTTCTATGGAGTTAGGAGATCTATTGAAATTCTAGTGCACCCTTCTCTTTCTTTGTCACCAGGTCACATGGTTCTGTCTTTAGTGTCCTATTTTTCTTTTCTTTTTAAATTTCTTTTTCTGGGGTACAAAACTGGCTGTTTAAATAAAGTTCTTTTCTAGTGTGTAAAGAGGTTTCTCAGAGCCAGAAATCACTCAAAAGAAAGTCTGTCGACCCTACCCATGGAAAAGCCCAGAGATTTCTTTAAATACCTCTTGCCAAACTTCCTAGTTTTGCGATTGGATGTTTTCTGGCTTAGCATTGTTGGGTGTTGAATACATTTTACTATTCTTTTGTTCTCTTCCCCAGAGCTTCCATTACCCTGGACTTCAACTCATTACTAAATTATTCTTTTAGAAGATTTCTTTTAAGAGTCAGTGGGTATCCTCCTGTTCTCAGTCCCTAGGGCATCTCAGGTTGTGTCTGCTCTTGTGTTGCACCTTATTTTTGTTCCCTTTGCTGCAACAGCATGCTGGCCACAGCAGAGGCAGCCTGATGGGATCATCTGATACCTTTTCTGCAGAATCATATATCCCCTGTGCCCAGCCCAAATTAATTAATTAACTTCTTTAATGACAACAGAGGAAGGCCCAGGGATGGGCATATCTGTTGTGCATCCCAGCCAGGTCTACCTCATTTCCCCCATTCCTAAGGGCAACAGGAGTTGGGAGTATTACAGAGGATCCCCAACAAGGAAGCAACAAGAGCCTTTACTATGTTTTCCTGGGGATCTGAGTGATGTTATACGGGGTGAACTTCATTTTTAACTTCTGTACTGAGAGAAATACTGATTTGGGAGCATGAGCAGGTTGCATACTGCTGGTATGATTGCATGATGGGAATACATGTAGGTCAAGACTACAGATCTTAAAATGAGATAAACCTACCCAGAGGAAACTTTTTCTTTTTTCATTATCAGAATGGACACATTCTTCCTGTTCATGGTTTGGAAAAGGTTTCTTAGTCCTTACAGAATATTAAAAATGTTAAAAATAAAACCTCTGTAACTTTTAAACAAAGCAAACCCAAATCTTTCTAAGGCCAAGACCTACTGTGACTTCTAAGATGCAAAGAAGGAATGGCCTACAGTTGGAATATGATTTGGGAATTATCCACCACACTTACTCATGGCACAAACAGATTCAAAACATTAGGAAATTGTGGAGGGAAAAGGCTACAAAATTGTTATAAGGAGTGAAAGCGTACAATTCAATTAAAATACACACAAAAATATTTTGAGAGAGATTTTCATTTCAGAATTTTTTGGGGGGCTCTGGCTTGTTTCTCAATCTTTTCTTGTTATAGAGCTGTATCAGATCAGTGAATTATGATTTCTGTCTTCTTAAGTGTTATATTTTACACATTTAGGGGATCTTTTTTGCACAAACATTGGAATTTAGTAGGGAAAAAAATTGCCTACTATGCTAAGATACTACCAATGTTTTTAGAACTAGGAAATTTTATTTTTTATATACTGTCAAAATATCTTGAGATAAACATTACCCTTTGACTTTTTTCTTTTCTCTTGTTTAATATATTCCTTTTAAAATCATAGATGCTAAAAGAAAATGTTATTTTCCATAGCAGTTCTTGCTCCCTGTATTCATTTAAGAGGTCTTAAATCTGGAACATTTGCTCCCATCTTATCTAGTTTTTTTCTGGCTACTAAAAAGAATTTTTAAAGCACTGATAGCATCCTAGCATGAAGTTCTAAATGTAAGAAAACCATAGGATTTGAAACCAAAAATGAGAAGAATCCATACTGATTCTTTGATCTTGAGGCAAGATATGTTTCCCAAATTTTAAAGAAATTTGTGATTGCTGAATTGTGATGGAGGGCTGGCAACCTGGAAGCGTCTGTGTCCTTTTGAAATAGGTACAGACTGGTTATTTTTAAAAACATAGGTTTGGAAAGCAGACCTTCAGAGCCAGACATACATCAGTAGCCCCACAATAGGCCCTTTGCAAACTCCCCCAAATTAGAGCTCCCAAGCCAATCTAGCTTCTTCCTGTTTCCAGAGAACAGTTTGTCAACTATGTTAACTTTTGAGATGTTTGGGAGAGAAAGATGTACAGCAGGAACAAATCTACTGCCATGCAAAGCAGGGTAGTACATTTTGTCATGGACTACAATGTATTATTACCTCACCATGAATTCTTTAGGGACTACCAATTTTTTTTTTCCTTTTAAAAAAGAGAAATTTCCTTTACATGAAGAGGATGAACATCAGGGTTTCAAGTCACCTGCAGTTTTTTTCTCTACGTGTTCTGTAATAAAATGTGGACTTTAACCCAGTTGCTTAGCTTTTACAGATAAATCAGCATGACGGCAAATGGGTCTCTCAAATTTGAGAAGCAGACAGCTTCTAGACATTTGTGGCTAGAATGGCACTCAAGATCAGCTTTTTTGGAGATATTATGAATTCTGCCTACTTTGCTAAGGTTTAAGTGATTATTTAAATGTCTATTTTCAAATAGTTGAAAAAACTTTAAAGTTGCTTTTGACCCTCTTTTATTTGTACTGATTATTTCATGCAATTTTCCTCCAGGTTAAAAAAATTTCTCAATTCTAATCCTTTTTATTTTATGGGATGAACGGCTTGTTTTTCAAAATATAACAATTCCATAACCTAGTTAATTAATGCTCCCTCTGTTGGTGGTAAGTGGAAATACTAAATCAACACTGATTTTTTTTCAACAGCAAAATTAGAAATAGAAAAATGGACTTTTTGTATTTCTGAAGCTGACTTTATAGCAAGTCACACAGCGCTTGGTAGGACTTCTCTTAGAAATTGCAATAGGTGATCCTCAGTAGTTAACTACCCAAGTCTACATTAAAACTTCTAGCAAAATATCTACCAAATAAAGCACCATAGGACCAAATCAAACTCACACATACTGCAGTTACACAAACTACTAAACATCACAAAGAACTCCTGGAAAAGAGCCAAGTTAACCAAACATCTAAAATATATGAATAAAACCAATTTAGTCATTATAGAGTTGCTTGCCTTGGAAGATTTTCCCTCATTTGTGGCATGGTTTTTGTAAATAAAACTCTAACAGGAAAACTAGAAGGAAAATTAAATTAAAATGTAGAGTGACTTTGAAACTAAAATATCCTCTTTTTTCTTTTTCTTTGTAAAAAAATTGTAGTATGGTGTTTCTCCTTTGTTTAAAGATTTTTTTTGAAGTGTATTAAAACATGCTTAGTAATAAAATTACTTTCGAAGGATTAGTTAAGTTTAAAAAGTCCTATTTTTGAGCTGGAATCCCTTCAGGACACTGTGTATAATGGAAAAAATTTCTATTATGATTTCCTGATCAGGACCGAGGAGAGAAATCCCAACTAGGAAGAGAGACTGGCCTCTGGGATGATGCAACAGATTGGTGGCCTTTTGAATGGTGGATATTGGCATCAGGGAAATTGTATATTTCCCTAAGACCTTTCCAAAAAGCAAGGATTAATAATCATCTAATGAATGAACATCTTATTTAGCCCTCTTAGCCATGGTGGAAAGAGTCAGAAGGTGATATTTGAAAGGAAGAAAGTAATTTTGGCATCAACGCATCATGGTTCGTAACAGGCTTCTCTTAAGGATGCTTGCAGAGTTGCCAAGGGTGAGGAAGGGTGACTCCTCCCCCTGGCTGACCACAGAAGAATCCAACTCATTTGTCAAGGTCTCTATACCACTAGTGTTTCATCAAAGAAAAAAAGCAAAGTCAATAGAAATTCTAGAATCCTAAGAGCTCAATGAAATTTTGGAGAAGCAAGAAGTCTGTTTCTGAAAGATAAAGTCCCTCTCATTTAAAAGAACAGACTTCTAGATGGATCAGTGAAACAAATATTCAGTGGAGCAACTTAAGCTTGCTAAAACTCAAAGAACTACGTATCAAAATACAAAGCAGCAGTTCAAATTACAGCAGGGATGGGCGGGGCCACGGGGGCCCTCATCAACCCAGGCAATACTTAAAATAATAAAAATTAAGAAAAATTTTTAAAAAATGAAGAAAATAACCTTCCTCTCTTTCAAATATAGCTTTAGTTGCCTTTTATTCTTTCTATCTGGAAGCAGTATCGCTAACCTTAACAGTCTTGACTTACCAAAAAATATATATGTGTGTGAAATAAAAGAGAAGGGATTGGTGGCAGTGTATGCAAAACCAAAATTAAAAAAAAATTACTTTTAACAATCTCACTTTTTTTGTTTTTTTTTACACAAATACTGTTGTAAATATATTAAAAAAATCAGCATTCTATCTGGTAAACGTCACTTTTGCCCCTCTATAAAATTTTGAATTAAAAAAGCCTCAAGAACTTTTTATTGTTCCCCCCTCCCTCCATTCTCTTTCTTTTTCTCTTCCACAAGAATATATCCTCACACTTTTTTTTTTTTTGCAAAGATTGTTGGAAATAATCCTTCTCTTGTACCTAGAAACATAGGTGCAAATCTCTTATATCTTTGTTTTATCTGCATTCCTGCCTTTCATGAAAGTCCCTCTTGATTGTGCTGAGGCTGTGGCTCAGCGAAGACACTGAATAAATACGATAGCCACTGTTGCTTGTTGCTTGTCCAAGTCTTCCTGGCTTCTGTTGAAAGGGGGAGGGGGAAGTGGAGGAGGTGGGCCAGGGTGTGTTGGATTGGCAGAATCGGGGGCGGGGAGAAGCCTGCCATGCCACTTTCTTTCCCACACCTCTGCACCCACAGCCACCTCCCACCCCACAGCCCTTTTATGAAATCAGACATCATGGTAGGTGGAAAACAGCAGGGCCTTTCCTCTGGGTTTTCAACCAGAAGTGATAATCCACAGTTTTAACTGGTTACTGTGAAGTCCAAGCGGCCAGAATTGTGAAAATGTCCACTGAAACACTGCAAGCGGTGTACTTAAAGACAGTAGGCCTTTTAGATTTTGTTATATATTTTGTAGTGCTCTTCACAAGTGAAAAAAAAAATTTTTTTTTTTTACTTTTTTTTTTTAAAAGATTTTTTTTTTTTTTGTAAAGAAGGGTTGTATTTAGAGGCCAGTAGCTAGAGATCCAACCAGTGGACCTCCTGAAGCACTACCAGGCCTTAAGGCCACCATCCGAGGGGGACCGGGAAAACTATTATTCACCCGAGCCTCCGGAAATGTTATGTACCAGCAGGCAAAAAACAGTTCTTCATGTAGTACAAAATGAAACAAAACAAAAACAAAAACAGAAAGTAAAAACGAAACCAAAACATTTCTTAAATTCTAGTGCCATAGCTTGTTTTGTTTGTTTATTTCTTTTTTGTTGTTGTCGGTTTTGTTCATAGGAAAGAGAGAAAAATACTACTTATCCGTCAGACACATGCATCCTCATATGGTCGTTGAACTGCTCGATTTGGTCAAACTTTGCTGGGCAGACGGAACAGACGTAAGTGGTCCCCTCCGTGCAGGCCACCACACCCGGGGGGCCAGCGCGGGCACCTGGGGGTGTGCCTGCGGGAGGGGTCCCGTTGCTGGCACTGTGCAGGGCCACGTGTCGCTCCAGAAGGGTCTTGTGGGAGAACTTCTTTTTGCAGATGTAGCACTCATAGGACTTCTCCCCCCGGTGGAGACGCATGTGCACATTGAGGGAGCTCTTCTGGGTGAAGCGCTTGTTGCAGATGCTACACTGGTATGCCCTCACTCCTGTGTGTGTCACCATGTGCTTGATAAGGTAATCCTTTAAGGAGAAGGAGCGCCAACAGATGCTGCATTGGTGGGGCTTCTCACCTGTTGATGTGGGAAGAGACAGCAAGCAGGACAGAGCAAAACATACCCAAGGTGGGAGAATGAGAGACAGAAAAACAAGACAACGAACAAGAAAAACAAAAAAATTAAAAAAAAAATAAAAATCTTATTGCTTAATGGATCATCCTTGATTGGAAAACCTTCCTGGCCTCTTATGTTCAGAGAAAGCTTGCTTTAAAGGGATGCCAGAACAGTCTAGAGTTTTCCATTTCCCCTTGATCAAAATGGCTCTTTTGGAAAGCTACAAGATATTGCTCACAAGGGTCATTCTGTGGAGTAAAGGGAAGGCTACTTCTTAAGAGAGTCATTTTCAGGGCTGTCATTAAGGACTTCACTGTTCCCAATTAATATTATCAAACAAATGTAAGAAATAAGAGAATGATCTTGGATCACGGAGTTCTCTGGAATCTGTGGGAACTGAGAATACTGGTAACATAACTTGATTCTTTTGGGAAAGTCCCTACTTCTACTATTCTGTTTAGTGAATGCACCCATTACTGATATTAAGTCTGGAAAACATTTGTCAACATGGGAGTAAGTCATTCTGAAGAGCATCACTTTCAATTTTATCTGTGTTAGGCAGAAATTTTCCTAAAATGAAGCTTAAGAGTTAATAGGTTATTCTGTGTTGATTGTAGTGAGCTACAGATTGGGCTCACCAGGTGCAGAAGCTGAATAGGTGGTAGGCAACACAATGATTTCAGAGTCAAATGATCCTGTTCAAATCTAAGCACCAATACTATATGGCATTCTGACAAATCACCAAATGCCTCTGAGGTATACAGTTCTACTTACCTCATTGTGTTGGTGTTGACATAAAATACATATGAAATCACTTTGCAGACCACCAAGGGCGGTGTGGGAATACTTACATGGTATTCTTATTACAAGGCTACACCCTCTCCCCATTAAATGGTTCCATATGCTGTTTGAACTCTTAGGTCAATTTCTAAAACAGTTTTTCTGTCTCTTTCTTTCAGCCTGTTGGCAGAATCCCTTCCTTCTCTTCTGTTTACTGTTTTGGTTTGCCATTGGCTCAGAAACAAAATGATAAAGCTAATTAAAAATAGTAAGGTAAGTAAGAATAGTCGTCACCAAATGATGACATGAGATATTCTTCTGTAAGTAAAGTCCATGGGTCTGTGACATCTCTTTGGATAATCACTTCAAGACTTGTTTTGTTTGTACTATTGGTTCTTAACTTTTGCTGTCTGTCCTTGACAGGTGAGATGAACTATATTTAGGTGTGATCCACTTTTCTCATCTTATTACTGATTGCCAAGGGTAGGTAACTACCTCAGAGTAGAAAGTTACTTCTACACACTCTACCATGACCCAGCCTAAAACCCATAGCCTGGATCTCCCTAGGATAATATTCCAACATCTGAGCTATGCAGCAGGTCAAGGAACCTACTTCTTAAACTTAACTTCCACTTAAAGTATGCACCTTAACTGTGAATCTTTCTTTTTTTTTGTCATTATGAAACAGGAGGTTTGATGTATTGTGGAAATGATGGCAATAAAAACAATAATCATGTATCGTGTGTGAGGCTCAGTGTTAAATGCTTTATCCTCATGATCCATTTTGTGGATTTTCTCTCATCAGTTTTTGTTGGTGGTGGTGTGTTTTCATACATAAAAGGGTTTGTTTGGGAGCAAGTGAGGGGACAATTGATGCATAGGATCCCAGAGAAGAATTTCACTTTTATACTAAAATAGGAGAAATTAGGGAAGGCTTATTGCTAACAATCTTGGTTTGCTGAAGAGCATAGTGTTTATGTTGGTAAATTTTTTTCAAATGAGAGATTCCCTAAGAGAGACAGTCATGCATGTTATTTTTAGTTGAAACATTTCTGTCAGCTGTAAACACACTTGGAACTCAGCTGGTCTTTGCTATCCTTGTGCTTTCAGTACAATTTATAGTGGCTATGATAGGCTGGCCAACTATCTTTTAAAACATATCCACCTGTCACCTTTAATGGGAAGTGTGCTTAAGTTCCAGATGGTATTTTGGCTGCTGGAAAGTTGCAACTTTGTGTTAAAATGCTCTTGCTATTTGAAACTTTCACTTTCTGACTATGTGCTTTTCCTCTAGGCAAGGTCACTGATGAAAGCTTTTTACTTTCACACGCTTCTAATCCAACTATAAATTGATTTTTCACAGTTGTCATCTTTCCCTCCATACTATCTATATGTTTGTTGGTATGCGTGTAGTACCAGCTCTGCCATTAATTAATCGTGTGACCCTGAGCTTTTTAACCGTTTTCATCTCACTGGGTTTGTTTTGCCTTCTGTAATGAGGAGTTCAGCCCAACACTTGCCTTGCCCTCTGTGGATTTACTGGTCTTCTGCTTAGAGTGGTCCACAACCCCTAGAGAACTCCAGTCCTGGCCTTGTCAGCAAATGACCCGGAGGCGACTTGCTTAATCACTCAATGCATTAGCAGTCTCACATTTTAAATAGGACAAAGTATCCTGTTCCCTTCCCTGCCACAGAAAAATGTATGCTAGTTAATGAGGAAAAGAGTTTGCAAAGCACTTGGGAGCTCCTTAAAGGATGGTGCTCTCTATAATTACTCAGGACTGTGAGGGTGGGATGTAGACCCTTCAGAACTGTCTGACTAAATGCAGTATATGTTTGGATAAGCCAGGTGCCCACTTTTCCTTTCTAAATGTGTGGATTTGAAACAACATCACTTAGCAGAAATGTTAAAATTTTTCTATTATTTTCCTGCATATTACTTACAGCAATCCTCAAAGGGCTTTAGAAGCTGTGTATGAAATGGATGTGGACTGCTGATTATTGCTTTCCAAGTGAGTAATAAAAAGTGATGATAAATAAGTGGTAGTAGATAGATTTCCAGGAATGGCAAGTCTGATTTGTTAGGGAGGGACACAAGGTGCAAAGTGGATACTGAATTGTGACATGAACGCAGGCTAAAATGAGCCCCTTCACTTTAAAATGACTCATTTGGGGGCAGCAGTCAGATATGAATTCCATTTCCTTGGCTGAGTGACTTTGTCATGTTACTTAACCTCTCTAAGCCTCAGTTTCCTTATCTATAACTTGAGAATAGTGTAGAAAGTACCTGTCTTATGGGATTGTGTTGGAAATTAAAGAAATCAGGCTCTCAGTATAGAGTATGTGGTCATTTTAAGAAAAACTAAACTGCTCCATTAAGCACAGAACTAAAGATAAATGGAACCAAGTGAGAAATGACTATCAGTGTACAGGGAATTCTATTCAGAATTAAAAAACATTTCAAATGATCAATAAAGCAGGTGATTATACTGCAGCTATTTATTCAGAGTAAAGGGTAGAGTCTACTCTCAATCATAGACACTAATGAAAAGAAGTGGTATCACGAATAAAATGTTAGTCCATAGCATAGACAGAGGATTTCCTAGGAATCAGCAACGGAGCACTAGGGACAGAGAAACTGAACAGCAGGTGAAGAAATTGAGGAGAAAGGCCTTTACTGCCTTTCCAAAGGCAGGGGAGTGGTGAAACTTTGTTTTTCTCCATTTTTCAATGCTTGCTCTTCAACTTCTCATGGACCAGCTCTGACACTTACTCTACTATGACTGGCAAGTGGAAAAAAAAAAAAAAAAAGAGAAAGATATTGCTTAGTTAGTAGATGCAGAGGGTTCTGCCCAAAGTTCACAAAGTTCCAATGAAAGCCATCCAAATGGGTCAAAACACCTCACCTTTGAATAGTGGCTTTTGCATTGGGATCTGAGCAAGAACTCACTTATTCTATTGATTCTCATTCTATCTAAGTTTTTTCTGGGCAGAAAGGACAGCAAATGCTGTCACCTAGATGTTTTCAGAAGCACTGTTACTACCTGCGCCTCTCCCATTCTCTCTGCTTCTCACAGAAGTGCATCTTTTTTTTTTTTTTTTTTGGCAATACTGGGGTTTGTACTCAGGGCCTCACACTTGCTAGGCAGGTGATTTACCATTTGAGCAATACTCCCAGCCTCTCTGCCTCTCCATTTTCTGCTATACCACAATGCCCACCTATCTTTTTGGGTGAGCACAGGAAAGGGTGAAAAATTAGAATAGGCTATTGGTTAGGCAGCAGGCAGCAAGGAATTTAGAAGCAGAGGACAGCAGGAGTGTCTGGAAAAGTACAGGTCCTCTGAATAGGGAAAATCAAGACTGGACCAGAAAATGGGAAAAGTTCAGTACCAAAAAGGAACTGTAGGAACTTTCATTGCTTTTGGAGTTTACTCTCCACCCAGAGAAGTCTGGTTAAAGTAGGGCCCATACTCCTGAGATACAGTTGGTACGATCACCTGCCAGAGTTCCTAGTGACTGTCAAGGAGGGCTTGATTGCCTACTGGGGACACACTGCTTCATAAAACATCTGTACCTTCAGTGATAACTAAGACATTTTAATGGTAAGCAGAATTTTGACTATCTCAGGGAACTTCATCCACATTATTTGACCTCTTACAATATTATGAATGGGAGTAAATGTTAACATTACCAGAAAATGATATCTTTAATTAGAGTTGTATTAATATCCTAATGATCATCCAACAAATCATTAACGGTTGAACTAAGACACCAGCCTAACCTGATTATCTTGCCCTCCTCTTGTCCTCAGATTGTATTGCAAAATGTATGGCATCATTATACATACATAACATATATGTTCTTATATGGCTCTGGTCAGTTACTCAATTCTCAGAACAACCATGTAAGTACAATTAAGATCTGAAAAACTCAGGCTCAGGTTGAACCTAGAACTCATCTGAAGTCACTAAGTTAGAAAGCGGTAAAGTCAAGGCTTTAATTCTTTACTCCAAAAGAATTAATAGTCTAAACTCCAGATGAAGATGCTCACATTATCATCTTGGTGTCAACTATCCCTACCCCATTGCTAATATTGTTGTGCTACTATAATTACTGTGTCTACTTACACTGAATTCATGGCTGAAATAGCTTGAGCTTCTGAAAGTAATAAGCAAAATTATCTTATGTGCAGAGGATATAAACGAATGAAAGCTATTCACCAATGGGGTGGACTGTTGATTATATGATTGAGAAAAAGCCAAAACATGTGTCTTTTTGTTGGTGAGAAAACTAAGTGGGAATACAGGTATCTGTATAATATATTCTCAAGCTAATTTAAAAAAAAGAGAAATGAAGAAATATAAAGAAATCTAGAAATCTTGCTGAGAAAAGAATGTATTTATGTATAAGTTCCTTGAATTAAGTTCTCCTGGAAAGCAGGCCTACATTTTTGAACATTAATTTACATACTCACTCAACAAACATTTGCTAAGCAACTACATATGCTAGCCCATATTCATTATTCATTTATAGATATTTTTTTAAGCAAAAAGTCCTAAACTTAGATTTTAAAAGAAATTTCCACCTGTTGAGTTGTTTGCCTTCCATATCCGTGTTAACGCCAAGCTTATCCTTCTAACAGCCTCTGTTTCCCTTTTCCTTTCATTCCTTTATTTTGACCTCTGGTTTTTTTTTTTTTTTTTTTAAATCTTGGTGGGAGAAGGTATCGAAGAGCCCTGCCTTGTTCCGTGACAGGCTGGTTAATGCTATCTTTGTTTTTCTCCAATTCTCTTGCTTCCAAACATATCCTAAACTCTCAGTTTCCTTTCTGGCAACTCAGGAAGTTGTAGTTAAATGAACATGAAAAACTCCTAAAGGCAATGGAGTGCTACCATGGTTTGTTTGGCAGTGAATAAAGAGTGACTGGGTAAGAGAGTTTCTTTTACTCTTATAAAAATTGTTACAGAATGAAAAAAGAAAAGTTTTTGTTATGAAGTTCAAGAGTAACTCAGAACATCGCATGGCTTCAGCAATTGAATCCCATGGAAGGAAGGAAACATGTTCAGAGATGAGAGACAGAGAGAGCAAGCAAGTGGAGGGGGCTAAAGAAATGATCATAATTTAAAAAAAATTAAGTAATATTTTGCATTTCATGAAAGGCTCTCACATGCATCAGAACTCTACATCAACTCAAAAGGCAAAAAATACTATTTTCATGTTAAACCCTATAAAAATTGATGGTTGTGAAATCACATGACTTGTTTAAGGCCACATAGTCATTTAGAGGACCCAAATTCTCTCATTCCAGTATAATCATTTTCACTTATGGCCCACTCTTAAGTTTTAGTGTTATAATCATTGACAACTGTAAGCTGTTGAAGAGTGGGAGAGCAGGCGATAAAGAGTAAGCAATATGGGCCTTAATCTGATTAAGGCACTACATACATCGTGCTTTATACATACTGTACATACATATAGTGCTTATCTATCTATCTAATCTCTGAAATACCAAGGCAAAACTCTTTGAACAATCAATATACACTTAAAAAAAACAATGAAATATAGGAAGGTAAAACAGGTCCTGTCCAGGGATAGGTACCAGTGGGAGGGGGGAGGGTAGATAGAGAGGGTGAAGAAGGGCAAATATGGTGGATGTATTTTGTATTTGTGTATGAAAACAGAACAATGAAACTTGTTGAAATTATTGTAAGGGGGGGGGAGGAGGATGAGGAAGAATAATAAAGGGGGTGAATCTAATTAAGATATATTGTAAGCACATATGCAAATGTCATAATGTATCCTCCCCTGTACAACTATTATATGCTAATGCATGAAAAATAATAATCATTGTGCAATATGCTTCATAACTAGAACTTCCTTGGCTTTCTAGAACTCAGCTCCAAAGCTAAACCCATGAGTGACTTATTTTGTCTCAGACACTTCCTCTCATGAATTTGTGGATCATTAACATAGATCTACACACAATTTTAAATGGAATCCAGATCTCAGAACTGATTTTCTGCACTTGTTGAAAGCAAGTGCTATCTACCTTAAACCTTTGAGCTAATACAATGCAAAGTTAATTACTACGTGGGTCTGTTTCTTTGTGTACTAGTTATTTCTTTCCCTTTTGCCTCTATTAAGCTGCTTTTTTTTGGGTACTTTCTTGCACTCAGAATATGGGTAAGAAAATCAAGTTCATCTCAGCTCTTCTGAGTACCCCCAGTATTTTCTAGAATCTTTTCTTACCAAACATTTGAGTTTTTTTTCCATTGGACTCCCATAAAGTTAGAATGCTTGACTTTTAAAATGTTTTCCAAGAAAGTAGAGAAATCTTTAGAAATGTGGGCCAAGTGAATCTAGGTTCTGAATTACCACCACATGTTTAGGCTGTCTTGCCTTTTGAAAATCTAAGCCACTTGTTCCTAAACTTTGTTAGCTTAGCAACTCCTTTGGTTAGACAAACATCTTGAAATACAAATGAACAATCCAGATTGCCACTACCAAATAATTCTAGATTGAAAGGGTAGAGGGCTTTTTTTTTTAAAAGAAGGTGTCCAATTGTATATATAAAATGATTAATTGTTTCCGGATGTGGTCATATTATCTACACCAATGCAAACACTTTCATAATGTACTGAGAACTTCAAAAATTTACCAGCATTATGAACACCATACTTTTGAGCATAACTCAGATGTATAAAATGACTACTTGAAACCTCAAAAAAGTCTAAGTGTTCAAATCCATTGCTGGTTTTTCTCATGGGCAAATCTAGTTATTTGGGTTAACTATAGAATTCTTTGGTGACTCTACTGGAGAAATGTATTTATACATGAAAAAGAAAATTTTTGGTAGTACAATGAAAACTTTATGTAGCAAATTTAAAGCCTATTTTATTAGTTTTTTGGTTAAAACTGAGTCTTTTTATTAGTGTATATTAATTGTACAAAGGGATTCCATTGTGATATTTCCATGCATGCATATAATGTACTTTGTCAAATTCACTCCCTGTTTTATTTCCTATATCCTTTCTCCCTCTTTAAGAAAGGGTACATTTGAAACCTGAAAACATTCATCTGGATTGGACTAGAGACTAAATATGCTTCAAATTGAGAGCATTCTAGCTTTATCTTCATATTGCCTGAGGAATTATAAACAGTTTTTTTTTATTGTTGTGCTTCATGAGGGTACATTATGTTAAAGCCTATTTTAATACATGAGCTAATAGAATGTGTGGATTTTCTATCTGAAAAGTCTACTAGAAGAGATGCACTGAAGAGGAGAGTAGTTATGTTTATGGATCCAAGACTAGCAAAGTCAACTAAGAAAATATTTCCACAAATTAATCCTTAATTTGATGGCTTACAAAACAGCTGTTTACAGGAGGAAAGGACCTTAACTGTTTGAGAGTACTTTGCCTTATGCTGCTACATAAGTATAGATATTGCTATTTGATTAATTTTTCTTGATTGATCTCAGGTTATTATTGCATTCACATTTACCCTGGGTAAACATAGTGACTTAGCAGTTCTTAATTTTCTTTCTAAATTCAGCGGTGAGTCTCTATGTTTATTTGGAGGTAAGAAAACTGTAAACTAGTATAACTGATTTTCATAAAGGCACATACATTGATTTACATTGATGAACAGCAAAGAAGGCAAAGGTCATCTTACGTAATGTGATATTTCAGTTGTTCGTTTCCATGTTGGGTGTCTTTTCTGCATGTCTATTGCTTCCCTTCTCTTCTAATCCTCAATTTAAGTCTTTTATGCCCTGTCTCTTACATTCCTACTAGTCTGATCTGATAAGTAAGATTGCTTTGAGAAATTAATTTGCTTTCATGTATTGGAATTCAAGTATGTAATTTTTCCCTGACAATTATTTGTCATTTAATAGGTATATTGTGGAACCAGAGGTTTGCCAAGAGAGTGACTCTCATCAGATTATCAAATACGATGATCATCGAGTTAGGTGTTTTTAGGTAAAAGAGAGTCTGTGAAATCCTAATCATATAGGTGGTCACTTATATGAAGGCACCTCCATGGAGTTCTTACTTCTATGTGTGTCTTATTATGGAGGTAGAAAAAAGAATTGGCTGAGAGGTCAGGAGATCTCAGCTCTGGAATCATAAAATCCAGGAAAACATTAATGTTGCCCATCTTGATGACTGAATCTCCTCTGCCACATTCCTACAAAAGCATCATCCATTCTGTTCTTAAATACCCCTAATTACAGGAACCCAGTTCCTTTTGAGACAGTCTATCTATTTATCATAGAGTAGCGCTGATTGTTAACAACCTTATTCCTTTGCATAGTTGAAAAATTCTCTTTGGAGGTTTCAAGCACTGGTCCAGTTCAATTTTTTTGAAGTCAAACAGAATGAACTAGAACCTCCTAGCCATTTTAATAATGCGAATAATAGCTACTACTGATACAGCCTTATTATATGTAGGGGCTCTTCTAAGAACTTCATGTATATTAATTAGGGTAATCCTCAAAAGCAGCACTCTAAGGAAGGAGTATCACTAATGTTTTCATTTGATAGACAAGGACACTAAAGTACAGAAAAATTGTCATTTTTCCCAAGGTGACAAAGTTTGGTAGTGGCCAAGCCTAAATTCAACTCCAGGCAATATGGCTCCAGGGCTCAAGTTTCTTACTACTATTATATTTTGTTGCCTCTGAAACTCCAATATTTGAATACAGCCTATATGATGCCCTGGTTCTTCTCTTCTGTGGGCTGGATATCCCTTCTCCATAAAGGGTTTCTGTAATTTTTTCTTTTGGTGTCAGGGCACTTCATTCCTATGGGTCATAGCTGGGGCTTCTAGAAGAGGCTTGTGGTGGATTTTCTTTAAAACGTCAAAGATAACTCTGAACCTTCCCTTCCACCTGCTGTCCTGCCTTCCCTTCCCACAGTTCCTCAGCTCTCTGCTACCAGGCCTCCAGGGGAGCCTGCACTCACCTGTGTGTACGAACATGTGCTTGACGTAGTTCTGTTTGGCGGTGAAAGTCTTGTTGCAGAGAGTGCACTCATAAGGCTTTTTTTCGCCTTGCCCACTGGCTGTGCTGTGGCCTGCGGATGAGGCCAGGGGCTGTGGCGCTGGCAGCTGTGCAGTAAAGGTGGACAGGCCAGGCTGGGACACTGTCACAAACTGGGTCTGCTGGCCTGCCAGGGGCTGTGGCAGGCTGAAGAGGAAAGGTTTGGGGCCGCTGCCCGCAGGCTGGGTAGTGAAGAGGGCTGGCAGGTAGGTGTTGCCAGCTGTGCCAATGACCTGTGTGTTGCTGGTCAAGGTCAAAGGCATCCTCAGGTTGCTGGTGAGGGTTTCTGTCTGGCGTAAGTAGAGCTGGGTACTTGGCAATGGCTGCCCGATGGACGTGTTGACTGAAGGCTGTTGCAGGACACTCTTATCTGAGCTGTTGCTGACAGTGATGACTGTGTTGTCCATCTCTACCTCGTTGCTTCTCTCTGGAGAGGAGGCACCTGTTTCTAGCTGGTTTGGCTGAGAGCCCCCCTCAGCTGGGGCTTCTGTGGCCTGCTCAGGTTGGGTGGGTTCCGCCTGGCCATCTCGTGTTGCTCCTGCCCCAAACTGCTGTTCCACCGAGTCGGGTTCCGTGCCTATGGAGGAGCTGACTCCAGAGTCGAAGCTTTCGCCTTTGGGCTCGCTCTCAGTGCCTTCAGCCTGGTCGGTGTCTTCGGTGCACTCCTCGGATTCATTGCGCTCCAGGATCTGCACCCTTTGCTGTCCATAGTAGTCATAGTCGTCCTCCATCTCCTGCTTGATGTGGATGTTGCCCACCAGTGTCTGGATGCGCACTGGCCGGGGCTGCTTGCGGCAGTGTGTGGTCTCGGGGGTAGTGGACAGGTAGCGCTCCATCTGCTGCGAGCGCTCATGGATGCGTGTGATCCAGCTGGGGTCTTCCATGTGGTGGTCGCGGGGCAGGCCAAGTGCAGTCTCATGGTGGCTGACCACTGCACCGCTGTAGAAAGAACGCTCCCCACTGCCATTCTGCATGGAGCATGCGTAGAGCGCAGAGTAGATTCTGTCCACACTGTGTTGTGGGTGGCCCTGCAGGTAACCCGATTCCGTGTCGCTACTCTGACCTGACGTGCCGGACTCAGGTGTGCCCCTCGGCGTGTCCTGGCCTGAGTCCTGGATGCCTGGGAACACATCACCCACGTTCTGCGACACGATGCGCGTGCACTCATCTATGACTGTTTTGATCTGCAGGATGCTGGCGGCTGTGAGTATCTGAAGAGCTTCTGACTGCGAGACTCGCAGCACGCCGCTGTACATGAAGTCAATGAGCTTTTGCACCGACTGCACTGACACCACAGAAGGGATCTCGATGTCACTGTAGCCCAGCAGCAGCTTGTCCTGGAAGAAGGGACTGCCAGCTGCCAGCACGCAGCGGTGTGCGCGCAGCATGCTCCCGTGGATGCGCACCGTCACGTCACAGAAGTGGCCACGGTTGCGCTGCTCGTTGAGGGTCTCGAGCACGGAATTGCTGAAGTTGTGAAGGTTGATGCTGTGAATGCGCTCGGTCATCCCCTTGCAACTGATGTCACCTGCAGTACAGTGAGGCAGACACAAAACAGGGCATGGGTCAGATCTAGCTGAATGCATTCCTAATATCTTGGTCTCAGGTGAGTAATACTAGAAGCACTTTTGTTGCACATACAGACAGGGGTAGATGGACAGGATGAGCATACAAACCTAGGGGGAACAAGGCCTTGAGGTTTTCCTCCCTCCCCGTCTCAGTGCCCCACCTGTTTTGGATATGGCATACCTATCAATCCCCCAGAACTTTAGCTGAGGCAGTTAGCTGAAGTATAACCAGATGTGTCCTTTGCCTCCTATTCCTATGACTTCTGTAAGGAAAGGAAGATTTGTTCTCAGGGAGTGCTCTATCCCACTTTAGACAGGTCTAAGCCCAAGTCCTTTGGGAAAGTTTACATTTTCACTAATTTATCAAAGTTTCTTATTTTATTCATAAATAGCAACACTATTCATAGTTATGAGATAAAACCCTTTCCTCTTAGTTCATATGGAATATCACTATAACCCATATCATGGATGCATGGAAAATTCAACTCAGACTAAGGTGTCTAACCAAACAGCTGCCACCACGTTTCCCAGATGGTGTGTGGCTACAGAATGCAATCTCCTGGCTACCAGCTGTTTTCTGTATCTACTCATTCTTCTTATCTCTGACAACTTGCTCAAACACTTCCTAGAATGGTTATGTGGGAAACGGGTGATATTCTGAAGCTTAATGAAGAAGGATGTTGAAAAGGTCAGATCTGACTATGCTCACCTGGGAGACCAAACTACTAGGTGATCACATTTACAATTCAATCTGGCCAATTTTAGAGTGAAAGGGAACAATAATTAGACCAGGACCACAGAGGTAAACCAGGTGTGGGATACACATTTGTCCTAGGTAACAGAGCTCTGTGCCTTGCTAGAGGCAACTATTAAACAGCTCCCAGGAGGAAGGCAACAGTTAGTTATGTGGAGGCTGTGCTAGCCTGACCCATTGCCACTCCTGTATTTCAGAGTGTTCAGTCAAGATGTAACATTGGAAATATTGATCCACATTGAGAAAGAAAACAGGTGGCTATGGCACTAAGTCTTAGGGTTTTCCCATTTCTTCACCTCAGATGGCTCTCAAAAATCCCTCTTTCTGAACTATCTCTCCAATCAAATCCCCATATAGCTGACTGTTATCTTTCTTCTAGGAGCTGTTTAATAGTTCCAGCTGTCTTGCCTTTACAACTGAACTCTCAGGTTGATAGAGGCCAAGTAAGTGGGCTTTCAAAACAAAGTGGCCAAGTATTGGTTGTTGTCAGTGACCCAGATCCCTATGTCTTCTGAGGAGCAACCCCAGAGGTACTGGCCTGTATACAGGAGGAATGCCTACCTTTTAGGTTCTTTGTTCTCTGCCTTTGGATGAGGGATCTGCTTAGGCAAGTCTGAACTCTACTTCCTTTTTTACCTTGCTTTACTTGATCACTCTCATGCTGTTTGAGCTTAATAAATGCCTTCAAGCTCTGTGCTTTCATTCACTGATATGATTTGCATTAATTTATGTAAGAGAACGCCTTACAACCCCCGTCAAATCTAGTATGAGGCTGAAATATTGTATTAGGCTATAGCTTCCATTTTTCCACTTACATAAAACAAATTCTCTTTGCCAGATTGAAGAATCATGGCAAATCCCCTATAACTGTGTATTATGGCCCCAGAAGAAGGCAGCAGTAACTCTGGAAGAATGTTCAGGAACTCAGTCAACAGACCTAATTTCAGGTTTTTGCTGAGTTTCCTATGCATGTATACTATGAAAATAATGAGTTAACTTTTATTTGTTTTTAGAACTTACCATCTATAAGCACTGTCTTATCTACTTTATGGATATTATTTCTTTTAATTCCCGGAGCAACCATAGGGAGTAGGTAGTATATTATCCCCATTTTATAGATAAAGAAAATGAGGATAAAGAAATTAAGAAATATATTCAAGGCTACCATAGGCCATTGGTGGCATCTGAACCCAGGCAGTCTGACTCTATTGTTCACCCTCTTGACTGCTTCACTATGTCATGTGCTTTGCCCCTGGATGATGGCTGGCCCTTGGATCTACATGGGTTTTCCATAAAGCTATGTGAAAAGCTTTGTCCAGTACTTCCTGCAGCTACTTCTACACCTATCCATGATTCAGTCCAGGCTTCATGTTTCTAGGTCTTGAGGCTTCTAATGTAAAGAACATAACATACATACACACACACACATATGGAACAATGCAAGAAATAAAAAAACTTGTTCTGGCACTAGAATGTAGAATTTTCTATATATCATTTTACTATCACAAGGTCTCTCTTTACATAAGTAAAACAGTAGGCAGTAAAACTGGCTGTAAACAGATGGCAGTAAAATCATCTCTGAGTAGGATGGCCTTATTAAAATATTTTTTCTACAGATGAAAACATACTTTCAATACACACTTAACCATAGCATCAGTCATAATGGTAACACTGGAGATGTCATAGATGGCAGTTATCTTCTTTCATATAATTCTAGGTAACAGGTCTATCATAATAGTTAATATCCATGTAGCATTTTATAATGTACAAAACCCTTTCATATGTAATATCTTTTGTGTTTCTTGCAACAATCCTGTATGTTTTTAGGACAGTTTTTATTATTCCTATTTGATGTAAGAGGACGTTAAGGCTCTCAAAGTAACTACCTAACTTTTCCAAAGCTTTACAACATTAGCAAGTGGCAAGATTGGGATTAGAACTCATGCCTCTGAGTGTTCTTTTCACTGTGTACACTGGATCGCTGAAGAGTCAAAGTTGAATTGCCCAAAGATACAGACCTTCATTGTTTTTTTCTCAGTAGAAAAAAAACCAGTAAAGACACTGAAAGTTATAATAAAGATTGCTTTAGAGATGAGAAATGATGAACATCAGAAACTGTCATGTTATCACACACATCCATACACAAACACATACACAATTTCATGAGAAAAATTCAAATTACTTGTTTGATCAAATTGGATTACAGATTTAGTCAATCTAAACAATTAGGTAATTTGATAAATAGTCTGAGTTATGATTATTGCAATAATATCACTGACTTCATTAAAAACCACAGAGGCAAACATAAACCTTCACACATATACAACCTCACCTGGTAAGTCTGGTTGGATTTTTATAGACATAATTCTTAAACATCTCCCTGAGTATTCCAGCCCCATACTGCAATGAGTTAGCAGTGAAAGGCTGAATCGTTTTTTGCTGATGTGGTTGCAGATGCAATGGAGGAACTCTGCCTCTCCATTCAAGTGTGCCTCATGCCTCCAGCACACAATGCTGAGGCAATTCCTTTCCCAGGCTTTCTTTTATTTTTAACACTAATACAGTGGGAAAAAGTTTCTGCCACAACAAGGCAAAGTCCGGGCTTTTGTGAACATGTCCTTTTCATCCAATGGGCATTAATGTATAGATTCCAATGGAATAAATCTGAAATACTCTACTGTAGATTTGTCCCCCATTGAAAACAAATGTTGATTAGATGGTTATTCAAGAACTGTATAGGAAGGAATGGTGTGAAAATGCTAACTCTATTCTTTCCTAGATTGGCACTGAATAGGCATTTGGGCTATTCAAAAAAAAAAAAAAGAAAGAAAGAAAGAAGAAAGAAAAACCACACACACACGCACACACACACAATCAACCAACCAACTCTCTTAATTCTACAAAACCACACAACTTTACATAGATTTTGTGTATTTGGGGATGCCTCCCCACCCTAAAACAACCCAGAGTGGCATAAATATAGAATTCCTGGCAAAGTGGAGAAAGTGATAAAAATAAATTTCTCTGTGTTTAAAAAATAATAGCCTATGCTTGTTTCACCAGAGTAAAAACATAAGTCAGTCTGTGATGGCATTCACTTGGAACATGCAAAGAATTGTACTACTGACAGTGATGATGTATTTATTCTAAGTGACTATTCTATGAGAGAGCACAAATGGATGGGGCTGAAGCAGGGGTGAGTCCGGAAGGAAGGGAAAATCTGCCTGGAGAAATAGGTGGTGGAGGGCCTGGTTCTTTGTTTTGTAGGAACTATGCTCCTGCTTGTCCCCTAAACTGTAGGGGTCCAAGGATAAGACTTAGCATAAGAATAAAAAGCTGCCTGTGCATAAGAGAAAATGAACAAGAAAGGAAACAGCGGGTAACACAATCTCTTTTAATTAGGTGTGAAATCCAGTCTTTTCTCAGGCAGGAGAGCAAAAGGATATATAAAATGAGAGGAGTGCAAAGATAAGGTGCTACAAAAGGGGGATGGGAATGTGAAGTCTCTGTGACTTGGAAAGAAACACCAGCTCCCAAATTAAAACCAGTATGAATTTCGGTTGAGTCAACAGGTCTAAGTCAAATGGCAGGGCCGAAAAGCCCTTGGGCTTTCAATCTGGGGCGCCAGATTCAGAGGAGGTAAGTGGGTCAGCACATGCAATAGGGCTAGGGTGGTTAGGCCTCTATAACCCAGCCTCATATATCATGCCCTTTTCATTCTTGTATTTTGATTTCTTTAGAAATTGATTGCTGAGATTGATCTTTCATAGATTAGGAGATTAATGATGATTTTAAGATATTTCCTGTTGGTGCTGTTTGCCAAGTTGGTCATATTAGGAAAGAACTAGTCAACTCTGGAGAAAGCAGTTATACATTTTTGGTAACTCAGTCCCCTTATTCTCAAAATCTGTTAGGAGCAAGACCTCAGTTAGATTTACTTCACCTACGTGCCAAGTGGGCATTGCAGAGCCCCTGCACTAGAGGAGGGATATTGAATTCCAGCTCCCAGGTTCTACCAGCCAGAGAAAATGATCTGTACTTCCTGACCCTCTCTTTCTATTTCACGGATAACTTTTGCAACTTTTGGAGAGTGGCTGGGAGTAATAGGGACATCTCCTATACACGTGGAATGCTACAGGTAGATCAGAATCTATTTCTTCTACCCTGGTTCCCCACATCCTATGGGGAGGAGGGCTGTACAGTTTTCCTTACCTATTTTTAGGTAAAAAGAAGTATGCTTTGGGCCATCTTCTAATGAGAGTTGTTATGGTTTGGATATGAATTACCTCTCCTAAAGGCTCATGTGTTGAAGTGGTGAAGGCTTGTTTCCAAGTTGATGGATCCAATTATTGAGCGGCATCTGGGTCACGAGAACTGTGACCTAACTGATGAATTGATCCACTGAAGGATTCATAATTTGATGCCATTATTGGGAGGTGATGGAAACTTTCAGAGATGGGGCCAAGGGGGTGTGCCCTTTGAAGGGTATCTTGTCCCTGGCCCCTTCTTCCTCTTCTTCCTCCTCCTTCTCTTACTCTCTCTCTCTCTCTCTCTGTCTTCCCCTCCATGCCTTTCTTGTCCATCATGAGGTGAGCGACTTTACTCTGCCTCAATATAGCCCAGCAACAAAACAACAGAGCTGGCCGACCATGGACTAAAATCTCTAAAACCAAGAGCCAAATAAATCTTCCCTCTTTTAAGCTGTTTCTCTTAGGTATTTGTCACAGGGACAAAAATCCTGAGAAACACAAGGGTACTCCTCTATCTTTCATACTGTATAAACCCAGTATGTAGGGACCACCAGGAAAGTTGGGATATTTCTTATTGGTAACAACGCAACACTTTAATTTTCAGAGATTTGACTTTCAAATACATTTTCAGGAATGCACTACCTATGAAAGTTGGGGACTGCCTGAATGTGCTTTTGTAGACACTTCTTATTATTTTAGATGGAAAAAATATTCAAATTATTTACTTGCTTAAATTGCTTGTAGCATCATTCTACTTATGATCTTAATATTGTAGTTGGGTGAGTGTTTAATATCACTTGGATTTTCATTCGTTCATGGAACATTTCTATAGAGGTCTGAAATATTTTAAGATGTTTAATTTTATTTGTTGATTTTAGGGGGATAGCTACAGAAAGGACATGTCTATAATTTCATGAAGAAAAGGTCAGTGTCTCAAAAAGGTCTGTGTTCTGCCCAAATTCAGACCCACGGATTGGACTGAGATTCAAGTACCTCTGCTTAAGCCTCTCTTAACAACTCTTAGTAATCAAAACTCTGTAACTGTCACAGCCTTCATGAATATATCTGATGCACCGAATCGACTAAGCTGTATTTCCCATTTATGTGACATTCTTTGAGAAAGTGACAAAAGCTACTTTTCAGAAGAGAATGGTCAAGAACAACAAAAGATTGAAAAGAAAGAACAGTAGGTAATAAAGCTCTAATACTAGCTGAAATCTGGAAGAGGAGGACAAAGTCATATAGTTTCCAACTATCCAAGACAACTTTTATTTTGCAAAAGTTTGAATCTAGTTTTTATCAGAGCTTATTCCCTTTAACAGTTAGTACAACTCCACAGAAGAACTAGGGAACACCTTCAACATTTTTTTTAACCATTAAAAATGAGAGATTATGGTATAATTTGAATAAAATGTAAGTATAAACTCCATACCCTTTTTTAATCCAGCCAACAAAATAAGAGTTCACTTGAAAGCTCTGTAGAACTTCAATTAGATAGCCTGATTGCTTGGCTTTCTGTTCTCCCTCCCCCTTTCCCTCTCCCTCCCCTTTCCTCCTTCTTTCTTTGCCCTCCCTCCCCTTCCTCCTTCTTTGCCTTCTCTCCTCTTCCTCCTTTCTTTTTCTTTCTTCTCTCTCTTCCTCCCTCCCTTCCTTTCTTCCTACCTTCTTACTTCCCTTTCTGCATCACTTCATTACTGCTGTTTATACCATTAAATTTTACTAAGTTTCAAGTATGGGGAACAAGGGAGCAAAGCTGTGACCTAGGAAAACATTTGCCATAGGATACTAAGACCCATCTCCAAATTTGGTCTTAGTCTCCATTACTGTCTTTCTTTTCTGCTTTTCACGCTACCAAAAAGTTAGAATTTTATACTTTGTTTGAAGGTAGGGAATAGATTTACACTCTAGTGGGATTTTTAGGTCCAAAGGAAGAAGTACTTCCAGAGAAGCCTTTTCAGTTGGCCCAGGAGACTCTCACAGTTTCCCTTAGTAAACCAAGGTCTTTGTCTTGACAATGTCAAATTTAATCTGCTGTAATCTCCAAGAAGGGATGAGGACATGACTGGCTATATGTCAAAATGATAAATATAACTGATTTATGAATGAGGTTGCTTTTGGGGTCACTTGAATTTTCACTAGTTCATTAGTGAGGCATTTATGGAGAATACCCCAGTGTAAAAGGACCCATAAGAATACAGATGAACTAAAATCTACTAAAACAATACAAGAAATTGATCCATACAGACCTATGATATTTGAAACATATTAATCAGTCAATTTCTCCGAGACTTCAATGTTCAAGAAAAGCTGCACTCTGTCTTTTTTTGGATCCTGTTAATATTGTAACTGATTCTGTTCCTCTTTTGTCTATTTATTAGGGAACTCAAAATCAAAATTTAGGCCACATTTTACCAACTATGTAGACTTCATGCTATATATATTTTTCTATATAAAATTTTCTCTAGTCCTATTCTATTGCTAATTCCTTATTTTACTTCTACTCTGATTCCTTTTTATAGTTATATAAACATAAAAACATATTTTCTATGTATTTATGAGGAACTGAAGATTCTTTTTATGTCAACCTAAATCCCTTCAGTTAAGAGGTGAGGGTCTAGTCAAACAACCAATAAGTTGAGCATCAACTTATGAAACCAATTTTATTTTTTGTGGTCTCTAAACTTCTCATTTAAAATTTTCTATACTTTTGAAACCAATTTTAAACATGTTTTAAGTATTATCAAACTACATGTGTACATGTTCTCTAGAGAGACAGAATCAATATTTTATATATTTATGCATATATAGATTTATGAGAGGGGATTTATTAAGGGAATTGGCTCATGTGATTACGGCAGCTGAGAAGTCCTGTGACAGGTCATCTGGGGACACAGGGATGCTGATAGTATGGCCTGTCCAAGTTGGAAGCCCTCAGAACCAGGGAAGTCTATGGTGCAACTCTCAAATTGAGGCTGAGTACCTAAGGATAGTCTGCTGGTATAAGCCCTGGAGTCTAAATGCCAGGAGATGACACTTTCTAAGCTCTCAGGTAGAGATACCAATTTGTCTTCTGTACTTGTTTTTTCTGGATCCCAACCCATTGAATGGTGCCTACCCTCACTGAGGGAAAATCTTCCCCACCTAGCTTACTCAGTCTCACATACTAATCTCTTCTAGAAACGCACAAATAGCAACACCCCAAATAGTGCTTTTTCTGTTTCTACATATTCCTTAATTAGTCAAGTTAACATTAACATTAAATATCACAAGTTCATTCCTTATCAACTTGGTGATCATATACATTTTCCCTAAATCATGCTTAATTTCCAAATAAATACAATAACAAGGTAATAGTTTTGCCTAACATGATGTAAGTATCCTGTGTACAACTGACAATACCCTAATCTCTTCCCCAGAAGAGGAGGTAAAAATCCATGGATGATGTTTACTCATTTCTTGATATTCCATGATTTAAATACTATGGTGTGAAATTACCAATACTTAAACAATTATACAGATATCTTACATTATAAGATAAAGGGATAAGAGGGGAATGAAAACAAAGGTATTGATACACATGATGTTTTCTTAACAAAATAGAAATTACATGACAATTGCAGTCTTTGTTTCTGTAACTTGTCATATGGTCCTAGTTACCTTCTTCTGTTACCCATTCTATATTCTCTTTGCCTTCAGTAAGTACCTCAGGTGGGGTACTTAATTGGTTGGGTTACCCAAACTCAGTTTTGAAGAGTCTGGGCCATTTGTAGTCTTGGTTGGATTGGGTTGCTGTAGTTTCCAATTGACGCTAGTCATCACAGGGCATGGTAATATTAAGAGATGCCCTAAGAGATCTCCTGTATTCCAGACATATTACTTTTTATCTCCATTAAGGAATAATAGCCCAATTTCCATTTAGTTGTCTGGATCAATCACCCCAGTCAACACCATGCTTTCCTTCTTAATCTGTTGACTCAGAGGTATTAGGAGGCCAAAGTAGCCAGTTGGTGGTCTTAACTTCTAGTTCAATGGAATCATTGTGTCTTTTTTTTTTTTTTCATTTTTCTTTTATTATTCATATGTGCATACAAGGCTTGGTTCATTTCTCCCCCCTGCCCCCACCCCCTCCCTTACCACCCACTCCGCCCCCTCCCTCTCCCCCCCCCCAGTACCCAGTAGAAACTATTTTGCCCTTATTTCTAATTTTGTTGTAGAGAGAGTATAAGCAATAATAGGAAGCAACAAGGGTTTTTGCTGGTTGAGATAAGGATAGCTATACAGGGCATTGACTCACATTGATTTCCTGTGTGTGGGTGTTACCTTCTAGGTTAATTCTTTTTGATCTAACCTTTTCTCTAGTACCTGTTCCCCTTTTCCTATTGGCCTCAGTTGCTTTAAGGTATCTGCTTTAGTTTCTCTGCATTAAGGGCAACAAATGCTAGCTAGGTTTTTAGGTGTCTTACCTATCCTCACCCCTTCCTTAAGTGCTCTTGCTTTTATCATGTGCTCATAGTCCAATCCCCTTGTTGTGTTTGCCCTTGATCTAATGTCCACATATGAGGGAGAACATACGATTTTTGGTCTTTTGGGCCAGGCTAACCTCACTCAGAATGATGTTCTCCAATTCCATCCATTTACCAGCGAATGATAACATTTCGTTCTTCTTCATGGCTGCATAAAATTCCATTGTGTATAGATACCACATTTTCTTAATCCATTCGTCAGTGCTGGGGCATCTTGGCTGTTTCCATAACTTGGCTATTGTGAATAGTGCCGCAATAAACATGGATGTGCAGGTGCCTCTGGAGTAACAATCTTTTGGGTATATCCCCAAGAGTGGTATTGCTGGATCAAATGGTAGATCGATGTCCAGCTTTTTAAGTAGCCTCCAAATTTTTTTCCAGAGTGGTTGCACTAGTCTACATTCCCACCAACAGTGTAAGAGGGTTCCTTTTTCCCCGCATCCTCGCCAACACCTGTTGTTCGTGGTATTGCTAATGATGGCTATTCTAACAGGGGTGAGGTGGAATCTTAGTGTGGTTTTAATTTGCATTTCCTTTATTGCTAGAGATGGTGAGCATTTTTTCATGTGTTTTCTGGCCATTTGAATTTCTTCTTTTGAGAAAGTTCTGTTTAGTTCATGTGCCCATTTCTTTATTGGTTCATTAGTTTTGGGAGAATTTAGTTTTTTAAGTTCCCTGTATATTCTGGTTATCAGTCCTTTGTCTGATGTATAGTTGGCAAATATTTTCTCCCACTCTGTGGGTGTTCTCTTCAGTTTAGAGACCATTTCTTTTGATGAACAGAAGCTTTTTAGTTTTATGAGGTCCCATTTATCTATGCTATCTCTTAGTTGCTGTGCTGCTGGGGTTTCGTTGAGAAAGTTCTTACCTATACCTACTAACTCCAGAGTATTTCCTACTCTTTCTTGTATCAACTTAAGAGTTTGGGGTCTGATATTAAGATCCTTGATCCATTTTGAGTTAATCTTGGTATAGGGTGATATACATGGATCTAGTTTCAGTTTTTTGCAGACTGCTAACCAGTTTTCCCAGCAGTTTTTGTTGAAGAGGCTGCTATTTCTCCATCGTATATTTTTAGCTCCTTTGTCAAAGATAAGTTGCTTATAGTTGTGTGGCTTCATATCTGGGTCCTCTATTCTGTTCCACTGGTCTTCATGTCTGTCTTTGTGCCAGTACCATGCTGTTTTTATTGTTATTGCTTTGTAATATACTTTGAAGTCAGGTATTGTGATACCTCCTGCATTGTTCTTTTGACTGAGTATTGCCTTGGCTATTCGTGGCCTCTTGTGTTTCCATATAAATTTAACAGTAGATTTTTCAATCTCTTTAATGAATGTCATTGGAATTTTGATGGGAATTGCATTAAACATGTAGATTACTTTTGGGAGTATGGACATTTTTACTATGTTGATTCTACCAATCCATGAGCATGGGAGATCTGTCCACTTTCTATAGTCTTCCTCAATCTCTTTCTTCAGAAGTGTATAGTTTTCCTTGTAGAGGTCTTTCACATCTTTTGTTAGGTTTACACCTAGGTATTTGATTTTTTTTGAGGCTATTGTAAATGGAATTGTTTTCATACATTCTTTTTCCGTTTGCTCATTGTTAGTGTATAGAAATGCTAATGATTTTTCTATGTTGATTTTATATCCTGCTACCTTGCTATAGCTATTGATGATGTCTAGAAGCTTCTGAGTAGTCATTGTGTCTTTTGGTAGAAGCATTTTTCCTTTTGGAAGGAATAATTCTGGGCCAGCAGAGCATAAAGTTGTGGGAACAGGAAGAAAAATTTTGCCAGTAGATCACCAGGAGTAATGGTGACTGGTGCCAAACCCATTTGTATCCCTTGATTTCCTGGATCCATGAATCCTGGCTATTAGATAAACAGTACCATATGCTGGGTGCTGATTCAGAGTGTATACTGCCTTCTAGAGAATTTGCCTCAGCTCCGCAAGGTATTGTTACCTATCTGGCTCTGTGACTGTTACTTTAAAGGGCCATTTCACCATTCTCTCAAGCCAGCTGCTTTAGGATGATGGTGAACATAGTAATAATACCAGTGAATCCCATAAGCTTGAGCCCATTACCACACTTGTTTGGCTATGAAATGAGTTCCTTGGTCAGAAGCAATGCTGTGTGGAATACCATGTCTGTGGGTAAGGTATTCTACAGATGATAGTTTTGGCAAAAGCATTGTAAACAGGGAAGGCAAACCCACATCCAGAGTAAGCATCTATTCTAGAAAGGACAAAATGGTGCTCCTTCTATGATGGAAACAGTTCAATGTAATCAATCTGCCACCAGGTCACTGGCTGATCACCCTGGGGAATGATGACATGTTGGCTCAGTTTTGGTCTCTGTTTCTGGTAAATTGGACACTTAGCTGTGACTGTAGTAAGACTGGCCCAAGTATAACTTCCATTCCTGCCACCATGGCTACTTTGATCAGGAGTCCACTGGTGACTGAGGGTGCTGAGAGCACCCTTCAATGGTAATAATATAGGATACAAGCAACTTCACATCATTTGTACACTCAGAGAGGTCTATCCATATACCTCTTTCCTAAATTTCCTTGTCACCAATTTTCCAATCATGTTTCTTCCAAATCCCTGACCATCTAGCTAAAATAAAATGTCCCCAAAGCAATGTCCAGAGGTGGGGCTTTGGGGAAGTGATGGGATCAAGAAGGCTCTGTCTTAATCAATGGATTGATCCATTGATGGATTCATAATTTAATGGTATTATTCGGAGGTGGTAGAAACTAGGAGGTGGGGCCTAGTTTGAGGAAGTAGGTCAGTGAGGCTTGTAGCTTTGAAGTGCAGAGCTTATCTCTGGTATCCTCTTCTCTTTCTCCTTCAGCTTCTTTTGGTCACCACGAAGTGAGCAACTCTGCTTTGCCATGCCCTCTCTTCTGTGATGGTATACCTTACCACAGGCCCAGAAACAATACAGCCAAGTAACCTCTGAAACTGTGAGCCAAAATTAGTCTTTCCTTCTTTTCAATTGTTTTTCTCAGGTATTTTATTATAGTGACAAAAAGTGACTAAGAAAGGTATGTAATCAAATCATTTCTTTTTCCAAGAAAAGTGCACAACCAGGTTCACTGCCTGAAGCTCTGCCCATTGAAAAGATTTCCTTTTACTATTTTTTTCAGAGATGTACCAGAAAGGGGCTGTAGTGTTATAGTTGTCCACTCTCAGGGGGTGCCTGCATATTGTGCATAAGGACCTATAAACTAGTCCACAGTTTTCTCTTCATCTGTCAGTTGATCGTAGGGTACTCCTCTGAGGCCATAGATACAGGCTGAGAGAGAGAAAGAAGTGTAGCAGAATAGGAGCCATGAGCATTTCATTTACTTCTTCATGTAACTTACTTGTGACTTCAGGACCTGCTCATTAGGCAAAATCCAAATAGGCTGCCTGGGCATTGTGCTTCTTGGTTGTAGAAGGTGTCATTTATCCTTCACTTTAGAAGGAATATCTTGACATGCCCCTAGGACCCCTGGGAATTTCACTGAGTAGACAGCCCACCCCTGAATTTTAGTTACATTTATTTCTCATTCTCTGACACACAAATGCTTTTCCAGTAAGTCCAGAGTAGTTACCACTTTGTGCTCACTAATACAATCAGCATAATGCCACCAATGTAATGACCAGTACAATATCTTGCAGGAAGGAAAGGTGGTCAAGAGCCTTGAGAACTAAATTATGACATAGGGTTAGAGAGTTGATATTCCTGAAGTAGGACAGTACAGATGTATTGCTAAACTGTTTCTGGTGGGCATCACAGTCAGGATGGAGGAAAAGGCATTTGCTAGATCAGTAGCTGCATACCAAGTACCAGAGATGTGTTAATTTGTACAAGCAATGAAACTACATCTGATATAGCAGCTACAATTGTAGTCAAAACTTGGTTAAGCTTTTCATAGTCCACCATCATTCTCCAGGATCCTTCTGTTTTCTGTACAGGTCATCAGGGAAGTTGAGTGGGGATGTGTTGGGAATCATTACACCAGCATCTTTCAAGTCCTTGGCGGCACTTGAAATCTCTGCATTTCCTTCAGGGATGTGCTGTGTTTTTGATTTATTGTTTTCCTCAGTAATGGCAGCTCTAATGACTTCCGTTTGGCCTTTCCCACCATAATAGTCCATACTTCACAAGAAAGGGAACCAATGTAGGTATCCCGCCAGCTGCTAAGTATACCTATTCTAATTATGCATTCTGGAAGTGGGGAAATGAGTACAGGAAAGATTTGGGGACCACTGAAAGTTAGAGTTGAGCTAAAACTCCATTATCACTAACCTCCATAAGCTCTTGCTCTAATTGAAGGGTTACAAGGTATTTTGGGTTCCTTGAACCAATGTGAGTTCAGAGCCAGTGTCCACAAGTCCCCAAAAGGTCTGATTATTTCCCTTTCCCCAGTGCAGTTACCCTGATGAAAGGTTGTGAGTTCCTTTGGAGAAGAGTGGGATATAGATTAACAGCATAAATTTTAGGTAGTGTACTGGGGTCCTTCCTCAAGAGTTCTTAGCCTCCCCTTCATTCAAGAGGCACTAGGTTCTTTAAACTGGTTGAGGTCTGGGGATTGAGAGCCTGTAATACTCTGTTTCTATGATTTGAGTTAAATTTTTATTCAATTTACCTGAAAGTTTTCTGTTTATACAGATCAAGTAAGAATTTGGTAGGCTTCCTATCAGTTCCACTTCTAAGAACAGCAGGATAAAGTAGCCAATGCCCTAGATCTACATGAGTCAGACTCTTTGTTCATTGATTTGTTGCTGCTGTCCATTATGGAAACTATGCCTCCTGGGCTTTTAATAGTTGAGTGTTGCTACTTGGCCCCTGTCGACCCAGGGTCCAATTATTTACATTGTATTTAAGTTTTCCATTTGAGTGACAGGGGTTCCCACCATAAGATCTGGTCTACAGTGAAGAGCAATCATGGAGCTCTTCAGGGATTCTGGGGTTGCACTCATAAATTTAACTTGCAAAGTACCAGTAAAAGGTGTACCTTCTGGACTCTTTTAGTGAAGAGGAGTAGGCATTTCCACTCTAGATTTTTAACCTCCCTAAGCCTTCAAATTCCTTCCTTTATGATAAATCAAAGAAAATTGGGTAACTGCAACTCACTCATGTTGCTCTCTTTTGATCCATGTTTTCAGCCAACAAACCAAAAGAACTGCTGGTGGCTTTCTTAACTCCCCAAGTGGACTTATATTAATAAATTTATCCTGCAGCAGTCAGGCACCCGAGCTTTGTGAAGGCTCTCAGTGCAACACAGCCTTCAGACACCCAGCCTTCATGCCATCCCTGCTGCTGAGGTGTCCAAGAGGAAGGCCAGCTCAGTTGTAGGGGTAGTAAAGGAAAAGCCTGAGAGAAGATTGGTGAAGCTGTCAGCCAAACCTGCTTCTGCAAAAGTGGAAAGGAAGCCAAAAGGGCAGTGGAAAGGGATAAATCTTCAGACAAAAGAGTATAAACAAAGGGATGAGGGAACAAAGGGAAAACTTGCCATAGTGGTTAACCAAGAAACTAAAGATTTACCTACAGAAAATGAGAACTCAAGTCTGATAAATCAAATATCAAGTATTGTCAGTGACCTTTGTCTCCTTTCTCGTATAGTCCAGAGGAGTATTTTTGTCAACTATTATAAACCAAGTTTTCAAATAGCTCTGGGAACATTTTTAAGGAGAGAATTCCATCTCATCCTACTTTTAAATTATAAATAATTTCTTAAAAGAGGTGAAATCATTTATTTTTTGGTATAACCAGAAAATAGTGGTATATGAAATTATGGGAGATTTTTGAACTCTCTTGAGTGTCAGTTTAACATTCCATAGGTGAGCTGTTAATTTTATATCCTACAATACAAAGCATATAAAATGTCAATTTGCAGTCACAGTTGTGTATTTAATGTATCTTGAACATTTAAATTAATTCTTTTCCCAAGCTTTTTAGAATTATTTCATAAGGGACACTACTCTTTGATTATTATACTGTAAGAAACTGCGTATACTTCGTACCATCTTTGGTCGTGATAGTCCAATTTTCCCAATGATTTTGTTAATGTGCTACGAAAGATGGAAAGGTTGAATATGTAGTACATATGACATAAAATTGTGAATTAGTAGGACTTATATTCTACACTCAAAAAATATTGGTACTTGATATCAAGAAGATATCAAGTTCGCCTCCAAATATGAAGATGGAAAGTCATTGGAATAACTGTTTAATCAAGAATTACAATACATGCTTTTTAAAATTTTTTAGTACATGGGATAAGAATTGTAAACAAACTGAAATGTCTGTGTACTGATCCTCAACACAACCAATAACATCTCAATTACAAAAGCAAAAAATAAATTCAGGCTGATCCAAGCTTATATCTCTTCCATTTTATCCCACACCCTTACTATAATATCCATCCCAAGATTTCAGCTTATGTGAACTAGAAAACCCAAACAGTTCTTTAGAACTACTTGAACTGCTTTTGAGTGGCGCACTCCTCATGGGTCACACTTTGTTCCTTAACTTTAGAGGCCTGCTGAGACCTAAGTGCCTAGTTACAGGTCTAGAAACCAAGAGGGGTGGCTCCTGAGAAGTCTTGCCTGGCAGCCACCTTGGGGAAGGCCATTACTGTTTCCTCAGGCAACTAATGCAGCCAATTCCTTCAGTGTAGATAAGGCCAGTACTACCTGAGTGGGGCAGCTGTGAGTGGGAGATGCCACTGCAGTGGGGTAGTGGGGTAATGGGGGTGAAGAGACCACTTCTGCCACAGGGGAAAGGAAAGGGTATGATCATTTTGGGGGTGGGGGACCATTTCCCCTGGCAAATCAGTCTCATCAGAATTTAGGAATTCAACTTTTGTTGTAATTCAGCCAATCTCATATTGAGAACTTGTGTGGTTTTCAGCAATTTCAGCCTTGTGGCTACAAGACAGAAAATTCTGACCCAGGACATTCTTAGGTCAGTTATGTCCAGCTGGAGCCTAGAATTCTTATTCCTGAGCTCATTCTTTTCTCTTATCACTTTTTCTAGTAAGATTAGAGCAACTGACCAGTGTCAATATACCTTTTGGTTCTTCCCAAGTGTTTGAAAGTACAGTATATAGAGTCACTAAATTCATTATCTTTTCTGTATCTCTAAAAACAGTTCATGCTGTGGTCTTTTGGGGGCTCTCTGTACTAAGTAGTCTTCAGCATTTGAAGGTCAGATTAGAGACCCAATTCTAGATACTTCAAAACCAACTGAGGAAACTTATCCTTAAAATTCTGTTCCTCTAAAGTCATTTTTGGTACCATACTCTTTATTAGTTAGTGTTAGTATATAAATATAGATATATAGATATATGAAAGAAGGTTTATTAAGGGAAATGGCTCATGTGATTATGGCAGTCTTGTAGCAGGACACCTACAAGCTGGGGATGCTGGGATGCTGGTAGCATGGCTCAATCCAAGATGGAAGCCCTTAGAACCAGGGAAGTCTATGATGCAACTCTCAGTTTTAGGTTGCATCCTCAGGGACAGGCTGCTGGTATAAGCCCTGGAGTTCAAATGCATAAACCCTGCATAATGATGCATAAACCCAAATGTATAAGCCCTGATATCCAAGGCAGGAGATGATTCAGTCACATCTCTCAGGTGGAGATGCCAATTTGCTTTCTGTATTTGTTCTCTTTGGATCTCCAACCTACTGATAGTGCCCACTCTTAATGAGAGAGAATCTTTCCCACCTAGTCCACTCAGACTTACAAGCTAACGTCCTCTAGAAACTCACAGCCACACCCAAAAATAATGCTCTTCTGGGTTTCTAGGTAAACCTTTACCCACTCAAGTTGACATCTAAAATTACCACTGCAACATGCTTTATGATCTTTTGTACTTAGAACATCTGATTCCAGTGGAATAAAACACTGAAATTTACTCTCTTACAGTATAGTTTGTGAATGCTAAAGATTTAATTCTGTGAACAAAAGCATAGATAGAGGAGAATTCCAAACAACATTCTGAAAGACATCGATGCCCCCATTCCAAAGTTAAAATGAAATGACTCCTTGGGACTAGGGAGGAAAGTCAATGAAATCTAAGTTGATGTATTTAAATCCCCTTACTTTGCAAACCTTTTGAGACACCTTTTAGGAGTTTCATTTGTTTTTTTTTCCTTCTAAAGCTCTTTCCTTACAAATTTAGCAGCTGCCCTATTGTAACCTTTATCTTTGTTCACTAAATCTGGAGAACAAAAATACAGAGATGCTACATCTGTGGGTGGGACACAAAAATAAACAAAAGGATCTACTTAAATTCACAGAGTTATACAGTTTGAGCTTGGGTTTGGATAGGCCTTAAAGAGGGATCTGTAAGTATATTCAAATGTACAGCTAATAAGTTAGGTTCTTTATTTTTCTGGAAAAGAAATGAGAAGTTTAAAAAGTGATTATATAAAACTAGCACCTGCTTACTAATCCATTCTCCTTTTTGTCTGTGTATCATCATACACTTATTTTATAAGAGAAACAAAATTTTAACTGGAGTTAAGTCTGAAGATCCATTCTAACTCCCAGGAATAACATTCCTTGGAAAAATACCATAAATGTGATGAATTGCACTTAGGTAAGTGATTAATTTTTCTTTACTTTGGGAACGTCTTTGTCTGGATGTCAATGAGTGAGTAAACAGAACTCCATGGTGTCATTTAGAAAAAAAATGCTTTCTGACTAAAATTATCATGAGCTTCCCAATTCACAGAACTTCCTTCCATCTTCTGTGCTGTGGTGTTCTGAAACTGCTTTGACACAGGCCTTCACATTCATGCTGAAGTGTTCTCTTCGCTTGAGTCCTCCTGAAAACAGTACGCAGCTTCCAACAGGACAACTGTTTTTTACGTTTAACACTGTTGCATTAGGGGGCTGAGGACTTCTCTGTGGATTTAAACTATGGTAGAATGCTTCACTGAGGAATGAAGCATTCTACCCCAAAGCAACAGGAAAAGGCAAGGAAAAAGCTAAATCTGTTTTAAAACTGAAAGCCCAGAGGTGATTTGTGTGGGTCAGTGTAAGAAAACTCTGCCCACATAGGGTGATCATTATAGAACCAGGCACAGGAAGTCCTTCTAAGGACTTTTAAGAGAAGATGTAAGTCCCTCTCTGGTTCATGCTGAGATGAGGATGATTCTAAACAAGAGTTGCCAGACAGAGCTCAAAACCTTGGGAAACACTGGTAAGTAACTTCAGCAGACGACATACTTCATAATTATGCCAATAAGGAGTAAGGTATTTTGTCTATCTTTATAGTATTTTTACATATCTTTTCATATTATATTTATTCTATTATTTACATATTAGGGAGAAAAAGACAACTATTGCACTCTTAAGTATCTTTGCCAGCTACAATTAACATTCTTATTGTGTGATCTCATTTTACTGATTTGATTGTTAATATATTCTGTAAAATAAAATCTCTCTACTGATTCAAAAAGTCAGCCATTTTGCCATGCCCTATATGTTTTGCAGTCATTCTTTGCTTTTAATTTTTTTCCCCTTTTCTCCTGGGGGTAGGGCCTCATGCATAGGAGGCAGGCATACTAGCACTAAGCTACACACTCTAATGCTACATTCTTTTGTTTTTTGGCAGTTTTAGGGTTTGAACTCAGGGCTTAGGTCTTTGCACTTGCTAGGCAGATGCTCTACCATTCAGCCACAGTCCAAGACCTTTTTTTTTTGCCCTTTAGTTATTTTTTTGAATAGAGTCTCATATTTTCTTGCTGCAATACTACTACCTAAGCCTCCTGCATAGCCGGAACTACAGGCCTGAACCACCACACCCAGCTTGTTTTACTGAGATAGGGAGGTGTCACTAACTTTTTGTCTGGGTTGGCCTGTAACCGTGATCCTCCTGATCTCTTTCTCCTGAGTATCTGGGATTACAGATGTGAGCTACTACTCTCAGCCCCCTACATTTATTTTTCATTGTTTTTTTTTTCTGCTGAATTTGTCCTAAATTCTGAAATTATAAGGCTTTCTCTATTTACCAAACCTTATGTAACCTCCCTGAAACCTACTCAAAATTCTTTTCCTATGAAGCTTTCTTCAATTACTAGAGTCCATCCTGATTTTTCTCTTTCCCCAGTTCCCATTGGTTGGCAAGATAATAAATGGAGATATTAATTAATTTGTTCTCATGGACTCAGAAAACTCTCATAAAATAATCTCCCCCTTCCTCCACCTGCAGGTAGGAAATGCTAAGTCTTCATATATAGCTATGGGCTATCTTGTCCAAGGGAGTTATGCTTTCAGAGTCTGTTAAGCCCTAAAACAAGGGTGTATTTCTTAGTCTAGGTCCTCTAAACAGACTTACTTTGGGTTCTTTCTGGGATGTGGAAATGGAGGTTGGTGCTCTGGAGTTAGATTGAGATAGTATTACAGAGGAGCAAAATCATCAATTTCCTTTAAAATATGAAATGCATTACTCCTGTAATTCCAGCACTCAGGAGGGAGGTTGAGGCAGGATTGTGAGTTTGAGGCCAGCTTGGGCTACAGAGCAAGACCTCATCTTAAAAACAAAAACGAAACCAAAACAAAACAAAAAAATGGAGCCAATGACTCCGCTTGCACACAAGTCTTCCTGGGGTAGTTCCTGGGACACTTGTGTAGACTGGACATAAAAAGGCACTCCTTGAGAAAAACAATGATCACCTTGGGGTTAGGCTTACAGTCAATGGGAAAAGAATACTGAAGGACAACTATAAACCTAGTGAGTGCAGTAGTGTCTGGCAGTCAGAAGGACCTAAGCTCAGAATGGTCATGGTAGCTCATACCTGTAATCCCAGCTGCACATGAGGAATAAGTAGGAGAATTATGGTTCTAAGCTGACCCAGTTAAAAAGTAAGACCCTATCTGAAGAAAAACTAACCCAAAGCAAAAAGGGCCACAGGTGTGGCTTAAGTGGCAAAGTGCTTGCCTAGTAAATGCCAAGCCCTGAGTTCAAAAGAAGAAGGACTAGACTCAGGGGCATCTTTGTGTGGATAGTCAAACAAATTCACGGATGAAGACCACCATGGACTAAGGATCTGACCACTCGCTAGATTTCAGGAGTCTTTTTCAAATCTCGGGAATGGAAGTGAGTCCTGACACTTGACTATACATGTTAACTTGGTAACAGCAGTCTCGGGTTTAATTTTTTTTTCACCTGAATGATGAGGAATAAATCTGAACTTTTCACACATGTGCCACATAACTTAGTCTTCAGCAGTACATTAATCTTTCTTCTGCTTTTTCATTTGTGCCTATCTTATCCCTATAAGACTCCAAGCCTCTTGTAGGCTAGTAACTTCCCTGGTTGTAACTGTAACTACAAGTGTGTGCAGCTGGATCCCTGTCACTGCCTGGCACATTCCTCAAAATAAGTAGGTCCTGCATGAGTACCCATTCGATCACCTCCCCACTGCACTCACAGACATGCTGACAGTAAGCAGGATCCTTGGGAGTGGGCATATTTTCTCTGAGGTGTGTCTACCTACAGGGTGTAGTCTCAGGAGGTCCTTCTAGTCCCTGGGGTTCATGTAATGCTCATGTTTTGGTCCTTTATCATGCTACCCTCTTAATAGCTACAGCTTTGTTTTCAATCTGAATTTAAGGTCTAAGGAAATTGGTTTTCTTATGTGTTCACTGAGTTTCCCACAATCTGTACTCATTCACTTATGATTGCTGACCTATGCCATACTGTTCCCATCTCCTGGATTCCATTTCTCACTAGGTCCTCCTTTGGCTGAGGATTCGGTGGAACCCAAAGCTGACTCACACTCTGTAAACAAAAATGGGAAGAGCTGACCCATCTGTGATGTGATAATAAAAATGATCAGGCCAAACGCTTATTATTCTTGCCTAACCCAGAGAAGATGACCTGTTTGGTGGAGATGTTACAGAGGCATCAGTCAGCACTGATAATGGGTTATATTTGTATTAACAGTGTCCTGGAGTGTTTAAATATTTTCACTTGGTGGCCACTGGGTGTCCTCATTTACATAGTAAATATGCAATATTTAGTGCAGGTCACCAGAGAGAATAAAAGCCACTAGTTTTCTCTTTGGCCTTTCACACATTGGGTCTAAATTTATCACTAAACTCACAAGCAGGTTGTTTATTAGTACTGTTTAAAAATCTTCAGGTCAAACTATTAAAGTTTTTAACCAAAAGTAACTTATTCAGGGTTCAGACATGAATTTTAACGGTTTTTTCCTCAATAGAAGGGACTGTGAGCCAGCTATTAGAATGAGGCCTTATTCATCTGAAAATTAGCATGGGATTTTGACTATTGCAGCCAGCAGAGAGGAGCAAAGAAGGTCTTAATTTATTCTTGAAAGTAAAGAGAACACTAAATATCTCCATGGGATATTTGTTAGATTCTGTTTTTATGTCAACTTTTTTGAAAACTAATTAAAAATAATAATGAGAAAGAAAATATGTCCTTTGCCTGGGAAACCAAAAATAATGTGACAAACAGTCCAATGAGCTGGGTCAGTATAATTACTATCAATCATTTTTCATTGAAAGACAAAGAACTAAGTTATTCCTTTGTGCACTCGTTATCACACCTGTAAAATGCAGGTGTTTATGCTTCACAGGAATGTCTTAGGGACGAACAAAACCAAACACTGAGACTCACAGAGTTTCTAGGAGGAGAAACTATATACAAGATAGATTTAAGGCATTACTAATACTCTAATTGCGGCTGAGTCACAGCTGCACATGACTTGTCCCTGGTGGTAGAAAGGAGTCAAGGCCAGAGCTTCCACAGCTAACAAATATTTAGTGGTTTGATGGCTGCAAGGCACCGAGTGTGACAAATGTCGGCAATCACTTTGTGCTCCGTAAAGTGATTTTCTGCCTTTCTAGAATTGTCATTGTCTATAAATTTATACTTTTATTCATCTCTGATGAGATTCTTTCCTTGCATGGCAAAAAAGGGTTTCTGCCTCCCCACCTTGCTAACTTCTTAAACTCGAGATATAGAACTACTACTGAATATATAACAGTACTTGCCTTCCAATGTTATACTTAGCCAATTAGCTAATCTTTCTCAAAAGTAAACTTTACTGGAGCAGTTTTTCACTAGTGTATATCCCAGCTTAATTATTATTCTCTGGCGTGCCATTTCAGCATATAAATTATCAACATGATTCAGTGCCATAACCAATAATTTATACAGATAATATCAGGGAAACCAGGAAGCTCCCTGAGCTATTTACTGCCTTTCAGAGCTGTTCTGTGGTCTTACTGGCTTTGCTTACCAGGCTTTTTTGTTTTTAAAGGACCATCTACCCCTGCCTCCAGTACAGTAATCAGTACCTCTTAATCAACGGTTAAATGCACAGTAACACACAACAGCCAGGTCACTTTCATCCTGAGATTGTACCAAAGGATCACAATGTCTTTGGAGTGTATAGAGAAGTGTCTCAATTCTTCGAAGATCCTTAAGTTCCTAGGATTTGTAGTATTTTCTAACTCTTTAATTAGTAGATTCATTTTTAAACTACTATAACCCCAAAGACTTATATTTGCAGAGCCCTTCTGATTATATTTCACCCCAAGCTTGTTCTCCTTTTTAGCTTCCTTATACCTTGAGTTTCGCTTTCAGAACTTCTTGACCCTTGGTGGCTGAACACTACACAGTGCTGGCCTTATCTGATGTGCCGGCGCCTGGTGTGGTCTAAGACACACTGGTGTTTTGTTCTTAAAGTACAGGACTGATGTTCTGAAATGTAGACTCCAACACAAAGGAGATCATTAGCTTGTTCTAAGTGTCTCTTTTCTTCCCTCCCTGCCTCCTCTTACCCACCCCAATACTTCCTTAGTCTTATGCATTGGCAGCAGATGGCAACCATATTCCAAAGCTGAGTGTATACAAAATCGTGCCATGGAGAACAGAGTGGCTTCAAAGTTAGCCTTTCTATTCAAGTGGAATGGCAGGGACTTCTGGGGGAATGAACTCATCTCTCATTCATTTAATCCTCTATTCATTCAGCCAGGAATTTGTTTTCCTACACATCCTTCTACTGTCCAGCCAGTTGAGGGAGGGTGGGTGTGAAGCAACTCTCTTGAGTGCCCTTCCAGCAGGAGGGCACTAAGATTCTATGCCAAGCTCATGTTTCCCTGGGCCAGCTCTGCCTGCTGCTGATCAAATCATGCCATTCCCATGGGAGGAGCTTGGGAGCACTGTGTGTTGGGGGTGGATTTCTCAAGAGCTGTCTTCTTGCTAGACTGACAGTCACATGCTGAATTCCCTAGACAAAGATTAGACCCAGGAAGAGGACAAAACAAGGAGGAGGGGGTGGGGTTGCAGAAAACTGCTGCGATGTTGCACTAATGGGAGGCGTGAGTGGGAAACCTTTCCTTTCTGTTGTTGCAAGGTTTGCTGGAGCTTTCACCTAATCATCTGTTTAAGCATCTTGAAAAGAAGTATCTATTTCCATGATATCTATCAAAAACAGGCACCAGATTATACTACAAAGTTGACCTTAACCCTGCCATATTGCTATTAGAATCAAAACATGTAACAGACTACATCCAACAGAAAGCTCTTCTGTTTCTCCAGCATACAAACTGAGTATCTGTGATGCACTTGGTTATGTAAAAAATTCAGGTGAAAAAGCAGTACCTACACCTTTACGAATGGGCAAAATGCTCACAGATGTATTTCTCCTCACTTTTCTCTACCACATTAATCGTTTTATTCATTCAACAAATAATTGCTAAGCACCTCCTATGGCTAAGCATTTTTTTGGGTTCTAGGGATTCAGCAGCAGACAAGACAGGATTTTTGTACTTAGGAATTTTTCTTTCTGGCCCAAATAAGCATCTAACAATTTAACTGGGGCTAGGAATGTAGCTCAGTGGTAAAGCACTTGTCTAGTATGTGTGAGGCCCTGGGTTTGATCCCCAGCACTGCAAAAATAAGCAAATAAATAATACATAAAATAAAATAAAAATTGACAAAACAAAAACAAAAAATCCTTCCAGAATGTTATTTGAGGAACAGGAATAATTCACTTTACTTAGTCTTGTTTCTGAATCTTTCTCAGACATGTTTATTGAAGGTTCAGACTCTTTAACCAAGTTCTGTCTTGACTCTCTCTTTCTTGGCTACAATGTTGAGAGTTTAGATTGCAACAGCTACCATTTTTTGGGGGGGGTGGGACTGTAACTGTGAGAATTGTTACTTTTCAAGCTACACATATATTTTCTCTGTAAATATTGTACCATCTAATTTGCGTCTTTGGATTCTGCTGATTAGCCATCAAGATGTGATTTAAGGAATACTGCATATGAGATGCAGAAATCATGACTCAGTAAGTTATCATTTTAAAGCTCTGACTTGGGATTTATACAGACTTGTTTGGCTTTCGATCTGCAGCTATTACGAGGAGACTTGCAGATCAAGTTCCACACCCATGTGTCTTTGGAACTCCATACTCAGCAGCAAAAATGTTCAGGAGTTAAGAGAAGCAAATGTCCAAAATTATCTCCACACATTACAAAAGATATGTGGGCACCATGGGACAGGAAAGTCTTACCAGGGACAAAGAGCCAACTAATCTCACTGAATTTCTTCAGATTGCTTTCCCCCGTAACTACTGCAGACTGCTTCAGAATGGAAGAAGGTTAAGTGAGTTGGGTGATTAAGAGTAATCCCCTCCTCCGTCGTGAAACACATTTACTCTTCTAACTGAACCTCTATTTCGAATTATTTCAAAATACTCTGAAGCCACCAGGCAGACTGTCTTTCAAAGGGATAACAGATGCATTTTTTACTTGCAAGTATTTCTCTTTGGAAAGGGCTCTCCAATGAAGCAGCACAGTGGTTTGCCTGTTCTAAGGACCTGATTCTTGCCTTCTTTGTGTATTTGAGCCACAGTGAAAGGACACCTAAGGCTGTACAGATTTGACAACATCTTCTCAGGTGAGAGAACACACAAATCCATTCCCTTTCTTATTATTTGAAAACTCTTACTAATTAGAATGAACTTTAGGACAAGAAAGAATTTAGTTGGTTAATGCTATCATTTAATACTACATTAATAAAACTCTGAACCTTCTATATACTAAGAAGAAAACATGCAGAAGGTTTAAAAAACTTCTTGGAGCCCTAGTTAATTTTCTTCGCTATAAAATGGAGTGTTTTGTAAGATTTATATAACTGTATTTGACAGAGTGGATGCTTACTAAATATTAGTCTTCTTCCATTTTTAGGGAAAAAAAAAAAAAAGACAAATGTAGGATTCAAAGAAAGCCAAAAAGTAATGGAGAGGCTTCCTTCTACTCAGGACTGAATCCAGAAGGGATAAGAGGAGGAGCAATGGCCTTTTTCTAATGTTAAGACAGTAACTGATCTTCACACGCTCTCCTCCTACAGATCTAGGGCATTTCAGTCTCAGTCATTCTCACAGAGAAGGATGTATACCTGCTACAACTATCATTTAAGTTGCATTAATTTTTAGTTCATATTTACTTCAGACTTTAAAATAGTTAAATAGCTCAAAGTCACTGAGTCCTGGCTGTTTCTCTTGTGCTGTTTTAGGGGCTTTATGTATAGCATTCCATCTAACCCTTTTAATAACCCTATGAGATAGATGCTGTTTTTACTCTCATTATGCATATGAGGAAGTGGAAACAGAGGGAGGTAATTAAAAGCATGTAGAATGCATTCATAGGCTGAAGTTTGTGTATAAAAGAGCAAATAATTAGATTATGGGAGTGAGAAGACATTTTCTGAACAACACATGATCCAAATCTTAGCCTATTATCAACATGCTCAAGAATCAGCCTTGATATCATACCTGTCCCTGTCCTGCAGGTAGACTGAAGGAGCTTGAAAGGGCATCAGAAGTTGTGCTGCATGTGGATGTTCACATGGGACCTCTTTTCCTGGCTTCTTAGTGTATTATGGGAAGCCAGGTTAAAGGATGCAGATTCTGATTGGGATATGCCCTGAGGATGTTGCTCTTTTCTTCTTTTTAATTCTGATCCCAGTCTAATGAAAGCTTTAAACCTGTGTCCCAGATCAACATACACCCAGTCATGAACACATGTGTGCGTATCTTCTCAGGAGGCGCATGGACTCTGAGGGAGACCTAGTCTTGGTACCAGTGGAGTTGAAGACCTGCAGGTCAAGAGCTTGTTCTGAAATAGGACTGGGGTTAATGATACCTTTGCCCAAAGCCTCTGCCTGTATCACCCCTAAGGAACCAGATCTGCTTGAGAGTGCCCCTAAGCATCTTAAACCAGAATTACTTAGGCAACATCAAGTCCCAACATCAAGTTAGCTTTCTGGGACCTTTGGGTCGGAAATAAAATGGAATAGGTTTGCTTTCTGAGGTTTTCCTCAAAATCAGAAGAAACACCCAGACTTACATGGGAAGACATTCAGTATTTCCCTGAGGAAAGGACAGGCGTCCTTTTTCCTGGGGTTAATTTTTAAGACTTTACGTTCAGAATCTGCATGCATCTTTTTCCACAAGACTCAGAGTTACACTTTGCAGCTTAAGTACAGATGCACCTTTCTTCCATTATCTCCTTTACCTCCAAATGCCAGGTCAAGATATGAGGCCAGAGACAGTAAGAGACTATATCACAAAGAAGTTATTATAGCCAAAGAATGAATGACAAAGTTAGTGACACTTCTTGAGTTTCTTTGTGTAGTATTCCATATACCATATCATGTTTTCTTAAAAATTCCATATGCCCTGGCTTAATATTGCATGTGAGATCTTGGTATGGAGTGATTAACATGAACCATGCTGAAACTTCTGAAGATAACTGAGTAGGAGGAAACTTTTTTAGATAGATTTGCAAAGGAAAGGAAAAGATTCATAAGATCAATTTGGTATCAACTATTAATTCATCTGCCCTGTGAAATTATAAGTAATGTTTAAAATTCTTCCATGTGGTTGTTTATATAGCTCCCAGTACTGACAGAATAACTTATCCATTTAGTTTTATAGGTAATTTAATATCACAGCAAAGTAGTATTTGATTTAGTTGGTTCCAGATCACTATCCTGCAGTAGACGTAATATCAAATACTGTGAGCCCTGATGGCAATAGCCTTTGGAATGCCTTTAACCGTGAAGTAAAGTAACATAGTTTAAGTAAACAAGTATAGTCACCCTTGACCCAAACAATGAACCAGAGGATGTCTCAAGAGGATGAAGGGGACATGAGAACAATACATGTTTGTTACTAGTAACTATACAAAGCTGCTTGAGTTGAACCTGTCATGAAAGAAGTTCACAGAATGTGACATTTTAAAAAGAATTATTCTTTGAATAACTTGTTTTAAAAGTTATTAGAAAGTATTTGTGAAGTTATCCAAAGAAAACAGGTAACAATTTTTACAAATAATAGTTTTCATTAGCTAAAAGGAAGAGAAGGCAATGTTGGGAAGTAGAGAAAGAACTAATGTAATTAGTTCATTGGGCTGAGTAGTGCCTTAAGTTTGTTTTACATGTATCTCTTATCCCTACTGCCTTGTGAGGGATCTAATTCCTTCTTACCTTGTTTATTTAATAAAGAGTCTCCTTTAACAAAGCTTTCTTAATTCTCAGTTTCTAAATGAACTTGGGCTTCCTGCATCATAAGAATATTCATTACCCCACTTTGAGTTGTTCATTGTATTGTTTTTGAATCATTAAACTTTTAAAAAGCAGTTTGCAATCGTCACTTTTCCATTCATTCTGCTTTCTTTTGAACTCTGCATGGGGTGTGTGTGTGTGTGACAGAGAGAGAGAGAGAGGAGAGAGAGAGAGAGAGAGAGAGAGAGAGAGAGAGAGAGAGAGAGAGAGAGAAAAGACCTGAGTCTGCTTTCATGACAGCCACTATAAAGTTACCAATCCCAAAGACTGAAGTGAACCTTTTCCCAGTTCTCTGCCTCCTTTGTGTCGGTAGCTTTTGGCATTGCTGACCCCAATGGTCTCTCCTCCCTCTCCTGATTTTTCTCCTATCTCTCAGATCTTTCTTTCCCTCCTTTGAAGATTCTTTGTTCTCTTTCTTATCAATGTAAACATTCCCCAGGTTCTGTTTTCCTTTTTTTCTCTCTCAAAGTCTTTGAAGTTTACTCCATATTTGTGGCATAAAGTAAGGCCTCTTGGCCAAAGTGTTTCCTAGTCCTAATTTCAAATACTCTTGCTGTATTCAAGGACCCCACTTGTAACTCCATGTTAGTTGTTTCCATTAGGAATACCCCTAGTATCTTACACTCAGCACTGTATAAAGTAGAGCTTTATTCACTTCTCCAAATACTTACACTTATTTTCACTTTTTGATATCTTGGAGTTATCATTGTTAATAACCCTCTCATATCTAACAGTCATTCCTGGTACTGTCTGTCCTCATCCACAAAGTCTGTTGAACCTAGATCCCCTGCACCTCATTCCTCCTATTACCAGCCTCTTCCAGGTTAACAAGTGTGAACTGTGCACAGTGCCTCCCGGGCTCTCTCTCCTCCAGTGGCCCCCTCCCAAACATGCATGTTCCTCACATTTGCTACTAAATTAGATCTTCCCTAAGCAAAGTCTTAATCATGGCAATCTCCGTTTATGTCCTTCCTAGAGTTTTGCGCCAGAGTGCAAATCCCTCATGTCTCACCATAATGCCTCATCTCCCATGAAATTCTATCTATCTTTCATTAGAATTCAGTCAGAACCTCTTGATAAACTTAACTAAATGTCTCTGTCAAGTGGATTATAAAGTATTTATTAAACTTTCTAAATTCTAAGACAGTGGTAACTTGAGGACATGTACTAAGTTAAAGATTCTCAGTGGCAGGGCTGTTTGTCTCCACCTTTATGCACCCATGGAACTCAGTGTAGTGCTGACATTTAGGTGTACTATACAGCTAGCTACCTGCCAAGGAGTGAACTGGTGCTCTAGGGCATCCTTGTGTATGGGGTGCAACTTCAACCCTGCCAAGCAGGGTTTATGAATGTATCTTCTCCTTTCTATGAGACTCTAAGTCTTTGAACATGGAGCTCCAGCTTATAAAGGTACATCCTCAACAATACCTGGCCTGTGGTCCTCCACATTGAAAGCATCCAGTCAATTGATAGATGACTAGTCCTGACTTCTTTCTGTTCAGAAGATGTAAGTTTTCCACAAGCACCATATACAGTGGAAGGAAGAAAAGGGTTCTCCTTTTGGTACTGTCACTCACACTTGCTCTCTTTGGGCTTCAGTTCCTCATTGGTATAATAATGGGATTAGACCAAGTAGCCTTTAATTTCTTTCAGTGCTGATAAAAAGTTCAAACTGGTACACATCCTTGAGAGAGAACAAAGGATGTAAAGGCAGAAGAAAAACAAAAAAGAGAGCATCAAGTGCTTATTCTGCTGCTAAGGAATAAGGGGTTTGACTATTTTACCTGGTGTGAGGTGACTATGGAGTGACAAAATTTTCCTTAAAGTAAGTTCCTTAAAGAATCCTCATGCATGTTTTCAACTGATCTTAAATGAGCCACTTCTATGGGCAGCAGTACATGTGGGCTTTACAAAAGCTTTTTTAAAGACAAGATGTGAGAGGCCTTCATAGATACGGAGAAGTGCTAATTTGATATAATGATATTTGCTACAAGCAGGGGAGCACATATAAAGCTGTCACTAGCAGTTGCAGATAAGATTTAACAATATACTTCAGCAAGGGATGAGACGGCAAGATAAAGAATAGAACCCTGAAAGTCAGCAGTTGGTCCTAACAGTTATACGTGGACAATCAAGAACACATTCATGCAGTGTATGGGAGAGCAATATGGCATGGTGTGACTTGAGGCACTGGGCAATGAGACCAGATTTGTTAAGGGACCTAGAAAGGTTTCATAAGAGGACAGATTGCTGCAGTCAGAAGAGACCATGAGTCAGTGACAGAGAACCAGCATGAAACCTACAGATGACTCTGTGGCCCTGGGAATAAACCTTTTTCAGTAAGAATAGTGATTTTGAGATGCATTGATCAACAAATCATCACTAGGTCGCTTAGAATACTTTCTTCCTCCTACTGACTGTGTGGGAAGAAGGGCACATTTGTCTATTAGAGAATAATTGGGAGTCTTGCTTTATTTATTTAGAAAGCAAATGTCTCTAAAAGGGACACTCCATTCAGTTCAAGTGAATTACAACAAGGGTGATGTTACCTAAATATAGATTGTCCCTTGATTAAAATGAGGCTAAATGTAAGGTCTCAGTATTGTAACTGAACTGCTCCATGTTCTGAAAACATCAGGTTCTTCTTGTGCCTCTGTGGGGTTTGCTTCTGTTCCATCTTCATGGAATGCCCTTCCTTCTCTCTCTCACATATGCCTACTGCTTCCTGATCCATTTTAATGTCATCTTTCCTGTGGAGCCCTTCACACTACTACAGGCTCCTTCCTGGGGAACTCTTTCCTAGCATTTTGAGCTTAGTCCAACACTTCAGTACCCCTTCACTGGTTAAGTAAAGTGTTTGGTAAGGTAAGACCATGAGTTCCTAAAGTGAGAGGTAAGAAGAGGTAGGATAAGCCAGACTTAAAAAATGTGATTTTAAAAAATAAATGTGCCCCTAAATATACTAAGTGGACAATCTACAAAGTTAGAGCAAATGAAAAAAAAAAATTCTGGTTTTGTAATGTATGTCTGGACGAGGCACTAAAATCTCTAAATAAAAGAGTATAAAAGATAATAAAATAATTCCAAAGAGCTCATATATCAATTAACTCAGATGCAGAAAGGTGACTGTTTAAAAAGGGAAAGACTATCTTTAATGAAATGAAATTCACACTGGATAGGTAAGAGGTTTACTTGGTTAATGGAGTAACAGAAAAACAGTTCCAGCTGTTAGCAATGAAAAGATAAATAAGCAATTCCTTATAGGCCTTAGAAGATGGAAAGGAATGCAGGACATTTTGGAGATGATATGAGCACCTAGTTACACCAAAGATGCTCCAATTATTGCTTAATGGATATGAACTTTATTAGAAAATTAATTATCTAAGCCATAGGATAATAACTGTCTGTGGTTGTTATTCCATCCCATTTTGGCTACATTTCTCCTGCAAATTAGTGTGACCCCAAAATGTTTTCAGGATTGTCCAACTTGTCCTAAATTCCGTAAATAAACTCTTTCAGAGGATGCTGTTTTTTTTTTTTTTTTTTGCCATGTCTCTATTATGGTCCTTCACAGATGGACCATTTTTGTCCTTCCAAAGTCTAAGAATAACTCTTTCCGTTATCAAGACATACCAAAATCCAGTTCAGCTGCTCCTGTGGGATTCCAGTTAGTTTAGACACATCTGCTGAGATACACACATTTGAATCCAAATGAAGCTTTTGTTTGATTATACATTTTGAACATTTATGGAGGTTTTTTGGGGCCAAAATGTTTTTCATTTTTTGGCACACCAAACAGAGATCTTCAGTTATAAACACTGCCTTCTGAGCACCTCCAACAGCAATGTAATCTTTTCATGTGAACAGGTGCCTCAGGAAGTTTTTGGAAGGTTTTACACTGAATCAGCTTTCCGATTGGAAACTTTCTGAACACGCAGTCAAATTTGCCAAAGAGACCTTCAAACTTGCTTGAGCAGTTTTCACTCATACAGACATACATTCACACATAGAGACAGCCCAAGTAAAAGCAAATCAGAGCCCTGTAAAACTGAAGTATCTTTCTTAAAGGTTAAATACCATATGCAATCAAACTGAACAAAAAGGAATGCAAGACAGGAGAGAAGGAGCAAATAGCAAGAGGATCTTCATTGAGTGTGTCCCCGAAAAGGCCTTACCTGAGATTTTAAGCTATGCATATTTCCAGTAAAATTTTAATCTCACCTAGTTTCAAATACAGTCAAACCTTTGCATTTTTAAACATTGTGCCATAGTGTATTGCTACTAATTACTTTCACTCAAAAGCCTGTTCAGTTATTTGCAGACACTTCTTTTTCTAACACAAATGGGTCAACCAGACTCAAATGGCAACAAAGAAAAAACATTATTCTCTAAGTCAGGGATTCTTTGGCAAAGCCCATCTCTTACCTGATTTCCCTACAACTTATCCTTTCTAGTTTGAATACAAACTGAAAAGTCGTGACAGAGTAAAATAACTTTTTAAATTTTAAGCTCCAAAGTTATCAGGAAGTAAAATCACTCCTCCACTGGGCATGCCTGGAATTCATGGAGAAATCTGCTTTTAAGTTGTTCTTATGGCCCTGGACCAGATGCTCTAAGGTGGCCAGAAACCTTTGTCTACACCCACTTAGCAGATTTCTGGCTCTTTATCAGGGACTAAGAGGTTTATTTGCAGAAATGAATCATTTCCTTCAAAATATCCCTTACCCTATTTACATGGTTGCATATTCCTTCCATTTTGCTTTCCCCCTACTGCTTTACTGAGGGAATTAATTATCTAGGAGAACGGGAACACACAGTAAGTACATCTGAGATCCAGGATAAGACACAGTATGTCATCTATTAGGCCTGGCTAAGACCAGCAGCTGATGCTAAATGGGAAGGAACATGCACCAAATGTTTTTTAATCACAAAGTTAGTAATTAATTGCTCTTTAAAATACATTTTATGCTTCTTTCTGTCTGTGTACATGAAATGCACATTTATTACATGCCAAAAATTACAACATTATGGTTTAAATGTGACTGGCACGGAAGTCCGGAAACCAGAGTTAATGTTCCCACAGCAACTTTAATTCTGTCCGTGTGCACATGTAGAGCTATAATAGTCTTCCGTTTCAGGATAATACATATAGATGGTTTGGGGAGGGAAGCTAAAGACCCATATCCTCAACTGTAGTTACAGGAAAGAAACAAAGGCTAAAAGCTCTGCTCCTTTCCACATACGTGGATAAAAACAATGTCCCCACACCCGGTGTTGTGCAATCAGGGAATGAAAGAATCTGCTGTGATGTCGCACTCAAGGGGACAGTTTCTGTTGCTGTGGGAACCTGAACTTTGCATTTCCTGACTTGGGGGTAATTAAAATGTCAGCCTTAATGTGGCATTAATGGAGTTTGCCATAAAAATCCTCTTTGTTTTGTTCTCTCAAAAATTGCTTAAAAGTTCAAAATGAGCCAAGTGTACTAAAAATTTTAATCACAGGGACTTGGATGGGTTAAGCAATGGGTTGGGAGGGACAAGGCCAAAGAGTGGATGGCAAGAGACAGCAAAGGAAGAGCCCACAGTCTCCTCGACAGCATTCAGCCCCAGCAGTGTTATGCTACCTACAGAACTAAACTTAAACTCACCCACACAACAGCTTGGTAATGAATAAAGGTTAAGTTAAAAATAAATAAAAACTGTTAATGCGTAAATGCATCTCGGCAAGGACACAAAAAACAAGACAGTCTGATGAGTCCAGTGCAAAACACGGGAAGGTAAGTAACCACAGAAATCAACTTCCAACAAAAGAAAAGACATCAGACTAGGTGGAACTACAGCCAGAAATAGGGAGGACCTACCAGGGGGAGAAGATCACATCTCCCTTCAACAGGAGCCTTATTTGGGGGAAAACAAAATGGAAGAAATATGCAAGTGAAAGTTCTGGTTGGGTCTATCACATGAGTATGACTGTGATGTGCTACAGCTTGATAGCTGTCAAAAAGGCTTTTCATATGGAGAGTTTCGGCTGCTCTACTGACTTGGTTTAGTCCTGTTTAAGCATTTGAAGAGAGAGCTTGGCTCAGTGCATACTCAGCCTGTTCAGGGGGTAACTACCCTGTCAAACACCTCGGGTTTTCTAACCTTTGCATCCGCAAACTCATCTTAATGTCTTCCATTATCATCATCTGAATTTGATTACCATTAGATGTTTAGAAATGGTATAGAGGTGACAAGCTAGAAGGTAATGGGGGAGTACTGCTGAAAGGAAATTGTGTTAGTGGGTGCATCCAAAGGAGCAGGCACTTCAGTAGCAGTGTTAACAGCACCATTTCATATATCTCATTTGTATTCCTTCTTGTTTTGAATATTACTAGGATCTTTTGCTAAATTTGAAGTGGCTCAGCAGGTTAAATAGCCAACTGAGAATTTAAGGGGTCAAACTGGTCATCTTTGCTCGAAAGTGTGGCCTGCGTCCTTCTTATGCAAAAACACTGTGGCTTGCCCATCCTTCCCACTTCATAGCAAGAGCTGACTTCTCTTTTGTGGGGATCATTTATCAAGTGTGGTTTTATAACCAATCACCAATATGAGTAGTTGTGCATTTCCAAGATCACTGTTTATAGCCAGGAATGCCATCTTCAGACCTTGAATAGAGATTTCTGGCTGCTCACAATGAAAGCAAACCCATAAACACGCCTCAGTATCCAAATGAGTTAACTGAGGGCAAGTCACATCCATCTATCTGGGTGTCAATTTTCTCAGTTTTCTCATCTGTAAATTGGGAAGAATCTTGCTGACCGACAGAAAATGGGCATTAAGGCATGACTAAGAATAATTTTGCTAAACACATGATAAACAAAAAGGTGCTATAAAAATTCAAGCACTTGTGAAAGCTTGGAACACCACACACTGGTGGAATGTTCCTGAAGTTAAAGAGACTAACAAGTCAAGGGCACTATTTTTAAATGCCCCAAATCTGTTAGTTCTAAATAGGAACTGAATAATTTACCTTAAAGAAATTAGGCTTTTAAATTAATCTATGGTAAGAATGACATTTGAAAGTAAAAAAAAAAAAAAATCCTCTTGAATGCAAGAAGAGCATCCAAAAATTTTAACAGCTTAAAATAAACTTCTTTCCTGTCTTCTCTCAAGCAATCTCCAAATGGACAGATTTCTGTGAATCTTTCCTAAAAACAATTTTCTTCTAAGTGTAGGCTCAAATCAGGACAAACTACACTCTAAATATGTTTGGAGAAAAGTATAATCAATTTAAACAACAGGTTGGAACAGAGAAGACTTATACATCTTAATGGCAAAATCAAAATGACTTTATAAACAGCTGGAGATTAGGTTTCTCCTCCCAGTTCCTTCTCCTTCCAACTGCATTCAGACACCCTACTGAGCTCTGCTCTGCTGGCTTTCATAGGGTCTGTGGCGCCAGCATACTCCTATTGTTCCTTAAATGTGTGCATGCTAGTAAGGCTAGTAAGGTCTGGCCAGAGGACGCTTACAGTAAAGTATAATAATAAATGATGCTCAATGCTTTTTCTCCTCTGTAACAGGAGATTTTCGGACTAAGGCAATTCTGTGTAATCTTCCCCATAAGGAGTGGCAGAAAGCCAGGCGATGAAGGTCTGCATGCAGAAGCTCCAGCCATTCCCCACAGAGACAGGCCACCTTCCTGGTAGGTGACACAGTGTGCACATGTCTCTGGGCACAGTGCCATGCTAGTTTCCAATTCTTCCTGTAATTACTATCACACTGAAGATTGCCAGGCAAGAAAGTCCAAGGATGTGACTATGATGATGGTCTAGAGAACACAGTCCCTGCTTCTGTCCCTGTATGTCGCTGTAGAAGCTGGAATGTTGGGCAAATCACATAGGTCATAGAGATTTAGATCTATTTGCTTCTCTTTCCATTGTCTAGAGACAAAGTGCAGTCTCAGCCCAACCATACAGAGAACAAGTTCTCTTCATGCCAACCCCTGCTCCTCAGTCTCATCCCTGTATTTAGAGGCTACTATGATGTAGTGAGTAGGGAATCTCCCATTCAGTCACATCTTGCCCTCTTTGCAGAATTTTACATCTGTTCAGTAAGAGATGTAGAATCTCATTTCCTAATTAATAATTTTTGTCTTTGCAGACAGGATAAATGGAGTCCTTTTTTGAGATAAAACTTTCTTGGTCTTATCTTACTCATTCTAAAGAACATGCAGCTCTTTGCCTGTTACCAGACACCCTGTATCAAGATCAGTTCAAAAGAGTTGTTGGGTATCTTAAAAGTAAAAGGAATATTTTTGAGGTTGGTATTGTCAACACATGTGTTTCTCTCTGAAGTATAGGGTTATGTTTCAGAAAGAGAAAAAAATCTTCTAACGTGATTTATCAACTTACTTAAAATAGAATTTAAGAAGTGACTTCCAGATTAGTGAGAAGACAGCAAAAATAAACAGCAAAGAAGCGATTTCAATAGTGACGATCTCATTAAGCCGCCCATTTCCAAATTTAGCCCTGAAGCAGTTTTTTTTAATTAAAAAATATTTTTAACCTGACTTCTTATTGGCTATGGTGAAGTCTGGGTGGTTTTTGAATTCTTGGAAGCCATTCTTTTTTCTTCTGTAAATTCATGCTGTCCTTTTAACCACTTCAAAATAAATTAAAAACTGGAAAGACAGAACTTCAGCCAAGCTACATGAGACTCCAATAACTAATGCAAATCTGACTTGTGTTATGTAATTTCAAAATGGATGTTTCCTTGTGTCTAACTGGCCTTCTGAGGTCCATATTTGGTTGTTTCATTTAGTAATGATGGAAGTGGCTTTATTCAGAGCAAGAATATTTAGAAAGCAGCAGACTTCTCTTTCTGAGTTAATGTTATGAAAGAGAATGTGGTTCATACAATTAATTAGCCTTTTGAGGCCAAATGGCTGGTTACCTGACTTTAAAATACTCTGTAGCTTTGGAAATATATAGATGGCTGAATCAAAATGGTGGCACATTACTTTTGGGTACTTCTGAAGACCAAATGCAAACAGCTTGCTCTGAATGTAAAACAGCCAGAACCCAGGGGGACGCACTGTTCCAAGCACGGTGAAGACACTATCACCTTCCTGGTGTACTCACAATCAGATGACCCGGTGTGAGCGTGAGAGTTTGTCAGTGAATGTGTTGAGTGGATGAGGGCTGGGTCTGGAGACAAAACAGCTTCAAAGTTCAGGCAGGGAAGGCCCGGTTTGGCGCTGGATCCACCCGGCTGAGTAATCTCATTCTCCTCAGATGCCTTCTGGTTTTCAGCTGTCTTGGGTTTCTTCCTGAAAATAAACAAAGGGCCCTTTGAAGGAACTGACTGCATATTTGGGAAAAGGCATTTTTAGAATCTGTTAAAGATAACTTGATTTTTTTTTTTTTCCTGAAGGGGGATGGGAGGGAGTCCAGTATGTCCCTTGTTTTAAAACAAGCTGATTCTTGTTTTTTTCCCTCCAGTAATGGCCTAACTGGGAACACATGAAAGCATATGGGCCAAGCAAACAGCGCCGCATTTGGACTCTGTTGGCTGTATAAAAAGACCCTGTCCCAGAACTCTAGACAGCTTGAGCTACGTACGGCTGACATTATCCAAGAAAGCATCCCCCAACCCCCTTAGAGTTTTAACATGGTCTGGAAAAATACTAGTTGAGGTTTTTACCGTTCTAGCATTTGTCAGGAAGCTTAGAGACAGGACCCGTGGAGTAATGGGAGGAGCACTGGACTGGGAGTCAGGAGACTTGAGCTATGGTACTAGCTGTGCCTCTAATTTGCTGTGTGGCCTTGGGCACCTCACTTCACCTCTCTGGGCTTCAGTTTCCTCATCTGTAAAATAAAGGGCTTGGATTAGGAGGCCTTAAAGGTTCCTTCCAGCTTTAAATTTCTATTCATGGAACACATTATGGAACATTCAACTTTCTTGCTGTTATTAGAGTTTACTTCAAATCAATACATAATTTCAAATCACAATCTAAATTTGCAGGCTGTACAGATGAGAGGGGTAGTGGTGTAGGTTTTTGTTAAAGTAGCAAGTGAAAAGTGACAAGAGAGCTTAGATTCTAGTAGGTAAAGAGGGAAGGCGTCATACAGAGACTCTCTACTCTTATTCTTTATTCATCCTATGCTTAAGATTCTCTTTGCATTTTGATTTAGTGCATTCTCCTAGAGTTTAGAAGTTTGATTGTGTGTTTTGGATGAGAGGAAGAGATGGGTGAAGGGAATTAGAAAGTCACCTAGTAATTGTTATTTAGGGTCAGGGACAGGCAGTGAAATACTTCAGCTATCAGTCACCTCAGGGACCCTCACCCCAAGACAACACAACTGATGTTCATTAATAAATTAGCTTATAATATAGGTACTTTAGAATGTAGCCAAACTGTATTATTAGTCCTTGAATATGTCCCCAGTTTCCTTGGCTTTGTGCCTTTTTCTATTACTATGAGGATAGTAACCAGAGCAAGCAATTTTTTTTTCATAGAAGATTATGTGTGGTACATAATTTGTTGTAAGTAGATTTGTTTCCATGCTTCCCTTGTTTCTACGAGCATGGCACTGGACTTGTTATACAGAATATTTCATACTGAAATTTGTTGTACTGGGTATTAAATCTGTCCTCACAGAATATGGTGTTATGATTAGTATGCTGAGTTTTTATCCAACAGGTTGTAAGATCAAATCTGTTTCTTCAGAGGGCAGAAGGCAGAAATAGCATGGTAAAGATGAGAATAGAGGGAAAACTTTGACATCTTTTTCAGTATGAAGAATGCCAATATAAGAGAAACAACAAACTGCTATGCCTTAGCCATGGCTGAATAGGTGACTCTGGGACTAACCTACGAATTTGTGTCTCTGTGGAACACCAAGGATATGGTATTCTGGTTTTCACTTTAAGAAAGTAGCCAAGATCAGTTTCTAAAGTCCAGCTCCTCTTTTCCCTAAAAACCAGTGCTTCCTTTAAGTTCCCTATTTCTGTCATTGCTGTCTGTTGCTAGGCCGGAAATCTCAGGCTCATTATATACCTTCCTTTGCTTTAAAGACAGTCCATCATTGAGGGTGACAATTCTGCCCTTTTCTTTCTTTCTACTTTCCACACTTGTGATTCCTTTCAAATTCCATGCAATTACCTTGTGGCTTCAAAATTCTTCAACGTTCCCACCAAGTCCCAGAATCTACCTTATTGGTTCTACACCTTTACTCAAGTTATTTTTCTTGCTTTGAACATCCTTTTTGTTTGTTTTGAGCCCAGGCTGGCCTCAAACTCATGATCCTCCTGCCTTAATCTCCAGAGTGCTGGGATTACAGGCATGTGTTACTATGCCTGGCTTGAACATCTTTCTCATCTCTGTCTGTTGAAATCAAACTTACCCTTCATGCTTATTAAATGCTATTTCCATCTTATACTTGCCTGGATTCTCCTCTACTTGATAGGACTTCTCCTCCCCACCTCTTTCTCTGCAATCCCCAAACACTTTTTACTAATCTTATTTCACTCACTAAGGTTTGTTTTAGTAATGGTTATTTATGTGCTTATTCCTTCTGTGAGACAGTAACCTCTCTGAGGATGAGGAAATGTCTTAAGTATTTTTATATTCTCTGTGTTCATCCATTTTTTTCTTTCCTCCTTCCCTTTCATCATTCATTTATTCACATATTCATTTTGCAAATATTTACTAGGTGCTTATGATGTGCCAATATGAATGAGGGAAGTAAACAAGCCCGGTTCCTGTCCTCCCAGAGTTCACTGTCTAGTCTATACTGTGAACCACAGCAACTTACACGATCTGTCATTCAAGAACTGTTTGTCGATGGAATGAAATGGAGCTGAAATTAAAGTGTACTTGGAGAATCATCTGAATCCCAATTAAATTTCCTATTCTTTATGCCATGATGTGTGCCTAGACTGGTTGCTCTTTCTTTGAATCCATGAAGGCATTTGACAAGAGTGGTACCATTTTGTTCAGTAGGGCTAGGCTAGTCCTCATACTTCATTTAAAGATAGAGACTAAACACCAGTGACAAATACCACCTAGCAGAAAAGAAAAAAAGATGATGTCACTGCTTATAGACAAGGTCTAGGCTAGTTTCAGATGTGGGGTTCAGAATATTACTGACATTCTCTTTTCTGCGTGAGTTCCACATGACTCTTACTTGTAACTTGCCGAAACTGTAGTGTTGTTCATATCGACATCCTTGCTTCCTGCTCTGGACTTGATTTTGCTTCCTACCTGACATGTTGCACCATAGCCCTTGTTTTTTGCTTTGAGGATCACCCTTGGAGACCATTCATGCCATAGAGACATTACAGCCACCTCTACAAACAGGAAATATTTAAAACCAATCTTTTTTGGCTCACTCCCTCATTTCTTAATATCACTTTACTTATCCTTTTTTACCACTAGGCTATTTTCCACCTGCACAGATAATAGAGAACTACTCACTGTCTTCTGAAGCAACTTATTTCCCATTTTAACCTCTTTCACAGTTCTTTTGGGTTCCCTTTTCTGGAGCTGAAACACACTAAAACAGCACCGGTATGTCTGACAAATACAGGTGCTGTTATGCGACCCATTTTTATAGTTCATAGTTTATTAAGGAGGAAAAAGCAAGCTTTGCTGTAATTAATTGGAAAACCCTTTTTGGTTGCAATAAACACGGCGCATCTGAAGACAATCCTCTGTGAACCTCTATGCTCTGCACTATTCCCTGGAGCCTCTAGGGGGCAGCAGTACACTGGCTGACTCCGGGCAGCATTTCAGAGGCAGACTCCTACCAGAACCTTCCTCCTGGTCACTATGCCAAAGGTTGGTTTGCCAAGTTCTCTTGCCTCTCTCTCTGTCTCTCTCTCTCTCCCTCTCTATTCACTCCCCTTTCTTTCACTCTGTTAAAATTATATACTCTGATGAAGTTGCCCCTCAACTGGAAAACGAAAGCTCCAATAAAAAAGTTAGACAAGCCAACAATAACAAAGAAAGAAACCAGGGAAAAGGGGAAACGAGGCTGATGAGGGGGACGGACTTGAGAATAAGAAAAGGGCAGATGTTTTGTAAATATATGCAAAGCAAAACTGGGTGTACCCTGAACACTTCCACAGAGAAACAGACCAATCATTGTGTACTTCCTCCTGCTACACTGGTGGAGCACTGCATTCAAAAAAAAAAAAAAAAAAAACAGTGTGGCTGCAGGCACCCGCCTTTCAACGGTCAGCTCTGACATTCTGACTGAACATCTCCCAATTGTCCAAAGAGAACAAAAACATTTTCATCCCCCCACTGCGAACATTTCTGTTAATGAGAAAAAGGCTGCTTCAAGAACTAAGAAGGCGTTTTAAGGTGACTGGCAGCTGAGTTAGCCAGCAGAACCTTCTGGTTTTTAACTCTCCCTGTGCTGGCTCTCACAGCAAGGTCTGGGCTGAAACATAGCAGTGAGCAAGGCTGTGGAGGATGTTGGCTCTTTCCTAACTAGACCATATTGTATGTGGAAAGAAATATGCATTAAAACATATGGATGAGATGTTAGGTATTAAGCATGTTAAATGCATGGAAATTAACCAGATCGGTGGCATTTGATGTATATATTTCTCACTTCTTTGCACATATTGCACACATACAGTGATGGCAATGCTTTCTGCAACATATGGAAAAATAAATATTTTATCCGTGTGAGCTCTTATCAGTCTCCAGGGTCTGTTGAGAGGAGAGTGCTCTCTTCTATCTTCCTCTCCCAATTCTCTCCCTTCACTGCGCACCCACCCTCTCCTGCACATTTACATGCCTTCCATTTATCAGCCTGGTTGGATAGGAAAGAATTACTCAGAACTGCCTTTTGATAAATAATTACTCAGTCATTGGATCAGGATAATTTAGATCAGTGATGCCTCCCCCAGCCTTTTTGGAGTGGTAACCATTTCCCTACCCTGCTCTGCCACAGTAGACTGGACAGGGGAAGAGGAGGTGGCAACAAATCACCCCAGTGAGAGTGAAACAGAAAAACTGAAGTAGCTATGTGCTCTAGGCAGGTTACTCTGCATCACCGAGCCTCATTTGCCTCATTTGTAAAAGGGGATAAAGAATACTGACCTCCTAAGGCTGTTGTGAGGAATAAATAAGATGAGCCTGTAAAGAGATTAGTGTAGTGCTGGCACACAGTAAGTATTCACTAATGGTAGTTCCTTTCATTGCATTAGTTTGGTGGTTTTCATCACGTTAGCTGTACAATAAGATATTTCCTCATCTTAGTAATCTTTTTACTATCTAGATCCAGGGCAAGGGCAAATGGATTGTTATTGTAGCAAAGGCAGAAAGAATGCTAGAATAAACAATCTCTTCTTCAACACTCTGATCTTACTGTATTTCCCTCCTGACACCTCCTTTCTGTTCACGTTTGTCATTGTTGTGACTGTACCAAGAGCTCCTTGAAGCTGAAGGTCAAGCAAGCTGCACTTGGCCTATAGAAGCCCATCAAACTTGAACACTATGGCCTATTCGCTGAAAGAAACCTACAGTGCTCTTGCTTATCACGCTTCCTTACAATTTATCCTTTCACGACTTGGTCCAATATTCTCACATCAATTTAAAATGTTTTTATGATTAAAGCATTTTATTCTCTCAATCTTTTTTCCTTTGTTGGCAGGGCTGATTTATAATGTTTTTCAGGGTATTTCTCCCTCATTGTATTAGTCAAGATCCTAGTAGAAAATAAGATGGTATATGTGAGGATTTTAAACAAAGAGAGTTTAATGAAAGGACTATATATTGAGGTGTAGGTGAGGCTAAGGGATTCTCAAGGGCTGGTGAAGCACCAGAGGCTGGCAACAGTGGAGAGCTGTTAATCTAAGCTTTAAATCACTTACACTGAAGGGTAAGGGAAAGGATGGGGTGTTCTGAGTCTAGCAGAATGGAGTTGGGAAGGAGGTCTGAACTAAAAAACATCCTGACATTTCTCTTTTCCCACTCTCCCATCTCTTGCTATGTCTCCTTTTGGCCAGACTCAAAGAGAAGCCAAAGAACAAGAGAGCCAGGACAGTGTAGTTCCTAGGAAGTCACATATCAGGACAGAGAATGGTCTGGGGTCTGGTTAAGGGTGGTGGGATGGCAAGATTCATCAACATACTCATTCTTTACCTTTTTTATCTATTTCACCCTTTAACTCACAAGTATACTTTCGGAAAGAAAAGAGCAAAATAAAATAAAATCAGTTATTTCTCAGTCTCCAGGTACCTATTTTATTTGTTTCCATTTGTAGAGCAACAAAAGAAAATGTAAGCTCATGAGAATGGAGATTTTGGTTTGTTTTGTTTGCTACTATATCCCTAGTGCCTAGTACTAGTGCCCACTACTGTGCTGGCACATAGTAAATGCCAGTACATTTAATCTCTGCTGTACCAGGTATTATATATATGTGTGGTTGTACAGGTAGTGTATTAAAATCTAACAATTTCTTCTACCCTACTTGAAGCCTTGAGACCAGGCCAGAGTATTATCAACCCACAGGAAGGGATACACTTTTGCATATAGTTCACATTTTAATACTTTTTCCACCTTATTGATTCTTGTACCAGTCTCTGTAAGTTTTATTATTATTTCTCTTCTGCGTGTAAGGAAGTTGAGTTTCTGAATAGCAGAGACTGTGATGGTTATAACCCAACCTGTCCATTCCCTAGGGCCCAGGAGAAGGTGAAATACTTCCTGTGGCAGTAGCAGGTGCTCGCTGTGGACTTCCCTGAAATTTTTCTAGGTTTGAGTCTTGGCTCTGTGCAACAGAAGAATGTAGGAGTGGTGTGGACACTTTCCCTCTCAAAGAATGCAGAACCTGGAAACCAAACTGTATTCTAGTTTCACTGTGCTACTTGCACATAGTTACTCTGTGCTGAAGAAGAGCTCAGAAAATATTCAGAGATAAGAATTTTAAGGGACTCCTTCCTTGCACCAAACTGAAGGATGAATGATGATATAGCACAAGTAAGTTCCTTGTACTGAAGAAACTATTTTTAATCCTTTCTCATGTCATTTCAGACCACAGAACATTCTTATTGTTTCCATCCCCATCCTGGTCAGGCAGGCCTGTCTGTCACCTACACATCAGCTACCATCAATTACCATCCAGGAGACTGAAAGCATTAGAAGTAAGAAGCGACAGAAAATAAAACAAAATTCTGGCTTCATCCCTTTGGGTTCACTTTATGTCAGAATAGCTAAAGACAGAGAAAATATGAATGTGAAAATCCTACCTGACGCCTAAGAGGGATGTTAGTCTCCCAGGTTTAGCTTTTACCAGTAACAGAGAAGTCTGTAAAACACCATCCCATTACCTGCCTCACACCATATAGGAAAACTTATAAATATAACAACTAGAATGACTTCTCATTTAAAAAATGTGCAAATAAATTATTTTGCATGCACAGCTTCTAAATAACTCAAAGTTCTAGCTTTACTAGTGGAAAAAAGCATATATTCATGTTAGTTTTAGCAATGATTAATGAATCTTTTATATCAATCTTTCCTCATTATTTTCCTGTAGGTATCATACGTCTTATCCCAACTTATTTCTGCATGTTTCCTTGCAAGTGCTGTACTTACACGTAAGTGCTTTACCAACTACATATGGCCATGCAACCAGAGGGCAGAGCTGAGCTTCCATGACTACTTGGAGATGGAGCAGAAGGAGTCCAGAGTCCCAAGAGGTGGGTCTTGGCTCCTTAGAGTAGCAATGAGGTAACAGAACAGGGAGGGGTGCAGCCCAGGCACAGGTAGACACAGGCAAGCAAAGCTGACTCATGGATTTGACCAGGGTGACATGAAATGACAAGTTCCCGTGAGATTCAACAGAGTGCCACAGAAGGGTATTGAGTAACAAACACATGGAGAGGAGCTGCGATCACTTGGAGAAGTTGTGCAGGTAACCAAGCAGGGCAGCACCAGTCCCTGTAAGTGTGCTCAGACCTGGCTTGGAACAGTCACCAAGCAAGGACAGAGGATGCTGCCCAGGGCATGCACTGCAGGCTGGATGATGACAGCTGCTGTGGGAACCTCATGACTGAGTCTGGCTACCTTTGCTGCATTCATCATCTAAAATGTCACCTGCTTTTACAATTGTGTGTGTGTGTGTGTGTGTGTGTTTAAATAAAAAAAGTGAACTAAGAAACCTTTCATTGGAGGCATAATATACTCACAGTAGTTTCCAAATAAATGGTGTCACTCTTCAGGTAAGTCACTCCAAGGCTTGGGCCTAGTACAGACGTTCATTGGGACAGGGGACAGAGAGCGGCTGCATCTAGCACAGACAAACAACAAACAACAACAAGGTTTTTAAATGAGGAGGCCATGGTGGAGGAGGTCATTTACTTTGATGGTGATTCAACTGTGGGACTTGGCCAAGAGGCTGATCCTGCATCTTTGCATGCAGTGTTTCTACCTGACTGTCTTTGGGACCGGGGACACTACCAGCACCCTGTCAGTGCAGATGGACTGACTTTTGTAACTCTGATATGGAACCAAGCCTGGGGATGGTGGTGGGGAAATGTTGCCACAGCTGAATCTTCTGCCATTCACTGCTCCATTTTCTTATTGATTGATAATTGAAAAATACAAATTCTGCACATTTATGGCATGCAACATGATTTTTGATCTGAGTATACATTGTGGAGTGGTTAAATCAAGCTAATTAACATATATTTTACCTCACATATTTATCTTTTTTTGTGGTGAGAATACTTACAATCTACTCCCAGAACTGTTCAAGTATATAATATATTGTTATTAACTGTAGATACCAGAATGTACACTAGATGTCTAAACTTATTCCTCTAGTCCAACTAAAATTTTCTATCTATTGATCAACATCACCCAGTCTCTGCTAATCCCCATAGTACTCTCTACTTTCTATGAGATCAACTTTTTTGGATTCTATTATTAGTGAGAGCAGGCCGCATTTCTGACTCAGCGCCTTTCATTTAACATTGTATACTCAAGAACCAGGGATGTTGTGGTCAATTACAGGATTTCCTCTTTTTTAAAGGCTGAATATCATTTCACTGTGTATGTATATCATCTTTTTTGGTATTTTTTTCTATTTCCTTCAGTCTTTTCCTCTTTATTGTTCAGTTCTTACCTATTCTAAAAATACCAACTAACCAGGCCTGAGCTCTTGACTTCGCTCTATCCTTAGTTGCAAAGTCTCCACTTCCTTTCATATCTTCTAACCCTGAGGAGTTCAGCCTGAGGGGCTACAGAATTGATTACTATCTGTCTCAGAGCTTCTACCTCAATAGTCTTTTCCCAGGTTCCGCTCTATTGGCCACATTGGGCTCCAATAATCACTTTGTTCTTGAAACTCACCTCCATTTGCACTGGACACTAAATTATCTGACTTTTCTCCTATTTCTCCATTTGCTTTTCTGCCTCCTTTGATGGATTGCTTTTCTTCTCCTGTTCCCTTAATATAGGCATTCCTTAAGATTCTCCCCATAGGCTTTGTCTAGACCCACTCTCCATGACCTCAACAAGCACTTTCCCACCAAGAACATCCAAATCTTTAGTTCTTGCTTGTCTCCAGTTTCAGACCCACATGCTAAATAACACCTAGCTACTGATACATTCATTCATTTGTTCATTCAATTCATATAGCATCTACTTGGCACCTAGAAAAGATGAATAATTCAGGATCTCCAACTTTGAGAGGCTTATCCTTCCATCAAATATTACCAGGTTCTTTCTAAATCAGAAAGTTTAAGACAGAATTCAGTGCCTTTCCCTCAAAAATCTGTTCCTTCTCCAGATTTCTCATTTCCTGCCATTGGTACCATCTTTATCCAGTTGCTGGGGCCTATAATTCAAGAACCATCTTTAATTCCTCTTATTTTTTTCTCTTCCTGCATCCAATCAGCTGCCAAACCCTGTGATTTTTACTCTGGCTGTGTTTCATAAATCTACTTGTTTTCTACATCAGCAAAGACTGTTCTTTTTACCCCTTGTTGTCAGGACAACTTTGGAAGTCTGTTGACTGCCTTTACTTCTAGTTTTTCACATCAACATTACATTAATTTTCTAAAGTACCAGTCTAAACACATTTCTCCTTTGCTTAAAATCCTCTTTGCTTGCTGGATTAAATTCAAATTTCTCAATTTGGCATTCAAGGTGGCTATAATTCGACCCTAATCTATTTTTCCATTCTTCTCCCTACAGTCCATTCTACAGTTGAGCAAAGTCCCACTCTCACCATGTTCATGGTATTTTATCCCATTTTCCAATATCTACACATAGCTTCTTTATGGGTAGTCTAAATGCCACCTCATTTGGGAAACATTTCCCAAAGGGAAGTCTCCTTCTTAAATCTTTGAGTAGTTATTTGCACTATTCCCTTTACGTGTTCTATGGACTCTAATAATTATTTGTGTAATTTATCTTCCCTCTCTATAAGCTCCTTGAAATCAGAGCAAATTTTTACTCTGTACTGCTGGGCTCAGTAGCCCAATGTGAAGGACTCAGAAACAGCCTAAGAAGCAAAGTTTCTCTCTGACCTTCCTTGTCCTCTTGTCTCCTGCCCCTTCTTCTTCCTCTGAGGCAAAGCACAGAAATTCTTTCTGCAAGATGGGAGATAGAAACTAGAACTCCTTTTCCCCCAAAACAATCCATTATGCTTAAAAATATTACTCTCATCTTCCCTTGCCTTTCTGTCTTAGAGCTGGCCATAAAGAAATTTTCCAACTTACCTTCTCTGATAGTAGATCATAAGACCCCTATTTCAGAAGGGGTCCTGTCCATACTCAAGTGGAAGGAATGCTGTACAGAACGCCAACAAGAATCTGAACAGACAAGCCTTGCTGGGTTTCCCTACTCAGTCTACTACCATTAGGTCATACCCTTTTGTCCAATCACATTTCTACACGGTTGCCCATGCCTCATTGAACGTACGTATAAAAATGCACATTACATCCTGGGTCTTTGGGTTTTCTTCTGAAGTCTCCTGTGTCACATAAAACTATGAGTAAATAAGTTTTGTATATTTTCCTGTTAATAATCTGCTGTTTGTTATAGGGGTTCAGCCATTCCCTTTATGATGGGTGGGACAGGAATCACCTCTTTTCCTGCCTCTCTAGTATTCTGCAGGTACAAAGCCTTGCACACAAATTTGTGCTCAGCTGATGTTGGCTGAACTAAGTTCAAAAGGAATAAAGAATCTTGCTTAGAGTAAGGTAAACTGAGGATAAATTGCAAAGATCTATTCTAGTGCCCTTATTTTTCAGATGAAGAAATGAAGGAAACTGTCTTGTCATTATCCTTGCTAATAGCTGAGCAAGGATAACTGATATAAAAGGTCATGCATTTCTAAATATGTATCAGTGCTTGCTTAGCACCAGTAGGCCCAGCAGATCATCACTAGAGACCAGAACAGAGAGAATGAGGAGAGGTATAAATACTGAGTTGAAGAAATGAACAAATAAGTTACACTTCCTTGCTTCGCCTAATATCATTTTATAGTTAAATAATCTAAAAAATGAGTGTGGATTGAAAAAAACAAGGAAGCACTTTTTTTTCTAACATTATCAGCAGAAATGATTATGACAGTATTGTAAATACCAGTGAGTGAGAAACTCAAGCCAAACATCAGAATGAAGAAGTTTCTCACACTTTGGAAAAGTTGTGGGCTCAGCCACAGCTGTTGGTGAGAACAGACCACAGTAATTCTATGCTAAATTCATTGCTGTATTTGTAATCTTGCGACATTATCACCTCTTTTTCCAGACGGCTTTGCTCAGTATCCATGCTCTAGGTTTGTTTAAATTTTCACTTATTTTCCCCCTTTATTTTGCTGACTTACTTGTACAAATGTGCAGATGATTACCCTCAAGTCTGTTCTCATTCTCTCACCTTGTTCTCCTCTTGTGATAGAAGGAACATTAATTGTTTAATTTCTTCTCTGACCTTATCCTCAAACAGAATCATTTTTTGTCACCCAAAGATGAAAAGTTCAACCAAACATGCTGTGGGAAAACAGTGCTTACTTCAATGAGGAAAACAGACTTTCCAGGGGATCTCAGTCATTTTTCATTGGCTAGAAAAGCTCCCTCTCAACTGTTAGCCTATAGTAAGACAAGAATTCTTTGGCCTCTCTCGGGGTGAGTACTTATTTCATTGTTATCCACTACAGGAAAAACTTGGTAACATTAATAAAGCGCTTTTTGGGCCTATATGGTGGAACTGTGCTATATATTGGGACATCCATTAACTCTCAACACCTCAGTAGCCACATAAACAGCAAATTGGACTCAAAACCTCCTCATCGCCCTTTTTAACCCATTAGATGGCTAGAGATTATTAACATTTCACCAGACAGAACTTCCTTCTCTTTTTTTGCCTAGCAACTAAATTAAAATGATAAAGGAAATCACTGATTGATATGTCTAGTACACTGCAATGAAAAATTACTTGGCAATATACAGATCCTTTGTGCAATTAGACGAGTGTACATGTTAAATATGCCTAATATTTGACTTAAACTGTGCATTTTGTGATTAAATAGGGCCATAATCTTTCTTTTAACCAAACCTTTCTCAGTCCCATGTCCTGCTGCTAGTATTTTACCTCCGTTTTTTGGCAAATTGTCACCTATTCCCATTTTCTTATTTCCCTCTTGCCTTAGCACACACCTGCCAGTCTATTAATCAGGGCTATTGCAATGTGCTTCATGTTTTATTGCTCAAAGGGTGGTTACATTCTAAAGAAGATTCCATGAAAATGACTTCATGGGGTTTCATATTTATTCCCTTTTAATGACTTCTATATCCAGTATACTCAGTTTTTAAGTCAAGATAATTTTGAGGGGCTGCTGGTGCCACAAATTCTACTGAATCAGGAAATTCAACTGTTCTCTCTGCCTCTGACACCATCACTGTAATAATGAATCTACTTTGGGGACCCAGCTGGTAAGATTCTTGGTGTCAGAGACAGAATAGATTGAGGGTCACCTCTCTGCAGCCTGTTGCATTGTTGATGTCTCTGTGGATCTGTCTTGGAAGCCCTTAGAAAGCAGAGCTGTTATGTAACACCCTGCCACATATCACTGTAAGGAACTTTCTGCAGAGAACTTATTTCAGAATGCTCTTTCCCATTCCTTAGAAATCATATCAAATCATTCTAAAATGAGAGGGCACTTTCACAATTAAAGATTACAAAATGGTATCAGTGACAACAATGGCTACCATTTGTTGGCTGTCTAAACTTTATCATGGACTGCACCAGATATATTTTTTTATATATAAATGCATTCTCATTTAATCCTTGTAGACAAACTAATGGGTACTAGTATAACCATTGTATAGATGAGAAAAAGTGAGACTTTGTAAGCCCATGTAACTAGTCCAAGATTGAAAGCTAGAGGATAGTAAGAGGTCAGAATCTAAACCCAGATCTCTAAATCTGTGTTCTTCTCACATACAACTGTTCTAACACAGCATGGGCACGCTGTGGCACAGGAAGATACTTCTATCATTTCCTTATTATTCCAAGCTGCTGGAAAGATTTGGGAGCATAGACTTCAAGGGAAGGAAGTTTTTCTGGAACTATCAGAGCACATAGTTCCTTCTTACTACTTCCTAATTGAAAATAAGAAAATCTTCTATCACTCTTAAACTAATGAGCAAATGAATCATCCAGGATTTCTGATTCAGCATGTCAGGGGTAGAGTCTGCGATTCTGCATTTCTAATAAGTTCCCAGGTGTTGATGTTGATGCTACCGGTCTGGGTACCACAAGCCTTATGTCTGACCCTCTCCTTCCTACTGGGGGCTGTTTTCAAAGGAGCAATTCAAGCTGAATAACTTGGCTTACAGCTCAATGGCACAACTAGCTTCCAATTCTGAGTCAATTTGTCAGGTCATCAGACATTAGACCGAATTCAAGTTTTTGGCATGGAGCACATTGTGAAAAAAATTGTTTCTAGATCCCCGATTCCCTGAACCTGTGGAACTTCAAACTGATAATGTCTTGAACATTCAAAGTTTCTATAATTAGAAACTTTGTTATTTTTAACAATAATTATCTGGTAATAATTCAAATGACATCTTTCCTCTGAGAAATTCAATGAGTTTTTACTAACCTTAATTGTCTAACAGCAATTCCCAGGTGTAGCTACAACTGTCTCAAAGATCATAGTAAATTTAAAATTGTTCTACTTCCCTTATTTCTTTGCCCCAAATGGAGTGCTGAGGGGTTCCTAATTGGCAAAGAACCACTATCTCATAATATGAAGCACAGGAGATTTCATAAAACAAGGGTAAATCCAAGAATTTACCGGTGATTGTGGGGAATACAATGTTAGAGAAAAAAGGAAGAGTGAAAAGGAGTTAAGACTAAGAAAAGAGAAAGTCATAGAACTAGCTGGATGACCTTAGGTAAGTCATTTAGCCTCTAAGTGGCTCAGCTTTTTCATTTTTATAAAAGAGGCAGATTTTATAATTTTAAGGTCTCTTAAAAAAAAAAAAAAACTCAACTAGTCCCTTGAGAATAAAAATGTTGGCATTAAGTAGCTCATCAGCCTGTTAAGCCATTAAACCTGTTAAAGAAATCTACTTGACTTTTAACTTTTAAACTAATTACCTGAAACAAATTCCCAAGTCTACACTACTAATCTCACCTCTCTGGAAATTGGTGAAAAGACTATTTAATGAATAAAGGCATCATGGCCAGACAAACTAATCAGGAACCCCATCTTCAGCTTTCTGATGCTGTAAGAACTGTTTTACTTTTCAAACTTTAGTTCCTTAATTAACCACTAGTTAATACTCATGTCCAGAAGAAATACCTCTGATGGCTTGAAGACTCCTGGGATGGCCCTGCCAGCAGAAAGTGAAATCATAGTAGTACTGTTTGTCACAATAAATCTGTGTTAATTTTCTCCACAGAGACCTCGATTCTTTTTTGACAATTCACAAACTGTTAACAAGTGTAGCATACTCCAAAAGCCTTAGCATTTCAGGTACAGTTGATTCTTGTTTAAAATAAGAAATCTTTCAGATCAGGTGATGTGTAACACCATGATGGTTTTCCGGTTTTATTGAATACCTGGTGATGTGACCCTCTTCTCTCTACCCCCTCACTCCTCTAAGTCTTGTTACACTGAAATCTTCCTGTCCAGGACACCTCCCACAGATCTGGATTGTAGGATCATTTTACAGTCTGTAATGAGGATTATAACACGAACATGATTTATGTTATTTGGTACTATCAGAGTTTTCTATACTTTGCCCCTTGCACTGAGTACGTTTTCTGGAGTAACCATTATATTTTGTAGCTAAATGGAAGAGAAATATTGCAAGGTATTTCCCCTAGACAACTCACTCACAGTGAATGTCACCTCCCTTTTTCTGCTCCCATCACTTCAGGAGCAATTTTGGCTACCATTAACTAAATTCTTACTATGTGGCAGTATTGAACCTTTTCATTCGTATTTAACTTTATTTCTTAGAAATACTCTTTGAAGGTGGGAATTAGATGCACATTCTATGAATGAGGAAGGTGAAGCTATTTATAAAAAGTACAGTTATTTGTCATAGGTCATGAAGCCAGAGGGTAGCAAAGCAGGATGTAAGGTCAGGTTTTATTCACAACATTCTAGGGCTTAGCCTATGCCTAGTTTGCAATCACTAAACCATTGATCTATCCTCATTCCATTCCTTTTTGAGTCTCTCACCACAGGTTTTTCTCAGATTCTCCATCATGGCCCTCTAATGCCTCCTTGAACGCTTCTTGTCCTTTCTCAAAACCTTCTACACTAGATCCATTTTTTCCTCCCTCTATACATTGATTAATAAATTAATCCAAAAACCCACTACCACTTCTTTTCTTTTTCTTTTTTCTTCTCTCTCTCTTTCTCTCTCTCTCTCTCTCATTCTTTCTGTGGTGCTGAGGATTGAACCCAGGGCTAGGTAAGTGCTCTACCACTGAGCTATACTCCAGTCCACCACTTCTTTTGAACAGACCCTCAGTACCCTTGTTCATCTACTGCTTGACCCTCACCCTCATTTTAAATTACTCTTTCGACCTTAAGCATTCCATTCCTAGCTTTGAACTCATCTTTCCTAATGCCTAAGGAGCCTACTCCTTTCATTTGGTCCATTAGAAGGCCCTGCTGATTTCACCAGATGTTTTTGTCCAGTTTGACCTCACCCCACAATCAGCCATTTCAAAACTGTCTTTAGTAACCCTCCAGACTTCCTTTCTCCCCTGACCTTCTATGTGCAGGTCTTGCTCTTTATTTTTTCACCCAAGAATCCAGATTACCATTTATCATTCACTCTCAGTACAAATCCCTACATGTGCATGCTATCTGGACCCTTACTTCTGCCCATTGTTTTTCAATGCAAACCTGTGTTAGTTTCTTTTAGTATGTCCTACTTTATCAAGTCCCAATCTCTATTTTCTTATCAGTCGATGAGCTCGCTGCTCTACTTTAGTAAGAGAACCTATGCTATGCAGTGTCGTAAGCGTATTGGCTCTCATCTCTGAATTTTCATTATTTTGTTTCCTCAAGCGAAAAAGTTGTATCTTTTTCTACATTCCTTTCTTTTCTCACATGTTGTTCTCTTTATTTCTAATTTTATTCTTCCCTTTGGTTTCATAAGTGATACCTTCTCTGTAGTTAATGGCATATTTATTCTTAACAGAACTAGATTAATAATCACAACATAGTTTTTTGTTCTGTCTTTAACTTTTCTCTTCAACTCCTCCTTCCAGGTACTGTAACTCAAAGTGAATTTTGTAGCATACTCAAACCTCAAGACGCACCTCAAAAAAAAGTTCCATAGTCAAATTAGTTTAGGAGATCCTGTGTACCATATCCCTTTTGCAAACTCATAACGCACATAAGGATTTAAAGCTGCTGATGACACCATCTTTGACTGAGCTTTTTGGATTACAGACTCCCCCCTCCACCTCCTTTTTAATGGGACATTAATTATCCTCAGAACACACTTAGGGAAAAGATGCTTTAATGGGTCTCCCCTGGTTCCAGACTCTTTGGCATGTGGATGCAAATTCACTGAATGTGTATCAAATAAGCCCTCTCATGTTTCTTTTTCATCAATACTCTAGTTAACTTACAGGTGTCAGAAAAACTATGCACACTTTTATCTCTGGTATATCACACTATTTTGGCTGCAGTGGAATACTTTTATTCCTTTTTTTTCCTTATCTAGAACTTTCTTCTCTTTCAAAGTCCTATGTGTCTCTTATGTAATAATGTATCTCTTATGTAACTTTTCATTGAGAAGACTGAATTGATCTCTGCCACTGACTTAGAACTTAGATAAATGGTTATAGTTTATAGTTTATAGAAAATGGCTATCTTCTATATCATTTGTGAGGGTGTAAGTCTTCTAGATTATGGACTTTGTCTTTTACATTACACAAACACCAGCACCTAGTATAGCTCTTTGTGCACAGTAGGATGTAATAAGGATGTTATTGGATACTATAGTATGCTAGATAAAGACTTGATTTCCATAAGGGACAGTTTAGGATGGTAAAGGCCCATGTGGAATTTACCACCACTTTTTAAATGCACGTTGTTGGGAAGAAAAACTACCCGCCATCACTGCCATCTTCCCTACAAATGCTACCACATATGTCTAGGGCTTTGGATAAAGGCTATACCTAGAAGTGCAAAGGCAGCTCTGTTCTTAGGCAGAAGTAAGAACCTGCTTTAGCTGACACTAAATGGAGAGATAATCAAGGAGCATCAAAGGATCCATGGAAGGAACCACTGAAATATGCCTGTGTACCACGGATGAAATTACCATTCATGATGATTAAATAGGTAATTTGATGAAAGGAAAAGACTGTCTTATGCACAAGAAGTCAGGAGCAGACTTGTGAGGATCCATGGCTTACTACTGTGCCTGGTATCAAGGTATGTAGCAAATATCTGTAGAATGTGCTGCTGCCTTCCACTCATATTCTAGCCTCTATCTGTGAGTCAGTCTGGAGACACTTTACATTGTGTAAGCCAAGGCAGTTTGGTAGCTACTTGCACAACATGAAACCCCCAAACAATGAATTCCAGCCTCCTCATAAAACTGGTTTACTACCACAAAACAGAAGAGTACAGGGCAGGTTTTCTAGATATTAAAGCTCTTTGAGCTTTTCAGATTAGATGTTATCTGAAGTTGTGACTTAACTGGTTCCCTAACAGTGAATTTATAATGGGGTTAAGGCTAGAAATTTAGTCTCTTGATGCCTGGTCAGGGAGTTTTATTATGTTCAAGAAAAAAACTATTGCTTTCATCCTTAAAACTGCAGGAACAAACGACTTTCATATGCATTTCATTAATATATAGTCTGTGAGGTATTTTACTACCTTTCTGGATTAAAAAGTAGTATAAAAATAAAAGATTTACTTAAAAACTATGTTATGAGTGAGAATGTTTGCTTATGTTTACCTTAAAGTAGGTATATGGTGTATTATGTAACATGCGAAATAGTGAGATAATGGTAAAAATTTCACAAATAGAAAATTCTGTGTCAGTCCTTAGTCAAAATTCACAATAACGTATCATAATATTGTTTATTTCTAGTAATCAATAAGTACTTTAAACTGAAATTTTTATTGCATGAGATTATTGGTTGGATGGAGTTAAATGGCTTATTTTTCTGTCATAGCTACACTCAGAGTTGTCTTTTTGGATGATTTTACACATTTGAGAGTGAAAATGAAGGCTAGCTTGCCTGTTGGGTAACAGGCAACTGTTATAAGATTGCTATTTTCTGAGAGTTGTGGGCAATTTTTGCAACAAAGCATCTGAGCTCCTTCTTTTTGTAGTGAAAATAATTTATTTTTACATTCTGGATGAAGTCTAAGATCTCTGAGTCTCTTTCTGGGATGTCACTGGTGGGGGGCAGGGAAATAACTCCTAGCAATGCTTCACCACATTGTTTAGACACAGTGGTTATGTAGCACTTTCACAAACACTCTAAAAATGACTCCTCCCCTCATGGAGATGAGAAGTTTGGGGTCTGGAGTGGTGGTGAAGGGGAGGAGGGGGTAGTGTAAGCTGCCCAGCTAATGAGCTTAATATAAAACCAAGGATTTCAGCAGAAAATTCTTTGGTTTTCTCTTTTTCAAAAATGCCATGGTTGCAACAAGCTTTGCAGCAAATCTGAGAAGCAGAGCACTCAATGAAGAATCAGATCTGCCTTATCTTCCTGGATCTCATCATAACTAGCTGTGTGACCCTGGTTAAATAACCAAGTTTTCCAAGGCTTACTTTTCTCATATACAAAATCATGGGCAAGGAATGGCATAACACTATCAAACTATAAAATCTCTCACCTGTAAAACAGTTTTTGATAATAATGTGTGTTCTGCCTATACCATAAAGTTGTGAGGCTAGCGCACACGGGAATGCTTTGAATACTGCGGGGTGTTGCGTCAGTGTAGTTTGGAGGAATCAGGCAAGGGTCTCAAGAGTGTGTGGGAACTGACAGCCTGTCCCCTTCCACTGAGGTTTTGAGAGAAGCCTGACACCGCTCAAATCCCACCCCATTCTCTCCTCTCCCGGCATGTCGCAAAGCGTCACTTGAGCAAAGTTCTTTGAGTGGGTGAGCCTAACAGTCAAGTTCCAACCCTTCTGAGGAAAAGCCACACAGAATTCTGAGCCACAGCACAAGTTGACAGTCACTGTTCTTCCATGTGTGTCTGAACAATGGAAAGACCCTAGGGATGGAGGTCAGACGGCACTGCTCCTGAGGCCCAGTTTTCTCCTGTACTCAGCTCCAGCCCACGTGAATTCACCTGGTAGCCTCAGGAGACAGAAGAGACCCAGAATTAGCAGGAGCCTCCTCTCCTGATAACCTGAGTGCTCTGATTGAAAGGCAGAGGGTATCAGGAGAATGGCTATACTGAGTCAGCATTGATTTCTCCAGCCTTTGTCTGTGTCTGGTTTCTGTCTCGTTCAGAGGTGGTTACTGTTACTACAAGCAGCATGAATCATGTCTCTGTTAAAAAACAGAGCTTCAATTGTCTTACATAACCCCTGGTAACTGAACGTCTAATAATAGCAAGCCATTTCCAGGTAGGGAATCTGTCTACCTCCCAGACACACTCTCACACACGCACGCGCACAGGCACCCATACGTTCTACTCTCAATTCCTCACACGAGGTGACAGACGGGAGGCAAAGGGAGAAAGCGTATTTTGAATACATTGAATAATTGTGCATCGTGTGGTTGATGCATCATGTAGTTGAACTTGCTTAAGGAATTATAGGAAATATGAATTCTTCTTTAAAGTATCTGAAACAGAAAAGAACCTCAAGCACACCAGACAGATAGCTTCCCTATCACTTGTATATGAATACGGCAAGTCCAAAAGAGAAAGTGGTTATCTCACTGGATTGGCTGCTGACTTGTGCTGGCAAGATTGAATTTTCAAAGGACTTTTTTCCCTCTCCTTTTTTGTTTGACCAGGGAGTATATCCCCAAATTTCTCAGCACAAAATTGCAAAAAATTTCAGGGCATGAAAAGCAACTGAAAACATGACTGCAGTGTTCATCAGGCAGGCTACACAATGTCAGGTACTGCTACCTGGGCCACCTTCTTTGGGGGAGATAACTGCATTCGTGAACTTAATTTTTCTCATGAGCATACTCTCTGACTTGTCATACAAAATTCCCACTTAGTCACCTGTTAAGGGGATTACCAAAAGCAAAATAATAAGAAAGGCTGAAAAAAAAAACCAACTTTAAATAAATTACAAACATGTTTTTCTTTAAATCACTCATTTGACCAAGAAAAAAAAAAAGTAGGCCATGAATAGCAAGTTAAGGTTAGGGGAAAAATTTTACAAATTTATAATATATGTCTCCATTTTTTTTCTCTGCCCCATCTTATGTATCTTCAGAAAAGTCACTGCAAGGCCATACTTTTTCAGTGTGCATTTCCAGGAGCCAACTACCTTTAGATATCATGTAGATTGAACTGGAGAATTTGATGGAAAATTACAGATGGAGGTTATATCCTGCCACTCATTTGGGCTAGGACCAGAGGAGAAAAACTGTCTTTTCTGTCTTGATTGTTCAGTAACATGAATGAACTAAAGAATATCCTAGGACACACCACTTTGAGGACCAGCACCTGTCTATTCTACATGTTCCTCAGTTATTTAGGGATATAGAAAGGCATGAAGAGACAGTTATATGTCAAAATAGTTGTGTGTTCCCTCAAATAAGATTTACTCTACCTATTTCCTTTTGGAACACCCTCCAAGTCCATAAGTAAAAGTGTTTTCTATTGAGGAAGAAAAGAATAAAAAAAAAAGAGGGAGGAAGAGGAAGGAAAAAGACTACTATTTATTATTGTTACCTGCAAACTGATTGGATTTGATCACAAGCCTCTACTATTCTTCTCTGGTGGTCTTTGCTACATGCCATATGGATATAGCTTCTAAAGGAAATGAGTTCTATCCAAATGCTGAACTGTGGGTATCATGACCACTAAACTTCCCTACATCACAAAAGGATCACAGTGATGGAATGCATCCATTGATACTAGACTCTTCTGTTTGTTTCACGCACTTTGTGAATTAAATTGTTCTTAGATTTGGTATGCTGCTGGACTAAATCTTTTAATAAAAACAAACCCTGAGATAGCACAATTTTCTTCACAAAAGGCTATTCCCTCTAACTACTGTGAATACTGCTAAATGGTTCCTGCTTACGGAAGAGCAGGAGATTTGCCTTTCTCTTCTCTTGGCTTTAAAAATCAGGCTTACTCTATGCATCTGTGAGGTCATTATACTTACCTGAAATTTTAAGGCACTATGTCAGCCAGTTCCTTCACAGTGGTGTATTTGGCACCTGAGCAAGGACTTGGTGGGCAAATGGATTATTATATTATTTTTGCATTGCAACAATAAGAGTATTTCTGGATTGTTCCTGACAAGTACATCATAATAACCATATGTGGTGCAACAAACCACATGAAATTATATCTGAAGTTTGGAGCTAATATTTTCAAATTACCCAGAGTTTTTTTTTTTTTTGGTGTTTTTTTTTTTTCTGTCCCTTTCAATAACCATTTATTGAAGCCTATTGTAAGTGATGGACTCTGTCCAGAAAAGGATGCCGAGCTCTGCCAGACACTCACCATGTTCTTTCTCCTTTGCACTGAACAAAATATCAGCAAAACAATAAGTACAGTTGTTTTTTAATCTGATAGGCAATCAGCCTGTAGTAACTGGCTGTACTGATGATAGTAGGAACTAGGGAAATTGATGTAGTGGGAATGACTTCCTTACAAAGGCACAGTGGTTTAAAAACATCTCAGGGACAACTCTGGTCTTATTTACACCTCCCAACAAATGTTTGGAACCCCAGAAACTTGAAAAATGTAATATAATTAAGCCACTTTTATTGGTATCATAGATTCAGATAAAATTGATATGTTGATTTAGTGAGTTTCTCTGTTTTTGTAGAACAGTCAGGATACTTCTGTGAACCCATCTTAAATTTTAGAACCATTTATAGGAATCCAGCAATTAAGTATTATAAAATGAACTTCACTCCAGAGCAATCAATTGAAAAATCATTTGGTACTCAAGATACAAAAAGTAGTGTTGGTGGGCTGTGAAAAGTTAGAATTCTCTGAAATGACTGCAAAGAATCTAAAGGAATTACATAGTGGTTTGGCTGAAAGGCATCTGGCTCTCTGTTAGAAGATCTGGATCCCTGGTCATGCCTATAAATTGTTTCGAGACCTTAGGCAAGTCACTAAGTTAATGTGTTCTTCCTTTTTTTGTGGTACTAGGGATTGAACTCAGGGCTTCCCATATGGTAGGCAAGAGCCTTAGCCCTTTGTACTTTGTTTTTGAGATAGGGTCTTGTTAACTTTTGGTCTCAAATTCACTGTCCTCCTGCTCCCACCTCCCAAGTAGCTGGGATTATAGGCATGCACCACCATACATGGCTTCATGCATTCTTACATGTGAAATGGGAGTGTTGGATTAGCTGTTTTTCAGTTGTAACATTTAATGACTCTACAGTAAGAGGTGACGGAAGAGTAATTCCCTCTTGCTCTTGTTTTGGCAAACACTTGCTTTCTCCTCATCTGTGTCGACGCGGTTTGCATTGGGTATTGGGTTTTTAGCTCAAAAAGTCACATAGTAAATATTCAGGTGATTGTTTTTCCTTCTAAACATGGAAAATAATCCAGGAATAATTCTTCCTTTCTTTGCATATCAATGTTTCTTCTTCGATCAAATTTATGCCTAAGATAAAAACACAATCATTCTGGCACTGAGTAAGATTCTTCATCCTCCCACAAGGCCCTCACTCATGCTCATGCAAGCTTATCTGATTGGGTTTCTTACGTCCTGGCTATTTTTTCCTCTTCTAACTTGTTTATAAAATCCCTAGTAAGCATAAAACTGCAAAAACAAAAACAAACAAATGAAACAAAACAGCTCTGTTTGAGTAATTTACTTCAGTTAAAGTAGTAAAAAAAAAAAAGCCTAATGCACAGGGAAAAAAGGCTTTAAAAATATCCTGGTATCTTAGAAAAGACTAAATAAAATGTTATATCAATGATGGTTGCATATGTTGTTACTGTTTTTCATGTTCAAAAAGAATGCTACATGTTGAGTTCACAGTCTGGTGTGCAGCATGGGTATTTCTCCCACAAGGTCTCAGGCCAGTGCCTCCTTAAAACCAATGAGGCTCAGAACTTCCAGAGCTGGCTTTACGCAGACAGAGGAGCCACACAGAAAACTCACTATCTGGACTTCTGGCGTATCCTGACCGGGCATTCTGACTGACTACTCATGACTTACTCCTTTCCATTTCTGCCCTATTCCTTTGCCTCTGTCTCCTTCCCTTTACTGCTTGAAAACCCCTTCACATACCCAGCATATGCCTCATTTCCAAGAAGTATCTTAGATTGACCCAACTGAGGACTCAACTTGGGACTCTGTGATAATTTTCATGGACAGCAAGTGATAATTAGCTCTTATAATCACTGGAGTCATTGAGACCACACAACTAGGATGTGTTAGAGACCACCAAAAAGATTGTCAAAGGTTGCAGAGTCCAGGAACAAATGCTAGCTTTAAGAACAGGCCCAATATAGAAGCTGTGGTATATCCTTGTTGAGAAGGGTTTATTTTGGAATGGTCAGGATTTTTGTTTTTTTCAATAAAGGAAAAAAGATTTTCTGCTTTTAAAAAGGAATTAGCACATTGGAGATAGCAGCATACAATATCATAAAGTTTGACTATATTAATTCTGAAGGTAAAATGTCAAGATTATTAGTAGGGAGAATATGGGACACAGCTAAAATAGGCAAAGATAGAGGCATGTGTATGGAGTGCGGATTTTACCCAAGTTCTTCAATTAATTGAAGTTCTTCAATTACTGTCAGTCTCAGTCTCACTGACCCACTGTGCGTTATCACAAGTGAAGGACCATGATGTCTCCTGGTAGTAAATGATGGAATGAAGCTCAGAAATGCTGGATGCTGCTATATATGTATACAATTTTATTTATGTGTATATTTATACATCAATATATACAAACATATACATTTGTATGATGTTTGGCAACCTCGCTCATGGTATTCCTGTGAAGTAGGCATGTGGTAAACATAATTAGCCCATTAAACAGATGGTAGGGCTCTGGCATATCTCACCATATTCTAAAATGGTGGAGCTGTGAGCAAAGACTGACGAGAGAGAGTACAGTTTGATATGCAGCTAGCTGCAAATCTCTGTGAATTGCTACTTTTCTAAAGACAATCTGGGTAGGCTGCATTTGGCTGAGAACTGGGGATAGTTTGGGAAGCTTTAAAAATATACAAGGGGACAACTTTTCACATTCATTCAGATATAGTATCTTCATTTTTACTTACTAGAGACTTTTTTTTTTAAAAAAACAGCTTTTTATCTTAACTCATCTGTGTTCCAAGCAAACTTCCAAATTGCTGAGCAGATTTAAAAAAAAAAAAACACACAACAAAAACCTACATGCCAAGTTGAAACACTGGGTAAATGTTATTTTTAAAAATTGTCTTAAGAAAGTGCACCATTAGAAAGGACAAAGTTGAAAACATGGCAGTGCCAAAAACACATAACTCATTGTAGCACAGTGACCCAGTATGTCTGAAAGCACATGTGATGAACCTTTATCTGGCTGAATTATATGGCCATGGCATTGCTGCACCCTGGTATAGCTGACTTCAGAGATCCTGTAATTAAATATTCTAGCCCATTTCTTTGTTAGCTGAAATAGAATCTAGCAGAAGTGAAAGGGTTAGTAAAATTAAGACTTGAATTTACAAATGTATTTGAACTGGCTTCAAGAAGACATGAAACATCAATACATCTGGAGAATAGAACTTGCAATTGACTGTTCTTTACCATCTGGTCTCAAGAACATTTTCTGCTTGGAAGTTGCATAAGCAAGGAAAAAACACACAAACAACTTCCTGTACAATGTTTTTGGTCACTTATAATGACGCATTAACAAAGTAAACCAGCTAAATATGAGCAACTGTGCCTTACTCCAGATGACAACATACATTATGTAACTAAGATCAATGAAAAAGAACATCTTTATTTTGAGAGACTTGGACTTAAAACAAAGTAGTCAAGAATAAATAGCTTTTCAAGGTGTTTGTCCTGAATAGTTTTGGCTAGATTGGTTTTCAGTATCACTACAAAAGCCATAATTAGTTTTTTCTAAGTTAAAAAAGACCAATAAATAAATAACTAAAAGCTATACTGAGGTATGGAATGTTCCATTATATTTTAATGGCGTAAGTTATAAGCAATAAAATATATTCTTATTTTTAAATAGAAACCTTTTCGATGTTCCTGTTTTCTTAGAGTATGCTAATAGCATTTAATTTGTTCTTAAGCTGCAGGGTTATTCTTGTGACTATTCACCGTTCCTGCTTTTCAGAAACACACTTTTCTTATTTCTTTGGAGATCAGCCTCCTTCCTTACCACGCAGTCTAGTGGCCACAGACTGAGCTGTGTTAGCCCACTACGTACTGTCATAGTTACTTGGCATAATTGTCTCAGTTTTTTAGAGCTATCTCATCTCAACCTTTATTCTAAATGTATTTTCTAATTGTTTTGGATTGGAAAATCAGATAAATGAGGACTGTAGAGACAATATCGCTAGAAGCAGGGTTTGGTTGACACTTTGGGGAAACTCATTTGGAGGTCTTTGATTCTGTTTCAGGGTTGTAAGTCAGAGGTCTAAATTGCTGGAATTGGACTGCAAGGTATTATTGTATGACACAGAGCACGACATTTATGCACTTTGATTTCAAGGGTTCTTATTTTAAATGGGGCTGCCCAGAAATTCATTCTTGCTTACTTTACTTGGTAGGCTTCTGATCCATTACACTCCTTCCCTTGATATCTTCAGGAAATGTAACTAACATGAGGACAATGAGAAGTAAAAGTACATTTTTTTACCATCAGGTTTAGGATGTCTTGATAACTGACTTCATCATAGGGACAGAAGGAAAAGTCTGTAGTAGTCAAGGTAGAAAATTTCTCTCAACTTTTTTTCTTAGATTTTGAACCTATTTATATTAAGTGTTCAGAGAAATAACATCTGATTATCTTTTCTCATATTCCCCCAAAGGGGAAATTAGCATAATTCAGAATCTGTGATAGTTAGGATTGGGGTTGTATTGAAATTTACCTTTCCACTATGTCTGAAAATAGGATTTCTAAGCAAACTAGTAAGGTTAAGATTGTTGTGGGGAGGATCATGTTTAACCTGTAATAGATGGAAAATCTCTTTAAATATTTTAATATACACATTATCCAATAATCTAGTGATAATTCTTAATTTGAAGATAGTGCACAAGAAATGCTCTTTTTAATAATTTGGAATCTCAGTTCAAACTACATAAAAATGTTTCATGACTCATACTTTCAGCTAATTCATATCAGTTCTCGCTTTCCCAGTTTGTCCAAACTGGTGATTTTTACAAAGTAAACATTTTTAGCTTCCTAGAGTTGCATTTTTACTTATTTATTTGTTAATTTTTCTATCTTGAATATCTGGTAAAAAAATTACTATATAGTGCTAGGTCTACTTTTTAGGGATTGTTTTTTGGATAAAGAGAGTTTGTAAGAAACTCAGTTTCACAGCAGCCAAAATTACTGCAGACTAAAGCAGAAGTTTGGGCATCAACTGGTCTCCCACCAGTTTCCCACAACTTGGATATCCACAGCATCTGAGGACATGGTTAATGAGTTCTGAAGTTCATTCACAACATTGCTAATCTTTTAGGAATCTTATAACCTTGCCTGCCCTTTCTAAAATCATGAGAGGAAAACTTTAACAAAATTAGAACCAGTCCTTAGGGCTTCCCTTCCTTTCTTCTTACTCACTTTTTTTTTTGGTATTGAAAAAAATTGAAAGATTCTATGTTTTTAAATTCCATAGAAAACTACTGATTGAATAATTTTCTCGCATCACTGTTTGCACTTTTGCAGTCTGCTTGCATTGATTTGTGTTTCATAAGTAGACATTTCCTTTGCTGGTCACAAATCAATGCTACAGATCAAACCTGCCAGTAACCCCTCCCCTCAACTTTCTTACAGATTGAAAACAAAGTGCAGTTTACATTTTTCTTTTTAAAAATTAATTTCATTGGTTGGTAATATACCAAAAGAAGAGAAAGCATCAGAGTTAAAACTCCCTGGGAAAAGGGGCCTCTCCCAAGCTGGTCTGTGCTTCTTTCACATTGCCTAGTGGGAAAGCAGTGCTCACCCCTCTGCCTTGAGCCCCTGGTGTGCCCTGTTAACCCAATTAAGGTCCTTGCCTTCAGACATCACAAGGCTGCCCAAAGCAGCACACTGTGATGTCACAGTCAGATATGATTTCATGGCAGGGAAAAAACAAAAAGGCAGAAAGACTGAAAGTACTCTGCTTTTAGACAAATCTTCTAAGAGGGGGCAAAGAGGAGATTTTTTTTTTTTTTTTTTTTTAGCGGAGAGACAAAGAACACAAGCTCTCTCACAGGAATGTGAAAACTCAGTTCTGAAGCTACCCTGGTGCTTCTATCCCAGTGGATAAACCTGAATAAAGAAGCACAAAGAAATACTATCATCAATCAGAATGCTCTTGCCTACACTTAGCTACAGGTGGAAAGCAAGCAGGCACGATTTGATTTACCTAGATTAAAAGAGCAATTTTCTATCCCCTTTTTATTCTTTTTAAAAATAGCCAATCGATTTTGGCCTGGCGACTGCTGACTGTATGAGGTCCATTTTAATACAGCACTGATTAAACGGCATGTGTTTGGCTGAAGGCTCTGCAGCAAGAGCAAGCAGAAGCTATTGGAGGAGGGGTCCAGATGCAAGAGCTCCAGAAAGCCCACCAGCTTCTGCTTGCTTGCCACTCCATGAAGCAGTGAAGGCCATGACTACACAACACTCATTAGTGGACTGTTGAGAGCACATTTTAGGTTTGAACTGGCCGAAATATAATTCTGGGAGTCTGAAGCCTGGAATTTATTTAGCTTTGTAATCTTGACCTTAAAACTTAAAGACAAAAAAAAAAAAATCAAAAGTCCTTTGATTTTTGTTTTAAAACATGGATGGGGAAAATATTTGGTTCTAAATTGCAGTGACATCTAAAATGAAGATGCTCCTCAGAAACTAGCTACTTAACTAGTATTATGTAAAAGTTACACTGTTGTAATTTACAGAGATAGAGCTTCTACCAAAGGGAGATTGAGTTGTTTAAGAGACCTTGTTTGGTGAAACTGCATGAAAAGAATACAGGACTTTCATATAGGGTGACTATATATTGGGATTCATCGTGTAGCCCTCAGAAAAAGGAAAATACCTGAGTTCTGGAAAAATACCATCTTAATTATTATAAGAAAGTTTAACTTTAACAAAAGTCTGTGTGGCTAGAAAAATAAACCAGGATGGAACTTTCTCATGCCATTCTTAGAGCCAACATCCACAGATATTTCTTGAAAAAAGGCAAAAGCCAGGTGAGGCTATAGTCAGTCAAATCTGTATTCTCAGACATGGGAATTGGACTGAAGAATTAGTGAACTTCATTTTTAAAAGTGATCCTAATTTTTACCCCCTTTCATTTACTGCTTCCTCTCTCCCCTCACTCCCTTATTTCTCTCTCCCATTATCATTTACTTAATTTGCATCCTGGCCTTAATGGGGACAGAACTGCATCCAGAGGTACTATTAAGATAAGAAATTTCAGGAAGAAAGATTTAATGAGGGGCTTAGGAGTTTCTGGAGGAGGAATAGGAAATTATTTAGAGAGAAATGAGAAAAACTAAGAAAATTAAGTATTAGAATGAGCACAGTGACTGCACAACAAGAGCGTCTGAGAGACACAGATGGTCTGCATTCTCCAGAATAAAAACAAACAGGAAGTAACAGGGCCAGGGCCCCCTCTCCCTCCATTCCTCCCTCCAGTGTAAGTTTGAAAAAAATGAAGTGTGTTCACATCAAAAAGTTTTCCTTCAAACACTGGAAAGTGACCAAAGTGAAAGAAACAAGAGACAACTGGTTCTAGCAGGTAAAATGCCAAAGGGACACCACATTGTGGGGTTGGAGGAGAAATTAGAGATTAAGCACACTCAGTTTGGAGAAAAGGCAGCTCTGGAGCCACTAATGATGAACGTAGCAGACAGGTGGCCTGCAGACATATTTGAGACCTGGGGGGGAGAAGAAGGCTTCCTGCTGAGCAGTCTATTTTCTGGAGGAGGGGGTGGGCTGACAAAAGTGGCTACTTTTAGGGTGCTAAGGGAGGCAGATGACTTGTAGAGGGAGGGATGGAGGTCATCTGGGGGCACATTGAGTTAGTTAAGGTTTCAGTTTGGGTGATCACAAACTCTTAAGACATGGCATTGTCTCTTACAAAAAAATGTGGCTGGAATGAATGGTTATTTCCAGGGTTAAAAGCAAACTAAGAGCTCTTCTGTTCTCAAATCTGAATGCCAAGATCACGAACATGCAAAATACCCAAAATATGCAAAACAGGGGTGCAGAACCATAGAGAAGGTGCATGGTGTGCCAGTCATCAACTTTTCTATGTCTTTGCTCCGGCAGGGTAAACATCAGTCAAACTGGAAACTTAGAAGTCATCCCACAGAGATAAACCAGCCTGGTCTCCTATGAATCCAGGCAGCAATGAGGACAGTTTTCATGTTCCAAAACTAATTGGACAGTAAGGAGTGTCTGAAAGAATAAAAAGGGGCGGAGGGAGAGGAGGATGGAAATAAAAGGGGGAAAAAAGTGTCCTTGTTGAAAGTTTTAAATTACAGGCTCAGTAAAAAGCTGGCATTCCACCACATCCGGTCTAGTTACCAAATGGAAAAATAAGGTCATTAGCATGTTTATTTGAATTACATTAGTCCTTCTCTTTCATATTTAATTTATTCAGTTAAAAAAATACACAACGGGTCTGCATGCTGTGAAAGGCAGGAGTGTAATGGATCAGGGAGCTGAATGCAATGATCTTCACCCATTATCTACCCCGTGAAGGCTTTTCAGAATTTACTAGATCATTCAGTCTCAAGAAGAAGGGAAGGGCACAGAAAGATGTAAGGTACAGATGCCAGAGAGTTTATTAAAATAATATGGAAGTGCATTTGAATTAAGGAGTGGGAGAACTATTTTAATATGGAAAGGAAGTTCAGAAAAAGAAAAAAAGGTTGGGATAAATGACCTTTTTTTAAACTGACTGTCCAGAGAGAATGTTGGTTCCAGGCTTATTGAACATTCTCCACGTGATATGCAGGTTGAGGAACACAGGGAAGATCTCTGTGTGATTAGCATTCTGGGTATGAAAAGGGCAAGTCTGCAGGATGATCTCATGAGTCTTGCTGTCATCCATAGCAGGTCAGATCAACTTTAGGACAAACAAGTATGATGCACTACATTTTGGAAAAATAAAAGAAGGTGTATCTTTGGATAATGTCTGGAAATGACCTCATTATCTTCATGGAGGCAACAAGGAAAGAACAATGAGACTTAGTATCCAAAGGCCACTCCTTGCCCTACAACTTAGACCTACACTTGTATGAGTAATTTAATCAGTTTTCCTCATTCATGAAATGGGAACATGTACAGTAACCATGCATGGAGTTGTGAGGAACAAGTGAAATAATCTATGTGAAAGTGTTGCACAAAGCACTGAACAAATGTAAGATACTTATTTTCTGAAGGTGGTGATGCCAAGCACAGGTCAAACAGTGTGCCAAAAGATCCTCATCAACAAGATCGTCCTGGTTTGCTAACCAGGACATGAACACCTAGAAAAAGCTAAGCAATACAAAGACCTCCGGTCTCAGTGCTGCCTGGCTGTATCACTCACAACCTGAAGGGATTTCTCACTGGGATGTTGACCTTGGGTTCACAGATTGCCTCCCCAGTAGGTTACCACCCACTCATAATGAGTCATTTCAAGTTCAGATTTTACTTTGCGCTACAGATGCTAATGGAGAGGCAGTTTAGGTTCTTTAGTCACATATTTCTGCTGCATTGTCATAATGGCAGCCCCCACCTCTCATTGCAACTGTGGGCCAGGAAGTCCAACCTTAGATGCTCCAAGCCCAAAGATCCAGCTCCAACTGCTGCCGAGGAAAGTATTGCCTTGTACCTCTCTTTTAGGTTCTTCTGATGCAGGAAAATGTCAGTTTCTTGCTTTTCCTTAAGGCAAGTTTTTCACTTTTCTACAGACAGAATTATGTTTTGTTATGATTCTTCCTCTGGTCCAGTTTGTTAGTTCAGCCAGCTGTCTCTAAGCTGAATCTTGGCTCGGATACAATTGTATTCACATTAAGATCATTGTGTTGGGAGCCCAGAGCACACTTAGAATGTAATTTCCACAGAGGAAGGAGAGAGTTACATCACAACAACTCTAGTAGATGATAATAGCAACATGTGTGGGACACTGTTTCTGGGTAAAGTTCCCCTAAATAAAAATAAATAAATAGGTAAACAAACAAATAAATGAGAAAGTTCAGAATCAATTAACCTAATCATGATATAAGATGAAGACTTCTATTTATCATGGTCAAATCCAGGCAATGATCTGATAAATGTCTATAAAGAAATGAAAGGCCTGGGAAAGTGAAGATGGATTTCTTTACCCTATTATAGTATATGTGAACTATAAGTCATCTTACTACTCTTTAAAAGAAACAAAGTAAAGAACTGCTTTACACACTAGGCAGTACACTTATAAAATTCATTAAAGGTTTATTTCCATAGTGGGTAATTCAGAGAAACTAGGATATCTGGAAGAAAATAACTCTAATTCTTGACGTTAGCAGCAAACACAATTGTGTCTTATATAACTGTTCCCTGATTCTGTGGTCAGACGTTGAATGCTAAGCTGAAAGGAGCATGAGCCTGACCCAGTGGGAATTTTCTTATAACAATATGCTCACAAAACTGTAGCATGCTGAGGCCAGAAGGTCCACAAATTCTGAAACCTACAGTCATATATGTCATACTTCTCAAGTCACTTCACACCATTCCTTCTGAGCAGTGATTGTCTCCATGCTACAGGTGAGAGAACTAAGGATCAGAGAAGTTCAAAGAGGAAAAGTAAATAACCAAAGGTCACACAACTGGTAAGTGGCAGATCTTGGATTTGGATTCAGGATTATCTGCTTCCAAAGTTCTGCTACCATACTGCTGCTGTTTTTGCCCGATAGCCTGATGTATCAACCATTTAAGGTGCTCAGTTTAACCTGTCAAAACTACTTGAAGTCTTATTTCCCTTGATATTTAAACTTTTTGGGCAGTAGTTTCTTGTAAACAAGCCATTTGCACATCTACAGCTTTACTTTAAGATGTTTGCAGTTCTCATTAACAGGGAACAAAAGAAGCAATCAGATCATGAGAAGGTAAAAGGCATATGGCTAGGAAAACATGCAAATATGGGTTCATACAGATTGCTACAGATTGTAATTATATTCACAGCAAAACTTTCTTCTCTACTGATCTAAAGATCATTCTTAGTTCTCCTAATCTAAATTTATGTATTTTGATAGAAGTGATATCTAAGGAGTGAAGAAATATCATATATTCCATTTCTTGTTTTAGTAATTCTAATGTTCATTAGGTTATCCAAATTGAAAATGGGAAACGTGAGAAATATCAAGGTGGGGAGAAACTTGGTAAGGAGAAGAAAAATGAGAGAAAAATCCAGAGTTTACTCTCCTAGACTCTGATTTGATCCCAATGAGCTTGGTTTCTTCATATTTTAAAGAAAGTTTAAATTAGTTGTAGCAGATTATGTTGTAAGAATGATACTAACCTAAAAGTTGTGATAATATGTTCTAGGAGCTTTCTGTACTTTATAACAAAAATAACAAGTCTTTCAAAATTACTTGTGTCATGGGAGAGGAAAAGAGAATGATAGAGATTGAGTGATATCTGAATACATTGCATCTGTGTATAAAGATGGCATGATGAAATGCTCTGAAAGCTGTTGAAAAAATAGGGGGGAGAGGAGAAAGAGAAAGGGAGTAATAAAGTGAGTTAATTTGATTAAAGTAAAATATATTCATGGGTGAACTACCACTCTGAACCCTTTTTGAATAATGAACATACATTAAAAAAATGGAGAAGAATGTACAATGGGTTCTGTTTGGAAGTAGATACCAGTTGGAGGTGGTGGGAGGGTGAATGGACAGGGTGAAGGAAAGGAATATGGTTGATGTACTTTAAATACTTGGACAAAGAGAGAACAATGAAAACCTGTTGAAATTGTTTTGAGAGTAGGGGAAGGAGGATGTGGGAGAATGACAGAGGGGACAAATATAATCAAGGTACACTGTAAGCATATATGGGAATGTCACAATAAAATCTCCCCATACAACTAAAATATACTAATAAAAATGTTAAAAATTATTTGCAGTCTTTTTTTGTGGCAGTACTGGAGTTTTAACTCAGGGTCTTCTGCTTATTAGGCAGGCGCTCTACCACTTGAGCCACTCTGCCAGCTCTGTAGCCTTGAATATGTTACTAAATATCTGTATCTTAATTTCCATCACTGTAAAGTGGGGAAATATATTTTCATATATTCAGAATTACTGTATATGTTTACAAGTAAGTAGGATATATTTATATTTATGAGTTAAAAGTAAAGCCATCTATAGTCCTTTCTCCAAGGTTTCTTTCTTCCCTTTGCTCGCTTTTTCTTTCTTTCTCTCTGTCTCTCGCCCTCCATCCCTTCCTCTTTCTCTTTTTCCCATAATTTTAATCAAAGATGTAATGGGTTTCTGTAGCCCTATCTGGCGATTTACAGCTTTCACAGGTATTCCCTTGGAGATAAAACACTCAAATGGTGCCTGTCACCAACTAATGAAAAAATCAATATGGTTTGATATCATTAATAAAGGGTTAAAATAGTACTCTAAGTAGAAATGCTTTATTATTTGAGAATATGTCCCACATAAAGACTTATATTCCCTCAATACCACTGTGACAATCTTACTATAAACAAGGACTGGGGATGTGTCGTTATCAGGCCTAGCAAAGCTGTGCCATTGCTTAATTGAACTAAAGGAACTGATCAGTGCCAAAGAGGAATGAGGATGAGAGGACAATGTCAGAGATGATTATCTGGAGGCAAAGAAAAAAAATTTCTTGATGAAGAGCATATCATGGATAGAATACAGTATAGTGATGACCAAGAAGTTTTGAGCTCTGTTTCTGGCTCTTGATACAAATTAGACATGCTGAGTGAAGCAAAATAATGACACTGTCTAGGTCTAAATGCCTTCATCTATAAAGAAAAGGACTCTTTTCAAATATAACATTCTGATTTTGTGAGTCTTGTCCACCTTGGTTGCTTGGTTAAAACATGGGTTTACTGTGGTTAATATCACAGATTCAGTTTGCAAACAATTCAGATGGCTCAGTATAGTGCTTTGTGTTTAGTACTTGTTCAATAAATATTTGTTACATGACTAAATATCTTGGGATAGAGAAAAACTATCCCAAAGTTTCTAAGTTAGGTTAAAATGGAGAACTTTGCAAAAGCGCATAGGGCTTAGCACCAATGTATCTGAGCCCCTAGGCAATATAATTCAAAACATGGGTGTCACTCATGTTGAGGTCATGCCATGGCAATAGCTAGTTGTGGTACAAAAACAGTAAGACCATTTGGTGTTCATCATGTCAGCTGGGAATGCTCTTCCCCATACCCTCTTCCAAAGAGAATCCTGTGCAGATTCCTTGAGTTTCTTAAGATTACATAATTAGCTCACCAAGTCCTCACAACATTCAGTTGGGGTATGAAAATTACAGATTTTTTTCTCTCCATTTTACACATGGAAAAAGAGAAGTCTGATTCTGTTGCAGTCACCCCAATTCCTAGAGTGGTGGGAAGTAAGTTAACTAGTACTATAGCTTGAGCCATAATGTGTTTATAAACTACTTGAGAATAGACTGCAATAGAGAGCAATCTTGTGTTGAAATTTTGCTTCAGATAATGAGAATCATGCTATAAAGGGAAAATGTAGACATATAAATGGAAGCACTTAATAACCTGGTCAGTATAGTTAGACAGACTATAGTTTAAATACCTTAGCAATATCTTTAAAAAAAAGAAACAAATAAAGGGATTACAATATGGAGGATCAAACATTAGCGCAAGTAACCGTGGATCATAAATGTTCTCTGACATTTTATCTTCAATTTGCTTCCAACATCTGGGATTTTGTTTTGGTTTTGGTTTCATGAGTGTATTGTTTTCCCTCTTTTCTTTGCTTCTAGAATCTGGGCAAGTCTAGATGCAGAGGGTGAAAGCCAAGTAGAGAGTGCTGACAGAACTCCTCTTACAGTCTATAGAACGGACCTACTGTGCCTCCTGTCTCCTGGTCAGCAGTGACAAGTAAACATTGGTTTTATTTTAGTAGCTCAGTTGTAGTTCCACGGGCAGCTGTCCTCATTGCACACAATCAGTCCCTCTTCTTAGGGGTTATAACTCAACCATCAAAATACCAAAATATGCTCTGGTTTGAAACTTCGTGTACAGAGTTCCAAGTCTGGGAATGACTGTGGTTTATTTCCAAATTTAAGAAAATATTGAGTTTTGTAGGTTATTTATTTACTGTTTTCAAATATGTTCGAAGAGTCTTTTAAACTTTCCATAAGAAAATGTACTAAAAAAGGCACACAGTTTTATTACCTTTGATAATTCATTCTGAATTTCAGCACATCAATGAAAGGACTAAATGAATTATGTGGGAAGAGAGTTTGTTTTATTTTCTTACCAAATTACAGATGTTTTGACCTCTTGGGTCCTCATCAGTGTTCAGACTATTAGTGTGTTATAACGTAAGGAAAAAAAGGCATTAACTTTTGTTTTGTTCTTTACAGTGATGTGCAGAATGGATAAATGAGTTCTTGTTTTTGGCCCTTGGATAACTCAAAAACCTATTTCAACGTAAATAAATTAAGTAATTAGTTCATAATATGGCCTAATCACCTCTGATATTTTGAAACAAACAAAACCACAAATAGCTGTTGCACATTTGTTCTTAATTGCTTCCATATAAAATACCCGTGTGAATTTTAGGACAGGTGACACAAATCTAGACTTTGGGGTAGAAAGCCTGGGCTATTGCATTGTGTAGACTCCCATGAAGATTCTGTATCTTTCCCTACTTAAGGAAAGCAATCTGTGAAGCCACATTCTCGCACTCTTAATTGGCAAAAATAGTGTTTTATTTCAAAAACGCTGTAGACTAGGTTACTTCCTACAGAGGTTCAAAGGCTGTTAAAGAATATAGAAAAGTTAGATCATTTCTACAACTTCGGCAGTGTTCAGTTTTCATCTTGAAATTTGAACTCCTTGTTTGCATGCAGATCTATCTGGAGATTGCTCTTGGTGATCAGGATAGCCTTACAAAAATTCTTCTAGATGAATAGATACAATAGAGCAAAAAATCTTGCTATCTCTCTAATGTAAAGGAAAAATTACTTTTTATCAACTGTGTAATTGTGAGTTTTAGCCTTTAAGGAACTTTCTTTGCTTCTATTATTTCCATTCTTCCCCTCCAATACTTAATAATTAAAGTATGTGATAAGAAACCAGTGATGCAAACTAAAACATCACACATGATCTAGAATCTCTTTCTTACTATGTATTGCAGGTAGGAGGACCAAGATTGAACCCAGGAAAATCAACAGTGCTGTTCTATCAGTGCAACAAGATTGAGTGCATCTATCTCAGAGAGACTCACAAACCCATTTCCTATTCTTTATAAATAGGTACAAAGAGTCCCAGTGTAGGTTCTGGAGCTTCTGGGCTAATCTGACAACAAAAGGAAGGATCAAACTTCATTGGTAAATTTGTCCAGGTTGTGTGCTTGGCATGAATTTATTATAACGTCAGTTGCATACCTCGTGATTCTTTAGGCAACTGCTTATATTACCATGCATTTTAAATACCCTTTGTATTTCAATGCAGCAATTAAAAGAACTAAAGATTTTTCCCAAGTTAGGACAGCTTTATGGATATCACATATTTTAGAACTGAGACCATCATTTTTTCTGATAGTTGATCTGGAAGACATTCTCTTTTAGCATGGAGTTATGCAAATCCATTCAAATTGAGTGTTGGAACCCTTGTCAGTTGTGGACATCCACTCACCTAGGTGCTCAATAAAACTGTTTTTCTAAAAATGGAACTAGTTTTGCTATAAGGAAAAAGTTGAATAGGTGACAGAGTTCTAAAAGAAGTTGAAGGAATACTAATAGGTTGGGAGTAAATTTTTTAAAAAATCAGGCAGCCAAAACAAGTGGGTTTTGATACAGTTTCCCAAGGGAAGTAGTAGTTTTATTACTCAGGGCATTTTAAACCAGAGTAGACAAAACACTAGTGGGGTATGTTGAAATAAAATATGCGTAGTCCGTCTGTGAATTAGTGTTTACTTTCAATATAATTATAAGTGAAGCAACACTGTAATGGGAATTTTTCATACACATGAAAGCTATGGCTACTATGTTTCCACATCGACCATATGTTGCACATATTGGTTGGTGTGTGTGTATCCCTACTGCCCTCTAGTGGATGAAATGTAAGGTCTACCTGATCAGATAGATCTAACAAGCTACTATGGTTTGGGGGTATATCAATCCTTAATCATTTAGGGTAGAAAGAAAATAGCTGTGTTGATGCATTTTCCATCAAATTATAAAATTGAAGGGCATTAAAAACAACAAAGTCAAAGTCTGTAATTAAGACTGCCATTTAATGTTTGTTCGCACACGGTATTCATTTCTGTGTATTCCTGCCAAAGAGCCATTGTGTAATGTTGTCCTCATATGACACTAAAAACACCAGTTCCCTGGAAAATGTAAAAAAGAAACCGTGCTGCCTTGAAATACATGGAGTTTACTTTTGGAAACAGAAAATTAATACAGACGCAGTAAGATAATTTGGAACACAAATAATGGCTAGAAGAAACTTGAAAATCAGTACTGTTCCTTAAATCTGAGCAAACATATTAGCAATCTATGGGTGTGCTGGCTGATCCTTAGAAAAGGGCAGGAAAAATGGGCTTCAGAACAGAAAAGCTGATTGGAGAAAAGGCTGGATAAACACACTCTTATAGTAGCAGGGCAGAAAAAAACCCAAACCCACATTTTGTACTTGTGTATATCTTTAATGTTGTCATATTTAGGCTGTTTTTCAGGCACAGAATCCCAATGCTCCACCCCAACAAAGAAAGATATAGACCCGTATAGTTCTTTAGCATTTTGTCAGTAAGACAGAGGATAAATGTGAAGGTACTTCTCTCTGTATAATTTTAATTATTTTAAAGGATTTGGACTTTGATCACTAATTTTTAACCTCATACTTAGCATGCTAAATAATTTCCTAAAATACCAAGAAGAAACAACTCTACAATATATGTTGCCCAAACAACTGACATTCCAGGTAGAATGGAAGGAATTCAAATGAACAAGGATTCAAATGAACAGAAACATATCCTATGCTTGTTGAGTACAACAAACCAATGACTTACTACAAATGTAGGGGAAAAAAATCAATTAATTCTTTAGGTGTCATATATTATTAGAAGTCAGTGATGTGGGAACAGATATACATCTGATGGGAGAAAGATCTGTAGTAAGCATGGCCCAGATAGCTTTCTTTGATTGAGTGACAGTTTTTACAGTACATGATTGGGTAAAGCAGTGATGGTTCAGAACTCATAGATTCTAGAGGACTTCTTGTCCACTTTTTAAAAAGCAATAGTCCAATCCAGATAAAGATACAAAGCAATATAAAATGTCTCATTACCTGAGTGATCTAGAGGAAAATCTGACCCAATAAATATCCTGGAAGTTTTGTTTTTATCTCAATTAGACTTACTGTATAGCAATTACCTTCCGTATAGCTAGATGATTGGAAGCCCCAGGAGAGTCGGAGGGTAAGTAATATGGGCCACAAGAAGGAAATACAGCTAAATTCCTACTTAGCACCACGGACAGAGCTGTCAGCAGAAACACCCTTGGAGTTATCCTTGGTGTTAACAAAAACACAAAGAAATCAGTGTTGCATTTTAAAGATGCTCTTATCCCTCTTATGACTGGAAGTCTGGGTGGAATTATGTTCTCACAGGCAGCAATCGGAGCTGAACAGGACTAGCTCTGAACAAAAAGGTGTCTGTCTCACTTACCTGTGCACATGGGGGAAGGAAAGGTTGAGCCAGGAGAACGATGTCTCTTTGACCTTCCTCTGTCACTTCTCTGGCTTTTGAAAAATCACAGCACTCTAAGGAATAATACACAGCCTTTCCTATGACAGGATGAGTTCCTATGCATTTCAGCTGTAGGGTCTCCGGAACAGAAGTCAAGAATCTCTACCCTATCTCCTGTTATAGCATATTATAAAGCGGACCTTTTTCTACCTGATTCTGGCCTTTACAGGGTGAAAGCCACTTTTAGATGCTGCTGCTGAACAACAGATTCTAGATTAAAAGTATCCCCCTCACATTTGAACAATGAGTGGGTCATCTTTTTCTGTTCTGCATCTTGATATAGAGAAAGCATCCTGGCACAAATTATCTGGCATTAAATATTATTGTCACTGGCTGAAAATTTGGAGTCAAAGCTTTTCTCATTTTTTTTTTTTTTTTGCAGTACTTGGGCTTGAACTCAGGGCCTGTACCTTGAGCCACTTCACCAGCCCTTTTTTGTGATTTTTTTTTTTTTCAAGATAGGGTCTCACAAACTATTCCCTGGGCTGGCTTTAAACTGCAATCCTCCTGATTGCTGCCTCCTGAATAGCTAGGATTACAGGTATGAGCCACCAGTGCCCGGCTCTCATTTTGATTGTTAACAAGAAACCATTTCTAAAAGAACTTAATTGCCAGGGAACTTGTAGATTTCGGTTTTGATCAATTTTCAGTGTTTTTCCTTTTAATGTTTTATTTCTTAGCCCTTCTGCCCACAAGGAAGTTTAGAGAGAGTATATACAAGGTGAGTTGAAATCTAGACTTTTTGCCACCTACTACACATGTTCACCAAATGGTGAAGTCCTCACTTGAAATCCCAGCAAGACAAGATGAGCTCTGTCTGCCCAGCAGCCTTCCAGAGGCATTAGGGTAAGAGAGAAGGTAAGTAATTCACTATGCGTCCCCATTTCTATAATGGGGAAGGACGTCTTGAAACATTTACAATACTCCTCTGGGGATATTTCATCAGTTATACCTAAACTCTAATGGACAATAATTGATTTGAACTTTCCACTTAGCACAGAGCTGTAAACAGCTTCAGTGCAGACAGCAGCAATGAGCCGACGTTTTGTAAAGTGGAGAGAGATTCAGAAAACTTTTGTACTGGGTCATGCCGTAGCCTAACAGCTTTTGTATCCAGGGAAGAAACAGTTTGTCCTCCTGGTTTTAATAGCTGGGCTAATAGGGTTTCAAGCCTGCAGTAGGTCTAGGTTATCTTTTGAAGGCATTCCATTTTAACCCCTCACTATTATGATGGTTTATAACCCAGCCATAAAGATGCATTCCTGATTTAGACATACATCAGGACACATTCAAAAACATAACTTTCAGAATGCTAATTTCCTGGGGAAGGGAAAAATAAGACATTAAAGTCATCTTAAAACTATATATATATGTTTTTAAATTTTTGTGGTTTGTGGAATATTTTCCTTGAGGAAATATTCTCTTTCCCAATGCCCCTCATCTGGCTGACATACCTTGTTTTCCCCAATCTCCCCACCTTACTTTGTTTCTGGCCATATCTTACTGAATTCTCCCAAGGAACGACCTGGAAAACTAATCTAAAGCAAGACATAGAATGTGCACAAGACATCTCTGTGCCATAGCCCCCTTTGCAGCCACCTCTCCAGCCCTACTGACCATATAAGTAGATGAAGTTCAGAGAAATCGCTACACGCCAACTCAGCTCTTTTCTCTTCCTCAAGCATAACAGCAGGGCAAGGAAAGAAGAGAAACGAGAGACTAACTACATCTTCCTCAGACCACTGCCTCTTCTGCTCAGAATGTGGCTTTTCTACCTCATTCCCAGCTCCCAGAGATCTCCTGGAATGAGATTCAGAGCTCACTTTGCAGCTGCCCTTAGACAACAACTGGCAGAGCCCCTTTGGAGTTGTTGATGCCACCTCTCTGGTGTCAAAAATCTATAAACATTGTGGCTGTGAAGTAAGACCTTATGTAATAATCAGTAAGAGCTTTACAAGAGCCATTTTAGTCTGATGTGTGAGGAACACACAGCAAGAAGGAACATTTTATGAGTATATTGTTACCTGACATTATTCACTTTATGTGAGTTTGACATGGAATATGAATTTTCTGGTAATTTAGCTCATGAGATTGTAAGAGCAAAAACATTTCATTGTCAGAAAATAGATTTACCCTCCACTCTCAATTCAAACTCCCTTCCTAGAAATCTATAAAGAAAACAGGATACAATCACACATTTTGTAAGATTTTGTCCACATTCTAAAATGCATTAAAATCAAACTGAACATAACTTGTTCCATTTAGTTCTGAAAATAACACTGTATATTCTAGACAACAAACTTAGTTCTGGTTTTGATTCTGCACCAATTATTTAGGTAACTCTAAGTGTTGTATTTAACTTTACAGAGCCTCAGAATTCCCAGTTCTTATTTAGGGAGAATGATACCTATCTATTTATAGTCATCTATTGGTGAGATGAATCAAATTATAACAAAAGCCACTGGAAAATGATAGTATATGTGTTTAGGGTCAGTCATATCCACCTTTATAGTGGCCTGACCAATGACCAATTAGAAGTGCATTTCACTCCTCTTGGGCAGAACATAACATGGAAATGGCATTTTCTGTCATTTGGCTCTAAGAGCTTAAGGCTACCCATGTTATTCTTTAGGCAAATCCTATTCCCCTGGTCATGAGCAAAGGGCAACATTTTAATATTTGATCTTTAAATCAAATCTGGAAACCTTAAATGTGGCTTAAACAATATTTAAAATTCATTCAGCTTTCATTTGAATTGCTAAGTCCCTCTTTCAGTGTCACACTTCCATGGAACACTCTTTAACCACAAAGTTTCACAAAATAGCACCGAGTAACTTCAAATTATTTGATCAATGATCAACAGTTTAACAATTATGAGTCTGTATGGCGTTTACATTGTAGATCATTGCTCCAGTGTATCAGGCTCAGCTCTCATAAGCTTCACTAGCCATAATGTGGCTTTTAAAATAAAACGATGACTAAAGTTAACAAAGAAGTGTGTAACTTAAATTCACTCCCTGTTTTGTATCAACCTTTGGATTCAAAGTTCCATAATTAATGGAAATGGGAAAAGTTTAGAAAGGGTTCAGAGTAAAGGCCAAAGAGATTTTATTCCTTGTTTGCCCAAAATTCTGACAGGTAATTTGATAATGGTCATCAGTAAGATGATGTATTAATAGATGGTTCTAATCCATAACTCAGATCAAACAGCAAACATTTTTAAAAAGGGTTTACGAAGCAGGAGGGACTTAATTCTAAAATTCTGACATACCTCAGAAGATGCTAAATCCTCATATGAAATACTATGATGTCATGTTGTCAGTTTTATTAAATACATTTGGTAACTATTTGACTCTGATAATTTAAGTAAAGTGCTGCTAGAAAGCAGGACAGGTGAACTAAATGAGTTCTAGACTTTGGCTTTTCATAAAAGTTAAAAATGGATTGTATAGCTTATTTTGAAATACTCTTTCATAAAAAGTATATGTAAGAAAAATGACCGAGACATCCTACGCACTAAATTGTCATAGAGAGCCAAATCTCACATGAACTGTTTGGTTTTATTATTGATCCATCTTTATGAATGCTTGGCAGAGGTCAAGAAACCAAATTTAACACCTATAAAACAAATTAGAGATTTCCTTGTTTGCTTTTGAAAATGCTATTTTACTGATTTTTTTTTCTTTATAGGAGTCAACTATATGTAGCCATATTCTAATTGTCACATAAAAACCTTAATTCAGGGACACATCTTTTAAAACAATGTATTATTCAGCAACTTTAGGTAAACATGCAATTTAGGAGCAGAAAAGATGCACACAGAGACAAGTAATCACAGATAGAAAGCATAGTGAATTTCTGTGTCATGCACTTCACACCCCATCTCATCGCAGGGAGACTAGAGGAGGGGTAGAGCCATGTCTATTATGATAACTCACAAAGGGAGGACATACAGATATGTGTGCTAAGTGTCTTCCCACCTCTCCATTTACATGCTAGGATTTCAACTCTGAGACACTGAGTCCCTTCATTTAGCCAATTAGTCCTTCCAACTTCATGTAATGCACGCCAAGAAGAAGGAGAAATAGAAGTGCTGACGTTCACTGCTTTGAAAGTTGCTATTCTAATGCCAAAGCTGCCTCTTGAGCAATTTCCAGAATGTATTAACATGGGAGCAAAGCTCTGTTCCTAAAGACAGGAATCACATTATGCATGGTAGCCTCCTTCAACATGTCACAATTGCATAGACTCTCCTCCATCCTCACAAGATCTTACAGTTGTAGTTAGCATGGACTCAAGTTTGTGGTCCTTACTCAGGCAAAACCAAGAAGGTCTTCCTGAAGCAAAGAGGTCAATTTAATGATATTTAGTAAGCAAAGTATGACACATTTTCTAGACCATAACATTGGCCAAATCTTTGTACTGCAGTACTGAAGAAAGCCAGTCAAGGTCCAAAGCAAACCAGTCTCTCAATTTATGTTACAGTGAAGGATTCTTCTGTTTCAGTTTTTTTTTAAGTCAACTAAGTCTAGGTTTGATCTTAAGTATTTTTATTGTAAAGCACCCCTAGAATTTTTTCTAAATATTAAGGACCAAGTTGAAAACAGTTGCAAAATTCTGTAGCTATATGTCTCTGAGTGTCCTCTTCTGCATGTGATTTTTGATACTTAGTCAACAATAAGGAGTTGCTCTGAATTACACAGAACCATTCATTCTTTTGCTAACCATCCTGTCTATAGCTGACACAGTAGTAGAGATTTTAATACCTCTTCCTTACTCTCAGCAATAGATTTAGGGCTGGAAAAGATGCACACAAAGACAAGTAATCACAGACACAAAGCATGGTGAATTTCTGTGCACTCTTTTTATCTCTCAGGGAAACTAGAAAAGGGACAGAATCATTTCCATGGCTTTGGGTCAGACCAGTCTACCCAAATTCAGTCATTCTTTGCTTAACTCATGATATTTTTAAGAGGTTTTTAGAGTCTTTCACTGAGGCCATATCAAAGACACCTACACCTACGTTCTGGTTATTCTACAAATTAGCTCTGCTTTCTTGGACCAACTGGTTATTTCTCTTCTCTAGGCCTTCTTTTCCCCCCAGTCACAAAGTTTAGGTGTTAGATGAGTTGATCCTATAAGGTTCCTTCTAGCCCGATTTTTTTTTTTTTTTTTTTGCTTTTCCCCATGGCTTCTTTCTCTGTCTTTGGTATCTGCAGTTTAAAATCTTGGCTCAGTTTCTCCCTTCAATTATTCCTTCAATATTTCCTTTAGTATCTCCTGTATATCCCGTTGCCCAAAGCACCATCTTAGGGTCATAGGTTTTCCTTCTTAGATGCATGCATTTGACAGATTGACACACTCCTTTGTCTTTTCTCATAGCCTACCACTCTTTATTAGGCTTAACTATGTTAACCTGATTAACAAGTTAACCTCTTCAGAATAGTTCTGATTACATGTTTTGTCAGTAAGTACCTCAAATTCCATATAGTATAGAACATTCAAACCAACTAGGAACATGCCTGTAATCCCAGCTACCTGAGACATAGAGATAGGGAAGGAGGCTGGCCCTGGGCAAAAGATTTGAGACACTATCTGAAAAATAACTAAAGTAAAAGGGCTGGAGGCATGGCTCAGGTGGTAGAGCACCTGCCTAGTAAGTATAAGGCCCTAAATTCAAACCCTTCTAGCACCAAAACCCAACCAACCAACCAAAAAACATTCTTCCTTTCCTTTTAAATCATTCTGCTATTCAAATTCTGTGTAGCCACAGTTCAGAACACATTCAGTGACCAAATCTTCTGCTAAAGATTTACATTTTTAAATGTATTACTTATCCTATATAGCCAACTATCAAATCTAGGAATTTTTTTTAATGATTTTAAATCACAGATACATTTTTACTATTGTCCTTTACTGGTTCCTGATCACCCTGTGCCTAGGATTTGAAAATCTCCCCACTCCTAACATTTTCTCAATGGTTTGACTGTCATAGTTCCCTTTTCAGTCATCTAATGGATTTCTATCCTGTTTCAGATCAATTGTGAATTCCAGAGTTTATACAACCCCCACATCCTATAGATTTGTTTGCTCATCTATCCTGTTAGCAATGGATGGACAAGAGCCTACTCAGCCAATAAACAAGTCACTTCTGCCTTCTGGATTCTCACCACTGAGAGTCCTCCCTCTTCATCTCTAAACTTTTCTCATATAAGTCTGCATCTATAGAATAATCCTTTAAGCACTGAAGAACATCTTTCCTTCATCTAAATTATAACTTAAATCTCACTTATGCAGAGAGATTTCTATGATTATTACTGGCTAATTATTAACCCTCTAAATCAAGGTAAGAACTACTATATCTGTCTTTGCACATGTTTTTTTTTAAAAATCTCTGTTGTATTTTAAATGCATATTGGAGCTATTTAATTATACTGATGGTAAGAGAATATAGTGGGCCCTCAGTACAGTTTGATTATTTGTTGATTTGCAACTTTAAGTCTTGATTTCAAATTGCTATTTTAAAAAACTTGCCTTGTTTTGTTACTTTCAGATATATAAAGCTGTTTAAGCCTTCTGATTTTTAAGAACTGTCAACAGCTATGAGCATTGTAGGTATTAGTAAACACTTGTTGAATTGGATTGAGGAGGAATCCTCTTAAACAGTTTACTTACTCATAGAGGAGGCAGTAATCAGAACAAGGCTATTAACATAAATATTCCATAACAGCATCAGAGAACCATAAAAAGTAGTAAGAGTGAACTGAGAGTTTCTTAAATTTCACTTACCATTTTGACTGCTTAGTATTATATTGATACAAAATATTTTTAACAAAAGCTCTGATTTTAAAACACTACATTTACACACCAAGAACTAGATACCAGCAAATTCTCATAGTCTGATTTATTTCTATGTAATATATCTGTCTTGAGAACATCAGCAGGAATACACCAAAGAAATATGTCCCTCACGGGATCAACTATATAAAAAGACAGAACACATCATCAGCACAAAAATCATTATCCATCTAATTTCTCCCGTTCTCGATGGCTCCGGTGAGCCCCTCGATCATTACTGACTAGGGTTAAGATAGACCTTAATGGATTAATTAAGCCAGAGCAGGCCTGCACTGCAGACAGAAGAGGAGGAGGTCCTGAGGCAACATCTCTGTTCCTCCTTCATTCACATATGCGAGACTTGGCTTTCCCCAAGGGCTGTCCATTTATACTGTAAAATAATAGACTCCAAAACTAAGATTTGGTGCCTGTTGTTCTCCCCTTCTCATCCAAATCTAGTACTTGGCTGTTTTGTCAAGTTTTATCATGTAATAAATTAAATGTTAAGACTTTCTTATCCTTCAGGAATGTAGGGAACAGTTGGAAGACAGGTAAAACAAGAGAGGGAGAGTCTTATTTGGTAACCAAGAAGCACCAACTAGGGCAGCAGTTATTGTTTGGATGCCAAAATGACTGAGAGTGGGCCAGGACACAGCACATTCACAAAAAACTAAAAGGAAGAGGTGCTCACAGCCATAAAGTCGGGGGGTGGAGAGGATGGTGCACGACCAAAGGCAGCTGTTCTAACAGAAACCTTGAGAATTGTTCCTTTAGGGAGGTTTCTGAAATTCAAATGAAAAAGGAGAACAAGATAATCCAAATGGCACAGTCTTTTCTTTTTGTAAAAAGAAGAGAGAAAGTAGAGAAAGAAACCCCCAGCAGTACTGTACCATACTGGCAGTTTACTTTCCATTTCATGAACCAAATCAGCATATTAATGACATGAAAACCTTTTCATGATGGGGACAATCAGGCTGTATCCCACACAGCATTTAATATGCAGGTATTAAAAAGCAAACCACTAGAAAGGCCTGACTCTGGAAATGGTGAGGCTGACTAAAGCAGACTGTGTCATCAATATCTAGCACACTCTGTAAGTCCAGAAAGCATCCATGGTGCTAGATCAGGACTGGCAACTTTGTTTCCACCAAAGAGGAAGTGCCCATAACAGGAGACTAGGCAGATTTCAGTCTCTTTTTTTGGAATGACAGAAACAATGCAAGTTTCTCCGGGTGTCAGGCTGGCCCTGCCATGTTGGGTCCCAGCGTCTAAATGGTAAGTAATACCAAATGGTACCTATTTCAGTGGTTAGCCTGAAAGAGTTTTAAAAGCAACTACAAGTCCTCAGCTCCCTACGAAGTTTCACTTGTGATTCTTGCATTAGAAGAAAGCTTGCATTAAATTCAAACCATAGCAGACCTCTCAAAAACACACGCCATTTCTCACTAGAGCGAAAGAAAAGAATTATGAAGTTGAAAGGGTTTCCAAACTTAGTGATCATTTAATCTAGTTATTTTGTAAATGAGGAAACTGAGGACTTGCCAATGGTCACAGAGGTAATTATGCAACTGGCAATTTTAACAGTAATGAGTTCACAGATAGATTTGGGGTTATCAATGATCCAACAGAGTTGAGTCCCTTAAGGCTTCTTATTTAAACAATTATACACACACACACACACACACACACACACACACACATACATACAGATATACACATACACATACAACTACAGAGAGAGGCAGAGTTATATAGATATAGGTTTATATGTATAAAATATTATTTATGGGAAGGGAAAAAATAGGGTAAAAATAGGGAAATTGTGTATCATGGTCAATAAGCCACTTTCTACATTAATTTGTTCATTCAGCAAATATTTACTGAGCTCCAACTTTATTCAAGTATTATGAAAGCAAAAAGGGCACAATTAGACATAGTTTGTTTTTGTTTCAGTTTATAGTATACTTGTTTTATATCTTCAATATAACCACTTAGAAGAATAGACAAGTTCATTCTCATTGGATTAATATAAATCATTACTTTTGGATCATGAGAGATGGCATAAACCATGCATTATATTTTAGTCAGACACTGGAAATAATCTAGAATGCTTCTAGGATTCCAAATCTAAAAGTTGAACCATTGTTTTGCACATTTGGGTATTCTGTAGACTCTATTCTAAATCTACTGCTCTAACTTAGTATTTCTGAACCAGAGCTTTCTGGGCCTTGCTGCTCTCCTGCCCAGATTCTGAGAGGGAATTTAGGTCAAGGGTAGGAATGGTGCTGGGGATAAAGAAGAAACCTGGCTTCTATCAGCTCAACACACTGCTTCATCTCCATATGGTTTTGCTTACAGTTATACTTTAGTATGTGGTGGAGCATGATCATTTCTTTTGAGATGAACAAAAATTGAGTGGCTAGAACCTAATGAATATGATTAGCTCAAGTGATTTAGTCACTGAGGAAAATTACTAATAGTGAGCTTAAGACCAAAGAAATGGTTATGTTATCTAAGCATTCCTCTTCAAAAGAAAGGAAGAGAGAAGTAACACGCAACTATCTACCATGTTTCAAGCATTACACTAAGTTCTCTATACATATTATCTCATTTAATCTTCATAAAAACCTACCAGAGCAGACATGGTCATTTCTATTTCTTCAGGTAAAGAAAGAGGCACATCAAGACTGATCAAACTCATAAAGCTAGAAAGTAATTTATGGGACACATATTTGGATTCATATTTATCCATATGCACAGCCTACAATGTTGAATTCTACCGAAAGGGAAACCTAAAGATGAAACAATAATGAATGCCATTAGCAACCATTTTGGTGAACATCTACTGTATGGTATTAAATTATGTGTAGAAGTTAACACAAACACAAACACACGTTTTTGGCTACCTTTACATTTAAATCTGCTGGCATGAACAAACTAACATTGGACACACTATTAGGAGATTAAATTGTTTGAAAAAAGTTCAACTAGTGTAAAAATCAACTTGGGTTGGAACACATTTGTACATGGAAGCAATGCTAGGAATCTCTCTGTATAGCCATCCTTAGCTCAACTAGCAAAAACGCTTTGTCTTTCTTATTATGCTTATGTCTTCTCTTCAGCAAAATTAGAGATAAGGGCCTGGAAGTGAGGGGGGATGGAGGGGAGATGGTCGGGGTGGGGGGCAGTGGGGGAGAAATGACCCAAACAATGTATGCACATGTGAATAAATGAATAAAAAAAATTCAAATGACTCATGGTTAAAGGGATTTTTATCAATTACAGAATGTAGGTAATTTACCCGACATTGCAGTTATCATGCAAACAATGCTTAGAAACATAAGCAAAATGTTTGCCAAACTCAATACCAGAAAAACATAGTGCACTGTCCTTAAAAAAACCTGACTAGACAATTTTCCCTTAATTACCAGAACATAAGGATTTATTCTCAAAATATTTGAAAGTGAGCATATAGTCTGATATATTTTCAATCCAGGGTTGACATTCTCAGTTTCTTCACTTACCTTGTCTTCTGTGAAGTGTGGGAAGGAAAAAGATTTGAGTTTTTCTTCTACACATGAAGGTAGGGAAAGATGATCAAAATAAAAATAATGGATTTCTTTCCTCATTGTGGGCTGTGCCTCTCTACCCACCTAAACATACTCCAGTTCAAGTTTCCTCACCTACTTCTGCACAGTGTAGAAAAAGAAAGAAAAGAAAAGAAAAAGTAGGAAAGGATTATAGGAGAAGAAAGAGGAAGGGCCAGGAAGAAGATCTAAAGAAGAAGTGTGCTCCAGAAAGTGAGAAGATGAAAGCGCAGGGCACCTGCTAGCAACCTTTGGGTGGTTCTCTCCATTAGCTCCAGAATAAAGCTCTCTGTGGCCAGTATGGTGCCAAGAGGAAAATTCCGTAGGGGTTGGAGACTGATAGCACAGAGCTTTACAGCCCCTTCTATATCACACAGAGAAACAACTACTCAAGAAATACTGTAATTTTCCCAGAACATACTCAGATGCAAGAAAAGGGTACATTCTAAGATTAAATGTGATGAGTTATTCATTTTCATTATTATTTTATAGTTTAATTATTATCTATCTGTGACACCACAATCTTTCACTGACATGTGATAATCAAGAGTTGACAAAATATAACTTCAATTGCTTTGCTAAAGAAATAAAAAAAGGCATTGAGGTAGATAGGAACTGTATCCTCCAAACATCGAAAGGACACATGCTTTATATCCCAAGACCAATGATAGAAATATCAACAGAAAGATCCTCAAATCCTGGTATCTGTCTAATTTTTTTTCACAATCAGAACAGAGATGAAAATAGTACTGGTGGCTACTACCATTTAGCCTTTTTGACGAAATTCATGGCTTGGATTCCAAAGAGTAACCCATGTTGAGAACAACATTCATAGTAGGTTTTTGGGCAAACTGCACAAGGGAGGGAAAGGGTAGAAAATGAAGCAATAGCACCTAAACTCTCCAGTTATCTTCTCCACCTTGCTGAAGGCCATGGAGAAAAACGGATGCTCAGTTGTCTCTTTTTAATACAGACAGTAGCGAGAGGGGCAAACCACACAGTTGTAGCTTGCTAATGTAAAAGTCCCAGTGGAAACATTAGCACTCAAAGACATTAATGTGGATTTGGGACACTCCCTGAAGGATTTTGATTCCATTAGAAAAAAAAAAAAAAAAAAGACAGTGACAGATATGATCCTGCTTTGATATGCTTAATGCCATTTAAAGGGAAACTGCACCCATTTACCTCAGGCCAGGACACCGAGAGTTCAAAAAGTGAAATATCATTTCTCATTGCAAAGAAAAAGCTTGGAAAATATTATGTGAAAATTAATTTGGCATGCGTCTTTGAAATTTTAGATTTCTGGGATGAGCAAATGGGTACAGTTTTCTTTTAACTGTTTTTGAACACCATGTGTTGAGAAGAAAACAACAGAATGGCAATTGCTCATCCAAAATGCTAACTTGTGGCATGGCACAGTCAAGATGGCCTGCCACAGCCAAAAAGCAGGTGTATGCTATGCCTCTCACTTCAGTAGCATGTGCGCCACATGTCCCTGCATTCGGCAACCTCTTGCATTTGCTTTTGGAACCTTTCTGAGGGGGACAGTAAACATGACTCAACAGAATGTCTAGCTGAGGAGGAACTGGCTTTCCAAGCTTGCTGTGAGACAGACTTGCAGAGGAAGAACCTAAGAAAAACTGGAATAATGTATGTTTCAGAATTCTTTGCTGTATTACTTCCTGTGACCAGTACTGGCTTTAGATTATTTTGTGTGGATGGAATTTTGGATCTAATCTGGTCAAAGAATAATGGTGAAGCTTTTGTGTGACTGGAGAAATTGTTTAAATCAGCTGCGTCAATCAAACTGATGCTACAGTTAATGGCTGGTAGTACTGACCACATGCACCTAGCCTGAAAGTTCAGAGCAATACCCCTCTCACCCTTGAGGTCCACCGATAAGCTTGAAACATGGGATAAACATAATTATTTGGTGGATGAGGATGCCAAAGCTTCCTCAGTGTGGCATTCTGAATCTGCTATTATGTTTATTCTAGGAATAAACTTTTTATACAGGTATACATACCATTCAACCACTCAACAGTCCTATGAGGATGAGGAGAGACAGGGGAAAAAAAAATTTCCTTCTGCTCTGTCAGAAGCCTGATGCAGAAAAGCCAGATTAAAACTCAAGACTACTTCTCAGCTCAAGCCAGAGGCTATTTGGAATAAAATTCTGTGTTAGAAGGCTAGATAAGGTCTGAAGATAAAGAAGTAGATCAGAATCAAAATGACTATTTTAATATAAAGAAACCGAGGACTCTCTGCTTTATTCTATGATTTTAATTAATCAATTAATAACCATTCGTTAAAAATCTACTGCATGCAAATGTCAAGAGTAGGGAAGGGATGCTGGGCATGGTGGGTGGCAAATGCCTGTAGTCCCAGCTACTCAGGAGGCTAACCCAGGGGTTCAAGATTAGCCTGAGCAACATAGTAAAATCAAGCCTCAAAACAAAACAAAAATAAACTGTGGGGAATAATGAAACCTGTACGTTTAAATTGGAAATAAAAAATTCTTAAACTTTACAGATATAAGTGAGTGATGTTCTCTTTAGGCCAGCTTCTGGGTACACATTTATGGATTTCATAAAAGGTGGTTTCTTGCCAAAAATTCACATACTATTGCTAATTTCACTCATTCAAATTACAACATTTACTATGTACTTTTTATTTCTGATAATATATTCTAGGTGTCAAGGGGCTACAACTGCATATAAACAGTCTCTATCTATGCTTTTGAAGTTTACTGTGCAGTGGTGGCAGGAGGGATGAGACACATATAAAGCAGACCCTTGCACAGGACAGTGTGCATTCAGTGTTGCATGTGACATTAAATAAATGCTTTACAGTTCAGAAGAAGCAAGTCCTCCTGGCCTTAGAAAAATCTTTCCACACATATTAAAATGGCTCATTGCACAAAAATGAAGAGTTGTTCTATAAGTTTTAAGTCAACTAAGCATCAGTGTGAGTGGTGGGAAGGGAGAAACGAGGCTGTGAGGGGAGAGATATGTGCTCTGCATCCACAGCACTTCTTCTCACTGCGTTGTCCCACAATTGATGTTTACCAATGGCATGCAAGGATAAAAGCAAGTCAACAGAATGATGGGCCGGTCAGTGTGTCTGCACCAGGCCTAGTTATTTAGATGATTATTAATACCCTGTTAGCAGCTGGTATTCTAATGACATAATTTTCTTCCCATACTAGTGTGAAAAGTTCATTCTTTTACCTGTTCCAGAGTGATGGGAGGAATAATTCAGGGCTTCATCTTTTCAAATGAGGCAAATACTTTGCCCACGTAAAGTGCCCTTGGTACAAGTATCAAAATGTCTTTCAAAACAGTAACAAATGAATTCCCCCTTATATGCCCTAAGAGCATGAGTTTGAATCCACACATCTCTGGAAGTATTGACAGTGAAGTGGAGAGGGGCAGATACGCTGGGATCCACACAAGAAGGGAGGCTCCCATGGAAGTAGGAAACAAAATTTGGATGTCTTGGCTTCTAGTTGTGGGTTCTTCCTATAGAATCACCTTATTTTTCAATTTTTATTCTTCTTGGACACTCTAGCCCCTGTATATCATGAACAGTAGCTTTCTGTGGTTGGAATGTGTATATGTGTGCATGTGTTTTTTAAGAGTCAAGATGGCATTACTGATGTGCTTTTGTAAAGGATTCAAGGTTGTTTGGATCCTCAAAGAATGTGATTTAAAAAAAATATTGTTTCTTTGATTCCATGATGCTTACATTTGGGCAGAGTTTTCTTTTTCCATCCTCAAATACAGTATTTGAGACAATCTGCCCACAATGGAAAGCTTTTACAGTGTCAAAAGTGTAGGCGAACCAAATCATAATTAATCTATGTGAAAATGGAGACACAGATACATGGAAGAAATTTAGAAAAAAACCTGGGCAGGAGGCAATCCTGCAGATTTAAGGTGAGATGGAGCAGGATAGGTAAAGAAGAGAGACAAAGAGTCTCAGCTTGCTTATATGCTCCACCTATAGCCATGTCATTTGGGGCTGTACTCTCAGGGTGTCTAGGTGACTGATTATAATATACTCTATGTTCTGACTCCATGAACTCAGAAAAGACTAATAAAGGGAACTCTAGGCTTTAATGGGGCTAAGATGAAGTAGTCAACAGCTACTCACTCAAAGCAAACTGACCAGATCAATCTGCAGGGTACCCAGTACAGTTTCCTTTTACTAATCTGGCAAGAGTTGTACATTTTACTGGAAAAATTAACTGTTCAAAATAAAAATGCCTTATAAACCACAGAAGCAAAATAGAGGAAGATAATAATGATAACTTTTGAACCCTTCGGTATTTGCCTGACATTATTTTCTTTTATATGCAGCTTCTCTCTATATATTACCTCATTTGATTCTCTTACCAACTGTGAATAACTGATATTGTGCCCATTTTCTTTGTGAGGAGTCTAAGGTTCAGAGACGCTAGGTGAATATTCTCTGGTCACGGAGCTAGTAGGGCTGAAGTTAGAATTCAAACCTGAGCTGGAGGACACAAAGCCTGTGCTGCTCACCAAGCCTTGCCAGGTCAGACTCTGTGTGCTTTTCATGGCATGAAATCAGTGTTGGGGGAACTCTGCCCAGCATCTCTGGTTAGCAGAGTGAATCACTTTTATCATTTGCCAACATGTCATGGAAAAAAACCAAAACAACAAAAAAAAAGTAAAACTCCTGGCTCTAGATTTCCTATCAACCACCTGAAGTTTGGCTGGGTTGCATATTATTTGAATATCTGACAATCTTATGAAAAGTCTAACGAGAATAAAGATTTTTCTTACATTAGTTAAAAATCTGCTCCTTTACAACATTGTGTGTGGAGGGAATGCTCTTACTGCATGCGACACTCATCTGAAAACGCTGCAAAGTCAGAATTTGGGGCCTATATACTGACTAATGTTACCAGCTGTGAGTCAGCTTGAACATCAGTAATATGGTATTTCCTGCTACAATTTGATTTGGTTAAAATGTGTTTGAAGTTCACCCTTTTATTAACTAGAATTACCACCTCCTGTAACTGGAGGGCTCCTGAGAACACACTGCTAGTGCACTCCAACCTCCTACCCGCCATCGGTGCATTTCCTGGCAACAAATACTATTAAATTGATAACTACAGAAATGGGTCGGTCAAAATGTCTTTTCAATAGTTGCAAATGTTCCCCTAATGATCCACTGCCTCCCTTTGATTTCTCTGTTAACATTTTCTATCCAATTGCAGGACCAATAACTAATAAAGAAAAATGACTATAAGAAGGGAAGGCTGGCTGTGGTGAGTGGAGACCCTCTTAGGAGTTCCCCTAACTGTAGAGAAAATCTCAACTGGTCTAGAGGCCCAAGGGGCCCAAACTCAGCTTTACTGCTAAGTTCGGTGACCTAGAAGAAAAGACACATCCCATCTTAGCCTTAACACTCTCATCTGTAAAAACAGGAGACTCCAAATGACTGATTTTTCACATTTTCAAAGGGCTCAGGGTTCATAGGGGGTAGAAACCTTGACTTACCACAAAGCATTTTAAACCTACTGACACTACCTTCATAGCCTTACCCATTAGGGCCTTGGCTATCTAAGGTAGAAATTTATTTTCATATATAAGAAAAGTAATATTGTGGCATATTTTTATAATCATCCTGGGTTTGATTATTCACTATGTAAACCTACATAGTGAACCTCCTTCCTCTTTCTCTCTCTCCCAGGGGAAAAGTTTGCTTTTTCTGAGTTCACATCACATATGTGTCTTTATAAAGCTAAAGAAGGGAGTAAGGTGGGTACAGCTGCATCCACTGGGAACATGGTTAATTCCAGGCACACTTGTTTGACTCTGAAGGAATAGCCACCTACTTTAGGTAAGGAAATGCCCCTGATTAATGAGGTACATTTCAATCTGCAACACTTCTATGATGCAAGCATCCCATTTATGTCTTGATGCTCTAACCACTTCAACTCCATCAGTCATTTCAGTGGAAAGCAGTTTTGAATTGAAGCTGGAGGAAAGGATATAGATAGTTTTAAACAAAGGAAGTTGAAGGAGGAAATCAGATCACCACAGGTCCCTGGGCTATGCTGGCAGAAGAGTGAAGAGGGTGGTCAGGACTGAAAAGGACTCAGTTTCCTTTTCAGTTTTTGCCTGGGGCCTTGTCTGGAACTGGTGAAACACTGATAAAACCCCTGGGAGAAGGGCTTCTATTGTGTCATATGTCATTGCTACATAGGAGGTCAACATTCATTTAAAAGCTTGCAAACTTCAGTCTTCTGAGGTCAGGCAAGGGTAGGTTCATCTAGTCTACAATTAGAGCTTACAAAAACTATCCATGCTGGCACCTCTCTCTATCAGATTCTTCCTGCTTGCCTTCCTTTCCTAGAGAGCAGAGAACAGATATGTGAAGGGAGATGAGGGAGAAGGGGAGGGGCAGGTGGAAGACTTAACCCTTTCTGAGCTTTGGAGTTAATGAGGCTTTGTATTAGGTGAGCATCTCTGGCTCCTCTACAATCCAGAGACATTATTAGTGACAGGAAGTGTTTTATAGGTTCAGAGGGGTTGACTAGCTCAAGGTGGCCAGTCAGGTTGCTTCTGGAACAGGACTTTTTTCTCCAGCTCCAACAACCTATCTTCTTCTCCTTTCAGTTTTCAGTGCTTGACAATTGGTTTATGGACCAGTTATGTGTAGTTTGTCTTTCAGAAATGTCAAGAACTCTGAATCTTCAAAATCATATCTGACTGGAAAGTCAGGAGGTCTGGCTATTTCTGGTAATGGTTGAGCCTGAGAAAATGTCACTGTGTATAGGCCCATATACTTGTATGGGGTTTGGTCCAGACCTTACACCTCTATGGAGGCAAGCATTAGTGCTTATGTCCACAGCTCAACAAAAGTTATCTTCATTAGATGTCCAAAGTATGCTGAAGAGAGAAACTCCATCTTCCTAATACCAGTTTTGTTTTTGCATGAGAAGAATGAGTAGACTGATAGGAGCCGAAGACAGAAGGGACAGTGAGGGGAAGGACATAGACTACATAGCCAGTAGTAGCATTGGTGGGAATCTGAGAGGGCAGAAGTTCAGGCCAGAGTTGAGAAATCTGGTGTTTCCTAAGACACTGAAGTGTCTTGAGTACATGATGGTTTGAAGTACCATGGCTAAGGTAGCCTGAATGCTAAATGTGCTTTAAAAAATTTCAAACTAATGATATTTTTAAAAATTCCAACTTAATTATTCATTAAAGGGCAAAGATCTCACAGGCATGACATAACTATTTCTCCCAAGCATTTAACTTCTAGTAAAAAAATAAATTAAATTAAATTAAAAAACTTGACTGAGATGACTATAGAGTTGTTTTTATTATAAAACAAGATCACCTTGCTAATAATCATCTTGACGTGTTTGGAGGAAGGAAGGATTTGGGTTTTTTGAACCATATTATTTGAACAGAAATCATTAAAGAATTTAACAGAGGAATAAGTTTCTGGGGAATCAAAAGGAGAGATCATTTTCAGTAAAAGAAGACATGTGACTGATACTTTCAGTCTGTATGCCAGAGAAAGACAAATTCCAGACAGGTCCAGCTACATAATTTGTGGAGCTCAAGGTAAAATGCAAAGCCCTTTATCAAAAAATTACTATGAATTTCAAGACAGCAATAGCAAAGCACTAAGTCAAGCTCTTCCAAGCATGGGACTCTGTGCAGCTGCACAGGCTGGACACTCATGGAGCTGGCCCTCATTCCAGTTACTGTTTTTACTTAGGCATTCCAGTCTCATAGTTACCAAGTCCCAAATTAAAATACATACACCACCACTCTCAAACCTCTTGGTTAACCCTGTCTTCCTAGAGTAAGGACACAGCTGAATTCTGCAATAAGGATCAGAAAAATCTGGGGTCTGCTAACATATTTGATAGATTTCTACGCACTGGCTTCTGCTACATTTGTCACACTTACTAATCCCCACTTCTGTCACAACCTAAGGATGCCCAGGATATCAATGTCTGGGAATTGAGACATTTTTGTAAAAACATAAATTTCTCCAAAAAGCAAAGCAAAGCAAAACAAAACAAAATAAGCAGAAGTTACTAAGAAGAAGCTGAATGTCCTTGATGTAAATCCTGTCCCTAGTTTCTTTCTAGTCTTATCTTGAGCAGGTTTTGGGCATGTGCACACAAGTTCAGAAGCATAGGTGAGTTACCACAATAACTCTTTTCAGTTTGAGAAAAAATAGAGGAAATAGGAGAACCTGGTCTCAGCCCAGTAGAAACTTACTTGTTTCGCTAACAGTATGCTTGCTCTCCTGTGCTTAGGCTAAGTTGGAGCTATGATTTCACTTTCTTTACTAGATGCTTGGAAGGGGCCAGAGGAAAAGCTATTAGAGGGTAACAGTCATGTCTAAAAAAAAATCACATTTACTTATTTTTACCTGCCCTCTTCATGTCATTATCATTCACTGAAGTCTTAATGGAGAAAGGAGAGATTAAAGATCCAAGACCAACATCAAAGGAATGACAGCAGTATAGAGTATGATGAATGTGGCTTCTTTTCCAATGATTTCAGGAGCCTTAAGTATACTGAGACTGCTTGTTGTTGGGACAGACCCACATTTGCTTGGGCAGATGCCTATATTGTTTGTATTTGTCCTGTCTTTCTTATATAATTTTATACTATTTTCTAAAAAAATAAGTGTCTCACATAGAGAACCAGTTTACTCATACAGCTAGAATTATACTTCGGAACTAGACCAATTGCTATGTCATTGACTTAGGATTTTAAAAAAAGATATTGAATGGCAAAGTTAATCTTTTATTTTGCTTCATAGGTTTGTACTGCTTTGAGTAAGGTTACTAGGATCCTTAAGCATACAGAAATGTGTTTGAATCTGTATAATAATGCTTAGATTTCAAAAACCTTCATTTCACAGAAGTGATAGAGGTTCATTCATCATATTCAAGTGTTTTAACAATTGGTAATTAGCAGAGGTCTTACAATAATAAAATAAAGTAACTGACCTTCACAACAGATCCATGTATATAACCCTGATTCACTTATTTTAAAATCATTCTCCCCTGCTGTACATAGATAGCTATAATATATACATTCATATATGTGTGCACAATCAGCCTTAGGAAAACTGCTGTGAAGTAGATGAGGATAGATGGTTTTCTATTTATTTGACAAATACACTATTACATAGACAGGTTAAACAATTTGTCCTATAAGAAAGGGTGGAGCTGGGAAAATCCTGCCACATCTGCTTTTCTGTTATACCACTCTGGAATTGGTTAGCCATTATTGTTTCTAGTGACCTTATCTAAATGTACAATGTAATTTTCCTGAATACATGTTTTACTATTTCTCTCATTCTTTCTAACTTTTCTCTCTCTGTCCTCTGAGATTATTATGAATTATTGGTAAATGTGGCTGCTCTAAATTTATTCTTGCTCTTTTATGGGCTCTGATGGATTTTAGCTCTTAGAGCACAGAAAAAAAGATCATCTCAGAAATGCATAATGATAAATAGTTTGGGGACAGTTGGCTTGAGTTAAGGTTACAATAAGGTTGGTATTGGTACCAGTGATGTATTAGGCCCTCCACTCACAAGAGCTAGCCTTCTGGCTTTGAAGTGATACAGTGGGAAGGCAGGGCTACTCTGAGGCAATACCTACTATTCCTCTGAGACCTCTGATAAAGGCCATAGTTTTGTGTTGCAACTTTCTTTAAATTGGAAATGACCTGCACTATACCTTAAAGCTGCATCCTCTCAGTCTCTGACCCTAGCTGGTCTTTCTCTGTCTTCACACATATTTGTCACTTATGGTGATATATTTGATCAATAATGAGCACCACTATTATTTGGCTAGGGAAAGACTATTTTGGTATTATGTCAGCTCCTTATTATTTCTTCTGTCAATTATTTGTCTGATTAAAAAAAATCCCAAGTTTACCTCTAGTCATGCTTCTAGTTAATGTTTCTTAAGGATATCTAGTAAGTACTTAGGAAGTACAATTTTATTTTAATAAATCCTAAGCACAACATAATAATGAAGGAAAAGCAGTGGAGAAAAGCATAGAATTATTTTTGAAGCTATACATAATAAATACGTAGTTCTGAATTTTCTTCCACACTTATTTCTGAATGTGATATTGCCAACAAATTAGTTATCTATGCCAATCTTTTTAAAAATTAGGAGCAAAAATATGAATTTCTTTTCTGATGATAGGAACTATCATCCCTTCAGCATGATAGCATTTGAATAATGTCTGCTATGTGAAACTGGCTTCAGTGACTCCTTATGAAGGACACTGCACTACCAGTACTTTCCCCAAAGCTGCTTCTGTGTAGGACCCAGACTCCACTGTGAATGTTCCTGTACCCGTCAGAGCTTTGGCTGGCTGTCATTCCATCAGGTACCCCATCTGCAGTTGCCTCTCAGACATGTACAGCGTGTGTTTGGGGATGACACACAGTGGAATAGGGAAAGGATACAGAGATCTGTCGTACCAGTACATGTATTGTAAGGAAGTAGTTATGCAGTGACTGCTTTGCTCTTTTATATTCTAGGCAACACACCGGTGAATATAATTCATAATGAACATATTCAACATTTTTTCCATCAGTTCAATAAATTATTCATAAATATTAGAGATGGAAAAGACTTAATAGATTACTGAGACCAGACCTCCTTTTTGTACCTCCCTTTCCCCCCAACTGTTGATGCTAGCTCAAAAACCAAAACCAAAACAAGAAAACCACCACCAATAACAAATAAGACAAGCAAACAAACAAAAAACATATAAGGAAAGCAATAAATTCACAAGTTTTATAAATACAAAGGAAAACTTCTTAGAAGCCTGCATTCTGGCAGCGGGGGGAGGAAGGGTTGATGTTAGAGCTCCATGAAGGGTACGGCAGGGTCTTTACAAAGGCAGGGAAGTACCATTTTTCTCCCTTGATATCATAACTCAAGGCAAAGCCCAAGAAGCAGTATTTTAAGACCAAGGGTTTTACAGTCTTTCTCTACTATCTGGTGTGGACTCAGGACTCTGACGCTTTTACCTCCAGTTAGGACTTGAGATACTGATGAGCATGATGAAAGAAAATGTATAAATGAGTAGAGAGTAAAAAGTACTAGAGAATACTCCCTGGGATTATCTGTACTATCAAGATAGGAAAACTTTGCAGATGCTACTGTCTCTCTAGAGGAATAATGCTTGCATTTGAATATTCTCAGCAGCTGGTTCCTGTTGAATGCCATCAGGATGATTCAGCCACCCACCAGGAACACCAGTAACAGCAAGTGCACACACAGAAATCTGCAAAACTTTCTTCTCTCGATGCCAACACCATTACTCCGGCAAAGTAAAAACCCTTTATTGAATTACCAGTTCTACTAAATGTGACCCTGTTCCCCTCACAAATACCAGTTCACTCTCAAATAAATGGAACTTCTGGCTGATTAAAATGCAACATTCTTCCTGACTTGAGCACATCCTGATGTCAGCCCCTCCTCTGCATGTCCACGTTAGCTACGACTTTTTCATTTTCTCACTGTTCACAGAAACCTCCAAGGACCAAGAATATCCATAGACATTCAGAGTCTGTCTTGTATGCTATCCTGCCTACAGCTGAACCCGTGCGTTTTATATCTCTACCCTTACACGTCTCAAGTTATTTTTATCATTTCCAATTTTTAGAAGTTTTCCATTTTCATAGGATGTGGTTAAACACCCGGAACAACAGCAATGTGTAGATAAACTGCATTGACTAATAAACCTCATTAATACAGAATTACAATGCCATTCTGGCTAATTAAAAATTCGATACCTGCCCCCTTCTTCAAATTTAGACCAGATTAGACACTTAAGGCAAGAAAATGCCATAGATGACAGCTAGCTATCAAAACTGTCTCATAGCCTCATTTTCAGGTCTCCAAAGTAAAATCTAAGGACATTCAACACAGATTCGGGTGCTCTCAACAGCCATGAAAATATATGACTGAAGAGGGAATCTATAAATGTAATGAATACACAATTGGCTTATAACAGATGCAACCAAAATTAAATTCGAGATTTTGACCTGTTCTCCAAAGTGAAAGTTTCTAGTTCAGGCTACACAGAGAGATATAACAAGCTCATTAATCACCTAAACTAGAAATATAAGCTGACACTTGTGGGGATGGTGCAAGGAGCCATCCTAAGTGGTTGGGGGGGTGTGTCTGTGGGGAATGTGAATGATAATGTAGCACTGACAGTTTACTGTTAACAGCACTGACTTTTTTTTTACGATGTACCTGGGGTAGGCACTGGCCATGACTACCATTAGTTTACATCTCAGGACAGAATTTAAGGATCATGTGAGGAAGGAATAGGTATAATATAGACTTGTATAAAAATTCACTTTTATCCAGTTTCTATTATGTAACAGTCATTGCGCTCATTGCATGACCAAATATTGAACTCAACTAGGTCAGTCTCAAGAATTATATTATAGGAAAGAACTATTGACAGAAAGTAGAAGTAGTAGTTTCAACAATGATATTGAGTGCTAACCATGAACTGGTCCTTGTACTAAACACTCTATCGACTCCATTTCATAGAGTTCTTATATCCCAGCAAAGCAGGCATCATTTTTCTGTTCACAGATGTGGAAACTGAGACACACTAAAATTAAGTACATTGCCTGAAATTAGACCTGCTGTTTATATCACACATAAACCAACAAAAAGTTAAGCTATAAAATAGAATATGAGAAAAGTCATTAAAAGATTTGTATCCTTCAGTCTTATCATAGAAATATAGGAGGCAGAATCTACTTGTATTTGAGTATCCAAGGGAAAAAGGAACAGGGATAGGAAAAATGATGCATGCTTAGGAAACAAGTAGTCTAGTTTGTAATGTGTTGTAAGCTTGTTGAATCAGCACTGTGGTTAGAGCTCATACTTTGCTAAGCTAATAAAAATACACTATCTGTACAGGAAGATTTCTAGAAAGGAAGAAAGCTTTCTGTCCAAAAGAAAATTCTGACTATAATTTTTCATAGGTTTTCTTTTCTCTCTTCTCTTCTTCTTCCTCATTCTTTTTATACTTCTTCTTCTTGTTTGTAGGAAAAAGGAAAAATGAGATACAAGGCTATGGGGGTGAGCAGAGCAATGAAAACTCCTGAAAGCCTGTAGGGAGCGCATGGATCTCAGTGCATTTTCTGTCATTCTTCAAATGCTTTATCCTCATCATGCAGATTTTCCCCTGCCCCATCCAAGGTGAGCTTATTGTACAGAAATAAGAATGCAAGGGGTTTGGCTCCTTTGTTCTCTTCTTTAATTATTCTGGGAATATCATCCACTTTTTAGTTTTATAAAGCTGTTCTGGGTCAGCGTTATGTTGTAGGAGTTTACCACAGTTAGAAAACTTGAATTTTGGTCCCAGTTTTTCTCATCTTAAGAAAGTGTTGCCACTTCTCTGTGCTTAAATTTTGTTATTGGCCAAGTGAGTGGTTTAATTTCTAATAGCATTTCTTAATCTTTTAGGATCATGCCTCTTTGGATAATAAGTTATATCATTTGTTTCTGCATAAATTCTGCTATTCTTCCCTATTTAGAATCCCCGGTTCACCGAAACCAATGTATAGCACCACTGGTCCAGATAAAACTGCGTAGTTTACTTTCTCTTTGTTTTAAGCTTCTCTTTTAAATTCTGTTTTCTAAGTGCAATTATAATATATTAATATATATTTAAAACTCTAATGATCTTGCACCAGATATTCCAATATTTTTCTCTAGAGAGCTGGTTAACCCTATATTGAGATATCTAAGGCTCCTTCTTCAAGCTTTAAGATGCAATGATTATGATTCTATGATGCTGACATTTGCTTTGTTGACATTTAAAGCAGAGCTTTTCAACTTCAAACAATAGCATAACAAGTTGCTATAAGAGTTACACTTATATGAGTTTAAGCAGATGTGCATAACAGCTCTTTACAACTATTATCACACTGGACAACCAACACTTATGATGTTGCCTTAATTCCCTGGAACAGTGAATTCTATAGTTGATTATGGAAAAAAGCACTGCCTTTCTATCTACTTTTAAAATTGATTGATTCCTCTGTTTCATATCTGTTAATTTTGCACCCAGCCACAAGCTTTAAACATCTCCAATAACTAACCATAGTCCCCATTCTGTCACGGCTTCTATGTCTCACCCTCCTAACCTTGCCCACTGAGTTCACTCTTACTGATGTAATCACACATGCTTCATTGTAGTTACATTCGTCACAGTGCTTGTTAGAATTATCATCATTCCTACTGCACCTTAGTTCAAATTAAATGTGCTTATGCAATTTGTGGTCGTTTTAATTTGTTCAGCCAGGATTTCTTCATCAAAATAGAACATTTTCTTTTATCTGATCAATAACCTCGTCAGTCAAATAACTGAAAAATTGTTCATTGGAGCAAAATCTTAAGACTAGAGAGAATTTTGTAAATCTATATGGTGGCAATTCACTGATTAAATCCACAGGTTCAAATTTGTTAGTGTCAACTTAGTCTTTTAAATCAACTTATTAAAGCAATAAGTATAAATATGTATGATTTATTGTTTATATATGCATTAAACTTAATAAATTAGTGAAGAGTCATTTAAAGAAATATTTAATCTGACCCATATTGACCAATTCACTAATTTTATGATATAGCCAAACATATTATTTGGCTGTAGTTAAAACCTTGTTTTTGCCTTTTTAGTACATAGACTGTAAAGTGGCACTATAGTTCACTGGCAATCTACATACCTGTTAACTTTTACTTTTTGTAGTATTGTATGTACAAATAAATAAATATGCAACAGTTTAGCTACAAGAAGTTTTGTTTGGTTAAATTCTGAAAACATAGCTTAAATAAGGAGTTGAATGCTTGGCATCTCATCATTGCTGTTTATGGCATAAGGCTTACAGTGCCACCTTATAAAAGATATTTTCATTTATTTTCATGCTCAATTAAAAGTATAGGGTTTCAGGACTGGGAATGGATTACAGATTGTTCGCTCCTGGTTATTTTTGGCTTTAAGTATATTGATCATTTTATCATTTTCTTGTTTTAAACTGCTTTAAACACAGCACAAATGTTATTCTCATCATGCCAGAAATGGGTTTGGAATTGATTTTGAGTTTCCACCAATTTTACTCTTTGCTCTCTGTGAGAAGTTTTTCACTTGCTTAAGTTCAGAAGGGTAGTTTTGTTCAAAAGATGTGAGAACACTAACCTTTAGAGAGTCTTAGCTGGCCAAGAAAACTCAGATGTCCTACTTTAGGAAAGAATAAAATCACTGAATTTTTTACCATGGACTTTATTGGAATTAGTGAAGAATCATTCATATGAATGTGGTTTTAAGGACTTCCTCCCTCTGTCTCTTCTGTAAGTATTTGACAAAAGCATGTATCTTCTGAGAAACTGGCCTGATTGGTCCAGGTTGGCACCGTTTCAGTGTTTGGCCTATGGCGGTTGCTTAGGAATAATTTCGTCTCATCCTCTCTATTTTCCTGGACTGTATCGGACTCAGACACGTGGTATGCAAAGGAAATCCAAGTCCTTTAAAAATGCTATTTCTTTTGGTAGTAAAGCCAAGACCAGTTCTTCTTTGGCCAAATGATCTTATCAAGATTTAACAAGAGACATTCAGTAGTATCTCCAATCTGTGAGAAGACATTAGATCATGGAAGATAATTTATTACATATACTAAACACATATTTTGCCTTCTAGTGACAGGAAAGGACAGGATCAAACATTTTATTGGTACTGAAAATAATATAACACAAGAATTTTGCAGTAATTACTCATTCTGACTAATTTAAAAAGAAATAAACAAGTGGTTCTTTCCACAGTAAAATAGATACTGGAGACCTATCTTCAGTTATTGTTGAAAATATTTTGGCTCCTATAAAGGCACCTTACTAAATAGCTGCTTTGCCCTCCACAGTGCTGTCACAATTCAGAATTCGTAACATTTCAGCCAGGTTCTCCAGACTAATTGGATGAAACAATTGCATTACAGTATTAAGATTCCTTTGCAGAATCAAATGAAAGCAGATTTGCACAGTTCAGATAGCTTGAAAGATTTGACACAAATACAGCCAAAACCCTGTCTGTGCTATATATTTTTCTACGTTTAAGAACCAGTCACTTCTGTGATAACTGCTAGGATTTAACTTCACACTTAGAATATCAACAAACACATGAAGAAATTTAGATAGGTAAACTTCGTTTCCCACTCCATCTTTACTGCTCCCCTGCAGTTCTGTGTTTCAGAACAAATGTTTCGGGTCTTTTGAAAAGTGCCAGGAAATCTCCTCCTCCAGGTATGTAACAGGCCTCAATTTTACATATGTAGTATGACACTCCTTCAAGCAGACAGCCCCACAAACTAAAGTGGGACGTTAATTTAAATACAGACTTAGGGGGAAGAGCTCCATCTACTGAAATCAGTTAGATCATCATTTGCACCCTATAGTTATCCCATTCACTACTTTCAACTACTTAGAGGCCTTGAAGAGAATAGAAAAGTTATAGACCTGAGCACCCACAAAAAACAGCTATGAGCTTGATGCTTTTTTGGGTATTTCCCACACATCCTAAGCTCCTTTTTCTTTGCCCTTCCCAATTTCCAAAGCTTTCTATGTTTCAATACAAAATAAAAATGGAATGTTTTGCTATATGAGCCATCTCTTGGAGAAAACAGAAAGTCACTGGTATTGAAGGAAAAGCCTCAGATAGTTGAAGGGAAAGCTACAGAAAGATCTATCTACCTGGATAGTTGATGCAAAGAGAAGAGTAGCCTTTTTACTCCTCCTACCTTGTGTCATTGCTGGAGAAGTCTGAAGCCACCCAGGCTCAGCTTTTCTGGGCTCTCCCTGGCTGCACAGTGTTGTTGTGGCATTGGGAATTTGCTGTGGCTTCATAAGATTATGAGGATGTGCTTCAGTAAGCCAAAAAAGTCACAAACAAAATTCAGGAGAAAAAAAAAAATGTACAAAACCAGCTGATCTTACTAGAGAAGCTCTTGGCATTTTCCTACATAAGCCACAATTTTCTTTGGTATTTCCTGGTTCTGTGATCAGAAAATTATCACATAATGTGTATTACTGTAGCTTTTTTTCAGGGTGCTGGTGGTGCGGTGAGGGCAAACAGATAGACCCAGGGGAAGCAAGGTAAAGATTATCTTCCACTTGTTTGAAAGCTTTCCAGAAGGTCACAAGTTAAAAAGTTTCTTCTTCAGACTACTAAACACATACAGAAATCACATAAAGAAAAAGATAGCCATATTCTTTCTAGATTAGAAAAGTGAAAAAACTTCTTAATACACTAACAGATAGGGAACAAAGCAAGTGGTCTGGATAAACTTGAACAATAGTATAGTTACATGAAATGAAGTAAGACATGAAAATCTTTATAAGTGAAGATAAATTATTGCAATATAAATAGATGTTAATTAGAATATATACACATTAAGGAATCAGATGGATGCAATAATTTATGATATTTTAAAATTACAGACAAAAATAAAATATGATCAATTAACAAAAGTTTTACATTAATGTTAATTGTACGTATAAAAATATGATCAATTAACAAAAGTTTTACATTAATGTTAATCGTACGTAAAAATACAACTAATATAAATGTAAAGTGGCCTTGTGTCTCTCTGTATATGCATACATTATATATATGTAAAAATATATATGTATGTGTAACAAACACAGCTGCACAAAGACACACATATATATGCACACTCACACACACACACATTTGCACAAAGTAGCACTGACTGACACTGAAATGTTATATATTGAATCAAAACTAAAACTGTGAATTATTTCAAATTGGGTATTTAAATTATAAGCATTAACCTGGCAGTTTTTTTAATCTTTATTTTTAACACATTTAATTTTCAGGTTTTATTTTAAAGCATGAAAAGAAAAGCAAATTAGGAAAGCATTGCATATCAGTAAGTATTTTGTAAAAAAAAAAATCATTTGCATTTATTAGACTATTTAGAGCTCAAAAAGACCTGGCCAATTGGATTTTATTCAAACCTTTTCAAGACAAGTTTAGTTCTAAGTCAAGAATAGCTATGAGAAATTTCACTTCAAAAGATGATTTGTTTGGATAGTTATAAAGGCCTGAAAAATGAGATTATCTCCACCATAACTATAACAAAACAGTGGATGAAGAAGTATATTCTGGCAAGAATCAATAAGAATTGCAAAGCCTGAGAGGGCCATTGCAGACCTAAGAAAGGTAAGTAAGTGAGGAAATATCAAACGGAGTTAATGGAGATAAAGCATTCTGAAAAATGGAAAGTGTTAACAATCACTGGCAGGAAAGAATATACTTCAACAGTGATGGCAACAACAAAACAAAACAACTAAGAACAGCTGGAAATGTATGTCTGCAAAAGAAAAGTATGACTACTTATTAAGCAAGAGAACCTACTTCTTTGTCATTCCATTTGGAAGACTAGCTAAAAAAAAAAAAAGCTTGCACAAAAGATACATGTGTTCCTTTTCTGGTATTATTACAGGCCCACCTAGATTTAGCTTTCGATTCCAGATGAGATCAGGCATGTTCAGACTAGCACATCTTTGCTCTGTAAGCACAGAGCTGCTATCATTTTACTGACAAGTTCTCATATCCTTAAATTTATGCATAATAGATGCCCTTAAAAATCTGCAAATTTTGTTTCAGTCAAATAATTCATTGAGTTAATTTTTTTAATTTACCCTGCTAGTAATAAGCCGAAAAGTTAAGGCAGACAACCCTTACAAGAAAGGAAAGTTGAATAGTACTTACCCTAAGTACAATGTGCAAGCCTTAATGGGCAATTTACTTTTGCTCTATGATATTTAGAAAGATATCCAGGTCTGAACTCAGCTCTCACCCTTTTCCCTTCTGGAAAACTGAGTAGACTCACTGAAGGTGCCTCAGAGAAAGATCATACAAATCACCAGCCTTACCTGTGGCCATTCAGAAGACTGCACTTTGGTGTGTGTTTAAAACTATGAATAAAGTCAGAGACAGCGCATGCTCAGCAGGCAATTTAAAAATATTTATAACATTGTTGTTTCAAAAACAAATTTCCTCAAACAAAGCAAAACTCACATTTCTTATCCATGCCAAGTTTAACATTCTGAGACAAAGCTGTTTTGGAGTTTTCCGTTGAGGGGAAAAGGTTTCTAAATTTTTTGTTGAGCCGAAAACTAGTTCTCCCTTCCCTTTTGGGTACTCTTAAAGGGGTGGAATAAAATTTCCTCCAAGTTTCAACAAAATTCACCTCTGGCTATGAGAAGGCATTACAAATTTAAGATCCGTAAAAAATAATTTCAGAGCAAATAACAAGACACCAAAAACTATGGGTTTAAAGAATGCAATGGTCACCAGAACCTTCAAGCCAGTCCCTTGTAACGCTGCTATACAAAAATATGTCCCGATACAAGCAGGATGCATTACGCTATGTGTAGGTGAGAATCACATATATGCAACCACATGCACACCGACAGAATTTGTTTTTCTTTTGCTAACTAAAATCTGAACTCTTTGAAACACTAAAAAATACATCAACATTTTTGTGAGAAACTTAGTAATAATTGTTAGTATAAATCATCTGTTTTTCATAGCAAGTATGGACAGAAAAGCAATCATACATTGGCTAGTGAAATTTTGAGAGATACAAAATAAAAATTTAGTTAAATAAGGTTTTTAAAGCACTAGTTGCAACAGAAATGTCTGTGTCATTCCTGTCTGGGAATTTCTCTTTCTCCTCCTTGAATACACTAAATAGTCCATTTACCATCTATCACCAACCCTTGAACGGCCCACAGATCTCACAGATTTTACTTAAATCTCTTACTTAATTCCTAAGTCTCTGAATGAATTTCAGCTCCTGCTCTACTTTCCAGGGTGCTCAACTGGCCTCACAAAAGCTGCACAAAGGCATCGTACACTATCTCTGGTGTTTTCAAGCTCAACATAGGGTGCCAAAAAAAAAAAAAAATCAAGGATTAAAAAAAAAGTTTATTAAAGTGAAACTAAGACTGCAGATTTGAAGAAGTTGCTTCTACTTTTATTTCCCTCTCCACTCAGCACAGGTGTTTCCTAACTTATACTGCTGTGCATGCTGATGAGGAGGAGGGTTAAATTAAGGTGAGGGAGTGGGCCAAGGGCCGGCCAGCACGCATTTAGGATCTGCAGCTTCATGTAGTAATGGACGTGTTTCAAAAAGGTTTCCCCCAAAAAAGCCTAGAATAAGGTTTCTTTTTGGCAAATGATTAAACTAGTATACTGAAATAATTAAAGCTTTGTCTTTAAATAAAGCATCAGATCAACAGATCATCAGAACAAAAACAAAGATAAAAATTGCACACACATATGCATGTGCACACACATACACTCTGACACACACAGATACACTAAACTAGCGGGTGAGGGGAGAAGGAAATTAAATAAAAGAAAACAAACAGAGCCCTAACAGGCCATTCTCCGAAAAGGAATCTAAATAAAAAGTCATATGATATCTGATAGTGCAGGACACGTCGCCAAGAACTGGAGCGGATTGCCTCCAGGAAGAAAGGGCCAGTGTATTCCAGCTCAAAGAGCTTTTTCTTTCCTCCTCCTCTATTTTTTTTCCCTTTTCTCCTCGACTGTGAATGTGTTACTCTTAGGTCAGATCCACGAAGAATCCCAGAATGACAGCTATCACCTTTCACTGTACTCTTGGCGGCACAACTAGCTGATGGGAGCTGCCTGAGTTGGATCAAGGGGAGCTACTACAGTTTTCAGCAACAGCCTCTTCTCCTGTCCCTCTGCTCCTCTTAAAATACCCTGGTCACATCAAAAACAGACCCAAAACATAAAAATAAGAAAGATAAGACATGAAAAGAAAACAAAAACCCCCAAATGGAGGCACGATAGCCACAGCAACAAAAGAATTCAGGGAGAAAAAAAAAAAAAAAAAGGAAAAACAGATCCTCTTGCTTATATAAAACTTTCTAAAGACCGAGTTTTTTCCTTTTATTTTGACTTTTGACGGCTGACTTTCTTTTAAAAGGTCTTTTGCTTCTTAAGCACTATTAAAAGTATTACAAATTCCCCAAAAATACAGAAGTCTGAAGGCAATTCAAGAATTTTCTTCAAGAAAACATGAACTGTAACAAGTGAGCTACCCTAGAAAATTTTGGATTTGCTAAAACTTCCCCCAGTGAGTTCAAGTGCTAACACTGGCCACCCAGTACTTGTTTCTTCTTTGAGGGTCATTACCGAGGCAACACATATATAGTAAGTTTTCCCAAAAAGACTCCTTGTTATCAAGTTACTTGAAACATAGGCACTCACGCCTCCCAACAGGAGGGTTCACTGATGAGGTATCCCCTCTGCCCTGATAGGCATTACACCCTTAAGTAGCACTGACATAAATGCACTCCATAAATGTGGAAAAATGCATATTCCCACAGTTTTTCTTACAGTTCCCTCCCCAGGCATAATAAATAGATCATATTTTAAGTGACTGCAGGGGGGGGGGAGAGGGGTAAGAAAAGAGTTTGTTTTTCTTTAAACAACTGTTGTAGCTGTTTTCCACTTAGCAAAATAGTTATGTGCAGTTAGGTGCAGTACATAATATATATTTAAGGATTTTTGTGTTGCTTAAGGATTTTTTCCTTTTGCTCAGTTTAGTCTATTATGTATCTTAAAAAGATTTCCAAATGATAATCAAAATATAAATGCATTAAGAGGAGAACTTTTAGAAAGAAATCATTTCCTTGGGTTTATAATCCAAGGATATTAGTATAAAAATATAAATGTACAGCATGGATAAAAGATAAAATTGTTTACTCCGTTTTACACATACAGTTCACATCCTAATTTCTTTTGTTGGAGCATTAATTTGAAAATGGTAAGCATTCTGAAATGTTTGCTACAAACACAGATTTATAGTAGAAATACACATACACAGGCAAAAAAATCAATGGAGAATACAAAGCTATGGGGCAAATCAGAATTGTTGAAAAATCTCCGTCTAGACTATATTTTGCTTGAACTAGTATATCATAGATGGGCAAGTAGCCTCTCTGGGGGGTTTGCCATTTATGTAACAGAAACAAAATATAAAAACACAAATATATGCTCCTTTTCTATCTTTTCTTAATAACTGACAAGTGACTCAAGTGGTACCTTTTAAACAGATGGATGTGGATGCAAAAACTTGTGAGATCGAATGAACCAATGTACCCTACTGGTATTGTGGGAGTCCGAATTTCACAATTAACTTTTTACCCAAGTGGCAAAAGTAGAAGATATTCTTGTCACAAAATTGATTATTTGATGGACTTTTGTTCTTTCCTCCACAAGATTTTGGGGACCCAGAAAGGATAGAAAGATGGTAAGAGAAGATGCATCCCGAACAACTTTTATTGTGAGTAGAAAAGAAATAGCACAGAGTGAACGAAAGAATAGTTGGATTTAGAAAGATTAAAAGAGGAGAAAAGAGCAACACATCTAACTTAATTAGTCTTTCCTTTTAATTTTTTCATGTATATATGTTGGGGTGATGGGGAGAAAAGATAACTAGACTTCTTTTGAATGTCTTTGTGTCTTTACAGAGTGAATGTTCTGTTCCTGTCTCTTTCTTTTTAGGCGAAAAACTAATAAAAATAGAAAAACATATATCAGACATTAAGCTCACTCCCCCCCACCTTTCCCTTTGTAAAGAACTCTTTGTTCTCTAGTGAAAATGCTGAAAAAATCCCCGGGCAGCTACTCCCTGAAACAAGTGCAAAACACTTAGAGGCTTTTGGGCTGGCTGGGAGCCAGGAACCCTCCCGCTGTCTGGTTAGAAGAGGAAAAAAAGAAGAGAGAGGGAGAGAGAGAGAGGGGAAGAGGGATGGGGGGGAGAGAGAGAGAGAGAGAGAGAGAGAGAGAGAGAAGGAGAGAGAGAGAGAGAAGAGAGGAGAGGGAGGGAGAGAGAGAGAGAGAGAGAGAGAGAGAGAGAGAGAGAGAGAGAGAGAGAGAGAGAAATTGGAGCTTCCTTTAATAGACATAGGAAGCAGCGTTTTTTTCTTTTTCTTTTTTCAAAACTGGCGGTCAAGCGTTAAGTAACTCCCGTCTAAATCCACCTGCTAGAAATGAACTTGGGTACCCCCCAGGGGTGCACAAAGACAGGGAAGACCATAACATACTCCATACTCTTTCCCACCCCCTGTGTACTGCTTCCATTCTTCCTGTTCCCATACACAAATGCCCACAGCTTCTCACGCCGCCCCTTACCCCCCAACAACAAACACAGCAAAATACATGCTCCCTTAGTCTCCTAAAAAAAAAAAATGCTTTTCCATCTCGGTTGCGACACAGTGATAAGGGGTAGCGAACATCTCATACCTGGTGTGAATGCTAATCAGTCAGGAGTTCTCCTTTTCCCAAGACAGGGAACTGTTTCCTTCCAAATTTATTAGAACCTCCTCCACTGCCTCTTTGAAAAACCTTCTTTGTCACCCTCTCCCAAGTCCCGATACTTCTTTAAAAAAAAAATGGCTTCGGAGCTCCTTCTATTCTTGATATTGATTCTCTCTCTCTCCCCCCACCCCTCCTCCTCTCTCCTGTCTGTGTCTCTTCTGAGTGGTCTATTGATAAGTCCCTGGAGGCACTGGGTCAGCCTGCCCGTAGGAAACCAGACACAATGCACAAATCTCCGAGTGCCATTCTGCCATCAGCAAGCAGACCACGTTTAGGAGAGAGAGAGAGGAAAAAAAAAAAAACAGTAGAGCAAGAGACAGAGAGAGAGAGAGAGAGAGAGAGAGAGAGAGAGAGAGAGAGAGAGACCAACCGAGGGAGGGAGAGACTGAGAGAGAGAGGAAGGGGGGGGAGAGGAGAGAGAGAGGGAAAGAGAGAGGGAGAGAGAGAGAGAAAGAAAGAGAGAGAGAGAGAGGAGGGGGAGGGAGAGAGGGAGGGGGAGAGAGAGAGAGAGAGAGAGAGAGAGAAAAGAGAGACACACGGAAGGAGAGTGAGTGTGTGAGAAAAAGACTGATTGGAACAGGAGGGAGGGAGAGAGAAAGGGAGAGGGAGAGAGAGCGCGAGAGGGAGAGCGACACTGCCAGTCAGGTTAATCATCCCTACTTTAATTAGCTGTTCGGCTTAGACATAAAACAATTGAATTTGAATGATCTGTCAGCAGGCTCGGCTGAACCAAAGGGGAAAAAGCGAATATTACAAAAAGACTGTTGGTGTGTTCTGATAAGCAATACTGCTCGTACTGACAAATCCTCAAAGGGGGAACTATTAAAACTTACAACTAAACAAAAAGTGCAAATACAAATGGCATTAGATAGAGGTCTTTTAAAAATGGAGTTTTCTCCCCTAGTTTTATGAACTGTAGATATTTACGTGCAGGTGCCAGCATATTAGGGGTTTGCGTGTAATGTGTGAAAGTTTATTAACGATGGTCTAGGAGTGTAGCAGACAGATGCTGCAGAGAACAAGACAGGTAGAGTTGGATGCTGATTCTAGATCTTGGAGGGAGATGGATGCTGGAAAAAGAGGCATCATGGCAAGAGATCAGCACAGACAAAGTCAGTGGGCAGACAGACAGATTTTAGGCAAGACACAATCCTGTCTAAAAAGGCAAAAGTTCTGATGCAATAATAGGTGCAAAACAATCCATCCATCCTCCTCTCTGGGGTGCACTCCAAGGTACAGTTAAAATGGATTAATCTTTGTGACGAACAGAGCTGGCAAGGCAGACTATGGCAGACACTGAAGGCGATTTTCAGACCCACAGAATACAGAGCTGGAAAAAACCCCAGGGATTAATCTCTCCAACATCTAATTCAGCAGATGAGGAAACTGAGGCCCAGAGACTCAGGGCAATAAATCACAAAGACAATAGCAATGTCAACACTAGAACCCAGGACTCCAGCAGCCCACCAGGCTGTTTCATGGCAGCCAGCCTCCTGTTTTCTTTAGAGATTCTGGCCCAGCAGGTATAGAAGTCACTCTTGCCTCCAGAAAACCAAGATGCCTCCATTTATACAGTTAGTACACAAGCCTCCATTTTTTCAAAGTGTCTAAATAGCTAAGTGGAAATAATTTTTGGTGTAGCTTAAATGCCAAGAGTAAGGGATTTAAGATCTCAGTTCATTTTCAGAGAAAAGCAGAAAAATAAAACATTGTAGAGGAACTGTCTCAGAAAGGTATAGCTTGTGCCATACTTCCAAGCTAAGGAAGGCAGTGGATTGATCTACAAAGACCTTGTGCAGAGTTTACAGTTCACTCTATGAGCATCATCAGCTATATATCATCATGTAAGAAGAGGTGGTTTTCTCATACACAACACATTTCTAAAATATAGGCAACTGTGGGTGAAAGAAATTGAGTCTTTTAGTTTATATGTACTGATGTAGTTTTTAAATCATTGATAAGATTTTCTACCTGGGAGATTAGCCATGGCAACTTTTCTGATATATTTAATCTGAAAGAAACTACTAAAATAGAAAGGGGCAATTGTTTTATCTTCCCATGAACTCGATGGTATCTTTTTGGGGACACATATGATCAGATTACATTCAGTAAGGAGCTCCCTCTTGACAATTGGGGGGGCTTTTTTTTTTTTTTTAAGAAGGGAAGAGTTGCTTATAAAAAGAAAAGTGCCATCAGATGGTATTGGAGAGATTAAGGCTCTTTTCCTAAAAACAAAAATCATGGCGTATATAAAGGCAAAAACTATCTGTCAGTCATGCCTCAATAACAATGATGTTGCTACTTAGGGTGAAAGAAATGTCAGGCACCTGGGAGCCCACTCAAAGGCAAGTCATCTAAGAGAAGTCATAGCCAAAGTAATTTAGTCTATTTGCACACCAACCTCTTTAACAATGGCTGCTTTGACATGCTAAAACACATGGTCTATAGTCAATCAGTTTAGAGGAAAGAGAGAGAAAGCAGTGACTTTGACATTGGCAGATCCTCCTGCAAGTCCCAAAGTACCTGATAGGCAAAAGCCCAGAGCAAGGCAGTAAAATGCTCCCAAATGTATGTTGCTGAGTTGAGTAAAAAGGGCATGAGCCTTGGGAGCAAACACATCTTTCTCACATTACATATATCACAGTCACTCTCAGAGCCTCATTTTTCTTATCTGTAAAAGGTGATAATATTGCTCCCATAAGGTTGTTTTGCGGATGACAGGAGCTAACTTATGTAAAGTACATGACTAGTCATTACATGGTAGTTATGGAAGAAAGCTTAATGTGAGGGTATAAATACATAAAATTGCAAATTATGGATGTGTTGAGTGTGTTATATTCAAAGCATGTTGGTTTAAGACATAAAAGCATATAGCAAAGCAAGGATCTAATATACAGATTTCTACTAGAAAGGATTACCATAGATATTATAAAGTTGAGAACTCTAAATTTTTAAAATCTAAACTTACAGGATGTTAGGTCATCTTTAGGTTGTAATCTCTTTGTTTCCATAGGTTCCTGACTCATAATAACAATGGCAGCCAAGATATTACTGAACACTTGATTTGTACAAAGCACTCTGATAAATGTTTTACATTTTTTGTCATTCATTAGTGTCACAACAACCCTATGAATTTGGTATTCCTGATAGTCACATTTCATAGAAAAGGAAACTGAGGTATAGTAAGATTAGGAAACTTGTGCAAAGTCACAGTTAGTCATTATGGACCTGGGGATTAAATGCAGGCAATCTGACCCCAAGTGCAGTAGGTGTTCATTAAATAAGTATTAAATGAAGTAGCAAATCTGTAAAAGAGCAGGTTTTAAAAATTTTACTAGAAGTAAGTAAAAAGTGTCACAATCATTTGAGAGAACCTTGTACTTGAATTCTATAATCTCTGCCTCTTCTATAGTTTACTTCAGGTGCAGCTCTTGGTGAGAAGCCAGCGTGAGCATGTCCCTTCCTGCACCGTGTTGAAAACAGATGAGGTGAAGACTGCTGACCATGACCACTTAGGGCATTTAAACATCTGACAGTATTTTCAGCGCTTCGAGGGTAATGTTAGCACGTGGGTTATTAATTGGCTTAATTCCAGTTCAGATAATTATATAGTGTTGCTTTAATTTTTTTCTGACTATGTTATTCTTCACTTTCTGTCACATGTGCTCTTTTAAAAAGCATATGAACATACACAAACATATAGTTATATTAAAGGTTTGCATAATCACTTAGGGTATTTTCCTCCCCTAAATTATCAGTGTAGAGTAGCCATGTAAGAAATGGATGAATGGGGAAAGAATGAAAATCACTGCAAAATAAAGATAACTAGTTGAAGCTAAGATTTTTTGTTGGCACTGATATAAACAGATTTTTAAACCATTTCCTTGGTGACAGGATTCCAATCATAATTTTTTTTCCTCATGGGCAGATATTTCAAGAACTGATGACCTGCTTATGATAAACTAATTTTCTTATACTATGCAATTTCCAGCATAAAAACACCAATGAAAACTCTAATTTTTTTTTAGAGTAGAAAATAAGACTAGGTCTTGACTGGTACAGCATACTGAACTCGTGGGTTTTAGAATAGTTATTAATCCAGTTATTAGACTCTGACTTATTTGGCAGTTCTTTTTTTTTTTAATCTCCAAACATATTACTAGAGTAATCTTCAAATTACAGAAGAAAAAGATAGAGGTTTCTATTTTAATAAGCTTAGGAAAGTTTGGCAGTCATAAATGGAAACACCCCTTTCCTTTCCCCCCAAATTTTTGGTTTATGAAATACTACCTGTGCCTACAAGATGCCACAGAAACTCTCCCAGAGGCACAAATTTCGACCATGTGCACAAATAGGTTGATGCACCTATGCCAGAGCAACACTTACTGGTATATATTTGTATGAACAAATCACCAAATATGACTAGCATGGAAAAGAGAATAAAGACTTAACTTATTTGCTATGCATGAGCATTTCTAAACCTTTCCTTCTTCAGCTTTTAGTTCAACATTCTATGCATACTCCATACATAATAATAAATACCATAATTCAATGTATGCCATAATTTGATTTACTTTCAAGTATCTTTTCTGGTTCAGCTCTCAAAGTCTTCCTTCCTGTAAACTTCTCTAAATTATTCCTTGTGGATCTCTATAAATCATTACTTAAAATTGGTGTCTGTGGGATAATCTTAATGCTATTGAGGGATTTTGTATCAAACTGGTCCCATTTCCTTTTTAGATTCAATGGCAAAAGTTCCGCCATCTGAGAATAAGCCAAACTAAACAAATAAACAAAAAAGCTCATTGACCCTAGTAATAAGGACAGTAGTCTCTCATGACTGTCTTCTAGTTTGTTACTCATGCTTTGAGATTGAGCTCTTTGGGGACAAGGTCCTTTCATTTTGCTTGGCATATTTAATGTATTGTCTAGTATGACCCCTATCCATAGTGGTAGATGATGTCCCACAAAAGCTGACAACAACAAATATTAGTTTTTTATTTCTTAATTTTTTTCTCTGTGCCCAAGTTTCTGATATGTAAAATGGGTATAATTCTTATCCTAAGCCTAGTGATACTTAAAGTAATATTATTGGATAGGATATTTAAGAATTAGCTAGCAAAATGTACTTGCATTGGATATTTTCACAGCCTTACTACTGTTTTTACAGTAGGAAATCCTTGGATAACACATTCTAAATTCAAAATTTAAGTGAGTTTTCAATTCAAAAGAAAAGTAGACAAGACCTATCTTATATATTAGATATGGGAAGCAAGCTCTTGGTTTTAAATGCCATCTAGGAACAACCTCGCAGATGTTATAGAAGCAGAAGGTGTTACGAGAGTCTCTGGTTCTCTCAGTTTACAGAGGAGAGCTGAGTGGCAGAGAGTTTGTCTGACAGCCTTCAGATCAAATTGCTAAAGAGAAGCACCAGTATTGGAACTCAGTTCATCTGTCCCTGATTCTGTGCTCTCCTCACCCATGCTGTGCAGGATGTCTTTCACATTCATTCTTTTCCAATATTGATCAACCCTTTTGGACATATTCTATTAAAGGGCCTCCTAAATTCCTGTGCTAAGAAAGGTTACTAATTGCCTCATGTATTATGATAGCATACCTCAAAGGAACTGTGAGAGGCAGAATAATGACTCCCCACCCCCAAAAAATTTGCAAGTCCTAATCCCTAGAACCTGTGAATGTTACCTTGCAGGCAAAGGGTTCTTGGAATATGATTAAATTAACACTGATAAGATGGGGTAGTAGCCTTAATTTCTTAGTTAGACTCTAAATATAATCATGAAAGTGCTTAATAAGAAGGAGGCAGTCAGTTGGAGATGTGCTGGCAAAATTAGAGGTTGGAGTTATTTGAGGAAGGGGTCACTAGCCAAGGAGTACAGAGGTTTCCAAAGATAGAAAAGGTGAGAAAATGGATTCCTTTCTTGACCCTTCAAAAGGAACCAGCTCTAACAATACCTTAACTTTAGTCAGTGAATCTGATTTCAGACTCTGGCCTTCAGAACCATAAGAGAATAAATATTCATAGTTTTAAAGATGAATCTTGTGGTAATTTGTTATTACAGCCATAGGAAATTAATACAGGGATCATCTGCTACCTTGATCTGGATATTATCTTTCAACACAGCTGAAATACTTCTTAGCTCTTTTTTAAAAAAAATTATTTTAGCTGATATATTAGTTTGTCTCCTAATCTATACAGAAGGAATAACACTAATAATAATAGCAATATCATGTAAAAGGCTAACCTCAGGATTGTTATTATGGAAGGAGCATCAATTTAGATTGCAAGTGTCCTGTGACAAAGGTGTTGGGACATCTCCCTGACATTTCATATTGCTGAGGCTCTGTGGTAGTAACAGCAAAAAGTATAAGAAGCTCCAAAGGTCCAGTTCTCCAAGTCACAATATAGGCTGGGAGTCTACATACATTTAAAGAATATGATATTGAATGGAGGACCCCGTGACTTTATTGGTCCGTAGAACTAGGTGCTAAATTTCTTGATTTGAAACTTGATCTCTCTTCACCAGGTAGCAGAATTTAGTGACACTCTGAAATTCTGTACTGCCAATGAAGTCTATGGCTTGAGAGACATACAACCACAATTCTTTATCAAGTTCCAGTGACACTCTTTCTCTTTTCCATACCATATTCTTGGGCTGGTGAAGTGGCTCATGTGGGTAAGAGAGCCTGCTGAGCAAGTATGAGGCCCTCAATTCAAACCTCAGTGTCACCAAATAAAATAAAATTAAAAAAAGAGTATATTCTCCATACCATATTCTTAAATAAGTAAAAAGCTCCAAGAAGCATGTAGTCACATAATTTTCAATGGAAAAGGTATACCTCTTAGTAGGTGGGAAGGATTGTTCAAAACAGGATTGAAATCAGGATATTGAAATCCACACTCTTTATATGTTGAAAAGAACAAATTCAACCAGATTAGAAATAACCATGATTTTCATTTTTTAAAAATCACCAGGATTTTATCCTATGTCTGAGTAATGAAAATTCAGTGTTTACTAAGGGTTCTCTGTAGGTGGGGAAAAAGAATCAGTCATACATGATGGCTAACCATCTCTTTTTCTTCTTATATGAAATTGTAGCAGTATCCCCTTTGGCCCAAGGGCTTTTCCTTCCTTTCAAGATAAAAGTCTACACATGTTTTGGTAGCTCCTCTAGCCTACCTTGCAAGATAGTTGTGGTATGGCAAAAGGTTCTATTTGGGCCATGGTTTCTGCTGAGCCAGTCATAACATGTGTATCAGCGGAAGCAGCTAAAACTTTTAAGAGCTCTGTGTCTTTTAAGCAAATCGTCAGTCCTTTTAAATTTTATAGATTTTTCATTTTTAGAATGTGTATAATTTGTGCCTTACCAATCTTACAAGTTATTCTGAGGATCAAAATGGATGATGTATCCAAAATGCTTTGTAAACTAAGGGTTCTTGGTATTTCTGATGTTCTGATTATTTACTCTTCTACAGTAAACCTGACTTACTTGTGGATTTATTTCATGCTGTGGTTTTAATTGAATCAGTCAATAAATAAGTAGATAATAGATAAATAAAATCAAAGACATTTCAAAAACAAAAACTTTAAGCTCCCACACACCCATTACTTGGCTTAGTTTTTGTGGAGAAGCTTTCAGTTAGTCCTGCATTATTGTCAGTCATGTTTAACTCATTATGTGATCTGCTGCTGAGTATTGTCCTGTCCTTAATTTTGTGAAAATCTGCCTCCCCAAAAGCAAGTGGTACACAAAAAGCAAGGTAATCCTGCCAAACCAAAAGAGGGTATATAATGTGCTTAATTTAAGTGATAAAGTGAAAATTTTAGATGTGTTGAATGGTGGCATGCCTTTACCGGAAGTTGGATGTTATTATGAGAAAAATGAGCCAAGCATTACCACACAGTACTGAATTCTATGCATCCTGAGCATTCGTGGTAAAATCAACTCCTTGGGATTGTATACCTGCAGATATCAAGAGTCTACTGTATATATAGATACAGGTATGGTAGTTTGCATACTTTTAGACATGTAAGTTGTACATACCTTCATAGTGTTTTCCTGAATTTATGTTAATTTTTTTGTCAGGTTATAATTAAGGTGGTAATTAAGGATGTTATTTTCTTTAAGTCTCCATATGACTTCTATTTTGATCATTAAATAGACACTGATGTATAATTTATTATGGTTCCACTGTGATCAACTTGATTTTGAACAGATTCCCTAAGTAAGAATAAATTCAGTATTACAATATTAAAGAAAGTATGGCATCCAAAGCTGGTATTGAGGGGGGAAAGAAATCTTCAAAGGCCATTCCTTGGTTGCTTAATACCAAGGAATGAAATTTTCATTAGTTCAACAAGTATTCCTGAAGGGAAATTTGTAGCAAAGATATTAGCTCAACATTTAAAAGAACAGGAACATGTATTTTGCTACAAAGCAAATTATTATTGCTTGAAACAGCCAAACTTTTTCTAAACAAGTCTGTGAGTTGAGTTCAGTTGAAGAGTTCATGTATTATTGCTATTTGGGGAGGTATAGAAATATGGAGTACCTACTCAGTGAATCTTATAAATGGTATTCTTTAATTATAAATCACTAATGTAATCATGCAAGGAATATCTTGAACTATTATTTAAATCTTTAATTGTGTATACAATTCCACCTTTTCTGCTTTGGAAGAAAAGCCTTCACTTACCCTTCTCTGAATTTCTCACTCCCTCCAGAATAGTGTTTTATACATAGCTTTTGCTTCCCATCTATTTGATGTTTAACTGGGATTCATTTCTTATTGGCTTTTCTTGGGGGCAATTAATGCATAAAGTGATCATAGACAAATGCATCATTATCACTGAGGTAAAAGTTGCAATTCTTAATTTTTTTTTAAATTATGCATTGGGTCACTTATTTTTCTCATGTGACACTTAACCTGGCTAATTATGGAAGTGAATGGAAAATATAATTCTCTTTTTAAATGCTCAATTTATGTGTAATATTTGTAAGAATTCAGCTAATGTGTCAAGTAGAGTCATTCTGCGCAATGATGGTGAGGCTCTATGCACTACAATTTGATGAGAAATATTTAAAGTTAAAATAAGCTAGCCATAAAATTACATAAATACCCACTCTCCCACAGATGCGCATTTGCATATCTTTAAACTTAAATTAATGCAAAGAAAAGATATATTCTTTTGTTCTAGTGGAATACAAGTGATGAAGACTAATAAATGAATAAATAAAGCAGTAGGTAACCAAATCAATGTCTGCTCAATTCCGGTCAAGAAGGTGAAGTGAGGTTTCCCTTTAAGTCAGAGAATGTAGTGGATAAAAAGGATGAGAATCGCTGGGGGGATTTCCTGAGGCCATTGCAGACCAGCTCACACACACTAAGAGGCTCATTTTCATGTGACTTTTGGTTGCATTTGTAACACTTGCTCTGGGTCCCCTAGAGCATCAGGTGCCACATCACAGCACTACAAGAACAAGGCTAAATGCGGAAAGGTGCATTACAAAGTTCTTTTTCTTTCCGATCCAAATATCCTGGACTTTGTAGATATTTTCAAGACTTTTTTTTTTCTTTCATTTTTCCTCTTCCTCTGACCCCCCACATATTCCTTCAAATAGGACAAAGTGTAAAGGACTTTTTGTTTTCAAGTAAAACCTAAATTATTGTACTTAAAAACAGTTAGCAACTGGAATACTTGTGGATTAGTATAATTAATCATTTCCATAGGGAAGACATTTTCTTTAAAAAAAAAACTGATTGGAATGTTAAGTTTGTTCTAGATTAAGGATTTAGCTGTGGTTTGGTATTTATTCTTTATTAGGCTCAGTAAATACTAATTAGTACATATTTTAACATTTCACTGTTATATTAAATTATTAATAATTTGAAATTAGTACCTGCTATGCCATCATATTTCTTTTCTTTTTTATTTATTTCCTTTATTCATATGTGCATACAATGATTGGGTCATTACTGCCATCGTATTTCTGAAAGCGTGCCAGTCATTTCTTCTAAGTTTGTTCAAAACTAGAAGTCTGAAATCTAATTTATCTAGAAAACAAATGTGAAATTCCGGGAAAGGATAGGAATCACCAAAAGAAGGAGGTCTGATCTTAAATGCAGAGAACAAAAGATGTTTAACCTTCAAAACAAAAGTAAAAGGTAAGCATTCCCATTTATTTTTTTATTTACGGTACTTTTGAACTCAGGGCCTTCACCTTTGAGCCACTCTGCCAGTCCTTTTCTGTGATGGATTTTTTTCAAGATAGGGTCTCACAAACTATTTGCCTGGGCTGGCTTCGAACTACGATCCTCCTGATCTCTACCTCTTGAGTAGCTAGGATTACAGGTGTGAGTCACCAGAGCCCAGCTCATTCCCTGTTTTGCAGATGAAAAAGCTAAGGCTCTAACAGGTTAAGTAACTTCCACAATATACATAGATAAGAGATGTCAGAACTGTGCTTCAACCCAGTTCCGTCTGACAATGCTTGATTCCTTCTTTACAATCTCCATCACCAATGTTTAAGGTTCTGATGGATTATTCAGGAATTTTCTTAGGATCTGCCATTAGGCTCATGGTTAAAATAATAATTAAAATAATTATTAAATGTATTTATGAATATACTCTCTATTAAGCATATATATTTAATATGCATATGAGTATATACATATTATACATATCCTATAGATGCATGCATATATAATAGCTTAATAATAGGTAGAAGTTATAAGTACTTGCAATATGTCAGATATCATTCCAAGTACTTTCCACCTATTTATCCATCCTCATAACATCTCCATAAGGTAGAAATGATCATCATCCAGTTTTACAGATAAGAAAAGAAAGACATGAAATGAGTAGGTAGTATAGCCCAAGCTCTGGCTTCTTTTCATGGACCTTTTCCTATTCATCAGCCTTGAAAGCATGCCTGATCTCTGGCTCATTCTTTTTAAGACTTTTTTGCTTTTTCTTAGGGAATTATGAGTGATTCTTTGATGGTATCAGAACGCACATATTTCCCAGCCAATAGTTTACTTGCTAGGGAAAAAAATATTCAATTTTGTAGAAAATCCCCACATTTGTAGAAGAGAAAGTACCCAAAACAAGACATTATGGCCTGCAAAGTGGGGGAGATATTTTGGGCAGGTCAGGTGGACTTCCTGGATCTCTCAAATCATAACACATTCACAACCATCAATAAATAAACCCAATTTAATTCAGTATGTATTTAATGAGCACCTGCTGTGAGCAAAGGACTCTGCTAGATTGTGAGGTCTAGAAAACAGTTCCAAAGATCAGTAAGGAATCATGAAGCCATTGTAAGGGGACAAACAGTGAGGGGGAGTAAAAGCAGAAATGATCTGGGAATCATTTCTCATAAAGGAAAAAATGGCAGAAGTAACTTTGTTTTAGAAAAAAGGAGAAAGCATTCTTAAAGACAACCATCTAAAGAGGTAAAATATAAACCCCTTGAGGAAGGTACCAGTAGTTATAAAACATAGATAGCAGGGTAGTCATAAAATGTATATGGCAGGTTTCAAGGACAGGAAGGACTAACAAGGTCTTCCAGGAATGCCCAGTATGGTAAGGCAAGACCCTCCCGGAATGTCCAGTCCAATAAGGATGGAGTCAACAAAAAAGTTAATAAGACAGCCAATTATAGATCCAACTTCAAAGTAAAGTAGGGGTGCCAAAGTCAGGCCCTATAATATTTCTTGGACTTTAGCTATTCTATGGCTTAGTTCTTCCACTAAGTCCCACCTGTCAGGGTGCTTGCTTTGCTATCCTTTCAATAAACTTTGCTTGTTTTAACCTTAACTCCTGGTCCAGTGTCTTTAATCATCAACTACACCAGGACAGGAACTCAGGAACAACACTCCAGTATCACCATTATTTGGAATATGGGAGAAAATGAATACCACATTAACTAAAACATAATGCACAGTAGTACGAATATCATAACAGGTTATTAATAAAATTCTTAAGGGTTCAGTGACTTGAGGAATACTATTTGATGGTGGACACTAAAGAAAGTTACCTGAAGAGGGCACTGAACTTTGGAATATGAGAAAAAATTCCAACTATTAGAAATTGAGGCAAGGGGTACAGAATGAATTAAAACATGGGCTAGGAAAGCACAAGGTATGATTGGGATCACTTTGATTAGCTTCTAGACTATTCAAAGCATAACAGTAGGAGTTGGAGATTCTGTGGGAGAATCATCCAGTTGGAAATGTTCAGTTTGCTGCAGGAAGACAAAAAAGTCGACAGGCCAGAATGAGATAATCGGATCCTTCAGGGAGATGATCTGAAAAACTACCCACAGTTTTCAAGAATACAGAAAGAGGAAAACGAAAAGGCAAACTTACTTTTTGTGGGAAGATAAAGGGAAACTGGATGAAATAGCAAGAAGGATCATCAGATGAATAGAAGAACCATGAAAACAGAGGCTAGGGAACTCAAAGGTGAGGAACGCTTCAATAATTTGAGCTAGATGATTAAGATGGTCAAATGCTAACAAAGGTATCACTGCAGAACGGTCAGCAGGAAGCAGTATATTTAAGAGCTGTAGTCTTTCTTGTAGTACTCATTTTTGAAAGACTACCTCATATTCCTTTCTATACTTTCTCTAAACTTATTCATACACAAAATTACACACATAATCATTTTTTTCCAGGAAAAGCTATGGCATTATTAACTCTGAAGCAAACTATACTGAAGTTTTAAGCACAGCCAGTAAAACCTAAACTTTATTGTTTCATTTTTATTTAAAAGACAACTGACTTTCCTGATATGCAGGTTAATTATTCCTTGGTGGGAGTGTGAATTTATTTGAATTTTATTCAACAAGTATTTTTTGAGCCTTTCCTATCTGCCAGACACTATGATAAGTGCTGGGATCAGAAGAATTTCCATAAATGCTTAGATGGCTTTTACCTGAGAGCTTTGCTTCCTACAGTTGGCACAAAGTTGATGCCTTTGTTATGAGCTTTAGTTCTAGCCTCTAAAAGTTTCTGTGTTTGTGTTAGGTACATATTTATTTATAATTCTTCTGTTTCAAGATGTTTTTAAAATGATTTGAATAATTTTTGGTGTCATCAAAAGGTGCTTTAGAAGAACAAACCAATTCAAAGCCAACACACAAACTGATCTCTTGCTTGGACATGGTTGCAGTCTAGCATGTGGACAAACAAGAATAGTTTTTTTTTTTTTTTTTTTTTTCAAGTACTTAAAACAAGTCTGGGAATCATATTCTTGATTGTATATTCAAATGAATAAAGGCAAGAAGGAAAACCAGATTTAAATAGAGAATTGAAAAACAGCTTCAGGATATGTCACAAGTATTGGGTGAAAATGGAGTAAGAAAGTCATGTAAAGAAGAGCTACAAAAGCTACCCTTGAGACTTATTTACATATGTATTTTTGAATATGCATGTAATTTTCTAATAATGTCCTGAGATATCTCTTTAGCTTTTTTCTTATGTGTATGAGGATTTTTTTCTTTTACAAAATAAAAATCTTGCTATTTTACAACCTGCTTCCTTTCAGGACATATATTTTTAAAATCCTAGACAGTATTCTACTCTATGGACAAATCAATATATAATTAAGCAATTCCTTATTTTTGGCCATTTTGGTAGCATTCTGATTTTTATCATTTTCAATAATATTTTTGTAAGTATCATTAATACTCACAAAATACTTTGCAATGTATTATTTATTGGAAAGAAATTTTGGAAGCTTTAATACTTAATACCACAAGCCAGGAAAGCAAGGAAACTTACCACAACTACCATAAGCAATGACAGAGAAGTCCAATACTTCTAGAAACCAGTTTGGTAGGGCAAAAATGAGGGAGGTGGGTGTGACATAAAATATGGAGTGATGGGGATGTTGTCAAACTGGAAAGAACATGGCTTGTCTGAAGGGAGCAGCTGCTACTCAGTTCTAGTACTTGTGTCATGTGTGGATGCAGGTCTAATGTTGCCAGATCTCCCAATTTTTTGAGAGAAGCCAGAAAAATCTGGATTTTTTTGGTAAAAATCTCTTTGTCTTTAAAAGTTGGCTCAAGTTACTTTAAAATATTTTGCAGACCAAAAAAAATTTTTTTTAAATTCTATGGGTGAGCTAAATACAACTCCAGGTCCCTGGTTTATAGTCTTCAAATTAAAGAAAAGAAACATAGCATTTAGAAATGTATTTCTGGGTAATAAGTTAAGAAAATTTTGGTTTCAAGATTTTTTAGTAACAAGGGATGTGATATGGATAAACTGAACCTCAATGCACAAGTCTTGGAAGATAAATTCTGATCCTTATTTCACACCCACAAAAAATTGACCAGAAGAGGCTTTTAAAATGTTTTGAACTTCTCAAGGAAACATGCTTTGATGATATAAAACTTCCCTGTGTACTGTATGTTGATATCTAATGATAATCTCTCTTCATTTTTCCATCTGAACAAACATTTCCTATTAGCATCCACCTGCACTACTTCCTTTCATAAAGAGGAGGTGGTATTTGGCTATGTTCTGGTTCTGATTCATGAGAAAATCAGCCCAAGCCCCACATTTCTGTTCTTAACAGATTTTGGTTTTCAATCTGTAGAACACAATGTTTCCTTGGGCTCAGTTCTAGCATGCCAAGTTTTGGCTGGCCACAGACTTTGACATCTGAGTGAAAAATCTTTCAACAATGGCATTTAAACTGAAGAATCAACAGACCTTTAATTATAGCACTGCTTGTAATTCCCCCCCTCTCTTATCATGATATTCAAATTGCCTCAAATCACTAACTGCATGGACAGCATGTTATTTCATTTGCCATTGGAAATATCATAATTTGGAAACTTGGTGGCTAGAGAATGTGTATTAATTTTTGAAAAATCAGTATTACTTCATTCACCATAAATTAAAGAGGCATATGGAGTGAAGGTCAAAATTACTGATTCATTAGAAATAAGAAACAAAAACCACTCAGCACATAATTTCTCAACTTACCTAAAATGCTCAGATTTATTTAGATAGGAGCAATATTTCTATTTGGAAATTAGGCATTAAATGTATCCAGATAGGGCATTTCTTTTGAGTGAAGTTTCACTATGTGCGTTTGTATTTCTCCATAAAATGTTAGGTGATAATTTCTTATAGGTTTTTTAGTGACAGCCTCAGACTGCCCTGTTTCCCTTATATAATAACAAAAGGCGGAATCCTTTGAAAAGTTCCCTTTTTAAAAACTGATGTTAAAAGATGTACTTAATTTATATACAATCTGCCTATCTGTGTATAGTCACTGGAAAAATTGGGGTTAAAAAGGTAAAGGAGGAAATGTTTATTTTCATGTTCTATATTAATTAGATAGGTTTTTGTTTGTTTTTAAATTATAGAGCTTGGTTATATGTGGAAAGTGGGCATGATTTCATTTCCTTTGTCATCTTGAAGAGACACTTGGCTATAGATTTCCAGGAAATATATTTATTTAGTCCAAACACTATGCCAGACATTTATATATAATTTCTAATATTCATAATATGGATACAAGATGGGTATCATTCATCTGTTACTGATAAGGAAACTGATACTTAAGTAAATTAAATAATTTGACTAAGGCAATTTAGCTAGTGTCTTTTTGTCCATGGATTTTAAATGGTAGAGTTTACATATAAATCAGATATGACTCTCTTTGGGCTCTTTTCTCATGGAAAAACACCTCCCTGAAATGTAGACATCTTTTTCCTCTGTAATCAACCTTGCTTTCTTAATACAATGAGTTAGTGAAGCATATTCTAATTATATTTAGCACTGCCTTGTGACTTTGAGATTCATCTTTGTCCAGTATATAGAATTCACATTCTAAGAATAGGTACAGGAACCATAAACCTCTAATTTCCTGGAACAGACATGGTTTCAAATCTTGCCTTTTATTATTACCTCCTAAATGCTTGTATTGATAAAAATTATGTCCTAAGGCTTTGTTCAGAAAATATGTGGTCTCTGTCATCATCTACTTTGTGTATAAAATGTCACTGAAAAGGTCATGTCTTGGAAACTAGTCCAGGACACACCCTCAAGAATTAGGTCCTCCTAGGTAAGACCAGTAGAGGGAATCCAAATTAAAGTTGTTGAGAGCTGTTAGATAATAAATAATATTAATAATAATAACTTACAGATATTGAGCTCTTCATTTGTTACATGAATGAAATGTTCTTGATCCTTATTTAATCTTCTAACACTCCCCAGTTTACATACTAGAAAAGAGAGGCTTAGACATGATAAATAACTGGCCCAGGTCACATGTCTAGTAATAGCATCTATCTCCATAGCTTGTATTTCCTCTTTTTTGCTAAACTATCTCTAAGGGTATAGGAAGAAAATCCAAAGAGATTAATTTAAAGAGCAGTATTATAGATTATAAATGGCAGATGCAGCCAAGATTCAGGAACTGGAGTAGGGATGGAATAGGAACTAAGGTGTGTCCAGCATTGGTTGAAGCAAACTGGTGTCATGTTGCATAGCAGAGATTTAGAGCTGAGAGGGAGAGGGAGTCTGAGAATATTTAGGAGGTTTGGATATAGAGACGCTTGGTTGATTTCATGTTCTTTTTTACAACTGTAAATAATGTCTGGTGTACTAGGGATAGCGACAAAGAGGATGCATCTGAAGCCCTCCTTAAAAAATATCTGTCTTCGTATGTCATTAACTGGAGGTGGAAAAACACAGTTGTCTAACTAGATACCTTTTAAAATATAAATTTCTTCAAGAGGGTTAAGCTTCATTTACACCCTAGAGTAAATTACTTAAATGAGGTTACCAGACCATCTAACTGAATGTAACTAAAGGCAAGAAGCCACAGTTTAACTAGGGAAAGGAAGTCGGTAACTGTGGAGTAGAGGGTAGAAGAAGGGTGATGGGGTGATAGAAATGAGAAGGCTGTCCTTAGAGGAACAGAAGGGTGCTAAATAGGATGCTGTGAACATGCTGCCAAGGGCTAAGTAAAGGTAAAGCATCATCCTTACCTTAGTTCTACTCTGCAGGTAGGTCTGAAGTCTTGGTGGTCAGCAGGGCACAATCGTTTGCTAATTTCTGACTTAAAAACTGAGCAGGATTCCCTTCCTATAGTGGGTTCTCAATAAATACTTGTTGAGCGAATGGGACATCAAAGGTAATTTGGAAGCTAGTAATGATTTTCAGATTGTCCACATTCTAACCTATTTGTATAGTCTTGGTCACTCCAGTGAGGCCTGTCAAGTTCTGTAAACTGAATACTCCCTGGAAAGAAGGGACAGCATGAAGAAAGAATGGATGCCACCATGCTGGGTGTGGTGGTGCATGTCTGTAATCTCAGCTATGCAGGAGGTGGAGGTAGGAGGATTGTGGTGTGAGATTGGCCCTGGGCAAAAAGAAGACCCTATTGAAAAATAAAGCAAAGCAAAAAGAGCTGGAGGAGTGGCTCAAGTGGGATAGTGCTTGCCTAGCAAGCAAGAAGTCCTTGGTTCAAACCTTATTATCCTCCATAAAGCAAAACAACATGAAAAAGAGAACATAAAAGAATGGATGCCTCCTGTGTGGCCAGGCTAGCATGCCCTAGAGTCCATGTGGTCTTTAGAATGTTCTCTGAATGTGGAAGCAATGCTGTAATAATGAGAGCTATGTGAAAGTTACATTAGGAAATGTTTGAGGGAAATGGAACAAAATAGAGTATGTTAAAGATGAACCCAGTAAAGAAAGAACTCCTGTGCCTCGCTGGGGTCTCAATCAGTTCTTTCCATTCCGCTCCAGACCTGCGCTGGGCCTGCAGATATACATTTTCAATACTACCTCAGGTACAGTCAGAAGCAGTACGAGGCTCGCGTGCCTCACCAGGAAGCACTGGAGCATTGAAATCTACTGCAGAGCACAGACACACTTAAAGTGCGGGTGTGTCCACAGTCCCTGCACACAGCTGGGCGTGTGTTCTATCTTCCCTGGCTTTCTTCTCCTTCCTCCCCACACCCACATCTCTCTCACATTTTATACCATCACAGAAGATTTCTAACTTACAGTGCCTTTCAAATACACTTTAAATATATATTATCTTTCTAACCTAAAAGGGGAGGCGGGGTATTTTGTTATAGATGAACTGAATCTGACAGTAAATTTGCATTTTGGATATGTTTTCTCACTTATAAGTTGTGAAAAAATGCACATTTTGTCTAAATATTGTCTAATACAGCTTTAGGATGTAAGAGATGGAATGAGCCTAAGAGATTATGTAGCCCAGTGATTTCCAACTGGAGCTGCATATTGGAATCAAGTAGGGAAGTTTAGAAATACAGATCCCTGGCCCTGAGCCCTTCTTCTCCCTCCCTCACGTTATGCTGATTCAGTGTTAACTTATGGGCGTCAAGGATCTTAATCAATTTCTTAATACATTTAATGAGGGATCTGGCAATCAGGCAAGTAAGAAATAACTTCACTCAGGTCACACAGGAATATATTTTATGTAAAGATAAAAACTATGGATAATGTAAAATTGATCCCACTACCTATATTCCAGATTTCTTTGTTATTTTGTGTTTGCTTATAGAAAACAATGCTTCACTTACTTGCTAAGGTAATTGTGTGGCATTTCTTTTTGTTAAGAACAGAAAGTTAAAAAAAAAAAGTGCACAAACAGCCAAAGCTGGTATCAAATAGGCCATTCTTAGGCTGCAAGTCATTCCAATAAACTCTGCTTTTTACCTCTTTGTCAGTGAGACAGAAAGAACTGAAAAGTCCTCATTTCTGAGCCTGGTTTTCTATGGCCCTGCCGTCTTCTGTCTCCCAAAGCCCCTGGGCTTCTCACAGACCCCCCTCAGCATCACACAGCGTGCTCAAAATTAAACTGGTGCTCTCCCTCTCAGGCCTGCTCCTGCTCTGCTGCCCTCTGTTTCTGTTTATGGCTCCACTCAGGTTCAAAATCATGAGATGTCTTTGGTAGCTTTCTCTCCCTTGTTCCCAAATAAAATGGATTAATTCTCCGTCGATTTATGACACACATTGTCTCTGTTCAGTCCCTAAGCCCCTGCCCTAGTTAGGGTCTGTGCTGACTTGCTGTGAGAGTCTCCTACCTTTCGTGGGTCCTTTGGTTTCTCCCTACTCCAATCCATTTTGCTCACCGTTGCCAGATTAATCATCTGAAGGCACAGCTCTGATTATGTTACTCTCCTACTAAAAACTTTCAATAGTTCCCCATTGTCCACTGAATAAAGTCCAAATTCCTTGGCCTGGTAATCAAGTCCTTTCACTTTCTGGCCCCGATCTACTTTAATCACTTTATTTCCCACTACTGAACTTCACACACTCCATGCTCTAGTTCAACTCAACTACTTCTTTGGAGGTTCTGTATTCTTCTATTCAGCCATGCTTTGCTTATGGTTTCTGAAATGGACTTGTATTTTTTGTGTATTCAAATCATCCTTGCCTTTCATGATCCACATCCAATGTCACCTCTGCTGTGAAGAACTTGGTTAACTTTCCTCTGAACTCCAAGAATGCTTGATCTTTACTACTTTTATGGGACATATCACTTTTTACTATGATTTCCAGCAAAGGAGGCACATGTCTCTGCTCTCCTGCTAGATGAAAACTTCTTTGAGGAAAAGATTATTTATTTGCATCCTCCAGTGCTGAGTATACAGTGCACTGTTTACAATCATTTGCCAAGTGAATGAGTTAATACATGGACTTGATTTACAACCTAAGCATTGTTGGTTGGTTGTTTTTCTTGCCTATAGCAGATTAGAAGTAGTGGATCAGAAAAGAAACAAGGATCTTAGAGGCTTGCATAAGAAGTGCCTTGATAGCTAAAGAAAAGAAATCAAAACTATACAAAAAAGACATGTGAACTAAAAATATCATATAATAAGCACAGAAGCAAATAATCTTATAGAATAAGGACCAAATGGTTAATGCTACATGGAAGAGCTTAGAAATCACAAAATAATATTCAAATAGACAGCATTATTTTTAAACTTCCACACTCTCATCAACAGAAACCTAATATGATTGCAATTCAAGATGATGTCCCTGAATCATTTAGAAAAGTTTGAATTATGGTAAGTATATTCTAAGATAAGTATATATGCATATACACTTAAGAATCTATACATCAAAATTTAAAATTAATAAAATAAGAAATAGTCTTGATAATTAAGAAGAGATAAATTTCTGTTAGAGGAGATGTCCTATTGCATAAACCCAATTTCTATACAAAGTCAAGCAAGTAAATTCTCTCTTTATGTATGAATACATGTATACATTTTTCTGAATATTTGGAAAATATTAATTTTTCCTCATAAAATATGTTCATAATATATAATTTTGACTATATAAGAAGGTAGTAAGACAAAAAAAATCTATAAAATCCCATTTTTCCAAGATCCACAATCTCTTATTTTTAGAAAATGACTGTGATCATACCATATGCATAATTATGTTTGCTGTCTTTTAACTTAATATGCAGCACAAATAGTCCATGCTATTACAAGATTTTCATAAACATTTTAATGTCTCAAAACTTCTTTCCAATAGATGTGTTATACTATACTTAAGAAGCTCCATGTAGTTGAACATCTAGCTTATTTCCAGTTTTATAATATAGACAAAATTTGTCATGAGCTAATAGTTACAAAACACAGTGAAGGACTGATGAGGGTTCACTATGCTATTGTTTCTACTTCTGCATATGTTTGAAATGTCTACAACAAAAAGTAGAAGATATATATCTATGATAACTATCTTGTGTTAAATGGTTTTGGTTTTCTCATGATTACTTTTGTAGGTTAGAGTTTAGGACCAGACTGCTGGTTCAAAACTCGACCCATTAGTCCCTACTTACCTAACTGTGAGTAAGCTGCTGAGGATTTCTCAGCTTCAGTTGCCCCATCTGAAAAATGGGTATAATAATGGCAACTTATAGGACTGTTGTAAGGATTATATACAATTGTGTGTATCAGGTACCTTCTACACTGTCTGACACACTGTTACTGTGCAATAAATGTCACTCTGAAAAAGCAAAATGTTGGCAGCATAATTATATGTGTTGTGGTTATAAAGAAACATTACATATAAACTCTGAATCATGCCAGAAATAACATACTTAAGTATGCCTCATCTCTATTTCTAGGCTAAACACTTATTCCAAAGCTACTACCAATGCTAAAATAATTTGGACCCATTCCTACCATTATGAAGCACCATCACAAGAGTTACTATTCTTATTTTATACCAAAGAAACTGATGCTTAAAGACAAACTCATTTTTCCCCAAGGATTTAGTAAAGGGCAGGGCCTGTTTTCAAACACAGGTCTGAATCCTTGGGACTCAATCCTGAGTTATACAGGAACTGGCCTCTGTACCTTGCACTCTTTTGCATAGACTTCAGTCTTTTTAATCTTTGGAGTATATTTTCCCTCTCCCCATCCCTTTAGTAAATCTTATTTGTTTAAAAACTTTTGTTTTAGAATAATTTTAGAGAAGAAAAAGGGATATTCTATAAAATAAGCTGCTCTTTAAAAATGCATATATCATAGTCAAAAAGATTAACATCCATCTTGGTTTTGAAAATGATTGACAGCTGGTTTGATAATATTATGCCCACCATGAGGTAGTTCATTATCAAACTCTCTCTCTCTCTCTCCCTCTCTAAAAGAGGTCCAAATTTACATATTTCACTGTAAATATGTAATCTATAAATGTGTATGCATTTACAGATTCTGAGAGTCTGTATGTGGAAGAATGCTATACTGAAAAAAGTAATTTATGAAAAATTAAGTTGCAGAAAGTCACGATTAAAAAAAAAAAAGAGTGAGATGGCAAATTGAGCCTTTTGTTCTAGGGTTGGAGCAGCAACTCCTGTGCAACACACTTTAGACCAAAGCAGTCAGACAACATTGAAGGCAATGCTGCAACTCCTCTGCCTCAGACAGCACATTTATGCATCTGTATTATAAAAAATGTGCCAGCTCTAGCAAGCTCACAGTACTGAGCAGAGTGCTAGAGTTACAGCTGGGAATTTGTCTTTCAGGGCTGGCTCTATTTACTGACATTTTTTTCTTTTTGGTCTCCCTGGGGGGCCACAGTAGGGTGTTTTTTGAAGAGGGGGGAAAAGGAAGGAGTTTTTGTGAGTTCTATTTTGGATTTTGATGAATAGGAAAGCAGGGAATTTGCCAGCCTGTTACTCAGTTATGCTGAAACATGATGCAAACTCAACTCAATTTGGAGCACAGAAGGTGTTGGAAAAATTTTCTAAGGAGGTCTTGAAATATCTAAGCCTGTCTTCAAGGAAGGACTTACAAAAAAGTCTTGTCAATACTAGAGGTATAGCTGTTGTCTCTTCTCCCATCTGTGACTCCTTTAGTCACCAGCCAGCTCCCTTTACTCTAAGGAGATCCAGTAGATATGTTAAAAAATTACTTTCTGCCTTTTATCCTCAGAAGAGTATTAAGAGTCTCATGCTTGTGTGTATACACAAACATGTGGGTCTTTTTTTTAACAAAGTCACTTTCACATATCTACACTGTTAAGAGTATGGGCTGCAAATGTGTGAACAAGTTATGTCTTCCTATTTGTATTGTCCAGCCTGTTTTTTTGAATGTATGTCTAGTATAAACACACAGTTGTGTGGAGGTCTATGTGTGTTTTTAACTTTACACTATCTTGAAAATGGTTCAGGTTTCTAGAAACAGCCACATAATTTTGTTTTGACTGAAGAAACTGCTCAGCAAATGCATGCAGATCATAATGGCAGGTAACAGTTCATTTATTGAAGTGCTGAAGCAAATAGAAAACAAAGTCCAGGACACCATTACAGAGCAGGGCTTCTTCCCTTGTGAGGCACTCACAGCTAAGTAAGGATTGAGTGAGACAATAATAAAACAAATACTCATAGGCTTCTCAGAGGGTAACAACCTGCCCAGGGTAAGCAGTGTTTCCAGACCTTGATGATACAATGATGTGCTCAACTTTTGCTTTCAGACACTGGACCATTGCTTAAGTAGCCTTTACCTCTCCCCAACCCCTAATTTTTGTTGAAGATGCCCTTGCAATTAGATTTGATGAAAAATCCTTTGTTCCTGACAAAGCATATGTACATTGTGGCATCACTCTAAAACTCTATGAAGCTCTATGAAGAAAAAATAATTCCAACAACCTTTCATGCTGAGATTTCTCATGTAGTTCTCAGCACAGAAGTGATTTAATTTTTTTAAAGTAGCAAGGTTTAAGTTTTCCCAGCAAGGAGAAAGTGTTTTTCAGCTGTTAAATTTTTCAGATGCTTTTTTTGAATTTGGATAAAACTCAAAAACATGTTTGTTTTAAAATGTAAACCTTTTATGTACAGAGGTTTGCATATAGAGAAATGCTATTACTATGTTTAAAGGTTCTTGCTTTTGAAATAAGGAAGTCACAGGCATTTAAATATAACAAAGTGCATGTGGCTTTATGAATGTCTTATTAAGCACTAACATAAATATGATGCTTGGAGGATCACTAATGTATACATTTGCTGTGAGGATCACTTATAACGCTGCTGGTGGATGTATTTCCATGTGAGAGCAAAGGGCGGCCAGGTTTGAACTGGAGAGCATGCTTATTCTCAGCTAATATGCTTTCTAAAGACCTTTCACACTAGTTGCAAGGCACTTCTTTGGCCTAAGCCTGCTTGATTCCTTAGCTTGTGAACTGGGCCAAAGCTGATACAATATATCGGCTTGAAGTTGACATTTCAAGCTCAAAAATGAAGAAACATACTGAGGTATCAGTAGAGAGGCAGAATGGAGGGTAAGTCATTAAAAGGCCTGTCATTTTTAATGACTTTAGTCACTCTTCAGTTTTAAGCAAATTGTAGATATGCTGAATGGGAGGGGATCTGATCTTGAACAACACACACACACACACACACACACACACACACACACATATATATATATATTTTTTTTTTGGTTTTCAAACATTTTTATTCATGACCCACAGTAGGAAGTAAGTTTTACATTGTGATTTTGTCTGTTTGTATACATAAGGTGTGTGTATGTGTGTGTGTGTGTTTTCCAGAGGCAAGAAGTAACCAATCTATCCAAATTTTAAATCATCAGATTTTTCATAATTTTATGAGTGCTTTATTATTGGAAAGCTGAAGTTCAGCATCCAGAAATTTATCAGATTTATAACTTCTAATCAAGACTATATAAAATTACAAAAAGGTTCCTGATCTCTTGGTTTAATCTCTGAAATGCCAACACAACCAATTTGTTTTCTATTCACTTGAAATTTATTCATTCCTCAAATATTTCTAGAGATACCACTGTATGTCTTACAGCATAAACCTGAAACACACATGTAAGCCAATTACTACACAGTTGCTTTAAGAGTTATAGCAGTGTTGGTCAGATGGTCCTTGAAAAGGAAAATACATCAGTAAAACAACCGGTTCACAGTTTTCCTATCTAGCAACCAAGAGCCCTGATATCATCTCTTCTAACCTCTTATTATGGGCTTAGTATAAAGCCACAAATTTACACAAATTTTCTCTTGATCCAGAAATGTGGCAAACTGACCATTACCTACTAGTGCCATCGGAGACAGTATGGATGTTCTTATCTGGGGAGGGGCAGGATATGTATAGGACATGAAGAAAACAGTTGCTAAATATTCATTAGTGGCCATCTTTAAGTGGGCATGTCCTATTCCAGTTGGAAGTGGTATATAACTCTGTGACTGGTGCCCAACTCAATTATTTACATGACTATTCCAGAAAATGGTTAACACTGCAGACCAGAAGCATAGGGAATGCAAAGGACTGAATAATACAGAAATGGGTATAAACTTAGGGACTTGCTTCTCACCATGTTGATCATGGGTCAAGATCACAGAATTAATAGGAGGAGTTACTATTTTCTAAAAGTAAAATGTTTTGAGACTTTTAACAGAATTTTAAATGAATTAATTTTTTATTTAGGAGTTTATGATTTTGGCATTATTGAAATACCACAATTGAGCATTGTATCATAAACATAATTATAGGCCACCTTTTCAAAAGATCTTAAAATCTTTTGATTTTTGAAGTTACAGTTAGCTTTCTGCACGAAGTTATTCCAGTTTTTAAAGCTTCTTACTCTCTGCACAAATGACAAACTGGCACATGCATATTGGCACAGAGAAAGAAGTAACTGCTAAGGTCACAAAAATAGGGATACTATAGTCTTCAAGCTCTGGAGGCCAAAGGTATCAGAAACCTGAGATCATAGCTTAAAACTGTCCCTTCTTATGTTTGTGCATTGTTTCTATATGAAAATTACATTTCTCTGAGAGTGTATGTGTAAATATGCATCTGCTAGTGTTTTGGCAACTCTTAAGTTACCTAAATTAGTTTTGATCAACACTGTCGGATTTTAAAACCCACCAACGTAATAAAGGCAAGTTTAAAAAAAAAAACACAAACAAATCCTACAGTACATTGTGTGCTCTGCTGTTCCAAGCCTCAGCTTCAAGACAAAAGGAAGCGAGACTTTGTCATTTGCTAGCTGTTAATAATCAAGAGAAGATCTGCCAGACAAGCTCTTCAAGGGCTCTGTCTGTCTGGACCAGGTATATACTGCAATACACAAAGGGCTTTGCAGGGGGAGAAAAATGAGTGTTCATGGACAATGATGCAGCTTTCTTAATTAAGATTTTCATTACTGATACATACATTAAGTTCTGTAACTGCAAGAGCCAAAGCACTGTCATGTGCAGGTAGATGTCCCTGATTCCATCTTCAGGCAGTAAAGCTAAAACATATTAAATGTGAACCCAGCAAATGTTGTGGGAGCCAAGAGAGCTCCAGAAATATTTCTGTTGGAATGCAGAGAGGTCCATTAAAAGCAGATTTGTAATTCATCTAATAGGCAAGAGAAAAGCCCAGATCAATAAATACACATGTGTGTGTGTGTGTGTGTGTGTGTGTGTGTGTGTGTGTTTATATGTGGCTGCATGTGTGTTCATGTATGGGAATCCCTCCTGGGCCACAGACAAAGGTAGCTGTAGATGACCTAGGAATAATCCCTACATAATAACATAAGAGCTCTTAAAAGGATCTTTGATCTTTAAGTTTATTAATGCCTATTGTTGACAAAGGAAATAAACAACTAATGTGGGGTAGCTTTTGAAAGACAGCAAAGATTCATATACACAGCTAACCCTGACTCCACACCTTCTGGGTCAGTCAGTCTATTTTCCCTGGATCGCTAGACTGGCCTGTAAGTCAGTGTGATCTGCCAAGGGGTACACTGTTCCCATGTAATAATCTAACTATGGTATGGGGAACTCTTTCTTCTTAAACCAAGTTATTTTTACAAAGATAATTTTACTAAGAGATGAGAAGAAACTAAAATCCTACACAATCCTAAAAATGGATGCATACCTAGAGTACCTGTTTTTGATTCCATTTTACTAATTGCTAACTCATGTTAGGATGGCTGGTGCAGTTAAGGTGCACATAGTTCTCAGTTTTTGTCTGGTTTCTATTTGCATCTTTTCCTGTTTCAAAATCTGTGTCCATTTGGGGTGTTAACCATTTAGAGCTTCTATCTTTCTCTAAAGAATACCTCTCTCACAGTCATTACTGGAAAAATAAGAGACACTGAACTTAATGAAAGATGATTATAATAACTAAAAATTTATATATTCATTTTTAGTAGGTGTTACAGTGTGAGTGTGTCCCCTCAGATTCACATATGGAAACTTAATGGTAGTGTGATGGTATTGAGGTGGGGCCTTGAGAAGGTAAGAGCAGGCATGAGAGCAGAGCCTTCATAAACTGATTACCATCTTTATGAAAGAGGTGTGAAGGAGCTGCCTCCCTCCTTTGTGCCCTTCCACTTTCTGCCACACCGGAATACTGCAGTGGCTTCTCCTGCCATATGAAGACACAGCAAGGGGAGCCATTTTGGAAGTAGAGAAATTCACATTAGACATGGAAGCTGCTGGTGCCTTGATCTTGAACTTGCTGACCTCCAGAATAATGAAAAAACAAAGTTCTGCTTATAGATTACTCAGTCTCAGATATTGTGGTATAGTAGCACAAATAGACTAAGACACTAGGTAAAAGCATTATCTGGAATGTAAATATGGCCCCTCCCTCCATTTTCTAAGAAAAGCCAGGATCTGATATTAAATGACTCAAATGATCAAAAGGAATTCTTCAAAGTGTTTGTCTGTGTTGACTGGATAAAGGGAAACATTCCAAATAATAGTGGTCAATAAGATTTCTTTTCAATTCCTATATTCCTGTACGAGGATATAGATCTCTGTAGCAGTTTTCTGGATGTAAACCTACATATATGAAACTTCTTTTTCTAGGTATACTGGAGATTTTGGATCAAGAGGTAAACATACAGCCTGTTGTGAAGTGGTTAGCCTTGTATCTATTCTAGATGAGTAATGAGTTAGAAGACCATGAAGAAAGTTTTTTATAAGCAGCTGGATGTCTGGTATATAGACATTCTATCTATAGATACTTCACTCATACGAGAAAAGCTAAGCAGTGTTAAGATTCTTTCAATTCTTTACCCAGAAAGGAGTATATTGTAGGACTGGTAGAGGGGTAGGTATATGGAAGCTAGTGGTGAAGAACCAATATATTGTACATTGCTGAAGCAGGGTGGTAATGGATAAAAGTAGAGGAATAATCCCAGAAAATTATTCTGACTGGAGACTTTACATTACTCGTCTTGTATGGGCCAGACTGAAGGACAATATTAAAGGTTTTCGACATACTTTTTACTCATCTTTTGTTATGAGACACATGCTTCATGCTTCACACACACACACACACACACACACACACACACACACACTGGCTTTGAACAGAAAACCATGTTTGGGGAAGAAAAGAAAAGAGTCAGAAAGAGAATGAAGAATATTCAGTGTTAATACATTAATCATCATTCTCGTGTCCCCATTTGGCTTCTGAATATAAGCTAGGCTACAGAAGCAGGTGTACAACGTGTGACGTTTTCTAAGAGCGCCATTAAGGAAGTGAGACATCCAGCACTTGGAGCCCTAGTACACTCAGCCAGCCTCACGGTCTCCAACAGCCACTAGCAGTGCTAATGCCTAGCCCACAATGGTATGCTCACACCTCATGGGGTGTGTGACTGCTCAGGTAGAGAACAAGTGATTGCCAGGCCTGATTCCTATCATTCTCCTTAGTTAGATTGGCCTAAAGAAGCATGTTGGTTTCTCTTCTGCTTCTTGGATACTGTTTAAGTATTTAAGGCACACATGAGTTTCATGGACATAATTTTCTGGAAAAGGAGGAAAGAGTGCCCTGGAGCACATGCCATCCTATGTCATTTGTAACTGAACTTCTTGTGCTGAAGGAAGGCTCCAATTACCACTTGGAACAGCCTTGTATAACTCCTGCCCCTTTGAAAAATCCAGAGAACTCACTCTGAGAGCCCAGATGCTCCCTGTCCTAAAACACAGGGAAGACATCCTGTCACAATTTGTACTGTGGATGCTGGGGTGACGCTGTCAGTATGGCATTTCTGCTTCTCTGGTGTCTTTCACTTTCCCTGAAGTTGCTGAAAAACATTTCATTTCATTAAGTATGTAGTAATACACATGGGAGTCAGAGAAAGAGGGGGAAAGGTGGAGGACATTGATGACATGGCCTCTAGCACTTTATTTATGAGAACATCCAGAAATCTCTATCTACATCTGGTAGAAGAATCGTGTCAATCCTGCCCTGGAGACATGGATTAGGCAGCATTGCCAGCATGTATTTTTCCCTCCTTGATAATTTACTGATTCTGGAGTCTGACGGCACAGTGCAGAGGAGCATTTTTACATCCATGTGAAAAATTCCCTTGCCTCTTTGGATGATGGTGATGCCAGATAAACATAAATGTATGTAACCAGGAAGTACTGTCCCATCTCCACCCCAAAACTCCACAGGTTCCCTCACTAGAGCTTTGCTCCCCACAACACTCTCAGGTATGGTGGTGAGGGCGGGTCAGATCACAAGAAGGACAGCTCAAGGTGACTTTAAAGAACTTTAGAAAATACTGCTTTTGCAGTAAAAAATGAATTAGTCTGCTTGTGTCCTTCCCAAATTTTTGTTTATAATAAAAAAATTAAATTAATAAAACAATTAAAAATATAAATAGTGATTTAAGATAAACTAATAATTAAAATATCAAAAATCTAAAAAATAATTTTAACACTAATAATAAAAAATAATTTTTAAAATCTTTTCACTGTTGATTTATAACTCCTCTTAAGGTATTTAGGGATATGTCACAAATATTTTTCCAAGTTTAAAAAAAATGTTTTCTCCATAGAAGTTTTTATTTTCATGCAATAAAACTGAAATATTTTTAGGTTTTCAGGCTTTGGTTCAATGCCTAGGAAAGTGCATCTCATACTCCTACTATGAAAAGATCCACTTCTATGTCAAAAATTACAAGGGAGAGTTACAGAATTAGTGAAGGTGCAGAGACATGGGCAGTATCTTTCTTTATTGATGGAAGTCAAAGTTGATACAATTTTATTGGAAGACAGTGTAGCAAAGTATACATTTTACTTTGGTAGTTCCACTATTTTAAATTTATCCTAAGGAAATAATCAGATGAGTGCATTTAAAACTGCATGTATATATTTGCATACATAAATACAGTTATTGTAGCATTATTTAGTGAGAAAAAAAGTTCTAGGCATCCCAATGTCCATCAAAAAGTGACTAAGTCAATATGTTATCTATACAATGGAGTATAATACTGAAGTAAAACAATATCAATCGATATTCATTAACATGGAAAAATGGCATAATGTTAAGTGAAGAGAGCAGATTACAAAATAGTAAGCTCCTTTTCGTTTCATTTTGGAAAGAGAAAGACAAAAAAAGGAGAAAATAAAAGAGACAGATAAATAGATATGTATGGAAGTACAGTTCCCAAGTGTTTAGAGTGCTTATCCTGGCTGTGAGATTTTGAAAGAATTTTACTTTGTTCTTTACATATACCAGCATTGCATCAAACTGAAATAAAACTACGTGTATACTTTTTTAGAATTAAAATTTAGAACTTTTACTATGGGGGAAAGAAGAGCCCAGAGAAGCCCTGCAGCAAGTGTTTAGAAATTCCAGTATGATTTCCATAGGATTCGTAAGTATTAGCACTCACAAAGGGTGACATCATTGCCTGACTCATCATCTTGATGAGTGACATTACTGATTGTTTCAAGTTTCCTTTAAGTCTGATAATTTGAGGTATGCATTGTAATTCTTATTTTAAAGGATTTTAAAATACAAAGGCCCAAACAATGGAAAAATACCTAAATATTTTTAGAGCATTGTTAGGTAAATTCTGGGGATTTTTATATGACAGAATAATATTCAGATATTACAGTGATATTTACAAAGTCTGTAATTACAGAAGGAAGTATTATATACTATTGAGTTAAAAACAGGATACATCCTTATACACGAATATGAATATATATGAAATTCATGTGTACTGAATTATGTTAAAATCTACAGAAGACAAGAAGGTGATGGAAAAAATTGATAATAATAGTTTTTCCTATGTAGTGGGATTATGGATGTTTTCTGCTTTCTCCTCTACACTTTCTTAATATTTTAAATAAATGTGAATTATACAATCATGATATAAGTAAATATTAAAAAAAAAATACAGCTGTTTCACTCAACATCTGCCAAATTTTACCCCAGATGTATCTGCAGTTTTGTTTTTGAGTCAAATGGTCCTAATGTCATTTCCTAAAGGGAATGTAGCAGAATGGAATGTTTAAGGAAGTCATTACTGCTGCCATCTCTTTCAAAGCCATCATTTTATAATACTCAGAACAAGTCTGAGTAAAGTCCTACTTCTAGTGGGAAATTTGGAATTTCTACCAACTTCAGATCCTCTTTATATCTTTCTTACAATGTCTGCAGCTAGAGTTTAACTAATCTGTAGTGTTCTGATACGTGTCCAGGTTTGGAATATGTTTGTGGAAGCTGATGGTATAGATCACCATTAGGAATAGAGGCTCACTTATGCATTTCAAATGGGAGTTCCCTTGAATAAGGAGGATGAGCTGCTACTTAAGGTCTTTTGTAATTAATTAGATTTCTTTCAGAGGGAGGAGGGGACAGAGCTGGGTCTTCTATACCACTAAGGAGGATGCTACCAATGTTTTTGTTTTTGTTTTTGGCTTCTAAACTATCTCAAATCTCTACTTTCATCAGATCTCCTTCTCCCTACTTATTCTTGGCATCATGCACCTTAGGAGTTAGCATGTGGGAAATCTTGTGACTTGTCAGCAACAAGCCCACACAGGTCTGGCATTTGCCCCTATTTTTATGTCTTTTTCCTTGCAATAATAGAAGAGGTATTCCTCCACATACATTCAGGAAGCTCTCTCTAGCCTTATCAGGAATCACCACATCTCTCTTCTGCACGTTAAATCTCTTTTCTCTACTGTATTCTTCCCATAATCATAGAAACTGCATCACTATTTCCATTTTTAAACCTTCTTTTGACCTTACTTTACCCCCCAAGATATTGCACTGCTCATTTTCCTTTCCTTCACAACAAAACTTCTAAGGGCTGTTCACATTTGTTCTCTATTTCTTCACCTCCCACTTTCTTTTCATCCCATTGCAAGCAAGTTACTGCTTCTACCACTCCATTCAAACAAAACAGCTTTTGCTAAGGTCAACATTAATTGCTGAAATAATATACCCCATGTATGATTTTCAGTCCTTGACTTACCTGACTTGTCATGAGTGCTTTATACTGCTGAACACTATTTCTGAAACTCTCATCTCCCTGAAACTCTGGCTTCAGAGTCTATGTTTTTTATTTTTATTTTTATTTTTGAGACAGGGTCTCCCTATGTGATCTTGTGATCCTCCTGTCTCAGTCTTGCTAGTGCTGGGATTATAAGCACGAACAACCATACCCTCCTTCTGAGGGTACTTTATGGTTCTCATTTTTCTGTACTAGCTGATTAGATATTAAGAATTCTTTTCAATCATACTCTGATCCTAGGTAGCATTATCCATGCCAACACCTTCATTTACCACCACACACTGATTGCTTGAATTGATACCTCCAGCCTTCATCTCAATTCTAATTCCAGGCCAGTTGCATATATTCAAATGCCTATTTCAATATTCTCAATTACAACTATCAAAAGCACTTAACACTCAACATTTCAAAGCAGAATTTACAACATTCCCTTCATCCCAGTCCTACTATGGTGCTAAATATAGCTGTGAATGACTCCATCTTCATACAGTTTTATAAGCTGAAAATCAGAAGTCAGAGTGCCACTTCTCTCAAAAGGCCTATCTATTTTACTTCTGAATTATCTCACTTTCTTTATTTTTCCTCTATTCTCATGGTCACTACCTTTAGACTGTTTCCTGTGTGGTCTACCATGATAGTTTTCTTACTGGTATTCCCAAACTCACTTTTGATTCTTCCAAATCATTCACCACAATAAAGCTCAATTGATGTCTATCTCTATCTCTCTTTTACAATTGATCAGAGTTTGAGACTTAGAAAAGGAGTTCTCAGTATAGTTCTTGGATCACTACTATGACTTATTGATTCTAACTGGGGGGGTATCCCTTTAGACAGATAGGAATTTTGTTTGGTCTCTTAGCTCTGGTCCCTATTTTCATCTCACTTAGTACTTCTTCCTCTTGCTTTCTAGGCTATGGATCTCCATGTTGATAAGAGAGCATCATCCTCATGCCCAGTTTTCAGAAAGAAGTTTTCTAAACACTCCTTGCCTCTTTCCTCATTCCTTGTACTTCCCCATGGCGATTATTCATCTTATTGGTAAAACTGTCCTTGATCCATATTTCTCATTTAGGTGTAATTTAGCTATCAAATTCTGTAAGGGAGGGAGTTTAGTATCTTTTCTTCCTTTACTACTTGGACTACTGACTGTTAGTGACCTAGAAAAGTGTTGCTTACATGTACATCCAAATTTTCCCTGGAGAGGGCTTTTCTAAAGTTTAGAGTGAAGTGAAGGGAGTCAAGGAACCAATTTTGCTTATAGCACTAAGCTATACCTTTCAATGAAAAATGTATAAACCTTTTGGTTCCTTAGCTATCAAACTTTTTTATTTTTGGTAATATTGGAGATTGACCTCCAATAGGACCCCCAGCATGCTAGGCAAATGCTCTGTCATTGAGCCATACCCTCAGCCCTTTTGTTTGTATGTTGTTTTTGAGGCAGGGTCTCACTAATTTTGTCTGAGCAAGCTTGGAATTACAGGTATGCTCCACCACACCCAGGCTCCCAGCTATTGATTCTTTTGTCTTTTTTTTTTTAAATAATTTTAGAATTTGGATGGGAAAATTAGTGCTACTTAAAGGCTCCTTTAACATTTAAGTGTATGTTTTTGCTTCAAATATCATTCTCTTACTCTTCATTTTTATCTTCTAGCCATTTTTCAACATCTAGCTGAATCACATTTTACATGAAATTTTCCAGCCCTTAAGACTTTCTTTCAAGAATGTAATGCTATAGTACTTCCTGGATTATATAATTCTTTTTGGAACTTAGTCATTTATTGTCTTTTGTGTATACAAAAAACAACAGTATAAATTGTTTCCCTAATTAAATTTTAAGTTATTTTAGAACAAGCAAGGGCAATGTCCTATTTTATGTTTTAACTCTCCACTAAACATAATTCTTTGTACTTAGTAAGTGCTTAATAATATCTTACAGGATGAATGTGGTTGAGGCTGGCTACTGACCAGGCTCTGATTTGAGGGCCCAAGTTATAATTGGTATGGGTTAGTAGCTGGATGGTTTTTGAAGTGGCTTTGTGGTAGCCAAAGGAAACAAAGGTTAATATAATTGTGTCCCTGAGTTGTGAATTTGGATATACATATAGGTAGCATAGCTTAATCTGATCTTGTTCGGTGCTTTCACCTTTGTAATATATTCCTCCATTTTCTCTTATGAAAAATATATGGAACTCATTTTCTGATAGGTAGAATGGCTAGAGAAATGCAAGTAGAGAGCAATAATGTTCTTGAATGTGGTAGATTGGTGTGCAGAGAGTTTTGATTCTGTGAATTAGTCAAAAGATTTAAAAAAATTAGTGGCTAATATCACAGGGGAAAAAATGAGGAGGAAGGGTACTGAAAAAATGGTGTCTGAGCAATGAAAGACAGTGAATATTTTAAAGATCACTGAATTTAATTTATTCAACCTAAATGCATAAAAGTACAGGTGGGGACATTATTTATGCAGGTATATGCAAATCACTTTTATAAAATAGGCAGAGTCCTTCTGCTTTTTATAAGTTGCCAAGGTGGTTCCTGATATTTTAAAAGCTATACACCTTTAATGTAGTTTCCTAAGAGTGGAATCCCTTGTAGGAATCACAGTCATTGTTAGAGCAAGTTTATTTTTTTCCCTCTCCTTTGGGACATTTACAAGGCTCTCATAACCATCACAAAAAGAGTGGTTTCCACAGAGATGTGACTGGAAAAATCCCCTGGAAATTACTGAGGAGCAAGTCACAGTGTTCAAAGCAGAGAACATAGTCTTTGAAAACATGAACCCATCTGACCTCTTGAATTGAGTACAGCGAATTCCTGAGCTCTGAAACATGGGGCCCGGCTGTGCATGCCATATTGGTGCTATAAGACTGGCAGTAGGTTGGCTGTGGCATGGTCTATTTCAAACTCCTTCACAGTGCCCAGTGTTGCATGTTCCCAGATGACATTTGGTTGGCAGAAGCTGGGCCTCCAAAGCTGGCAGTCTGGAATGCAGCCCACTGTGTTTTGACAAACACATAATTGACCATCTGATCACCAGCCTACATTCTGCACTCAGGTCACTGGGGGACTCGGGCATTCAGTAGGTCCCTACTCCTCATCTTGTTCATCTTCTCAAACCTTTCACTAGAAAGCAATATAGAGAAGACTTAAACACACCCACACATATCCTCTCGTTTGCAAAAGAGAACATGGTATGTGAGACATAAGCTGTTAAAAACTTCCTTTAAATTGTCCTGGCAGCCCAAAGTGAACAAGAGAAAAGCACACTTATGGTGAACTCTAATTCAGAGAGAAGGAGTGAATATACCGAATTGTTTTAACACGCGGCTGTGCATAAGTTGCCATTCACTTCAATGGCTTGGAAATTCTACTTAGAAAAAGGCAGCAATGGGAAAATGATATGAAATGGGGGCATTGATTGATTTTAGGGAGACATTAATAAGAAATGGTTTCATTTTCAAGTAAAAGAAAAGCAGGACACTGGCAATATCTTATCTGCTCCTTTTCTTCTTGCCCCATGTCCACTGTGCACAGATGACACAAACCAGTGGAGACTAGTAGGCAATAGCTCAGAGGTTCAAATGGAGGTCTTCAGCGAAGCTCCCATGAGGTGTATTTTGGTCTAAAATTTGGCCCCATACAACATATCAGCCTTTCTTCTAGAAGGCAAGGATTATGCAGTGGGCCAAGATAGGTTAAAATTATGCAAATGTTAATGCCTATGTCCATTCCAACCTCACTACACAGTTCAGGCCCTCCATTTTCATCTTTGACCTGGTCTCCCTATTCTCAGCCAGCCATCTGTACTATCATTAGAGTGTTCTTTCTAGAACATAAACTTGCTTAAATTTCTTTTTAAGTCTCTCAAGTCTTCCGGAGTAAGTCCAAATTCCTTTGCATGGCTTATGAGGCTCTCTGGATCTGCCTCCTGCCTACTTCCCAATTCCATCTCTCATGTCCTCTTTCAACTATTCCAGCACCAGCCAACTCAACTCAGTGCTCTGGATCTGGCTGCTACTTGGTGCTTCCTGACTTCTAAATGTTCTTGTTATTTTCCTGATTATGGGCCCTGATTCTTCCCTTCTCCTATGCCCACCTGGTAATAACCTATTCACTCTTTTGGCTTTAAGAACTAGCATGGGTATCTTTCTACATGCAGGTGGGCACTCTTTTTTCATTCTCTTCTATACATTAGGTATTCAAAACCTGTCACATGAGATAGCATTTATTCACTTATTATCTGCTTTAGCAGATGGTGAGATTATTTTTCTTTTCAGTGTTGGGGTTCTAACCCAGGTCTTTGCACCTGCTAGACACTTGATCTACCCCTGAGCTATACCTCCAGCCCCAGATTGTGAGATTTTTAATGAAAGGGAGCATTTCTTATGATCTTGGAGTTCGCAGAATCAAGCTTTCCCTAAATGTTTGTTGACTGGAAACTAAATAAATAGCTATACATGGTAATTAATCAAAACTAAGCCAAGCAGTAGCATTAGCTTTATACACGTGGTAGGAGACTATCAGCAATCTAATGAAGGCAGAATATCCCAGCAGCAAGGCACTTTCTAATAGTTATCAGGGGGGCTAGTGTTTCCGGGGTGAACTCAAGGTAGGAATGGATGAATGTCCTTTTAAGTTAGAATGCCACTTAGGTGGTAAATGACCACCATTTTCAGTGCTCCATTTTTAATACTGAAAGGTACCATCCTGAGAATGTATCTGACTTTGAATTGTAGGGAGGCCTAACTTATAAGAACTGGGATCCCTAAGTAGGGCAGGACTGTGCTACCTGGTTCAAGGCAGCAGGACAGGTTATGGAGGGCTTCTTTTTGTTTCTGCTAAAGAGTAATGGAATGGAAAACTCTTGGGGGAAAGCCTGGCAACTATTTAGTTCCTCTTCAAATCTGGGTCAAATCCAGACTGGGACATTGGACTAAATGCAGTGCTAAGGAGAGAAGGTCAAACAGGCTGAATTCTGTACCTGTCCAGAGATAGCCATTGAAGAGGTACTTGGAGCGAGATACACTGGGGAGATAATGTTCTGCTCTGTTCCCAAGAAACATTTCCTTTCCTTTTGATGGGCCTCTGGGGCATCACCCCTGGAGCCATCAGCTGTGTCCATGGGGCACTGAGGATAGCAGGGCTGTCACAGGCCCTGTCACTCTGCTGACATAGAGGTAGCCTTTAGGATTTGGAACAATCCAAGCAAGCATGAAGCCTGACTCAGAGGTGGGACAAGGTCATATGCACACAAATGAACTATCAGCTCACTACAGGTCTTTTTTCAGCCTTAGCTCGGCTTAAAAAATAGGATCTCTCTAGAAGCTGTTTAACTGATGGCTGATATAGCATACAATCAGTTTCACATTTTCCTATGAGCCAGAGGCAGCCTTTCAATTATGTTTTTTTTTTTTTTTTAACCTCAAAGGTCTCCCCCCTTGATTTCCAATTGGTGACACAGGTCTTCTATACAGCTTGTATCTCAGGCTTGCCCTAAAGCACTGACGTCATAATAGCTGAGCCAGGCAGGCAGGAGTGCATGGTGCTGACTCATCCTGGTGATGTGAGGATTAATGTCTTGTCTAACACAGAGCTATTATGTGAACTGTTTTTACACAAAAGAATTTTAACAAAAATGATTCGCCAGTCCAGAGGACTAGAAATATGCAGTGCTAGGTAACTGAGGTGAAGGATGTGAAGATGCAAAGTGGTAACCATAAGTATGCACACTGACATGCTTTAAAGCATTAACAGACCCACTCTATCAACACGGAGAACAGAATAATAAGACTTGTCGGGGGGCAGGGAGAACCCACTCCTGTTGTATAAATGCATTACACACAGCACCAGTCTTTGGAGAGTCTAATCAATCTCCTTTCTTTGTCACATAAAATGTCACCTCCGACTTTATCCTTAGCATCCTTTGGTGGATTCTGATCCCCTGAATATTTTTGCTACTAGCTTCTAGGAAGGTTAGTGGAAGCTACACACAAGCAAAAGAGCCATGGGAACCTCCTTTCTGTGCACATGATTTTAACAGAGAAATACTTGGAGTCAAGAGTCAGTTGAGTAAGATACAATGCTGTGAATAAGGGATAGTGTGCACCAGAGAGCAAGATGCAGCCAGAAGCATGCTGATTATTTATCATACTAGGTGATTTCACTCCCCGTAGGATTTCTTGGGTGGCGTCTCTTGTTGTGATTTTGATTATTTGGTTTCACTGCCCCAGAATCACTTTCAAGCAGTTCAAAAGAAAATTTATCCAAATCCAATCATTATAGCCTGGTCTCATGTTTAAATAATAAATGTTCTCTCTTTTTTTCAATTGAAACCAGGTCTTTCCTTCCTTCCTTCCTCCCTTCCTTCCTTCCTTCCTTCCTTCCTTCCTCCCTCCCTCCCTCCCTCCCTTCCCTTCCTTTCCAAATGACTTCCTATCTTTTCTAAAAAATAGGAGTAACTTGTAGAAACCTCCTAGCACATGTGAGTCCTGGATTTCTTTTTATTTTTTTTTCTACTAGACTTTATAATTTTGCACAAAATTTTGGCCTATTTACTTTTCAGTCTTGTACTTCTTAGTAAAAGGATATTATAAATTTTGTCAATAAATGAAAGCTCTGATCTAGAAGTTAAAATTAAAAACTGTTGGACCTAGGGATGGGTGAATAACTGAAGAATAAATAATTGCCCATTGATTGACAGCAGAGCAAAAGCCCAATTGTTGCTGATATCTGGCTGCAGAATGTAAGCCCCAGTTTAGAAGAGCAGGGATTTCAGCAAATAGCAGCTGTGGCAAAGTAAAGGGCAGTCTTTACAGAAGTTCAGTGGCTGGGCCACTGCTCTTTTCAGCTCCCTCATAGATGGCAACTTGCCACTTAAACATTATTTTTAAATGCGTTCCTTTTCAGGGAAACCCTGCTTCCTTTCCTTCTGCCCATGCCCACTGTGAGCAGAAGACACACCCCCTTGGAGACCAGTAGGCAGCAGCTCACATACCACCAACAATATTGACTCCAAACACACACACACACAAAGCGAAAAAATTAAATGCACACCAAAGAAGCACTAGAAACACAAAGTAAAGTAGAAAATATGCCAATAAAGCCCACTTTTTTTTTTTTAAAGATAAAGAAACCAGTTTTACTTACATAAAAAGAGGGGGCAGGCAACAGACTGATGGTCAAGGAACTGAAAAGCAAGAGAAAACAATGAATTAAATACACAATGACACAGTGAAGAGAAGAAAAGCAAATTTAAGTACCTATGGAACTGGGTATTTCTAAAGGAGCCCATTTTGTCACCTGTGGCCCCAAAATAAAGGGATTGAGCCTTATGGAAAATTTCCAGTGGTGTGACCCTGTGCTATGATGACCAAGTACAGTACTTCCCAGCAGAAAGCAAGCCAAGCTTTTTGTCAATTTCACTCTGATATGTATCATACAGAATTTTCTAGAGTTGTACTACTATTTAATACAGTGACCACTAGCCACATCTGTCTAAATTTAGGTTCCTTAAATTTAATAAAAACCTAAACATTTAGATCATCAGTAGCACTAGTCACATTTCAAGTGCTCAACAGTCACATATGGTTTGTGGCTGCCTTCATAAACAGCACAGATTCAGAAAATTTCTACCATTGCAGAAAGTTCTCTTGGGCAGCCCTGACTAGAACAGATAAAAGCTTTACTACATAATACAACATTAATTTCAGCTAATTTTGACGAAGATGAGTTAAATCCTGATATATCTTATCTCTTTAAGAGTAAATTTAGTATGTTTAATGCCAAAAAGACCTTCTGGACAAATTCAACACATTCATGCATTACTAAGCTTCACTAATACTGAGAACTCATTGCCTGGGCTTCTTTTGTCTTTTCTTTTTTTTCGAGGGGGAGTAGGTAGTACTGGGGTTTGAACTCAGGGCCTCATGCTTGGTAGGCAGTGGGCTTCTCTTTGTGATAATGCCTCCCCTACCTCTTCTTGCCAGCCTACAAATGTCCCTTTGTGGCAGGAAATCACAGGACAAAATGATTTTAAAATAAACCATCTGTCCCCCAAAATGCATCTCTAATGAAAATTTCAGATTTTGGGGAGTTGATTTTGACAGTTTCTCATTCTATGTTTAAAATCCAATAATTCTCCTTTACAATCTTGAAATTACATGCCAAACAACGTATTATAGGACTAGTATACCAACCATTATTTTGATAAGGTTCTTTTATAGAAGGATAAAATTAAAGTAACAAAAGAGCCACAAGAAATTAATAAACAAAGCGAAATGGGGCCTACCTAGGCTCCATTAGAACATATCACAGACTTAATATATTATCAAAGTCTTATTGAATTCTTGTCCGTCTAACAGGATGATTTTAACCATTTCAAATAAGGATCCCAGAAATATGTGAAACAAACTTTCTTAAAGGAGATTGAGAAGAAGGACCCGATCAAGTAACTTTGCACTGAAAAATGCTAAAATAGAAAACAAGTAATTTAAGAAACATTACTTTCCAGAAAGTTTCCTGGAAAAATGCACCACAGTAGAGATTTCTGCAAAGAAATGGTATTCTCTATGTGGCTCATGTGTAACCTGTCCATGTATATGCAGGTGTAAAGGGTGATGGTCCCCTCCTGAGACAAGAAGGATTAAGAAGAAAATCCATAGCCAGACCATAAGGCACACCAGCACTAGAGAGGCTGGGAGTCTTCCATACTTTGTTTCACAAAATTGATGGATTTAATGAAATATTAAGCAAGATAATTAGATCACATATGAATTATTAAAAGTACATATAAAACTGAAATACAAAATAAAAACTGATTAGTCTTCAAAGACTGTAAAGCTCTATGTTTTGTTACATTCTTGTCTTTTCTACATGCCAAGCCACTGGCCTGCTGCACTGTTTTTCCCCCCTTTTCCTCTTTCCTTTCCTCTCTTCTTTCTTTAGAATTTTCTTTGTGTTCTCCCTCCTCAATAACACGTTATGTTCTTTTAAAATTATATATGGTGTTTACGTTCTTATATGTAAGCAGGTAACTTTCTTTTCTAAATTTCAAGGAACACTTATTCATAAAATTAATTAAAGTTAAATTTTTGTTATGATCAAAATATACCAATGTATCAAAGTCTGGGATGGAAAACTATCTTTCCTGATGTCAAATGACATACAGGCTGCCAACAAGAAGAATCCAAGATAGAGAGAAAAATCAGTGTATGTCACAGTCTAAGACAAATTAAAGCCAAGTTAAATTAAAATTTGTATTGGATATAATTGTTGTCTTTACATATTGGTGCAAAACAATAATAGTGATTCCAAAATTAATACTAAGGGTGAACATTTAATATTATAGTTCTTACACAATTCATAAATGTCTATACAAGTCAAAAGACCCCTTGATTGAATTACAATCTGCTATACAATTGTGGAATATGTATTAATCTATATAGATTTACTTTTGTCCAGTTGAAATTGCTGTTATTGAGTGCTCTTTCTACTTCAATGATATTCACTTTATACATCTGTAAATTGTTTTTATATGAAATGCAAAGAATTATTTATAATAGTTCTACACAAGATTTAAAACTTCTTATTTTTGAGACAGGGTCTTGCTATGTAGCCAAGACTGGTCTTGTACTCACAATTCTCCTGCCTCAGCCTCTCATGTGCTGAGATTACAGGTATATGCCACCATGCCTGGTATAGATTTAAAACATCTGCCTACAAATATGTAGCAAAGAATGTAAACTGTAAAGCCAAATAATTCAGGACATTAAAACAATGGTGAGTATGGTGACAGGCAAGATGGGTGACATGTAGTGAAGTCCAATTTTGGTTTCATGATTCCCACATGGAATTATTATGAAGTGTCAATATCCAAGAAACTGAAAGTATTAGTTGTAACTGCAAAGATTACTGATTTTTAATTTCAATTCAAGTAACATTCTAGGGACATGTTTTTCAACATCTAGAGGTGATACAGATTCTTAGGAGAATCCCTCTTCCAAGAAAACTCAAAAACACCAAGTTTTAAGGAACTTCTGATTACCATGAAGGCCATCTATGAATCCTAGGTTACTGTCCCTTAGCCTGGTGGGTGAGGACAGAAAATTATCTTTAAATTGCCTCCAGGAAGTTTTAAAAAAATGTGACAAGCTAAAGCCAGGAGTAAAAAACAAGAAGAAGCAGCAACAACAGCAACAAAAAACCCAAAACCAGAGCTCTAAGTGGGTAAGAGTGTGTGACTCCATCAAAGTCTCATAGACCTCCATCTTCTTAATCCTTTAGAATTTCTTTTTAAAATGACTACAGAGCTGTTACCACAAGGGGGTACACAGCAGAAGCTTGATAACGATAAGAAGAGTTACTATTTACTGACAGTAAACAGTGTGGTCTCAGGCATCTTGGTAAGTAAGTAAATGCTTCTCCAGTGTGGATATGAGTATACCTAGGGATGCGGAGAGAGTAACACAGAGTGCACAAAGCCACAAAATACTACGACATTGTTGTCTTCCTAGAGGGCCAGGTTTTTCTTGTGGGTAAGTAACTTAAGACTCTTGTTTGAAAGTGCATTCATTCATCCAATAATTATTTCTTGGATGTTATAAAAGAAACAAAACAGATACTCTTCTTGTTCTCCTGGTACTTTCAGTTTAGTGAAATAAACAAGAATAGGTTGAGGAGTGGAAAGAAAAATTTGTATGTATTTTTAGGGTGACACCTGAGACCTGACTGAGAAGTCTTGTTTATGGCAGACTGTTTCCACCAACAGGGTCCCAGCAGGCACTCTGACTACTGGATCACTCTAATTGAGAGTCACCCAAGTGGAAGTTTCAGAAGTGTTGGTAACAGTATTATCATTTAATCCTCCCTACAAGAGAAAATACTGTTATTTCCAATTTATTGGAAGAAAAAAGGAGATTGGAGAAATTAGGAATTTACCTCAAATCACACAGCTGCTGGTATCTAAGTCTGCACCATTCCAAAGTCTACATATTTTTAACCACTAAATTATACTACCTCTAGGTGTTTCCACTTTATGTTTCCCCTTGAAATCTGGGCTCATTCAGGATTATGCAGGCTGGTTTAAACTTCTCTTTGGAAGGAAACAGGTTTGGCTTGATTTGCATTCTAAATATTTCACAGTGGTAAGGGAAAGCTATTATTATACCCATTTTATGGTGAGGAAGCTGAGCTGCTTGCCAGCTGAGGTAGCTGGCTGGGTTAAAAACAGAATTCGAGTTGTCAGTCTCTCATTCCTCTTGACTAACTCCAAGCCTAGGCAACGCTACTGGCCAACGGCTTTTCTGCACATGGACTCACACTGGGTTATGAAGAGTGAGTAAGACAAACTTTGCTAAGAGGGAACAATAATAGTGCAATAATAAAATGAAAAATAAGTAATCATAACTCACTCACAAAATTGGTTACTTTAAGGGATTGTGAATAGAAGAGGGAGAGCTTATTCATCACAAATGAATCAGAAAATTAGAATGTGTCACGGCACTGATGACAGAACTGAAGAATTCAGATGAACTGAAGTTGAACACTTTATCCTTCTAGCTGAAAAGGGTAAAAGGTGTGACAACAGGACAGGAATGATCTCTTAGACATGTCTTTAATCTTTCAATCTTTTTCTTCAGCTAATCTCTCTAGAACTTAGGTGGGTTTATATCTTTGCTTTCTATGGGTAGAGATAGTGTTTTAATATTTCTTGCATTAATTAATTCTTATGTGGGGGTCATGCCAAACAGGAGTATGGAGATTTTTACCTTATAGAAAAACCTTTGTTAATACCTTTCCGACTTCCAGTATTTTCAAAGGCTGAAGTACTCCTGGATTTTTAGATTCATATTTCTCTCAGAATTAAGTGCCAGTTTCATAGATTCCTATCAATTGATATTCTATTTTCACCCTGGATACATGATTTCCTTTATCTGACAGATTCAAGAAATTTTATGCTAGACTTAATGACATATCATGTACCCTACATTTGGGAGATTTTAATTCCCTATTTTCTATCCAGCAAAAGTTTACAAGTTAAAATCAGATGGGCTATTCATATGTGCATATGGGGCATTTGCAATCTCTCATCATGTCCCTTAAGTCTCTTAAAGACCAGTTTCTTCAAGTATTTTCATTTCTTTTGGTCAGTCATAGAAAATGGTCATTCATAAATTGAGGTCTATTTTCCAAGACCATATTGTTTTAGATCTAACTCAAGAAAAATGATAAGGGAACCAGAAAAATGCTATTATAACAACTCTGAAAGATGCCTTCCTTCAAAAATTTAATGTTGAAGCTGAGTGCAGTGGCTCACATCTGTAATCTCAGCTACTCAGAAAGTAGAGATTGAGAGGATCATGGTTCAAGGCCAGCCCAGGCAAAAAGTTAGTGCGACTCAACATGGTGGTACACGCTCATGATCCCAAATACATGGGATTATGGTAGAAGGATAATGGTCTGAGGCCTACCCTGGCTAAAATTTAAGACCCTACCTAAAAAATAACTAAATCAAAAAAGGGTTGGGAGCATAGCTCAAGTGTAGAGCACTTGCCTAGCAAGCATGAGACTATGTGCTCAAAACTCCAATACCATCAAAAAATAAATTTAGATGATGAAATAAGTGATTAATAAATATCAATGATCAATAAAGTGAGAGGATTTAAAAACTAACATTTGACAATTAGGTCTGGGACTATTTCTGAGCCTTTGCCAAAACACAATTTAACATTCTACACAAGTCCTGACCTTTCTGATTCTTACAGATGTGGGGTCTGAGAAACTAGAAAGAAGTGAAAGCAGTAGTGATGGGTGGGGTGGAGGGGGCTGAATTCGTTTACATTTAGGGTGGTTTCTTACAGCTCCTAAAGTAGATCAGACTTTTAAGCATTTTTAGGAACATTTTATAATCTGATTCCAGATAACTTCTTTCTCCATATCTCAAATTCCTGAAGTTGTAGTTTTATATATTCCAAATGGATTGGGCATTGGGACCTTTGACCTATTATTGTAAATCGAAAAGGTCTGGCAGTATTATCAAGTGGCCCAATCAGCAGCAAGCATTTGATCATAATGCTGTTCACAGCCTACCATTAATGCTACTCATCCCAAAACTTTTTGGGTGTATAAACAGAAAATAACATGCTAGTGGTACACAGGGCTTTGGATAAATACAGGCACAGCAAGAAGAAGAAACATTCAGATCAGAGCTATCTTTACTCAAATGGTTACTTCAAGTGTTTAAGACATGTTTAAAAACCATACAAAGAGAAAAATTAAAGCACTAAAAATAAAATTATAACACTAAATTATATCAAAAGATATATATTAACCGTATATATATATGTATATGTATTATACCTGTACCTAAGGATCTGCTAGATATTAAACCATGAGGATAACGAGAGAAAAGTCTATGTTTTGAAGTCTTGGAAAAAGCTTTTTTGTGTTATAGAGTTTTCTGTATTATAGACTGGAAAATGTTACTTTTGTTCTTGTTACTACCAACTATTTGCTTAAAAGAATCCAAGACCTTTCACAATCAGGCCAGACTATATCTCGAGTTTCTTAAAATGTTGTTCCCTCCACTATTTCTTTATATACTATGACAGCTTCTTTGCTCCTCCCCAAGCATGCTTAGGACATCTATGTCTCAGCCTTTAACAGTTCACACTTGACTCTCCCAAGTCTTGCATAGTGTGTTAAACACAACGTGACACTCCAGTGTTTGTTGAATAAATGTCGTCCATCTATTTTAGGAGACAAAGATGACAGAAAAAAGTTGTTAAATCGGTAAATAAATAGCACTGAAGAGAGGTCAAGGAAAAGTTAACTTTAGTGCATTTTAGGAGTCGGGGCAAGATGAGCTTTACGATTAGGAAAACTAATGCTCTTTATTCTTGAGCCTAGCCAATGCTATGAGTCAGTTGCTTTTTTGGGAACAAGTTTAAACCTCAAGGTTAAATGAACACAAATGATCTGTCCATCAGAATATAATGAAAGTGTTGTGGCTATTTCCACACCAGCACAGTGAAATTAAAATATGCAGTCCTTTTCTCAGAGGTAACAACATATATGGCAGAACTTTTAAAAATAGTCCCCTTTGCCACTTGGGTACAGACAGAGCTATAAAAACATAAGAAAATATTTTTAAAATCTGGGATAATTTAGCTTAGGGAAGAGAAAGCTGAGGTGTTCCTTCAGAGTTTTCTGACTATAAGAAGAGTCTTTACAAAGAGGATAACGATCAGCACTTTTGTCCCAGGGCAAAATGGTATTAAACAGTTCAGTAAAGAATTTAACACCTAAAGATGAACATCTAAAACAGTCAAGTAGCAAATAATCAAATAAATTGCTAAAAGCAGTTATGAAATTTCTTTCTTCATAGTTCTTTAAAAACAGGAAAGACACTCATCTATTTTGGATGGAATAAATGTAGCTCTGCCTCCAGCCAGGAGGATGAATTCAATACCTCTTTAGTCTTGTTTAACTCTATATGATTTTATAAAAATTCTATAAAATGTTGACCCTAAAAGTGAAACAGAATCACAATACAGTTTAGTAAAATACATTTCAAAGTTAAAAGAGGATTAGGCAATACAGATGGTAAGCTATTAAATTCAAAAATAGTATATATGGTACTTATGTCTTGATTCAATTCACCGTGTGTAGGACACAAATAAAATTGAGGAGAAATGTACTAGGATGCACTATAGTTTTAGCATAATGATTAGCTAGAGAAAAACATTCTAACCATTCATTCTTTTACATCTAAGAAGTTTAGCTGAATATTTCATAAACCTGGTATTGAATATGCATAAAAATTCATTTCCAATTAAAGAAAACACTAGGAAAAAAGTCCAGAACATAATATAAGAACTCACTGTTAATATTCCCAGGACTATCTTAGAAGACATCAGGAGAACCAGTGAACAATTCCTTTAAAATGGACCCCCTATGTTTAAGAACAAAAATCCACTAACACACTCAGGGCCAAGGTCTAATAGGGGTGGCAAGTTACCGGCTTTCTTGTCTATTTACCTTGCAGCTTTGGTGCTCGGGAGAAGTGTTCAGTACATACAGCACAGGGTCAAGTGAACAGTTCCAATGACCCTGTCTGAACTAAAATCATTTAAAGCAGTTTGCCACATTTCTTAAATAGAAGATGAGCCCATTCTATCTATGGCCCAGAATTGGACTGGATCACTGAACTATTGCCCAACTCGTATAAGCAAAGCAGTAGCATGTACCAATCAACAAGCAGCCATAGCAAAGGCACCAAGAAGGTCAAAATACCCACACATAAGAAATTGGGAGTACATTATAGAAGAAAGCTATTTCTAAAGATGGACTTTGGCTATTATAACCTTTTAGCATTATTCCAGTTTTGTTAGGAAAAAAAACCAAAATCTCAGTTCTAGTGTAACTTGCAAAGATCTAGTTTTTAAAAAAAGAGATTGAAAGAGAAATGCAGTTTTATTTTGCAACCATTATTTTCTTAAGGACACGAATCAAAGAGACAAACTATGCCAATTTCTTCATAGCCAACTTGTTATAGGAGATTGTTCTAGTCTTCACTAATGACTTCTTGAGGCTGGTTATTACTGTGATCAGGAGTTGGGAGGATAGAGGTCTAAGACCTTTCAAAAGAAACATTTTGTTCAGTATCAGACAGAAAATAAAGTCAGCATTAAGCTAACTTTGACAACCTAACTATGATAATGGTCGGTGCTTGTAGCCATTGCTTATGCTGTTTAAAATGACAGAAAGGAACCAAGCAGAAAAGGTGTCAGGCTAACCAGTAACTTGAATTTTGAAAAGCACAATAAACTGATAATGTAGATTGTTAGGATTCATAAGGCTTACTACTCCCTGCTTCCCTCTCTTGATCTCTTCTTATTTCCACATCCACAATTCCTATCATCAGGCAGTTGAAGAAAAGGAACAAATGTGATTGGGATTGTTTCTTTGGAGACATTCTCAGTCAACTGTCTTTCATTTCCAACCACAACTTGCTCTCAGTTTTCTAAAATTGTATTAATTTAATTGTTTTTAATACTTCCTCTTAGGGGAATTTGCATTTTCTTAACTGTCTCTATAAGATCCAAATTTAGATTTTTTTTTAAAAATCATCTATAATAAGAGAGGTATTTGCTGCTACTGCTGCTGGTGGTAGTATGTATTTGTGTTGGTAAGAGTGGGTATGTCCTTCACTTTTTAAAATTTCCAGAGTTGTTCACCATCTTCTACCTTAAAAATCCAATTTGGCTTATAGTTTAATTTCAAATAAAATCATCTGCATAGATATGCATGCACCATATATATCTTTTCCCTCTCAAAAGTTATAAACATTTTGAGACTTTTTGTTTACACACTATGAAGTTTTGTTCCTACTAATTTCAGAGTAATTTAGGTAGAAATATGAAAACACTAACGGTTTGTACTGAAACTTTATTAACATATTCATCCTTAGTGTTTTCTTCATGTTTAATCTTCACTGGTTCCTGGCTCTTTGTTAACATATTCTCAGTGAGGCTTTACAATACTTTCCTGCCCTAGAAAACCTGGCCTGTGAGATTTCCTTGTACATATCTGAATTCTTGTAGTCACCTATTAAGGATTTAGGAATTTAGAATGTTTCCCGTCTGCTCTTTAGCCTCCCACTTCCTGAAATGATTAGACTGTAAACAACCTAGTGGGAATCCTTCAGTCTGAACCAAAGCTGAGCTGATCTCGGCTGGCAGGGAACCCATAGCAGTCTGTGAAACATAATTATGAAAATATAAAGGATTCACCCATACTTTTGGGAAGAAATTATGTTGCTTCCAAGATGAGACCTAGAAAAAAAAAACATATTAAAAAACTCATAAGATACGATTTTTTAAAGGGTCGGCAGATGTAAGTTTCAAAAAAGAAAAAAAAACAACCCTAGATTTGCCAGATCTTTCTCAATCTGTGGATTCATTTTCAGTACCTGATAGTGGCGTGCCCCAGACACTTCAAGGAAAGTCCATTTGTCTCTGACCAACGAAGCCCAAAGGACTCACAGCACAAAAGGGTTCCTTTCTTATTTCCAATCAATTTGTGTCTCTGAGTCTAAAGGTTCACAGCTTTCTTTTAATTTTGTGAGTGTGCACATGCATGGTTCCTCCTGCATGATTTGGTCCTGAGGAAGTGACCCACCCACAACCCCACAGAGCTAATTAACCCCATACTGAGCATTTTTTCTCTCATTTCACACATCCACTCAATGCTTTAAATGACCCAGCAGCAGCAATATCATATGATTTTTCCCTCACAGTGAAGAAAGCTTAGTGTTGGGAAGAGCAGAGATGCTTCTGTCCTAATTCAAAACAGCAGTGTGACCCTAAAATGTTATCAAACAGCATTTTATCTGTGGGTGCAGAAATAGTCAAAAATCCTTGAATGAAACACTTTCAGGTCCTTTATTCAAATACTTTCAGGGCATATTTTAAATAACAAATAATACATAAACAATATTGAGATAAAGAAGTTTGATCGATAGTTAGAACATGTTTTAAAAAACCCTGTTGCCAGAAAACAAAATAAAAAGGATCCACAACCTCCTTGCATATCTTGAACAGCTTCAAGAGAAAGGACTGAGTAGAGAATGACATAACTCATCTTATTTTCCATTTCAAGAAATAGACTCATGTTTTTCCAGATTTATTTATTTATTTATTTTTTGCTAAAGTGAAAGCCTTGAAAACCCTAAGATCACTATTTTCTAACTTTTCAAAAAAGAAAAAATGAAACATGATAATGGTGGGGGATTTAATGGAATCAGCTTCTCAACGTGATGGAACTGCAAAAGCATTTACTGAATATGTCCATGTGTTAAAAAAAAAACCCCACCTTTAACATAATGTAGATAGTGTACAGTGTTTTTCCATGGCAAAAGAAAGGAATATCGTTAGTTTAGACAGGAAGTATAAGATCCTGCTACAAACCTCCATGGATGAACCATAGAAATGCATCTTAACTAGACAAATGGAGTTAGGCAAGTCTAGGTCTTGCTAGAAGCTTATGAAAATCAGATTTTTTTAAGTCTTGGTGACAAGAAAAATTCTAGGCCTATTTCCCTCCTTTCTGCTAGACACAGCTTCAAGTTTTAATGATTTAGACACAAATAGACAAGAAAATGACCTCTTCTGAATGTCCCTCCTTAGGCAAACTATCAGATTTCTCTCATTCTCCAGAATATGTGTGCCAGGTTCATTCACTTCAGTAGCACTTGAACAGAGAGCATGCCAGTCTTATTTGGACTTTCAACCTCTCTTTCCTCCGCAAAGTGATGTATGCACATATTATCAAATATCCTCATATTCTATGCTTCTTACTTTAGTAGACAATTAGTATAAAGGAAAACCTATCTAATATTTAAAGTTCTTGTTTAAGGTGACTTAAATCCTATAATTTGGAACTTTGTGAAACCTCCTGGACCCTTATGAAAGCTCTAAAATACATTTGCTATTGCTTCCTGAGCTTCTCTTAGGTATGGCTGTCAAAGGGAGTATCAGGTGAGTAAAATGGCCTAGTGGACATGAAAGGAAGACCCAGTGAGGCACAGTTTATTTTTATTCACACTAGTTGGGAATTTTATATTTGACATAGCCTAAACCAAACTCTAAGGCTCTAGCCTTTGGTTGAAACTGCCTCATTTGGTCATCCTGCTGCAGAGGGTGGTTGCTGTGATTTCAAAGACCCTCCCGGCCATTAGAATTTTCAGTCTCTCTGATACTTGGGATTTCAAAGCCTTTAGCATGGTCTACAAGATCCAATAAAGTATACATCTCACAATTTTTCTAGCTTCATCTCCTATCCCTTTCATGCAAAACTGGTAAAATTGACAATAAAATATGGTTACCTATGGAGGTGGACAGGATAAGGAATGGGAATGGAGATTAAAGGGAATAAATTAACGACTTTATGCCCTTGTTAAAATTCAACTCATAACTGAGGCTAATAAAGTTTCTGAACTAACCTTGAGAGTTAGTTTAGATAAAGGAGAATATGAAAAGTATTTTCCAGATGAAGTCGTGTATCTATTCATTAGCTCAACAGATAATTTTTAGAGCCTGTTATTGATTACTTTGGCATTCAGATTCTACTTTTGCTCCTCAAGGATATTCTACCCCAATGTACGTCTTAGGGAATTTTTATGTTTCCAATTGTAGTTGTTAGTTCAGTTCAGACAAGTTATCATAAATATAGCAAGCTGTCCCAAATAAGCCTTCTTTGTCTTCTTTACTAACTCCTTTTTACTTACTCTATGATAACCATTAACTCCTCATGAATGGCTTGACCCTTCATAGCCTAATATTATCAACTCAGCTAATTTTTCCTACTGCTAATTACCCTTTCTTTCCCAAACAGCCATGGAAATAACATAAAAGCCTATCTAGAACTTTTCAAGTTTTTGATGTGGGTCCTCACAACCTGACCCGAAGGACCATTTTTTCCTTTCTTTTATGGAACAATGAAAAACGGGGCTTCAGAACTGAAGAAGCATTTCTCAAGTTACAAGCACATTACAAGTCACTGATCTAGTTGACACAGGACTTGCCATTCTCCCATAGAGAAGATTTTCAACATTCAACAGGGGACCACACCTTACTCAAGTAATCTGAACCTCAGAGAGAATTTAATGAAGTACACATCCCTGGTCCCTATGTTCCTTGAAAGGAGATACCTCCTCCATTTTATTTAGTATGTTCTGAACCTGACCACCCTAGGAAAATGATGTAAAAGCAATAACTTTCCTCACTTTTTAAAATTTATTTTTCTTCTTACATGCCTTAACAACAAAAGAAGAATTTAGCATATGTGGAGAGCGTTTCTTTTCAGACATTTTCATCTTATATAAACAGTGGTGATGGAATTATAAATACCATTATTCATCTTCCATGTTAATACTCTTATTATCTTGCATAAACAGAAGTGAACAAAATATGTACATGACACCAATCAATCCCTTTTTTAAAAAATGCAGTTTTTATATCTCTAAACAGTGGAGGAAGAATTTAATGAATTCAACATGTAGTTTACCTGTTTATATTTTGAATGTTAATGAAGTAAAGCCAAATTGTTGCTTAAGTTCTTCCAGACTTATATAGGCATTAACACTCTCCATGCCAGCATGGTGTATGGAATATGTGGAGCTAATAGCAATGGATACAAGTCCCCTGGGTCAATGGTATGGGGCTTTGTAGGTTGGAAAGGATGTTAAGATGATGGAAAAGAGATTTTAACCTGATAGGCAGGTAGACAATGTTTGCTAGCAGTGAAAGGAACATATATATGTATGTTGTTGGGAAGAGGAAGAGGTCATTATTTGAGGGCATTAGGTGAAAGGAATATCAATACCAAACCTAAAAGTGCTCTCAGGAGACTAGGGAAATTACTATTTTCCACCTCCTCATTGGTTTCCCTTCTTTCCTAGTGTACTTTCTCTTTCCATCTTCCATCACTTCAAATTTCCCTTCTATTCTTTGGGTCCTTTCTTCTACTTCTATAACAAGAAACATTTAGGATTAATTTTAGAGGACAGTGAGACCAAAAAAAATTTTTAGAGAAGACTTATGATAATATACTGCATAAACACACATGCACACACACATATATATCCTATATTTGATTGATGAAGAAGGAGAAACTGGGACTTTTGAGATTTAAAAAATTCATGGTATGTCTGGTCATATTAATCTCCAGACCAGCTGGGTTTTAGCATTGCTGGAAAGAGCTATAATAGGATCAGGAATTGGGGGTGGGGGGGAGATGGGGGATGGAATTCTGCAAGGATTTGTATTTACAAACAAAAGAGGACTTCTTTAGAATTGCTTATTAAAATTCTCCCAAAGCTACTTTTTTGAACTTATGTATAGATAGCACCAAGCAAAGGAGCTTAGGAATTCTCACAGGGTTCAGGAAACTACTAAATCCTGCATATTATGTTCATCTCAGTCCACTCAAGCAAGTAAAGGATAACTAGAGCATGGTATCTCACAATGAATAACATGGTTGGTTACTTTGCTAGGATGACATATGGAGACAGGGCCCAAAGGGACAGAGCTGTCCTTATGAACACCATAGAGAGACACCCAGGATCAAGTAAATACATAGGACATGAGAGATTAGCTGCACAGTGATCTGCATAGTACCTAAAATTATTCTCTAACCAAGCACCAACTTTTTAGCCTAGTCTTCTTGGATGGAGAAAAAAAATTCATACTAGCTAGGTGTCATGGTTGCATACCTGTGATCCCAGTACTCTGGAGGCTGAGACTGGAGGATCAAGAGTTCAAAGCCTGGCCTACATAGCAAGACCCTGTCTCAAATAAGCAAAAACGACAGAAATAAAAACCAAAATCCAATACAAAGCTTGTGGGGATAATTTATTTGGTTACTGGGTAGAGGAAGGTTGCTGAGATATATGAGAATATTCAATGCCTAAAGATTGGAAGAAACAAGGAGAAAGCAGAAACACAGAAAGGGAGAGTGAAGACCAAAAGAAAGGTGCCAGCTTTGGAGACTCTCTAACAGAATAAGTTGAGAATCGTTAGAGAAATAAAAGGGCCTTCCTTGATGACAATATCATTACAGTTTTGGAATCTGAGGCAAAAAGTGAAAATATTTGCCTCTTGTCAAGATGAACACCATTGTCCCATGGGAGGTTCCTATTTCTTCTACTCTCACATACACAGATAACATTCTAATTCCTGAAGATTAGCATTCTGCAATGATGGTGGCCATTACAATTCAGAACTTGAATGTACCCAAAGGCCCATGTGTTGAAGGCTTTGTCCCAGAGTTTTGGAATGTGGTAGAACCTATTGGTGGTGGTGGGGCCTAGTGGAAGTTAGGGCATTGGGATATGCACTTTTTCTTTCTCTTTTGCAGTCAGCTCTGAGGTGAATGGGCTTCCTCCATCACAGACTCCCACCATGATATACTGTGCCTCCAAAGACCCAAAGCAACAGGGGCAAATGGTCAGGGAATGAAACCTCCAAAACTGTGAGTTCAAAGTTGATTATCTCCGGTGTTTGTCACAGTAATGCAAAGCTAACACAGCTGCCTTAAATTATTGGCAAATAGGGAAGAAACAGTGGCCAACAGGCCATTTCTGAGTCTGGTTTATACCTTCTAACATAGCTCAGTTACTGTGGTTTCTGTGAGACCTATGGCAAAATACATGTGTGGCTGGGTCAGGCCTCTTTACTGGGACATACTTGGCTCCAGAAAAGAAGTACCTTCTCACCATGATTTCTTGTTTTTTTTTTTTCTTTTGTCTTTCTCCTAGACTGTTACACTTCAATTTCTTCTCCCCTCATGGTTGCTAGGTTTAAAGACATCCACCAGATCCATCAATCCCTCATCTATGGTTTTCACCTATTCTTTCCTATGTCTTGAGCCTAAATGAGCCTGATTATGTCTTCTTCCTTCCAGACTGTTGAACAATGCTGAAGAAAAATCAGTACTGTACAGCTTAGTACTCCTCAAACTAGGGTTTCCAGCTAGAGCTGGGGTATCAGAACTACTTTGCAATTCTTTATTTGTTTCTGGTTAGTTTCCTTTTTCTTTTCCAGTTTCATTTATTTATCACTGTTTAAGTCCTTATAACTGATCCAGTAACCTTCACTTGCAACAATTAACTTTGCCTCCTCTGACATAGAGAAAAGGCCATCAAATGGCGTTTCTTATCACTTTACCTCTGACACTGAACTCATCTATGATATCTCCGAGACCCTTCTGTTTGGCACTGAGGACTTCCTCAGGATCTTATTGTATAGTTACTGCTTCTTTTGTATTTTTAACTTTCCCACTGCCCGCCAACATGCTTTAGCTGTTCTCATCTTATGTTATCAACACTAACAAGCCTAATAAACTAATAAACAAAACACATTCTTTCGTGGACCTGATCTTTCCCTCCTTTGTGCCATTTTTAAGCTTCCTAAACTCTCATTTATTCCTCAACCAGATTAAAATCTGGTTTCTCTAGCTGTGTTTCTAATTGAACTGTTTTTGCCAAGGCCACCAAACATTTCTCTCCCCCTCTCCACCTTCTGTCAAGCAGAGAAAAGGTTTGTCTTATTTCTATGATTGATCTATGTAATCACCAGGGGCTTTATGCACAGATACGAGAGAGAGCACTTCATTACTTGGTCTCTCCCTACTTGGACTCGGCACTTGTGGGCTTGCTTGGCCTTTCAGTCCTGGTGTGCCTTTGGCTTGTGAATGAGTTCCATGAAAATTCACTTGCTTTTGAACACTTCACTTTCATCTTCAGGTACACCCTCTAATATATGTGGTGGTCCATCTTCTCATGCCTGGCACCCTCTCATCATCCTGTGCAGGGTGCACATCCTCATCTAGGTTATAGTGTCTGGTCAGAATTTGGCTCTGGCTGCACCCTTCTGCTTACCCGTTTGCCTGTGCCTTTCCTATCATCCAGCCAAGGTGCTTTTCTGGCATCAAGCCAGAGAATGGACAGTCACAGGCTTGTGGGTGATCAGCCCATCTTTGATCAGCTTCCTGATATGCTGAGTTGGCACTAGTAATGCCACTATTCTCAATGGGGTCCAACTAGACCTTCTTCTTGCCATAAAGGAGGATATTGAAGATAAGCCTCTTCTCTTTCTTCCTCTTCTTTTTTCAAATCTGAATGCATTATTTTTAATGGGACCAATTTAAAACCTCCACATTGCAAATTAGGAACAATTAAATCAAGAAATTAAATTTATAGCAAATAAAATTTTAACCTAAGTGTTGTCTCCTCAGGTGGAATTATGGCCACCTTTGTTGTTCTCTTTCACTTTTGACTCATACTCAGTGGAGAGTTAAGCATCATAGTGAAACATCCAGGTGAGCCTCTTCGGAAGCCTGAACAGACTCATGACTGGGGATCTGGGGTGAAAGCAAACCAAAAACTTCTGAACTGCTTGTCCCCAAAGTTCATTCTTCCATGGAATTATTTTCTTTCTCTTTATTTAGTTACTGGGGATTGAACCTAGGGATTTGCACATGCTAGGCAAGTGCTCTATCATGTAAGTCACACCCCAGTCCTCTTTCTTTTTAAAGTCAAGTCCATTAAGGTATAATTTATGGTCAATAAAATTCACCTTTTTAATACTCATTTTCCATTCAATAAGTTTTGACTTCTATGTTGGTTCCCTGATGTCTTTAAAATAAAGCCCAAGCCCCAAACCCCTTTGCTTCATATATAAATCCTGTTTGGCTCTCTCAGCAGCCTTCCCTACATAACTCATTGTCTTGTCACATTAAGCCACTCTGCATATTCAAGAAAATATGCTATGTACAGTCAGGCCTCTTACACTTTCTTCATGCTTCCTCTTTATAAACATAGACAGTTTTCATAACATAGTTCATGCTACTTAGTATCACCATATCAATTTCCATACAGAATCATAAAATTAGATGTTATTTTGAGAAGCTAATGTTTTTTAAACAGGAGTTATCTGTCAAACTATTACTACCCAAAGAACTCTGTTAGCTTACTATTATGGGTCAAATTTTGTTCTCCTCAAATTTGTAAGTTGAAGTTCTAGCCCCAAATACTTCAGAATGTATATTTGAGAAAGGGTCATTCCAGGTGTGCCTAATTAAGATGAGGTTATATTGGAGTAGAGTGAGCTCCTAATTTAATAACTGGTGTCCTTATAAGAAGGATGAATTTGGACACAGACACACATGCAGGTAGAACATCATGTGAAGATGAAGGCAGGGATTGTTTGATGCTTCTACAAGCCAGGGCACACCCAAACTGCCAGCAAATCACCAAAAGCTGGGTGAAAGGCATGGAACAGATTCTCTCTCACAGCTTTCACACAGAACCAGTCCTGTTGATACCTTAATCTTGGATGTCTAAGCTCCACGAGACAGAACTTTTTGTTGTTTAAACCACTCAGTTTGTGGTACTTTGTTAAAGCAGTCCTAGCAAATTAATATACTTTGTTAAAAAAAAATCTATTCTTGAGCATATTGTAATAATAAGTAGTTCCTTCACTCATCAAATACTATAAATAAGGCACTGCTCTAGGATGTTCAGTAAATAAGAGCTTTGTCATCTTACTGTACTTGTGGTTCACTAATAAGCGATTACTCCATTATCTACATACATGGATAGAATGCCGACCATTTACTCATTCAACAAGTATTTACTGAATACCTGCTATGTGCCACACACTAGTCTAGGCATCAAGGATAATATTATTAACAGATCAACTTCTGTATCTTTAAGGAGCTTAAGTTCTAATAGAGGAAACAGACATTAAGTAAGGAAACATGCAAATAAGTTATGTAACTTGACATTGTGCCTTACACAGACAATAATAAACATTGTCCTTTAAACCTTTTAACTCTTAAGCAGTGCTCAGGGTATTATTATTACTTAAAAATATTCCTAAATCCCATGCCTTCCTATTTCCCTTATAGTCTTGTCATCTCTATGTAAGCCTGAAATATCTTTAAGATTAATAAACTTAAACAACTCTTTAGAATTTCTAATTTCAGCATACTTTTACAAGTTTCAGTGGTACTAGGAGCAAACATGTTACTTAGTGTGCAAAATAATGACCAGCCCAATGAAGTCTCAGAGTGGAAGTAAGATTATCCATAGGCAGTACACAGGATACCTCAATAAAGCTGGGTTTCTGTCAGTTGCTGAGCCACTCGGCATATTTCTTAAGTACTTCCCGAATGCTGAAGATAACAGAATTGTGGAGAGGCAGACATAGTGTTGATCGCCACCGAGGTGTCATTCTAAGGGGAAAAACCTGAACAATGAATTGCGTAGTTGGTTCCTTAATTACAATAGTGATGGAGTACATGATGAGCGTATGATGTGGACCTACGAAGAATGCTAGGAGAACACCTGCATCAGGGGACTTGCCCATGAGGGTTCTGAGGAGGCTTCCTGGAGGAAGTGATGCCCGAGTGCTGCTGTGGAGCTGGGGTGTGGGTGTTTGTTTGAGCAAGGATTGATTGGTGAAGTCCTAGGGTTTTTTAATTTAATTTTTCCTCATTTCTTTTTACCCATGTGCACACATTTCAAATACTTAAAAGCATTCTTCAAATATACTAAGAGCACCAAAACTAATCAGAAGAGAAGGACTCTCCAAAGGAAAGGGGCCAAAAATAGAAGGGGAAAAAAACCCCTAATCTCACCATTTGTTTTGAAAACACCCCAAAATGATTAAAACAGATTATAAACTAAAACATATGAGCTAATCACTTGCCAAGTTTCATTTTAAAATCAAAGCCATTTTGAGGTTCACAAACTGAAAAAGGAATCTTTAAATACGAACTTGTGTTTTTCTTTCCTTGGCCCTTAGTTGGCCTAAGTATTTGCTATTAGGCTGTTTGGAGAGAAAGAGATCCAGCTGGTTAGAAACATGTGGAACACATCTCCTAGAAGGTAAGTTCCAGGAGATGAAGACCTGCTCACAGCTGAATTCTTGATAAGATGAAGAATGCCTAGAATAAACTAGGGGCTCAATAAATGCCCTTCAAATGGCTAACTAAGGCATTGTCTGGGCATTATAACTCATTTCTTACCCAAGCCTCATCTTGTTTTAGGCCAGTGGCTCTCAGTCTGGGGCTATTTTTAATTCCACCAAGGGACTTTGCATTTTTGGTTGTCACAGTTGAAGAAGTTGCTATTGACATCTGGTGGGTATAATCCAGGAATGATGCTAAACATCCTATAGAGCACAGGAGAGCCCTGAACAAAAAGATTTATCTAGTTCCACATAAAAACAGGGCTAAGGCTATAAAACCCTGCTTTAGGGCTTTTGTTTCTATTGAGCTATACTTTTGGAAAGAAGTTTAGTCCTGGAGGAAGCACACTGGAAGAGCCTCACTGCTTCATCTCCATTCTTGGAAGGGACCCAACAGAACTGCCCCTGCTCTAAGTCATGCTCAGAGAGAGTTGGCTTTGCTTTTTTTCCCCACTGGGTCAGTATGCATTTTCTGGGGAAACCACCTGAAACAGTCTGTTCCTACAATGCCAGTGAATAATTTTTATAGCATATTGGTAATTTCCCTGAGCTGACCTAAGAATATATTCTAATTTCAGTAAAATTAGCTTGTTCAGAGACTAGTGATTAGTCTAAGAAAAGAATCTCCTCCTGAAGTTCAACCAGTGTATCCATGTCTGGGCAGGATCAGCACAGCAGGCTAACTTTTTTCATGATAAATAATTCCATCAAGTCCCAATAATGTGCCTCTAGAGGGGCTACATTCATGGCACTTCCTGTGCTACCTTCCTTCTCCTGCATATTGAAACACTAGCACTGAATTCCTATTTCAATGGGGGAAATTTGTGTGGTGCCACAGCAGGGTGTGTGCCAATTTCTCCATGATGATGGTGGATCCACTAATCTTGGTCTTGTGGTGGTAACCCAGTTACTGCAGACTGCATACACTAACCGTGCAGCATTGTGATTGGTGGGGAACACACATTTGGCAGAAGCTCTTTTGGAGAGATAATGATAAGACAAAAGAAAGAAAATAATACTAACAATAGAGAAGTACAGCATGGAGGAGTCCCAGATGATCACAGATTCTAGGAAACTGGACAACAGAGATTACTACTGTATGATAAAATCAACATAAACTTTCTACTCATTGGCTACCTTTGTCAGGAATACTTCAAGTATGAGGAAACAAAATAGACATAAGAAATTCTATAATTAAAAAGTAAATAAATAAACAAAGTGAGTTGTAGGAGTGCCAAAGGGAGTATGGCAAGAAAACATTTTTAAATGACTCAAGTCAAGAAAAAAAATCTCAGAGAACGTTAAAATGGAAAGTTACATTTTGTAGAAAGACTGACTTACAGATCGACAGGCCATTAGGAAATTATCTAAGTTCTGAATGCCTCTGTTTCCTTGCCCAAAAGAGGAAAGAAAAAGAACAAAGATGACCTCCCTTAATTGTTTAATGGGGTCTCCTCAAATATCCCAACGGTTTTGCATTATAATATATACTATAATATGACATACCCCAGAAAAGAAAACTGACAGAATCACTCAGAAAACAGACACGTTTTGGGGACAGTGTTGATGATGCAAACATATTCACTCCACAGTTTCTTAAAAGTAATGAGAGCTTTCAGTTTACCCACAGTGCAGTCTTAGGTACAAAATACTGCTTTGCACACCGTTTTGAGGTATACGATTTTCACAGAAATCATGGAATGTCTGCAGTATGAAAGATCTAGGTGGCAGCCTGTGGAAATTTCTTTCTTTTTCTTTTTTGCTGGTACTAGAGTTTGAACTCAGGGCCTTGGACTTGGTAGATAAGCACTCTACCACTTGAGTCATACCCTGAGTCCTTTTTTGCTTTAGTTATTTTTTGGACAGGATCTTGCATTTGGCCAGGGTCACTCTGGGACTGTGAGCTTCCTTCCACGTAGCTGGGATAACAGTTGTGTGCCACCATGCCTGCCGGGCTTACTTGGTGAAATGAGAGTCTTGCTAACCTTTTGGAGGGCTGGGCTCAAGCCACCATCCTCCTGAGATTACAGGCATGAGCCACTGCATCAGGCTTAACTGTAAAATAGGAATGATGCTGAGGAAGGATGTATGTTGGTATGGGGGTTCGGGGGAGTGAATTTAAGAGAAAACTACTGGAGAAAAGTATTAAAGTGACTATATAAGTTCCTTGATGCTGGGGTCTATTTTTTTTTTTTGCAGTACCGGGGCTTGAACTCAGGGCCTTCACCTTGAGCCACTCCACCAACCCTAGTTTTGTGAAGGGTTTTTTGAGACAGGGTCTGGTGAACTATTTGCCCAGGCTCGCTTCAAACTGCGATCCTACTGATCTCTGCCTCCTGAGTAGCTAGGATTACAGATGTGAGCCATGGGTGCCCGGCTCTGGGTCTATATCTTATAATATTTTATTACATATACTTTAGACTGCTATGTCTTCTGTCCAGTAGACATCCATACCTCTCTATTTTAAAATGTCTACATCTTGAACCATCATGAGTCTTAATCTTCTATATCAAATGATCTACTAGAAAATTCCAATTGGACATCTCAAAAGCATCCTAAATTCAATGTCCAATGCTAACTCATCTTCTTCAAATTTTCTCTTCCTCCTTTGTTTTCCATGGCAGCAAACAGCATCACCCCTCACCCATCTGTCCAAGCACCATACCTGGAATCACCTGTTGCTCTTTCCTTACCCCTCAAATGATCACCAGCCCATATAGATTTGCAATTCTAATGCAATTCTTTAAATAACCAAAGCAGGCTTTTGTACAGAGAAAGAAATATTTATAGTTAATTGGGTTTTAAACTAGTATTAACTTACTAAATTTACAATTTTTAAAAAAGCTAATTTTCTTTTTAACTTTGCCTTTTACAAATACACATATACACATATATATTAACCTATTTCTTAAATTTTCCTTTGTATAAAGTAAGAAAAATTTCTTTCAGGAAGGTTGAGGTTACTTAGTAGGTAGAAAATCTGGAACTTCAAACTATTTCAACTGTTATTTGGGAGGATGGAAGAATGAGAGTTAGGGTTTGATCTGAAAGCATGTTCTACAATAATTTTACCAGGGTCACCAATACACATGTTGGATATTTTTATAGTCACTATGACAATGAGAGTTTTTTTAAGTCTATACCCTATAAAAGAAATTTTACAGGTTGTGTTCTCTACGTTTAAGCTCTACTCACATCTAATTCTTTTACAATCACCTTCTACTTAATAGCCTAGTAAAAGGAGACAGAATTTGGCGTCTCCTCTGATCAGGTTTCTTGATCCTGCAACCTTTTGCTTCATGATTATTTTCACATTTTTTACCTCTCTTGTGCCACTGTACCACATTACTTCAGGTCATCACTATCTGTCACTTTTAATACTGCCATGGACTATTGTAATATATTTCTCAGCCTTTGTACATGTCACTTCCTGTGTCTAGAGCACTCATATTCCCTGATAGACATTAACTGAATGAAAAAAAAAATAAATTCTTTGGATGTTGCTGCTTTGGGTGCTGAGCAAAAATTACTATTTTTAGTAATTTTTTTCCTGCCTAATATTCTGGAAAAACTTGCATAAGTGTTCTTACTTTCAAAATTAATTTTGAAGAATCTTTAAAATTTTGCCATGGAGAATAATGGTGCACAGGCCACAATATTATGTTTCATATTTAATGAAAACACCTGAAAACTCAGAGAAAGAAGTGTTTCTTTTCTTCCATTCATCCAACAAGTATTTACTGAACATTCTATGCAGCAAGCATGGTTCTAGGCGCTAGAGATTTTTCAGAGTACAAAACAAAACAAAACAAAAAAACTCAAATAAACCCTAAAAGTCCTATAATCCTGGGGTTTAGATTCGATGGCAAGTGGAAATAAATATGTAAATAAAACACCTATTATGTCTGAAGGGAGTAAGTGCTATGAAGCAAAGGAGTGTGCAGCTTTAAATATGGTGGTTATGAAAGGCCTTACTTAGAAGTGAAAATTGAGCAAAAGCCTAAAGCTAGTGAGCAAATAGGCTTTATTTGCAGAAAGCATTTAAGGCAGTGAGAAAAGCAAAGGCCCTGAGGTAAATGCATGGTTGGTAGGTTTGAGAAAAGCAAAGACTTCAATGAGGCTTGAGAGGAGTGAATAAGGGATCCAGTGCTATATGAGACAGAGACGTAATAGGGAAAACTGAATGTGAAGGACCTTATGGATACTTATAAAGATCTTTGTTTTTCTTCCAAGTGAAATAGGGACTCATCAGAAAGCTCTGAGCAGAGGAGTGATGTGGTCTGACTGCAATTACATTGCATACACTGCAGAGAATCATTCTAGCTACCTTTTGAGAATAGACTGTAAGTAAGGAAGGCCAGAAGCAGGAAACTTAAGTAGGAAGCTACTGCAATAATCCAGGTAAGAAGCAACAGTGTGAATTAGGGTAGTCAAGGTGGTAAAGATGAGGAGTGGTAAGATTTTAGATATAATTTGAAAGTAGAGGTGCAAGATTTATTATTGGATATGTGCGAAAAGTAAAGGATTGGGAGAGAAATACACTTTCAACTTGAGCTACCCTAAGGATCGAGATGCCTTGTACCAAGATGGAGGAAGACTGAATATTTCTTGGGTAAAATATGCATTTCTTGTATGTTAAGTTTGAGATGCTCATTAGTCATAGAGTGGAGATGAGATACTCTAGTCATAGAGTAAGCAGTTGAATATCTGAACCTAGAATTCTGAGTAAAGCTTGGGCTAAAGACATAATCTGGAACCATCACTGGATGAGTGAATGGAGGAAAAGAAGAGAAGAGGTTTAAAGATTGAACCCTACAACCCTCTAATATTTACAGGTTGAGAGAATGAGAAGAATATACCAGCAAACAAGACAGAGAAGGAATACCCCGTGAGGTGGGAGAAAAATCAGGAGAGTGTGGGGAACTGAAAGTCAAGAGAAAAAAATGTTGTAGTGAGAAAGAACAATGAAGCAGGCAAAATAATGTGAGAGAGCAGGAGAGATGAAGACTGAATTGGTTAATGGATTTAGCAACATGGAAGTCATTGGTGACCTTATCATGAACGGTTTTACTAGACTGGTGGATAAAAAAGCTTATTAGAGAAGGATCAAGAAAGAATATTGAAGAATAGGATTAGAGAGCATTGAGGTGATCACGCGCATTTCTTGGGCAACTTTTGCTACAATGGGAATCGATGAATTGGGACAACAGCTGCCAGAGAGTTTAGGTCCCTGGAGTATTTTTAGGAATACATCACGTTTGTGTGATAACAGGAAAGAAACTATCAAAAATTAATAAAGCAAAAGAAAGAAGCGAGTTTTTTCAGAAACATTGTTATAGAAATTGAGAGTGTGTCCAAGGGGCAAGCTGACGATGTCAAGAGGAAAGTATGGGAGCACTGAGATTCCCTCAACTTTCCCTCTCTCACTTCCTGTACCCTCAATAACTGTTTCTAGAGAGAATCAAAGAATGGTCCCATACCATGATGATGAATGCTTGTTTTCTCAGATTTTCAGCCTTGTTTCATTATTCTACCATTTTCTCTGTATTTACTTGCTCAATCACCCATGTCACTCAGTAAAGTCATTTTACTGTTCCTCCAAAACACCATATTAATTTCTATTTTGGTGAGCTTCATCATGTTTATGGTGTCTAGTCTGTACACATCAGTTCTGCAAGCTTGAGCCTTATTTCCTGGATGACTTTTCTGTCACTACTTGTGGTGCCTGCTGATTTCTTCTCTAACAATATCAACTGCATTATATTTCCTAATTTCAGGTGTGTTAATTTTATCTTTCACTAGAATTTATTTTTATTTTTGGCTCAAGGATTCAGTTTCACAATCTATGGTGAAACCAAAAATAACTAACACAATGTAGGACAGATCATGGATGTTAAAAAACATACTGTGGCTTCATTAGATAGCTTCATTCACTTCTGTCTCCTATAATAATCTGACAAATTCTACTCCTTGCCTACCTTTTTTTCTGCTGTTAGCTAAATCTGACTATTCTTCTTGTTCTGTCAATACCTTTTTCAACACCAAAACAAACCCCTTTGCCTATCATGTATTGCAATTTCCACAACTAAACCTTTATTGTTGTGGAATCTCCTGGCAAAATAAGTATATTCAGGACACAGCTGCAGAGATCATCCTTCTTAGTTGTTTTGATTTTTTACCTTATTTTTTTAAGTATCTGATTTCTTTCTATCAGACTTTATTTTTTATTTATTTATTTTTATTTCCTTTATTCATATGTGCATACAATGACTGAGTCATTACTCCCTCCTTCCCCGCTCTATCAAACTTTATGTATCTTGTTGGAATTTATTTTTCCTTGGCTCCTTCCTTGTCCTGGTTCTTCTCCATTTTCTCTTCCTATGTTCAGTCCCCACTTCTCTCTCAATTTGCCCTTTGTCTCATTTGAGGGAATCAGCTTTCACACATTCTTTTAAACTGCCTTGTATATTTAGAATAGTTTCTCAAATAATGTAAAATTTATAATATTTATGAATAAATGACACAACGCCAAGATATTCTGTCTCTTCTTTCAAGTAACATCTGAAGATGCACCTGCACGACTGAGTTCTATATTTAAGATATTGAATAAGAACCATTCATCCATCTGTTTTCATTTTGTCTTAAATTTTCCAGGACCTGCTTAAGAGTTGTATTGTGGGGTCTTTTGGACTAAGAACTGTCTAGCATAGTTCACAAACTGGCCTTTGCTCTGTATGTTCATGTTTCTTTGACAAATAATAAATAATAATAATAGCCCACTGTGCATTTTTACATTCTCCTCATAAATCTCTGGAGAAAGAAAAACGAACAACCAGGGATTATAACAGAAACACTGAAACAAAACTAACTTCTTACCAGGTTCTGCTATAGAAACATACAACCATAGACCTATAGTCTAATAAATAATTGCCTACTTAAGCTATTTGTAAATTGTTTCTTTGCCAACACTATGTATAATATCAAATGCCTATGTTGTTTATAGGACAGGGAAAACAACTAGAACATTACAGCTATGTGGGGGATCAGAGAAAAGCAGCAAAATAAGAGGTTTACTCTGCTGGGTGCACAGTTTGTAAGAATTAGTCTCACAAGTAGAACTACTTGATAGAATATATGCCTGCTCTTAGCTTTCCCTTCTCCCCCCTCCCCTTTTTCTTTTGCCACTCCAGATCTTTTTTCAATAATGGAGGACTTTCTTTTTGCTTTTTTTTTTCCAATTCCAGGTGGGAAGTATATCATTTTGCATGAAAAATCTGTTTTCTTGCACATATAACAAATGGTCTGATTGAAGCTGCTCTATGAAAATACAGTATGTTTAATGAAGGAGGAGAGGACTAGAGCTTAATGGGTGGAGCACCTCCATATTTATCTGCAGATGAGTTACATTTAAACTCATTTGCAAATGAAGACCAAAAATGTAATGATTGTCTTGTTACTGCTATGGCCACTAGATGGCAGGTCCAAAAATCTGATTGGAGCCTCACAAGAGGGCAAGTCTTACATAGCAAGTAGAAAGTTCTGGCACTGAATTTAGCATTGCTTTATCATAATCTTTTGAAGTCTGCTAAAACAGCATTTACATAAGACAATGTCCACAGCAGTTCCCAGGGCTCTGCTGATGAGGGCATCTTTGATATCTAGAGTTGTAGAGCATTGTCATCACATACACAACCAGAAATGGCTAGATCTTTAGCCATCCATCAGCAGACATTCTCATAGCTGGCCTGCACAGACAGTCAGCTGTATTTCATTATCTGTTGGTCTTTGCAATACCTTATCATAATCTCGGGGATGTAAAAAGTAAATTACCTAACCTACCTTTGTGGAATCGAATGTAGGAAACTGTCAGGCTGTGGCAAGGGTATACAGACCTGCACTTGATCAAGCAATATACATGTACCATACTTTATTAGAATTGTACATGTATATTTTCTTTACTGGAAGTTGACCATCAATTCATGTTAATTGTTTCAAAAAAGTATGATGACATACATGAGACCTATTATTTAATAGGAGAAAATAATTAAACTTTATGATTGAAAGTAAAATGAGTAAATTTAGAAGAAATATTTTGTTGTACACCATGCAATTTTCACTTTCTTGAACTATGATGGGAGACTCCTAGAAGTGGGTCTTATGAGACTATAAAAGAAGTAATTCTTGAACCAATTATTCCGAAGATGGGTTGTGTTTTTCTCTTCAGACCTTTTTTTTCTTTTTTGGTTACTAGATTATCCTGATTTTAACCACATGGACACTGAGTACTTTTCTTTATCTTTTAATTAAAAAATGACCTTATGATTTTTAAAAGTAGAGAATCAGAAGCTCTGAGATAATTTATCATTCTCACTAAAGAAAATGTGTTCTAAAGTCAAATTTATTTTTGTACAAAAGCTGTGACATGCATTTTGATATACATTTAAGCAACCATGCCAATTAAAATTTTATAACAATGAAAGAAACACAGACTCAATTATAGCTATGCAACTCACTCATCACTCACCTTTTGTTCTCTTCTTCTTTTAAAATTTAGGTAAAAGAATAATAGTAAACACATTGATTTCATCTATCCTTTTCCTGTATATTTGGATGTTAAATGTTTACATGAGACACCAGAAGAAGAGGGCATATATTCTGTTCTTTAGAATAAAAAATATGCTATGTTTTTCCAGAAGAATAAATGTAGCCTATATTCATATCCATGGAAGAAATTTAGATCAGCTGACTGATTTCCATTAGGCTGAAGGTAGAAATTAAAATAAGAAGACCAAAATAACTTATGATGAAATTCCACAGTTATTTCTACATAACTATTGTTAAAAAATGCTTAACCTTGTACTTTTATCCAAGCAAGAGCAATGGAATGGAAGCTGAGAGGCCTGGGTTCTGTTCTGGTTTTGATAGTTACTCACTGTGTGAGATCCAGGGGCATGACCTCCCTCAGCTCCTCACCTCTGAAATGAGGGGGTTGTTAGGTGAAAGTCTGTGATCCCTTTCTCTGTTAATAAATTTAATAGCCAGTTAAGTACATTGCTATGCATTGCAGATCTTTTTCTCTGAAATAGAGTAATAGTCTCAGATGAAAGAACAATGGTGTTAAGGAGCATATATTGAAAGCTAATATATCCCTATGGACATTGAGGGCCCTGCCAGAGCAGGTGAAACTAGAATTGGTTCATACTTCACCTGCCCCATCCCATCTACAACATTCTCATGCACTTTCCCATTGCCTATAATTTTAAATCCTACCCCAGAAGTCCTCCATGACCTCTAGCCAGTTATTAGCCAATTATTCGAAACCCCTTTTACCTTTCTTCTTTGGCAGGTAGCTAAATTTCCCTTTCATAGCCCTTTGTGAAGATAGCTAAAGCCTTGTGACCACATTCTGGCCAATGGCATGACACATGCTGCTCTACGCCTGGCCCATAAGAGGTTCCTGTGCAATCATTAGTTGCTCTGTCAGTCTTCTTCCTGAATGTCACACTTAAGGTGACCCTGGAAAGTAATATGCTGAAGATCATGGAGCTTCTACAATTGGAATCCCTGGTTAGTCTTTACATTAGAGAAGAGAAACTTCTATTATGTTAAGCCACTGAGACTTGGGGGTTCATATATTATAGAAGCTAATATTACCTTAATTAAGAACTCCACTAAACTAGACATTGGTTCTTCTACAACACACTACTTTTGTCTCTTTCACCCTGTTTTCCACCTTGTGTCAATTTCTTTACCAATATGTAAGATCTTTGAAGTCTTACTCATTACCCACAAAATTCTGGTTAGTTGAATAAATGTAAAATAAAACATAGTTAGCTTGTAATTTTAAAAAGCAGTAGAACAGTTTTGATCAGAAAACCATTCTTGCTCTTTTTGTCTTATTCTATTTAGGTAGACGATAGGAAAGAAGAGGTTATTTATTTTTGGTGTGGAGATCACACCAAAATCATAGCATACCACCTTCTTAATGACTGCACTTTCAAAATAAAGTATAAATTAAATATTTTGAAAAATTAAGACAAGGATAAGTGAAGAGTGAAAAATATAACAATGAGGAGACTTTTGAAAAGTGTTTTCAGTTACACTGAGCTTCTACATCCACTATCATCTATGAAAATATAGCTTTAAACTATTATCTCAAGTAGATTACTGTACTTCTGGCACTTTCCTGTCAGTGTCAGTATTAACCTCCTTTGAGCCAAATTCTATATACATTTTCAGTTTTTAGTTGTGGTCACTTCTACTGCCTCTCCCTGAAATACTTCAGCTTGATTTCCTTAGCAATTCTCACCTGATTTTCCTATCCCCCCATCTCTTCAGTCCTCTCTCCCATCTTTTCTTTTACTCCTTTTCCTTGTCTACTCTTTAAGTACTCGAATTTCCTAGTATTCTACCTTGGGATTTTTTTCCCTGCACACAATTTCTCCTTGAGTCATCTCATCCAGACTTATGGCTGCACCTGGTATGGCCTCAAAAATAATTCTTGACTCTTGATGTTTATCTCAGATCTTGTTCTGGGGTTGCAGATCTGTATTACCTATAATTTCTTAGGTATTTTAGAAAAGTCTAAGCATTTGGAAGCCATCTTATATACAAATCCCAAACCAAAAGGATTTCTGCCCTTTCATGGAAAAATCTCTTCTTCACCCTAGGATCCCTTTCTTGGAGGATGATACCAACTTAGAAGCATTAAACCCTCTTTTTTCTCTACTGTGTCCCTTATCTAAATTAGCTAATTAAATTCCAAATCCTATAATTTTTTTACAGTCCTTTTAAAGTTTTTAGTTAAGCTGGAGGACTAGAGAAGTGAAGGCAGATTAAAAATAGGATTATTTTAACTCAACCTCACAGGCCTACTACCATGAATTTCTTCACACAAACATAAAAAAAGGCAGAAAGCACAGAATGAAAAAAAAAGATTTTCATACCCTTCTATCATACCAGAGTTCCATTATAAGCCTGCAGAGAACTATGAGAGCTGTTCAGAGAGGGAACATTCTCACATTCTATTTCTCACAATCAGGACTGCTTTGAAACAAAAAGGAATCAATGGAAATAAAGGATTTTTGCAGAGAAGAGAGGTGCTTTGCTCACTGTTGGTCCTTTGGTAATCTCTGTGAAAGAAAAGTTTAAAAAAATGTTCCTACTGGCTAAATCTTCAGAAACTAGGGGCCTGTGGTTTTCATTTATTTCTGGGTATAATCATATGGGCTCACATTTGATGTGTTTTATTTTTCTTTGACATACAAATGAGACTAGCCACCCCCCCTCCAATCTAATCAACTGCTTTTGTTTCTTGCCCCTAAAATTCATTCTTCAATTTTTTTCCACAATTCTTCAACGTTAGTAATAACTTCCTACAGCAACTGTGGTTCTTTTTCTTTCCCCAGCGTGATGTATTTATCATCTATTACACAAACCTCCCCTTTTGCTTCTTCCCTTTGCACCACCAGCTCTAACATCTTAAATTTTCATTTAACATACTGCTTACCTAAATTATTTCATGTGTGTTCCCATCCATGGAAATTCATTTTTGTGTGACATAAATCCCTACCCTATTCTATTTCACAGTAATAAAACTTTATACTGAATTGCCAAAGAGATAGGTAACCAACCACGCAGTTTAAATTAAGTGCAAGATACACATGTTTGAATATTCTGCTCTCTGTCTAAGATGTGTAGAGACAGGTCCTGTTTGTGCCTGAGCATTCTGTCATCTTACTCAAACAGTTAGAGTTAAATCACCTAAGAACTGTTTTCCCACTTTGAGTCAAAAGTAACTTCTGCTATGCAAAAAAGACACAGTTATGAAATAATATGTGATTTAAAAAATCTCTTATAAATAATGATTGCAGTTGAGTTTGTCTGTGAAAGAAGCAGCTTCATGACTTGAGCACATGCCAATGAGATTAAACTTATCCAGACTAGTTATCCTCATTGACTGTTGTCGTTCAGAACCTTTGATGGTTTCCAGCTCCTGTACAAGTTAACCTTTTCTAGTTGTTGTAGCCATGGTAAATATCCTGTTTATTGGATTTTATTAGCATTTTAAATTTTGACATTTGGAAAAACCATAATCCTCTTTCTTTTTCATCCTGTCATTTTTTAATGTATAAGTGTCCAGGCTCTTTCCAATTTTAAGTTTCTGTTTTGTAGCTTCAGAAGATTATAATTTTGGAAAGTCACAATTATTCTGCTAGTCTGTGGCCAGAACATACCAATTCTTATAACAAAATTTTAGTCAGAGGCATCATTCATACCCTTTAAGCACCAAAGTTTTACTTCTTTCAGTTATTTGGCATTTTTAGTGAAATGGGTTTTGGTCTGAATCACCCGTTTAACTATGATGATTCTCTGCCTTTTTTGGTGACACAGTAGTAATAGTGTTAGATTTTGTACAGCACTGTAAAGCTTTCAAAGTGCTTCCGCATACATAGCTTTTTCTTGATTCTCATCAAACCTCGTGGCACAAGCAATACCCATTTGTAGATAAAGAATGATACCAACTTAGAAGCATTAAACCCTCTTTTTTCAGAAATGGAGGATGCTAATCTGAATAATGCATGATAAGCTGCAAGGCCAGAACAAACTCCCTTTTCAGTGTTCTGTCCACTATATCTCATCTTTACTGATGGTACTGAATAAGTATGGCAAATATCTCTAATGAAGAATCATGGTACATGGTTCAACTTACAAATGTTTACTTACTATTGCATATTTATTGTGTATTGCTTTCCAAATGTCCAACTGTCACCCCTTCCTCTGCACCACTCTAGCAAGTATCATTCATGTCATATTCTCTTGTATCTCTTTATTAAACTTTACCCACCCATCCAGTCCTCATAGACCATAAGCTAATGCAGACAATGGTCCATCTATCTTTGTATCTCTAGCAACTAATAGGTGCCTACATGTTTGCCAATCTCCTGTGTTATAAATGTTCATCTTCTATTGCTTGAATAATGTTTTCAACTATGATTTTAAAGACAATACTTAAAATATTAGTATTACCTGAGAGGAAGACATTTTATCCACAAGCAGAAGAATGGAAAAATCAGGAGAGTGAATGATTTATTTGAAAGGCTGGTTTGTCAGTGACAGAGATTTGAAACAAACCCAGGGCTCATGTTCAGGCTACATGTTTACCACTGGTAGTCAAATTTGCAAGGACCGAACAGACTAGCTCTCATGAGAGGCTGTGAAATCAGCATGAACAGTATTTCCACATCCCTGTGCAAGCACGGTTGTTTAAAAGAACTGTGGCAAACTGGACATTTTGTTCCATTCTAATTTATCTGTGTTCCTGTAGCCATGTCTCCACTTCTAAACACTAATCACTTCTCTAGGTGAGCTTAAGTACCTAATTATTAAGAGCCCTCCAAATTTCTAGTGTCATCTTCAATATAGTTAGTGCCCTTTCTGTCCCATTTGCCCCCTGTGCTTGGTAGTGCATCAGTATAGCAAATATCCTTAATGAAGAATCATGATCCAGGGTTAAATTTACAAATTAAGCAATTCCTTTAGTTTTTATGTCAATTTTTTTTTATGTTTGAATCTCCACCCTCCATTTGCTTAAAATCCATCCCACTGTGAAACTAAAAAAAACAAGGCTATTGTGACAATTCAAAGAGAACTATTGAACCCTATGATATTTTTCAGATATTCTTGTTACCTGTAAGCTTTTGCATATAGCTTCAGATTACCTGGCTTCCAGGAAATGGTAGGGCAATGTTTTAGCAGATTTAACATTAATCTCTAGAATCCTAGATTTATTTCCTGTCCAGGTTAAATGCCCTTTTGATTATTACAGGCAAAAAAAAAAATACAAAAATTGATTATAACCATTAATGGAGGCTTAAAATATTAACTTTCATAGCTTTAACCAAGTATCTATAATTAAATGCAAAAAAGCTAAGTTAATGTAATGTTAAGGTTGAGCTTCTAATTGTATGAAAGTCATGAAATTTAAAATTATGGTTTCTAGTGCCACCCTCTCATTTCTACAACATTCCTCAAATGAGTTTTCTACAATATATGTTTAATTGAAATGTGTGTTTTTGAGTTCCTGTGTGTGTGTATGAAATATAAATCACAATAGATTAGGATTCAACTTGTAGATGTCTGCTTAGAGTTTAATCTAACCAACCACACTGGAAAAGTACAATTCTTTTTATAAATTACAATGCCCCACGTGAGTGATTTCTATATTCCTGTTCAGGATTTTGCCCATTTCCTCTGCAAATCTTAACCTTCACTTCTGATTACAAACTAGCCATACTCTGGAAAAGGAAAGAACATTTATGTAACAAACAAACCAAACAACTTGTGGATTATGATAGATAGATCTGTTTCTTCGGCATATCACAAAAGGATATTCTTGTGAAATTAATACTTAAAGGAATAATTCAGAATATATATATATATGTGTGTGTGTGTATATGTGTGTATGTGTGTGTGTGTGTGTATACATATTTAGGTTTATAGGTACATCCTATAGAAAAAGCAAAAGCTTTGGAGAAGCTTGGACAGGATAGGATTCAAATCCTATTCATGTTACTAGCTAAGGTGATTTTCAGCAAGTTACTTGCCTTCTCTGAATTTTATTTATTTTTTTGAGACCGCTTTCTACATAGCCCAGGCTGGCCTTCAACTCTCCATCTTCTACCCTCCTAGTACAGGCCTGTGCTACCACACCCAGTTAACTCTCTGAATCTTTTTATCTGAGTAATAATACTTTGCAGGGTTGTTATAAAGATTAAATGAAGTTATACATAAAACAAAGGCTCTGTAAAGCTATTTTGGGGTTTATGGCATTATATAAACTGCCACCATTAAAGAATGAATAACTATGATTTAACCATCATTTGGCTGTCTCTCAGAAACACACAGACATGATTATTTAAAATCTATTTTATTGAAAGAAACTTAACTTAAAAAAAGTATAATACTTTCTTAAGTCAGGCACTTGTATATGCATTATTACTGAGTGCCCAGATATGGTCAATACATGATGTATCAAGGTATACCAGCTAACTCTGAAGGCAGGTGAGTTAAATGAATTCTTAGATATTGGGCTGCCTAATGTTTTTCTCAAATATTATGAAACATTTGTGTCTAAATAGAAAATGTGCTTGAGAAATTCTAGTCCAACATGCAATTTAGAGAGAAAGTTATAAATCATAAATATAAGGGCTTAAAGGTAAAGTGCACCTCAACCATAGCTATAATAAAACTCCTAAGTGCATTCTGGCAGGAATAAATACAAAAGGGCAAAGCCTGTTGTAGAAGGACGTGCAGAGCCTAGGAAGGTAACCGAGTGAGTACACACCAGAGGCAGGACTATCCTCATTTTGGAGGAATCCATTCCAGAGAGAATTAAAGGGGAGGGGTGAGGAGGGGGAATAAAGAAGGGAGAGGAAGGTTTTTTCATTTTGAAAGTGACTAAATTACTTTGTGGAATGAAAAGGACACATATATATATTTTTTTGTTTTTGTTTTGTTTTGTTTTTTTACCCTGTCAACAGTAATCTCATTTAAGGCCTCACAGACTGGTATACAAAAGATACATGTGTTCTACCCACATGTGGTTTTTCCCCTCTGGCTGTGAAGTACATAGGCAGGGTTTAGGTAAATCAGATCTGCTTTAAAAAATAGCCAATTTCCTTCCAAAGATGTAAGTGAAATAATTCTGTAACAAAATTCTGAATTAGATTGATAACTTCCTAGGGCCTTGAGCATGCAGGCAAGTACTCTACCAGTTGAACCATGTCCCCAGCCCTTTGGTTTGCAGTTTGTTTTTGAGACAGTGTCTTACTAACTTGCCCAGGGCAGGTCTCAAACTCAAGATCCTTCAGACTCTGCCTCCTGAGTAGCTGGGATTACAGGGTGTACCACTAAGCTCTGCCAGTAGAGTGATAGTTTACTACACTGTTCCTGGCAAATTCACAGCCTGGATTTGTTCCTGGTAGTGCTACCATGCAACAAAAAGATTTAAATGAAAGGTGGAAAGATTTTTACACAAACCATGAATCACAATTGACAATAGTTACTGAAACCAAAAAAACTCACATATATGATACTCAGAAAAAGAAACATAATGAATAATTTCTGAGTCCTACTAGCTTTCTGTTAATTCAATGGTATGGATGAGATTTCTCTGAACAGAGGGAAGCAATTGGACCAAGGAGATGAATATGACATAGAGAATCAGGACTATATTCACTGATTCAAGTTTTAGCTCCCCATCTCTGACTTTCTGTGATTTGGAACAAGTTGCCTACCTTCTTGGTACTTCAGTTTCTTAACAACAACTACAAAATTGACCATAAAACATTTAGCTAATATAAATTCTATTACAAAATGGGCTGTTTCCAGCATGAGCCAGGAACCTTAGCTCTTTATACTCAAAGATTTATGTTCCCAAGTTTCTTAACAACAATAGCATGTATTTATCTAGTTTATACTTGTAAGGCCAAACAAAAAGTTAGGATTTTAATGGTTAGAAAAAGAAAAATGAAGCCAAGTGTGTAATCCCAGCTATTCAGGAAGTGGAAGCAGGAGTATCTCTAGTTCAAGGCCACCATGGGCATTGGTAGGGAAACTTTATCTCAAAAATAAAGGGACTGGGGCATGGCTCATGTGGTAGAATGCTTGCCTAGCAATCAGAGGAGGCACTGGATTCAATCCCCAACAAAACAAAAAAATATCCAAAAAGCAAGCAATGGCTATTTTTTTGAGGAACAAAATGCTTCTCTCTCTCTTTCTCTCTCTCTGTCTCTCTGTCTCTGTCTCTGTCTCTCTCTCTCATAATAGTTTAACTCAAAAAATTTGATGTCTTTAAAGATTTTCAAAGGAAAATTACATTGGAGAGTAACATGAGAACAGTAATTTGGTAAATATTTGGTAATTTAAACATCTACCTTCTCTCTCCAGGTAACATCATAAAATCAAATGACAAATTATACTGAGTACCTACCATGTTACTGGCACTGTGCTAGGTAGACAGTAAGAGCAAGAGGGTTCAGGTCTCTGTTCTCACAGTGTGAACAATACGTTTATCTCCCATTACTGTTAAGACCAGCTGGAGTTAGGACAAGTGGATTTGGTCATAGAGATGAATTAAATTCCAAACAGTGATCATTTAAGTTTCATTTCGTTAAAGACTCTTCGAAACAACAGTTTATTTAAATCATTTAAGTGTTTGTTTACAAATCATTATCTTCTTGCTGAAATGCCATGAATTGCCAATTAGTCATTTTTGAAATTATGAAAACAAATCAATAAAAACAATGATTTGGAGAACAAATTCATTTTTTACAAAAGGCACTTTACCTAAACCCAACAAAATTATATATAGTGTTTCTAAAAACTAAATTTTCTAATGTGTAGGGTAGCTGTGTGAAAAATCCTGACTGTGACTCCGTCATTCAGTCTGTACATACTTAGTACCAAATCATGGAAGATCGTATCTCTAGGAACTAATTTTGCTGTATCAATAAATTTAGAAGAATGACTGCCTATTTCATGTGGTTGTCATGAAGAAACCCTGTCAGGAAACTAAAACAAAATGGCTCATGAAGTTGATGCATATATTGAAGGATAAGACTCTGTTCATACCTGTTTCTCCTTGGGATGGCATTATCCATGAACATTCCTGTATATGAAGGACAGAAAACCTGTTTTGGGTATTTATGCTTCTGGCTAGGTTACTCAAATAGGAACAGAGAACTTTGTTGTTTTTGGATGCTTCTGGATGCCACAGAAGAATAATATGCAGATTGTGCATATAACTAAAAGCACTTCTAGAGCCTTTAGAGTGTTCAGGATAAAAGCCACTTATTCTCTCTTCAGGGTGATCTGAAAATTGCCCTTCCCAAGACTTCCTGTCTCCAACATACACTACAATTTGTGTACCATTTTATAGTTTGCAAAACACTTTCACATGCAATGTATTCTTTAGTTAGAAGGCTGTAGTATGTGTGGAGATTAAGAGGACTGGCTCTAGTACCAGACACTAGTGTGTTTTCCAAAGCTACCGACTAGCTGTCTATCATTGTACCAGCCACTTGATCACTTTAAGTATCGATTTTCTCATTTATAAATTGGTATAATACCTACTACTTTGCAGTGAGGTAGAGATTAACAACAATACAATTAAAGTGTTATTATCACTAATAACTCATAGCAGGAACATGAAGGATTTCTCAATACTGTTTCTCCTCATCAAGCTGGAGGAGGAGGGCCTTCACAGTTATTTACGAGTACATAATACAAACCTCTAGTTAGAGTAATGGCCTCTTCAAATCTTAGACCTGAACCATCTTCATAAAGTGGCTTTTTAATTCCTGGCCTAAAAAAGCATTTTTATAAACTCTCAGAGAGAGTCAGTCTTTTGAAGCAATATATAAAATTTAATTCTAGGTCTTCTTTAGTACTGAAATTATTTTCCCTGAACTAACTAACCCATGTGTTTCTATTAGATTTTATTATGTAAGCTAAAATAGGGTCAGAAGGAGATTTCTTTACATAATAATTGTCCCTCTGGAATCTTGAATTTCTGAGATCCGTACATACAGGAAAAATCTTGATGCTCCCTTTCCCTTACAGAGTCATTGATAATTTTCAAAAAGTAGGCTGGCACAACTAGAGTAAATTGCGGCATTTTGTACAGTATAAAGTGGTGAGTACAGATGTTTTTGGAGTCAGTGAGTCTCTGGCATTTGACTGAATCACACTTGTGCCTTGTTGATCACTTATGTCTTCAGAGAGCAGGCTGGGAGAGGATGTTCATCAGATATGCTCATTTAAGGATAAACCTATTTGAATACTACATGCCATTTGGCATCCTTCCTCTACCAAATGGTGAACCTGGCTCACTGCCTCTGAAAAGTCTTGCTTGGCCAGGCAACGTAAGTTAATTGACTTTCTTCACATAGCAGAACACATTCAAGACCTTCCACTCAAACACCCAACATAAGTTCTGGCTCCTTTACCTCTTCCTCAAACTTTTTCAAGTTTCTGGTCTGGACCAATGGGTTATAGATGTACAGTGAGTAATTTTGCAGCATACAATTGTATTTTTTAATAATCAGAACTGGAGAATCCAAAAGTCTTGTTTATAGCTAGTAGTCATTTGAATCATGAAGAAGTCAACAAACATTTGCTAAAGAAGCTCTACTTGGAGAATTTCATACCATACTTAAGGAGATGCTCTCCACTCCTTGGAAATATTTATAATTCTTGCTGGGAGTGAGGGAAAAACAATACCTACACGGGCAAAACTGCTTGAAGCCTATATATCAAAATACAAGGGGAAAAGGGTTAACTGCAGGTATGTGGAGCTGTATGAGGAATGCATTTGGCTCCCTAAGAGCACCAAGATGCTCAAAAAAGATCTTATTCATTCTACTTTAGAGGAAGCAGAAGCTGATGGAGACCTTGGAGCTGAAGAAGAAAAGGAAGCCAAGGAGAATAACTGGTAGTAGAGAGAGTTTACACTCAGATGAGGAACTTGAATTTAATCTAGAGGTAGAAAAGATGAAGACAGAATCCTAGGCCAAGAAAAGAGCTGTGGGAAATGATGGGTGGTAGCAGTTATTCTAGATGATTAAAAAGACAGCTCTGTGAAAAAAAGCACAAGGGAAGGGTGGCTTATTTCAGAACAGAGATAAGGGCCACCCTTTTCAAGGCCCACTGTGAGCCTGTGAAAATACAGAGCATAAAGAGGTCAACTGAAAAGGTATTGTTGGGAGAGAAGTGGCAGAATTTTAGTTATTGGCTGAATAAAAAATAAGGACAAGTGAATAAAAGACTTTTAAAATGATCTTAGTGCTGAAACCTGAGGAAAGAGTACCAGGGGCAGTAATTGGAAAAAAAATGGATACCTAAGGTACAAGATGCCCTGGTCAGTGATAGAATTCCAAATGATTAGGGATGTATGTGGGTTTGTGTGTATGAATCTTTGTAAACTACAGATACAGATTTAGGATTAATACCTCATTTGCTCTAACGTTATATAACAGCTTGCAATTTTCATTCAATTACTAATTATTAAACAAGTATTTTGTGTCTAATATGTATTGCATGCAATAAGACTATGTGCAAGGTTTACAATAAGGGAACATAAAAAGTTCTATCATTGAATGCAAAATAGTCTAAATTTTTTGTAACGCTATTTAAAGGGTATGTTTTCATATACAGAGTAAAATACTACCATAATCAGGATACAGAATATTTGCATCATTACCCAAAACTCTCTGGATCCCTTTTTGGTCAACCCTATCCCCACCTCCATCCTCAAATCCTGACAATCACTGTTTTCTGTCCCTATAGTTTTGCCTTAGTGTAAATGGCATATAAGTAGAATCATGGTTAGGCAAGCTTATTTGATACCAGTAGGTTTTTAAACTTTTATTTTAAAATTTACATTTGAGTAAAATCCACTGTGGTATACAGTTCTATAAGCTTTGAGAAATGCATAGAGCTGTGTAACTAATACAATCAAGGAACAGAACAATTTCTATTAGTGCCACCACACCAAATTCATTTCTTCTACTTTATAGTCAAATCCAGTTCCCTACACCTGACCTCTGGCAATCGCTGATTTGTTCGTTGACTTTATGGTTTGTTTGGAAGACTGTCATACAAGTGAAACTATACAGTATGCAACTTTTTGAGAATAAGTTCCCATGAATAAAGTATTTGAGATTTACGCATGCTGTTGGTTGTACAAAATTCATATTTCTTAGTCTAACTCCATTGTGTGAACATACTACCATTTATCTGTTCCCGAGTTGAAGGATGTTTTGGTTCTTTTCAGTTTGGAGAGATTATGAATAAAGCTGCTAGAAATATTTTTTTAAGGGTGTGTTTTCATGTTTTATGTTAATTTTCTGTTGTTTCTAATCCTTGACATAGTAATGCTTTCATTAGTGACAAATATGCCATCTCAAAACAATTTAAAAATCAAGCAATTTCTCTAGTACACTTGGATATTTTCTTTTTTCTCAAATATCACTTATGCATTTAGATGAAGCCCATGGGTAAAAAGCCTTTGGGTTACAGTGGGTTTAAATTTCTACTTAGATCAATCTGGACAGAAGACCATATCATTCCGTGGAAGGGATACGTATGCACGTGCATATTCTATGTCTCACTGATTTCGGCCTTATGGCCTTGGCATCAGTCAGAATCAGTTATATTTTGGATTCCTTCTCATTGTGAGTGAGAAAAGAATGGGAACACTTATTTTGCACAAAGCACTCTGCTCATTCTCAGTTCAGGGGCAATGAAAACATTCAGTACTGACCTCTTACATTATCTTACTGCTCTCATATCACTTATATTTAAGGAACTGAAGAGCCCTGGAAGGTCATTTAGTTTCAGAATTAAGTTAATCTACAAGACATAAAATCAAGCTTTAAAAACATGGTGGGGAGGGTTATTTTTCAAACATTAATACAAAGTAAAGGGAGTACACAAATGGATATAGTAATTCCATTTCTTCATAATTTTTGAGAACTAAAAATGTACTAGTCATGGATAAGAAAACTAGTCAAGGATAAGAAAATAACTTCTTCATTGTGGTTAAAGAATAAGGAATCCAAAGAAATAAAACAAATACATGAAAGCCTCTTAATATACTAAGGTATTACTGTATTTATTTCTGACCTTTTGCTATGAAAGATAACAATTATATAGGCATTCTATATAATGGCAGATGAGTTGTTCCCTTAACTCAAGCAAGCAAAACCTTTTATGACATTTCATAAAACATCTATTAAACTAAGTAGTATTTTTTGTGTTCATTTTAGATAGTCTCATTCACCACTTCTTATAACTTTAAATGACACTTTCTTAAGCAAGCTATTTTGTGTGTTAGGGATGTTTAAGTACTTTATGATAGATTAACTGTTAATTTTGTATTAGTAGAGTGGGACAAGTATGTATAATAATTCTATATTATTCCTATATTTTTTATTTTCTTTCCCAAGATACCAAATTTAATGGCTAAATCCTGTTAAATGATCAATGTATAGCTTCACTGATAGTTGTTTTTCAGCATGATATTAATAATAGCACCAAAATGACTCCACATGTCTTCCATTTATGCATTTTTTATTATGGCATCATTTTCGTTTTGTAAACATAAATTTTACTTTCACACAGCAATTTTTACCAAACTACACAAGGGTGCTAATGGTGACCAATTTAGGACATAAACAATTCACCACTCTCCTTTGTTGAGCCTCTCTCTTTCTTCATTTCTCTAATCATCATACTAGTAATACTCTTCCCTAGAAAGTGGTGGTCAGGGTTAATTTCACATGGATTATAAATTGATTTCTTAAAAAAAAAAACAAAAACCTTTTTTACTGACATTATTAGATTGTTGGTAAGCCTACTAGTTAAGAAGTATACTTTAGGAGATTCCAAGATGGCGGCTAGAGGGAGGAAGCAGAAAGCATGCTTCCTAAAGTGAAATCTTGGAGAGACACTGGATACACACCTTGCAGGCAAGGCCACCGAGAAGAGGCAAAACTTTGACCCCTCCACACCGCCAGCCTGCGTAGAGCATCTCCACTTCACATTGAATGGAGAAATCAGGAGGGCCCCAGGCCGCCACCAGATGCTGGTGCCCAGACGGCTTGGGAAGATGTGGACAAGAGAAAACAACGAAACTACACCTGCATGCTGAAAAACTTACTGAAACTGTATTGCATTTGAACTTGGGACACTTTGTTGGTTTTTTTTCTTTCTTTTTTTTTTTTTTGCTCTGTGCGGTTTTGTTCTATTTTGTTTTTCCCCTTTGATGAGACAACTACAGAACAACAGCTGAGGCACGATCTCCAGGATTGGAGGCTGAGGGACGAACACCAAAAGTATTAAGACTGAAACTTTATTGCATTTGAATTTGGAGATTCTTTTTAATTTTTTTAATTTTTAATTTAATTTTATTTATATATTTTTTTCTCATTTACTTATCTTTTATTTTTATTCTTTTTATTTTTTATTTTCAATCCTCTGTCACTCTAGTGCCTTTTTAGCTTACAGTTGATTAGTACACTGTCTCTCCCTGTTTTTATCTTTGAAACTTTTTTGTTTCTTTGTTCTGTTTTTTTTTCTACTTCTTTATTTGTTTTTCCCTTTTCTTTTAACTTCTTTGCTTTCCAAACCTTCCATTCTAAATATCACTAGTGCTATTATTACAAGCCAGAAAATACATAACCGCACACAGTACAGGACAATAACAACACCAAGGGAAATGACGGGAAGACAGAAAAAAACAGGGAAACCAGTTTCCCCACAGCAAAAAATTAGTACAGGAACCAGAGGGAAATGAACAAAACAGATACTCAGATCCAGACTCCAACAAATTGAAGATAAACTATGCCAAAGACCCCAATGAAGCCCACAAGAATAATCTAAAAGAAGACATACTACAGGTACTCAATGAGAATTTTATAGAGAAGATAATGGATATGGTCGATCAAAATGTACAGGAGACACTCAAAAAATTCCAAGACAACAAAAATAGAGAATTTGAAAAAGCAAAAGAAGAAATAAAAGAAACCATAGAAGCACTATATAAACAGCAAAGTGAAACATAGAACACGATTAATAAAGAGATAAATGAACTCAGGACAAAAATAGACAACATTAAAGAGGAAATGACTCAGGATATGGAAAACCTCAGAAAAAAGAACAAAACAGAACTGCAAAACAAAACGGAAGGCCGATCCAGCAGAATAGAACAAACAGAAGACAGAATCTCAGAACTCGAAGATGAAATGGTCAAGGAAAAACCGAAGAACTATTAATTAAACAACTCAAGATCTGTGAAAAGAAAATGCAAGAACTCACTGACTCCATCAAAAGACCAAACTTGAGAATCATGGGCATCGAAGAAGGAGAAGAGGTGCAAGCAAAGGGAATGCATAATGTACTCAACAAAATAATAACAGAAAATTTCCCAAATCTAGAGAAAGATACTCCCATACAGATGCAAGTGGCCTCCAGAACACCATACAGACCAGATCAAAATAGACCTACCCCACAACATATCATCATTAAAACAACAAGTTCAGAAACTAGGGAAAGAATATTGAAGGCTGTAAGAGAGAAAAAACAAATAACATACAAAGGTAAACCCATCAAAATCACAGCAGACTTCTCAACAGAAACATTAAAAGCAAGAAGAGCATGGGGCGAGATCTTCCGGGCACTGAATGAAAATAACTTCAACCCCAGGATACTCTATGCAGCAAAACTGTCATTCAAAATAGATGGAGCAATAAGTCTTCTATGATAAGCAGAAACTAAAACAATATGTGACCACAAAGCCACCACTACAAAAGATTCTTCAAGGGATTCTGCACACAGAAAGTGAAACCCAACATAACCATGAAAGGACAGGCAGTACCAAACTACAGGAAAAGAAAAAGCAAGAAAGTAGAGGTAACCTCAACTTACGTACACACAATCAAACCTTCAAACAACTAAGACAACTAAATGACAGGAATCACCACAAACCTATCAGTACTAACACTTAATGTTAACAGACTTAATTCACCCATCAAAAGGCACCGTTTGACAAAATGGATTAAAAAGGAAGATCCAACAATTTGTTGCTTACAGGAGACCCATCTCACTGACAGAAATAAGCATAGGCTTAGGATGAAAGGCTGGAAGAAGATTTACCAAGCCAATGGCCCCCCAAAACAGGCAGGAGTAGCAATACTTATCTCTGACAAAGTAGACTTCAAGCCTACATTGATCAAACGAGATAAAGAAGGACATTCCATACTAATAAAAGGGGAAATAGACCAAAAGGAAATAATAATTATCAACCTGTATGCACCCAATGTCAACGCACCCAATTTCACCAAACATACACTGAAAAACCTAAAATCATATGTTAACTCCAACACAGTGGTTGTGGGAGACTTTAACACTCCATTATCATCAATAGATAGGTCATCCAAACAAAATATCAATAAAGAAATTCAAGATCTAAAATATACAGTAGATCAAATGGACCTATTTGATGTCTACAGAACATTTCATCCAACTTCTACACAATATACATTCTTCTCAGCAGCCCATGGAACCTTCTCCAAAATAGATCATATCCTAGGGCACAAAGCAAGCCTCAGCAAATATAAGAAAATAAAATTATACCGTGCATACTATCTGATCACAATGCAATAAAACTAGAACTCAACAACAAAAGTAAAGACAAAAACCATGCAAACAGCTGGAAACTGAATAACTCATTGCTTAATGAACAATGGGTCAGTGATGAAATAAAAGAGGAAATAAAAAAGTTCCTGGAAGTCAATGAAAACGAAAACACAACCTACCGGAACCTATGGGACACAGCAAAGGCAGTCCTGAGAGGAAAGTTTATAGCCATGAGTGTATATATTAAAAAGACTGAAAGATCCCAAAATCAATGACCTAATGATACATCTCAAACTCCTAGAAAAACAAGAACAAGCAAATCCCAAAACAAATAGAAGGAGAGAAATAATAAAAATAAGAGTTGAAATCAACGAAATAGAAACCAAAAAAACCATAAAAAGAATTAATGAAACAAAAAGTTGGTTCTTTGAAAAAATGAACAAGATTGATAGACCCCTGGCAAACCTGACCAAAATGAGGAAAGAAAAAACCCAAATTAGTAGAATCAGGAATGCAAAAGGGGAGATAACAACAAACACCATGGAAGTCCAGGAAATCATCAGAGACTACTTTGAGAATCTATATGCAAATAAATTTGAAAATCTTAAAGAAATGGACTGATTTCTAGATACGTATGATCAACCAAAACTGAACCAAGAGGATATTAATCACCTGAATAGATCTATAACACAAAATGAAATTGAAGCAGCAATCAAGAGTCTCCCCAAAAAGAAAAGTCCAGGACCTGATGGATTCTCTGCTGAATTCTATCAGACCTTTAAAGAAGAACTGATACCAACCCTCCTTAAACTGTTCCATGTAATAGAAAGGGAAGGAAAACTGCCTAACACATTTTATGAAGCCAGTATTACACTTATTCCAAAACCAGGCAAAGACACCTCCAAAAAGGAGAACTATAGGCCAATCTCCTTAATGAACATTGATGAAAAAATCCTTAACAAAATAATGGCAAACCAAATTCAACAACACATCAAAAAGATTATTCACCATGACCAAGTTGGCTTCATCCCAGGAATGCAGGGGTGGTTCAACATACGAAAATCAATAAACGTAATAAACCACATTAACAGAAGCAAAGACAAAAACCATTTGATCATCTCAATAGATGCAGAAAAAGCCTTTGATAAGATCCAACACCATTTCATGATAAAAGCTCTAAGAAAACTAGGAAGAGAAGGAAAGTACCTCAACATTATAAAAGCTATATATGACAAACCTACAGCCAGCATTATACTTAACGGAGAAAAACTGAAACCATTCCCTCTAAAATCAGGAACCAGACAAGGATGCCCTCTATCTCCACTCCTATTTAGTACTGGAATTCTTAGCCAGAGCAATTAGGCAAGAAGAAGGAATAAAAGGAATACAAATAGGTAAAGAAAATGTCAAAATATTCCTATTTGCAGATGACATGATCCTATACCTTAAAGACCCAAAAAATTCTACTCAGAAGCTTCTAGACATCATCAATAGCTATAGCAAGGTAGCAGGATATAAAATCAACATAGAAAAACCATTAGCATTTCTATACACTAACAATGAGTAAACTGAAAAAGAATGTATGAAAACAATGCCATTTACAATAGCTTCAAAAAAAATCAAATACCTAGGTGTAAACCTAACAAAAGATGTGAAAGACCTCTACAAGGAAAACTATACACTTCTGAAGAAAGAGATTGAGGAAGACTATAGAAAGTGGAGAGCTCTCCCATGCTCATGGATTGGTAGAATCAACATAGTAAAAATGTCTATACTCCCAAAAGTAATCTACATGTTTAATGCAATTCCCATCAAAATTCCAATGACATTCATTAAAGACATCGAAAAATCTACCGTGAAATTTATATGGAAACACAGGAAGCCACGAATAGCCAAGGCAATACTCAGTCAAAAGAACCATGCTGGAGGTATCACAATACCTGACTTCAAACTATATTACAAAGCAGCAGCAATAAAAACAGCATGGTACTGGCACAAAAACAGACATGAAGACCAGTGGAATAGAATAGAAGACCCAGATATGAAGCCACACAACTATAACCAACTTGTCTTTGACAAAGGAGCTAAAAATATACGATGGAGAAATAGCAGCCTCTTCAACAAAAACTGCTGGGAAAACTGGTTAGCAGTCTGCAAAAAACTGAAACCAGATCCATGTATATCACCCTATACCAAGATTAACTCAAAATGGATCAAGTATCTTAATATCAGACCACAAACTCTAAAGTTGATACAGGAAAGAGTAGGAAATACTCTGGAATTAGTAGGTATAGGTAAGAACTTTCTCAACGAAACCCCAGCAGCACAGCAACTAAGAGAGAGCATAGATTAATGGGACTTCAAAAACTAAAACACTTCTGCTCAACAACACTCTGGAAAAAAATTTGGAGGCTACTTAAAAAGCTAGACATTGATCTACCATTTGATCCAGCAATACCACTCTTGGGGATATACCCAAAAGACTGTGACACAGGTTACTCCAGAGGCACGTGCACACCCATGTTTATTGCGGCACTATTCACAATAGCCAAGTTATGGAAACAACCAATTGCCCCACCACTGATGAATGGATTAAGAAAATGTGGTATCTATACACAATTGAATTTTATGCAGCCATGAAGAATAACGAAATTTTATAATTCGCTGGTAAATGGTTGGAATTGGAGAACATCATTCTGAGTGAGGTTAGCCTGGCCCAAAAGACCAAAAATCGTATGTTCTCCCTCATATGTGGACATTTGATAAAGGGCAAACACAGCAAGGGGATTGGAGTTTGAGCACATGATAAAAAGCGAGAGCACACAAGGGAGGGGTGAGGTTAGGTAAGACACCTAAAAAACTAGCTAGCATTTGTTGCCCTTAATGCAGAGCAACTAAAGCAGATACCTTAAAAGCAACTGAGGCCAATAGGAAAAGGGGACCAGGAACTAGAGAAAAGGTTAGATCAAGAAGAATTAACCTAGAAGGTAACACACATGCACAGGAAATTAATGTATGTCAACTCCCTGTATAGCTATCCTTAATCTCAACCAGCAAAAACCCTTGTTCCTTCCTATTATTGCTTATACTCTCTCTACAACAGAATTAGAAATAAGGGCAAAATAGTTTCTGCTGGGTATTGAGGGGGTGGGGGGGAGAGGGAGGGGGCAGAGTGGGTGGTAAGGGAGGGGGTGGGGCAGGGGGGAGAAATGACCCAAGCATTGTATGCACATATGAATAATAAAAGAAAAAAAAGAGGACTACACAACAATAGCACACAATTATATTAAAGAATACAATTATTGACCAACTGTAAAAAAAAAAAAAAAGGAAAGTACCTCAACATTATAAAAGCTATATATGACAAACCTACAGCCAGCATTATATTTAACGGAGAAAAATTGAAACCACTCCCTCTAAAATCAGGAACTAGACAAGGATGCCCACTATCTCCACTCCTATTCAACAAAGTACTGGAATTCTTAGCCAGAGCAATTAGGCAAGAAGAAGGAATAAAAGGAATACAAATAGGTAAAGAAAATGTCAAAATATCCCTATTTGCAGACGACATGATCCTATACCTTAAAGACCCAGAAAACTACTCAGCAGCTCTTAGACACCATCAATAGCTACAGCAAGGTAGCAGGATATAAAATCAACATAGAAAAATAATTAACATTTCTATACACTAATAATGAACAAACTGAAAAAGAATATATGAAAACAATTCCATTTACAATAGCCTCAAAAAAAATCAAATACCTAGGTGTAAACCTAACAAAAGATGTGAAACACCTCTAGAAGGAAAACTATAAACTTCTGAAGAAAGAGACTGAGGAAGACTATAGAAAGTGGAGAGATCTCCCATGCTCATGGATTGGTAGAATCAACATAGTAAAAATGTCGATACTCCCAAAAGTAATCTACATGTTTATTGAAATTCCCATCAAAATTCCAATGACATTCATTAAAGAGATCGAAAAATCTACCGTGAAATTTATATGGAAACACAAGAGGTCACAAATAGCCAAGGCAATACTCAGTGAAAAGAACAATGCTCGAGGCATCACAATACCTGACTTCAACCTATATTACAAAGCAATAACAATAAAAACAGCATGGTACTGGCACAAAGACAGACATGAAGACCAGTGGAACAGAATAGAGGACCCAGATATGAAGCCACACAACTATAACCAACTTGTCTTTGACAAAGGTGCTAAAAATATATAATGGAGAAATAGCAGCCTCTTCAACAAAAACTGCAAGGAAAACTGGTTAGCAGTCTGCAAAAAACTGAAACCAGATCCATGTATATCACCCTATACCAATATTAACTCAAAATGGATCAAGTATCTTAATATCAGACCACAAACTCTAAAGTTGATACAGGAAAGAGTAGGAAATATTCTGGAATTAGTAGGTATAGGTAAGAACTTTCTCAATGGAACCCCAGCAGCACAGCAACTAAGAGATAGCATAGATAAATGGGACTTCAAAAACTAAAACACTTCTGCTCAACAAAAGAAATGGTCTCTAAACTGAAGAGAACACCCAAGAGTTGGAGAAAATATTTTTCAGCTACACATCAGACAAAGGACTGATAACCAGAATATATAGGGAACTTAAAAAACTAAATTCTCCTAAAACTAATGAACCAATAAAGAAATGGGCAAGTGAACTAAACAGAACTTTCTCAAAAGAAGAAATTCAAATGGCCAAAAACACATGAAAAAAATGCTCACCGTCTCTAACAATAAAGGAAATGCAAATTAAAACCACACTAAGATTCCACCTCACCCCTGTTAGAATAGCCATCATCAGCAACAACACCAACAACAGGTGTTGGTGAGGATGCAGGGAAAAAGGAACCCTCTTACACTGTTGGTGGGAATGTAAATTAGTACAACCACTCTGGAAAAAAATTTGGAGGCTACTTAAAAAGCTAGACATTGATCTACCATTTGATCCAGCAATACCACTCTTGGGGATATACCCAAAGGAATGAGACACAGGTTACTCCAGAGGCACCTGCACACCCATGTTTATTGCGGCACTATTCACAATAGCCAAGTTATGGAAACAGCCAAGATGCCCCACAAGTGATGAATGGATCAAGAAAATGTGGTATTTATATGGAATTTTATGCAGCTATGAAGAAGAATGAAATGTTATGATTCGCTGGTAAATGGTTGGAATTGGAGAACATCATTCTGAGTGAGGTTAGCCTGGCCCAAAAGACCAAAAATCGTATGTTCTCCCTCATATGTGGACATTAGATCAAGGGCAAACATAACAAGGGGATTGAACTTTGATCACAAGATAAAAGCGAGAGCCCACAAGAGAGATATGAGGATGGGTAAGACACCTAAAAAATTAGCTAGCATTTGTTGCCCTCAACGCAGAGAAACTAAAGCAGATACCTTAAAAGCAACTGAGGCCAACAGGAGAAGGGGACCAGGAACTAGAGAAAAGGTTAGATCAAAAAGAATTAACCTAGAAGGTAACACACACGCACAGGAAATTAATGTGAGTCAACTCCCTGTATGGCTATCCTTATCTCAACTAGCAAAAACCCTTGTTCCTTCCTATTATTGCTTATACTCTCTCTACAACAAAATTAGAAATAAGGGCAAAATAGTTTCTCTTAAAAACTGTAGGTAAAGTTTTCACTTTTAATACAGTACTCAATAATACTTCCTCACCTATAAGGCACATTACCTTTGAAGTCAGAAAGGATTTGAGCAGATGTGAGGATGTAAATAAATGCACTCTGATTGTGACTCAGATGTTTCTGTGAACTTGTCCATATGATCCTTATGGAAATAAAGCTCACAAACATTTTATTGTTTAGGAATATTTTTAATTCTATAAATAAATGGAAATTCATCTTCAGCTGAGAACATGGAGATTCTACATATCCAGCTGTCTATTCATTATTACATACCCTATCAGTGTTTCCATAACTTTGCCTCTAAAATTTTCTGGAAATGTTCATCAAGGGAGATGACATCAAGGGTTATAGAATCTAGTTAGAAAAAGATGATGGAATCAAGAACAATGTACCTTTTTGAACTTTTTGATTTTTTTCATTTTTTTACTTCTTTCAGTCATTCACTAATCAATTCTACTTTAGAATCACTAAAATAATTGACAAGTTAAAAAGACTCAGTAAATGTTCCCATGGCCTGTTTCCAAACAGCCCCAAATTAATGGGGAATGGTAAAGTCAAAAAGCTTTTTCTCTAACATGGATTTCTAAACAGTATAATTATGGTTCAGTCCACAGTTATAAGCTTTGGGAACTCCCACAAAAAAGTCTTTGCTGCAGATGTGGCCACTGGCTATTATACCAGGCAATTTAATCCATGTTTGTTGTCTGAAAAAACAAACCCTGTTGTGTTTGGTAGATTAAGATGAAGCTAGACAAAAAGGCCAGGTATTCATATGTGGTCTCTCTATTTGCTCATCCATGACCAACCTAGAAGCTTAAGATACGTGATACATGAGAGGTTAAGACTATTAATGTTTATCCTCTAAATTGTTTTCAACAATTTTATTTTATACAAATACACAAAAATAAGTCCAAGATGCACTATTGATTCTGGCTAACTCTAAGAGGTGTCCTCCATAGAGCCTCATAAACTTAGCCTCTTCTCTTTAAATCTACACATACTTCCTGGGACAGTCAATTGGGGTTTTGCAGAGAGGGCATCAGTGAGTAATACATTATGTTTAATTGGGCCTTCAGGCTTGAAAGGCATCCAATCTATGTCTTTACCATAAGATAGTTACAGTACTGAATTTTAGTAACATATAAAGGATTTTATAAACTCCACCATTTTGCTTGTTTAATTGTATGATTTAATTATACGACTTGGTACATAAGTACTTCATTAACATAGTAGCTCAATTTATTCCAATTTCTAGTTTGTATGTCAATTTATAGGAAAAATATATGAAATTGTAATTTAAATTCCATTTCTCTAAACACTTAACCTTTTATAACCATTCTTCTGAAAATATTGTTGTTGGTCCTTAGCAAATCAGTTAATAAAAACCAGGATTTTGTGTACAGCTATTAAAATTATTCTGAGCTTCTTTTTACTGATACTGTAGAGATGAATTACACCTTTCCTTATTAGACTGGTCTAACTTATATTAGTTAAACAAATATCATACACTCACAGTATACCTTATGTGACACATCCCTTCTATTGTAATTTGAAAAGGTGCCGTTTCAAATACAATCATATTTTATTTATAGAAAAGCAAAGTCCATACTTCTAAGGTTCTGTGATCCCAATTATCTTTGTCCTAGTGGAATTAATATAATGTGCCAGTTCAGGATTTGGTAGATGAGAAGAAAGGAGAATGAAACTCATTCACTTCCTGAAAAAATAGCTTCCTTTGTCCCACAATGTGACAAATTTATCTTCCTTATTCTAGCAGAAAGCCAGTAGCCCCAAAACTGTTCTACCAAGAGGTTTGTGTCTCTTTCTCTAAAAACATACAAGTGAGCTTGTGATAAAGGAGATGATGTTTCCTGCCAAACTGTAGCATCATACAGACCAGTTTCCAAGCAAAATATTGATGAATAGTTACAGCTTCCTATTCCCTTTCTATTCTTGTCAGCTTTATAGATTTGAGCATGGGGTGGGGGTCACAGCTAGATTATCCCTTTTGGATAGAAAGCCCTTCCAGATGAAGTCATCATTTTCATTAAGCTTTTTCTTCCTCTCATGAGAATATCTTTCTATAGCCAACCACGGACCACTTCAATGAAATATTGAAGGTAAGGGATGCCTGAAATTATTAAAAGAAACAAAAGTTTTCCCATAACACTTGTCCTTTCTCTGTAAGGAGATGAGGTAATATATAATCTCCTTCCTATGTTACTACCACAAGGACAATTTGTGGGAGGAAGAGGTGGATTTCTGGGAGTGAAATCCTATTGCATAGCCAGGGTTAGATTCAGAAGGGGGAATCTTCAATATACTTATTTCAGAATTGGTCTCTTTGCTTTCAGAACAGTACCTTGGGCAATACCAAGACACCTCCATCCCTGACCATCTTTAAGGTAAGACTGAAAGCTATTTCTTCATGGATAGAATGTCTTTTAAAGGAAAAGGGGGATGAAAAACAAGAAGTTCTGCTAATAAAAGGTGATGCATATGAGTAAATGTCAAATCCTTCTGCTCTTTCTCATGTGGTTTGTACATGGGGCCTTTATTTGATCTTCTGCTCTGTGGGTTCTATCACTGAATGATCCACAGGTACAATCTGGACAGACAGATATTTGCTTATATAGAAATTAAATAGCCTCAAGTGCCAGTAGACCTCTGTATCTTTTTAATACTCCAATAACTGTTCCAAGTAGGAACAGCTACAAAGAACCTTACTGAAGGACTTTGGAATTTGCACTTGCCAAAGCAGTCAGTGAACGTGTAAATAAGAAACTAATCATCACTTCCTCTCTGGATATAGTGGAAGCTTTGCCTCAGAGTTTATGTTGAAATATATGTTCTTATGAAGTATTTCTCACTGTAGGCAGCATCAATTTAGGAGTATGCAACATTGATTCTCAGTTCCAGCTCATGAGAAAAACCACAGAGAGGGCAGAGCAGAAAAGGAGAATTGACAAAGGCCTGAATTTTCTCACACTTTAAGAAGCTAATTGTATTTGTAAATTCCTGGTTAAAGATCTGACAATTATAAGATCTGCCACTCAAGGCTATTCCTTGGTTTCTTCTTCATATATTTTCCCCTAAAATCTCTCAAAGAACTGAAGGGCTTCCAGAGATGAAAATAAACGTGACAATCACGTTGCAATTCAAACTGATCCTGATTCTTTTCGTCACTTTTTAATTCATTGCAGATGGTATAAATGGGACGTTTACTGGCTGGCAGGTAATGATTCCTGTTGTAGATAATGGTGATGGACAGAATCTCACACCTGTTGACATCCTCACATCTCAGTAGCATACATGGCTATCTCCAATTGCTTTGCAGCACATATAATGTGATGACAGGATGCAAAATCCTGCCCATTTCCCCCATAGGAATGCTGCCTGGTACACTAGGATCTCAGTAGCTCATATTTGAGTGGCCCTGACTCCATTCGGAGCATCCACATGGGTAGTCTAAGATGTGATCTAATATCTCCTGTTCTAAAAGGAAAATGTAATCTGTTTAACATCCAAACACTTCTCTTCCCAGGTACCACCATTCATCACAACTGTCAGCACTTTCGTAGAAGAGTAATGACCCTCAGGCATGGGATAATGTTCCATAGGGGACTTATGAATGCCACTGCCAAGCACAGAAATTGATCGGTTTTCAGTGGGGTAGGTATGCACATCATGAAAGACCTGCACTTAGTCACTAAATTACAACTGCTGTTTACTTCATATACAATAAAGCCCAGGTTAGGGAGCCACAGACCCTGCTGGCTTTAATTGTGCCACACATGTGAGCATTAGATTTGGGCCTGTCAGTGAGAAGGATTTAAGCAGCTTGAAAACTCAAAGTTGGATTAGAATCATTCAAAAATACATTGGGAGATAACATAGGAATTGCTGCCTTCCACTCCTTTTTCTTCTTCTTTTTTTATCCTCTATCAGTGGAACATCTCACATCCAATATAAACACATTTAAAGAAAATCAGAATAGGTATGCTAGTGAAAAGTTAACTGCTTATATTTCCTTCTTGTGGGCTTTTCTCTTCCACTCTGAATTTGCTCACACATGGTTTCGACAAGCTAGGATAAAAGATGAACAGTTGTGTGGTATGAACTCATGATTTTCAAGTATCTCCCAAAAGGCCTATTTCTACTTCTAACCAATATTACCTTTGCTTTTAAATTCTTCCCTCTTTCTAGTCTCATCTCATTTACTGTCAAATCTCCTTAGAGATAGGATTCGTTGTACCCTGTAGACTGTTCATATCTTGGCAAATGCTCTGTGAATATGAAAGCTTCATCCCATCTCCCTTAGTTCTTATAGCAGTGCTGTATCTTCAGGGATTTGTGGTCTAGAAGGGGCACCACATTTTTTCAAATTTTGTAATATTATTTTCTAACACACCTATAATTTTCCTTTTTTTGTTTACTACCTTGATAGCATAAAACATTTAACGACTACAGCTTATTTTTTAGTACATTTTGGGACTACTGTTACTTCATTTATTCACAATTTTTTATGCTCTCGTCCTTTAAGAGGGTAAAGTAGAGCCTAACCTGAAGGGAAAATAAAAGGTAACATTCAGGATATAGCATCCACACTGTCATTAAACACCAGGTAATATTGCTGTGGAAATTGTTTTCCAACCTAAATGAGTTGGAATAAGTGAAGGAAACCAAACTGTTTATAGTGACTCCTTCTATTTTAAGAAAATTTATTAAGATATGAATGACCCTTATGAAGTCATTACAATTAGGAGAGTCTTTGCCACTTAGGAATTCTCTTTTATCTTGTCAGTACAGGCTTATGCCCAACTTAACCATACTTTTGGCATTCACAATATTAATATTTCTAATGATGAGATTTAGATACTTTCCTGGGAAGAGAAACTTACAATTAGATTTTACTAATTAATGAAATACACAAAGAGACAATGAAACTGGAAGCTCTTAGTATAATGTGTGGAGGAAGAAATCTTTTTTGAGAACCAGGAATGTTCTAGAAGACAATCAGAAAAATGAGATGGTAAACTGAGCAAAGTGACCTTTGATGTAAAGTGTCAGATAAAAATGTCAATCCAATTCAGGACTGGATACAAAGGGTCATTGTGTCTCTGAGCAGAGAGGTATTAAGTTACCTGATTATCTTCCCTGAAAGAATGCATTATGTTTAGACACGTTTATTACTTGAAAGATACAGACAAATCAGGGAAGATTAACAACCAGTTTTATTAGGAGTTAGCAGAAGAGCTGGTGTGAATTGCACTAGTTATTAAGAGTTCTGTATTCTCTTCTGAGCTTTGATATGATTTCACATGCAAATAGTCATTCTCGAAATTTAGATAGGATAATTTATATTCTGCTTCCTAGAGGAAGGGCAGTTTGGGAACTGAAGGAAGGGGAGTATTTAAAATAGTATAAGGTTTGGAGGAACTGGAGGGTAGAAAATTCTATTACAGGATTTTTCTACTTCTATTAAAAAGCAACAACAGCAACAATCACCAGTTGTTAAGCTTTCATTTAAATTCAGCTCAGTACATTAAGTATTTGTAATATATGTTTCATATATAGTCCTTAACTGTTTTTGCTCCCCAGAATAAGGCTACTATTCCATGATACTATACTGTTATGCTTATGCTTTTCTGGGAATATCATTTGCAAAGTCATTTTAGGAACTCTGTTGGATGTGAAATCCAACATCATGACTGTAGGTCAGTTACCCTTAATGATGCAATTTCTCCTGTCTTCATACTAACCCTGGAGTCGTAACCTACAGTCTCAGGGATGCCTCCCATCTCTTGCCTTCTGAATGACTGTCTAGCTATATTTTTCATACATAATTGCACACTTAGTAATATGCATAATTTATGAATATCATGTAGAAATGTTTAATGGAAATTTTTAGTTTGTTAGTGAAAATAAGTTGTCCATAAGCTAACAATAAATTACTGTTTTCATATAGGCCATTATTTCTGGCTGTGTTTCTTATGATATGTCATTTATTAAAGTATTTCAATTGATTTACAAAGAATAATTGAACTAAACTTCTCTTAAGCAATATTAGTTTCTCATTAAAGTCCCCAAAATATTATACTAACCGTATCCCCCATCTTAGTCCTTTAATTCATCACAGAATTTCTTTCTTTCTTGAAGTTTGTTCAAATTACAGTGCATATTCACCCCATTCTCTGTAGTGATAGTCTCTATGGACTACTTTGAGGGGTAAATAGTGGTAAAGAAGCAGGACATTTAAGCCTGTATTTTGAACAGGCACAAGAATCTAGATGATGTGATCTTGGACAGTTTTTTAGAAACAGAGGAGGCAGGTTTGTGATGAATCTTAGTAAAATGGGCTCAGATTCTCAATAATTCACTTACCAATTGAGGTTTTTGGATGACTTTCTCAGTTACCTTAACAATTCTCCTACCTTACCCACAAATAATATTGCCGCATTTGCAAACATTATTGGACTGTGCTCACACTTCCTTTTCCTCTTCCTTTTATGAAGAATGTTTTTAGGTCAAAACACAAGCCTTTACATGACCAAAGACATAAGGGATGCTACACTTCATAAATCAGTTTCTGCTTTCTTCATTGCTCAACATGAGATGTTTCCAGTTCTCCATGAGACACCACATGACACGCCAGGTGACTTGCTGTCTTCAGCTTTAGACTTGTTTATTATTTGGGATTGCTTCCTTTTTGCTTCTCTATACCTCATTTTCTATAGAGCAACTACAATAATTTCTTTAAATGTGAAATTAGATCCTACTACATAAATCTTCAATGTATACCTGCTCTAACTAGAATGAGATTCAAACTTCTCTCCATGACATCTGCACGGTATCATTCCCAATCCATTTTCTTATGGTACTGTGGTTTGAACTCAAGGTCTTTGAACTTGCTAGCCAAGCACTCTTCCACTTGAGCCACACCTTCAGGTAAATCCTGACTTCTTTTCTGACCAATCTCCAACATATTTCTCCTCACTCAATGACCTTTCATAACTCACATACCTAACTCATTTGCATCTTTATGGCTACTAGTCCAATTTTTCTAAAATGATTTTTTGACAGATCTTTATGTGGCTGATTTTTGGCACCATTCATGTTTCAGTCAAGTGTCATATCTTTATATGCATCTCCATTTGTGTACACTTTTACTTTCCTCATTTCCCTCTTCAGAGTTTACATTTATATATGTATTAACTAACTCTCCTAACTGTGATGTTCCATGAGGAAGGGAAGATCATGTGAGTCCTGCTCACTACTACATTTCTAATTCCTAAAACAGTAGGGGCTCAACAAATGTTTGCTGAATGAATGAATAAATGAATAACTAAATAATTTTAAAGAGAACAATAAACAAGAGCAATAGCAGTGCTTTTCATTCTGATGATTCTTTAAATATACCTCAAAATGTTTTAAAAGCAAATAGGTACTTTCTGAGCACATTAACATCAAAAGTACTAATTTTAGTAATTAAAAGTCAGGATACTAGTATACATTAATGGCTGGTCCCAAATCATGTGCTAAATAAGAATTTTCCAATTCTAGTCTTAAATCTTGCTAGTACGGTCAGTTCTGCAGTGTTTTTCTTAGATCACAATTACAAACTGGAGAATTAATCTGAGGTTCACTGATAGGCTTGAGGGGAGCATTTGAATAAATATTACATCCTTTTTTGGGGTAGAGGTTAACCATTTTTATCAGATCATCAGTGGAAACCATTAATCAAGAGGTCAGGAATCTCTTTAAGCAATACCATTGTAAAACAAGTTATTCTTTTCTCCCTAGGTAGACTGGAAGCCTCCTGGCTGTGAAAATCATAGCTGTCTGAGTTTCTATATTCTCCTCTCCAGCCCCTCTAAAATGATTTTTCTACAGATCTTTATGTGGCTGAGTTTTGGCATCATTCAAGTTTCAGTCAAGTGCCATATCTTTTATGCCATCTCCAGTAAGGTATACTTTTATTTTCTTCATTTCATTCTTCACAGTTTACATTTATATATGTATTAACTAACTCTCCTACCTGCGATATTCCATGAGGAAGGAGGATTGTTTGAGTCCTGCTGGCTCACAGGCTGGCTAGTTTTTCTTGGAGATCATGGAAAGAAAGATGTCTGGTCCAATAAAGTACAGAAGAGGAGGGAGATATCTTTCTAACTGTGTTCTTGATTAAAGGAAAATCCACTGAACTCAGCTGGTGTTGGTAGTATTCATATCTTAATTTTAGGTATGTTACTGTAGCCTTGAAGATTACATAAAACAGTGAAAAACTGATTATTAGGTACTATACAGATAATAGAAGAAAACATACAATTCTAAGTTGTAAATCAACTTTTATATTTATCAGCTTTGATGCAATGTTTTTGTGGTCTATTTTAAATTTTCTTTTTCTATGAAAGACCAATGAATACAGTATTCTTTTGAATAAGTGATCAAGACATACTGTATATTTTTTGACCCGCTGTCAGAGCAGAGTTAAAACTGAATTTTTACCATTGAAAATGCCAGTATTACTATGGTAAGTAAAAAGGGAAGTTTCTTAAGTTTTTCTAAATTTAATAATTGCTGATAAACAAGGCTCACTTTCCTTTGTAAGGTTTCAATTGCATCTGTTACTCTCCAACAGATGATAATAATAACAGTGACAATAACTAACATTAACTGATGGATCACTATGTGCGAGGTCTCTAAGTGTATTAGGTTTATTACCTCATTTAATCCTTTCAGCAACAGTGTCTGTGAACTAAGTATTATTTTATCTCTGTTAGAGATGAAGAAATTGAGTTAAAGGGAGGTTATTTAACTTGCTAATAAAACCAGGTATGGTAAAATCAGGAGTTGTGTCTAGAGTAATTTCTAGATCCAAGCCTTTTACTCCTATGCTATCCCATCTTTCTCTGTAGTATCAGATAAACTTCTGAGTAAAAAGACAATGGGTGGCAAACTTCAATCATTATCTTTGCATGTTTGGGTGATGCATATTTTCCTTTACAGCTTTTTCGTGATTTTCATATTGTCACTTCTTTTAAATATTACACAAAATACACACCTGCATCCTCTAATTTGCTAAAATACCTTTAGCCAGTTGGAATATAATCCCATTTTAATTGAAAATAAAGTATTTTATTAGCCTAACCTCTTCATGACTCTAAAATTTATTAATCTTAGGAAAAATTAATCTTAGTTTTAGAATCCTCATGAAGAATCTTAGAAAGTTTAAATGAGTTTACACTGGGCATATTGGACCATATAAAATTCTCATTTCTATAGGTCAAAAATCATCAAATATTAGCAAAGTCAAATGGCTTAACCACTTAGGTGTTAACTGCTACAGTTGCTAGAGAAATAATTCACACTCAACACCCTGCAAATATTTCTACTCATGTGGAATGTACTCCTGGTAAGTGATGCTAGAGGGTTGAGGTTGAACTTGCCCTTGACTTTACTGTATACTACATAGGCTTTCTTAATTCTTACCATCCTTGCAAATGATGCCACAAAGAAATCCTGGGAAATGGGCCTTAGATGGTTAAATTCATAGAGGTTTGTTGTTCTTCTCATACTCTGATGCACTTTTAACTGGGCAACTTTTAACTAGGTACCAAGTCTGTGAAGTAGGTTCATGGAGACTGTATCTGTTTCTTTTTGCTGCTATAACAAATTCAAACTTAATGTCTTAAAAAAGCACAACTTGTTAGAGTGCTGGAGGCCAGAAGTCCTCTAAAAATCAAGGTGTTAGCAGGGCTGCATGCTTTCCAAAAGAGAAAGGGAGAACCCTCTTTTCTTTGACTTTTTAGCTTCTAGAGGCTGCCTATATTCCTTGGTTCATGCTTTACTCCTTCATCTATAAAACCAGAAATGTAGCATTTTCAAATCTCCCTCTCTGACCTTTGCTTCTACATCATATCTCCTTCTCTGACTTGAATCATTTTGTCTCTCACTTTCCTTTAAAAGGATCGTATGGTTACATTGGGTCTACTCAGATAATCTAGGATACCTTTAAAAATCTGAAAAAATTCTTAATCATATCTGCAAAGTCCCTTTGCCATCTAAGGCAACATAGTTACAGGTTCTGAGGATTAGGATGTGGATTTCTTTGGGGGCCATTATTCTGTCAGTAGGACCAAAATATTCTAGGTACCCAAATTTCAAATAGCAAATAAGACAGTATTTTATTATTTCTTGAAACCTCATCCCATGGCAAACTGCATAGACATTTTTACACATATCAGCATAATATTACAACTCTCCAGCTTCTCTTTTGGTACAAGTTTGTAGATCAAACCCCTTTACTTGGTTTTAGTTAATCCTATTTATATTTCAACTTGTCTATTTTGCAGAATTCATACTGCTTGTCTCAGTCAAAGACTTACTAATGTGGTGTTTCAGTACTTCTTTCCACTAACTCTAGGATTAAAAGGTACATGTTTTTAGCTGAGGACCAACCAGGATAGAGTCCCAGTACTTTCTCACCACATCTTTCTTGAGCTCTTCTTTAGGTACTCTATACAATCTGTCTCAATAAGCTAGCCAGTATCTGTGGGTGCTAAGATGAACAACTGTACCATGTGAAATTCCTACCCTTGGCATCTTGCTGGGTAAACCCAATCAAAATGCCTTCATTCTTTTCTCACCTAAAATATTTGCTTCTCTGACCTACATCTCCCCTGCCCAGTGTTTCCAGTGAACACTAGCCCTTAAACATTTACACTCCATCAGTACAGGCTTATCATAACAGCATAACATCCTTGTCCTGCTGGAAACTATTCAGCATCCAGAGGACCATCTTTATGCTGATAACACTAAAATATAAAATAATGCCAACAGCTGGTGCTACAAATGGCTTTTAAAAACGATGTTCATTCACTAAAATTCCTCTTGCTACTTTTGACATGAAACACGCAGTCTCTAATTATTCTGATCAAGACGGTGAAATACAAAAACAAACTTTAATTGTGTTTAACAGATATTTAATCAGGACTCACTGAACTACAGATTAAAGCTGAAATTCATAAACCATAATTACCCGATTGTCGCAATCTTTTGGTCCACATTCTCCTTCCGTCTGGGCGTCTGGCACCTTGCCCCGAATTTCTTTTACTGTCTTCTCAGCTTCGTTACTGTTCATGTTTTCCAGCAGAGATTTAGCACAGATTACAAAATATCTGTTCTTGGCAACTTTCTTCATTAGCTTTTTTTTCCCCCTTGCAAAAAAGTTTTTTTTTTTTTTTTTCCTACTGAGTAGCTGGAGCAGGCATACATTTAGGGTGCTTTGATGACACAAACTAATTATATAGCCATCAGTAGATAATATGGTAGCAATAACTAGAGTTATTATAGTTATCACATAGGTATCATGAGATTTCTCCAGTATACCGTGTGGTGTGTCCCAGTGACCATGTAATTGCCTTATGTCACTAGTACATTGTTTTATGGAAAATGCTTCTCTCTCACCCTAACAAAATCTTTTCTGCCACATTAGGAAAAAAATAAAAGTGGAATTCTTAAGTTCTCATTTCCAGTTCTGCTCACTTTCAGTGAGATGTTGTCATGTGAATTTAAGGGAAACACCTGTCCCCTCCTGAAAATTTGCTTTTACACCAAGTAAAAGGAGCAATTGTCTTTTGCTTCATTCCACCCAGGTGAGACAAGTAATTACCAACAATACATACATTTTCTCTTTTGTTTTTTTTAAAAAAGCTAAGAAACAAACTAAAACCTACTACCACTACCCCCCAAAACCACCCTATTTACTTAGGATTTGTTTGGTCTGGCACTTCCCCCCTACTCTTTCCTTTCAAATCTCAGTCACTCACATTTGTTTTTCCTAGAATTATGGTGTAAATCATTCTTAACAAGCTAGCTTGAAACTTCTCTCACTCAGTGGAAACACAAAACGCCACTGTAATTGAAAGATAGAACTGCAAGCGTGGAATTCTTTCTATCCAGTTCTTTTGGGTCACCTTCAGAAGGACACGCTGTTTCCCTTGCCATGTGGTAACCCCTGTGTCATACAGTTTGGATAACATCACAGATCAAGGCAAGAGGATAAAGAGAAGGTACTGGGGAAAGAAGAGGTGGGTGGTTCCTTTATTCCCCCCAGAGTGGCACACAACCCTATGAATCAAGCACTGTAGTTGCTACCTACTTATCTCATGTTTATGGCTTGAAGTCTGACCTCACTAGGACCTTTAGATATGACATAGCATCTGTAGTTCAGTTTAAAACAGGATGTAGTGATTTCCTTTGCAGCACAAGTTAAAAGCTATTTCCAATTCTACTTTTATTAGTTGCCTCCTAATTTGAGAACTACCCATACAATTGTACACTTAGCTCAAGTTGGGGTAAAAATCACCTCCAGATTTAAAAGGGCCAGAAACATTGCTATCCTATCCTGGAGCACTGTTCTTCAATCACATGCTTCCTCTAAATACAGCTGACAGCCTTTGAGATGCAAAATGCATCACTTCAATGTAGTAGAGGTCCCCTTCACTGCATTGCTAAATCTATTTAGCAGAATCTTTTTGGAATAATCTGTCCCTAGACTTTAGGATGCGCAGTGATTTTAGGCATTTTAAGCTAACGATAATGGTTAGTGCTGAGAACAGATGTACCTGGCTGTGATGTGATCTATTCCAGTAGGCTTTTCCGAGCTGTTCATTCCTATTGACTTAGCATTTTATGTCTCTGCTTTTGCCTGGTGTGATGGTTGCATAGGGGTGTCATGTGTGTATTTTCCTGATGTGTGATGGCTGCACAGGGGGCTGTGTGTATTTTCTCAGTGCAATGGCTACACAGGGTGTTGCGTGTATGTGTTTGCCTGGAGTTATAGCTGCACATGTTATTGTGTGACTTTCCTCTTCCCCATTTGATGCTTGCTTGCTGGGTCCTGTGTGTATCTTTTTCTTGGTGCAGTGGTTGCATTCGTTGCTGTGCTAATGACGGACATTTCTAGCAATTATCTATCTACGGGGTCCTGGGGAAAAAACTGCAGTAAAATCAATAAACAGTGCTAGACAGGCCCTTGTAAACATGAAATGACACCCATGCATAAATGTCTTTTCCTACTCTCACATGTTAAAATCCAAGTGCTGTTACCTTATTGGCATTGGGATAAAATTTCTATGGTCTTTCCATTTCTTTCATATATTGCAATCATTTGGGAGACATTGAGATTACTGCTGGTTGGAGGGCTTTTATACATGAATCTATCTTAATAACATTTTCAGTACATTGTCCTACACATCACCTCTTAAACTCCATCCTGACTTGCTCTGGTATAATAGCTGATATTCTGAAAGTGAATATGCCTTTCATTTATTCCTGCAGTCTCACCAAACCCTCCTCACATGCCTCCTATCTCTCTCTCTCTCTCTCTCTCTCTCTCTCTCATACACACACACACACACACACACACAGGCACACATACACACACACAAAACCCCTTCTCTTACCTCTCTCTAGTCTCTCTGTATCCCTCCTGTGTTCACCAAATGGAACTGACAAAGAAAAGAACCAATGAGGTTAAAATCTTTTGAAACCCCTGGAATACAGATGAGCTGGGAGGCATCTGGAAACAAAACCAGACACTTGAAATCAAAGAGACAAGTAAATTACTATCCTAATCTAGGAAGAATAACTAAAGGTGTCAGTGGGGTTCCATTGATAGCACTTGGCCAGGGGCCAGAATGCCAAGGGTTCAAACTCCACACCAGCTTTGGGCTCAGGCCCAATACTTGCCACTGCAGGGCACAGCAGCATACATAGCAGTGTTAAAGATGTCAGCCTTCTGCAGAGAGGTTAAGTCTAAGTCCTCCTGCCTGTTTGTCAGTGTACTCTGGAAGGATGCAGAGATAACCAACCCTAGCTTCCTCTCTGGTGCCCTTCTCAATAGGGAAGGCTGTGGAGGAGACAGTGCTCAGCAGCAGTACTTGCTAATATCAGTATTACGCAATGAGTGAAATGCCCCTTAGATCATGAGGCTATTTGAAGGAATAAATCATGTGCAAGACAATCCAGTTGCACCCTCTCCCCACTGAAAAAAAAGAAAAAAAGAAAAGGAAAAAAACCTGGTGTCTATCCTAAAGATTCTTCCATCAATGCAAAAAGCTAAGTTTGGAAACCTAAAACCATGTGTCTAAAAGAAAGGAAATGTTTTCATTGGAACAGCTTACATGTCTGGTACACTTGCATAAAAACTATTGCATAGCATTTTAGAGCTAAAATTGCTATAAAATGCTTAATACAGTAAGAATAATTATGAGATTTTGCACGCACAGCTGGTGTACAACTGAAGTCTAAGCCACAGATTCAATGGAGCATGGGAAAACCATTTATAAAAATTCCTGGTATGCCAGTTTAACTCACCATCAATGGCCTATCAGCACTTCCTCTATTCTTAGGTAGGTAAGGAAGATATTTTCCTACCAAATGCTATACTTCTGTCATGGATGTCATTAATACTTTTAAACAGGACATAAACAGCATGAACACAAGCTTCTCCACTGAGCAACGATGTTACAAAGTCAGTAAATAATGCACCAAAATATCAAATGATTAAATCTACTTGCAGCTCTCTTTAAAAAAAAAACAAAACCAAACCCTCCTTCCTTCTATTTTTTTTTACCACATCTTGTCTTTTCTCTACTTTCCTGAGATACAAATGCTTAGGAGGATTCCAGGTACTCAGGACCCATGCCCCTGCCACAGCCCACTTGGCCCTGCCTTCCCTGGTATAGTGCCCTGAGGACAGAAGTCTTTCTTCGATGTTCCTCCAATCAAGTTACAATTCTTTGTTTCCCATTCTTTCGAGTTCAAGCTAATAATCACTTAAAAGGGAGCTAAAGTAATTTATATGAGTCTTTAATGGTTAATAACAATTCAATATAATTTATATCTTAACGAAAAATACTGAATTTAGGAGTGAGCTAATACTCTTTTTATTGTGGTCTTTTATGGGGTATGAGAAAATGCCATAATAGGTGAGATGGTTCTAATCTCAGACATTATAACCTGGATGCTCCATTGCACTGTTTTGGTTATTGGAAGAGAAGCTACTGTGGATATAGGAAAACTCCCAGGGGGATGGACAGTGAAGGAACGCAAAGACAACATGGCACATTATAAATTGAACTGAACCAGAATCAGGAAACTCAAGTTTCAGTATCAGTAAACCTGGTCACCAACTACATTGGTATAATTTAGTTTGTTCAGCTCTTGGATTAGGAAATCTCTATGGTTTCTTGGCTCTGATATAGCATGGTTCTCAGGTCAGTTAGCTCTCCTGGCTTAGCTACTTCCTTCAGTTAATAATTAGTGGCCCTGAGTAAAGATGGCTGTCATTTTACATGAAGCCAACCTAACTAAAGAGGTACTGATGCGTATAGGCAAGCTTTGAGCTCTCTGCTATCACCTGAATTTACAATTTTTAAGCTAGTTTCTTAATGCTAAGCAGATATTTTCTTAGCATTTTTGTTTCTCCTCATTTATTAAATTCAACAAATATTTAATGAACACTTTCTATACATGACCCATAGGGTTGAACAGGGCACCATCTCTCTCTCTCTCTCTCTCTCTATCTCTCATACATTCACACACACACACACACACACACTTCTATGTATAAGTACGTACACTTCTAGAACTATGAAAGTATAGAAATAGGAGAAATTATATTTATCTGACCCACTCAAAGTACTGTGGTCTTCAACAAAAGAATATGATAATAATTTGTCATGGCAAAGTTTACTCATTCAATTATGCACCTCAATAGCATAAAGGGTATATTTCTCAATATGTATTTTGAAGTCATAAATTTGCACTGAGGGAAACAATTTGGGAGGACTGATGATAATAAAAATAAAACAATCATTCGCTTCTGTAGGAATCTTGATAATCAGGCCCTAGGATAAAATCTGTGGTTCATATAAATAACTTCTGGGAAAGTAAGATCACAAAATGTTTTTGTTTCTTTTTTTTATTTCCTGAATTAATAATAATATCTGTCACTTGTTGAGTACATGCTAAATGCCAGACACTTAAAATGCATTATTACTTATGATAACAACTCTGTCTTATAGATATTATTACCCTCCCTTTAACTGCTATGAAAACCTGGGCTCAAGAAGGTGAACTAACTTGTCAAAGATAATTTAGACAGTGTGCATAGTTAGGATTTAAAGTCTGATTTTGTTTATGCTACATAGCTCCATAACCACTTTTTGGTTCTGCAAATTGAACTTTAAAAGATCTTGCTTAAATACTTTGTTAGCAAGCGAGGAACATTTTTTCATTGCATTACATATAACACAAGGAAAACAGGAGATGGTTAAGGTTTTTTTTAAGTAGATCTGGCTGTCTTCATATTTATTTGCATTGAGATGAATAATTAAATTTGGGGCTCAAAAGCAAAGTAAGAGAATGAGCTATTTGCTCTCTGAATAAGTATTTGTTATTAATTGATCAGACATGGATAAGGTATATTATTATAGTTATATTTGTGAGGTATGATTTACATTGTTCAACTGCATATTACTCAGTGCTGTTTTTCATTTTCTTGCACTTTGGACTTTTTGTTTTGTTTTTATGAATTTAGTCACAGTTGGTTGTATTTTGAACTTTGTGAAAATGTAATACTAAGGAAATTAAAAATGAAAAAGAAAATATTTTCAAAATGATGTAAAAATCAAATCTACCCCTTACTAATTTGATTTGTAGGAAATGGAGAACAAAGTATTGCAAACAGAATGCTTTTAAATACATCCTAATTACTTCAATGTGCAAATGCATCGACTAAATTGAAGCATGCATTTAACACTTTGCACTTCAATTGTGCTTATTCATCTAAGTTCTATAGATCACAATTCCATAAAAAATAGGAGATAGATTTCACTAGAGTTAGCCATTCCACAGTTATGGAGGAAAACCATTGTTCTAAAGTTCAAGCTTTCCTTTCAAGTTAGCTCACTTTTGGACTATGCATATCATTAGTCCAAATAATACAAAATGACTGATAATTTTCTGCAGCTACTCAGTTTTCTGAATTGACCCTGCCTTCCCTATTCTTCTCTTCTGTCCTTAGTAGGGAGAAGTGAAGGGGAAGGGCAGCAATCTCCACAGCAAAGCCACCTAACAAGGAGCAGAGTAAATTCTGGGGAATGATGCCATAGGCTGGAGGTGATCTGTGATCAAGGTGGGGATGGAGTCATGATGACATAGTTACTCAGAGCTTGGTCTGAGACCAGTTGCACTACAACCACTTGGGGAATATGTTAAAAAAGACATATTTCAGGGTTTCATTCTAGAGCAGGCCAATTGAATTAGTATCTCTTGAGGTGGAACTTAAAGATCTCCATTTTAAACAAGCTTCCCGAGTAATAATTCTGCTACTAAACCTTGAAAAGCACTGGTTTGTGTACTTTAACTCTGTGATTCTGTATCAGGTGAGAGCCCTGGTTGTGTATTCAACTCTTTCTGTTTTCAAAGATGCATATATTAGATTTAATGTTGTAGGCATTAAATCTAGCAATAATAGCAGAAGGGCTTAGCCAGGCATGATGTTGTTTGATATGCAATATCTAATCTAATCCCCATATCAGGGACTATAAAATAAGGATTACTAGTATTCCCAATTTTCAGATGAGCAAACTGAGATCAGAGAAGTTAATAAGTTGTTATGGGAGTCACACTAATAACCAAAAGAGCTCTTTAGAACTATAACTACTTTAGCTCTCAGCTCTACAGAAAAAATATGTTTTTGAAAGATGTAAGCTTAATATCATCATTCTAAAAGCTACTAAGGTTGTTTAAAGTGCAGTGTAAACACTGTATCCTTGTGGCTTTTTCCTTAAATTATATTATGGATACTAAAATGACCTAAACTGCTAATCCTTCATCCATCCATTCAGTAATCATGCAGTTTGTCAGAATCTGAGGTAATAAAGGTATAGTCATTGCCTTCACTAAATTTACAGTTCTGAAAAAGAGATGATCTTGGTGCAAATACTTGAAAAGTCAGTGGAGGCATAAGGGAGTGAGAGAGATCCATTCTCCTGGCAGAAGGGAAAGAGGGTGAGGTCTGGAAACTTTTAGTGTACTATAGCACTTTGCCATTGGCTAGTGCAGGGAATTTAGATTTTAAAGATTTTATTACTTATCCAGTTTTGTTAGTTTGTATATTTTGAACCAATAAAATTGTCTGGTTCATTCCTTCCAACTAGGTTTCTTTTTTGGCCAAATTTCTGGGTACAAAGCCAACTAGGTTGTTATGTTTATTCATTTTTACAGAGAGCAGGAAGTTGAAAATCTATTCTTGAGAAAAGTGCCTAATACATTGATCAGTAGAACTTTATTCCACTCCCCAAAAGTGACTGTGTCCTTTACTTCATTTTCATCTGTTTCAATTGCTACTATTAGATCAACAATTTTTATACACTTAGAAGTTAAAGACAATTGAAAAAATGCAAGATAATATAGGCTGACTTCTTTCTGCATGGTAAGAGATGATGATTTCACATGCATGTAGATGTGGTTCAGTATATTAATGGCAAAAGTGACAGAAGAAAATGAGGTTTTGGAATGTCAAAGTTCAAGCTGATCACCTAAGGCAAAGATAGAAGGACCCAGAAAAGAAAAAGAGAGACTCTGAGAAGTAAAAGGCAATGGAAACAAAATTACATGGTTCAGACTGGGGAAACTGAAAATCTGTATAGTATTTTCAAAAGCTGAAGAAATTGGCATTAGACATGTATTTTCTTAACTATTATCAAATTTCAGATTCATTATTTAGATTCTTGATGTTTGCTTAAAACTTTTATTTTTCTCATTATTAGAGTATTTTTAGAGCACTTGGAAAGTTTTAAAGAAGGAAAAATAAAATATCACTTAATTCCATGATATAGGGATAACTGCTGTTCACATTTTAATGTATTCTTCATTTTTGTAATTTGGGGCTATGTCAGTTATACAGGTTGTCTGTTTCTTTTGGACCAGGCCTTTTTAGTTATATTCTTTACTAATCATTTCCTTGTAAAATTATTTAAAATATCTTTAGGAATGGAATATTATGAATATTTTTGATATGCAAAGCTATATGTGGATGTTCCACAATTTGCTCAGTAATTTCTCTGATTCTGAATATTTAAAATTGCTTTCCTCCTCTTTCACTTTTGAATGGCATTATGATGAATGTTTTTTGTGCATAAAGCTTTGCTTGATATTCTATTTTCCTCAGATAGAGGCTTAGAAGAGAAACTATTGGGTCAGAGAATACATTTTTAAAGACAGATTCTTGATAATATATGCCATATTGCTTTGCAGAATTTTGTGTCAATAAATACCTCCCACTGTCATTCTGGGTGCCTGTTTTACTACATACTTACCAGAATTGAAACTTATTATGTTTTACAAATCATTTCTTTGAGTACTAGTGGATTATAATAGTTTTTCATATAATTATTAGACACTTGTATTTTCTCTTTCCCAATTTCTAAAAAATATTGCTTCAGTTGTTCTTTTTGAAGTAACATATATCTCACTATCTTCATATCTTTTACTTCATCTCTGATTGTATCACTATGATCTGAATTCCCCTTACTTCACCATGAACTATGGCATCAAATCTTCCTGTCTCTATTACATACTTATTTTGTTATGATCTGTTCTGCACAATGATGCCCCAAAGTACTTTTGAAAATAATACTTTCATCACATCAGTACTGATGAAGAACCTGCAGTAGCTCCCAGTTATTTATCAACAAAATCCAACTGCCTTACAGAAAAACTCATCTCATTCTTGGGTGATTTCCTTATCAGTTCTATTGAATAACTTAGGTTATTGCTATATGGGACCTATATACAGTTAAGATTTTACATGTGAGTATTTCTATATCTAGATAGATAGCCAGCCATAATGCAGAATACCTAAACACACAAAAATGCCTTACAGAAAATGAATCTCAACTCTACATTTACCAGTGAAAAAACTGCCCTATTCAATGAATTGCTCATGGCCATAGAATTAGTTAAATGACAGAAGTAGAACTAGAAACCAAGTTTCCTGATTTTCAGTTCAATGGCTTTTAAATAGAGAATAATAAAAATCATTTTTAAAATTTAAAGAATAGAAACAGGAAGACAGTTTAATTTCAATCTGTTGTTATGTATAAAAGATTGTTAAAATCATGCCACATAGAAGGCTTGAGTGTTCTTATAACATGAATAATATGTACTTCTTATAAATCAATCATGTCATTAAAATTTCCATAAAATTTGCACATCAGCAAATGACCCAGTTTATACTTTGTTTATTTCTTGCTATTCTACATTATTTTATTTAATCTGCTTTGCTACAGTAGAAATAAAGTATTTATTACTCTAACATGTTGCAGGTCATCACTAAGATTCTTGGCAATATCAATGAAAAGTTCTATTTTCTCAGAAAATTCATATGAAGAGTTCCCTTTGACTACAGTTGGGCATTTTAAGAACACCCTTAGAAATAAAACAATAAGCATTACTTTAAAATGCATCCATTTATATAGTAAACAACATGAACTATTCTGGAAGAGCATGGGCTAATAGCCATTTAATATGATATGATTATTGCCATTTAATCACCACTTCAAGAATCTCATAGTGTTTTCCAAATGAAAACTTGACAGTAGTGACTGATTCAAATCACTATGGGATTTATCAAGCTATTTATTATTTGAGGGGAGGGGTATAAGGCAGAAGAAGCAAATGTGGAAATAGGTGTGAATGTGACTAAACTGAAGGGAGGTATTGATTGCAAAGGGCTGCTTCACAGAGCATGCATTTGCCTAACAAAAGAATTGATGGACAGTATTTATTAAATTATAAATAACTTATAAAATTCAAGTTTTAAATGAAGTGGTGAATCATTCAGTAGCAAAGAAGGCAATAAAGAGATCTTGGCTATCTTTTCTTTCTTCATGTGTGCACATGTGTACACACAAAACATGCCCATTCATTTAACACTCAATAAATATTTATTAAGCACCTAATTTGTCCTATAATCTTTCTACGAACCAAAGCAAGTGACCAAGACTTTTATTATTATCCTCTCTACAGATGTATCAATAAATAATAACAATATTCTATACCTGACACAATGTATTGCAATAATGATAGGAGAAGATGGACAAAGGAAGAAGGAAGAGAATCTTAAATTTCTCTCCTCATACAGCATACAATTTCATTAATTGTGATAGTTAAAAAATAGCCCTGAATATGTTTTTTTTTGAAAAAATAGCAATAATTATTACCAGAAGGATAAATTATACTTTAAAGCTTCCAAATTTCTAGGTTGAGAGCACACACACAAAAATACAGTCCAATACCAAAAGAGAAAAGGGGGTGGGGGGAGAGACCAGAGAGAGAGAGAGAGACAGAGATGTTATAATTTCAGTAAAAATATAAATAATTTATTAAAAATAAACACTGTAAGTTTAAAAAAACAACAGAAACTCAACATAGGATAGCAGTTTAAGGAAACTAGTTTTGTAGTAGGGAAACCAGGATTGAAATGTTCTGCCATTTACTAGTTTTTGTAAGTGCAACTTATTTAGCCTATTTTCTTACTGTATAAAAGAATGGGAATAAGAATAACTGGGAGAATTTCATAGATACTAAATGTAAAGCTTAGTGCCCAGCACAACTTAACATTCATAATTATAATTTATAGTATTAGTTGTTGTTAAATGATATCTCTACCAAAAAACAGGTAGATTCAACGTGTTGTTGTCCAAGATAGTTGTCCAAGATATATTGTTAACTAAAAAATTTAATACAATAAAAAATAAGAAAATGAAAGAGATAGGATCAGTTTCAAAAAGATGATTATTTTATACACAGAAACTAAACCAGTAAATGGGACTAGAACCACAATCATGCTGACATGTGGATCTAGAAGCACACAGAGGTGGCTGGGAGCTTAGCTCTTTAGAGCAGTGGGATGAAAAATACTCCATATGAAATGGTGGACATGAACCTCCCCTAATTATTTCAGCAGGAGGGTGCAAAATATTTGGCCAATGGTAGCCTACTTATACATGACTACATGTATATCCTGGAAGGTGGGAAGTTAAAGACATAGTCTCATGAGTTGAAACTGAGCTGCCATTGTTAATATTGGGCTTGGGGCTAGAACTCGGAGATTCTGATAGAGGCAGAAAGAAAAGAGAAAGAAAAACAAGCGACAAAGCAAAAATGCCTTATGACCAACATTAACTTGCAATGCATAGTTCTAAAATGTAGCAAGAAATCTAATACTAAGAAAATCAACCAACAAAATCAATAATTTTAATATTTACTCCAGATGAATTGGGTTTTAAACAATTACATAATGACCTTAATGTATGTTTGAGATGGTCAGTGATAAAGGAATAACTACCTATGCAAATAAGTAATTATTAACCAAAACATATAGCAACAAAGTGACAATAGGTGAATAAGATAAAAATAATCAATCAGAAATCTTAAAAAATTTAAAATATGTTCACTGACAAGAAAAGAATTGATGGGATAGCATAAGATAGAAGAATTTCAAGGAGAGAATTAAACGAGATGGAGAGCAATTTTAAGGAATTCATTCAGGAAAAAAGATCACAAGAAGTAAAATAGATTTTTAGAAAATGAAATAGAAGTTTGAGATACAGTAAATTGACTAGAAAACATTTGTGCATATTTTATAAGAATTCCAGAAGAAAATGGAGGTAACAGCAAGTGATCAGAGAAAAGGCAATAGTATGGAATGTTGCAGAATTTGAGTCCTGAGATTGAAAAGTTTACACTGAATTCGTGGCTGATAATTTCAAATAAATCCACAACCACTCACATTTCTAACTATGAGACAATAGAAAAACTCCTAAAAACTACCAGGAGGAAAAAGCAGATTATCTATAGAAGGAGAAGAGAAGATGAAGATTGGTATCAGATTTCTCTTAAGTAAGAATAGTTGACTGAATAACAGCCACAGATAAAAATGATCATTATCTTTAAAATGCTGAGCAAAATTGTTAAAAGACAAATCAAAGACAGTTTAGACATACAAAAAGAGTATACTAACCAGAGCCCTCACTAAACAATTACTAAAAAGTATAATTTAGCAGTAAGAAAAGTGAACCCAGAAGGGAAACCATAGGATCCAAGGATAACAGTGGGCACATCTAAACTATACAAATACGTATTATTAAACATTGATTGTTGGTATAAGTGACAATCACTTTTGTATATGAATTAAAACAAATAGGTAAAACTGAAACTCCAATATTATACTAATATGATTGATACTTAATAGACAGATAAAACATGCTAGGTACTTATTTTCAAATAAAGAAGAAGGACAAAAATATTAAAAAGTGGATTTTTTTGTTAGAGAAATAGGCAGTTAAGTATACATGTAAATGTTTTAGAATGAGCAATAAAGAAACAGATAAACACATGTAGATTTCAAGTTCAACAGTAAAATCTAGGTTGTAGATAAAGTTGCAAAGGAAATTCCCCCCAAATTAGTCTCAATGAAAAAAACATAAAACTCATCTTCACATTACAATGAATTTATGTTCAAAATCAACAATAAAAGTGAAGCAAATATGTTAAAAGAAATAAAAAAATATACTTCTAAATAACTCAAGCATTAAAAATAAGTCAAAATAGTTATTACAAAATATTTAAAATTTAACAAAACTCCCTTATCAAAATATGGCAGGCAGGTAATGAGAAACTTGGAATAATATAGTATGAAATTCACTTTTAAAATAATAAAATTTATTGTTAATAATAATTCATTCAATAACCTAGAAACAGAAAAATGGCCTCACACATCTTATAAGAAAGTAAAACTTGTAGTAAGAGTGTAGATAAAAGATTTAGATAAATAATGTTAGCGATAAGAGAGGATACAAAATGAAAGATTAATTCATGTGAAGAATACATTCTTATGAGCATTAATCCTTAACTATGAACCCCTTATCTCTAAGTAATCCCTATAGTACAAAAAATGGTCTCAAAATTAGAAAAAACTGAAATGTTACTCAATTTATTTTATGCGGCTAGCATCATCATGACCACCAAATTCTGCAATAACAGTTTATAAAAATGAAAATTTGCCAGATACCTGTGGCTATGCCTAAACCCTACCTACATTTGAGGCTGAGATTGGAAGGATTATAGTTTGAGGCCAGCCTAGGCAAATAGTTCCTGAGACCCCATCTCCAAAATAAACAGAGCAAAATGAACTGCAGGTGTGGTTCAAGCAGTAGAGTACCTGTTTTGCAAGCGTGAAACTCTGAGTTCAAACCCCAGTCCCAACAAAAAAATAAAAGAGAAAGAAAAAAAATTAAAACTAATTTCCCCATGCAACTATATTGCCTAAAATATTAACCAAATACATTCAACAGTGGATTAAAAATACACTAAGTAGAATTTTTCCAGGAATGTAAGAAATATTTAGCATAATGGAATTTATTAATATCATGTAAAATATTAGTAAGATTATTGGGAAATTTTATGATGCAGAAAACACATTAGATAAAATTTAACTAGTATTGCTGATTAAAATGCCTAGCTAACTATAAGTAGATGATAGGAACTTCCTTAACACAGTAGGTTTATCAAAACCCCAAGCAAACATTACATTTTCAAAATATTTCTATTCAACTATGAAACAGAATAAAATATTGTTTAATATCAGTACTTCAATTTAATACCACATAGCAGCTTAGTATTATAATATGACAAGAAAAAGAAACTGAACATTCAAAATTGGAATTTAAGAAAAAAAAAAAACTACCAATATTTACGAGTTTATATGTGGTCATGAAGAAAACTTCAGAGAACTGCCAGTTTAGCTATTAGAAATAATAAGAGGATTCAGCGTTTGTTTAATATACACCAATAATAACAAATAAACAGTGAAAAAGAAAAATTGATTCTGTATATAGTAGAACAAAAATCTAAGTTATATGGGAAGAAATTTAACAAAATAAGTTTAAGACTTTTATTGTGAAAATTACAAAACATTATTAAAGAACATGAAGGAAATTCTGGATAAGTACAAGGATACAGTTAATGGGAAGAAAGACACATAAAAATGTCTATTCTCTTCCAGATTATTCTCTAAAGTTAATGTAATTACAGATAACATTCAGTGGGCTGTCAACAAAATTGACTAACTAGCCCTAAAATTTATCTTGAATAGCAAAATGCCAAGAGGAGTCAAGAGAATTTCAAAAGCAAACAAGGTAGAGAGATTTATTTTAACAAATAAGAATATTATGAAGTGTGGTAATCCAGGCACTGTGGGATTAGCACAGAGATAGAAGAACAGTACTCTAATGAAATGAAGATCCTAAAAACAAATTTGATGTAGGCAAATGATTTCACTGCAAATTTGTCAGTAAAGTATGACTAATTTGTTAAATTGTGCTGGGATAATTGGATTATCCATATGGAAGAAGAATAAAATTGGGTGCATGTAAGGTATCTAAAAAATTAATTCCAGAAAGACTAGAATCTAAATATAAAAGTCAAAACTTAAAAACTGTTAGAAAAGGGTTAAGTATGGTGGTTCATGCCTGTAATCCCAGGAGTCAGGAGGCTGATGCAAGAGGATCAGGAGTTTGTGGCCAGCCTGAGCTATGTAGGGAGATCTGTCTTTAAGAGAAAAAGAAAAGATAGAAAAGAAAAGAGGAAGGAAAGGAAAGAAAACAACAGTAACAAGAACAACAACAAAGTCTTGCAAGAAAACACTGAAAGTTTCCCTTATGACCTTGGCATATGGAAGGATTTCTTAAATGACATTAAAAGCATAAACCATAACAGAAAATATCAATAAACTACCTTGCATTAAAATTAGGAGGCTTTTAAAATGCTACTATAGACATAAATAGAAGAGAAACTACAAATTGAGAAAAGGTATATAATTTCTATGGCCCAAAGGAACAACAATCCAAAATATTATTATAACAACAAGGACACCAAAAACAAAACAAAACAAAACAAAACTGTTTTGGACTGTTACTGTCCAAAGTAACAACAGCAGAAGAAATAACCCAATGGAAACATGGATAAAAGATACAAGTAGGCAAAAGACAAGAGGGAATCCTAATGGTTTATAAGTAAAAAAAATTTAAAAGAGATACTATTTAAATCTCTGTTAGACTGCCATAATTTTTTAATGTCCTACCATTTAAAATATTGTGAAGCATGTGGAGAATCTTCCAGACTGCTAAAGAGAATATAAATAGGTATTACCACTTTGAAGAGAAATTTTATAATACCTAGTAAAGTTCAAAAATGTATATTTTTTAGTGATTAGCAATTCTGCCTATATGTACATGTATAACATATTAACCTGTTTGTCACCAGAAAACATTGGAAATAATGTCTAATAGTGAGAAAATCAATCAATAAAATTTAGTTATATGTACTCACTTCATATGAGCAATAATACCTGACTTACATAAAACTAACTCTTGATAATACAAGTAGAAGTAGCTTTGCTTGTTTTTTCTCTCCTGTTAAAAGCTTTGGAAAATATCAACTGCAAGAGAGTATGAGAGACTCTTCTTAGGCACTTTAAATGCTCTGCATCATGGGCTGAATGTTGTCACACAGATGTATACTTAAGCTTGTCAAGCTACACATTTAATTTTTCTTCTTTGCCCAAAGTAACTTAAGCACAAGATAGAAATACGTTCATAAACAAATGTTCCATATTATTAAGGTTTGTTTATCCTGGGTTCTAGATTCTTGTACTTCATATTACTGTTTATACTTTGTGTTTTAAATGCTTTAAATTAAAAAAAACATTTTATAAGACAAAGATTACTGTATTTCCTAATGAGAATTACAGTAAAGGAGAGTAGGAGTGTCATTTTCTCTCCATTGTCACTGACAATGGATTTCAATATTGCGGGAATTAACAGCACTTTGCAGCCAAATATATTTACAAAGTGACTATTTTGTTGCATCAAGGGCAAAATTTCCAATTCATTTCTTAACTAGGTGTAGAAACCTAGGTTTTGTTCAGTGAGTGACCAGAGACATATGTTGCTGATAGAAACAGACATTACCAATGCACAAAGATCATCCCTTCTGGTTCTTCAGCTGATGAAGTGCGCATTCATTGCCAAGAACTTTTCTGATTGTGAATCAACAGGTGAATTGGCATCAAAATTGCCATTTGCTCATGGGTTTCACCTCTGGTTTCAGAAAACAAAAAGATACGATACCTTTTCAATGCTGCTGTTCAAGTAGACCATATGGAAAGCAAGATTTTATTCTAGCCAGTTCTCTTTCTCTCACAATGTGGAGGAAAAGTGCCAGCCACTGCTACTCTCACCACCAGCTACGGTACAGATGTTTGGAAAATGCAAAAACAGAGAAATGAAACAAAAAGAAAACCTTCAAAAATAAGTTTTGCATAAATGAAAAATAGAGTGTATAATTATCATTGCTGCAATAAGGTATGATAATATTTTATTTTTCCTCTTGTGTTAAACAAAAAGAATAAAACCAAACAAAAACATTGATGTTTTGACCTAATCAGAGTTTTGTTGAAACCAACAATTACAAGGACCAACTCAAGCTTGGACAGAAGTAGGAATTAAAAATAGATTTCTGTTGATCTGATAAAATTTTTTTTAATCGCCAAGGATGTTAGTATATTATCTACTTAGATGAATACTTACTAAAAGTATACACCCATTTAAAAATATGTTTTCAGGAGCAAGATGAGAATAGGCTAAGTGTTTCTTTGAAATCTTCTAAGAGGAAAAAAATTAACTGAATAATATAGATTCCTTATACTACTCAGATAAAATACAGCTTATAAGAAAATATCTTCAGGTTGATCAAATGTACATTCCTTAGTTAGCACAGTCAGTAGGAAGTCCCAGGTCCTGCTGCAGCAAATGCCCTATTCAATTTAACCATATCAATACAAATTATTAAAGTGAGCTTGTCTTTGTTTAAAAGAAAGCTTGAAAAATGTGATATCTGAGGCTATATTTCCTGAACTGAAACTGAGACCTTGGTTTCAGGTCTTGCTTTGCCACAACCCTTTTGTGTATCTTCGTTCATCTTATTAAACTTATTTAGGTCTCAGCATCCATACCTCTCAAGTGAGAGTGAGCTATAAAGTCAGGATGATCAAAAAATCCTTTCTCACCCTAAAACTCTATGAATCTAATGATATTTCTCCAGGATAAGAGGTTTTCTTCTTTTCTTAAAATAAACAATCAAATAAATAAATATTAAAAACATGTACAGCTGGGCATGGTGACACATGCTTGTAATCCTACAACTAAAAGGCTGAGGCAGGAGGACTGTGAGTTCAAGGCCAGCCTGGGATACATAGGTAGACCCTCTCTCAAAAAGCAAGCAAGCACACAAACAGAAATCATGTTCACTCACACACACACACACACACACACACACACACACACATCAGTTTTCCCTCCGAATAGGAAAAGGAACCTCTTTTTCTTTCTTTTCTTTTTGCCATTACCTATTCCCTAAGGTCTATTTAAAAAGAGGCTTCCCATCAAAAGATTTTTGTTCTTTTTCTGCATCAAAAATAGCATATTATTTCTCTGCTATTTAAGTTCTATTAAGAAAGAAAACACAAAATCATTATGGGAATCCTATTAGAAGCTTTAAAAAGCAAGAAAAAAAGTCAGAGAAACTCCATTTAAAATTCAAATTGTTCATTCACATATTTTCTTTTGCAGGAACTTTGAATTACTGCCTCAAGTTATTCTCACTTCCTTTTCCAGAAACAACATCCTTAACTCCGTAAAGAAAAGGCCCTCTTCTCATACCCTTCCCACCTGTCCTCGAGGTATCTGTTCCACAAAGTGGAGGTATAGATTACAGCATGAGATATTTGGGATGAGAGTAAAACATTTCATGTGGGAGACAGTACTGTGGTCAATTTGCCAAGTCTAAATGAAAACTAAGGCCTCCCTCTATGGTTGGCAAGAAATTTGGTTCTCATGGCTGAACAGTGATAATCATTTTTACAAAAGACTTTTAAAAATAAAAGCACCTGGAGTATCAGTGAGAAAATAAGTCAAAGAAAGAAAGTTTTTTCATGTTAATATTTAAACCAAACTAGACAGTATTAGTGTACCCTTAACAGACCTGAAGGCTCTAAAAGGAATACAAGGCACCTGACACCTTGGTGAATAAGAGAAGCTCAGCTTTATGAAAAGGCCAAAGTATTAGGGCAAATGATACAGTGTTCCAAATTCTGATATCCTATGGCACCAGTAAAACAGAATTCTTAGGGGTAGGGGGCCAGGCAAGGCTCCTATTACAGGCACCAGCCAGGCTCTATATGCTGATTGTGCTGGACCCATTGGACTGCACACTCAGGTAACACAAAGGGTGGGTACTGGAGTGGAGGAGGGCTCCCCAAACAGAGCCAAAAGTTGCACAGTGTTTGAGCACTCCCTGCTGGCAGCTGAGGTTGGAGGTGACTGCTGATGTCACTGCCTAAGGTTTCCGTGAGGAGGCTAAAAGTGATACAGTGCTCTCAGGAGACAAGAGTGTGGCTTTGGTTAGGTTTAAATGACTCTATATATCATGCTGAGTGAGAAGGAGGTAAGGGGAGGATACCAATAGGAGGAACTCAAAAAAATGGGCAAAAATTGTATGTATAGCTGGTGTATACAATTTAATGTAAGTTTTCCAGTTATTCACATTCTATACAGCATATACAGCTGTGTGCATGTGGGGGGTAGTAGTACTAGTGGAAGCAGTAGTAGTAGAAAGGAGCAGGAGACAATGGATTTCAGTGCAGTTCCTCCTGCAAGAATAATCCTTGGGACAGTGCAATGTGTTCACAGCATTAATGTTTTACTAGGGAATCCCAACCATAGCTCTCGTGGAACTGGCTGGTATGCCTACTATACCACTGGTGGTCTTTGTTGATTTGCATAGGCCTGGGGCAATAATACTGGTATCTCCCTACTGATCTTCCCTGTTAGGGTTCTTCTTTATAATAAAATGAAGGTCAAAATGGCAGCCTGCTAAAAGCAGCAGTATTTCAATTGCAGTAATAACTTGCTTGTCATCGACTTGTTAATGTAATAGTCAAGCATTTCTTTGACATGTACAGTATCAGCTAACTTCACCAGATAAAGGGTCTAGAACAGGAAGATGCTACAGATGCTTTAGCTTAGAGGGAGGCTTAGTAGAGCCAAAACGTCAGCAGGGCCTGTTTGTTCCATACTTTCCATCGGGCTCTGTGAAAGAAATGTTAGATTACTGCAATGACAAGTTTGTGACAAGCAAGTCATTTGTGCAACTGGTGCGCTCCTGTTTTTATCTGTTTACCATTCAGACTTGTGAATGCCATTTCAAGCACTCACAGGATTTCTGGCTCCCATTAAGGGGAAATGGTTCCTCCATGTTTAGAATTTTCTGCCTCAAAGAGAATTACTAAGCAATTATTTATCCTTGTGGTCACACTGTCACACAAAAGCACTCTTGAGTTGTTTTGTTGGACTTTGAATCATGAAATGGAGTCCTGAGAATTGGATAGCTTGGAGCATCAGAAATTTCTCATCTAGTTTATTGGAATGACTACAAAGCAAGCCTGTGAGAGTCAATAAAATTGTGGCCAGCTTGAAATACCTTGCTCTTTTGCTCTAGGATCATATATCAAGGCCATATGCTTCAAGGCACATAAACTCACTTGTAACAAGGAGATCCTGTCAAACTAAGGCCTGGCTATGTTGCAGACACTGACGTGTGCTCTAACGTTTGATAATATTGGTGACAAGGACAGCTTTAGCTGTTGAGCAAAGAATTTACCCTGCCTTCTCCATAAGTTCTACAGATAAGTAGAGGGCCAACACAAAATCAGAAAACATTTTAACTGTGTAATAAAAATAAATATCATAATATAAAAGTAACACCTGGGATCATCCTCACTAGGCTGATTTTTTCATAAGTGGAGAGCCTGACAGATTTGGGATTAAAAATTCAAGATCTCTTCATGAATTCAAGATTCTTCGGCTAAGTCCACCCAGTGACTTTTGGAAAGTCATTTTAACTTCCTCTGAGGAGGGTAGAAAACAGTAAGAATAACTGTTCCCTATACCCTTGAAACATGGGGAGTCAGGGTCAATGTTATAAAAGATGAAAGGAACCTTCAGAACTCATGAAAACAGTGGTACTCTCTAAATGTTATTCTTTTTATGATTTTAAACTTTTGTCCACTGTTGGAATTGACTTTATAACAAATTCTAAGGCTAACTCAAAGAACATAGCAATGGGAGGTTTTGAACCAGGGACACTGACATAACATCTGGGCAAGGAGGTCGAAGCTGGGACAGAGGGTGCCATGTCAAGGACCAGACAGAAAGCAATGATGTAAACTGAGGTAGAACTTCAATGAGTGGCTACAGCATGCTATAGAAAGTAGTAATGGTAGTTGTTGAACAAAAAAATAACCCTTTGCCTAATACTATGTATGTTACACAATTTACATGTGGCATTTAATCTTTTCACAACAACTCAATAGTATATGCATTCTAATTTCTTGAGAGAACTAAAACTTAGTGGTTTAAATACCTTACTATAAATATGCAACCTGTAAAGATTTGAAACTAGCTTTCAAACCTCATTTCAAAGCCCATGTACTCTAAACTACTGAAGTTTGATGGAAAACATTTTAATTTGTAAATGCAGAAATTCAAAATTTGGATATAAAAAGACAAGTGAGAAGATTGTGGTCCTAGCTATGTAGCCATCTTTCTTAGGTCTCTGGGAAGCTGGACTTAATCATGCCTTCTGCAGGCCTGACCAATTCTTGCTTTAATGCCCTGGGGAGGAAGGAAAAATGATTCTAACCTAATCACATATCTCTGTGCTGTGAATGCAGGGTGTTTGGTAGTATCATTGTGTCCATGCCAATTCTTTCTCTCTCTTCATGTATATAGTTTTGTTCACCCTAGTCTTTACTCTTATGTTACCTTCAGGGAATCTCCTTTTGTCCCTTGTTTGCTATTCTTTCAGGTGGAGAGAGGGGTGGGTACCTTTCTTACCATGATGAGGATACCTGAAACAGTCTAAACTTCAGGCTTTGTACAAAATACATTCTTTGTTTCTCTTCAATGATAGCTTTGTCTCCAGTGCCATTTGTACTTAACTCAGAGCTATGCAAATCAAATTGGTAAGCAAGACTTTGCAGCTACTCCATCTTAAAATGAACATGTGCCCAAGTGGTAGAAACCCCCAGTGAGGCATATCTCCTGAATATTACAGGTCTAGTGACTGTTTTCCTTGTATGGGTGGCAAAGACTAAGTTCTGCAAGCTCTGAATTACCTTCCGTGGTCTCTTTTTAATCTGTGTTAGAATGGAGCATAAGAAGTTTGAGCTCATGCAAAAAGTTTTTTTCAGGGTATTTCTAAAGTTTTTACTTCTTGGAGTCTGACAGACACAGAATTCTTAAAACCTACTAAAAAAGAACTTATGCATATAGAATCATAAACTCACAGGCAAAGATGAAGTAAAGATCACTACATAACCAGTGGTCTCAGTCATGATCTGATGCGAAATCTGTTCATAGTGACCATTCATCTTCTGCTCATCATTACCAGGGCAATGAACTCTGAACCATCCAGGCAGCCCCATCCCATTTCAGAACACTTTGATTTGTCAGAAGTGTTCTTTCTTATATTGAACTTGAGCCTGTCTTCAGGTTCAAGTTCCCTGTATTGCTTCTAGTTCTTTCTCACCCCACCTTTCAGTTCTGAGGATTGTAGAACATTAATAGTTTAATGTTTCATTTAATGACAACCCTTGTGCATATCACATACCAGTAATAGGTATAGACTGTCCTGCCTTGTTTCTCTCACCTCACCCAACTTGAGTTAAATTTTCACTCTACCCCTCTGATAAACCTGAGAGAAAGGAAAGTTTGTCAGTCTACCCTTTGTCTCATTTCCATTTGGATGTAGGAGACACATGTGGCAAAGCACAAAATCATCTTGGCTTTCTGTCCTGGTGTGTGGAAAATCTTCCCTGACAACCTCAGATAGATTTGATTGATATGGCTATTTATAGGGTAGCTAAATGACTTATTGTCCAAACAGGGAACTTTTGTGGTTGAAAGGAACTTATGATAATTTCCTCAAGACTACAGGCTTTAATCAGAACTGTCCCAGGTAAAATAATACAGAACCTTGTATAGGCCTTTATTGCACAAGCTATCTCTTTGGGTGGTAATTATCTATTTCCATGTCTGTGAGTATTCTTTAGTGACAGAGATGTTTTTGCTTGTATGTGTTCAGTTCCTAGAAAAGTATTTAGCAGACAGTAAGAGTTTAGTATGTATAAATATTTGAATTGTGGATGTCTTTTTTCCTAATTACATTCTGGGGACCTCACGCCTTACTTATAGCAAATGCCACTGACAAATATTGGCTTCATACTTTTAGAGATGAATCAAAAACACTCCATTTAATGCCATAGGAAAAGAATGGTTTGAAATGGTAATGGGTTTGATTTTGCATGTTGACAGCAAGAAACAGTGAAATGTGATAAATTTTCCACTGAAAGACTATTGCACTTTAAAAAAATAAAACACCAAACAATACATTCTAATCCTTTTTATTCACAAGTTTTTTCAGTAACTGCTGAAAATTCATGCAATTCAATTTCATGTTTGTAGTAAATCAATTATTATAGGAAATGATGGTAGCAGTGTGATCCTTTTCTCTCCACTAAAACATGGGTGGCACTTCTATTGCTCTCACCTTGATCAAGTACATTTAAAACTCCTGGATGCTTTTGGCAGTTATTTGCTTCCAAACAATAATGGCTTTAAAGAAGAGGGGAAAGAAAAAAACTGAAAATAGTGAACTACCTAGAGAAGTCACTTCTTCCCTTCTGGCACATTTTAGGCTATTCCAGGAAGATGTGTCTATCTTTTTTTTAACTTAAAGAACTTCACAGACAACAACTTCCCTTCCAATATTTACAAGCCTACTAAGAACCTACCTCAATATTTATTTATTTATTGGCAGTACTGGGGTTTTAAATCAGGGCCTCTCACTCTACCATTTGAGCCACACTTCTGGCTCAAGAACCTACCTTAATATCAAACATAAAGATTTTCTGTAATGGTATAAGCACATTTTATCATTATGGGACCTCAGTGAAGAAGAGAGAAAGTCTCCCTTTTTTCTCCCATAACTTGCTTAAAAGCTGGTATTTAACTAGGAAACAATTTAATGAAGGAAATAAAGGAAGTCTACATGGAAAAGTATAAATCACTGAAAAAAGAAATCAAAGAAGACACAGAAGATGGAAGGATTGCCCATGTTTATGGGTTGACAGAATCAATATTGAGAAAATGTCCATACTACTAAAAGCAATCTGTAGGTTCAATGCAATCACCATCAAAATTCCAATGACTTTCTTCACAGAAATAGAAAAAGAAATCTTAAAATTCATATGGAAGCGCAAAAGACCTAGAATAGTCAATGCAATCCTGAGCAAAAAGAGCAATACTGGCTCTTTTGAAGTCAGTCAAAATACCTGACTTCAAATTGTACTGCCAAGCCATAGTAATAAAAATACCATGGTATTGGCACAAAAACAGACATGAAGACCAATGGAGTAGATTAGAAGATCCAAACACAAACTGACACAGGTACAGCCATTTGATTTTTGACAAAGGACCCCAAAACATGCATTGAGAAAAGACAGCCTCTTCAACAAATGGTGCTGGGAAAAGTGGATATTCACATGTAGAAGACTGAAACTAGAACCCAGTCTCTTACTCTGTGGTAGTATCAATTCAAAGTGGATAAAGTACCTTAAAAGAAGACCTGAAATTGTAAAACTACTACAGGAAAGAATAGAAAACACTGGAACATATAAGGTATAGGTAATAACTTCCTGACTAGAACTCCAATACCTCAGCAATTAAGAGAAAAAATTGACAAATGGGACTGCATCTGACTAAAAAGCTTCCACATAACAAAGGAAACAGTCATGAGACTGAAAAGACAGTCTACAGAATGGTAGAAAATCTTTGCCATATATATATTTATGTAAATATACATACACATTATATACATATACACAAACACATTAATAACTAGAGGAATGAATAACTAGAATATACAGAGAGCTAAAAAAATCTCCCAAAGAATCAACAACCCAATGAATCAATGGGCAAAGGAACTGAACAGGCAATTCGCAAAAGAAAAGGTACAAATGACCAATAAATACATGAAGAAACACTCACCATCCCTGGCTATAAAGGAAATACAAATCAAATTGACCCTGAGATTTTACGTCACTCCAGTCAGAATGGCTATAATCAAGAACACAACAACAAATGCTGGTGAGGATGGTTTGGGTGTGGGCGTTGCAGAGGAGAGGAGGAACAAACCCTTATACACTGTTATTGGGAGTAAAAATTACTGCAACTACTATGGACAGTGGTATGGAGGTTCCTCAAAAACTAAAAAAAGAACTAGAGCAATATGACTGCTGGACAAATATACAAAGGAATGCAAGTCAGGATACAATAGATTCTTGCACACCCATGTTTATTGCAGCACTATCTACAATAGTCAAGCTATGTAAATAGTCAAGATGCCATAAAACTGATGAATGGATTAAGAAAATGTGGTACATATACACAAAGGAGAATTATTCAGTCATAAAGAAGAATAAAATTATGTCATTTGAAGGTAAATGGATGGAACTGGAGATCATCGTGTTAAGCGAAGTAAGCAGGTTCAAAAGAACAAAGGTTGCATGCTTTCTCTCATGTGTGGAAACTAGACCTAAAAGATAAACATACATAAATATACACAGGTTTGTAATAGTGGGACTATTTGAGGGGACTTGGGGGAGGTGGGAGAGGAAAAGAGAATGATAGAGTGAATAATACTGAAATACATGGCATAACAAAATGCACTGAAAGGTGTTAAATTATGGGGGCTAAAGAGAACAGAGAAAGACAGAATAATAGAGGGAGTTAATCTAATTAAAGTATAATATATGCATTTGTGAAATTCCATGGCAAAACCCCTTTGAACAATTAACATACACTTTAAAAAGTGAACCAATGTAAAGATCAGTTAGAGTTGAATCAACATGGGTTGTAAAACATGGGTACACGAAAGCAATAGTAGGAATCTCTCTGCATAGCTATCCTTAACTCAACTAGCAAAAATGCTTTGTCTTCCTTATATGCTTATGTCTTTTCTTCAACAAAATTAGTGATAAGGGCAGAACAGGACCTGCCTGGAACTGAGGGGGGCAAGGAGGGAAGGGTGGGAGAGGGGACAGGGTGGAGAAATGACCCAAACAATGTATGCACATGTGAATAAATGAACAAAAAAAATAATAAAATTAAAAAAATTAAAAATGAAGGACAGGAGTATAAAATAGGTCCTGTTTAGGGGTGGGTACTAGTGGGAGAGGGACAGTGAACGAAGAGGGTGTATTTTATATACTTGTATGAAAATAGAACAATGAAACCTGTCAAAACGACTGTTTTCATCTGAAGTGGTTGGTTATACCTGTCTCATTGTTGCTACTTGGACACTGTGCATAAAAACAGCATGCTTTGAAAACATATATTCCCTATCCTCAACATCTAGTTGTTAATGTGATTTTATATCATTCTTTTTGGCTTATTTCTTAAAGTATAATTTTAAATTAAAATTGATTTTGCTTTGTGATTTTCAAATGTTTCTGCCAGTAATTAGAATACATTGGCTTTGCCAATATTGGAAAACATGTATGTAAGATCATCAAGATAGTCAAAAGACCAGGATCCAGGATTGACTACAATGGCATACTACTTCTGCATTTCTCCATATTCATATTGATTCTGATCTCCCACTGGTCATTTCTTGAGAATTGTGAAGTGCTTGGTACAAAATAAATAGGTTAGAAAATTTTTTCCTTGTTATTTGAGGCAAAATTTAATCAAAGCTCTATTTGTTATATGGAGTTAGCTTTGCCTTAGTCCAGGAGAATTCTCAGTGGGACAAGAAAGAAGACACATTTTAGTGTGGCATTATGTTCTGGTAAGGTCCAAAGATTGGCAAATCAGTTTTACCAAGCTCTCCAAAGATGTTTCATAGAATGGGAATTAGCGTTTCACATTTTCAACTTGCAAGACACAAGTTTTAAAAACTGTATTCAGGTGTACTTTCCTAAACAGTAAGCTTCCTTTAGGCAGTAAAGAAACAATGAAAGATTAATGTGACAGTGTTACCCAAACTAGTAAGCTCAACTGGAGCACATAGTAATCTTCCTGGGTAATCAGTAACAAAATTAATAGTTTTAATTTCTGTACTAACAGTTTTAAATTGCATAGTATATAAACATAACAATATTATTAATAAGCAATTTATTGTTTGTAGAAAACATTCCAGAAAAGAGACTACTTATTCCAGTCTAGTCTTTTTTATATTTTTCCAGGATTGTATATTTTTAAATAGAATTTCAATTAAAATCAACACTATCTATAAAATTATAATATATCATATACTTTGCAACAGCTTTATCTATTCTTATCATGTACAATTTATTCTATTCCCAGCTTATAATTCCAAGAGACTCATCCACCTAACTCAACATTCCTTATTTCTGGTCACTACTGGTTAGCAGGTAGCACTCAGGCCCTTATCATATCAGGAGAAACTGAGAGGTACAAGGCTTTGAACTTACTGGGCAAAAGAGGACTTTTGTTACAGAAAAGTATATAGCTGTTTCTGAAATTCATTTTTTCAAAAAAAGAACAGAGGCAATGACCCCCATTGTGGGATATGTGCATCAAAAATTTAGTATCAACCTAACTTAAAAAGTTGAGGTAAGTCTAAAAAGAATTCCTTTAGTAGAGAAAACACCAGTTGCTTGGTGGCCTTTTAGGGTTTGAAAACTGGCAAGTAGACCTTTCAGGGGTGTGAATCACTATATATCATTTATCCATAAACTGAAAACAAGAATGAAAGTTTTATTGAACAAAAAAATAAAAAGAGGAAACATTTCTGAATAAAGGTGCCCTTGTAACTAGAAACAGAACCATATTAGGTAGACCACTGATAGCCAGAGCCTTTTGGTGGAAGACTGTGGGTGTCTATTGGAGGGGTGCCTATCAACTACCTATTGGAGTGGCATCATCAAAGCTCATCTCTATAGCAATAGTACATTTTACTTTGTGCTATATAGGCCTTTTAAATGACCCCAAGTGGTTCAGTTGATCACTACCCAGATAGACAGGAAGCTGATTCTTTTCTAGCAGGGGTTGCCAAGAATGAAGGTTACATGTGCTCTCATTGCTGAGGTAAGATTAGACATACTCTACCCTCAGCACTTTTGTCTCACTTTTCTTATCTTTCTCACTTTACTCTGTGATCAGTAGACAAAATATATAGTAGAGAAGGAAGAGTTAAATATGTTAGGATTTCTTACTAATGAAGAAGAACCAAATCTTGCCCACTAATTTAGGTAAAAGATCATTTTAGTATTAATGAAAACAGATGGTTAAGTTACAATCATGAAATTCAAATATAGTTTCAAAATGTGTCTGAAGTGATCCACAAGAAAACAATATTCCTCCTGTTCTTAACTACAAATTCTTCAGGCTAATTCTATGTTCTTATCACATTCCTTTTCTTCCTCTGCCTCAGAAAGGTTAAAGATTTAAACAAACAGTATATAATGAAGGATAGATATAGTATGTATTTATAAAATACTGAATACAAAGCCAGAAGAAGGCAAGTTCTTAGCCTAGCAGATGAGCATTATTAACAATAATATAGGCAAGTTTGTAAGTCATCCATGGAAGGTAAAAAGAGTTCCCTATTTTATCTTGAGATGAAGGTTTGGTGGTATTAAAAAAAGAAAACCTGTGGTTAATGCTGCATATTGTGGAATTTTTTTCCCCTCCTCTATGAGACCACAAACAGATTTAAGTATAGACATAGGAAAGAAATGTGTGTTTCTCCATTAGAAACTATGTATGTCACTAAATTCTTTTGTATATGGACTAGAAAGAAAAATACCAAATCCTTTGATACAGGTCATGTCTACCTATGCTTTCCTTCTTATTCTCTAAATCTTCATTCCCACTTTTTCTTTTTAAAATTTTGGGGCCTACACTTATACCAACAGATGATAACTGGTGGCTGGAGCCCTTGTGACTTTCCCCTGTCTCTCCATTCTGTGTAGTTCAACACAACATTCCAAGGGAATTTCTGACAGTGAATGATTGAACTTAACAATGATGAGTTCTATAACTATGGTATAATACCTGGAGGCAGCATTCGATAGCTGGTTTATATGAACTTTAAGCCCTACCAAATACTAGTAATTGCAAGGCAGTAAGTATGTAAGTTTCCCTTCCTAAAGTAAAACTAAAGGCTCTAGATGTCCTGAGCTTATCTTTAGTTGTATTGAAATTCCACTAATGCTGTTTATTGGACATTTCTTTTCTCAGTCCATTAAGTCACCTTAAAAAGTTGTATGATATACAGCAGATCTGGGGAGCTCCATTGATAGCAAGTACCCAAATGTTAGAGGCCTGAGTTGAAAATCAAAATTGAGAAAGATCTGAATCCATTCAATTTAGGCATTATTTCTGGTACAAAGGCCATTTCATGATTTTATCAAAAGGCATTAAGAGTTCAAGGGTATTCTCTTAGATATCTGGAAACCTAGGTTATATGGTCTGACCATGGCCTAAAACTTGGCAAGGTCTTTCATACTTATTGTAGGTTGGGTACAGATCTTTAGGATAAGAATGGTATCAGGTGAACTCTCATCTTCCTCGTTCCTTTCTTTAAAGTTCAGATTGCTGATGTAGTCTCATCATAAGAGAACACACATTATTTCAGTAACTAAGAAGTTGCCCTAATATTGGTCTCCTTTACAGCTCTTGAAAGGTCAATATACTATTATTAGGGTGGGCCATGGGAAAGTTGATATAATAATGCCTTAAATATTCAATTTAAAGATAGTCCATTTCACTGGCATAAAAAGGAAAACAACTGAGAAATGCTTGAAAATGTAAATAGATTTTGTTTCAGAGGCAAGCCACTATAATATTTCTTTTTCAAGTAGCTAAATCTCTATCACACTAGGATGAAACACAAGCTAAAGATAGAATCTTTACCTAGAAAAAGCCCTAGAAATATATATATATTCCATATACATATTGAATATATATATGTATACGTATATTTATATATCTTCTATAAAATAACAACTTTGGCTCAAATATAATAACCTAAGCAAAAATATAAACAAACTCAAACAAAATAAAAAATGCCTAAAATAACTTTTTAAAATGTACTGCTAATATACCATTACCTGATATACTGTAAACCCCATCAAATCCAGGTTTTATAGTAATGCCATTTACTTGACTTTTCATAGACATACCTTTTGAAGATTCTTATTTTTGTGTATACTGGAATAAATGATCTCATCTAAAAGAGGAAGACAGAAAGATGTAGAAGGCACATGTAAGATGCTTATATGCTGTCTACCATGTGTCACCAGCTGTGAAAGTATCTGACATGCTAATATCCACTCATTTGGACTTGTTACTGAGGTACTAAGAGCATGATGGCTGGCAGGCTCTGCATCTAAGTGCTGTTATCAAGGCCCCCAAATATTGACAGAGTGCCAGATTCAAAGAAACTATTGATGTACACAGCCGGCCACAGCTCCAGACACCTCTCAGACTGAGCCTTTAAATGTCACAGAGAAATGAATTTTCATGAAACTGAGAGAGAGAATGGATGAGCAAAAACAGAGAAAGAACACAAAACGAAGGTAGGAAAAGAAAAAAGGAAATCATTTCCATAATATTGACACAAAAGCATGTGGCATCTCATCTTGAAAGCTTTATCAGAACTCCTTACAAAGGATATGAGAGCAAGCCCACTGAATGAACTGTGTCACCTAAGAACTCATATACCTAATCATTTCATTGTGTGGTATTTAAAAAGTGAAGGGAGATACATGTTATAAAATAGTATCAACAAACTATTTCTGAATGAAATATGGTTCAACTAAAAATAATGCTTAACTCAATCTGAGAAAAAGATTCAAAATAAAATAATATAAGAGAATCATAGGCACAAATAACTATGGGGAAAATCTCCCAAGTAATTCTCCAAGTATATTTAAAGGTTAAAAGTCAAGGTGCCATGAAATCCATCTCTTGCCAGGGCAGAGATGTATCCTCTGACAGTTTCTTTCCAGGGTCCTACTGAAAGTAGTGACACCTAGTGGGTTTATCACAATGTCTTTCTCCTTCACCTCTTTTTTTCTGCTTTTCCACAAATACCTGCTGGGGAAATACACCAGGTAAAGCAGTTACTTGATACATGATTATATTAGAAATGAATTATGGTTCAAACTAGAACAATCAAGTATCCCTGAGAAATAATGTTGAACTCAGTATGTTTTAAATGTAAATGAAGCTTTTTTTTTTATTTTGAAAGTCATCCATCTGCTGAGGGCACCTTCTCTTGACCTTGATACACTGTGTCATTAAAAACAGCTACACTTTCAAGGTTAGAATATGGCTTGCTTATGCATTTACTTTTCTATAGTAGAGTTGTACAATCTCCACATTTTACATGGACAACAATGCCAGTGCCCACAAAATTTTTTCAATTTAAAAGAGCACATGGGTAATTTTTAAATAATTTTATTAGCATATTATAGTTGTGCAAGGGGATACATTATGATGTTTACATATGTGGCTTACAATATATCCTAGCTAGATCTACCCCTTCCATCATTCTCCCACTCCCCACCTTAGAACAATTTCAACAGGTTTCATTTCATTCTTCTATTTTCATATGTGGATATAAAACTCATCCCCATATACACTCTCATTTCTCCTTTCCATGTGCTCACCCCTTTCTACTGGTACCCACCCCTGAAAAAGATTTATTTTTCTCCTGCCCTTCATTTTTTAAAAATTAAGTGTAAACTGATAGTCCAAGGGGGTTTCACCTCAGCCTCCATATATATCATGTTTTTATCAAATTAACCCCCCTCTGTTACTTACTCATTCTCTATCATCATGCTCCCCTAATATTCAACAGTTTACTGTACAGTGCATTATATCATATTCATATATAGATAGGTTGTTTCAATATTTTTCATTTTCTAACATTTTCTTTCTCCCATCTCACATGGGTAAATTTTTGGAAATCTGCAGCAAATTTATTTCTCAAAGCCCAAGTAACTTTTATTTATTAGAATTACAACAAGCCTTGGTATATATTATTTTCCTACATCGGGTTCTCTCCATGCCTTGGGTAGTTAGGACATTAACAGGTATTTTGAGAATAGAGTTCTATACCTGAAACATTCAATAGAGGTTTTGTTTTTGCATCAACTTTTCAGTGATTTCTTAGTACCTATCATTTTTATGTTAAGAGATAAAATGAAAGGATTTAGATTCCTGCCTGGGAAAAAATAATTATTTCCCTTTTTTTAAAGGCTTTTATTTTGAAGGCAAAATCAGTTTTAACTCAAATGGAAATTGCAGTAAAATCTCAGACACTGTAATCAGTGACTGCATTAAAACTTTTAAGAAGTATGCCAACTTCTATGTGAGGCCACAATTCAACCAGGATCACAAAGAGACATTATCCACTTTGTCAGTGGCCATTCTGACATTTTATACTGTAAAATTTTTATACTGTAAAATTAAGGCTCAAGGCAATCTTCTCTAATATGTTACACATATACATACATACACACAGTGATTTTTGTCCTGTGACCATATAATAAACAGAGATGTTTTGGGTTACTTTAGACTAAGGTCTAGCAAACAATCTAAGAAGGTTATTAAATTTTTCTGATTATGTAAGTAATAGCTTTCATCAAATATTCAGTGATTGGTATTTTTAAAAATGTGGCGTGCCTTACAAAAAATACTATGAAGTTGGCTAAAAAAGAAAAGATTTATATGTGCTATGACAAGATTACAAATGGTAAACATTGCATGTGGTATAATCCCTCTTGTCCGAATAAAATGAGGAGATATGTGTACACAGACTGGCATACATATAAGTATTTTTTCTGGAGGATACACAAGACACTTGATATATTTTGAAGTAATTGTGAGCATGAGGAGAATTTTACTTCTCATTATATATTTTTCTGTTTTGTTTTGAATTTTCAATCAAAGATCGAAAGATAAGACATATCACTACCTTAGTGGCAAGGTTCTGAAGGTTTTTATTCTTTTTCTCTATATTGGAAATTTTAATATATGATATTTTAAAAAATATCTAAACTAAATTATGTAAAAGTAATTCATGTTAATTAAATGAAATTTGAAAGCTCTAAAAAAGCATAAAATAGAAAAAAAACCCTATAATTCTCTGATCCAACTATAACCACTGGTGGGTAGTGTCTACTCTACAGTTTCTTGTCCCTTCTAAACTGGAAATGAGAAAGAGCCTCTTATTTCATTAGGTGGTGTGGCAGAGGCAAATAGCGCTATGTGCTATTCTTCCATATACCCTTTTGGACATCATCCATCACTACAGTTTTTGATTGCCAGGAAACTGTTGAAGTAGCATAGGCTGTATGTGGCACTTCTCAAATTACACATGCTCTTCCTTCATCTGCTGTTGTCCCCTGAAAAACATGAGCTTAGTGTTACCTTATAATAGAACATGGCACTTCATGGTGGAAGTCATGGACCTGGATGCAAGGTGGCCTTGTGGTGCCTCACAATTACAGCGTTTTTGCTGAAATAGTTTTTAAAGAACTCAGAAATATTCTTTTCTTCCAAATGTATACAGATACTTCCCTGTAAGGTATGCTATCTTGGAAGTTCTTCAAAGACTGAGGAAGTTAAAGGAAGAACACAGGTGATACAGTAGTTTTAAATCTCAGGCAGCTTACCTAATGATTACCATACCTTTTAATACTTTATTTATTGAGGATATTTTTCTGAAGAAGGGTGTAGATCCTCTCTTTCATGAAAAATACCCAGGTGCTATTATTCACCTTTTAAGTACCTATTCTCCTCAGCAAATTTAAGAATTTTATCACCATTATTGCTGTTATTGAAAAGAAGGCAAAATGACAATAATCTTATGACTAACTTTTATTGGTTGATTTCCTAAAATATTTATATTATTACTATTGTTATTCCATTTTATAGATGAGAAAACTTAGCTTTAAAATGTTGGAAAACTTGCTCAGTGTCACAGGTCCATTAAGAAGCAGATGAATAACTATGATATATTGTAAGAATTTATGTAAATGTCACAATGTACCCCCAGTACAACAATAATATGATAATATAAAATAAATAAATAAAAATAAAATTAACAAAAAGCAGATGAAGATGTAAATCTACATCAGGCTGATTCCAAAGCTTCCTTAAAACCACTTTCCAGATTAGGTTTATGTGACTCCCTACTCAAAGGTCTAAACCATGCCCAGAGTTTCTCTCTGTCTCTCGCTCCTCTTCTCTCCCTCCCCACTCTCTCCACACACACACACACACACACACACACATATATATATTTACAAACAATACAAAGTTTTGTGTATGTGTCAGAGAGAGAGAGAGAGAGAGAGAGAGAGAGAGAGAGAGAGAGAGAGAGAGAGGAGAGAGAAGAGAGAGAAAGAGAGTGCAAGCACAAAGGATTTCAAAAACAATGTTACAAAATTTCTCTAGGGCCTCATTTTCCTCACCTCCAAAATAGATAGCACCTATCTCAGAGGTTTATTGTGAGGACCAAATGAGATAATATGATGAAAGCACTTAGTATACCTAAAATAAAACATCATTATTGCTATACAAGTTTCCCTCCTTTGCATAATGGATGTGTTCTGGAGAAGGTGATTATGAAAATGTATAGACTTAACTTCTATTACCAAATCACAGACCAATTACATTATAAAATAACAGAATGATTCCTAACAGACTGAGATGAACATTCCATGGAAGGCAGAGGTTCAGGTGGGGCTGGGTCTATGGGGGCTTTGGTGGGAGAAGTCTGTGGGTTGGCAGCACTTTCAGATCCACTTATCTCCCTCTCCCCAGGCTCCTTGGTCTGGTAACTTCCGAAACTACTCTAGCAGTTCTCAAAGATGATTTCTGTCTTTTTCCTTTGCCTGCTTATGAGGTCTAATGGAATGTTTACAGAACAGCAATACTTTGCTTGAAGGTCCTATCCCACACATATATAATACAAAATTCCTTTAGTGTGAGATTACCAATTAGGTAATTAACTAGTGCTCTATTTAGTTTGTATTTTGGTTACAAGTTTCAGTTGTATGTATTAATAATACTTGTTTAGCTTCATCATATTCATTACATTGAAAGGCTCTGGGTCAGGAATATGTCTTCTGCTTTCTTGGAAACCCTACACTTACTAGTGAGGCCTATAAATAAAATGAAACCTTAAATAGTACTGACTTCACCTTTAACTCATAACTAAACCTGCCTCTGGGACTGAAGAACTATTTTCTCCTACTGCTCTCATCAGACATGAGCCTGTCATGTTTCTGATTGAGGCCAAACTCAAACATATTCCCACAAAGCACTTCATGCCAACAACTTGCTGCATCTTGGGCATTGAGTTTTCTTGAGGTACCACGACTTTTATTTAAATTAATGCTTTAAATTTTCTCTCAAAATATCATTTTACTTGTGGAAAATGTTCAGAAAGAATGGAATTTTAAAAATAAACCATCTGCTGCTCAGACCTTGGGAAAAACAGCAATGTTTGAAATTCAACTAATGAGGGGCATAAAAGACTTATTAAATGTATTAGTTTCTTATCTTTAGAGCTGAGGTAGGAAACAAGCTCTAACCTCAGCATGCCAATAGGTATCAAGTGAGAGATACCTACATCCTATGAGCTACCTTGGGCACATCAGCTCAGAAACATTCTTCATAAATTGTCAAAGGAGATCTTGTGCCAGATTATCTCGCACATGCTAGCAGCCTGGGAGCCACAAGAAATCCCCTCTGGTTCTAGAACAATTAAAACAAGGTACGTTTATGTTTTATTTAAAATTTTGACATAAGCAGACTATGGGATCTATTCAAAACTATATTCATTTTACTGTTTTCTATGTTACCATTGCAGTCCTCTATTCCACACTTTATATCTGTCTTATTTGCAAAGATAAGAAAGCTAATTCATTCATTCATTATGCAATAAATATCAACTATTCTAGGGAAAGACAGATAGATGACAGACTGATAGTTAATCAGAAAGATAGACAATAGATAAACAGCTAGATAAAACAGATGTGAGCCATGGCTAATAGAGGGAGATTCCAGATGAAGGATACTTTAAACTAAGTATTGACCAATAGCTGGGATTTCAAAATATAGAGAGTGAGTAATTATTCCAAGTAGAACAAACAGTATCACCAAAAAGGTTATCATGCATTGGGAAAAGTAAATCATTTGATCTGAGAAAGTGAGTAGTGAGAAAAAAACTGAGAAGGTAAATTAGGGCTAGATCACAGGTGAACATGAGTGTCAACCAAAAAGTATCATTCTGTTAATAATCTAGGTGTAAAGAAAGCACAGTCAACAACTTCCCAGCTTTCATAATTTTTGAAGGCAGTAGTATAATCCATCATAACATCTGATTATTTAGGTTCCAGAGGGAAGATACTACAATAGTGGTGGAGGAAAAGTCCTCATATCTTATTCCTATTCCAGGTGAGATTATCATGATTCATCTATTGAAATTAAATATATCACATGATTTGGACAAGAATCTCACCAGCTCCTCATCACATCAGCACTGGTCCTTCATTATCAGTAATATACATTCTAAAGAGTTTTCTAGAGGAGAATAGTGTTGGCTGACTGAGATGAGAGAGGTATCCTGAGTACAGGTGAGATGGCTGTTGAAAAGTTTGATAAAAGCTGTCATTTAATTTTGACTAGAGCAACTCATTCATAAATGATTGGTTACTTATATATCTAGTTCCATTCCTGTGAAATAGAATGCTATTTCATTGTAGGGAAACCCAGAGATCTTCTTATATATCCTTTAAAGTTCACTCCTAAATATTGAGGATCTTCTGATTCTAGTCATCATAGAAACACCCCTTTCCCAGCACTTCCCATCCTGATCCCTCTTTATTGTTTCTATATTGTACCTATTGACTTCTGGCATGCTTTATGTTTTATGCATGTATTTGTTTATCTTCTGCCCCTCCCAGCAAATCTTAGTTCTTTGGAAACAAAGATTGTTTATATGTGTTTGTTTTGTTCGTTGTATCCCCAGCACCTACAACAGATACTTGTTAAAAGAAAGACTGCTTTTGAAAATGAAGGCAAAATACAGAGAAGAGTAAACAAATAATAAGGGGGTGTGGAAAAAAGCTTCCTACATGAACCTCTCCCCAAAAACTCATTACTATAAAATTTGAAAATATCAAGTAATTACTTCATCAATTTTCTATAGAATTCACATCACTTTCAAAAAGATGTACCTTCTTCTTCTAACTGTTGCTGAAATTACAATGCTATTTTCTACATTTTATATGGATGGAATTATTGTCAAGGGATATGTTCTAGAGTACAGCAGATGAATTCAGGGCTTCAGACCCTTAAGGCTACATTTTATGTACTATTTCATACTAGTTTGTATTTCACTATCAATGAATGCTTAATGCTACATAGGCTAAGGTAAAAGAATCTGAACCAATAAATAATTTTATTAGTATATGTCCTTTCTGATAGCACATAGCCTTCTCACAGAAACAAAAAGATGAGCAAGTAAATAATTAAGCAAACAAACAAAAAATAGAGTAGTGCAGCAAGAGGAAATGATAACACCTTAAAGACTGGTTGCTATTAATTTTATTTTTTAAATCTAGATTATTCTTTGCCATTGTAGTTGTACTGCATCCTCAAAAGAATGAGATGTAGTGTACTACGCAAATGGTAGGTCAGCCTCAGCTCATCAAGCTTTGAGAACAGAATGGCTTCTTTGTCCTAAGATCCTCTTTTAACCTGAAAATACCTTCTGGATTCAAAGCATCATGTGGGGAATCATATTTTTCAGTATAAAACTGAAACTATGAAAGCACTAAAAGAAAACATTGGTAACTTTTTTATAGTCTCAGCATGGGAAAGGACTTTCTGTGACTTAATATCGAGCAGTCATATAGAAAAGATTGCTAAGTCTGACATATTAAAAACAAACTTCTATTTAGCTAAAAATATATAAGCAAAATAATAAAAAAACAAAATGGGAAAAATATTCTCAGCATATCTGGATAAGTTACTGTTAACCTTAATACATAAATAGCAGGAAACCAATGAAAAAAGGACCCACAAATCAATACAAGGAAAAATCAAAAGAGATGAACAGATAACCTTATGGAAAAATAAACACCAATACGAGTAAAAATATCAAAAAGATGCTTAGTTGCTCTTATAATAAGAAAAATACAAATTAAAACCATGCAGAAATACTATCTTTTACTAAAACAACTGGTAAAAATTCAAAAGTCTAGTGGAAATACTATTTTATTTAGGCTGGGATAAAATGATACTTTCATATTACCTAGTGGGGCTGTTGAAATCAGTTTCTCAAATTTAAGAAGCAAGGTATCTCTTTGACCAATAATTTTACTTCTGTGAATTTATCTTGCAGATAAACCTGCACACCTATGAAATGATTTATGTACAAGGCTATTCACTAGAGTATTGTTTGAAATGACAAAAAATATTTGTCAATAGGAACTGGTGGAATAAACTATGACACTTACATAATGGAATGGTTGTAGAGCTGATAAAAAGATTAATATGCTAATATGGAAAGCTCTCCGAGATACAATGAAGAATGCAAGATTAAGAAATGCATTGAAATTGTATTAAAGGATGCAAGACACAGAGCAGTGTATAAACTAGACTAACCTTTGTGTGAGAAGGTGAGGGGAAAATATATATGTGTTTGCAGCTAATTAATAAGTATTACCAATGTGAATTGAAGGGGAAAGAGGTTAATGGGGGGAAATGAGACAGGCTTTCTATATAGTTCATATTTTGAGTCCTAGAAATTCAACTAAACAATAATATTTAAAAACTAATTCAAGAACAATCCCTATAAAGGTGAAATGAAAATGACGTAGCAATGATGACATGATTCCTGAGCCTCAAAAAGATTCTCTCCTACTATCAGCTACTGGTATAACCAACATTTGGGCAAATGTAGTAAAACAGTATTTGGTATCCTGAGACCACAAAATGCTTCAGGTTCTTCTCTCTCTAGGTTTGTATGATTTTTACCATGGTATTTAATGGCTATTCATTTCTAAGACCAATGGGGTTATCAGACCAATGGAGTTATCAGTGAACTAACTGGGGTAAATCCTCTTGAAAAGGCAAGGGTGATTTCCCATGTGTTCTACTCTCCATATGTTGAATAAAAAAACAGATGTCCACTTGTTGCTATATAACAAGAAAACACATTTCTTAAGGAGTTATGTATATATATATATATAAAATTATCAAAAATAATAAGTATATCTTCACTAATTAGATAGCATTTATCCAACTTGAAAGTGCTCATGTGACATATGCTAAGATTATCAGCATAAGGCATAGGCTGATGATGTATACCAAGTACCTGGAGGGTCTAAAGGAGAAATCTGCATACTACGTATAGTTAATAATTACATGGTAGCAACTCAATGTTACAAAACATAAGCCACACATTATTCATCTTCTGGTCAGAAACTGCAGCATCAGTCCAATAAGCTGTTTCCCAAAGGTTCCCTCATGTGAAAGTCAGAGTGCTATGGAACAACCTACAAGTCACAGAAAAAAACATGGATGAAAGCGCCTAAATTTTATTTCTCATTTCCTTTGCCTCATGATTATATTAATAAACAGGTAACCAGTGAGTTCTCCATTTTCTCTAAGAATTTCTTCCTTAGAGTTCTGTTTTTTTACTTTGGGCAATGATTTTAAAACATGTAAGTAGGTAGAGAGGGAGCATCAATTCATTCATTTCTTCATTCATTCATTTATATTAATAAAACACCCAATATATTCTGCTATTTTGCTAGTATTAGTGATACAGAGATAAAAGACACAGTCACTGTTCTCAGATATTTCGGTCTAGTGGAGAGAAGTAAATATCCAATTAATTACAACACAGGGAAATTAGCTGCTGTAATTCACTTAGTATAAATAGTTGTGGGAGAACAGAGGTATAGGACCCTGACTTTTAATGAGGAGGCTCAATAACAAGTTTTGAGAAGACGGTGCCTTCACAGAAACTTGAAGGATGGAAGAAGAAGCAAAGACTAGAGAGAATGGAAAAGGATATGAGGGAGAGGCAGTAGTAAAAAAAAAAAAAGTTACAGAGCAAGGCAGATGTAGTCTATTCAGGAAACTGCAAGTGGTCCTAGATAGAGCAAAGGGTGATGTCTGGGAAGGACAGGAGATGAGGTTTCAGGTCCACCCAGGTTGTGATGGAACGACCACTTTAGACAAGGTGATCAGGGAAGGCTAAGGCCTGAATGGGGAGAAAGAGGCAGCTAAGCAGAGTGTGGGAGAAAGAATGTTCCCAGCAGAGAACTCGTCTTACTGTACACATACACCTATTTCAAGAAATGGTTAAGGGACAACGATTCTTGGTTGTCAGAGATGAGCAGAACTATTCCAAATACTATTTCCCCGACTGTTATCTAATCTCTTTTGTTGTCTCTGGAACCACGGCTCTTTCCTATCAATGAATTCATTCAGTCCCTGTAATCAACTCTGATTAGTGTTGTTTAACATCAATCTTTTCTACTTTTTTTCAAAGAAAGATACCAATCAGTTGCTGCATACCCCTGCTTGTTAAAAGCAGCACCTCTCCTGCTGACTTGCCGTTCTCTTAATCAAAAGGGCAGGAGGAAGCAGTTGGGATTCACTTTTCTTTTTTTTCTTTCAAAGTACACAAATGTCAACTTCCTCAAGGATGTTTGGCATAGCTGAGTTCAGTCATGTAATGTACAAAGTCAGCTTGATCAAAAGGTTGCAGGCTGCCCACTGCTAAAATGGAGGGAGAAAAGGAAACCACAGGCTTCCCTGAAGTGTGAATGAGTGCATAGGCCACCATCTCATGTGTATTTACACTGAAGACATGCTGGGCTGACAAGGGAGTTTAGGAAACGTGAACTCCCACTCCACTTCTCTATCTTCACCTTTGAACTGCTGGAGCGGCACTTGCTCCCTTTCATGCTTTTCTGTTGTATCCAGCCAAGTAGTTACTGTACAGCTTTAAGCAGCTCTAATTATTTTCACTACTAGCTTCCCCATATTTAGCTGAAGAGTATAATTTACCTTGCCATTATGGAGTTCAAAGTGTTAGTACCTGGAACAGGCACAAGATCATTCATTCATTCATTCTTTTACTCATTTAAGAACCTTATTTCCATTATGTGGCTGTCAATATGACAAAGTATTGTTAATAAATTCTTTGGAAGATACTTCCAACAGGCTGATACAGAATGTTATGAAGAGTTATCTTAGATTAAACTGTGACTCGAGTTGGTTTTAGAAAGGGAACAGTGTAAATACTACTTATGGCCATATCCAAATCTGAACATATGCCCCATTGAGCACAAAAATTATTATATGTGTTTACAGTCTGCAAACAAAGTTGTGGAAAATATTTAATATTTGTAACAATGTAGAGCTGGTAAGATTCATAAATAACATTTTGTGCAACCTCATCACTGTTCAAATGTAAAAACTGAACTGATGAGAAAGCACACATTAGTACAAGGTCACAGAGCTGTCATTTCCAGCTGAAACCAGAACTCAAGATCTAAATTCTGAATGTGGAGACCTTATTTTATGTGATAACCATTCATAGGGAGGGATGATGAGTGAGAGATAGGGGAATACTAAGTCTTAAGGTCACTGCTATGGAAGGACAGGAGAGATATGAGATACTTTAAACAACACTGATCTAAAAAAAGGTTCTTGTTTCACTTGAAAGGCCTTTGATTTCATGGAGGAGAATAGGGAGAAATGTGTCTACAGGATCACTTTTATGTAGAATAAAATAGTGCATCATAATTCCTTTTTATTCATTCTAAAAGAAAATCTGATGGAGCAGTTCCCAAGTTTTTCTTATCATAATGACTTCTTGTTTCAGACTGAAATGCCAAGGCCCCTCCATGGAAGTTTCTGTTCTATGGATCTGGGATAGACTCAGGAAATGTACATATTTCACAGGTGATCCTGGTGAGTCTTAGGATTAGTGATGTTTGGGAAACACTGTCTTGGAAAAACCTTCACTACATCAGTTTAAATGTTCTTCATTTGTAATGAATCATTCTATTTCAGTGTTTCTCTTTTTCCTCTTAAGCAGGGCAGGCTCATAGCAAACCATAAACTGGTCTGTTCCTTTAAAATGACTTGACATACATTTACTGAGTTTTAAGAATTTTAGCAGTTGCAAAAAGTACAATGGGGATTTTTTTAACTAGCTCATCCCCACAGAAACATAATCAATTTGTAACCAATCCCTAATTTATTTAATTTATTGCAGTACTGTGAATTGAACTCAGGGCCTCACACTTGCTAGGCAAGTGCTCTACCAGTTGAGTAATGCCCTGGTGTCCTAATGTATGTTTTTAAAAAGTATATGCTCAGTCAAAATTTTTTAACTGCATGGAATTTCTTTTTTCATTTTTATTTCATTGTCTGTTAATCTATTGGCTCAGATTACTAATTTATACTCCATTGGAGATGATCTACAGAAAAATCAGTCTGCCTTTTTTTTGTATCCTAGGGATGACGATGATAATGATGACAATGCAAACCAACTAAAAATAAAAAAAATACAGAAACCACCACATTTGAGACTAGTTCCTTTCTTCCTTAGTGAAACATCTGTATTATATCTTTTTGGAAGTTAGAAATAAGCCCTTTTCTATCATCTCATCTCTGTGATAAATAGGTCTCTTTCCTTACACATTTTGCCTAAAACAAAACTCTTCTGCTCTTCTACTTACCTTTTAGAAAGACACACTCAGGAATACTAAGATGAGCTCATTTCTGAATATCCTTCAGTTAGATTTCTATTGAATGAATACCAAACTAAAAACAAAAATATTTCTGTTGCTCTTATAATTACATAATCTTGAGGAAAATAGGAATTTTGAGCAAAGAATGGCCCTTGGTCTCATAAACACGAGAGGGAGGGCAGTGACTATAAAGAATGTCTCTTAGTTGTGATTATATTGTAGTTATATTAAGAATTGCACGATTAATTTTCACTATCAAATTAAACTGGTAAATCAGCTTAGATTAAAAACACAAGTCAGCTCTGGTTTTCTTGCTCTTTTATACACAAAGTAATCTTTTTTTTTTTTTGAGTCAGGTCTCAAATTTGTGATTCCTCTTGACTCTGCCTCCTGATTGCTGGGATTACAAGGGTGCATACTATACCATCACAGTATGTTTCTATTCTGGGGCCAAAAAATCTTTTTCCTCATAAGGGATATTGTAGAGTGAGATTATGAAGGTCAATGATATATATAGTATATAGTTACAGGGGAATGACTGCTGCTGAAATAAGAAAATAGTAAACTATTTCTTTAGAACTTTGAGGCACAATAATTTTTCCTATTGACAGAGAAAGTGTTTCTTGAGTGGGGTGGAAGCTAAGAGACAGTGAGTGGTATAGCCTGTAGCAAGAACTACATTTCATGGAGCAGAATCCATGAGGGTCAGAGAGCATCAAAACAGCATAACAGACAGAGACAGCAAAGATATACTGACTTTTGAAGCACAATTGAAAGATTATAGATTATGGTTGGTAAGCATACTTTTGAGAGTCATCTCTGTTGGTCACAAGAACATTGAGTCAAAATTTGACAGGTCTCTTTAATTATGTCAGAGATAAAAGATAGTCTCCTATGTTAGGTGGGAGCAACAACTGACAAGCTGCCCCTCGCCTTCTTTAGGATTCAAATGATAAAGACACAACAACCACAGCAGCAGCAAGAACATGGCTTTGACCTATAGTTCTTGCTCATCAAAGAGCTGTGCCCTGCCTGCTCCATCTGACAGGCAGATAACCACAGAGATCTGTCAACAAGGACATAGTTATGGATGTCTATAGTTCCCTCACACAGACCTACAGAGAATGCATAGCAACTTCCAGTGGCATTATACAGGTACTCACAAATGGATGAAAAAGTTCAGTATGCAGGTGTGAACCCCAATTTGTGGCAGAAACCTGTCACTTCATTTTAGGCCCATAGGTCTCCTGTTCACATAGTCCTTACTTAATGTTCCAAATAGTCTTCATATAAATGGTGCTACTCTGCACAATGCAGACAGATGGGCTTGACAAGCAAAACTGTTAGTTCCACAATCCATATCCTGACTTCTGGGCAAAGGTAGGTCTAGTATGTACTGAGGACTATCTGGCTGGAAAGGCAGGGGAGTTTGGCATCTAGGTGGCATTTTCCATATAGAAACTCATAACTTAGGATGGAAAAGTCATAGAAGTTTGTCCATGTTCAAAATCCATGAAATCAGGTATGTCCAAAAATGTGTTCTGTGGCCTAACTGTGGGCATACATTTTGCTGTGCCAAAAGATAAAGAGAAAAGTAAGGCATGATCCTATCCAAAAGGAGCTCTGAAAACTCACTCACTCAAGTAGGCAAGTAGTGAAAACTTACTCACTCAAATAACCATAAAATAAGATGGGGTACTTTCCTTATCACAGGAACAAAGCAAAGCATGTATGTATGTGTGTGTGCATGTTCTTGAGCAACAGGATGCTAAATGTAGAGGTGATATATCAACCAAATTATTATCCTTCAATAAATGTTAGAACTGTCCAAAGAAAGGCCAATTGGATGCATGTAAGTTATGATGAGCAAAGCAGACACACATTAAAACCAAGTTAATGAGCATTGCTTCTCACGACTAAGTCCCACAATACCCTTGGGACGTCTGAGACTCTCTAAGCAGTAATGACGGATTTGGGGATGATCTTGAAATCCCTGCTGAAGTTTCTTTTTGGTGTTGATCTGGTTGAACTGAAGAAAGAAGGGAGAAAAGGCAGAAGAGTCTACCATTATTTCAGGAGTCAGTCTTAACTAAGCTCAGAAGATACATAGTCAAGAACTTGGAATGAATGCCCCTGCAGAATTGGCCCATGTGAATCAGTATTCTATGATATGTGAGATATCTCAGAATCCTGTATATCAGGAACTTATAAATGAGAATCTAGAAGAGTCAGTGTGTTCCCTGAGTTTATGCTCCAAACTGTCAAACTTTAAGAACATGATATAATAAAGCCCTCAGTGGTTGGAGCCTTGGGTGAGCTTCAGTCTCACCCCCTAGCCCAGGACATCCCACTTCACTAAAATCATACCAAAAGCACAAAGGGTCATACATTTGGCCACGCGTTTAGGATCTATTTTACAGTTAAAGTTATAATTATTTGGAACTAGGGGTGGTAGGGAAGAAAAATGGAAAGTTTAATGTTTTTTAAAGTATCCTTTTTAATGTTCTCATTCATGACTGCATTTGAGTTTTGATCACTTTACATTTGAATTATTGCAACTGCTTCTCAGCCAGCATCTTTCGTTAGTCTCAACCTTCTCAATCTACCCTGTACGCTATAGTTAGGTTAGCTCCTAAAACACTACTTTCATTATTTTTGCTTGCCTCTGTGAAATATTTAAATTATTAACTAAATTGTTATTGAGTTTTAACTATATGATAGACATTGTTCTTATCAACCACAAAGAATAAATCCTGGACTTCTCATGACTTTCCAAGTTCATATCCTAATGTTCAACAATGTGGATCTAATTTCTAATTTCACTACTTCTTTTACATACCAACTTTATTCCCATTGTTTGACATTTTTCTCTGTCCTCTCCACAACCCTGTTTTCTCAAATCACACCATTGGATTTGCTTCTCACCCAAAGATTTTTTATTCTTCATCCTTCAATGTCTAGCTTTTAAATCCACAGCCAAAGTTCTCCCTCTACTACCAAACCTTTCACATAAGCCATTATGATGTGGATTTTTGGAGCATTCATGGCTATTCTTTATTGCTCCTTTGTGCAAAATAATAGACTAATAATTTCCGTCTAGTTAGTTTTAGGATCTAATTAGTAATATCAGCACTAAGACTATAAAAACTCTACTATACTTCTGTGTAGGTATTGTGTCTTTGATAAACAGTAATACTGTTCACTATTGTGTCAATTACTAATTAAGTTCAGCATCCTTTTGGTGTAAGCTTAAAATTTACCTCTCTTTTCAATCTTTTCTCACTTTTCTCATGAGTCAAAAAAAGAGTGACAATAAGGGGAACACACTACATATATATCAATATGTAATTACCAGTGGTCTACTGGCAACAAGTTGCATATTGGTGTTAGTTTCTCTTTTAAATACAATATTTGCAATTAGACACACTACTACACTAATGCCAATTTTGTCCAATTAAACTTGACATTAATTAAGCTTTGGATATTGCTAGTACCAGCCTATGGCTAGCGAATGTATAGGGCATCTGGTAACAACTTCAGGATATAAGGTCTCTGGTGTTCATCAAGAAGCTAAGATAAAGACTGTCCTGACCACTGTGGGAGGCAAAATAAATGGTACAACATGCAGTCTGCCAAGGTAGTTGAATGCTGTTTCTTACAGATAAAGCTCAATATCTGTTTTCATTCACTTACTATTGATACATTTTCCTCAAAATATTGAAAGGGATAAGTGAACAATATGATATGAAGATCAGAATCACGGTTAGAGCTAAGGGCATCAGATTAAAATGCAAATGGAAAATGAATCACCCGTAAGATTAAAATTCAAATACCAAATGGGAAGAAAAGACATGAAAAGGTATATAGGTCATGGTTGTAGGGTGGTGTCCACGGATTTTGAAGGAAAAGGTGAAGTAGGGTGTAGGCCTGCTGTATTGACTGGGTATTGTTAACTGAGGGCTTCATAACCAATAAGAAGGCAAGAAGATAAAAAGAACTAAGTATCTGGACAAAGACTGGGATGATAACTAGGACTAGTGAATAGAGTGGCCTAGGGAGACAGGATTTAGCACATTAGGCAACAGGAACCAGGATTAAGAGTCTACAAATGGGGCTAGGCATGGTGGCACATACCTATAATCAATAGGCAGAGGTAGGAGGATCATGGTTCAAAGCTAGGCTGGTTCAAAAGTGAGAGACCCTCTTGTCCTTCATTTTTATCTTGGCTGGGATAGGTACCAGTGGGAAGAGGGTGAGCATAAGGAACGGGGGAATGAGGGTGTATATGGTGGATGTATTTTGTATCCATATATGAAAACAGAAGAACAAAACCTGTTGAAATTGTTCTAAGAAAGGGTGAAGGGAAGAGGGAGAACAGTGGAGGAGGTAAGTCCAACTAAGATATATTGTAAGCATATGTAAATATCATAATGCATCCCCCTGCACAACTCTGATATGTTAATAAAATCATAAAAAAAGCTAGAGATCTTATCTTAAAAATAAACTAAAGCAAAAATGGCTAGGGGTGTGCATGAAGTGATAGAGCATTTGCCTAGTAAGCACGAGTCCTGAGTTAAAAAAAAAAAGACAGAGACTGGAAATGAAGGACATTCATTCATTCACCCGAGTTTTATTTATTGTGTTGGAAATGGTGAAATGCCCAACAGACCTGGAGGAGACCATGTTTAATTGAATTTACAGTTTTGAGGGAAAAGAGGCATGAAGGACTTAACAATCAGATGAGAAAATTCAGAGTGAGTAGATAATAGGAGTGAGACCTAGCAATGGAGTGATCTTGTATTAAGTACTGGAAACCTTGTTAAGTCAAAAATCAGTACCAAACCTAACTCATCCAAAGATGGATACATTATACATTCTCCAGTTAGGGTAATATTGAGAGTAGCATGTTAAAAAAAACTCAATCCCACAACAGATTCAAGGTGGGTGGGGTATATATGTGTGTTTGTCTGTGAATGTAGATTCTTTTTCTAAGAGGTATAAAACTTTATCCTATAGTGTAGGAATAAATGACTATGAGGAAGATGACAAGGGTGATGATGGTAACAGCAGCTAATGTTTATCAAGTGCTTATTATATACCAGGTATAAGTTTAAATATTTTACATCTATTAGATCATTTATTCTTCATAGTAAATTTGATAGATTACTGATTTGCACCCTCCTCCTCCTAAACAGATGAAGAAACTGAGGCATGGAGAATTAAATAGCTTACCCAAGGCCACAAATTCATAGGTTGAAGAACCCAGGCAGTGTGCATTCTTTCACTGCTATGCTGCTTAAACTTGGGAGAACAATGGGAGAGGTTGCACTCATATAACAGCTTTTATGTGTCTACATACTATGTATGATTTGCATTCCCATGCATAGAAATGATTTGAGGGTGCTCTCATCAGAGCAGTAGTACTTGTCAGAAACATGACAATGGGATATTATGTTGTTTAGACATCTAATGAAAGTTTCAGGGTAACAGATGAGATAGATTTGGTTTTTACTGACTTTTAATTTTTAATTGTACTATTTAAGCAATAAAAAAGTATTGTGATGAATCACAGGAACAATAGACAGGCTAATATGGAAGCTAAAAAATGTATCCTTAGTCAGTTCAATGAATGTGGCTCTCTATCCCTCTGTTTCACTTCTTACAGGGTGTTATAAGAGCAATAAAATGGCTAGAAGATAGAGTTACTTTATGATGAGTCATATGTTCCATTATTACTGTGATTTTCTGAACCATGATAGTTTTGCTGTGATTTCTTACTAAACAGCATGTAGACAGATGAATCTCAAGCCCAGGAAAGAGAACAACCAAGTTAAACATCAATGATATGAAAACTAGAGGGTAAACTATAGTGTTCAGTTTTTGTAATGCCCACAGAGTTGACTGTTCACATGGAAGCATAAACATGAAATTTTCATTAAAATTTAAGGAAAAACATACTTAACGCTGAATCTTCCTTCATTTACTTCCTGGAGTCAAGTCCAAGGCATCATCTAATAAATACTATCTGACAATTTGAAATTCTATATATATATTTATTTTTCTTAGAGTATAAATATTCAACTAAATTACTATGGCTTCCTGTTTTCAAATTGAGTATCTCAAAACAGAATGTCCCTGTTAGATATCTGGGAAATCACTTTCCTGAGACACTAAATAACCTGTATTTTACTGAATACCAAGACTATAGCACTATTACTTTTATAAGTGAGCATGTACAAGGCAAAAAGGAGAAAGAATGGGGTAAAACCTTAACCAAGCTGTAAACCCCACTGTACAGGTAAATCTAAAAAGTCCCTCTTCTTCTAGCCTCAACATGCTGGAAGATCCTGACCTTAAACTGAGTAAAGAATGTCTTAAAGCAGAAAAACCTGTTCAGTGAACTAGGTTGGGGTGGAGATTCTGGCGCCTTTTATTATTTGACCTTCAATGAAAATATAACTGCTTTTAGCCCTGAAGCCTGTACCAGCTGCAAAGGTGACAGATACCTGTCATATTTTAGGACAGCTTATCAGCTCAGGCCCCAGAGTGATTGAGTATTTACAGACACAAAGATAGAAACATAAAGTATATATGTATAGGCAGGAGTCCCCTGGAGGAGGCGATTAGGACCAGGCAGTAATTTTAGCTTGAAGTTCCTATGACTTAAATAGCCACTTGAGCTCTGCTCTTGCAGTTTACGATGTCAATAGAACCCCTAAATGAAATTACAGCCTTCTGATACGCAGCAGGATATCCTTTCTTTGCGATGCAATGTACACGGCCAGGAGAAATTGCTCTGTATATGGGGTTTCACTAAAGCAGAATTTATCATAAGGCAGTGCTGCTAAAATATCATTATGCTGTTATTCACTGGATAACACATCTAATGACTCAGGGTGCACTTGATAGCCATGTTTCAGTGAACACAGACGTACGCCCTGATGTGAACTGGGCACTCCAGTGCTTCAAAGCACTATCGATTTCAATTCTACCATAATTTACACCTGGCTTGTTTTGCCAATAGTTTGAACCCATGCTAACACTGGAACATACACATCCAAGCATTAGAGAAATCAAAAATGAACTGTATAGTGAAAATGCATGCAGTAAACTTTCTATGATTCTGCCTTTATAATAACCTCCCTTGATGCTAATTAAATATTCTACAAGACTTTCTGTTACACTTGGGCATTTCCTCTGTTAGCAGTGTCCTATAATAGCATAGTACCATTGTGGTGGTAATAGTAATAGCAACCTCTTAGATTTGTACATATTCTGGGTACTTCTAGGTTAGTATCTGGGGCCAGTCATCTTGGTCCACCATCTAGCTCACTGACTGGCACATAATAAAAAGTTGTGCATAATAATCTATGAAGCCTCCTCTTTCTCTTTATGTTCCCCAAATGTGGTACACTCCAAGGATCTGCTCCCTTTTGCCTCTTTCAATATATTTTCCTTGACAAATGTCCACTCCATAATTTTAACTACCATCACAATTCTGATAATTCAAAAGACTGCCAAACATTAATCTCTGTCCCTGACCTATCTCCAGTATTACTGACTAAAACCAACAGCCTATCAGACACCAGTCTGGATGCTCCCTCAACATCACAAAATTAAACACAGTCAAAAACAAATTTATCATCTCTCCCCCAGTCTACAAGACCTACTCCTCCTCATGGCTTTTCTTGCTTCATTGTATAAGGCAGAAATGTGGGAGCAATCCAAAATTCCTTCTCTTGATGCCCAGCCCAAATGTTATTAAATTGTGTCCACTCTGCCTCTTGTCTCTTGAATATGTCTCCTCCTCTGTATTCCCACAGTTATTGTCCTAGTTCATGGTTCCATTGTTTCCTGTCTGAACAATTTAAGTTGCCTCCTAACTCATTTTCCTGCTTCTATTCTCCCATTCCTATAATCTATCCTCCACTCTGCTGCCAGGGTGATCTTCTGTAACACAATATGATCATTAACCTTCTCTACTTAAAACCTTTCAATGGCTCCCCAAATGCAACAAGATGCAGCTAAAATATCTTTGCATGGCAATCAAAGCCCAAGATGATTGCTCTTTGCCTACACATACAGCATCATTTCTCCCTGCTCCCCTACAGTGATACTGCTCCCCAATTCTGTCATGTTATTTCCCATTTAAATGTCTTTGCCCCTGCTGATCCTCTTACTTAATTCTCTTCCTTCCTCTGAACCTCTGGTAAAATCCTTCAAGGCCTACTATGGATTTATGATATCTTCTATGAATATTTGTCTGACTCTTCACTCCAAAGTACACTCAGCTGAACACTCACTATTTGGTGCCTCTAAGGTTCCTTGAACATTCTTCTGTTAGGTTATTTAGCTTATGGTATTATCCTAACTTGTTGCTCTATCTATTCCTCCTATGATGAGGAACTTAAGACCATGAGTTATTTAATATGTGTGTTGTCAATGACAAAGCCTACACCTTTACAACAGCACATGTAAGCCTGTGTGATCAGGACCACACTGCCTCTATTACCTGTTTGCCTACTGGTCCCTACAGACTTTCTTATTATCACTAAAGCTTGCCAGATACATTTTGTGTGTGTGTGTGTTGCATACCATTATATTCTCATGTGTATTTTAGTAATTTTTAAATTTATTTTTCAATTGATATGTAAAAGCATGTTAAGTTGTACATATTGATGGGGTACCACATGATGTTTTGAGAAATGTATAGAGTGTAATGTTTAAATAAGGTAAACATATCTATCTTCTTGAGCATTTGTCATTTCTTTGTGGTGAAACACTTAAAATCCTTTCTTATAGCTTTTTAAGATATACATTACAATATTTTTATCTACAGCTATCCTCTGTGCAATAGCACACAAGAGCTTCTTGCTTCTATCTAACTGTAATTTAGCATTCATTGGTCAACCTTTCCCCATTTTTCCTTCCCTGCTACTCTCCTGGCCTCTAATAACCACCATTCTCTTTCAGCATCTATTAGACCAACAAAATGCATTCTTGTCCAAGGCCTTTGAACTTGATGTTTCACTGCTGAAAATGTACTTACTTAGATAATCACAAAACTTACTAATTAAAGTCTTTCCCCAAATGTTCTTCCCATCCAATTTAAACTTGTAACCTTATCCCTGTCTTTGTCTCTCTTTCTTACTTTACTTTTTTCCACAGAACTAATCAGTATCTAACATGCTATGTATTTTACCTGTGTGCTTATTTATCATATATTTCTACTAAAAAATCATTACTATAATAGAGCTCTTGCACACCAATGTTTATCTAAGCCTGTTCACAATAGCCAACCTATGGAAACAACCTAGATGGCCTACAAATGATGAATGGATCAAGAAAATATGTTAAAAAAAAAAAAAGAACAGAGGTCTGTTTGTTTTATTTATGATAGGATCCCTAGTCCCTGGATAGTATCTAGTACATAGTTTGAGCTCCTCAACAAATATTTGTTAATGAATTAATCAATCTTCAACTTCTACAATAGTAACTAACACAGAGTAGGGATTCAAGGATATTTTTGAATGAAAAAATGAGTGAATGCTAAATCTGTATTTAATGAATGTCACGTAGAAACACTCCTTGTACTCTGATCTTCCTAACACTGGTAAGTCAGTCAAATGGGTCCTATTATCTTCCTTAGACAAATGAAGTAGCTAAATCTCTTAATTTAGAAGCCTAAATTAAGTCTGCATGGGTAGTTTAAGGTTTGTTTCTTTTTTGCAATTCACTATTGAAATGTAGAGACAAATTTTTGCACTCTGATCATTATGTAGTTCTAACATTTATTATACTATTTTGGTTCCTCTTGACTAGGAAGGCAATTATCAGGAGGTGCAAGGTGCTAATACTTTTTATTACAATTTATGTCTTTCCATATTTGGTGTTTTTCATAAAACAGATCTGTTTCTTTCATTTTCAAAAGTAGATTAGGCACTCATACAATTTTGCCCCTCAGAATGATTTGTACACAACTACCCAAGAGGACATCATACTACAAATCCTGCCAGAATGAACTGGAAGGTGAGTGTGGTATTTATAGCTTGAGGATGAACAGGTTGTTTGGTGCCAAGTTTTGCTAATGGAAATGTCCTCTATGTGTTAACACCCAAAGGAGAACAAACTCGACAACAAAAACATTTCATTTTTTGGCATGTATAAGGAGGGTTAACTTTTCATTGTTTAAGGGTTAATTATCCATTATGTGAATCACTTCTCTTTTTCCCTCTGGCTGCTTACATCTAGGAATTTAGTTTACTAGAGAGTAAGTAGGGAAAATAAAAAGAGATGAAAATGAATATTATGTTTATATATATATTAGGAGCTCTAAAAAACAATTTGCTTTAGGAAACAGGATCCTGTGTAGTTTGGGGATTGCCAAGTTGATTTGCCTTTAGTAACAGATGAGGTTAAACCTCAAATTACACAATATTTTGGTTTCTTTTAATTATAGTTTATTAGGGCACATTTCTAGTATGTGCAGTTATTCTCTGGATGTGATTTATCGGGGCAATATTTAGGGCACTGGAATGGGGACTTAGTAAATGGCACTTTAGAGGCTGGCTCAACTTGTCCCTCTCTTTTGAAGATGTCTTAGTGTGCTGCAGCTTAATGATTGAAGCAGCACCAAGCAATTCCACCAATTTATCTACTCATCGATCAAAAACAATTGAACTTGGCTATTTTCAGCTATTATTTACCTCAAACAGGGCATTTAATTAGTGCTTGTTAAGACAGTGCAAATGATTTGGCTGCCTGTCCTCTTGCTCTTGCTCTTTATTGTGCTGTCTGTCTGCCCCGCCCCTCCCGTTTAGTTCACAGGGAAATCATAGCCAGTCTTCGTGCATTTCTGCATCAGTCTGAGTTTCTTAGATGTGGAGTCTGAAGAATGGAAAAAACATCAATTACTGTAAACAAATATTCATAAGCTGGACAGGCCTTTGATTAATATGATACATTATAGGTAAATCTGGTTCTTTCAGATTGTATGAGCTATTTGGTCACCCTTGCAAGTCCTGCAAACAGAATAGAACTTCAAATTCAAGTCCCTCTATGTTCCATCAGAAATTACCAAAGCTTTTTGGGGGTTACAGAAACTTGCTTGGCAAAGGGCTAGTGATGCTGTCAGCAAGGTGGAAGATCTAACAAAGGGATTTAAGAGGCTCAGATATAGAAGAATCTATTGATTTGTCTTCTAGAAATGTTCTTCAATTATAAGCAAGATATATTCATTCAATCATTCACTCACTCATCACCTATTCATTGATCCTCCCCTATTATTGAGGCAATTTGATATTGTTTGGAAGAAAGATAAATACATAAACATAAAAACACACTATTTGCCCTCTAATCACTTATAGTTTCATACATACAAAAAATTCAACTCAAAGCTGAATATGACAAGTGGTAGATATGATTTTAAAAATGCTATTAATGTCAGATCACTTTTAGTTTGGGTTATCATGGAAAGTTTCACAGAAAAGTATGGTTTTACAGGATATGACGTGACTAGGTATTCTAAAAAGATATCTGGAAAATTATTGTTGCTGATATGTAAATGCAGCATCAAGGCATTTAATATACAACTAAATAGCTGAGAAACAAGAATAAACTGGGTCATTTATATATGTATTCATTCTTACAAAAATGTGAATTCATTAAATATGCTTTTAATTTTAAGATAATTATGAATTTAATTTCCTTCTACTTAATTTTAAATTACTTTATACATATAGCAATTAATATTTTGAAGTTGTACCTAATAGAATTTAGGTTTACAACCTGACATGTATATTTAATGAAGGATAATTACCAAACTTATCAAGCTATAAAATCTTTGCTTTTGCAGATATCACTTATAAAAATTTGTGTAAACTTTCAATGTCCTCAGTGTGATAAAATGTCAATTTAACCTCACTTAGAGTCAATTTATAAAACATTTTGCTGAATTCAAAGGCAAGTAATTCTAGCCAATATTTGGTCATATTTTTTAAGTTTGCATGTAAGTATGTGATTTTCCACATATAACATAAGCATATGTAAGCTAACATACATAACCAATCATATGATACAAGTTTCTAAACTTAGAAAGTTTATTTATCTTTCTTAATGAATCACATAAAAACCAAAAGCATTCCTGTTCAAATAGGAAAGAACAATTTCTTAACGGGACAATCATAATCCTGTTATTTAGCAATTTCATTTGTGTGTAATTGTGACTGCCTAATTAAGTGAATATAACATATAGAAAATGCTTATATCTACAATGTGCATGTAAGAAAATACATATTTTAAAACATTCATTCTCATTAATTTAATAAAATTAAAACTTCAAGATGAGCACTGGAAAATTGAATTATTGATAATATACTATGAAAACTTATATAGGTATGGAAAAAAAATCAGCTTATTTAAGCTCAAAAAATACATCACCTTGTCCTTTTCTCAGAGGTATACTAATCAAATTCTGACTTCTTATATACTTGGCACTTCTTCCATGACCATGTGGAACTCCAGACCTTAGCATCTATAAGGAAGATCTCTCTGGAAGATTAGATTTTTTTAAATGCCATTTCTTGGGACATATTTTTAGATATTCATATTAATCTATTCTCTGCTTAGAGTTGCTTGCAAATTTTTATAGAGTTACAGTTTTTCAAGAATAAAATGTTTTCAAAATATTAAGAGATTCATCTTGCCTTCAACATAGTCCATACGGACTATGAGTCCCTACCAGAAACTAAGAGATATTTCCTTTTGGGAGTCTGTGAAGTTTGAGTATTAACATTGGGAGGCACAAACTCCTATGTAACTTTTGGTAGCAATGGCCTATGAGGTAGTTACATTTTCTAAATCATGTTTTAAAAATTTTAAAACAATTTTCCTGTTCAACTTCTTTCTTTAGAAAATAAGAGAACTAATGGAGATACTCAAGAAACTTTAAATATATTAATAATAGTGTAGTCATAACTAACATGGCCTAATAGAAATGGACAAACTTTGTTATTATACACCACATTAAGTTTTTATCACACTGGTCCTAGTAACACTGAGATTGCTTCTTATCACAATGCTGACTGAGGAATTTGATGAGCATCAGAAACTACAGGAATTGTGATAAGTTGCTGAATCTTTGTCCTAGAGGTCATTGACAAATCCCTATAAGGCTATAGCACGGATCCTCTGTAGGGAATGTGGGATATATGAGCATGTGTGAGTTCTATGGTTAAGAATCTGAATCACACAGAATAGCAAACAAAATTCCAAAGCTAACTACCAATGTTATATGTTGGATCACTACACCAGCTTGGACAAAAGTACACACAACATGCACATACAATACACATCTGGTTAAATATAAAATCAACTATTGCTAAAGCATTTTCAACTCTAGAAGGAATCTACTGGCAACGTGTTAATAGCAAAGACAACTAAAACAATAAAATAACATCTCTTTCCAAATATTTAAGAACATCGAGTAAGTGCCCCTTAGGCTGGGTTGTGGTTCTGGGAAGTTTTAGCCTATGAGAACCATATTGGGGACATCAAAGACTTCTTCCCTTCTCCAAAGAGCAATTTACTTCAGATGCTGCCACACAGTCAAATGCTTTTATGGCCCACCATGTTTTTTTGGTTTTTGTTTTTTTCATTTTTTCCACTCAATATTTTAGAACATGCCAGATTCTTGAAATTAGAAAGAAGATGTGAAAGCATAGTACAATCAAATACCTCTAGAAAAGCAACTAATTACGGATCTGATGGTAAAAGAAAAATATGTTCTTTTTCACTTCCAGGGAGAGTATGAATTAAAAAACACACGAAAGCTTCCTATTGGCTATGGTGGTTGCTCTGCTAGTCTCATATCAGACAGGATGCAAACCACTGCTCCCCCCATTCTATTCCTTTGACAAGCTCCCAGAGCCCAGTCAATCAGAATCTCTTATATTGAGGACAATACTATATTTGGGTTTAATACCATGAGGATAGTCATCTAGTTTTCCTGTGTCAGGATGATGAATTTCCCGCAACCAAATAAGGATTCTCACTGCATTCTTCTACTCAATACTATGAATGCAGAAGAATAAAGAAAAGGGTGTGACAAATAATATTTTCCTAAGGTTGGGTGGAGAGAGATCCCCTAACATTCAAAACCAGATTTAAGCAAAGTGATCTTTAGGAGAACAGCCCTAGCAATATCCTGTTGCTATACATCTACTATAGATTTTTTTCTACTTAGCTGGGTGTGTAAATACTGCGAGCATAACACAAATGCTCTGAACAGAGATGCATGAGAAGTTGATAGAAGGAAACTCCTAATGAGGGGTTAGTTCCAGTTTCATTGCTCCCCTCCTGCCACCCTGAATACCACCTCCCTGTCGCACTCACTCACCTATCTTCCTCCTCCCACAAGCATGTTTGCTAGGAATGTCACAGCTCACAGCCATCTGTGGTAGCACAAAACCTCTGCCTGCAGGCTCCTCTTGAGCATAGACTCAAGGCTCTGCTGTTGTTCATAGAGTGCTCTCAGCTGTGCACACTGAGAGTTCTTATCACTCTGTTGTGGATTGTTTGGTAGCATTTTTTTTAAAAAAACATATTCTTAAAAGCACCCTTTATTTCCTGCCTGCCTCAGAGACACCAAGAATAGAATCCTTGACACATCAAATTCTGGAACCTCACCACTCACCAGGACTGTGGTTCCTGATCCAAGGAGTGACGACTGAGAATCAGCACACAGTCTCTTGAGAGTGTCCAGGCCTGGCTGTTAAGCTCTCTGCTCTGATTAGTTTGTCGAGTTCACAGTGTTCCTGAGTGCTGAAGCACAGAAATTAGGGAGGGGAGGTGGAAGGAAAATCACTGGAGCCTCTTACGACCTAACTTCCACTAACTGAGAGGAAATGTCTTATAAATAAACAACAGCAAGAGAAACAAAAAAAAAAAAAAAAACCATCCCGTCCTGCCAGAGGAATGTACATTATTGTCTCCCGACGGAAAACTTTACACCACACCAGAATGCAGCCATGTCTCCTGAAACTACCTCTCTTAAAACAGAAAGAAAAAGAGAATCAAGAAGGAAAAAAAGAACAAAAAAATTCATCCCCTTGAATACTGTTGGGAAGTTCATGTGAGTTCCCAGTAGACACCACTAAACTAAGCAGTTTCAGCAGTGTCACTGTTCCAGGGTTTCGTGCGGAGGCTGCTTATTAGCAAAATTTCATTTCTGCCCAGATCATTGCTGTACCATCCGGATATTTTCAGAGGGGAAGTCCAGGGAAGGGGGGAAGGGTGCAACTGTGGAGGAGAGGAAGAAGAGAGGACAAAGGAAAACTCCTGATGAGCCAGAATGCCCTAGCCACGGCCATGATAAAGCAAGCCCCCACCGCCACCCATCCACTGCTTGTTGAGAACTTGGTGATATGGTGTGTTTAATCTACTTACTCTTTCTGCTCTGGAGGCTGAGGTTCCTACATTTCCAGCTCATGCTGGACTGTACGGTAAGCAACAAGTGAAATGAGTTCAGTGATCTCATTCTAGTCCTTCGACTCCTGTCCACATCACTAAGCGACTGCACAGCTTGGCACAAGCCAGGATGAGTCAGCAGTCTCTGGTCATGAGAGGCCAGGCCTGGAATAGCAGGGGGGTTTAGGTCAGGAGCAAAATGAAGCAGAAAGGCAGCCTAGATGGCAGGGCTCAACTCTGCAATGCACAGGGATCCTGCAGGTCAAAATGAAAGAGCCCCATCAACCCGGGTGAAAAGGAACAGCAGGGAAAAAAATAGCTGCCTACCTTACATAGCAAGAACAAAACAGTACCACAGTCACAAAAGGAGGATACTGATAGGACACTGGAAGGATAAAAGATGCTCAGTAAGATTCCTTTTCTTCTGTGTGCTCTCAAACTTCAAGAAATGCTAGTTACCTGTCTACCATGTTGGTATTTTGGTATTGCTTTCCAATTTGCTAAGTCACAAAACAAAGTAAAAGAAAGCAACAGTAGTCGATTGCAGGAGAAGACTCATCCTCCACAAAATAATGTAAGTTCAAGTTAGAGCCCGATAAGTCTAAAGTGAACATTTGGGCCAAGAGTATCTTTATATAACCTGCATGAAATGGTTAAAGAGAAGCATTCCCTAAATCAAGCTTCGGGGTAGAGAAGAGCTGAAAGAAAAGAGACACAACAGGAAGACATATAGACACTGTGTCCATATTTCTACCCCGTGGAGTCAGTATAAATGTCCATTAATAAGCAATGTTTCCTACGAATAGGACTTTCAAATTTCTCTCTCTCTCTCTCTCTCTCTCTCCTCTAATAAATAGCAAGAGGAGAGTAAAAATGAAAGTTATAGGGAAACACCAGGTTCAACACTTAAAAAGTCAGTGCTAGACATTTTTCCCTGTAAGTCAATTGATAAAAAAAAGTCTTGGTATCTAACAAGGTATCATATCTCGGTTAGGATACTGAGGTAGAAACTGAGAATTATAAGCAAATAGTAATGACACTGACATAAGGAAGAAAGCAGTCTTGAGTCAGGTGGTATGGAGAAGCATGGCATTTTAAACAGAATGAAATTGGCAGATTTGGGAAATACTAGTAAAAAGACTTCCTTAAGTTCTTTGAAGAGGAACAGTGAAGACCTACAACATATTCATAACTGTTATTCCTCAGATGCACAAATGTGTATGCATAAGAAAATATATATTTCATCTAGTTTTTATCCTAGAGAGTATTAAAATACCTCAAGACATCTTTACTATATTTTTAATGAACCTTTTAGTTTCAGTTTCCTTCTCTTTGAAATGGCAATAATGTTATCATTCCTACTGAAGAATTATAAAGGCTTAGTCAGCGTTTATCCATTCTTGTCACAGCAGTATCTATCTCATGGTATATAATACATGAGTTGTTATTATCATTATTTGATCATCAAATTGTCTTGATAAGTTGGGAAAAGAATGTCTACCATTGTTGTTACATTAGTTTGAGTAGAACCAATATGAAGACTAGGAAATCAGTTGAGTAACATTTCTTATAATGGTGACTTAAAAAGCTCATTTTTGTCTGGCTCGATGAACATTATACTTGAACACAGAGGATGCTGAAAATCTATTATGTGTAAACTTAGATTTAGGGTATCTATGTTGTTAAAGCAATTTGGAGCCTAACAGTGTCCAGTAACTAGAGGCCTAGAAAAGAGGAATTTTTAGAAGCTTTTCCAAAAGCAACAGGATAAATGTGCTATTGGCCTTGACCGCATGATGAGGGTTTTTTTTTTTTTACCAAAGGGGAAAACTTAGTCCAGTTGATCATCCCAGTCTAATTGATTAATTGTGGGTCTGACCATCTGGCTGATGAATGCTGACACCCAGCAGTGATTACTGTGTAACACAAGTCCGGATGTGTTCTCCCTGATGCCTCCCACAATAATGGCAACTCTGAACTTAAGGTTAGTTTATTTAGGCCTCTTGGCTCAATCTTTTCATGGAACAGTGGTTGTGGCAGGGAATATTTTACTAGACCTGGTCAAGCATTATCTTCTCTTGTTTCAGTTACCCCTCCTTTCCAAGTCCACTCCTACCCACTCCTGAGCCCTCTTTTGTACATAATCACTTTTCATGCAAGGCATTCCATCTGTAGTTTTCATCATGTTGTCTGATTCTCTTATTTCTGGGAGCTCTGTTCTGAAAAATATTGGACTAGTCTAAAAGACTTATACTGCTATTTCACTGAGGATCTTATGGAGACATTTTTATTGTATCTTCTTATGTATTGGTTTACTTCAAATTACCCTGTGCTTTCAAAATAAAGAAAATTATTTCACATAACTCATGAGCCTGAGTAAAAGTCCCACAAATGGCCCAAGTTCTCTATGAGGATGGCAGAATACAAGTATTAAAAGAGCACAATTCCTACATGTTACAGCTACTTCACATTCTCAGTTAGGAGTGTATATCCTGGACAGGATCCCCATCTGCTTCTCCTACGTACCTGAGAGCGCTGGAACACATTGTACATTAGAGAAAAAAAGTCAGGCTCAAGTAAACAACAGATTGAATACCAATGCTACCCACAAAGCAGTCTACATCTGAAGATAACATGTATGTAGAAGAGTTCCCCAAGCAAATCAGACCTGAATACATAAATATAAACCTTGGGCTTTGCAACCAAATTATTTTATTTTATTTTGTGTGGAGTCATGGGGGATTAAACTGATATAAAAATGGTTGCAATAGCTTGGCCAATGAGTCACAATAGAGCATCTATTTTCTCTTTCATGCTTCCTTGTTCCTTTTTCCATACTGATCACCACCCAATGCATCTTTTCTCCTGCTCCCCACAGATGCTGAGTTCTATGTTCCAGGCTGTGTTAGTGTTAATTTTCAGTAAGAGGATGGTAGAAGCATGCTGAACTACAGAGTTCCGGACTGGGAGTTGGGAAATGTTTCTGGCATGACTGTCAGTAAACAACTATGTGTCTTGGGCAAGTCAAGTCCCTTAACTCCCCATGTCTCAGTCTCTTCATTGAAAAATGATAGGGTAGGACTGAATGAACCCCACAGCCTCTGCCAACACTAAGATTCTATGGTTCTATAGCTCATCTCCCCCACCCTCCCCACCTCTGGCAGCACATGCTGGACAACTCTGCTTATAGCACATTTTCTGCTTTTAGTTACTGATAGAAAAACATTTCCTTCATTTACTACCTGGTACTTTGTATTTGTATCCTCTCTCTTTCATGTGAGATATTTTGAGTCATAAACACTAACATATCCAGATAGATGCTTTAAATTTGAAGGCATTTAAGGAAAATAGCTTTCCCATGTAGAACATTTAGTGTAGCTCAGCATGGAGGAAACCAGCTATCCAAAAGTGCAGCAGAGGGGCCAATTCACAAATGAAAGGAAGCCTTTCATAATAAGAGTCTCCAGGCTCTTCAATTTAGGTAAAGCTCAAATGCTATCAACTTGCAACTACTTTCTACTTTTCCAATCAATCTCAAACACCATAACAGACACTTAGGACTACAAATCTGAGGACCAGCATTGGCAGTGATGCAATTCTTATTTCACCTCCACCATCCATTGCCAAGTAGGATTTAGGATGGCATAGTAATAAGAGCCAAGAGGACAATCTGTCATTTATTTTCCTCCAAACTTTTTTGAAATTTCCCATTTGGGCTCTGTTTCCCAGTTTTAATTTGGTAACTGCCATTTTTCAGCATTTCTTTTAGCAGGTTACTAATAATTTCTGATATAGGAACTCATATTTCATTTTGTGCTGCTAGAACTGCTGTTAATATTTCATCTGCCTTCAATTCAGCTCTGAATGAAGGCTGCTGCATTTTTGATACACTGTTAACACTTTGGTTCAGGGAATTTGATCACCAGCATTCACTCAGTTTGTCCATATCTGGTTAAGTAAAATAAATAGGTTAGCTATCTCAGAAATATCTCTGTGTGCTTTATAGTCTAGGGATACTATAGATTTTTTTTTCTGGATCTTTTATGAAAGCAAATGAACCCAAAATAAATATTCTGTGTTTGTTTTCACAGGTAACTTGTCATTTGCTTCATTTTTCTGAAAGTAGAGTACAATGGTTAAGACCGAGGGCTCACAGGCAGATCTAGGTTTAAATTCTGGTCCTGCATTAGATCAAGGGCAAACACAACAAGGGGACTGGACTTTGAGTACATGATAAAAGCTTTAGCACACAAGGGAGGGGTGAGGTTAGGTAAGACACCTAAAAAATTAGCTAGCATTTGTTGCCCTTAACGCAGAGAAACTAAAGCAGATACCTTAAAAGCAACTGAGGCCAATAGGAAAAGGGGACCAGGAACTAGAGAAAAGGTGAGATCAAAAAGAATTAACCTAGAAGGTAACACACACACACACAGGAAATTAATGTGAGTCAACTCCCTGTATAGCTATCCTTATCTCAACCAGCAAAAACCCTTGTTCCTTCCTATTATGGTTTATACTCTCTCTACAACAAAATTAGAAATAAGGGCAAAATAGTTTCTGCTGGGTATTGAGGGGGTGGGGGGAGAGGGAGGGGGCGGAGTGGGTGGTAAGGGAGGAGGTGGGGGCAGGGGGGAGAAATGACCCAATCCTTGTATGCACATATGAATAATAAAAATAAATAAATAAAATAAATTCTGGTCCTGAAACTTGCTATTTGTATCACCTTAGGCCAGTTCCTTAACACTCCCAGGTGACTCTTTTTCCATTTGTAAAACAGAACCAATAAATTAATGTAAAGTGCTGAAGCAGAGTAAGCATGGGGTACTGATCCAAGCTAGTACTGCCAAAAAAATATAGAAATAAAGAGAACTTAAAAGAATACAAGAATAGCAACTATAAGGAGCAAAGACTACTTGTAAGGGCTGAGGTATTTTGCCTAAGGAAGAGACCCCTTCTATTCCTAGACAGGGATACAGACATGTTGGACAAGAGTCCCGTCTATTTTTGGACTGTGATCTAGACTTTGAAGGAAAAAGAGAGAAGAATTCTTTCCATCCCTCGACTGGTATCTAGAATCTAGACCTTGTTGGATGAGGCCCAACTATAACTCATTGAATGTCAGAGAAGTTGCTAGAAGTTTCATTAACATGACTTTCTGGAAATCTGCACTCCAGTGTGCCAGTTATTTACGGGGGCTGACTCATATGTGAATGCAAGTGGCGCATGTATGGTGAGTGCTAGAAGAAGTTGTTGGACACAGGGAACTAAAGACGTCACTTGTACTTCAGCGGCTGAACACTACAGTAGCTGTGTGTGCTACAGAAACTGGTTTCTGGAGAAGTTGCCCAAGGTGTAGAAACCAGCCTCTGGAAAAAGCATGCACTCTGTAGGAGTCAACCAAAGGAGTACCTGGGAACCAGGAAGAAAACCTTTTCCTTCTGTAGTATCTCTCTCTACCTTGTACTCATAAAGCACCATCATACCAGCTGGCAAAGATATGATAAAAGCTCATATAGATTTTTGTAGAGCAGACAAGGAAGGTAAAGGCAATTCATTGATAACTGGCACAGCTATTATTATTTGCTCACAGACTAGGAAGTATTTCACTTTGGAGATTACAATCCAAAATTCTCAACTCATTGCACCACTGTTCACCTCTAGCACTAAATTGACTCTTTTGCATAGGTGAATAAAAAATTCCAGAATGAAGAAAAAAAAAAGGCTACCAAATGAAACCTATAAAAAACTATTTCTTTTAAAAATCACAGTACCAACCTTTGTATAATAACTCTTTTCCCCCAAGTGTTACCCACATGTTTTATTTAAATGTCTATAATTTACTTCAGAAAAAGATGTATAGAAATATTAAGTCATTGACCTAATTTATATGCACTGGTGAGCTCAGTCTAGAATTTCAACCACATGATTTAAAGAGTCATTACAAATATCTCACAGGTTTGAGAAAGGTAAAAAAATAGCCTCAGTTATCATTTCTCCTTTCTTTCTCTTTTTCTTTTTAGTTGACTCTAGAACTCATATCTGCCTTCCATGACTTTTTTTTGACAAATGTATCATAATTTAGTAGTGAATTTCAATTTTCTCATTATTTTATTAGCATATATTAATTGTACAAAGAAGTTTCATTGTGATATTTCCATTTTTGTATATAATGTACTTTGATCAAATTCACTTCCTACTCTTTCTTGTACTTCTTCCCCCACCTTGTAACCAATTTTAATGAGTTTTGTTATTCTGTTTTTATACATGTGTGAAGTACTTTGATAACATTCACACCCCCCCACCATCAACCATGAATTTTTCCTACTTTTCCTTTTCTATATTGTTCCACCCTCAATATTAAATGGAGTAGCACTAGTAAGTGATCAATTTGATGCATTCACATCAGAACTAGTTTTACATGCAGTAGGGACACATATTCCAAAATATCTCCCTTCCTTTTGCCTAATTTAAAAAATTCCCTGAAGAAGGTGACAGGAACTTTTATTTTGTAATTAGGGTAGGGTGTAAAGACACAAACTCTAGGGCCAGGAGTGTGGTTCAAGTGGTAAACCACTTGCCTTGAAAGTGCAAGGACCTGAATTCAAAGCCCAGTACCCCCCCACACACATACACACAGACACAAACCATGTAGACATTATACATGGTTTAATGTGGCTGTGAAAGGTTAAAAGCACAAAATCAAACTGGGTGAGAAGAGAGTCCTAGGGACAACATACTACAGGAAAACTGAGACCGCAAGACACCTGCCTTACCCTCATCCATCTTTACCTAGAGGTCTGTCCATAAAGCGTACTATCTGTTCCTAGTATTATGGAATGGACTTCTTGCTTCCTCACAGTTGTGTTTTTTGAACACCAAGGGTAACACCTGGCAAAGCAAGCCTTGTTGGTTCATCTTCACAACTTTACTGTAGTCATGTCTGCCAGCTGCAGGTGATTTTCCTTAGAATTTTCTTTTGTATTTCACATTAATGCTGAGGAAAACTTAATACCCTGCATTTGATCCCTTCTTCCAGCACATCCATACACCTCCCCTTCAATTCCTGAGTCAAAAAGGAGATGATGATAATAGAGTCAGAAATCCATGTGAAACAGCTATGCAAGCCCTTTTTATTTTAGTTGGCCCTTTCTGTTCAGCTGCTTTTTTGCTATGACCCACTATACTTACCCTGTCGGCTGCTCTTACTAGCAACGTGCCTTTTTAATCAGCCTTCCTGGGGTCTGCATTTGATTACAGCATTTGTGTTCTATTTTGATTCTTTTGTACTGTGCCCTGTGGTGTTAGCTTGAAAGGTGTTATTTATAAAATGAAATTCTATTGTATTGCCACTTGGATTCAAAGAGGACATATAATATTAATGCAGAATGTATTTAATAATATCTTGAACCTATTAAATCAATTTCTTCATGAGAAAGGGAGAAGGGGAGGGAGGCAAGTGGTTGGTAACCAGGTAATAAGACTTAAGAATCACCTGAACTTTCCTTCATAAGCACTCCTGAAAGCTGGCACGAAAATCATCCTCTTAACATCAGGGGTTTCAAAGGAGGAGACTACCTTTCCTTAGCCAGACCAGTGCAGCACACACCTGTTTAAACATTTAACTGTGCAGGCCAAACATTTTCCTAGGTTTCAGATGCAAATTTTTTTGACTAAGGAAACCATGACTTTTTTTACTATGTAGGAATACTTAGGTAAAGAAGGAAATACAATCACCTATTTCTAGAGAGCTTCTTTTAAGATTTGAAAATAAGTACATTTGTTCTCCCTCCTGATACTTCTTAAAACAAAGCTAAGAAAATTCTAGTGATACCAACAACTGATGCAGAATTTCTAGGTTGGTATAATTAGAATGATGTTCTTACCTCGAAAAAGTGCAGGTTTCATTACGACTTCTGGGCCTTTAGTCAAAAAGTTTATGGATTAGACTGACAGAGGAGTGCCCAACTTTTCTTCAATTCTAGTTTTTATGTAAACCAAAATCTGAAACAGTATGTCACTCTATCACAGCTTGCATAGCACAACTGTTGATGCACGCATTCTATTTTTCCACTATACTTTTTTTTCTCATTGTTATATCTCAAATCATCAATGGCTAAGTTGCTATTTGGACACAGAATGAGGAAGGATCAGGTGTGGAAGATGGCTTAGGCGCTACAGAACTTGCAAAAGAAACCAGCATACACAAATGAGGCTGGCTGTGTGAGTTGGAGGGACTGTTCCTCCATTTTCACCTATACCCACTCACTCACTCATTATCTAACTATAGGAAATTGAAAGTACAGCTTTCCAATCACCAAAATGGGAATAAGTATGTTTATTCTAGGGGCAAATGAAATAACAGTGTAATGAAGATGAGATACAAAGGCATAATATTATTAGAGTGATCGCTCAGAGACTATATTTTTTGTTGTTCACCAAACCTGAAGATGAGAAATACTAACAAAGGAATGAATTTTCTCCCACTGGGAATAAATCATATACTCTTCATTTATAATAACATACCAAACATAAGGAGCTAGGATGTGTTGGGGAATATACATCTCAATCTTGAATGCATCAATTATCAGCTATTTGCATTATTCATCTCTGTATCCACTCAGGTTCTACCTCATTGGTTTGTGTTCCATTCATTAATATCTGCTAAACTGAACTGAAAAATGAGATCATACAATTTTGATTTAAAACTAACACAGACCATGTTAAGTCCAGTTGCCTTATTGTACAGATGATAAAAACTGAGGCTACATTAAACCAAGTAACATATCCAAGTTCAATATTAATAAGTTACAAGTCTTTAAAAAGGTTGTTCTTTTAAATATCTGCCACTGAAAATAAGATACTCAATCACTTAAAACAAAATAGGTGTTCTTTTGTCAAAATAAGAAGCACTATGCACTTCAAATAATCCAATGTTTTCAAATCTAACCAAGAAGGGTGAAGTCTAAATAATAAGGAAATTTCATCAAATGATTATAGACCATACACATGCTAGAAATGCCAAGTTACTGAGTTTAAACATCTTAATCTTGTACCTGTTAGCCAGTCATTGGCATATTTTTTCTGGTAAAATTAAGATTTTACAAACAAACAATAGAAGTTAGCAAGATGGCAGAGTACATAACCCTACGACTCATTCCACCACAGAAATATAGACACAAGAATGATGTTGGAACTAAAGTATCCTGATAAGAAATTCAGAATCTAGGCTAAAATGTAGAAGTACTCTAGAAGAGACAAATTGAGAGCAATTCCACTTGTATGGGTAAGAAGGCCAATTTCACTTTAGCTGTGTCATTATCTCCTCCAAATCAGCTTTGCTCAACACTGAGAGGACTGCTTTGGCCGTGATTTTTTCAACAGGTTAAAAAAGTGAAACTGGAGTGCACTGGACTGCTTAGGCTCCTGGTCTACTGAGGAACCTCTTTGGGATTTGTTTCTGTCTTGCTTCATGTAGAACACTGAACCACCTGTGAAGTCTAGAAAGGGGAAGGTGATTCCTTCCAGTCAGTACTGCTCTGCAAGATGTAGGGTAAGTGTAGAACTGAAGTTTTTCATCCATGAAGGAGAGAAACCAGTGGAATAGGACTTATATCTAGCACTTCAGATTATACTCTGTGTAGCCTTTGCAGCTGGTACTGCACTAAGTGATTAGAAGAAAAGACAGAACTGAGGATTTCCTCCAGCAATTAAGCAAAGACGTAAAGGGGCCTTATCCTTGGCTTTAGAGTGAGCTTCCCAAGGAGGTGGTCTTGCTTTACGTGAAGACAGCAGTCAATGTATCTCCCAGTCAAAATCAGTCCATAAAGGTTGAAAGATGTACCTGCTTCTTCAGATGCACAGATCACAAAGCAGACTTACAAGGAATTCAAAGATTCAAAAAAGCATGACATAAAGGAAGAAAATAAATCTGAAAGAAATGGAGATCTATAAACTGACAAAGAATTCAAAATAATTATCTTAAAGAAGCAAAGTGATTTAAATAAAGAATATAGCTTTAAAAATCAAGTAAAAGACACATTAACAAAACGAAAAGTTAAGTAAAGAGGTAGAAACAGTGAAAAAGAACCAAACAGAAAAACTGGAGCTGAAGAAAACAAAAAACTGAACAGAAAAATTCATTAGGGTGGTTCAAAAGCAGACTTGATTAAATAAAGCAAATAATCATTGAACCAGAAGACAGATCATTTGAAATTATGCAGTCAGAAGAGCAAAAAAAAAAAAACAAAAACAAAACAAGAGTGAATAAAACCTAAAGACTTCTGAGATTCTATCACGTGAACTGTCAACACATATGGGAGAAATAGAGGATGGAGACTTGGGAGGAATGGGGGACAGAGAAGGGGGGAAGAGGGGATGAGAGATAGATTCATTAAGTCCAATGAACCTTAAATAGATTGAATGTAAAGACATCTACACCAAGGCAACATATAATCAAATTATTAAAAGTCAAAAACAATGAGAAAAATTTGAAAGTGGCATGAGAAAAGCAACTCAGCACGTTCAAGTGCATCCCCACAAGATGGTTAGAGGGTTTGCTCATCAGAAATCTGGCAGACTGGGAGAGAGTGAGATGATATATTGAAAGTGCTGAAGAAAAAACTATTAGCCATTAATACAAAACCCAGCAAAGCTGTTCTTCTGAAGAGAAGAGTGACTGAATCTCTGTTTATCTATCTATAAAAGCAAACTATATGTTGCCTAAAAAGATTCAGTTTAGGCTTCCTTCCTTCTCTTCTTCCTCTCCTTCTTCTCCTTCCTTACTCCCTTCCCTCCCTCCTTTCTTCCCTCCCTTCCTTCCTTTCTTTTTGTGGTACTGGGATTTGAACTCAGCCCCTCACACATGCTAGGCATGCATGCTCTACCACTTGAGCCATGCCCCAGATGGCCATTTGACTCACTTTGACTTTAGAGACACACCTACTCTGAAAGTGAAGAGCTGTAAAAGTGTATTTGTGGAAATGTAACCAAAATAGACTTTTGTAAGTCAAACTGTTACAACAGACAAAGAAAGTCATTATATAGTGATAAAAGAATCAATTCATAAAGTTGGTATAACAATCTGATGACCATAATCTTCTTGATTAGAATTATCTGAATAGAACAGAAACTGAAGAAATGCAAATTTCAATTGTTGTGAAGTAGGATTCTTCAATGAACTACTTTTTCTGTTTTCAAAGCTCCTTTTAAGACTGGAAACTCCTGGAGATCACAGAGAACAGAATACAGAGAAAGGGGAGCAAATGACAATAGGATTGATACTTCTCTGGCTGTCCAGCTTCTTGGAAACTAGGGTTTATTACAAAAGCTTGATTCCTGAAATATAACTGGGCTTTCAAATAGCAAGTTCAAATTGTTAACTTGGCATTTCAATCTCTATTACATGTTCCATCTTGCTTAGATATCCTAGTTTCCTGTATATCCCAACAGGTAATCTGGAGTATAGCGACTATGTTAGCATTTCTCTTTATCTTGGTATTTCCAAGGAAGTCCTAATATTAAGTTTTCTGTTCTATCATCTCTATGATTTATTAAATCATGTCTAGACTTCTGGATTGAATCTTATTCATTCACTTGCTATAATTTAATAAGTATCTACCATTTATGAGACGGTAGGGGGAAAACAGAATTAGCCTTAGGTCCTATCGCTAAAGAATTAAGGAACTCACAATGTTGTGGTCACTTACTATATATAACATAGGTCTTCCTGCTTTTCTTCCCTCAGAGAGTTCTATAGATATTCATTTATCAATCTGATTGGTTTAGTTATTTTGAAGTGTCGCGTATGTTCTAACATCTCCATAAATTATATTTTAGTTTTTGTAGCATGCGTTAACATTCCTCTTTTTAAAATTATTACAGCTGGAGTAGACAGTGTTGTCTACCCAATATCCATTCTTCCCAGTCTCTTAGCAAGACCTTTTCTGTTACTTAGATTGTGTCACCATGACACAAATGCTACAGATTCTATAGCATGCTAATTAACTTCCAAAATTTCTCACCTGAAGTTTGAACCTACAAGTGAGGAAACTATTATAGCATTTGCTTTTGGAGAAAAGACTACATAAATTGAAAAAGAAACTATTTTCAAGCCTTACAAATATTACAAGTTAGTAGGGAACTGCTGGGGAGAGAAATAAATAGCTTTGGGTCGTTTTAGGTTAGTGACCTTAAATATAAGGTGTGACTTAATCAGAAGCCAGAGTAATCATGGCAGGAGGTGGAGAAAAAGACTCAGAGCTGCCTGGAGTTAGGGAGGACTGTGGTGGCAGCATTTAGCTTGAGCTAAAACTGCAGGATTTTGTCAGAGGCTCCACAAACAAAGGGCTGCATTATGTTAACACATCTTGTATTCCTTTGTGAACTATTCCACAACAAAGTTTCATTAGTTTTTCCCTCTTAGGCATTTTACCACTTCCAGGCTGCAACTTGCTGTCCAGAAGGGGACCTTTCTACCTCAAATAAAAGTTTAAATTGCAAGAAAACTGACATTTTTTTCAGAAACAAATCAAATTAATTTGAGCTTTCTACTGACTGTGAAAATACTGCTTAAGTTAGGTGGACGAGGGGAAGTAATCTTATTTGAAGGGTTGCCAAATAATTTAACGATAGTAATAATTGTTAAATTCTCTATCATTTTCTAAGAGTGTTACACTTAAATGAGTAACACCTTTCCATACAGCATTTTATCGGCAGACTCAAAAGCCAGTATTACATGGAAGGCACACAACAATATGTATCTGTTTCAAAAGAAAAAAAGTTTTGTCTGTTATGAGGATACTTTAAGATATGTTCAGTCCCACACTGTCAAATTAGCTTAGAGGTATAAGAATTCACTTCTTAGCAGTTTAATTCTTTTATTAGTTAGTAACTGAAGAGCTTTTCATTATAAAATATTATTTTGGTCACCTATAAAAGTAATTTAACAGCCAAACTGCAGAGCAGATTTTCCATTTTAACATTTCAAGTGTTGTTTTAATGTTTATCACGTAGACCCTTATGAAGGTGACTACGCTTCATAAGGGTCTTTATGAAGCAGGGATATAGCTTAGATTATATCTTTTGGTCTGAGGGTCTGGTTGTGTATAATTAAAGTGTGGGTGGGATAGCATTCAACTACCAAGGAGTGTAAAACACTTAGGGTTTGGCTCTCAGCAGGTGGCACTCTTCCTTCTGATTTGGTATTGAACAGATGCCCCAGCACTTTGTTACCTCTTGGGCACAGCATGAGACTGAAGCATTCAATAGTGCTGGGGTGCCTAAGAACCAACTCCAAGGGAGCTGTGGAATCAAGGTAAGCTACAGGTAACATCGACGGATTTTCATTCTGCTGAATGGTTTTCAATCAAAACATCATTCTCAGACTCAGAGTTTTGTCTTTTAGGTTGGGTGACGATATCTCTCAGTTTACCCAGAATAATTCCAGTTTCAATTACCACTGCCCAGACACAACCATTAATAGTGGCTACTTTCATTTTCAAAAGTATGCCAGTTTGGATGATAAATTATGGGGTTATACTGCATATAAGCTTAATGAGAGTTGTTTCTAACACTGTTTACGGGAAAATCTCTTTAAGGAAAAGTAAAATAGCTAATATTGGTCAACTTCTATAACGAGAAAGAGACAAACTAACACTTTATTACTTTAATCTCAATATTTTAACCAGAAGGATCTTGCCATCTACAAGTTTATTTTAAGATGAGAATAATTTTGGAAAATCATATTTGATGAACTAATCTTAGACTTTTAATTTTAGGAAGCATTCTTTAACCCTATTTCATAAAAGCAAGTATAGCTTTCCTTAAAATTTATTGTAATGAAAGAAAAGTGTAAGATTTCAAATGAAATTCTTCAAGTCTTGGATGTGAATCCTAATTTCACTATTTGCTTTGTTAGCAAATTCAGATTATTTCTGTGAACATCATTAATGGTAACTCCTCCTGAAAGGCCATTTAGACATTTTAGAAACTAAAAGTGAAAGAACTACATGGAGTATAAAAGCTGAAAGTTACTAATAGTTACTATTATTTCTCTTTAAATAAAGGCAGCTATTCTCTTTTCAATGTCTGGGACACTTCTAAAAACAGCAGATGTAGCCAAGCTACATGTGGTAACGGGGTCTTTCACTATAACCTCTTCAGACACAGATCTGTCACATTTCTGGCTGACACCTAAGCTATTGGTGGTCCACAAAATCAAAGAGGCTGGAAAATGAAAGGCTGAAAATTAAAGCACAAAACTTTTGTCAAAAATTTAAATAACCAGTACTGGTCAAGTTCTGTACAGAGAAGTTTCTTCTGTAAATAAAACTTTTGTCAACTTCTTTGTTAATGATGTCCTGGATCCTGATATAGATAATCTCCTCAGAAGGAAAAGAAAAATTGAGAAGAGGAGCTAGAGAAGAAAGACTACAGCAGGAAGTCTTTTTATTTTCAAGCCACATTTTAAAATAGATTCCTAGGTAGATCCCTACACATTCCATTTTTGCTGATGCTTCTCTTTCTCTGTTTCCCTCTCTCCCTCTTTTATTTGAAATCATAATTTTTTTTTAGAACAAAATCTGGGTATTCAGGCTTAATTTTCCTAGTCTACCTGACATCAAAAGGATGTAGAAGATGTTTTCCTTTTTTGTTCATAGGAATATAATCAAATAATATTACTTTTTTAAAAAGTCTATGACTAATTTTTTTCACTGTTAAAAAGACATTTCTTTAGTAATTATAGGAAAAAATCTTATAAATTTTCCTTCGTCCAAATATTTAAGAGGTAAACAAAGAGCAATCCTGTTTTGTTTGGTTTTGTCTACTTAAATTGACTATTCCAACAATTAGGGCTGTAAGACCTAGTTTGAGGCCTAAAGATTTTTAGGTATGTACAAGGTTTTATCAACTAGCTTTCCTCAACTGATGATTCTCTGTTTTGAATGTACTCTAGCTGCAAAGGTGGTGGGATAAAATAGGTGGTGCCTGGCAAGAGACTGCAGGAGAGGGAAAGAATGCCAACAAGACTATACTTGGTGTCTCAGGGCTGAAAAAGAGCACTAGAAATCTTCCCGATTCCTTGCCGGAAAAAAAAAAATCTCTCTAACACATTCCATCTATTAGAAGTTCATTTGTGTTTAACAAGCCCCTCTTTAAAATGCAAATCTGTCTTGTGAACCTGTAAACCTCATTCACACCTTACTGTTAATTATTTTGATGTTCTAGAATATGATCAGCACTTAACTGATATTGGCAATCTAGGAAGGAACAAATACTCAGGGTGGAAAACAGGGAAATTTTTGGTGGAATAGGACCAGAAGTGTTAGTGTAGACTTCATTTTTGGGAAATAAGAGCACACCAATTTTTTTGTTTTGTCTAGGAGAGCAGCAGTAGCTAGTAGAGGACCACAAAATGAACACTTTTCCTGATCACCAAGGTGTAGCTGAGATCAGAACAAGTCAGGAAGCCCACAAAAATCAAGTTTTCAAATATTTAGCCATCACTAGTTAATTGGGTGTACTCTAGCTAATTTCCAGTACTATGACTGGGTGACTGGATTCTGCTACTTATCTGGTTCAAGCTCGTAGGTTTGAAGCTTACTACTGAATTTCAAGGAAAGAGTGAATTTGGTCCAGTTCTTTTTCACTGTCTCTTTGGTCATTCATTTCAGAGATCATGGAATGTAATCCTATAACATTCTGGAAACAGTTTCAGAAAAATATACAATAATATGGTAATTCTCTGTGGTTTTAGCATCACATAACCTGATATCAAAAGGTTGCCGATTCAGTCATTATACAGTGTATAAATGCACTGAAACATCACGTCTTATAAATACGAACACTTACTATGCATCAATCATAAACAAAGTAAAACCTTAAGAGGTTGCAAAATTTGAATTAGACTTTAGTGGACTTAAACCACACACCTTAGCTAGGCAGAAATTTAAGGAAAATATTTTATGACATCTTATAACACTATTAATCACCTCTCCCTTCATATAAAAAATAAATATGCTAAGCTCTTCACTGTTGAGAAAAGGGGTCATCTTTGCCCCAAAATGTCTAATTTTAGTTTTAATGTGGCTGGATACATTTGTAAACTATTACATGAAAACATATGGCTGGAACATGCTTATTCAAGAGTGTTCTTCCTTTGAGGCTGCAAAATTTTCCTTAGTTACTCCATGTGCTACTTTGTTGTGCTGGTGGCTTCTTGTTCTAAACAATTTTCTTCCCCTTCCATTGTTAATGAAACAAGTTCTAATTAAAAAAAAGAAAGAAAGAAACAGAAACCCTCTGATGGAAATCTTTTTCTTATAGATGTGGGCTGGCAACTGATACAGGACACAAGGGGCCAAAGAACGTGTTGCACATTCTTTAATCAAGCGATTCCTTTGTGGTTTATTCACCTGACTGCATTTCAACAAGTAATGAAGCAATCCTAGGAAAAGAATTATTTATGTGGCTAATTTTCAGTTAGCCGCAAAGTGCTAGGTAAGTTTTCTTTTTCTTTTAATATTAAAAATATATTGATATACTTTTCGATCATACATTAGATCCACAAACAGCCACTTTAACATAACTCACTCACAAGGATGAATGAAAAGCTCTCCCAGAGCTAGTGAAATTTCCCAAAGCCTCACTTGGAGATTTGGTATCTAATTCTCAGTTGATCTTTGAAAGTACTAGTCAATTTAAATTTGCATGGGTGAAGCATAGTTCTTTAAAATAGAAATAGAAGGACATTTTAGAACAACTGAGAAACCTTCCAACTCTGTTTCTCTGCTTTTTTTTTTTTTTTTTTTTTTGGTAGTACTGGGGTTTGAATTCAGAGCCTTGTGCTTGCTAGGTAGGTGCCCCCAGCCCTTTTTTGCTTTAGTTATTTTGGAACAGGGGCTTGTATTTTTTGTCCAGGCCATCCTGGACCATGATCCTCCTACTTTGCCTCCTGAATAGCTGAGATTATAGTTTGAACCACCATGCCCAGCTTTTTTGTTGTTGTTGAGATGGGATCTTGCTTACTTTTTGCCCAGGCTGGCCTTGAATGGCAATCCTCCCATCTCTGCCTGTTAAGTAGCTGATTACACACATGAGCCACTTTGCCCCTGGCCTTCCAACTTTTTAATTTGATTTTTTACTTTGTATTTTGCCCTTATAACACTCCTCTTTCTTTTTTGACACATTTTTACCACAATTCCTTTCGACTTTTGGCACATGATTGGTTCTCTATAAATATTTGTGGAGTGCACGACTGACCGTCTGGACAAATACTATGAAGTGAACAACAGAAAAACTTTTAATTATGTGACTTAAAAAAATTTGGGGGGGAAAATCCATGATAGTAACAAAATAATTAATAATTTCAAGGATATTTAGGAAACACAAGGCCTAGAAGTTTAAAAATGAGAAATTCTAGAATTAGAAAACAAAAACAAAAAAACAAAACAGCCCAACACAATTGAAAGTACATGCAGAAAGAAACTAATATATTATTTATAAAAAAAATTAAATGGAAACCCTGAAATTAGAATGCTAATGGCATTATTATGTAAAAAGCAGAAAGTCATTTCTTTCTGGTCCAACTCCAGGGAGAACAAATTTGCCAGTGCCACCAAGTGCAGAGTAGGGAGGAATGTCTGGAATTTAAGGGTTGCAGTAGACAGAAAGGCTAAATTTTCAGGTATGTCAGCCTGCTCTGGGTGACACCAGCTTCTAAGATGACCCCCAGTCATTTCTGTCTCCTGTCACTCATACCCATGTGTAGTCCTGTCTGCACTGTCTCAGGGATGGTCTGTGTGACCAACAGAATATGGCGAAAGCCAGACTCTAAAAGACATATTTTTTCTTATATGTGGAATCTGAAAAATAAAATAAAATAAAGACATGAAAGGAGAAGCAGACTATTAGGTAATAGAAAGGGACCAGGGGGTGGGGGGATAAGTGTGGGTAATAAGGGGTACATGATCAAAGCATCTTATACACAAGTATGAAAATGTCACAGTGAAACCCACTATTTTGTACAATTAATATACACTAATAAAAATAGAGGCAGGGAGGGGTGGGCTGGCAGGCTACAGAAAATAAGCTTCAAGTCATATCACAGTTATTATCATAAAGGTTTAAGAATAAAATTCTATGGAAAAAATGTTGCTTTCAATTAGGTATTTGTTAAAGTTTAAAATGTTATGGAAAAGATATATAACTGCAAAAATGTGAAAAAAAATCTGCCTATCTCAAAACCTCCATCTTGATCACAGTGTTTTCAAATGTTCATGACCAAATAAAAAACCTCTATTAAAATTATAAAAGAAAACAACAGAATATGGTAAAAGTGATTATGTGTTGCTTCTGAGGCCAGGTCACAGAAGCCATTGCTGCTTCTGCCTTATTCCTTGGGTCACTCCTTCTGGGGGAGGCCAGCACCTACACTCAAGCCCCAAAGAACTAAAACCAGTGGTCAACACTGACTTTTGAGCCAGGTGAGCGAGACATCTTGTAAGAAGAGTCCTCCAGCTCCTTCAAGCCTTCAGATAACTGTAGCCCCAGTGGACACCTTGACTACATCTTCCTAAAACCACTGTGCTAAGACACTCCTGAACCCCTGATAATATGAGCTTGCTGAGAGACAATCCCTCTGACTGTCTTAAATCATTGGGTTTTAAGGTTAATTTTTTGTAGCAGTAGATAACTAACATACTGAAGTATGGCTACTGTGTTGTTGGTGCCTCAAGTGCAACTTACTGCATACTTATTGGTCCATACTTGGTCCAAAGAAATGAACACCAGAAAGCTAGAAACAAGAGCTAGGAGTACAATCTTCATCTAACTACATCGGTTGTCCCATCTTAGATTCTTGCCTTTCCACACCTCAAATAACCGTCATCCTGATTCTCATTTTCATTATTAACTTGTGGTCCCTTTTCATGCAGTTTTATCACATCTATAGGTATTTTTAAATTTATATTTGTGGGTATTTAGATAATGTATGTGACGCTTACAGACATATATTTTGGTTGCACTTAACTTTATAAAATATTATCATGCCCTATATAATATTTTTGAGATTTAGTTATTTTTACTTAATATTGTCTTTTTATGGTTTATCTATATTGTTGCCTATCATTGCAGTTCATTCATTTATATCTGATTGTTGATATTCCCAAGGTGGTCAGTAAGCTAAAGATGGGACCAATAAGCTCTTACATCACAGAATTATATAGTTGCAACTAGGCAGGATGAAGTATATTTAGTATATAACTTAAATTAACTAGCTCTAGAATATGCAGAAAATTAATTCAGAAGCTTAAATTTTTCTTTCCTTAAGGATAATGGATATAATAAACCATACATATTTAATAGTATATAATAGTATATAATAAACCATACATATTTTTGTTATTGTATACACACATAATAAGCCCCTTAGATTACAAAGCTCAAAGACCTATCAGAATACAGTAAGAGCTGCACATATTATAAATAGAATGTTAATGTTTGGAAAAGTCGATTGTGGGAGACTGCATTGTTAAGTGAGTATCACAGATCTATTCCTTTTTTTTAAAAAAAAGAATTCATGCCTTTATAAACATAATATTTACCGACAGAATTTTTCTTAGTGCCATCTAGTTAATTACATAGGCAAACGGTGAGGATCTTCCAACCTCACCTCTCACCTTGTTCCTCATCATTACAGGAATAAGGCATGATATTCTTTGATAGCACTATCCAAAAACTGGCCTCATTTGTTAATTCCAGAGATAATTACAATTTCAATTGTAGTTTCAGCTAGTTGTTTCCTGATGTCTTTCTAGTTGTCATTAGTTTACAATGAATAGTATTACTGAAGGTCAAATTATTGATTATCAAAATTTTATTTTGGTATTATTATTATATCCCCCTTCCCCCTGTTCATCAAAGGGAGATATTGAGTCATGGAGCTGTAATGAGATTCCTTAAACAAACTAATACAAGTAGATTTTTGTTATGGAGAAGCCAAATTAATTTATCCATTAAGTGAGTATTTATTTACCATTTGGCTTTATCAGGTAATTTAATTAGACATAACACTTTTCTATGATTTGACACACTTACAAAGAATGTTGTAAAAAAAAAAAAGTACCTATATATAAAGTAGGAGATATTTCATTCTTGGTTCTTCACTGAACAAATTATGTAGCTTTGAGGAATATAAGAAAAAGAAAGATTGATGAAATAGAGCCCTCAATTATGGCATAAAGCCCAATCATGGAGAAGGTCAGAAAAGAATACATAGATTCATCAGAATTATTGAAAATAATAGGAAATATGAATATAGGAGTTACCTTTTATTCTTAGTCATTGACTGAGGACCTTTATTAAAAACATAGGACAAACATTGACATATGAAATTTTCCTCAGTTTTCAAAAACCTTTACACAAGAAAGACTATATAAAAAGCAGTGAAGTGAGAAGAAGGAAGAAGTCTTTGGGTGAAAAAAGAGGCTATCATGTAAATCTTCTCCTGGATGCCCTCTCTCTAGAGGATTATGAGGATGAAAAAAGCCTGGAAAACTGTCATGTGAGGATGAAAAAAGGCAACCCTAGTTTAAAGAGAATGAAAGGAATAGTATTTTTCTCCATGTACTAGAGCTTGTATCTGGAGAAGGAACGCACTCCTCCTTTCTTCTAGTGAAAACTCCTCTTTCTTAACAAAAACTCCATTAGGAACATTTGCAATAATCAATGCATAAGGTAATGGGCGATGGAAATGCGAAGGGAGAGCCCGAGTTTAAGGTTTGTTTTGGAGGTTGAACTGATAGAATGTGTTAAAAGCAAGATGTATTATAAAAATAAACCCCAAATAATCTCTTTCTTCCAGCCCATTGTATAATGGAGAGTTAGCTGACTTTTCTACTGTAAATGTAAAGAAAACGCAATTTCATTCATCCTCCTGTAATGCTGCCAATCTAATTTGCTATTAAGTTTCCATTCAAAAGCCCTGTTTTGTTTAGTTACAAGGGATTTGATCCCCTTAAACTTTCCCAGGCAGTTTGTATGGAAAGGCAGTTGCTGAGGGTATCCCTAAGGGAACTTGCAAAACATTGGAAGATAAATAACCTCAGCACAAGATGCAGATGAAGTAGAACGGGAGGTTTATGGACTACATTTAGAAAGAAAAAGAAAAGATCCTGAATGCTGGGCTAGAGTTACTAATTACTGATTTTAAGGTAATGTTACATTTCTCAAGAAGGAAAAGGAAACAGCTCACGTTTTTCCTCTTGAGAATAAAAGTAAGGGTTGCCACGGAGTAGAAGCTGGAAAGGAATGCTCAGTGTTCCCCTCTTACATTCTCCCTTTCCTTCCTCTCTCAACTCTGTATCGGAAGGAAGCTGGAGCTCTTCCTCAAAGATAATCAACCTAGGAACAGCAAGCCCCAAGAGCAGCTGGGAGATCTCAAAAGTCCAAAGTGAGGTTACTTAGGGTGAGTGAGTGAAAGAATGTGATACCCTAGGAAAAGCTGAGTAGGGTCAAACTCCACTACTTATTATCAGAGTGACGTTGAACAAGTTAGTCAACCTCTTAAACCTCAGTTAAGTCATCCCCAAAATGGTGATTACCTATGAAACCTGTGTTACATATGCAGTGTAAGTGCTCAGTAAATACTCAGTACTGCTTTGTATGTCTCTAATCTGGATTTGGTTAGTAATCATAACATTTATGCGAAAGAAGGAAAGATATTTAATACCAAGGGCATTCAGCTTTGTCACCGGAAAATTGACCAGATAGTAGTTAGTTGACATCTCTTTATTTGCTGACTGACAAAATGTTAGCAGTGAAAGAAGATGGATTAATATGTAAGTTCTACTTTTGAAAATATATAATAGAGCTAAAAGAAATAGGAGTGAAAGAAGATTGTAAGGAAATATAGGCCCCAAAAGTGACCACATGGAGAGGAGTGATCTGGCCAAGAGATTCTTTATTGCCGGGTGGGAGAGGGAGAGAGCCGAGGGAGCCAAGAGACAGAGAGAGAGAGAGAGAGAAGGGCAGGTGCTTAAAGACCCTTCAGTGGGACTCAGCATGATCTGATTGGTTAGGATCTTATAGTTCATGCTGACTGGAGGTTGGGGCAGAAGGAGGATTCAAGCTAGACTTGAGGCAGGACGGTGACCCTGGAAACGGAAGCTTAAGGGTGCAGTAAGAACCGAAACCTATGGGCGCCATTATTGCCAACAAAGATGGATTAATATCTAAGTTCTACTTTTGAAAATATATAACAGAGCTAAAAGAAATAAGAGTGAAAGAAGATAGATTAATATCTAAGTTCTACTTTTGAAAATATATAACAGAGCTAAAAGAAACAGAAGATAACACTTGATTATTACTAAGATTACCTTTTAGAAATTTACCATAATCATAGTGTTCTCATGTTATGAACATATTTTCTACATATACTTGGAAATGGTTATCAGAAAAGGAAAAAAGGTGTACTTTAAGTATAAATTTTAGCTAAATAAATTTACATTCAATCTATCTTGCTGTGTTTTGACCAGTTATTTTAACTGTGTTATTAAATTTGTTATGACATTTCTTTCATTACTGTCTTCATGCTTATTTTAAATATTTACTAAGAAACCAATTAATAGTTAAAAATTAATATTTATTTATTGCAGAAGAGGTATTATCCTAATTACACTATTAATGTCATAATATTTCAATAGCAATAACATCCAAAAGCACTTTATATACAGTAACAGGAACTATTTATTGGGCACTTACTACAACATATTTTACTAGACATTTTATAGAAGTTTTAACAATTACTCTTTTTGAAGACCTAATTAGCTATGTCTCATTAGATAAATGAGAAGATATGTTTCTTTTTCTTTGTTAAAGAAAAGTCTCTATATTCAGTTTTCTAAAGCACTGCTAGAATAGAGCTTAAATCTTAAATTTAGAAATTATCATCAATAAGTGTACTGTTAACTACTTTACTAATTTGTGTTATATGAAATAATGATGTTATATTATACAAGACAGAAAGGCTGCCCCCTAAAATATAGCATCTGATAAATTTTAAACAGAAATCCAGAATAATGGCCTAAAGGAATGAAATTTAATCTAAACTACAAAGAGAATTTAGAAAAACAAAACACATTAGTCAGACTGGAATTTGGACCAACGTATTTCAAAGATCAAAATATAGTATAGGAAGAATATTGACATGGTCTGGAATTATCATTAATAATCCCAAAGTCAACAAACTCAAGAAATGCAATGTACAAAGTATTGCCTCCTAAAACAAAAATAAATATGATTTATTTCATCTATTCTTTTGACTAATCAGAAGGCACAGATATTATATACTTTAAAAACTTAAAAATACTACAAATTTAAGCAACTGATCTGTTACTATATAAAATAAGCCCTCTTCTATTTGAAATTCAAAAATTTTAACCTATGCCCATCCATTTCTTAGCTCTCCAAATAACATAATAATTTAACTACTGCCTTAATCTAGTTGAAAAGCCAAAGAAAATATACTATTCTTTCACTGCTAACTTCACTTCAGGGAAAAGAAGATGCTATAAAGTATATAGAAATTCTTATTTTTTTGTGTGTTTCACTACTAATTCTCTACCCTTTACTACTAATCATTCAATTACCTGAGTCTCCATGAAGTTAGAAACATTCAAGTGAAACTCATAAAATAAAGAAGATAAATAGACTCCAAAAATTTCAGTTCTTGAGAAACTGATTACACACAAAAGGGCTGTTAGAAGTGAAAGGGTCAGTAGAAAATCTTCTGGGCTCATTTAATAAAAGAATGTGGAATTCCAAGAGATTCTTTTCTAAAGAAACCACTAACAATGTTGTACATCTACAAAACCTAAAAGGAAGCATAATGGACTCAAGTCTCTGCTTTGTGACTCAATATGTACTTCATGAGGATGTACTTCCTCTTTTAAAGGGTCACATAGGTGAATAAACTGACAAAGTATTCAGAAAGAGAAATTCCACATGTATCATAGGGATTAAATTTACTTGCACTCAAGTTCTTCATAAGTGCAAAAAATAAACTCTAATCAAAAATTTAAAATTTAATATTGTTTTTTGACCTCTAGAATGTGCTTTTTCACTGAATTAAATTACTTTAAATTTACACTATGTAAATTGTATACTTCCCATATCTTTTATAAAAGCATAGACTAAATGACATATCTTCTAAAGGCTGATTGGATGTTTTCTTTTGGAAGCAGTAATAATAACAAGCCATAAAAATAATAATGATAACTGAATACAACTGTGTACCAGGCATTATGCTTCGAGTTTATATGCACTAATAAATGATGCAGCCAGTACTTTTGAGAAGCTATTCCAGACTAGGCATGTGTGTGCCACACACACAGAACAAAGAAACAATTTTAATTACACAGTGGACTTAGAAAATAAAATGGATGGGTGATTTTTGATAAAGCTGAATAGGGCTTTTCATGTTTCTCTGTTTGAATCTTTCCAAATACCTCCAACATCTGCCTTAAAAAAGAAAAACAAACATGAATTTAGAAAAAATTATTCACAGAGAAAACTCCTACTTTTTATAAACACTGATTCTTAATTTTTTTTTTGTAGTACTGGAGCTTGAACTCAGGGCCTACACCTTGAGCCACTCCACCAGCCCTTTTTGTGTTAGATATTTTTGAGATAGGGTCTCATGGAACTATTTGCCCAGGCTAGCTTCAAACCGTAATCCTCCTGATTTCTGCCTCCTGAGTAGCTAGGATTACAGGCGTAAGCCACCAGCACCTGACCTTAATACTTAAGATTCATTATATCCTATACTATTTAAAAAATCACTAACCAGAAGCCATAAAAATTTAAATATGTTCAAATAGTCTTTGGAGATCAAAAGGTCAGAAGGAGTTCTTAGTATTTGCATTGGCCTGCACCCATATTTTCCAAAGCATGTACTTTTTTCTGTCAACACTTTATTCTGTCATCATTTTTCTTTTCCTTTTTTTGAGACAGTCTCACTATGTAATCCAGGCTCACCTCAAATTCATGATCCTCATGCCTTAGCATCCCAAGTTCTAGTGTTATATTTGTGTGCCATCATGTCCCAATTCTGTCATTTATCATATCCTTAGATTAAGAAATATTAATATCTATTCACAGAGAGTATCTTCAGAGTATCTCCCATAAATACATATTCTCATGAAGACCAAGAAAACATGAGTCAGTAGTATTCTAAGGACCTTTTAGTCACCATCATCTTCTACAATGTCTTCTTCCTACCACTATCATAATTATCATTACTAATATTAGCATTATTAGCTCTACTGCCTATTTCCAGTAGGCTCTTTATGTGGGCCTTGGACAAATATATCAGTTGCTCAGTTGTTATTTTCATGGGCATTTTATTTTAATCATAAATGGTTTTAATTTCCTGAATATCCTAAAGCTATCTACATACAAATATATTCCTCTTTCCTAACACAATTATGTAGTTGGAGTGAAGTTTCATTAAGATATCTGAGGAGAATTACTACATTATTAACATTAAAAAGTTGAACAATACACATGATTGTCACAGGATATAAAATGTACTCAGGCTTTCAGAACTTCTGATGCATCATTTTAGAGCATCATTTATCATTTTGATAAAGCTGAGGTCAAGTTTCTAAAAATTCAACTTGTTAAAAGCAGGAATAAATGAATGAAGGATGAGTCAGCTTGTTTGAGGGAAAGGGTATAAAAAATACTTCAAAAGAATACCACATGACGGCAAATATTCAGTGTATCAAAATGTAGCTGCCATCTGGCGTTGATAGACGGGGCTAAAATATGTGTTTAAAAAAGCAAGAAAGGAAATAACTCAGCCAGGTTAATGTGCTTGTGTCTCCATTTCATAATTCAGGTATTAAGTGCTTTAATAAATATTAACTGTGAATGAAAGGCTCCCTTACAGTCAGACTTGGGCAATATTAGTTGGGCAAGAGTAGGAAGAAGTAAAATAAGACAAGACCTGATGGCACTAAATAAGCTAAAAACAAACAAACAAATAAAAGTGTTTTAGGTAAAGTAGAAATCTTGGTTGTAAGGTACTACAAGAACACCAGCTTCATAGATAAACACAAAGAAGTGGTAAGCTTACATATACATGAAAAAAAAATGAAATATTGCCTATTTTCTGCTTTGAATATTCAATTACTCTTTTCTTTGGCTATGACTATTTCAAAGTATAGAGAAAACAAGGGAGTAAATAAAACCATTGGTTGAATGGTAGAAAGAAGGAGAAGGGAAAAATTTTAAAGTCCTGACCTGACATTTTTTAAAGTTTTTAAGGTAGAGTTTGCTATTAACTTCACAAACTAATCAAACAAAAAATATATGGGAAGGATTCCTTTTACCCCTCTTGCTTAATGCTGAAGCATATTTAAAGCATCATTCATGAGAGAGAAAAACTGAGTATGATCAGTGAAAACTTACCCCATGTAGTAGCAAAGTCTGTTAGGAAGCCAAATCTCAGCTGGGTTATTAAGTGCTTCTTTTCTCAACACTAAATATTCCTTGGATTTCCAAATCCTGACAATTTATGTTCTATCACATCTCTCAGAATAGGAGCCATAGGCAGAAGAAAAAAAGACTTAACACAGCTTTGAAGGTTAATTAGAACAGGGTCCAGGGAAACTGTTAGCAAAATGGATGAAGCACTTTAGATGAGAGCTGATTATGGTCAAACATACATGTTTTAAAAATTGAGATAAAATATGCATATACAACAATTCACAAATTTGTATTGACACACAAATTATATCCCATATATTATATGGGTTACCATGTGATGTTTTGATACATGTACACATTCTACAATGTGCAAATCAGGACAAGTATATTTATGTCCTCACATTTACCATGCTTCCTGCTGAAACTATTCAAAACACTTTCTTCTAGTTTTTAATAGATAATGATCTCAAAGAATCTCAGATGTGATTTCTCCTATTTAACTGTAATTCAGTAGCCCACTGACCAACATTTCCCCATCCACCATTTTACTCACAACTTCTATGAATTCTTTTTTTTTTAAGATTCCATATATAAATGAGATCAAACAATACTTGTTCTTTTGTGCGTGGCTTATTTCACTTAACATAATGCCCTCCAGATCTGTCCATGTTGTCACAAATGACAGAATTTCTTCTTTTTTTTTTTTAACGGTTGAGTTGTATTCAACTATATATATATATATATATATATATATACCGTATTTTCTTTATCCATCGGTAGATGGACACTTAGGCTGTCTCTATTTCTTAATTATGGTGAATAGCTCTGCAATAAACATGGGAGTGCAGATGTTTCTTCGACATACTGATTTAATTTATCTTGACTATATCTCCAGTAATGGGGACTGCAAGATCATATGGTAGTTTTAAATTTTTTGAGGAACTGCCATACTATTTTCCATAATGGCTATATCAATTTGCATTCTCACCAACAGTCCATAGGGATCCCTTTTTTCCACATCCTCAGTAGCACTTGTTATTTTCAGTGCTTCAAGTGTCTTCTTGATAAATAGTCATTATGATTGGGGTGTGGTGATACCTCATCGTGGTTTTGATTTGCATTCCTCTGATGTTTAGTTATGTTAAAAGCATTTTTTCATATATCTGCTGGATATGTTTATGCTTTCTTTTGAGAAATATCTATTTAAATCTTTTACCCATGTTTTAATTGGACTTTTCTTGTTATTTAGTTAGTTTTTGGAATGTCTTATATTTTCTGCATATTAACCCTCAAGAAATACATAGCTTGTAAATAGTTTCACCCAGTTTTCAGGCTGTCTCTTTACTCTGTTGATTGTTTCCTTTGCTGTGCAGATGTTTTATATTTTGATGTGACCCTGCTTGCTTTTGCTTTTGTTTCTTTTTGTTACATTCCATAACCAACCAATTTTTATGACCATAGATTAGTTCTGTCTTAATACAAATGAAATCACCAATTTCAACTCTTTGGTGTCCTGGGTTTTTTTTCTTTTTTAGCAGAATTCTGAAATTTATCAACACTACTGTATATATTATATTCTTTTTTTGTCTTTTTTGCCTATTATGATATATTCAATGAATATACCACATTTGTATATCCATTTTTCCACATTTGAGTATTTTTAGTTTTAGGCAATTATGAATAAAGTCACTATAAAAAGACTGTATTCCTGTATAAGTCTCTTTGAGGGCATAATTTTCATATCATCTTGGTAAGTACTATGAATGTGATTATCAAGTCATACAGCAGGTATGTTTAACTTTATAAGATATTCAGCCAGGGTTCTAAAGTGGTTGTACCATTTCACATTCCCACTAAAGTGGTTGTACCATTTCACATTCCCACTAGTATTCTACTTTCTTGTCAACCCTTTAACTGGTCAGTCTTTTAGTTCTGATTCAATCTAGTAAGCACAAACTACTGTGGTTTTAACTTAAATTTCCCTAATGTCTAATGATGCTGAATATCTTTTTATGAGTTTGTTGGAATGCTTAGACTTTGATTTGTGAAGTGTCTAATCAAGTATTTTGCCATTAAAAATTACTTTGTCAATTTGTTAGTTATTGTCAGAATTCCTTACATTCTGGACATGAATCCTTGGTTGACATATGTATTGAAAATATTTTTTCCTAGTATTTTTTTGATTCTGGGGATTGAACTCAGGGTCTCATATCCCCAGCTCCTTTGCCTACTCTTTTGCCATTTCATTTTCTTACCAACGTTTTTTGATGAACACAAAATTTTAATCTGCATGTAGACTATTTATCAATTTTTCCTTTTATGTTTAGGGTTTTCTGTGTCCTCTCTAAACAATCTAAACCCATCCTGGTGCATGAATATTTTTCCATATGTCTTTTTAGAAATATTAATATTATAGTCTTATTTGTGTGCAGGTATTTAATACATACCATATTAATTTGAGGGTACAATATGAGAGGTCAGAGTTAATTTTTTTCTATATGTTTATGTAGTTGTTTCTGCCCCATTTGTTGAAAAAGATTTTCTCTTTTCCAATTAAATTGCTTTGGCACATCTATTTACATCAATTGACTATATATTTGGAGTTGCTATTTGAACTCTATTGTGCTGCAATGGCTTTTATTTTTGGAAGGAGAGGGATGGGTTGGTAATATGTCCTTATTCTGTATATGTATAGAACAATTTGAAATTAAATGGTGTGAGTTTTTCAACCTTGTTGTTTTTCTAGGTTCTTTGCAATTACATATAGTCTTTAAAATCTACTATAAGTCAATTGAGGAGAAATGACACCTTAAAAATAATGTGTTCTCTATAAATAATGGATATTACTCTAAATCCTTTTTTAGCTTTGAATGTAGAGGCCATGCTTTCCTTTAAAAAAGTTATTATTAAGTATTTTATATTTTTATGCTATTGAACATTAATTTAAAATTTTCATTTTTAATTATTTGCAGTACTATGTTTTATGTAGATAAGAAGAGTTTTACTTCTTCCTCTCCTATCTTTAACACATTTTTCTTGCCTTATTTCTTGGCTAGGATTTTTTTTTAATGGAACTGAGTTTTGAACTCAGGGCTTTGTGGTTGCAAAGGAGGAGCTCTATGACTTGAACCACAGCTCTTGTACATTTTGCTCTGGATGTTTTGGAGACAGGGTCTCATGAAATATTTGCCCAGGTTGGCCTTGAACTGCAATCCTCCCAATCTCAGCCTCTCAAGTATCTACAGGCATGAACCACCAGTGCCAGGCTCTCAACTAGGATCATTCCATCAATGTTGAACAGAAGTAGAAGAATAGAAATCATTGCCTTGTACTATATATTAGGAGAAAGATTTAGTTTTCCATTTTTAAGTATGATATTAATTTTGGGTTTTCATAGAAGACCTTTGTCAGATGGAGGAAGTGCCTATCTATTCTAATTTTCTGAAAGTCTTCATTATGAGCACCTATTAAATTTTTAAAAATTACTTTGTCACATATTTTTTCTTTTATTCTAGTCATATGGTGAATTTATATTGATTTGTTTTCAAATGTTAAATTATACTTGCATTCCTAAGATAAATGCCATTTAATCATGGGATATCACCCTTTTTGTATGTTTTGCTAGATTTTATTTACTAACATTTTGTTGAAAATTATTGTGTCCAGAACCATAAGGGATACTGGCCTATGATTTCTTTTCTTGTAATATCTGTCAAGTTTTTCTAATAATATTATTCTGATTGATCTCATAAAACACGTCCAGAAGTGTTTTTACCTCTTCCACTTTCTAAAAAAGTTGTGATGAATTCATATTATTTCCTCCTTTTTTAATAGAACTCCAGGGAAATTATCTGGGGCTGGAGTTGGGTTTTTGGACTGTTTTTGATTTAAAAAAAAACAAACTTCAATTTCTTTATTAAGAATAGGGGACTTTAGATTTTCTGTTTACTGAGTCAATTTTAGTAACATATTTGTAAAGGAATTTATTTCAGCAAACTTGAAATTATTGCTATGAAGTTTTCATAATATTCTCTTATTGTCCTGTAATACTTATATTAATTGAATTATAATGATATTCTCTCATTGATGATATTGGTAATTTGTATTTTTTCTTAATCTTTTTTTTTTGTTGTTGTTGTGGCATTGGGGTTTGAGCTTAAGACCTCACACTTGCTAGGCAGGCACTCTTACCATTTGAGCCACTTTGCCAGCCCATTTTTTCTTAATCTTAACCATTTTTGATAGAGGTTTATGAATTTTGGTAATCTGTTCAAATAGTCAAGTTTTGGCTTTTTAAATCATTTTTTATTTGTTGAATTTCTGCTTTTCTTATTTATTTCCTTTCTACTCCTTTGGGGTTTAGAATCATACTTTAATTTTCTGAAAGTAGAAATCTATGACACTTTTTGTTGTTCATATTTACAAAAGAATATTTTATTTTCTTCCCTCTGTTACTTTGCAATTTTTATTAGTATATATTAATTATATAAAATAATGGGTTTCATTCAGACATCTTCTGCTACCTTAATCTGCTACTGTTTCTCCAACAGATTTTTTTTATTTCACATATTGTACCTTACTTGTGGTTCATTTCAATAATTTCATTTGTTTTCTCTTCTTCTGAGACAAAGAATATTAAATTCTTTGATATTGTTCTGCAGATCACTCTGTGCATTTTAAAATCCTTTTTGTTTCTGTTCTTTACATTATTTTCTATCAATCTGGTTTGTATGTTTGTTTTCTTTGTGTTTGGTTTTTGAGACAGTGTCTCACTATGTAGACCAGGCTGGCCTTGAAGTCATGATCCTCCTGCCTCAGCCTCCCAAGTGCTGGGATTACAGTACGTGCCACTACACACAAATATTTTCTATAATATGTGTTCAAGTTTAGTGACATTTTCTTCTGTCATCTTTAATTTTTAAAAGCATCTTTAATGGTTTTTTAAAAATTCAGATAGTATACCTTAACTTTATAGTTCTTTTTAATAATTTCCATGTCTCTTTATTTTCTCATCTATTCCCTTATTGTGACCATATTTTCTTTAAATTATGAATGTACTTATAATTTCTGATTTAAAGTCCTTAAAATTCCAACTTCTGGATCATCTACATATCTATTTCTATTGACTTTTAAAAAAAAATTACAGTTCACCTTATCCCATATCCATGACCAATGATTTTATTTTGAGTTGGATTTGAACACTTTGTATGATATGTTATACAGACTCTGAGTCCTGTTTTCTTCCTCTGATAGAACAGATTTCTATTCTACCAGATAATTAAATTATTGGTTTACCACTGTGACATTGTGGCAGTTTGGTCTTCTGCTTTGTTAAGGCCTTTTAATGTTTTAGTTTTGTCTCTCCTGGAATTAATTTCTTAGTCCTGGGCCATCATCTATATTTCTAAGGTATAACAATCCTCTGGGTTTTAATAGCACTTGAGACAGTTACCAAATACTTCTAACAGTAAAACTCAAACTCTTAACTTTGTTTCTCCTTCATCTAATATATCTGTTCAGCTCTTTTAGCCTCCTAGATATTCCTTTTCTCTGGGTTCCTGCAGTGCTTAAAACTAATTTGAACAACTGCATTAGAAACAGTATCTATAGATCTTCCTCTACCAATACACTGTATGTTCCTTATGAGAAAAGACTTTTTTTCTACATTAAAAAAAAATCACTTATAGCACCTAGGAAAGTACAATATATTCTGCTTACTAAATACGGCCAATAAATATTTTTACAATTAAATAGAACTGAATAATCTATATGAGTGAAATTAAACAGTTATAACTTAAAAAAAATAACTACCTTAAGGAATTTGTTTAAGATATTAGTGGCATGTGGTATTTCCAATTTCGACAGAAGATGGACAGGTGGTACAGTCATGTACTGAAATTGGGTAATCCTATTTTTTTAGGGCTTTTAAGGCTGTTTTTAAGGCCCTATTCCAAGACACGTGTTTACTAAGAAATGTACACAATTTTTACAATAACTTCAAGAAACAGATACTATCATAATCTCATTTTGTAGATAACAAAACAATAAAGTAACCCACATAGACTTCAGAGTCAATTTATAAACATTCACTGCAAGTGCCTACTGTGAATGAGATCAAACTGATCCATGGCACTCAATGCTTATTCTAAGGGTGCATATCTCTCCTCGTATGTTCTCCCCCATCTCTCACATTAGCAACTTGCTTCCTCTGACATGTCAACATGTTCTCCATCCTTCCCATACAATTCTTGCTCATTTCATGGAGCAGCAGCAAATTGGAGGCAAATGAAGCAATGAGTGATTAAAAATATTTCTGGAATCAGTGAACCTGAAACAACCTGTCCAGTTCTGACCATTCTTCTTGCCCTTTAGAATTCAGTTTCAAATTAATCTCTGCCAGAGATCCTCTGGTGTTTAGCCTGGAGCTACCTACCATTTCACCAAGCCAGTTACCATAGTAAATTGGTATAACAGACCAACCGATTGTTAATTATTTGCTTTTATGTCTCAACAACACTCTAGGTGATGTGCAGAAAACAAACTATGAGAGGGCAAGGTCTTCAGCTACCAGCGTATTACACTTCAGTTGGGAAGAGTCTTATCCATCTCACAGTCAATAATGACTCAATTTATCTCACCATCCTCCACATATATAGATATTCTGATGTATCGACTGGCTTTTCTTTCTTCATTGAAATAATTTCCCACAGATTATTTGTTTAAAGAACCTAACATCCTATTGGTACCCAGTCCTTTAACCTTGAGAACTACTGAGAGGAGACTAGAGCCCATGATTCCTGGCAATGTTCCTTACTAGCAGGTCCTTCTGGTAGAACTTAGTCCTCTCTGCCTTATCCAATCTTCCTCATCAAGCTTAACTTTTAAAGTTTTTGTACACATTAGGTAATATTTGTCCTCTGAACTCCCATGGGGCTGTGGTAACTGTCCAGCAAGGAAGCCCTACCCTTCATTATTCAGCAACAGCTTGAAGTATATTCTAATTCTAACCTTCCGCCCTCTGACAGACCAGCTGCATCAAAGGCTGTGTTCCCTGTTTGTTTTTCTCTTGAAGCAGAATCACCATTTCAAACTAAATCATCTATTAGGAAAGGAAGGACTCTATGTCCAAAATTTAAAAACATGTCTCTTCTCTGAGCCATAGCAAATCTAAACTGGATTATGCCTTATGTTAGAATCTGGACACATGTGGTCCCTTTTTCTCTACCCTCTGGATCTGTGCATGCTGTTCAGGAGAAGTTGCTGGCTTTTGAACTGCCAGTTTGAAAATGAAGGCATTTTTCTTTTAGGGAGAATAGTCCTTCAGTGATTTAAACAACAAGCCTTGTGATCAAAATAATTCATAAAGGAAAAGATTTATGAAGTGACTTCACTAGCACACAATGCATTTTTTAAACTTTGTTTTTAAAATAAATCTGTCAGTACACAAGCCAAGACAACACATCTGAATGCAATATCAGTGGACACACCCTGCTTCTCTTCTCCTTTGCTTGCCCAAGACTGTGGTAGAAAAGGGAAATGCTTCTCTTTGTCTTTTTTATTCAGTATTCATTTTTAAAAAATTAAATGCTGGTTCCATGAAAAGATTTTTAAAAAGAACTATGCATATTATCATTTCACACAGGAAAACTTGCCTTTAAGAAATGCATTTTCCATCTACCAGTTTTGCTTGTTTAAGAAAATAAAAAATAAAGAAGTCTAACTTGTAATGAATCCCTCTGGCATGGAAAGCCTGTTCTAATCTCTCTTTATCAGGTTTGAGTGATAGTTCTGCTCAACAAGTATTGACAGAGCCGTCCTGTTTCTCAGGCTTTCATTTCCCTCAGTTGGAGAAGGATACAGTGCATTTTCACATTCTCAAAGTCTGCAGTTGTTTTTATATAAGAAGCAATTTGCTTGGGTCACATCAGGTCGAATGGGATGCCTGCCCAGCTCTTGGTTTTAAAGGAAAAACATACAGAAAGACACAAAAACACAGCAGTTTCCTTCATTAAATTCCACTCTACCTGCCATGGGCTTCTAGCCACAATGGAATTTCCCACCCTGGCCTAGCCCAGCCTAACTTTTATTTTTAGGGATTTTTTTTTTTCCCTCTTTAAGTCTTACGAGCTTTCTTTCAAGTGAACTTTGAGGTAAGGTTTATTAAATGATGGAGTAATTGCCTGGCTTTAAAAAATCAGACCTAAGAAACAAATGCCTAGTGACCTTCCATAATATTGCTGGATAACCACCTCTTGAATAACAGTCTTTCAAAATAAATAAATAAAATGACTGTTCACAATCAACACAGAAACATAAGTCATGTAATTTAAAACCAAAGTTGAATAATGAAGAGAACAGGGGACAGCATTAGTAGTAATAGTGGTACCTTCTACTCACCTAATTGCATTGGATAGAGAGAATTTTAGAGAAATAAATGAAATTTAATAACTAGAAAAACAAAGAGTTGTGGGGGGAGAAAGAGAGAGAGACAGAGAGAGAGACAGAGAGAGAGACAGAGAGAGAGAGAGAGAAACATGAGTTTAGGGGCCTTACTCTTTTGAAAGCCATTTACGCTTTTGCCTTTGCCTAAGGGCAATTGATTTAATCAGGATTGTTCATGTGGATTATCTAAACTATGAAAAGCAACAGGGAGAACTGCCCAAGAAATCCAGACTGGGTCTGCTGCAAAATACTTGGTTTGGGGCCTGAAGCTAAGTAGACTGCTCACATTGTACTCAGGGTCTTAAGAAAAGTGGCTTGATGCCTCTATAATTCTTTGTCCCTTTGATCTACTTCAACATTTGGTATCTCTTGGCATTAGGAAAGCTCATGAAAATGACCCTGCCTAGTTAACTGATTCGTAGTCTGGGTAGAAAGAAAGAAAGGAAGAAAGAAGGAAGGAAGGAAGGAGGGAGGGGGGAGAGAGAAAGAGAGAGAGAAAGAAAGAAAGAGAAAGGAAGGAAGGAAGGAAGAAAATGAAGTATTAGTAATGAGGGAGGAAAATGTACCTTCTTTCTCTCTTTGCTCACCATAAATAATGATTGACAGATGTGATTTTGGGGGAATGTGAATACCACCATTCCCACATTATAGCTTTGTCAAAGCCAAATCAAGGCTAATGTCAACCAATTCTGCCTAAAACATACCACTTTGGGCCCCCTCACTCATTATTTTCAAACTGGATTTTGCATAATCTTCCTTCAATTGAAGAAGTTTACTTTTCAGTCATGTTGTTTGCTCTTAGCATTCTTAGTCTCACCAATTTCAGCTCATCATTAAACCCTATTTCTTGTTAAAACTGACAGTTAACGGAGCCACTCCTGTAGCATTATAGCACATTTAAAAACCAAAGATTAGTTCACTCTGCCTGGTTTCCAGAACTACTTGCTACTTGAGAGCCTTTCACAAATTTGTCTACTTGTGGATAAACAAAAACTCGCCTATGATGTGAATTTGAAAAAGGAAAATGCATATAACAAACTCTACTGAAGCCTAAATTATTGCCATGTTACAGACAAATTTTTGTTCATAGATGCTGCCTAAATTCCATTCTACCTACCATGGGCTTCTAGCCATAGTGGAATGGCTGCATGGGACTCACGGATGCTGTGCTTGCCTGTACTATAACTTCATCTTCAATATTAGGCTTTGCTTTTTAAAGGGATGTCATTTTCCTCCAGTAAAACCAAGTGGCTTACCCTGACATTTAATAGTGATTTAGTAATATTAGAGTTGCTTTTAACTCTGAAGTAATGTTCATGCGACTTGTGAATTTGTATCAAGGCAGGTAATCTGAGCATTGCAGCAGTTTTTCTGAGGCTGCATATAATCTCTCACTTATAATCCCTTATGAAACCTCAGATTTTTAACTATGGTCTAACTTGTGATTGTGTTGGTAAGGAGTAAAGAAATATCATTACTTATGGCGACTTCCCCTCAAACAATGTAGTGAACTGGAGTACAAGGAAAACTTTCCTATGCTTTAGTTAAGAACATGAGGATTAATTTTGGTAACCAAAGAATTAAAAGCCTGTAAATATACCAACTTCAAGAAGGAGAACGGGATTTAAAAATATTAGGGTTTAGAAACAAAAATAGTACTCTATCAATCTGTTGTTGTACAGATAATAATGATAACAAAAATAGTTAAAGGACAACCTCAACACAAACAGAGTAAAACCTGTGTACAATTTTTGAACTAGTACTTGAATTGGATCTGTAGGAAACAGTTCTCAAAGGTCTATTATTCACTGTTCACTCCAACACACACGTACACAAGTGCACACACACATAGTAGAAACCTAACCCAAAATCTACCACATTAAATTTGCATCTGAGAGCCACTGCACAGTTGCTTTGTATCTATAAGGTAGAGGTATAAAAGTGAGAAAACTGGGTTCCCATAGTTTTGGTGTAGTATCAAAAAAAAGAAGAGAGTTGGCTTAGGATAAGTGAAAGATAAATGGACAGTGATGCGTATACAAAACAAGTCAGGGCTCCCTAGGAGTTGGTAACAGGACTAACCTTGCCTGGCTCCCTTATAAATGATTTGCTTACTCCAGGGTCTTGTACTATGTTTGGAATGAAGTAGAAACTCAATTAATTTTTGCTGAATAAATGAAAGAGTAACCTGGAAGAAGGAGTGTGCAATAAATTATCTAAGTTTGTGGACTGAATTAAACTTTTAGGAGCAGGAAAACTGTACTGATTATGGCATAGTTTTTGTTCAGGAATACAGAAAGGTACAGGTGTAAATGAGGACAACCAAAATATTAAGATACTTGAAGAAGATAGCTGAAATCTTAACCAGGAAAGGGATTTGAAGGCCACTGGATTCTTTTAAGCAAAAAGGCAGCCAAAATTTTGGCCATCATTAGGGAAAACAGTGAAAATGTATACTTTTACATTAAGCCCTTTGGATTTATATGAAAACCTTAGAGTACCATGTTCCTGTAACATAATAACCCAAAGACTCTTAAAAAGGATAGTCACTGAATTCAAGCTAAATTTAAATAAGCTAGGTTTGTAAGGAATAAATTATTTTGTGATATCACAACAATTCACTGAATGTGAGAGAATGCAGATGCACATGGATGTTAATAAATGCTATGTAGCAGACGTTGTATTGATGTTTCTTGGTAAATGGATGCCATGGAAGCTTCCTAACAAATCTAACTTTTCCCAAATTCTGAGCGTATGGACTAAATATCTTATAACTTTGGGTGTTATATTCATTTATCCTTCCAGCAAAGTTTTATTGACTGCTACCTCCAGCTAGACCAGTCTGGTAATCTCACATTGCATCCTGTAGATACTGTCATTATCCTAAATAGACACCACAATTCCCTTGTTCCTTGTATTCTCTGATTTTCACTGGGGGTTATCTATCATGACTACGCATCCACATTCTGATCTTATCTCCTTTCCCACCTATGCGTCTTGATTAGCTTCCTGCCACTCTATGTCTATCACCTAAGAGGAGCCAAAAGGCTCTGTCATTCTTAACTGTTGTCATAATACTATCTGTAGTGGAGACCAAACAACCCCAAACCCATTGCCTTGTTGAAGAAATGTAATGTACTTTCCACAATCAAGAAATGCTTTGATATCCCTTGTCTTGGTAGAACCATCACAACAGTGATTCTCCTGTTATAAACCACAGTATTTCTATAACATCATAAAATACCTGTTAGACTTTCTTCCTATAAATTGCCTGTTTTCTCTGAATATAGCTAATTCACCTGGCAACAATGAATATTAGATACTTCTTTTTAAATCCAAACGGAAAGACACATGATCCTTCTTTGCTTATAAAAACAATGATGACTAACTTCAAAACTTTTTTATTATTTGGTGACTATGGTTCAGGATACCAGGAGTTTCAAGCTCACAATCTGAGAATAGTGAGTCTATAGTCCCATAATTTTACATACAGTAGGGACTGGTAAACTGGTCAAGGTGTTTTAAATAAAAGGGGGGTACTGTGGTCATCAAGTGCAAGGAAGGAGTAGGTAACTTAATTAAAAGGGGATTTAGAGTATCTGGAATACATACTAAACTGCTGGCTTTCTTTTCTTTCTTTCTTTTTTTTTTTTTTTTTGTGGTACTGGGGCTTGAACTCAGGGCCTTTATCTTGAGTCATTCCACAAGCCCTATTTTTGTGAAGGATTTTTTGAGATAGGGTGTCGTGAACTATTTCCCAGGGCTGGCTTCAAACCACGATTCTTCTGATCTCTGCCTCCTGAGTAGCTAGGGTTACGGGTGTGAGCCACCAGCACCCGGATATTGGCTTTCTTTTTAAAAACTCACATGAAATTCTCCTCAGAAATGCGACAAAGGAGAATGTAGCATCTCATTTCTATGAATAGAAATCCTAGAACATTGCTTTACTGAGAGATATCCTCTCTGTACCTTTTCCTATAAAATGAAAATACTAAAAACAGGTTAGGGCTGGGTAATACAGTTTTTAAAAATCAACAGAAAGAAAGAAAAAGCTACAGTGATATTCTAGATTACATATAAAATATTTAAAAGAGTAGAATGAAAAGTTATCTACTTTTTTTAAAGCTGCATAGAATTTTCCTTCTAAACTGAAGTAGTGCCTCTTAAAATGGACATAAAAAGTAACTTTCCTAGGTTCTTGTTAAGCTGGCACAATTGTAAACAAAATGTTTTTAAAGGAATGAGTAAACATACACAATTTTATTATTTCTAGAAACATGGATGTCATTTTACTAGAAGATAACCATTGAATCAGTTTATTCTGATATGAACCAAAATGTGATTTAATTTCAGGTTGCTAAGATGAAATACACTTGGAAATAAAATGGATTTTCCTATATTTACCAAATGACCACCTCTCTGTTTCTCTTCTACCACAGATTTAGGGCAGACTAAACTCCAGCCTATAAGTTACAGAGCTAAGTGAGACATTGTTTTGCCACTATTTTTTAAAAATTGTGAACAATCAAAACAGGTAACATGAGTGCTGTGGTGGATACTATCAGGGTAAAATTAAAACTAAAGGCCTTTACCTATTGGCTAATAATGATGCTTAGAAAATTATAAGCATAAAGATGCTATTTCAACTGCTATATTACATATTGAACTACTATATTCAAGACCTAGGAATTATTTTAGTGGGTATAGTATTAAAATGCTGAGAAACACATACTATTTTCAAAAGAAAATAACAAAATTTTATGTATTTATTATCCAAGTTCTTCAAAGAACTTTGAGAGGTCATAGGTTGTAGAGGACTGCCTGTTTTAGAATTGCCTCTGTCCTTCATAGGCTGTGTAACTCTGAGCAAGCTATTTAAAGTCTCAGCTCCCTAGTTTCCTTATCTGGAAGAATAGAATAGTAACAGCACCTACTTCCTATGATAACTATGAGGACTAATGAATTTCATACAGTAAACAGTAAGTTGCTTTTTGGAGTCTTTGGAAGTAATTGAACTCAAAAGCAAACCAGAGCTTTTCTGTTTGGCAAGTAATTTCCAATGTTCACTTCAGGGCTCTGACCTGCTAAAATCAGTGAAGTGAAGCTCTGTTTGTGTAATGACCATTTTCCTGCCTCAAAGCCAAGATGAATTTATCTGTTGATTTTAGCTTTCACTAGATCTCTCTTTAGCATGGTGCTACTAAGGGTAAGATATCAACTATTAAAGTATCTGAGGCAGGTAAAGGGGAAATTAGTTATTAAGTAAATAGGAGTGTGCCTGTCTGCCTTTCAGAAAGATAATCATAATAAGAGGACCAATAAATAAATAAAAACTATAAAATATACATCTGTGAAGAATATTAGAATCCCTTCTTTCACACAGAAGTCATTAAAAGAGACTCTGAGAAACTCCTAAATAATTTCACATTTAAAGACAGAATGTATCACATTTCTATGGAAGAACTCAGCTTTGTTCTCAGTTGAGAACTATTGACTTTCTTCAGTTAATATTAAATTTTTCTCTAGTCCATTGAAAACAAAAAACCAAATAGCAACAATAAACAATACACTGATAGTTCATGCCAGTAATGTATACTGCTAATTCAGTGGTTATGAACTGGGGGACATTTTTGCCATTCCCCTCTCAGAGGACAATTGGCAATGTCTGGAGACAATTTTAATGATCACAACTGTGGAGTGCTATTGGCATCTAGTGGGTAGAAGCCAGGAATACTGCTAAACATCCTACAGTGCACAAGACAGCCATTTATAGCCGTATCAGCAAAAGATTATCTGATCTAAAATATCAATAGTTGCTATTGAGAACCTTTATACAAGCCTAATCTCCCAGAATTTCTGGCCTTAAACTATCACTTACATAAATGTTTTGGATATTCAACTTATGAAATGGTCTGAGCTGAAGAATATGCCCAAGAAGAACACTACTTAAAATTTATATCTAGACAAATTTGGATACAATGCTAAGGAAACTGGTTAAACAAATTATTTTGCAACTAGTAGTTTGGTAACTAAGTATGCCAAATAATATAAACAGATAATTTTACCTTATTGCACCAACCAGATTAATGTCTTTTTTGAATTCTGCAGGAAGGGTGGGGACTAAAGTATAAAGTCGTGGGACTGTGCAACATTACCCTGCTATGGGATATTTTGAAATGGTTTATAAAAGTAATGGTCACATTTTTAAAAAGCTAACTCAAATCAGTTATGAAAAGTTACAAGTCCATTTTCTAGGATAGACTTTTTTCTACACACAGTATTTTCCCTATGTATCAAAAACATTCACGTGTGTAGAATATCACACTTCTAATACCACTCCTCTCTGAGGATGAATCGACCTAAAGCTATGAGTGTCAGACCATTTCTTTACAAGAGTCATTTTCAACTAGGCAAGTACACTGTGAGTTCTTAAGGCAAGTTTGAAATTTATTTTTTAAGTAAGCCACAACTATTCTGTAAACATTGAACCTAGTACTACTCACTCCACAGTTAAGGAATGTTGGTTACATATACAAAGAAGGACAAATATAAATGAAATTAGAAAGTCCAATTTGTGAAAATTGTTATTAATATGGCTAAAATTCCAATGTGACATTTTATTTTTGTAAGGGTTTCCCTGTGAGAGGTAACACTTGTTTTCCCAATGAAAAGATGCTAGAATACTAGGTCCTCATGGAATGTTTTTCCTCACCATCTTTGAAAACTCACTTAACTGTCTTGTTACTCCATTTTCCTGATTAATTAAATTAGAAATTTTAGAAAATTGTCTTTTCTCCAAATTTCAGGTTTAATTGACATTTTAATAATATTTTCAACTCTCAGATGCCAATAGTGCATTATATGCATATGTGAAAGTAGCATGATGAAACACATTAAAATGGGGAAAGAGATGAGAAAGAATAATGAGGGATTGAACATGGTCAAAGTACTTTATGTGAATGTGTGGACATATCACAAAGATACTCCTTTGTTTAATTAATATACACTAATAAAATAATGTTAGGAGATATAAACCTGAAGCTACATAGGAATAGAGTAAAGAAAACATAAATATTTTAGGGTGATTAAAAAATCTACACAAAACTGACATGAAATGTGTTCCACTAGAAATGATGAAAAGAATAGAAAATTATGAAAATAGAACCTATACTACATAATTTTCTGCCATAATTTCACAAAAGCTGATTCAATTAGATAATTTGATTAAGTGTTGCAATATTATCTGGCTATAGAAAGAGTAACTAACAAAGGGAAAGCTTAATACAAATGTTATCATATCTTCCTTTTCTACCTGTCTATTTTGATTAAATGTTATACTTTTAATGTCTTAATTATTTTATATGCTTTGCATTGAGTATAGTCTTCTTTGCTTAAGGATTAGGAAAAAGATTTTAGCAAGGTTGGGCCATCTGACCTTGGGCTCCTCTCAGGGATGGGGTCCACTTATGAACCCAGCTCACGATCATCCCTCACGATCAACCTCTCTAGGTTTTTGGCTATGTTATTCCAAACAATAATGAGTTTAATGGATTAAAAATATTATGAAGGAAGAAAAAAAAAAAAGAAAAGATGCTAGAAATTGACATTCAGAAGAGGTGTTTGCACACTGCCAGGCTATGATGATGATCTCTGTACTCACCCTCTTGCTTTTGAATTTTACTTTGGTTAGTGGAACTAGACACTAACCTGTATTGATGGCCTCAGAAAAACTGGCTTCAATTTATTTGCACTAAGATTCTTAAGAAATTGCCTCCCTGGAGGGCACTATGGATCCATATCTTACTGATAAGGAAACAAGATGAAACAACTGACTTAGTCACTTAGAGCCTAGAAACTCAATAATTTCTGAGAACACAATATCATTTACCCTCTTTTTTCCCATTTAAATTTCTATATTCATCTCTAAAACAGTTGCTCTTTCTATTTTAAGGGGAAGTTCTAGTATTAAAAGAATGAGGATGGGGAGGGTAGAGATTCTTAGGTTTTCACAGTAGTTCAATTCAAAACTGTTAAGTACCCCCTACAAGGAGACTACTACTAAAAATTACTTCTGGAACAAGGCACAGGGAGAGGTTTTAAAACGCAAGAAAAAAATAGGAAGGAAGTAGTAATGCTCTAATACTGTGAAAGATTCAGAAAAAAAAAAACCTTAATTCTGTTTTCAAGATGCTTATAATGTTGTTTTAGAGAAAAAGATTAATCTATGTAATATACCTGAAGAACAATAAGAAACAGAATAATTGAGTATAAAAATGGGTGGTAGAGGCAAAATGCTGTGTGGCAGCCATGTTTCTTACATCTTTTCCAACTCAGAGAAAAGAGACAATGGGTCAATGGCAATCTACTCTAGTTTCTATATTAGTTTCATAATAGAGTTATAATCCCATTACAAAGAACTTGAAGGAACTGTTGACATTTTTTGGTGCCCTCTAGTTTATTGTCTCAAGTATTACTTGAAATACCAGGCTCCACACAGCGATGTCTGCTCTAATGGTATTTGTTGACCAGTATTATGTTAGGGTTAGTCTGAATAAATGAGAATGAGCACTACATGGAATCAGTTAGATTTTGGGTAAGTAGGCTTGCATTATTTTTATGATGCTTTATTATTTTTAACCTACATATTTAAAGAAGGGCATTATCCTCAACTAATCTTGTTATATGAAACAATAATATTTATTAAGAGAGCTCTGTAAAGCCCAAAATGAGGACATGCAGAGGCGGATTTATTGTGAATTAAATGGAGCTTAAACTTTAGGGCCATTCACTTGCCTGGCCCATTCTAAGGCTCTGTTCTTAACTTTGCAAACATAGTTTTATATTCTTTTTCTTATATTCTGGAAAAATATTAATCTAACCTGGGTATAAGGCAGTCTTGAAGGGATCAAACCTGGCAGTCCTGAAAGACCAATTCTATAAAAGATACTTTTACAGAAAATCTATAAAATGTACTTTCATGAGAATATCTTATCAATTATATTTTACAAATGGATCCTCCTCTATGGTTACTATCCCCGCCTGCCAATGAGTAGATGCTATTTTGCCTCATCATTACAAGGCTATTGAATTCTTTAAGTAAAATCTGTCCACTCAGTGACTGGGAATTACCACTGTGTTTTTAAATTCAGAGGTAGAAGACAATTTCTAAGAATAAAACGTATGGTAGTGAAACACGCAAAAAAATTTCACTAGAACAGTAATAATTATTATCCATAGGTAGAGGATGTATGTATTTGCAAAAAGGAAGGGCACAGACATTCTCTCAATATAATTTACAGCAGTACTCACTGAAGAGTGTGGTTAATTTACGCAGACTGTGGGAATTTTTACCACTAGTAACTCTGAATATCTGTTTTTCTGGTTTTTGAAAACCCCAAATAACTCCCACATGTACCTCCAAACTCCACCATGGAATTCACACACTTCTCAGTAAGAAATTCAGAACAGAATACAAACTTTGAATCCACTGTCTGTCTGCAGTTTTTCCTATAATGCCTTGTCCCAGTTTTTGAAGAAAACTGAATAAAAATTAATTCAAGAAAAAAATGAATGAGACTGTCCTAAATGGAATATTAAATTGAAAAATAACAGTTAAATTGTTCATAACAATTTCCTGTTATATATTTCTCTCTCTCTTGGAAATGGAGTAAGAATGCTTCAAATAAAAAATGTAAAACCCATCCCATCTCATGTAAACAGGAAGCTCATTAAAAAAGTTGTTCTTGGTTTCCTGGCACAATCCAACTTTTATTTTGGTGGCAGCACCTATAAAGGAGAAGACTCATTTTGTAGGGAGGGTGAAATACTGAACATTGCAAATCCTTCAGGGACCTGCTGGATTGGTTAATTGATTGACTTGTTAGCCAGAGACAGCAAGATAGCTCTGAAACCAAGGATCAGACTGCAAAGAAAGATTTCTGCCCTTCCCTATAGTAATGATACTCTATGTCCAGGCATCACAAAGGAACTTGAGGTTTCAAAGAAGCCAAGATGCCAGTCAGTATGTCAGTGTAGTGCCTCATATGTACAGCTGAGTGTTCTCTCTTTTGTTTTACATTTACATCTTGTTTCATTTGTTTCTCTACTTACCCTTTCCTGGAAGAATTGTGCTATAATTTTAAAAGTATAGGTTTTAGAATTTGCAAATTTGGTTTCCTGTCCAGGCTCTGCCAAATAGTGTGACATGTGGCCTTCTTGAGCAATTATTTTTTGATGTGTAGAACAGGTGCTTACAATTCTTTTTTATCTCAAGTTTTTCAAAGCAAGAGTAAGCACCACCTACCTCAAAATCACCTGTGGTGAAAACCCAGGGACCCTTCTTGACCTATTAAATGAGAATCTCTTGTAGGCTAGACGGTCTTGGAATCTGATTTTAAATTCACCCCAAGTGATTTTTGTATACACAAAAGTTTTAGAACCACACACTACCCTTGTTCTGTATCATGATTAAACAAAGCCACAGAGGTGAAACTTATCTGTGAACTGAACATCATGGCATATATGTCTAGTGCTTTCATTAGTGTTATTCTCCAGATAGTTCCAAACACTAAAATAAGGACACAAGACCACTTTCCCAAAGATCTTGCTCCCAGCCATTCCCTGCCATGCCAGCAGCATTCTGCTTTATCTTCAGGTAAGCAGAACAGGTTCACTGGGGGCTTGGGATAGGGCTGAGAGTTGTAACATGGGTGACATTTCTGTAGAATTTCATTTATGTGACTATACCTACCCCACAGGATGATACAAGGATTAATTCTTATTTGGTAATTTACTGTGTGTAAAATGCCTTGAGCCCCTTAGAGGAAAATGCTATATAAATGTAAAATAATAATTATAATAATAATAACCTCAACTATTTAACCGATCAGTGAATTATCCAGAAGATTTAGGCTGCCAAGGGACAAAACTGAAACCATTATAAGTAGAAACACTTTGCATCATCATATCTCATAACTTTTATCACAGAAAGGGGGAACAAAGGGTGAAAATTAAGATAAATCCATGTTCTCAATGGATCACGAGCAAGGTTTCATGAAATGCAGGAAATGCAAAAATGACAGCTACATTGTAATTCTAACTCAGCCACAAGTCCTGATGTTTCGTACACTTTGCTCTTCTACTTGTATGGAAAATATCTCATCAGTGCAACATCTGATATTTAGCTTTACTAGGATACTTAACTGTATTTTTGCTTAGTTGGACTATATTCATAATATACCTCTTTTGGTAGGTAATACTTTTTCTATCTGAAGAGTATTGAAATTGTTCTGTGAGGTTCTAGGCAATGTTTAAAGTTCTTGTTTACAATCAACTTGATTCCTCATTTATATGCACTAAGAAATACAACACAGGAAACTGTGTTGTGCTTTTAGACCTAAATTTAGACAACTAAAATGTGCAAGGGGTAACTTTTCTCCTCAGGAAGAAAATATTGTGGTGAGTCAACTCACATAAACTTGGCTGTCCTCAGTTCTGATATTATTTGTTTTATGTTTTTACTAGTTTCATGGAGATCCTTCCATTGAAAGCTCAAGGTGCTGAACCCAGAACTTTCATATACTGAGTGTGAATCACCTAAACCACAAAAGCAAAAGAAAAGGCTACAGAAATCTTAATGGGAAAACTCCAGGTGCTCAAAAGCAATTGTTTAGTTACTCTACTTAGTTATGCATTATTCAAAATACTTTCTAACAATTTGGCCATAATGGTTCTTTTGTGAAGAACAAGCTTTGGGGCCTTGGACAAGTTTTAATTCTAGTTGTTTTATAGCTTACATACAAAATAGTTTCAGTGTGTAAGTAAAGAGGTACTGTATTCCATGCAACGAAGTTGGCATTGAATATTTTGAAAAGGACAGAAAAAACCAAAAACAAACAACAAAAAAGCAAAAGCATGTGGTACCTTGTTCTTTCTAATTATTAACTCCTAGTTCTGATAAACTCCTACCTTTACATTTTAAAAAATCTAATGTTGACTGAATAAAAACAACTATAAACCAAGGTGAACAAGTAACAGAGAATACAATCTAGCAGGAAAACTCAAATTTTCTTAAAATATCTGAAGTTTTCATCCATTTACATGGTAGAGTGATGAATGAATAAATGAATGAAGTAAAAAATATAAAAAGTCAGAGTTGTAACTGATTTTCTTTGCCTGAAGTAGTAAAGACTAGAAATGCCTTTTGATTTATAGAAAAGTAGCATGGAATACCTAATACTTACCCTGAGAAGCATCCCAAATGTGATATGTGCTTAAACACATGCATTCATAAATACACACACACATACCAAAAAATATGGGTGTTTGCTTTCTGGCTTCAAAGGGCCTTTGAAAAGGATAGACAAAAAAAAGTACATGTGATGAACTACTTCTGTGGGGATCACTAGTAAAGAACATGTCCAGTTAAGTGCTGTCCATAATAACTTCTACTATAAAATTTAAGAAAAACTTCATCTTTGTTTGACAGACAATTTTTCCTTCTGCATCATTAATGTAGCAGGGAGGAGGATCAGAAGAGAAACAGACAGGCCTGAGTTCTGATAAAGTAGCAGGGGGGAAGGGATGGCATAGCAGAGAGATAAAACCTAAAGAACCCAAACGTGAAGAAGGTCACATAGCGCCAGGGGGAGAAAGGCATTTAGCAGTGCGGTGAAGCCTATAGAGTTGCATGTAACCATATATGGGTTAAACCTTGTTTTTTAATTTCATTGCTTCTGTAACCTGCTTGCAAGGGTATAAAAGGTGAGACCCCTTTGTTCTCAGGACTCAGCCTTTGGACACGAGTCCACTGAAGTCTTTGTCGGCACAATAAAGCGTTGCTTTCTTGCCTCAGAGTCCCTTGTCTCTGCTCAAGATTCCTGTAACACTAATACCATAACGAATGCACTGGTCTTCTAGTCACCTTGGAATATCTTGCCCTTGCATCACAAGTTCAGCTGTTCTCATCAAAGTGGAAAAACTGACAGCATTGTGTGAAAGACACAGCCTAGGATAATTGCTCTGAGTAGTTCCCCTGTCAATGAATGGTATCATATTCTTCTCACGAATAAAGTTACTGTATTTTTTTGGGTGGGATTTCTATACACTTAGCCCCTAAGAACATTACTGTCCCTTTAATGAACTAAACTAAATGTGACAGTACAATCTATGCCTTAGTATTTCCAACACTATTTTTAAGTCTTTTAAAAAATATGCATTTTAAAAAATATCTTTATGTGTCCAGAGGAGGTAAAATGACAATAATTTTTTACTTGACATTACTATTTTCTTAAGGAGGCTAACTGGGAAATATCAATGAGCAGTCACAAAAAAAAAAAAAAAAGATCACATGAAGCTACCATACATACTCTGTTGCTGAATTTTTTTCACCTAACAATGGAATCCTCTGGCATAATGTATTTTCCTATCATGTTTGGTTGAAGCCCAGTTCTTGGGCTGAAAGACGAAAAAACATGTTTTAAATGTTCTAATAATTTAGACCTTTGAAATATTAGCGTCTCTTAAAATTTTGCTTGTAACTCAAGGAGAAAAACCCAAAGTATTTCAGTCACTAATAACAATAAAAGCAGCAACAATAACAATAATGATGTGGATATCAGCTAATATTTATTTAACTCTTAAATATCCTAGACACCAGGGAAATCATGTATGTAAACTCATTAAATCTTTACAAGTCTACCAGATCATACTATTATTTTCCCATTTTATTGATGAAGAAATAGAGGCACAAAGAGGTTAGAAACTTACTCAAGATCACACAGTCAGTATGTCAAGGAATCAGGATTCAAGCATAAGGAGACAGCCTAGGTTTGCTACATGAATTCAGTACTCCTCTGTTATACACAGGGACTACATTCCTAGATCAATCACCCAGGGATGGTTGAAACCATTGACAGTCCTGAAGTCTATGTACTGTTTTTTTCCTATACAGATATAACTATAATAAACTTTCATCTTTTCACTTAAAGGAAACAGTTTATGTTTCTTTTTGGATATACAAATCACTAGAATCACTACTTTTATGCTTTTGGGCCATTGTAAAATAAAATGAGGGTTACCTGAACACAAACACTGTGATACCACTACAATCGACCTGATAACTCAGACAGCTACTAAGTGAGAAATGGATTGGTAGCATATACAATGTGGATATACTAGACAGAGGTATGACTCACATCCTGAGCAGGATGCAGCAGGACAGCATGAGATTTCATTGTGTTACTCAACACAGCATATAATTAAAAATTTACAAAGTATTTCTGGAATTTTCCATTTAACATTTTCAACCTGTGGTAGACTAAAACCACAAAAAGGAAGACCATGGATAAGGGGAAATTATTGTATTTTAGTCCTTGAAGGTCCAGGCTTCCTTGCTTCCCTAAACCTCTTCCCCAACTGATTAGTTCATAGTGTTCCTTTTCTCTTCTAAAATTTACACACCCATTTGCACATACCCTGCTTTGAGTAAAACATTAGTTAAAACTCAAGTTCTTGAGTTAAGATGTAAAAGTTAAGCTCCAGATATTAGCAATGCTTAACTCTTCTGTGTCCTGGTTTCTTCCCGTGTAAAGCAGTAATAATAACAATCACAATTTCATATAGCCATTGTGAGTATTAAATTGAGTAATGTATGTTAGAGCTCCATGGAAGGTCAATGATTAATATGCATTAACTTACTGATTTTTATCTATTAAGACATATGATCTTTTTACCCAGTTAGATTGTATTTCTTCACAGAGAAATCATCAATATAAATCCTTTTGTCTTGTGTAGAGCTTCCCAAATATTTTATATATATATATATAAATATATATGCAGTTAAACTTTTAGATGTCCTTGGTACACTGCAATAACATGTATTAGTTAATTTAAATTTTATAACAACTTCATTGGGTCATATTTATATTCACTTATAATTTGAATATTTATACCGATATCTAAAAATTAGTGAGCACTTACTACATGCCAGAAACTCTGCCAAGTGTATTATGCCATTATTTCATGGAATCTTCCCCTGTGAGCCTTTGAATGAGTAGTTTACACAGGAGGAAATCCAAAGTCATAGAGCTCACCTAACTGATGAGTGCTTATAAATGTAAATCCTTAACCAAAACCCCATACTATATTCTAAATATTGAATTTAAGGTAGATGTTCAGTAAATATTTGTTCTTAATGAAGAATTAATTGAGTTCTTATTATTTCTGTTACCAGAAAGTTTGTGCTTACAACAAAAGAATGTGGCCTATTTAATATCATTCATTAATTAACTATTAAAATGAGATTTGTTGTAAGTTAGCCATATGATATCTTGGAAAATATTAAAAAATACTATGAATCTAAAACTTTTTCATCAAAAGCAATTAAAGATTTAGTGTCATTTCACTTACTGCAATTTTCTATGTCTACCCTTGTAAAACTCAAACTTCTTCCTCTCCCTGCCCACTCTTTCTATTCTTTTTTTAAGCCCAAGTTTCATAGTATTAAATTTATACAGATTTTTGCCCATAAGAAGCTTATATGTCAAGGCAGGGAACTGTTTTAATTATATTTACTCTTCATTTTGAATATATTTCTTTTTCATATCTGACAAAGACTTTTTTGAAGTGCCTGAAGAAAAGCAACCCGATTTAAAAAAAAAAAAAATCTTTCATGTACAATCTTTTGTCTGTAATAGTCTCATAATAGCTTAGAAATTTTAAAAGGAGGTTTAAGCTGTTTTTGTTCCTTTCAAATTGGCAAATTTTGATTTTTTTCACATGTTTGGATTTGCTTTAAAAATTAACAAACAAGAAAATAAGAACATATTCAACTTAAAAAATACACTCTTCATTGGTCCCTTGTATTACCAACTAATACCAGCATCACTCTGAAAACTGTTTCCATTCTTTTTCTAAAAAGAGCTTTTTAAAATGCACACACAGAATCCATACAAAGTTAGGTTTGCTATATTAAGTAGAGGAAAAATTTAAGGGCAATAGGAGACTGTAACCATTGCTGCCTCCAACTCTCCAGTCAGCTATCGGACCTTGTTACTATCTCCTTCACCTTCACAATGAATGTTTTGTCTGTGATGTTAAATAATGTAGATTTAAGGGATGGGCAATTCCAAAGTTTGTAGTTTTCAGGTTCACTTTGCAGAATCATTACTTCTTATGTATGACTCTTAAATTGTATTGAGTTGATAATTTTGAAAGGAAGGAATATTAATAAAGAAAACGTTTCTGAAATTCTGTCATTAATTATGGCTAAATTATGCAGAATTATATAAAATTTAATGACAAAGAAGATTATTTTGGATTTATTCAGAGTCCAAGAGCAAAAGAATAATCTTAGAAAGTTATCTTAATTTATCAATTTATTAAAGACATTTATTGCACATGTACTATGTACTAGGCATTATAACAGAGAATGAAAATACAAAGAAAAGTAAAATTAATTTATAAACTAGTATAGGGCATAGGGTATAGGTGTGGCTCATGAGAGAGGACAGAGATGACATGATAAAGTTATCAGAATCATCAGCTAATGTATCATCAGCCTCATGTATGGAGGCAACACACAAGTGCTTAACATGACCCACTTCACTCCTACTCTGCAGAAGAGGAATTAAAATCTTTTCTTGATTGATTATGAAGGGCTTTCTCATGAAATATAGAAACTTTAGCTCTTATTTGATATCTTTATAAAGGAAGCATTTTTAAGATAAGGAATACTGATAACCAGCTGTGATGGCATATGTCTGTAGCCCCAGCTACTTGGGAGGCAGAGGTAGGAGGATCATGGTTTGAGGCCAGCCAGCACAAAGATACTGTAAGACCTGATCTGAAAAACAAACTAAAAATCTGAAAGTACTTAGAGCATAGCTTAACTGGTAGAACACTTGCAATGGCATGTGCAAGGCCCTGGGTTCTCTCTCCAGTACCATACACACAAAAAATAATCTTTTATTTTCTTATTTTTGTGACTTTGTAGATCAAACCAAGGGCAAATTTTTGTCTTACAAAACTCTAATAGTTTTCTAATATGTCTTAGGTAACTCTAATATTGAATTTATTTGAGATATAGTAACTCTTTTTCTGGCTAAAATGTCCACTTACAAGGATATGGTTTTTGAGTAGACTGTGTTTCGTTTTTTTTGCAGTACTGGGGTTTGAACTCAGGGCCATCACCTTGAGCCACTCCACCTGCGCTATATCTTTTGTGAAGGGTTTTGTAAGATAAGGGTCTCATGAACTGTTTGCTGGGCTGGCTTCAAACCGTGATCCTCCTGATCTCTGCCCCCTGAGTAGACTGGTATATAATTCTTTAACAATGCAGAGTACATCACAAACAGAGTCCTATAGAAAACACAGTCTGTACATGTGGTTTTTTTTTTTTTTTTCTTTCCCTGGTGGTACAGGGTATGCATTTAGACCTCACCCTTGCTAGGAAGGCATCTACCACTCAAGCCACAAACCCAGGCCTTTTTACTTTATTTTTAAAATAGGGCCTCACATTTGTGCATAGGCCAGCCTGGACTGCAATCCTCCTCCTATTTACAACTTCTGTATAGCTGGGATATGCCAAGTGTATACCATCATTCCCAGCTTTTATTGGTTGATATGGGGTCTCATGAGCTTTTTTTGCCCACATTGGCCTTGAACTGCTACCTTCTACTAGCTAGGATTATAGTCATGACAACTGTGCATGGCTTCCATTTTTTTTTTAAGACATGTTTGGTGATTCCCACTACTTAAGCAGTAAAACCTCATCCTTAGAGTTCCATGATTTTTTCCTAAAAACTAGAGCTTCATCTCCCACTACCCCCTCACATGCCCTAGGGTTTTACAACACAAGTTCCTTCACCTCTCTTCAAACATACCAAACCTGATCCCAGAGTCGTGCCTTCATTCTCCTGATGTTCCCACAGCTTAGAGTGCCTATAATTTTTTTTCCATTGGGTGAAAACCTCATTCATTTGTCAACATTTATTTGAAATGTTACTTCCTTCTAAAAGTTTTCCTTCTCACTCACCTTAGAATCAACCATTTTCTCTGATTTCCCATACCTTCTTGCCTATTCTTCTATAACAGCATCTATTTCCTTCTGCTTTATATGGACAGTTTCCAAGTCTCTCTCCTTCTAGAATCTAGCTGGTTAACACCCTGAAGGTATTGGCCTTGAATCTTTCATCTGAGTTTCATAAACAAAATAATAAAAGAAGCACTGTGTATTGATGTGCATGGCCAAGTAATGATACACAAATGCTACAATGTCATAACCAAAGCTCAGGAACTGTTAGATGAATAAGACAGTAATTCATTCAATAATTCACTCTTTTTCAATCATTCACTCTTTAGTTTTTCATTCATTCAATAATTTTATATGCTTACAGAAGAAACTAAAGGCTGCTTTACAAAAAATGTTTTCTGTTCATTTGAATAAAATTCTTACAAATCAATGGATAAAAAAGGAAAATCTATTGTCTGATAATGACTGTTACTGAAACAAACAATGGGTAAATAAACAGAGTATAGACCATGCTAAAGTCAGGAAAACTGGTGATAAAATGTAGATAGCTGGGAAGTATACCAGTTCATTACTTAGCATCAGTGCCACCACATGGTCTCTAGGCGTTTTTTGACTTATAATGTATGAGTACCTGTGGAACTGGCAAAATATGAGTAACCTGCCTAGTGATACCAGTTATTAAAACAAATAAAACAATTTAATAGTAATGTAAGGGAGAAATGACTAACATTTACAGAGTTATTTATTGTCTAGGCAAGGTAGTAGATTCCAAACATATACTATCTCATTTAAACACTCATCAAAACAATAAGATGGCTAGCATTTACTCATTTAAGAGAAAACCATAACTGAGTATAAGAACATAAACTAAATTCCCAGAGGCCACATTATTTGAAGGCTGGGGAGGCAGGACTAGAAATGTAAAGCCCTTAGTCTTTAGCATTTATATTACATTGCCTCTTCGTAAAACTTACTTCTGTACCAAAGAAGTCGAAATCAGTGTAGATTTGTATTTTAATAGAAAAGCTAATGGACAAGTAAGATTTAGTCATTGAAAGATAGAAAATAATAACTAATACTTAGTATTTACTAATGTTCTAAGCATTTTGACGTTATTCATTCATTTAATCCTTAGAACAGATTTTTATGGAGGTTGAGTGCTACTCTTACCATCATTACCACTTTATGATAGAAAATAAAGTTAGAGAGAAGACAAAATTTCACAAAGTCACAAAGCTAGTTAGCAGCTGGGCAGTTGGACTTTACAGACTAAGCTCACAGAGTTTACTCATTACGTTATAATGTCTCATTAGGTCAACAGGCTATTAAATGAAATGGCTTAAATAAAGTTCCAAACACATGGCATGGCACAAAATAGGCCTTCATCAAATATTAGCTACTTTCTTTTTCTCTGGTTTCTCAAATTCTATAATTATAATCACAACAATAATAATATCTTTAGTTTTAAAGTACATTTGCTTTTTAAAGCTTTGCTTTAGATCTGATTTAAATTTCATAAAAACAAGATAGTGAATGTTGAATATACTAAACTGTCCTAAACAGATCTTGAAGATTACTTAAAGACATAGGATGTTTCTTATAAAGTAGGTTGCAGGAACAGAGTAGGGTATAAAAGTGTGCACAGTGTATCACAAAAATGCATGTATACATAGAAAAATTATTAGAGAGGTATATCCCCAAAATTTGAAGGCAATTGCTTCTGGATGATTGTGGGTGATTTAATTGTCCTCTTTATAGTTTAATCTGCTGATTCTAAAATACCTATGAATTCTTTTCGTAAGAAAAAAATTAAAAAAGAATAGCTAGGACAGGTCACATTCCTATTTTAGAGATGATAATACTGAGGGGAGAACATCAATAGAACTGAATGTGATTTCATTCTTGTTTAGTGACAGAGTTTGAGTAGATTCCTGAGCGCTTTATTTCTGACTCTTACTATTTAGTTGTTACCATTATTGAGGAGCTCAAAAGTAATCTAGGAAGAAAGACTAGGAAGATGGTTAGAGACATGTTGATTACAAATGTGCTATCAGGCTCTACTGAAAAGTTCCTACACCATACAAGGCTTCTTAAGTTGTTTATTCAAACTATTTGCTTCTGAGTCCAAAGCAATACTATACACGTGGTAGATTGTATTATATTCTTTAATTCTTTATTTGCTTTCTATAATAGAACTTTACATTCATGCACCTTACCATGTAGCTTTGCTGTAACTCTCAGTTCAGCAGGTGTTCACATGGAGGTGCAGTATAAATCTCTGTCTCTTGAATCTGAGCTTTGTTAAGTGGCTTGCTTTGACCAATGGAATATTAGTAGACACCACATGATCTAAGACTTCAGACGTTGTTGGGGGAGGGGAAAGTTCTATAATTGTCAATCCTTTATCTTCCCAGATTAAAGGTTGGTAAACTTTTCTAAAAGTAAGGGAGAAAAGAATTTTTCACAGACCATAGCTAACACATAATACCATGTTTTTTTTTTTTTTTTTTGCACTAACCTGGGGACAAAATAAACTCTCTGGAAATTTCAGGGGCTTCTTCTTCTTGTGACACTCTTAATTGTTCACCTTTTTTGATTTTGCCTGGGAGGATGCCATACCAAAGTGATTATCTTGTTCACCTTGCCCTGTGAGTAATCCATGTGTTGGACAATTATGTACAGGAAGAGTGTTTCAAACTTTCTGTCTCATTGCCATTAGTATTCTGGAGCCTCATTAGTATGTTACATGGAAGGTGGACTCTTCCCTGGTGCTAATTATGTATTTAGTTTCCTGTGTGTCTGGAAAGAAATGTTTGAACTACTTCAGGGAGCTTTTCCAAAAATGGCCACCTTTTTGCATTATTTTACCATGATTGGGCTTATTGAAAAATTTCCTGACATTCTAAATTCATGGAAATAATTTTTTTTGGTTTGTAGTTTATTTTTACTAAAACAGAAGAGAAATTGAAAAAGTTTAAGGGTTACATAGGAATGTATTAAGCTTAAAGGCTTTCAATGTAAATTAATCTGTTTTATAGAAAGTTATTTGTAAGCATCTAGAGAAGCATTTCACCACGTTGACAAGCTCTGCATTAGATAACCCTGCCCAAGGAGCTCCTGGGTTTCTATAAGAAGGAAGGCCAATTTATTTTGCAATTCACCAAGCAGCAGAGGAGTTTTCTGGAGAATGTTGATTTAGGGGCTCAAAACACAATTTAAACAATAGATACTTCTGATGTTACAGAAGAGTTGATAAACCCTTCATTCCTTCAGCATAATGTATAAAGGAAAGGATTGTATTGCTAATCCCTAAAAATGTGGTGGGGCAGTGGTGAGTAGGTTATAGTACCTTATATATACATATGTGGCTTTCCTCTGACAATGAGCTAGCAAGCCTAAAATAAATAAATAAAAGAACCCCAAAGGCCTTTTAAGTTCTATCCTAAGACATCAAATTTAGTTGCACAGAAATCAAAAGTCAATATTTACAAAGCTCTATCTATCTTATATTCTGCCTCCTTTTTCTTTTAGGCTTTTTCTTCCCTTTTTCCGTCTCCCCTATTCCCTTGATCTTCAACTTCAGTCTTTTACCCATTGCTCTCATTTCCCAATGACCCGTCCTCTTTAGTCGCTCCAAAATCTGTTCATCTGGCAATAGGCTTCAGTGATAGAAAAGAAAGGGCCCCAAACAAAGCCTACCTCCAAGACAAGGTCCTCCAGAGGGTGGTGAATGGCAGTGGGGTACAGCCTGAGGACTGAAAATGCCCATGGCACTGGAGCTCTCAGCTCCACAAGTGATTAGGCTTCAGCAAGCTTGATAGCTATATCAAGTCTAGTGATTTCAAAGCTTTCATGGGCTGACAAGGACTTGCTAATTTCAAACTTTCTAACCAATTATAATCACAAAGAACTCAGGACAATAATCAGTGAGCAAAATGAAACTGCTGGAGTGAAGCAGCCCTCTGCAGGTTTCACTCTTGCAGCTCTGCCATGCAATGTGCAGCTGGGACTCTGCTTCAGTAAGTAAATAAAAATACACTATAAAACACAAACATGCACAATGGATCCTACTTGTCTCGTTCCCAGCAGTGGGGTATGTAGGAACCCTGTCTTGAATTTAGCCCATTAATTTGTGATGGTGTTAATTAAAAACTTTTGATGTTGGTTTCAATGGAAAATACCTCAGTGTTTCCTTTATTGAAATACCAAGTTTCAAGTCTTGGTTTATTAGGTTAAGCTCTGTCAGCAGTTAGACCAACATAAATGCTTTTCATACCATCTGCTTTGACCGAAAAAGAATAGTAATAATAATAATAATAATAATAATAATAATAATGATAGCAAATGAAAAGAAAGAAGAAAAACTGCTCAGGTGGAAAACTCCCTTTATTTTAGTTAATTTTTAAGGACTAAACTGAAAATCCAGGTTTCTGAATGTAGAACACATGATTTTTTAAAAATCTTTTTCAAATCCTTACAGAACATTCAAATCACCCAGTTGTCTAGGACCTGAATTTTTTATATTTTAAAATGGAGAAAGCTGCTTAAAATAAGTGAATCAGCTGCTAAGTGATTTCTCTCTGTCTTTTTTCTCTACTCTTTTCTGAAAGGCTGAAAAAATGCTTCAAATGGTGTATGCAATTGATCTGTGTGGAGTAAGAAGCTTAATATAATTACTGAGGACTCAGACTTTCTATTTAAAAATAAGATAGGACAGGTAATAGGAACTCTGAGTGGTTTGTATTCATTCCTCATGGGATATGGGGAATGTTTTCAAATGTTTAATCCACCGATCAAGGTAAGGGGCGCAAAGTAGTTACTCAGATTTCTCTGTCCTCCTGGAAACCCAGGGAAGCCTGCACAATCTAGAAAGCAATGTAAGAGGATAGTGTGAGAGATGCTATGCTGGAGATGAGCAAATAAAACATCTGTCTCCTCTGTCCAATACTTTTGTGAGGTATCAAGCAAAGTATGGAATATTCTGATTGGTTTTTAAAGTTCTTCTCCCATTTTATTTTTTAACCAATCTTCCCCTTATACATGGGGGCTCTTAAGAGCCCCAAAATGTGTCTCACAGATACCTTTTCTCTTTTGTGTTTTACTATGCCTAGCTCCTCTGTCATTTTTCATTTCCCAACCTGTTTATTCATACTGTGTGCAGTATCAACTGAATCCCTGAAAGACCACAAAACCCTCTTTTTATTTTCTCTGAAGGTCTTCATCACTTTTTTTCTTGTTAGGATCTACATAACTCTAAAAAGGATGAAGTTCTCCAGAAAGACTAACCATTTTGGTAGCTCTTCTTTCCTTCCCTCCCTAACTGCAGGCTGCTTTGACCTTACCTCTTGAAACAGTTTACAGAACTGGCCTCTGAATCTGACAGGACATGATAGTGGTCCTTCAACCAGAGCAAGATCAACAATGACACAGTATAAAGCATGTGAGGAGAATATACAGAACAACAGAACTAAAACTCCGTAAGATTAGAATAGCCATCATTAGCAACACCACTACCAACAGGTGTTGGAGAGGATGCAGGGGAAAAAGGAACCCTCTTACACTGCTGGTGGGAATGTAAACTAGTACAACCTCTCTAGAAAAAAATTTGGAGGCTACTTAAAAAGCTAAACATTGATCTACCATATGATCCAGCAATACCACTCTTGGGGATATACCCAAAAGAATGTGACACAGGTTACTCCAGAGGCACCTGCACACCCATGTTTATTGCAGCACTATTCACAATAGCCAAGTTATGGAAACAGCCAAGATGCCCCACAACTGATGAATGGATCAAGAAAACGTGGTATCTATACACGATGGAATTTTATGCAGCCATGAAGAAGAACGAAATGTTATCATTCGCTTGTAAATGGATGGAATTGGAGAACATCATTCTGAGTGAGGTTAGCCTGGCCCCAAAGACCAAAAATCGTATGTTCTCCCTCATATGTGGACATTAGATCAAGGGCAAACACAACAAGGTGACTGGACTTTGATCACAAGATAAAAGCGAGAGCACACAAGGGAGATATGAGGATAAGTAAGACACCTAAAAAACTAGCTAGCATTTGTTGCCCTCAACACAGAGAAACTAAAGCAGATACCTTAAAAGCAACTGAGGCCAATAGAAGAAGGGCACCAGGAAGTAGAGAAAAGGTTAAATCAAGAAGAATTAACCTAGAAGGTAACACACATGCACAGGAAATTAATGTGAGTCAACTCCCTGTATAGCTATCCTTATCTCAACCAGCAAAAACCCTTGGTCCTTCCTATTATTGCTTATACTCTCTCTACAACAAAATTAGAGATAAGGGCAAAATAGTTTCTGCTGGGTATCGAGGGGGTGGGGGGGAGAAGAAGGGGGGTGGGGGGAGGGGGGAGAAATGACCCAAACATTGTATGCACATATGAATTAAAAAAAAATTAAAAAAAAAAACCTCCATAAGAGAAATAATTCTGAGCATATCACACGACAGGAATCTATGTGTTCACAAAATTTATGAATATCCCCAGAATAAATTAATAGGTGATATTGCCTACAAAGGACTAGTAAATGCAAATGAACTATCAGATATGTAGCAAATAAATGCATTTAAAGATGATTTCCAGTTGAAATGATTTTTTTCCTAGAGACCAAGTTTCTGTTAAACTTAATCCTTACTCTATTCCCTCTCCAGCAGCAGAAACATCTGGTCGGTTTTAGATTCCCTTTGGATTTCCAACTTCAAAGGGAATTATAAAGAATAACAAATTCATGTACCGGCACTAAAAAAATAATAATAAAAAAAAAAGTAGAGCAGCAGGAGAGAATGGTAAAATTGTCCTTATTTGACTGCAAGTGACAGGCACCACAGGCAAAACTATGAGAAAAGCAAAGGCAAGATCATTGGATGACAACCAGAGTTCCTGAAAGGGACTGAATCTTTGGCTACATGCAAATATGCACAGGGCCCAATATAATCCATCAGGATATTTCTCCTGGCTTAAGTGAATATAATTTTAAAAATAAAAGAAATTGGAAAGGAAGGAAAAAATGATTCAAATTTACCTATCACAAAGTTTGTTGAAATAACAAGTCAGCAAAAGTTTGTTCTAGGTATGACATGGAGATAATCTTGAAGATCCATATAAACTTTGGGTTTTTATTTGATCTGGCAAAATCTGTGTGAGTTCTGATTCTAGGAAGGGCTAGATAAGCCACTCTAGAAGTAACTCAGGCTCCCAAGAGTCCATTAGGCTCATCACATCCTTGTAAAAGTTTGGCCCTCCAAGAACCTCAAAGGGGTAGTTTCTGTTTCTTTCTTGTTCTGGGTTCTTGTCATCAAAGAGATGACCAGAAATCAAAGTCTTCCCTGAGTGAAAGAATAGGATTTGAATGAACTGTTGATATTTGTAATTGTGTCAAGTTGTGTTTGACACCACTTTCTCAAACTGGATTTATTGTTCTCCTCTATCATTTTTCTAGCAAAACTGAAACACACTCTCTGCAGTGCTGATCTTGATGTAATCAAACATGAGAAAATGAGAATAGCTAGAGAAAGTATAATTTTGCCATTGTCATTACCTCTTATAAACAGCCTTTCCTTTTTCCTGTTTTATGTGTAGTGTGTACAGCAACAACAATAAAAATAAACAAAGACATGATTAACCAATCAACTTGTTTGTGGACAAAGAAAGAGAAATAGTTAAGGGCTAAAATATCTTTAAATAATTAATTACAAGAGTCTTTAAACTTAGTATTTACAAATACATTAGATTGATTCATAGAGTGGCCATCAAATACTCAGAAAGCAAATTACTTTTGACCATAAGGAGTTTGTCCATAATAGGTCAGGAATGCTCACAGTGGAGAACAGAACATATAGAACCACTTCCCTATGGAGCTTAGCATGGTTCCCAAAAGTGAGACCATCTCCATAGCTCATTGTGCATATCACAGACTAATTAGGAGGGGAAAAAAATGAAGATTTCTTCTCAGTGTTACAGAGTAAAAGAATTGAGCTGGCTACAGAATCATCACCTTGATATGTACCTTGAATATGGTTTTCATTCTTCCCTTACCACTCCTACATGAAGCAGAATCACTAGAAATATCTCAGTGAGGGATACCATAATCCTTATCCTCATAGGAACTGTGCCTGATGGCATGTCACATAGCTAACAAAGATTGCCAAGAAAACATGCCAGCTTTAGCATCAAGAAACAAGGACCTGATGATCTGAACAAACTTTTTTTTTCTTTTGTGACTATCAACATTGTAGTTCTGAAATGAAAATCCAGGCACAGAGGGGTACTTGCAAAGGATTCTCTGCCCTAATAAGCAGAATCATCCAAACTATGGTTCTGAACCTACCTAGGAGGAAGGAGGTAGAAAGTGTGGAATACTTTATTCTAAGAAATGTTGTTTTATAGATTGAGGTCACAGATATAACAACTGAACAAACACCAAAGACAATAAACATAAGGAAATGAGTGCACACACACACACACACACACACACACACACACACACATAGCAGGAAGAAAATAATATTACTAGTAATAATTATTATTATTGTAGCTGTTATTATGATGAGGCTTTGATGACTCACTTGGATATATGGCATAATATGCAACCTAGAAAGACTCCTGGATTAGCCTATTTTTCCCTGTAAAAGGCAGCCTACAGTCTAGGTTTATATGACAGAAGACATATAACCAACACCGCACATAAGAAAGGGATGCAGAAAGAAGTGAAGAAGAATTATGTATTTATTGTAGCTGTTGTGTTGTTAGTATCAATCTTAAAATAATGATGAGCATGTTAAGTACAGGTATTTGGGGTCATGGTAAAATATCTTTACAGTTCTAAAATAGTACATTGGCTAGTTCTCACCTATTTTTCCTTGTGATAACCTGCCTGAATGCCAAGCCATCAGATACATTTCTGACCTTTGCCAATATTTTAATGATGATGATGCCAAGCTAGTGTAAAGGAAAAACAAATGTTTAGAGGACTAAGGGGAAAAAAAGAATTGAAAAGAAAAAGAATTTGTATTTTTTATATCATCCAGTCAAGGCAAATTTTACAGATGCTCTCTCTTTGCTTGGGATAGTTTATTGCTTATGTTATTACTTTCTGTTTTTTTCCATGTGCTTTTTTTCTGCCAGCTTTGGCTGAAAATATTTTGTATATGTCCATACTATAAACCATCATATTTTTCTAGAGATTTAGTGTAGTGGAGATATTCTTTTTTTGCTTTCCCAAGGGTTAAGCACATCAATATTCTACCTACTCACTTTCGAGGCCAATGGAAAATGTGCTCCTAAGATTAAAGAGACCAGTGTAACACATAAATTTAGTTTATACTGAGGCAGTATGTTACTTAGTTACTCACATCCTGAATTTCTGATGAGAGTAAAACACCTGTTGGACATCAAATTGCTACTGAACAGTCACTGACCTACAATTCAGAGATAGTGAGACAGGACAAAAATCTAAATATAGATTCTCTAAAGAAATCCTAATTTACACAGAATTCCTCATCTATGGAGCTCTTTGTGTGAAGGATCTGGTCTAGCCATAGAAACCTAGCTCATACAAGGTTCTCTATAAGAGATCCTCAAAACAATGTAGAGCAATATGCTCAGGCATTATTCTTCCCCTCAGTGTTTTTAAAAGATGTGATTCAGACAATTATATAATTTTCCCCTTTTCCAATTTCTTAAGAGTCCCAATATACCCATCCCATGCTTTCCACATCTGTCAATAAACCTTAAAATGATAAACTTTTGAATCAGTGTTAAATTTGATTTAAGTCAGTTTGCTATATTTATCTAGTATATGAATTGGTTGCAGCTAGATGGGAGTGCAGCTAGACTAAGGTTCTAAGTAGTCAGAGGACTATGTTTTCCCTTTACCTCAGATAAAGAATTATATACAAAATATCTATATATCCAATAATGAGTATAATTATTGTTGCAGAGGTCTGGCATGCAAACCACTTTTAATTTGTGTCAAGTAAAAAAATGCCTAAAGAAAAAGCTTCCCAAGAAACCTGGCCAAGTCTGAAATGTCTCACTAGTCAACCAAATCTGCCCTTTGGCTTACATATATGCCTAAGAATATCATGAAATGCACTGATGAAATTTTATAATCAATTGCTACATATTAGAAAATAAGATATCAAGACACTAAGAAGAAAAATATTACTATTTACAATGATTAGAACTGTTTATCTGAATGTTTTTAACATTAACATGTAAAGATGTCCTGATGAGCCTGAAATTTTAATGAATTAAATGTGGTGATGTCTAGGGTTTGCTTCAAAATAACATGGCAGTATAGTGGGCAACTAACAGGCCTTGAGTTAATCATTGTAAAAGCTGGATGATGAGTACATGGGAGCTCATTATAGTCACCTGTCTATATTTGTGTACTTAAAATTTTTCATGAAATAAACTTAAAAATGTATACTAACGTGAATTTTCATTAATTTACTATATATTAACTGCTTCACTTGCTGTTTATACTTAAGGAATTGGAGATATGAAAAGTTAAAAAAATGCTTTTGTTGGCAATATAGGTTAGATGAGCCATTCCTTTTTAAGGACAGCATATATTTATTTAAAATGTCTATAAGGGCTATGTAATTATACATAAAATTCTTAGGTTAAATTCTGAAAGCAGGACACAAAATTATATAGAAAGTATGATTTCAGCATGTTTAAAAATAAATCCTCAGGGGAAAATGAGAGTAAGAAAATACATCAAATGGATATTAATGGTTGGATTTAAATTATGGAAATAATTACTTTAATTTTTCTTCATTTTACTCCTATGTATTTTTCCAAATTATTTTTAATGAGCATGTATCATTTTAAAATGAAAATAAATATTTATTCATTAGTGGAAAAGATGGTCTTCTTTCCCAAGGAGCTTTTCATTTACTAAAACAGAGTAAGCACACAGCATTGCCCTTATAGTTTAAATCTTCATACCTAGAAATGAAATACACCCATTGGAAAAGAAACATCAATACAGATTTTATCTGATCATAGAAACATAAAGAGTTTTCTGTATGTTGGAGAGAGACAAGAGAAGAAACCACTTCTTTGCAAACCAGCAAAAAGTGTGAAATTCTGGCCCTTTTATGATGAGATCATTTTGTGATGAATGTAAAGGGAGTGACAAATTAAAATTACCAAATAAGCCTGTCCCTTGAGCTCCCAAGGCTCCCACTGATAGGAGTTTCTCTTTGGGCAGCATAACAAGTAAAGCTTGTGTGTATGGAGGGAGACAGAGTTAGGATTCTACAGGCTCATGCTGAGATGGACACACTCAGAGAGATAGAGATAGATGAGCAACAGAACTAGAAACAACAACAAAGCGACAACTATGGGTTATGGGCACTGGATATGGAAAGTCCCTATCGAAAAGCTATCTTTATTACCCTAAGAGATTATTTTCCTCATTTAATGCACATTCATAAAAAGTGAAGTCAAGAGTGTAACTTTTAAAGGTTTGGATGAATATAGTGCTCATGACTAAGCAGGCCTGAATGGAGTCAAGCAGAAAACAATCAGATTCCAGGCAAGTCACTTCTCTTCTCCTCCCTCTCCAGTATATTTGCATGTACAGTTCAGTGTAGACCACCATCTAGGAAACTCAGCTATTTCAGTCTCCATTTGACTTGATGATGCTCTACCAGTATACCTCAGTGCTGCCCTTGTTTGCTTATTGGACAATGAAGTACCAAGAATTACTCTCTGAAAATTCAACAATGCTAATTTTTTTTTAATTTAAAAAAATTCTCAGTAAAAGACACAGAAATAAAACTTTAAACCTGTGTTCACTGGTAGCTCTGATCTTGGTGATCTTACTTAAAGATGTAAAGATGGAAGGTAGCATTACTCATACCCCTAAAGGGCATTTCCCCTTTCTGTTTATGGCTACATGTAAGAGCAGTCACACCTGCTTTTAAGGATGATGTAATTGAAGCAAATGCATCTCAATTTTGCAGAATGTCATAGAATACAAAGGGAAAGTTCAAAGTATCACAGAATGTGTTTGGAGGGTTTGTGTGTATTTGTTTAATGCCCAAACATCCAATGTTCCACACAGGAAACATCAGCGCCCACCTTCACTCTATCCCCCTTTCTGTCCACTCAAGGGTCTCATTTGGAAAAAATATATCTTTGGAGATAATTCCAGAAAGTCTTTTGTGTATTTCCACTCGTGTGTAGCAAAATCATGTGAAACTGTGGCTGGTAGAGTGGTTCAAGCGGTAGAGTGCCTGCCTAGCGAGTATGAAGGCCTAAGTTCAAATCCCAGTATCACCAAAAAAAAAAAAGAAAGAAAGAAAAAGAAAAAATTTCTGAAAATGTGTGACATTATCTGTGTTTTGGAGTTAGTGTTTTTCATCCTTGTATATGACGGTATTTCAAATGAACAACAGGATATGAAAGATCTACCTTTTATCAATGTCAAAATACGTTCTGTTCAAATTTATTGCTTGAAGTGCTAGACTTATCACAGTCCTTAGATTTAATTTTTTTCTGAAGATAGCAGAAATATATTTGACTTCTTTGCATCTCAATATTTTGGACTGTAACTTAGAGATAATGAAAGTTACTTACCAGCCAGCAATGTTGTGTGGAATACCCAGTTAGTGATGGTGAAATATTCTGAAATGAAAAGAGTATCATAAATGCTAGGTATTTATTTTAATAAATGTACAACAACATAGCAATCATAGGAAAAATTCATTTATTACTCATTCTGGGACACTGACTTAGTGACACTTTATAGAAAGTAAAAGACATCCCTTCCAGAATGAAAATACAATTGTATACTGATAAAAGTGGCTTCTGTAATTGCTTGCATGTTTAACTTGAAGGTTGCTAACCAATTGAAACCAATTATGAATAACTTGCTTTCCATTTCTGCAATTCACCATAACTTATGCTGAGAAAGTTATGTTTTATGGTCATCTGTGATCTGAAAAATAAGTCAAACCATTGTGAACTACTAGGACTTGCAGTTCCATTTGAACCTTATTTTATTTTTGTAAATAAAAACAAAGTGGGTTTTCCTTGTTTTTGGTTGTTTGTTACTTGTGTTCTGGCTGTAAATATTTTGGCAATGGTGGGAGAATAAGCTATGGATTATTTACATCTGGTTTCATGAGTTGTGAGTTACTGGTCTTATCTTCTATCATGAGTATAAATTAATGAATACTATTATATTCCAAGTCCAGTAAGACAAATGCACAGAGTGAACTGAAAGCTTTAAAAACTAAAACCTTTTATGCTAAGGCCTAGAACAAGAGAACAAACCCCAAATTAACATTTAAAAAAGCTTCAGTTGTAAAGCAACAAAGTCCCCAAACATTGTATAATCTACATTATAACAAACAGCAGCCTATTAATAATTCCACAAGCTTTTCTTTTCAATGCCTTTAAAAAATTTAGAAGGCACAGGTGGTTTTCCTAGAGATCACCCCCCAATCCCACCACCATAATGAAAGCCTTGAAAATGACCAGCATGATTAATTTAAGCCAAACTGATTTAAAAGATCAGAAATTTGTGTAGCTAAAAGTAATAAAATACTATGTAAAAGAATTACTTCACATAAAAATTTTCTATACTTAGCATCCTAGAACTATATAAATAAAAGAAGCCCAAAAATAAATATCCAAAGGAAATAAGAAAAGCCAAGATTCAAGGGACCCTGTGGCAGAGTGCAAGAGGAATATATTTGAGAGCCAAAATCTTGAGTATCTAATACACTTGCATGTGAAATTTAATGAGGATCACCAAGGTAGCTTGCCAAAAATTATGTTTTTTAAATTAGCCAATAGTCCATGCAGCACTGTTCACTAAAAAGAAGCTCTAGAACAGATGTAAAATTGCCTTCCGAAATTTGCTACTTTTACCAAGAATGAGATGGGATAACAAGGACTTTCTCAGCAAATGGGATGATACATTCACTGCAAGAATCGGAAGAACTCTGTATCAAATTTCTTCTTACCACTTCATTACTCATATGGCTTACTGCTTACCTGTGTAAGCTCTGAGGGATCAGTCATCACAGATCCCTCACCAGTTCACTGAAACACAGAAAGTATATATGAAGCTGCTACAATGCACTGCACACACCTGAAGTGATTCTGCTTGAAATGCTAAGTCAGTGACTCAAATTCTTGTTCCAATATTAGAAAATATCTATCACTACTGCCAATAGTAATGAGAAGAGAAAGGAGTTGAGAGGATTTTGAAGGACTTATGAAAACTTAGACAATATTTAAAACTCTTCTTAGGTTTTTTATCCTCTATAAAAGAATATTTAGGTTTGCCAGCCCTTCCTACACCTGGATCCCATATTACAAAAGAAAAACTATAAGTAGCTGAGCCTACTCACTAGGCACAAACTGGACTTTGAAAGGCCAATCCTGTCCTGGTATTGTTCTGAGAGAAAAAAACTCACTAAGATGGTAATGGAATCTGTTTTGAGAAAGGGAGGCAAGTGAAAAGTTCAGATGTTTTCCCTCCTTCTCTCATAGCCAGATGCCTCCAACTGTTTTTGACAACCAAGAAAATGCTGATCCTCCTCCCAGTTACTTTTAAGATTTATTTAGTTAGTTAATTTTTTGTTGTTTTAAATCCAGGCAACCAATTTGAAAAATCAGTGTGCCTAGAATAACTTCCTGTATATAGAACTACACATAAAAATAAGATCTTGGTTACAGATTTTTAATCATGTTAAAATTACAGTATAAAGAATGTACTTTACATTTTACTGAAACATGGAAAATATTTATGTAGCTGCTACTATGTGCCAAGCACAACTGAAGTGACTCTGCTTGGAAAGCTAAGTCATGACCGAAGTTCTCATAACATTAGAAAATATCTATCACTATTGACAACAACAAGAAAAGAAATGAAGTTGAATTTTTTTGATAATCAGGTACCAACATACACAACTGCACATTGGAATCCAAATTCAGCTATTATACATGTAGAGCAGCATTTAGAAAAATATAGATGTGAATATGAATTTTGGGTTAAACACTAGAATATTCTAACCAATTTTCACTTCATTATTTTTCCACAAACAATCTCTAAGCTATAAATTCTGTTAAGAAAAAAATGATGAAAGGAAATTTTTAACAAAATATTTTAAAAATATATGTTAGTTTACTTATTATTCATATTAAAACAACAAAAGATGTTCATATGTCATCATAATACAGAGTCACAACAATCCCAATGATCTTGATCACTGTGTTGTTATACTTTAGAGAATACATTCAAGCTATAAATCCTAAAAATCCAGACAAAACCTCGATTGCTATCTTTGTGCATCTGAGTTTTCCATTCAAAGGAATTTAAAATTGCGATAACTAACACATAAGAAGTTTAAAAAATTATGAGATAACTTAAATATTAAAAAAAAATACTAAAGGAAAAAACTCACCTCTTACCTTCAGTAAAATCAACTCAATCAATTTCTCATGTTTTTAATATCCAGACAAATAAAGGGAGACCTAAAAGACAGATGCTGATCCCAAATACTTGGAGACAAATGCCTCAGTATTTCCTACTCATTCTCCAATGATCATAGGGATCCTCTCTCCCCCATCTTCACCTTCTCTGATTGCACTGCAAACAATCAGAACTACCAGCACACACACTTCCTTCTAACAGGTCCCTAACAGTGCCTAGTGCTGAGCTCTCTGTCATTTTACATCCATTTTGTAACCATTTGATAGGGAGACACTAAAAAGGAAGAACAAAACAAAACCCCCAAATCTCTCCAACCTCCCTTATCAGTCAAAAATGCCTGGAGAGGACATTAGTCAGCTAAGTGAAACAAAATATTGTAATAGGGAAGAAAGACTGATAAATCATGTACAAATCTCACTTTGTTCCCATTTAAGGTGGAAGGAAGGAAGTTTCTTCAATGAAAAAATGGGGTGCAGGAAAGGGGTGGAGAGAGAGGGAGAGAGAAACTTTTATAATATTTGAGATTAAAAGAAAATCAGTACAAAGGTGTTCCAAGGGATCATTCTAAAGTTTTAAGTGAGAATTCCAGAAAGTACAGATTCTTAAATAAAACTGTTCTTTAGTGGAGAAGTTATATAGGGATTCTGAATTGAGCATTCCATCTCTGTTGTAGCATCTAGATGTTTGCTCTTTCACTAAGATTTTGATGTTTGAATATACTTTGTTATGAGCAAAATAATTAGAGCTTTACAGTCCCCAAAATAAAAAACAAGAGAAAGATGGGTTTATATAACTGGCTTTTTACATAAATATTACATCAGGATATATTTCGCATGAAAACACGTGTGCATGCACACACACATACACACACACACACACACACACACACACAAACATCTTCCTCATCCTGTGTTTTAAAACTAATTTCATGCTTAGAAAGTTGTTGATTTTTCAGAAAATAAGTAAAAACACCTCAGAATAATTTTAGTCTTATATCACCTGGAAAATTTATCATATCACAGAGGGTCACAAGGTCCTGGTTTAAAATCAGTTAAGGCTTTACTGCAGCCTTAACTGGGATGTTACACTGCAGCCTTAGATAGCAACTAGAAATGGACAAAGATGTTAACTAACTCTCTTCTACACAGTCTGAGAAAAGGGAAAAAAAACTGTAAGTTTTCCCATCTGTTATTTCCTCTTTTTTTCTTTTTGGCTGTGGAAAAGTATAATTATGCAAGAGCTTTTGAATGTAAAGGCTGTGTGTGCTTTTTCCCTTTTTGTCTCTGTGTACTGGTTATGCCATGTTGCGTAACTGAGTACAGAGTAGGCGGTTAGCGTTTACTATTGATTTACACTATGCCATCTAATGAATTCAGAACAGCAAAAGGAAAGGAACAGAGGGGAGGGAGTAAAAAGAGAAAGAGGAGGACTGTGAGAGAGAGAAAAGGGAATGAAGGGAAATGTGAAAGAGCTTACTTAGAGGAAACAATTCCAATGTTTAGGACAGGTCCATTTTTATTTCCTTTAGCTCTGACTTTTGGTTATTTTTCAGGTCTCAGAAAAATGGATTTGAGCTAGTGACCCCCAATATTCCAATCCTATTTCTAATGAAGATTACTGGCAGGTGAATATTTCAAAGTACTAATGTATCAAATTACTTGAAAGCAATTCCACTAAACTGACATACTTCTCCATATGCACCTTTTTTTCCCCATGCATTTGCACATCTGTGATGGTCTGAGCTTGTTTATGCAGTTGCAAATACTATTTGAAATCATTCAAATAACACAGGGTTATTATTAGGGCAAACAGAAATATGTTCTATTTTACTCATCTTTAAAAATACATAAAGAACACATTTAGAAATCTTTGAATGGGTTGTGCATTAATTTGAGAGAAGATATGCCATAAGTTATTTGGCTGAACAGAACAGCTAATATAGGATAAGAGAAAAATTAGCAAAATGAGGAAGGACTCCTAACTGATGAACAATACATACAGATGAAACATAAATAATTTCTTACATTGTATCTATGCAGCATTTCTTCCCAGTACTATGTGGCTACTTCAGTGCTTTCTATGTCATACAATGAGTTCCAAAAGGTTAAACCAGAAAGTATGGGAGAAGTTGATTCTGCCTGTAGGTATAGGACATTCCAGTACCTGAGTGTGCTCCTAAGGCTGAGAACAACCATTAAAGTAAATAAAATGCTCTTTATTTAGCAGACAGCTAGAGAGCTGGGCAAGTGACTTGTTGCCTTTCTGAATGTGTGCTTGTATGTAAATGGTGACTAGGACAAATCACAGGAGGTTCTCCAAAGGAGAGATCAGAGTTTGGGTTTCATTTCTTATCATCTGTCTTCCCTTTTCATCTATTTTAACTTAGAAAATGCACTCCATTCATTTGTCAAAGATGCTTTCAGGACTAATTGCAACAGCACACACAGTTACATACCTAGTACCTAACACTTGCTAGCCCTTTCTCTATGCCCACCAAATATTTGTTGAAACTATAAAATGATTATGTAAGAAACATCTCTGTAGGAAAAATGCACTGGAAAAGCCTCAGAAAAACACACTCCAGTATTTAACAAGAAATCTTAGACTCTACTATTTTATCATTTATCTGTAGGCAAAATGATGAGGTAAAAGAAATATTGAAGAGTCAGGTGAATTTAGTTCCATTAGAAAAGAAAGCTTAGCAAAATCATAATACTGATAACATCAGCAGTTTTATATTCATTTTCACCTGCTGTTTTGGGCTATTTTTTTCATTTCAGTCCTCAGTACTGAAAAGTCCATTTTAATTTCCATGGACACATTCTAAGGGAAAAGTCTCGGGATATCAACATAATTCATCTTTTAAAAATACTGAGAAGAATGTAGCCATTTTGTAATGGAAGAGAATATGGCTTTTTGTTGAGGGCAAGGCAGGTTGAGTTCTGATTAGGTTATGCAAATTTAAATTAATAGAAGGGCAACCAAGAATGTACAAGAATGTACTGATTTTCCATTTTCTTGGTTAAAAATAAATGGGAAAAAATAAATTCTGGATTAGAAAACCAGAAATGCCATCTTTCAGTTAATTGGAGAAGACCTTTAGAAAAAGAATTGCAACTGTAAGCTCTCAAAAAATTCCAGTTGAAGATTCAACTGGAAGCATGTTTGACAATGGTAGCCATATTAATTTTTTTTTAAATGAAGGGCCATCACCTTGTTAACAACTCTCTAGAACTAAACACGCACATTTCAGTTAAAACCTGCAAAAATGTTTATTTATTTATTTATTTTTCAGCTTTGGCCATCATTTAATGTAATCAAGTTCAGTAACTTTCTTCAATAAGAATCCTGGCAGTATGATGACAAGCTCATCCATGTGCCTTTGCATTTCATGGATCCTTAAAAGTGGATGAGAACTTGCCTGTCCTCCTCGTTTTATATATGAAGATTCTGATGCTCAGAATTAATTTTCTCAGGAGCATATATTTTGAGATAGATAAAGCTCACAGTTCATTTTTTCACAGCATAGGCTAAATCAAAGTATATAAATTAAATCTTATTTTAAATGCCATAGGGAAAGATTTCAAAGGATTCTTTTATAAGAGAAGAAATCCTTACATTATGCAAAATGCTCACCTCAAAGATATCTTATACTTAATTTTTTATCTTAAACATGAGTCTACTGTTTAAATCATTGCTTTTCTTCTTCCTCCTCTTATTTTTTCCTCCCACTTCTACTTTGTGTCTAGCCCATGCATTTCTCTTCTGATTTCAAATTCTTCCTTTTCTCTCACCTTTCATTAAAGGTTTAATCAAATTTTATTTATTCAATTCTTATAGAAGTTATTTTTGTTAATATGCTTTGAAATCCTCAGAAGTTATAAAAGAAGAAAAAAGTATAAATTTACTAATATATAATAAATAGTCCTTTGGTATGTACTTAAACTTTTTTTAAACTGCAACAAAATATTGAGCACTAAGGGTAATCTACAGCTGGCAGGCTTCCATCTAGACTGCTACCACTGTCTAGACCTCTGAATTGTCAATACACACACTGGGGCCTGTGAAAAGTATCTCATCAAAGATAGCAAAGGCTCTTGATTTACAGACCACATTTTCCACTACACCAAGTCACCTGTATTTCCCCCTCTTCTTTCTTTCCATTTAACAGATATGCATATTTGAGACTGATTATGGCACAATAGGAGGAAATCAGGAGAAATCCCAGTGACTTAATGTGGCTTAATGATGCAGACCAAACTACCTCAATTCCAACAAAAGAAAGAGATGAACACTAAAATTGTAGTTACACAGAAAATGAAGTTTGAGGAAATTAAAAGAAAACTCAGATACTAGAAAGAGGTCTCTGGTTAGAAGTGACATAGCTGCCAGAATCCTTGTAATTAAGATTGTGTCACTGTTTCTCATGAACCTTACTCTTATGGGATTTATAATTCAGCTAAAATGATTAGCTCTAGGTTGAAATGTAGCTCCAAATATCTTAGAATGGGAGATATTTCTCTCCTCTTATTTCTTAAAAACAAAAACATCTATCAACCATCCAACAATTTCAATGACATTTGTATTCTGACTTCATACCCTTCCCTAAAAAGAGTAGGTACTAATCAATAAGCTTACAGGAGCCAAGGTGAGCAACACCTGCTGTGGAATGAAGGCCATTAACCTGGTATGTGAATGGGCAATAAAAGAATTTCCTGTTATTTCAAAAGATTTAATGTACATCACTTCATTGTACTTTATTGATGTGAATAAATAAAGGATCTCAGCAGCACTTTGTTGAGAGGTCTCCCACTCCTGATTGCTAACTCATTTTGTAGAAAACATTATGATTACAGGAAGCAGGAATTTTTTTTTGATGGTTTTCTTAGATCTCATCTCAGATCATTCCTAATATCTCTTCTCAGGGTAGGTGTTAAATAATTAATAATTTTTAAAAATCCTTTTCCTATTTCTTTAGCATTGACTACAATGTCACTAGCAATGGCTACAACAGGACACTATGCCATAATGGTGAGGAGCAACAGGGGAGAAAATCATAGGTATATATTAAAATTAATAGGTCAGAGGAAACTAGTATTTATTGAGTGTATAATATATGCAACGTATTTCATTAATGTTATTTCACTTAATACAAACCCACTGGGAATTAGCACTGGCCAAAGCTTTCTAGATTAGCAAACTAGTTACAGAGCTGTTACTATTTTGCCTAAGGATGCAGAGCTAATTTAAAAGTTGTGAGGTCTGAATCAGGATTCTGGGGCCCATATGCACTGCAGTACACTACAACAGCAGGAGCAGAAACATGAAGCCACTTAACCTAAAACGCCCCATGCCAGCCACTGATGAGAGTCTCCTGAGGCTGCATGGGGGATGTGGGAAGGGCAAATGACTCCTAAGAAAAGATGGGTTCTTGTTTTCCCCCTAGATCTGATGAAATCTTATTTATTCAAATGCAAATATCTAAATGCATGTTTGGAAAATCTTTGTCTTGGAAAAGGAAATGCATAATCTCCTAGGACTCTTTAAATCAGAGCAGATATTTTAGTGTTTAAAAAAATTCCTTTAAAGATTTACACTAAATAAAAATTTTAAAAATATAATGAATATAAAATCAGATGATTAATACAGAACTAACATTTCAGTTTGTGTGCATATGTGTGTACAATTTTTTTCCTTGCCAAAATTTCTGGCAATTGCTCTAAAATACTTGACAAAAGCTAAACAGTAAATATGTTAAGCCACGAGAATAGGAAACAAATAAAAAACAAGAAGCATGTGTATATACATAACTTCCTTAAGAATTTTAATCCTAAAATATTTCTAAAGCAAAATAGGCCACAGTGCTTTAGATTGTGTGTGTATGTGGCTGTAAATAGTTTCTTCTTCTTTACTGAATCTTTTATATAGATATTATTTTGTAATGCTTGCTCAAGATAATGTGAGAGCGAATCAGGTAAATGACGGGAGTTTTAAGAAAATTACAGTTTAAAGCATTGTAGAACTTATAAATTTAAATATTAGTATGAAACATTCTTTCAAAATAATGTATAAAATAGAAAGTATTCTCCATTTTATTCACACAATGCATTTTTAGGGGGATGTAACTTACATAGCTGTGTGTGTGCACACGTGTACATGGTGTACTATGTTACTGAAGACCACTGAGGTACTTTAAAAATATTATAAAAATTGTAATTTGGTGACAAACTTAAGAACAAAGTAACTGTAGTCAAACAGGTTTGAGAGAACAATGAATAGTTCTTTGGGTAGCACCAGTCTAGTCCTCAACTTTAAAAGAGTCCTTGTTGCTTTGCCCTTTCTTATTTTTCCTCAAGTATAAACTGAGATTGGGAGCAGGAAGGAAGAAAGATTCATTCCTTATTTAGGAGAAGCACAAGAGAGAAAACTGGAATATACTCTGTCCCTCATCTCCCATCCCTATCAGGAAAAGCCATGGTAAACTAAGCAACAGGAAAAGCAACAGCAGCAACCACTTTCACAGTTTTGTGACATTGGGCAAAAGCAGGCTGTGTATCTGCACTCATCCAGGGATCTCTTCAAATTTTAGCTCCTCTAGCTGCTCTTGCACCAAAGCTGGGGGAAGAGATGAGATCTGCTAGGGAAATAATAATGGTTTGGGAAAAAGAGGAGACACTCTTTTTAAAATCACATTTAAACACATGGCCAAGATATAACTTGCAACATTAAAAAATAAATTACCCAGTTAACTTGAACCAGCTAAAAATAAATCATAATATCCTCCTCACTAAAACAAAACAAAATAGAGCAAAAACTCACAACCAATTATTTTGACTGGTGAGAACAGACAGTGATATGAAAGTAACAGATGGAAGCCCATTTTTACTCACACAACACACTCACTAAACACAACTGCAAGCATCCCCAGGACAATAACTTAACAATGGGGACTCTGGCCTGTGCATCAAAATATCTCCTTTGGGTGGTTTCCTTAAAGAATTCAGAGGGGCTTGTGTAAAATAATGTAGACTAAAACCAACTCATCTATTCAAACCTACAAACAAGAGAGGGCCATAAATCACAGCTTATGGACAAAAGGGATCCAAGTGTCACCCCTGCCAAATATTTTCTCAAGACTGGGGCAGGTTTTCTTTTCTTATTTCTTTTTTTGTTGTCTGGTAGTATCTTTAGGAAAAGTGACATATCTGTGTTCTTAAATTGAAACACCATACTGCCTAGCATCTAAAACTTTCATAAATCAAATAATTAAAAGTAATAAATCTTCCTGCTAATTTCTCCTAAAAGTTGAAAGAAAGGTTATCATCTTACCTTACACAGTGCCTTCTGATCTGTCAGTGTCATTCAATCAATAATTTCAATGTCAGTTACTGATTTTCAACTCTTTCATTACAAAGACTTCAAGCAATAATGAAATGGTGCTGATCTGCTTGCTTTCTATATCGTCTATATTTATATGCTTATGCTTCTATTTGGATCTATATTTATCTGCTTTATCTGCCTACAGTGCATCTGTTTCTCATATACACAGACATATATTTATATATATACACACATACTGTATATATATATATATATATATATATATATATATATATGTTATATATAAATATACATACCACAAAAAATGTATGAATGTATGCTAGCATACTTATTTCAACAACTGTGTAGGTGCATAAATACTCAGACACAAGACAAATATACAAAGAATATAAATGTACATGTAAACACAGTTACACAGGGAAAAGCATAGCTTAACAATAGCCCTGTCTGCCACACTTGCTGTTGGCCTTCGAGACTTACACAACTCTTGTGTGACATGTCATTGACTACCCTGAAAAGGCGAAAGTACATAAATAGACAGAGATCATGCATTTTAACTCTCTCATTTTAGACATAAGGAAATTGAGACACTAACAGGTGAAGGAGAACAATGGAAGGGGTGAATTCAACCATGATAAATTGTAAGAAGTTTTGTAAATGTTACATTGTATTCTTATACAATAATAGCTAAATGCAGTAAAATAATAAAAAACAATTAGAAGCATATTTCTTATACATGCTTAAATTGACCAATAAAGACATATTCAGAAATATTTTGGAAAAAAAAAAAAAACAAGAGCAAAGGGCTTGCAGCTTTCTAGAGGCATAGCTAGAAGCAGAACCCACATCTCTGTGCCTTTTAGATTAACACTCTTTCTAAACTGAATCAAAATGATGAAACATTCTTTTCAAACTCAACTATTATTATTTTCTTTTTTTCATTATTTCTTATTTTTCCCCTTTCTTGATGTATAAAATGTATGCAACCAACATGCAATGTTTTAAGTATTTTACATGTATCATTTTATTTGTCCAGTTCATCTGTTTAAATATCTCATAAAGTAGTTATTACTATTCATCCCCGTTACACAGATTAAAATATCTTGGGCTTGGTAACTAACAACTCACCCCAAACTATATACCTAGAGCACAGAAAGGGTAGAGCTCCTGTGATGTTCAAGGCCTATGTTTTTTACTAGACCAAGATATCGAATGTCTTATCAATCCTACTCATACTCAGAGAGCTTAATAATGTTCTAAATTCAACAACTGTTAGGTCTGTTTTAGGACACACCATAAGCCTAAAGCAGAGATTCTCTCAGACTGAGAAAAAAATAATGGGGAGGAGGTATAATCTACATATCCCCAGGATGCAGCCCATGCCCTTCACTAGAGAACTGAAATATGTAACTCTTAGGGCAAAAAAATTATCCCAAGGGTAGACTTATGTGATTTAAAGTCTTAATAACTTTTCGTTTATGAACATTTTATGTCTTTTTCATCAAAGGATTACCACAAACTGATAATATTGATTCAGATGGGAAATAGAGGCTCAAGAAGGCAGAGAGAGAAAGGCAAGAGGAATAAAGAACCAAAGCCTACCCCGTCTAGTCTTCTTCCTCTTGTGGAGCAACATTTTCTAAACAAATACCCACAAGAAAGAACAAAGTCAATACCCCAAAACTGTTTTTATTTTTTGCTCCCACTTAAGGGTTAAGGACAAATTCAGATAAGAAACAATGTCTATATACACTAGGCAATTTTACATCAATCTCTTCAGGTAGTAGCTAGTTGCAGGCCAGCACAGAGTTTTGCACTTTGGTGAATAGAGTATCCAGTACTGGGAGGTACCATGTGGTCTTGTGAAACTCCCTGGGGCACACTATACCCATTAGCCAAAGCTTAGAAATTACATTGATCCATACATGCAGCTCTTCATCTGTGACATATTGATAATTACTCTTATTGTGAATTAAATCCAATTTATAAAAACAAGTTTCAGACATTTGTTACAATGGTACATTTTAACTCTTTCAGAACATTATCTAGCCCCAGTTTATAGGAAATAGGAGCTATAATACTATAAAATCTGATGTTAAAGAAAGATTTATGTCCTTGAGAGAGAGAATTACACTTGGTTTTGAATCTCAGGTTTTCACCTTACTATAAAGTTTTTAGAATGTTACTAAACACTCTGAACCTCAGTTTCACCAACTGTGGAATAAAGAATAAAAGCATGTATTTTGCAGGAACATTGTGAGGTTAGAGATAATAGTCCCAGCACAATGGTCTCCCTAATAAAGAGGGACATTGAATATTAATTTTTATATGTTTAGGAAGGCTATTTGGCTGTGACTTTCTATTACATAAATGATACAGAACTTTGCCAGGAGTAATAGGAGCTGTGTGATAACTTTTTATTCTGGTTTAATCAAAGATGAAGTTTTTGGTGATCAGTTATGTTCCAATATTCACAGGAATGGGGGGAGGAAGAACAAAGGAGAATGATGGAGGGGTGAATTCAAGTATGATACAGTTGATATGTTGTAAGTGCCACAATGTACCCCCACTACCCAAAATGAAAAAATTAATAATGAGATTAAAAAAAAGTATAGTGTAACATTTTCAGTGTATGATCTTAAGGCACTTATAAAGCCCAGCTTTATGATTGCTGGTGCTCTCACTTAATAATTGGGTAAAATGAAGATCTGAGAGACATTCCCCAAATCAATAATAATAATAATGATAATAAAAATCACCAGCAGGGGTGAGTAGAATTTCAGCCGTTTAACATCTAAATTCCATAGTGTCCAACTGAGTAATAACTGCTGCAAGGTCGCAAATACAAAAGGGCCATGCTTTCCCTAAAGTTCTCTGAGATTATTCACTGAGGCCAAAACCATTAGGTAATGCTGTGTACATCTGCTAAGATAAGGAGGGGGAATCAGTATTAGGTTAGGGTTTCAGATTAGCAGGGTCAGGGGAAGATCAAGTGATGAGAGTGGTTTAATTCGGGCAGAGAACAGGGCATGGAAGAAGAAAGCAAAGAGGGGGCAACCATGGTCCAGAGAAGGTGGAGGTGGGAACTCAGACCCAGTGGGGCTCAAGCAGTAACTGTGCCTCAAAGAGGAAACTGTCTCATGTTCACACACACTGTGAAGTGAACAAAAAAGCCCAGGGTGTAGTATAAATCCTGCTATTCCAATAACATACACAGATGTTCCACCATTGTTTTCTTTTATGCACATTTTAATTAAGAGATCAGAATCAGCATTAAAATGTTATTAAATGACTTGTTTACATTTTCACTATATGTCATTTATTATGCATTTTCAGAAGGACTATTTAGAATTTTTATGCCACTGCTACAATTGTCCTACTCTAGTCAGTCTTTTCAGTCTAAGCACACTCACTTCATTAATTCTCAATCAAGCAACCCCCAGCCCCAATTGTGCCCAGCATCATGACAAACTCCAGTACAGTTCTCCAACATGGCAGGAAGTCCCAGGTATACAGCAACCTTTCTGATTCTTCACAAAAGGCCCAATTCCAAATATTCTACCATTGTCCTCACAGGAAAAAAGCCCATATACCCATGCCATGCTCTTTCCCTAAGCAGGTGGAAAAATCTCAGGAACTCCAAGCTACCACATGAAGGAACCTGACCTCTATGAGCTGCAGTCTGTCTCACTGAAGGGACATGGGAATGGTCCCATTGCCTATTTCTAGTCTACGACTTGTTCCCATTTACTCCTGCAGTGACCTTTGAGTTCTCTCTAGTGTTAAAATAAGTCTTCACAGATCTCTGTCTTCCAAATGCTGTGGATATCAACACTTATTCATACAACTCACCTGCATGTGTGGATCAGAGGAGTCCTGTACTCTGCATGATAAAAGGGCACTGTTCCAGAAGCTCACAGTTCATATTATTCCTTACAAATCATTCATGGCACATGTGATTGTAAGGTCTCAGAGGGCGGGACTTATGTGAAATGCATATTGAGTGCTGTGCCTAGTACATTGTGGGTGCTCAATCAATACAATAAAGAGAGGTAAAATTTCTTTCTTTCTCTTGTCTGTTGTCAAGGATAAGCAGGATGCTCGTACAGAGGAGCATAAGAAAGGAACACATTCTAATCTTATTGTCAAGTGATATTACATAAGCAGTCTCATTTATGGACTCCAATGAATACAAAAACGTTTTAGTACTCTGAGTAGAACCTTGAAGTAAGAGTAACTTAAGTATGCTACAACTGTGGAGCATACAGGAAATCAATCCCTATAAGAAAGAGTCCTGAAAATGTTGCCACAGAAAGAATAAAATCAGTACAAGTCTCTGGAAAGCATCTTAGCAATATGTATTAAAAACTTAAAAAGGTATGAATATGGTTGGCCTAGAAATTTCACCTGTAGAATGCATCTAAAGAAAATAATAAAAAAATTTAAAATTTGGAAGCAATGTTTATCTTCATAATTATAATTATGAAGAACTGGAAACCTTATGTGACAATTGAGCATTAATTAAATAATGACAGCACCATCATTTACTAGAATACTATGCAGTTATTAAAAGGCATATTTTGGATATTTCTTAATTGACATGAAGAATTTTTGAATATTGTTAAGTGAAAAAGTATATTAATTTTAATATGTGAAGGAAAATCTCTTAATATTGTTAAGTTTATATTGTTTGAAAAATGATAAGATATGTGGAAACATAGTGCAAAATGACTAGAAAACACTAAAAGTATTTGTTTCTGGGCAGAAGAATTGAAAATAATTTTTAAAAGACCAAAAATCGTATGTTCTCCTTCATATGCGGACATTAGATCAAGGGCAAACACAACAATGGGATTGGACTTTGAGCTCATGATAAAAGCGAGAGCACACAAGGGAGGGGTGAGGATAGGTAAGACACCTAAAAAATTAGCTAGCATTTGTTGCCCTTAACGCAGAGAAACTAAAGCAGATACCTTAAAAGCAACCGAGGCCGATAGGAAAAGGGGACCAGGAACTACAGAAAAGATTAGATCAAAAAGAATTAACCTAGAAAGTAACACACACGCACAGGAAATTAATGTGAGTCACTATTTGGCTATCCTTATCTCAACCAGCAAAAACACTTGTTCCTTCCTATTATTGCTTATACTCTCTCTACAACAAAATTAAAAAATAAGGGCAAAATAGTTTCTGCTGGGTATTGAGGGGGTGGGGGGGAGAGGGAGGGGGCAGAGTGGGTGGTAAGGGAGGGGGTGGGGGCAGGGGGGAGAAATGACCCAAGCCTTGTATGCACATATAAATAATAAAACAATAAAAAAAATTTTATTTATTTTGAACTTTTCTATAATTAAAATAAATTAATTGTGTGGCAAAATATTTCTTATAATATTAAATCTATATAAGCCTTCCTTCCCAAAAGGCCTAAAGTGACTTCCCATTAGCATTTTTGTATATAGAAGTCTTCCCTCTTCTGCTTTTATAGTGTCACATTCTAAAATCTTAAGTGTTTGGGACTGTGTAGTTATAATAGATACTCTACTTCTTAAATAAATAAAACTCTAATAGCCCTGTGACTTTAATCTTATACTTCTTCTTAGAAAAAATACCAATGGACTGTGAGTTAATGGTGAGGAATTTTAAGAATCTGTAGAGTGCTTCTGGACCCATTTTTCCATAGTTCTAAATTCTGCTTTCAATGCAGGCTCCCTAGTATAAATTAATGCCATCTTACATTACTCAGGTTCACAGCATAGTATCTTTTCTCTTTTTGATTTCCAAACTGTTTATTTCACCATTGCTATCTCTGCTTAATACACATTGGTGCTGTAATGAATAAACAAAGCACAAAGTCAGTCATTCAGGAAAAATCACAAGTCTGATCAAAAAAGGAGGAGCTTAGTTTAATGCAATTTAAATTCCTTGTGCAGGATTTGGTATAGCCATAAGAGTCTCCTAATACCTACAGTATAATCATATAGTATATAATATTATACTATATTAATAATACCTGTAATATTGTAAGAGACACCACCCCTTCCATGACTTTATCCTAATGCTCACATCCAGCCATAGATGATTGTACAAAAGACTACAGAGTAGAACATGGAGGAGCTATGACATGCCACATGTAGTCCCAAGATATAACATAGGAAAAGGATATGCAGTCTATTCATACTAAAAGAAAACTTAGGCAGCATTTTCCCAGCCTAAAGACAAAAGGTGAGCCATGAAATTTAAGGATTCATTGGAGTAAATATCCAATAAACTGCTGTAAGAAGAAACATCTCTACCTATGAATTAACTTCATGCAACCCATGTGGTAATATTAACCGTAGAAAATAATGACAGCTTTTAAAAAGGAGGAATGTTCTGAAACAGGTTCCCTTTGAGGAATATAAATGTCAGGCCCATTGTAAGACTTACAATCAAGATTTACAGAAATCATATCTAGGCACATACATTTTGAGCTCCCAAAGTGATTCTGAAATACACTAGAGATGAGAACTAATGAACTACTGGGTAAGTTAAAATCTCTTAGCTCTAGCTAACCTTTATAAGTTCATCTCCCTTAACTTCACAAACATAACTTTTGCTCATACTCAGCTAATCTCTTTTGCTCCCCATACAAACAGAAAATTTTCTCTCTCACAAAGAGAAAATTAGTTTTTGTCTCTATACATCTACTTATAACTTCTTATCTGTGATACCTTGCCTGCTCCTTTCTGCTTGCTTAAGTTTCACCTTTAAGTTTTACTTTCCTTCTAACTCAGATTTTCCCACATTTAAAAAACCTACAGAATATTTGTCTTTGCCTTTCCTCATATCATTATGGAAACAATAATTTATGTTTATCTTACATCTCAATATGCTCATAAACCATGTGTCCTCAGGAAGTATTCATATGGTTTTGTTGGTACCTCTTTGCCATGTACATCAGGGACTTTCAAAGGATAGGAGAATGAATGAAAATGACACATACATTCATCATCAAATAACAAAGGGCATGTATATTTATTTCCAAAAAAACAGCTCACAGTCCATTCCTTGCTACCTGTAGCCTTACATTTTAAAGAAAATCTACATGCAGAAATAAAAATAGAGTTTGAATGTTTAGCCCTAACTCTTCCTCTAAGCTCTTGTGTAATATATTCAACTGCCTATAGCATCACTTCACTTAGATAAGTCAACATGCCCCAAAACTAAATTATAACTTTTACTTCCCCCACAACTGCTCATTTTCCCATATCCCCATACTCTCCCAACCCGACAGAGTTAATGACATTTCCATTCATCCAGTAGCTCATGTAAAACACCTGAGACTCATTATATTAATGTCTCTTTAATCAGCCCTAACCTTAAATTAGGCAGAATTGAACCACTGTCCATCTCATCCCCGCTGCTATTGCCCATCACATAACTGAGTTACCAAAATAACTCTTACATTACCTCCTACATTACCCTTGACATGTTAGTCTACTCTCCACAGAGCAGCCACAGATCTCCTTTAAAGCATAAATGAGAGTGCATACCATTTTAAAGGGCCTCTTAAGGTTTCTTGTCAGTCTCTAGCATAGCTTTATGATCTACTCCTTACCCATCTACATCATCATTCTCACTTTGCTGCATTTGAGCCACTCATTTCTTCTTATTCTTCCTGGAAGTTTCCAAGTTGTTTTTACTTCAAGGCATTTATAATATCCCATCTCTCTGCCTAAAATATTCTTTCTCCTGGTCATGATATGCTTAGCTTCTCTCGTTATTTAAATCATTTTCCAAATATATCTTGCCCAGGGATACCTACCCTACCTACCTATTTCAAATAGCTCTTTCTCTACAGTTTGGTCCTATTTTCTACCTTCTAACCTTGAGTTAGTTCTTCTTAGATCATATCATTATTTAAAATGACCTTTTGTTTATTTAATTATTGGGTGTCTTTCCTTCTACCGTACAGTAAGTTTCACAGAGGATTTGTTTAATTTCTCACTATGTTCTCAGTAATTAGAACAATGTCTGAAATGTACAACAATGTCTGAAATAATACAGGTGCTTGATAGCTACTAAATGAATGAATGCATGAGTGGATGAATAAAGTATTCCAGTACTTATAAATTTCATTCCAGTCACATAAACTTCAAATAGAAAATTATTCTTCTTCATGGTGCAGCAATACTCTGGAGTGCCCCAGAGGCCTCTATTCTTCCCATCTGACTGCACTGGCCAGTCTAGGCAACCAGCTACAGATTATAGCTCAGGTCCTACACTATAGTTCTTGGGATGATTAAAGTCATATTAGATAGTTGGCCAAAAATATTATCTCCTTCAAGTTTTCAAGGGAGAGGTTTTCCCAGCCTACTGTTCTTGGTAAGCTAGGGTATAATCCTATGCTTGAGGGGGGGACTCCCTATCTGGAGGGGAAATGAGGTATCCTTTTATATTATTTATTTCATGAAAGTACCAAGTATAGCTCATGTTTGTATCCACAATGTTCAGAACATTGCTGAGCAGAGAGTAGAGCTTCAGTAAATGTTTATTAAACAAATGAACAAACTGATCTATGTCACAGGCAACAAGCCTGTAAGTGCTATTCTTCTATGTCTTAGCTTCAGTAGTGTTAACTAATCTTAGTGAATAAAAGTTGCCTTAATTAGAATATGCTATATAAAATTCATTTTTTCATAGACTGGATTGAAAAACTCATTAAGAAGGACCATGTCTTATCTGTCTTGTATCTCTACTTCTTAGTACAGTTGTCTGGCTGCAAAAAGAGGAAAAACTCCAAAGCAAAGGATATAGAAGTTAGAAGTCCTGGCAGCAATCAGTGAGTATTAAAGAATGCCAGTCTGACATGATTATCAGATGTTAGGTGATGAAAATTGTGCCAACTAACATATGGATTCCTACCCCGTTTCTATGTGAGACTTAAGCTCTAAAATTATTTCCTGAACACAGGGGATCAGAGCTGATGGTGATTATATACTATGAGACTGCTACTTTCCAGAGTATTGCTGATCAAAGTGATAGACACCCAATGCAAGAAAAATCTACACCTTTTTACTTAACCTTCTCATCGAGGTAGTTAGCAGATGGATATTATAAAAAAGGGTTCCTAACAGCATAGTGTTCACTAAATATGGAAGCCTTTTCAAATAAAGAAGCAAAATACAATAAAATATAGAATATGACTGTCAAATCAATAAGCCTTGTGAGTATCCCTCATGGTTAGGGTAATCAATTGCCTTGATCACTTGAACAGAGGAGGTTCCTGAAGTTTTGGGGTTTTCTTTGTTAAAACAGACAAAGCTCCAGGTCAGTCAGGGACCTTAATCATGGTAGAGCTTGCTAATTTGGTTCTCAGATATTCATATTTGTCTCTATATGCATGTCCTATAGATATATGTAGAACACATGATAGACAACAAGGCATTACTAGCCTACAGACTGAAGAGGATTTAGAATTAATCAGCCCATGTTGTCTTACATACCATATGAAGAACAAATCCCTTCATCTTTTATTTTCTTTCCATTTCCCAGTATGTTAGACTTCTTACTTATGTGTTAGGACTGTATGCTCATATTGATTTTATTATAGTCAAAGACATTAATTTGGGGTATGAGGACAATTTCCTTTCATTCAGAAGAAAGAGAAAAGTGAGAAGCACCAGTGGAGACTGGTCTCAATTCACGCATGGGCTCGTCTATTTTTTACAACCCCCAATGTGGTAATTTATGATGGTGATGTCACAGTGAGGAATTAAAATTTTCCAACCCAGAATGTGTGTTTCCTACATATTTTAGAACTAAACACATGGAGATTAAGTTCCAACAAACAAGATCTACAAAAGTAGCCCAGTTTGAATTCTGTTGAGATATTTGTTAGAAGACAAATGGAAGACTCTGTACCATTACTATGGGTCTCTCCCAAGCATATTCTGGCTTTAAGGGGGCTCCAAAATACTAGGTGGTCTTCAGACACAGAGTATCCATCAAAATCTATTACTACTGTCTGAAAAATACTGTATTTTCAAAGAGTTTACAATACCAAGTTTAAACATTGAAGGGCAATGTCTTCTTTCTAAATATCTCTGGTCAGTCTTAACAACTAGACCTACTTTTGAGGCTCCATTTCTTTTATGTCTTTTAAATTTAATGATAAAAAGAAGTACTTAAAATTATAATACACATGAAACAGTGAAATTAGGAAAAAATTCTATTTGATGTGTGTCTGTTTTTTTAAGTTCCCATGACTAAAAAGATCAACAGTTAGCTACATTTGTAATATTTGTGCCTTCCAGACTTAGCATAATGAGTTTCATCTCTGATCAAATTTTTATAACTGACTTTCATTTACCTGTGAAACAGGTAACAGAAAGCCTTGGTAGGCTCTTGCTATAAAGAATTAGATGCCAAAATTAATGCTACTGTAAGGAATGGAAGGGGAAAATTGTTCCTCTACTATGCTACTACTGCATTCCTCTGCTTTCTGCAGGAAAAAGAAATTATGGTCCTATATACAAATACTAAAACAACTGAAGTACAGCAGACTGATTAATCAAAAACTGAAAGTCATATTCTTTAGCCCTCCTCTCTATGAAACCCTGGTGTGTCTTCTTAACTTTGGCCAAATGCCCAGTGTAGAGAATTCTTCCACAAAACGAACATGTTTCAGAGCAAACTCTTATCCTAATTGATGGTTTTGAAAAGCCCAGCCCTACATTCTGTTTAGGGCTTTGGTTATGTAGGTAAGCCAAAACAGAGAAGACATGACTTCCTCCACTGAAGTGGCTGGAACCCAGGTTACACTAATTCAGCCTAAATAGAAAACCTCTGCTTTTCAATCCCTTTGTTCTCTTAGATGTCACAGCTTCCTGCTCTATTCGCTTCCTTTTATAGTCTTCACTCAACAAGCATTTCAGGAAAAAAAAAAAAAAAAAAAGAAAAGAAAAGCTAAATAAAGATCACAGCCTGTTCCATTGTGTCCCCTTCTTCTTCATCATCTTCCTTTCCATTTGTGCAATGTTGTGGCACCTATTAACTACCAATGTTTTCAGAATGACATTATACAAGGTGCAGGCTGTACCACTGTGCCCTAAAAATATCAACAACTGCATTAGTCTCACAATAATTAATGGCAGGCATTATGCAAATGACAACTTTTTCGCTGCAAAATAATGACATTTCTTCATTTTGAGCAGAGTTATGCAAAACAATGAATTTAGGATGATAAATCACACCAGAGAATTAAGAAAGCCATAACGTTCCTGCCCAGGCAGGCAGAAAGATAGACAGACCAACAATTTAGAAGACATTGTTTGTTCTCACACCACAATAAAAAATCATAGCCAGTCGGCCATTAATGTGTGTGGGTTTTTTTTCTTCTCCCCTTTAGGCAACAGTGCATAAGGGGATGCTAAATTCTAGCAATTGGATCATTACAAGTCACAAGCAAATTTTTCTTTATTAACCTTAATAAGTCATTCACTCAGAGACTATAGTCATCAGGCAAATAAAAAGTATCACATGCCATTCTGCTACACATTAACTAATTCCTTATGCAAACATCACAACATATAGCAATTACTGCCGCTCAAAAAAACAAAGTCATTTTCAATTTATTTTATTGCTTTTATACTTGGCCATTTCCTGTAGCACATTATCGTTTCTTTCCATAACAACCGGAGGTAGAATGGAGAAGAATGTCATAGCAATGGGCCCTTCCTTTGGCCACCTTTTTCATACCTTTTTCCCTTTCTGGGGCTGCTAAGGAAGGTTAGGGATAAGGGAAGTTGTGTTCCTTCACAGTAAATCTCCAACAAGCTCTAGCAGGAATGACTTACTCACTCCTGTCCTTGTGGCAAAAAGAGTAAGGGGGTGGGCAAAGAGACCTAGGTCTGTCTGTCTCTCACATTTGCTACCATAATGCTTAAAGCTTTCCTGGATTCAGTAAAACAAGATTAAAATGCAGGTCTAGATCTGTCACTAACAGGTGAACATTAAAGTCAATACATGCAATATTAACCTGAGAGATACACATTACAGCTAATGAGAATTATGAAGCTAGTTTGTCTTGCTTCACTCAGCACATAACCTATCCCTTCCAGAATTTTAAATGAACAATTATAAATATTGACCCCCTCCCCCCAACATTAAGTAGGAGCTCTTGGTTTTTTTTGACTATTTTATTATCTAAAACTCCCAGGATGTGAAACAAACACTAAATAACTTTACACATCATAAGTAGTTTTTCTTTGGCCCATTTTACAGATTGACAAATGAATTTTGAGAAACTGGGAGCTTTACACAAAGTTGGACACAAGTCAGATCTATTTCTACACTATTCTAACCTCTGAGGCCTATGGCCTCTTTCTCATAATCATAAGCACTCTTTCCTGCTGGCAAACAATTATGTTGAAAACAGCCCGTACATGTCCCTTTTTATACAATAGGTTGATCGTCTCCCTCTGTTCTGCTAAACCCACAATCCATTCCCTCCTTTTAAGGTAGAACATTTCCAAAATACACACGGGAAAAGCTCCCTTTTCAGTTTCTCTTCCTGAAGGTAATAACATTTTGCAGTTCTCCTTAAATAAAATCCAGCCTATGCTGGATCAATAAGAATGATGCCCATTTCCCTAATGGCAGCCGATTGCCATTTGCTATTCAAATCAGACTAGATAAATTACAGTACATGCCAGGGAACAGGCCAGTGAATTAAGACAGGCCTCCAGAGGACCAGCAATATTATTAATCTTTTAAGACACTATCATATTTCTTCTTGACAGTGTGCGTAGACTCACAGACACACTGCACCCAGATTGAAATATCAGCTGCTGAAAAAAATCAATAGTGTTAGAAACACAATAATTTTTGGTCTGCAGGGCCTACACTAAGCAACACTTGTACCCTTCTGTGCCATCTCTTCTCCCGCTTCCCATTTCCCATTTTCCCCTCCTACCTTTTTGCTCTTTCCTTTTCATTCTCTGGTTTTAAATGCTTGTAAGCCCAAATGACAAGATATGGAGTTTCCACTGTGAACACTAGCCATTGTGGTTAGAGCATTGGTTTTCCATGGATCGTTTGAAATGCAATCTCACTAGTCTGGTAAAATGTTTGGGTGTGGGATATTTCTTCCTTTATAGTAATACAGAACCCAACTCTTGTTCTCTTGGTTCTGTTTTATGAAGAATTAGATATTTAGGAAAGTGGAATGCAGAGAAAGAAAAATAATGGAAGAATAGGCTGGGTATGTAAAAAAAATAGTAAGTGAAGGAAACTGAAAATTAAGGGGTATAGGCGAGATGGAAGGAGCACACTGCATGGTGAGCAGAAACTTCCAATGACATTCTGAAAACTTAGGCTAGACTGTGTCTCTGACACTACATACTGTGATTTTGCCAGTTACTTAACATTTCAGAGCTTTGGTTTCCTTATCTGTTAAATAAAACAGTATCACCACCTACCTGACAGCATTCTTGTGGGAGTTAACAAATAAGATGTGTGTGCTTTCTAAATAATTAAGTGCCTTATAAAGAGTTAAGAAAGGTTAACCATTTAAGAATGGTTAAATTTTATTTCTACTAGGGAGGGATTTCTGAAATATGTTGTTTTATTTCCTTTCACAGAACTAGAAGACCATAACAGAACTTTAGATGTTATCAGTAAATAAGCAAACTGATGTTATTTACAGTTATATTACTGGCAAGTGGTAAAACTTGAACTAGATCATGATCTCTTAGCCAATTCTTTTTACGTTTTACCAGATTGATTTTGCTTTTTCCAAATCACTTTCTACTCCAGATTTGAGGCTTTCTTTTCCATGTTTGTTTTTTAACTGGGGAAGAATATTAAACAAACACAAACTACCAAAGGAGACAAAAAAAAAAATCCCTCCAAAACCCATCATGCTTTGTGTATTTTCAGTTGCTATCCTTTTGATCCCAGGTCTCTCTCCAGTTACTTCCCATTTTTATTCTTCCTTTCAGAGCAAAACTTATTGAAATAATTTTCAGTATTTGCTATTGCCATATCTTAATTTTCTCTTCTTTTTCCCAACCTACTCTAATCAGTCTTTTATCCATTCTGCTTTACCATGTCTACTACTGTCAGATTCTCTGGTCCCATTTTTATTTTCATCTTTCTCAGCTTCTCAGCAATTTAACATGGTTAGCCACTTCCTCTTACTTGAAACAACTGTGGTTATCTTCTGGGACACCTCTCTTTCCAGTTTTTCCTACCACCTTACTTAAAACCTATTTAAGTCTCAGCAAATTTGAAATTTGTGACTAGCAAGTCATTCTCAAGCGACTTCTGATTTGGAATAATCATAGCCTATTTGGCAAAACAATTAATTCATAGAAGGTGCTTGTGAGATATCCAGGTTTTGAATGTCTGATTTTCTGACTTTCAAATGCAAAATAGAACAAAAAATCTATCTCTTGGTTTGGCTTGAAACTTATTTATTCCACCTATCTCATTCCAAAATTAATTAACTACTTTTAAATATCCACAAGTGAGTCTTTATCTAAAAATTTCCTAAATGGATACATTTATCCACATGGGTAAAATGGAGGTTTTTAATTAATTAATTTTTACTTTTTAACCAGGATGTCAAAACACAGTAAAGACACGAAGTTTCTTTAATGGCACAAAATTTTTACAGAGAACCCATATTAAACTTAAAACAAATGTGTAGCTTTTCATAGGTCTGTAACAGGTACTTAAATATTTTTGATAAAAGGCACTGCCTTCTTACTTGGGACTACAAATTAGCTGAAAGCAAGGCATCCCTGCCTCCATTTTGTATTCTGTGTTCTTTGCTCTGAGTCATTTTCTTCTGCAGTAACTTTGCAGCCATCTTGGAATCCAGCAAGGACAAGAATGATGGATAAACATCCTGTAACATGACTTTCTGGCTTCAATGACTTTCTTATTTTAACAAGACTCCTACCTGGCCAATCTTGAGATAATAAGCAACGTGATCACTCTGACCACCACCTATAACCACCACAGCACACCTGAGACTGGGACTGTAATAATGTTGAATACCTCTCTTCCCCTGCCCCTAAATATTTCTCATATTTAAATAGAAGGCACATATCTATACAGGGAAGATGGGCAGAAGTGTATACTTTGCTTCTTCCTACGGCACACCCATGTCTCCTTAATTAACCTTCTTTCTCTTCCCATCACCACTACTTGCCTCTTCAGTTAGCATATTGGGCTGAACCTAACATGTGGAACCCCTGGAGGCTAGACTTGTGGCTTAAAACTCCAGTTTCAGTTCTACTAAATTCAGTTAATTGCTCCATTTAGGCTCTTCCAACAATTGTTTCTTGAGGCATACATGGCAAGAAGTAAAGATGAAGACCATTTCTAAGTTAAACAAAGTAACCTGAATATCTTTTCAATGCTAGATTGAACACCAGGCTCCTAACAAAAGCCTGAAGATTTTTTTTAAGAGCACAAGATATCTCCTCTTGTAGTATTCTGATGTCAGATGTGTTAAAGTTCATTTTTGTCTCAGGAGAAGAAACAGTCTTTCCTGACTTACAAATGTGAATGGAGGACAGTATCTGAACAAAATGATTTCTTCCTCTATGTCTGACTAAGTTTCAACCACATTGTAACACATGAAAAGTCACTGACATGATAAAATGCCACAAGATAGCACAGGGCTGATCAAAGCCAAAAACTATGCAAATATACCATTGTAAAGAATCCCAAAAACTTCTTTTAGATATTACAATACAAAGGAAATAAATGAAGGTCATTTTCTTAAGAAAAAAAAAATGTTCTCATCATTTGCATGCCACCTGCTGCCCAGTTGTAAATTCTAGATCCTTTTTGTCTTACATTCTTCCACAGAATGCTTGTCAGGTCCTTAACCAAGGTTTTCTTTTACCTAAACTAAAACAAATATTCCATTTTGGGTCATGAGCTCATATCAGCAAAATTCCCACAGTTAATACTTTAATTATATACATATGCATTTTTATTATTATTATTTTGGTGCGCAAGCTGTTCCACCAAGTTAAACTTTAACTGTATTAATCCAGGAGGGAAAATCTCAGATTATCAACTAACTATTTTGTAAACAGTTATCTCATGGATTAAATATTAACTTGAAAATTTTAACTCAAAACTCCAAAACAAGCAACAGGAACCAAAAGACCAGAGGAAGGAGTAAAGATGTTGCTGCCTCTAGGTTATCAACTTCCCTTAGAAGAAAGAACGTAGTAAGGAAAGACAGCATTTTGATGGTAGCTGGAAGATTTATAAGAAATTGGGAAGGGGTGGGAGTGCAAATAAAAGCAAGAAAGAAGCCTAGAAGGCATTGGTTGCTTATCATCACGATCTTAAGACTTTGCACAATTAGGTCAAACCTTTTGGAAAAGAAAATTCATGAAATGAATGTCCAGGAAGACACAAGAATAATAAAGATGTTGTGCTTTAAAAGTAGGGGAACTCCCTCACTTTATTTTTCTAAATCAGCTGGAATAAGATACCCAAGAAAGACTGGCTGGTCCACACTGCCTGCTTGCTACAGAACCTCATAAGGAGCATTCCAAGGAAGGTCTCCCACTAAAAATAGTGGAATGAAGGCTGCTCTGGCTGGCTTGTTTCCATTTAATAGTAAAACAAAACCGAAACGTCTCCCTACCATCCTAGGTTATTAAGAAATGTGATTTCAAGTTCTAAGCCATAGTCTAACTGTCCATCAGTTCACCCCCAATTTATAAAACTAAGGAAAAAAAATGGACCTGGGCAGCAGACTAAGTCAGAAAGGCTTTTCTGTGCCTGAATGACTTTACCATAAATACTGTCCTCTGAACAGGATTTTTGACTAAAAAATGTCAAGAAAATCTACATGGTCAGAGAATTTACACAATCTTGATATCTGTGGTGCAGGATAAAGTTGATTTATTTTTAATGCTGCTTCAGGAATGGTTAGGAACTCTTAAGATTTTTCCTGTTAATATGTTAAAGATCAGACTCACTTGCTGATATTATGAAAAAATTTCAACAGACCTCACTTTTCATATGTTTCTTATGCTTTTAATATACAAACACATATTTAGTAGAAAAATATTTAGACAATATAGATTACACCTTGTACTGATAAAGCTTTTCACAGGTTATAAGATAATTTCACATAACTTATCTTTTGCTCTCACCAGCTCTCTGTTGTCTTTTCTAAAGATAAGCAACTATCACTCTAGATATGGAAATACGTGGTACAGAATGAACTTGAACAGAGGAAACAGAGACTATGAGCAGCCCGATTATCCATATGAACATGCCATGTGAGGAAGTAGCATGGTGAATGTGTAAATAGAATGGCTTTATAAGGTAGTGATTAGATGACAGGTTCAAGGAGAGAGATGCCAAAATAATTCAAAAGGACTACATACTATAAATAAAGGGCAAAATTCAGAGTAACTTATGTTTAGAACAAAGAAGAAATTCCAAATTCACAGCACTTACTCATTTAGCATATATTAATAATATACTAACTCTGTTTGGGTTTCTCTGCTAGACACCATTGGGCAAACAATGATGTGTATAGGGGCACTAACCTGTGCCTGAGGTAAGATCTAAGTTATTGAAATAATTTCAGAAATAATTATAATACAATGAAATTCAGATATGCAGAATGGGGTTTAGAAAGAAAATCATCACTTATCTCTAGGCTGACAATGGAAAGCCTCATTATGAGGAAGAAAATTTAGTTGAACTTTGTAAACTGTGTAAGATTTGGGAAGCAATAGTAAGATTCAGGTGTGTGAAGGGTATGAGGAAAAGCATGAAAGCAGAAAATGGGAAGATACCTTTGGAGGCAACAAGTAAAAAAGCTTGTTGGAGATAGTGCTGGGAAGATAGGCTGGCTGTGTGATGTAAAGGGAGTCCTTGAATACTGGGTAGAGGAATCTTTATTCTGTGGGCAAAAGAGGTCTATAAAAGGCTTATAAGTAGGGAGTGGCCAGATCACACTGCATTTTGGTATAAGTAATTAGAAATGGTGGTGGAAGAGAGAGCATGTGTGCACACAATCCACTGAATAACCCAGAAATTAGGTAATAAATATCTGACTTCTTAGGTGGTGTCAGTAGAAAAGTAAAGGATGACAAATTCTACACATATGGTGAGGGAAGAATTATCATTCATCCTTAATTAATATCTATTTAAACCTCTGCTGTGTATCGCACAGTGAACTATGTACTTTATACAGATAATCCATTTAATCTGCATGCCAACCTTAAGAGGTAACTATTCCCAGTTTCAAATGAGGATTAAGCAACTTTCTCAAGGGTATGTAGTTAGTGGTAAATCCAGGATTTAAACTGAGGTAATCTGACTCCACAGCCTTTTCTCATAACCCCCATGCTTACTATTTTTCCTAGACATAAGGCCCTTGGTGGAGGGTTTTTTTATGACCAAATTTGTCATAAGAGCCTAAGATTCTTTTTTTTTCTTTTTCTAAGTGGAACTAGGATCAAAATTCAGGGTCTTGCGCTTGCTTCATAGGTGCTCTTATCACTTGAGCCACTCCACAGCTCTTTTCTGCTTTAGTTGTTTTTCAGATAGGGTCTCATATTTTGCCTAGAAACAGCCTTGTACTGCAATCATCCTATTTATGCCTCTCATGTAGCTGGGATTATATTGGGTACTCTGCTTATTTGGGATTTATTTTGTTGAGATGAGGTCTCACTAACTTTCTTCCTGGGCTTGCCTGGAACTGTGATCTTCCCAATCTTTAGCTCCTCAGCAGCTGGGATTAACAGGTACAAGTTACCACTCCTGGCTGATTCTTGGGATTCTGGATTCTAGAATTTCTGGGTGGCAAGTAAAAAGTGACATTGTGAATAAAAATGGGGAAATGAAGACTTTTGACTTCATATTGTACATTTGTTCTGGAGAGTGCAATTGTTTTTAAAATTAAGGTGTCAGTTTACAACAGAAGTCATAAAAGCATCTGAAACACTAAACCTCAATCTTTGAAGATGGATACTAGCAGAAACCAGGAAAGGTTTCACTAATGCATATCTGGAGGGTAGCACAGTTCTTGATATCTAGGGGATGCTCATTAATAATATGTTGAATGAATCAACTGGAAGGATGTTAATAAAAAGTAAGTGAGAATAAAAGTGGTAGAGAATGGTAGAGTCAAAAGAGTATGACCCAGAGTCAGACCAATCTTGTTTCAAACCCTGATTCAGTCACATTCCAACTTAACAACACATGTCATGTTACTTTACACTTCTGTATATGATGGGGTATTAATCCATAGGAAAGCCGGTGGATAGCTGTGGTTCTGTGTGCAAACCTAGACAGGTTTTGTAGGCTGTTATATCCCAGAGAAGAAAATCTACAACTCTCTTCTATGTTTTAATTTGCAAAGACTACATAGAGCTTTACAGGGGAAAAAATCTGCCAAATAATTGCCAGTTTTAAAGGAAAAGTAAATTATTTTCCTAGAAGTAAAACTAGACAGTTTCAACTGAAGGGGAGATTTTAATTGCAGGGAGACATCCCAGCTGAATGGTTTAGCTTGGACTGTGGGATCAGCAGTAGCTAGCGGGATATATATTAAACAAAAAACCAAGTTTAATTAGCCTTAAGATTTTATACAGCGTGGCTCTTCCCTCCCACACCTTGTCTGATTTCAATGGGTCACCCTCCTTTTCAATCAGGAGCTCTCCCATCCTTTTCTCAGTTGCTGTCATGACAAGCCAATGGGAGAATGACATACAGATGAAAACAAGGCTTGAGTAATTACTGCACCATGGCTGGCTGTTGTTTGGGCATCATTTTATTTCTTCCAATCACACAGGTCCTTGGACTTCACAGCTCTGTGTTTCAAATGAGGGTGATGTTGATTATATTATGACATTACAGCAAAGACAGACACATCACACAAAGTGAATTTCACTCTGTAATTAAACTGCGGTTTCTTTCGTCTAAAGTCCAGAACAAGATTAATCGAAAGGTAGCTCTTTATCATTCCGATTAGTGCTGGGATTTGAAGAGTGAGCTCTGATTTGATAGCTAGCCCTGAATCTGTCTGACTGGTGGCTTCACATCTGTCTAACTTGCAAAAATAACATCGGCTCAAGATACATTTACAAGGTTATGCCCTTCACTTTTATTTTACTTTTCTAAAGGAAATGCAAATAGATTAAAACATGCAGCCATTTCTATAACTCCATTTTCTATTACAAAAATGTCTATTAAAAAAACGAGGTCCATCCAAGCTCCACAGCATTTTACAAATGGTTTTCCACAATTCCACTTAGCACCGTACTCTAATGGCATCTTGTTTTTTACCTTTTCATATCTCAAACTCTGAATATTTAGACAGCCCAAGCAACAGCTTTTCATCTTGCTCACAGGTTCTACTTTTATGGATCTGGCTTCCTTCAATTGCTGTTTTAATGTACGTGATATCACCAAATTCTTTATTGAGGAATGAGCTGCATCACTGATTCTTGATTCTGTATTCTCATAGAAGCAATCACAAGGCTTTATAAACAATGAGCCACTTAGCACCCATTCCATACCAAATGAGTCAGAATTTCTAGGATTTAGGGTCAAGAATTGATAATATTATTTAAGTTAATTGTTGATTTGAGTGTAAAACAGAATAGAGAACCGAGTCAGCTACACAGTCTCCAGACCTATTTCCAAAAGATTCATCAAAAGAAGCCATTCTTGAGGGAAATGAGGCCAGATATTGTCTTTTTTTTCTTTTCTCTTTTTGCAGGTCTGGGGTTTGAACTCAGAGACTTGCCATTGCTAAGTAGGCACTCTACCATTTGAGCAATACCTGAGACCCTTTTCTTTAGTTATTTTTCAGATGGACTCTTGCATTTTTGCCTGGGCCAGTCTCAGACTGTGATCCTCCCAATTGCTACCTCCTGAGTAGCTAGGATTACAGGCTTTAGCTACCAAAACTCGCCCGAAATTTCTTAATTGGAAGATTAAAAAGTGGCCAGGTGATTTGGCTTGTGCCTGTGATCTTGGCTGTTTGTGTGGTAGAGACAGGAGGATCATGGTTTGAGTCCAACCCCAGCCAAAAAAGTTAGTGAGACACTATCTCAAAGAACACGCCAGGGATGGTGGTTAATACCTATAATCCTATAGCTACACAGGAAGTGTAGGTAGAAGGATGGAAGTCTGAGGCTGTCTTGGGCAAAAAGTGAGAGAGCCTATCTGAGAAATAATTAATGCAAAAGGGCTAGAGGCATGGCTCAAGTGGTAGAACTCTTGCCTAGCAAGTGCAAGGCTGTGAGTTCAAATCCCAAGCAGTGCCAGCAAAAGAAAAAAAAGACACAAAGCTTAATTAATACAAAGCTTAATTTTCTTGCATAGCAAAGACTATGTGCCTTTGCATAGAAAGTATCTTTTATATAGAAAAATATATACTCAAGTCTCTAAAGGGTATTGGAAAAGGAGGAAGGTTATAAAAAAACAAGATGTATATTGACTACACTTTCATTATTCTATTGGATGACCTTGAAGATGACAGTTTGATAATTGCGCTCATCATATGGCAGCATTATAGTGACCAACCATATAATTTAAGGTGACTATTGACTAACATCATAGAATCCCAGAGTTGGAAACAAATTCAATTGGCAGTTAACTGTGTCTTAGAGCCCCTTCTCTACTCAGGTGTCTTTTGAGAAAGAGAAAGGCAGGATTGAATTCAAACTGTGACTAAACACTGTTTCAGAGTTTAAGAATGCACATTCTGGAGTCAAAGTGAATTCAACTGCTAGCTGAGCAGCCCTCAGGTATTTATTTCTCTAAGTTGCAATTGTCATATCTTTATAATGGGACCAAGAATATTATCTCCCAGCACTATTAGGATTTCATATTAATTAATTTAGTAAGAGTACCTGGCACACAAAAGTATCAGAATTCAATAAAAGTCTGTGAAGGAAAATACAATAATTACTTAAGACAGTCACTGAACCTTTGTCCTAAAACCCCTCAGTTTTAGCACTCACAGATCAGTTTTCTGGAAGATTTGATTTACCAGGGAAATAAAGAATGAATCCAAATAGAAATGGCTTTCAAATTTTATTGAGCCTAAGCATCACCTGGAAGTGATTGTTAGAAATGCAAATTGCTGGGCTCCAATCCCAGAGCTTCTGATTTAGTTTGTAGGGGTGGAATTTACGAATATGTGCTTTAGCAACCATTCAAGTGATTCTGACCAGGATTGAGGGGCCTCACTTTGATAAAGACAGCTAGATAGGAACAGAAATTATCCAAATATGTATTTCCACCCAGTGTGGAGTGTCCTGGAAGAGACCATGCTTTCCATTCCTTAGGTCAGAATTTGCTTACATGAATTCAAGTCATGTGCAAATACAACATGCTCACAGAATATGATTATGCTCACAGAGTAAAAAACAAAATCTATTTTCCTTTAAAATTTTCTGAGGAATTATAATTTAGCTATCATTATTATCTTCCTTTTTTTTTTTTTCATTACCTCTGGGTACATGTGAGTATATAGGCAAGGGTCACATTCATTATCAACTCATCCATTTTCTTCTTACAAAATAATAGTTTTCTGATAATCGGTAAATTCCTTAAATAAACAAAGCAGCTACTTCATCTAAATGCATTGTAGAATAAGGTATTTATAGAACACATTAATAAAAATTAATGATAAAAGTCAATATATAATTGTGAGCTGAATATCTCAAATAAAACTGATACATTAATTTGTTATAATGAATACATTTAACCTATAAATGGAGACTGTTCTGTTTTTAAGGAGAAATTTAAACACTTATATTTCCAAGATTTTCCTAAGGACAGGCTGGTGAGAGAAATTTAGAAATGCGGTTAGAGTTTGAAATATGCTAAGAAATGTGCATTAACCCTCAAAGTTCTTGTGTAAGATACAATAAGCGAATTGTGGTCTCTAATTGCCATTGAGCATACAATTGGGCTGGGGGCAAAAGGATGTCCACATAAGAAAAGCTTATGGCCTTTTCAAGGCAATATAGCCTAATGGCCAAGTGTCATGCCAAAGGAAAGTCTTTTTAGCACATACTGTGCAAGCTAGGGTTAGCTACTTAAGGTCTCAGAAACTCAGGTACAGTAATTCTCTGAGGAGGTTTAATAACTAAAATGGGCACTGAATAAATGGAATCACTTGTGTATTACAATAGCTGCAGTTTTTACAGTACATACAAGATATATTTTAAGTAAGAGTATGTCACAGGTAACACTGAAATGAATGCTAGAGACACTGAGAGCTATAGGAAGACAAATTTAAGAGAATGTTAACTCGACTAGTATGCATATTGCAAAGAGGAAACATTTGAGTTGAATATGGCAGGGTGAATAAGAGCAGGACAAAGATCATTTTAGGTGGGTGGAGGGCTGATGATAGGAGCTATAGGTTAGAGTTTAAAAAAAAGTGTATTGGGACTATTAAACATGATAGGATAAAACCATATAAATAAATTTGGAGTAGAGCAACAGAGGGCTCTGATTGGCAAAAATCACTTGTAGTTTTTTGTTAGGGCTCTTGTCAAACCATTTTCTCAGTGGAGTAAAACATCTTTTTTAGACAATAGGCCTCAAATTTTAGTATGCGCCAGAATCACCTGGACTGCTTTCTCAAATACATATTGCTGCACTCGACTCCACAGTTTCTTATTCAACAGAACAGGGTGACACCATTTCTAACATATTCCTAGGTGGTGCTAATACTGTTGATCACTTTAAGAACCACTGCTTTAGAAGATGGTAAAATAGGATTGGAGGGAGAAAGTGGTAAGACAGAGTTGTATGGCTATTTCCTAAAAGTGGCAAATTCCCTAAAAGTAGGAATCACCAGTAACTGAATAGTTCTTTTTATTTCCTATAAATCTTCATTCCCAATTTTATACTAAGTCATAGAAGAACCTACATGGAATATTACCAAGGGAACATACTTCTTACTTTGACCTTCCACTCTGTCAGGTGGGTTCAGGTCCTTAACTGTGGGAATGAGATCCACAATCAAAAGGGGCCCACATCAACCATTCTGGAAAATTAACGCCAGCCTGACCACTTTTAAGGCTATTTAAGAATTGAAAATCATAGTTGCCAAAGACCTGAAGAAGGAAGGTAGAGTTCTTATTCGAAAGACCCCATATCAATCAGTGCTGGACATTTTGTACATAGGCAATAGTCAAATGCCTGACCTATAATCTCAAACCAGTCTTGGTTCACCCTTTTCTTTTCTTCAACAGGCAGTCAGAAGCGAGGATGGGGAAGACATCTCTACTTAGGTGTGGGTCACTGTTTAAACTCCTCCACCTCCTGCCTAAAAACCTTTTTTTTCTAAGGCAAACTTCTATTATGTACTAACCATACTGTAAGAAATATTTTAAAGGACAGAAAGAAAAACATAAAATGCTTGAGAAAATAAAATGCAGCTTTCTCATGGGTCGGTACTTTATTTTCAATGGCAGACCAAAAAAATTTTATTTGAGGATTCATGGAGAAGTCTTTGTGAAAAAGGTCAAAAGTAGGTTTAAAATATTTGAAACTCTAAAAGTCTCTCAATAACGACATGTTTATTTCCTAGCCTTTTAGCTTCCTTTTAAAATAAGAAACTATATAATTACAAAGTATAATTAATAATAATAACAACAATTCCACAAGGACAATAGAAAAAAAATGATAGTTAAGCACCATGGGACCAGATCCCCATAGATACACGGATAAGAATTTGTTTAAGTATTGTAAATGACACATAGCAACCCAATGAGAATGGGGAAAAAAATGAAAGCGAAAAGTCTTTCTTATGCTGCCCAGAAAATATCTCAGAAAAACAGACATAAACTTTGATACCTGTTGTTAAATATCTTCATTTTATAGTTCAGGTCAGGTAGTTTAAATAGAAAACAACATGAGTCCTCTAATATCTCTAAGGAAACCAGATCAATGTGACTTCCTGACTGGTTCCACATCCATTTCTAGTTAAGTATCCCTATCCACTCATAAGCAGAAAGAAATAGCATTTGTAAAGTGTTTTGTAGTTTATAACATATGCTCAAAAACATCGTATTATTGGATTGTCTCAAAAATCCTGAAGGGTGGGTAAATTGAAATAGAGAAAGTATTAATATTATTCCCATTAGAAGGTGACAGCACAAAGGATAAGAGAAAAAGGAAAGAAATCAATCTTTACTAAATATCTACAGTAGGTCAAACTGAGCAGATGTGAAAAGAAGCCCCAATACAGAGTTTTATATAACATGATAGGGCTCAGATAATTTTATAATTGCCCAGGGTGAAAAATGGCAGAGCTAGGATATGCATGCAGGCAGCCCAGCTCAAGACACTATACTCTTTTCCACCAAACCACAGACTAAATTCTCATTGTAATTGTCTAGCTACAGTAACTGCCCCAAAGAGAAGGCTTACTGAATTGGCAAGAACTAAACCACTAACAATGTTCGGGTTTTTTCTTTGTTTGTTTGTTTTGTTTTGCTTTTGCAGTGCTGGAGATGAAAACCACATTCTCCTGCATGTTCTACCACTGAGCTACACCCCCAGTCCCATTATTCATTTTTAGTTAGCCGTTAGTTTAGTTAGTTGTTCCTTCAGAAGATGTTCATCTATCTAATGTTATTTAGCCTGCCAAAAGAATAAAGGAGAGGATATGTTATCCATAGACACAGAAGTCTAGACAGCCACATTTATACTAGAATATTCTTTGTAAGAAAGATGAACCAAAAGACTAACCAACCACAAAGGCTAAACTCTTGCAAAGCTTCAACTTTAAGCTATTAATTTCTAAATAAGTGGTAATACATATGCATATTAAAACAAGGAATAACAGCAAAGGATGCATGAAAAAAATAAATTTTCTATTCATTGTTCTGACCTCTCAAAGCTATAAATTCAGACTGAAATTTCTTGAACCAATTAACAGGTCACCTTGTATTTTTTGTTTTTTTACATGCATTTACTTGTACAATTTGTAGTGCTAAAGTTTTTGTCTGTTTGATTTTAAGATAGTTATAGTCTCCTTCCGCTTTTATAATACAATTGCTGACGTACAGCGTGTAAAGGTTTTGTAAAACAATGTCAACCCGCAAGAGACCGAGGTTTCACCTAGAAGCCACATTTAGGAATTTGGGCTGCAAAAATCAAAAGAAGTCTAGCAAATAAGTAAATATTGGTAAAATTGAATTGAAACTTTGCATATTAAAGGAAAACAGTTATTGGAAGAAGATTGTTTTATATCTTGAACAAATACCTTGATGCTGAGTGTTTTTAGAGAATTATAGAATTTCTGGAAAATTGGAGAAGTTCAGAGTTGGTGCTTTATGGAAGAGTTGAGCCACTAAAATTATATATTAAAATCATCTGTCTAAGGCTTGCCATAACCTGTAAAGCATTCCAGTAAGACCAAGCACGTTGGTCTTAGGAACTAAGATATGTGGCTATTAGGTTTAGTTTTTGACAAATTTCTGGGGACAGTCCCCTAAAATTCATATGCCAAAGCCCTAAGCCCCAATGTGACTTTATTTGAAGATAGGGCCTTTGAATAGGTAATAAAGGTTAAACGAGGTCATAAGAACAAGAATGGTGTCTTTGTAAAGAGAGGAAGAGACATCAGAGATGTACCCATGCACACATAAAGAAAAGGCCATTTGAAGGCAAAGCAAGCAGAAGGTCATCTGCAAGCCATGAAGAGAGTCACCTTGATCTTGGACTTCTAGCTACTAGAATTATAAGAAATAAATTTCTGTTGTTTAATCCCCCACCTGTAGTGTTTTGTTGTGGCAGCACAAGCTAACTAATACAGACCCTGAATTTCTCACAACTATCTGCAAGGGAGGAACAGTTTAAGGCCACTTTACAGATACCAAAACAGATTAGGGAAGGTTTAACAAAAAAGGAACAATAAATGACATATCTTATATTTAATGTAGATCTATAGTTCAGGTCAATATTTTTTCTTCCCCATTTTCCATCTTTGAGCATGTAAGGCTGTTAAAAAGCTAGTTTCTACATTGCTCAGAATATTTTATTTTTATAGGTTTTATGACTGCTTCCTGTTCTACTTGTTGGGGTAATACTTCTTTTTGAAGTATTATGGTTGTGGTTTAAACTCAGGGCCCCACACAGCTAGGCAGGCACACTACTACTTGAACCATGTCCCCAGTCCTTTTTGCTTTTAGTGATTTTTCAGATAGGGTCTCTGTTTTGTCTAGGAAGGCCTTGGACCATGTTCCTTCTACCCATGCATCCAACCTAGCTGGGATTACAGGTGTAGCCCCCCACACCCTGCCACAAGTGATCTTTTATATGACCATCATTTATATACTTGAAGACTGTTAACACATTCCTGCATCCTGAATTTCCAATGTTTCACTTTCTTAACATTCTGTCACTTACCCCTACAAGATGTTTCTGTTTAGATTTCTTATATGTGGTTGTTAAGAAATATCTCCCTCACATCATTCATAAGCAGTATTCTTGAAATGTAAACAAAAAAATTACATTTGTTTATTAATTTCAAAATGTTATCTGGTTAGATGTAGCCCATCATTACATTCTTTTACCACAAATTGAGAACTTCACTACTTCATCCAACAACTTTTCTATGTATCTAAATTAATGTTATCTGTGAACATACTTTCATCTAGGTCACTGAAAAAAATTGGTAACCAAGATAAGGCCTACTACATTCCTGCATGATGCCATATGTATCTCCTCTATTATGATACTGAGTCATTTGTTTGTACCTAATAGTGTAGTCATTCAACCTGTTTCTAATCTACTGACTTAGATGAGCTACTAACCTATCTGTACATCTAGTCCATAAGACAGAAGACCATATATCAATGATGTGCTTTTACTGAAGCTATTCTACTATAGCAAGCACCACTTCTTTTATGGGACCCATTGTTTCATGCTTTCTTGGCTTAATAATCCACTGTAGACTCTTGCTCAGGATTGATATCCACCTATTTGTCCTCACAAACTGCTTTTTAACACTTTGTGAAAATCAGAAGATTTTCATATCAGTAGTTGTCTAACAGCTCTTCTCTTGAAATAAAAAGGGGAATAATTAATTATCTTTCTGACATATCCTCTTATGAGTCTACAGTTCTCTACCGTACCTTTCAGGATCTTTTCCTTTTTCCTGTTACCTTACAAGGAGAGTCATTTATGTATAATCATGAACTGTACCCAGAGATGGCATATTGATTAGAAATAGATCTGTGAACTAGAATCCTAGAGAGGACTTAAGCAAGGTGTTGTCCTCAAGTCCCCATCTGTGCTACCAGAAGAGAATGGGCCATGATTCCGTGAAACATTGCTCTCTTCTCTACACATGAGTCTGTATGACTTTAGTATTTCAGCCCTAGTAATGTAGCTGAAGAGGGTTATACCTTTTTCCTATCTGCTGTGGATGATTTCCTTTGCCAAAGATTCAAGACAGCTTTGTATTTTTCAGCCTTTAGCTGAAAAAGGTTGTAATATATAATGCTTTTATTTTCCCATGAAGACTTTCTCTGAGGCAAGCATGTACCCTGTACCCGACCTTTACCTAATCAAGAAACGTTGTTTGGGCAGTGGGGGATGGGGAGGGAGGTTGGGCTTTAAATGCACAAATCAGTTCTAATAAAAACACTGAAATTCAGGTGCCTGGGGTTAGAAATACTGGAGGGAATTCAATTACACTAATTAATATTTAAGAAGGGCTAGAGATCACACACTGAATGTGGGAAACTAGGCCAGTCAGACATGAGCATATGGGGAGGGCAAGATCAACAGATAAAAGTAACAAACAAATCATACATAAATGCTCCAACAGGAATGAAATAGAGAATATAAAATAAATGTTCCAACAGACACTGAAGAGGAGGTAAAGTAAATGGTTTACCAGGCATAAAAGCAAAATGTTTCAACACACACAAGACATTTTATTGTTTTTATGTAAACACATATATTATAAAAATGATTTTCCCAAATGAATTAGTAGGAAATGTTACCCATTTATAAAAAGAGACTTAGTCTGGGTTATATGGATTCACAGCACTATATTTGCTTTAATTTTTTCACTGGCTCATCACATAGAAGGCACAATAAGGCTTGGCTTTCATGATATTTAGTTCCCTAAAGATTAAGCCAACATGGATACCCAAACTCAATGGAAGGCTGAAAAGCTGCAGAGCATTTCTGGTTCTATACAAGTTTCTCTAGTTCTGGCTGTGATGTGATTTGGTGTTACAACTTATACCACATTCTCTTTTTAGACCTGATTTTTCATTTGTCATGCAGATATTTAATTCTGATTTTTAGTCACTTTTGTGTATTTAAAAGCTTTCCCAGAGACAGCACTAATGGTGTAAAAACTACCTTGCTTGTCATATCTAAGTGGTTTGATCTTCTTCCACACTAGCATTTAACTTTCCTTTTCTATCTTTTTTCTACCTCTTAGCCTTCTCTCCTTCCTTCATCATGGGAGCTATGAAAACTGGAAGCCAAGAGAATTGATTGGGTTGTTCTTTTAATGTATATACTTAGCACAAGGCATGATGTTTTGATATATAGTGGGCTACTTTTGCTATTTATATCATCATTAGAGGCAGAAGTAGAAGCACAAAGGAGTAGATGGAGGACTGAGACTGATAACTGAAACCCTCTTCTGAATTCTCTAATGTACACAGATGGTGATGAAGTGACCTAGGATAAACCATCTATGACAATATGGATATTAGGTCACAGAAAGAACAAAGTAAAAACAAGGTTCTTGCTACTCAGGAGCATAAATTGAGTAAATAATATAAATATTACTTAATATTTAAATAAGGCTCACAAGACAAAGCATTCCCAAAGGATTGAATTGTCTCTAAATAACAAAGGAGCAGAAAGAGAAAATAAGATTATGTCCTAAAAATTTGTTTGAACCAAATTAGTGTTTTTTCAAACTATTTCATAGTTCCCAGACATACATAAAGATGGCTACAAAAAGTACTTAAGCAGTTAAATACTTAATCAAAATGTTTTGGGCTGGAGGTGTGGCTCAAGTTATAGAGTACCTGCCTAACAACCATGAAGCCTTGAATTAAAACTCCAGTACTGCCAAAAATAAGTGTTTTAAAATTTATATTAATTTATAGTTATTATAAAATGACATGCAAATTTAAATAAATCATTTAAATTTTAGAAACACAGTGGTGACCCATATGTTATTATAAGTTAAATATGCACAATACAGCTAACTAATTTTCATGCAAACCTTAAATTAAGACCCTGAGTTTGGAAGACAAGCTGTTTTAGGGGGGGAACTACTACTGTATACAACTATTTATTTATGTGTCTCATGACTTTCTTAATACGTGCAGTATTTTATTCCTCATAAAAATATACAGAATGCTGAGGTCAATATAATAATCGTAGCCTCAGTTTGCATTTTTTTGTATATTTGCCATGATAGTCTTACTGATTGATTTGATAATATTCAATATAAATTATTTGAATTTAACAAATAAGTTTAATAAAATAAACTCATTTTATTTAAAAAATATTACTCACTTCATATGTAAAGTTTCCAATAGAATTTAGTTAGAAAAGAGGGTTCTGGTTATGTAAAAAGAATAAAATATTTCTTGATCAAATAGTCCATATGTTTGTTCTAACTCAAGACAATATGATTCTTATGTTTCTTGCTCTAGGCTGCTCAGTTTCTGAATTTATTGATTTGCTAACTTATACCATTGAATATACCAGATGTATTGGGCCCAAACTAGATTTCATATACTGGTTAGTAATTCTTTATTATATTTCTGAGGAATAGGTTATCATGAAACCATCACATATCAAAAGATATCCCCTTGTCTTATACTTAACCAGTATGTAAAACTTATCAGATACCCTTAAAGTAGCAGATTGTCAGAGTTTATACACTAGTCTAAAATCTAACCAGTAATAGCCAAGAAGTAAGTTGATGGAAATGTCTTTATTTAAGAAGATCACATTACTTACATCAATATGTAATTTATGGACACAATGAATATTTTTCATTTACTCAAAATATGTTACTTCAAAATTTTGTAAGATTTTTTCTCACATTTAGTTAACCATTTTCCATAGTTAGGAAAGGAGTAATCCACAAATGAACTTCTATCATTGCAGAGGATAAATCTAGCAAACTTGAGGAAAGATCTATTTTGTAAAATCTGAACTATTCTCTACTATGATAACATTATAAGCATTAACAGTAAAGTATAAGCAATATTCAATTGAGTGAAGTTTTTCATGATCTTCCAGTAGTCAAATAAGAATTACGTATGCATTAATTTATTTTTTAAAAGCTGGCCCTTGATAGATACCATATATGATGGTTAATAATATATCTACTTTCCATTCTGGCTGCACATTCCTAGCTACCTTACCTAGAATGAATTAGTTAATTTGGCTAAACCTCAGGTTTCACTTCTGTAAAATGGAAGAAATAATAGAATACCAATTCTCGTAGATTTGTAGTAAGAAATAAACAAATAAATGAGATAATGAATGCATGTTGCTCAGTGTATTGGCTGGCATATGACAAGTGCCTAATAAATATAAATTATAATTATTAAAAAACTTTAAATACCTAAAATACAGTTGTTTTCTTCTGGTTATTTTTCTATGGCCAGATTTTGCTCATAATTTATGGACTATATGTTCTTCTCTTCTGGAATGATGTTTTATTAAAGTTTCTTTTTCTTTGAGTCTAGAATGTTCTCTCACTAATCGCTCTTCATTTCTACCTAATTCATGAGTTCGAATAGCAAGAGTTCATTTTGGTAGTCCTGCACTTGATTTTCTGTCACTGCTTCTGCTATTTTCTCATTCCTACTCAGTAGTTTAAGAACTAAAACTCAAGGAAGCACTAAACATTATGAGAATTTATTGGGACTAATGGTTACCAAAGTTGGGCAAAAAACCCAGGATGTTATTAAAGATAAATCACACCAAAAGAAAACCACTGATAACAGCACTTGTGAAATGCTATACATGCTAGGAATCAGTGAACCCCAAATGAACAAAACAAAAAATTGGGAGGCCATGGAACTTATATAAGGGCAGCCCAATCTTAATGAACAGGCTCTGAAGCCTCTAGGAGTTAGGAAAGTCACTTCCAGATGAAAATCTGGTTAAGACAGTAATACTGAAAGGACTGATGTCTCTAATCAAATGAGAATTATAAGAATAGAATGAGAAATAAAAGAATTTTTTTCTGTATTTTTTTGTTTGTTTTGTTTTTTGTGGTACTGGGGCTTAAAGCCTACACCCCGAGCCACTCCACCAGTCCTTTTTTGAGATTTTTTTTTTCAAGATAGGTTCTCACAAACTATTTGCCCCAGCTGACTTTGAACCACGATCCTCCTGATCTCTGCCTACTGAGTAGCTAGGATTACAGGCGTGAGCCACAGGTGCCTGGCTATATTTGATTTCTTTATTGTATAACCTGCATTGAGGGGACAATATCTGTATATATACCAGCACAGATGGGGTGCTTAACAAATGCTTAGTGATGATGGCAATAGCAGTGAAGATGGTTAAGTGTTTAAGAGCCAAAATTAGAAATGCATGGGCAAGACAAATTAAAATTAGAACCTATGTTGGCAGATAGAACCAGGTTATTCTGTAACACAAAAGTTTTCTTTTGCTCTTCTTGTTTCTCTCTCTCTTTCTCTCTCTCTCTCCCTTTCTTTTTGAGACAGGGTCTCACTATGTTGCCCAGGCTGCCTTGGCATTCTAATTCCAATATGAATTCTGTGAACTTCTAAAATCATCTTTAAAAGAAAAACATCATACTTTTTTCTAATGTTCTTGCTTTAAATAGTATTGAGTATTTGAAAAATAACAAATATTATGGTATTTTAGTGAATATAATCACCAGGTCAATGTGATATTTTAGTGCATGACTTTAAAATCACACTTTCCATATTATGCTACTATTCCATAAATAACTTTTTTATTTGCAATGATTAAGATATTTTTTCATCAAATTTGATACAAGTACACCAGATATTGTAAACATATTTATGGCTTACAAGGACAATGATGCAACTGTATGATAAATACTAAATCATTGTCCCATTTTTATTTTGGTAAAATCTCTTTTTAGGTGACATCATTTCATGTTAGGCTTTTTTGTGCTGCTTAATATTATAATTAATAATTCATATTTTTGTCTTTCTCCTCTCACTCTGACAACTTTTATTTTTAATCGGTGGGCATGTGCCAAATTGGTTTGTTATTTATTTATAATGTAAAATGACAAGGGAATTGAGTATGTGGAATAAGATAGATTTTCTTTCATATGACAAAAATTTCTCAGTAATGGGGATGTTTCTTGCTTACCATTATGGGTCAATGATTTTAGGGAGGTTAGTTCAGATGTTATAATCCTTTTATGTCAATATGTGGTAAAAATACTAGAAATAACTTGTTCATTTACTTTTAAAAAATACCTTTCAGTTATGTGAAGACATCTGGGCACATGCATAAAAAGAGAATTAAAAAACACCAAAATTTGCAAAAGATTTCCTATACTGATAGATCCCATAATGCTAAGTAAAAATTCTGACAAAAATAAATTTATTTGTATACTTTTCTAGACGTGAAAACATGCAAATTTAGTAGGAACAAACAGATAAAATTTCAAAGACACAGGATTTCTACTGAAAAAAAATGTTCAATCTACAGTGCTTTATAGAAAATTAAATAATCTCTTAGCCCATAACCAGAAACCACATATCTTGAATGTTAGAGCACTGAATGACTGTAACAGAAAATTCATAGTGGTGTCTTACAAGCATCAGTGACCAAATCATTAGAGAAACTGGTTATATGGCCCTCAAGTAAGTATATATGTACTTACGCCTACTCCTGAGGAACAATTAAGTTTGAGAATTATACTTTTGTGGCAAATTCTTCTATCTTACCACTTTCCCATTGTCAAATAAACCTTTCAACCCACCCTTTGTGCCAAATGTTTGAGACTTAAGGAACACGGCAAATTTGATCAAGACACGTACTTCCTCAATGATTCTAGTATCTCCCATTTCTCGTACTACTTTAAAAACCACAGTTTACCATTACTGGGGCCTACTTAACTCAGACTTTCTCAAAGGCTTTGACTTTGTCAAATTGTACAAATTTTTGAATCTTTGACATGCCTTAACACTGCTTAATTAATCTCCAACATTTGGAACAAGAGAATTTAAAAAAAATAATTTGTTTTCAAATCCTATTAAAAACTCGACCATTATTTACAGGTTTTAATTGTAATACAATACTAAATATTTCAAAATAATTTTTTGACCATAATTATTTTAATCATTACTAAAAATCTAGGAGGTTGTAAGTTGCTATTGAGTTAGATGTGGGAAATGGTGAACTGGGAAGTTAAATCATTAAGTGGCAACTCCCTTGGTGGCAGAGTCTGATCCAAAGCAAAGGCATTTGATACTATAATACCCTGCCTTTCAATCTGCTCCTTGAGCAAACCTTCCCTTGCCTTTTCTAATTATGGGTTCTGTATCTACGAGATGTTTCATGTATGCTTATGTATACCTGGTGTTTATCTTTCAAAATAGTAGTATAGAAAAAATAATTGTACACGTGTTAGTATAAGGTTATACAGTCTGGGGTGGTTTAGTTAAAAATGGTAATAATAATGATCATAAAGTCAGTCTTGTATTATTTCTGATCTACTTAGAGTTGGAGTTTTAAAAACTTACCATTTTGATTTTCATAATTCATTTTAAGGTTTGGTGCTAGTATAGATATAAGGAAATATAATTGTGTATAAAAAAGTTACTAATAGCCATGACTGCTATTTGATTAGCTATACTTCATTAGTTAACTATAACAACAATGGGAAGTAGCACTTCTAGGATCTCATTCATAATAACAGGTATATAATGAAAGAAAATACCTACTAGAATAGATATAATGTTCTATATCTAGTAACTTTTCAATAGAAATAGTAAATTTTCAATAGAACCCTGTCTGACCAGATTATTTGAAATATTTTCACATATACATAAGGCATGCATCAAAATGTATGTTTTCAGTTTTTAGTAAATTTTCAATAGAACCCTGTCTGACCAGATTATTTGAAATATTTTCACATATACATAAGTAATATGTAAATAGTAAATTTACATATTTACTATTAAATATGTAAATTTTCAATAGAACCCTGTCTGACCAGATTATTTGAAATATTTTCACATATACATAAGGCATGCATCAAAATGTATGTTTTCAGTTTTTAGGAAAGAATCCCAATGTTTGATAATCACTTTCATTTAAATGGAATTATAGGATCATTCAAACACGAGTTGACTTAGATTTCAGTATTTTTTGGTTTCCAGAGGTTGGGGAAGGGAATGAAAGGAGGAAGAGTAAAGTAGATGAAGAATATATGCACAGTTTTATGTGTATATGTGAATTTAAGTGTCCCGAATTTAATGAAGAAAAAAATGTCATAATTCTGTGTTCATATATTTTTGTGTAAAACAAATATTTTTCTTTATATCTGGAGGTTACTTGGGTTTTATCATGACATCCTTTGAGAATCCCTTTAAATATCAAAATGGATTTTAAAAATGAAAATTCCCCTAGTTCAGTCTTATTAACATCTGAATGAATGTTTCCATTGATTTGTCCAGAAAGAAAGAACTGCGTACTATTTAGAAAACGGTCTTTTTCATGATGATCAGCAGCACTGTTTCCCTATGATCCAAAGGAAAGCTATAGAAATACAGAGCATTATCTATGCACCTAGATAAAAAGAATGTTATACTGTCCAACTGGTATCTGAGAGGTGAGGACAGGCTGAGATGGACTCCTTGGCTTCCTTCTGTCCAAAAATTTCCTGTTTCCCTATTTCCTATGGTTACCACCATGGAACATGTTAAAATCTCAGTAGGGACTCTGTTTCAACTTTTCCTTTCAAAACAGAGTGAAAAACTTAATGGAAAAAAAATGTCCTTCCCATCTCCATGCCAGGCACAGTGTAAGATCCACAAACTTAAAAGCCAGGCAAATAATCTTTTATGTGCCCCAAAACTCAGCAAGTGACCTAGTGCTACAAAAATTCCTAACTTTAGGCATGTGACCTGACTAATGTGTGCTGTGAGATGAGTCAAGGAAAATGGAACCATCTGTACTTTTATTGGACAGTCAAATAATTCCTTTCTGTCCATCCAAAAATACAACTTTTAATTTAAGACAGTTTTTCAAAAAGGATCTAATTTTTAAAATTGGTGATGTAAAATTATTTGAATGCTATAATCTAGTAAACATGGGTAGCGATAAGCAAATGGCCTTATAAAACAAGGCTTTCCTTAAAATACTGTTATTTTTCATCTAAGTACTGAGGCTTATTTAAGACTTATAGGAGAAAAGCAAGGAAAATGAAGGGAATTAAAAAGTTACAACCATCTCCAACCAGTAGGGTATGGGTACCCTTTTTCCTTTAGGGTGAACATTACCAATGATTGAGTTAATGTAGAGGGTGATGGCAGAAAAATAGCAACCAACTGTAAGGACACGTTGAGTTTTAGACATGTTTGCAGAGCTCTGCCTTTTATTTCTTAACTCTACATGTCAACTACCCATCATATCTCCATGACCCATCTGGGAATTTCAGTGCATTTGTAGTTTTCTGATTTTTTTTTAAGTTTACATTCTTGGTGGTTAAGAGAACAGAGTAGTAATAGTTGGCAAAGTATCCTGATAAAGGTTGAGCCTATCAAACATTGTACCTAACAAAATAACATATAGGTAGGAAGTAACAAGGGCAAAATGGAAGTAAGAAGAATACTATAGACAAGGTGACAGACAAGTATAGAGTACCAAGATATTTGTTCCCCATTTCATAAATGTCCCCTTACTTTACAGATAAGAAAACAGAAAATCATACCAGGTAAAAACTAAAATCTAGTGATTATTCTTAGCAAATATATTCTGTAGACCTTTTCCCCACCAAGTTTTACATTTTTTGTAGCACTTTATAGTGCTACAAAACAATGGGTCCATATCATAAGCCAGACACTATGATGTCAAATACTTAAATGTATCATCTCATTTAATTCTCACAAATATCCTATTAGTGATATTATTTGCATTTTACAGATGAGAAAGCTAAAGCTAACAGAGTTGAAAAAACTTGCATACTAAACATTGAACTCATATCTGTCTGATTTCAATACCCAGGCTCTCAAACACCAGACAAGTAGTTAACTCTGATTATACATTAGAATCACCCATGCTTTAAAAAATTACTATTGCTCAAATTCAGCTGAGAATGATTAAATCAGAATTTCTTGCACAAAGGCCCAGATATAGGTGTTGTTTCGAAGGCCCCCTGGGTCACTATAACACCCAGTTTGGTTAGAGAACCACTATAATATACTGCACCCTCTCTCATGAAGTTCAGTAGATCTGTGCTAAGGTGTGAAGTAGCACTAGACACCAAGTGTTCTCAGTCTCTTTTGCAGTGGCTTTTCCCTTGCCTTACCTAATTTACCTTGCTACCCTCTTTCATCATGACTCTTTGGAAAAGTAATATACGTGGGAAATGTTTTTACAGAATCTTGCCACAGCATAATTTGGTCATAAGTCCAGCAAAAACAAACATGTTCACATCTGTGTGCAGGCTACAATGAATGAAGACAACCAAGATCATATTTATTTATTACTCTACTCTCCCAAAGAAAAGTATAAGCCTGACCTTAAAAACTCTTCATACTGAAGCTAATCACTAAAATTTGGAATGGCCTCCTCCTCTTCTTTCACAAATTCAATGACTAGCTACTAGATCTAAGGGGAAAAGATCCAATTACCACTTTTACAATGCTGTTTCACTTAGGATTTCAAGGCAACTGACAGTCATTTAAAACGTAAAAGTAAAGTGAAGAAAAAAATACCTATAGTGGGAAGACAGTAAAATTTGAAGTCAGAAGGTCTAGGCTTGTGTCTATGTTCTGGCACTTTACTGCTAAAGCATGAAGGCACTCTGAGTCTTGATTTCCTTTTCTGTACTTAACCTACATCTCCCTTAAGGCAGATTCAAAAAGTATGGCTCCCTACCAGCATCACCTGAGAACCTGTTAGAAATGAAATGATCAGTCTTATTTTGGGACTCTCAGTTACTACTTAATGTCTATGTGGGGACAGGGCAGTAATCTGTAGTTTAAAAACTCAGGATCACATGTGATCCTGGTGTGTCCACTTTCATAGGATTGTTGTCTGAGCATACATGGAAATGTGCATAAATTGTTAGTTTTTGTTTCTATCTTCTTTAATCAGAAATCTCAAATTTTCTTCCAGAAATATTTAGAGAAATAATGTTCCAGCCTACATTAGTTAGATAATAACCTTACTTGTGAATTTCACTTTGAATGTGTAGACGAGGCACAAGTCAACCAGAGGTTATGCAATTAGCTTAGAGTCAAAGAGAAAGCAAGGAGTAGAGCTGAGAAAGAAACCCCGGTGTGAACTTGATTTTAATTCAATCAAACTGTTAAGGTACCAACCACGCACCTTCCTCTATAATGACAATGAACCTTTTAATAAACAAGTCTTTATCCTCTTAGCTTAAAAAAATAACTGTAGTTTTTGTATTTTTAAAATAGATCGACTTCTATAATTCTGGGATAAGGGTAGTTCAAGAGTCTGTAGGGATTGCAAGCTACGTACAGTTATAAAGTACAATTGTCTTGACCACTCCGAATGTGAAGTGAGGACAGTGTCTATTCCTGACCTCACAGGTCTGAGTATTGCAATGATAGAAACCATGACACACAAGAGAACTTATTCAAGGCAGAGTTTTTCACTTGAATATATAGACTTCTATAACATTATTTAGTTACTGGAAAACATAAACTGAATTTTAGGAAATGCTTTGGGGTGATTTTCCCCTACCATCCTGTCAGAAGCACTATCTTTTTACTGTAATTTATCTGACATAGCTACTAAGATGCTTGTTACTTTTACTCTCAATGGTGTCGAAAAACAAAGAGAGAGAGAATGGGTTGTTAATGAAATCCTCTGATTGTAAAAAGCACTTTGGAATGATCAGGTGGTAAATAATAGTAAGAGGAAATAATATAAAGTGCTTAGGTGCTACAGCAATAGTCACCATAATAAATGCAGAAGAGATCAGACATGAATAGAATTTGCATTTTATGCATCTGTTGTGTGTGTATATAGAATACAGAAGCTAATTTTTCAATAATACTAGTACAATATTGTTCAAAATCTATTCGTGTTGTCTTCATACTTTAAAGGCATTATATAGAAAAACATCCATCTGTCCTAGTGAAATGGTGAGTGTGCAAAGAGGCTACGAAAATAAAATAGCCTCTTTGCATGCATGAAAAAACAAGCTCAAAGAAAAGGAGGGAATGAAGACACTATTCGAATACAAGTAAGAAGACATGCACAAAGGTGATCTTTGAGAAACAGCTGAGATAAGTAACTGTTAATGTGTGGCACAGTAACTACCATAAAGATACATGGTCACATACTAAAAATACAGACATGTGCTCTCTCTGCTTATTGGGCTAGTTTTAAAGTATTGCTTTAAAAAAAAATGGAACCAGAGAGAAGGGAGTAAGAATTATGTTTTTTTGTTTGTCTTTAATGTTGCCGTTTAATTTAGCTATGATACTAACATCAGCCTCATACAAGACTTCCAACAGTTCCATGAACTCAATGCTTTGATTTGTTCTCAATTTTCTTATTTTCAATACTTGTTATGAACCCCAAAGTCTGCTCATTAAGTATGCTAAATCCAACCCTATGGTTATACTTCTTTTTAAGAGATGGAAGAGATGCTGGGATTAGTGAGATTCTCTTGGTCAATATGGGAAATGTCTGATTAGGATTCTGAGAAAGCAGAGGACAAGATAAGAAGACCACTACTCAAATACTACCAAGCACTGAAGATTGAATCAGCCAAAAGCTATAATTCTCTCCTTTGTTCTGACCCTTTGTCAAATAAAGGATTGTTTGTAGATTCTTTTCTGTCTCTGGTCTTTAAAAGGCAGGACTGGGCCTGCACATCTAACTACATTTCATAATATCTCAAATTTCTAAGTTGGAAGAAGGCACAACTTCCTCAGCAAAACTCAGAGAAAGTAACTGCCTATTCACAATCTTTTGCTTAGTTTTAGAACAGGAAAATGAAGAGATAACTACCAACATAAGAAAGGACTAATAATAATGGTAATTAATATCAGTACTTTGGTTTCTAGAGCACGATTGATAATGAAGATTCACCTGTATAAAGAAAGACTCCAGAACAAGGTCATTAAGCTATATTTCCATCTTCAGGATTCAGCCAAAATCAGACTCTCCCGAAAGCTGTAAATGTTCTCAGAACAGACTTCAGTAATGAGATTGGAATGAACACTGAGACTATGGCATAAAAGCATCTCCCTGCCCCTTGTTCTAAAAATTAACTATTAAACCATGTGTTGTTCATCCTAATTTGGTTTAGTCAATTCTAGAAACAAGGACATGCTGATCAGACTGCCTTGGGCAACTGAATACCTAGTGATGCCTTTGTGAAGACAGTGTTCTTCCCACCAACCCTACCCAAAGGGCTCTATTATCACACTATGAATTCTGTGTTACTGGCCAAGGATGGACAGTATCTTCTTCTGAAGAACAAGTTCTTTCCCTCCTTTAGTTTTTAGGCCTTAGTATACTTAACAGTTTTAAGTATTTAATTTTGTCTCTCCATTCTGTTTTTTTTCTACTCTAGTTTATTCTTTTAATTATTTACAGACTTGCTTGTCTAGCTGCTTCATTCTAGTAGAAGTTGGCTGATTTTTTTTTTTTTCAACGCCTTTTAGTGGAATGTGATAATAGACGCATGGAGTGGGAACTGGTTTTAATGGTATTTTTAGGTTTCATCTGTAACAGAGATCTTTTCCCTTTATTGATTTTTCTCATGCAGAGTCCATTACATAGCTTAAAATATCTACAACAGTGTTTGAAAAATTGGTGGTTAGTCATTGTTCAAACCATTTTCCAAAACAGTTGTTGCAAGTTTTACTTTACTCTCTGTTAGGACAGTTTTCTCACAGTTTAGAACATTGCTTTTAAATATTTTACAATTGGGATTATAACCATATTGAATCTATAGTCAAAATTTATAGACGAAGCCATGTGCAGCTAAAAGGACAGAAGTCATAAGTCTTCCATATTTTTCACAAATGTAAATTCCAATTCACGCAAATGTTAAATGACCAAGCAAATGATGCCCTACTTTTGGAAAGATATTTTCCAATGTCAGCAATTCAGGGGATTAGAGAGGGGTGTGTGGCATACATACATGAAATTTTCCTTTACATCTTTTACAATATTATCAGTCCCACTACCTATGTAATGCTTACACCTGTGAAAAGGACAATAAGATTAGAAACACCATGACAGGAAGTCAATTTTGAATAGACTCTGGAGCAGCAAACTTTTGACTTATAAAATGCTAATCTTTTAGAGCTCTTAATTTTCATTCATATTTGCAGGACTCAATAGTTTAGAGAGAGGGAAAACAAGTTGATACATGTGAAAGAAAAAAGGCAAAAATATCTAGTGACTTTCAGATTTGTAAAATATGGCAATATTTATTTGTTTAACAGGTTTTGGGATTGAGGAAGAAGCTCAATGATAGAGGACTTTCCTAGCATTGTATAAGGCCTAGCATGGCAAAACAAACAAACGACCAAACCAAACCAAAACAATAAAAAACAGGATTTGGGTAGAGTTTCACAGTGAGTTTTGATAAATACACGAGAAAACCTTCAATTTTTCCAAAAGTAAAAGAGAAAGATATCTACCTCACTTTAAATTAGAGGAATAAAAATTAGCAAAGACTTGTCAAAATTGGTAACGTTTGAGAGAAGGAAACTGAATAATTATTTGACCAGAGAAAGGGTGAACATGAGCGATACAGCCCAGGAAAAGCACTTGTGATGTGTAATCTAAAAGCCTAGCACCGTTCAATAAAGTTTTTACAGTTTTGCTTTACAGGGGAATATTTGAAGATGGTTCCAGGGTTTTTGTTGTAGTTTATTTTGTCTTTTTTTTGTTTTGTTTTTCTTTCTTTCAGCTAAAATTTCACTCCAAATTCCAGAGAAATTTTAGGGGCTCCTTTTAGAGATTCCTGTCACAAATGAAGTAATCGGTTGAGACAAAAACTATAAAATGGTCTTCACAAGTCTCAGTCCTTCTTCAAAGCAAGGTTTTCGGGTTTGGAGTAGAAAGTGGTGAACTCACTGCAACATGTGCTCTCAGGGTCAAGCGGATAAACCAGGTTCAAGCACTACTGTGGAAAACAAAGATTCTTGATTTGAAGGCTAATCTCATCACTACTTTACTGTATGTAGCAAGTATTACTAAATTACATATTCCTATTCCCAATCACCTTGAAGAAAAGACAATATACTATGTTCTTGGCATCCAATTTCTAAACCATAGAGTGCTACAAAAACATGTAAAATTTGGTGCGAAAAAGGTCTACAGAATATATTTGCTAAGAATAACCACTAGATTTTAGTCTTGGAGAAAAGCACTAGATAAGTCATGGAGGCTCTAATGGGAAACCAACAGCCCTTAGTCTATGAACCACTCATTTCAAGTCATAATTTCTTCAAAATTTCACAGTAATATGCTCCCTGAGACCAAATGAAGTAGCAAAGGGAGTTGCCTATACTCATGTCCCTTTCCCTCCTGGAGATCTAGTAAACCCATAGCCTTGGGTTCATATTTCAATAAAATAATACCACAACAAAATCTCATCATCACTTTGTTTGCTGTGCTGAAATTGGTTATGCCTCCAATTAATTCATATAACAAACTTTCCACTACAAATAATGTAAAATTTATAACTAGGCACAAACCTATGGTAACGGAGAAAGGATGATCTTTAGAATCTTAGGACCTTGGGTCCCAACTTTAATAAGTCATTTAACTGCTACAGGTCAAGACATTTTCATCTAATAAATGAAAATAATAGTAACTATTTCAAAAGGTTGTTTTAAGCATTAAACGTGGCCTGGCAGGATGCTTGTACCTATAATCCTATCTATGTGGGAGGCGAAGATCAGAAGCATCATTGTTTAAGACCAGACTGGGCAAAAGTTCATGAGACTCCATTTCAATCAATAAAAAACTAGGCCTGGGGGCGTGTGCTTGTTATACAAGTTATGTGGGAAGTATAAACAGGAGGCTCACAGGCCAGACCAATCTGGGCATAAGCATGATACTCTATTTCAAAAATAACCAGAGCCAAAAGGGGCTGGGGTGTAGCTCAAGTGTAGAGCACCTGCCTAGCAAGCATGAAGCCCTAAGTTCCAATCTCAGTAATGCCCCTCTCCAAAAAAAAAAATTACGTGTAAAATGTTTGGTATATAGAGGTTGCTCAAAAAATGGCAACCAAATCACCACATATGGTTAAAAGAAAAAGAAACAAAAACAATCCTATTTAGCCTGGGCTATTGTTCCATGAAGGAGGCCTGATACCCATGCTACAAAAGCAATTAAGCTTAAATAATTTGGCAATTTTAGTAATACTTTTTAGAGGCTTTTAAATGACATTTCCCAAAGGTCAAGCTACCTTATGTTATATGGAATTGCAGCATTTAAAAGGGAGCTTTATTTGTTTCCTAAAATAAATCTTGATCTCCAAACCCAGGATCATAAAGACCTTCTGCCATAAAGGAAAAGGAATGACATTTAAAAAAAATAGTATGTCCTATACAAACAGTTTGAAGATCAAGAAGAATGAAGTGACACTTTAGGAAGTTGAGGGAAATGGGTGACTAAAGAGCAATATAGAGCCATATAAGACAATAGGTAAAAAGTGTTCAAAAGTGACTCTAAAGCAAGAGGTAAAAAAAGATTCAAAAATCCATATCTGTGGGAAGAAATGCTGCAAGAGCAGATTTCCTAGGAATTGAGAAGCATTTAGAAATAAAATCCTTAAGTTCTATGTTCCAAGGTGGTGCAAGCTACAGAAAATACAAATATTGATGGGTTAAATCAGGACTGAAGGAAATATGAAGCCAAATACGGGCAGCTCAGTTGGGAAAAATAGGCAGCTTGGTACTCAACTGTCATCACAATTCATTTGTGTTTCACATCCCACTGTTTGTGACATTAACAGAACTTCGAATTTAGCAATGAACTATTTTTATATTGTGAATCTCTGCAGCCATTTTCCATATGGAGCTACCACTGCAACTAGCAATAACAGCCTATTGATCTTCAAAATGATTCTAATTAATACTATTTGAATTAGGAGTCACCTAAGTTTTCCAAGTTAATTCTCTTTTTTTTTCTCATTTGAAGTAGCTCATTGTCTCTGCTATTTATTTGCATTTAGCTCAAATTATTTGGCCCTTTTAGAACAAATCCTTGGGTAGCTTTTACTTTTGTTGTCATTTTCAAAACATTAAGTTAGAGATTTTTAAAATTGCATTTTCATTTAACTAGAATAGTTAAATAAATCTTTTCATTCAAGCATTTAAATAGACCAAATTTACCTATAGAGTACCTACTATGTGTCAAACATTAAGCAAAGTAATTTTAAGTGTTATTTTTTATTTATTAATATATATTAATGAGTTGTGCTCCTTCTACGCAGGGCTTTTATGTCTTACTATTTTCATGGTTATTTCATTTGGTAGCAGATATCATTTATGGACTATCTATTACATAACAAGAATTCTACCTTTGACCATGCACACACACCAATAAGGATTTATTGCTCCATTTTCAAGTTGAGCATTTAAAACACAAAAAGTAACTTATCTATGACCTTATCAACTTGTAAATGGTAGAGGTGATAACCAAACATGGAGCCCACTCTGTGCAACTTCAGAGACCATCTTCTTTTTCTGAGACATTTCTGCTTTTCATAGTAACCCAAAGCCATAGTTTTTAATAGTTAACATAAAATATTGTTAAATGCTTTTAAAAAATACATTGTTATTCCACTGTGTCCTTCTCTTAGAACATTTACCACACATCATCTAAATTGATATTTACATACTTCTGATAAAATATAATTCAATTCAATAAGCATTCCTTAGATACCTACTATGTGGCACCTGCAAGGCTAGTGATGGTGACTCACTAAGTATCACACTAATACCCATATTTAATAATTAGAATCCTCTCCTTCCAGAAAACATCATTTCTAGGTAAAATTGTATTCCTAATCCTTTTCTATCACTGATATATAAAGAAAGGTGGCACTGTCTGTAAAACACTGGGGCTTTGGATTTATAAGTTCCTTTTAACAAAAAAAAAACCCTAGTCAATCACAAATTGTTGAAACACAATCTGCAACATGAAGGGCATTTAAGGCAGATTTAGATATTATTTCTACCAAGAAACAGAAATTTAGTCAGCATATCATTTATCTACTGAGCTAAATCTATGTAATTTTCACTTATAAAACCCAGATACTTAATATGTGTTAGAAAGATGGTATCTCTGACCCATCCTTGGAAGGAAATGTATTTTGTTATTTTGTCAGTAGTGATAATGGAGTTGTACTGGATGAAATACATTTTTAGTAAGTTTCCCCAGTAATGAAATAATTGAAATTGTAATAATCATAATAGCAATCACAACAGTAATGATGGCACTTATTGAATACATTGCTAGTGCCAAGTACTGTGATTAGCACTTTATAAGCATTATCTTATTAATTTCCTAAAATATTGCATGAGGTAAGTACTGTTAATAATCCAATTGTATAGAGAGGTACACTGAGACACAGAAGCCCAACAACTTGTCCTAGATCACACAGGCAGAAAAAAGGGAGCCAGGATATGACCTCAAGGAGTCTGACTCTCATATGTATTCTAGGCAGAGGCTATGTCAGATGTAATGCTTTTTCTAGAGAACAGGGCATATTTACCAATCTGTGTATGTCACTGCGGTTAGGCCCCATTTAGTCTGTTGGCTACAATTTGAAGACAGCTAATAAGAGTCAAAGTTTGAGTTGCTTTTCAGACTACCTGCCAATTAAAATGCTTCCTTCTGAGAAGCTGTGGGTGGCTGGCTAAACTCTAGAACATAATATATGCTCAAAAAAGTACCTGATTATGCTGGGTGCAGTGGCTCATGCCTGTAATCTCAGTTGCTCAGGAGGCAGACATCTGGACGATACCAATTAGAGGTCAATCACAGCAAAAAATTAGTAAGAACCCATCTTAACAAAAATCTGGGTATGGTAAGGTACATCTGTCATCCCAACTACTCAAGAGGCATAAATAGGAAGCCTGTAATCCAGGCCAGTTAGGACAAAAAAAGAGAGAATCTACCTGAAAAAAAAAAAAAAGAAAAGAAAACTAAAGCAAAAAAGTCTTCAGGTATGGCTCAGGTGGCAAATCACCTGCCTAGCAAGCATGAGGCCCTGAGTTCAAAACCCAGTATGGCAAAAAAAAAAAAAAAAGTAACTGCTGAATTTAACAATGGTTTCTCTAAGTGGTGAGTTAACAGGAAATTTCCCCATTTCTTTTTAAATATGTTTTCTTATAATGGGCATATATTACGTAGGTGATCGAGGGGAAAATTAGAACTTAAAAAAAGCCTCTTTGTTTTATTTTACTATTAGGTTGATGGTCTCAGTTAAAAGTTTCTCTAGGAATCCTTTCCTCTTCTATTTTCTAATCTTTTCTAGTATACTGTGCCTTATTCTGTTCTCTATGGAACCTTATCAAAGCCCTATGGTACTGTTAATTATCATTCTTCTCTACTGTATATTAAATCCCTTGAAAATTAATTCCATTGCTCATCAACCCTTCAGAGCTCTAGGCATCCTGCATAGGCATCAAGTGAAAAAAAGCCCTACAACACAATTCACTAGAACAAGCAAAGGGATGAAAAAGAATGATCTTATGGCCAACTATGCATGCTTTGTGGTCCTCTCAGGTAACTTGTCTCTGTAACAGACCTTACATTATGTGTAGGTCTGTGTGCAAAGGAGTTTCCCACAACAAGAATGTCTTGAATTGAGTAGTCTATTTTCTGGAGGACTTTATAGTGCACCAAGGAATACACACACACACACACACACACACACACACACACACACACACACATTATGAAATAATGGGAATAATTAGAAGTTATAGGGAACAATGAGATACATTATTTTTATACTTACATTACTTTACATTTTACATTTTAATTTTATTCCCTTTTACTCTTTATAATACAAAGTTCATGAAAATAGAAACTTAACTTAATTCACTACTGTTTCTAGCCCTAGTTCCTAGAAAAGATTATGGTGGCACTACATTCTCAGTAAGTGTTGGAAACAGAGAAAGGACAGGAAACATATAGAAGTATATAATATTTCTTATATTGTTCTGGAAACAATAAAGGAAGAGAGAGTGTGCTCACAAGTTTTCTAGGAAAACATGAGCCACCAATAATGAAACTGTAAGCTCTCATTCTATTTCTCAGGCTGACGGCCCAATCAGATTGTCCACACTCAATTTCTGACATTGCTAAAACCTGTGAAGCAGAGTTACAGGATGACAGCGATTTGTGCCCCTTCATATTGTTCCTGCCCTGCTGGCACCTTTTAGACTCCAGCATCTCTTACAGGCCAGCTTATCTACCAGAGAGGGAAAGGAAAGAAATCTGTATAGCTAGTGTACTCACAAACACTTCTCTCTTCTTAGAAATGATAATAAAATTATCCTAGTTATGAGTGGGTTTTTTTTTCAGACAAGAGACTAACTTTCTTTTTATTCATCTTTATATCTCTGGTACCCAGTCCCAATATATGATTTAGCATATAATAGTTCTCAATAAATGATAGCTAAAAAAATAAAGAATGTTTTATAAAATCAAAAGATGTGGCTGAAAGGGTTCAAACAAATTCAGAGTATTTTTCTAAGCTAGACTGTTTATTGGCAGAAAATAATCACATATTATTGATTATGCACTGGTGTTTTAGTATGAAGAGCCCTCACCAACTGTGGAAGGAAAATTCCATTTTGTGTTCATACACTAGAAATTTTAAAGCCAAAATTTATAAGCACTTTCTTTCAAACTTTAATATGCAGAACTAACCTAGGAAGTCTATTAACTACAGATTCCCAGGCCCAATCCTCAGAGCTCTGGATTCAGAGATTCTGTAAGGATGTTCAAGAAACTTAATTTTAACAAGTACCCTAGAAATCTCGTTATGGGTAGTCCTTCTACTACTTACTATGGATTGGGCTACAAAATAATATAATAATGAATCTTTATGTTTTACCTTTTCAATGTGGAGAGAAGACTAGCCTATTAAATGTGACTTAATTATCAAAATTGTCTATGAAAAGACTAGGCAGTTTGTTAAGATTTTTGAAAATGAACCAAGGGATAATGGAAGGGTGAGAAGTATTAAAATTTCAAGTCAGAAAGGGCTCTTTTAAAAACTTCAAAAAGACTGACAATCTGCTTAAAGTAAAAGTAGAGGAAGAATGGCAACTTTCACAGCAATGCTTTATGCACAATTTAGGAAAGTAATTCAAGAGGTTTGTTTGATAAAATGTGTTTCAGTGGTTATTATAAAAGTAGAAACCTTCTAAATCTTTGATTTGCCATAACAAATATGTATGAATTTATATATAAAATAGTTTTGAAAATTTCTTGTCTCCTTAACTCCTTATTTTCTATGAAAACTTCGTCTCTCCTGTATTACAGCACTCATCTTCTCCTTTTTTTCTCCCTCAGAAACTTATGCTCTGGGATTGGAAAGGGATTACTTTAGTTTACAACCACATCAATGTTCCAGAGAAGGTATTGCTTCTGTGTTTGACCTGACTTTTAGGTCTCTGCAACATATAATTATTTTCAATAGGAGTTATTTCTACATTTTAGCACTGACTTCTCTAAAACTCAGATTGTGTCATTTTTCAAGAGCTTTACTGGCAAGCAATAGAAATTATTTTATCATTATGAGAGATATTGCAAACTGCATAACTTCTCATGCTTTTTTCTTTGACTTGGCTATAAGAAAGTTTAAAGACAACTGTATAGCAGTTCAATGAATATAGTTTGTGTGCTGACCTCACTCCTGATTCCATTTTTATATCCTTATCCTTGTTTATTGTTTTGTTTTATCTTTATTGCCTGCTTCTAACTTATGTACTTTGCTTTACTGTCTTTATATTTTTCTTTGCCATTTTAATTCCTTTATTGGAACATGGTGTCAGGAATAGAAAAGTAAAAATGAGTGTCTGGGCACATGTGCACATTTGGTATATATATCAGATACATATAAAACCAAAAATTAAGATGAATCTACTAAAATAATAGTTATTTTACAGGCTTTGGGCTAATAGATTATTGATTTCACCCAATTATTTGTAGTACTGCAATTTATGAAGGTATACATTGAAATAAAGCCATAAGATGATTCATTGGAAGTTAGACAAAGGCATTTTCAGCACCAGAGCATTAATTTTGACATCCTTTAGTTTTGAAAATCAATGATAGCTGTTTTACAATATTTGTGTTTAGTCTTCAGACCACACAAAAAGGTTCTACTTATTCAGCCTACCAAAGTATAGATTCTGAAAACATACTTCTTGTGTATATATATATATATATATATATATGTACATATATATATATATATATGATACATACACACAAACTTTTTATTTAGAATCTTCAAACCAAATACTTCATTCCTTGTTGTCCTCCATTACTACTTTCTCTTTTTCATTTATTTTGTTCATTTTTACTAGCACATATTTGTTATACAAAAATGGTTTCATTATGCTGTTTCCATATATTCACACAATGCACTCCATCTTTTAATAAAATAACTTTCATTAAGCAACAAAGAGTGGTAAGTCATGTCAACACTGAAAACTTACATTGTGGCTGAGTTTCATCTACTTTCTGATGATTATGAACCAGTTACTCTCAGGTAAAGTAGAATAATTCTATTTTGGAACTTCAAATCTTACAAAGGATAGTCATTTGATTTGTCCATATATGGTCACTCTGGGTTGGAATATTTCTATGATTTAGGTAAAAATTTGTTATGTACAATTTTGTTCTTTTATTAATTTCTGATTTTCCTATCCTTACAGATGCCAAAGGAATATAGGAGTACCACCTGGGAATAATGCCAATTTGCACTTGATTTTTGCTTTCTGTTACTCTCCCCATCCTCCCAGAATGGGCAACCAATAGCTGATTCATACTTCCATTACATCACAGTTGGATTACAGAAATGCTCTTTAGTCTGGCCTCTGCCTGTCTTTTGCAACTCATTTGTAGACAGGCCAGAAGCTAGCAGCTGGACTTCATTTTTGTTCCAACAGTCACCATTTTATAAAGTTTCTCTAAATTACTATGAGTTTCACTGATGACAAATCCAAAACTGAAAAAGGCATTTAGGTTTAATGGGTTAAATCAGGGAGAAAGGATCACCATTAACTTGTCATAAATTGGTGTCACCCAACAGTATTTCTCTATTCATTCCCCACGTATCATAGTGCAATGATACTAGTCTCCCATAAGATCCTAGCAAACGTAAGTAGTAGTAAACCATTTTGAAAAATCATAGTGCTTTATTCTTAAAATCTTTCAGAGAACTCTGGTTCAATTTTTTAGCTTTTCCAAGTTTTACAACTCTGTGGTATTCATAATAAAGCAGGCAGATGGTTTAGTCTCTGAACATATGCTTTAAATGCCCTCTTTGCTATTTCAAAATAATGGACCAAATTTTGCCCTCAAATAGTCAAAAAAAAAACCAAAAAAACAAAAAACAAAACAAAACAAAAAAAACTTTAAGGAGCCTGCCTCTTGAAATCTGAGGACAGAATGTGATCCAGTGGGAATTAAACCTTTAAAAATGTATTTTCCAAACTTTCTTTTGAGCTCTATTCTTCATCCTAACACAAACTACATTTTTAAAAAATAAAATAGGATATAGTAAAGAAAAATTCTAACCAGTACAATGTTGCATGGTTCAAGGAATCAGTTAGAAGGCAAAATATGTTTTATTTATATTTTAAAATTCTGATTCTCTCAAATCTTATGAGAGTTGGCTAATTTCAGTTTGATTGCCAGATTTTCCATTTTTACTATTATTACTGTTATGGAGATGTTTTATTTTTAAAGCACTTTGCAATTATTAATTAGTTGATTTAATCTAAGTTATGCTTATACCTTTGTTTTAAATCCATGCTATTCATAGTTACTGCAACCCTAAAGTGCTATTTCACCAGCGAATTATTCTCACTTTAAAAACAGTTTGTTGTCAATGAAAGCACATTTTCTAGGTTGCAAAGAATAATGTAATCCATCTTCAGTGGATATATGTATTTTGGTAATGCTTCTCACATGATCTAACAGAGATACTTTTTCTCTTTCTCAATGTTTACATTTTATACATGAACTTTCATTTCCATACATTTATATTTCTATGTATTTAAATTAAGTTTTGAAAAAAGACTCTAAACCAGTCTCTATCTTACAATGTTCACAAAACTCAGTAGACTGATACATTCCAGATAAAAAGACCACACAACTGACAATAAGGACATTTTGGTTATTCTGGAAGCCTGAAGTTTAAGTACGATTCTAAAACTTTAATGTCCCTGTAGAAAGTCTCAACAAGGACTTGTTTTACAAATGTAAAACAGTGTTTACTTTTAAAAATAAATGCAACAGTTGTACCCAAATGTTTGTGACACTGTTAAGATGCATCATAATTAACAATGTTAAAAATAACTATAGCTCTTTAAATCAAATCATTATTTTATACATATATCCACAAATATCTGAGGAAAGTTGAAAACTATTATTTGGACAAAACATTTACATATTCTTTTGCTGATGAAGACAAACAACTTTGAGAAAACCCTCTCTCCTCACGTCTCTAACTTTCACAATCAATGCAGCACGGAAACTTAATTCTCAACTTAGAAACATGCTGAAATGAACAGTATTCCAATAAACAAGTTGATTAAAAAACTCACCAGACTAACAGTCATGCTTCCCCCATCTTTCCCTTGCTTTCTCTTGTTCTTTCACTTTCCATGCACACATAATCACACTTACCTGCACAAGTCTGAAACATCAGGCTATGTATTTTTTTTGAAATGTACTCTGTACCGATGCATTTTTCTGTGTTTCTTTCTAACCCTCGGGAATGTTAAGAATTTAGGAAGAGAGCCACAGCTTAAGAGAGTAATTATTTGCCAGTAAATACTCAATTTGCTTGTCCTGTGATTTTTCTTCTAACTTGCATATTCAATAATCCGTTGCTGACTGCGTCATGAGCACAAAAAGTCTTTTCTCCTAAGGAGAACACTTTCGCCAATCAACCTTCAGCCATGCCAGGGCACAGCTCGTCAGGGTGATTTGTTAGCTTTAATTAATAATTCCTCATGCTGGCCATTTTCACAAATAACACAGTAAGACTGGGACGCTGGATGGCTATGATTCAGGCCGATAAAAATACAGTGGAAAGGGGGTGGGGATGGTGTGGGGGAATTCAGACACCGTTTATAAACACCTCAAATCATACTCCTTTAGTTTATAATATAGAGGATATCACAGCTGAATTACCATGTTATGTCCACCAATTTGTATTCAGATGGAAGCCATATGTTTCTTACTTTATCTTCTAGGGCCTCCCTGGTGCCAACACTGTCACTGGGCAGAAAGCATTTATAAAGGAGGTCTCTAGCCTGATTGCAAAAGTTTACTGCAGGGTGAAGTTGGGAAATCAGACATATACAGCACTTCTCGGTGAGCTTGTGTAATGGTCTGGAAACACAGAAGTACAAGTTGTGTCAGATATTCTCTTATCCTGTGGTGTGATACTGGACCTTTCATTTAGCCTTTTTAAAAATTCTCAACCCTCATCCTGAAAGAGTAAGCAACAAAGGCTGATTTGTTTAGCTATTCCACAACATTTACTGATTCTTTAACTATATGCCACACATTGTATTAAAGGCTGAAAATTTTGCTTGAGAGTAAGACTTTTCCAGTTAGCTGACACAATCCATGTATTTATTAACATAGAGAAAGCATGCTTGAACAAAACCACAAAACAGATATACTGTGCAAATAATGGTTAATAACATTGTTCATGGGTTTTGACCAAATAATCAGTAATGGACAGTGCTCTTGAGTCCATTGTGCAAAAGTCATGCTTAGAGTAAGATCAAATAACACAAACAAGTAAAAAATCATTTTTTCAAAGATTAGAAAGTATTCCTCAGACTGACTAGAGCATTCAGAAGCACACTAGCACAGTCACAGGTGATTTCAAAAGGTTCACAAACACTTGAGGATATGCAAAGGCACAGGCAATGTTATTCATGTCCCTGGTCGAATGCGTGCGTTTGATGACAAGTTTATTAATTTATTGTAAATACATTTATTGAGCACCTACTCTATCTCAGGAACTGAGTACTACTGGATATCAAGAGATGAATAAGGCATAGCCTCTGTGTTCAAGAAGTTCATAAATTTAGTCACTAGACTCTAAAAAAGAAAATTTACATCTAAACAAGAAGCTATAATACAACACAGCAAGAGCAATGACACAAACATGCATAAAAGAATGGAATGGCACTCCTAGAGGTGATGCATGAACTATTTCTAATGACAATAGAAAAACTAGGTAGGAAGAATATTCTAGGGAGAGACAAACCTTTGAACTCTTTCTAAAACTATTTCTAGAATAAGATTACCTGTTCTAGGAACTAGGGAATTTAATGCATGATGATTTCAGATAAACGTTTTAGATAGTAAATATTTCAGGACATAAAAACAAATTTATTAAGAAAAAATCCTCCCAAACCATATCTTGACATAATCAGAAAAGCACACAGCATTTCCAGCAGTGGCACAAATAACTGGCATATATTGTCTTTCTCACACTCAGTGTTTATGTTGTCTCAGGCAAATAGGAAGACGCATGCTGCCTTTTTGTGTTTTCCAGCCTATTTATCTTCTTTTTTACCATGTGCCCACTCATATAGTTTCTGTTTTCATTTTACCAGAAGATAAATCATATCTGTAAGACAATTAAAAGAAGGGGAAAAATCTGTATCTATTTTATACGGATTACCATATACCTCTAACCAGGTAGCATGTAATATACAGTACTGAGCATACAGATGATAAGTGGGAAAAAAATGATACTCCTAGTATCCACCTCCATGTACTCCTCTAAGCCAGTAGGTGCTCTTGGAATCTGCATACAATTATTAATGATATTGAACCACTTTGTTATGTTATATTCAAACTGAAGCAGCAGCTTACTTCAGTTACTGAATATATCATAGCTCAGTACCATCTAGCCATTTAAAGAATTTATATATTTAATTTATTCAATACATATTTATTGAATTCCTGCTATTTACTTATTAGTAATTATTTGATTTTTATTTTTATTTCTGTAACACTCTTGTATAATAATAGTTAACATTTACTGAGTGTTTAATATACACTGGTGACCAAACTAAGGACCCTTTATATATATATATATATATATATATATAATATATATTATAATGTATAATCTAATCCTCACAATGACACAGTAGGTATGATTACCATCTGTAATTAATAGATTATGAAATTCCCCAAAATTAAAGCTGAATATGTACTATATAGAGTCATTCTAAATATTAAGATTCCTGTAACTAATACCTACCAAACATCAGTTTCATTACTTTATATAGCTATAGTTACACATAAGGTTTATGTTACTATTTTTAATCTAGGAAAATTCAGGTCATTTTAAGATTATTCTGAAATTTAAGCTAAACAATTCTATTTAATGAGAAGTATAGCTCACAAAATAAGGCTAAAAAGTAATGTCATATGGTATCATCAGACTAGTAGGCTGTATGCTGGGAGACAAAGTAGGAACTAGTTTGGGTTGGGTGTGTTTTTAAGTGAACACCAGCACTATACAATCACATGCTATATCAGCATCTTTTCCTTTTATTAAAACTACACAGACTTTTAGAAGGCAATTTAGAATCTTCTACATCTTTAGGAGTAGAATGAGATGGTGGTATAAAAAGAAGGGAGGGGCTCTGAGTCAAAAGACTTAGATTTGAATCTTAGCTTAGTCACTGAGTTACTTCGTCACTGAATTAGTCCTGTGTACAAACCCCAGTCCCACCAAAAAATGGCTTGTTGTAAATACTGAAGGAGCTAATGCCCATAAGGTACACAGTATAGAACCCAGTCAAGAAGAGATATTCAATGTATGGCATTTAAAGTATTCAGAGTTAACACATATAACCAAGATTTACTATTTTAATCAAATGACACATACACTATCAAAGACTGCCTTAGACAAAAAAGTCTTAACTGCTAAACAAATTAGACTTCATAGTTTAGTAGTTTGCCTTTGAAGATGTTAATAATGTAAATGAAATGGTTGTGTTTAACAAAACAGAACTAAGAGACAAAATAGAGATAGCTGACACAGGAATTTATCAGTTAATAATAAAAAAATTCTTACTTATTCTAGTGATTAATATAGTATTACAATTTATTTAAAAGAGATGGAAAAAGCTTATTTGAGACTCACAGGAAGCCACCATTCAATACAATCATATACTCCCCTCAGAGATAACTACTTTCAAAGTTAACTATCAGTATTTCTCCAACTCCAGGCACTCTGATGCCCTCTCTATGATCATTCTTCTCTCTGGATGTTGGCTAAGCCCATTCACCTCTAGTTCTTAACCTAAATTGTGGAGCAAATATTCATGGAACACATTTACTTATGGTTATAAAGCTAGTTCTAAGTGAAATGGGGGTATTCATGGAGGGGTCATTGGAGGAGACTTGTGAAGGCTCTTTTTATTTACTTACATGTCATATATAAAGTGTCTCCTTTGTGGTCTTCTTTGCTAGGCACTTTTCCTAGACTCTCCATTATTGGTCCTTATATTATGTCCCCTGGATGAGGACAGGTTTGTATGGGGAAACCAGAAGATGACTAAATGATCACAGGGACTATCACCAATGATCCCACTCACTCAGGGCAGCTGGAGCTTCCTAAAATCTGCTTATTTCTCAACTGCACATCCTAATTGGTACAAAGTGAAAGTATTTAAGAACCTTTCATGTACTCTTTTTTTTAGGATACCTGGGTTGGTAAAAACAACTTACAAAGTTCTGGCCAGTTTGGGTTCCTGCTGCCTCATCAGTGGTCTGAGTCTCTAGTCTTACATAGGAAAATTTGATTTTCTGGTTGAAGATGATGACAAACAGATATTATTACAGATATTTCAAAGCAGAGCTATTTTTATAAACACCTCCCAAATAAATTCTATATACTTTACAACTTCCAAATGTATATTTTCACATACATATATAAATACCTAACACTCAAAAATGCTTTCCTAATTAATAACTTTCTAATGAAAGAAGAAAAAGGTAATCTAATCCCAGTCTTAAATTTAAATTTATGTTCAAACAAGACTTGTAGAACTTAAATATTTTAAAATTATTAAGTGGAGATCAATAAATTTCCTATATATTTATGAGTGTTAAAAACCTAAAACTTTCTCAGAGTTTCTTGTTCCTTAAGGTCTTACTTTCCTAGTTGAAATCTTCAAGTTTCACAAATGTGAAAAATCAGAATTATGTTTCTTGTCAGAGAACTAATCATGGTTAGATCACAGAGTGAAGTTAAAGATTGTATCAGCTTCCTCATGACCTTGTTATGTGATTTGCTACAAGTCATTTCATATCCTGTCTCAGTTTTCTATGAACCCTAAAGGATATTATCAAGATAATGTGGATCAAGTATTTTGATCATTTCATAGAGCATACGCTGAAGCATATGAGAGTCCTGGATTCTCATAATAAAAAATTCACTAGCTAGAATGACACTGATACTTTGTACTACCTTACATAACATATATACCACCTCAGTACTTCAACTTTTTCAGCTATAAAATAGGCATAGTCATCTTTATGTTTTTCATCAAATAGTATATAGAATGAAGAGAAACTATTACAAAATCTACTGAAACTTTTCAACAAAATTTCTTACATGGAAGTGAGGTGACAGATATGTTAGTTATTTGATTAAATCTTTTACAATGTATATATAGATCAAAACGTCACACTATACCACATAAACATACACTATTATTGTCAACTAAAATAAATAAAAGTGTGAACTATTTAGTATATAATGAACAAATTGAAGTTGATTTAAAATATATTAGAGAAACTGACTTTAAAATATTACATATGAAGTAAATGTTTCCAAGTCTATTCAGCTACTTATGAAGAAAGATTATTAAAAGACAGGGAGCAGTACTGCCTTTTATTTCTTCAACTGGCTATATTTTATCATAGATCTAAGACCTTAGTAATGAGAAAACAGAATCAGGAGAAGTGATTTTAAGCAGACTGTTGAATGATATACAAAATAAAATGTATTCATTAATGACTTGGCAGAAATGTTATGCATGTGCTCTTAAAACAAGAACTGTTTAAGCAGCTTTTCCTACTTGGCAGAACCATGTTCCTGAAATGTCCCCTCACAGTCCCCTCCTACCTCTGATTTTATTTTGTCCTATATTGCAAAGTGGGAGTAATGATCAATGGGAAGGACAAAACAAACAGAGGTACTCACTGTGGCAAGAGCCACTCCAAGGATCAAAGAGCCAATTCAGCTATGGCTGCCAAAATCAGAACCACAGTGGGAGGCTCATCAACATGGTGCCCTGAGAACCACATGAGCCACCCCATTATAGGTCACACCTGAGGTACAGACCCCTTATCCTGCTCAGAAGGACTACCTGCTAGGAACTTACTGTCCACATTTCCTTACCCACTCACAGCATTTGATTTGAACTCAACTGTTTTAGTAGTATGTTTAATAAATGATCTAAGTCTGAGGGACAACATATAAATCATACAAAAACATAATTCTTGTATACTTTGATTTTATACTTTACCAAATTCTAAGGAGAATTCTTATTTTCCTATAATAATGAATATAATCTTAGGTTACTAATAAGATAGTCAATTTCTAACAATTTTTACCATTTTTTTTAGTTTTCATATCTATCATGATTACATAGTACATGAATACCTCAAATACTCAGAATTACCACATTTACTTATAGGTTATCTCAACTTAGTATGGCAAGGACCCAGAAGAGAGAAAGTAGAGTTCTTGGGAAATGAAAATAAATGCCATAAAGTATATGTATTCACTAAGTGAAATAGATCTTACTTAACAGGAAAACCTTATTTCAGAACCAACTTATTCTTCCTTAATACACAGTAACATTCTGAACCTATCATTCCTGTTCAACGGGAAGGTGGAACTTCCACGAGAAAGTAAAATGATAGCTGTAAGAAATGACTACTCTGTATCTCAGAATGAAGAGGAGGCTGAGGAAGGGAGGGAGAGTAGAGTATCTAAGGCTGAGAACTACATACAGATTGTAAATGGAACTGTAATTGAGGCCTTCAGAAATCAATGTGAAGGAGATGTAATCAAAAATAGTTTTCATAGCCAGCTGTGGTGGCTCATACCTGTAATCATAACTACTGGGGAGGTAGAGATTGGGAGAATCACATCTCACAGATGGCCTGGGCAAAAAATTTTCAAAACTCCATCTCCTTCAATAATAGCCTGGCATGGTTGTGCACACATGTCATCCCAACTATGTAGGAAATGTAAATAGGATGATCTCAATCTAGGCCTGCCCTGGCATAAATAAGAGACCCTGTCCCCAAAATAATGAAAGTTAAAATGTGCCGGGGTGTGGCTCAAGTGGTAGAGCACCATAGAATAAAAAAAAGTCATCAGTTTGCTTTAATATAAATAAAAAATTTGATATTTGAGTGTCATCGAGATGATTTATTACATGGAACACATGTTTTTCTAGTTCATTAAGACCTTTACTAAAAAGACAAAGTGATAACATATTCTACAGAGCACATCAAAGAGTCTTCAACTTCTACAAAGCATTTTGACCAAAAGGAAGATAAATGTGAACTTATTTTATTAGCTTATTTAAAAGATATAGCTTAATGAGGGTGAGATGATTAACAAGAGAAGTTACTAATAGAGAAGAGGCCGCCTGAGAAGAGAACTACCAAAAAGAGAGCCATTAAGAAGGGGAATTTGAGTCTAGTTACTAAGATGAGAAGTTAATGATGATTCTAAGTATGAGGAATACTGGAGACATGTTAGAAGTCTGGTGAAAAGAAGAGTAAGAGAAGATAGGGGTGGGACCAGCAGGAAGGTGAATATGGAAGGCAAGCTACACTGAGATCAATCTGAAATGGGAATAGAGAATGCTGTGGGGGATTAGCTCAGTGTTAGAGTACTTGCCTAGTATGCATGAGGCCCCAGTTCCATACCCAGCACCAAAAAAAAAAAAAACAACTCTGACAAAAAACAGCAGTTGTACTCCTATATTGCAACAACAAAAACATTAAAAACATCTAATGCAAGAACTAAGCTCACTTTAAAACTGCTGCTCTGAATATTTTTGTGCAAAAAGAAATAGTATTGTACCTTGACTCTTTAAAAAGATTCAATAGTGGAGTGGAAACTGTGTGTGTATAAGCTAAGCAGTTATGGCAGATAGGTCAAGGAAGAAATACTTTATGGAACAGGAAGCTGTAACTTTATACAGTGTGTTCACTGAAGATCTTAAAGGGAAAAAAACCCAATAACTAGCCCTATAAATCTTGTTTGTTGTGTTAAATTGCTTAAAAATGCTACCTTTCCTAACTGTTCTTAACATTTTATTCAGCCAATTATCAACTTAATCTGGGGAAGAAAAATCAGCTTGACTTTTTGACAGCCAAGTCAATCCAACTGGAAAATTCAAATCCTACAAGAAAACTGCCTAGCAACATTTTCAACTGCTAACAGAAATCCATAATAACAGAATCATCTTTATATTACTTTCTCAAACCATTTCTTCCTGTAGAAAATTGATGATGGTAGAAAGACACTCTTGGATGAAATGAAAAAGTGATTAGAGCTATTCCCTTTCTATAGTAATAGGATGCTTTTACTCAATATAGTCAAAATCATACTGAGTTTTCTTTCCTATTCTTCATAGAAGTAGGAGATTGCCCATTTCATATCTCTAAAACAGATTAAATATACAAGTAAATAGATGAATCATACATTAACTTTACCTATTTTCTATATTAAAAAATTCATGAATCAATTTAATTATTTATTTTATTGTATTCACTAGAGACATTTTGGCTTTGATGATGATGATCAAGTAGGAAACCAAAACGTAGAAAAGGAAGGTAAGGGATACTTTTCATGTAGATATTACCTTTTCTTTCCACTGGTTTCTAAGTGATTTCTGCTACAGAAATACTGAGATGGATGTCAAATGAATAAACAGCAACATAGGAAGAGAAATGAGAAGCAGATAAGAACAGGAATATGTCATAGCATCAAACAATTTTTGACTCTACTTAAAATAATGCTTACATTTTTTGCCTCTAAAGATAAGTAATTAAAAAGTAACAGGAAGGAAGGAAAGAGTGGAGAAAGAATGAATGGAAAGAAGGAAGGAAGGAAGGAGAGAGGAAGAGAGAGAGGAAGGGAAAGAGGGAGGAAAGGGAGGGAGGTTGGAAGCCCCTCTCCCAACCCCTGCATTGAGACATTGCCATGTACCTGACCAATTTTACAATGTCTTGAATCATGATATTATAATATTCTGTTACATACCAGGGAGAGATATGAGGTCTTCTGTTCCCTGGGGAGGTATAACCCTAATGAATCAATAATATTTACTAATCTAGTAATATTTTAGCAATTCCAATTCTGACTCACTCAGTCTTGGCTTGTTTCCCTTTTCCAGTTGTTTTGCTGCTATGGATCTAATAGTCTTTGTAGAAAATGAAAGGTGTTGTTTAATAAAACTTCTACTATAAACCAGAAAACCTCCAGTGTAGCTCAGGCACTTATGGTCAACTTGATTCTTCCTGTGTCCTAGATGTTCTACTTATTAAGTGGGAAATATTAGGAGCTGTTTTAGTGAGCTGTATTAGAGGGGGAAAAAACCCTACAAGTGGCTTATGTAAGTATTCATATACTGAGTCATCTGCTTCTAGATCACATCTTAAGAAAGAATACTCAGAGTACTCCAGAAATATATAATGGAAGTGACTTACTGTTACAGCATTCATCTGTGATAGGAAAAATAATTACACGATAGGAAAAATAATTACACGATAAAAAATGTCTAAATCCTAATTTCCAAATCCTACAGTATATAGCAAAATTTTATGTTATATGGAAAAAGCACTATGAAGATTTAATTATAGTTATAGATATTAAAATAGGGAGAGTATCCTAGATTACTCAGATGTATCCAATCTAGTCAGATTTAAAAAGCAGATAACTTTTTTGGCTAGAATTTAGAAAAGAGATGTGGTCGAAGAGGAAGTCAGAGAAATCCCAAGCATGATAGTGACTGAAGATACTGTTGCTGGCACTGAGATGTAATGATGGCCCCAGGTAACATCAGCAAGGAAATGGAAATCTTAGTCCCACAGCCACAAGAAACAGAGTGGCTTGCAAGTGAATTTCTAGTCTCCTGTTAAGAACCCAGCCATATGACACCTTAACTTCAGCCTTGTGAAACCTGGAGCAGACATAATGGTAGAACCAATTCAAATTTTTGCAGAACAACGAAATAATAAGTAGTTGTTGTTGTAAGCTGCTAAACTTGTGGTAATTTGTTATAGCAGCAATAAAAAACTAATATACCATTCAATAAATGATCCCACTTCAAAGGCCAGTAGATAATAATTTTAATACATATAGCAAAGAGTTAGATCAGGAATCAGTACTATGAAAACAGAAAGTTCTTAGTACTATAAATACATTTTTCTTGATTTTCCTTTTATTAGTCATATCCTCAGAGAAAGTAAAATCACACCAGACTGAAAGACAAAATTAAGAGGAGTGTATCTCTATTTAAGTGCAGTGTCCACACCAAGAAGCTTCATAAATGTGACTTTCCTTTCAGTCAAAAATACTATGTTAATAGTGCTATGTTACTCACACCAACTAAATCTACTGCCTTGAATAAGAAAAAAGAAAATTTGAAAATATTTCAGAGTTTAAAGGGCATGATAATGGAGATTCAGGAAACAGTGGAAAGAAGACAACGAAAATCCAAATAAATATATCCAAATCCATAGATCCTATGTATGTGGGGGTGCACATTTCCCACAGTTGTCTTCAAACCTTACAATTACCTATTTTTGTGTGGTATCACCAGAGCTATGTTTCAACTATATCTTCCAAAAATGAATTTTCTTTCCTATTCTCAGTTTTTGCATAGCCACACTCTGGCCTTATTAGAACAGAAGAGTATTGGAATAAAGGCTGTTATTTCCAATGACTTTCAGCATGGAAGGTTTGGAGCACTTGACATTTGAAAATTTACACAAGTTCAGAATCTAAAACTTTTTGAGGTGTAACCAACAAAAGCATGCTAAAAGTGGATACTTTTGTAATCAAGTAGAAATCCTTTTCACAGAAAAGGGTAAATTCACAGCAGGTTGTACATATTCTACTTTATAATTATATCACAGTATGAAATAATGCAAAAGAAATTAGTAGAAAAACAAATATGGTGATTAAAAACTCTTACAGAAACAAAATAAATGCAGTCAATTTTCCCCATAGAGATAGAATTACACTGAGGTAAGAATTATGAACACCATACTTTGAAGCTTTCCCCTTTGTCTTCCTTGAGGCCACAAGGAAGCATAGCTCTACTGGCCTGGCAAAGGGCACAAGATTGAGACAACCATGTGACAAAAATTACAAAACAAAACACTTACCTTCTTACTCTTTTGAATACTATATTTTGCTTTCTTCAGGTCTCTGCAAACTGATTAAAAACTTCAGTCATTTCTTAAGGAGATATCATAATTTGAGGGGCTTTAAAGCTCATGCACAACAAATTAATCCCCATTTTATGTCTGTCCCCATTTAGTATTTCTAAAGGGGGTGGATAATAAATCCCGCCAACTCTCTTTTTAAAGGCTATTCAAATACTAAATAAACCAAGAACATTTTAAAATGCAATCTCACAAAAATCTGCTTTGCTTAACCTTCTCTCCTTCTTTAAAAAATAAGAAAGGCACGATGTTCTTTTTTTGTTAATTAATTCATTTTAGACAATTCCCTAAATTTTCATTTTAATAAATTTTTGTGTGGGTGCATTAATTACTTTCAAAGATGCTTTACAACTGTTACCTATTAAAAGCCTTTGTTAGTGAATAAAAAAAAAAAAAGAAACAGAAAAACCTTCCAGCATGCCCCCTCCCTTCGCCATTCTAAGCAGGTCCTTGCTATCAACTGCTGGAGTATGCTCACTTTGCACCTAGAGCTATAATTATTTTGCTTTAATTTTACAAAACCTTTTGTTCCATTCCCACGAGCCCACCTGATCCTTATATTACACTCGGTCTATTAAAACACTCATGCAGAACAAAGCATGGCTGTACTGATTCATAAGTAACTTTTTTTTTTTTCTCAGTAAAGTGCCACTGGCTAGGGTTCGGGAACACAATCCTGGGCTTCACCCTCCTCTGCCAATTTTCGTATATTAGGGTAAAAAAAAAAATATGTTGTTTCAGAGTGTTCTATTCTTTCCCAATATCCTTCCTTTGCCCCACTTCTTTGTTGTGATGTAAAAAATATTTTGTTTTATACTTCATTTTACTCTGGGGCAAATACAAATGGTAAAATGTTGAGGATGCTGGCTATGTTAAAAGACCTTAATCAGGTTGAGATTTCTTTTATTCATATGGTAAAGATTTTTTTAAAATTCTTTTGTTGCCTCCTTTAATTTTCATTCTCTCTCTTCTCCACCCCTTTTCCTTGAGATCTTGCAACACATGTGGGCTTTTGGCAGAAAAAAAATTGCAGTGACTCATCAAGAGAATTGTTTGTTTGCTCTGAGGAGCACCCTGAGGACCCTCTGGGCTGCACACAGAGCCCTTTGATCATAGGAATTTATTTCTTCCAGATGTTTTCCCCATAGTCACCTTTCTGCAATATCCCTCTTCATTATGTAGCATAAGAATGAATACCCAAGACCTACCACTATGGTGTACAGTCTTCCTGAATGTAGGGTGACAGGGAGATGACATTTGATGGAGCCTTTGGATTCTCCTTGCATTAGGCACAACAGTGGAGGAAAGTTAACATTAAGGAAGGCATAACCAAGTCTAAGTCCCTTTAAGCAAGTGTCTAGGATTAGATGGGAATTATGTGAGGTAGAATGTATAAAACAATAAATTTGTAGACCATTTTCATGAACTTGGCTTTATCCAAGCCTATAAAGTCTTAATGCCTGGATCTATCATGCTACTTGTCTAATTATCGCCTAAAATACTAAGTGCAGAGAAGGAAGTAAAGCCTTTTGACACCTCTTATTTTTTCTTCATCTGACTGACAGAGCTAGTACAAATGAGAAGAGCAGTCAAGGCAGAAGACAGAGAATAGGTACACAGGTAAAGATGGTGATATTAGGCTGAATAGCTCCCTGAAGATATCCACATCCTAGTCCTTGGAATCTACACATTTTATTTTATCTGTAAAAAAGATTTGATTTTGCAGGTATCATTCAATCAAAGATTTTGCCATAGAGAAATTAACCTGGGTTATCTAGATAGACCCTAAATGCAATCACATGAATTCTTTTCAGAGGGAGATTTCACACAGACAAGGAGGGCAAGTTAATGTAATCATGCACCTTGAAACTGGAGTGATGCATCCACAACCCAAGAAATATTGGCAGTCAGCAGGAACAGGGAAAGGGAAGAAAAAGGATTGTCCCTGGGAACTTTAGAAGGAATGAATGCAGCACTGCTGCACCTTAATTTCCATCCAGTGATACTGAGGTTGGACTTCTGGCCTCCAGAACAGTGAGAGAACACATTTTTGATGTTTTAAGTCATTGAATTTGTGGTAGCTTGTTATGGCATCCAGAGGAAAGTAATATAGATGGTAACATTCAATATCACATTGCTCAGAACATTCCTGAAATCACTCAAGTCTTAGGTTGAAAGTAGAGTGGAAAATAGGCATTAAGCCTTGAAGACAAAATTCTATATGACAGTTCTGTAGCTCTTAAGGGCAACTGTAACCTATAGAAAGGGAAAGCTAGAATAAGTAGGGCAAAGAGAGTACATGAGGACATTTAATAGAAAATTACACAGATTGTGAATGTAATTGGTCCAACTTTCTAGGGCCAGTTTGCATATTTTATGAGGTAGGACAAACCTTTCATATTTCCCTTAAACTAAATGTTTATACATAATATGTTTATATGTTATACAGTCAATTCCTCCCCAAATCAGTTTTCAGTAAAATTATTTTTGGTGACAGTTGATTTGATATGGATATACTATATTTGGCACACATACTCTATACTATAAAAGTGAAGATCCTCTATGTGAACTTCTAGCAACTTTCCTTTAGCTGTTCAAAGGATAATCTGTTTTTAATGTTAACATAAAGACAATCTGGATCCTAAACTTAATAATTTTTTCTTAAATTTTGAAAAAATTTTAAATTAACATTATATATATTCATGAGATACAGTGTGTATACAATGTGTAATGATGCCAGAATAATTAGCATTTCTACTTCAAACATTTACCATTTTTCATGTTGGGAGCTTTCAAACTCCTCTCTTTGTTCTTTATAAAATTGCATAATAAACTGTTGTAAACAATAGTGACCCTATTGTGCTATAGGATACTAGAACTGATTCTTCCTGTGTAACTATCTTTTGGTACCTCTTATCCTAACTCCCTTTATCTCCCCCTCTTCCCCTTCTTAGCCTCTAGTGACCACTATTCTACTTGTATGAAATCAACTTTTTAGCTTTCATATATGAGTGAAAACATACTCTTTTCTGTCTATCTGAGCCTAACTTATTTTACTTAGCATAATATAAAAGCAAAAATTCTTAGATGTATTAAAAATAACTTTAATCTGGAAAAAGTTCAATAGCAAAATGACTCTTCTATGACTAAAAAACTCAGTCTACCATTTTCCCCAGTTCATCATTAAAATTCTGTAGCAGCTGCATCATTTAAAAAAGACAAGGAAAACACCTGAACCCCCATGATTCTTTTTAGCTATTGGGCTTTTCAACAACTAAACCATTAATGTTTGGAACCAACATGAGGAGAGTGGACCTAGACCACTGATTCAAATGAAAAAATAATGTTCTGGAGAGTTTAAGAGATTGTAGATCAATTGGCAAATGAGAAGAATGGAGACGCTCAATTAGGAACGCTGACTGTATTTGCTAGCATGTGAAAAGCAACTAGAGATAGGGATTTATCTGTCTAACAAGAGTGTGTAAAAGATGGTCATTTATTTTTTTCTACCTTCTTATTACCACAGAGCACTCATCTGACAGTAGATTTAAAAACAGAACATTTGAATTGTAGTAAAGAAGTGATTGACTGATGACTGATTCAACTTGTACACTAAAAAAAGATATTGTAAGGAAGGCACATCTGATAGTTATCCAAATGCGCCTTTCTTTTGGGGCTCTGAGCATGTTGCCCTTTCCATTTCCTACCACTCCTAGACTGAGCTGAGGCAGTTCAGGAGCCAGGACTCCAGAGGCACTTTGGGTTCTACTACATGGGATGAAAAGGAGTCAAAAATCTCACCTTTATACTCCCTGGGTCTCATTACTTTATTTGCTTTCATACTATGCATGCTTTTCTTTGGAAAGATAGAATGCATATCTTTGCTAGGAAAATCTGTGGGATTTTCATAGTACCACATAATTTTAGTTACTCTTTCCAACGACTCAGGAGGCAATTGTTAACATTTCCATTTATCACTACCTCACCTATGTCCGACTTTCTAAAGGGCAGAAAACATGTCCACCGCCCACCCCTGCCTTTAACTTATTTTCCCTTATCTCTATCATACCCAGAAAGGCTTAAGGAGTAACTAGTTGACAGGAACCAAGGCATAGGAGAATGGATGACAAGGATCAGTGGATATTGGTCCATTTGAGTTTGCAATCTTTGTAATAATACATGAGTGCTGAAGAGACAAAACACAGAAGGTTTAAAATCTTAATACAAAAATACCTTAATTCCTTTAGCATACATTATGATCCTGAAAGCATCTATAGTGTGACATGACAAACAGAGGAAGCTGAATTTAGAAGGATATAGTTTGTTGAGATGAACAGGGATTTAAAAATCAAGAGCAAAGGACATTTAGAAGATATAAGATGTACTTGGGTACCTTATAAACACACAGGACTTGTCTCTAGCCTTTTAGTCACCAAGTTTCTGGGATTTGAATTAATCAAAGTCCCAGGTTATCAGTTACTTAGTATAAGATTTCCAATAAACACCCCTTGATTATGCACTTAGGTTTTCAAAGTAAATAGATTTATACAGCCCCCTCTGCACAGACAAATTACAGACACAAAATATATGAAGTTAATTTTTTCTTTGAAGCAGTTTACTGAATTAAAAATCTGTAATGAATAAAACCAGACTTTAAATCCTGGATAAAAGTGTTCTACATTAATGACTGTCATGATGTAGCTTGGTTACAGATTACTGCATAGTTTTTTTCTTAATAAAATGGGATCTCCATCAAATATATAGATCATAGACTCTTCCCATAGGGACCTTTAAGATCATCTAATCCAATCTCTCATTTTACAGATGAAGAAACAATATGTGAGTGTTTTAATAAAACCTATGTTAAGATTTTCATTGAGACAAAATGGCTGTTATATGAAGAGAAAAGTAGAAAAAGAATTAACCAGTACAAGGTTGGTGAGAAAAAGAGAAAAAGAAAATAGGAAGGCTTTTTTGTTGGGGTAGAACACTAAGCAGAGACACATTTTGTAATTGTGATTGTTGAGACTAGCCTAAATACTATAAAGTTGATAACATTCAATTTTTTAAAGAATTACTTATAAACATACATACAGTTTAGATAGGTTTATCTCCAAGGTATCACATAACTCACAAATAAACTTACACATTCTGTATTTATGACATGGTAACTGTCCAAGTATGCAACACATCAACTCTCACTTTTCCAGCATATGTGAACAGAAAGGGTAACACAATTGAAATTACTATTCAAATCTATTTTAAAATAAACACCTCATAAAAGCATAGACAAGACATGAATACTTTGGAGAGTCATTTTAACATAAATTTTATTTTGGAGATTTGCTACTAAGGAATATATATATCTTTTAATAAAAAGTGCAGGCTCTGGAATCAGACTCCTTGGGACTAAATCTTGACTTTGCCATGTACCTAAACTTGGACAATTTTTGCTTCTCTATTCCTCAGTTTCCCCACCAATAAAATTAGGATATAATAATGGCTATTCAAAAGAGGTGTTAGGAGGATGGAATAATTTGGCTTTACTTATAAATATCTTAGAACAGGGACTGCTACATAAAAATTACTCATTAATGTTAGCTATTACTACTAACATGTACAAATCTGCTAAATATGTTGGGGTTAGGGGTTTTCCATTAGCATTAAGACTTGTATAAGCATTCTTTCTTTCAATTTGTTGCCTAACTTAATTCACACCAATATTCTATCTCAATATGAGCAATACAATATTATGAAGAAAAGCTTCAGTTTGGCTTATTTACATGTGTTTGAAACAAGAATTAACATCCTTTTAGAATGTCAAACTTAGTTTATTCCTTTTATAAAACCTGAGCCAGGCATGGTGGTACACACCTATAATCCCAGTTCTCATGAAGCTGAGACAGGAGGATGAAGAGTTTGAGGCCAATTTGGGCTATGCAGTGAATTCAAGTCTGGCCTGGGCTACCCAGAAAGATCCTGTCTCAAAAAGACTGAAATAAGACAAAACAAAAAGCAAAAGACAAAACAAACAGAATATGCTAATGTGTCACACTCAGTTTTGGTTTAAAGCAACAGAGAAGATTCTCTCTTTCTATTTTTGCTTGTTTTGTTTTGGTTTGGTTTTGGCCATACTAGAGTTTAAACTCAGGCTTCTTTCTTGTGAAGCCGGTGTTCTACTGCTTGAGTCACACCTTCAGCCTGCTTTGCTCTGGTTTGAAGATACAGTCTTGTGAACTATTTTCCCAGGCTGGCCTCAAAGCTCAATCCTCTTGATCTCTGCCTCCCAAGTACCGAGGATTACAAGTGTGATCCACAGGTGCTCAGCTTCTCTCTCTCTCTTTATTAGCATATATTAAATTGTACATATATTACATTGTAAATGAGTGATGGCTCAGGTATGGATCTTAATCCCTTCTTTATAGTATATCTTATGAATTAAACATGTTGATATTAATTATAACAATAGCTAACAATGGGACAATAATCATGTGTAAGACACTGTTGCAGTGGGTGAAGGATGTCAATAAATCAGGGAGATAATGGTTAGCATCGAAAATGGCCCACACCCATTCTGGATATATCTGAAAAACTTGCTATTAGTTGATACATACATCCCCATAATAACAATAAATTAACTAAATATGTAGTTCATTTTTATCATGACACTTCTACACATGCCTGTAATGTGCATTGATCTGTTCACTCCATTACTCTTTCATATTCTCCTCTCCCTCTTCGTTTTTTCCTTCTCCTTCTACCTTCCTAGTAGTCCTCCCTTTACCTTCATGAGCTTTTATTTTCCCCCTAGCTTCCACAAATAAGAAATATGAGAGAAAAAATATGATAGTTGTCTTGTGGGCTTGACGTACTTCACTTAACATGATGATCTCCAGTTCCACTCATTTTCTAGCCAAGGGCACAGTTTAATTCTTCTTAATGGCTAAGTAAAACTCCATTACATATACATACCATGTTTCTTTATCCATTCATCTATTGATGGGCACCTAGGCTAATTATAATTTGGCTACTGAGAATAGTGCTGCAATAAACATGGGTATACAGATACCTCCACAGTTAGATGACTTTGATTCTTTGGGGTACAAAGACAGAAAGTGGTATGGCTGGATCACATGGAAGTTCTATTTCTTTAAATTTTTTGAAGAACATCCATAGTGATTTCTATAGTAGCTGGACTAATTTACATCCCTGCCAGCAGTGATTATAAGGGTCCCTTTTTTTCTTTGCATCCTTGCTAGCATTTGGTGATACTTGTTTTCTTGAAGATAGCCATTTTAACTAGGGTAAGGTGGAATCTCAGGATTTTTTTTTTTGGTACTGGGATTTGAACTCAGGGCCTCATGCTTGCTAGGCAGGCACTCTACCACTTGAACCACTCTGGCAGCCCATGGTGGAATCTCAATGTAGACTAGATCTGCATTTTCCTGATGGCTAAGGAAGTTGAATATTTTTTCATATATTTATTGGCTATTTGTACTTTTTTTTTTTTTGGTGGCACTAGAGTTTGAACTCAGGACCTTAAGCTTGCTAAGCAGTCTCTCTACTACTTAAGCAATGCTGCCAGCCCCTTTTGCTTTAGTTATTCTTCAAATAGGGTCTTGTGTTTTTGCAAGGGTCCTGGACCCCAATCCTCCTATTAATGCCGCTAGGTAGTTTGGATTACAGATGCACACCACCATGACCACATTGTTTGTTGAGATGGGGGGGGGGGTCTCACCAACTTTTTGCCTGAGCTAGCCTTGAACAGAAATCCTCTTGATCCCTACCTCCTAAATAGTTGGGATTAGAGCAGTGAGCCACTACACCTGGCCCCCATTTGTACTTCTTCATTTGAAAAGTCCGCTCAGTTTTATTGCCCATTTATTGATTGGATTGTGATTTTGCTGTTCAGTTTTTTGAGTTCTTTATATATTCTAGATTCTAATCCATTGGTTGAATATCAGGCAAAGATTTTCTCTCTTCCTGTATGGTGTCTCTGCACTCTGATGTTTCTTCTGCTGTACAGAAGGTTTTAAATATTTAGTCCATTTTTATGTTTATTTTTCATGATTTTTATTGGCATGTATCAATAGTAAGGGATTTTTGTCATGACATTTCCATATATGCATGTAGTGTACTTTGATCAGATTCATAGAAGTTTTTAATTTCATACAGTCCCATTTGTCATTTCTTACTTTTATTTTCTGAGCCAATAGTTCTAAGTCACTGCTTTTGCCTATATCTTGAAGTATTTCCCTATGTTTTCCTCTAGCAATTGTGTATCTTGCAAGGCAAGGAGAACACAAGGGAGAAGAGGCTTGGCACGAATGAATGTAACTTCTCATGTATGGAACACGAGAAAACACAGAGCAAAGTGGAGGTGCTGATCCTCAGCAAGCAAATACCCCATTTATATGCCCCACAGTGGCTCATGCTCAGCTCAAAGCACTAAAACCTCCTGCTATGCAATCATTTGCATATTCATTGAGTGAATGCCTGAACTAGTTAATAACTGCTACTATAAATGAGGGATGCTAAATAACAATCCTCCAAAGGCGCACTAAGACTCAAAGGCATGTCCACCCAATGGGGGGAGTGCTGAGGTAGAACTGACTGGCCATCAGGGTGCTGGCAATGGATTTCTGATCTCTGCACTGGGGATAAGTGCTCTAAGTGAGTTTAAACTATTTTTTTTTTTTGCAGCGTAAGCATGTTTAAGGCCTTTTCTCAATCATAATAAGTTTCTTTTTTCAATGAAAAGGTATTTAGGAATCTCCTATGTAGTAATTTACAAGGCAGAGGAACTAAATGCAATGTGGGATGCAAAAATAATCAGACTAATAAATCATAGGAAAAGTCTGAAAGTTAATTCAATCAAGAGTCCTAATAGTGTGTTGTGGGAGATCAGAGAAGTAAATACTTCCAGCTGGGGGAATCAAGATGACTTTAGCAGAATGGGTAAAATTTGAGCAGATCTTGATACAAATATGTAATCTTACTCTGTGAAAACAGAACATTACACCCTTAATTTGAAAACTGGCTGATATGTAGAGATAAGTGGAACTACCTGTGAGTAGGTGACATTAACATCAAAGGCATGTCCGTGCCCATTCTGGATATATCTGGAAAACTTGCTATTAGTTGATACATACATCCCCATAATAATAATTAATCCAACAATAATGTCCTTACAAATTATTTATTTTTGGATATTTATTCATCCTTTAACTCTTTCCATCTAATATGAGATAAACTGAGTATCAGATTCTGAACTGTGCTGAGTACAGTGGATAACAGTGGATACCACAATGCCCAATAAGTGGGATCAGACAATTAAATCAACAATTACACTGTGATACATACTAGGTCAGGTGAAGTATTGGATGCTATGGGAATGCATAAATTGTACCGTATTTATTCTTAAACTCATAACAAAAAATAGCAGAACTGTTGTTGGACAAATATAAAATACTGTTTTTTATTGACATTGAATTTCTTCTGATTTGGTCTTGTTTATTTACAGAGTAGGTTGCCACATATGGGTCTTACATATACTATTTACTATTCAAAATCTTGCCTTTTGAACTATCTATTTAATTATGGATGCATCAAGCACAAATAAATTTATATTCTTAATTTCTTTAAAACTAAACATGGCAGTATTTTTCCTAACCCAGTGTTTCTTTTACTGTTAAGATACGTCTTTTATTATAAATGACAGCAAGCTCAGGAAGATGATGGTGATGATGCATGAAATAGAAAAAAAATGTTTTCTTTTGTGAGATTAGATCTACAGGTCTGAGAAGAGTAAAATCTTGTTTGGGCCAGTAAATTGAGCAAACATAAGATATGAGTCACAGAGGAAGCAATTATAGGCAACACCAATTCTTATCATTTTAATAAGTCAAGGTTAGAGTTGATCTTTTTGTTGCAACTCTTTTTAAATCCAAGTTATAACCCCTAGCCCTTTAACAAACATTTCTAGAAACTATAAGCCACATAGTGGGTCTTCTTGAGAAAGCAAAATTCTAGGTTTTTTTTTTAAAGAAGAAAACAAAACATGATGTTCTTCATTTCAACTCTTACAGAGGAATAAAACTGTTTTTTTTTTTCCATACACGAAAAAAAGATAGCTAACTAGGTTGCCACTAGGACTAAATGCATAATGATCCAATATATTTCATCTAGTTCAGCATGATGGCTTTGGAGTCTAAGTAGAAGATGAAGGGTATCAATAAACTGGGGAGATAATGCTAGGAACTGAAAAGAATGAAAGAAAGAATACTTCACTATTGCACAGAATACAATTAAAGATGATTTAAAAACCATTACTGGATCATATGGCAGGTCTATGTTTAGATTTTTAAGAAGCCTCCAAATTTTTTTCCAGAGTGGTTGCACCAGCTTGCATTCCTACCAGCAGTGTATGAGGGTTCCTTTTTTCCCACATCCTCACCAACACATGTTGGTGGTGGTGTTTTTGATTATGGCTATTCTAACAGGGGTGAGGTGGAATCTTAGTGAGGTTTTGATTTGCATTTCCTTTATGGCTAGAGACGGTGAGCTTTTGTCATGTGTTTTTTGGCCATTTGAATTTCTTCTTTTGAGAAAGTTCTGTTTAGTTCAGTTGCCCATTTCTTAATTGGTACATTGATCTGAGGAGAGTTTAGTTTCTTAAGTTCCCTGTATGTTTTGGTTATCGGTCCCTTGTCTGATGTATAGCTGGCAAATATTTTCTCCCACTCTGTGGGACCCAAAGGAATGCAACACAGGGTACTCCAGAGGCACCTGCACACCCATGTTTATTGCAGCGCTATTCACAATAGCCAAGTTATGGAAACAACCAAGATGCCCACTACTGATAAATGGATCAAGAAAATGTGGTATTTATACACAATGGAATTTTACTCGGCCATGAAGAAGAATGAAATCTTATCATTTGCAGGTAGATGGATGGAACTGGAGAACATCATTCTGAGCGAGGTTTGCCAGGCTCAGAAGACCAAAAATCGTATGTTCTCCCTCATATGCAGACTTTAGATCTAGGGCCAATGCAGCAATGTGGTTGGACTTGGATCACATGACAAGGGGAGAGCACATACGGGAGATATAGGAATAGGTAGAAAACCCAAAACGTGAACGCGTTTGATGCCCCCACCCCAGAGGAACTAATACAGAAACCTTAAAGCAACAGAGGTTAACATGAGAAGGGAATCAGGAACTACTGTAAAGATCAGTTAGAGATGAATCAACTTGTGTTGTAATACATGTGTACACGAAAGCAATGCTAGGAATAGCTATCCTTAACTCAACTAACAAAAATGCTTTGTCTTCCTTATTATGCTTATGTCTTTTCTTCATCAAAATTAGAGACAAGGGCAGAACAGGTTCTGCCTGGAAGTGAGGGGGAAGGGGGCAGAGGGGAGGGGAGGGGGACAGGGGATAGAAATGACCCAAACAATGTAGGCACATGTGAATAAATGAATAATAAAACAAAACAAAAAACAAAGTCGCAATTATATAAGAGGAAAAAAACAGTACTGGGCTCACTGCTCAATCATTTAAAAAAGTAATCAGTTAAGTAGTTTTAAATATGGTGACTGTTCTCAGGATGACAGGATGAGAGAACAAAATGGCTTCAATCTCATTCGCTGGACTCAGCAGGTGTGCTGTAGGGTTTTGACTTAAGTGCTGTGTGTTAAAAGTTTCCCCACCAATATTATAAATTATGTATTCATTTAGAAGTATACTGTACACTAGTAGTCCTAGTGTAGGAAAGGATAAATAAAAACCATGCTATGAAAATGTGAATAAATGCCAGATTTCCCTCAGGTCTGAAATGTGGTAACCCCAGTTATTATAAAATTATGAGTGACAGGCTCAGGTGTGGATTTTAATCTTTTCTTTATAGTATATCCTATGAATTAAACATGTTGATATTAATTGTAACAATAGCTAACAATGGAGCAATAATTATGTGCAAGACACTGTTGTAATCATTTTATATTTATTATCTCATTTAATTCTCACAACAATGTTACAGATAAAGAAATTGAGGAAAAGAGAAGTTAGTTTACTTGCTTGAGGGCAACAGGATAGTAACAGGATTCAAACCAGACACACTCTAGAGCCTATCTAATACAATACTCTGATTCAAAGAGATGAAGGAGATCTACCAATAACCTGGCAATATCATTCAGTTTTTCTGGACTTCTAATCCTTCATCTAGTACATAGGGTTGGAAAACTTTTTCTATGAAAAGCAAAATCATAAATATTTTGTGCTTTGTGGGCCAAGAGGAAAAATCAGAGATACTATACTATGCATGTACTTATACAGTAAGAGGAAAAAATGTAAGAATTTTATTAATAAAATCCAAAATATAATAATAAGCACACTTTTGGCAAAATAAGTCCTCTACTAAGTAGAATAATATTCTTTTTTCAAGGATAATATTTTGCTAAATTGGAATCCAAATGTAGTGTCCCTACCATGAAGTAGACTGCTAGTGTTCACCTGTGAAAATCATTCTTAGGTCACAGGTTTAACAAACAGCAGGATGCACTTGGCCTAGAAGCCACAGTTTACTAACAATGATCTAGAAAACAAAGTGATGTACTAGGTCATTTCTGAGAACGATTCCAAACTCAGGATTTTATGGTATTGTCTTACTCTACAAGCATAATAATTTTGATTTTTCAATTTCTTCAGTGTATTTAGATAAAAAGTAAAATTCATAACCCCAATCTCCATATATTCTAATAATTAAAGGAATGGATGAAATACTGCAGCATCAAATATTTGTCTGCCTTGCAGATTATTATTTTCTTAGGATAATATAGATTTTATTGCACTTCTGCAGTCCCTTTTAATGTCATCACAGAGGAAAGTTTTCTGTTAAAAATGAATTTGGGTAGCATGTCAGAGGCAGAGAGAAAATCAGAAAGGCCTTATAGTGAGACAAGGTAGAGTCAACACAGCACAGATAGCTTGAAGAGGATTCCTACTGATGGGAATCTTAATTTGATTTAATTTTATATTCTATCACAATAGTTGGTAACTTAAATAGCCAAAATTGGTACTGAATTTGCATCTGTAGTTTTTATATTTCTTTATTGTTGTTGTATTTCTTTTTATTGAACTCCTATAGCTAGTTATGGTAATTTTTCAAGTAGCTTCTAGATTCACTAATAATTTTCACAGAAAGTGGTGAAAACAAGTGGCTTCCAGCATACACAGAATTTTTTCTACCCATAATAGAAAGTAGAGTAGAGTTTTATTTCCCTTACCTAGAGTGAAAATATCAAGAACTTACCCTCGTACATTCACATATACTCAACTGCATAGTTTTTAAAGAACTCAAAGCCAATCTGTAAGACATAACATCAATTGTCACTTTTCTCAATTAGGTAAGGTATAATTGAACACTTCTGCAAGTCAGAGTAATAGAAAACCCAGTAACAATTCTGGATGACTTTATAGAAATTTACAGATGGAATTTGGCACCAAGTTCCTGACACAGTTAAAGAGCTATAAAATAACACTATCATACAGATTGCTTGATAGTCCTAAGTAAGGTTGGTCCTGGCAAAACTGTAAAGTGCCATGATTTGTCTTCAAAAAGCCTCACTTTCTCCAAACTATATTTTTTGTTTTTCCAAAATATTACACTTTATTTTTCAAGTTAAAATCCAATCAACAAATCAATTCATACTAATATGTAAATGGTTTCTAATGGTTCTTCCAAGGCAACATTTTAAAGTTTGACGGGGGCTTTTACAGCATTAAAAATTTTTAAGTGAAAATTACTAAGAAGGTGCTCAGGATTACTAATCATCAGGAAAATGCAAGTCAAAATCACAATGAGATGTTGCTTCATACTTATTAGGATGACTATTAACAAAAAGGTAAGAGATAACACATGTTGGTGAGTGTGGAGGAAAGGGAGCACCTTTATAGCACTGACAGAAATTTAAATTGATACAAGCATTATGAGAGGCAGTATGGCAGGGCCTCAAAAATTTAAAAATAGAACTACTATATGACCCAGCAATCCCACTTCCGAGCATATATTCAAAGAAAATGAAAGCAATATGTTGAAGAGATGTAAGCAATATTCACAATTCCCAAGATAAGGAAACAAACAGTATCCTTGACTAAAAAATGAATAAAGAATATGAGATATATAACTAACATTTATAAATATATGTATATATATCATATGCTCACATTATATATATTATATTATATATTACATATAATACATAATAATATATTATATATTATAACAACTATGATATATACTATATTACATACATAATAGTAGAATATTATCCATAAAAAGAAGGAAATCCTTCCATCTGTGACAACATAAATGAACCTAAAGGACAGTATGCCTGACACAGAAAGGCACATATAGCATGAGTTCACCTCTGTGTGGAATCTAAAAATGTCACCTTATAAAAGTAGAGAGTGAAATGTGGTTGGCAGGCCTAGGAGCAGGGCAGGGGATAACTTCAGTTATACTATGAATAAATTCTGGTTACCTCATGTACATCTTGGTGACCATAGTTAATGAAATTATATATTTGAAATTTTCTGAAAGGGTAGATCTTAAGTGTTTCATCACATACACAACACAAAAGCAAACTACTTGGGGTGACAGACGTGTTAATTAGTTTGATTTTGGTAATCAAAGCACCACATCATACCCTTAAAAACATATTTTTTTAATTTGTCAATTATACCTAAATAAATCAAGGAAAAAATACTGGACCCCCTTCCAAACATACACAAAGTAAAAAAATAAATTACAAACAATTCAAGAACTTAAAATAAATCTTAGGAGAAGTGGAAGAACCTCTCCCTGTCTCAGCAATCTTCTGCTGTTCCCTAGTTTACCACTGTTAAAAGTTTGGAATGGATTCTTCCCAACTCTGGTAGGCAGCTGTATTTCTCTCTGCATCCATGTAAGATAACTGCCTACAACCTCCTATGCTAACTTAAAATAGGTTACAAAAATCTTTTCAGGGTAGTACAAGTATATGGATCTGTTTTATTTACAGCTAGATATAGTCCAATGCAACAGTGTAGTAAAACATTTTTTTCATGGAAATATAGCATGTTTCAAAATTTTTGCTGTTAATAAAACTGCAATTAAAATTGTTGTAATATATGTGCAAGCATTCTCTCTCTCTTCCTTTCTCCCTCTCTGTCTCTGTCTCTCTCTCACACACATGCACACACACACACACACACACACACACACACCCCTCTTTTGGTTTGGTGGTATTGGGGTTTTGAATCAGGGCTTTGCACTTGCTAGGAAAGTTACCACTTAAGCCACACCTCCAACCCCGTTTTTTCTTTTAGGTTATTTTTCAAATAGAGTTTTGCACTTTTTAGATAGGTCTTTCACTTTTCACCTGGGTGGGCCTCAGACCATGATTCTCCTACATATTCCTCTCATGTAGGTGAGATTACAGAGGTGTATCACCATACCCAGCTTATTTGTTAAGATGGGGTCTTGTGAATCTTATTTGTTAAGATGGAGTTGCTGGGATTACATACATGAGTCTCCATGCCCACTGCAAGTATTTCTTATAAAGATTTCTAGAAGTGGATTGCTATATTAGCATACATCTCTCTCTCTGTCTCTCTCTCTCTCTCTCTCTCTCTCTCTCTGTCTCTCGCCCCCTCCCTTTCTCTCTCTCTTTTTCTCTTTTCTTTCTTCTCTCTTCTCTATCTCACCCTCTCCTCCTCAACCCCCCTGAAAGGCAAAGCAATTTCTTTAAACATTAAAAAACACTAAATAATTTAGTTAATAAAATACTCACCATTATTGAGCACCTAACATTTTAGGCAATGTAGCAAACACCTTAATTACATCATTCAGATACTGTATATACTTTATTATATATAGAAATTCTGATGGTCCAATTATAAAGGGACTTACTTGTCATGCTCAGCAGATAGACTGCCCTCCTTTGACCAATATGGAAGAATTCACTGAAAGTTTCAGAGTAGGGAATGACCCCTCTTCCCCATCAGAACAAATCATTTCTAAGAAGGAAGGAAAAGGTGGCCCATCTCACCACAGGGAACACATTAAATGTTTTCTAGAGGGGTCGGGAGCAGACAATCAAGGGCAATCCTTGCAGGAGCTAACACCAGAACAGTTTAAGACACAGCCAACTTCTTCCGTACTCAAAACTGAAGCAAAGGAGCAAACTTAGCAGGAGATAAGCATTTCCTTTCAAGTGTTATCTGTCAGACAGACAATGGCAAACCACTCAGAGCAAGAGATTAAGTGTATGCTTTTCCACCTTCGAGATTGTTTCCAATGACCTCAAGATAGTCACTATTAAATTGGAGTACATAGGGATAGGAGACACAGAGGGCCAGTTAAAAAATAAACACAAACTTTCAGTCCATAACACTATGTCTAGTTGAGAATTTTTGCTGTGGTTACTCATACATGGAAACGAACTGAAATAAATGGACCAGAAGCCAACTCAGTGTTTAGCCGTCTTGCCAATGCTATAAGAATAAGACAAAGGATGAGAGTAAATAACTAGAGCAAGCCTCTTTCAGAGGATGGTGCTGATTCCACAGACACAGTGGAGAATCAAGATCTCTTACTAAATTTAAGATGTCCAGTGGATATCCAACAGAGGCAGCAAGTAAATTATTGCATTTATAAGTCGGGACTCAGGCAATAGATTGAGGTAGAATCTGAGATAAAAGTCTGGTAAACATGGCACATCTGTGGAATGTAATGAATCAGAGGAGGAAGAGCTAACCAATCGACAAGTCATGAAGTAGGAGAAAAACCAGGAGGTCTTAAAAGCCATGGGTGACATTATTACAAAAAAGAGAACAGACCACATGTGGAGTGCTTGTGACAGATTAAGATAAAAACATGCTTCTGTATCAGGGTATAGATGATATCATGCAGCAAAGAAGGATAATTATGTTATGATGCAAAGTCAAGTATTTGTTAAAATAGTAATGTTGCCTTTCTTGTCATCATTGGTAACCATAAATAAATTCTGGAAAGACACAATTTTTAGCTTGGATTCTAAGTTTTTAGTTTGATGGACAAGAAAACAAATCTGTAGAGGTAAAATAACCAGCTTGAGCTCTAAAGCCACAAAATAGCAGAAGTGGGGCTGCAATGCCACTGTGACTCAGATCTAACTCCCATGATTGGGCTTTCCTCCAGAAGGAAATGTGTCCTCACTGCCATTTCCATTTGTCTAAAATGTCATTTTAAAGTAGAGACTAAGACCCATTCAATGCCTGATGTGCTGATTTTAAAGAATTTTATTTTAGCTACCACATGCTCAACACAGTTTACCTCAACATTAGAAGTACAGGCAACTATAATTTAATATTTTTCAGATTGTGCTTTCCTGTTGTAGTATGTATTTTTTACCTAACTGGCTGAGATACTGCAAGTAATCAATAAACATGTATTGAATGAGTACTATTTTTTATACCTGATAAAGCATTTATATAGGTACATATACTGCTTTAAGCTACATTAGACTGTAGGTATAGAGAGGTGACCTTTTTACGTCTTCAAGAAAGAAATTTTTAAAAGATGTAAAGCTAAATTAATGCACTACTCATAAGGAAAAATAATTCTGAGAAGACTGGTAGGGGAAGTAATGGTATTAGAAATATACTAATAAGAGACCCCATTTCTTTCCCAAGAGTTGCAGAATACCTCTAAAATGTCAGGCAATATTATGGCTCCAGAATCACACTATCTTCTATAGCATGAAAGAAAAAATGTTTCTATTATGCATTTATTATAACAGAAAATACTGACAATACCAAGAGGATGTAGAACAACTGGAAATCTTATACACTGCTGGTATGAATGTAAAATGGCAAAGCCACTTCACAAAATAGTTTGAAATATAAACTTATACATATAGCATCTGACTCTTGAGTATTTACCCTTGAGAAACACAAACTTGTTTTCACACAAAAGCATATACACAAATGTTCACAGCAGTTCTATTCATAATTGCCCCAGACTAGTATAAAGCCAGATGTCTTTCAATGAGTGGATGGATAAACAGTCTGTGGTACATACAAAGAAATGCTATTCAGCAATTAAAAAGATAGAAATCATTGATACCTGAACCGTTGTGGATGAGTCTTAAATGTATCATATTGAGTAAAACAAGTAATTTTCAAAGAGTTACATACTGTAAGACTTGATTTCTATGACAATTACCAGAATGACCAAACAAAAGTGATAAGGAAGAGCTCTGTGGTTGCCTGGTGTTTGTTGTGAGGGAAGGAATAAAGGGGTAGCACGGACTTTTGTGGGGTTTTTTTTGCAGGGGAAGGGGAATGAAAGAATTGTTTTGTAAACTGATAGTGGTGGTAGTTGTTATGAAAATATAAACATGCATGAATTTCATGGACCTGTATACCAAGAAGTTTATATAAGTCAATAGAAATATTCCACATTTTTTAGGAAAAAAAGGAATCAATTGATTACTTATTGAATTATTGGAAAATATGAGTTTCAACAAAGCCATGGCTTCTTCCACCAAGAAAATATTTGTAAGAGATAAACATCTTGGTAATAGTAATTTCTACTTTTATCAAATTACCTTTCTATTTGGTCATTAGCTTAATGTGTGTGCTTGCATGTGTGTGTTATGCATGTCAGTGTGGTGATATATAGACATGTAGTGTGAATACTGATAAAGGTATATTATGTTTTGGTAAGGAAGGGAGTCATTACCCAGAAATATGAGGCAGCATGTTAAATTTGAATTAACTGAATTGAAAATATAAGTTTGGTTCCTGTAAGTGTTCACCCTGCAGTTAGATCTACTTCTGCTGACCAATTAAAGCAGAATATCTGACTGGGGCCAATAAGACTTTATAGGTGATTTTAATATGTAGCCAGGATTAGAAACCTTTGAGCTCAAAGAGGAGATACTGAGTTAGGGGAACTAAGAATTAACAAAGGCAACTTAAAAAGGTAATTAAGTCCTGGAGCATATAGAGACGAGGAGAAATTTAGTATTACAAATGGTAGAATCACCACTTAAGTTGGGAGAAATTCAGCTGACTTTTAAGTTAGGAGCATAAGATGTGCCAATTATAAGGATAATTAGTAAATAGATTCTAAAGAGATTTTATGGAATCTAAACTAGAAAACAAACAATGAAAATGGTCAAAGGATATCAGACGGTAAGGATAAAAATGATATAGGTAAATGTTTATAGATGCAAGACATTATATATAGAGTCCTGGAAATGTGAACTTCTTTGATTGCATATATTTTTGTTCCATTGAAACACTGTAGTAACTGAAGTTTAGAAGTTGAACATGAAGTTATTACCTAAGTAAACATTTTATTTTATACACAAAAGTAGGGTTTGAGTATGTCTATTGGCCTACTTTGCTTCTCTTAGCTATTCATGTCTGAAGTGACAATTGTTCTGTTTATGCCACCTTAAATACATCACTAGTAATTAGAAAGTGAACAGTCTACCCTACAACCTCTTTCCTCTAATCCTCAACCAGAGCTGAAGGGCTACTTGAGCATTAAGTGACCAAACTGTGTCCATAAAGAAAAAAAAAATCTCAACAAGAGCATGATATCACTCCAACTTCAAATGAAATCTCTTCTCATCCAGAGTTGATTTCTTTTTTTTTTTTCTCTTTACATTTTTTCTCCCCATTTCTTTCATCCATATTGTAGCATGTGTCAGAATTGCATTCCTGTTTAAGGATGAACAGCATTCCAGTGATGCATATACACATTTTGTTTATCCATTTGTCCATAGGTGGACATTTGGCTTGTTTCCACCTCTTGCTATCAACTGTTCCTTCCTTTTGACATTGTTCTCAATCTCAACCACTATTTTTCTCCCACTAATTAGACTCAAGAAATATTTGGACTCAGACACTTGTGAAAAATTGAACCTAATGGAACAGAAATAAACAATAATCACACAGATATAAATAGTATTAATATTTTCTATCAGTTTTGAATCTTATTCTTTCCACTTTACATTATATAAGCATTTTCTTATCTAATTAAAATATTCTCTCAAACATGATTTGTTTTTCCAGTTACATCCTATTGTTTGACATCTTTGTAGCTAGAGTTCCTGTTCTCATCAAACTATGGGGGCACAGAGAGGAGTCATATAACATAGCCATGAATACACACTCTTCCCTGTATAGCTCTGGGCAACCTGCCATGATCAGAAACAACTGTGTGGTGTTAAGCATAACTAAGACATATTCTAAGAAATGCTCCCCCACAACTGAAAATGGTTCCCTTCTAGTAAGCACCCCCTAAATGGAAGGAGATGATAGTTGGCTCAATAAACGTACTAAGCAGATCCACTTATTCAGATAGAACTAAAGAAGACTTAGAAAGTATAAGGAAAGGGTTGGGATACAAAATAAGTTTTATTTTTTCTTTATCCTTTTGCAGGCCCTAATCAGCCACCTTTTCCCAGCCTCTATCCTTGTTTTATTTGGAAGGAAGGATGCACTTTCTCTTTCTTCTCCCTTCCTCCAACCTTTTCTTTCCTTTTCCCTCCATTTTTTGCTTTCTATCTTCTTTTTCTGAAAGCCTCACTTGTAACTGTCTGTAACACAGAAATAAGGTATGTTTATTGCTAGGTTTTATACTACAACTTTTCCATGTTTTAACTTAGTTTGCTCATCTTTGTGCTCTGTCTATAAAGATTGGGTCATCATTAGGACTGCTCTGGGATGACTCTGGAATGTGACTGCTCTAGGAAACAGTACCTTAAACCATACAGTCCTCCCTTGTCTTACTTGGATTTGGATGTTCTGCCTATCTATTTGGCTCAAGTTTATTTGAATAGTGGATCTTTGATGCTTGCTTTTAACCTATTCTGAATTTACTCCTTCAGTTACTTAAATTTCCATAGATCTTCTGTTGGGAATATAATTCTGAAACCTAATCTTTCAGAGGTGTTGCTTTTCTTCTTCTTTCTTTTTTTAAGTGAGTGAGAGGCATAGGAGAAGTCAGAAAATCCAGTGAGATTTATTACAGAAAGGGAAGAATAAGACTGATCCAGCAAGAAGATTGGAAGTAAGCAGAAAAATTAATTGACCTGGGCTGTAGAGGGTTAGTAAGAGCTCTTGGAGAAGAAAATGAGAAAAAAAAAAAAAGGTAGGAAAGGCATTAGGGAAAGCTGTAATGGCGAGATAATTTGTAGATGAGAAAAATGACAAAAAAGATTTGTAAGATGTCTTCTTACACATTGTGTAAGTCACGTATCCAGAGAAGCTGTAGTAAGGGATCAAATTACTTCTGATTGCTCAACTATTCATTTTTTGTGTATGATTCCATGTATGACCATTTACCATGAAAGACGTCAGCTTTACACACACACACACACACATACACACACACACACAAACACATGCCCCTTGTGTTTAGTCATAAGAAAACTAACATCATCCTAGAACTCAGGAAATACTTGCTGAATAAAGGACTCAATCTATTTAGAGTATGTGTACTTTTTTACTTTGTATTAAGGAAGTTAAGGCAATATAAATGAAATTACAACTTCTGTGTGCTAACAATTTCCCTTCACCCATTTTTCTAAGAAATAGAAAGGCAATAATTTAAAAATTAATTTATTCATTTGTAAACTTCTTTAGTAGTAGATGTTCATTATAATCTAGTTAAACAACAAAAACTATTTTTTAAAAAAACTTAATAATTTTCCCTGAGTCTTTGTTCCTAATCCTGACCCAACTAAAGGATGTGGTATAGATGTTTCTATAGCTTTTCTTTATGGTCATATAAACATATAAAATATATTCCCTCATAAATGCTCATTGCCTTGAAAATATTCTCTCAGTAAATTATGATCATCCTCCCAAGTCAATATATATACATATAATTAATTTTCTTTCTAATATATGTATAATGTTTAATAATGGTATCTACACAGTCAAAATAATGAAATAAGTACTTTTAATATATTACAGTAAAATCTTTACTAAAATTTTACAAAATTTTTAGATAAGATGCTCAAAAAACTGTCTGAAGACCTATCCGGTGCCAATATCAATAATTAAGAAAGAAAATTAGTATTAGGACACCCAGTTCTTTCCTTGAAGAAAGACACTCTCTGATAGAGGAGATAAGTAGTTGATTTTTTCTAATTTGAGAGAATCTGCTCTGAAAATTTATAGTAGCAATATTTTAAGAATAAATCTTTAAAAGATATAATATCTCATTGACAATTCACTCTTAGTCATTGTTTCCAATGTGTGATTAGTCCTCAGCAGCAAGAGTATTTCCCTATACGGCAGCTAAATACAAACTAATTTCAAACCATTAAGAGCTCAGGTAAAGAACCTTATACTTCTGAGACCACAAAGTGATTTATACTTCTACTGTAACACATGATGTTTATGAACTATCCTTATTCCATGGAACTCTAAACACTCCATATATGTCATTTGACTTCTTAGCATAATATATCTGTAAGATGGGGGAAAGTATCCCCTACAGATAAGAAAAATAAACTTAAGACAAAACTGGCAATGCTTGAGTCAAGTCTTTAGATAGTCAACCCATACTCTTTCCTTTTAATTATACTTCCTGTCTCCCTTGTGGTAACTGTAATGGTAATGTAGGTAGTATTATATAATCAATCAGAGAGTTCTATATAGCTCAACAGTCAGCTCTTACTCAAAAAAATAAAGAACTTTTTCATACAAGTTATTTTTCTATCCCCTAAAATGTCCTGTGGATAAAATGCCACTGAAAAGTCAGACTCTGGTTAGGCCCCTTGGACTTTCCAGTGCTACAAGAGAAAGACAGACATAAAATTAAATGTATAACCAAGGTTCATGGCTGTTCCCATCACTGCTAACCTAGAGAAGAAAACAATGCTGATAGTAGTAACGGTAAAAAACAATCACAATTGCGTACCAGTATTGCTTATTGAACAAAGTCCTGCAATATGCAAATTGCAAAGAACAATTCTGCAAACTTGTACTCAAATTATTAAGCAAATTATATACATTTACCAAAAATTAGAGCATTTGCCAAAAAATAGACCATATCAAAAATCTAAATCTTCTAATATTCAGTAACTATCTTCTAAGAGCCAGCCAATTTACTTTCCTGTATCTTTGAAGACATACTATCATGAGAGGTTCATAAATTTGAGCATCTGATTCTAACCACAAGATTGATGTTCTTTCTGAACACCGTGTCTCATATCCCCCTGAAAGAAACTTAGCTCACCATGGCTTCTTTTCAGTTGACTCAGAATGGTGCTTTCAAATCACCTCTTGGGATACTGAGGGGGGCATTTTTAGGAAATGTGCTAAAACCTGAAGTGTCACTTTTTGTTGTTCCCCAGAAACATGTGCCTAATTTCTTGGAAGTTTGTTGTTCCATGGGGTAAGTCTTTTCTTTAAGACTTTTTCTTATCAGTTTTTAAAGATTAGATAAACTTACTCTTCTTCCAAGAGCTTGTTTTTTTAATTTAAATTTCTTTGAGAACAAAACATTTAACAATTGGATTTTTAACAAAATTTTATAGAATTTTATAGAAAACACTTTTTTTTTTCTCCCAAGGCATCCCAGCAATTCAAAGGACATAATAATCTTACTGACTAGCAACCTATTTCAATAAGAACAAGACCTAGCCAAAGAACAAAGTACTTTCTGGTAAGCAGGAAAGATAATTTTAACTGAGTTACTTTGGAAGACTTGAATGAACTGCTACAAGCTTTCACAGACCAACTTAAAAGTCAAACTCAGGAATTAAGGAGGAAACAACCTCAGAACCATCACAGGTAGTATTGCTTCTAATTACCATAAATTTTTGTGAATACTGATGCCATAAATCCCATTCTAAGGCTCAAATTATTATTTTATAGTGACAATTGGTTTTAGGATAGTTGTTCAAGCGTGTCAATAACAGAAAATGGCTTCCTCAGAAGAGGGGGAATTAACATGCAGCATTGTTAACACACAGAAGGAAATTCAGGATTAGGTTTACAAGTAGGAACTTGTTATCAGTAAGTCTGTATATGTCTATATGTACATGTATCTCTCTCTCTTAGTTTTATTTTTACCTAGAATTTCTTTTTTTTTCTTTGTTTTCGAGATGGGGGGGAGTCTCACTATGTAGTCCAGGCTAGTCTTGAACTCAAGATCTTCAATTCATAAGAATGTTTGGATTGTCAAGGTTTTACATTTTTATAGTAGCAGTAAGGTTGAGCACTTTGATATACTTTTACCTCTAAACATGCTATAAAGTTTCAATTAAGTTAGTCTGGAAAAGGAAAATATAACCCAAATTTTGATTTTAATTTTAGAACTCTTGAATGATTCCTTATTATTAGTCTAATAAACACAGTTATTTTTTTCTCCTTCACTTTTCAAAGATATTTTAAAGTAAGACCTAGGTTAGTGGCACTATTGTTAATGGAGTGCTGAGCGCAGAGACAGTGAGTCAAGAAGATGCAGAGTTAAAGATTAGTGGCATAGATTTGGCTAGTCTTTTCAGTTTTCCACTTCTTAAAAAAGGAGACATATAAAGACATTATATTTATTTCTAGACATAATAATGTAGTCAATTATAAAAGCAATCTCCCGATACAATCTCTTTCTGTTTGGGAAGTCCCACAACTGGCAAAACAGATATATGGACCATAGAAACCTAACTTTCAGGAAAAGAGCAGACTTGAAGGTGAGTGAAATGATGGCAGGAACACTTGGGATCATACAGACAGTGTTTGAATGTTGACTCAGGTTTTTATTAAGATGCAAGGGACAATTTAATCTCTCTGAGCCTCAGTTTGCAAAACTGCAAACTGAGGATTACAACATCTATCTTGAGGCAATGTAGTGAGAATGAACTGTAAAGAACTATAATGCAGGGAAAGCACCTTTAAATGTAACTTTCTTTCTTTCCTAACTTTCTTCATTTTTTAGACATTTGGACTACTGAAGAACCAATGACCTGTGTGACAACATGAGCTAAAATGATAATAAAGTGCAACAGATGAAAACACCAAGCAGAAGACAGTTACAGAGTTTTGGTCTGGTAGCAATACAAACTCACTGGCTTTGTGATCTTGGATGCTACTTAATCTTTCTGGGGCTCAGCTTTTTTTCATTTTAAAATGGAAATGATTCCTATTTTGCCAAGTGGTTGCTGAGTGTGGGTAGCAAGGATTAGAGGCAACCTCATAAAGCATCTGGTACATTAAGTATAAACAAATTATGGTAATGTATATTGTTCAGATTTATTGTTAATTGAAGCTTGTAGCAGAATCATCTTGTGTACTTAGTATTCCTTTTCTCACTCAAGACCTTGAAAGGGTTATGGTGGGGACTTTGATTATCTATCAGTTGTTTTGGCTATGGTAATTTGGCTGACAATTGGTGTTATAGTCCAAGTTTTGCCATTTTGGTTATTGGCTATTTAATTGTATGACTGTATATTTAATTATATGACTTGGACATGAATTTTAGTCCTGAATTTTATTTTTCTCTGCAATAAGCAGGTTGGACTAAATAATTTCTAAGGTTCTCTAATGATATAATGTTTCCTGATTCCAGTGTCTTCTTCTGAATTATAGCAGATAAACTGTCATATGTTTAGAGCTTAACCTACTTCACTACCATTTAATTTTCTCATTCCCTCTACTCTATTTCCTCTTTAATTACAAAAGAGGATAATTTTCATCACTTTGCAAACAAACCAGTATCTCTATTATGATTTAGTGGCATTCCAGGATATTAATGCATCATACTTTAAAACAGTCTGGATTGTTCTTCAATCTAGAAATTCAGTAACATTGTAGGTAATAATAATGAGAACAGGAATGATTATACTTCAAGAATTTCTATGTCTCTCTAGGCCTCTGGTCATTGCACACAAAATTTAAAAATAAGATTAAACTGTAACAGTTAAAAAGTACAATATAGGAGTAAAACACATTTTTGGATGCATTCTTTCCATATACCAGGAGCACTTAAAAATAAGCAAAAATAAAAGATCCATTAACCAACTGAATTTTAATAATTTTTAACTAGAAAGGAAATAAAATTAAGTTGACCTCATCTTAGAAAGTTGTCAGAGATCTACCCTGTTTAGGAAGATGGGAAATGTGTTCTGAACTATTAGACCTCAACTTCAGAAGTCCAAACTGTCCCAAACTCAGAAGTAAATCTTCAGTGAAGATTCAAATTAAATGTATGCATTCTAAGAGCACATGCATAGCATTTACTTTCGAATTATTTTCATCTTGTCTTTTTGAGTTGTCCAACTAATATTTTGTATGTATATATTATGTGTTTTCCCAGCATGCTGAGAATAAAATTCAAATTCCTCACTCTGGCAGTTCTCTGACTTCACTATTAGTCACTCTGCCCACTTTGCTTTAGTCAACCTGGAATACTTTTAGTTCCTTGAATATACAAAGTTTGTACTCAAGGCTTTAATTTCCATACAGGGCTTTGTATGTGTTGTTTCTATATGGAACTCTCTCCCCTTCCCTCAGGTTTTTATCTTGATCCCAAATTCTTCACCTGGTTGATTCTTCCTCCCCTTCAATTCTCAACTGAAATGACACTTCTCTGAGAATTCTGTCCTGATCACCCAAGGAGCATTATTATAGATCTCTCCACCCACTGTTGTTTGGCACACATAACTCTTTTCATAGGCCAAAGATTGTAATTTAAAAATTATTTGTGTATTTATTTAACTTCTGATTCCTTAGGGGATTATAAATTATATGAGAGTATAAGAGATCATTTTTATATTCCCAGTATTAAACAATTGAAAAGTGTACTGATGGTTCCACTATGGTAGATACTGTAAGTTTCAGAAATATTAATTAAATATGTACTTTATCTCTCAAAGTTTATTGTCTAGTAAGAGAACAAGGCACACATTTAAACAGTGTTATAAAATGCAGAAAGTATTTCATGTCTCAAAAAAGTATAGGTGAGTGATGTGTTTAGTTAGAATAACACAAGTTTATTCTTCCTAGTCTTGGAGACTAGAAATCCCAAATCAAGTTTACAGTCTGGTCAGAAAGGCCACTCCGCGTGCTAAGGTGGGAGGGCAGACTATTTCTGGCTAGGTCAAGAAGGAAAGATTCATGGAGTCAGTAGCATTTGAAGCAGACTTAGTAAGATGAGGTGGAGTTGAACATGCAACACCAAACTAATACACATTTCAGAAGGTGTAAATAATATGAATAAAGGTGGGTGTAGGAATCTGGCCTAAGTGTGTGGTAGAGAACACTAGGTAGGTGGTGATTAAGTCAGAAATGGGGATATAGTTAGATCTCAGAATGTCATGATATTGGTCAGGAATTGTTTGACAGTCAATATAGAGTCACCGAAACTTTTATCTGAACAAAAGTAACATAATCTTAATCTGTCAACTTCAGGAAAATTAATAGGGAGGTAGTATTTAGGATGGGATCTCCCAGTTAGCAGATTTTTATAGTAAGAGAAGATGAAAGCCTGACTAGTTGTATTAAAGAAGGAAAATTAGCAGGACCGGGTCACTTGCTGGATTATCTATCAAGGGGAAGAGGCAAGAATGATAATATTTTGACTCAAGATGCCCTGGAGAACTAAGGTGAAGAAAATTAGGATAGTCAAAGGAGGATGATTTTTAACAAGGAGGGTAAATTCAGTACTAATGTATTGATTCTGAGAAACCAGTATGATTTCTATTTGAAAATTTAAATATGGATGCTGGAATATAAAACTGGGTATTGGAGAAATATAATAGCTAGAGATATAAATTTATGAGTTATCAACAGTGAAATAATTGAAATCATGCAACTTTGGGAAGCAGTGTCAAGTAATGGGAAGAGTATGAATGTGGACAGACATGCTCACATTCTGTCTCTACCATTTCCTGTCATATAACCTGGAGCAAACTGCTTAATGCTTCTACTCCCTCATATACAAAAAGGGGAAAATAATGTTATCCCTTAATTAGGATTACATGAGTTGAGTATTTATTTTTAAATTCAGTATCTAAAAACATGTGATGTAATATTCTCTTTTGTTGTTTATTTTAATTTGACTCATTTGATCATGCAAACTGACTTCATGGCCCACTATGTAATGCAACTCATACTTTTGGAAAACTGATATCCCATACACTCTGATTCTCTTCTACTTGTTCTGTGTTTGGAGCACAAAGACTTAGGCTATTCACTTTTTGAACACAGTGACTTGACTTCTTCATGGCAGGGAGAAGGAAGGTCTAGATGTGAAAAAACAAATTTAAGGAAGAAATTAAGATGTGTTTAGGACTTCACTTTGGGTAAAATAATAAGAAAAGTTTGTACACTGGCCTCTTTGGCTTGCTAAATGACAGAATCCTATAAAAGCAATGTTAAATAAATTACCAGGGTAAGTAATTCATTTTAAACTAGTAAAGTTTATTTCATTGTTTTTTCAGACCCTGAAAAACTATTCTCTGATGGAAATGACCCCTGGCAACAGTGACATTCTGACACTATGCATGTTGCACACTCATGGGAAGACTAAATTCCATGTCACAATGGCTCTGTTCAGATTACTGGTTTCATCATGCCTGTAAATCCAATTAAACTACTGAAATTTCTAATGATTTTCTGCCCACTTTGTAAATCATCATAAACAATATCAAGTCAACCAATAAATCTGACTCTATATGACTCACTGTATAACAAAAAACATGGTACTGAAATGTATAGGAATAATGAAAAAATCCAAATTTTTGATAAAAATCAATTTTTTCAGACTTCTTTATGTATGACTTTCAAGTTAGTGAAAGGAACTATAGTTCAACAGGTCTAAAAAGTGAACCAAAGGAGATTTGCTCTTCAGGAAAAACTGCTTATACTGAGAGTATAGAGGAAAGACTGAAGTCTCAACCTCCACATTTGGGTCTACTTTCTGTCTAGATATCCAGGTTGAGCTATGTTGATGGTCAATATGAGTTGTGTAACATGTCTGCCCTATGCCTGGCCTCAATTTACTTATTTCAAAATGAGGTGACTAGACTTTCATCTTTTTATATCCTTTTTAGCTATAATACTTGATGACAGTCTACCCTTAAACCCCTTTTGCCTCAATTTTTCAATCTTAAAAAATTGTGAAAGATTTTTATAAGGTTATTTGATATCCTTAAATGTTATTCAAAATGATAACAGTACAATGCACTAGGCTTAAATTTTATCATTTTAGTTTTGCCTCAGAGACCCCAGTTTTGTGAAAGCCTTAATTTGCATCAGCAGAATCAGATTTAACAAAAATGAAAGGATTCTTTTTGGAAACAAATACTAAAAAGTGGTGGTGGCGGGGAATGGGATAGGAAACTTCAGTTCAAATGATTTTGAGTTTTAAAGAATACTGTGGTCTTATTGGTATTAAGAAACTGCTTCTGACTTTTTAATGCAATAAATATAGGCTGCAAAAAATAAATAAAGTCTCTGCTCATAATAACTTCTCATTTCTGGCCCTTTGACCCAATACCTTTCATACTACTTCCCCATTTCAACCCACTGTATGATAAGACAAATTGAGGTAATACAGCACTGTCCACCCTGGTGTTAGGTAGGTTTACTTTGGAATTGACTCCAAAGATAAGAGATAAAAGACACAACTTAAATGGAAAACTACTGAAAACCATTTCACAGACAAAAAGGATGTGGTGTGAATGGGCACTTTTTATTTTGGTCAAGGAAAAGAATTGTAGTCCATGAGACAAAGGACTAGGAGACTGACGCCTCTTCTGATATGGTAAACAGAAGACTGATCTTTGGCAAATTACTTTATAATTGCCTTCCTAACTATCAAAAATGTTACCCAACCTCTCTCAGCAATATTCTCTGACAGAATAAATCTTGAGTTTCTGGCTTTTTATAAATATTGCAATTGTACTAATAACAGTAGCTACTTTGTGATTGCCTATCATTGGGCCAAGTGCTGGGAATTATGAAAATGGATGAATCCTTGCTCTTATAGACTTTACCATCTGTGGGCTTGAACTGTTATAGTTATGACAAAAATAACATAACCATCATTTATTTACTCATGCTAGACAGGAAATGTGCCTGATGGGCAAACATACATAAACTGCGAAACTGCCCTATTTCTCTAGCTACCCACCTTGACAGGGTGATTCTGCGCAATCTCTTAAAAAAAAAAAAAAAAAAGCTGTGGACTTAGCAGGAACTCAGACAAAGGGCAGAGACATTTAAGCAACTCTAGGGCTGTCTATGCACAACACGCAAGAACTATAGTCAATAATGAAAGAGTGCAGTAAACCAAAGTAAAAATGGAAGAAACTGTTTGAATCACCTTTAGTATTCTCTATTGGACAGGGACTGTGACACTCTGAAAAACATGATGCAGTATATCCCACATCTGGCATTCCAACAATGGAAGATTAAGTGTTTTACGACTCTCTAGCAAAAGCCATTTAACTGCAAAACTTAGGAAGACATCATAAGCTTCTGGATTTCATTACAAAAATATACATTTTCAGCTAAATTTTTTTTTAAAGATTGATTTTTTTTCCTTGAAGTATTTCACAACCTTTGAGTGCAGCAGTAAAATGATTTTCCTTTTTCCACTATCAACTATAAGCTTCTGTTTTCTTACCCTGGGCGTCTGAATCTTTTATATGCTCCGGTTCTATTCACTGCCTGTTATTCAGACATTGAAATCCCAAATGTTAATTGTTCTTCCAAGTACATTGACAAAACAGCAGCTAAATAAGGGTATACCAGACTGTGGTAGACTCTGACATGCATTTATGGAACAATGGGGCTCTGAGAGACAGCCTTGTAGCTCACGGGAAGACATAAGATGTGCTATTTTGACTGCTTTGTAGCAGAATGGGGAACACACGCACACAAGGGAATTATGCATTTTACTTAGTTTTGCCCAAAGTCCTCAAGGCAACAGAATCTTGTGATGTCATCATGAACTTTCTCTCCATTTCCATTGATACAAAGGCTAAAAATTTTTAATGACATCACAAAGAAAAATGAAATCTACTTTGATTCCATAAGAATCTTTTACCTTTTCTGATTTTGGTATAAAAACGCAAGATTCTTTCCAAATAGGGTGTATGTCATTGTGCTGCTGCACAGTGGGTGACACCCTCCCTAATGAAATTCAAACCAGCTAAAAGAAAGAATTCACAATTTCGGTTGAATAAAAAAGACATACTGAATAGTGAGCCCAACATACTGAATAGTGAGCCCAACAACTTTTTTTTTTTAAAGAAGGAAATCATTTAAAGATGTATTTCTTCAGGAACATTCAAATTTTACCCATGTCTGGTTACTATGTTACCAATGTTTTTTGTCCCTTTTTGGGCTGATCACAGAAACAGAGGAAAGTACAGGAAGCTTCCACTTACAGGAATAGAGTGCAGCTCAATCTTTTGTTTTTAAGGTGCTGTGATTTCAGTCTCTAAATGTAACTTCAGGCAGTCTGAAAAGAAACAGGTTGAAATCTCTTTCAGTTGTAATTGGTATTTCAGATTTAATTAAAAATTAAACTTTCATAATGCTTTGCCATCCAGAGCAATGCATTATCAGTCAAGCATAGCCTTTTTTTTTGTGGTAAGGGGAAAAAAAAGCCTCTTCCCAGAGTAGTTTTTTAATGAAAAGAAAAGGATCTAAAGAGGGAGGGGAAAAAAAGCAATTCTGAAAAACAACATGTGCCTCTCTATTAAGGACTTCATAATGATATTACTAGAAACTTAGTATTTCTTAGTTTTAGCTATCTACCAGATTTTCAGAGGGGGAAAGCACTTCTACACAACAATTTCACAATGTAAAGATTACATGAGATGTTAAGCTCAGAGAATACAAAGGAAAATCTATGGATCGAATATACATGTAAGAGGAAAATTATGACTTCAAGTAGAACAGGAAAAAAATGTTAGATCTACTGCTTTCAAATGACTGAACTGGTGGCCGGCAGATGGTGAAGAAGAGGTAAACGAACATGCTGAGCAATACGAAATGGCCATTGCAATGTATTGTGGGTTTAGCGTGATCCACTTCGTATCATATTCTACTTCTTGTCACATGCAGCCACTAGTGTTTGAAGCAGCACAGGAAGATTATCAGGTTTTGAATGAGAACTCCTGGTTTAATCTCATGATTAAAAAAAAAGTATCTTTAATCTTCAAATTTAAGAGTTCAGGCATTAAGATCTCCAATTATGTCATACATATTTGGTTTTAAACCTCATATTGTTTTTTAATGCTTTCTTCAAACAACATCTACAAATAAAATAATAGTAAAAAACACATGCTAGATTAAGTCATATCTATTTTTAGCTTCAAATAACGGACACCTTAATATTTAGAAAAATATTTTTTAAATGTAAAAATGGAGCTGTTATAATTACTTTCCTGATTAATTTGTAGTATTTTTGAATATATATTTGTAGCACTAAATGTAGTATGTTTATGTCCAACTTCATATAATGCAAAGTAATATTTTAATATTTCCACATGAGCATCATCATAAATCACCCCTGAAATTGCCCCTATTATTAGAAAATGCATCTGGTTCTCACTTGTGAATCCTGTTTTCTTTTTCCTTTGAAATATATGAAGAATAATTTGGGTGGTGTGCCTATTTGATGTACCTAGACTTTAAAAGCAAATTTACTCAGATTCACACTAAATCCACCCATGAATGGGTTAGATTTTTTTAAAATCATTGATATTGACTAATTAAACTTTCCCCCTGCTTTTCAAATGCTTGAATTAGACTAAAAATGTACCAGTGTAAAGACAGAAATTATGGAGGCGTCACCAGGGACAACTGAATGAGAGGAGAGGAGAGCACATATATCCTTATAAGGCAACAAAACATTCATAAAAGAAACTGACAAAAATAACTATGCTCAGAATTATAAAGAATAACAATAATCTCTGATAAATGATTCAGAAATATAAAAACTGTCCACCTCTTGATAAATCTGAATCACCAACTGGTACTGTTCTACTTACCAATAAAATATGGTTAATAAAATGATTCACTGTCTGGCTCAGACAAGAAAAGGTGATAGAAACTCAGCTGAATATTTACATATAAAATATTTAACTGACAACTAGCAGTTCAGTTCAGTCAGATTTCCTTTTCCTAAATTCACCAGATGTTGAGTGAATTGAACCATCAGTTCAAAATAATAAAGTCAGTTCTGAATAGTCAGTCTACTAAGTTACATTTCCCCCCTCCCCATGTCATTCCTTCTTATCTTTTGACCTTTGTTTTCTGTCATTTCTACCTATTTCTTTCCTACTTTCACTTTCTTCTTTCCTTCTTTCTTTCTTCTCTTCCTCCCTCCCTCCCTTTTCTTTCAATTTCTCTCTTTATCTCTCTCTCTTTCCTTTGATGAGGGTAATGAAGCTCAAAAATAACATCTTGTATCCTGTTGAGGAAAACTTGGTCACAACTATCCTTCCAGATGACAAACTCATTCTTAAATTTCTGTTTTCCAATCCAAAGAAAACAGAGCAACTGAGAAAACAGAGATGCAATATCACTTACCACCAACACCACCACTTTTAATTCCTATGCTGCATTCATCACAAGAATGACTGAAGTTTATTTATATTATATCTAACCTCAAATAGGACCACAAATAAGACTAATAACAGGACCGTTCTGTGGCACTCAGGCAAACGGCTGGGCAAACCAGATGGATCTTAATTTGCGCCAGGACTCAAAATATACAGTCGCCAACTCACTGTTGGCGACTACATCTCTTGGCCCAAAGATGGACCTGGAAGTGGGACCAGTTGTCTTCAATATGAATACTGCTCTTCTTCTAATCTGCCTCAAGAACAAATCATTAACTCTGTCACTATGTAGCTGGGCTCAGTATTGGATAGAAATTGATTGCAAAGCAGGTCTTTAAGGAAGTGAAATATTCTGAGGGCATGTTGAGTAAGATTAAGGAGTTAAGGATCTTATTGGCACTACTATTTTTAAACTTCCTGGTTTTTGTTTTCTTTAAATTCACAACTCTACACTACACACACCTTTAAAATATTAGGCTTACAGATTATGTGTCATCAGTATGAAACTCCCCCTTGACATTTCAATTTCCAAAATCTTTTAATATTATTTTCATCTTACAAATCAATTTCAGTCATTATTAAAATTGACAGCCAGTACCAGATGTCTCTATTCAGGACAAACCTATGTAAGACTTTATAGATTACAGTCAACATCCAATGAGGCACTGAGAAACAGCTCAGTAATCAATTCAAATTAGAAAGCCTGGAAAAGCAAAAGAGTTTTACATTCTGCACTAGTTAATGATTCTGAATGGCCTTTCAGAGAAGTAGTAAATGCATTTATTACAGTAACCTGTCCTGTAAGTCACAAGGCCATAAATGAAACCCCCAAATTAAAAAAAAAAAAAAACAAAGGGAGGGGTGAGGAACTATAGGTCTTAACACTGAGTAGGAACAAAGAGTTGCTGCTAGCTTTTAAAATTTCTACACAGATTGGAGCTTAGATAACACTAGGTCACAAAACTTCAAGGAAAGAACAACAAAGCACTCCAGTTTAGGAGGTCTGTTAATTCAGGAACTTCTCTTAATGTTCTCCCAACTATTCAGCCCTGATTTTACCTTCCTCGGTTAAATTTTGAGAATTTGTTCACCAGTATATCATTTACTCACTTTGACACTGTTCAGATTTGCTTTTTAAAAGATACAAGACCTGTCTATGGTCAGGAGAGAAGGCTAATTATAATATTTTTGGTTTAAAATTTTTTTCTTTTCACTTTTCAAAAACTTTTTATTATGGAAAGTTTTAAACATACGAAAGAGTGGAGTGCATAGTAAGATGAATTCCAATGTACTCATCACCCATAGTCAGTTTATTTTCCATCTGCACCCTCCAATTTTTATCCCACCAGATCATTTCAAAGACAATCCCAGATTTATCATTTTATCCATGGATACTTTAATATGCACTATTTAAAGAGAATGACTTTTAAAAAATGTAACTAATTTATACTAATCCCACTTCAAAAATAAAGAAATTCTTTAATGATAGCAAATATCCCGCCCATGGCAAAGGATGACTTTCAATTTAAAAAAAAATTGTCTTTTTTTTTAAAACAAAGATTAGTTCAAATCAAGATCTATGCAAGATCCACACACTCCATTTATTGATAATTTGCATTTAATCTATAAAATATATGCTTTTTTCATTTCACTATGTTGACTTTATTTTGGAATAATATTAATGTATGGAAAAGCTACAATATATAACACAGTCTCCATATTTCCTTCACTAATTTCTCTTAATGTTAACATCTTCATAATCATGGAAATTTGTCAAAACTAAGAAATTAACATTGATACAAACTATTAACGAAATTGAACACTTTATTCAGCTGTTTTATTAGTTTTTCCAGTATTTTCTTTTGTCTCTTCCAAGAATCCAATCCAGGATACCAAAGTGCATTGAGTTGCCATATCTCCTTGCTCTCAACTGGTCTGTAACAATTTCTCAGTCTTTCCTTGTTTTTCATGACCTTCATAGTTTTGAAAACAATTGTCAAATGTTTTGTCTTATGCTACTGAATTTGAATTCATTCAATGTCTTCTCATATTTAGACTGGAATTGTGAGTTTTCAAGAAGCATACAAAAGAGAAGTGCCCTTATAATATTAGGAGGTTCATGATATCAATATGGCATGTCACTGGGGTCTTAACTTTGGTCACTTGGTTAAGATGATTTCTGTTAGGTTTCTCTACTTCTTTCCTTTCTTTATACTTCCTTTACTTTTGGTAAATACAATCTTATTTTTAATAGCATATGGGGCAAAAATTACATAATAAATAATTCACCTGTATTAAACCTACAACCCCAAAGGCTAAGTAATATAGAGCTGCATAGCTATCACCACAATCCAGTTTGAGAACATTTTCATCACCCTCCAAATTTCGTTCATGTTCTCAAACAGTAATCAAGCCCCACTTTCATTCCTTAGCACCAGACAACAACTCATCTTTTTGGATATAAAACTTTGCCTTTTCTAGACATTTTTTATAAATGCAATCAAACAATATGTAATCTCTTTTTATGTGGCCTTTTTACATAAAATTTTTCTTTTTAAGATTTGTCTTTGTTGTGGCATGTATCAGTAGTCTATTCCTCCTTTTTGATAATGGCATTCCATTATTTGATATTGTTCCACATTTTCCTTATCCATTTGTCAGTTGATGGATATTTGGGTTTTTTCCAGTTTTTGGCAATTATGAATAATGCTGACATAAACATTCACTTATATGAAAGACTCTGTGTAGATATAAGCTTTCATTTCTCTTACAGAGATACCCAGAAGTAAAATTTCTGGGTCATAATGGTAAATTTATTTTAACTTCTAAGAAATTTCCAAACCCTTTCCAAAGTGCCTATACTATTTTACACATCACCAGCAAATTAGATGGATTCTATTTCTTCATCTCTTCATTAACACTTGCTACTATTTGTCTTTTTTATTACAGCTACTACAGTGAGTATAAAATATATCTTATGGTTTAAAAGTACTTTTTCCTTAAAGATTAATGATGTTGAACATCTTTTCATGTGCTTATTACCAATTCCTATGTATTCTTTGATGGAATGTCTATTCAAATTTGTTTCCAATTTTTAATTTGGATTTTTAATTATTTCTTTACATATTATGGAAAGGCTTTACTATGTATAAATAAAATGATAAATTATGGTGAATTTTAAGATTTATAAATAAATTATAATATTATATTTTCACTTGTTTGTGGCTTGTTACTTCTTTATGATCTTTTGCAATGTGTTTTTAATTTCATTGAATTCCAAATTATTAGTTTTATTCTTTTTTCAATCAAGTTTTGGTGTCATAGCTAAGAAGTCTGTCTAACCAAGGTCATGAAGATTTTCTCCTATGTCTTCTAGAAGTTTTGTAAAATTTCATCTGTTACATTTAGGTTCATAGTACATTTGAAGAAATTTTTATGTTTCATGTGAGGTAAAGATTTAAAATAATTTTTTACACAGTCACTTAGTTTTAGCATCAATTACTTGCAGTATTTATTAAAAAACTTTCCCTTGCCAAACTGCCTTGGTTTTGTCAAAATGGCCCGACCAAAATTATAAAGGCTGATTTTCTGCACTCTAATTTATATTCTTTTTGTCTACATGTCAGTATTATAGCTTCTTCCTTATTGTATATATCATCTTGTTTCTCTTTTACATAATTATCTTAATCATTCTGAGATTGTTGTATCTTCATGGAAATTTTAGATTCAGCTTGTCAATTTCTGCAAGCATGTGTTTAAACTTTATCTTTTTTTAACTTTCACTTTCTTTTTCTTTCTCTCTCCTTCCTTTAATTTTGTTTTTACTAGTACATAAAAATATTCATGATTTTTCTACAATGCTATTGTTAATTAGCTAAATTAATTTATTAGTTTTGAGTAGGTGTGTGTACATACATTACTTGATTTTCCATGCAGAGGAGTATATTGTGTACAAATAAAACGTTTTGCTCTTTACTTTCTAGACTGGGTGCCATCGATTTCTTTCTGTTCTGTCTTCTTTTCTATTCCCTTCCCTTCATCTCCTCTTTCCTTTCTCCTTCCTTCCCCTTCCTCCCTCTCTCTCTCTCTCTCTCTCTCTCTCTCTCTCTCTCTCTCTCTCTCTCTCTTTCTCTCCTTTTCATTGAACAGGTGAGATCTGACAACTTGGTCTGTTTCCCAATATTAGCGGTGAATCAGTCAATCTTTCATCATTACCTATAATGTAAGTTTTTCACTGATGCCCTTTATCAAGTTATAGAAATTCTCTTCTGTACTAATTAGTTGAAAGTTTCTGTCACAAATGAACAGATTTTCTCAATTGTTTCTGTACATCTATTGAAACAATTTTTTCTTTTATTCTATTAACATGGTATATTACACTAATTGATTACTGGATTTTTTTGGTGGTGGTCCTAGGGTTTAGTTTCAGGGCCTTCATGTTTGTTCTATCTCAGCCATATCACCAGCCCTGATTATTGGAAATAAAAAAGTCCTTTGACAACATTTAAGGGCATGGGGTTGTTGTGCATTTAGCTTTGTCAAATCAATTCCTTCCAATAGTGATGTTGTGGGGTTTTAGAAATGTCCCAGTAGAACTACTGTGCTAATGTAGCTGTGGAGAAGAGTAAAAGGATTTAACCAGTCTTGGCTAAAACACCTCAAACTCCTAATTATGCTCATCCCACCACTCTTAAAAGTATCTGGTTTAGGCGATACAATTTATGATCAAACTTATGCACTCCTTCAGTAAATAAACATTGCCTAATTCTTTCACTTGCAATGCAGGAATCAAGAGCTCAGCGGCAGTTATGTGCATATTGGGTTGGTGATCTGACTACTATCAAATGAATATTTCCATGATGGTTCCACATGTATAGGAAATCTACTGTGGCCTATACAACTACATCTCTAGAAATTTTAAAGGTTTGGGAGTATCAAGTATATCTATCAATCCTGAACATCCTAATTAATGTTGGGCTTAAAGATTAGAGATTGGGAAGTGGATGTAATACAGGGATGATATTGTCTAACTTCTCTTATGGAAGAAAGTTTTGCCTTTCTTTAGGAAAGGAGCCACTTGAGGAGAAGGGCTAGAATTATATCACCTGATAATGGGTTGTTATGAAATTTGGAGTTGTCATGAGCTGAAATAAACCTATTACAAGCAATTGTAGACAACATGTAACCTAGACTTAATCTCATACAAAATAATAGCTCAGAGATCTCTCCAAATAGATCCAAATACTTATTTGGATTAGGTTAGTATTTGCCAACTTATTCTTTGAGTTTCCTCTGCTCATCCATGGTATACCTCCTCAGAAATATGCTAACGGGGTAAGATTCTTTACAAACTTAAATTTTTTCTAACTTAGAAAGTTCTCATATGAAAAAGGAAATAATATTCATTGTAAAGAAGACCCTTTCTTTACAAGAGGATCCACAATAAATTTTTCTTGAGAATAGACTCTCACAGAGCATTTAAATTATGAACAGATTTATGAAAATTGCTCCTATCACATAAAATGAAATAAACATGTAATGTATGTTTCTAGGAATATTCAAAACTTCTACTTTACTTCAAAGAGACTGAAAAGGATAGGAAAAGTCAGCAAAGTTTGTGCAGATTCATCTCACTACAATGGCATAACCATTCACCTTTAACCTAGGAACCTGAAGCAGTAAGGATATCTGTTTCCAAGTGTAAAATAAGAAATCTAATCCATAATCACGGCACAAGTAAGTCTGGTCATGGAGTATGATGAAACTCCTCTCACCTTGTAGTATGTGGTTATCACTTAGGCAATATCCAAACTATCATGAAGAAACTTGAAGCATCTACTTCCCATTTATCTTTACATTACAATGGGTCTTAAGAAAATATTTAAATGGACTGTTTTTCTTATGGACTGGTACTTCTCCAGCTATTTTGTTAAGTTAAATAGGTAAGCAATTCTTCAGCTGTGTGTTTTCTTTGATTTCTCAATTTCTATAAAAGGATTTCAATCTTTTCCCAATTTGATTACTGTTTCTGCTATTAACAAAGAATAGATAACTCCAGTGATACAATCTAGAATTCAGTAACAATCAAATGCTCAACTTGGAGAAATAGCATTTATTCTAGATAAGCAGTTCTTCCTTTTGAGTCTAGTAACTACATATATTTCAAAATTCAACTTTGACAAACCAGAATAGAGTGTTGTCTATCTGGTCTGAAATTGTAAGCCTAAAATACTAAATTACAAGTTAAGGAGTTGTTATTGGTCTATATTGAGGGTTATAAAAGAAGTATTCCCACAAAATATCCTTTGTTTCTCATGAGAGTGAATATTTACCATAATATTCATAATATAATACAGTGATCATTTTATATAGTAGAAAGCATCTTATAAATATATTTCTTTCCAGTCTTAGTATCAGCAATATATTTCTTTAAAATACATTGTAAGCAATCAATTTTTAAAAGTACATAAGAATCTATATAGAATAGTTTAATAAAAAATAGGTCAAAAATATAGGTCTAATTATTGCCTTCTCATGCTTTCTCCTGTTTATCCATTTTATCATTCATTTAATTTATTTATATAGTATACTTCATATATATTTTACTTTCATTAATATTAAATAAGTGTATTTATACCATATATCTATGAATCATGTAAACTATCTTAATTTCTTTTGGAAATAAGGAGTTGTCCATCTGTCTCTCTATCTTTTTTCAGTTTTTGGTGGTATTGGGGTTTGAACTCAGGGCCTTGCACTTACTAGGCAGGCACCCTATCACCTAAGTCACTCTACCAGCCCTTTTTTGTATTGGGTATTTTTGAAATAGGGTCTTGTGAACTATTTGCCCAGGCTGGCCTGGAACCACAAACCTCCTGATCTCTGCTTCCCTAGTAGCTAGTATGTCAGGTGTGAAACACCAGCACCCAGCTTATCAATCTCTTTTGTCTATTTTTTTCTAATCTACACTTTCATATATTAATTTGTCTGAAATTTACTATTAAATAATCCAAAATTTTAGATGCAATTTGAAAATATCACCTTCTAGGAATATGATAAACTCATCTATGCTTTTATGGTGACTTCAGTTTTCTTTCTACTCTGAAAGCTATTTAAATCAAATATTTGAAGCAAAGAATAGATTTGCATCATCAGAGCTCAAATTAACATAAAGCTTAGCTAAGCATCTTTTTGCAAAGTCACTTGAAAATGATTCTTTTTGTACAAGAATAAAACTATTATGACCTTATGGAACAAAGTCAGCTAATTTCAAATTAAATAAAACCTATAAAATAGAGAAGTCATAACTTATTTTTTAGGTTATGTCCTAGGCAGGTCACCCAGTTTGGGGTGAGGGGGTGTGCTCTACTCAACAAATCGTGTATTCTGGCCTAAGCTGTATCCATTGCAATAATCAGTTTCTTTAAATTTTGCACAAAAGTACTCAAAGATGGCAGGTTTTTTCTAAGTTGTACTAAACTACATATAAGCTAATAAATAGCCCTCTATAACATATTTCTATAGCACCTCTAACAAGATATAATTAACTATAATACTATTTAGCTAGTTTCCACGCTGTTGCATGCCATATAAATATTTAGATAAACCTCTTGGTAATGTTCTCACTACATTAGCTTGGGACTCCAGGACTTGGAATAAAGAATGTTTTAAAAACAGGATATTAGGCCTGGCATAGTGGTACATGCCTGTAATCCCAACACTCAAGAAATCCCAGAACTCAAGAGCCTAAGGCAGGAAGAGCATGAGTTCCATGTCAGTCTGGGCTAGCCAGACTCTGTCTCAAAAAAATAAAATAAAATGGGATATTAGTAAGTCCTGAGATAATGTATTTTACGTTAGCTTTTCCTGACAACAAGATTAACACATGGCAATTACATAAAAAGAAATAAAGTTATGGAGAACACAGAAAAGAATAAGAAAAATTATATCTACCCATAATCTGCTCACACAAAAGAAACCAACTACTATTGGCAAATTATGACATCATTCCAATTAGGCAAATTTTAATTCCAGTTTGACTTACCCATTCTCCCTTGCACATCATTAAATTGCCTTCTATAGTATGATTTGGTATGTGCTCAAAAATTAAAAGATTCCTATTATAATTATTTTCCATAAAATGAATTAATAATTAATCAAGTTGCACTAAATTTCAAAAGCCTAATATTATTATTCATTTTCCTATTATTTGTTTATTGTTTATTTTTACATGAATTTGTTTCAATCTAGTCATATCCTATGGAGAATTTCTATTATATATATTCTATTCTCTCTCTCTTTCTCTCTCTCTCTCTCTCTCTATATATATATATACACACACATACACATATATATATACTATTGCATAAGTATTAGATAATTTTTCTGAAATAATGTGAAGATTTGAAATCGCCTCCAGAGAGAAACAAAATAAAATGGTAAATTTGATGCTAAAATGTAAAAAAAATCTATCAAGGCAAAGACAAATTATTTTACATAGCATTCTTATTTATGTATTTTATTTCTACTATATTTACCACAACACTACAATATTAGTATGAACAGCTAGATGTTAGATATGTTTACAAAGGTAAAGTATCATAAAGACCCATTGCATATCTCCCAAGAGTCTAATCTAATTCTATCTGAGGAGCTATCCTTTTTCTATAAACTCTGTCATATAGAATTACATCATTTCCCATGGCTGAGATTATCTACAATTCATAAACTACTTAAACAAAAACTGTTAAGAAGTGGGTTCTGTCATATATTCATACAAGTACTTCTTCACTTTGATTTAGTATGGAAATACACAGTATATCAATATGTGCTTCATTACGACAGTTGTTTCAATATGGTAACAGACTGGGCAAATAGAGGAAGTGTGCTGGGTGTAATTTATTTACTAATTGTAATAAAAACTCAGACAAATGATACCACACAGGAAGCTCACAGTGAGATTAGGGAGAAATGGTGGCTGAAAATTGCCTTAAAGTTTAGAAGCTGTATTATATAATCAATAGTATTGCGTCTGAATTAAGATAGGAGAATAGTTCCACAGAGACAGGTATTGTGGTCTATGACAAACATTATTCAATATCAGTATTAAAAATTTAGAGGGGGATCGAGTTTTATAAAATATGATAACATTTTAAGGGTATAACTTAAATAATTTGATTAAAGCATGATATACATAGGCCTGAAGTGCCAAAGTAATACCTCCTTGGACTATCAATATACACTTTTTAAAAACTGAAAGACAGGAGGGTAAAACAGGTCTTTTCTGGTGTGTGCATTAGTGGAAGGAGGTGGGCAAAGAATGGTTGAATGAGGATGAATATGGTGGATTTATTTTGTATTCATATATGAAAATAGAGAAATGAAACCTACTGAAATAGTTCTAAGAAGGGAGAAGGAAAAGGAAGAATGATGGAGGGGGTAAATATAACTAAGGTATATTGAAGCACACATGTAAATATGGCAATGTATCCCCCTGCACAACTATTATATGCTAATAAAAAAGATTGTATACTGAATGCAAAAATTCAAAATGGATGGAATCCATGAAATAAAAAAATCTCATGAAAGCCCAAAGAATGGGAATCTTCTCCCTTAATATACCAAAATTTACTGCTTAAGTTCCCTTTTAGTAGGTATGTTAACTTTGTGTTGGTATTTGGGTTTCACCTACTTTGCTTGCTAATTCTTTTGTGAATGGTTCTGAAAAATCTAAAATGAAATGACAGACTCAGAAGGCAGTGGTTTTTCAGTCTGTACTTACCATACCCAGTACTATTCCTATTTCCAAACTTTAAACAGGATCACTTTTGTGTAAGGCAATTTATCACTAGTAATGTTTTACAAATTAATATGCATGACATTTATTTACTTAGTGTAGTTCCAAAGAAAAATTCAGAAATCATGCAAAAGTAAATTCAATTTTTAAGCAACAAGTAAGGAAATAATTATAAAGGCACAATAATGATAGCAAAAGTGAGGAAGGCATATATACAAGAAGTATTTGTATGTTTTAATACTTTTGCTAAAAGAAAGAACAAGAATATGATGCTGTATATATACTGGCCTCTATAAATCCTATTTCATCAGGATTAGGATTTTCCTTATTCATAATCCATCTACCTAGTAGAAATTGAAAGTATAATAACTAGATGATACAGTGGAGAAAACTGATTCTCAGTAAGTATCTCTTTGATTTGTATAAAATACAAAGAATCAAGTCAAGATGGTATAGCTTAATAATATCAAATGTTCCTTCATGTATATTGTATAAAAGAACAAAATAAGGATTTAAAAAAATAAATTTTATTTTCTCCATCACTAGATTGGGAATGTAGGATACATCATGCAAAAGAACATTGAAACAACAAAATTAATACCAAAAAAACTTTCAATTGAAAATAAATCTATGTGAATGCATACTGAAATCCTACAGATGATTCAGAAGACTCTCAAAGAAATAAAAACCCAATGAGCATTTGAAAATGATCTGTCCCAATAGCACATATCAGTTCAGTCATACTACACAAGAAGTGGTAACATATGATTAGGCATTTCAATTTACTAATCAAATAGGATGCAAATAACTTATATTATTGAGACCTATAAATTTTCAAAAGAATTATCAAATTTTATGGAAGTTCTTAACTAGAATCTGGACACCATTACTTTTGAATGTAAAACTCAATTCTGATTATAAATCATTTTTTATTGTTTTGCTGAGTGTGGATACATTGTGGCATCCACAAAAGTTCTTATAATATAACAAATATATCATATTTGAATTCACCCCCTTCATCTGATTGTAAATCATTTTAAATTTAAACAATTTTTAGATTGTGACATGGTACACGATTAGGTTACAAAAAGCTTCCAAGTTTTCTTAATAAGACCCTAAATATTGTTCTCTAGTAATGCAATAGGAATTTAATAAGGAGAAATAAATTACTTTAAATCTTTTGATGAATTGTCATGTTTTAAATTATCCTATAGTACTCTCAGGGGAAAAGGTTATGCACCTGAATTCCAATGTATGGTCCACATCAAGTACTAAATAAATGTGTGAATGAATTAATTTGAATTAAAAACACATTATAAGAAAAAGTCTATATCCATCAATTAAAGTTTGACAATATTTTCCAGAAAAAGTGATCAGTAAACTTCAACATTCAATTCTAATTATCAAAATAGAATTGTAATCTACTTTAACAATAACAAAGTATCCCTGCCTAAAATCAACAATATTAACCCTAATTGTTAGTAAAACTAGGGACATATCATATAATCAAGAATAAAAAGTATGCTCTCTATGACAATGATTACTCAACTGTTTTAGAAATTCTAGTCAATGAAATAAGACATTAAACAGAATTTAAAGGGAAAAAAGTAAATGGACATCATTTCTAGTCAATAACTTAATGGCCTTGAAAGCCCAAAAGAACTTACAAGAAACTATTAAGAGACCTGAGCAAAATAGCTAAATAGTAAAATAATGAATAGAAAGGGACATGGATTTTCTACTGAAAAATTAGAAAAAAGAACATAAGTAATCCAAAACTATGACAAGAACATGATATATCTATATCTAAATATGAGGAATTTGGGGACAGCTGTATAAGATGACACAATTTATTTATGTAGGAAACATTACACAAATGAAAAACATACTATGCTTCTGAATATGAATACTGAATATGCAAGACACTAATACTAGTTTATAGGTTTAATAAAATTCCAATGAAATATATTTATGAATGCAGTGAAGTAAATGAATCTTGAATTATAACTAGATGACAATAGCAAAAGTATTTTTTATTTTATTTTTTCCTTTACTATTGTGCTAGGTGAAAAAGCATTTTTTTTTAAATTTTATTATTCATATGTGCATACAAGGCTTGGGTCATTTCTCCCCCCTGCCCCCACCCCCTCCCTTACCACCCACTCCGCCCCCTCCCTCTCCCCCCCACCCCCTCAATACCCAGCAGAAACTATTTTGCCCTTATTTCTAATTTTGTTGTAGAGAGAGTATAAGCAATAATAGGAAGGAACAAGGGTTTTTGCTGGTTGAGATAAGGATAGCTATACAGGGCATTGACTCACATTGATTTCCTGTGCGTGGGTGTTACCTTCTAGGTTAATTCTTTTTAATCTCACCTTTTCTCTAGTTCCTGGTCCCCTTTTCCTATTGGCCTCAGTTGCAAAGCATTTTTGAAAAGAAAAAAATAGGGAAGAATCTGACCCAGTTGACACATAAGCCATAAGCTATTATGGAAATGATATGGAACCAGTGAAGAAATGAAAAAACGGATACTCAAGAAATAGTTTCTAATGCTGATAAAATTAATATGGAATAAAGTGATTTTATCAGAATCAGTGGAGAAATGGTGCTGAGACAATTGATAATAATTGGGCACAAAATTAAGTACAATGCTTATCTCATACCTTAGGATAGAATGAATTTTATACTGAATCATGACTTAAAAACATAAAATAGAACTATGATCACACTAGAAAAATGATGAATATTTACCAGATTTCAAGCTGTTAAAAAAGAAGATAAAAGCAAATGGCACAATCATAGGAAAAAATAACAGAATTGACCATACAAATATTTGAAATTTTCTCACATCAACAATAGCAAAAATAATTAAATGGTATATGAAACCTAGGAAATGTTTTTGCAACATGTTTGACAAAACTAGCAACTTAACATTTAAAAAACTCTTACAAATCAGTAAGATGACATCAGTAAAGGACATGAGCAAAGGACCTGAGCAAATAATTTGTAAAAAGAAAGACAAAGCAATGGTAAATAAGAATATGAAAAATTCCAGCTCCCTATTAATCAAATGAGTGCAATTAAAACAAAGTAAACCAGGTTTTTGCCTGCCAAGTTGACAAATATTTATGACACTATTCAAAGAAGGTGAGAAAAGTATTTAGAAGAGTATTTTCACATGCAATTTGCAAAAAGTTATCCAAAAAGCCTTGAGACATTTACATTCTTTAATCCAGAGATTCATTTTCTGAGAACAAATGCTAAAAACACAATTCAAGGTGCAGAATTTATATATATAAAGACTGATCCTCAGAATACTAGAAATAATGGTAGAAAATAACTTAAATGTCAAATATGGAGGAGTTGATTAAATTTTTGGTACATAAATAATATATAATAATATACAGGCATTAAATGCATATTTTATGACTATGAACTAATAATATCATTAATGCTGTGTGAAGAAAGCAGAGTACAGACAATATGATTCCAATTTTAATTTAAAAATATACATAAAAACATACATACACATATATACCTTAGACTTACACACAGAATTGAAAGGAGGAAGACCAAAATTTTAGAAGTGTTCATCCTTTATTGGTAATGACAAGTTATTCAAATTTCAAAAATCCTCTTCAGTAAGCATGCTTCACTTTTCAAATAGGATAAAAGTTACTTTAAACTTAAAATTTATTTATTTCAGAATCCACTCAGGGTAAAATAACAAACACCAATAGAAATCACTTGTCCTATACATGTGAAATTACTATGCTCTTTCATCTGCAAATCTCCTTCCATATTTTTGTGTATAAGGTACATCTACTGGGAAATTTTATTTTCTTATTTTTATTTCTAAGGAACACAATAATTTTCCTGAAACAAAAACCAAAGAAAATAAAGTCACTCTTAAAAGTACCACACTGAACCACTGTGTACTACTAGTTCTCAGATGGCGCTTTTTCTGTCTACTTGTAATAGATAATGTAACTTACATTGATACTGTTTTGGTGCCAAGTTCAAGAAAATACAATCTAAGAATGTTTATTTGGCCCATCTAGCCAACACTAAGGAATTCTCCTCCAACCAACTGTGACCACCACAGTGAACAGTGAATTTGTTTTACATATTTCTTTTGCCTGGAACAACAACCATTACTAGTATTCTGAAAGTAACAATAGATAGGACTTGGATTTTTCAGCAGTGCTTAAAAAAAAATAGCTGCCAAAGTCAAGACATACAATAACCTTCTAAGTAAGTTTGCTGGCTCCATATTGTGTTTGAAGGCACACACCCTCCAAACGTCTGCACTCACCATCTGCTACTCAACCACAGAATAATGTGCTCAAGTCTGGTGTTGCTTGGCATAGGCAAAGATAGTCAATGTCCAACTCCATTCAGACATGTGCACCATATCAGGAACCTTATGACACAGTCCTCAACATCAATGCAGCACTTTCAAGCCCCAATGCACATCAATCAAATATGTGTGACAGTCAAGCTGATAGACAAAACTTAAGCCAGCCCTAAAAACCTACTGTGCATAGATCTCTCCAGTTTGCCTGCAGCTCACCTTCTATTAAGATGATAGCTTTGGCCTAGTCATTCATGCCAAAATAAGTCCATGGAGTCACTCTGGCAAGAAGAAGGGTCTATATCAATGTCAACAAATAACTTCCTTGCTGCCGACCCTACCATCTGTCCTCCTGCTTCCCACCTACCTTACTTTATGTGGACCTTGATGAATGGGATTCAAATAGTCCAAGATTCTAGTTTAGCCAGCCTTTGCAGATGGGGTCAACATGACTGCCCTCTGGCCAAACACACAAAGTGACATGGTTGATGGCTACCTGGAGAGTGTCTTTTGCAAATTTGATACCATAAATAAAACAAATGAAGGAATTCCTACTAGTTTTTGAATTTATGAAAAATAAGATGTGTCAATGCTTAAAGTGAAGATGAGTTTTCCTTTTAAATTCTTAGAAAATCGAATTTATAAAGTATAGAAAAATTCTATCACAAACTACAGGTAAGGAAAATAAAATGAATGAATAACAATAAAACTCAGGTTGTTTTAATGTATTTACAAATGGACTTGAGAGAAAGACTCAAGAAAAAAATCTCAGAAATATGAAGAAATAAGACTTTATAGTGCAAAATTAATGTGGAAGTAAAACATTTTATTCTTCATCTGATGCAACACTACTAGAGGATATTATTGCACATGTTAAATGGAAAATAATAGCTTTTGAACCTATTCTCCAAGAGTTGTATAGCACTTACAGACTTCAGGTAGAGCAGTAAAATTTAATAATCTTAAGTATGGAATATGGATAGTTTCTGCAGAAATCACATTTTTATCTTAGAAAAATCATAAAATGCATTAAGTTAGTATTGTTTTCAATGCAGTAAACAAAATTATCATTATTTTTTGCTGAACATATTGACAAATTTTTCAATTAGATCATGAAACATATACTTAAATATGAGCCAAATAGCACATGAAACAATTGTCACTGGTTCCAACCCAACTCAACTTAACATGGTCATACAATGATACGCCTTTATTTTCCCTTCAAGGGAATCTAAATGTACTTCTAGAATGGTGTCTGGACTGACAAAAAATAAAGAAAACTAACAAATTCTTTACCCCAAATTTAATATCAATCATCTGAAACTGTAAGCAATTTATGTATGTAATAATTAGAAGGTAAATCTTTACCACAAAATAAGAAAATGGATATAAAATACATTATATACAGAATTATTCAAAGCACCTACCATAGTGCTTTATAATATAGTAAGCACTTAATAAATGTTTGCAGAATTGATCAGAATTTAATTGGAAAGAAGTATAATGAGATTTCTACAAGTAGAATTCAGATCCTTTCAAGAACATGGGAATGTGTTTCAGTGAAATTACTTTACTAGGTATGTCAGTTGTCTTTGATGTTATGAGTCAAGATGAGCTCTTATTATAAAGAAAAATATTGTAGAGTTTTCTTTAGAGAAATCACAGTGGAATAAAAAGCTGACTACTTTGATTTCCAAATATCTGCAAATTTCTTAGCATTCTCTGGTCAAGTAAGATAATGCCATAGAAATCCCACATAAAACTGAACTTACAATGTCCTGGCCTAATCATGTGGATAATCTCTTTGAGTTTTCCTGAAATATGTTCCCATCCCATTTTCTATGGGAATTCTCCCACTGATTAACACAGAGAATGAGAATTTGGCCTGTGCTCTATAGGCACCATTGAAATGTGGCCACCTGAGGCATGTAGGGAGGGCATCCAGCTGGCATACCACATGTTGCCCTGGAGTAGTGTACAATGAGAGGGAGATTTTGGCTAAGAATACCTGGGCAATCTCTACAAAGGTCCTGATTATGAAAAGGACTTCAGCATCATCACTGTCTCACGAGTGAAATCTGAGTTTATATATTTTCAACAACAACAACAAAAAAAGCTCTTATAAGAAAAAAATCAAAGAACTTTATGAAAGCACAAACCTGGGGCATTTGTACTAATTTTGAATGTTATCTATGCCACTGCGAAGAGACTTTTTGAGAACTCCAGATACCTAAAAATTGATGCTAAAAGAAGCATGTTATAAACTTGACCATAAACTAAACTAAAATGTAATGAACTCCATAAAGCAGAAGTTGTGAAAACGGCATAAAAATTCAGATCTGCAGTGTAATTGTACTATATATCATAAAAATCAATTAAATTCATATTATTCATTTAAGAAATCTGCTGTTTTTATTTTTATTTTATACAATTTGTGAAAAAAGAAAATCCATGCATTTGAACTGCAATGATAAAGAAACAATTTTGTCAATTTTAAGTCTATTTTTTTCAAAACACCATACATGATTAGAACACATAATGCATTAGTATTTTTGCCAATTTTTGTTTTTAAACTAAAGCTGTTTTCGAGTTACATAAGCACAAAATTAGAATTTCAAAACCAGCAACATATTTAGGGGTGAATTTTAAAATAAGCCCACTAGATTCTTTGTTAGACCAACTTTGAGCACCAGGAACATTTTTGTGAAATTCCACTGGGGTAAAAATGGTAACTAGGAAACACTCCTCATGGTGACATAGAAGCATATGCATTATTTTCAATAAGTTTTGTTTACAGTTTTCACCCTCCTACTGAGTGGCTCGAGTGATATTTACAATACAATATGAGTATATATCTTAAGGGATTTATGATGTCACCAACTGCTAAAAAACAATTACAGCTGGGTTTTACATTTGTGTTTATATGATATTTTGCATATAGATTCCAAAAACCAATGAAGAGAAAATTTGATACAAAACATATCTTGGAACTGAAAGACAGATTCTATCAATATAACCAGTTGATAGCATTTTGAAGACAGTTTGACATAATTGAAACAAACAAACATAATGGCTTGAATATGCCACTTCAGCCACTAGAGCTGTTATTCAAGAAGCTTTTACTTTGTATCATTAATTCAATAGCACATAAATAGGAATTCTGACTTTTCAATAAATTTTGGTGACAACTTGTCTGCTAACGGAAACTAATACCTACATGGAAACTTTTAATTTGTCATCATCGGTGTCTTGCTTTAAATATTATAATTGTGGGCTTAGTTTACATTATTTTCCTAAAAGCTAAGGCAAATCACAAAGATCACAGTGTCCCTAAGTCTAATGAGTCCCAATTTATATCAGAGAAAACAGAAACTCAGAAAGCTAAAAAGTATTGACAGAAGGTCATACTGAAAGCCCAGCAACATATTCAGTGTAGTCACTTTAATCCTAATAAAAGCATAAAAACTATCACTTCACAATTTTAAAGTTATCTTTGTACTTAATTCAAATAGTTTTCAGAAAAATTTTACTTGTGGACTAAATAGCTAAATAATTTTTATTAATTTTTGTAATTTGAGACGAATAAGGTTTGATTTACACCATGTCTTTTTCTGCAGGAATTCAGGTGTTTTAGGATCTTAATTCTCTGGTAGCATTTTAAGTCCTAAGAGGTCAAGAAGTTGGTCCCTCTTTTGTCTTTATTGACTGTAATCCAGAATGCCAAAATCAGCACTGCTGGTTGCTGATCATCATATCTAAATATTGATTCTCCTAAACTTGTGTTTTGAGACTTCCTTCATTTTAGAATTACAGGTGGAAAGTCACTTCTCTTTGATATAAACTGCATGCAATAAAGAAGGAGGCAGTCCTACACAATAAATATGTAGGGAATGGTTTTCCACCTCTGCATGCTGCAGAAAATCCCACTGAGTTAAGTAGGGTTCTACCAAGACCACTTAAACATATTAGTCTATTATACTCCACATTTCTTTATTGTTCTCAAAAAGCTAATGAAATGTTCCAGTGTAATGTTTATGCTGGAGTACTTTTAAAAGCATTTTAGAAGTGATGTTTCTCTCATAACTCCAGAAGGGGGTTCTACTTCCTAAAAATATTTAGTAGACCATGCAGAGACCATGCAGTCTCATTACTGAGACTGTTTAGATTCATAGCTGGAGAAGAAAATCTTTAAAGATAATCACTTAAGTGTTTCAGTGTGGGCTTTAACATTATTGCACAGGAACAGGAATTAGAAGGCTGTTCTATACTACTGAAGAGATAGGTTTAAAATACTGTGTATAACCTGTACTTAGATAACCCTGATCTATACTGGTCAATCTATTTGTTAAGAAACAAATGTTTCTCCAGAGTCAATTCATTTTGGGAAAAGAAAGAAATATGACCTATAACTGAAATTCAGGTTGTAGAAGGAAGCACAGCCAGTTTTCTTCTCTTTTGTGGTATCAGTTATCTGAAAGATGAAGGGATCATACTTCTTTAACTGGTGCTAATATTTGTTGGCTTTATGATTCTTAATACTAACTCAGTATGTTGAGGAACAGTAAAGTAGTCAAAGAACTGGGGACAAAACTGTCACCAAATTACTTACTTTTCATCAAAATCAAAATTATATCATTGTACTTTGAATTACCATAAACAACCACCTCACCTTCTGAGCAACAATGGTACTAAGGCTGAGATAGTAAAATTAAGGTTATATCTAAGATTAAGTATACAGTAATGAATTGAGAAAGAACCATATACTTCTACTGAACTAATACTGGATTCGCCTTGCCAAAAGGTCACTTATGTAATCATTCTCAATTGGAAACAACAACTTGAAGAGATTTTTAAATAGTTTGTTTATTTTCAATAAATCAGATAATAATCGTAAATTCTTTTTAATAGAGGTAGTTCATAGTTCTGACCTCTATTGGATAATCCCAAGAATGTTTTGTTCTTTTTAAAATTAGATATAATAGTCAATACAGACATATGCTTAATAAATGCCAATAATCTTCCACATAATTTATTTTCATTTGCTTATGTACTTTGTCCAAGAACACTAAGAATGAAGCACCTTTAGAACACAGATACAATTTTGAAGTACAGAATCATATTCTAGAATGTCAATCTGATTTATGGCTTCTTCCATTTTTTTGGTGTGCAAAAAAAGTAAGAATCAACTTATATTGAATAGCCATTTTTTTGCCTTCTTTCTCATAGTAACCACAAGAATAACTTACTCCTTTCTACATGAATGTATAGATAACAAAGTCATGAAACTGGAAGGTTTCTTTTCATTACAAGTGTGAAGACTTGTTCCTAAATTGTTACAGTCAAAATACTCCAATAAACAATAAGAATAAAACTGAAACCACGTTACAAATTCTTTAATAAACAAGTGGGTTCTTGTAGCATACTGAACACTAGAATGAGCACAAGGTATCTATGTTGTAATTGTAATGGTGCCATTATCTAGGTGTGTCACCTTGGTAAGTTATTTAACATTTAGATGCATCAGGATTTTGTTTCATTTATTTCTGAAGTGGGACATTTAGATTTCTAAGTTTCCTTCTAAAACTAGCATTTTATATCAAGTTGCCTATAAATTTAAGTAATAATTTACCTTGCTTCAATTATTATGCAGTAGTTACTAATCTAAGTGAATGCTATTATACTCCCAGGATTAACTAATTTACAGATAGGACTGAACCTTCTTTGTAGTCAACTCTAAAAACTCAAAAGTGCATAAATACTAAGACTTCTTCACATTTCCTATAATTTTATTAAAATATTTTATTTTTTAATTAACATGTATTAACTGTGCATGTTAATTAAATTCACTGTGATAGTGCATGGATCAAATCCAGCCTTTTAAAATCTATTTCCGCCTTTCCCAACCTCTAGCAATTATCTGCTACCCTTCATCTTATTCTGATATTGCAAGTACTAAAAATGTTCCTGCATATAGTGTACATGATCTAAGAGTAAGAGGCATAACAGAGGGAGAAGCAGGGGCAGGAGTAATATAATTCAGTTACATACTTCTCATACTTCTATTTCTTATATTAGCTCTGAATATTATTTTCAACAGTAGTAATAGTATAGTTTGTGTGTGGTATTGTAAGTAAAAACAAACCAAAAAAGCCCATAGGAACAACAGAATATTAGATCCCAGCATTTAAGTATTTCTACCACTAGAAAGTTGACAAGTATACTACCATTTTGTGATCTGGAAATTGTTTGATGGTAAGGGCAGAATCTAGAAATCCAGTGTCTACATTTTGGGCAATCAAAGGTCATTTGAAAGGGAGGGTAGAGGTCAGGAGCAAGTCCCCTTAGGCCTACTCTATAAGCTTCACTAGAGGGTGCTCTTGGGCCGTTATGAGTTCTCCATTCTCCAGTAAGAAATCAACTATTTCTTAGAAATAATATTCTGCCTTAGCATAACTTGAACTCCATCATGGAAACCATGTCTACTACTTCAATATAGATGTAAAGAAATCTCAAGCAGACTTTGGGCCTGTTTTTTATTTTCCGTTGAAAGTTGCCTTGTTTCTACAATCTAAGCTTTAGAAATTTAAGACCTGTAAGAGATCTTATGAGGCCTCCAAAAGTCTACACTCAAATGACAACCACAGAAACTTTCTAACATATCAAACTGAGATAAAATGGGATTAACAGAAGCTATTTTGCAAGTATTTTTTGCATACACATGTTAATCTTACAATAAAGTTATAATTTATATACCTAGTAAAAGGATTTTCATTATTCCATAGGATCTGTGGAGGCAATCTTATTGTCAAATAGAATCAATATCAAATAATTCTTTCTTTATTTACTATTCATATCTCTCATGAGATCAAATACTAAGCACTGAATATGTATTCATTATTTCTTGACCCTTTATTGCATATAGAAAACTTTGTATCATGTTCCTGACAGGATGGCATATAATAAATTTTAATAGCCATTCTATATATTAGAATTTTATAATAAATGCAGTTTTACCTTTCTTAGATTTATATTTAATGAATTACTTCTTCTAATTCTTTTTAATGATATCTGCTTTATATATACATTCTGTTTTTGAAACATAGGTTCCCAAGAGAAAATATATATGGTACCACGGTGACCTTATCACATCTACTTTGCAAACTTGACAGCTTTAGCACCTTAGGCTTGACAGTGTAATTCTGAAGACAATTATGGAATAATCTTTGCCTGCATTACCAATGTGGTTAAACTTACAGTTTCATTACACATTAGTTGAATTAAGCTTATTAGTTTCTCTTAAAAGTCAACTTAAAGTTTTTGAGAAATAAGAAATTCAGGGCCTGCAGCCTGGTGGGACATTTCCACCATCATTTAATCAGTAACGGTTCTAAAAGTTTTGTGTACGCACATGGTCTTAGGCCTCTTTAATAATTACATTAACTTATGAACTCAGTATTTTTCTTGGAGCATACTAGCAGAATATTGGTATATGTAGCAAAGTGTTTACTTTCTTTAAATAACCAGCTCTGTAATAGTTCTTTATGTTTCTAGCAGTCTGTGTGGTTGTCTTTTCTCAAAGGAAGACTTTTCACATTTAGGGGATTTTCTTGTTTTTAGGGTCGTAAGATGTCTTCCTTTATCCCTTAAAGTCAATGCAGGTAAGGATGGACAGGTAAAGGGATATCTAGCAAGTTACATTTAGTTAGGTGGGAGGGAAGATTGTTAGTAATTTTTTTATGAATTTTGTTCAATGCTGTCCATTAGCTCTCATGCCTGGCCAGCAAAAAAAATGCTTCAATTTTTAACTACAGAAAACATGACTTGATTTTTTTTTTTAAAGAAAAATGATTGCAGAATTTGGTGAAATTAACAGAGGCCTGATGCTATAGTGACAAAGTTAAACCTCTTAACTTTATTATTTTTCTAAGGAAAACTGATAGAAGGAATATGTACCACTGGAATCCCTCCTCAGACTACAGGAACCATGCTTCACCCCTTGGGTACCTGAATAAATGACGGCCTCCTGCCCTGTCATGAATGGACATTGCTGTGGCAGTGTGCATGCCACATTTCAGTAGATAGATCCCCTTTATCCAAACCTGTAGGCAAAATTGAGTCTTTATTATTTTGGTACCCCACCTCTCTCTTTTGCCTTTTACTTTTAAACCTTACATGTTAATATTGTAGGCTGCAGACATGAAGGCAATGAGCAGGTGAAGAACCAATGGAAAAGTCTTTAAAATTCCTAGGTTCACTAACAGGCTTCTGACTGTATCACTGTGGCTCACAGGGAGGGCTGGAGAAGGTAGTAAGGAGATGCTCTATCAACTACTGAAGTCTTCAAAGTTGGTGTCTCTTTAAGCTTTAAAATTGTTCTTATCTTGTTTTTATAGAAGGGGGTTTTTCCAAGGAGAAAAAAAGAAATTCAGGGACTGAATAGTAACCTTTACCTTTGCATGATTCTGTGTACAATGTATTTTAAACTCTCATTTGATAAAAGATAAGTCTGGTCATTTATGAATTCTGTCTCCATTTAACATCCTGAGTGGATTGCAATCAGAATGAAAGGTTGGGAAAAATCAAAGTGGTCTCAGAGCTCTTAGAAAGTAGTCATCTGAGCTTTTCAGGAGCCCTTTTTGAGAAGTACCATATAGTTTAAACATGAACATCTGATACATGTTATTGCACCATTCAACTTGCAGGGGATAGTGTCACAAGCATATACTCCAAGTGTACTTCATCCAAGGTAGTTATAAATGAGCTTAAATCAGTCTACGAAGAATTGGCAAAATTCCCATGGATACTGTGAAAATAAAAAGAATCAATGAAAAGATATAATTATTTTAGTCCTAAATATAATTAATTTGTGGGAGAGGTCATGTTCTCTCAGATACATTAAGCTTCTCCAAACACAGGTCAGTGTTTGCTGGTAATGGGAGAAAAGACCCATTCAGTTTGAGTTTGCCCACATTCATATTCATCTCTATACCATAGCTAAATAAAATGTTTTGTAAATCTTCACATCTGCAAAAGAAGGTTCAAGCTGAGGCAGAGTGACAAGCATTGTTGATTGGGATAAGAAACCCTCTTAACTACTCATAAATGTTCTTTTTATGATTTCCTGTCCTAATCTTTTTTATTGGAGAGAAAGATATAAAATAGTTTTACCTCACTTTATGAATCAGATTAGCAAAAATTTTTAGCTGGAAGTTGCACCAGAGATGCATATTTGACTTGATCGTTTACAATTAGGACACAAAGACAGAAAGAATTAGTTGCGCTCTATTTCAGGCTGGGCAGTTAGTATGTGGCAGGTCTTAGAGTTTTCAGTTCCTAATCCAGTGTTCTTTCTACTAACAGCTTTCCATACTGTTTGTTTTTTGTCATAATTTCAAGTTGACTTCCACTGAAATTTCAGAGGAAGAAAAAGAGAAATAAGAAAAAGAGTTCTTCAGTAACTAAGTCTTCAATTCAGGCAATACTCCTAGGCACAGTAATCCTTCTGTAGTCTAGATCAACTGACCTACATGAGTATGCATGCTCATTAAAAATATCTGCATCACAAAGTACAATTAATATTCTGAGAACATGGACCTTGTGTGTTTTAGCAGTTACATGGCCTATGCCATCTTGAATATAAGAGGCACCCTGTATTTCTCTGAAAGTCAGCCCAGCATGAAAGTACTGCTTACCTTGTAGGAATAAGAGTGCAGGTGTATTCTTTGCTTTAAGAAGACACACTAAGCCAAATTCTGATCTTACCAAACATATAAATTAGGGGTGATTATTCACATTATAAAAGGATTCACCACAGGATGCTTTTAAATCATAAGCTGCTCTACTGCATTTTAAATAAGTTGATTTACAAAGCTTCCTTTTATAAGTACTTTTCACAATTTAGAGTTCATGGTGCCTTATCCAAGTCAGTGAGAGATTGTTGGGCATAAAAGTCCTACAATATTTATCACCTGCTAGGACACACTTTCTTTTTCATATAAAAGAGTAATTTGTACTGTAGTTCATTTTTAAGAAATTAATGAATTTCCCACTCCTGAAAAACTTAACATCCTTTGAGCACTTACTATGTGCCTGGCAGAGTGCTAAGATCATTTTACATGAGCTCATTTACTTCTCTTCACCACAAATCTAGTAGATTAGTACAATTATCCTAATTATAGATGAGGAAATTGGGACTCAGAGAAGGGGTCAAGTAATTTGACTAAATTCATGAGATTAATAAATGATAGTGTCAACATTCAAAGCCAGAACTGTCTGGAGCTCTGTCCTTACATGCATTAAAATATAGATTCAGATTAAATATAATCATGTCCACTACTCTGGCTTAACTGAGTATAGTTGCACTGCAATGTACTACTCCATTGGAACAATCCTGTTTATAGCAATAGGTACCAGTCACACCGCCTGAATACACAAGTTCAGAGAACATAAAAGAGACTGCCTATTCTGCATTGAATTGCAGAATTGAATTGTTTTCAGCCAGGGCTGTCTCTTTAACTCCCACTCCTTGGACCTAACTGTGCTCATGATTATTGAGAGCAATTAAAATTCCACTTCCCCATAGTTACCATATTAGTCTCATGGTTTCTTCTTTTTTTAGGTTAAAGTATCCAGTTCTTCCAAACTTTAATTTTATATAATGTGTTTGATGTTCACATATATTATGTTGTTTCAGGAAACTAGTTTTTCTGGAGCACAGAGAACTTATCTATGTCATTTCTAAATGATTATGTGATTTCAAAATGCTCAAAAACCTGCATAGCCTAGTAGTTAAGTGTACAAACTTCAGAACTCAGAGGGCCTGAGTTTAAATCCAAGTTTTACAACTTGATTCCTCTTTCTTAGTACATTTACCTAACCTTTCTGTGCCTTGGTTTTGCCATCACCTTTGAAATGAGGATAACAATTGCACCTAGTTCATAAAGTTTTTATGAAGATTTAAAAGAGGCTATAACTAAAGCAATTAGGCTAAATTCTATTTGAATGTCAGTATTACTGATGTTATTGGAGTGGGTGAACATTCAGTTTAGAAATAATACTTAAGGTCCAATTTGGTGGTGCATGCCTATAGTCCCAACACTACGGAGGCTAAGGCAGGAGGATCGTGAGTTTGAGGCCAGCCTAGGCTACATAGTAAGACACTGTCTCAAAATAGAAAAAAAGAAGACAGGAAGGAAGGAAGGGAGGAAGAAAGGCAAGGAAGGAAGGAGGGAAGGAGAAGGGAAGGGAAGGGAAGGGAGGGAGGCAAGCATGGAAAGAAGGAGGGAAGGAAGGGAGGAAGGGAGGGAGGCAGGCAAAGAAGGAAGGAAATAATGACATAGCATTATATGGGATTGGCTTCATTGTTAAGATATAAAGAAATAGAACTCTACTAGAAAAGGTACTTGGCTGGGGTCCAGACACAAAGCTTTCTATATACCCTAGCTGAAAGATTGTAGGCTGGTTGCTTTATGTACCTCCCTGGGGAGAATACTGCCGTCTCTGTGCCACACCTGGCCCCATCCATGTCATCTTGATGAGTCTCAGTACAATCCTTTGGATAAGCACAAGTTCCAAATTTGGATGGAATGCCAGGTTGGTGCAACAATCATGAAGTGGTTTTTTTTTCCCCAAGAAAAGTTCATTTAATTTGTACTACTTCATACCTACCAAATTCACCTCATATATAAAGCTTCCAGCTAATTTTATTATGGGAAAACTTCCAGTGAGCCCTATGTACTTCATTGTCCATGCTCAGCTTAATGAAAGCATGATGACTGGTATCAACATCAAGACTGTAATCATCAAGAGTGTGGCAATGTATTCTAACAAAGCAAATTCTACAAGGGACAAAAAGGATAGTCACCCCAAATTTGCTAATGACAAACTGACATTTTGTCACTAAGCACAATGTATTATTCTATAGGTAAAAATACTGCATTTCTAAAAGCTATGAAACATTTTTCTATTTCTAAAATTCTCTATGTCCTAAGTCAACATCTTTGCTTAAGCAGGTGTTCTTAATTGCATAGACATCTATGATGTTCCAACTTATAGATACTGAATGACCTTACCTTATTCCACTTAGGCATGACCATTTGTGTTCCTTCATAAAAAGTGATGAATATTTTAGACCAGTATTCTGTATTTGATTATTGACTTACAGAATCAGTCTGAACAGGCAGAAAGGTGATTAGACTTATTTTAGAATGTGTACAATTTCATAACTGCAATATAGCCTTTAATTCTACTTAAACAATGTTTAATTCTCATTCCATCTCTTGGATCATAAAGAGAAGCTTGATGCTGAAATAAAGTTTTCAGTAAAAGCAATGTGAGCTTTTTATTCTAAAAGTTAGAACTCTTAGAAAAATCTAAAAAATTAGATTAGAAATTTGGGGATTTCTAGTTTAATTTCTTTCATTTTCAATAGGATTCTAAAATGATATATCTCTTCTATACATACAAATATAGTCTGGCCCATGTATATTGATTTACTAAAATATTACAGTAAAACTCAGGTTGTGTGATACTAACTTTGCTGCATAAGCTTTGTTTTGTTTAATGTTTGCACTATAATTCTGGTTGTGTTAACACCAAAACACTCAGTAGAAATGGAGTCTCTGTTACAGGTTATTACATTACACATGCACAGTTACCCCTTACAGTCCAACAGTGTTGCTTTAGAGGAACAGAATTTGTACAGTGTTTCTTCACAGTATTGAATCAACATTTTTATAGCATTCTAAGCTTTTCCAAACTTACCTATTATTTAACTAATGTCAAGTGAATCTTATAGATAGATATTGATAACTGTGTTTTATAGGTTAAAAAACCTAAGGTACAGAAAAGTTAAAATGAGTTGTACAAGGTCAACAAGTAGAATTCAGATAGACTTTGAATTTAGAACTTCAGTACTGGAATTTCAATGTTCTTTCATTTATTCTCAAACAACTTTGCTAACTTAGAGATTAGCCTACACTGACACACTAAGAATTAAGAAAACCCATTATCTCTGTATATGCTATTGACTCTAGAACATACAGAAAGCTACTGAACACACCACCTCCCTTAACAGCTGGTAGCACATGTTGAACATTTTGAATCTCAGCTATATTGTATTTTATATCTTAAAAAGTTAGAAAATAATAGCACCAAAATTAGGTCCCTCCAAATTTGCAACCCTTTAAATTTAAAAGGAATTTATTGCTCCTAACTTATAACCTATTAAGAATGAAGGTTATTGCAAAACCAGAGATAAGCCCTTCCAACACCATGGGTATACAAATCTGCCTCATTTTTTACAGTACACAAAGAAGACTGGAATTCAGCTGTTATCAGAGATAATAATAAACTTGTGCTGGTGAGTCAGTCTCTTAGTTTACAGGTTTACATTCTGTCAGCAAGAGTTTTTAAGTTAAACATTCTTTAAAGTAAAGATTCAGTAAGCAACATTTATATTACCAACAGAATGTATTTTCACTGTTTTGGTGGTAAAATAGCTGATTCTTTTATATTTTGCTCTCTTTCCCTCTCTTTTGTCCCTATATCACTTGGCTCCCTAGCTCCAATCCCTGTCCCTCTCCAAACCTGTTCTCCCCCTACAGCTTTAGGAAGGAGGGCTGCAAATCTCCTGGATGCCTGGACTCTTATTCTGAAACTCAGCCCACACCCACCCACTTGCATGGGTCCTGTCCTTCATTTAAAGCAGCATCTGATTGAGTCAGATATGGAGTTATCACATTGAACAGCAAACTTGGATTTTTTTACTCTTGGTATAAAAACATGTGTGATACTTATATAAAAATGCTCATTTAATAAACTCTCCCAAAGAAAATAGTTTCATATTTTCACCTTCCTCTCTTAAAACCACAGTAAAAGGAAAATTGTTGTGGTCACTACAAAATATTCTTTTTCACGTCCAGTCAAGTTCTGATGTGGACAAAGCTAAGCAATAATGTTTATTTTGTATTTAAGGACACTAGTTGCTGGCTACCTGTAAGTGTGTGGACTAATGGGAGGTCCATGAAGGATACCTAAACCTTGCCACACACTTGGCATTATGTTGCAGGTTGCAAGAAGGGTTTTTGTAAATACAGTTTTCTCCCAGGACTCCTTTATCCCCACAAGATTAAGAAGGATTGGAGCAATCTTTTTACTAAAAATATGGCTTATAGCCTTGACCAGGGCATTTAAAATATCTTTATATTCTCAACTTGCTCTCTCAGGGACAGCTTTTACAGATTTAGATTTTTTTTTGCCATAAAGTATTCTATTTATTTCCTAGCAGCTGGTGTCAAAAAAGTTGTTGTTTTTTTTTTAATATTCCTTTTTAAATAAATAAAATCTGTTTTCATATTGTGTAAAATTAGTTTTGCCTGCTGTGAGTTTGCAGCATTATGAAGTGATCATTTCTTCCCATGAATTATTTAAAGTAAGGATATCAAAAGCTGACGGAACAATACAATGAACTATACAATACAATTTAATTTTATAATACACAGTTCACACTAGTATCTCACAATGCACAGCAGTTGCAATACATTGGCTCAGAATTAGCAGATCAAATCTAAGCCCTGTATATATTGGTAACTGAATTTTCTATTAGGTTAGGTAATCACTCATATTTGGTTGCACATAGATACCTAAAAGACATTTTTACTAACTACTCATGCTGGCCACTGATGTTCAACTAGGCTAGATGACATTTAGAATTTTTTTTTAGTTTCTTAAGACAATTTGACAGCTGATCATTTTGTCATTACAAAACACTACTGGTTTTAAACTAATAGCAGTTCTCTGATCACTCTGTCTCATGGAAGAAATATATCTATGTAACCATAATTATTGACACTGATATTTTCACTATAGAGTTTGCAGAAGGATAATAAGGACCCACTCAAATTCCCTACTGCACTTTTATGACTTGTTCCAAAGCTACTGTACACTTTTAAGGTGAATGATGTGGCATGAATGAATGAATGAGTACTAATGAATAGAGAAAGGCCTGATTAGAAGCTATAACAAAGTCTGAATCAAGGAAAGGCCAAAGTTTATTGTGTATTTGACATTTATGTTTTAATAAAGTATAATCAAAATACTACTCTGATCCCACCCCCAGTGGGTTTTATAGCATACTATAAGCGAAATTATGCCTGATTAACTCAAGTATATTGAAAAGAGAGAGTCATTGTGTAGTATCTAGGCACTCAAATAGCCTCAAATAAAATTTCACCACAAAATTAAGACTTACAAGGAAACTACATACTATGGGATGTCAGAGATGGTTTTTTAATGCAAACTAGCTTAAAGCACAGAACAGGGGTTAATGAGCATTTTTCTTGTTAGTTCTAAATATTACAGACTAATTTAATGCACTCCAGACAAAACTCTGGATCCCATAGTATCCATGTCATCATTTCCTCCTCTATCAAACTGCACTTCCCCCATCTCAATGAAAGGTACCACCATTCATTACTTGATCAAGCTAATCACCGGGGTTCTTTTACCTCACCTACCACAACAAATGCATTAATAAGCCCCATTAATCCAACCTACCAAAGCACATCTCACCTCTCCCACCACCAACACAAACTACTATTATCTCTTTTCTGGTCTCCTAGTTGATTTTCTCTGCTTCCATTGTGGTCTTTGAAATACATTATCTAAATAGAAGATAAAATCTTCTTAAAATACAGAGAAGATCATATCATTCCCTATAGTGTATTTGTTATAGTAAGAATGATATTGTTATATTATTGATATATGTTATAATAAGAATGAAATTCAGGGCCACACACAGTAGCACAGAAATATTAATTCCAGCTACTCAAAAAGAGGAGGTAGGAGGGTCATCATTTGAGGCTGGCCCAGGTAAAAGTGTAAGACCCTATCTGAAGAAACAAATTAAAAGATGGCAGAGTGGGTCAAGTGGGAGAGCACCTTGCCTAGTAAGCATGAGGCCCTGAGTTCAAATCCCAGTACCACAAACTAAAAGCAAAGGGCCTTGGGGCATGGTTGAAGTAATAGAGTCTAGCAAGTGAGAGGCCCTTAGTTCAAGCTTCATTACTGCCATAATAAAGTATGAAATTCAAATTCAAAGCCATAACTAGTAAGTTCCTTCATTATCTGTTCATGCCCCTCTATTACCTCACTACCTACAATTTTTCCCTTGTCTACTGTGCTTCTTTGCTTATTTCATCCCTTAAACAAACAAGTCAAGCCTATTCCTACTAGCCCTGGCCTAACTATTGCCTGTACCCAGCCTATCCTGTTCTTTGATTTTCACTTAGCTAATATTTTTTCTCATTCTTCTTGGCTCAAACATAGCCACTGCAGAGAGGTCTTTCATTGCCTGATCATTGCATCCAAAGAATCCTTGATTTAGTCTACTCTGCTTCATTTTCCTCTTAGAACTAATGCTAGTATCTTCTTCCTTTATGTGATATGTGTGTATGTATGTATATGTGCATTGTCCTTATACACAAAGAAACAAGTGTAAGATTCAAGAAGGTGAGTTTCTTGAGTGTATTGCTATATTAGTTTTCTATTACTGCATATATCTTACCACAAAACATAGTACCTTAAACAATTAACAGCTATAATCTCAGAGTTTCTCTGTGTCAGGAATCTGAATGCAGAAGAGTTTGGTACCTCTGGGTCCATGTCTCTCATGAGGTTATGATGAAACTGTCAGCCAGGGTTGTGGCCTCATCTGAAGTCTCAAGTAGAGTGAGATATCCACTTTTAAATTTATTTCCTTAGTTGTTGGTAGCCTCAGTCTTTTGCTATGTGGATGTCGCCACAGGGTTGCCTCATGATGTGGGCATTTGGTTTTCTCCAGGAGGGTCAAGCCATGAGAGAGAAACAGAGGCACCCAAAATGAAAGCCACAGTCATTTTTGAAAATTATCCTTGCACTTGGTATCCCATCATTTTTGTCCTTTATTAGAAGTGAGTCACTAGGTTCAGCCAGTAACAAAGGAGAGGGAATTATGTAGGGAGGTGCAGATATAGGATGTGGAGATTACTGGATGTCATCTGAAAAGCTGCCTATCATAATTGCTTACTAGTATATAGAGTTATTCCTGGCATTTAGTAAACAAACAAATAAAAAAATACTTTTTATGAACTAGCATTGTAACCTGTTCTAATTCACCACTTTGGCAATGACCAAGAAAAGAAACTAGTGAATAAAATTTTACTTGAGTAGTGACATTCAAGCCAAAATAAATAACCAGTAGGAAGATTTCACTAGGTTGTATGAGTAAGCAGAAATTAGCAGTATAGCTCAGTTTCTTCATCTGTAAAATATACATAGTAGTTGTACAATGTTTGAGACTTAATAAAGCAACCCATATGAAATGTTCCATATATGACCTCACAAATCTAAGTACTAGACAAACGTCAGCTATTACTCTTAAAGAGAACAAAGGCAAGGAAAGCATTTGGGGTCGGGGGAGTAACATATATTTTTAAGATGATTATATTTACTATATCAGATACAACTAAAAGAATTTATGAATCTCTCTGAACTATTTCATTACAATACTAACTTAATATGAATCTCTACAAAAAATTAATAAAACTTTGGGACTCATTAAGTGTACTTGAAAATAAGCTAGAAAGGTTTGCTTATTTCCGTGTAAAAATTTGACATCTATGAATGGTCATAATGATGCATTCCTAGTCTCCACAATCCATAAAGGCCCAAATAGGAAAGGATATGTTTTACTTTGGAATTGGAAGATCCATGGTGTGACTTAGGATTAAGAACTCTGAAAGTTAACAAGATCTATTTAACCTGATCTATTACACAATGAGGTTATAGAATTTAAGGGTCACACGATCACAGACCTATTCATGATATCCTAAAATATTAATATTAGGGACAAAACTTCAAGTTTGGAAAAGTATAAATAATAATATACAATTTATAATAATAAATAAGCACTCTTCTATATTTTGAAGAATGCCTATGTTGAAAGGCAGCAAAGATGAATCATTGAGAGTAGAATGGTGGGTTTCAGAGGTTGGAAAAAGGAGTAGGAATGGAGGCATGGACAGAGGTTGATGAATAGATACTAAAGTAATATTAGATTGGAATAAGAAGTTTTCATTTGCTCTTATACAGTAATGTTACTTGCATATTCTAAAAACAATAGCAGAAAGAATTTAAAAAGTTTTTACCATAAAACATGATAAATATTTGAAAATACAGGTATATTTAAAGTAATTTATATATTATACAATGTAAAATATCTAAACATCTGAATATGCAATTTTTCTGTTTCTATATATCAGTTAAAATAAATTTACTTAAAACACTACATCTTAAGGATTTTCAAAAAATTAAAGGGACAATGTAATAAATTAGCTGTTTTATCATTTATTCTATAAAATGTATTTATTTGCTCAATAATTTTTTATTTTTTAATGTTTTTATTAGTAATTGTCCTCTTAGAACAATTTTATTGTTCTAAAGTTTCATTGTTCAATTTTCATACATGTATACAAAGTACATGGAAATATTTTAAGTTGTTCAAAGCTGTATCTCCTAGTCCCTAATACAATACCTGATATTGACAAGGCACTTAGTATATGTAAATGTCACAATGAACCCCCCTGTACAACTGATATATGCTAATAAAAGACTAAGGCAAAAACAATCAATAAAAATAAAGCATACATTATAGAAGTACAGTGCAAGAAAACTTTAATTAGGGGATCAGGGAAGCCATCCCACAGAAAATGAGTTTTAAGATGAGACTTAATAAATTGTTTTCCTTCACTGACAGTGAGCAAAAGTAAGTAGAAAGGAGTAGAGAGTTCCAAATAAGGGAAGATGATATGCAAAGACCAAAAATGATAGTGAGCATGGTACAGGAATGCATGACAAGAAGACTAGCAAGATTAATAGTGGGAAGTGACACGATTAAGGCTAGAAGAGGAGGCAGAGGCCAAGTTGCAAGATTAATATTAAGGATCAAGAGAGTATTTCAAGAATTTAGGTGAGAGAAGATGGTTCCCTGGATTGGAGTGGTAGCTTCGATATGAAAAAGGGAACAGGTTAAAGACAGACTTAGGAAGAAGATCAAAGGAACTAGGTGACTGACTAGATATGAGACAGTAGGGGTATTAAGAAGGTAATTCTAGTTTTCTAACGTGGACACCCATGTGGCAACACTGAAAGCAAGAGCATGTTTGGGGAAAAAGAGTTTAGCTTGTTCTGTAAGATTCATAATTAAATTTGGGGTGCCAATGTGTAATCTACAAAGATCTAGAAGGCAGTGCTCAGGGATAAGTCTGAGCTGGAGAAACATGGAGACTTCATTCAGATAAAGATGCAAATTAGGTGAGAGGAGAAAATTGGGTTTCCCAGGAGAATCCGAAGTGAGGAGGTTGTCTAAAAAAAATTTCTGAGAAAGCTAACTTTTAATACTACAAAGTTTAAGTATGACTTCCTTAATAGGCATTTTAACCCTCTTCATAACAAATGCTTACTTTTCTTTAGCAATGTAGCACACATGCTTACATTCTCTCTGACTCTTATGTCAAGAAATAATGGGATAGTGAGGTTGGGCAATATAACTTCTTACAGATTGGAAAATCTAGATTCCAAAAGTTAGGCATGAGGTTGCCATATTTCAGTATTATGACTGGAAATTGAGTCTCTTTATTTCCATCTTAGTTTTCTTTCTACATATTACTCTGATCCCAAGGATAAGCTTTTCAACAGATTCTTTTTCATTGTTATTGGCCTGGCCAATAGTCTGGGTGTCATCTCTAAAGGTGTTAAGATTTTTTTTCCCCCCACAGATCATACAAAAATATCTCTTCATCCAAAACTGGATCTAACACATGATACAGTAAGAGCACACAAGGGAGGTATTAGGATAGGTAAGACACCTAAAAAAACTAGATAGCATTTGTTGCCCTCAATGCAGAGAAACTAAAGCAACTGAGGCCAACAGGAGAAGGGGACCAGGAACTAGAGAAAAGTTTAGTTTGAGAAGAATTAACTTAGAAGGTAACACACATGCACAGGAAATCAATGCGAGTCAACTCCCTGTATAGTTATCCTTATCTCAACTAGCAAAAACCCTTGATCCTTCCTATTATTGCTTCTACTCTCTCTTCAACAAAATTAGAGATAAAGGCAGAATAGTTTCTGCCAGGTAGTGAGGGGTAAGTGGGGGTAAGGGAGGGTGTGTATCGGGGGAGAAATGACCCAAACATTGTATGCACATATGAATAAAATAAAAATTAAAAGAAAATGGATCTAAGGACAGAAGGGCTAATCTGAGGCAAACCTATGAACTTGGAGAACTACTTCATAAGAGTTTTTCACTTTCTCCGTTTCTATCAACTCTGCTCTGACTTTGTTCATTTGCTCACCTAGTTATTAAAATAATACTTTTCGGATATAGTAGTTAACAGGCCACACCCAAGCTCTACCCTCCTAGAGCATACACAATAGTAGGATGGAAGTTATAAGAACGAATGTGCTGACAGTGAAGAACAAGAGGACAGAGGAGCTGGTGGAACACACAGCAGCAGACCTCACTTTCCCTGAAGAGGCTAAGGAACACTTTTTGGAATAAGTAACATTTAAACCGAGACCTAAAGGATGGTTGAAATCAACTGTCTTGGCTACTGTTTTAATGAACAAAAGTGATTCAATCAACTAATTTAGAAAACAGTAATAGAAGCAGATAGATTAATGTGCCACCATTTTGCATTTTTCAAAAAAGGAAATTCCAGAATTTGCAATGCTTGAGCCATAAGAATGTACCCCCAGCACAACAATAAAAAATTGAAAAAAAATGAATAGTAAAGTTCAAATAGGAAGTTTCTATAATTGTACCATTCAAGTATGAGAGATAGACAGCATTACTCTCACAAACTTCTACTCATGCTATGTAGGGAGGTACTTACTCTACTTCTTTGTAAGGCCAGATTTTAAGGCAGGAATTTAAAGCACATTGTCTCACTTATCTTCACACCTTTGAATTATATTATTTACATTTTACAGCATGAAAGACCATCTGAAAAATATGGCAATCTGTCCAAGGTAGATGAGGAGCTAGAATTTCAAACTTTTTGATTGGGGTAGCTACAAAGCAATTTGCTCTACCGCACAGCATTGTTTTCACCAAATTCATTGGTCTGCTTTTATCCATGGTTTTGCTTTCCAAGGTTCCAGATACTTGAAGTCAACTGTAATTTCAAAAATATTAAAGGGAAAATTCTAGAAATATTCAGGAGTTTTAAATTGCATACCATTTTGATAGTTACTTGAACATAAGCACAGTCATACCATAGCAGTCACTTTGGTAACGAAGATGGTTACTAAGTGACTAATGGATGGGTAGAGTTAATAGCCTAGACCTGTCCTGGATGGGACAGAGGACCATGAAAGATTTCATCATGAGACTCAAAATAGTTTCCTGAAATTTATTAAGAGGGTTGTAGAACTCTAATACTATGCCAAAATGTCCACATCATTCATTTCATTTATCCTATCACATAGGCATTGATTGTGTCATATCTATGAGATAGTAAGTACATAAGAGAGTAGGAGAGAGAGAAAGAGAGAGAGAGAGAGACCATGTTCACTAAACATTTATTACAGTATATTGTTATAATTGTTCTATTTTATTATTAGTTAATTGGTATTAATCTTTTTCTGTGCCTATTTTATAAATTAAAATATGTCATTAGTACTGTTTGGTACTATTCATGGTTTCAGGCATCTTCTGAGGATTTTGGAATGTAATTCCCATGATAAGGGGTACTACTCTAAATACTATGTGTTAATGGGAAACTGTATAGGGATTGAGTTATTTCAGCAGTAATAGGGATGCTTATAAAATATTTTTAAACAAACTAACCTGACTACACTATTTGAAATTGCAAGTCATGCAATCATATATAATTTCCATCTCCTTTGCCCTTTATCTCTTAGAAGGGAGATGTCAATGGCAAATATTAAATCACTCATAATTTGATGTTTTGTTGCATTAACCAGGAACACTACCACAATTAAGATAAAATTGTGAATAAAATTATTCATCTCTAAAAGCTTGCTTATACAACTCTTGATTTACTATCTGTCATTATATATAGCTTACATTTCCTGTTATATCAAATAGGTAGAATCATACAGTATGTACTTATTCTGGTCCTCTGCTTAAACTTAGTGTATTATTTTTGAGATATAGTCAAGTTATAGCACATATCACTATTTCTCCCTTGTTTTGTAGTAACCTATTGTGTAGATACACTGCAATTTGTTTATCCATTTACCTCTGGATATATATACAGGTTATTTAAAAGTTTTAGCTAATGCAAATAAAGTCATAATGAACATCAGATTACAAGTCCACTAAAGACAATTGCTTTCATTTTTGAATAAATATATAATAGTGAAATTGTAGAGTTACATGCTAGATGAATGTTTAGCTTTTTAAAAGACTGTTTCCAGAGAGGCTGTACAATTTTACTTTTTTGCCACCAGTGTGTGAGGGTACCAGTTTCTCCACACCCTCAACAGTTGATATGGTCTGTAGTTCCAGTACTACAGGTTTTACCTTCCATTTTTGTATATCTTTTTATGTGTTTATATGCCATCCTTGTATCTTTTTTTGGTAAAGTGTCTACTCAAATATTTTTCCCATTTAAAACAAGATATTGGTTACTAATATATTGAATTTTGAAGATCTTTGTATTTCCTGGACATAATTCCAGAGACATTCTTTGCAAATACTTTATTACAGTCTATACCTTATCTTTTCATTCTCTTAAATAATGTTTTCAAAGAACAGAGGTTAATTTTGAGGAAATATATCAATTTATTCTTTTTATGGTTCATTTATAAATGAATCATGTACTATTCATCTCTTAACATACTACATGATTTATCTTTTTTACTGATGGATTTCAAGATCCTAGAATAGTACCTGATACATAGAAAATATCAATACATATCTAACGGATAAATAAAAATTTCAAATGCAAATTATAGAAATTTTGTTTGCTGGTGACACAGAAAATAACACAGCCTTCAGGGAAAAAGCATATTCAATTTTTTAATCTGATCTAATACAAGTTTGGTTGATACGATGTCCCAAATTTATTAAATTCTATCAGTTAAAGAATCTAATTTCTGAACCTGAAGATATTTTTTCTCCCCCAAAATATGAATTTGACATTCCACAGAACTTAAATTTAAGCAATAAAATCCCTTACACATCTCTGTCCCCCACTTTTCCTCTGACTCAAGTCCTATATGAACCCTTGTAAATAAATCAAGGCTGCTGAATTCTCAAAAACTCTAATTGTGCCAATTATAAATAAGCCTCAGGATGGATTTCAAACAGCAACGTCCCCAAAACCATTATCTGCTACTATAATCCATTATTTTTCTTTCATAATTAATTTTTCTAAGTAGGTCAGTACTATTCATTTTATTTAAGTGCTATTCCAGCAATCCCATCTTCTCAAAAACCAAAGCCAATTGCAACTACATAGGTATTTTCTATTAAACATACCAAAACATTTTTATATTATACAAAACACTAAATTAGACACAAAAAGGTAATGTACTATATTTAAGTCCTCAACTGCCTCTTGACCACATGAAGTAAGAATTTAGTAGAAAACTTGTAAGTACCTTGAAGACTTCCAGGTACATGAGTGGCTTACAGAGGTACTCAAAAAAAAAAAAAAAAAAAAAAAGAAAGAAAGAAAAGGAGGAAAAAAAAAAAGAGATCCCACTGCTTATTTTCATAGATTTTAGCATCTAAATCACTGGGAACCATTGTCATTACCAGAGCTATAGATTGGTAGTTAGATAAACATACAACAGATATGGGTGTTACAGTCATACAAAGTATAGAGAGTAGGTGTTATATGTGTACCTACATCATCTGCATAGAGTGTATGTGCATATAGGTATATTTTTATGTGTATGCATGAAATCAAAATTGACCTCATTGGAACATAAGAGACAAAATGGTCAACCGGTTGAGAGAATTCAACATGTTCCTAGGACAGCTTGCTCCTTAGGCCCTATTTAGTCTTCATTTAAATACAATTCTAAAACCTTTGGATATCTGATTAATACACAACAACTTAAACAGTGAAACTCAAGAGCATAGGGGAGCTTGGGACAAAGGCTAGCTGTAAGCAGTCTGACCTCGGGAGAAATGAGATCTTAGCAAGTTTTTCCAAGAGGGCTCAGGGGACGCTGAGACCTGATGGTCAGGAGAAGGCCTCATGGCAATAGGCAAGATGGTTTAGATGAGAGGAAATCTACTTGGGATTAATTCCTTTGGGATAAACCTTTGAGAATGTGGATCCATTGGGAAACTAATAGTGAATATTGGATCATTATTTTGTTACATGATGACAGTTACTTTTTAAATAATTATTTCCCAATGAATTTTACTACTAGGTGTTTCTGAATCATTCTCAGTGAATTGTATACTACTTGAACTTTTGACACTATAATAAATAAATAATAAAATAATGAGAAGATATTGCCTTGCATTTCTCATGAAAAGAAAATGACACCACCCCAAGTGTATGCATTATATCCTGTTGAGGCATGAACTCAAGAAAAATTAGACTGAATACAGGATCCTAACTAAAATACTTCCTGGGCTGTCACCAGAGTTCTTAATTCAAATATTTACTCTTGATCTAAAAATATCCTAGTCAAAGAAACTGAATGATTACCCCACAGTTAAAAGCATAGTTAGTGATCTGAGAATGAAATTTCATTTCACTCTAGTAAATGGTTCTGGTATTCCAATCAACGGATAGTTTCATCATGTGGGAACTATCATTATAATGGAATGTGACTGGAAATTTTAAACAAATGGATTATAACATAGGCCTCTAACTAGGGCTATTTTTCATAGTGGTCACCTTAGAAGAAACTTGCTACAGGGATACTTTCATTACTTGAAAGTTGAGGGAGTGCCTTTACAATTAGTTCATGAGAAAAATCATTCTTATGGTTCACAGTTACCCTTCCCCTACCACCACATCTGTAATTACCCCTACTTGAATGTGGCTCAATTACACTAATCATCCAAAAACTTCCTCCTTGAGATGGGTATCTTGGCTTTGCTGGGGGGTTTACAGAGGGTTCATGGGAATTAAGAGAGTCTATTTTTGACCACTCCATCTGTGAAACATGAAATGCCTTTGACCAAAAAAAAATATAAAACTGACATTATCAAGGCCCCTTCTCCTGGGACCAGTGAAATAGGGGGGAAAAAGTCCCCATGATCACATAAAAGACTTTTAGAAAACTTCTTCTTTCTCCTGAGGTGTGTGTGTGTGTGTGTGTGTGTGTGTGTGTGTGTTTCTAACTTGGCTCTTAATTAAACTGCTTTATTCTCTGCTGTACTCATTTGGTTCCTGGAATCTGAGGGAGAACACTGACTCACCCTGGTGTTTGTTGCACAATAATAAAGTAAGGCACACCCACCAACTCAAGTGTAAGCACCTACTCTGGGGTTCTTTGTACCTTGTTGGCTTTAAGTAGTTGTGGATTGACTGAATGTCTAACTCACTATCAATGTGGATATGCCATATGCATCTTGCCAGCAAAATAAAACAATCAACACAAACACTTTTTAACTTCCATAAGTAAATCATTTAAGTGGCAAAACCACTCACACCCTTCCTAATCCTCACTCTCTCCAAATCAATTTAAGAATATGAAGAGAAAATGAACATAAGAAAAACAATTAGCCAGTGCAACTCTGCAAAGCCTATAATACTATCTAGAATGATAGCACAGCCATTGTTCATGCTGCCTGAGCCCTGCATGTTTGCTAGCTCACCCAAGGTCCTGAGAGAATAATAAACTAAGCAGATTGGATATAGACTGATGCTTCCATGCCACTACTGCCTCATACAACACACACACTGTTCTGAGTGTCTGAACACATGCGGGCAGGTAAACCCAGAAAATGGGCACTCCATGTTGGCAGGAGGGAAAAAGGCTGCCAATAAATAGGGCCTGTTTATTATTTAACAGTTGGTACTGCTAGAGGCCTGGCACCACTATAGAGCACTCTCTGTTTCAGTGCAAGTCAGCCTGATTATGAGGGCATGTGAGCCAAATCGTGTTTACCATAGTCTGTGGGAACCTCAGTGCCCCCAACAGACATGGAAATTCTTACAATAGCTCTCATCCAAATAGAGAAGATGGACGTAAAAGGCTCCGTGTGTTTAAATCTTGTCAGATCAGTTGGCTTGGTGTCTCTCCATGTACTTGCTTTTCCCCTGCTCAAGACAAATCATTTTTAATGATATAGTTTCTAATCCTCTGCCTTTGGTTGCTTTACTTTAGTACCTAAACCAACTAAATAATGTGTGAATCACCCATCTACTTATATTGCTTATGCTCTACTGCACGTTTTGGCTTTCTAGCAAAAGAATCTACTGCCTAGGACTGCTACCTCCTTCTTGTCTTTCGCCAGAGCTGCCACTGCTGTAAGTCCCTTCTCTGCCAATGTGGGCCACAGGTGGATGCCTTCCTACAAATCCAATCAGTGGGATAATGTGCTACTATCAAAAGAGTGGACATTAATGACAAAGAGCCCTGCTTAGATGGTCACCCCATTATCTTTGATTTGATTACTTTGCCCCAGCAGAACACTTGGCTTCACAACCACAGATGGCACCAGCCCAACCTGTGGAGAAAGTAGTCATGTTGTGTTCATACATTTTCAAAATATTAAATTTGATGTAAAAAATATAAACATGACAAGTACTGAGAAGTTTCCTGGTTTCTTAGAAAAGCACTCACTAGGTTTTTTAAAAATAAACTGAGGTCAGAGCACATGAGACAATTGCAATAACTAGGCAACATGGATAATCTCATCATTTCATTTGAAATTCAACATAAATAAACATTTCTTTTAAGTGTAAGAACCTTGGCTTTTATCTTCCATATACAACCAAGGCAGTTTTTGATACTTTATGTGACTCTATTCTACACAACTGTTTATAAATTCAAGATAAAATTCACTCTATAGAAGCTAGTTTAATATGTTGAAACTTACTTGTACCTTGGATACATTTTTTCTGTGACCATGAGTAAATCATCAAAATGCTTTTTATAGATGAAGATTAAGGCAAACTATGTCTTACCTGAAATTCTCTCTCTCTCTCCATATATATATATATGCTTTGTTTTTAAATTAACAGTTGATATTCATATGCTGACATATAAAAATACTTGTTTTTAATTGATTTCTCAACTTTAAAGTGCCAACAAAAAATATATGCTTGGGATTGCTATTATATTTGATGTATACTGTGGTTTTCAAAGAAAGTACTTATCCCTAGGTTGTAGATTATATACATATACATAATAAATTAAACTTTACATAATCAAGAAAACTATGAAAAATAATTCTCTAGCTATGACTGAGTTTAACCCTTATTTTAATCACTTCCTCTATGGATCCAAAATGCTTTATAAGCAACCCCAAATTAGGGTAGTTTATTCTAAAGTCAGGAAACTTCTCCCCATTAGCCTCTTGCATATAACAACACTCATAACTACTAGGTTACAAGAGATCAGTGGATCCCATCATAGATTCACAAGGGCATGGGTGCTATTTCAGCCATGAGAAAAATACAAGCAGGGAATTTCACAGTGAGTAGATTGTGCTCTTCTCTGTGCTAAGATATGTAATCATAACTAATAGAAGACATTAGGAATTGCTCACAATTACTGACAGATTACTGAGTGTGAGTCACTCTTCAAAGAGCTTTATTTGTGCATGTCAATTTAATCTTCACAACAACCCTATAAAATGAGTACTATTATTTTCTCCATTTTATAGATGAGGAAACTGAAGTATAGAAAGGATACTTGATTTGCCCGAGGCCCTGCAGTAAGTGAAAAAAGGGGCTGAAATCTGAACTAAAGTGGTCTGGTCCCAGAGAAACTATAGCTTCTGTTTTGCTTTTTACAACAATGATCATTGGTCTCTGAGACTTCTGTTTAATCTAAAGCTATGTAGTCCCCAAGACTGTAAAATGTTAGAGCTGAAGTAATTTACAATGATCTAGTCTATGTCTCTAGAACCCCAGGCAGAGAGAAGAGCTTTTGAAAACTGTAACATCATAATTTTGTGCACAAACACACTTTTCTGGGAAAAGAATATAAACCAACATTTAGTCCAAGTGTCTCAGGTGAGAGATTAAAAAACTCCATAGACCAATGGCTATAAATGTTGCAGATTATAAAAAAGTAGGAGAACAAGATCTAGAAACCAGGACTTTTTGCACTATCCCCTCCCACCCTAACTTCTAGGTGGCTGGCCTTACAGGCAGAAGAAACCTGAGTGAGGGATAAAGAGCTTATGTGTACCTTCACTTGGCTCCACACAACTCAGTAAAGTAATGAAATGTACTGATTTTAAAAAAGAACAGAAACCTCATTGTAGTTGTCCCTTGACTACTCACTGCAAAAGGGAAAAGGCTGGGGACACATTTAAAAGGTAAGAAGAAATAAAATTGTCTGTTACAAATTTGGCCAATTAGTTCATTTATCAAATACACACAGAGGTACATCCACACCACTTTATTTATTTATTTATTTATTTATTTGATAGTAGTTCTGCAACTTTCTAAATTTCTTCTGGTTTCTTTCAGAATTCTTGTGGTGATTTATATTTACCTAGAACTCGCCCATTGTGTTCAAAGTTAGAGAGCATTATAATTAGTTTGATTTCCTCTATTTTGGGGGATATTTCCCTATTTATTTCTAATGCTGTATATTTGTAGGCTTTCTCATTTGGTAATTAAATTGTGTGAAATTGGTTGGTTTATTGTTTTGTTACTGTTCTCTTTAAAAGAAAACCAACTCTGGTTTACTAGCATGTCTTTTTTTATTTTCTTATTCATTTATTTCTGGTGGCTTTTTTTTTTTTTTTTTGCCAATTCTTTCTTCTTACTTTGCAGATTTGTTTTTTGTTCTTTTAACGAACTTCCTGAGACAATAGTAATGTGTTCATAATAATTTTTCCTGTAGTTGTAGTAGTTAAAACTATGAATTTTCCTCTGAACACTAACATGCATATGTGCTTATTTTCTGTAAATTCTGTCATGTTTCTAAAACAAAAAATGTTTCTAAAACAACAAAAATTAACTTAAAAAATTATTGGTCTTTTTTTCTTACTCGCCAAAGTTCCTATTTCTTAGGGAGACAGTGCTTGTTTGAGACAGGAGTTTCCAATAATAATTGTCATTTTCTTACATCATTTAAAAAACTTTTTAAAATTTATATTCTGGTTGATTTTCTCATTCATGATTCTGGTAATATTGTTAGAAGTTCTCCTCTCATTCCCAACTTTTTGCTTCTAATAGACTTTTAGTTCTGTAATAGTTTTATTTTCACCTTCTATTTCTTTGTTATTCTCTTCGCAGCCAGTTGTATTTCTCTTTTCATTGTCTTACCATCTCTTTGATCCTGTATATATAATTTTTGACCTTTTATTTTAAAGAGTCCACAGTTTCTTCTATTTTTTTTCTACTCTGGGAAATATGTGTTATTTTAAGTATCATTTCTCTGGTATCATTCTTTTTCTGGTCCCTTTTTTTATTCTTAGCTCTACATGGGTTCAATGAATCATTTTTCAGTGAACTTTTTGAAAAGAAAAGAAGTTGGCAGCATGAATTGAGGAACTTGGGGAGTTTCCTTTTGGTGCCATATTTGCTGGTGTATCTTACCTCACTCTGCACATTACTCAAGAGATTGGCCTCTGTTCAATGTTCTCAGCATATTGCTGTGTTACTTTTCATCACTGTAAAAAACACCTGAGAACATCAACTTAAAGGAAGAGTTATTTTGGCTGCAGACTGAATTTTGGCGGGGGCATGAGGTAAAGCAGAGCGTCATGGCTATGGCAGCATGTGGCAGAAGAAGCTGTATCTCATGGCAGCCAGCAAGCAAACAGAGAGTAAGGAAGAGGCCAAGAGCAAGATATAGGCCCTGAGGGCATGACCCCCCAAGCCCTTCCTTTCAACTAGGTCCCATCTCCTAAATTTCTATCACCTCCCAAAGCCCATCAAATTATAAACCCATACATGGATTAATCCACTGCTGAGTTAGAGCCCCAGTGATCCAATCACTTCCCAAATGTCTCTCATCTGAACACTGGTGGCACAATGAAGACCAACCCTTCCACACATGAGCTTTGGGGAATATTTCAGATCTAAACCATAACACCTGCCTCCCACTTGGGTTAGTGGGAGTTTTAAGGGATTTTCATCAAGTTGTGTATATTATACATTTTATGAATCAAGAGCAATGTACATTTCCTTATTTCTCTTCTCCCCAATGTGATCAACAGTGGCAAATACTGGTGTGGTTTACTACCTCCACTTTGCCACTCTCACAACCTGATTCTGATTCATGTGATCATGAACCAACTTTCCTGCTACCCTCTGTTGTAGAAGTAAGGATCATTAAACCTTTCACTGACTACCTAGGATCTCAGACTTTCCTGCTTCATATAAGTAATTGTAGCATATGTCCTTCCTGCCATTTCTACTTTTGGAGGTTCTGCCTACTGCATATGTTTAACATATTCTCCACATCTTGCCTTGACTTGGTCTACATTTCATAGCATTCCATGGTTTGTGGATTTGGGATTGTGCCTGCCTTGTAAAGGAAAAGGATTTTTATGTTTAAAGTTTTACTTTTGTTTGACTGATTGTTGCAAAAGAAGATACATTTACTTTTATATCTATTCTCTCTTAATTGGTAAAAACAGAACTTTACTTATTGGACCCTCTCCAACTCTTCTCTCAGTTAAGTGCTTGGTCATACCTTGCCTCTAAATCTGAATTAATCCATCGTAAGGTGTCAGCTACAGTATTCATACTCCTTGATTACTATATGACTTCCTTCATAAACATATTTACATTTAAATAGGGGATTTTTAACCCCCCTGACTTCCAGATGACACTATAAAATGAGCTGTGATTGTAGAACAACAAGTAATAAAATAGATATAATAAAGAAGTTGGAGGACCTCAATTAGTATCTGTAAAATTATCTCATGTGAATAATGAGGTTATGTTTTAAGTTGCTTTACTCTTTAGAATCAAATAGTATAATACCTCATTTTTTCTATAAGAGGAGAGCAACAGAATGAGGCATTCTGTTTAAGTAAATTTTCTAGTTAACTGTTTAAATTTCTTTTAAACATTAAGCTGGAAATCTTTAAAATGATTTCCTATTTTCTAAAACAAAGAAGTGACTTATATAGTAAAAATACACTAGAATGAAAAATTTTAAGCTTTTTCTGCCACTGACTTTATTTTGGCAGGAATGGGGTTTGAACTCAGGGCCTTGTACTTGCAAGGCAAGTGTTCTATCATTCTAGCCTCTGCCACTGCTACTATTGATAAAATTCTGGCAAATCATTTAACCTACCCAAGCCTTAGTTCTCCCATCTGTTATATAGGAATAGTAATATTTCTTATCTTACCATACAGATTTTCTGTGAGTGGCAAATTAAATATATGTCAAGATGCTTTATAAACTAATAAGTAACCAGAAAAGTATGTGGGTTTTAATAATAAAGGATGATTTACATAAAATACTGTTATACTATCAAATATAATAGAGGTGTAGAGGGCAGTTTATAGTATACAATATGATATATGATATAGATATGCTTTCATGAGTTTTTGTGTGTTTTTTCTAGTTGTTCAACTAAGCACTGAACTATTTCAGTTCTCATTGTCTTCAGTGACTTTGCTGGGAATAACACATTCTCTCTTCCTGCCTCTACCTCTCCAGAACATTTGTACAGTTCTTGTTTTTTTATTTGTTTGTTTGTTATGATTTGTATTGTTTTAAATCTGCCTTGAAAGATCCCATAGAGTAATAATGAAAAGATAAAGCAGCTTTGGAGGCAGACTAGGTTTAAATCATGGTTCTTTATTCTTGCTCATCAGTGAACATCCCTGAAGTAGTTTTCTCATCTGTAAAATGAATTGTATGAGTGTTGTTATAAGAAAACACTGGATCATATCTACATAAGGTCTGGTACATACTATGGGCTCAATAAGTGGATTTTAAAATCAGAGACACCCTGAAGAGCTATCTAGTATGTGAAGTTCTTGGATTTCATCAAATCTCATTTACCTTTTTAAAAGTTAAAAGCATATTTCACTTATTTTTATGTTTATAATAGAGGTTTTATGACCCTTGAGAATTGATACATTGCTGTACATTAATTGATAACTTTTCTATTCAATTAATCATTTCACTTTTTCCTGAATACTACACTTCAGGATCTACCTTTTCTTAAAATCTACTTATTTATTGATTTTCCTATACTAATCTTATAGTTTCAACAGTTTCTGTTTCTATTAACTTCATTTTATCTTAGTTAACTCATTTTTTTTCTTATAATATATCTTAATTTTAAACCTTTAGGCCAGAGATCATATCTTCCCTGTTCATAATACACTGTATATTCCACAAAAAACATAACACTATTAAATAATACTTACCTATGTAAATATTAAGTATAAATCATGTATGGATGCCACAGAATTTATCCTCTCTATCTGAGCTCTCTTCTATAAGATGCCAGGTCACTATAATTTAGTATTTATAGAACACTTTATCATTTGCAAACATTTCATAATCTAATGGAGAAATACCATTTCAGATTGATTTTGTTATGCCATTGGAGAAAAAGAGAAAACAAAAATGGAATGAAGAAAATTTGTCAGAAGTCATATCTCTGGTCCCCAGGAAAAACAGAATTAACACTTGGCCTCTCGTTCTCTCATCTGCTGACATCTTTTTGAGCTAGAGCTGTCCCACATCAGAGGAAAAACACCTGTTTCTTTCCAAGTATTATTAGTTGAAGACTATCTAATCAGCACCATAGACATGACTCTCTTTATTTTCATAATAAATAAAAGGAAATCCCTGTGAACCTGGGGCAGGGGTAGTTGGGGGTGGCGGTAGGTTCATGAAAACCTAGTGCAGGCTAGGGTCAGAGCACAGGAAGGCCATAAAAGAGATAAAACCAGTGGCAGGTGACACTCATCCATCATTAGGGAAAGAAGTACTTAAGAAGGAAGACCACTGCCTTTCCCATCTGAGGCTTTCTCCAGAACCCTATTGAAGAGGAAGAGGCACTGCTGAGTCTTCATTTGTGGAGCAGCAGGAGGAGGCAGTATCTCCTTAGCTAAATGAACCCCTTCCTGACAGCTGTGGGAATATGTGTTCGTGCCACCAGGCCCCTAAGAAAATTATCCCTAAAATGACTAAGGTTTACTCAGTCAGACACTCCTCCCACGCAAAACCTGGTTATAAAGAGAAAACAATGTGGAGAGAGTAAATAACATAGCAACCTTGATGAAACTTTTCTAGCATTTTAAAATGTGTGTGGGGTCATTAGAATATAACATGCAAAACACTGTTGTTGGGATTCAGGAGTCCTGATTTTAGTTTCAGCAGTCTCACTGTCTAGCTGTGTGACCTTAGATAAGTGGCTTAACCTCTCTGGACCCTGATCCTTAATATTTAAAATGAGGGGGTTGATTACTAAGTGCTGTCTAAGAGCCCTTGTAGAAATAAGAATACCCCAATCTATGATAGTAATAATTAACATTTGATGATGCACTGCCACCTACAAATGATTGCTACATACATTATCTAATCTGAACCTCATGCCAGTTCTGAGGTAGTATTGTTATGATTATGCCCATTTTTAGAGGTGAAATTTAGAAACCACAAAATGGTAGAGTTGGCTCTGAATAGATGTCCCCAGGGGAAAATATTCCTTCGGTAAAAGAGGCAGCTGAGGCTAACACAGATCAGCAACAGCAGATAGTTTAGACTGTGAGCTCTTGTTTAGGGGTACAAGGATCTCTGATGCCGCATTGCGGGAGTGATAATCTACCATGTGGAATGTTATCTGATGATGTATTTATCAAAAAAAACTAATAAAAAGAAAATTAAAAAAAGATACAATAATTGTTACTGCACTACACCCTAATGAATTATTGTGTTCAAGGTTCCTACAAAAAAAGTAATATTATACTCGGCTTATGTTTTAATTGATTTATTAATATTTTATCACAGGAATGTAATTTAAGCTCCTCATGATTTAGATCTCATAAACCTTTAGCATTTTGCAAATTCAAATTCCAATTTAAAGCCAGGGCGAGCAATTAACTTTTCTATCATCTTGTCAGGGGAGAAGGTTCGTGTTTAATTTGAGACAAAGTGACAGAAATATATATACACTGTATGTATTACTCCAATTTAATTTATGAGTCAGCACCATCCACCTTCAAAATGTAGATTTAATAGAAGGGGAGGAAGAAAGGCTGTGCTGTCATGATAGGGCTGTGATAGCTGCCCTGAATTGCTTATACATATGTATAAAAAAAAGACCTTGGTTTGTTGAGATACCAGACTAGCTTGAATAAAGGCCTATTTCCAGCTCTTTTGTTTTAAACCCTTTGCTAATTCTTTTTTCATATCACACACAATCTCATGGATATCACAGGGACCTTCTACCTCGACTTGCACCTCCACTTCCACCCCATCCCGTTCTCAGTTTTATGCATAGATGCCTCCACAGGCTTATCCCAAATCTAGACAAGTGAGGAACAGTAGAATAAACACTGCCTTGAAGTCCTTTCGTCATCACTGTTCTCATCTTCCAAGGAAATCTTTTAAGTACCCTCTATCTAAAACAAACAACAACAACAAAACCCTCCTCACAACTGTGTATTTTGATTTTCAGGTAGTTCATTACAAATTAAAACAGCAGCACTTTCCAGCGACCCTCTAAAAAATATTTAAGAACAGGTTAAGAATAGATGAGCAAAAACCATGAAGGTAGTCAGGTAAATGGTGGGGAAGCACTTCACCTTGGCGGTTATTGAACACAGGAACAGGGCTGCAGAGAAAGGTTAAGGAACTCTTCCCAGTTCTTTTATCCTATAATTCACCAGGCACACAATGCTCTATGCTGATGAGATGAGTTACATGACATCTCCTCCCTGGTTCAATCAAAGGGAAGCAATTTACATCTCAAACCAGTTCTCTCATCAGTGGGACATAAAAACTGCAGAACAGAGACACAGCAAATGTGCTTATTTATACAGCAGCAACTCAGTTGCCTCTGTTCTTTATTATTTTCCTTCGCTCCCTCCTCCCCTCTATGGTGGCCATTTTGAATAGGATGCTTTAAATTCTAAAGTGAGAAAAAGACAGGGCTAAGAACAATTCAGGAACAAAATTAACGAAAGATTTCTCACAATTCTGACAATCACTGGCCTTTGTGGTACTAGGCCAATCCTTTTGCTCAATTTAAAAATAAAACCAGGTTCTCTTTGCTGGCCACAAAAAAAAAAATAAAAAAAATTAGAAGACAGTTAATGGAAAATTCTGGAAAGTATCCTGACAAATGTTTATTTGCTTTCCAGATACACAATGCTATGCTACATAACCAGAATACAGTGCATTTGTCAAAGAAAAGCTATGCTGAATTAGTGTGAAGTTTTCATTCACAATACAAGCTTATTTTACTAATAGTCTTCATCAATCTCAGTTTAATTATGTCAGGCATTTTATACTTGCACAAGACAGTGAAAATGGCCTAAAATGCATTTATTGCACCTGCTTAAATGCAGTCATATTCCTAAAAACCACTGCAGGGAAGGGGGGCAAGCTCTCACAGACATGGCTTTTAGGCAGAATATGGGATTATGGCAGAGGGGTTTAAATACAGGAGGTAAAAAATGGTAATCACATTCATCAAGTACACAAAGAAGTAAAAACAAGAAGCTCTAGATAATTCTTTTTAGTGGACTCACTAAAATAACAATAACAGCTTGATGAAGAGAACATGATTGTGGAAAGCTTGTCCATTTTACATTTTCTCTTTACATCATGCAATAAAAAGGGAACACCTGCAGTTTCTACTTGTGAGAGTATTTTGTGTGTGTGTTAGTGTATGTGTGTGTGTGTGTGTGTGTGATGTTGAAAGAAATCATGGGACATCATATTTGCTTTAGAGCTCCTAGTCTAATCTCCACTACACACTTCCTACCATAAAGTCACATTTAAGCACTGAAGGTAAACCTCTGCGGTACAGAGGTACTCCCTCAGCCTGCAAAGTACAATCTTTGCCTCATATCCTTTCCTTCATTCAAATGTATCAGCATCTTATCACTTTGCACTTTCAGGTAAAACAGACTCTTTGTCCTAAGTCTTTTAAGCAAATTACTCCAAAGTACCTTGTACTTTTCATTACCTGGTAGCATCTACTTTTCTGACATACAATAGCCTGCTGCAACATCACTGTCATGGTGTCCTACTACTTATCTAAAAACACACATACTGTTAACTACACATAGTGGGTATTTGAAGTACATAAGAAAGCCATAAACTTAATTATATTGAGGGCTGGTGTTATCTCACATGAAATTTGAGCTATTATTAAAAATAGAAATTGCATTTACTAAATACTTCTTACTATAAACCAGTCAATTTCAGACTTCCAAGGTTGTATGAGATGAAACTATTTTTAAGAAACAGAAATAGGAAATGCACGAAGAATTTAACAGAAACATTTCATATGCCAAAAGAAATATTCTGCCTCTCTACCCTTCTTTTTCTTCTCATTCTGTCTTATTCTCTGTCTCTCTTGTCTCCCTCTTTCCCTCCATCCCACCTTCCCTCCCTTCCTCCTTTCTTTCTTCCTCCATGTTTTTACTACTCAACATGCTGGTTTTTAGGAGGAAATTTTGGGTGATTTGGGAGGCACTTTTTTCTTAAGAGTCTGTAGATATCCTTCTAAATACTCCTACAAGCACCTCTAATATTCCACATTACACTTTGTAACATGTTCTAAGCAGAAGCAATCTTTGTAAATGGCTACCATAGCCAGTGAAGAACCATTTTTTCTACTACTTTTGTTAGGTATGTGATAAAAGACAGTATGGTTATGTGCATAGATAAAGGTTTTGGTCACACTTTACAACTGCAGTGTAACCAATACACATGATCTCTGTGTTCTGCATATCAAGATTCAAATCTTTCACTGATAAACAGGGTAAAGGACTAATTCCACCCTTATGCTCCAAAAAGCTACTGGAGAGTAATTCTGTTATGATGGGTGTTTCTTACTATGAACACTCAATACATTAAATTCTGAAATTACAACAAAACTGAGATCTGATTATACGGTCTATAAAACGACTTACAATAGGCCTCCAATGAGGAGACAGAAACACCAACTATGTTAAAAACTGAGGTTTAACAACAATGGGAGTGGACTATGAGCACATGATAAAAGCGAGAGCACACAGGGGAGGGGTGAGGATAGGTAAGACACCTAAAAAACTAGCTAGCATTTGTTGCCCTTAACACAGAGAAACTAAAGCAGATACCTTAAAAGCAACTGAGGCCAACAGGAAAAGGGGAACAGGTACTAGAGAAAAGGTTAGATCAAAAAGAATTAACCTAGAAGGTAACACCCATGCACAGGAAATCAATGTGAGTCAATGCCCTGTACAGCTATCCTTATCTCAACCAGCAAAAACCCTTGTTCCTTCCTATTATTGCTTATACTCTCTCTACAACAAAATTAGAGATAAGGGCAAAATAGTTTCTGCTGGGTATCGAGGGGGTTGGGGGGAGAGGGAGGGGGCGGAGTGGGTGGTAAGGGAGGGGGTGGGGGCAGGGGGGAGAAATGACCCAAGCCTTGTATGCACATATGAATAATAAAAGGAAAAAAAAACTGAGGTTTAACTGATTTTTCATTGGCTTTTTTTGGTAGAAGTAGGCTTTGAACTCAAGGCCTTGTGCTAGCCAGACAAGTGCTCTACCAATTGAGCCATGCCCCCACCCTTTTTCCTTTACTTTATTTTTCAGATATGGTTTTTATACCAGGATCCTCTTGCCTCCGCCTTCAGCGTAGCTAGGATTACAGACATATACTACTATGCCCAGCTTTTTTGTTGAGAGAGAGTCTAATTAACTTTTTTGCCGTGGTTGATCTGCATTCCCATCCTTCCATCTCTGCCATTTGTGTAGCTGGGATTACAGGCATGTTCCATGATGCTGGCCCGAGGTTTAAATTTCTTAACTTCATAATACTATTCAAGAATGTTTGCCATTCTATAAGAAGGGTCAGTATTTCAGAACACTTAGTGATTTCCATAGGCAGCACAACATTAGGGATTACATATTGCAACAAATATTCCTCGTGCTCCATGTCTGACAAGATCAGTGCAACCAAAGGGCAGGAGGTACCTATAAAGTAAGTGCCAGGGCACATGCTTTCTAAGCTGGAGGAAGCTTAAAAGAAAGACCAGCCAAGTGCTGCCCATCCCTCTTTTTACCTTAGATCTCTTACTCGTGTGCTCTTCCTGTCTCGTGGTATTCCCTCTCAAAGAACATTTTGAGGAAATAAACTCCAGGTCTTATAAGGAGAGAAAGAGTTGTGTGATAACTGACTGAAGGCATTTACATCTTTCATGTTTTACTAAAATCAAAAGCATCATGGAAACATCTTAACAGAGAGAACTGGAAATCACTTTGAAAGGATGAGTTAATGTCCTCTAGCTTTACAAGTTGTACAGGCAGGTTTGTGCATCATTAGTGGGCTAAGCTCTACCTGGTTCTTCAGGATTTTACAATTATTCAGAGTTCTTCCTGGAACATCTCACCTCAGAGCTTTAGGTCTTCCTATTATCCAGGCCTGGAGTGCTCTTCTGTCAGAGTTTAGAATAATTCTTTCATTCTTTACTGTAGTCTCTATTCAAATGTAACCTTTTCAGGAGACTTACATTGATCAATATATCTAAAATAGCTTGCCACCCACACCCTATCCTACCTCGTTTTAGTATTTAGTCTTTCCCAAAATTATGTATTTATTGCTTATGTTCTACCTTCCCAACTAAAATGGAAGCTCTGAAAGTCAAAGACCTTGTCTTATTCCTCATGGTCTCATTAGTGCCAGAACTGTGCCTAGTATGTGTTTGGTGCTCACTATATATTTATTGAATAAGTAAAACTTAAGGTTAATTTGATCTTTCTTAAATTTTACAGTTTAAACTCACTTCATCTTCTACTGATATGAGAATATATCACATAATGGCCCTTCACACTCTAGACATTGTATAAAACCTGCATGGAAGAATCACCATTCTAGGAAAAGTACATTCACACCTGGTTTAAAATCACAGTTCATTGCTATGAGACAGTTAGTGTCTGACATTTTAGTTAGACCACTGAATGGATGGAGTTAACCAAAGAGCCAAAAAGACACACACACACACACACACACACAGAGAGAGAGAGAGAGAGAGAGAGTAGAAAACATTTACCCCACTGCCCTAAACCCTCCTTCTTCTTGGAACTGCAGCTCATTGCTACATTGCTCCAAGCCAAACACCAGCTAAAGAAGAGAGGCAAAAATTAGAAGAACTTTGGAACCCATTTCACTGAAACTGCCACCTGTCACTTACGTAAGAAGTTGTAATCATCCATCTGTCCAGACTGGTGAATCATAAGGTCTTAAATGCCATTTACTATCCCACATATAATGATTCCTTAGAAATTTTTATGTCACATAATAATGAAACAAGATATTTATTGGCTTTTCCTTTTGATACATATAGAATACCTTCTTTAGTGTGGCATATGACTTTTAAAATACAAACACCAATTTTCAGAGATCTTTTTTGGTAGAGAAAAAAATGTCTATCATCATAATTTTAGTGGCAATAATAGTTCTGTACATTTCTCTTAGCAATTTCAACCTCAGATTTCTAAGCACTGTGCAAACATTAATTCACTAAGCTCTGCTGTGTTCTCTGTGTGAATTAGAATATTATCATATCTTCATTATTTTTAGGTAAGAATCACATGGCCCTGGCTTGCCAAGGCCACACAGGAAAGTAATTTTTTAAAAAGTAGAGAGATGCTTCCTTTTTGAAAGTGGATGATCAGAAAAGATTAAGGAACTGTGATAATAATATATCCAAAATACCATCTGTTATATCTTATCTAGTACATCTATTTGAATTTTGTTTTGGGAAGTGAAATAAGCTTATGGCTCAGTTCATAAGCTCAGGGCTCTGAATAAATATCCCTGAGAATAACAGAATTGTTTTTTACGAGTATTATTTAGCAAATATTGATGGTATACTATGTGTCAGTCACAATCCTAAGAGTTCTAGTTCTAAGAGCTGCAGGGTGTGACTTCATGTAAACAGAACTTTTGTGTCTTGTTCACCAATGTATCTATCTCAAACCCTAGAATTATATCAGAGCATAGAACTATACTTGGGCTGTAGCAAGTGCTGAATCAGAGTTTGTTGAAATAAATGTATGAAAGAGAGAAGCATTTTTAGTTCCAAATGACAAAACTTCCTGCATGTACGTTGGGGATATCCTTTTATACTTTTGCTTTGGGAAGTAGAACAGAAAGGAAGAGATTCAATTCGACACAGTGTAACTAAATCTAAGATGGTAGTGAGCCTCTTTACTACAGAGTTGATCATTTAGCAAGGATTTTCAAATACATACTATGTGCCAGGCATTGCAAAATGTCCAGGAATAAAGGCAGGGTCCTATTGTTTTGGATCTTAAGTAACTTTTTATGAGTATAGGATGGAGATATCTTTGTATGCAATGGAATTCTCAGGCAAGATCCTTCTATAAATCTGTGATTTTTGTCTTAACATTTAACCATCCTAATTTAATTCAGTTTCTTTCTGAATATATATGAGGAAACTAGCAAAATGTAGGTAGCAATTAATTGAAACATATATTCATAAAGTGGAGTGGCTATCTGACAACAACCCAGACAACCTGATCAGTTTCTGAGAAATTAAATTAGGCATCAGGGTGAGTTCTGAAAGGACTGAGTTATGCTTCTTAGTTATTCATATTGTCAGTTCTTCACTTCTCTTATGCAAACACACTCTCAAGCTTCATCTAGGTTGCTTCAAGTTGGAATCTAGCTATAATTCTAATAGATCAGTTCAAGAATGATACCATCTTGATAAAAAAAGAAAGAAAGGAGGGAAAAATTCAATGATAAATAAGGCTTTACAAACTCCCTATCACATGAGGCTAATTAGAAGTCACTACTATGAAGGCTGAAGAACTCATCTATGGTTAACCTGTGGAATTATAACATGTACTAACCCTATTCCATATCACTTCTCTCAAAACAGAGCTCACCAAAGTATAGTTTGCTGAGGCCTGCACATATCTGAATTTATCTTACTCTGATAATCCATTTGAGATGTTTAGTTAGACAAAAATAACCTCAGTTCTTTTGGCTTCACTTTTAGGATACAAAATGCATTTCTGCTTATAAACTGTTTCTTCAAACATGTTTAGAAGTGTCACATTATAAAAAAAGCCAAAAAGGCTAAGACACCCTAAGTTTGATGCTTAACCATTGCTAGCAGCCCACTTACATTCTACTCTTCCTCTAAATATGAAGCTGAAATAAATGTATTTTAGCTGGGAGATCAAAAATGCTATGAGAACATTCTAAACACTCATTGGCAAAGGAAAACAAAAAGATATATGATATTGATGTATTTTATTTTCTAGTTTATTAAAATATAGAACTAGATATAGGTGACAGATCCGCTTTTACCTGCTGACTGTGACTTTGTAAAACTGAAATTTGTATCTAAAATCACTATTATATTCAGAATTACCAAGGAGTCCCTTTCTGTTTGTACATGTTCATAACAATGACAAAATAGCCCCAGCCATTACACTACCAATCTCCATGGACAAGTCCATTGTCATTGTCTCTGTCAAATCCAATTCAATAAGATGAAATGGGATGAAATGAAACCTCAGTATTTCTCATTGTATTGTACCCTTTACCATTTATTATTTATTTAGTCAAAGTAAAACTATTTCTGAACTCAATTACATTTTCCTTCCTTGTCGCCTATTTCTTTTTTTTAAATTTAATTTTTTGTCTATTATTATTACTTTTATTATTATTATTGTTCTGGCGGTATATTGTGACATTTACAAAAGTTCTTAGAATATATTATAGTTGAATTCACCCCCTCCATCATTCTACTTTATTCCCCTACCCCCGTTCCTGGAATAGTTTAAACATGTCTCATTTTCCATTTATATACATGTGTACATAAAAAATATTTCCATCATATTCATCCTTCTACACTCTTTTCTTATACCCTCCTCCCTCCCACTGGTACTAACTCCCCAGAGAGGACCTGTCCTGCCTTCCTGTTCTCCATTTTTGTATTAAAAAATGATATTTTTGTTTGTTTAAGATACCTATTCAGGGTGTTTCATTGTGACATTTCCATGTATATATGTATTATAATATAAATTGGTTCATCTCTACTTTCTTCTGATTCTAACTCCTATTCTAACAGGAGTGAGGTGGAATTTTAACAGGTGTTTTTGGTTTGCATTACTTTTATGGCCAGGGAATATTTTTTTTCTTTGAATAATGTTACTTATTCCAATTGCCAAAAAAAGAAAATAATTCTTAGTAATTCTCACAAAATAAGAAAGAAAATAAGTAACTGCTATCTTATGGAAGGGTGGACATTTACCATCTGATATATATTTACCAGACATTTTCCATCTGATTCCAACAGTTTTCTTATAATAACATCCATAGGTGTCACTTATTTTGAGATGACTCCAAATTGCAGGAGGCAAATGAGCTATAGGTAATTCAGTTCGGAAGGAAGACAGGTTTCTAGCAATGGTTATATGGAGTTAAATTTTATAAGGAACTGAAGATTATACTAAAGTGTTGAGGATAACATATGCATAATAAATGCCCTATAAGTTATCCCACGACTTTGAGGCAAGAGGATAATCACACCTTTCCCTTCTTTATTATTATACTCCCTTCAACGTACTTATGAATTTTGTTTCCCCTCAAAGCTACTCTTAATATTAATTTTAACCTCATTTCCTGTGCATAAAAATTTCCATAGAGAAGAGTACTGAATACTGTACTCCCTTCATAAACAACAGCCAAATGACAACCAACCTCTCACTAATCTGTTTAAAAATCAGTAAGATTCTTGTTCTTCCTACAGAATCACGTTTATTATAAATAATGCTGAAAGACCCCACACACAGCAAACTGAAGCATGTGGCATTTAATCCATCATACAGAAGGATCAAGGATTGAGTCAACACTTCTAGAGCTTCTACCCCCGACTATGCATTTCCATGGAGCCTATTTCCATGGTGTTTAGATCATCAAACAAACACATTTGTCTAAAAACAAATACATATGTGGGAAAACAGTTCTCTAGGGCTCATGCCTTTTCAGCTGCCTTTGGCTGACAGATGAGAAGTCAGATACAACATTTTGAAATTCTGAGTCTTTTTGTCTTATACAGTAGATAGGAAAATATTTGGTCCTAGTTGGTGGATCTTCCATCACACTTCTATTGCATGGGCAAGGGAAAGTCACAAAAGAGGCCTAATGTTTTCAGTCTGCAATGGATTCATCTTTGGCTTCCTTCTACCTCCCATCCATTGGTTTCAATTTCATTTTAAAGATATTTACAACTACTCTGAATAAAAAAACCACCATTTTCATGCTCTTAAAATAGTTTTAGAGAAACTTGTAACATAATGCTATTTGTGACATTAAGAATATATTAATGTATTTTTAACATTTCTCTCGATTTCATAAATCTTACTTATCCCAGTATCAGCCATAATTTGGGCAAATGAAGAAACCTCTCCTCAAGTCTTCCTGTATCTGAAATGCTATCATTTAAAATTCATGAATGAAAGCAGTATTCCTAGAAATCATTTGATTCTTGCTACTCTAGAAAAGGTACAATTATTCTATTTCTGTTTTAAAGATGAGGAAACACAAGTACAGAGAAATTAAGAAACTTGCCTAACCTTTTCTAGTGAAAGAGTCAGGATTTTAACCCCCAGTCTAATAGCAGAGGCCAAGCCATTACATTATAATGCTCCCTTTAGAAGTTAAAAGACAGGAATGATTAAATATGTGATTTTGGAGGAAGACAGCATAAGTTTCAACCCCATTTTCACCACTCATTAGCTATGTGATGTTGGGCAAGGATCTTAACCACTAGTAAACTTTACTACCTGTAAAAGTTTAAATAAAGCCTTCTAGTCATCAGTCCTAAGTATCTCACTTGTGTTATTTCATATAATTCTCATAGCAACTCAATAATCAGCCCTCCATCTCCTTTGGTTCTGCATCATGGATTCAACTGACTTACAGATCAAAAATATTTCTTAAAAAATATTTCCCTACTGAACATGTACAAACATTTTCTTCTTGTCCTTATTTTATAAATAATCTAATATAGTAACTATATATAGCATTTACATTGTATCAGATATTATAAGTAATCTAAGGTGATTTAAGGAGAATGTGTGTATGTTGTACACAAATAGTATGCCATTTTATATAAGGAACTTAAATAACCATGGATTTTAGAATTTGCAAGACTTGAAGCAATACCCCATAGACAGAAAAATTGACTCTGCACAGTATTATTTGAGAAAAGTGAGGTTAAGCTGCTTGCCTATTAAACAGTAAGAGATAAAGACAGAATTTGAATGAAGGGTAATCTCACCTCAATCTCAATCATTCAATCTGTTAATAATCAATAGAATCTACTTCATAAATTCTGGGGCAGCATTTTGGTCTGGGATAAATTAGCTAATGTGATGGCTGATTTTGTACGTTAACCCACATAGTGTGTCCAGATATTGTTCAAACATCATTCTGGGTGTGTCAGTAGGATGTTCTGGATGAGATTAACATTAGCATCAGTAATAAGCAAAGAGGACTGCCTGCCCTAATGTTTGAGGGCTCCATCCAATCAAATGAAGGCCTCACTAGAACAAAAAGGGTGACTTTCTTGCATGTAAGAGGGAATTTCTGCCTGACAACATTTGTGTTGGGACAGCTTTTTGTTTTTTCTTGCCTTCTGACTCAAACTGTAACACTGGCTGTTCCTGGGTCTTGAACCTACTGGCCTTAGGTGGAACAACAGCATCAGATCTTCTCTGCCTTAGGCCTTTGGACTAAGATGAGAAGCATACCATTTGCTCTCCTAGGCTGCCAGCTTTCTAACTGAAGATCTTGGGACTTTTCAGACTCCTTAATCAAGTGAGTCAATTCCTTATACAGTATCTCTTTCTCTATATATGTGCATCCATTGGTTCTGTTTCTTTGGAGAATCCTGAACAACTGAACATAAAATTCATAATACCTGATAGAAAGAAACAGCCAATGAATATTTCTTAAATCGTTTTCCCAAGAAAAGCCAATAGAAATTGTAGGATAGCAAATCCTTCTACAATAATAGGAAAGGTAGGTCCCAAAGGAAGAGGATATTTTGAGGACACTGAGTTTTTAAGATAGGAAGCAAAAAAAAGGGACCAGTTTTAAAACATAATTCCAGGTAGGTCAAATGATTAGCTTACTTATGTGAAATAAATGGCAGAAAAAATATGTTGATCTGGACAACAAAAATAAAAGTTACTTTCGTCCTCCATATCTAGAGGATGACCCAGAAGGGAAATTTTGATTCTTACCCATGATGGCAAGCTCACTGGGAATAGAGATGTGACCTTCCACTTTGAGAGGTAAGAGGTTACATGGAAAGGAAAGGAATTAACAGAAAAGGTCAGGTTTGTTTAATGCCTTCCTGTGCACTAATCCAACCAATCCAACTACTATATCTGTACTTCATTCCCAGCTACAAACCACTGGAGAATAAAAAGACTTCTTTATAGAACAGGCTGAGTTGTCAGCTGAAAACACCCAAGGATGACAAATTAAAGTTTTCTCTTATATATGAGTTACACTGCTATCCTTGAAATACTGACTCAATTACCCCAGTTCATCACACAGAGAAACACTCCCTGCCAAGTTTCCTTCTGAGTATCTTTTAGGTAGGGGTAGGGCCAGTATCATGACTATATGAAGTTCAAAGCACAAAACCAAGGAAGCTGCAACAGCTGGGAAAGAAAGGAAAAGAAAAATGTGATTTTTATGGAAAACAGAAAGGAAAAGCAATTAGTCCATTAACAATGCAGGGAATCTATACTGACTTCTCTCAAGGGAAAGTGTTTATCATTGCCAAAATTCCCAAAGTAACCACAGTTGACATACTTATCAGCATCAGCACACTAGACAATGACAATAATATCTAGTTCTTCCAGCAGATGAAAAGCTAAGTACTTCCCAAACAATCAGCACAGTTTTTCCTGACTAACCTGCCTTCATGTCTCTAAACACAGAATTTTTGTCTTATGAAATTTGAGATTCATGGAAAAATCCTACTTTACCCAAAGTATCAAAATTAATGCAATGAATCTTTATATTTCCTTCTAGCTACATTGACTGAAAAACCTACCCTCATTTCACACCCAAATGTATGCCAGTGATGTGATGTATACATTATAATTGTACAAAGGTCTAAGGAGTACCATCAATAAACAGAAAAAGAAGTACTGTTAAAGTCCAAATATGCAAACTAATACAAATACAAGCTCTCTACCAGAAACAGGGTCTTTGTTCATACTAGCCACATATGATCAAAGGAAGAGGACATTCAAAATACTTTTTTAATAAACAAATTGTTATGTTTCATTAGCTTTTACCAACAGAAATATTTAAAATATTTTTCATAATAAAATGTGCATAGGTTGGCTTAATTATTTTTCACAGTTATCTTGGCAACTCTATGAAAATATTGTGCAAGTAAAGGAAGGATCAGAGGAAAGAATAGAAGATTTGAATAATCTATTTGATTACCTTAGTAGTCACTTTTAAGTAGGCAAAAAGTCCCATAAGATAAGACTGAAAATTTCTCTATTATATCATGGCTTTGTGACACCTCCCCTAGTGTAAAGAAGGAGTTGCTGCTGTGGAACTACTGGAATTCCTCCACTGTTTCTAGAATTGGAGCTCTAAAAAACTCAAACGAAGCTGGGTGCCAGTAGCTCACACCTGTAATCCTAGCTACTTGTGAGCAACATGGTTCGAGGTTAGCCATTGTAAAAAAGTTAGCAAGACCCCATCTCAATGGAAAAAAAGCTGGGTGTGGTGGTACTCCCCTGTCATCCAGAAGTAGTGGAAAGCATAAAATAGGAGGATCATGGTGTAGGCCAGGCCAAATGAGACCCTATCTCCAAAATAACCAGAGCAAAAAGGATTGGAGGTGCAGCTTAAGCAGTAAAGCACCTGCACAGCAAGCACAAAGTCCTGAGTTCAAACCCTACTAGCAAAACCCCCGCCCCCACACACAAACCTCACTTCAAATGATCTCAACTTAGAAGGTTACTGAAGTTATATCACTGTAAAAAGGAAAGAAAGATTTATAATTCCCCAGTTTCTGTTCATTGTAATATACCATAAATGCATGAGTAACAAAAAAAGGAATGGTCTCCAAAACCTCCTCAAAGTTTAGCATAAAATCTTGCTTGAATTAAGTCTACTAAATCAAAACCAATTTCTGTTGTGCATCTACTTAATATTTGTCATGATTTTTCAGAGTTTTAAAATAGTCCTTCATCCAGCCTCTCTTGCATCATAGTTTTCCTTGACTTCTAAATCAAGTCCAAACTTTTCAACTTCATTTTCACCACTATCATCATTATTTTGTCTGTTTCCTAATAATAATCTTTACCTGAATGGCTTCCTATTTTAATTTTCTCATAAAAAGAGAAATTAACAATTTATAGGCTTATCCATTTAAATTAGATAATATACAGAAATGAGTTTTTCAGAGTAACCATCACACAATGTTATTTTATTGAACTTTAATTCTCTTCCTTTTTTGTATTCATACTTTCTATTTCAGTTTTAGGATCACAGTAAGTGCCAAATATTCTTATCAAATACTCTAAGTAGCATAACTGTTAAAATTCAAAACAATAAAGAGTTCTAAAGAGTGAAAATCTGATTTGCTCCCTACACAGAGAGTGTGGCTATATGTCATTGTATATAACAGCTTCAGTTTACACCTAAATGTACACAGAGATAAGATTAGAAACAGTTTTTTTACAGTTTCAGAGACTCCATCTTTTCCTGTACTTTTACTAGGTAGAAGAAAATTAAAGTAAAAATTTAAAACAACAAAATCAAATGAAGCAAACAACAAAACATTTAAAATTTTGCTACTATATATCTAGACATTTGTTGCTTATTTTCTCTTTTACATCCTGGAAGATTTTATAGCAGTGATATGCTTTACTATCCTGAAATATTTTATTGATTTAAAATATTTGATTACTATGGAGTGTAATACAATAATACATGAGTAAATTATGTACTGTTAAGAGCAATATGAAAGAATTCATCTGACTAAAGGCATTTCCTCTTAAGTGGAGCAGGAAGAAAAATTTCAAAGGCTACCACTTTAATAACACATGTCTCCATTTATATTTTCATTAAAAACAAGCCTATATAAATTCTATATGAGTCTTCCTACTTTTTCTCACAATAAACTACATGTGTGTAATTCCATCAGTGTTATTACCAATATTTATTCCTTTTTTTTTTTAATTTGGCAGTACTGGTGTTTGAACTCAGGGACTCACACTTGCTAAGTAGGTGCTCTACTACTTGATCCACTCCACCAGCCCCCAATATTTATTCTTGATGGTCACAGTTTTTCTAATCTTTGTGTAGCCATATGCTTAATGTGCATACCCACTCAGAATTTTTTTTTAAAAACAATAACATAAATATAAATTTATGGAGTATGTACTTCTTTAATGCCAAAAATTATAAAACAGAAAGTTTCCAAAATGGGCATTTGACATTGTATACAATATAGCTTATAAAAAGTATACAATTTATGTTTCACATAGTCCTTGAAATCCCAACACTGGGTTGCCATCAAGTTCCTAGACAAGTATGTCAGTGGTAATTGCTCGATCTCACAAAGAATAATCTCATGACACAAAAGCTACCCGACTTGAACTTTAATTCCTGAATAACAATATTGGTTAATAAATTTTTAGTGTTTAATGTTTTACTTGCTAATTTATCTTATAGGAATCATAATTATTTAGTCATCTAAGACACTGAAGATTATTCCAGAACATAATAATGCCTAAAAAGAGGTCTTTCTCTCTAAATACAAGTTTTTTGTGATTAATATGAAGTTGCTTTGCTCATCTGACAGCTAAAAAAGGAAAAATATATGAAATAAGATTTGCAAGTATGTGAAATTAGGGCCATTTTTAGGGCAATATTGGGTGGTATGAATCACATAAAGAGTTGTACCTCCTCTGTCCACTCCCATATTTTTATGCAGTTAAAGCTAACTCTAGGGACAACTGATGGAACATCAATCACAAAATCTACCAAGTACACTTGGTAGAACATGAAACGCTTGACATGCTGAGCCTAACTTCATCACTGCACTATGTGGTAATGGTGGTGGAAATGTGGGAACAAAGTTTTAGACCTAGTTTGGAGCCAAAGAAATAGCCAAGTAGAAACATAGACTAAAAACAATTCTAGGCTGGATACGGTGGTTCACACCTATAATTCCAGCTACTTGGGAGACAGAGATTGGGAGGATCATAGTTTAAGGCCAGTCCAAGTCCCAAAACTTGTGAGGCTCGATAGTTTGGTGTACCTGTTATCCCAGCTACATGGGAAAGCACAAAAAGGAGGATAGAGGTCTAGGCCAGCCAGGCATTACATGAGACCCTATTTCAAAAAGAACCAATGCATAAAAGGACTGGTAGTGTGACTCAAGGTGCTTCCCTAGCAAGTGTGAGGTACTGAGTTCAACCCCAAGTACTGTCAAAAAACAAATCCAATTCTCATTCAGTTTCTCAAGAAAACATCAGAAAGAATTTGTGTAACTTTAAATACTGTCCACAGAGACAGCCACTATGCTTCAGAAATCTCTTTCTACCCTTTTACCTCTAAAACTTCCCTCCATCCCACCTGTCCCTTGTAGGTATTATTCTTTCCTCCATGCTCGCTTTTTACTTCCATCCCTATTCCTTTCTTCTTATCTATGTAAAACTGTAACACTTTATGATGAACATTCTCCTCCATAGCCACTTTTCCAGTTGTTTCTGATTCTATTTGCATACCAAAGTCCTGACACTTAGCTGTCATGAACAGAGTTCTTAGAAGAAATGGAAAGAGACAGATGTGACAGGAAGAATCGTCTTCTATGAAGGAAGGAGAAAGTTATGAACATTCACGTGAAATTATTTTTGTACTAACTATATGACTTCAGGCCTCAAAACTTTGTAAACTACTAGCCATAGCCCTCTTATTAGCTTCTCTGCTCCAGGTAACTTCTCATTTCATTTTTCAGTTAGTTACCAGACATAGTCCAGGCAAATCATAGTATTCCATGCACGGTGTCTTTTCTTTCAGGTCAATGAGTCTATATTTATCCCCAGAATGCGGAACTCTGAAGAGTCTATCTTTCAATGTTCTGCTTTCTTAGATAGTTTGGGCTGTAAACTTACTTTTAGTTGTGGAGATTCTCTTCAAATTCATCTTTGAATTGTTGTTCATCTTTGTTTTCCTCTTTTCAAATATACTACTAGTATAAATTTTTCTTTCTCATTAAAAGACTACTCACCTTGAATTTCTTGGATGCAAAGCATCCAAAGCAAGTGCCCTTTTTAAGTATTTCCAGTAAGAGTGATTCAAACTCCTGTAAGTCTAAATGAGAGGTACTGTGTGATATTACAGGATATGTGGTCAGGAAGATGAATTGTCCAAGAGCACAAAGCAAATGTAGAGAAGAGCTAGGTAGGTCCCAGATCCAAACCTTCTTTCTCACATGATCCCTTATATTGTCCCTTTTCTCTTTGTTCATTGCTTGCTCAATCTTACTTCTTCACATATAAAAACATCGTAGTGTCTATATTCTTGTAACATAATGCTTTCTTTACCACAAATATATACTTATTTTGGAAAGTGACACAAGACTCTAAAGAGCTTCTAGGTCCTTCATAATAAGTTCCCAATCTCCTTTTTTAATCTTCCTATGTGTCACCTGATCCTTTTACCATTCAGCTACCAATGTACTTTATGTAAACATTAGTCTTTTCATGTTCTTCTCACTATCTAGAATTCATTTTCTCTCCCATTTTTTATCAGAAAATAAATTAAGGCCAAATCAAACAGGTGAAATTCAAACATAATTTGCTCCATAAAGTTGTCCCCAAATCTATTCTGTGAAGCTTTCCCAACATCTCCAGTACCACAAGACTTTACTCATTAACAGATTATGTATCTTGTTGCTTTAAAATTCTTGCTCCTAAGTAGACTGTGGGATCCTTACTAGTGGAGCCCAGACTAGATACTAAAAATACAAGGGTTTAAGACACTATCTTTGTACTTAGGAAGTTTCCAGCATAGTTAGGAAAGTCAAAAACAAATGACTACAATACAGCTCTGATGGAGACAACATATTTCTATTTAATTTACTTCAATTACATTTGTACACATTTTTATTGTTAATGTATTCAAGACTGTGTTACCTACGGTGAATATAAGTAGAAATAAGAAGACAAAATAAAACTGAAAAGATGCAATGGCAGAGAAAATTCAGAGTTAGTTGAACTGCAGGCTTAATGCAGGAAACAGCATCTTGAGAAAAGGAAGTTCACTAGTTTGTGGCATTTTTGGTAGCAGGGTGAGGGAGTCTTCAGCTGCCAGAAATGAAAAAAAAGGACTAACTATGGAGAAAAGAAGCAAGTTTCAAGTGCCACTGGGCACTGACCTCCATGAATTTATATGGTATATTTCAACTAATACTTATATCCATAATTTGAGGTAGGAACTGTGAGGAAACAGATGATCAAATGAGTTATGATTTGTTCAGCTAGTAACTGAAAGATCCAGGATTCAAATCCAAGAACATCCCAAAGTCTTTAGTCTTTAGTCTTTAGGAATTGTTGTCCTTTGGCAACAATTACTTATTGCCCAAAGATTAAAATCTAAAAGAACTTTGTATGATTCTAAGGCTTTTCACATGGTAACAAAGAATAAATTCACTTTATGGCCTAATCACCTAACAGACTCTAATACAGTGGTATATGAAATGAAAGCACTTTGGAAATCATTTGGTCCAACCTATTTTTAGATACTTGAAGATATGGAAACCTGGTGCTGAATTATATAGATCACTTGAGGAGAAGTAAAATATAAAAGGTTTATTCCTAAGGCTGAAGATAATGAGAAAAATACCATCTACATGATGTCACTTACTTTGTGTCTTTTTCTAACCAAGGTATCTCCAGTTTCTAGGAGAGCTGAGGGTACTGTTACCAGCACACAATGCACAACAGGTGCTCTAATAACATTGGTTGTAATGAAGAAATATACAGGTCTGTGTAGGAGAGTATCTGTGATGTGGGTCCAAGTGTATAACTAATCAGGAGATTGGCAATATTATTTAAATGTTACTAAATACATTTCCATTTGCCATTTGGATCAAATAATCTTCTTCTTAAAACTTTCTAGTGACATTGTAAATGCTTTATGTAGTTAAGGTCTTTGTCTTCAAATGCCTTCATCAGGAACCAAGAGTTTAGTATATCATCAGTGAATGGAAATCTTTTGGAAAATATTTTAAGCTTATTAAAAAGTAACTCAAAAGATTTTAATAAAGTAGTAATATGAACATTTCATCTTTATCTTAGTTTTGGGGTGTGGGAAACACAGAAATAATGTTTCATTTCTAAAACCATGTTCCCATGAAGCTGTGCAGAAGGACTACTTATAACAGAATTTTCCAGCCAATTCCCCAAAGGGCCCCCAACAGGCTTTCTCAATTTGTGGGCACTGTCCTCTAAGAATCTATTTCTTTCCAGACTCTCCTTGGAAACCAAAGATTTATGTCATTCTCTTTATATTTTAAAATTAAATCAATCCTGGTTAAAGAAAAAAGTGAAAGCGGAAAGCCTGTCTTTTTCAAGAATCCATGCTTGCTGGACAAATAACTCATTAATCTGCCCTATTCTGTAGGCACAGCCAATGACTGTGACTCTGTAGTACTGTTATCATTATTTAGACATTTCTAGAAATCTAGTGCACTTAAGATATTTGTGAAGATGAGTTGTGCTTAGATATCTGCTTAAAAGATGGAAAAGTAAATAAACACATTGTCAGGTAATAAATAGGAAAGCAGACCCTACTTTTTATGAATGACTTCTAAATATCTTGCTTATATTCCAGAGTAAAGGAAAAGTTACATAGACGGAAAACATTTCTTTAAAATCTGAATCTTAGTATCCTGAAATGCTTTCTGGTCTTTGAATGCATTCAAACAAGTAGGTATCACAGCATTTCACTGATAGCTTATCAAACCACAGAATACAACAGGAGGACTGAATAAAAAAGGTTTTCCTAGAGGAGCTCCACGGTCAGTGTTCTATAAAAACATATTGCTATAAACTCATCTTCACAGGAAGTCACTCAGCTTAATAAGCACAGACCTGTAAGTTAATATTAAAATTCACTTTGATTTCAGCAGCAACAAAACTGATCCAACTAGACACTATTACATAAAACCCTTATTGTCATATTCGTCATCACCACTCTCAACAGAGACCACTGCCAGCACCAAGAAGCAAGCCCTCAGTTCACCTCAGGAAATATGCTATGCAGATGGCCATCCCAATAACAATGCAGTAGTGAGATGATCTTGTTTATCTTATCAGAGCGGCACTCCCTTAATTTTTCAATTCCATTTATTGATGTCCTCTTTCATGTATAGGTCTATTAGATTCTACTTCCTTTACTGTCCTCCCAGGAATTGGTGCTTGCCAACTACAATAAGTTGTTTTGACAACTTGTCTAGCTATACAATACTCTGTTTCTTTCCCTCTGCAGTATTTTTGGCTTCAAATGAGTGCCTTCAAAATATAGCAGAAACTATCCAACCAAACTATGCAACAATGAGAAAAAGCTTTCTATGTGTAAGTACTGTCCTGCCAAAACCATAATCTTTCATGTGCTCATAGTTTTCTTCCTTTTCCTCTTTATTTTTATGGATAAATCCTCCTTGCTATCTTGTCTACTCCTATCTTAATAAGGAATGACTGCCGTGACTACCCCCATCTAGCTGTGCCATTCACCGCCAGCACCTCTGCTCTCCTCGTGTGCTTCAAGAAGAACTGATTAGCACTTTGCATAATTAACCTGATTAGCACTGTGCATAATCAAACTGATTAGCACTTTGCATAATTAAAAAGAAATAATAATAATAACAATAATAAGCCCTAAGTAATATCAAAAGCTGTTAGTCCCCCAGCCCTTTGGTTATGTCCAAGATTAAGCTCTGTGCAACATATTCTGTACCTTCACATTGAAATCTTTTCTTTAACTCAAAAGTCAAGTAAATAAATTTAAATTATTTCAGTCCTTGGACCCATTATGCTTTTTAAATCCATCCTCAGTTATCAAAATAATCAGTTTCTTAATCTATACTTGACTGCCTTGGTTTGGTCTTAAGATATTTTACTCATGCTAAAATGGAAAAAATAAGGATGTAACACCAAATCAATGGAAAATACTTGCAATAAAATTAGAATCCAAGATATATGCTGCTCTTTAACTATGTAACTATCCCATGTATTACCACTGGGTGACAGTGAGGCAGCTGGAAAGAACTGGGCAACTTATCAGGAAAACCTGGCTTTCCAGTTACATTGTGATCCTGGTAAGTGATTCAACTTCTCAGTGCCTAAGTTCCCTCATGTATAAAATTGAAATCTAGCGCCAGCTCTGCAACCTCAAGGGTAGTTATTAAAATAAAGTAATAATTTAGGAAAGTGCTTTGTAAACAGTATGATTGATACTACACATACATTAGGTGTCCTATTCTAGGTCTGTATATCTCTTATGTCCCCAATTTTATTTCGTACCATGGGCAACATTACACATAGGGTAATAATAAAATTTTATATTTATAATGCCTTCAAATAAAAAAGTTATAAAGTCCTTTTGCATACTTTACCTTATTTCCTAGTCAGTGGCTGAATATGGTTAAAAATTTGACTTGGAGTTATAATTTTACCTTAGTAATTATTGTATCCATCACAGCCCTCATTTGTGTTTCCACAGGGGTTAAAATCAAGCTGTTGCTGGAAATTCACTAGAGAGTAGAAAAGAAAATCTAGTATATTTCTATTAATCTGGGACTGCAACAGAGAGAATTCTGCAATTTTGCGTTTCACCACTCCACCATAGCCAACCATCTGTTCCTTACTACCTTAGTTCAACTCCATTTTCCTCTAAGAAGCCATCTCTGAGATATCCTTCAGTCAGAATTTGCTTCTCTCTTATGCTCTCATCCTATATCTGAAACTCTTTTTTATTACAGCTTTCTATGTACTAACTCTTTGTATATTTGATTTCTTTAGTTAAGTAGGAGCTCCAAGAGAGCCTGTTGTACCTATTCTTTTTTTATTAGCATACATTAATAACACAAGGGGGTTTCACTGTGACAATTCTATACATATATGCAATGCACTTTGAACAAGCTCACCCATTTTATTGTGCCTATTCTTTGACCCACACATAGCTGCCACAATGAGTAATGCACATGATGAACACTCAACACTTCTGTTACAGCTGACTTGAAGAAATTGGGCAGAAAAATATGTTTCTCACTATGCATTTACCATCTAAGTGTTATATGCAAAGCTGAGGAATTGCTTCATTAAACATATGCTGCAGAGTCCAAAGGTGTTTGACACACCCATAACCACTGAACTAATTAGCAAAAATAATCATTCACTAAGTTATTCCAAAAATGTGGGTGTCTAGTAAATGCTAGGTATTGTGTTACATATTGAATACAGCACTGATCAAGTTCAAAAGGAGCTAATAGTTTCTCTCAAGGAATTTACAGTCTATGCATCTTTCAAAGAGCTACATTAGCCTTTGAGTGGGTGGAGTAGAATGAGAACCACTACTACACCGTGGAAAGGGAACTTTAAAATACAAAAGATGACCAATTGTAAGGCACTAGGCCTTCATCAACCTAGGGGAAAGGAACCCAAATAAGCAGTCAGTGTTCCTGAGCCACTCATCAATTTTACAATTCATTTAATTCAAGAAGAAAAATGCTGCTGTGGAGATTATTCAAGTCCAAATGTTCCTGGTGAAGGTGCTTCCAGTAATTCTGGGAAAGAAGCCAATCCCCTCGTTTTATATGTAAATATTTTAAAAACACACACATATATATAAGCACAAAGGAAAGGTCAGGAACACGTAAGTCTTTTAAAAATCTATTTTAATAATTTTTTCTATAAGTGTCCACAAAAGTTTGGGCTTTTATGTAGCCTTACATTTTCTTTTTAAACAATACACCTGCTTTTTTTCCCCTTAAACTAAATATTTCTTCCATCTAATGACTCTCTTTATTAGACAGCATCTAATTTGCATACATTTACATACAATTTAACTGCTAGCTTATGAGAACAAAGAAATGGCTCTGTATTGTACTGAAGGACAATACCCTGTAAAGGAAGGTATAAAAACCAACCAGCTCTGTGACTGTGTAAGCTCTTTGTTTAAGCTGTTTCTTTTTCTTCTTCTCTCAACCTAATATGCTGCTTTAAAGGGGGTAAAAATTATGTCCCCAAACAATGAAAAAAAGAAACTATTTTAACTGCCACCCTACATTCCAACTTGGTTACCACAATTCAGCAGTCAATGTTCCCCAAATCTACCACAACTGTCTTTATTAGGTTTAATAGATTCGATCTCTTCACTTATTTTATTTTCTTATTCCTAAAACAAACAACCTGGGATTCTGCTATGACAAAGCTCTACTCTAATACTCATTTGTGCTGCCACATACCTTGTTCCTGAACAGACAGGGTAGAATGGCATACTGTTCTCCAGTGAACAATGCATACCTACCCTTATCAGGTTAATAGATTTTACTCAGACTTCAGTTCTTTATCCCATAAACCAGCTCTTCAAAAAAAAAAAAGCCGTCTTCAGTCTCCACCACTGGGTAGTTAATAGGGAAGAAGACGTGAACATGAGGAAGTATATGGTAAGAGAGAAGTTAGAGGTATAAGAGCACTTGAGTCAACTGTTTCTCCACTCAGCAATGCTTTCCCTTTGTAAGTTTCCAAACCTGCATGACTCTTGGGGAATTGGAAAAAAAAAAGGATGAAAGAAAGAAAGAAACCTGAAAACTAGGGACCCTTGATTCTCTTATGAAAGTGAATTCACATGCTCTGTGACACAGAATGAGTCACTATTCCTCTTCTCTTGGTACCTCTCATCCTTGATGCATGGAGAGGGAGATTACAGAAGGCAATCTCGAAGAGTTTGTTCTGTGTTTTGTAAATATTAACTATTGAAAACACATGAAATAAGTAATAAAGCTGTGGTCACAACCAACTGAAAATAAACACTAGGGGGATTCAAGTTTCTGAAATGCCATGTGTAAAATACCACCAAAAAAAATGAAGTGTGGTATAAAACAATGCTTCAAAATCATAACAAGTAATAGAAATGTAAAGCAGGACATGAGGACAATTGAAAAATCATAAGCCACATATGAGCTGTCACCACAGGTTCAATGGAAGTATTTTCCATGTTTGGGTGCTAAAAAGAAGAGAGATATATTTCTTTCCTTGGAAATTTATTTAATAATAATTTGGCATATTTTCTGCATCTAATAGTGTATATTTACATTTTAATGTCCAAAAGAGGTGTGAACTTCTCAGTGATAAGTGAAGAAATTCTACCACTCTGTGAGGCTGCAGAATGCCCACATGATTTGGAACCTTCAACAGTCAAACAGATTGCACAAGCTCTACTAGCGATCTTGAAGCACGTCTGATTTTCCACCTGGTGAGAAGAAGCCTGAGTTAGAGACAGTATCAGTGCTGGAGTGCTGGCATATACCAACTCTGCCAACTCCTCAACCAATAAACAATTATGAATACTGATCAAAAATAACACTTAAATGATTAAAAAAAAAAAAAAAAACCTCTAGACATTGACTGCAACCCAGGCAGGCACTAGGGTTTAGGAGTCAGGAAGTCAATGAGTCTCTAGAAGCCATGGCCTACTTCTAAAAATATCCTTCAATTCCAGAGAATCTGTCCTGGCCCCCCAAGTCCCTTTCTCACTGAGGAAATGAGACTATCACCTCATGGTGCTGTAGTGTCTGTCTTTTCAGAGACTGTCAGTAAGTTTTATATGAAATTTACGATTCTAGAGCTCATTAGATCTTTCATGTTAATACATATTTGAAGCAGTACTTGTTTTCATGTCAGAGTATAATCTATTGGTACCAAGCATCAGACATTTTTTTTTAACCTCTAACATATTAAATTCTACCTTGTTTATTTCTAAAGCACCACTTAAGACTAACTCAGCCAACATCACCTGTGTTGGAGGTGGTTAAGATCCACCTCCCCAACATGTGTTACCACGGTGACAAAGTAGTGACCTAATTTACACACACCTGCTGGGTTAATTGGGCCAAAATGAAAGATGATATATATGCTCAAAATCCAAAACTGATTTTTTCCTTCAAAATTAAATATTTGATTTTTTTAAATTAGCAGTTTCTAAAGCTAAGTAACATACTCCAGGTGTGCATTTGCCAGTTAATATACCCTGAATGTTTCATGACACTTGAGTAGCAAAATATGTTGAGTGATGAATACCAATCTTTTATGTATTTTCCGTGTGCAATGATTAGTATGAGTAAGTAGTCTCAATCACTGCCTATGTGGGGTATGTGTGAAGGGTCAGGCCACTGCCTGAAAGCAAACAAGGACATTTCAAATGTGCCAAGCTAGCACGCAGTGTCTGAGCTGTCTTTGAAAATACAAATTTGCTTTGGAGAAGCTGTGCTTCAAAGCCTGCAGCAGTGTGCAACATCCCTTAGACAAAATCATCACTTACCTCTGCTTGACCTCTTGCCACCTCTTTCTACTCATTCTTCCCATACCACTGAGAGTTTTCCTTTGAGCCACAGAAAGTTTTTGCCAAAACTGGTAGGGATATGAGCAAACAGATACATTCAGAGATGGCTGGTACAGACACAGCAATGTGTAAATGTCATAGACAAGTGCATCAAAAGACTCAAAAATTCATGAATTTTTGGTTTCTATACTACAAATAATAATTTTCCACAGATATGATTGGAGATTTTCATAAAAGTATTTTTACAATGATATGCAAAGTCTATGTTTAACACAGAAAAAAACCTGGAAGCAACTTACAGGTGAATAAGTCTGCCAAGCTAAATTATTCCATACATACATTGCATGGAATACTGTGTAATCAATAAAAATCATGTTACAGAAAAATTATATAATAACAGAAACAAATATTCATAATATAATGGTAGAATTCACACAGCCGTGTGTGGAGCATCATCCTATGTTTTTACACCTCAACATATATAAACATATCAAAATAATAAGAATTTCCTGGGCATGGTGACACATGTCTATAAATCCCAGTTACTCAAGAGGTAGAGGCAGGAGTTTGAGCCCAGCAAAGTTGTCAAGAGCCAATCTCAAAAACAAAAAATACAAAAATAAGGGCTCATGCGATAGATGTGGTAGAGCACCTGCTTAGCAGGAACGAGGCTCTAGGTTCAATCCCCAGTACTATAATATAATAATAGCAGCTATTTTTTCTTTTCAGTATTAGTAGTTACCTCAAGGATAATTTTATTGCTCTTTCTGACATTTTAAGTTTTGCAAACAGTTTTACCTTGATGCATGTTACTTTTAGAATAGAAAAATAAAAATAAAGTGAAAGGTAGGAAAAAAAGTTAAATGACATTCCTGATCCCTCTCCTCCACTTAGATTTCAATTTTCACCTACCCTTACTTCTCTCTTCATCAGCTGCACTCATAAAATATAACAGATATTAAACTAATAGTCTTTTTATTGCTAAATATTCAACTTTTCTAACTGAATAGAACCTTTGCTTATTTACAAACCTTACAAAGACATAAGCCGTCAGAACCCTTAGAGTCTCTAAGCTGCTTTTCAAGCTAACAAAAACCATATGAAATAATTGCCTTTTAATAATGATGACTACTTGAAGTGAACTTTTTAAGATACAAATAAATTTATTTATTACCTGGCTATTGCGTCCTACTTAAATTACAACTTTCACATTTTGATTTCATTTGTACAGTTATAGGGTCTTACTGATAAGTAAGTGCTTCTGTTAAGTAAGTAAAATTAACATTACCATATGAACTAGATTTGCTGTTAAAAGTATCTCACTAGGGGTTTGATTTATTCTATGATGCTTTCACTGATTTAATCATTGCTTAGACAATCAAAATATAATAATTTATTCTTATAATGAAAGAGTTTCTTGGGATTTCCTATGCTACAAACAATAGACTTCAGTGATTGATAAAGAAAAATATGTCAATTTTGACATTTCAGTTCTCAGTTTAATGCTTTTTTCTTATGCTAGTGATGATCTTTGTTCATGGGACAAAAAAAGTGATTCTTTTTATTTCAAGTGAAAAAATAACACCATTTATTTTCATTCTCAAAAACAAGTGTTAATAAATTTTAAAAATGTGTAGCATGCAAAAATAAATTTTAATTGAGTCAGAGTTATACATATTAAAAAGATTAAAGCATAAATGTGCTAGAAGAAAATATAGGTAATTTTTTTATGTGAATGAGTTTTTCTAAGCCACAAAATAAGTGATAAATGCAACTACATCAGAAAACTACAGAGCAAAAGAAAATTAATAACTGAGAACTATTTTAACATATATTATGGAAAAAATTTACTTTTTATAATATATTAAGATGACATACAAATCAATAAAAGATTTAGAAATCCAATAAAAATGAAAAGTATTTAACAACCAATTTACAGAAAGAGAAATCCAAATGACCAGTGAGCTTTTAAAATGTTATTTAAACGAATTCATAAATAAATACAAATGGAAAATAATGATGAACTATAATTTTTAATTTTCCAATTAGAAAAATAATTTTTAAAACCCAGGACTGATGAGGCTGTAGTAAAGCAGGAATTTTCACATACTGTTGTTAGAAATACATAGTATAGTAATGTTTTTGAAGCCAAACTTTTAATAGCTATTGAAGTTTTAATTATACAAACATGTAGGAAATAATACTACGTACATATGAAAGAAGGATGTTTACTACAATATTTTTTGAACAGCAGTGAAATTGGAAATAATCTAATATCCTTAAATTAGGCAGTGGTAAATACATTTTTGTTAATTCCAACAACAGAAATACTATGTAGCTGTTAAGAAGAGAAGATACAGTGGAACATAAAATTCTATAGTGTAAATACTGTAAGACCCCTAGGATTTAGAAAATATCTAAGATAACCACATTAAGAAAAACAATGAAAAAATTTTGAATATTATGATTCCTTTTCTGTTTTTAAAGTAAAGCAATAGATACATTTTTCTACATGCATAAGCCTGAAACCATTTATATGTGTTGAGTAGTATTACAGTTGGTATAGAAATACTTATCGTTTTATATCTTTGTGCAGAATTAAAATTTTTACCATGTGAATCTATTTAAGAAACAAAAAAAGCAAAAAAAATTGTTCAGTGTAGTGGTAAATGGTTAAAGTACACTGCATGAAGTTAAAGAGTACTATATTATTCAATTCCTCACTGTACTCATCCAGATTCTACAGTAAGTAACTCAACTTTATTGGATTTCCATTTCCTCATCTGTAAAATAATTAAAGTAGCTGAAAATGTAATCTATAAATTACCTTATAGTGCTTACATTATATTCTTTGAAGTGTAAATGCAAAACATAATAGTAGAAAAATATGTTTGAGACTTAAATATCAATTTTGAGTATGTATAACTACTAAATGAGTAAATATCTATTTGATATTTTGTATGTAGACTGTAGCCATGTCTTTATAACAAAGGAAAATAATGTATATGCTGAAAAGTTTGGCAAGCTGAATAAACTACATATTATTCTCAATGTTATACCCTTGCCTGCATAAGTAGTGCCTCTAAATCTCTACAGTTTAGCTCTGCCAAGGTTTTGAAATACACCAAAGAAGACTCAACAGAAAAGCATTTCTTACACACTTCATTGCCTGCCAGCTTAGGGCCACAGCCCAAAGTGATTTGAATCTGTCCTGATATATACTCTCATGTACACAACATGAGTAGAACAAAATGTCAGAATTAGTTTATAATTCAGGTATACATTTTCACAAGCACACTTATAAAAGTTTGTGATGTTCTACAACATGATAGAGCATGCTTACAGGTTAGAAGAAGTATTCTATACCATATTTTTAATTTGTGATATTTGAGGCTTCAGTATGATAATGGTCTTCTTCCATTGTGATTTAATATTCTTGATGTGGCTAGATTTTTTTTAAAAAATCACAATCTCTCAGTTGGATAACAGTTTTTATGCCAGCCAAATTACATAGTGGAACTTGTGCACTATGGTATTTCTGGGAAAGCAAGTAGTCCTTTCCTCCACTTCTGGTTTCCATTATTGTTGATAAGAAGAGATTCATGGGAATTTCCTTGGTAAGACTCAATGGTAAAACTGATAACGATGGTGTGTTATTAATCACACAATAGTTTGTTTTTTAAGTTAGGAAGCAGTACAGCCTATTGAAAACTATACTGAGATTTTTAGTTTCTCTTCAGGATTTTTAGACCCTTCAACTATTTATTTATTGTGGTACTAGGGACTGAATCTAAGGACTCACACATACTAGGCAAGTACTCTACCACTTGATCTACATCCCTGGCCAAGAGATTTTTTTGGTATCTCTAGTGAAGAAAATTAAATATCCTCATCTGAAAATAATTTCTGAAAGTGCTATTTGGCTCTGTTTTCTAAATGCTTATAGTAGACTGTCTACTTCTTTGGGCATTTTTTTCTTATAGTGTCAGCGTTGGTTATGCTATAGCAATGAAAAAATAGTGATGGGATGAGTGCAATGTTGATTAAACAAATTAAACTTATGAAAATTCAATAAAATTTCATCAATTTCAATAATTTACTGCCATATTTTTGTTTTATAATACATTAATAATTTAAATTTAAATGAAGAATATTGAGAAATTTCTCTTTCACGATGAATGTATATGTGAGAATAACAACTAAAATGGAATGATAATTATATGTTATTAAGTTCTATGTTTAAAATTTGGGCTTCTATGAGATTAATATTAAAAACAAAAAGAAAATTCTATTTAGCCTTCCATTTTCATTTTCACGCTTCATATGGAAAAGAAGAAAAAGTATGATACAACTCCTTTAAAAGATGATTAACCTAAGGGAAAACGATGACTCAAAAATCTGCCTGGATCCTCTAACAATGCCTGGTACAAAGTAAATAGCAGAATTGCTAGGGATAGCAAAGAATAACAATGAATCCAATCCCTCCTTTTGTGGCTAAACTTACATCTGCTTTCACAAATAAGTCTGTAAAGTTTTAAGATATGGGTTATGGTTAACAATATTTAATATATTCCCACATTCTTATTATTACTATGTTTACTATTAAAAGAGGAGAATAAACTCTTTGTTCCCATTTCCCAATTGCATGTTATAAGCAACAAGCAAGACCTGCTTCCCTTGCCACAACCACTCTTAACACATTGCTTGGATGCGTAAACCTAAGCCACCTGCAAGAATCTAGAGATCAGATTTCTCGTTCTCTAATCCTTCCCTTGACTGGATGCTTTACATTATTGCTTAGAGTTTGAGCATTACTGCCTCAGAAAGGAACCCGCCCCCTCCTCTCAGCCATTCTCTATCCTGTGTTTTTCGGTTATACTCCACAAATAGCACCTTTTACTTTGTAAACATATTTATTTGTTAATCTGTTTAGTAGTTTATATATAGACACACACACACACACACACACACAGCCCAACTACCATGTTAGCTCCATAAGGCATAAGATCAGAACTCTGTCTCTAGTACCTGTAAACAAATTTGTTCTATACCAGAAAGAAATCTGCAATCTAGCAAAAGAATACTGTATTTTCTTTGGTTCTAGAACAAGACAAACTAGAGTAGGTTAATTTAATTAATGTGCTTTGGGTACAAATCATAGTTTGTATTAACAAAATCACAGTTTAAAATTTAAATGTAATACTATTTTAGAGATTAATTTTAATTTTTATTTAAATTTCATGTTTCCCTCTTTGGCTGGGAAGTCCAATGCTTATTACTAAATTTTTCTGCACTATGTATATACAATTATGTTTTATTCAGAACAGAAGTACACCAAAAGAGCTATAAACTTAAGGGAATTATTCAGTAGATAAGACTTATAAAATTTATGAAATCATTTTATTGAAAGGGGCAAAAAAATGCTTCTAATTAGACCTCAATTCTTTTAAGAATGATTCAACTTTATTATTTTTTCCCTCTGACAACCCTCACCATAATAGTAGTCTCCTCCTTATTTATAGGAAAATAAAAACTTTTAGAATCCTTTTAGAATCTGCTTGGGAGAAGAAAAACGAACACAGGTATCAGGTTTGGCAGAGCTGAGGTTAAATCTCCTCTCAGTCATTTACTGGCTACACAAAGTTATCTAAGCTCTGTGAGCCGAGCCTTGCTTTTTCAATTCTGTCTTTCATAGTTAGGTTTCTAGTTATCACTTAATGAATGCAGTCTTTAATAAAGACCTGACAGATGATAAATATAGAGATTAGATTACCTTTTGGTCTCAATAAGCAATGACACTGTTTCAGATGCATGCTTGGTTTATGGTACCTGGAGATCATTATGAGAAAACATCTGTGATGTAATGATTTAAGTAATCATTACAAAAATACTATGAGCTATAAAAGTGTATCTGGCACCTCAAAACACAAAGTCACAGAAAAGCTGGATGATTCCAAGGTCAATTTTTAATTTTTCACTTCATCTACAAGTAACTACAACCCTACTGGTTACCTATTCCAAGCCTCAAGTTCATCATCAATAATGAAGTTTCAGTATTTTAAAGGAAATGAAGGAATATGACTCATAATTCAATTAAATTCATGAAATACCAAGGTATTTCATGAGGCAACGAGTATTTCATAAATGTGGTACAGAGTAAATTTTGACAATTCCAGAGGGAAGAAAGGATTGAGGTGTTATTGTATAAATAAGCCTTCCATAGATAATTTCTGCAGAAAAATGAAGTTGATCTCTATAGTAGGGTGAATGAATCTAGAATTCATATCTGCCCTGGGTTTCAGAATGCAACACTAATTGTAAATAGGGTCTTTGCAAATGTGATAAATTAAAGATCATGAGATTAAACATTCTTGTCTTAAGGTAGAACCTAAATCCAGTGACTGGTATCCTTATAGGAGGATAAGAAGACATAGAAAGACATACACACAGAGAAAGTCCATGTAAAGATGGAAGCCAAATTTGAAGTGACTATACTAAAAGCCAAGGAAGGTCTGGGGCCAAAGAAGCCTGAAGAGACAAACAAAGATTATCCTCTAGAGTCATCAGAGAAAATGTGGCCCTGCTGTACCTTAGATATGGATTTCTGGGTCCCAGCACTTTGAGAGAATATATTTGTATTGTTTTAAGTCACTTAGTCTGTGATAATTAATTATAGCAAAGGGTAACCCTCCCACCATAATCTCCAGGCCTAAAAAAGAGAAACAGCATACAGCAATTGTAAGTGTTAATGTTGATTTCAAAGTCTCATACAGATAGCAACACAAAGGACAAAGAAAATCAACAAGAAAACTTACTGAGAGGCTGCAGTGATGGTTGCTAGTAGTAGTAACTCAACCTAAAAAGGAATGTATTGCCCTCTAATTGGAATTGTTCCTTCTTAAATCTGACACAGATACCCTTTAAAAGTGAGCTGGGCACTGGTGGCGCACACCTATAATCCTAGCTACTTGGGGGGCTGAGATTGGGAGCATCCTGGTTCTAAGGTCAGCTCTGATAAAAAGTTCAATAGACCACATCTCAACCAAGAAATAGCCTGTCATCCCAAACTATGCTGGAGCCTAAGAATAGGCAGATTGTAGTTCTAGGCCATCCTGGAGAGAAAAAGTTTGTGAGACCCCATCTCAATGGAAAAAAGTTGGACACAGTAGTGTGCTGCTGTCATCCCACCTACAGTTTCATAAAATAAGTGGATCATGGTCCAGGATGCCCATGGTCCAGGATGGCCCAGGCAAAATGAGACATTATCTCTAATGAGCTGAAAACATGGTTCAATTGGTAGAGCACCCGCCTAGGAAGTGCAAAACCCTGAGTTTAAACCCTAGTACTGTCCAAAAAAGAAAGGTCATCCAATTTCTTCTATTGCCATACTTTCAAGAACACAAAGCTAGAATCTTGTTTTAAACCAGTAATTACCATCTTTTAAAAACTACAATTAATATATTTAAAAATTCCCAGTTGTATATTGATATAAATAATTAATAAATAACTTATGACATATAATCAATAGCAAAATTACACTTGAAATGACTTAATTGGACATAATTCAATCAGTCATCAAATGAAAAATTATTTATATTGCTGAAGAACTGGATTTGGAAGTAAGTATACCTATTTTTGATTGATGGAAATTTAAATATAATTTTAAATGACAAATTTACAGGAGAAAAATCAATTTTCTTTTGGCCTGGGGTATATACTACCCTGACACTGGTAATGACTCTAATAAGTATACATTGCTTTGCTTGGGGCACCAGACAAACATGATTAAAGATTATGCTTGAACTACTTTGTGATACACAAAATTAACCATTTCTTAAGTAATATTAAATTCAGTTATTCTACAGAATATATAAATTTAAAGTATTATAAAAGCAATATTATAGTTAATTTTCAGTTTACCTATATATTTACTGTACATATCATCAATATTACACAGCTACAACCACTTAAGTATCAAAATTCAGAAGATTCAAACTTATTTAAAATTTTTATCTTTAAAATGTAATGAGCTACAGTACAGTCCTGTTTTTATATACTTAACAAAAAATGAGAATGGCAAATAGTTGAAAAGTTTAAATACTTTTAAGAAAATATATTTTGTGGGAAGAAATATTATTCCACATTTTTACCCTAAATACACAGGAATCAATACAGTTAGAAAACTAGAAATTATATTAATAAAGTCTGCTAAAATCCTCAGAAGAATAAGGAAATACATATAGATAGTCATTGTTTAAACATTACATGTTCAAAGCAGGAATGAATGAAGGAATTGACTTTTCAGGAAGCTGCAAGTATCATTAGGGTTTTTTTTTTTTAATCTTAGTGGTGTTCACTGACTATTAGTAAATGAAATTGTTTCCTCAGTTAATAAATTTTAGCCAATCTTCTAATTAAGTCATCAAATATTTTAAAGGTGAGAACAAATGTTTCTTACAAATCAGAGAAGAATTGATTTAAATTTGAGTTTTTTTCTGAAACACTGGTCTCCTAATACTTTATAAGTTTACCAAGGTGTGAATATAGATAATTAGGATATTCATATATAACTAAGTGGAAAATGAATTCAGTTGTATTAATAAACATCTAGAACAATTAACATTAAATAAACAAGTGAACGAATGAATGAACCAATCAATCACAAAATGCAATGTTATAGATCAGTTTAACAGATATTCTTCAAATATATAAATCATTAATGTTAAGAAATTATATTATAAATGGAAGAGAATTGTTACTGAGGAGAAAATAACTCAAAAGTAAATGTTAGCAGTTACTAGGTTTTGGAGTGTTTGAGTTCTTGCTTCATTTTAAATATGTTTCATGCTTTCTTCAAAGTGCAGAATAAATAACTACAGCAAATAATAAAAAAGAGAAGAAGGATCTACACCACTGAACATATTTTAATACATTGTTTCAGAATAGAATTATGATGGTGATGACAGAGAAGAAGAGGGAGCAGAAGAGCTAATTGTAAATTCAGAGTGTTTTGTTATATGCTAGCCTCTAATTCACAGATGAGGAGACTTAGCCTACAAGCACATGAATAGCTGCTCAATATCTCATAGCCAATAAATGATAGCAGAGAAACTTAAATCCAGATCTTCTATTTCTAAGTCATACACTGTTTCCACTTTAACATAGTGTCTTATTATTCCCTGGAACCAGGACTATGTAGTAAATTTCTTACATTTTATGTCTAAAATAGAAATTGCCTCAAGCAAATGTTTCAATAGCAGAGTATTTCTAAAAATATTAGTTTTTTAGAAAAGTATTGTTTTTATATAAATTTACAGAGGTCAAAAGTATTTTTGAATCCCTCTCAATTTTTCTCAAAATACTGGCAGTGAGAAGGCACTTCCCAAACTGGGAGGTGAATTCTGTATAGGAAAGAAAAGAATAAGAACCTTTAAAAATATATGGGAGATCTAAGTTGGATAGGAGGAGTCAGTGATACTATTTGTGAGGAGGATTTTATGATAAATAATAATATAATGTATCACAGAGTTTATAGTCTGGCAGAGGAGTTAAAACATTAAACTAATAATTATATAATCATTTATCTACAACTGAGGTCTATTCATTATCTTTGACTATGCTATTCAATTCACATATTAATTCATTTGCTTATAAGGAATGATCCTTAGTGTCACAGTGCTCTACTTTCTCCTTTCTAGTAACTTAAGTCCTATGTTTCATGTTTTATTCAAGGCCAAGCTCAAGTCCAGCTTCTTCCTAGCATCACAGAGAGATCTCTACTCCCACTAAATATCTTTAGCACTTAATTTTTTTTTCAACAATGGCTATTGGTACCATCTTACAAGCAATTTCCATCAACTGGTAATGATTGAAGTGTTATCTTCAGGAAGAGTCTGAGGTCAACTTCTGGTTGGTGTCAGAGAGAACCATAGGGATTAGTGATGTCTTTCATGGGAAGTGAAAGGAAGAAGGGGGGGGGGGTCATCGTATCTAAAGAATTCATTTAACAGTGAAATTTCCTTAACATTTTATTTAAAAAACCTGTATCATATGCCTTCAAGTATACTGTAACATCCTTATAGTCAAGGACCATAAATACTTTTTATATCTGTAGCATCTACACGTTTTGCAAAATAGTTCACATGCTGATGGTAATGAAATAACATTTTACTACTATTTTTCATAAATTTCATTTATTTTGTAACTTCTCTCAAAATATTATCCATATTAAACCCATTTAAAGGAACTTTGTAACATAAGCTATAAATGTTAAGTGAATATGTTGCCTTTATTAACATCTTGATTACACAGTAGGATTTTGATTGCATTAAGAACTAAGTGTATGTCTTCCAAATGGAAAAAAGAAAAGGTAAAAGTACTTTCAAAATAGGTAAATCATAAATCCAATGGCAAGGGTGAACTTATTCAAAGTACATTATACACATCTATGGAATTATCACAATGAAATCCCCTTGTACTATTAATGCATGCTAATAAAAATTATAAATCCCTATCTTTTAAATTATATATTTATGTCCTAAGATTTTGATCACTATTTTAGTATACTATATCTTTGCACATAGTAAGTGTTGAAGAAAAACATGTCAATTAGTCTAGAGCTTACAGAGAAAGAGTTCTGTTTTACATTCCCTTCCTGCTAAGTATGTGTCTTTATCATATTCCATAACCGCTCACAGTTTGTTATACATTAACTGCTCATTCTCTGTGCCAATAAGACTGTGCTGGAACAGCAAATGAATTTGGTGCATTCATTTAAATGATTCTGCAAACCACAGGCTACCCAGTTGTCTAATAATAAAAGGGCCCCAAAGCCACCTGATCACTATTATACTCCCTTATTTTTCTTGTTTTTGGACACATGGTCAGTACTGTCAGGATCTGAATACTGAGGGGAATAGGAAGGAAAGTGTACCTCAGTCCTAATCATGAAAAGGGGTTTTATTAATTCAGGCACTGGTGATGATGTGGCTAGGTTGGAAGGGGAATTGAGATATAAGATCTGGAGTGCTTCATCTGCTCCAAGACCAATGCTGGTTTTGGCACTTCTCTTACTCTAGTGAGTTGCAAAAAAACAAGCAGGTGCTAGCAATCTGAGAGACCACATGCCAGCTACAGCTGCTTCAAACTGATTCAATTACATCTGCCTGAATAGTCCCAGGACATCAAACCAGTTGAAGAGATGCATAGGTTTTAAGGAGACATAGTCTATCTGGAGGTACTGTCCCTGAGATAACTGCTTGCAGATCTCCAAGTTTTGACATAAATGATCATGTCATTGCCAGGCACAGGAGAAAAGACAGGGGAAAACGTGACTTTTGTTCACTTTAAAATTAAAAGCTGATTGGAAAGAGCACAAAAGGCCCCTTTGAATTTTTATATTTTAAATTGGACACTAGCTGAGGTCTTAAGGATACCTTGAAACAGCTTGATTTTGTAAGAACATTTCCCAAATCATTGGGTACAGCACATTTACAGAACATGCTCTTGGGATCCGGACTTCGCTCCAAACCTTGTTTGTACAAAAAGGGGCCAAGCAGCTGGGAAATTCTGGAGTGGAGTGTGTCCTCATTAGTTCCCATCTGCCACCAGAACTCAGCTCATGGCAAGTTTGGCTAAGTCCTGGTGTACTCAGGTCCAAATGTGGGTCAGTTTTAATTACACTATACAGAATTCAGCATGCAGTTTTTAAATCCTTATTATACAGCACAGAGGAATGGGCAGCTCTCCAGCTAATCAATTTTTTAAAAGTACATATATAAAATTTTTAAACCAGGCTAAACAGACAGTGGGTGGAAAAAAATCTCATAAATGAGTACAATGGTTACTTAAGAGAATTATTAGTAAAATTGGGTCATGAGCTAGGTCGGCTTTAAAACTTCAAAGTGAGAAACAAAATGTTTTCATTGGTAAGATAGGAAACTTACAGAAGGTACACAGTGTCCCTTATTCTTTAGTGTGAATGAATAACAGTAAGGACAGGTTATGGCACACACCTGGTAGAGTATTTATTAGCTTTCACATTGCAAGGATAGTCTGTTTTGTCATTTACATCCAGCCCCTTTCAATGTTTATCACTCACAACAGGGATTGTAGAAAAGGAAAAAAAATCACAAGCTACCTTATAAAAGTTAAAAAAAAAAAACAAAGATGAAAGAGAGGAGAGGAAAGAAGAGAAAAGAGAGCAGAGGGGAGGGGAGGGGAGGGGAGGAGAGGGGAGAGGAGCAGAAACACATGTGCTAAGTAGCAGACTCTGGGCATGATTTGGCTCTCAGTGCCATATGCACAAATGGGGACCAGAATCAACTCGTGATTATATTCAGAATCCATCCTGTCCAAAAGCTTCATCCGGTGCAAGAGAGCTAAAACATTAAGCTTTCAAGGACAACTGTCATAAAAAAAATCAGGAGTGAAGATGTAGGCAGTCAATGATTGGGCATTCATGTAATAACAGAATGTACCATTTTTAATACAACAAATGCCCTTTAGCACCCCTTATAACAAAACAAAAACACAACCTTTAAAGTATTTTTAGGTTTTTGATTAAGCTTTTATGAAACTTATCCATTAAAAACAGCATGGGACACTGGGTTCACTTAATATTTACTACCTGTGTGCCACTGAAAACATTCTTATCCTCTCTGAAATTTCATTTTATCACCTGTAAAATGCAGAAAATTACACTGACCTAATTGTGTTGTTGTAAGCATTATCAATAATATATGTGCATATATATAATCTCTAAAGTCTAAAAGTCACTCAAACATTGACTATTGACTAGTCACCATTGTGAACTGACTATCGACTACTGACCATTGACTATTCACCAAATATGAGTTAAATTGTGTCCCTCCAAAAAAGCATATGATAGAGTCTAACCCCCAGTACCACAAAACTTTATGTTATTTGGTCTTTATAGAAGTAATGAAGTTAAAATAAGGTCATTAGGGTGGACCCTAACACAATATGACTGATGTCCTTAGGCAAAGGGGGAAATTTGGGCACTGAAATGAATATTCACAGAGGGTAGGCAATGAGAGGAAAAACAAGGGAAAGATGTTCTATAAGTCAAAGACCAAGAACAGATACCTCCCTTGCAGCTCTTGGAAGAAACCAACTTTGTTAATAAAAACTCGATTTCAGACTTCTAAACTATAAGAAAACAAACTTCTGCTTAATGTCAAGTTTGTGGTACTTTGGTACAACCGCCTTAGCAAAGTGATACCAACTAAATAAAATTTCATTAATTATCAGTATTTACCTTGATTCATCATAGTCAAAATTATACATCTGACATTAAGACACATCAACTCTATTACCTGTGGTGAGTAATGATAGTCCATGAACTATCAGTGCTTTGTCCCTTACTTTTAAGAAATCTTATTCTGACTGGCTCACGAAGATACTGTTGCAGCATAAACAACCTGGCAGAGGAAAATGGTTTACTCTAATTAAGATCATCTAGTTTTTATTAAAGATAATTAAGGGAAAATCACACATATAAATTCATAAATCCACATTTCTACTGTTGAGGGAGTTTGCATTGGAAAGAATCAGGTTATTTTACCACAATAATTTCCTTCTTAAGGAAAACCATACGTAACTACTACTCATTTTGTCTGGGGTTGTAGCAACAGGGCTTCCACTGCAAGCCACACTTTAATAATCAACAGACATTGAGGTGAATATGATTATCCCTCCCTTAAGTTTTTCTTAAAGTAGCAAGCATTCTCAGAGTCATAACTTTCCAAAATTAACTTTATTAATGGATGAATCTCACACTTTCTCCACATTTCTATACTGCCCACCATAGCAACTTCATATGTTAATAAGAGAGAAAAAGTTATCATGTAGGGAAAACTAGTGGATATCATACACCAAGTAAAGTACTTTGTATATCTAATCCACTCTCTACCTCAAATCCATCACTAAAATGGGAGACATTGCTATTAACATAGGATGTATAGAAACACTTGAGGCTAATAAGCTTAGGCACTCTTAATCAGGTCACAAGCTACTGAATCATGGAACTGAAGTTTCAGAGCAGGTCAGCTGAATCCAAAAGTACCAAAATTCAAACACAAGAACTACTTAATCAGTTCAGTTGAAATAATTTCATTATTGAAATACATGAGAAATACAATTACTGTATGACTCAGCAATTTCACTTCTGGGTATATACTAAAAAAACACTGAATGCAGATTCTCAAGAAGATATCTGTATACTTAGATTCATGGCAGAATTTTGTATAACTGAAATGTAGAAGCAATTCATTGCATGTGTATTCCCTTGTATGGGATACACAATGTATGGTATATGCATACAATGGAATATTACTTAGCCTTGAAATGAAGTAAATTGTGACATGTACTACAACATGGATGAACCCAAAGAAAATTATGCAAAGTGAAATAAGCCAGGCATAAAAAGACACACACTTTTATGTGATTCTACTTATATGACTAAGAGTAGTAGCCAAAATCCCTGAAACAGAAAGTAGAAGTGGTTGCCAGTGGATTGAGGAAGGGAAAAATGGAAAGTTATTTTCATGTGTATAGCATTTCAATCTTGTAAGATGAAAGAGCTATGGAGATGGATGGATGTGATGTCCACATAAGCACTATAGTGTATCTAATACCACTGAACTATATATTAAGATAAATTTTATATCATATATTTTATCAAAATTAAAAACTGGGCAAATAATAAAAAAGTATACATGAAAGTCTTCTATATGCATCACATTGATTTATGAATTTAAAAAGTCTCTTGTAAAGTCTTGGAAACAGAGATAACTTTGGATAGAAACTTTAGGCAAGCTATACGGCAATGCCTGGGCTAGGATCCCAGCTCCCAAGGCAATTAGATGGTCTTTCTTCAGTATCCAAGAATAGTTATTATGGATGTAGTGATAAAATAATAGCAGTATACCTAAGATTGAGTGTTTGCTAAGTGCCAAACACTGGACCAAATATTTTACATGTAGTGTATTACCTAACTTTCAACACAAAAAGATATGAGATATATAGTATGTTTTTCTAGTTTTATAAATAAGGAATCAAAGTCAGAGTCTTGACTGGGTCCATACTAATAATAAGTAGTGAAGCCAAAAAGAACCCTGTTGGTATAATCATTGAGGACAAGGACTTCATTTGCTTCACTTAGCCTATCGCTGTGTGTACAAATACCAGGAATCATCTACCATGTAGGATTTAAAAAAGGAAATGAGGAAGGGAAAGAAGGATAGAATATGGAAAAGAAATTATACTTAGGCATGCTATGTTCTCAGTTGTTGGATTTTTTTTTCCTTTATCACTTTAACCCTGAAATCACAGGGAAGCCTGCAATTATGCCCAGGAATCCTAGGGTATAACAATTTTTCCTTGCTATTCTATACAATAATTCCTGGTACAAACCACTGAAGCAGCTGCTAATATGTCTGCTTTAATGATTAATATTCTATGTAATACATATTCTTGGCTTACCTCTTAATTTCTAATCTTGAAATTAATAGAAGTATATCGTTTAATCTACCACGCTAAGACTGAGGAGGAAAAAGTGATGTCCATGAATCAGGCCTCTTACCCACTGGTGTAAATTAAAGTAACTCCAATAGGAAGGCACTTCCAAGTCTAAAAGTACTCCAGAATACTGTCAACCAGTGTACCAAAATTTGAGACTCTAAACAAGGTGTTTTGATGCAGTAGTTATTGGTTCCTTATGCAACGTGGGCCATTCTTATGTGAGTGCCTCATGCCACACAAAATGGACCTTTAGAAGTGCCTATGTAGAGCAGCTCTTAAAGGCTCTATTTTGACTTTACCTTTGCTTGACTTTATGTATTTACATTTGGAAGTTAATGAGTAAATAGAAACCATAATTACAAATATGTATACAGTAAACACAGGGCCCATTATTTCTGCTTAGTAAAACAACTACAAATTTTTAATATGTTCTGATCTTACCTGACCCAAAGAAAGTAAACATACATTTTATTTTTGTGTTTTTAGTGAGATACAATTAGCTCAGGAAATAGAGCACAGCAAGTGCTTGGAAGGCTAAGGCATTAATCACATAACACAGAAGGTTTGTTTATCCCTGTGCTGCAGAGTTTCCAAGGTGACAAGTAACTTAACCATTAATGCCTCAACCTTGTGTGTATAATAGGGATAATAAGGATGCTTTTCTCATAGTCAGTAAAAATTAATATAAAGCAAATATGTATTTTAATTCTTGACTTATAATAATGAAAGGACCAATCCTTATGTATTAATTTCTCATTCATTAAGGATAGGATTTACCAGTACTTTTATCTCTATCTAGCCAGCAACATAAGAACTAAAATAAGTCTATCAAAGCTCATCCAAAATTATAAGTAATAAGCTTCTAGAGCACTATCCCTCTATTTCTAACAGAACACCACTCAACATTTATTACCCAACTACTATGTACAAGGCATTGTGTTAAGGGACTACTGGCAATCTCCTGCTTACTTTAGTATCTATGTTTCTCACTTTCCAAGAGGTTAGTTCAATTTATATTATACTGATTTATTTCAAAAAATAAATTCCATATGGTCCAATGAAAGGAAAAGATACAGCAGCTCCAAGACTTAATATTTATGTTACTAAATACTGATGTAAATGCCTTAGCATCTTTTAATTTTGGGACTACTGAATTAATTTATTAAATACCTTTATATTGAATGAAGCTTATCACGTTACACTTAGAGAATTTTACCTAATATAAGATATAGTCTATAAAAGCTGTCAGAAAATATATAAAGCCTTAATGAAAAGAAGTTTAATATAACTATCAGTAGCCCTTTGGAAAAACATACCAAGTATCTATCTAGCATTTGATTAAAGGATAAGTTTGCAGCCTTAAAATCTATATCTGGATTTTAGCACCTCTTCAAGGGATTACTATTTAATTTTCACTGTTTCTCCCCTACTTCCACCCGAACTGCAACAGAGACATATACAGAAATCAAGAAATCATCTTACAGTGTACCCTTAAATTTTCTGAATATGCCCCATGTGTCCACTAATAGCCAAATGCTTTCAAATCTGTTCAGCTAAGTGGATCAATAACTATATCCAGCCTCACATAGTGGGGCTGCCAACATGGTAAGATTGAGCCAAACACAAAATATCTCTACCAAGACAACAATTATCAACATAGTTATATGGAGAGATCACTCTCTCAGATAACCTTTGGAGAAGTCACCATATGCATTATCAATGGCAATTAGCAGCTACTGAAACAATATTTGAGACACAAAACAAAGGATTTGGAGAAAATATTTTGGAGCTATAAACAGTCAGTTTTATAACTATTTATTAACTATTACACCAGTGTAATAGTTAAAGGTCTACATCCAGTATCTTTTAAACTCAGAGTACACAAAATACAAATGTATAATAGTACAAGCAAACTTCTAACAAGCTTCTCTGTGCTCTCACTCATGTGATACACCTGTAATCAACAACTAAGCAGGTGCAACCAAGCTTCTGAGAATTCCTGCCTGTTGCCCAGGAACCACAACACCGCACGGTTGAGATTTTAAACAGGTGCGAACATTTTTTTTCCATTTGTCTAGTGCTCGAGACAGTGTACCAGACAGTACATCTGCAACCACTCCTTACCTAAAGTAACCTCTACAGAAAATAAACCCCAAAACAGCAAAAAAGTTTGAAAACAAAACAACACTGTCAAAAGTGGCTTTGAAATAGTCTGAACCTGCACTGTCAGTTGCTTTAATAATACAGTTCCATAAAATACGCTCTAATCTTCACCAGATGAATGCTTTGTAATTAAAATTATTCTGCTTCATCAAATCTTAGAAATGTTTATTTGATTCTTACAATGAAATGAAATTCAATGTATGTACAAAGTATACTGTTCTTTGAAGCTGTCAATATTATAAGTACAGTACTCAAAAATTAACATTTTCATATTATGAAATCTGTGCACAATTTTAATACATAAAAATGTAATAACTTGTCAGTTAATACATAGATTTACATTGCTATAGTTAATTCATATACATACCTGTGCAGCTATGGGGCACAAACAGACTTGCAATTTATCAGGTACTCTGAAATGCAAAACAAATATGTCATGTAAGTAAAAATTAATTTACTGAGTTGAAACCAGTATTTATGTTGAGGCAATTTCTGCAGAGACATAGAAAAGATTGCAGTGCATAAAGAAGGTGAATTATTTTATATTTATATGTTCCCCATAGGATATTTCAGAGCACCCTTAATTCTAATGTATGCATGTACACACACATACAACTCCTTAGCAGTGTTATCAAAAACAAAGCACCAATAAGGGACTGAGACTCACCATGGCCTCTGAAACACAAATACTTTCACTAAGGATGAGGCAAACACTTAAAAATGATTTTTTTTGGTATTCTTCCAAGACTATTGCCTTCCTAATACAAATACAACTGCTGCTTCTAAAATGAAACTACTTCGACTCATCTGCACTCCGTCAGTTTGGCTAGAATATTGGTGAGAAAGAAAGGTGCTTTTGTAGAGCAGTCCACAAAAATTTCATAAAGAAATAAATGTTCATTAACTGTTATAACAGCAAATAGAAATAAGACTGATCACTACAAGGGCACGCTAACACCACATCAGTCACAATACATGATGCCTCAACACACTTTGACAAAACTGCCAGGGAAGTAGGCATCCATACAGAAGACTGAGTAAGTCCAGATGAAGCAAAAGTATGCAGCTTATAATCAGATGAGAAAAATATTTGGATTTAGGTAGCTCTATTGTTCATACAGCCTCCAAACTATTCTTCAAAGTAAGAATTTTATAATTCTTTCTGAAAGCAAAATAAATTGTTTATATACTTCTGAGCATAGTTGATAGAAGCAACATATTAAAATCGGTAGGTCTACTTGACAATACTTCTTTTAAAGTGTTTATCGCTAATAATCAATTTTGATGATGGCTTAATAAATTGCATCATACACAATTCTGATGGGATTGTGAATTACTAAGAAGTTTCTGGAAAATTATTGAGTAATATGTATCAAGAACTCAAAGTTCAAAATTTATCTCAGTCATTTTAGTTCTAGGAATCTATCTTACACAACAGAACAAGAATAGAAATTTATATAAAATGAATTTTATCATAGTAAAAACCTCAAGTAACCTAAATACCTAACAATAGGAAAAACTAATTAAATAAAGCATATCACATCCATGTAAAGGAAGATTTTGCAACAATTCACAGGTACCTTAAAACAATGTTTTAAATTTTATGGGAAAATACAAGTTTATAGTATTATAATACTGTAACATTATTTAAGTATGGAGAATATTAATTGCATGCACAGTATGAAATTATATATATGATAAAAGCAGAAAGTAAACACAGAAATACTAAGAGTGATTATATCTGGATTTAAGATACGATTATGAAGGATTTAAATGTTATCTTTTTACTTTCATAGACAGTTAACTATCTGTAATAAACATTACTTTCATCATAGTGAAAATATTAGTTGGCAAGGTGGGGTAAAAGAAAAAAATTATAAAGTGCCATATGGAAATCATAAATCTTACTTTCCTAAGAGAAATAAATTAATTTGATCCCATATAAAATCCACTAAGCATACCTCCAGTGAGAAACACACTCTCACTGCTTCCTCATAAGAGTATAGCCAGAGTCTTTTCCATCCCACTGCTCTAGAATCTATACCAGTAAGTCAGTAACACATTTTTAATCATCTTAGTAAAAATTCTTTAATTATGCAGAGTGAAATGATGGCAAGAACAATTTGGGACTGCAAATCTGTTCAATCAAGTACAGACTAATTATTCATTAAGACAACAAGATTCCATGAACATCTACTATGTGCAAGGTGCTGCATTTGGCACTGTGATGTGCTGAAAGATACATTAGGAAGCATCTTACCCTCATAGTGCTAACAATTTAAAAGCACGGAAGATATGTACGAACAACTCAAATAAAGGGGTAAACATAAAGTGTTCATGAGTGATCCAGAAGAAAGCATATGCTAGGTTTGTTCTTTTTATATTATTGAGTTAAAAACTTGTATTTAGGTAACACTGAATAAAGTCATGCTTATTAGTGTACATCACTTATAAAATACATTAGTAAATTTACTTTATTTGTTTTTCCTTATGTGATTTGCTTTTGTCAGTGGAGATATAACAGGAAATCAAGCATGAAGGAATATTGATTCAATCTGGGATGCTAGATGTGTAAGATTATCTCATATCTAGGGCCACGTGAAACACATGCACAATTATTAACAGGCTATAGTTATTTATTGGCAACCAAAGTAAATAAGTTAGTTACTTGTTAATCCTGCCTAAAGACACTGTTATGATGACACCACCACCATGGAAAGAAAAGGAGATAGAGAAAACCACTGTCACTGTGCACATAAAATGATGCAGCTACAGATTCTTTAAATAACAGGTCAGTTTCTTCATGGTCTATAGCCATAATCTTTGTCCTTCTGAAGCCAGTGCCACACAATGGGTATGAGGTTGGGGTAAATGGGGTCAGCCTTTGTGAAGTGATGACAAGTACTAAGAACAGCTATTCATGTGATCAATGATCCATAGACCAAGCACATGGAGTTCTGGGCAGCAGCAGAGTTACAAGGCAGGATGACAGTTAAGTGCTTAGCTCTTACATTCAGACAATCCTGGAATAGAAGTAGGGGTACCCCTCTTCAATTTGTGATGTTGAGCAAGTTACATGTTCCTCGACTGTAAAAAGGTGATCATGTTACCTAACCTTATAGGGTTGTTTTGTAGATGTATATTAAGATACAAAGGAATTAGCATAATGCCTGACATAAAGTAAGCACTTGCTAAAAAAGAACTACTAGTATCCGTGGTTATATGAAAAAAAAGAAAAGGATATCTCACTTTCAGCAAAGGGACTACACTAAGCAGGAAGAAAGAATATAAAAACTGCTTGCTCAAGTTATCACCCTATACTTCAGCAGCTCATCCAAAAGGCAGTCTTGTGCTAGATGTTCACAGAACAATTCAGAATCGGGACACTCCAGAACAAAAGTAAGAGCTACAACCATAACCCTAACCAGCATTTTTAAGGACCATTTCTATTACTGAAGAGAAAGATAGTAAGGTCTAAATAATATGTATAGCAATGCTTTCCAACTTCTCTGGTGAAAATTATCCATGTTTAACTGATACAATTAGGGCAAGGAAAGCTTGGACAAAATAAATATAATTACTCAACTGGAATCAAGCCAAGGTATTATGAACTTCTTAGCAATCACTTGTGGGCAGTGTCCTCATCATTTTATGCCTTCTAAAAAGATCCAGAAAATGAGCTGAGTAAGAGAGGCTGGAGTCACTTTTTCTCTCATGGCTCAAGAGACAGAAATGGATATACAATCGATAATTTTTCTAGCCCTCATTTTTGTTTTGATTTAAATGGCAGTAAAGATCCTGAATTAAGTGGTGTGTCTTCAAATTCTCCCACAGATATGTAAGATATATGGGTCATGTAAGGTGAAATTATTATCAACACTTACAGATGGAAACATAATACAGAGGGTTTATTCTTTTTAAAGTTCCTTTTTACTTCTAGGTTGGCACATCTGTATCTTTGAGGGTTTTTTTTTTTTTTTCAGTGTTACAGATTAAACTCAGGGACTCATGCTTGCCTCTACCCCCTTGAGCAACACCTCTAGTTTTTTTGCTTAAGTTTGTTAATCAGCATGTTTCCCAGGCTGGCCTTGAACCTCGATATCTCTGCCTCCCATCTAGCTGGGATTTCATGCATGCACCACCACACCTGGTTTTCCAATGGGAACTGAATAGGTCCAACTCAATGTTATGGTGCACAGAAAAGCTCTTCCACCTAGCTGGTTGGGTCTGGAAAGAGATGCATCTTAATCCATTGATAAATTTAATTGCTAATTCACTAAGGGCAGTGAATAAGGCCTCACCTGAGTACATGGGGTGGTGGTTCTATGAAAGAACTCTGAACCTAAATTTAGATTAAAACTACATTTCCCCCCATAAACTGAGTACACATCATAAGGAATATTTTAAGTATTTCACATTTTAAACTTGGCCCTCTTTTAAGAAAAGACCCAATACAAGTACAAACAATATTATATATGCATAGAAATGTATAGGGATCATATATCTAAAAGGGGATTAGTAGAGAATTTTAAAAACTTGTTTAAGTCACCATAAGAAGAGCACTAAGTAGAAAGCAGCAAAATAGAGGGGATGAACCAATATAGGACAAAATACAAATATACATGGAAATGTCATGATGAAATTCCCTATAAAGATATCGTAAACAAACAAAAGTATCTTTTTTAAAAGAACGGAGAACAGGAAGGTAAAACAGACCCTGTCTGGGGGTTAATACCAATAGGAGGGGAAAAGATATAAGGAAAGGGTACAGAAGGGTGAATGTGGTGGAAATATTATGTACTCATGCATGAAAATGGAAAAATGAGACCTGTTGAAACTATTCTAAGATTGGGGAGAGGGAGGATAAAGGAGAATGATGGAGGGGGTAAATTTAACTAAGATATATTGTAATCACTTTTGTAAATGTCACAATGTACCCTTGTTACAACAATAATATGGAAAATAGAAAAAGACACTGACACTATGTAATCCAAAATTATTTATACATATATTTATATATTATATATATTTTTATATATTTAGTTAGTTCTTCTAGGTAGTCTATCATTGTATTATTAGTATGTTGTTGTTGTTACATTATGGCTTTAATCATCAAGAAAGCTCATTTTATTTTTCAAAATAAAGTTCCCTAACTTCTATGACTTATCTGAACAGAAAGTTCTATAAAGAGTAAGAGGATTATGATGTCTTAAAGTGGATTTTAAAAAAACTTATTGTACTTATATGTGTAAATTTCTGAGGTAGATTTAGCACTTCATGGTTAAAAAGTCATCTGCCCATCAGAAAGAGGAGATACAAGAAGCAATAGTTATCTGTTTATCAACTGTGGGAACTGGAAACAGATAAAGGGCAATAAGGAAGGAAAATGAAATCATACAAAAAACACCCGTTAACCCAAGACTGATGAGTCTCTCTAAAGCTTAAGTCAGATCAGCTATAATAACACTATAAAATGTATGAAAAACTAAATTTACATTTAAAAAAATAGCTAAATTTGAATTTCCTAGTATTAACAGTTATCACTTAAAATGAAATAGTTTTAGTAGCAAATTTTATGTGTAAACATGATGAATGTGAATTTTTAAATATGAACCTGATGTATAATACACACTAAATATAAATAATTATATTTGTTTTATAATTCACACTTCACAGTGTATTAAGAAGAAAATACAATTATTGTTTTTATAGGTAATTTTATTTAAACTTGAGAACTTTTTCATCTCTTTTTTTTGGTGGTACTGGGATTTTATATCATAGCCTTGTGCTTCCCACTGAGTCATGGCCCAGTCCTAAACCTGAAAACTTTTTAAGATCTAGTAAACAGAATGACCAAAATTAATGTTAGGGATTCCAAGATGGCAGCTAGAGGGAGGAAGCAGAAAGCGAGCCTCCTATAGTGAAATCTTGGAGAGACGCTGGAGACACACTTTGCAGGCATAATCACTGAGAAGAGGCATAACTTTGACCCCTCCACACCTCCAGCCGGCGCAGAGAATCTCCACTTCACGTTAAATGGGGAAACAAGGAGGGCCCCCGGGCTGCCAGTCACCGGCCCCCAGACGGCCTGGGAAGACGCGGACCAGGTGAGCTTCGCGGTACCGCGGTTCCCCCACAGACAAGCCTGGGCCAGAGCAGCATAGCCCCCTGGACAGCCTGACCTCCACCAGGGGAAAAAAGAGAAACTGAGTAATAAGCAATAAGAATGATAAAGACACCCAGGAAAGAGGGTGGGGCGCCCTGAGCGCTGAAGATTGGGGGAAGGAAATCCTTCCCCGGACTGTAAATAAACAAGCCGGTCTGGCCGAAGAGCCTCTGGTGGGAGCGGGGGGCGTGCACCCAGCAACAAGGTGCAGGAAAGCTTATGAGACTGGTGGAGGGAGGAAAATTCCACAGGAGAGGAGGAAGACCCACTTCCCACGTGAGCTATAAACAAACATGGCGGCTGGCAGGAGCAGCAGCACTGCCCAGTAATCAGGAGCAGGAAAGCTTGTGAAAGCAGAGATGGGAGGAAAACTCCACAGAAGAGGGGGGAAGACCCACCTCCCACATGAACTGTAAATAAACACGCAGGCCTGAGAACGCAGGTGCAGTGTCACCTTTCCCAGTGCTTGGAAAGGGGAAAGCTTGTAGCAGAGGCTCACAAACAGGAGAAATCTGAGCAAACAAAGCCTGCAGGGCCAGGTGAGTACTAAGCTCACCCCAGAGATCTGCATAAATAATTCCTCCAGCAACAGCAGGCTGACAGCAGCAGGCAGGCAAGCCACAGCTGCAGATACCATTCTCAGAACTGCCTCCAGACTCTTTTTTTTTTTCTTTGTCTCCCTACCTTTGATGAGAGGACAACCGAATTACACCTATACAAGCTGAAAAACTTACTGAAACTATATTGCATTTGAACTTGGGACACTTGGTGGGGTTTTTTTTTGTGCGTGTGTAGTTTTGTTCTACTTTATGCGTCCCCTTTGATGAGACAACTACAGAACAACATCTGAGGGACCATCTCCAGGATTGGAGACTGAGACGGACACCCAAATTATTAAGACTGAAACTTCATTGCATTTGAACTTGGAGGTTTTATGGTTTTTTGGTTTTTTAAAAATTTCTATTTTTTCATTTTATTTTAATACATTTTTATATATAGATTTTACTTTCATTTACTTATTTTTAATTTTTATTCTTACCTTTATTTTTTTTATTTTTTGATTTTCAATCCTCTCTCTGTCTCTCTAATGTCTGTTCAGCTTACTGTCCAATTAGTACCCTACAGCTCCCTGTTTATACCTTTGAAACCTTCTTGTCTGATACCTTGTTATGTTTTCTCCAACAGTCTGTGTATTTGTTTTTCCCATTTCTTTAACTTCTTGCTTTCCATCTCAGCTCAACCTTCCATTCTAAATATTACCATTGTTATTATTACAAGCTAGAAAATACTTAATTGCACACAATATAGGGACAGTAACAACACCAAAGACAATGACGGGAAGACAGAAAAAACAGGGAAACCAGTTTCACCACAGCAAAAAATTAGTACAGGAACCAGAGGGGAATGAAGAAAACAGGTACTCAGATCCAGACTCCAACAAAATGAAGATAAACTATGCCAAAGGACCCAATGAAGCCCACAAGAATAATTTAAAAGAAGACATATTACAGGTACTCAATGAGAATTTTATAGAAATGATACCGGATAGGGTCAACCAAAATGTACAGGAGACACTCAAGAAATTCCAAGACAACAAAAATAGAGAATTTGAAAAAGCAAAAGAAGAAATAAAGGAAACCATAGAAGCACTAACAAAGTGAAACAGAGAACACAATGAATAAACAGATAAATGAACTCAGGACAAAAATAGACAACATTAAAGAGGAAACCAGCCAGGATATGGAAAACCTCAGAAAATAGAAAGAAACAGAACTGTAAAACAAAATGGAAGGCCAATCCAGCAGAATAGAACAAACAGAAGACAGAATCTCAGAACTTGAAGATGAAATGGTAATTAAAAGAAAAACCGAAGAACTATTAATTAAACAACTCAAGACCTGTGAAAAGAAAATGCAAGAACTCACTGACTCCATCAAAAGACCAAACTTGAGAATCATGGGCATCGAAGAAGGAGAAGAGGTGCAAGCAAAGGGAATGAGGAATATATTTAACAAAATAATAATGGAAAATTTCCCAAATCTAGAGAAAGATATTCCCATACAGATGCAAGAGGCCTCCAGGACACCAAACAGACCAGATCAAAATAGAACTACCCCATGACATATCATCATTAAAACAACAAGTTCAGAAACTAAGGAAAGAATATTGAAGGCTGTAAGAGAGAAAAAACAAGTAACATACAAAGGTAAACCCATCAAAATCACAGCAGACTTCTCAACACAAACATTAAAAGCAAGAAGAGCATGGGGTGAGATCTTCCAGGCACTGAATGAAAATAACTTCAACCCCAGGATACTCTACCCAGTAACACTATCATTCAAAATAGATGGAGCAATAAAAGTCTTCCATGATAAGCAGAAACTAAACAATATGTGACACAAAGCCACCACTACAAAGGATTCTTCAAGGGATTCTGCACACAGAAAGTGAAACCCAACTTAACCATGAAAAGACAGTCAGCACCAAACCACAGAAAAAGAAAAAAGCAAGACAGTAGAGAGTAACCTCAACTTAGGTACACACAATCAAACCTTCAAACAACTAAGACAACTAAATGACAGGAATCACCACATACCTATCAGTACTAACGCTTAATGTTAACGGACTTAATTCACCCATCAAAAGGCACTGCTTGTCGAAATGGATTAAAAAGGAAGATCCAACAATTTGTTGCTTACAGGAGACCCATCTCACTGACAGAAATAAGCATAGGCTAAGGATAAAAGGCTGGAAGAAGATTTACCAAGCCAATGGCCCCCGAAAACAGGCAGGAGTAGCAATACTTATCTCTGACAAAGTAGACTTCAAACCTACATTGATCAAATGAGATAAAGAAGGACATTCCATACTAATAAAAGGGGAAATACACCAAAAGGAAATAATAATTATCAACCTGTATGCACCCAATGTCAACGCACCCAATATCATCAAACATACCCTGAAAGACCTAAAAGCATATATAAACGCCAACACAGTGGTTGTGGGAGACTTTAACACCCCATTATCATCAATAGATAGGTCATCCAAACAAAAAAAATCAATAAAGAAATCCAAGATCTAAAATGGACCTAATTGATGTCTATAAAACATTTCATCCAACTTCTATACAATATACATTCTTCTCAGCAGCCCATGGAACCTTCTCCAAAATAGATCATATCCTTGGGCACAAAGCAAGTCTCAGCAAATATAAGAAAATAGAAATTATACCGTGCATACTATCTGATCACAATGCAATAAAACTAGAACTCAACAACAAAAGTAAAGACAAAAAATATGCAAACAGCTGGAAACTAAATAACTTATTACTTAATGAAGAATGGATCATTGATGAAATAAAAGAGGAAATTAAAAAGTTCCTGGAAGTCAATGAAAATGAAAACACAACCTACCGGAACCTATGGGACACAGCAAAGGCAGTCCTGAGAGGAAAGTTTATAGCCATGAGTGCATATATTAAAAAGACTGAAAGATCCCAAATCAATGACCTAATGATACATCTCAAACTCCTAGAAAAACAAGAACAAGCAAATCCCAAAATAAATAGAAGGAGAGAAATAATAAAAATAAGAGCTGAAACCAATGAAATAGAAACCAAAAAAACCATACAAAGAATTAATGAAACAAAAAGTTGGTTCTTTAAAAAAATAAACAAGATTGATAGACCCCTGGCAAACCTGACTAAAATGAGGAGAGAAAAAACCCAAATTAGTAGAATCAGGAATGCAAAAGGGGAGATAACAACAAACACAATGGAAGTCCAGGAAATCATCAGAGACTACTTTGAGAACCTATATGCAAATAAATTTGAAAATCTTAAAGAAATGGACAGATTTCTAGGTACATATGACCATCCAAAACTGAACCAAGAGGAAATTAATCACTTGAATAGATCTATAACACAAAATGAAATTGAAGCAGCAATCAAGAGTCTCCCCAAAAAGAAAAGTCCAGGACCTGATGGATTCTCTGCTGAATTCTATCAGACCTTTAAAGAAGAACTGATACCAACCCTCCTTAAACTATTCCACGAAATAGAAAGGGAAGGAAAACTGCCAAACACATTTTATGAAGCCAGTATTACACTTATCCTAAAACCAGGCAAAGACACCTCCAAAAAGGAGAACTATAGGCCAATCTGCTTAATGAACATTGAAGCAAAAATCCTCAATAAAATAATGGCAAACTGAATTCAACAATACATCAAAAAGATTATTCACCACGACCAAGTAGGCTTCATCCCAGGGATGCAGGGGTGGTTCAACATACGAAAATCAATAAATGTAATAAACCACATTAACAGAAGCAAAGACAAAAACCACTTGATCATCTCAATAGATGCAGAAAAAGCCTTTGATAAGATCCAACACCATTTCATGATAAAAGCTCTAAGAAAACTAGGAAGAGAAGGAAAGTACCTCAACATTATAAAAGCTACATATGACAAACCTACAGCCAGCATTATACTTAACGGAGAAAACCTGAAACCATTCCCTCTAAAATCAGGAGCCAGACAAGGATGCCCACTATCTCCACTCCTATTCAACATAGTACTGGAATTCCTAGCCAGAGCAATTAGGCAAGAAGAAGGAATAAAAGGAATACAAATAGGTAAAGAAAATGTCAAAATATCCCTATTTGCAGATGAAATGATCCTGTACCTTAAAGACCCAAAAAACTCTACTCAGAAGCTTCTAGACATCATCAATAGCTATAGCAAGGTAGCAGGATATAAAATCAACATAGAAAAATCATTAGCATTTCTATATACTAACAATGAGCAAACTGAAAAAGAATGTATGAAAACAATTCCATTTATAATAGCCTCAAAAAAAATCAAATACCTAGGTGTAAACCTAACAAAAGATGTGAAAGACCTCTACAAGGAAAACTATACACTTCTGAAGAAAGAGATTGAGGAAGACTATAGAAAGTGGAGAGATCTCCCATGCTCATGGATTGGTAGAATCAACATAGTAAAAATGTCGATACTCCCTAAAGTAATCTACATGTTTAATGCAATTCCCATCAAAATTCCAATGACATTCATTAAAGACATCGAAAAATCTACCGTGAAATTTATATGGAAACACAGGAAGCCACGAATAGCCAAGGCAATACTCAGTCAAAAGAACAATGCAGGAAGTATCACGATACCTGACTTCAAACTATATTGCAAAGTAATAACAATAAAAACAGCATGGTACTGGCACAAAAACAGACATGAAGACCAGTGGAACAGAATAGAGGACCCGGATATGAAGCCACAAAACTATAACCAACTTTTCTTTGACAAAGGAGCTAAAAATATACGATGGAGAAATAGCAGCCTCTTCAACAAAAACTGCTGGGAAAACTGGTTAGCAGTCTGCAAAAACTGAAACTACATCGATGTATATCACCCTATACCAATATTAACTCAAAATGGATCAAGAATCTTAATATCAGACCACAAACTCTAAAGTTGATACAGGAAAGAGTAGGAAATACTCTGGAGTTAGTAGGTATAGGTAAGAACTTTCTCAACGAAACCCCAGCAGCACAGCAAGTTAGAGATAGCATAGATAAATGAGACCTCATAAAACTAAAAAGCTTCTGTTCATCAAAGAAATGGTCTCTAAACTGAAGAGAACACCACGGACGAATGGATTAAGAAAATGTGGTATCTATACACAATGGAATTTTATGCAGCCATGAAGATGAACGAAATGTTATCATTCGCTGGTAAATGGATGGAATTGGAGAACATCATTCTGAGTGAGGTTAGCCTGGCCCAAAAGACCAAAAATCGTATGTTCTCCCTCATATGTGGACATTAGATCAAGGGCAAACACAAGAAGGGGATTGGACTTTGAGCACATGATAAAAGCTTTAGCACACAAGGGAGGGGTGAGGATAGGTAAGACACCTAAAAAATTAGTTAGCATTTGTTGCCCTTAACACAGAGAAACTAAAGCAGATACCTTAAAAGCAACTGAGCCAATAGGAAAAGGGGACCAGGAACTAGAGAAAAGGTGAGATCAAAAAGAATTAACCTAGAAGGTAACACACACCCACAGGAAATTAATGTGAGTCAACTCCCTATATAGCTATCCTTATCTCAACCAGCAAAAACCCTTGTTCCTTCCTATTATAGCTTATACTCTCTCTACAATAAAATTAGAAATACGGGCAAAATAGTTTCTGCTCGGTATTGAGGGGGTGGGGGGAGAGGGAGGGGGTGGAGTGGGTGGTAAGGGAGGGGGTGGGGGCAGGGTGGAGAAATGACCCAAGCCTTGTATGCACATATGAATGATAATAAAAAAAAATAAAGTTAATGTTAAGAATTTTACTTTTAAAATATTGTTAACTTGAAGATGTGACTATTGAAGTAAATGATTTACTCTCAAGAAATGTGAAAATCCTAGTGGCCTGCTTGTAGACATTCCTAGGGTCCTAGTTTATATGTTAAGTCTTCAAGAATCTGATCTTGTGACTATAATCCTCATACTGCACTGTAATTGTCTTTCCCACAAACTATAAACTTGAGGGCATGGGGGTTTGGTCTTATTTACCATTATATCTTTATTCCTTAATGAACTATCTAATATGTAGTAGGTATGCCTTAACTACTGGTTAATAGAATATTAAAGAATTGTGCTATCATGTATGCTTGATGATTAGGAAAATTCACATAGCATAAAAATTAAGGAATTACATTCTGAAACAAATTTTTTCTAACCTTTAAAGAAATAATCTTCCAATTTCTTCTCTTGTACTTTTCCATGCTGCTTTTGTCTTAATCAGTATAAAACATAATGATGAGAAGCTGAGTCTCAAATGTTTATACCAGGTTAGAAAGCCTAGTGAGTTTGGCCCCACAATGGGCAAACCCACATGTTAACAGATACCTCGCATAGTAGAAGCTATGACATAAGTTCCCTGAAATAGTTTTGTAGCTCCTAACCAATTGTGCCACTCCTCTGCATTCTTGAAAAGACTCCTGTACTACTGTTCTTAAGAAAGATCCCTCTGCTATTTTTATTTCTTGCAATCTCTGTGAGTTTGAATTATGGGTATAATAATTGATTTATGTATTTATTTTATCACTCTTTCCCACTAGATTTCATATTCCATAGAGGCCACGTTATTTTGTTCAGCACTCTATACACAGTCTAGTTTAGTGCCTGACACATGCTAAATACATAGTAAGTACCTGTCAGTTACATATACATGAGCTTGGGAGAGGCAGCTTCCAACCAAAGGTAATGTAAAATAAGGTAGGTAACAGCTACCTCTACTGTTTACTCTTCATTTCAATTCTGTCTACCACATGGAAACCTCAGTGATATGGTACTTTTAAATTTCATTCATTCAAAGCAAGTAAGGAATAATTTAAAAGCAATTCCAGGAGGTTGACGGGTGAGTACATAGGAAAAGTGATGAAATCATAATGACAAAAGCAACCACTTTTAATCATAAGTTTGAAGCCTGAATTCCAGCTTAAAAGGGATGTGTCCTACAGAGACTTACATACCCTCCTTAATATTTAGATTCATCAAAATTTTATGAGATTTAACTAACAAACAGGATTTTATGTTGATTTAATGAGATTATGAAAGCAGCAGGTAGTATAATTCATGGCATTTAGGAGAAGGGGCTCACTATAAATTAGTTCTTCACATTGGCTAGCCAGTGTTTGCAGCAAAATCAAGTTATAATTTGTCCAAAAGCTCAGGATCAGCCATTTTAGGAAGGGAATAATTGAAGAGACAGGGAATCACAGACATAAATAGTAAGAAGGTGTTAGGAACAATAAGTAAGAAAAGTATAAGGTAGAATAATGGAAATTATCACAGTAATTAGAAATAGGAAAAGATTTCAACATGATAGAAAAGTTGCTAAGAAATATTTTAGCTTGTCCCTTAGGTACCTTCATACACACACACACACACACACACACACACACACACACACACACACACAAAATAACTGTTGCTATTATCATTAGGAGAAAAGTCAACTGAAATGTACATTAAACACACATTAAACACACAGTAGAAGTTTAACATTCTCCACATGATTTTACATAGTGGAAACTCAGCCTGTGTAAATATAGTTATGAACTTTCTTATTTACCATGACAAAGTATCAGGACGTTGTATCTAGGTACTAACTGCAGCGATATTAAAGACAAATGTATATACACTCATTAAGTATAATAGGATATATACTTAGGCCAATTATTTGCCTTTTGTGCTTAGCAGACAGTGGCTACCAATACTGGAAAAGAATCATGGTAGAATTGTGTATCCCTTATCCCAAATACTTAGTGCCAAAAGTGTTTCAGATTTCAGAGTGTTTGGGGAATTTTGGAATATTTTCTTATACATAATGAGATATCTTGGGATGGAACCCAAGACTAAACATGAAATTCATTTATGTTTCAATACACCTTAAATCCCTTAGTCTAAAGGAAGTTTACACAGTCTTTTTACTGTGTTTGCATTTTAACTGTCATCTATCAGTTGAGGTTGGATATTAATTCTCCATTTGTGGCATCATGGTAGAGCTAAAAGAATTTTAGATTTTAAAACATTTTTGTTTTTGTATTTTGAGATTTGGGATGCTTGCTTGTATCATGAAAACTGTATTGGATATTCTTTTTTGTCCACACTTACTTGATTTCAGTGTTCTCACTAATTTAGTCAAACTTACATTAGCTCCCCTATTAAAATACGTTTCTGTCTAAATAAAAATAATAATGTGTGTTTGTCTGTCTACATGTGTGAAGAGTTAACATACACTATTTGGTCAGTTCTTAGGTAATGAAAGAGAATAATAAATCTTAGATGCATTGTGTAAGAAAATTAACCATCACTATGCTCTCATACTTCTCAGGGAATATCGGACTGGTACCAAGAAGCTGATCAGAAAGAATGATAGATGGGGTGAATATGATTAAAGTTCATGCGTGCATGGGAATGTCATGATAAACCCCCTTACTGTGTACAATGTAATACATACCAGTAAAAAAAAAGAGTTCATTTGAATTCCTAGCCTTTTCCACCAGAGGTGTTAAACTGCCTTTTTAATCATTTATGTTCCCTTATTGACCAGAGTCTTCAGGATGGCTGGAATCTTAGCAATTTTTTTCTTGTACTACTATCACTTATTTCAGGGTTAGGCATGTTATAAACAACTACTAAATATCTCATTCATGATTTTAAAAATGTTCACTAAATACTTACTATATGTCAGTCATTGTTCAAGATGGTGGAGATTTAGGAGGAAACAAAGTAGATGGAGATTTCTGATCTCTGGATATTATATTTTTTCTGTGTGGGACTGACAATAAATATATAGAATGATAAGATAATGGCCTAAGGAATTTTTAAAAAGCAGGAAATGGGCAAAGTAAATTGAGGGAGTGGGGTTCAAATTTTAGATAGGGTGACCAGTGATGAAATCACTAAGACACATTCAGGTGAAGACTTTAAATAAATGAGGGAGTAAATTAGGCAGAAATGCCTTAGAGAAAAAGCATTCAAGTCAAAAGAACAGGAAAGATAAGGTTACCCAGCCAGAAGAATATTCTTCTGTTTCCTGTAAAATGTCAGGCTAGATTCACACAGAAATGTTACTATTGAAACATAGAGATCTTGTTTTAAAAGAGAAAACACACAAACATACATATACACAGAACATATTAAATGTTTGATCTCACAAGAAAGAAAGAAATATTCCAAGTGGATAGAGCCAAGGCATCAGGTAAAACTAGGAGGCTACCACAACACCTCTGGGACATTATCTAAGTCAAACTTTAGATATTGGTGGAACAAAAATGTTAAGAAGAAATTTTTCAAAGAAAAAAGGCAGAAAGAAAATTGAAACTTTGAAAAAGGCAGATTTGATTAAAAAACATAGAAGTGAATTTGTCATTAAAATTAACTAAAATGAGACTACATTACAGTAAATGCGGCTAAAGGATAAATTACTGAACTGGAAGATAATCCCAAGGAATTTATCTAGCTCAAAAAAAGAAATAATTAAATATTGAAAAATTTAAAATATGGACAAAATGAAAAGCTCCAACACACAGCCAATAATTATTTAGGAATAAGAAAATAGATACAAAAATACAATATCTGAAGAGATGGTAGATCTTTTTCAGAACTGATAAAAGACATAAAATTCGTATACATAAAGCAAAGTCTCATCAAGATAAAATAATTCTAAACCTAGATACATTATAATAAAATCTGTAACACTGTATCATTCAGCATCCAACCAGGAAAACATAAAGTACTTCAAGTATTTGAAACAAGACAATGTAAAGCATACAATAGAAGAGGCTGATAAACAAACCAAGGGACAAGGGGAAGTACTGGTAGGTGGTCAAGAAACAGCAATAGCCATGGCCACTGAAGGTATGTAGAGATATCACTTGAGGCTGAACAAGGAGAAATACTTTCATTTTTCCTTCCCTGACATTCTGTAATCAATCACCAATGGTTATCACTGGCTGCAGAGAGCCAGAAGAAAACTGACCTGGACACCTAGGAAATTTAGCTTGCATTAGTCAGCTGTCTTGAAAGACAACCAAGCAGAAGAAGGGAGAAGAATGAATCTGAAAGCCCAACCATTGAGAAACTATTCAAATATCAAAGACAAAGAGAAAAGATAGATTATCTACAGAAGAAACCAAACTAAATAGATAGTTGACTTCTCAAAAGCAACAATTATCCATAAGATAAGGAATATCTTCAAAGTGGTGAAAGGAAAGAAATACCTTAAAGTATTTATTCAGCTAAACTATCACTAAAAAGTAAGAATAAATACAGTTTCAGATGAGACCAAGAATTTGCCTATCATTGCCCTTCATTAAAAGAATATAAAATATATATTATATGAGTAAATTTTATCCAGAATAAAGGACTGAATGAAAAACAAATCAGAAATATGGAGACTGACAGTGGTGTATGGTAAATATTCAACAGGTGATTCTTTTAAAACAACAACAAGCAAACTGTAGTATTTGCTCATCTCAGTGGTGTACATACTCCCCTCATGGGCAATTCCAAGATACAAACATGGCATTCCTGAATGTGGAGTTGGAAAAGGGATGCATACAATCACTTCTTGTCAGTTCACACAAGTGAGCTCCAGCATATCACCGGAGATAGACACCACCTAAGGAAGCTTAAAATAGTTTTTAGTATAAAATACTAAATAGTACAACTTATCAAAAGGTCTATAATAATAAGGTAAATATTAGATAGCACTCACATGAAAGATTCCTATTAACAACTGAATAATTGAAGATAATGTATTCTAAGTTTTTTATTTTTCTTTCTTTGGTGGTACTGGAGGTTGAACTCAGGGCCTAATGCTTGCTAGGCAGACACTCTACCACTTGAGCCATTGTTCCCAGCCTTTTTTGCACTGGATCTCTCATTTGTTCCCAGGCAGCTCTGGACTGTGATCCTTCTATTTATGCTTCCCATGTGGCTAGGTTGAAAGGTGCACACCACCATACCCAGCTATTGGTTGAGGTGGGGTTTTGCTGACTTTTTTGTTTGGGCTGGCCTTGAACCATGATCTTCTTGATCTGTGCCTCCCAAGTAGTTATGATTCAGGAGTGACCACTGTGCTTAGCATTCTAAAGTTTTTATATGGCTTGAAAGGAGGATACAGACACTAACATGGTAAAGCAAGATTATTAAATAAAGGGAGGTTATTAAATATTTAAAGGTGTTTCTCTTTAGTTAAAAAGTGCAAATAAAATGTACATTTTTTTTTCACAGTACTGGGGATTGAGCCTAAGACCTCACACATATTAGGCAAGTACTCTCCACACACCAAGCACATTTGTTTTTATATTTTGTTTTCCAGATTAGGTCTCAGTAAATTTGCCTGAGCTGACCTCAAATTTGTGATTTTCCTGTCTCCACCTCCTGTGTAGGTGAGATTGTAGGTATGAACCACCACAGCTGGCTTAAAATATATAATTTTTAAACTAAGAGACATATGAAAGGATCTTAAGAAAACTCAAATATAACAGACTATAACTAAGAATTCTTAAAAATTAAAAAATATAAACCAATTAAATTTTTGATTAATAGATTGAATTCTAAGAACTTCAGCAACATGCTGTTTGCAACACACATAGATAAAATAAGGTGAGAGAATATTTCATGAAAGTACAGGAATAGTAAAACTGAAGGAGTTATAGTAAAGTCCTATAAAATACATTCTAAGTAAAACCATTTTTAAGAAATCAGGCAGTTATTAATAAATACAACCTAACTCATCATTAAGATATAATAAATTGCCTCTCTACATATCTAATAGCACAGATATAAAAACACAAAACAAAAAGAACAAAATTCATGATCACAATGGAAGATTTATCATATTTCTATCATTGATTCTAAAGTAGAAATATAAAGTAATGATAATTTAACAACTCAATAATGTAATCAACAAATAATAAAGTTCTAATAAATTCTTGTATCAAATAGTTATAATATATATATGCTTTTTAGACAAACATGAAAAATTTACAAAAATTGACCATACATTGAGCTATAAAGTAAGCCTCACATACTTAAGAATTAAAATCATTTTATCATCTCCTCTAATCACAATTAAATTTAGACCTTAACAAATATATGTATGTCCCTCTACCCAAAGTACCCCAATAAGATGTATTTTTTAGAAATTAAAACTATGAAAATCACAGATCAAAGATCAATGACTTGAAAATTCAAATGAATATTGAACTGAAATGATAATGTTCACAGCTTATAGATGAAGATAAATCAGTCTTGGCTTAAAGTCCATATGTAGAAAAGAAAGGACAAGACTAAAATTATCAAGAAGTTAGAAAAGGTACCACCAGAAAATGTAAAATCAGAAAAATAACAAAATAATACCAGAAATAGTGAAGTGGAAAACAAAAGTATAAAACAGACAGCAAAACAAAATTTTGGTACTTTTGAAAAAAAATTAATAAAGTAGGTAAATAACTGGGAAGTTTTATCATAAAAATGAGAAGGTACAAATAAACATTAAAAAGAAAAAATGAGAAACCTATTTGAACATTTAAAATCATCATGAACAACTTTATCTCAATTATTTGAAGTAAATATTCAAATTATTTTAATAGTAAAATACAATGAATAATATTATGGAAGACCTAGAAAACCTAAATTGGTGATTTTGAATATAGTTAGATATTTACACACACACAAAAATTTAACAAGCTCAAATATATTTAAGTGTAAATTTTAAAAAAACCTTAAGGTCTGTGTTATAAAATGGACGGGATCATAGGGAATAGTGAAGCACCTCAACAGTTGTATGTGACCTTGAATAGTGACAGCCAAATTAAATTAAAAAATAAGAGGACGAAAACTTATGTATTATAATGAGAAATAAGGTACAAGGTAGCAAAAGCACTCAGAAAAAGAAAAGTAGTAACAGCTATCAGTTATTTCGCTCCCACTAAGTTCTCTGCTAAAACTTTTGCATTCATTATTTCATTTAATCTGTTTATAAGATATGTGAAGAAGTTTTATCTTTTATCACCGCTTTAAAACATATGAAAAGATGAAACTGATTGGCAAAAGTAAATATATTGTCAAATTCAGAATACTCTCATGACAGTAGTGTAAAAATAACTTTTAACTCTAGTATTAAAGTTACAAGAAAAAGTACTAAAAATCATAATTGCTATAATAATTTGTAAATTTGTACATAACATAAAAGGGTGCGAAATGTAATTACCGATAGGATAAAATGTGGGGGGGGAATAGAGTGTAGAATTTTTGTATATGATGTTACCCCTTATATCAGAATGTTATTAATATAAAATGTCTTATTCAAGTCCCATCATACCTACAAGACAAAACTTCTAGTAAATATGCAAAAGAGAAATGTGAAAAAGCTTATCACTATAAAATTCCACACATGATATAAAAAGATAGCAAGATTGGAAGAGACAAAGGAACTACAAAAGCATCCCTGACCTTGGTGTTGGCAGTGATTTTTGTGTATGATGTTGAAATCACAGGCAATAAAAGCAAAAATTAACAAATGAGAGTATATCAAGCTAAAACCTTTTTGTACAGAAAAGGAAACAATTAACAAAATGAAAAGGAGACCCACAAAATGGAAGAAAATATTTGAAAAAAAACACATATGAAAGATTTGATATCCAAATTATATAAAAAACTCACACAACTCAATAACTAAAGAAATAAATAAGCAAACAAACAACCCAAGCTGATGCCAGGGACTCATGCCTGTAATCCTAGCTGCTCAGGAGACAGGGATTAAGAGGATTACTGTTCAAAGACAGCCCAGGCAAATATTTCCCCAGACCCTCTCCCAAAAATATCCAACACAGAAAAGGACTGGTAGAGTGGCTCAAACAGTAGAGCAAGTGCCTAAAAAGTATGAAGTACTCCAGTACCACAAAGAAGCTAAAAAAAAAAATAGAAAATGAGCAAAAGGTTCAAAAAGAACCAAAGAATATACAGAAATTACCAAGAGACATACGTACTACATACTCATCATAAGATAACATAAATCAAAACCAAAAGAGGAAATCACCTCATACTAGGTTAGAATTTTTTTTTTATAAAGTTAAGGAATAAGTGTTTGTAAGGGTATAGAGAAAAGGAAACTCTATACATTGCCACTGGGAATGTAAATTAAAAAATCAGCCTTGAGTTTCCTCAAAAAATTAGAAAATATAACTATCATATAATTCAGCAGTCCCAATTCTGGGTTTATATTCAAAGACATGAAATCAGAATCTTTAAGAGATATCTGTACCTCTGTGCTCACTGCAGCATTCACAATAACCAAAATGTAAAAATGAACCAAGTGTCTATGGACAAATGAATGGATAAAGAAAGACACACAACAGTGAAATACTATTCAGCCACAAAGTAGGGAAATTTTGCCATTTTCAATAATATGAATGAAACTAGAGCACGCTATAACAAGTGAAATAAGCCAGACCCAGAAAGACATGCACCATAGGAACTCACATGAAATGTAAATTGCAAGAGAAAGTAGAATGGTGTTTACCAGGGGCTGGGGTGGAAGGAATGGGGAGATGTTGTTCAAACGATACAAAATGGAACAAGTTCTGGGGATCTATTTATGTAGAATGGGTGGTTATAGGCACCCATTTAATTGTGACATTATTACCCAATGTATGTATATATCAAATCACCACAATGTACACCTTGAATATGTATGATCTTTGTCAAGAAAATACTTGAAAGAAAGGAAAAGAACAATGTGAGAGAGAGAGAGAGAGAGACAGAGAGACACAGAGAGTGAGAGAGACAGAAAGAAAGGAAGGAAGGAAGGAAGGAAGGAAGAGAGGGAAGAAAGAAAGTTAGTTGTACTTTGGGTTTCTGATATCCTGTTGATCTATACTCAAGTTCACTGACTTTTCCTTCTACCACCTCCATTATGTTATTATTCCTATTAATTAATATATAATTTTCTATTTTAAAATTCCCATTTACTGCCTTTTATAATGTTTTATTTCTCTAAAGCAATTTCCTATCTTTTATTCCTTCAAACCAGTTTCCTTTTACTCATAAGTCATAGTTTTAATGTCTTCTTTAATTTTCTTGCCTGATCAAAGATACAGGTGTTTTCAGGATTATCATGTGTTGATTTTATTTACCCTTGAGAAAGGGTAATATTTTAATGGGTTTCAGTATTTGAAGTGGGGCTTCATCTTAGACTTCCTGATAGTAATGTGCACACTCTGGATTCTGAAGCTGCTCTGTTAACAGGTCATCACTTTGCTAGTCTCATTCTACAAGCCTGTGCTGTTCAGATCTCAGTCCAGATTGCTTTGTCTGTCCTGGGTATTTGTTGTTCAAGGTCATACATAGGCTAAGGCAGAGTTTATTCTCATACTCTGTACACTAGGAAACATGTACTTTGCTTCTTCAGAAACAAGCTACAATGGTAGAATGAGAAGATATATTTTATGTTGCCTACGGATCTTGGTTTATAGATGGAATGTGGAAGAGTAGGAGAAAGGGAACTATATTCATTATATTTTAGTTTGTGCTAGATGCTTAAAAATGTTTTATCACTTTAGTCTCATTAAAATCTAATGGCAGACTACAGCATGGCTCAAATGGTAGAGTGACTACCTAGCAAGTGCAAGACCCTGAGTTTAACGCTCAATACTGCTACCTACATACAAAAAAGTCCTGCTATTATGGCCAGGCATGGTAGTACACTCCTATAATCCAAACTATTCAGATCATGGCGATTAGAAAGATCACAGTTCAAGGCCAGCCTAAAAAAAAATTGGCAAGATTCCCACCTCAACAAATAACCCAAGTGTGGTGGCTCATACCTGTAGTCCCAGCTATGGTGAAGGCCTAAGTAGGCAGAAGATCAGAGTCTGAGGCCAGCCCAGGCAAAAAAATGTGAGACTCTATCTGAAAAATAACTAAAGCAAAAAAGGTCTGGTAGTGTGGCTCAAGTAGTAAAGTACCTGCCTTGCAAGTAAGAGGTGCCAAGTTCAAACACAGTACCAGCACCACCACCAACAAAAATTCAATGGGGGTAGTAACATCGCATAATACAAAAAAGGAGTGAAGCTCAAAAGCCAGGTTACTTTGTAGTGTTACATATCATATAACTGGTAACATTCTAGTCTGAAGCTTCTCTTCTTTACCATACATCTTTCAGTCCAAATCATTTTAAACACAGCACCTTTTCTCAAATTATGGCTTTTGGGCAGCCCAGTTCTGCAGATGCTTTCACTGACAGTTTCACCGGCCACCTCCTCTCCAGATCTAGTTCAGGGGACACCTGTGACACAGCAAGCTGAAGGGGTGTTTACCTAATACGCAATCTGTAGAATTGATTTGGTAGTAGCCTATCCATCCAATGATCAACACAATCTTGTCTTTGTTGCACTGGTTCCTAGTCTTCAGAATTTCCAAAGAACATGGCACCATTACTGGACCTATGACCACAGTCTCCCTTCCTTCCAGGCTTCTTATAAGCCAAACTTACCATATCAGGTTCTTTCATATTGCAGATATTATCAGTAACTAGGCCTCCCTAGTTTTCTGATCTTTCACCTTCTTTTACATTATCTTTCTCAACCAACCCAAAGCTTGTAACCCATCAATCACTTTATCCTTTTAGTAATAGTCTCACTTTCCTTCCTGGTTTTCCTATCTTACTTATCAGCCTCTTTTAGTTTCAATCCTAGATAAGAATTTTAATAGAAACAGTTCATTTGCGAAATGACATCAGGAAACACTAGTAAGGGAGAAAGGATATGAGGAAGAAAAGGGGAAGAAGATAGAATAGCAGCAAAGGCAAAGCTCCGGAGCTCCATGTTCTGGCACACTTCTCCTGTCAGGAAGCAGAGTTTGCAACCCCCCACCCCCGCCCCACCTCTTGAAGTTGAGCTGGCCTTGACCAATGTATTGCAGCAGAGCTGATTCTATGTCAGTTATAAGCCAAGGCTGTAAGTGTCATGGTGTCCTTCTCTTTTGCTCTCCTGTGTAATAGACATCATTTAAAGAATCTATGGCTAGATTTGTGAACAGTGAGAAGCCATGCAAAGAGAGAGAGGCCCGTACAGACTGCAGCTATACTACCCATTGCACCAAAGCTCCAGATCTGTAAGCAAAATTGTCATGGACATTCTTGCCCTAGAGGTAGGCTTCCACTCAAGTGCAGAACTGCCTGGATAAAACCAAGCCACACCACAGAAATGTTAGGAATAGCAAATCCTTGTTTTTTAGGCCACTATGTTTTGAGGTATTTTGTTACATGACTATAAACAAAATAGGAACAAAGCCAGTTAAAGGAATATAACCAAGCAGGTTACTGGCATTGTACACTGGAGCTTTGTCTATGGGATACTTTGATTAACAATATAGTTACTCCATGTAAAGGCCAAGCAGACTGAGTACTACTCACTAACTCGGTTCCACTTATTTGCTTAAGCCTTCTAGTGACATTAACTTTTTGGCAACTAAATCCTAACTAACACTTGAGTCAAAATGCTCACTGGCTATTGACACCAACATACACACATGCAAATCTTTCAGAAAGAGTCATAAAGTATCAGCAATAGGCAGTCTTCAGAGACAAGAAGCCAATGGGGGAAAGAGTAGGAGCAGCAAGATAGCAGCAAACCCAATTCTAGAATGGTCTGGCTAACTGCATTCTCCACTTCTAGACTGCAGAAGCTAAGGTGGACCAACAAGCTCACAGATCATAACTACTACACAGCCACAGCCACAACCTCCAAACTTACTTTGCTTAATAATCCTTCAGATTTTTATCTTTATCTTTGTATTTGCATCTTTTCATGCTCTTTTTTGTATTTTTGGTGGAACTGGGGGATTGAACTCAGGGCTTCATTCTTGCAAAACAGGTGCTCTACAACTTGAGTCACACCTCTAGCCCTTGCATCTATTTTAGATCTTCCCTTAAGTCTCCTCTTCCATCAGTACCTCTTCAGTATCAGAAAAGAAATCCACTATCTATCTCAATGAGAGAATTAAAGGCCATTAAGCCAACTTTTTGCTATCTCATTTACAAAAGACTACATTCATACCCATTTTTCCCTCCTCCCCTACAAATACTACAGAAAGGATCTTCATTAATCCAACATTAATCCAGCACCTGTCCCTCAATGGACCTCAACATAGCTTAAGAGAAATGAAAAAAAAATGAAATTGGTCACTTCTTTGGCCTATATCTAGTCCCAGGATGTCTTCTAAGCCAAAGGCCAAGCAGACTGGAGGCATGGCTCAAGTGGCAGAGTACCTGCCTAGCAAGCACAAGGTCCTGAGTTCAAACCTCAGTACTGCAAAAAAAAAAGTATATATATAAGCCAAAGGCCAGATACCTGAGAACTTTAGCTCTTCAGTTTAGCCTTTGCTAGCCTGCTGCCTACTACTCCTCAAACTGATGCTTCTTTCAGTAGAGCACTTTGCTCTGTATTAAAACTGTTCCACCCATTTTCTGATATCCCTCTTTGCCTCCCACTGAATACAAGTTCCTCCAAATCAGGTATTTTTCTTGCAAATTTTTGAAACACAATATCTATGCCTTAAGCACAGTTGGTGCCTAACAAATATTTATTGAATAAATAAATGGAGTTGTCTTAACCCCCGCTCCTCATCATTCCAGTGTGACTTTAGTGGAAGCTATAGACAAGATTTATGTATGTTGTGACCTACTTTCCATCATCTTTTTGCATTCTTTTTTTCTATGAAGTATCAGACAGGTCATGATAAACTGAGACCCTTTTCAATTTGTATACAGTTTAGTGAAAAATAAAAGCAAAGTACAATTGTTTAGAAGCTTAGGAATCCATTGGTAGCTTGAAATGTTTTCCTCCTTGTGATAATGCTACAGCAAAACAGACTTCAACACTGGCTTTTAAAATAAATTATTTCACATCACCAAAAATACAGAATTTTTTGTTTTAAAATATTGTCAGACAAAAATGCATACTTGTATACTCATAGTGAGCTTATTTAAGAAAACGTTTCTTGAAACCTAAAACAGTCACCTCTTTGTAGTGAGATTATAAGCTTATCAAAATTAGATTTTATAGGGATGATTTTTACTTTCATCAAACACAAGCCATAACTAAGAGAAATGAAAAAATCAAATTGGCCTTATGGTCACTTCTTTACCCTACACCTATAGTCTTAGGGTGTTTTCTAAACAAAAAGCCAGACTCACTGAGATAGGACTTAAAACAAAGAATATCTACTTTTTGCATCATCTCTATGTTCTCAGTAACAGGGGAATGTGAGATGTACTTTTTGCCTCATCTCTATGTTCTCAATAACAGGGGAATGTGAGAACACTTTAAGTCTTTTAAATAAAACTGATCCTACCATATTAGAACACTTGAACTCTGCTCAGAAGGATTCCGAATACCATCCCCATCATGCCACATTTTGGAATAGGTGAAACAGAGGTGAGGGGGACTTTAAATGTTGGTCTTCAGGGCAATAGAGACACTGAAATTCTATTCCAACTATGGTTTTCTTATTGCCTGCTACCCTGAATCTAGAATATACATTATATTATGAAGTATTTGTATTCACTAAAAACATCCTTCCAATTAAGATTTTTAAAAATTTTAAGTTAAAAAAATGTAAAAAAGAAGGGTGAAATCATTTTAGCTAACCATTTCAAAAGCAATGAACTTTGTAAAATTTGGTAAGATGTATGAAGAAACATGTTTTCCGTTTGCTCTCTTGGCTTGTGGATACCTGGGATGTAATTCAGTTTGCTATCCCCTGTTCCCACGTCAGTGCACTCTTTGTTCAGTTCCATCTTCAATCTGGCATATAATTACGTCTTCAGCTCCTATGCTATTTGGTTTTAAGCACCTCTTACCCCCAAGGCCTCATGGCTCTAAGGGCTTGTTGAATTTAAACAAGCACATTTAAATCTTTGTCTTTAAACGAGTAAAATAAAAAGTCTCAACACCTAATACAGAGTCCTCTTCTACTCACCTACACTGTAAATGTGCATAGGATAATTGTATACCAGATCATAATGAGCATATATCCATCCTCAAAAATCAGGGAAGGAGGACTCATTCTACAGGTAAATTTATAATAAATGGTTTTATTCTTGATTAGCTATGTGTGTTTGGGGACACAGAGATTAGCACATGCATAATTTAACCACCTAAGAAGAATCATATGATCAGGGACACCTTGAAAATGAATGTGGAAAAAAAGAAAGTGGAGGAAAAAAAAAGCAAGATTACTAACAAGAAGAAATGCTAAGCCTTATTTCCAACCCAACAAACTCTGCAAATTCATGCACATACACTGATACATGTGCTCTGCACTCATAATGGATTATAATTTCAGAAATGTTAAAACTGTGGGCCTCCAGTGAGAAAGACAGGTGACATGGATTCTACTACCACTACTGGCAAATCATAAATATTATCTGTGGTCTTAGGTTAGCCTGAGTAAATGAGTGATCATTACATTTGTTCCACAGGTCATTTACTGATGGATTTTAACAGGAAAAAGAAATATGCATGAGCTGAATAAGAAGGTAGGTATGCATTACATCATAGATGTCATTCAAATAGACCCGGAAAACACATTTGTTTAATTAGGGAGCATGAGAGCAATCTACAAAACCTGAGAGGGTTTGGCAGACTATAGAGGATTCTTTCCATGGTCCAAAGATAGTAAGAAATTAATGTATAATGTTCTCCTTTCTTAGTTTATATGACTTAGTCAAATTGCAATCAGACTTTGTCACTCATAAATGTGCTAAAGAGAGTCTAAAAAGACAATAAATGACTTGCATTTGGGCAACAGGTATTATGGGGACATGGGACATCCTAGCTTGAAATATGTACTTTGTATAGATGATTTCAGAATAGAGAATTATGACATGCACTTTATCATATTGTACTGTGACATTTGATTTGCTTACATGTGGCCTAAATATAGCGACTCTCAAAAGAGTATCAAGCCATATGTGGAAAAAATGCATGCATTAGTGGACATACACACTGAACATGCAAAAGACAGAGGTCACGTAAGACATCAATTTCCACCCAAAAACTCCATCCATAATTATTATTTTTTTAATTTCTTTTATTCATCTGTGCATACAATGATTGGGTCATTACTCCCCCTTTCCCCTCACCCTCCCTCTAGCCTCCACCCCCTCACTTCCAAGCAGATACTGTTTTGCCCTTATCTCTAATTTTGCTAGTTGAGGTAAGGATAGCTATATAGGGAGATTCCTAGTTTTACTTCCGTGTACATATGTGTTACTTTCTAAATTGTCCATCCATAATTAAAAGGAAAATTCTTTTTTCCATTCCTGTCATTGACTCTGTTTAATAGTATATATGATCTACAAAGCTATTTTTCAGAATTCTTAAAGAGATATTCTTCATATTTTTTGTTCTGTCTTCTTTTTTTCTTCTCTGCTGTACCTTCATGTTTACTTTTTAAGCTATCTACTCTAAGTCACCGTAAATACTTTTCTTTCTTTTTCCCTTTAAATACTTGACTCCAAAATAAAGGTCATATATTTTACCAAGGAAAACTTGGAAACCTCAAAAAAGTTGACAATAAATTCTTCCTGTTACTGTGTCTGTTTTCTTTTTTCCAGTCATAAAATGTATCTTTTTGAAGCTCTTTATCTTAATGGCTACCATATGTTGTATCTTAATTTTTTATTTCATTTAAAATATATTGTAAGTAACTTTTCCATTTCAATAGTTGTAGAATATTCTATGCAGAGACATGGCTAATTGATTGGACCAATTCTTATGCTTGGACATTTACTTCCAGCTTTTGGTTATTTTTTAAAGACTGTAATGAGCTTCTTTGTGCATAAAACTTTTATTTTATTTTTTAGTATTTAGATTATTTTCTTGGAATGAATTTCTAGATTCAGAATGCATCTAATTACACAAATTAGAACACTTCCTTTGCACCAGGGAAGGAATATCAACTCTCTTTAAGAAAAAAATGTAATTTTTGGTAATTTTTGAATTTCAGAAAAGTGGTTTTTGCTAGGGACCTAAATGTAACCATTCACTTGCAAGTTGACCAATTTAGTCAAAGAAATAAACTTTAGTAACAATTTATTTCTGTATTTTTGGGGGTGGTGGGACTGGGGTTTAAACTCAGGACTTTGCACTTGCAAAGGCACTCTACCACTTGAGCCACCCTCCAGTCCATTTTGCTCTGGTTATTTGGAGATGTGGTCTCTCAAACTATTTGTCCTTGCTGGCCTCAAACTTTGATCCTCCTATCTTAGTCTCCTAAGTTACTAGGATTACAGACATAAGCCACTTGTGCTTGGCTTCTTTCTGTGTTTTAGACAGTGAAAGAATAATACTTATGTAGGGAAGGAATTCATACAGAAGGTAGTACATAAATACTATGGATGAAGTAGCGTGTCTTCAAAAATTACTTTGTAAAGGCCCATGGTGTTAACTACCACATTCTTCTTCAAATACCATCTCATTAAAATAAGCATCATCAGAATATTCTATTATGACAGAGTAATTTATAACAAAAAACCCCTCTAGGGGTTGGAGATTTAGCTCAGTGGAAGAGCGCTTGCCTGGCAAGTGTAAGGCCCTGAGTTCGGTCCCCAGCACCGGAAAAAAAAAAAAAAAAAAAAAAACCCCTCTTGCTGAGAGAAACACAAATGCTGAATAAGATAAATTTATCCTAAAAAAACTTTTTGAAGGTACCAAGGATTAACCAAGTAGTTTCAACTAAAAATTCAACATCTTATAAAGAAGTGAAAAATTTTGAAGTAAGCCCTACATTGTTTAGTGTTTTCTACTCCAGACACTTTTGATTCCTAAGTAGAATTAGGATAAGATTGAACATAAACAGAAAATTCAAGTGCTAACCAGTGTTACAGAGGGAAGGCAAAAATTACAATGGGAAAGCTACTAGACAGAAAGACATGAGACCTGCAGAAGACATATGTACTCTGGTATTCATTTGAGTTCATTCACAAGAGCTAAGATATGGGAGCAACTTAAGTGTCCATCAACACTTGACTGATTTAAGAAAATGAGGTAAATATACCTAGCAGAATATGATTCAGCCCTTAAAAAGAAAATGCTATCATTTACAACAACATAAATGAAACTGTACGATATTTCATTTAGATACGGAATCTTAAAAAGGCAAATTCATAGAAAGAGTAAAATGTTGGTTACTAGAGGCTGGGCAAGGTGTTGTGTGTGTGTCTGTGTATAAGATGATGGGGAGATGTTTTTTTAAAAAGTACAGAGGAGGCATTGCTTTTAGACACCTATTACTCTGCATGTGATTACAGTTAATAAAAATGTATTATACATTTCAAAATTGCAAAAAAGCACACATTAAGTGTTCTCACAAAAATGATAAGCATGTGAGATTAATATGCTAGCTTGATTCAATAAACCTACAACATAAACATATGTCAAATCATCACATTGCATTCATAAATAAATTCAATTATTATTTATTAATTAAAATGAATAGGAATAGATAAGGACTTCCTCAGTAGAACTCCAGCAGTCCAGCAGCTAAGAGGAAGAATGGACAAATGGGACTAAATGAAATTATAAAGCTTTGCACAAAAAAGAAATGGTCTGTAAATTGAAGAGACCACTCACAGAGTAGGAGAAAATATATGCTAGAATACATCAGACAAAGGACTGATAACCAGAATAGACAGGGAGCTCAAAAAACTAAACTCGCCAAAAATCAATGAATCAATAAAGAAGAGGGCTCCTGAACTAAACAGAGCTTTTTTAAAGGAAGAAATCCAAATGGCCAAAAAACACATGAAAAACTGCTCACCATCCCTGGCCATAAAGGAAATGCAAATCAAAAGCACACGAAGATTCCACCTCACTCCTGTTAAAATAGCTAGCATCAATAACACTACCAACAACAAATGTTGGCGAGGATGCAGGGGAAAAGGAACGCTCATACACTGCTAGTGGGAATGTAAGCTAGTACAACCACTTTGGAAAACAATATGGAGGCTTCTTATAAAACTAAACATAGATCTACCGTATGGTCCAGCAGTCCTCTTCTAGTGATATACCCAAAGGAATGCAACTCAAGTTATTACAAAGGCATCTGCACACCCATGTTTATTACACCACTGTTCACAATAGCCAAACAATGGAAACAGCCAAGATGCCCCAATACCGATGAATGCATTAAGAAAATGTGGCATTTATATACAATAAAATTTTACTCAGCCACAAAGAAGAATGAAATTTTGTCATTCGCAATTAAATGGATGGAACTGGAGAACATCATCTTAAGCGAAGTTAGCCAGGCTCAGAAGGCCAAAAATCGCATGTTCTCCCTCATATGCGGATTTTATTGTTATTATTTTATTTTTATTTTGTTTTGTTTTGGGTTTTTTTGTTTATTTATTCATATGTGCATACATTGTTTGGGTCATTTCTCCACCCTGTCCCCCTCCCCCACCCATCCCCCTCTCCCCTCCTCAGTTTCAGGCAGGTCCTGTTCTGCCCTTGTTGCTTATTTTGTTGAAGAAAGGACATATGCATAATAAGAAAGACAAAGCGTTTTTGCTAGTTGAGTTAAGGATAGCTATACAGAGAGATTCCTAGCATTGCTTCCATGTACAAATGTGTTTCAACCCAAGTTGATTCATCTCTAACTGATCTTTACCTTGGTTCCTGATCCCCTGCTCATGATAACCTGTTTTTTTAAGGTTTCTTAGTTCCTCTGGAGTGGGGACATCAAACGCTTTCATGTTTTGGGTTTTCTATCTATTCCTATATCTCCCATATGTGTTCTCCCCTTTTCTTGTGATCCAAGTCCAACAACATTGCTGCATTTGCCCTAGATCTAAAGTCCAATATTTGGATTTTAGACCTAAAACAAATGCAGTAATATTATTGGACATGGGTCACACACAGGGGAGAAAGTGTATGGGACAAATAGAGAAAGGGAAGGAAACCTAAAACTTGAATGTGTTGATGTGCTCACTGTGGAGGAGCGAATAAAGTAATCTTCAGCTTTTAGAGGCCACTATGAGAAAGGGACCAGGAAGTAGTGAAGAGGTCTGGCAGAGATGAACCAATGTGGGTTGCAATATACAAGAGCATGGAATCAATGCTAGGACTCTCTCCATATAGCCATCTTTATCTCAAACTAGCAAAAACGTTACATCTTTCTATTATCTCTTATATTTTTTTTTAACAAAATCGGAGAATGAGAGGATGGAACAGGTTCTGCCCAGAAGCTGGGGGTAGGGGGGGTGCTGGTGGCCAAACAATGTACACACATGTAAGTTAATATAAAAATGATAAAAGTAACAAAAAAAATGTAAAACACATATACATACAAAAAAGTAACTACTAACCTAGAATTCTATGACCAAGGAAAATAACCCTTAAAGGCAAAGAAAAATAAAAATACTTTTAGAGAAATAAAATTGTTCACAAGCAAATCCATACTATAAAGATTACTGGGGACATCTTCAAAGTAAAAGGATAATTATCTCAGACAGTGAAATGAAGTACCCAAAAAAGGTTTATATGTAAGTAAATACTAGACAAACATATTAATAAAATTAAAATGATAATAGTAATGTTCTCAGGAATTTGGGCACCTGAAGGATTTTAGCACCAAACACCAATAGGCTAAGAGATTAGAGAGGTATGAGTGTAATTTCTTTGCCAGAAACGGATGAAAAGGTGGACTTTACAGTAGACCTTACTAGAGTATTCACTATGAAATATTTTTTAAAATATAAAATTAGAAAAATAAAAAAGGGAGAAATGAACTAGCGGGACTGACTTAAAAAAACTTAAGAAGGAATGTAGAGAAGAGTATTGTAAGATGACAGACTTAAGTCCACAAATATCATCAACTGCACTTATTGTAAACAGAATACATGTTGTACTGAAGAACGAATAATGTCAGACTACAAATTAAGAAACACAACAAGTCAGATATAATGGCTCACCTCCATAATTCCAGCTGCTGTAGAGGTAGAGATCAGGAAGATCATGGTTCCAGGCCACTGGGGGCAAAAAGTTAGAAAGACCCCATTTCAACAAAAAAAAGAGGGTATGGTTGTATAGACCTGTAACCCCAGCTGCATAGGAGGCATAGGTAGGACGATCATGGCCCCAGGATGGCCAGGGCAAAAACTGAGACCCTATCTGAAAAATAATCTAAAAGCAAAAAAGGGCTGGAGGCATAGCTCAAGTGGTACAGGGTTCACCTTGCAAGAGCAAGGCCCTGAGTTCAAACCCCAGAACAACAACAAAATGATAAAAATAAAGGTACACAACAAAAGGCTGTGTTTCAAACAATAAGGTGTTTGAAAGAATCACCCTTTAAATGTGAGCATACAGAAAAGCTGGTAACGTTACTGCTGAAGTGCTTAGGGAAAGGACAACCTTTTCAACAAATGGTGCTTGATCAATTAGGTACATGAGCTTAAGAATATAAATCTTCTCAAAGAGTAATGAGTGAATTTGACCAAAGTATGCATGCAGGAAAATGTAACACCTATATATAATCACAATAAAACACCTTTGTATAACTTTAAAAAAAGAATATAAATCTTGTCCACCACAAACCTCATCTCACAACTAACACAATAAATAAATTTTAGGAAAAATGAATAAATAAATGTTAAAAAACAATAAAGTTTCTAGACAATAACAAAGAAAAATGTCTTCAAGATATTGGGATAGCCTTACAGTAAAAGAAGATCTGAAATATGTGTATCTGACAAAGGATGTATGTGCAGAATACAAACAGAAACCTCTACAAGTCAACAAACTGGAAAATGATCAATAAACTGCAACATGCATATCACAAGAAAGGGTATCTAAGTAGAAAACAAACATAGAAAAATATTTCACTAGTTATTAAAGATGAAAACTAAAGCCATAATGTCTCATATACAAAAACAAGTTAAAAATGAAAAAGATTGCTAATATTATTGTCAAAGATCACAATTAGAACTGCTATAGTATCTATTAAAGCTGTACATAGACATATAAGCAATACCATTTTAGTAAATATCTAATGTAAATGCTTAGACATGCTAAGACATATACTAAAACACATATATGTCCCCAAATTGAAAAAAGCCAAATATCCATCTATAGTGAAATAAAATTGTGATATTTCATATACAGGGAATATCATAAAATGATAAAAATCTGCTACAACACATAAATGCAACACAATGTAAATTAATCTCAAAAACATAATGTTGGGTCAAAGAAGCAAACTACAAAATAATATGTACATTATGATTCTATTTTTATATCATTAAAAGTCAAAACTATTAGCACTCATAATAGTGGTTGTCTTGAAGGAGTAGAGACTGGAAGGATGGATAATCTAGTAACCTTCTGTGTCTTGGTTTGAGCACTGTGTGCATGGATGTGCTCACTTTCTGAAATTCACTTTTCTATCCCTTTATGACTTCTGAAATTTGTTATCTGTATCTTTTCTTGGAATGGAGTATTTAATTTAAAAAATAAGCCTAATAATAATTTTGGCCTCCTAGAGGGCTGGGTGAGCTTCCATCTAGTATATATTTCTCTTTCTGTCCATCAGCCACTTGGCCTTGAATATGGGCACAGTCACAGAAACATGCATGAAACAGAGGCAAATAAAGCTCCAGATTGCTAGCTGGAGGACCATAAATGAAAGCTCAGGGAACTGAAAAATTCCAGTGAGACAGTGGAGAGAATGGGACCCCATAAGGTGACTTCATAAAGTTTTTGTGAAACTGTGGGCTTATCGTGAGCGTCACATGCATGAATCTGATTTTAATCAACCTAAAAAAGAAGTCATGACTTAAATTAATAGAGAGTCCAATGCCCATGTCCAAGACTGGCCACTGGCATACATACAGGACAGATTTGAATAGCACTGAAAACAAAACTGGCATTGGAAACAATAGAAAGAAGCTTGTAACTTGCAACCTGAACCTAACCAGGTCTACTGTCTTCTAAAACAAAAATATCAACATTTTCTAAATAACTTAAACAAGACTCCAAATCTAATATTAAAAATGTCCGAGATGTATTCCATAATTAGTAGTCATATAAAAAGCCAAAAAAATATCAACTTGCATGAGAAAAGAGAATCAACAGACACAAAAACTGAAATAACACAGATGTTTGGACTTTAGTCATAAAAATGCTTTAACAGTCAATAAGGAGCAGTATAGAAACTAAAAAATAAAATAAAACAATAAAAAGTTGTCTCTAAATTTTGTAAAACTCAAAACCCTACAGATTTAAGAAGTGCAGCAGATTCCTAATAGGATAAAAATAAAAATAACTCATGTCCAGATATGTTAAAACTAAACATCTGGAAGCTGAAGACAAGGAAGAATATCTTGAAAATATCATCTATAGGGGAACGTGATTCAAATGACTGTGGATTTTTCTTCAGAAACTGTAGAAGCCAGAAGGAAATTACATACCTTTTTTAAAAAATGCTAGGAAAAATTAACCATCAACTTAGAATTCTATATCTAGTAAACATACCTTCACAGAATGAAGTGAAATAAAGACATTGTTAGATGAAGAAGAACTAGGAAAATTTGTTGTCAGGAGACCTACTCTAAAATAAATTCTCCAGGTAGAAGGAAAATGATACCATGAGAAAACACAATGCTTCATTAAATATTAAGAACTAATGGAGAACAATGAAAATAATAAATACATGACTATGCATAAGAAAACATTCTCCTAGAGTTCTTTGAAATATGTTTGAAAATATAAAGCAAAATTATAGCATCTGATGGGATTTGCAGTGTATATAGATATATAAGAAAGCTATAATGCAAAACTGAAAGAACAAAAGGACATTTATGATAGTAAAATGTATATATTGTACTAAAAGTGACAAAAATACTGATTCTAAGAAGAGTATAAAAAGGTAGGTATTTAGTGCTGGTGGAGTGGCTCAAGTGGTAGAGTGTCTGCCTAGCAACCATGAGGCTCTGGTTCAAATCCTAATACCACCACCAAAAAAAAAAAAAAAGAAAGATATTTATATTATAAACTTTTAAAACAACCCCGAAGAAAAACCATACAAAAGGATGATTAGATATTTGAATGGAATACTAAAAATATCCAAATAAACCAAAACACAGCAGGAAATAGAAAATAGAAGGCACAAACAGAATACAAAACAGACAGAAAACAGAACATAAAATGGTAGACACAAATTCAAATATAACAAGAACATTAAATATAAATGGTCTAAACACTCAAAGAGATTGTCAAAATGGATTTAACAAATGACCCAACTATGTACAGTTTACCATAAAATTACTTTGAATATAATGACAAAGACAGATTAAAAGAAAAAGAATGGGAAAGAAGTATAGCTCTTCAGTATCTACAGGGGATTGGCTCCAAGACCCCTCATAGATATGAAAATTCACAGATGTTCAAGCCCTTATGTAAAATGACATAGTATTTCTATGTAATCTATTCATGCTTCTGATATACTTTAAATAATCTCTTAATTATTGATAATAACTATATAATGTAAACACCATGTAAATGGTTGCTATACTGCGTAGTGTGGAAATTATGACAAGGAAGAAAGTCTGCATATATCTCAGCCATTTTTTGTTCAAATATTTCCTATGAGTAATTAGTTGGACCTGAAGATGCAGAGCCCACATCTATGGAGGCTGATTGTATCATGAAACTCTATCACAATAAAACTGGAATAGCTACGTTAATTTTGGACAAAATAGATTTCAAAGTGAAAAATTTACCATAGATTAAGAGGAACATAATATAATATTAAAGGGTTAATTAGCCATTAGGAGACAATAATTCTAAATGTCCATGGTCCTAATAGTAGAGCTTCAAAACACATAAAGCACAAACTGACAGAACTATAAGGAGAAAAAGACAAATCCATAATTACCGTTGATAATATCAACACTCCTTTCTCAGAAATAGATAGAACTAATAAAAAATCAGTACGGACATGTTAAGAACTTAAAAATTAGCATAACACAAAGGCACAGGATCATTAAAAGAAAACCCACAGCATTTATTTTAATAGAATACATTCTTCACCAAAATTTTAGATCAACATGAGTGTATTTAGTGATATTTTAGTGTAGTAAACTACAGTTTTGGTAAGAGTAAATGTTAATTGTTTAGAAATAAGACCTACATCAGGAGAGGCAGAAAACTGCACAAAGGAGGAGGTCATATATTTTTAAGATATAAATTGAAAATGAAACTTTACAGAAATGAAGTTCTGCTGATCTCACTGTGAAAGTGCAAATAGTTTATCATATTTTTAGGAAACAGGCTTGCTACTTTGTTTAAACATTTGTATAACACAAATAGTTTTCACAGCAATGAAGCTGAATATTTGCTTTAAATATTTGTTTTGAAAACCCATTTACTAATACTTTAGAACGTTATGTAAAAGTATAGGTCGTTTTTGCCTAGGAAAATAATCTAAGATCATTTTAATAATGCTAAAGGATTATGTAAACAGGAAACCAGTATTTTCTTGCAACAAAAGGTGGTTGGTAGGTAGGTAGCTATAAAAATACTTTACCAATTCATTTCACTATGAATTCTTCCTTAAAAGAAATCAAGGGGTGACTTTGAAATAAGTTTAATGTTTCCTTTCTTCTGTTTTAATTACACACACACACACACACACACACAGCCATATATGCTAAGAAAGAAACAGTATTATAATATTGATTAACAAGAGGACCTACATTAGATGGCATGATCTGAGAAAGTTGCTTTGGGGAAGTATCATTTAAGAAGGACTCAAAAAGTCATAAAGAGACTTTAAGAAGTGGCAGTGCCAATGGAATATCAATCAGTCATAAACAAGAATGAAATCCTGTCATTTGCAGCCTAAATGGATGGAACTGGGGGACATTATACTAAGTGAATTAAGTCAAACCCAGAAAGACAAGTACCACATATTCCTTCATATGTGGAATCTAAAAAAAAGTCAACTTGAAAGTAGAATACTGATTCTCAACTAAAAGTTGAGAAGGGTATGTCAGTTAAAGAGTGGTTGGATTTGATCAATGCATGCCATATGCATGTAGGAAAATATCACATCAAGTCCCAAGATACATAAGAATAATACATGCTAATCAAAAATAAATGTTAAAAAAAAAAGATGTGCCAGTGCCATTATGCTTCAATGAGTACACTGAAAGTAAGTGAATTGTCACAGATCTTTTCCAAAGAAAGAAAACATTTGGCCCAGTCTGGTATATTCAATAGCAAATACTATTAGCAGTCAATCACCCTGTGCAGGAAATATCAGGGAAACAGAAAACATCACTTGTTATAACAGCATCTTATAAAACAAGACAGCTCCCATCTTGCCCCAGTTCATTCTGAGGAACAAAGTAAACAAAGGTGATGTTGCTTACAGTGGCCATTAATGGGAACCAATCACTTCTACCCTCAAAAAGGCTAATAGCTATCTCAAAGGAAATCCACTGGCTGCGAAATGGAGGTCTGAGGTTCTGCTTTACTCTACACAGAGCAAATGGTTCCTGAGGTGAATAGCACTACTGTGGTTACCTGGTGGTTGGAGATCAAGCTTTCAGCCCCTTCCGTAGCCTGGAGTAACCAGCACAATTAGCCCTCTTATGACTATAAATGAGGTCTGACAAATCCAGCTCCAGAGACCCCTCGGTAAGTTCCTAAATGGCAACAGACAGGAACAGCATAGCAGTGTCTCCTGCTTCCTACCTGGGCACTCTAGTTAAAGGTCAAATATATTTATATATGTATCAAGTGGTGTAGGACAAAAATAAGTAAGATATAGATGTCTGAGTTCTGTCCACAGAGCTCCCTCAAAATTGTCTCTGTCTCCTCATTGTATTGCTTCACTCCTAAACCTTGGATTGAATTCATTTGTTAGTTGCACTATTGTGCAAGTCTTCTATTCTTGGCTTCACTGACTTAATGACAACTACCCTAAAGATTAGACAAAAAAAAAAATGGTGTCCTTTTATAGTGTGCAACTCAAGTGGAACAAGTGTTCATAATCTAAGCTCTTGTGCTAAACCCCCAAATCACCCATTGTCTTCCAGGTAAGTCATTTATCACTGTAAGGAAAGGTTAGGGCTCTGGTAAGTCACTTTCTTCTCCTAGGAATGATGGCACCAAAAGGGAAAAAAGAAAAAAACTATCTCTCTATCACAACTCTGACTTTGGCCTTCCAGAAAATCTGTTCTTATGGGTAAAATGAAACAAAAAAATTTAGTGGGGAATGTATTTTATAATGTTTTATTTATAAAGAAAAAAATCTACTTTTATAGATGGAATCAGTGGACAATTAACTGAGAGAAGGTTCTAGGAAAAGTGGATCTGAGAAGGGAAAGTTTGTGGCATACTAGATCTAATGGTTATTTAAATCCATTTTAAAGTTTGGTGTCAAATAGTGTTGATTTTACTTTATTGATCAGCTAAAACATCCATATATTCGATTGAATATTTAGTACTAAATGTGTTCTACCACTAGAAATAAGATCAAGAACTCTGAACAACCAGGTAAGCACATGTCATACTGCAAAACTGTATATAAATGCTAATCAAACTCAGCTCATAGGAGATAACCATAATGATCTCATCTTCCAAAAATAAACTTCCAGCTCACTACTCAGGCCATCCATTCTGTAATTGTTACTGAGACAACACAGTACGCAGGGGATGAAGTTAAACCCTGTCCTTTTTAGTCAAACAGCTGGACAAATACTCACAATAATACATGAACCAATATGATGACAGGAGAATATTTCTAATGCCAAATTCACCTCTTTGTAACTAAACCCTGTTATTTAGGATTTCTAATGTCTTTGATTTTAAAAGAACTCAATACCCACCTGGAAATAGGCAAAAGTGGCCCACAACTAGGAAGACACACTGAAATCACTAGGGAAACTTTTTTTCAAATTAATTTTTCCCTCCTTCAGCTGAGAGCCATGGACTAGATTTAATTGGTTTAATCATTTCAGGTTGAAGTAGGTGAATAACATTATGACAATTACAGTATAATGGTAGGCTTGCCATCATCAACTACACCTCTTGAAAACATTCTGACAATTCAATATTCTGAAATTATTCTGACAAACCAAGAATCTTGGTTAACTTTATACCACCATGATAAACTGGGCACTGGACCAAAGCATTCAGTCAAATAGCATTTGACTCTACATTTACCTCAAAGCAACAACATGCAAGAGGCTGAATATGCCAAATTACATCCTGTAACTTAGAAATGACTCACATTCACTGAAGAGTAGAGTATTTTAGTGTCATCTCAGTGGACCTTGTTCATTTCGAGATAACACCACATGGTTCCTAATACACACCACAGAAGCAGACTTGTGTCTTTGGATCCAAATGCTATGAGTGAGGTGGTATGAGTTTTTTGTCTTCCTTTGTAGTCATAGCAACAGAGGGCAAAGGTAATAATTAGGCTTAATGTTTGAGCATATGGGTCCTCTACTTTCTTTCTTGAAAAAAGAAATTGGGGGACCACAATCACGAGGAAATTTTGAGCTTTGTTAGGTTGGAAAGGAACCAAGTCATTACCAGAGGCAACTCTTCAGTTATTTTCTCTTTTACGCTGTTATCATCAGGATATTTAAAGAGCTCTAAAGCCATTTATCAAACATTGGGTCACATCATCAAAACTTTGAAATTCAGACAGTGTGTTGTGGACTTTTAAAGAAAAGGAATATTTTTTACAAAACCAAAAGATTTTTACTTAACGAAACAAAGACACAGGTCTGTGAACCATATCGTAGGGGTCACCCAATAAATTGGTACACTGTAAATCTGTAGACTATCCTAGCCTTGTGACCTTAACTGTGACTTCAACCTTCTGGACTGGTCCTAGGGAAGGACTTAACAGTTTCAAGTCGCTTCCACCACAATAAAAACTGGTGGTAGGGTAAAAATAATTGTCATTCTCTTTCTCTCTCCAGAGATGTCCTGCTTTCAGTCTATTGAAAAACTTTACTATCACTTTCACTATAAAAAAAGGAATGAGTTTCAGACCCTAGCACCTTTCTATAACCTTCCCCCCCCAAAAAAAGGAAAGGAAAGAATAGGATAAAAATTGGATAGGATAAGATTAGATGAGATGTAATTAGATGGATTAAAAGAAGATATAATAGAAAATATTTGTGTGCATCTCACTTAGGGTAAATACTGTCTCATGAAATTTGTGCTTCAATGACTTCATGAATGCTGTATCATGATTGAAATGTATTTCTCTCTGTGCATTCTTATGAAAAGGATACCTACATAACTGCTCTTATAGAATTTCACTATAGGAATACTACTGGCTTTGGGGCCTGGTCAAGAATCCTAACTAATCATCTATTCATTATAGAACTTAACAGTCATCTCTTACTTCTACACATTAATTCAGCAGTGCTTCCTGGTCACAATCACACATTTAAAATGCTACACAGGAGGCAATATCACCCTCTATAGAGAAATATGAACCCATAGACTAAAGGTCACAAGCTCAACTCACACCTGATGGGAAGTGAGCTTTCCAAGTGTCCTTTTATATGTAGAGCTTGTCCTCCAAGCTGAAATGGAGGTCAGTTTTATAAGCCTTTATCTGAGATGTATGCAGTGTTATAACTACTTAGTCTGAAAATTAAATCTTCTTTTCCTAGCACCCATCAATCTGATACTAAACTCATTAGCAAACTGAAAAGAACACAACATACATTACTATTAATGGAGTTCCATGCATGTCACTCCCCACACAATGTACTAAAAATGGACTCATCTCTATTTGAGTGTTTCCACATAAATATCTGCTTTACAATACACAGCATTTCAGGAGTGAGAGTTCTTTAAAGCTGCAAAGACATTTACTTTGTAAAATACACTTTATAAGAAAAACCTTTAGGAATTTTCATCAATATATGTTGACTAAGAATGTACTCTGGCAGATCCTGTATTCTACAGATAAGATCTAGTAAGGAAAAACCATGGTTTTTGTCTAAAGAATTTGTTTAGTAATATTTATTTCAAAGTACAGAGATCTCTTATTTCCTGAGACTTATTTTGCATGACAATAATAATCAGTTCATAGTGATTCATCCACCATCTACATCAACAGAATGTAAGAACACAGTATAATATATAAAAATTTCTAAATGGAGATAAAAATCTGTTGTTGGCTTCCTGTTGGAAGATAGCATTTACACTTGCACCTGAATGAGGGAACCTTTTTTTATGCAAAGCATAATGTAGTCTTTATCTTACGGATTTTAAAAATTCAATTATCTTTCTCAAGCATGAAAGAGTAGACACTTTAAAGATACCATGAGAAATAGTATGAATTCATAAATGACCAAGAAATAGTAAACTCAGCCATTCCTGGATAGCTTGGGACCAGATTTGTAAGTAGTCAAGATTTGAGAACACCAAAAATAAAAATTCATAATTCTCTGAACCCCTCATCTATTTTCTTTCCAGAACTCCAAGAGAAACTGATTTCTCACTTCTCCTAGTGAGCACCAATGACAATTAAAGTTGGACAAGCAACCTTGAAAGAGTATTTTTAAAACATCACAGGTGCTTAAGGCTAGCCTTCAAACATTTTATTGGAAAAAAATGTTAAGAAACAATAACAAAAATGGAAATGGAGGAAGGAAGAGATGGGAATGGAGAATATCATACTCTGTTCTTAAATTTCAAAATGAAAAATATGAAAAGACTTTTTAAAAAATGGAAATACTATTTAAATGAATAAAAAAAGGATACATAATAGGAAAGTCTTGGGAAAAAATCCAGGTAGATTTCATCCTCAAAATATTTAGTAAAATTATCCAAAAAGTGAAAGAAAGTTATTAGGTATTGGGCAAGGTAACTAAATTAGAAAAATTAATGAAACCAAATTTTCAAGGAATACTAATGTCAATACCAAATAGTGATTTTTGATATCATTATTATTTTTATTTGTTTGTATGACAAAGGGAATAAATCAGCTAATAGCAAATACAGAAATTAAAAAATTAGTTTTTTTCCTAAATTAAAAACAAAAACAGCAGGCATATACACACATATGTGCACATGGACACAAAGATGGAAAATATTAAGGAGTTTCCTATGCCTCAAATATATTTTAAAGTACATTAAGTAGTAGGCACTACATTCAAAATAATGACAATTGCAAAAAAGTCTCAATTAATAAACTAGATGCATATGAATCACTAACACCAAATGGGCACTTATCACAAATAATGTGTTTACCTAACCTGTACTTAAAACTGACATTTCAATAGAGTAATGAAAGATTGGCAATGTGACCAAATCACAAAAAGTGTTTAGAAATAGCCTTCAGAACCAAATACTAACAATGGGAATATATATAATATACATACAAATGTAAAATATATTTAAAATACACATTTTTTTAGGAACCATCCCAGAAAAGCTTATGCCCACTTAGTAAATTGAGCATATGGAAATGCAGTAACAAGAATACATAACCTATTCAGATTTTCAAAAAGGTTTTGATAAAGTTTTGCACTAAAAACTGTGAAAAGAAATTGGATTGAGAGATGCCTAGGAGATTAATAAAGAACACCTCTACACAGAACACTGTGAAGGTATTTGCAGAGAGGATTTAGATCTCGAGGGCTCTAACAAAAATCAATGGTTAAATCCATTAATGGGCTTAAAATCTGGATAGTCGATTGGGAGGTGGTATAATTGTGGAAGGTAGGGCCTAGCTGGAGAAAATGGGTCACTAGGGGCATGACTTTGAAGGATATATCTTGGCCCTGCTCCTTCATGTTATTTCTCTCTGCTTCCTGGCCACTATGAAATGAGCAACTTTGTTCCACTACATGTTCTTGCTGCCATAATATTCTGCCTCACCACAGGCCCACAGCAATGGCGTAAGGTGACCATGATCTGAAACCTCTGAAACTGTGAGCCAAAATAAATTTTTCCTATGTTTAAGTTGTTCTCTTGAGTATCCACTACAGCAATGAAAGATTAGCACAGCATAGAATTAGAAATATGCATTTCCACAAACATGAAACTATGTTAGATACAGGAAGCAAAACATGAAGTGTAAAGTTGAAAAAGATGAATAAATGCTGACTATGGGAATTTAAAGTGTCACCTACACATCTTTTAAATTTCGCCATCCTCTTCAGGTAGTAAAACATCAAACCACAGCATCAGGGAATTCTAAAGAACTAAATGGCTCCCCATGTACTATCGTTTAAGAAACTGAGACTGAACGAGGATTAGTAATTGCCCAAGGATAAAGTCTGTAAGTATAAGGAAATTTTTATAGCCTTACAAATTATAAGAAAGGATGAGTTAGTTCCCCTATGGGCATGTGTTGGTCATCATATATCACTAGTGATAAAGAGCACAGGACTAAGGACCTTAAAATATGGTACTAAAACAAGATCTTAAAATAGTTACTGTTAATTTCCTTAAAACATCTCTATGTGTGTGACTGTAAAGATATCCAAAATAATAGGTATTATCAGAAATGCTGTGGATCTAGGCTTAAGAATGTCTAATATTTAATGGCTGGATATGACAAGGGCACAGGAAGAAAATCAGAAAAGTACACCACCATGAAAAATAAAAGAAGAAAGCATTTCAAGAAGGAATGAGCAGAGAGTAAGTCAAATGCTCAATGAGATCTCAATGAGCACTAGTCTGGTGAAGTGAAAGATGTCTCTAATGCAGGTAGAAGTGAACTGATGAATGAACAGGTGAGGAAACAGAAATAGAGGATATAAATAGCTTTTCTGAGAAATTTGAGTGTAGAAAGGCAAAAGAGAAAGGGTAGTATCAACAGCACTTTCTACCTGTATGAATGACGCTAAAACTGAACTTGGGAAGCTAAGTTATTCACATCTTTCTCAAATATTTGATCATTATAGAATTTAAATTATATCTAAAATACATCATCTTAAACTAATCCTCTAAAGACTCATCAATGGCTATCCTTTCATAAGAGCCACTCTCTTTATCATAGGATTTATGTCTATTTATATTATGACCATCACTATCATTCAGCCTTACTTCTCACTCCAGCCCTCAGTTGTAGCCATATTGGAAAACATGTTATTCCTGAACGTGCATGCTTTCTTAATCCTCTGGCCCTTTATGTGTACTGTTACTTTCCAGAACATTCTTCCTGAGAACAATCACTTCTCTACCCTCTTTCAAGAAATCAAACTCCTGATCATCTTTCAATCTCCATTGAAGCATTATATTCTCTTACAAATATTTCCTTAATGCCTTAAGTAGAATTTATATTCCAATTGTAACTTCTTTAGGGCTTTATTAAGGCATTAATATATGTAAGATTCTATCATGTTGGAGACCCCAGCAACCCACAGGTCTGTAGAAAGTGGACATTCTATATTTTTATTTGTATATATCTATGTTTGGTGTATAGTAAACAGTAATAAATGCTTCTTTAAGTGAATGAAAAGATGGATTTGTTACTAAAGACATGGTACAAACCCAAAGCATAATTAGCTTTAAATTAGGTCATAGACAAGATATACATAATCCGCTTCAAGGGGAAACCAGTGATTTGTGAGTCACAAGTGCATTTATTTCCCTGAAAATTAAGATGAATCAATCACATTCTGATGTCAGAAAGCTCACTGAACTACTTTTCAATGTGATGACACTTCTTACTGACTTCAGCATGTCCATATTTAACAAGAATTACCTAAAACTCTCACTGAATACCTGCAATATCCAAAGGTCTAAAAAGGATACACTGTTATAAATGATATATTTCCTGCTCCCACAGTTTTCAATCTGGTAGAAGAGTCAAGACCTTTGTATATATAAACTGTTTTGAATAACTTTCTAGTGCTATTTTGACAAGTGCTTAATAAGTAACAAAGATGGTACATGGAATGACCTTTTCTTAAATGAATGGTTGGGTTAATGCCCTCATAGTGAGAAGACATGGTGTTCAAAGCCAAGGAATCTTCTCACTTTAGAACAGGATTATTTTATATGCAATTTTAAATAGATTTTAAGTGTCCACTTACTTAGAAACAGGAGAAACAGGTAAAATCATTTTGCCTGCCTTTCTAATATCTAATTTAAAATGTGTACAGTAATAGAAAACATTAGAAATTAAAAACACAAGCAAATGAATAATTTTGTAAAGAATTTAATTTAAGTATTTCAAGGAACAAAAGAGTTTTGTCCTTTTTTATTGCTCTGTAGGATGGGTGGTTGATTAGGAGTTTAATGGTTTTTTGTGGCATAATAGCAAATGTTGCTTGCTTTCATGTGTTTAAACCCCAATCTTGGCAGTCTTTGGGGGAGGATTTGTTTGCTTGTTTTTATTTAACCATCAAACTCAGTGTCTATTAACATAAAACTTAGAAAAATATAATGGGGTACAAAAATCTTGCATCTATAAACACTTTATTAGCAATTCATAAGATTAAAAGCAACTAAATTTTCAATTGGTCAAACTGTATCTTTGATCTTAGACAACAGTCCACTTTATGATTGTCAACTTGGGGGGAGGATAATTTGAAATCAACCACAGGTGGTAATTTTGAGCTCTTCTAACTCCACTTGAAGAATCACTATTCTTCCTACTCAGGCAACAGATGTGTTGCAGCTGCAATGACTCACCTATTTCTTTTCAACAGTATTACTTTCACTTTTTGGACTTAAAATTTTACCCCAAGGTGCAGAAAAAACAAACACATGATAATTGGTCAGTTTCTGAAAGTACAGGCCCAGTGGTTTTAACAAGAAACTCAATATTACCCACAGGCACAATAATTTTTCACAATAATTCCCAGTCAGACCTATTATAAACCTGGGAAGAAGGCCTCAAAAGAACATCCTTTGAGGATTCTCTTTTAGTATAAAAACTAAAAGGCATCTGGTTTGCAGTAGTTGTAGACCATGCACAATTTCTGCATTTTGGTTTAATCAGAGATTTTCCAGAAGTCTAAAAATATTTTCATCTTTGAAAAAACTAACTGAACCATGCAGCTAGCTAGCTAGCTCTGTAAACCAAAAGAAAACAATTATCTTAAGAGATGCCTTATGAGGTCATTGTTTCACATGATAAAACAAGGTTAAGACAAGTCTCAGACGTCTTAGATCATTCTAATTGTTCTAATTGATGAATCTTCTTCAAGAAAAAAAGTGAGCTCCATTTCTGTTTTTAAAAATCCAGAATGTCTTTAATAGTGCAACTAATGACAACCTTACCGTTGTTCTCACTTAAGAGGAAACCCTATAATAAGAGCTTCCCAAAATGTCAAATAATACTTGTCTCATAACAGGGCTTCTTTGTTCATTCACCATGTCTCTTTTGATATGCACAGATAATAAAAGTTCATGTAAAACTAAAGGTAATATAGAGCAGAAGCCAACACTAATTCTGTATAAATATGTCTGATTAATAAGAATGCCATTGTTATGGTTATTTTGTAATGTCACGATTGTTACAAGAACAGAGGATCAAAGTACTCTTACTCTCACTGTTTTTGTTCATCCTCTGTCATCCACCCTGTTTGTGAATTTTTGTTCAACGGAGGAAATGAAGGATAGGGATTTTTTGTTCATTAATTATTTCTGTTGCATTAGTTCATCTCATAATCTGTGAAACTACCTTTAAGTTCAGGAGAAAAAAATTAGGGGTTTTATTCTATGATTAAAATCCACATCTACTAAAAAAATGAATACATGTTGCAGGCTTACTTTCTAGACTCCCTTTTTCACTGCATAACTGCTATTTTGCCCTGGTGCTTGCTCATGAGCATCTGGAAGGTAAAATTTAGCATGGCAGCACTAATACCTGGTAGAAGCCTAACAAGTCAAATCTAAGCTATGTTTAATACTATAACCACAAGCAAAATCATATGTGTGTGGGATTCAGTTCCAAAATTCTGTTCCCTCATGAGGTAATGAAAAGTCTAGACTGAGTAGTATATAGTTCTTATTGAAAAGCAATAGAAAACAAGTTGTAGGTAACAGCCTACACTCACTGCAGTCAGTCTGATAGATTTTGAAAAAAATTCTAAGGCTAGTAGATATCTGTATTGTCATTATTTTACTTTTATCTTTAAATTCTTTTCTCCTAGATCCTGGCCTCCCAACCTTGGGGCAGCAGTGTAATATAAAACCTTTTAACAGTTGATCTTAAATTTAGTTGACATTTTTATATCTTTCACAACATTCTCTTTAGATTGCACCCAAGAAGAAGATTATTAAATAGTAGCAGGAGATCAGTTTCCAGAACATTTTGACTAAACAACAAACAGCACTGTGCCTTCTTGATGACAACCCAAACAACATTTACATAATCATTATAATCACTTTCATAGATAAAGAGCTATTAATGACTAAGGAAAAAGAAAAGAAATTATATCTCTCCCAAGTCCCTTCATCCTCTCTCAATCTCCACATTGGTTTAAGAACATGGAAGAAGCTGTGCATGGAAAGGCATATGCTTAAATGAGATAAAGTCTCTTGTGAGGAAGGTTCTCTCAGTCAGAGGCAAAGATATACCTCTGTGATTGTTTTAGCTTATTTTTTATAGTAATAACCAGGGTTCCCTTTTTCTGAGGTTGGCATCCCTTAGAGATTACTCATTTGTTTGCTTTTTGTTTTGATGGTACTGGGTTTGAATTCAGAGCCTAGTGCTTGCTAGGCATCCCCTCTATCACTTGAGCCATCCCCCCAGTCCTTCTGTGTGTGTGTGTGTGTGTGTGTGTGTGTGTGTGTGTATGTATGTATGGTGTTTGGTTTAGACTTCTCTCTTCTCTTTATAAAGTGAACTTACATATTTTCAGTCTTTCATTCTCCCCTGTTTTATTTATGAATATAACCCTTCTTTATGGTAACTTTAGTGTGAAATAGGTAGTAATTAATGTCCCAATTTGCTGGGTTAATCCTTTTCCATATTCTCTACAGAGAAATTTAAGGTAAGTAACATTTACAGTCAATGTCAGGTTTAATTATGCTTAATGAGAGTTAGTGTCTCTGTTTACTACCTGCATTTAAGTGTGTGGATCTAGGATGAGTTTTCCCTTGGCCTCATTCTGATTTGTTAATAGTGCCACTGTATACTGTATACTCAGCACTTAAACCTATAATGTTGCTTCTGGAGAACAAAGCAAGTATAGCACCTGTTAAGGTTGAGTCACCATTAAATAAGTAGAGTCAACACAATGGCATCTTTCCTTGGGAAGGGAACTGCCATTTCATGCTTCCAAACAGATTCACTTAAGAAGCTACTGCCTAAATTGCAGATCCTGGGTACAGCCATACATATAAAAACTATTTCAAACTAGTAACAATCATCAGTGCTGGGTATGATAAAATTAGAGCATTAAACACTTCTAGGATGTCCTGTATCAATCCTGCAACATTATCATTCCAAGTGCTAAGACCTAAGCACTTGGGCAAGTCACCGGTTTAGTTTTTATTGTTGTTGTTTTGGTTTTCCTTTATTTTTGCTTAAAAATGTCTTTTGTCTTAAACTTGTATTCAACTTTATTGCAGAGTACAGGGAAAACACTTCTTTTCTTTCCTTACTGCAACTATAAAAATAATTGTTAAAACAAACATCCAGACCTAAAGGAAATTAACTAGTGAGTCAAGGGAAATTCAGGACACAAAGTTTTAAAGAACCCATTTTACTATGTTTTTGTTATAGATAAGTTCTGTGAACAGGTGATAATGTGGTCTCTTTAGATCTGTTCATAGGCTATCAATTCTGTATACATTTATTGAGTACCTGAACTGAATCAAGCACAAAAAGGGGGACTACATACCCTCTTCCCTCAAGATGCTTACCCTCTAGTAAGGATACAGTCATGAGGAAGAACTGTGTCACTATATGATAAATACTATGCTGCTGTGAGTAAATGATGAGGAAACAGGGGAAAGATCTGATAATTCTGTATTAGAGGATAAATAAGGTCTCCACTAGTGAAGTGTGTTACCCCACCACCCCCAGCCATGTGAAGGGTCATAGCCAGAAGAATGAATGGCACAAATCATTGAATCACATAGTGAGCTTAAAAGACAGCAAAGTGTGAAGTATGGAGAGGAGGAACTATGCACTTGATAAAAGGAGGTGAGGGGAACAAAGAGAAAGGGGTAGAATTTTGAAAGTCAGGGGCCCAGAAGTGACTAAATACATGACCTATGGTAAATATTTTCTTCTTTTGGAAATATCAATTATTCCTTTGTTGCAATACACTTGTTCCCTTTTGGGTAAAAAGCTCTTTCCCTTCCAATATACTCTTGGTGAAATGGTTACTCCAGGTACAAAAGTGAGAATGAGAAATTAGGTAGAAATAGGAAACAGAGAAAAAGAAACTGCACCTGGGGTAATAGGGGAAAAATGTAGAAAATTTATCAAAAAGATGGAAATTATTAAAAAGACATGCCTTAACGTTTTTTAAATGGTGAACATAGCTTGCATTTAAATAATCATTAGTTATCAATAACTTTCTATGTATCAGGCATAGAATTTAAGATATTAATAATATCAATAATCCTAACCATCACCCAATGAGTTAGATATTACCTTTTTCCATTTTCCTTTATAGCAAAGTAGACTTAGAGAAGCAAGTAATTTACCGTAACTCACAGAATGGAGTTAAGACTAAAACTCAAACTTAGAAGTAATTTGCTGCATGTCACAAAAAGAAGTTAAGACTGAAATCCAATTCTAACTCCAAATATAATATTATTTATGGTATAGGGAGGATAAAATATATACACTAAATATACAAAAGTACCCACATAACTACCAGGTAGGCACTCTAAAATCATGTCAGTGTGTTAATGATAGAAACCACTTGAAGCTCAAGAGTTAACAAAGATAATAACCTAATTCTCAAACAAAAATGAAGATATGTCCCTTTTTTTTTTTTTTCGGTACTAGGACTTAAACTCAGAGCCTTCATCTTGAACCACTATACTAGCCCAATTTTTTTGTGATAGGGTTTTTCGAGACATGATCTCGTGAACTATTTGCCCAGGCTGGCTTCAAACTATAAACCTCCTGATCACTGCCTCCTGAGTAGCTAGGATTATAGGCATGAGCCACCTGTACCTGGCCAGATATTTCTATGATGCTAATAGAAGGGAACTATTTTTCATAAAGAAAATCTCAGGAACATAACTGTCAACCATATAAGAACAGTTAGTTTTCTTCAGAGTTTTTATTTTCAATATTTTTGCCTAAACAACTTTTTGTTAAGAAATAAGTCATAGTAACAAATAATATATTAGCTTATAGAATAATTTCAGCAAAACCAGGTTAGTCATTTCAGAAATACTTGAAATATGAAGGGCTGACTATACACCTTTAAGAAAAGTTTCAGATGTGTTAAGTTTCATCTCTCTATAGTGTTTTTATTGAATTTTGTGAATTTAGCAACTAAGAATACAATTCATCACTAATGAGAAAAATAGCTTTAGAACAAAGAAATAACCTAAATATTAGTAGATAGTTTATTAACTAGCAACAGAAAATTGTTCTTGAGGAGTTATTTTCAGATATACAAATATCTTCTTTTTATCCAATAAAAAACATACTAAATCCTCCATTTCAAATACTGGTGCTATAAGAAAAATATTCACACATTTGAATGACCTTTCCATAATGTACTGTCCCTCTCAGCATCTTCAGTTATGTATACTTACAAAAACCACTTCACTAGTTTACATTCACCTACACCACACTACTTTAAATGGTCTTTCAGGATGTTCAAACTGTTAGCAGACACTGACCATTCTTGAGCACCTACTTTTGTTCCTCTGTTCAAGGAAAAAAAAAGGAAAAATGATAATACAGTTTTTCCCACCCTCAAAATTATATTTAATCATATACCAGAGTTATACAAAGTAAGTATGCTCTTAGGTGTTAACTCATAGATTATACTATAATGTATAACAGACTTAACGTACTGCTATGGATATACATAAATACATTTATTATATTCCAGTAATTCATTAAATTTGAATGTACATATAACATATAGATACATAATATATAAGCATTTGCATTTCAGCCTTTATTCTTGAAAGTTAAAGGGAAGACACTTAAACTGCTTTCATAACACAAATTCTAACTGAAATAAAATGTCCTTTAAAAACTATAATTAATAGCTATGTGTCAAAATGTGAACCAAAGGGTCAAACCTTATAATTCACAGTTTGAGAGGTCATAGCTAAAATTCTAACTTTAAAAAACTGTTATCTGTGAAAAATTGGCTCAATCCATCTAATATACACTGAATGCATATAAAATATTTTTGGGAATAAAAAGAATGTATGTCCAAGTAGACAGATGATGGAGGAAATGGCCTTTTTACTGACCAAAGCTTAAGTCCAGCATAATGACTTAGAATGCCTTTGAATGAGCATGCAGTCTAGAAGGCCAAACACATCCAAAAGGAAGCATAATGAACAGCCTGATCAGAAGACAAAAATACACCACACACATGTCCAATGATAGGAAAAATATATATGCATTTCCATCACCTACTCTTTCTTCATTATTGCTGTAACCCAATTCACAGACAAACTCAAGGCTACTAATAAGCATCTCTAAAAGAAATAATTTTTCTGTAATTTAGAATAAAACTAGAAATTCCTGTGATACTTCAACCTGAGATTTGAAAATGCCTATTAGAAGTCATCTATATTATATAGAGTAAACCAGGTTTGAAGAACTGTTTCCATATAATTCATCTTGGAAGAAAATATACTTGATCTATGTTTTTCACAAAGCCATTTGCATCTGAAATCAAATGGAAACAATTTGATCTCTCTATAATTTTTAATCTAGAAATAATCCCCTATTAAGAAGACAGGGCACTGAAGATGATTTCTCCATTGTAGACCAAATTCCTTAATCCTATTCAGAATGGGAGGGTCAGGAAATTAAGTTATTTAAATATATATGTATATATATACATATATATATATATACATATATATATATATCCAAAGTTCATTTATGTGTTTATTATATTTCCCTATTAGATTATCAGTTGCACAGGAGCAAGGACTGTATCTCTTCTATTCAGCAGTTATATTAATACCTATGAAGCTCCTGGTACAGAGCTGACATTTAAAAAATATGTGTAGGATAATGGGAAGAAGGGATGGATGAAGAAAGGTAGGTGGGTCTAAAATTAGCCAATCTCCTTTTGTGAGTGTAGAAAGAAAATTCTAAAAATACACATTCTATTCAGTTTACCTATCAACAATTCATTGACCCATGTATCTATTCTTGAAACTAAAAAATTTAAGTGCTTCCAGAAGCAAATAATTGCATGATAAAATGAGTTAAAACTGATGAAAAATAATAAAGATAGAAACTAGAGAAGGAAATGGCATTTATAATATGTATACACACAAAGACAGATAAATCACATCAAAGAGAAGGAATTTGCTTTTTAATTTCTCCAACTTAAACAAATTTTGTTATAATAATCACAAGTCTAAGTGAGTATTTACTAGTTCTTCATCTAGTCTCTCCCTATGGCGAACACTACATAGTTACTTTATATCATGAGTCATGCAATCTACTGGAAGACACAAATATTCAATTCTAATAAAGTAAAATAGCATTTTATTATAGCAGAAATAAAGAGTTTTGGAAAAGAAGAAAAAAATCAGTATTCTCTGAAGCAGCAACACTTCCTAACATTGCTTTGCATGCCACTATGCCATACTGCAAAAGGCTTCCAGTACATGTGAACATGCCTGGCTTCTTAGAACCAGGGAAATGTATGGCTGTCAAATATTACAATCCCAATGGGATTTGTTCATGTAAATCACAAAATCATAAGAAAAAACATTTGAAAAAGTTTCTTTTTCTTTTAACTGAAGGCTTAACTCTGGTTCTACTTAGCTTGGTAAATGTTTCTGTCATTCTGTGGGCCAGCCCACACATACTAGGCTCTGGACAGGTCCTGGGCTTGACCATCTGGCCCTTCACTAACTTAACTCTTTTTTGATCCTGACAAGTATATTAGTAACACTTCCTTGATTACTAGTAAACGTGAAGCTACCACACAGCTAACATTTCTATTTCTGAAAGTCACTAATGAGTTGTGGTAGGAGTTACCATTACAAAGATATGTTGAGCACTGCTACAATAAGAAATCTAATCCCCTCCCCCCAAAAAGCATGTTAGTTCACATCCCACTTCACTAAAGGAATAAAAAAACCACTTGTCATCACTAATGGATATAATATGATATTGGGGGGAATAGTAGATAGGGAGGAAGAATGAATGCAGCATTTTGGTAAGAAACATAATTTCTCTACACCTCATGCTTTTTCTTGATATCTTTTGATTGCTATATTTGTCAGTATGTTTCATGAGAATATTTTATTCAGTTAATAAACACAAGTTTCCAAAGGAAACAAGTAAGGTAAGTGACTACTATTTTCAAAACTGATCATTCTACTAGTACTTAAGTTATACATTAGGGAACTTTTGAAGCCTTATTAATCTTGCTGAATAAGAAAAATAGAAGCTTAAAAGAGAGAATGTAATTCTTAAAGGTGCTAAAAAGTCATTCAGAAAGATGTATTTGCTTTATAAGTATTAAGTCTGGGAATTTATGTATTTTAAATCCAGTATAAAGTATATTAATTTATAGGTTTTTTTTTTCTATTGGATGAGACTCAAGTTAAGCACTGTTTAATATTCCATAAGATTTAGATATATCAAAGAACATAAGCTAATTGTAATGTGTGTTAATTCAAGCATCAAATTCAAAATAACATAACTCAACTCCCTAAAACTAAAGATTCTGTATAAAGCTGATTTGTTTTCTAAGAGCAAGCAATGTAACCTCAAGCAAAAACTTTTTAGAGATTATTTGGGGTTTTAGACTTTCTTCTTTGTTCAGAGACATTTTAGAAGAACAACAGCATTCTCTTAACAGAACTTATCCCAAGTAAGTAGAATGTCAACTAAAAACATGCAAAATTATAAATTGTAAGGTAATTAGTAATTCCTTCACAAATCTTGTAACTAATGAAAAACAGTTAATTGGTTCATATGAAGAAATAAACTGATGAAAGGATGAAGAATAGAAGAAGCAACTGGGAAACACACTGCTTAATATACCATTTAAACTCTCAAAGAAGTGGGGCATGTTTCTATTGCATGAAAAAGGAATGTGTGATTTTACAAACAAATAAATGCAGTACAGAAATTAACAGGAGCCTTGTGTTACAAAAGAACTTACCCTCATCTTGGTAATGATCAGCTAAGATGGAACAGAGATAGTTACATAGCAGTGATTAACTAGCTGACAGAGCTATTATTCATGGCAGGTATGTAAGCAGTCAGAACAGCAATGTTTGTGTCCCTTACTCATCAACAGCCAGCTTTGCCAGTCCAGACCGGATGCCTAAAACCAGGCAAGATACAAAAACAATAAAACCTAGAGCCAGCTAAAGGAAGGGTCAATACAACCCATTTCCAATTTTAAATATTACTGAAAATCTACACCAAAAAATGTTTTCCCTTGGGATTGGCACATACTGTCTTTGCAGAATATAGCCTAACACTTACCTCTATTTATCTTGCTATTGAAGAGCAATATGTCTGAAGCACTTACCTAAAAATTTTAAGTATGTTACAGAGAAAAGTAATTCTAGCATTAGTTGACAAAATCTTCTATTGATAGGTATGACCATCATGTCATTACATGAACAGAGAGTCAAAGTTAAGTCCATTTCACTGACAGTATATTATGGGGGTCTCTCTATTCTGAAATACCAAACAAAACAAAAGCACAAAACAAAAGAGGTCATTGCGCCCTTCCTCATTTGGTTGGAAGCTTTATCTGTGAAATATGAAAGCAGAAAATCTACATGGGCTATCATCCCACATTAGTACCATTTCTCTACACCACTTCATTGAATATGTAAGTGTTCAGATTTAAAAATCCTAATATTTGTGAAGATGGAAAATACATGGGATATTTTTCAACTACATAATCTCCAATAAAAAAAGAACAATAAATGTAGCTATACTTACCATTATTCAGTTTCTTGAGCTAACAGTTTATAAGAAAAAAAACGAGTTTTATAACTCTTTATCTTTATTCAGTTCTTTTAATAAAACCTCACGAAAATTATGTATATTTTAAAAAGCAAATTCCTACACTGAAATTTATCTCTTTGAAAGACTATGTTCTCTGTGTATATATTTTAGTTTTGTTAAAAATTTTTAAATATAAAAGCCAATATGTTAATAATCATATAATTAGTAGTCTCGCAGATATTCAATCACCAATCACTAAATTTTACAACATGAGGTCTCTTGAAATACACACACACAGTGCTCAAAAACACATTGCTAACTTGATTGTTAATATGGTAATTTCATTTCTATCACACCCCAAAATATACTTTACGGTGATACTGTGAAATAAAACACTGTGGGGCAAAAGAGATAAAAATTAGAATTATATTCTATCTATAGTAACTAATAGTATAAACAATAGGAGAAAATCACTGACAATTAATATTGCTAAATGCATCTACATGTGTCTGTGAAAACTTAGGTGCAATTCTGGTTACCTACCTTCAGAAAGAGCTGATGAAATATCAAGTTTAAGAGTACACCTTTAGCACTTCTGTACCTTAAAATATTGCCGACTATTAATTTTTCATCAAGTTGTCATTTTCTCTGACATTTGATTTTATTAATCAAGGCATTTATCATTAATTTGTAGAAAATATCATAATTAAGCCAAATAAAATAAAATCCTTAAAAGGTTAAAATTAGAAAGCAGGTGAATTAGAACTTTGACATTACCCTGTTGACATACAGGAGCTTTTTGGAAGTATGGCAATGAAGTTTTTCAGAGAGTTTGGTGCCTGAGTCTTGGAGCTGGCTGTTTTTTTAAAAATGTTATAAAGGTTTGATTTAAAACTCTTTGACAGTTTTGACATTCAGGTGAAAGTACTGCTGCTGCATTTGGAACAATTTGCATATCCCACTGCTAAATGGAATGTTTGAGGTGTGCACTGGTGTAAAGAAATTAAAAACAAGCTATCACACATGCTTAGGTGTATGTATTCACAAAACTGATGGTTGGATCGCACCACCCTAACCCCCTCCAATGTAATCTGTGATTTACTCTTCTATAATAAATTACCCTACCATGTTATTCTAGCTAGAAAATCTAACCATGCATGTAAGAAGCAAAGTAATTACAGCCCCCTCTTGTCTAAGAAACCTCCTTCAAGGCCTATGAGCACTTTATACACAATGCAGCAAGTCTATTGTATATTGTAAACTTCTTGTCTGAAATTCTAGACTTCTATCAATAGCCATTAAATGTCATCTGAACCATTTTGTTGTCCCCAACAAATGCATTTTTATCTCTTATAGTAAATTGTAAAGCTATTCCTGAGGAGGAATATGCACTGACTTTTTACCTTTGAGTCAGTGTGCCTACTTAAAGAAGGGAAAGGTTTGAAATAAGAATTTTAAACTAATAAAAAGGAGAAACATGATACATTGATATATAGAAGGAAGACCATGTATATCAATTCCTAACTGCTGAAGTATTTTGAGATGACATAAATTTCTTTCTTCTTTACTTATAATTTTAGATATTTTAGATATACACAGAAGAAAGTATTTAATAACTTAAAGGACAGTAAAGAAAGACCTGAGGTAGTAAATCCAAACCATAAAAATCATAAAACATTTCAAGAAGATAAAACTCAAGAAAACATCATTGGACATTACCTTCAGTCTTCAGTCTTAAAGAGCAATTCAAACACCTTGTTTTGTATACCTATAAAAAAGAAACACTTAAAATTAGAAGTCTTCCAAGGACACAATTTGCATTTACACAATGTTATTAAGATTAGCTATGAAAAGTAGGTATTTGAGTTTGTTTATGTCAATTAATATCTGTAGCTTTAAAAATAATAATAAAAGTTAACACATTCAGTTTTATATATATATATATATATATATATATATATATGCGGTACAGTATTTAGTAAAATATGGCACAAATATTTCATTTAATCTATATGGATAGCAAGGTATTATATCAATTATCTTAATTTATACTAATAGTGGTATCTATATTTAAATTTTCATGTTTTTTTAAAAGCTGATACCACCCCATTTATCTGCTTCTTATTGAACAGAAATTTCCAAAAGAACTATAGTATATAACAAATTACTAAGCACTGATAAGTTAACAAGTATACAAAGAAAAGACACAGAACCTATTCTCGAAATAATAAGAGAAGGATGGAGATATTTGCAGAAGTACAGATAATCCAAAGACAATGAGTGGAATGAAATGAGGAAGCAGAAGGTAATCTAGTATAGCTTGAACTGACCTATGATACCTAAGGCATTGACATTTGAACATTGCTTTTTATCTCTTGTCTTGGCAGCAAGGCTAATAGTAGGGTCCTACCCAGATTTAGAGGTAGCAACAGGTCAGAAAACAAAGGATGAGTAGCTTTTAAATTCCTTTCCATATGAATGCATTTGATAGTATAGAATCAAAGCTGAGAATGGGAGCTGTAGAGTAGGCAGGATGTTAGGGTGCCTTTAAAGACAATTTGGTTAGTTTGACTATGAAAAGATTAAACTAAAAACAATTCTCCTATTAAAAACTGAGTTTGATATTGTATGTCTTTCGAAAGTTATCTCTTTAAATCTGCTCTGAACTCCAATGATGACTTTGATGTCATATTTACTAATAATTTCCACAGATATCCAGTCACTCAGTCTTAAAAGCAGTTAAACTAATGGAAATGCAATACATAGCATAAACATAAATTCAATATGCCAATATGTCTACAGTCAAAGACCCTTTAAAATAAAAAAAATACATCTGGGAATTTTATTGAATGGATCATTAATATTCACATGAAATGCTTTTTTCAAAAGCAAAACAACGAAGCACACAACAAACTACACCAGTAAATCAAAAGAAACCTGAGTTCAGATTGCATTGATAGACAAATGGGGATCCAGAAAATAAAAGTGATAGGGTTGTTAAACTCAGGGGACATGGACAATATTACACTTACTCTGTAACTACAAAGTTTAGAGGCACAGAAAATTAGAATCAATAAGAGTAAGATCAAAACTACTATTAAAGAACAGAGGATGAGTAGAAATAAAACAAGAAAAAATGTTCAGATTGTAAAGACAAAGTGGGGAAATGCGCCTTTGAGACAATTAATTTGGCTATTACATTATACATCATAATAATAATTTTATTCATTATCTGACCCCTTCACTATTAAAGGAAAGGCACTTTATCTTTTTCACTCTATTCCTATTTATATATACAAGATCAATAAATATTTATTGAGTAAAAGAATGAACAGCCTGATCAACCTATGAAACAAGTACTAACTCTACATTTATGTAGAAATTTAGGCTTAAAGAAATTACATTTTTTTTTTAATTTCTTTTATTCACATGTGCATACAATGTTTGGGTCATTTCTCCCTCCTTCCCTCCGCCCCCTCCCCTTCCCTCCGCCAACTCCCTCTCCCCCCCTTACCCTCTCACTACCCAGCAGAAACTATTTTGCCCTTATCTCTAATTTTGTTGTAGAGAGAGTATAAGCAATAATAGGAAGGAACAAGGGTTTTTGCTAGTTGAGATAAGGATAGCTATACAGGGAGTTGACTCACATTGCTTTCTTGTACATATGTGTTACATTCTAAATTAGTTCTTCTCGAACTAACCTCTTCTCTAGTTCCTGGTCCTCTTCTCCTATTGGCCTCTGTCGCTTTAAAGTTTCTGCATTAGTTTCTCTGCTTTGAGGGCAACAAATGCTATCTAGTTTTTTAGGTGTCTTACCTATCCTCATACCTCCCTTGTGTGCTCTCGCTTTACCATGTGATCAAAGTCCAGTCCCCTTGCTGTGTTTACCCTTGATCTAACGTCCACATATGAGGGAGAACATATACGATTTTTGGTCTTCTGGGCCTGGCTAACCTTGCTCAGAATGATGTTCTCCAGTTCCATCCATTTACTTGCAAATGATAAGATCTCATTCTTCTTCATGGCTGAGTAGTATTCCATTGTGTATAAATACCACATTTTCTTAATCCATTCTTCAATAGTGGGGCATCTTGGCTGTTTCCATAACTTGGCTATTGTGAATAGTGCTGCAATAAACACGGGTGTGCCTGTGTCACATTCCTTTGGGTATATCCCCAAGAGTGGTATTGCTGGATCATATGGTAGATCTATGTTTAGCTTTTTAAGAAGCCTCCAAATTTTTCTCCAGAGTGGTTGTACTAGTTTGCATTCCCACCAGCAGTGTAAAAGGGTTCCTTTTTCCCCCGCATCCTCATCAACACCTGTTGTTAGTGGTGTTGCTAATGATGGCTATTCTAACAGAGGTGAGGTGGAATCTTAGTGTTGTTTTAATTTGCATAAATTACATATTGTATATTAAATTTATTTTTGCCCTTCTGCAACTCTAACCTCCTTCCAATTCATACTTTATTATTCAATTTTTTTCCTAGCAAGAGAAACAAGCACAAGCAAGTAAACTATTAGATTTATAATGTCATGCAAGTAGTACTATGAAGACAAACAAAACAAGGTAGCAGCACTTAGAGTACATGGGATGATGTACTGTAAAGTACATCAAACCTACTATGAGGCAGGTTTGAATAAGGAAGTTTCTCAGGAGAGGTGACAATACAAGGAAACTTGAATGAAGTGAGGGAAAGGGTCAAAGTTTTTCTGGGAGACTCTCTAGGCTGTTATATGATTACATGAGACAAATTCCCTTGCTTCATAAAATGGCTAATATACAGCGGTATACTCAATAAAAACTATGTTATTATTCTTATATGTAGATTTACCCACTAGGTTATGTTTGTCAAAAGCATATTTATCTTCCCTAAAGTTCCTTAAACGATGTCTAGCAAGAACCCAATAAACATTTTTTAGAACTGAAAACAGGAAGACAAATTATCAATTCATTAATTAGAAATCAGACTATGAGTATGAAAATATCACCATATTTCACATACTGGAATCAATCTAACCAGTATCACAAAATAATTAATCTTTTCTAGATTTAAAAGTAATCAAAAAGGGAAAAATATAAAGAAATAGCTAGGGCCAACAAGTCATGTATAACAAAATAATAGCAATGAACCAGAAATGATAAAAATGAAGTCACTATCTTGACCATTTCCATATTGTCTGCCTCTATCAGATTAACACAATTTTTTTGTGTTACACAAGTGGCTCATTCAAACATTCCTGATGCAAGCACAGGGCTCTGTACACAGGAAAAATTAAAAATACTGTTGCTCTGAACTGAAATTATCTTTAAACATTCAGATTCTTTAAATTTAGCCCAAAACAATAAGCAGAGATGGATGAATATAAAAAATAAATTTCAACAGAAAAGAAAATATCAAGTGTTAGGTCTCAGTCCTATGGAAATGAATAAGGTTTTTATAAAGATTGAAGTACAAGTGACAAGGTGATACCGGTATTGGAAGAGACAGATCAACAGGACAGGCCACAGTGACCTCAGAATGGGATACATACTATAGGCAGCATTTCCATGGACAGTGTTGAAATAACTGACTGATTACAGGGGGGAAAATAAATTTTGTTCTTTCTCTCACCAGGAACCAAAATATAAATATAAATCAGGTTGATATATCTGAACATAACAAAAAAATCAGAGCACTAAGAAAACATGTAGAGATATACATATATATATGTATAGGTATATGTATATATATAATTTCTAGAACTCATGGTGGGAAGGAGTTTTTAGACATATATACAGTACCATACAACATAAATATAAAAATTGGAGAATTTCACTACCTAAAAAATTGTAAATCTTCACTACTTTAAAATATCTTTTACAAAATTAAGAGGCCAACAACAAATGAAGTTCACATATTCAATGTGTATGATGTCCATAGGGTAATAGTCTCAAAAATAAATACATAAATAAATACACAAATAAAATACCCCATTTGGTAAAATAAGCAAAATATATGAACATGCAATCCAAGTTCCTTTCCCCAACCCCTCTACTTATCCCAGATCCTCATTCCAAAGCCAGGAACGTGGAGGTTTATTTTCTGAAGGAATTACATCAGAGAAGATTTCAACTGAGATATAAAGCAAAATAGAGGTGTAGAGTGATGAAACAACATCAGTACTTCCTAGCAAACCTGCTAGAAATGCAAATTCTCCAGCCCAACTCAAACCACCTCTGGAGGGCTCCTAAGGATCCCCCCACTTTCTGGTATTTGTGGCTTTTTGTTATCTCCCGACCTTGTGAAATCACTTGCTTCTAACCTAAAAGAATACCCGAACACTGAGTGTATTTCACCGCATTGATTAGGTTACAGGAGATTCTAACATTTTCTGTCCTGCCGCAGACCAGCTCTATTGTCTTCAGCTTACGTGGTTGGAAGCAAGGAGCCATGTTGGAGAAATCCACGCAACAAAAAACTAAGAACAGCTATCAACCAATAGACAGGAACTATGGCCCCCAGTACAATACCCTCAAGGAACTGAATTCTGTCAACAACCACATGAGCTTGAAAGTGGATCCTTCATTAATCCAACTTTGACATGAGAGCCCCCCCAAATCCTGGACACTACCCCTAATTGCAGTCTATTGAAGACTCAGTCAGAGAACTGAGTTAAAGGGTGTTCAGTTCCTAACTTACAGAAACTATGAGATAATAATTGTTTGTTTTAAGCAAAAAAATTATATGAACACAGTAGAATTTTGAATTCTAGTCTACAATACAAATTTATAAATGTATTTTAATATTTATAAAACATTTTAAAAATAAGATACGTAAGTAAGAAACTCTTCATAATGAACAGTTTAAAAATTATTGTGATGTAATATTAAGCATTCATTATATGTAGCAAGTGAAAATTTCTAATAAACAATTAAGTTTAAAATACAGGTTACACAATAAAGAAATGGGCAACTAAACTAAACAGAACTTTCTCAAAAGAAATTCAAATAGCCAAAAAAAACACATGAAAAAATGCTCACCATCTCTAGCCATTAAGGAAATGCAAATCAAAACCACACTAAGATTCCACCTCACCCCTGTTAGAATAGCCATCATCAAAAACACCACCAACAGACATTGGTGAGGATGTGGGGAAAAAGGAACCCTTGTACACTGCTGGTGGGAATGCAAGCTAGTGCAATCACTCTGGAAAAAAATTTGGAAGCTTCTTAAAAATCTAAACATAGATCTGCCATATGATCCAGCAATACCACTCCTAGAGATCTACCCAAAGGAATGCGATTCAGGTTACTCCAGAGGCACCTGCACACTCATGTTTATTGCAGCACTATTCACAATAGCCAAGTTATGGAAACAACCAAGATGCCCCATTACGGATGAATGGATCAAGAAAATGTGGTATTGATACACAATCAAATTTCACTCAGCCATGAAGAAGAATGAAATCTTATCATTTGCAAGTAAATGGATGATACTGGAGAACATCATTCTGAGCGAGCTTAGCCAGGCTCAGAAGACCAAACATCGTATGTACTCCCTCATATGCAGACTTTATCTAGAGCAAATACAGCAATGTTGTTGGACTTGGGTCACATGACAAGGGGAGAGCACATACAAGAGAGGTATGGGGATAAGTAGAAAACCAAAAACATGAAAGTGTTTGAGGTCCCCACTGCAAAGGAACTAATACAGAAACCTTAACACGACAGAGGTCAACACAAGAAGAGGATCAGGAATCAGTGTAAAGATCAGTTAGAAATGAATCAACTTGGGTTGAAACACATTTGTACATGGAAGCAATGCTAGGTATCTCTCTGTATAGCTATTCTTAACTCAACTAGCAAAAATGCTTTGTCTTTCTTATTATCTTATGTCTTCTCTTCAACAAAATTAGAAATAAGGGCAGAACAGATTCTGCCTGGAGGCGAGGGGGGGTGGGAGGAGTGTGGGGGGGTGGGGGCAGGGGGGAGAAATGACCCAAACAATGTATGCACATGTGAATAAATGAATAGTAAAATAAAATACAGGTTATAAAATGATATTCTCATATTTTAAAATTAAACAATTTAAATAATTTATTTAAAAATATAAACCACTAAACCAAGGCACTTAGTCTATACCACAAAAGAATGTAGATGATATAGTAGGCTTCCTGACATCCAGTTGAAAATGTCTTTTTGAAACCCAGTTGAAATGTCTGTTTCTGATGAATATTTTCTCCAGTAACTACAATTTTTTAAGAAAGAATAAAAAGGAAGAAAGGAAGAAGAAATAGCAGATGAAGTGAGGTAGAAAGAAAAGGTAATATAAAAGAAAGAAAAGGGAAATAAAGATGGGATTTGCAAAAAATAGCAGCAACCACCTATAATAGTTTCTATTAGGTTCCTAGTAGTCAAATTATAATTTAATTTTAATTGATCACATATTTATTTAAATATTCAAAAAAGATACAGACTGTAACATAGAAAAGTTAACAAGTTTGAGGTTATATTTATATAATATGCATAATATTAAAAGAGAAAGCAGATAAAATATCCATATTAATGATTTAGAAGGACAAACAAAATATGCCATGAGAACAGCTGATACCACTCCAAATCAGTTTTGGAAGTAGGATTAGTATAAAATTCAAATCAGTAAGAGTGAAAAGTTAAAAGTGAGCCAATTTTAATCAACTACAAATCATGCTGTCCATTTCCACATAAGAAATGCTTTCAATCCAAGCACTTACATGCCATTCAAAAGTTACCTACAACATGTGAACTAGGACTCTTCTGTTATAGTTTTCACTAGCATTAGGGTTTTATATGAGTCCCGTTAGGAAAAAGTAAATACAAATTGCTAAAGGCCATTCTGTAGCAATAAGTATGAATACAAATCATCTTAATTAATTTTAAATTAAAGATTTAGTTGTATCTTATAAAAAACAGTTACATGTAAAGCAATTTATGATCCTTAAAAGCCATCTGAAAGAACCTGTTCATTTACATAATCAAGATTACAAGATATACTCCCCCTAAAATTCAAAAAGCTAGTAGTTCTAGTCTATCCACAATGGTCAATCCTAAAGTATAGGTATTCCATTCTGTCTTTGGATATTATTAGTGTTTGTAAATCACCAAGAAAATATGATAAATTCTAAGGTAGAATTCTTCATGGCAGTGGTCTATTGGAACCTGATAGGAAAGCTATTAGAAGCAAATCAAAACCATTGAGCTGGAGCTCTAGGGCAACAAAAGACCATTCACTTGACCCAATTCTTCTTTCTGTTAGGCATTGCAGTTTCCCTTCCAAATAGAGGAAAAAAGTTCATAAAGATGATGTGCTTCATACCACTGTTAACCCTAAAATCCATTCAGTATTTTCTTCTTACTTGTCTCCTTAAAGTAAACCAAGCCCTATCCTTTATTATGCAGTTTCACTTCATTTGGTTTTATTTCCCAATAGCAGAATTCCTTAATCTTAAAAACCAACACACCAAAAAATAAAAAAATAAAAACTCAATGACTATAAAAAGTACACAGTCTAACCTGCTTAATTATTAACAGGTAAACAGAATGCATTTCTGAATTATTTACTTAATCTCCTTGAAGTAAAACTTAAAAGTTTTTGAGCTTGGAATGTGTACCATTTCTAATGACCCATAAAATAATTATTGTAAAATAATCTATTAAGTCATTTTAATAAAAACCAATTTAAAAACACTGAACAAATGTGAAATTAAACATTTGCTAAGTATACAAGAAATAGAACACATTTTTAAGATTTCAAAGATCACTAAAATTCCTTACCATACAGCTTTCCCTTATCCCCTAACAATTTATTTCACAATTCATTTGAGCAAAATGAGTAGAACTGTTAGTGCTAAATCACAATAATAATATCACAATACTTTTGAAATAAACATTTATAGAATACTTTTATTCCTAAACATACTAGAAGAAATATACAATCACGAAACTATGGAAAATGTTAGTAATTGTGAGATTAGAATAAATAAAAAAAGAATATACAATAGAACACCATTTTCTTTGGATGAAGTACCAGCCCAGCTAATGTACTGAAGAATGATTGTTGCTTGGAAGGAGTAAACACTGATTACCTGGAATGATGGCTAATTAAATTTCCTGACTAGATGGGGAAAGGGCTTTATTTTTACCCTTTTTACTAAAACTCTAAAATATACTAATAGATTTTTCTGCCTTGGTAAAGAGGCTATAATAATTTTCTCTCTCTCTAAAGATTAAAAATTCAGATTGCTTTAGAGGATGGATGGCTCTTAATCTGGGGAGGAAGGGTGGTCATAAGGCTCTTTGGGAAGATGATAAAACCAAGGACCTTTTTCTCCAGAAGAGTGCACACACTCACAAAATTTTGTGTAAGATTTCCAGGTGCCTGGGGACCAGCATACAAACCCCATGCCTTCTAATTATACAGAATTCTAAATTCTTACACTTAGAGATTGTACTGAATAAACAGTGACCCCAGGACATAAAAAGGATGTTTGAAGGTACATGTACAGATACCCTTAATAATGAGAGCTATTTTCTGACACTTTGTCTGCTGTCTTCTATAAGGAATATAAAAACTGGTTCATTTAGTCTTACTTAAAGGTTAAACATGCCTTCTTTTAGGACAAATGTATTATCAGTTCCTTGAGGGTTTTTTTTTATTGTATTGGGGGTACATTGTGACGTGTACAGTGTATCATAGTTGAAGTGACCCTCCTTCATCCTACCCTCCCCCATTCCTGGAATAATTTCAACAGGCTTCATTTTTCCATTTACATAAATGTGTACATGATATTTTCAGAGTGCTCTTTCAAATCACCCCACGTTTTAAGAGAAGTGGCAGTTAACATTTTCCTTGTATTTTCATAATTCTCAGAGGAGGCAGGGCCAGAGAGGACTACTTAATTTTCATATTTACATCTAAAAATTAAAACATAATGGCAAATACAGTCAGATAAGGAATTCAGTTTCTAAATGTTTGTGTGTATTTTTGCTTATTTCAACCTCACAAAAAGTCTAGGAGATAGGATCATTATCCCCATTTTATTGTTGTGTCATCTGAGTCACAGAGAGATTAAGTAATTTGCCAAATGATACTCCTCTACTGGGGAGCAGAATTCACACCCAGTCAATCTGGGTCTTACAGTCCACATATTTACATGTCCAGCTTCAAACTTTCTTGAACTGATGAGGTTTCTTAATGTAATTTTATATTTAACACAAGTCCACATCTTCACTACAATGCAGGAAACATTCATACTGTCTTCTCAGACAAATTCATAAGAGGAATTGTTCTTAAGTTGATGAAAAAACTAGTACCACCCTTGGACTGCGGACAGTTATATACCATCATAAATTGTCCAGTCAATGCCAGGTAAATACAAACTATGTATTTATTGTATGGTTCAATAAATGTAGAACCATACAATAAAAGTTGACACCTTATTTCCTTTGTGGAAATATTTTTAATGGGATAGAAAGTTGAATGATTATCCATTCTGTGCCAAGATACTAAAATAAATGGGCAATATTATAATACTAACAGTTCCAAAATTAGGACTGTCTGCTATTTCTAATTTGTCTTTAGAGAGATACAAATAAGACTGCATTTTTTAGTCTTATTTTATTAGCATATTAATTGTTATTAAGGATACATTGTAGACACTTATAAAAGTGTTTACAATATATCTTAAATTTACTCCTACATTATTCTTCTTTATCCACCCTCTCTCCCTTCTTAAAATAGTTTTGACAGGTCTCATTGTTCCATTTTCATCATGAGTATATAATATTTTCACTATATTTGCCCTCTTTCACCCTTTCCTACTTCCTTCCCCCTGCTACCAATCCCCATACAAGACCTTTTTTTACCTTCCTGACCCTCATTTTTGACAAAAAAACATTTTTGTTTGTTTAAGATAGATATACAGGGGGTTTCATTATGACATTTCCATGTACAATATCCTTAATTGATTCATCCCCTATTTTTCTCCTTTCTACCTTAGTCCCTTTTGTGTGGTGATTTCAACATTCTTTTTTAGTCTTAACTCATTTCTGTGAAGTAAAATATTAAAGTAAATGCATATTTGTTGAGGGCAGGAAGTTGCTTCAGAGGTCAAAGCTGCAGCAATGTATTTTCTTGGCAGATCCTTCTCCCTGACATACTTTTATCAGAGATAGCAGCCAATATGTAGCACAGGGTTTCCCCCTAGTGTACCAGTCTTTATATATTGAGTAGTTCCATCAAGAACAAGGCAGATACAAAAAAAAAATTAAATGAATCCCATCCTTATAATTTGCGTAAAAGAGGGGACTTCATTATAAATCAAGTCCATTTAATTTTTGTTGAATTATTCTCTACATATAAATTCAAAAAAAATCAGATACTAGTTAGACACAATTGTAAAAGGGCAAAATAAAGAATATTCAAAGTCCTAAAAGTAGTTAAAAACCAGACATATAGGAAAGAAGATACCATATCAGGTAAACGGGTATACAGATGCATGACAACATAAAGAAGCTGGGTAACTGAGAAAAATCTACTCTAAACTCAGAGACTTTGATGGAGTAATTGATTTCAATGCAGCAAAGCCAAGTTAGGAATGAGAACTTGGTTAAAATGGAAAGTATGGTTGGAATGCAATATCATCCCCAACATCTGTCTACCTCTAAATCATCCTATATACCATAATGAAACAAATATTTGGAAATCCTCTAATTGTTACCCTATTCCCTATAACAATTCTCAATCACTTACAACATCAAGTCTTAAGTAGTTGGTTTTCAATTTTCTCCATAATCTGGTTCCATTACATACTGTCACTTCCAAATTATATAGAAATTATACCCACCAATCCAATCAGATAAGATTTTAAACAAGCATACTATACTATTCAGAAAATTATTGTCTATAATGTGCTATGCAGTGTTCATGTAGCTGAAATACTTTCAAATATTTCTCAAACTTTCCCAGGTCCCCAACATGTCCTCCATGGTATCTTTTCTGTATAGTCCAACATGAGGTGCTCTTGTCTACTTTGTCAATTCCTATTAAATAGAAAATGAACAAAAACTGATTTTAACTTGAACAATGCCAATTAGAGAAAGTAAAATATGATGCAATATATCACAGCCCTCAAGAAAAAATATTTAGGAACTGGTCAGCATTGCTTCTCAGACGGTGCTCACCCTATTTCAGGGACATGGACAGGGAGGAATATGTTGATGAAAGTTAATAGTAAAACCATTACGTCTGAACCTGACAAAAGCACTGGATTAACACCTGATCCAAGCAAGCTGAAAAAGGGAAAAATGTTTCTATCAGGATGTTTTGGGGGTTCAGACTAATGAGAGATTTCATCCTTACAATCCTTAAAATGAAGACTTTTGTGTATCTTATATACAAAACAGATTAGCAGTTAAGTTACAGATAGGAATTTTTAAATTTTAAGTCAAAATATAACCAACAGAGTTCAAACTTTAAGTAATTTGTTGAATTAAATAAATTTTTCAATTATATTCTTTCAATGCTTAATAATTTCCAATATTTATGTTATATGCTTCCCATTATTTTCTAGTTTCAAAAATGTGTTTCTCATTGCATAAACTTGCAGTTTTAAGGTTTTCACTACTGCTTCAATGACCATTTCAGCAACTCTTTTTTTAAAAGGTATTTCCTATGCTATTTTACTGCCCCCAGATGCTTATCCAAAGGCAGTTTTGCTCTCTGAAATTGCCTTTTTCTTTCATCCTCCAAAAGATACTTACAAGGAACTTACTCTCTTTTTTCTCCCTGATATGTTCACTTCAACATACCATTTTTCTACACATATTTACTCCATTTTCCTACAACCTATTTTTTCCCTCTGTTTGGCTGGTATTGCTGGACACTATGGTGTTTGGAATGTCTCTTTTCAGCCACTTAAGTTAGGCCCCTTACCAGCCCTAATCTTCTTACTGCTAAACGTCAACAAAATTTCAAAAACAAATATATTCTGTTCTCAAATCCCACCCCCAACCTTCTTTATAAGGTACAGTTTTCCTTAAATGTCCTTGTTAGCTTGCTGCTTTCCAAACAGAAGTCTCTGCTTCATCAGAATGTATGACAACTTCTCAGATCCAGGCAGTGCCATTCCAAGTAAGCTTCTTCTACTTGGTCTTGGAGTCAAAGAACCAAGTACTAATCCTAAATATCTCCAAAAGTCTCACTATTTTAATAATTTCTTTCTTTTCACTCTTCTCTTATTCCTGTCCAGATGTCTATGCAAAGCCTTCTCTTTCATTCTTGATTGATTTAGGTATAATTAATCTAGTCATTCTCATTTTAGCTCAGATATTTACATTTCTGTTTAGAAAATATTGATTGACTATTTGAATGCCTATGAAGATATGCAAGGAACTAATCTTATGCCCTGTTCCCACTAACATAGACATAAAACACAGATACAAAACATGGAACATGCTAAATTAACAAACACATACCCACCTCCCCCCGCCACACACTATGCTGTTTTATCACAATACATCCACTTGACCTTCTTTCTCTTTCTTTATAAGGCCATTCTTGTCTGAGCCTTTTGAGGCTGGTCTCAAAAGGCTCTTCTCCAAAATCACTTCATAATGGTTTCCCTTTTTCATCATTCAGTTGTCAACTCAAACAGCACCTCACTACTCGTTATCCCACTATTCATCCTTTCTGACCCAAGTCACTCAAAAGTTCACTCTCTATTTTCCAGGTTATCATTTAATTTACAATTAGTTTTCTAACTTATAAACTCATTCATTATCTATCTCCCTATATTAGAGATACTGTCTGTCTTATTCACTCCCAAAGTCACAAACCTAGCACATAGTAAGCACTCAAAAAGCTGAATAATGAATAAATTAATACAGGAAATCATTAAGAAGTTAACACTCAAGCTATAAATATTTATCAAGCACTTACAATGCTTAAGGCATAGGTTGATGAGTGCTGTGTCCCTAACATAAATACATATGAGAGAATGGTCCAAGATCAAGCTGAATATACTTATTTTCAGAATTTAAAAAAAATAGACTGCTACAGAATCAGACCTAAAATGTCTTGATATAGAAGATCCACAACATTGTTTGTCTTAGTCACTGTTCCTTTCATATTTACCCACTACACCATTGATATATCATTATCTCCTTTTTGATGTCAAGAACTGTTGAGTGGAATTGAATCAAAGCAGTGACAGTGACATATCTCATTTCAGAACTTTACTGCTAAGGAACAGGTCAATATGCAAGAAACATGGAAGATGCAGGGTGAGACTAAACCCTAAGTGTAGTAACGTTCCTTCTTGCAACATACAAATATTCTACTTAATGTTTCTACGAGTGCATTTTCCAAGTCATTCATTTAAACCAGGGATTAGCAAACTTTCTTGTAACAAGTAATAAATATTTTAGGCTTTGTTGATTATATAATTTCTGCTTCAACTATATAATTCTGCTACTATTGTCTGAAAGACACCATAGGAAACAAATATATAAACAAATTAGCATGGCAGTACTTTAGTAGAATTTTGTTTATAAAAAAATAGGAGATGTGACAGATTTTTGGACCTCTGATTTAAACTTCTCAATGAAGACTCAAGAATTGCTATATGGAGGAATTAGCCTCAAGTTTCACTAACTAGGGGTTCAAGGATGACCTGTATTAGAAGCTGCCTTTGTGTGATATACATTCTGCTTTTATATGAAATGTGTAAATATGTGGAAGAGATTATAGAAAACCTGAACCACTCAGATTGCCCTTGTCACTGCGAACTAATCCCACAGTCAATGCGGAGTTGGTCTTAGCATTATGTTTTGGCATTGTGTAGATTTGTCATCTTTCCATAAATGCTTCATCCATCAGACTGTAATTTAAATTTTATTTTTGAAAAGCTACAGCAAACATTCAATTGAAGTTCAAAAACCATATTTCCTTTTATCAAGGTTAATTCTGCAGTGGTATTCTAGACAACTATTAATTTTGTCAGACATGATTTATTTGTAATAAACTCATCTTGTTACTGCACATGATTCTTTTGTCTTTAAGATGTTTACTGATTTCTCTTCCAAATTTTTGTTTGAGAATGTTGTTAGATATACTATAAGACCATTTCAAATTACATTTATGTCAATTATAACAATTATTTCTCCTTCAAAATCTTTCAGGCCTTCTAAATTTCCCAATTAGAACATACCTTTTCTTGTTTCTGATTGAAGGTATTTTCTAAAAGCATTTTAAACTCATTACATACTTTTCAAAATTGCATTCTAATACCAAAACAGCTGTCCAATTAAACTAAAACTTGGTAAAAATTCTAAATGATAGTTCATTGATCTACCCTGTCATGAGACATTGTCATTATTTTTTAATTAGCAACACTATCATTTTCTATTCTTTATCTTCCAGTTGCTGCAATAAATTCTACTGCCAATCAGCTTTCATTAAGGTATCAGCCCATCCATTTGTGATAGCCGATAAATTGTACGCTATATATCTGACGTCCAATTCTGTTTTATCTGCTCTGGCTACATAAGTCTCTCCAAAGAAGACAATGTCAAAATATGTTTCTTAGCTTCAAGTTCTTACAAAAATATCTCAGCTGTAACATTTAAATGTAAAATTTACCATTAAGTTACATCAGCATATGATGTAACAATTTTTAAACAAAATGAGACAATATAAAAAGGATTTTTAGATATTTTAAAGTCTGATTCAGTTGGATTCAGTATTCAATAAACGAAAACATTTGAGAATCCTAGTAAAAGTAAACCTTGAGACAGTTGAAATATCCCTTCTAAATAATGGGAACATTTAGGTAATTGTGCAATACAAGGATCAGGCTTTTTTAGGTCATAAAATGCTTGATCTTCCCAGGTATGATGAATGCAAAAAGCTCACTACTAAATTACACAATAGTGATAAAATTGTTGAATATATCTGAAAAATAACATTTTCAAAAGCTCCATAAAGTACCTGACTCACTGAAGAAATTACTTTTTTCCCGATATGGAGAACAATAAAAAATGCTTCAATATTTGCAAGAGAGGATGAAGTATTCAAATCCCACTTGTGAGACCTGAATAGCTTTATTACCTACGCTTCTGCTATGTATTCAGCATGTTGAAGAAAAGTGTTTCCAAAAGTACACAGTATTGCTGGGTTCCCGACAACATCACATGATAGAATAGGAGCTTTCACAGACAGTCAAACTGACAATCACTTGTTCTGCACTCAGAAGGACCAAAAGTACAGCATAAATCATAAAATGCTAAAAATTAAGTATAAGTGCAAACCTCTCAACTTCACTCAGGTCTCAGCAAAAAGCATCAGTTGAGCTACATGCTAAAAAAAAATAAAAGTCAAGTCTAATGAGTTGAAGGGGAATACAGATGGAAATTAAAATAATTTATCTGTCCATAAAAAGAATTAAACTAGCATTACCAATGATATATCTTGTCTAGGTGCAAGCTGTCTTACTGACAAAATCTCCTTCACTCCCCATTTTCTTCCTTTCCTCCTAAACTATTTTTTCTTTATAACTCACACTGTACTTAAATTCTTCAATATCTCCTTTTTCTCCTATTTCCCATTCTTATTACATCTACACTTATACAAACACACACACACCCTACACACACACACACAAATACACACTGCATGACACTGTTAACTTGAAGGAAATTTTCTTTTTAAAATTCACATATGATTATTGACATGATAGCATAGAAACTAGTATGTCAACCACCAAGCAATAAACAAACTTAAAAGTTAGCACAAATACTAATGAACCTACTAGAATTGTAAATAGGCTGACTCATTAGATGTAGTTGTATTTCTTTCTTGTCAAATATCCATATATTCAGGATAATTTGAAATTTAAAAGTGAACCAAGTTAGAATGAAAGATAAAAAGGTAAATCTCTGGGTGTCAGAAAAAAGGACTCAAAGGTAGAGCAGAGGGTGACAGCAGACTTGGTTGTCCCCTAGGGCATCAAACCCACATATACCCAGATATTTGGGGTGATGTATTGAGCAGAAACTCTGCGATGGGAAAAACAGAAAGACCTAGAGCCATTGAAAGTGGGAGAGGAGTGACTAGAGTCATACTTATTAAGAATTCCTACCTATAAGATTTAGATTAGAAAGTCTACAGACTAGTCTGCAGGGGTGGTAAGAAAGCTATAGAATTTTTTATGGGCAGGTGCCAGTGGCTCATGCCTGTAATCCTAGCTACTCAGGAGGCAGAGATCAGGAGGATCATGGTTCAAAGCCAGCCTGGGCAGACAGTTTGCAATAACCTACCTCAAAAAAAACCATCACAAAAAAGAGCTAGAGAAGTGACTCAAGGTGTGGGCCCTGATTTCAAACCCCTAAACCACAAAAAGGGGGGGTTTCTTATGGCTCTAGGTAGAAAAGAGTCACATAAATATAAACCCCAGTTAAATATCATAGGTTTCTTAGGAGTCAGTATTTATGCTATCTATTTATGACAGAAAACCCAATAATAAAATTAACATTAAAGCAATCAGTTTTTCCTTAAAATGGAAGGATGAAAGGAAATGCTAATTCAGTTTGGAAGTACCCACAAACTCCCACAGAAAACAATATCAACTGAAAATGAGCCCAACATACTTTAAAAATCTGATATTCTTTTGTTCATGAATTCAATAAGTTTGAAATGCCTATTTTAGGAAGATACTATTTTAGATCTGAAAGATACAGTAGTGAAAACATGCTGCCTTCAGTAAGTTTATACTCTACTAAGGGAGAAAATGAACAAATACATATAAAATAAAAGTCCAGTACTAACAAATGCCACAAGGAAACTGTAGGATACAGGAAAAAAGAGTGGAGAGATGAGGAAGTAAATATTATCGTGAAATATTTACAGACAGCTTATTAAAGAGATGAAATTTGAGTAGAGCCCAATACAAAGCAAAGGAGTGAGTCAGCAGGAAGAGCTATAACAATAAGAAAGGAAAAATATTGTATAGATACAAAAGTTTTAACCATACAATTAATAATTTTGAACTAACTGATGAGTAGAAATTTTTCTCCCCAAAGTTTGCAAATTCTTTCAAATTTATTTGTAATATTTATAAAACTCAGCAGTCATAGATTTTAAAAAATGATCTCAATATTAACAAAAGAATTGATAGTATAAAATAAGATATTGAACTAGAATGTAATAAAATCAGAAATTAGTATAAAAAATAGATTAAAAATTCCTACATAGTTGGAAACTAAAAAACACATTCATAAATAACCCATGGGACATGAAGAAATCATAATGGAAATACTAAATATTTAAAACTGGACAATAATGGCAAGGCATATCAAAAACTGTTGGATGCAGCTAAAGTAGTATTAGATTAGAGACATATATTAGATTTTTATAATATGTAAAATTATTTAGTTAAGGATACAAATTATCAAGTTAAATATAAAAGCAGAATAAATGAAATAAGAGAGAAGAAAATTAGGACAAAAATTAATGACATATAACCAATATACAATAGAGAAGTTCAAAAAAACAAAAGCTTGTTAAGTTAAATATCATATTAGATTAACCACATAGAAGTGAAAATATCTAACCTAATAGTGGAACTTAAGCTGATCAAAACATTAATACTTGGCTGTATAGACAGTGCTCATCCCTGTAATCCCAGCTTCTTAGGAGGCAGAGATCAGGAAACTTAAGTCCATCTCAATGAACAAGCTGGATGTGGTTTTCCATGTCTGTAATCCCAGCTATGTGGTGGGCATAGGTAGGAGAACTGTGGTTCAGGCTGGCCTGGACAAAAGCAAGATCCTACCAGAAAAAATAACTTTTAAAAAAGTATAAAAAGGGTGGTGACATGGCTCAAGTGGCAAAGCAAGCACAGGTCCTAACTTCAAATCCAGTATTGCCAAAAAAATTAACCATTAAATACTCTGTAAGAAAAAATGAGGCACCAGTTAGAAACTGTTGGAGTAGGGAGAATGTATCTACAAATATCTGAGAAAGATTTAAATTACCAAATATACTAAACAACTAAGTGGAAATCTATTTACATTTACAAACTCAAATGAAATGGGCAATTTTCTAAAAAGCATAACAAAACAAAACTGATATATTAAGAAAATAAAAATCCTGAAAATATATGATCAATAATTCATAGTGAAAAAAAATCTATCTACAAAATAGTTATAGCTCCATAGTTTGACAGGGGAATCCTTTAAGCCTCAAGGAATGGAGAACCCTAACTTTGTATAAACTATTCCAGAAAGAAAAATAAATATCCCAAACTAATTTCGTAAGGCTGACAAGAACTAGAGAGCATGAGAAAGGAAAAACTTTTCCAATCTTACTTAAGAACATAAATGCAAAAATTGTAAATAAAATCAGAGAAAATCAAATGAAGCAATGGATAAAGATAAATATGTAATAACAATAGAGAATAATAATTATAGAATTCTCCATAATAACTATAATTCTATAACTCGCTGTAACAAACATGTATTGAAAATTTATCCCAGAAATGTAAGAATTAATCAACATCAGAAAATAATTTTAGTAATATACTATATTCAGAGATTAAATCAGAAAACCATCATTCTCTCAATATACTTTACAAAACACTATAAACACTAATAAAAGACATGCAATATTTGCAACATATATAACCAGTGAAGAATTTATATTCAGAATACATAACAAGCTATAATAGGTCAATAATAAAAATATAAGCATTATAATTTTTAAAACTGTTGAGAGACCATTAAAAAATCAGAGATGATAAAAGTTGCTTTGCCAATAAGAATATGAAAAGATGTTAACACTTACTTAAAATAAACACAAAAATTAAATTTCTAAATAGATACACTTTTACTCCAAACTCTTCATCAAATATTATAATTTTGTCAATATCTAGAGGTAGTGAGGGCATGGAAAAAGGGAAAATACTACACATTTGGAAATCAATTTTCCATTATATAAAATTAAAAACATGTATGCACTAAACCAAACAATCCAAATACAGAGGCTTTCCTACATGTATACAGGGGACACTTATAAAGATATTAATTGTAATATTGACTATGACAGGAACATTAAAAAGAAAGAAAAAAAGGAAAGAGGGAAGAGGAGAGAGAATGGAAGGAGAGAGGGAGAAAGGAAGGATAAAGATGAGAGGTGCAGGAAGAGGGGAGTAGAGAAAAGAAACATTTAAATGTCCATCAATAGGAAATGAATAAACTGTCAGTCACACAATGGAATTTGTACCAACTAAAATCTCAGATCTATATGTACCAACACCGATAACGTTAAATCATGTAATGCGAAGTGAAACCAAAATGCGTTGTAAAATGACCCAACATTTCTCAGTTCACAGAACCCTCCATGTTTTCTTCTTAATAATAGTTTTTACCACAAACTTATCCTAACAAATCTATTTATTGAACAGTTATGTCTAAGCAACTCACTGTTACTTTTTTTGTTTGTTTGTTTTATAAGTTTATTTTTTTAAAGCTCTTTTTTTATTATTATTTTATTATTCATATGTGCATACAAGGCTACAAGGCTTGGGTGGGTCATTTCTCCCCCCTGCCCCCAACCCTCCCTTACCACCCACTCTGCCCCCTCCCTCTCCCCCCAACCCCCTCAATACCCAGCAGAAACTATTTTGCCCTTATTTCTAATTTTGTTGTAGAGAGAGTATAAGCAATAATAGGAAGGAACAAGGGTTTTTGCTGGTTGAGATAAGGATAGCTATACAGGGCATTGACTCACATTGATTTCCTGTGCGTGGGTGTTACCTTCTAGGTTAATTCTTTTTGATCTAACCTTTTCTCTAGTTCCTGGTCCCCTTTTCCTATTGGCCTCAGTTGCTTTTAAGGTATCTGCTTTAGTTTCTCTGCATTAAGGGCAACAAATGCTAACTAATTTTTTAGGTGTCTTACCTATCCTCACCCCTCCCTTGTGTGCTAAAGCTTTTATCATGAGCTCAAAGTCCAATCCCCTTGTTGTGTCTGCCCTTGATCTAATGTCCACATATGAGGGAGAACATACGATTTTTGGTCTTTTGGGCCAGGCTAACCTCACTCAGAATGATGTTCTCCAATTCCATCCATTTACCAGCGAATGATAACATTTCGTTCTTCTTCATGGCTGCATAAAATTCCATTGTGTATAGATACCACATTTTCTTAATCCATTCGTCAGTGGTGGGACATCTTGGCTATTTCCATAATTTGGCTATTGAACTCACTGTTAATGACTCAGCAATAGTGCCATATAAAATAATAAGCATAAATTAAAAGAAAAATACATTTTGTTTCACATAACCATCCTTAAATTTCATATTATTGGGATGTGTGCTTTTGACCACTGCACAACTCCTCAAACCTTAAAATCAGATTGAAAGCTGATACCCTTATCTCCTGCTCCATATAGATTTTCATATAGCACCTGCTTTCTGCAAAAACCCAACATTGGAAAGACATGACACCAGCCAGAAGAATATACTAAAATCAAATGGTGAAACTATGAACTACTTCAAACTAGTGGCCGACAAAGATTGAATATTGCTGTTTCTCTTGAAAAATTTAAATATCTACGGTACATCTGTGACTTCATCTTGGCACTCCTGGAACCCATGGTATATAGACTGGAAAGTATGGAATTGTGGTGAGATAAGATATATGTAAATTTTAGGATAAAAATTGTACCAAATGTTTATGTATATGTGTGTATATTCATGCATGAAATGAAATAAAAATAGTAAAATTATGGACTGAAATCATACATATTTAACCTCAACAGAGTAGTTACTTCCAGGAAAAAAAAAAGAGGGAAATGTAAACAGGAGGGGACTGCAACTATTTCTGCAATGATTAATAATAATAATTAATTAATTAATAAAAAATACCTTAAGCACATATAGCAAATGCTAACTTTTTAAAAACTCTGGGTGACAAGAATTTCACATTTATTATATAACTTCTGTACCTTACTATGTTTTTTAAATAGGCCAGAAAGGAAAGTAAGAAATGGCATGCATTATGAATTATCAAGGTTTTATATAGGGTAATACTTTTAGCATGCTATTCTAAATCACAGAACATCTGGTTACTGTTAAACCTACTTTTCCAGTTTCCATTTAGAATCGTTAAACTATCCATTAGAAGCAACATAACATCTAAAGAAAAAAAATTCAGTGCAAAGACAACCTATCACTGCAAATAACAACTTACCACTGCATTTCAAGTGCTAGACAAACAAGAATACACCAAACCCAAAGTTTCTAGAAGGAAATACATAATAAAGATCAAAAAGAGGGGAGAAGGGAGAGGAAGAATGGAAATATAATGGAGGGGGTGAATTTGTTCAAGGTACACTGTACACATATATGGAATTATTACAATGAAATCCCCTCATATTGTTAATATATGATAATTCAAAAATAAAAAAGATCAGAGAAAAAAATGAATGAAATAAAGACTAAAACCAAAACAAAATATCAAGACAGAAGGATGATTCTTTGAGAAGACAAAACAAAATTGATAAGCTCATATATACTAACAAAGAAAGAGAGACTACTCAAATAATTTCAGAGATGAAAGGGAGAGATTACAACTGACACCACAGAAATACAATGTACCATTAGTGATTTCATTAACAACTATATGCCAACAAATGATAGCCTAGAAGAAATGGATAGTTCCTCTACAGATCTACCTTACCCAAAATGAATTATGAACAAACAGAAAACCTGAATAGATCAATAACAAATAACAGGATTGAATCAGTGGTAAAGTCTCCCATTAAAGAAGAGCCAGGTCCAGGCAGCTTTTCTGCTGAGTTCTAACAAATTAAAAAAAAAAACCTGACACCAATACTTCTTAAATTATTCCAAAGATTGAAAAGGAGCATATTCTTCCAAACACATTGTACCAAGCCAGCATTACCCTGAAACAAAAACGAGACAAGGACACAACAAACAGGAAAACTACAAGCTAATATCCTTGATGAACATAGATGTAAAAATCCTCAGCTTAAGACCAGCAAACCAAATTCAACAGACCATTAGAAAGATTATTCACTCATATGTGGACATTAGATCAAGGGCAAATACAACAATGGGATTGGACTTTGAGCACATGATAAAAGCGAGAGCACACAAGGGAGGTATGAGGATAGGTAAGACACCTAAAAAACTAGCTAGCAGTTGTTGCCCTTAACGCAGAGAAACTAAAGCAGATACCTTAAAGCAACTGAGGCCAATAGGAAAAGGGGACCAGGAACTAGAGAAAAGGTTAGATCAAAAAGAATTAACCTAGAATGTAACACACATGCACAGGAAATTAATGTGAGTCAACTCCCTGTATAGCTATCCTTATCTCAACCAGCAAAAACCTCTGTTCCTTCCTATTATTGCTTATACTCTCTCTACAACAAAATTAGAAATAAGGGCAAAATAGTTTCTGCTGGGTATTGGGGGGGGGAAGAGGGAGGGGGCGGAGTGGGTGGTAAGGGAGCGGGTGGGGGCAGGGGGGAGAAATGACCCAAGCCTTGTATACACATATGAATAATAAAATAATAAAAAAAGATTATTCACAATGATCAAGTGGGATTCATCCCTGGGATTGAAGGTTGTTGGCTCAACATTACATGAATCAATAAGCATAATAATAATGAACAGGAAAAAGGACAAAAATCATACGATTTTCTCAACTGATGTAGAAAAGGCATTTGATAAAATTAAAAATCCTTTTCTAAAAGTTGATCAAACTAGGACATAACACAACATAATAAAGACCATACATGCTAATCGAACAGCTCACATTAAAATGAGTGGGGAAGAGCTGAGAGCTTCCACTCTAAATTCTGGAACAACAAAAACAGACATTACTTGGATTCAACATACTAGAATATTCAACGTATTGGAACTCATAGAGTAACCGTCAAAAGAAAGAAAGGGCATTTAAATTGTAAAAGAGGAAGTCAAATTGTCTCTGTTTGCAGATGACATGATTTTATATGTAGAAGAGCAAAAAGAAACTACTTAACTAATAAACCAGTTAAGCGAAGTTTCAGGTGTAAAAATCAACATAAAAAAGCAACACTATTGCCAGTAGTGAACCACCTGAAATAGAAGTCAAGGAAGCAAGCTCATTTACAATAGCTGCAAATACATACATACATAATACATGCATACATACACACATAAATACATACATACATAAAACACCCAGGGAAAGATTTGCCCAGAACGATGAACAAAAAAAAATCTCTTAGAAAACTCTAAAACAGATGAAAGAAATTGACAAGGACCCACAAAAAATGGAAAGATATCCTGTTTTCAGGGATTGTAAAAATCAATACTGTGAAAATGTGCATATTAACTGAAGAAATCTATAGATTTAACACACTCTATATAAAAATATTAATGACATTCTTCTCAAAAGTAAAACAATCCTAAAATTTGTATAGAGCTCTAACACACACAAATATCCAAAGTCATCTTGAGCAAAAAGAACAAAACAGGAGGCATTACACTAACCTGACTTCAACATATACAACAATGCAATTGTCCAAACAGCATGTTGGCATAAAAACAGATACATAGACCAATGGACCAGGACAAAAAGGCTAGAATATAGATGTGTTGGCACAACTATAGCCAACTGATTTTTTTTCCTTTAATGTTATACTGGGTGGGGTTACACTGTGGCATTTACAAAGGTTCTTACAATGTATCAACTATATCACACTTGAATTCAACCCTTTCACCACTCCCCTTTATTTTCTCAATCCATTCATTAGTAATGGGGCATTTTGGCTGTTTCCATAACTTCACTATAGTGAATAATGCTCCAATAAACTTGGGTGTACAAGTGTCTTTGTTGTAAATTGACTCACAATCCTTCTGGTATATCCCTAGGAGTAGTATTGCTGGATCATATAGCAGATCTATTTTTAGTTTTTTGAGGAGCCTCCATACTGTTTTTCATAGTGGTTTTCCTAGCTTACATTCCCAACAGCAGTGTATGAGGGTTCCTTTTTCCCCACATCCTCACCAACATTTGTTGTTGGGACTGTTATTGATTGTAGCTATTATAACAGAAATGAGATAGAATCTTAATGTGGTTTTTGATTTGCACTTCCTATATGATCAGGGATGGTGATCATTTTTTCTTATGTTTTTTAGCCATTTGAACTTCTTCCTTTGAAAAGACTCTGTTCAGTTCATTTGCCCATTTCTTTTTTTAGGTCATAGACTTTTGGGGGAGTTTAATTTTTTGAGGTCAAAAAATTGTCAATCCCTTGTATAGCTTAGCCACCTGATTTTTAACAAAAAGTTTAACAAAATTCTTAGCATATTTTGTTAAATTTTTAGCCAACTAATTTTTAACAAATAATTTAACAAAATGTGCTGAGAAATACACATTGGAGAAATGAGTCTTTTCCATAAACAGTAATAGCAAACTCTGGCATCCACACGAAGAAAGAAACTAGACCCCTCCTCACCAGTTACAAAAGTTAACTCAAAATGGATTAAATACTTGGCAGTACCACCAGAAACAATGAAAGTACTAGGAAAAAAAAAAACCACAAGAAAACTACATCAGGACATTGAAAAAGACAAGCATTTTTTGGTTAAGACCTCCAAAAGCACAGGAAACAAAAGTAATAATAGACAAATAGAATTGCATCAGACTAAAAGATGTGGCTTTTATCAACCCATAAACAGTAACTGAACCCACAGTAGTGAATAAAATCACTAAGCAGAATAAGGCATAGGAGATATTAAACTAAAGGAAAGAAAGAAAAGGGTAAAAGTGAGGGAGGAAGGGAGGAAAGCAGTGAGGAAAAGAACAAACTTCTACATGAACTTCAAATATTAACCATTAAACATAATTATTGGCATCGAAACTTAATAGAAACTCACCATTTTTATTAAAGGTATAGTGTATACAATGTGTTTTATTTTTTCTCAAAAAGATCTATATTCTCAGAATTTGCTCAAATCTTTATATTTTTCCCAATATATTTTTTCCAAAATGGAACCTAACTATTTACTTTCATGGCCCAATGATGGTGAGAACTATGTTGATAACTTTAAAATAGTGTTGTATCTTTGTTAGATCAGGAAAAATATAGTTGAATGCTTTCTTTTTCCTATAGAAAAAGATTTCAAATTGCATCTTTTTCTTTCATCTAACACCTGTCCAACAATTTATTATTGAGTCTCAACTGCTTCTGTAATGTGTCATATACAGCCAAACATTTGAAGGTATTTTGGAGGAGTGGCTCAAGCAGTATAGCACCTGCCTACCAAGCATGAGGCCCTGAGTTTAAGCTGCAGGGCTGTCAAAAAAAACCCAAAAAACAAAAAACAGACTTGCTGATTGATCTCTCCTTATCTCTTCTCCTGTTACCCACTATTTTCCTTGTACCCAGTATTCTACTCTTTACTTCTATGAGATCAACTTTTTAGGATCCCACTTAGGAGTGAGATTATATGGGTTTGTCTTTCTGCTCCTGACTTATTTTACTTAACAAAATGTCTTCTAGGTCCATCATATTGTCAGAAATGACAGAATTTCATGCCTTTTTTTAATATCTGCATGGTATTCCATTCTCTGTATATTTATACCATATTTTTAAATCCATTTTTCCATTGAGAGTCTGTTTGATATGAGGAATAAATTCTGGTGTTCTGTTGCATAGCAAGGTGAATATAATTAACAATAATGTATTACATATCTCAAAATAGAAGAAAGGAATTTGAGTGTATTCATCATAGAGAAATGATGAAGGTTTAAGCTGATAGATATGCTAATTTTCCTGAGTGGATCACTACCTAATATATACATGAATTAAAACATGACATAGTACCTCATAAATTTGTACAACTGTGTGTTGATAAAAAATTTAGAAGTAAACATATCAAAATGCCATCTCATAGAGGGCTACTATATGAGATCCATCTAATAATACCACCTACTATTTAACTTAGAATGTAGTTATTGTGAACTTACTCTAAAGCACATATAGAAGGAACACAATCTGGTTTTGTTTCCAAAGAATATTGTGTTTATGGGAATTCTAGCAGCAAACATGAATGAAGATGATTTAAATGTCCATTGTAGTACATTATCTACTTTATATTTCAAATATCTAGTAACAAATTTTTTAAATCTTTGGAACATTAGCAGATTAGATATTTCATAGTTCCTCATACCCAAAAAGACCTTTAACAGAAATTTGAAAGAGATTACAATTTTAAATAAAATATCTGACGTAGTTTTATTCTCTATTTTATGGGTTGCTTTCTTTTTCCAATATAGTATTATTTTGATAATATTATAATCTATCAATATTCTTTCAAGTTTAACAAGCCCTGAAAAGCCTTAACGGTTTTTTTTTAATCCATGTTGACTGGCTAAATTCAAAAGAAAAAGTGGCCTGTCAAGACCTCTCAGTATTGAAATTGTCAGAGAACACCAAAGAAAAGACCACACTTTGGAAATAACAATACTTTACCTTCCCTATGACTCCTAACTCAGCATTCCCACTTAATTTGGTGTTGCTTAGGGTCATGAGTGCCAAAAAGAATTTACCTGGTTCCAAATGCTATAATATTTGAGTGAATTGTTCTCAAAGAAAATTTATTTATATATTTGTAAGGAAAAATACAGACTTTACTCCTAGTTCAGTAGAAAATTCTGGCAATAAATGGCGATATATTACTCACAAAAACTCTGGCACCAGAAAACCCCAACCACTTATTGCAATAAGAGTCCCTCTATCGATACTAGCAGTGACATACTTAGATGTACATTTCCGTGAGCTAGCACAATCTTTCATTTTACATTTTTCCAAGTCTCAATCATTACTGGGGACAAACTGCATCTAAAGTGGCACTCCCTAAACCTGATGTCATTTCCCACAAATAAAAACAAAAAAACCCCACAAGAGCCTACATTCTAAAATATTATCATTATGGTAGATTTCTGGAAAAAAATTTCTAGGTTTGTAAAATCAGCCCTTAAAAAAAGAGAAAAAAATAAAGTATTATAAGATAAATTCTAAGCCTCTACTCATAAAAAGTCAGAATTAATCTATGTGGGATACACAGAACAGACTTATAATGTGATTGAAAACACATTGTACCACATTTGGTATATATTCCAAAAAAAGTCAAATATAAAACATGAACTATTGATAATATTAGTATTATAAATTTGTCATGAAAAGTTGTTTTCTAATTATGTATAAAAGAACATGGAGAACCACATGTAAGCAAAGAACAACAATTTAATGTATTTATATTAGTTTAAGGGATTTAAAAAATAAAAACTGAAAGTAAGGCATTAAAAGCATAAACGTATAAAAATTTGATCACTTTCTTATATACAATTAACTACTAAAATTTGAAACTAAAACCAAAATTCCATTTACATTAGCACAAAAAACCTAAATGAATTCCTAGGTACAAATCTAACAAAATACATATGAGATCTATATGAAGAGACTCTAATGATAAATATAAAAAAGATCTATTTGAAATGGAGAGGTATTTTATATTCATAGATAGGAAATCTAAATATTGTCAACATGCTAATCTATAAATCCAAGATAATCCGAATCAAATCCCACCAAGTAACTTTGGAGATACTGATCAAATGATTCAAAAGTTCAAAGAGACAAAAGACAGAAAGATATCTAACACAATATTACAAAAGAAAATGAGTCCAACTACTGACAATACCCAATTTTAAGAATTACTATAATGCTATAGTAATTAACACAGTGTGAGGGTATTGGTTTACAGACAAATAGATCAATAGAGAGTCCAGAAATACACCTTCATAAACATGGTCAACTGATCCTTCTTTGACAATGAAGCAAAAGCTATCCAAGCAAGAAATAATAGTCTTTTCAACAAATACAAGATAATATAGGAGAAAATCTAGGTGACCTTGATTTTGGAAATGATATTAAATATAACACCAATCTCTGATCCAGTAGAGAAATAGTTGATAATTTCATTTACTAAGATTGAAAATACCCATTTAATTTTTAGAGACTATTATTTGGAATAAAGGACAGGATACAGTCATGGACTGTTGGTTTTCATCCCTTAGTTATTTCTTTAATCTGTACAGTACTTCATAATTTTCATGTTGTGATAAAAAGTCACCTTTAAATTTAATATGCTTCTTCAGCCTTTCCTTATATTTTGATGACATTTTTAATTTAGAGTATTTTTGAGGAAATCTTTATCTGTGTTCCCCCACACACATTTTTTAAAATAAAAGTAACACTAAAGTTTATTAGGAGAAAACAGTATGGAGAAAAGAGAGAGAGAAGCATTTCCTGCTCCCCATGCAGGAAATGGGAGCAAAGACCCTCTGTGGTTTTCCTGAATAAAAGCTTTCATAAGTACAGAGAACTTGATGAATCTTACTCTTTACTTCATCTAACAGGCAGCAAAAATTTAAATTAACTAAGATTTCTATAACAAACAGAATATACAACAACTATATAATGTTATGCTATAGCAAAAATGTTTCAGCTTCACTCTATTTAAAGAAAGTTCCCCTGGAGAAGATTATCTTAAGTGAGGTTAGTCAGGTTTAGCCAAAAGTTGCTTGTTTTCTTTCATATGTGGAATATAGACCTAGTACAAATATGGCAATATTTGAAAAACAAATCAGACTAAGGGGAGGTCATATATGAGAGGGGGAGGGTAAAAGAAGGAAGTTAAGGTGAATACAGTTGATGTACTCTCTATACAAGAATGAATATAGAATTTTTAAACTTGTTGAAACCATCATAAGAAGGGCCTAAGGAAGAAAGAAAAAGAGATGAACCAATTGGGGTTATAATACATATACACATGGAAATGCCATAAGGAAACTCCCTGAGTAGCTATCTTAAGTAAACAAAAATGTCATTTTTTTCCTTTTACAAAATCATAGAACAGGAGTGCAGAGCAAATCCTGTCTGGGGTGTTGGTACCAGTGGGAAGGGGGAGAAGAGGAGGAAAGAGCGGGGGAGGGTGAATATAGTGCAAATACTGTGTACATATTATGTAAATGGAAAAATGATACCTGCTGAAACTGTCCCAGGAATGGGGGGAGGAAGGGATAAAGGAGAATGATGTAAGGGGTGAATTCAAGTATGATATATTTAACATATTACAAGAACTTCTGTAAATGCCACAATGTACCCCCAGCACAGTAATTTAAAAAGTGAAAAAAATAAAAAAGCTCCATTTAATAGAAGGAAGTCTTTCATATGCAATAAAATTATTTGATCTAAAATCAATCACCACAATATTTAATAAATATTTAAAAGACCAATAATATAAACATAATATTTGTGTTTACTAAAAGAGTATACATTTTATAGGTATAATATATTTTTATTTAAAGAAATATGACTAAACATGAAGAGGCAAGCTAGATTTACACAAAGGCAGGAGAGAAAGAATATAATGAATACAGCCAATGACATCTTTAAACTTCCTTATCATCCTCAAAAAAACAACTAAATGTTTTAAAAAGAAAAGAAAAAAAAGAATATTTTTTTGTTGAACTGCTCTTAAGATTTATTTACTCAAAGTTAAATACCATCAACCAGTTGGGTCATTAATTTATTAAATCTGTCTAAACCTGACTACCGTGTTTCACTTAGATGTCTCTGAAGTCATTATTATTTGCAAAGATCTGAGACCTTTGTCATTGAAAATACTTTCATGGGATTTAAGAAAACATTTTAAAGTGTATTTAAAATCCTGAGGCTAAACTGACTATTAGTTGCTATTACTATTGTTTTTGGTAATTCATAGATTTAGCATAATCATGCTCACACATATATCAATTTTAAAATATAATTTTATCTTTTTAATTTAAGCACTAAAAGTCTATGAGAAATGTGTTAATATAAAGGACAGTTGTCCTCAAGCTTTTTGCTTCAAAATACATTTAAGAAAGCGCCACTGAAACCTTCCTGATGCAGAATTGTGCTGATGTAGAACTGTGCTGCCCAGGAATGTCTTGTCTATCGACTCTGATAAGAAACAGTAAATACATCATTTCCAATCATGATGACTCCTTCTTGGCCACAAAATCTGAAAATCCTTTTCTGTCAGCTGGACTGTTCAGCATTAACACACCCTGAATTCTTGTTCCTATTTTTGTTGAGACATTTTATTTCTTCTCTAATTATTTCTAACGTCTCATTGCATTTTTTCCTAATTGACCTGAGTTTTCCTTTTACAGTTTCAGATGGCACTTCTTTGGTGTTCTCTGCCTGATCAAGATTTTACCTTTGCAGTTTAATCACATTCACTCTGACTGTCACCTGTACCTTAGTAATGAAAGACTGCACTTTCTTGCCCTAAATCTTCAAACATCATTCACTGGCATTCAAATGTATGCAAACTTTATTTCACATTCCTCCAAATTAAATTATCTTTCAGCCCTTAACCCATTAATTGTGTGATATAACTTTTATATGAAACAAATGTTGCTAGGCACACCAAAAACTAGCACAATGAATAAGGAACTCAGATACCTGCTAATTTTCCATGAATCTAATGTTAACATTGAAACCATTTCAATTTCTATTAATTTTGTAAGTTCTTGTTTTTAAAGTATGTACAGCATAAATATTTGCTGCCCAAAGAACTAAAACACAGATAAGGCATGTACCAAATGCCTCCAAGAACCCCAAATTAGATACTTCAGTTCACTAACTCCCAGACAACTCTCAAACTAATTTTGTTTAAAATAATGATGTACTTGGTGCATCACAATTTCTTTTTACATAAAATACAAACCTTGAATATGATCATAAATGATTTCTAAACAGTCTTTTTAGGTTCAAAGTTAACACTTCCAAAGTCGTTTCCTCTGTCAAGAAGGACAGATTTAAACTTCTAGCAAAAAGGTAAGATAAGGTAAGCAAAGCATTAGAAAAGTTAGATTATCTAATATGGGGTTCTCTGAGGCATTTCTTTCTTTTTTGAGGCAGTAATTATAAGATATATAACAGCAAACTGTTCAAGTCCAAACTAGCTATAATTTGACTTCAGCTACAAAAGACAAAAAATCATGCAATCTGGAGGGGAGAAAAGTTATCACTATATTAAAATTGTCAAGCAACTTCTAAAGTAGATCAATTGCCTTCATAATATTCTCAGAACAAAATGTTCTCTAAGAACAGATCTGATATGAAGAGCCAAAAAATGGAAAACATTCGCTACCAATTTACTGCAGTCACCCATAAACTATTACAAGAACATTATGTATCAGGGTTCAATCCAGCAAGCTATTAAAGCAGACTGCCCTGGTGTCTTTTCACTTTACTTTAATGCTACTGAAGCATTAATAAGTCTTCAGGGAATTGTAGTTATGCTGAAATAATCTTATCATGTAATCAATTTTTCAAATATTTCTTTTGAGGTAAGCTTTGTTTCTTTTGGGTCAATGTTATTGTACTTTCACAAATGCCATAATCATTTTTTGTTTTTTGTTTGTCTGGTCCAAATCATGCTTTCATCTTGGAAATATATCAATCTCAGTGGTGCTAATTGCCATAGTTAATGAGTGCCAAGACATCTAGCATCCTTGGCCCCATTGCCACTTTATGTGCCTCTGTTCATGTGGAGATCAAAGAACAAAGGATGCAGAGAATCATCCTGAAAAAAAATTAGAAGATGTCACATATATACCTCTTTTAGCTTGTGCTTTTTAAAACTTTGTGCTTTCCTTTATAGTCCCTGGTTAATTTTTATATTAAAAACTTCTTAATTTTTTTCTCACATAAAGGACAGTTATGATACTCTGGAAGAACAGGATTAACCCAATAATGTAATACTTCTAACTCACTAGTCACTATTTTCTCTTAGTGGCATAAGTTCCAGATAACTGAAGCATCTTTCAGTCTACTTTACTAGTGGAAAATATTACCACAAATAAGCTTTATACAAAATAGGGAGCCCCAGAAATTTTCATGGATACAGTCAGTAATGATTCAACTTTTAACTCAAACTTTTAGAGAAACTAAAACAAAGGCCTTAGGCATAAATAAGATTAATTTTGGAAAACATCATTGAACTATCAATTTCAATGAACTAAATATTTCTTATCAGCACAAAACTAACCACAATTTGTAATTATAGTATTACCTGAAAGTAAATATTCACATATTTGTGCGATTATTTAGTGTGCACATCTGTGTATGCATAAGTATGGGCAGAGATATTAAGAGTGACAGAGAGAGAGAGAGATCTACTCCAACTGGACTGAAATATCCATGAGCCATGCTTCATTTCATCATTTGTGTATCCCCAAATTCCAGCACAGTGTGTATAACATAGCATTTACTCAGTACATATTTGTTGAAAAAAATCAGTTGATGATGATACAAATAAAATAGTACACAATTCAAAAATTCATATTTATTATGAAAGAAATGCAAGAAAAGCATTAGTGTAACTTTTCTGTACTTTGTCAATAGGTACATCAATTTATATCTCTGTGACAACATATTACACTGTATTTCTATTTCTTGACATACTGTAATGAAAGGTGTCACTTCAAATTACTAATTTGTATCATAATTTTTATTGAAGAAACCTTGATAATTCAGTCTAAAATAACTTTATTTACCTATCATATAGTAATGAAATAGTTTGGTTCTTTATTGTGCACAAACCATACCTTATTTTTACTTCATATTGCTTATCTTAGTTAGAAGACCTAAAATACCCATGTTTTATGTTTCTTGTATAACTCTCTTAGGTAATTAGTCACATTCCCATCAAATTCACATTAAAATAATAAGCAATGATTTCTACCTGCAATACTGTAGATGACATTTTGACCCATCACAAAGTAGGCAAGCAAACAGAGCTATAGCTAGACTTCCCTCTACTCCTTCTACAACTATAAGATATGATGTCATTAAAACAGCCAATATGGTTTTCATTGAAATGGTTTTTTTTCAGGCTTTTGTAAAGTGACAACAACCTTGTAAGTTCACAAGTGAGGAGTAAAATAAAGGGCTCGTTTTGTCTCATCTTGTCTTGTTTTTCCAGAATCTTTGACATGATGCTTAAGCCAATTTGCTAATAAGAAAAAAAGAAAAGAAAAAAGACATGGAGGATCACAGATTTTTTTTATAAATAGATACTTTGAGTTTTTAAAACAATCCCTCTACGTCAAATACTGGACTGGAAGTTCCACAACAGTGCCTTTGTAATTCACTGCTATATTTCCTAGCAGAGAAGGAGCCTAGGAAACTGTACAATAATACTTACTTAACGGAATTAATATGCATAATACTCCAATGACAAAACATAATAGTCTCGGGCATAAGCAAGGCAAGCAGTTTAAAACCATACAAATGCCTCTCTGTTCCTCTGACTTTCCAAGTTTTCTGATTAAAGTTAGAAAACAGACTGCAGGTAAAGAGGAACAGTAATCTAATTTACAGAAAGTCAACAGAGTTCCTTGAGAAACCTCTTATTAGAAACAAGGAAAAACTTTTAAAATCTATCTGGGGGTTAGAGATGTAACTTGGTGGGAGGCAGTTGCCTACTACGTGCGAAGTCCTGGTTTAAATCCCTAGCACTGAAAAAGTATACAGATTTTATATTTATATATCTATATATCACATATATGATACACTGACATTTTTATAAATGAAATTTTATGGATTTTGGGTTTGCTTCAAAATAATTGAGGGAGGGATGTTGTCTATTCAACCTTTATTGGTAGCTACTGAAGAAACAATAGAAACAAATGATTTATTATAGTATTCTCTCTTCTTTTTGTGTAAACTAGAGATTTTCCACAAAATCTTAAAACTGCAAACATACACATGTAATTATGTATTTTGTTATTTTCACACTAAAATAAAATAAAACTGAATTCTGACAGAATTTTTCTATCTCCTTTTCCCACACAAAACTGCTAACAATAATTACTAAAGGGAAGTGGCACATCTCTCTCCCACAACTTCAGAAACACAGCAGGACAGAATTAAGGAGAAAATTAATACAACTGTTAATTTGCAGTGTTCTCTCCCACTAGAAATCATTTTTGAAAAAAGCTGATTAGATCAAGTTTGAAAGAACAACAAACAAAATCAAAACAATAGAAACAAGAAAACTCTATCCCCCAATTTAGAGAACATTTAAAGAAAATTAAAGCATTTTAAGAAGAAAAAATACAAATAACCCAAAAGAAAATGGTCAAAGGATATGAAAACATGATTCATAGAAAAATATATAAATGTCTAAGAAACATGTGAAAACAGTTTCAATCTAATTTAAACACATACCATTTTCCATTATTAAACTGACAAACATACAAATTAGCTAGTATTTAGGGTTAGTAGGCATATAATAAACAGGTGGAAAAGTAAGTAGTACAAATTTTGGAAAGGGAAGTTTAAAAACAATTGATCAGTTTCTTAAATGTATGGTAAGTGCCACTGACAGAAATTTTTATCATAGATATTTTTGGCTTAGACTCTGTTTTCTATATAGTCGTATGTCACTCAACATCACAGATATACTCATTAGGGGATTTCTGTCATTGTGTGAACAACATAGAATGTATTTAGATAAACCTAGACAGCACAGATTATTTACTCTGTGTTGCCTCTTGATGCAATCAAGAAACATGTTGCTGTCACAACACTGCACACTACAGTACACTAAACAGATTTACATTAAGTAGGAGTACACTCAAGATAACAATAAAAGTACAACACAGAAATAACATAACTAGTAATATAGCTGTTTGTCATCAATGCCAAGTATTCTGTGCTATATATAATTGTATGTGTCATGTTTTTATATGTCTTATAGTGTAGTAGGTTTGTTTACACCAGCATCACCACAGGTGAGAAATGCATTGGGCTACTACATTAGGAAAGCTACAACTTCACTAGGCTATAGGCATTTTTCAACTACACAGCCTGTTTCTGTGTGATCTGTTGTTGACTGAAATATTATGCAGTTTATGACTCCTACCAATTCACTATCAAATAGATTAGGGCAGTCAGGAATTAGCTGTTTCTAATTGCAATGAAATACCAAAATTATAGAAGGTAACCAAGGTTCTAATCCATGCTCTTTCATAAACTCACTTTTACATTGGACATTCATTTTCTCTCTCTAGAACTGTTTCTTCATTTGGAAGATTAATGTTTACAGCGTTGAGGATACTTCCAACTCTCAAACACTATTTTAAAGCTTTCCTTTATGATTCACCCACTTATCTGGAGAAGTTTGATGGATATTTTTCTATTATCAGTGGAAAACTGATGATACAATTCATCTAACAGAGACATATATTTTCTCCTAGCTCTGCCTGTAATCCCTGACATACATACCTATAGGGCAACTGTGGACAATAAAGGAAAGGGACTGAACTTGAGGGTTTTCCAAATCATCATGGTGAATAATTATGCCATTCACAAGGACAGGAAGAACAAAAGAAATACCCCATGTTTAAGTGGAGATAAAAACTGCAGTTTGAGACATGTTAAGCTTAAAGTACTGACAGGTAATTCAGTTAATGAAAATCAGTGGTCCTCTGCATGTATATATCTGGAGAGATAAGGAACTGAGAAATGGGCTGTCACCAAAATATAGACTATGGTTGGAGTGAAAGACTTGAATATAGTCATTCTAGGATAAGTATGATATGAGAGCAAGAAAGGGTTTTTATTAAAAGAGAGAGAGAGAGAGAGAGAGAGAGAGAGAGAGAGAGAGAGAGAAAGGACTAGCATTCCAGGGGTAGGAAGAAGAGGCTGCAAAGGAAGAGATAGGGTCAGGAGAAAAGGCAAATGTATTACGGGCCAATGAGAGGAGTATACTTCATAGGATATACTTGGATACTTGTGCATGCATGTTCTAAGAAGAAAAAGCTAAAAGAGAAGAATAGGTTGAACATATATGAAAGAAAAAGAACATGGAGAAAATGTTGAATAAGTATTTATTAAACAGCTTATCATAAATTAGCAAAGTCCTGGAGAATAAGATGTGATAACATTCAAAATACATATGGTATACTTTACTTAAAAGCTTCTCTAGGACTACATGTGGTGGTAAATACCTGTACTCCAAGATATGTGAGAGGTGGGACTAAATCATGGTTTGAAGTCAGCCCAAGCAAAAATTACTCTCTCAAAAACAAGCCACACATGGCAGTTCATGCCTGTAATTCCAGCTACTTGGAAGGTATAAGTAGGAGGATCATGGTCTGAGGCCAGCTCAGGAAAAAGTGTGAGACCTTATCAAAAAAATATCTAAAAGCATGAACAAGGGATGTGGCTTAAGTGGTAAACTGCTTGCCTAACAAGTGCTAGGACCTGAGTTCAATCCCAGTACCAAATTAAGACAAAAAGTTGCTCTAATTTTCTTTCTTCCTTTATCTCTTTCATTTTCTTCATTTTTTACTAACTTTTGACTTGAAAAAACAGAATTATCTTTTTATTCAAATATTAGTACACATTTGTTGATAAATTAAATGATGAAATACATATAGGAAAAATACTTCTAGAAATTTAAGTGACAAATAATATTTCACTTGATCTGATAAAAAACCTGAGATGTTTTGGGAAGTATAAGAAAGATAATGAGATAAATGGATTTCAGAATTTTACTGAAAATATTCCACTATAATGTAAATAGAGCAAGTGGCTAACAGAATCAATTATAACAATGACAAATGAAAAGAAATATACATGGAAATACTTTGCAGAAAAATTTCAAATACTACTACTTTGACCATTAAGTTTACTAATAATCTAAAACACTGAATTAAAAAGGAATTTTGTAGTATTATTATATAAAGTTTTTTAAGGTACCTTGAGTTTCTAAATAAAAAGAAACATGCAAGCAATGCTAGGAATATTTCTGTATAGCTATCCTTAAAACGCTTTGTTTTCCTTACTATGCTTATGTCTTTTCTTCAACAAAATTAGTGATAAGGGAACAGGACCTGTCTGGAACTGAAGGGGGAAGAGGGGAGAATGTGAGGGAGGGTGGGCAGAGGGGAGAAATGACCCAAACAATGTATGCACATGTGAATAAGTGAATAATTTTTTAAAAAGAAGCAACAAAATCTGTTTAAACTGATCAAATTTCAAATGAATCTAAGGAAACAGTAAGAATTCAGTAAACAGGAGAAACATGTAATAATACCTAAAGTTCTAAGTATAGACTGTTAAAACACCTTACAACTTAGGTCTATTTCCTTGAAAGTTGACACTTTGCTCCTTGAGCTTGGTGAAATCTGAATACACCAGTTGGTGCAGGTACTGTAGACCCAGATGGTGACAGGAATAGTTGAGACTTGACTAAAACATGAAGTCCCCAGTATATTTTGGGCTTGCTAATGAGATTATATGTTCTGACCATGTAATAATATTCAAAGGAAATAAATACAGTGCCAACATTTCATGAATTTCAAAAGGGCCGCAAAATGGTGAGGAAGGAAATATGTATTGCCCAGTGCATAAAGTTTTTACTGGATCTAATTAGTATGAACCCATGTTAGAATGAAGAAAGCAAAGGCTTTATTATCCAGCAAAGTAGAACATTTCTGCCCTTAAAGAGATTTCAGCCTACTACAAGAAAGAGATGGGGAATAGGTGGTAAATAAGCAAGGAAAGTAGTTCACTGCAAATAGAGATCCTCTGACAAGGCTAACAGAGGTCCGGCAAAGGCGAAGGTAACAATTTTAAGCAGTGGTACTTGAGACTTAAAGGTTGAAAGGACTCCAGTGTTCAGAAAGCCAAGGCAAGGAACAGCATTATGAAATTCCCAAAGAAAAAAATCATGTGTCAATGTCTAGGAACAAAGAAGACACCAGTGTGGCTAGAATGAGGTGAGCTAATAGGAGAATGAATTGAGATGAGGTAAAAGAGAAATGGAAAGATAACTTTATAGGATTTCTTTCTAAGTGAAGTAAGAAGCCACTGAAGAATGACAGCAGCCAAGAATGAACCTGATTCTGGTATAGAATGGACTTAAGACAGTAATGATTCTAGTTATGGTCAAGGCTAGAGCTCTCAGTGACCTCCACAAACAAGGCAACAGTGTGGGGAGAAGTCAACAGAGAGACTTGTCAGCTATGTCCTGAAGCACCTTCAATGTTCTTTTTTTCTCTGGGCTTTAATTTATACTCTTTTAACTAGGGTTAATTATATCAATGCAAAGAGATGTTCAGAAAATTATGTGACACAAGACATGACAAGTCTGACATAAGGTAGGTTACAATGAATCTCATTTCTCCCATCCAAGCACTAATCAAGCCCAACTCTGCTTAGCTTACAAGATCAGGCACATTCAGAGTAGTATAACTGTAATCAAGAAGTATCATTTCTTTACAAGTAATTTCTCTAAAAAAAATGTCCACTCCAAGTTTAAAATAGTGTTAGCAACTATTCAGTCTGAAACAAACTGTATGGCTTTCAAATATACATGTAGTTTTTGATATAATAAAGGAAATATTTAGGTTTTTGATTCATGAAATACTTGAAGTTATAAAAAATTAGATATTAGGCCACAGCCCAACTGAATAAAACAAAATATAAACTCAAGAAAAGGAAAATCTAATTAAACTAGTTTTAAGTATATTGTATTAAACCTTCTAAACATACATTAATTTAAAAATAGAGAATTTAAAAAAATTCTTCAAGATTAAATTCCTTTCCCTTGAAATTGCCTTACTGACTTAAATGCAATGACTATACACTTTTCCTCTGTCTCCATTCACCATACACACACACACACACACACACACACACACACACACACAAAGAGAGAGAGAGAGAGAGAGACAGAAAGAGAGAGAGAGAGAGAGCATTTGGCAACCCTGTTTTACATTTGGAAAAGAATATCTGACATGTAGAACAGGGTAAGTAAATAAGTTCCATCAACTCTATATAAATGACCAATATTCTTCAAATTCTGTAAACAGAAGTATCAGTACCACGGAGACCCTTGAAAGGAAGACAGATAAATGTGAACAATTATAGGCAAGTATTTATTGCCAAAAATTTAGAGAAATTTTCCATGAAAACAACCAGTAAATTAAAATCTCACTTCAAAATTATATTATAAATGTATGTGTCCCTCACTTCAAGAAATACTTCACACTAACAGGAACTGTGGCAAAGGAAAGACTTTTTTTTTTTTTGCCTTTTCTGTATACATGTGCAAAACTGAACAAAAAAGAAACACAAACCCTAGGGTTTATTAAACCGTAGAAAACTTGTTTCTGAGAGTTATAGTCAAATTTTGCCTCCTAAGTGCCCAAATAGCTATCTTATAATGAAGTCCTTTAAAAAAAATTAAGTCACTAACAGGAGAAGGTAAAAGAAGGACGTTAAGAAGGTAAATATAGTTGACATACTTTCTATACAAGAATGAATGTAGCATTTTTAAACCTGTTGAAATCATCATAAGAAAGGGAGCAAGGCAGAAAGGAGAAAAATAAAGGGGATGAACTAATTCAGGTTACAATAATATACACATGGAAATGTCACAATGAAACATCCTGTGTAGCTATCTTAGACAAACAAGAATGCCTTTTTTTTCCATAAACAGAGAACAGAAAGGCAAAACAGGTCCTGTCTTTGGGGTTGGTACCAGTGGGAAGGGGGAGGATACAAGGAAAGTATCCTTACATACATACACATGTATGTAAATGGAAAAATGAGATCTGCTGAAATTATTCCAGGAATGGAAGGGGTGATAAAACAGGATGATAGAGGGGGAGAATTCAACTATGATATATTGTAAAAACTTTTGTAAATGTCACAATGTTCCCCCAGTTACAACGATAATAAAATAGAAATAAAGGTATTAGCTATCAAAAAAAAAAAAGAAACAGGTGATAGATTGAAGTTTTAGGGATGAGGAAGCCAGAGCATAAACAGATTGCCTGCTTCTCTGCATCCCTTTGCACACTTCTGATTAATAAATTAACTATTTAAAATGTGGGGGGGGGGAATTAAGAAACCTATCTAATTCATTTATTTATATAAATAACAGTATTTTTATTAAATTTATTAAATTGGCTAAGTTGTCTGTATTTTAAGATATAGCAATATGAATCTTATATAAGTTTATCAGATGCCAAGTGCATTTTCCAGGGAAAGTATGTTCTAATCTTTGTGACAATTTTTAAGTGTTCTCTATTTTTTCCTTTTATCAAATAAGTAGCTACAAATATTGCATATTTAAATATGTATATTTATGAGAATTTCCAACTACATATAATTGATTTTATTGACCACTTTCTTTGTGAATTTAAAATTCTCTTCTAATAAACATGGCAAACCTAAGAATGAATAAATAAATACAAATAAAAATTTTAAATTAATTTTTTTCAAAAGGGAAATATAAGACTCAAAGAATACTTCTCTGTGATGGGGTTTTCAGTCTTGCATGTACAGAGATTATATGCAAGCCATTTTTTATCATTTTAAATCACAGCAATGTTATTTTCATATATTTGTCCTCCCCACTCTTTTCAGGACAAAATGTACATGTTTTGAAGGCAGATGACCTAATCTGGAGTTTAGCTTTGGGCAACAGCACTGAGTTTAGTTTCTTGGCAGGCCAACCACTGAAATCATGGGTATGTCTGTAGAAACCCAGATTCTCATGATGATGTAGACCCAAAGTCTGTACAAAGCACCATGCTGGAATAGGTGGCTTCAAATAATTGGAGCTCACTACCTAGATCCTAACAGCAATATTAATTAACAATAACCATAATCCTAGATACAAATATAGGCCTTAAAATGTTCACAAATAACTTCAATCCTTTGGCCATGTCAAGACAATGAAGAAATAATATTGATAGATAGCCTTTGGCTGTGTCAGTACAGCAATGAAGAAATAACATCAATAGATGTAAGTTAATGTTTTCCAGAGTTTTTTTTTAAGTACATATTGATTTCCCAAAGATGCTTTTACTATTGAAAAGAAAAATTTAAGCAACTTAATTATTCACAATAAATAAATTTCAGCAACCTATTTATCTTTAATTATATTAGATAGGCAATGATGAAAAATGCTTTTAATCAAACATTTGAAAATACTTCTCTTAGATCCAAACTTGAGTAAACTCTTACAATCTGGGATTTTAAACAACTTCTTATTCACTTTGTATTTATTTCTACATCTTTCATTCCTTTTTAATTTTTCTTCCCTTCCATTTAGTTTCTTAGTACTCTGCAATATTTATACATCACACCTCTTTCTTCTTCTTTTTATTTTTCTACTTTTTAATTATTATGGCAATTTTTTCTATCAGATCATTATTAACCAGTACTTCCAGGCACAGCTAGTTTAGTGCTATAAGTTAAATCAGAATTTTAATAAGTTTAACTTATATCTCTGTCTCTTTTTGTAATCAGATATTGACTGACTAGTAATTTGAAGATGTATATATATTCCTATACACTTTTTGAAGAAAAGTTATCATTTATATTTGATATCTATATTCTCTACTATGCTGTACAATCTACTTGTAGACATGGATTGATCTTGTAAATCACCACTTCTTAAAAGACTAAATCTGCTACTGGCGGCAGAAGGCAAAGTTAGTCAAGGTAAAAAATGGAACTAGTAATGTTTGTCTTTAGAGTTCCCTTTTCTTCCATGTAATAAATCTGAACAATTCCATTCCATTTATTCATTTATTTATTCAATCAATATTTACTGAACCCTAACTATTTACCAGGAACTATGATAAGTGCAATTGATAAAGGATGAATTAAGCCTTCTCTGACATGGAAAAGCTTACAAACTAGTTAGAGAGTCAGGAACAAAACTGCAATATAATATGATAAGGTCTATAGTAAGAGTAAAATAAATTGCTATTCTCATCATATATCTGCTACTCAGAGTCCTCTACTTTGCTCCTCAGATTTCCCCTTTACTCAAATCTATCTCTAGCCTCCCCATTAGAACTTACCTGTCAGTGAATCTCATTTTCCCTAAAGCATACTCTTAAATGGTGTCTTGGGAAAACAATCTCACAAATAATCTCACACTAGGTGTTGAAGGCAAAAAAGTATATATCCTATCTCTCTTGCATTTTAACAAGTTACTACATTTGAAAAGAACTGTTTGGTAAGATGCCCCACAACTGACTAATCCATTCGGATTAAGAAAATATGGAATTTATATGCAATAGAATTTTATTAGCCATAAAGAAGAATGAAATTTTGTTGTTTGTAGGAAAATGGGTGGAACTGGAGAACATCATATTCAGTGAAGTTACCAGGTTCAGAAAGCCAAAGGCTGCATATTTTCTCTCATATGTAGAATACAGGGCTAATTCAAACACAAGCAGTATTACGAAAAAAAAAAGGCTCATGCTAGGGGAGGTCACTAACAGGAGAAAGAAGATAAAAGAAGGAAGTTAAGAAAGTGAATATGGTTGATGTACTTTTTATACAAAAATGAATATAGAACCTTTAAACCTGTTGAAATTACCCTAAGAAGGAGACTAAAAAAGAAAGGAGAAAAATTGAGGGAATGAACCAGTTTGGGTTATAATACATATATACATGGAAATGTCACAATGAAACATTCTGTATAGCTCTCTTAAACAAACATAAATGTCCTTTTTCAAACATGCAAAACAGGAAGGTAAAACAGGTCCCGTGTGGGGGTTGGCACCAGTGGGAGAGGGAGGATATAAGGAATGGTGTAGGAGGGTGAATATGATGGAAATATCATGTACTCATGTATGTAAACAGAAAAATGAGACCTGTTGAAACTATTCCAGGAAAGGGGGAGAGGAGAATAAAGGAGAGTGATATAGGTAGCTGTATAGTAAGCTATTAGGAAAGAAATTTTAGCAAGACTTTCCATACACATCTCAGTCACATCAGGGAGGGGTTAACTATACCACAGAAAATTTCCATTTCACCATGCCTAGATATTATTTTTTAAACAACAAAATATGCTACATACTTATTCACTAAAGAAATACAATTAAATTTAATTACTAATGTTGACATTATGGATTTCATAAAATACAAATTATATTGATTTAAAATATAGAAGTTTGGCTATTCTTTCATATGATGAAGATTTATCTCAGATACATAAAATAGAGACTGTCTTCTAATTGTTAAAGCTTATTCCCATAACTATAGGAATAAAATATGTTCAGAAGTATTTATAAATATCAAGTCAATGATTCATGGGATTGCAAAATTAAAATTATATCTATTGAGGAAAAACAAAGATGTTTAATACAATATCTTTAGAAAAATTACTTGTGAATCTGGTTTTCCTCCTCTATAAAATGAAAAGTTTAAATCAGTATAAATTCTATTTCTGCTTACAGACTTAATGTATACATATGAATAGCTTGTATAAATACTTCCTAATTTTCCTATCACATGAAATCTTGCAGCTCTATGGTATTATAATTAGAAAAACAGCATAAATAAAAGGGATTCCTCCAATATTAGCACAATGCATAGCTCAAAATGAGTGCCTTCATACAGTGTGCTCACTGATTAAATAAACAAATTAAAGAATCAAAGTATTTTTTCTATATAAACAAAATCTGTGGTTTTTAAAGGCAATACACAGAATAAAAAAGCAACAATATTTTTAAGTCACCTGTTGTCAAACATAGGCATATCCAAGTATAAATCAGTTATGTAAATTGGACTCATCAAATATAATATTTTACACTAAGATTTCTACCTATATAGCATTATACTTTTTGAAAAATTATATTAAAATTGCATTTTAATCAATGCATAATAACCTACCCTATGAATGAAGTACAATTTAACCATTTCTATATTTAGACATTTAAGTGGTTTCAAAATGTTTGCTCTTAAAATTTATTTTGATAACTGTACTTGTACATAAATGTTTGCAAGTCAATTTGAATATTTCTTAAGTAATCCATAAGTCTGGAGACAAATAATAGAACTAGATTTTATCCTTTTGATACAAGTTAAAGTCTTTGTCCTCTTCATATGAGAAATTTAACCATTTACATTTATATTGAAAATGTTATGCTATTAATAGACTGAGTGGCAGAAAGCAAATCAATACTAATTGATTAGGTGATTTTGTGACTATTTAGGACCTTCCTGTTTTTTCCTTTGGTAACAGTTTTTCATGAGCTTAGCAACCATCAATGTAATTATGACTTCCTGATCTTTCTCCCCAGATTTCACCTCTCCATTGAGCTTCAAAGTTCTCTGTCCAAATGCTTCTTCACTACATTATGCAGTGTGTCATACAGTCATGTTGGATTCTAAGTGATTAAAGGTAAAAGTAAATAGCATTGCTGCTTAAAATAATCTGAAAATATTACCTAATCCTCTGAATCACAGTACAACCACACTCTGAATCAACTATGCTACTGTCCTACTTTTTCTCCCTTACCCCTACAGTCAAGCTCTCAATCAATAAGCATTAATAAATTTACTTCCTATGATAGCTGAGATAATCACAATCATGTATTATTGGAGTCCCTGATTCCAAGTGTTCTTAAAATTCCCTTACCTATACTGATACCAGAAAGATTATTTAAAATATAAATTACAACAGGTTAAGAATAACCTGGAGAAAAACTTAAGAACTTGGAAATAAATCCAATAATAGTATTTTAACTTAATGTAAATGAACTCAATAGTAACAATTCTAATCAAGTAATATGAAGAAATTGCATAATTAAATAAAATAAAGAATAAGAAAGGTACTACAAATATTCAAGAAAATATTAAAATTTGTGAGAATATAATACACAAATGTATACTAATATAGTTGAAATTTTCAATGAAAGGCATAACATTCTAAGAAAATTGGAATTTTAATGGAGGAGGGGGAATAAAGAAGAATGATGGGTGGGTGAATTCGACTATGATATATTATAAGAATTTTTGTAAATGCCACAATGTAACACAGTACAACAATAATATGATAATAAAAAAACAGAAAATAAGGCAAAAAGTAATTCTAATAAATAAATAAAATTGACTCTTTAAATGGGAAATTGTAACAGTCCAGTTAACTTAAAATATTAACTGCAACGAAGTTTTCAAAAGTAGATGGATAGTTTTATACATAATTTTAAGAAGTGAATCTCATCAAATTGTCTATTTTTAATTCAACAGATAAAACTGCATGTATTTACCATGTACAACATGACTTTAAAGTATACATATATTGTGTAGAATGTCTAAATCTAGCTAAATATCATATGCATTACCTCACAAAGCTGTCATTGTTGTGGTGAAAACACTTTACATCCACTCTCTCAGCATTTTTAGAATATAATATATTGTTATGTATAGGTATCATGATGTGTAATAGGTCTCTGAAACATATTCCTTCAATCATACTGAAATTTTATATTATTTGACTAATATCTCCCCTAAGAGCGGTATCAATGGAAAATTAAAATTTCAAGAAATATACACTGACACTAGTATAACAATGGTAATATGACTTCACACTATAGTATATAAGGCTACTGAGCATTGTGAAGTGGCTCTTCTGAACTGAGATGAGACAACAGTGTAAAACACACCTGCTTTTAAGAACTTACTACAGAATTTCTAAAATATCTCACTAATTTTTAAACTGATAACATGTTAAGATAACAATAGTTTTGCTCTATTGCTTTAATTTAAATAATAATTAAAATTAACTCCTTTCTACTTTTTAAAAATGTGATCACTAAATATTTTTAAATACATCATGTGGCTTACATGACATTTCTATTGCACAGTATTAATATAGGCCATGTCACTTAAAAACAAGTATTCAAAACTCCTAAATAAATGAACAAGAAAATGTAGCAATGTATTCAAAATAATTCATACTGACCAAGAAATTTTAAGGTGGGTCACCATTAGATATGTCTTAACATTATTATATTAGATAAATATATAATAAAGAAGAAAAACAAGCATTTTAAGAATGTATCTAATAAAAGTAGATCACTATTACTCTATGGAACTTGGGAAAGGAAAAGGAAATGAATGAGCATCATCAATATCTTAAAACATAACATCTGTTGAAGGTGGAGGATATGATGATGTGTAATGAAAGCTGTTGAAAAATGGGGGGTGGGAGGAAGAAAGGGGTAAGGAAGAGTAATGGAAGGGGTTGAACTGCCCAAAGTATACTCACAGTGGAGAAACATCACGAAACTCCTTTGAACCTTAACTTAGAAATTAATAAAGTACAGTGTGTGGGGGGGTACATGTGGGAGGGAGGAGTGTGAACACAGGAGATAAATGTGAGGGAGGATGGTTCATGGACTCTATATATCTTTATGAAATAGAATAATTAAACCTCTTTCAATTGCTTGAAGTGGGTGGTACGGGGTCTAACCAATGTACAATATAAGCCTATTTGGAACTGTCACAATGAATCCTCCCTGTACAACAAATATATACAACAAATATATCCTAATAAAAATCTAAATAGATCACTATTCTTGATTTTGAAACTCTTAAATTATAACCAGAATAAATTATTCCAACATGATGAAGAATATCCAACTGAAAAAATGGTTGACACTACCCATAATGGTGAAAGCAGTAGAGGTATTCTCTCTAAGCCAAGAGAAAGACACATATACTTGTACCTATCATTATAATTTAGAAGCTCCAGCAGTACCAGCAGACAAAAACCAAGAATTATAAATATGAGAGAGTAATAGACAGAATCATTATTCAATGAGATGCAGTTTACATGAGAACTTTAAGATAATAAACTGAAAAATTATTTGAACAAAAGAAATCAGTAAGTTGCTTATTACTATCTATCATCCATCAATGTAGTGGTATAATGAAAAAGATTACATATATATGTGAGTCACATGTTTACTATATATATTTATATAATACACACACATACATATATATGAGGCTTTTCCACTATAGAAAAGAACAGTTTACTATTACCAAAAACAACAAATAAAAAATGTAGAAATGAACATCTGAAGAAGTGTTGGACTCATGTGAAAAATCAAATTTTTTCTGAAAGAATATTTAAAATATCCCAAATATATTTAGGCATCTTCCAGATGGGAAACATGTATGTCAGTTCTCAAAAAATTTTTTTTCCTTTATTCTTATGCTGAGTGGGGGTACACTGTGGTATTTACACAGGTTCTTACAATGTACCAAATACATTGAATTCACCTCCTCTACTGTTCTCCTTTATCCCCACTCCCCTATTCCTGGAGTTGTTTCCACAGGTATCATTTTTGCATTTACATACATGTGTACACATTTTTAAAAATTTAATGCAATCCTGATCAAAATGAAATTGAATGCAGGGCAGGGTTGATTAAATTATTCTGAAGTTCTCACAAAAGATTATATGAATAAGAAAACCCAATGACCTTATAAAAAGGAAAATAATAAAAAGAAAATGTAACTAGCAGGGTTAAACTATATTGCAAAAGCCATAATAATTAAAATAGCATAGTACAAGTAAAGAATACAGAAACTGATAGAAATAAAGAGAAAAAAATAGAAAGATTGGAAATCAAATAGAAAGACTAGAGACAAACCCATTTGTAAATTAAGTATTTAGCATATGATAAATAATGCATTTCAAATCAGTGGGGAAAACATAGGTTTTTCAATTGAAGGTGCTGGGACAACTGGTTAAATATTTAGAACAGTAAATTTAGACTCTATCTCACACTGTATATTAAAATAAAATTCCAGATGGTTTAAAGAGTTATATGTAAACAAAGAAACCATAAAAAAACTAAAAGCAAATAAAGGAGAATTTTTAATCTTGTCTTGAGTTAGAGGTCTTTATACTCATAAAAACAAAAGCAGAAGTCATAAAGGAAAGTGTAATGGATTTTCAAAAAATAGTATACTTGAACACATAAAAAGTGAAATGGTACATAGAGCAAAAATTAAAAAATTAAAAGGCAAATAATAAATTTAGAAAAAAACTATGCACAACATATTACAGAATACTATGAACAATTAAAAACAATGTCCTATAAAATAATTAAGTACCTGGTAAAATGATCAGCATATACGTTAAATGAATGTATATGCCTCTTTTGTAAAGGCAGTTAACTAGTCCCAGAAAGGATCCTTTGGTTATATAAAATTTTGTTTTATGAAATGTCATGGTTCCATTCATATTTTTGTCTTGTTCTTCCAATTGATACATACAACTTTCTCAGGTTTCTTGTATTTGGAAGGCTGGAAGGGCCCAGACTTTGAAATAGTGTCTTGGTTTCACTGGGGATTTTGTTTGTTTGTTTGTTTGTTTGTTTTAACTAAAGCTATATAAAGCTTGTGGATTAAACAGAATAAATTTCTAAATTAAAAAAAAATAAAAGACAGTGCACACATTAGAATCCCAGGTTGGAATAAACACACACACACACACACATACATGTACAATGTATTAATCATGTACAATCACTTCCCACACACTCCATATTGTTTGTAATCTCTACACTTTTTTCAAGAAGTCTCATCTTACAAGAGATCTGCCTTCTCTCATTTATCTATTTAATGCCTATTCACCTTTCAAGATCATTTCACACATGGACCTGAAGGCCTTTCCTCTGAATTACCAGGCTGGAGTATGTCATGTGCCCTTCCTTCATCTATAGTACACTGTTGTACACTTTCAAATGAGTACCATTCATTAACACTATCTATTTACATATTTACCTCACCCTATGATTGAAGTTTCTCAAAGGAAAGGGTAATAATTTGTTTCTCTTCAGATTCCCAGTTCCCAGTATTATCTATCAAGTGGTATCCATTAAAAAGTATTTGTTGAATTATTGCTGAAATCTCTTCTAATTAAGATTGTTCCAAAATGGAGCTAATGACAATAGGAAACCAAACAGTATAAACACATATAAACATTTTTTTGAGACAAAGTCTCATGTGTAGCCCAGGCTGGCCTCAAACTCACAATCCTTCTGCCTCAGCTTCCCAAGTGCTGGGATTAAGGGATGCTACACCATGCTCAACAAGACATAGCAACTTAATCAGAGTTCATTCATTCCTTCCTCCTTTCCAAGACATACCAGAGACTTCTTTGAGGGGACAACTTATTGAGTATTCAAAGCATATATTGATCTTTCCAAAAATCTAGTGACCATGTCTCACAATTCATCACTTAAAAACTTATTGTAGAGTCTTCTCTCATCAGATGTTGAGCTGTAATGTAATGAAGTCATGTCTTTTTCTAGGCAGGTATCCTACGATATGTTCAGGTAAATAGCTTAGGACTTTAATAAAATTCAAAACATATATAAATTTTATTTATAATCTTGAATAATTATACATATGTATACATTTCATAACTCTAGGACAGAGAGTCAACTCCAATTGTCTCCTTTGCTCACCATTGTGAACATTATATATATATATATATATATATATATATTGTTTTTTCAGGCTATTGTAGAAATAATTTACTTGCTGAATAAACCTGATATTAGTTAATCAAAAAATTATTTCAGCTGGGCTTTCCTTAACTGTACTAGTCCACAAAGTTAATGAAACAATGGAGGTATGTTTTCCCACTTTTCTAGTAAGAATATATAAGAATTTTTAAAAGCTCATTCCACTATAAAAAAGAATGATTTTCATTAATAAGTACAAAACAGTAGATATTTTGAACTAAATCAGGGCATTATTAAGACTTTTTGCTAGTCAAAATATTTTCTTACATCTCACTTAGTATATATAGTATCCAAAACCATAAAATCTTATTTTTTACTAATGTCCATTTACTACTGTATTGCTTGATACATTTCAAAATTTTCCAGTAAGATATTTGACCTCCTCTATATGGAAAACAAAATTATGAGAATTAAATTATTTAATGCTAAGGAGGAAAGTCATCTTTTTCTCCTTATGTCTTTGTTTCACAAAACTATTATCAGGCAGTCCATGCAAACAACTAAAAACAAAAAATTATATGGTGTAGTTAATTGAAAAAATGCTTTTGCTGCACAAAGAAATTGACACTAAGTGCTGTATTAGCAGAAAATCAGTGATTTTCAATTGACATTGCACAGGAAATCGGTTAATGTCAATTGATATTAAATGGGAAAAATTGTACTAAATTAGTGCAAAATGATTTGGTGGAAAAAATGTGCTTCCATTAGGTGACTTGATATTAAGTGGGCTCAAATGTAATAAGTTTTAGAGGTCACTAGTCAACAAAAATCAGGGCATGCTATCCAACCCTGAGTACATCAGACTGCTTGCTCTTAACACCCTTATCAAAAGATAAGTTAGTGTCATATTATCAGGACAAAATTGTCTTCCTTTGAGCTTTCAAGGGATGTGGGAGAATTCAAATTGTTTAAATGAGCTAAATTAACCAGTGGTAAGAACCATGACTTCTTGAGTCTATTTGATAGTGCTATTTTTTAAAAACATATATATTTTATAGAATTTCTGGCATGAAATAAAAGGCAAAATAATAGTATTATTTAATATGATCCAGATTGATTGCTATATACAAAATAGTCTTGGCTATAAGCAAACAAAGAAATACTGGTTGAGTAAAATCATTAAATATTGCAAAGAAATCACTTATTAATGTTTTAAGAAATCTGTACCCTCTAATTTGAGTAATAGGGAAAGAGAAGTATGCACATCCAGCAGACATGTGAAGACAGAAGAAGCAGGAGAAGATAGGCTATCCAAAAAAAAAAAAAGGGCAAACTGCATAAAGTATTACAGATATTTTCTGGGGCTATACATGGGGGAATTGTGAGGTACGGAGGCCTAAAACTCACTTGATAGTAATGAAAAAATCATGTTATTCAGGCATATAAAGAACATTCTAATGACAACAGAATATACATTTTTCTCAAGTGCATGAGATATTTTCTAAAATAGACTACACGTTAAGTCACAAATTAAGTCTCCATAGACTTTTTCATTTTAATTAGCATATATTCATTGTACAGGTGGGAGTCTCCATAGATTTTTACAGATTGATAGCATATAAGGTATTTTCCTCAACACAATAGGATAAAGTTAGAAATCAACAGGCAAGGGAAAATAGAGAAATTCACAGATTTGTGAAAAATAAAACAAACACTCTCTTAAGCGAGCAATGGATTAAAACAGAAATCACAAAGGAAACTGAGAAATATACAGAGGTAAGTGAAAAAAACTTTTATTCTATATGATATACAGCAAAAGCAATGCTAAGAGGAAAATTTACAACTATGACCAATTATGTTAAAAATTAAAGAGCTATAAAATCAGCAACACAACTTAAGAAATTAGTGAAAGAACAAACTAAACCCAATACTAGCTGAAGAATACAGAGAAAACCTACAAATCAAATTGGGTTCTTTGAAAAGATCGACAAAATTAACAAATGTTTAGACTAATGTACTAAGGAAAAAATGAAAGAAAATTCAAATTACTAAAATGAAAAATGAGATTCGAGACACTACTACCAGTTCTATAGAAATAAGAAGGATTATAAGTGAGAACTATGAGCAATTGTGTAACAACAATTTGGATGGCTTAGGGGAAATGGACAAATTCCAAGAAACACAAAGCCTACTAAACCTAAATCATGAATAAACAGACAATCTGAATAGACCTATAACTAGTAAGGAGATTGAATCTGTTCATCAAACTCATCCAACAAAGAAAAGCCCTGTTTCACTGATGAATTCTACCAGACACTTAAAGAAATCACAGCAATCCTCAAACTTTTCAAAATATTGAAGAAAAGGGAATACTCCCCAACTCACTCTATGAGCCTAGTAGTATCATGATACCAAAACCAGGAAACTACAGACCAATATTCTTTCGCAGCATTGATGGGAATCAATCCTTAACAAAATACAGGAAAGTGAATTCAGCAGAGTATGACAAGGTTTACACCATAACTAAGCTGGATTTATTAAAGGGATGTAAGATTTATCATATGGAATTGATCAATGTGGATAAAACACATTAACAGAATAAAAGAGAGAAACCCCAGACATGCATCTTAATTAATGCAGAAAAGGAATTTCACAAAATTCAACATTCTTGCATGATAAAAATTCTCAACAAACTAGGAATAGAGGACATACCTCAAATAGTTATGCTGTATAGCTACATAGAAAACATCAACAACTAACACTCAATGGTGAAAGAGTGGAAATGTTTCCTCTAAGATCAGGATCAAAGCAAGGATGATCAGTTTCACTACTTCTATTCCATGGTACTGGAAATCCAAGTCAGAGCAAAAAATAAAATAAAAGAAAGAAAAGAGCCATGTGCAGTGGCTCATGACTATAGTTCCAGGTACTAAAGAGGCAGAGAACAGGAAGATCAAAGTTCAAGTCCAACATGGGCAAAAGTTAGTGAGATTAAGATCTGAACAAACAAGGTGGGCACGGTGGGACTCTCCTGTGAACCCAACTACATGTGAAGTATAGAAAGGAGAATCACGGTCCAAGGCAAAAAGGCAAGACTCCATATGAAAAATAAATGAAACAAAAGGGCTGGGGGCATGGCTTGGGTGGTACAGTGTTTGTCTACCTAGTGGGATCTTGAGTTCAAATCCAGTATGGAAATAAATAAATAGCATCCATATCAGAAAGAAAGAAGGGAAATTATCTGTTCATATATAGAGAAAAATCATAACGCTTCCACAAAAACTTAAAATAAATGAATTTAACAAAGTATTATGACACATAACACACAAAAACCACTTGTATTTCTATATAATGCCCATAAATAATCTGAAAAGGACATTAGAAAAACAATTCTATATTTAATAGTATCAAGAAGAATAAAGTGTTTTGGTACTGACTTAGTGAAGGAAGTACAATAAAAACAAAACATTTCAGAAAAAAAAGTTATAAATCAATGGGAAGACATGATTCTCATGGATTTGAAGACTTTATTGTACAGGTGTCAATACTATGAAAAGTAATGTATAGATTTAATGCAGTGCCTATAAAATCACAATGATATTTTTCAGAAATTGAAAATCTCATCCTAAAATTCACATGCACTCTCATAAGCCCCCAAATGACTGAAACAGTACTAAAAATGAGTAACAGAGCTGGAGGACTCATACTTCTTGATGTCAAAACGTTATAAAGCTCCAGTAATCAAAACAGTGTGGTACTAGTACAAAAACAGATGTAAGTCAATGAAACAGAATACAGTCCAACTATCAACTCTCTATATGATTAAATGATTTCTGGACAGGGTGTCAAAGACCATTAAATGGAGAAAAGAAAGAAAGCCTTTTCAACAAATGATGCTGGAAGACATGGATACCTACAGTCAAAAGAGTAAGTTGGACCCTTGCCTAATACCAAATACATAAATTAACTCCAAGTGGATTCATGACCTAAAGGTAAGATACAAAATTCTTAGAAGAAAATATAAAGCAGAAGCTTTACAACACTGGATTTGGCAATGATTTCTTAAATATGATATTAAGACACAAGCAACAAACAAAATTAGAGAAATTGGACCTCATGGAAGAGTTTTCAAAGGAAACCCACCAAATAGGAGAAAATATTTGCAAATCATATATCTGATATGGATTAATATCCAGAGTATATAAAGAGCTCCTAAAAACTCCAAAGCAAAAAAAAGAGCCTTGATTTTTAAAATGGCCATTTAGACAGGCAGAAGTACTGGTGAGCTCCTGCACAGCAGTGAGTACAGATAACAATACTGTAATGTACATTTCAAAAGAGCTAGAAGAAAGAATTCTAAAGTATTCACCATAGAGACATGTTGACTATTTGTGGAAAGCAATAGATTTAACCTGATTTAAACATTATGTAATATATATATATATATATATATATATATACACACACACACACATATATATATAAAAATATAAAATGATTCCTCATTAACATATATAATTTTATGTGTCAGCTAATAAACAGATTTTTGTAATGGGCAAATGATTTGAATAGACATTTGTCTATGGAAGATACACGAATGGCCAGTAAGTACCTGAAAATATGTTTAGCATCATTAATCATTTGGAAAATGCAAATTAAAACTATAAGACATGCAATCTCACACTCACAAGGATGTCTAACTATATCACAAAAAATAACTTTGGGAGCTAGGATGTGGACAAATAAGAATGATTGTACAACTGTGGCAAGAATGTAAAATGGTACAGCTGTGATAGAAAATAGCATGGCAATTCCTAAACATTAAAAATAGAATTACCACATGATCCAACAATTCCGCTTCTTGATATATATCCAAAGCAATTGAAAACAAGGCCTGAAAGATATATTTATACACTCATGGTCATAACAGCATTATTCACAATAGCTAAAATGTGGAAGAGATCAAAATCTCTCTCCATTGATGAACAGACAAGCAAAATGTAGTCTATACATAATTGGAATGCTATTCAGCCCTGAAAAGTGGGAAATTCTATCATATACTAGAACATGTGAACCTTAAGTAGATTAAGCTTAATAAAGTAAATCAAAGGTCAATTACATTTCTTTTTCTAACATGACCCTGAGACTAAAAACAAAATTTGGCAAGACACCTAGACATCAGAGAACTCATTATGAATGCCTACAAAATAAACTAAGAAAATTCCTTAGTATTAGCAACAAGTATTCCAAATGAAATTCAGATTTATCAACAGAGAAAACTCACAATGAAACTAGAGTTACATTCAGGAAAACCTCTGAAAGAGAAGGGAATGATTTGCTGAATCAAGTGGAAGTCAGAACTTGGTTGGCTAATAACATGTAGTTATGATGACTACTGTTTTTTGAGTTTTTACTGAGGAAAAGCATGATGCTCATCATCCTTCATGAAAATATCATAAGTATTTTACTTAACAATTGATAAAGTCTCCCTATTTTATTTTTTTATTGTTAGGAACAAGCAAATACTATATACCCTTAATTCTGAAGGTGCTCAAACCCAATTAACAATGTTCAATAGCAGTCTGTTCCTTGTGTGCATAAGAACACCACGGAACACTGGAAGAGCAAACATTAAGACAAGATGAAAACTAATTTGCTCATGTATGCTTTATGATCTAGATAGAGTTAAAATCACAAATAAATAGAGGGAAGCACTATCAGACACATTAACAAACACATCACATATACTTATTCAGTAAACTACTAAATATTCAAGCAAGTTAACAATGAAAATAGTGCGTTTTTGAATGAGTAAACTCATCCCAGTGAAGATTTCTTAAATATATTTTTTGCAATATAAATTATATTTTCTTTGAATTTTGACTATAAAAGCCAAGGTATATTTTCCTGAAACAAGTTTGTTTCTAAATGCAAAGGGTCATAAATTTCAAAAATATCTTTTTTAATAAGCATTGCTGTTATAGTCACAGGAAACGATAAATGTTAAATTTTATATTGTATTTCAAAGAGCACATGCTATCGACATTTGCTTAATAGATAATATTTGCAATATGAAAGTGCAAAATTTAAAAATTTTTAACATTTTACTGTGTTTTCACCAGCTTTTAGACATTGTATTATTTTTATTTGTAATTCACAGAATTTCTCAGAATCTTAATTGATTTTTTTCCACTTTCCCCCTTACCAGAGATAACTGACTGCTTCCCTGACATCATTACTAGATAACATCCAGTGGCCTGGTACTGTACACTTGGATTGGAAGAGATAGCATATCCAGTAAGGTCAATAGGAGTCAACCATGTGATGTGTGACAAAAAAATTAGATTAATCTTAAACTGTGTGTATAGAGAATAACAGTGTCTAGAATGAAGGAGATGACAATCTGCAATAGTCAGATGACATGATCAAAACTGATACGGAATGACCCAGAAATACTATACTATTCTAAGCAAGATAAGGAGGATGCATATTAGAATCATAATATACAAGGAATGGTACAAAGAATCAAGGATGCTACATATTGATTAATTATGGGATTAGGGGACCAACTGGAATAGGAAAACTTCCAAATGATTCACTCAGTGTATTTTCAAGAAATAAATTAAAATAATGAGTTGAGCGTATTAGCTATAGGTAGATTTCAATGTAAAGTGAACAAGAACTTCTTAACATCAGAATTGCTCACAGATGATGTTCTGCTTAATTTATTAGTGAACATTAAGAGATTGTAGGTTGCTTATGCAAAAAGTAGAGAATTGGTCTACATCACCCTTAGGAGCAGTTCTACCATATGATTCTATGACTTTCTAAAAGCCCAGAAGTGAAATACCGAGCTATGGAAGTTTTTCTGATTATTCCTGGAATGTAAGATATCAAACTATTACTATCTGGTTTTTATTAACAAGATATTAAAAAATTCCTCATTTTCCAAATTTAATAAGGAGTTGTTATGATAGCTATTTCTTTTCAAAATAGTTTTTTGTAGAGGTTGACATGCCATCTCACCCTGTTGGAATAGCTATCACCAAGGAAACAAACAACAACAAATGCTAGGGAGGATGCAGGGGAAAAGGAACCATTATACACTGTTGGTGGGAATGTAAATTAGCACAGCCACTATGGAAGTCAGTATGGAGGTTCCTCAAGGAAACTATAAATAGACCTACTATATGATCTTCCTATGCCAATCCTGGGCATATAGCTAAAAGAATGTAAGTCAGCATACAGCAGGGATACTTATACACCCATGTTTATTACAGCACTATTCACAATAGCCAAGGTATAGAATCAGCCTAGGTAAGTGCCCATCAACAGATGAATGAATAAACAAAATGTTTATACACACACACACACACACACACACACACATATACACTCAATGGAGTATTATTCAACCATAAAGAATAATGAAATTATGTCATATGCAGGGAAATGAATGAAACTAGAAATTGACATGTTAAATAAGTTAGACTCAAAAAGACAAATATTAAATATTTTCTTTCACATGCTTAATCTACATCTAATGTTTTTATATATATACATATATTATATGTGTGTGTGTGTGTGTGTGTGTGTGTAAAAGGACAACTGTTTGAGGGAAGTAACCAGCGGGAAGGAGGGAGGGGAAAGAAGTGGGTGATAGAGGGGTGAATATGATCAAAGTACACTAAATGCATGTGTGAAAATACCATAATGAAATTCATTAAAATTATAAAAATAAAAACAGAGGGATAAGAAAGTGTAATGGAGATGAATATGGTCAAAGTACATTACATTCAAGTATCAATAAACCACAGTGAAGCCTCTCTTTACAAATAATATACACTAATAAAAAATAGTGGTTAGAGTGGCTGGGTGGAGACTGGGGATTGGAGAGTTGTTAGTCAAGGACACAAGACTTTGTGAGGAGGAATAAATTATGAAGCTCTATCCCACAGAATGGTGACTATAGTAAATATATTGTACACTTAAAATGTGCTGAGATTTCAAATGTTCTCACCACACACACACACACACACACACAAATGGAAAATATCACAGTCATTACCTTTATTTAATCACGTCAGGATGTATACATATACCAAAACATTACCTTGCACCCCATAAATATATATAAATCTTACTTGTCAGTTAAAAAAAAAAGAAAATAATTATAAAATTAAATTGTTTCTTACATATTGTATTCCAAGTTTTCTGGCCTGACAAAGTGTTGAATTACTTACTGACTGAATCATTCAGTCATTCATTCAATAGACATTTGTTCAGAGCCAACCATGTGCCAAAGTCTGCAAGGTGGCAGACAAAAAGAATAAACAAAGTATAATCTGTTGGGGGAAGCAGGCACACACCAAAATAATCACTTTTAAAGTACTGAGTCTTATTTTAGAAGACTGTACTCTGAGATCACATTGGAACAGTGTTTAACTTTTCCGGGACAACCAAAGAAAGACTTTACAGAGGAGCTGGAATTTAAAAGACTAGTAGCATTTCACTAGACAGGTGGGGAGAAAATGATATTTCATCATGTACTCAGAGGCATGGAAGTATATGGTGTGTTTAGGAGAAATGGCAAGGAATTTGGTGATAATGAATTATAATGCATATAACAAGGAAAAAATGAAAATAAGACAGAAAATAAATTGTGATTAAATACCTGAGGTCAATATAAACCATGTTAAGGTGTTTGGGTTTAACCTTGAACACAAGGTATTTTCTTTTTTGGTGGTCCTGGGGTTTGACTCTAGGCAAGTACTCTACCATTTGAGCCATGTCCCCATGCCTTTATTTATATATTTACTTATTTTTTTATTATTCATATGTGCATACAATGCTTGCGTCATTTCTCCCCCTGTCCCCACCCTCTCCCTCTCCACCCCACTCCCTCGATACCCAGCAGAAACTATTTTGCCCTTATCTCTGATTTTGTTGAAGAGAAAGTATAAGCAATAATAGGAAGGAACAAGGGTTTTTGCTAGTTGAGATAAGGATAGCTATACAGGGAGTTGACTCACATTGATTTTCTGTGCATGTGTGTTACCTTCTAGTTTAATTCTTCTTGATCTAACCTTTTTTCTAGTTCCTGGTCCCCTTCTCCTATTGACCTCAGTTGCTTTCAAGGTACCTGCTTTAGTTTCTCTGTGTTGAGGGCAACAAATGTTATCTAGTTTTTTTAGGTGTCTTACCTATCCTCATATCTCCCTTGTGTACTCTTGCTTTTTTCTTGTGATCAAAGTTCAATCACCTTGTTGTGTTTGCCCTTATTCTAATGTCCACATATGAGGGAGAACATACGATTTTTGGTCTTTGGGGCCAGGCTAACCTCACTCAGAATGATGTTCTCCAATTCCATCCATTTACCAGCGAATGATAACATTTCGTTCTTCTTCATGGCTGAATAAAATTCCATTTTTGCTTTAGTGGGATCTCACTAACTTTTTTGCCTGGGCTACTTTTAAATTGCAATCCTCTTGTCTCCCCCTCTCAAGTAGGTAAGATTACAGAAATGCGCTACCATGCCCATCACTAAATAGGATGACGTAGTTCAATTTGCACTTTAGAAAATCTATAGACATAAATATGAGAGTTCATTTCTGTCAAATATCAGCTTTCACTTTGAAACACAGTTTAGAGGGAGCTGAGCTGCTCAGCTATTGGCATCACCAAGTAAACCTATAGTGCTTAATGCACAGTATACACAGAGCTTTATCATATTAATTACTATTCCCCAGTCTATATTTTTCACTTAAATAATCCCTTATCCAAAATTCACATTAATTAATGAGTGCTATTTGAACTGACTGTCATGAATATATTACTGTAATGATAACACACATCTGTAAAACAGAAAGTCCATGTTGGTACATAGTGGGGGGAAAGACAGTTAAGTCAAGGAAGTTATAAATGTCTGAATAAAATTAATAGTACAACCTGGAATTCAATGGAATTTTATATTTTTCTTGCAGAAGCTGTCATTTATCTTGAAATAGTTGTAACATATACATTCCTGTAACACCTAAATTTTGTAGTCATTTAATTTTCATCATCCCTCTTCTCAGCCTTGATCCCCTCCATAATCATATGAACATATGCTGTTATCCTCATTTTACTGAGAATGAAACTGAAGCTCATATAAATTAAATCATTTCCTCAATTTATATGGTGTAGTTAATAGTTGATAGTCCCCAAACCAAAAGTTTACTCTTCCGATTAGAAATCAAGTAGTTGGTTCACTCTGTCATGCTTAACAATGGAAAAGTAGTTGAGAATTAAGACAAGATTAAGACGAGATAACAGAACCAAATGATTCTAATCATTCTGTGGGAAATGGAGTGGAAGAGAAGGCCAAGATTACAAACTGAACTGAGTATTGTTAGGTGAAAGTTTTCTGAGAATTATTTGGGAAAATTTGCATGTTAAAGAAAATTATGACCAATATTTAGTTCCACCAATGTATTTGCATTGCATAAAGTCTATACTTTTTTACATTTAGGTATCATTTGTTGACAAGAAGATTAACAAAGACACAAAAAATAGTTTGTAATTTAGGATCTAAAAATTCCAAATGTCCACAAATTCCTTATGGAAAAGCCAGCTCTCTTTACCCATGTCATCGTACCTTTAAATTTAGACCCAAAAACTCAAATACTCAACAGTATGAGGTGTTCTTCCATTTCCTAAGGGTAAGTAGCTATAATACTCCTACTTGGATTGTGAGAATTAAAAGTATTTCTTTTCTCAGAGACTATTCTACCACATGAGAGAAGTAACTCTTCTCTCTGCTCTCTCGCTATCCCTGAGAGTCAAGAATCTAGTTCCTCATGAGGCATCTTTCCTTATTTACTTGATAATCTTTGCCAAGGTAATAAAGTTGACTGAGACCAAGTCATTCAACCTTTATGAATCTGGAAAGAAGAAGAAACTCTCACATAGAGCAGTACACAAATTTGAGATATATAAAGGAGTTAAACAATGTGGAACTGATATCAGTAGTCTCTTATAACTCAGTGCCCCCAAACACTTATCACAATACACTCTATGCCACAGTGAAGGAAAAATCAATTTCAGACATTCTATTCATATTTTATAAAAGATAAAGTATGCTTACGGTCCTTACACAAAAATTTTCAAATGGATGAGTTCATCTGCTAAGTAACAATTGAAGTCAACCAAATACAAAGGTAATTTCCATTTAAGTATTAACAAATAGAGATGATTTAAAACATGTTTATTTGTGCAACAATGAGTCTAAAACAAAGTAGCCAGTATATTTTCCTAACACTAAAACAAGAAATAGCCTTATCGAGTGCATGCCCAAACAACTACATATTCTTTCCCCTTCCTTCCCTGAATCATTTTGGTTTGACCCTGAATGACCTTTTTACTAGTTTACAAACTGGTCAGATTTAGCATGTATAGCCACACTTATACAAAAAACATTTCCTGTTTGAATTAAAAACTAAAATTGTATTTCATAATAAAAGTTAGAATTATTAGGTAAGATACAGTTAAACCAAGTAAGAGGAATCTGTATTTATTTACTTCTTGCAAACTTGAAAAATATACATGAGGTTTTCAACGAGAAGATATATCTTTTCCATGCTTTATCACACTCCACTTTTTTCAGCTAAACAAAAAAGCATTCAAAGATTATTAAGTGTTAAAACCTAAAGGTAAACCTAAGAGATTTTTTATTTTTATACAAAGAAAATACTGAAGGCATGTCATTAGTAAAGTTTCATTAGTTCTATCTCTAGAACTTCTGGTAATCCCAGTTTAGGGCTGCATCTTTCTAGAAATGCATGTTCCTTTCCTGGACTTAAACTTGAAAATAAAGTTTGCATTCATAAAGGCTAATGTTGACAATGTTTCAAATAATCTTGAATTATAAATTCTCCACAGTATCAGAATGAATTAACACATTTTATATTTTAACTCTGGAAATATATTCCCTGCAAGAGTTTGTAACTTCCTTTAGTAAATTATTTTTTAAAAAGCAGAAAGTAGAACCAGAAAAGAATATGTCTTCTATTACCTAGAAGCAAATTTTTGAGATATAAAGTTTGACACCATATTTTCTTCATAACTTTATTCCCCCTCTACTATCTCTACTTTTTTTTTTATTCATAAGCTCTTATTTGCAGGATTTACTCTACAATAGGTTTCAAATCACGTAAAACTAAACAGTGGCATTCTTACTGCCAGGCAATCTAGGTTTACCCTGTTTTATTGAGGAAAAAAAATCATTAAATATATACAGCTGTTTTTTATTTTAAATACAACATTCATTTTGTTTACAGATATGAGGCACACTTTTTCCAAAGCTTCACACTTCAAATGAGAGGTTAAAGTCAAATGTGGCTCAGTCCTATCACCTTGCTAATCTAAAAGACAAAATAAATGAAAAATAATAATTAAAAAAAAAAAAAACCCGGCTAAGCCAAGTAATGCTTGCTGGTAGACTTTAATAATTATTTATTATACTTTTTCAAAAATTTAAATGCCTACTTAAAGCTATTTAAAATTACCTCTTTAAAAAATTTCCAATCATGGCTACACATAAATAAAAATCAACTGGGAACCTTTTAAAACAAACCAATGCCAGAGCCCTACCCTACACTGATTAAATCACAATTGGCAGCACCAATTTTAAAGCAAACCTAGGACAGCACCTTTTACTACATAAAAAAGTTATCAAGAACACAGGCTACTTTTGACCCGAGTCTCAGTTTCCTCATCTCCAAAACGGATAGAATAACTAAGCTGGATGGATATTGTGATAATTAGATGAAATACTGCTTGTAAAGAACCTAGAACAGTCACTGGTCTACCATACAGACTCAAACATTTCTTAGTGGTGTTGATGTTACAACTCTTATTATCCTGCATGGGTAAACACAAAGGTGCTAGAGAAGAGAAATGGTCTGCTTGAGAACAAAGAGAAGTAAGAGCATTATTTAAACAGCACCCTCAATCAGCATTGATCTATTCAGAAGACATAGGAAAAAAACAGTAAACCATATTTGGACTTCCTCTGATAAGATTTTAGCCTTAATGAAGTATGCTCACATGACACAGAGAACCACAAAGGCTCTATGGGACCCAACATACAATTTCCTGTAAGAATTTATGGATCTCATTCATCATGCTAGTCATATTGAACATTCTTCAATTTCCTTCTAATTCCAATAAACTACAAAACTTGTAATATCTGATCCTATTTGTATATGTATATAAACAAACATATCTTATATGCATATATATAATACTAGGAAAGCTAGGTGATTTTCTTTTCTCCATATAATTTTATGTAGTAACTAAATTTTCTACAAAAAACACACATTACCTCTATGATAAGTAAAACTACACAGTTCTTTTATTTGAACTGAACAAATAAAAATTTATATAAATTTCAAAGTACAAAGCTAATTTACACATAAGTTTGTTCACTTATACTGTTATTGTGAGTATTGACCCTGTATTTTCTTTTTATAAATTTTTATTAACATATTTGTACATTATGACACTGGGCTTACAATATATCTTATTAGATTCACTCCCTACATTGTTCTCCCTCATCCCCCTACCCACTTCTTAGAAGATTTCAACAGGTTTCATTATTCTATTTTCAAACATGGCGATCAGGGACTCTCTGCTCACTTTCCACTCCATCCCCTCCTTCCCCTCATGATTACCATGGCAACTCCTGCTGGCAGGCAATGGGTCCTGACCTATCCTACAGATCCATATTACCCCGAGCTCCTCCCCACCAAACCTCGACCTATACTGATGCCCCATAATACCTTAAGCTCTTAACTTCACCCAGGATATAAAAACTGGGCTGCCATTTCTCCAGCGTGACTTCTCTGGCCCTGCTTTTTGGGGATGATGAACCTCGCCCGAGAGCGCGCTCTCAATAAAGCCTGCTTAAAGCCTGCTTGCTTTGTTATTTGACTCCAATTTGGCCTTCCCATCAGCATCGACCTAACATTTGGTGCTAAAACCCCGACTCCAGGCCGTCGGGGCCCTGGGCCAGGCCCTGGCTTGAGGCCCTTCCTCCTCTCCGGATCAACGCTCTGGCTCCGGCTTGGGTGAGTCTCCTCCCCCTGTTTTGTTCCTCCTCGGGCCCCTGTCCTAGTCGCGGCTGCGCCAGGATCAGCCCCTCCGCTTCTCCTCGCACCTGGGCACTCGAAGAGACGTCTCCCCTGTCCAGGCTGCCTCCTCTGAACCGGGTCTCCTCTTTTAGTGAGGGATGCTTCTCTAAAGGTTGAGACCTCTGACAATTGGGGGGTGGGGTCCTCCCAATCCAAGCTGGACTCAGGGACTCCCTTGTCCTGTCTCCTCTCAAACTTCAAAATTTGGAACTCTCTCCAGACCTCTGCCGCAAGCAGCTCATTTTCTACTGCACCATGACATGGCCACAATACACCTTAAACAACAATTCAAAATGGCCTCCACAGGGCACTTTTGATTTTAATATCCTCACCGATCTTGACAATTTTTGCCATCAAACCCACAGATGGTCTGAGGTCCCATATGTACAGCCCTTCCGGGAACTGCTCTCTTGCCCCTCTCTGTGCCTCCAATGTTCCCCTTCCCAGATCCTTCTAACACCCAATTCTTCTGGGTCCCCTCCCCCATACCCCAACCCTTCTCCTTTATCTGAATCTACTGAATTCCTCACCCCTCCCCCACCACTGACCACAGACACCCTCATGGTTACATCCAGCTTTCCCTTGCCCTCCCCCTCCCCCACCCAAGTAGCCATCTCCTTTGGCCTTGCCTCCCACACCCTCTGCTCCACCTACTCCCTGTCCTCCTACATCCCCAATAGCCTCCTACATTCACTCACACTGCCCTTCCCCACCCCCTCTCCTTTGTCCTCTCCAAGAGGTGAGGACATATCCATATCCAAGTCCATGTTCCTTTCTCTTCTCCTCAATGACCTTCTGGAAGCTGTCATTACTGTACTCCATTACCAGGCAGAGGAACAGAGAGGAGATCTGGCAGGACATAAGGCCCCTAAGCCAGCTACCTGAAGCCCAGGTCTGGGTACTGTGCAGGGTCACGGCTCCAGGGCCCCTCCACATGGCTTCCATCCTCAGTGATTATGGGAACAGAGCACTACAGGCTAGGGGCTCCTGTCTCTTCTCCACACCCAGGCTCCTCCACGCCAGCCTCAGTCCACACCCAACTCATTGCACTTGCCAAAAGCTGCAGTTGCCCTGGCCACTGCACATGTGGACCCCTGTGCTGGGGTAACAGCTCCTCCTACAGGGTTCAGTAGAGTGCACTTCCTTCAGGAGCCTGCCCGGCCAGGTCCCAGCACACCACCAGGGCCCAGCTCCACTCCTGCCATGGGGAGACATCCTCTTTTCTGCCCCCTCCCTGAGAACATCAGGGGGTGATTGGGAAATATTTGGGATGCACGCAGCAAGGGCCACTCTCCGAGGCTTCCTCAGAACCCAGCACTCAGGGAGGGAACATGTATAAGGGGAACCCTCTGCCCCATGCAGCCCTAGGTTGTCAGCCCAGGTGGGGACACTGACATAGAAATGTGACAAAGACCTACACAGTGGAGACCTCACAGCCTCCCGACCCTTTTTCTTAACTGCCTCCAGGAGGCCCTCACCCAATATACCTGATTAGACCCTACCTCCCCTGCTGGGGCACCAATCCTGGCTGGACATTTTATATCTCAGTCCGCACCAGATATTAGAGCTAAACTAAAAAAGGCCAAAAATGGCCCTCAAACCCCTATACAGAATCTGATAAAAATGGCATTTAAAGTTTTAATGCCCAAAAAGAGGCAGCAAAATCAACCCGCCAAAAAACACCTCCAACAAAAGGTGGCCATCCAAACCCAAGCCTTGGTGGCAGCCCTGCGGCCAGCTGGATTACAGCCCTGAGTCAAAGGAGGAATTTGAAACCTCCCATCAGCCCCTCTGGGGGCCTGCTTCAAATGTGGCAAGAAAAGCCACTGGGCTCGCCAGTGCCCCAACTCGAGACCTCCAACTAAACCCTGCCCAAAATGCAAACAGGTGGGTCACTGGGGATCAGATTGTCCTGGACAGGGCTTACCCCCTATGGCTCCTCGTGGAGGGTCAGCCCCACCAGCTATCCAGATCCCTGACTTTCTCAGACTGGCAGAAGATTGACAATGCCTTGACTCGGGGACCCCAATCACCCTCGCCGAGCCCAGGGTCATACTCCAGGTAGTGGGTAAGTCCATCTCCTTCCTCTTAGACATGGGGACTACCTATTCTCTGCTGCCTGCCCACTTGGGTTTAACAGTTCCTTCATCAGTTTCTGTTATGGGAATTGATGGCTTTCCCTTCTGCCCATACAAAACTCTGCCCTTCCTTGCTCTAATAGAGGTATTATATTTCCACACTCTTTCCTTATCATCCCATCCTGCCGTGCCCCACTTATAGGTCGAGATATTGTAACAAAGCTTGGGGCCTCCATAACCATCCCTCCCCACCTACCAGAACCTCTAGCTTCCTACTCACTCCTTCTGGCCTCTGCCAGCCACCTAACCCCTTTGCCTCCTGGACACCTGCTCCGTCCTCCTTTCCTCTTCCGGTCAACCCCATTGTCTGGGACATCTCAGTCCCGGTTGTGCTACACACCACTCGCCCGTCCACATTTCTCTTAAGGACCCTAACCAATATCCCTGTAGACCCCAATTTCCTATTTCAGAAACCCAGTACACTTCTACAATATGTTGATGACCTCCTTCTGTGCTCCCCCTCCCAGCAGGACTCTGAAATGGGAACAGCCAACCTCCTTAACTTTCTAGCCTCTAAGGGATACTGGGTCTCCCCAGCCAAGGCCCTTCTCTCTTTCCTGGAACCCTTGTTTCACGCCAGGGGCCTCCAATCCACCATCCGTCGGGTCCAGGAGGTCTGCTCCATTTGCTGTCAAGCAAACCCCCATGGTGGACTCCATCTCCACCAATCCCTCCACCAACTCCACGGTAGCCAGCCCAGTAAAGATTGGCAGATTGATTTCACTCATATGCCAATTAACTTGGGTAACGTTCAACCAGATGATGCTCCAGGATTCATGACGACCAGCTCCTCCCCATGGGGTCCGGCTATACCGGTCAAGTGGCCCAAGACATCCCTAGCCCCTAACTTCGCCCCCTTTCAGCAGGAAGTAGCCAGAACCGATTCTGCGCCCCTATACCAAAGAGTCTGGGATGTTCAGCTGTTGGGCAGCCACCCCATGGCGATCAGGGACTCTCTGCTCACTTTCCACTCCATCCCCTCCCTCCCTTCATGATTACCATGGCAACTCCTGCTGGCAGGCAATGGGTCCTGACCTATCCTACAGGTCCATATTATCCTGAGCTCCTCCCCACCAAACCTTGACCTATCCCGGTGCCCCATAATACCTTAAGCTCTTAACTTCACCCAGGATATAAAAACTGGGCTGCCATTTCTCCGGCGCGACTTCTCTGGCCCTACTCTTTGGGGACAATGAACCTCGCCCAAGAGCGCGCTCTCAATAAAGCCTGCTTAAAGCCTGCTTGCTTTGTTATTTGACTCCAATTTGGCCTTCCCATCAGGTCGACCTAACAAATACAAGGAGATCCAAGATGGTGGCTAGGGTAGGGAAACAATACCTGAGCCCCAAGACTTCAGGAACCACCTTGAGACATGGAGGCTACTTGGGCAATTCTGATTTCTTTTAGCCAAAATAATAACCCCCATAAAATTCACATAAAATTCAAGGATTGACCCTTAAAACAGCCACCAGCGCATGTCTGCCCTGGGGAAAAAAGCCCCCCCCCACCTCTCTCTCTCTCTTTCTCTCTCTCTCTCTCTCTCTCTCTTCTCTCTCTCTTCTTTGTCTCTCCCCTCCCTCCCTCTCTCTGTCTTTCTCTCTCTCTCTCAATAAGCAGAACACAGAGCATCAATCAGAATTAAACTCTGAGATATCCTGGACCTCTAACCAGTGGAAAGCCTCACTATAAAAGTGGGAAGCCATTTCTCCCTGCTAGCCTGTTCCAAAGCTGCCTGCATAAACCTGCAGAATGAACAGGTGAGCAACACACACCACGCACTACACCCCTACCCACACCCACCCCCCAGGAACATAATCCAGCACAGCCACTGGGCAGATTGAATCCCCCTCTCCAGCAAAACTAAAGTATAAACAGCAAACCAACAGCAGGGGTGGGGTGGAACACTTAACCTGCCCCAGAGAATGGGGATGGACCAAGGAGCCAAACTCTCAGTAAATGAAGGCAGGAAAAGAAACAAAGGCTGAGAGTGAGGGTGCAATGACAAGACAACCTCCCAGAGGAGCCGAACCAGCACGGAGCAGAGGTGAGGCAAGGCACAAAGGCTGAGAGCTGGGGTGGGACAACAAGCCAACCTCCCAAAGCAGGGCCAGTATTGGATCCCTGAGCTGGTCTCCTGGGACTGAGGGCAGTACTCAAACTGAATTGCCGGACCTTGCTGGGGGAGGAGCAGACCAGACAGAGTTAAAACTGTAGGGCAATGCAGCTGCTGCTTGGTGAAAACAATGACAGCTCTGAACACCTTGCACAAACTGGCAGTGAGCTACCTCAGACCCTAATTGCAACCTGCCCTGTGAACAGAAGGAACCAAATACTGCTCCCAAACCAGTCACCTGGTGAGACCATATCAGAGCTCCCACTTTAATGGACAGCCCATAAGACAAAGGAAAGAAGAAAAAAAACCCTCCAGCCATCTCTACCCCAAACTGTCCAACAAGAGGTGCAGCACCCTTCCCCACAAAGCCCAGAACACCAAGGACCAATGACAGGACTGGATGCCAAAGGACTAAGTCCAGAACGTTTACCAAGAAGGCAACTTTTGTTGTTGCTGTACCTGTGTTTTGGGTTTTTTTTGGGGGGGTGGCTGTATTATTAACTTTACCATCACTACTTTCTTATCCCTATTCTTCCCCTCTTCACTTTCCTCCCTTTTCTTGTGCTACAATCCACTGGTCTCCCTCCCAACTACTCTTTCTGCCCCTTTTCATCCACTCTCTCCCTGTCTTTGCCTCCCCCTCCTATCCTTCCCTATCCTATCATCACAGTACCCCTCCCTCCTACACACTCACCACCTGCTGACTAGCCTACTATACCAACTATACACACCCCCACCACCCTGCAATCCCTGACACAAACACCCTCCACTACAACAGCAGAAAAATAACCTAACACACAATACCCCGGAGCCCCCATAGCTCTTCCCCCACCCATACATCTCCTTTTCTGCCTACCCTTTTAGGTCCACCTTTACCAATTACCCAAGTTTCTATCACTAGCCTAATAACCATTATCTCCCCAACTCCTACTATTTATGGATATTATCACCAAGGGATTTTCTAGATGATATGTAAACAACTGGTCTGGCATTAAGCCTGTGAATTTGTTATTGCTAATCTACAACTCCAGGCCAGGGACAGAAAGAGCACATCAACCTAGCTAACAACCAAGTCAGTCACAGGACAAAAATTAAATCAGGAAAAAGAACAAGAAATTAAAACCACCAGCTAGCCTATAAAGAACATAGTTGCACAACACCAAGCAGAATGAGGGGAAAAGAAGAGGGGATGGAAACCACATTCCTCAAAAGAAAATTCATTAGAGGATTTGGGGGAAATGAAGAAAATAGATATGCAACTCCTGACCTCAACAAAGCAATGATAAATGTCACTAATGAGCCCAATGACACCCACAAAAAAAAAATCCCTCAAACTGCAACTCATGGAAGAAATCACTGAGAAACTCATGGAGAAGATAGTAGACATGGTTAATTCAAGACAACAAAATGAAAGAACATGAGAAAACACAGAAACAAATAAATGAACTTAGAGAGGACTTCAACAAACACCAAAATGAAACAAAGAACAGTATAAAAAAGAGAGATATGAATTAATGAAAACAACACAAAATATAAAAGAGGAGTTGAACAAAGATATGGAAAACCTTAGAGGAAAGAATCAAACAGAAATCCTGGAAATAAAAAAGTCCTTTTAGTCAAACAAAAAACACAGTGGAAGGCACTCCAGCAGACTAGAACAAGTAGAAGACAGAATCTCAGAGCTTGAAGATAAAATAGAAATTAAAGAAAAAACAGAATAATTCTGAGTCAAACAACTCAAGAGTCATGCAAGAAATATGCAAGAATTCAGCGACTCTATCAAAACACCAAACCTGAGAATCATTGGTATTGAAGAAGGAGAAGAGGTATAAGCCAAAGAGATACACAATACATGCAATAAAGTAACAGAAAATTTCCCAAATCTTGAGAAAGTTTTGCCCATTTAAGCACAGGAAGCCTCCAAGACACCAAACAGACTTGACAAAAAGTAGAACCTCTCCAGGGCTTAATATCATTAAAACAACAAGCACAGAGAACAGAGAAAGAATATTGAAGGCTATAAGAGAGAAAACAAACCCAAATAATGTATAAAGGAAAACCAATCAAAATAACAGCAGATTTCTCACCAGAAACCTTAAAAGCAAGAAGGGCATGGAATGAGGTGTATTAGGCACTGAATGAAAATAATTTCAGCTCTGGGATTCTCTACCCAACAAAAATATCATTCAAAATTGATGGAGCAATAAGAGTCTTCCATGATAAACAGAAACTAAAACAATATATGACCACAAAGCCACCGCTACAGAAGATTCTACAAGGAATTCTGCACACAGAAGATGAAAGCAAACAAAACGATGAGAAGATGGGAAGTATTAAACTGCAGGAGAAGAAAAGACAAGTAATCAGAGAGTAGCATTGATTTGGCTGCACACAATGAAATCCTTAAACAATGAAAACAACTAAATGGCAGGAATCACCACATAACTATGAATATTAACACTGAATGCCAATGGACTCAACTCCCCCAACAAAAGACAACGTTTGGCAAACTGGATTAAAAAGGAAGATTAGACATCTGTTGTTTAAAAAAGACCCATCTAATTGACAGAAGTAAACAGTGGCTTAGGGTGAACAGCTGGAAGAAGATTTATCAACCTAATGGTCCACCAAAACAGGCAGAAGTAGCAATGCTTCTACCAAAGTAGACTTCAAACTTACATTGGTCAAATGAGACAAAGAAGGACATTTAATACTAATAAAACAGACAATAGATCTAAAGGAAATAATTATTGACTTATATGTACTCATTTTTCAATGCACCCAAATTTCATCAAACATACACTAAAGGACTTAAAAGCACATATAGATTCCAACACGCTGGTAGTGGGAGAGGTTAATACACCTCTATCACCAATAGATAGGTCATCCAGACAAAAAAGTCAACAAAGAAATCCTAGACATAAATGACACCATAGTTTAAATGGACTTAACTGATGTCTACAGTTCATCAGTTCATATGGCAACAATACAATGTACATCATTCTCAGAAGCCCATGGAACTTTCTCCAAAATAGATCATATCTTAGGGCACAAAGTAAGCCTTAACAAATAGAAGAAAATACAAATAATTCCTGCATTCTATCTGATCACAATGTAATAAAACTAGAACTCAACAACAAAAGCAACAGCAAAAAATATGCAAACAACTGGAGGCTGAATAACACATTGCTCAATGATAAGTGGATCATAGAAGATCAGAGAGGAAATCAAAAGGTTCCTGGAATTTAATGAAAATGAACATACAACCTATCAGAACCTATGGGACATAACAAAGGCAGTCCTAAGAGGAAAGTTTATAGCCATGCATGCATATATAAATAGGACAGAAAGATCTCAAATAAACAACCTAATGCTACATCTCAAACTCCTAGAAAAACAGAAACAAGCAAAACTCAAAATAAGCAGGAAAGAAATAATAAAAATAAGGGCTGACATTAATGAAATAGAGACCAAAAAAACCCATAAAATGGATCAACAAAACAAAAAGCTGGTTCTTTGAAAAAAAATAACCAATATAGACAAGCCCCTGGCTAATCTAACTAACATGAGGATGGAAAAGACCCAAATTAGTAAAATCATAAATAAAAAGGGGCGATAACAACAAACACCAAGGGAATCCTCAGAGACGACTTTGAGAACCTATATTCCAAAAAATTTGAATATCTTGAAGAAAAGGACAAATTTCTAAATACTTACAACCATCCAAAACTGAACCAAGAGGACATTAACCACCTAAACAGATCTATAACACGTAATGAAATTGAAGCAGCAATAAAGAGTCTCCCAAAAAAGAAAAGTCCAGGTCCTGATGGGTTCTCTGCTGAATTCTACCTTTAAAGAAGAATTAATACCAACACTCCCTAAACTTTCCCATAAAATAGAAAGGGAAGGAACTCTGCCTAACTCATTCCAAAAAGCCAGTATTACATTCATCCCAAACCCAACAAGGACACATCCAAAAAGGAAAATTACTGGTCAATCTCCTTAATGAACATTGATGCAAAAGTCCTCAATAAAATAATGGCAAACCGAATCCAACACATATCAGGAAAGATCATTCACCATGACAAGTCCACTTCATTCCAGGGATGTAGTAGTGGTTCAACATACGTAAATCAATAAATATAATACAACACATTAATAGGAGCAAAGACAAAAACTACCTCATCATCTCAATAGATGCAGGAAAAGCTCAATAAGATACAACACTATTTCATAATAACAGCTCTAAGAAAACTAGGAATAGAAGGAATGTACCTCAACATTATAAAGGCTATATATGACAAACCTTTAGCCAATATCATATGTAATGGGGAAAAACTGAAACATTTCCCCTAAAGTCAGGAATGAGACAAGGTGCCCATTCTCCCCACTCCTATTCAACATTGTCCTGGAATTCCAAGCCCAAGCAACAAAGCAAGAAGAAGAAATAAAAGCAATACAAATAGGTAATGAAATAGTCAAACTATCCCTATTTGCAGATGGCATGATCTTATACCTTAAAGACCCGAAAAACTCCACCCCAAAACTCCCAGACACCATAAATGGCTTCAGCAATGTAGCAGGATACAAAATCAACTTACAAAAATCAGTAGCCTTTCTATATACCAACAATGAACAAATTGAGAAAAAATATAGGAAAACAATTCCATTTACAATAGCCTCAAAAAAAATCAAATACCTAGGAATAAACTTAACAAAGGATGTAAATGACCTCAATAAGGAGAACTACAAACCATTAAAGAAAGTGATCAAAGAAGACAACAGAAGGTGGAAAGATCTCCCATGCTCATGGATTGGTAGAATCAACATAGTAAAAAAATGGCTATACTACCAAAAGCAGTCTACATATTCAGTGCAATTCCCATCAAAATCCCAATGACATTCATCACAGAGATTTAAAAATCTACCATAAAATTCATTTGGAAACACAAAAGACCACGAATAGCCAAGGCAATACTCAGCAAAAAGAGCAATGCAGGAGGTATCACAATATCCAACTTCAAACTATACTACAGAGACCATAGCAATAAAAACAACATGGTACTGGCACAAAAACAGATATGAAGACCAGTGGAACAGAATAGAAGACCCGGATATGAATCCACACAGCTATGCCTTATTTTTGACTAAGACGCCCAAAACATATGGTGGAGAAAAGACAGCCTCTTCCACAAATGTTGCTGGGAAAATTGGTTATCTGCCTACAGAAAACTGAAACGAGATCCACGCCTGTCACCCTGTACTAGTATCAACTCAAAGTGGATTAAGGACCTTAATATCAGACATGAAACATTAGGTTAGTAAGGGAAACAGTAGGGAATACTCTGGAAGCAAAAGGTATAGGCAAGCACTTCCTCAGTAGAATTCAAGCAGCCTAGCAACTACAAGAAATGATTAATAAATGGGACTACATGAAATTAAAAAGCTTCTGCACAATGAAAGAAATGGTCTCTAAATTAAAGAGACTGCCCACAGAATGGGAAAAAATCTTTGCTAGCTATACATCAGACAAGAGACCTATAACCAGAATATACAGGGAGCTCAAAAAACTAAACTCCCCAAAAATCAATGAACCAATAAAGAAGTGGGAAACTGAACTAAACAGAACTTTTGCAAAGGAAGAAGTTCAAATGGCCAAAAAAACACATGAAAAATGTTCACTATCCCTGGCCGTAAAGGAAATTCAAATCAAAACCACACTAAGATTCTACCTCACTCCTGTTAGAATTTTAACCATCAAAAACACCAGCAACCACAAATATTGGTGAGGATGTAGGGAAAAAGGAACCCTCATACACTGCTAGTGGGAATGTAAGCTAGTACAGTATGGAGGTTCCTTAAAATCTAGAAGTCGATCTGCCATATGATCTAGCAACACCACTCCTAGGGACATACCTGAAGGATTGTGACTCAGGTTATTACAAGGTACCTACACACCCATATTTATTGCGGCACTATTCACAATAGCCAAGCTATGGAAACAGCCAAGATGCCCCACTATCAATGAATGGACTAAGAAAATATGGTACTTATAACGCAATGGAATTTTATTCAGTTATACATAAGACTGAAATTTTGTCATTCGCAGGTAGATGGATGGAACTGGAGAACATCATCTTAAGCAAAGTTAGGCTCAGAAGGACAAAAATCACATGTTCTCCCTCATATGTGGATTATAGACCTAAAACAAATGCAGTAATATTATTGAACAAGGGTCATACACTAAGGGGAGACTGCACAGGAGGCATAGGACAAGGGAAGGAAATCAAAACCCTGAAAGTGGTTGATGTCCTCACTGTATAGGAATGAATATAGTAATCTTAAACTGGCCAAGGCAACTATGGGAAGGGGACTAGGAAGTAGTGAAGACATGTGGTAGAGATGAATCAATTTGGGTTATAACACACATATGCATGGAAACAACACAAGAAATCTCTCTGTATAGCTTTCTTTATTTCAAACTAGCAAAAACACTATGTTTTTCATCTCTTATGTTTTCTCTTCAACAAAATGGAGAATAAGAGGGCGGAACAAGTTCTGCCCAGAAGGGGGGTGGGTGGTAGGGGGTGTGGCCCAAATAATGTATACACATGTAAGTAAATATAAAAGTGATAAAACAATTTTTTTAAAAAATCAATAAAAGTTAAAAAAACATGAATACAAAATACATCCACCACATTCACCCTGTCCTTATGCCCTCCCCCTCCCACTGGTATCCACTCCCAGAAAGAACCTATTTTACCTTCCTGCTGTTCAGTATTTAAAATTGCATATTTACAGTTCAAGGGGATTTTACCTTGGTACTTCAGACATGTATATATCATGCTTTAATCAGATGACCCCCCATTACTTGTTCTTTCTCTACTGCCCTGCTCTCCTATTATTCAACAGCTTACAGTGCATTTCATTCTATTATCTTCACATACAGATGCAGTGTTTCAGTATTTTGTACTCGCTAACATCCTCTTTCCCTCTCCCACCTCTGTAGTCTCCCAAATAGACCCACTAATACGACCATGTTCTCTTTTTCTCTCCTTCTTCTCCTTCTCCTCCTCCTCCCCCTTTCTCTCTCATTTTATATATGTAATTATACAAATCATACACATGTATGTTGTATATATGATCATATATGTTATTTATGTGTGCATTTATCTTACAGGTCTAACTTCTAAATATGAGGGAAAACACGAGACCTTTGACCTTTTGAGTCTGAGTTTCTTCACTAAACATGATGCTCTCCAGTTCTACCCATTTATTTACAAACAATGTAATTTCATTCTTCTTAAAGACTGAATAATACTCCACTATGTATATTTACCACATTTTCTTAATCCACTCATCAGTTGAGGGGCATTTAGGTTGTTTCCAAAGCTTAGCTATTGTGAATAGTGCTGCAATAAACATGAGTGTACAAGTGGCTCTGTTGTATCCTGATGCATATTATATTGGGTATATGCCCAGGAGTGATATCACTGCTATATTTTCTGAAAGGAAAAACGTAACAAGCAACTAAAAATTAATCCATCTAGTAAAATTCATTATGAAGTTCTCCACAAAAATCACAAGTGGGAAAGAGGTTTATAACAGGAAAGAAAAAACTAAGTAAGAGGAGAAGGAAATATGAATATAGTACTTAACTTCTCTTTCAAAAAATGAGGAAAATAACTTAGAATAGAAATTATTTCTTTCTTGTACTACTTATAAAATCTATCTCTCAATTCTAATTTAGATTTGAATCTTTTTCTCTACTCTATTTTTCCCCATATTTTAATACCACTCTGTTTCTCAAATAGTTAGCATCTGCTAGATCACTTGAACATTAAGCAAACTTGTGGACTACCAATTTCAGATGGAAAAATGCAATTATTTACAATCTTTCATCATGGTGTCTCTATCCAACTCAATAAATTGTGTGAGCCATAGATTAGGTAAAATTTTTATTCAGAGCATTTTTTTCTACTCTTTATTTTCACTGAATCAGAAAATCTTGATTTATAATTATTGATCTTTTGGATTAGTAGTAAATCAGACGTGGCTCTGCCAGACAGTTCCAGATAATTTTCAATAAACATTGACCCAGAGATATGGAAGGGCTTCTCATTGAAGACTACTTTCAACATGCATCAGGTTCAAGTCAACACTTACACCACAGTCAAACCTGAAAAGTTGAAGGTTTCACTTGAAAGATGGTGACAAATGAGTTCTAAATCTATCTTTTGGTCACATACAGTGCTGTAAAGTCATTAGAAGAAAAAGCATTGCTTCATGTTCTGCACCTAAAAATTGCTTTGAAATGGGCTTCATGAGGTAGCATCAGTTCCTTGTCCCCCAAATGAGTAAACACATCAAATTGGGATCAGAAATCACTGAGCCATTTGCAACAGTTTGTATTCTAAAGTACTCATGATGTCTTATCTTCAGCTAAAAATCATGTTGACATTTCTTAAATCAATAGGTTATGGCTGTTTAAAATTTACACACACACACAACTTGATGAGGTCACTTAAAATTATAGGGATAGTCTTTATAGGAATTATAAGTTTTATGATAAAATATTTCTCTCATCTCTTATTCATATTTCCCAATAACTTTCAAGAAAATTATTTAGTCATGTAAAACATATTGCCATGGCAGGGCTGGTTCTCCATATTTTACAATGCCACTTTTCCAGACAATATAACAACTCAGAAAATAATTACTAGAAACAAATCAACATAAATATATATTGTAAAGTACTGACTTTAGTAATAAACAAAATAAAAGCTCTTAAGCACGTCCCTCTAAGATATCACAGCACAAGTGCCAAAACCTAATTTAGACCTTCCTCTTAAAATTTCATTATTGCTAGCACATACGTTAGATGGTATTTATTTTCCACCTCATACTAACATGCCAATATGATGCAAAATCAAAGAAGGCAGTGTGATAAAGAAATTTTATCAATAGTTTCTTCTGCTTTCTCTTGGACCATATTTGTTGAATTTCCAGTTGAAGCAATCCTGTGCATTACTTGTATCTGGTTTTGCTATGAGGAGAGCAAGTGCGAATAGTCTTTGTAGTTTAGCTCTTTCACCTTTGGCCAAAAAAGTCATCTATTTCATACCAGAAAGCATTGAAAATGACAAAAAAAAAAAAAAGACTCAATAACTTTCTTTGATTATTTGACAAGATTTGAGAAAAGACAGCACAGTAGAAACAAGGAGGGAAAAGGACTGCTGGTATTCATCACTGAGGTTCCTGTTTGCACATTTTAAACTGCTTGTATGAATTTCCCCACACCTGCACGTTCATGTTCCCGGTACCTGCTGAATGTACTTTTTATTGCCCAAGAATACTGTTCACTATTTATAATAATACTGTTATTATTTAGTTAAAAGTCTCAGCAATACTATTATATTTCAATGAATCAAATTTTAACTACTGACACATTTTTGTGAATTGGCAATATTTTAGAATTGTGAAATGAATGCAAACAAAATTATCTTATCACCATTTTTTCTCCAAAAGTCACAGACACCTTAGTAAATTGCCAGGACCACCAGCAATAATTAGAGAAACTGTTATAAAGGACAAAACCCTAAATTCTCAGGACAGATGAAGCACCAGAGGTAGATCTTTACTAAAGAGAAGAAAACTGTTCTAAATAATTAAGAAACTTTCAAAACTAAATTTTTTTTAAAAATCACACCATAAACAATCCTCCTTGCCTCCATCTATGACTGGAAAGAATGCTTACTTCAAATACTTATTATGAAATATTATAAAAGAAAACACCAGCCATAACCACATTGAATAGATGTCTTGAATAATAAAGTGCAGCACATTCTAGTCCTATATAAATGTGTGTTTCCTTGATATAACTGGCTCAGCTTGGTTGGCATCTGAAGAGGATCTTCTCTGCAGCAATAGCTCAAATAAATAAGTAAAACAGAATGCCACACCAAAAACATGATTTCAGTAGGTTTTTTCATAAATGTTCATTACAGCAAACTCCTGTAGTATTTTAAACTACAAATCCTTATGTAACTCTCAACCTGCTAATAGCAATACATTATAGTCATAATACTGCAACTTCTTTAAACATATTGCAAAAAAAAAAAAAAAAAAGAGGCCTACAAAGGTTTCGGGGTAGAACCAAGAAAAATGAAGCTTATAGATATGCAATACAGGTTCTTTCAAAACCAGTAGATACTTCCCTTCTTTGTTTGTATCACCTTTCATTAGTTCCTCTTTCATCTACTGCAGTGTTTACATAATGTTGAAAACATAATTCTTTTCTACTCATTAAAGGCATTTTATAAGGGATTCTCTTTTCAAGACACCAGATATTTATGCCCCAAAAAAAGAATCTTCCACTGGCAAATGCATCATGGAAAAGCTACCTTCTTTGCCCCTGCTGGGTTTGCTTACTGTAGACATTGCACAATTTACTTTAAAATGTACTCAAAGGTACAGAATGCAGTACTTCTCTAGTTATCAAAGTATAAGTGTTTCCTCATATGGTTGGAATTACTGTAACTTAAAGGAAACACTTAGAAACACAAAGAATCTGAAACTGCACCAGAATTTTGCCACAATCTGCTCAACAGAAATAAATTAGTTTCATGATTTAATAGTGCCAAACAACTTTCTCTCTAAAGTTAGCTTCATTTGTGGTGAAATTAAGTGTTTTTGAGGCTTGCTGTCTAAGTTGTAATTGTGACAATTCCTTGATCTCAGAGATAGATGATTATGATGTTTAATAGACAAGGTTAATAATTATTAAGGGTTGATAAAAAAATTTTATATCAAATACCAATTATGCTCTAACTTGGAGTACATCTTCACATACATACACACAGAAAAATATATGAATATACAGCTAGCTTTATATTCCTGAACTGGTCTGACCAAGATAGAATAGTTCCCAAAGAATCCTTGCTACATCCCATTTTGAGATGTCAACACCTGCGTGCCTATTTAATGTGTTTTAATCCTATGCTAAAGTCAGTGCCTTGGGTTCATGAGATTTATATTGATAAATCATAATAATATCCCAAAAGAAGTGTCTGTCATTTCAGGTAAGATAAATAATCATGGTTGAATTAAAACAAATGTTGAGGTGATTATTACTGTGTACATTTCAAAGCAACCATAAGCTTCATAAAATGAATCAAATTCACAATTGCTACTTTCACAACGTTTATGTAAGGACTACTACAAAAGGTCATCCATTAGTCTTTCCTCACACATGCATAGGAAATGAAAACAATGATTGGTCCCTTGTTTATAAAGATGTGAGTATTTTTGAATTCTTACATTTAAAATGAACATTTCTTTAACATTTGTCTTAAATAGTAATTTTGTATAATCTACAAAAGAGTATTTATTAAAGACTTCTATCTTAAAAAGGAGGATTTATAGTAATCCATGCATGTCCTAGCTTACTTCTACAACTTCATCTTTCACAGACATAGGACACACACTTTTACCAGCCACACTGAATTGTCTGCAAACTTACTTCAGGCATAAAGAACTGTTTGCAGAAAATGATACCTGTTGAAACTATTCCAAGAATTGGCAGGGGAGTGGGGGGATAAAGGAGAGTGCTGGAGATTTCTGATACATCGTAAGAACTTTTGTAAATGCCACAGTTTACCCCCAACCCAGCACAATAAAGGGGAAAAAAAGAACTGTTTGCAGGCCTTTGAAACTGATACATACTTTTTGGTTTAATCCCCGTGCTTTTGGATAAACTGTTTCTTTTCTCATAATACACTTAATACTTCATCCTGGGACTAACCTTGTCAGTGCCATCTTGTCATATATGAAAACTTCCTTCACTTGGCTTAGTTGTCTGAAACTAGCTTCAACAGCAACCACTGCAATGCATTGAAAATGTATGCTGACCTGCCTGTCTCCCCCTTTATACCATATATTCCTTAAAGATACTATTTGGTGATTGTTTCTAATTCTAGAACCTAGACAAATAGCAGACATTGACTAAATATAATATATATCAGAATATAAGACAAACTGTTTACTCAAAATTATTTCTGAGAAGAGGCTCATATTAATGGGGCATATTCCCAAATGCATTATTTTAAATAACAAAGTACTATTAAGCAAAACTCTATCACCTTGCCAGGTACAGTGGCTTGTGCCTGTAATCCCAGCTACTGTGGAGGCATACATTGGGAGGATCCTGTTAATAAGACCTGTCTCAGTCAGTAAGCTAAGCATGGCGGTACATGCCTATGATCCCCCAACTACACCAGAACCCATCGGTAGCGGGATTGCTGAGCCCAACACCTTACAAAACTGTGAGACCCTACCTAAAAAATAACTAAAACAAAAAAGGTGTGGGGCTCAAGTGGTAGGATGCTGCCTAGCAAGCATGAGTCCCAGAGTTCAAACTCCAGCTAGAAATGACTTCTGTCGGTATTAGTTTTGAGTAGTCTTAGAAGTCATTCTGCCAGAAGTTAAAAATGGAGGCAAAAACATTTAATATAAGTGTAGTTTTTATCTGACAATGTTATTCACAATTACAAGTATTAGATGCCCATGTAAATAAGACTTTCAAAGATCATATAAAAAGCCAGAAAGTTAATGGTTACATACAGAAATCAAAATATATAATTAATGAACAAATGTTAAAAATAATTTCTCTATTGTTATGAAAATCCTATTTTTATGTTATGATTTTTAAGTATAATATTAAACATGAATTCAAAACATGTTATAACTAAAATAACAGGTAAAAATTAAGAGATGTATTTTAAAATACATCTCTTAAATCTTTTAAAGTACATTAATACTTTAAAAGGAGTACTAATTTAAAAAAGTGTGAAGAATGTGAATATACTGTTCATAGTTAGGACTGAAAAGAAATATTAATAAATTAAAATATTATTTCATATGACATTAGTTCTAATTTTACATGTGTTGCTAAACTGGTAAGTTAAATAAGTAAATGCTCATTTACTATAACTAAAACCTCCCTTCAAAACATTTTTACTTTATAACATATAAAATCCATCAACCTAATCAGTTACCTATTTGGAGGCATGTTTGAAATTTGATAAGTGTATGATTGAGTGAATGAATGAATTAAGTTCTCTTCATCTTCTCTTAGAAACCAAATCTAGTATTACATTATCAAACACTTTTGTGTAAAAGTAACTTACAAGCCATTTACAGGATAAAATTCCTTAAGAATATTTGTTTTCCCTGATCTTCTGTAACTCACAAAGACTTTTTGATTGTTATTTCACTTTCTATAATACTTGACATATATATATACAGATATATATAGACACACAGACACACATATAATCTCAGAAATATAGTGTATTTGGCATGCAAACTTACGGAAATTTTCAACAAAATTTTTATGCATGGAAAACAGTTCTGATTAGAATCTACAATCAGTATGTCAATTTATATGTACATATGGCTAGAATATCACTATGTAGTCATATCTACAGAAGGCTGGCAATAATAAAAAGGTACTACAAAACTCACAGAAAGCTAAAGTCAATCCAAAATAATACGAAGATAAAATTTATAAAACATTATATATTTTTTTAATGATGAGCTATCACTTTCAAGCACACTATTCAATTTTAGGTATAAGCCTCTATCCCAGTACTCAGAAATTCCAAATTGGTGGTATCTAAATTATTAATGATTTAATTGAAATGTTAAAATGTTAAAGCTTTCACCTTAAGGTATCTTGCCAAAATTTTCTTGTGGGTATATTTATTTAATAATTCACTCAGGCATTTAGACACTAATTCAATAAATAAGTATTGAGATTTTATTATATTTTGGGTACTGTGTTACCTCCAAATATGACAATGAGAAGAAAAAAAATAGATATATTCTCTATTATCATGTAACTAATGCTTAGTCAGAGTCAGACACATCAATAATCATAAAAAGATTACAAAAATATCAGTAGAGACATTTTAAAGGGAAAAATAAGATTTGAGAGTGAGTCTAATAACTGCTTAGGAAGATTCTCTGAAGAAGTGATACTTTTAAACTGAGATGTGATGATGGGTAGGAGCTTAAAAAACAATAAATTAAATGTAATAAGGGCCAACATTAAGACTAAGAGTTTCTTTTTTTAAATGGATGCACAGGCATGTAAGAATTGTTTGTTAATTAATTACTGGGGTAGGTATTAATGTTGATAAAGTAATACCTTGAGAACAGTTCTCCTAAATTGGTTAGAAATTATTCTAGTAATACTGACCAAAACAGCAATGTGTTTCACAAACCCCTTTTTCATAACACAAATTTCAGCAAGTTCTCTTTCCAATTATCATAAAGTTAGAATGGATGTGGCTTCTTAAGAAGAGTGCCTAGAACACAGTATTTTCTTGTATGCTAAAAAAACATGTAATCAAAGAGAAGAGAGTAGAATTATTTTGTACTAAGAAATGGAAGTTTGTCATCCTTTCTTCTGCAAAGTAAAAGACAGATAAACTCACTGTTTAGGAAGATCTTGTCTAGTTTTTATTTCTACCACCGATTATCCTATACAAACAAGAATACTTAACTTAAAAATTCATAAACTTAAATTCGTGAGAATTATAATTTTGAAGTATATTAAATTTTCAGAAGACTATAAATTCTTTTATAGGAAATTTAGAAAAAGCTAAAAAAAAAAAAAGGTAATTCTAGAAGACCAAATTATTCAGAATCCAGCTGCTGAAAAATTGCACTGTAAACATTCTGGTGCTTAAATTACTTTAGTTACTATTAATAATTTTAATTATATAACTCAATTTTTAAATAATTTTTAAAATCTCTGTGGTTAGTTTCTCAAGTTATTCAAGTTTTCTTACTCTATATAAAATCCAGTTAAGACCAATCTAAATGCTGAAAAGTCTGCCAATGATTCTTTCATTTGGCAGTTAACTCCCTTTTGAAGAACTAAACACTCTTAATAGAGGTAAGTAAGTATAAGACAAAGCCTGTGCTGTTTTCATGTGAAATTTAAACAACAGAAACCCTAAATTACTTGATCAATTTCTTTAAAAGTCTTAATACATTGTAGACTAAATATCTTCTCCCCCAAAATCTAATGGAGCTTTTCTTTTCCTTTATCTTTCAACTGCCTGCTGTTTGTTCATTCATTTTGTTTTGGTTTTCTTTCAACCCTGTACTACAGTAAGTAGTTGGAATAGTTTTAGCTGCCATGTTGTATTTCTTAAAAAGAATCATCAATATTAGAATCATTCAGGATGGCAAAAAGCTCATACACTAAGAGGTAAAGTGATGAACTCACTTATGTGGAATGCTTAGACTTATGTTTCTGTTTCACTTTTAGTGAATACATATATTTATATTTGTGCCAATTATATATGCTTATATTAACTTATTTATTGATGAGATTCCACATTTTTCATCTTTTCATCATGACTTTTATTCATTCTATAATTCAATTATTTCCATACTGAAAGCTTAGTATAATTTTTTTCTCTCTGTTTTATGTTACTTAATGCCCTGTGAAATACACCATACTTAAATTCTGAAACAAATGAGACAAAATATAATAATACCACAAGAACAAGAGAAAAAAAAGGATGAAAACAGTATTGGTATATGTTGCAAAGTTTTTATCTGGTTTAATTTGTGGTCAGTTTTTGTCATCATCCTGCAAAAACACATTTTCCCATAAACTACCAATAATTACAATTTTAATTAAATTGGGCTTTCATGTTACATTTTTAAATTAGATCTTTACTCTGTAAGCAAAATCATAGCCCATTGTCTTCCATTAGTCAATATCTAATTTGTAAAATTAAATATACAGAATTTTAACATATAAGACATTGAAATATGCAACATCTTTCACTTGTACAAGGCATAAGTCCTATGAGTCAACTTGCAAAGAATAAAACTATAGAGAAATACCTGTGAGGGAAAATATTTCTTATGATAAAAATGTTAATGATGTGTTCACAGTGAGCAATAAAACACAATGTTTCAGCTTTCAACATAGGTCGTCTTTATCATGTCTTTCCAAAGAAGTGCTAAGATAGCCAATATCATATAACAAACCAACTCCTTAAATTTTGTTACTGTTAAACTCAACAGCTGAAATCACAGCAAGTTTGGGAGCTTCTCAAACTTCCTGTTATAAATGAATAACTTCAGTTCAGAGAGATTATTTGTATCATCTTAGATATCTGCAGTTATTTGACAACATTAGAAACCCTAAAACAAGGGTTCCATTAAAACACTACAACATTCTATTGTTACTCTCTCTAAGCTAAATCTATACAGTTGAAGTGAAAATTAATAATGCATAATTAATTATTTACCAAACCAGGAGTGTTATTTAATGTTATACATTGTCATGCAAACATCAATTATTTAGATAAAACAAAATTGACTCATTTGACACTGTGATCTATATAAATCCTCAAACAAGAAACTAGGAATGCCTTCCAGTTTGGCTTCTAGAGGGATTATTAATATCATTACAACAATATCTAAAAGTAAAACAATCAAGTTGAATTTTCTTAGCACTTTATATTTCATAATCAACAATTTACTCATATAGTACTTTAGATGCACCAGAAAAATGTGGAAACTAATTATAAAAGCTATTTCAACTTGCCCCAGTTCTTATGCTAATGTATGCTAAAGGACTTCAACCTCAAGTGTTGTATCTTGGAGGAATCAGATTTTTTCCTGGAATTCATGTTTTCCTGACAACATACAACATTCCACACTTTGAGACCAGAACAGGACACAATTTTTTGAACTTCTTTCTATCAGTAATACTTAAATAGCCACAAAGTAATTTTTAACTGTTACAAACTTTTGCTGCTTCTTTGGAATTCATTCTTACTCATATTCTCTCTCTCTCTCTCTCTCTCTCTCTCTCTCTCTCTCTCTCTCTCTCTCTTATTTTGGAGAAATAAAGTAGACCCATGGAGAGGTCATGATAGAGAGAAACTGGCACTACCAACAGTCAGCAAGGAACTGAGGACACCTACCAACAGCCATGACAGTTTCCATCTTGGAAGGAGATCTGCTTCCCTGACCAACTTCTTCCACTGCAACATGCATAAGAATCTAAACTAGAATTGTACATCCAGTTAAGAAACTCCTAACTTCCAGATCCAAAGAAGTAGTTGGGTAAGTATTTGTTGTTTAAAACCACTAAGTTTGGAGGAATTTATTTTGTGACAATAGATATCAACACCCACTATGAGAAATTAGGTAAATTATCTAGTTATCTCGATCTGTTTCTTCACTGCTATGACGATAATGGAAAAAAAAAATCTAACTTATACCACTGTAAAAATAAAGAATATAAAAAAGAAAAACTGTGGCCAGGCACCAGTGGCTAAGAAAAAGGATGGACAAATGGGACTACATGAAACTAAAAAGCTTCTGCACAACAAAAGAAATGGTCTCTAAACTGAACAGACAACCCACAGAGTGGGAGAAAATATTTGCCAGCTATACATCAGACAAAGGACTGATAACCAGAATATATAGGGAACTCAAAAAACTAAACCCACCCAAAAATCAATGAACCAATAAAGAAATGGGCAACTGAACTAAAAAGAACTTTTTCAAGGGAAGAAATCCAAATGACAAAAAATATATATATATGAAAAAAATGCTCACCATTCCTGGCCATGAAGGAAATGCAAATCAAAACCACACTAAGATTCCACCTCACTCCTGTTAGAATAGCCGTCATCAAAAACACCACCAACAACAAATGTTGGCGAGGATGCAGGGGAAAAAGAACCCTCATACACTGCTGGTGGGAATGTAAGCTAGTACAACCACTTTGGAAAACAATATGGAGGCTTCATAAAAAACTAAACATGTATCTGCCATATGACCCAGCAATCCCACTCCTAGGGATATATCCAAAGGAATGTAAGTCAGGTTACTCCAGAGGCACCTGCATACCTTTTTATTGCAGAACTATTCACAATAGCCAAGTTATGGAAACAACCAAGATGCCTCACTATTGAAGAATGGATTAAGAAAATGTGGTATTTATACACAATGGAATTTTACTCAGCCATGAAGAAGAAGGAAATTTTGTCATTCGCAAGTAAATGGATGGAACTAGAGAACATCATCTTAAGCAAGGTTAGCCAGGTTCAAAAGGTCAAAAATCATATGTTCTCCCTCATATGCGGACTTTAGACCTAAAACAAATGAAGTAATATTATCGGACATGGGTCACGCACTAAGGGGAGAACGCGTACAGGAGGAATACGGAAAAGGAAGAAAACTTAAAACTTGAAATTGTTTGATGTTCCCACTGTAGAAGAGCGAATAAAGTAATATTAAAATGACAGAGGCCACTATGGGAAGGTGACCGAGAAGTAGTGAAGAGGTCTGGTAGAGATGAACCAATTTGGGTTATAATACACATGTGCATGGAAGCAATGCTAGGAATCTCTCTGTATAGCTATCCTTATCTCAAGCTAGCAAAAATGTTACATCTTTCTTATTATCTCTATGTTTTCTCTTCAACAAAATTGGAGGAGAGTGCAGAACAGGTTCTGCCTGGAAGCTAGGAGGGTGGGGGGGGGAAGAGGGTGGTGGTAGTGGGGAGAGAAGGCACATATGAATAAATGAATAAACAATAAAAAATTTTAAAAGTACAGTAAATTAAAATTAATTAGACAATAAAACAACAAAAATATTAGAAGAAAACACTGAGACAGTTTTCATAGACTTGGGGTACGAAAATTTCCTTTAGCACGATGCCAAAGTAAAAACCATATTAAAACATTGGAGACTTAACTACATACAAAAGTAACTATGGAGTAAATGACCACCTATTCAAAAGTCAAACGCCAAAAATGTGAAGTACATATATTTGCACATATGCATGTATATCACAAAAAGTGAATGCCTTTAAAAAAAAATATCATCTTACAAAGAGTTTGATTTATGTTGAGTACCTATGGGAATATAAGAGTTATTAAAGCAAAATTTTAAAAATTCAGGAAAATAACTGAAAAGAAATTTCATAAAAGTCAACTGATTAGCAAACATAGAGATGTTCAAAAAATGAATGAAATAGAAAATTAAACCCAGCTTGAAAATATTTTAATTGAAAATATTTAGTATTGATAAGAGAGTAGAAAAGTTAACTCCATGAGAAGTTGACCCAAGATTTATGAAGCATACTCTGGCAATATCTATTATAATGTTATATAGGTAACATTATAACCTACTCATGTTTTATCATAAGGAATAATCATACAAATGTGCATTATTTAAAATGATACATTTGAATTCTTAAAAGACAAACATCTATATCATATTAATAAAATTTTAATTAGTTCTTAGAATGATATATATGTTGCCCTTTTGTTTTTTTAAAAAGGTTGCCTTTTGTCTTTTAAAAACTTTGCCTTTTGTTTTTTAAAAAAATGTCTTCTCTTCAAATGTAATAAAAGGATATTTGGGGCTATGAATAATGGTTGCTTACCAGTATGAGGACAGTATCCAGGGAATACCTGGTTTACAACAAGATAAAAATAAATCATGAAGCTACTTGGTTCTTTCATAGCCAAATCCTATCTTCTCAATTTTATGGTATATCATTTATATCAGTGGTCCATTTCCTTACAGTTATTTCTGGCCTTAATAAGAAATGAGAAATATTTAAAAAAAAAAAAGAAAAAGAAATCATTTCTTCTCTTTAATTAAGCAGGAAAATTTGAACTATGAAATAGCTGCATAACAATAACAGAAGACTGTGTCTAGAGATTCAAAAAGTTTATGTCATTCTGTTGGAGCACTCTTTGAGCTTATCTATTCTAGAATATGTGCCTGTATAAATTCCCTATTGAGAACAAAAATATTCTGCATACTCATTTTTTGTGTATGGTACTGGGGCTTGAACTCAGAGCCTATACCTTGAGCAGTGGCTCAAGCCAGCACGTTTTTGTGATGGGTTTTTTCGAGATAGGGTCTTGCAAACTATTTGACCATGCTGGCTTTGAAACATGATCCCCCTGATGTTTGCCTCCTGAGTAGCTAAGATTACAGGTGAGAACCACTAGCACCTGGCCTTCTGCATACTCTTAAGTGGAAGTTTTTAAATTACATAGTTACAGAATTAAATACCATCTTTTGCCTCCTTCTTTTTCTAACATCTCTGGTCAAAAACAAGTTACTGAAATTGTATCTTTAGTAAAACAAACATGTCTTGTGTGAAGAAACATATTTATTTTAATCTATACAATCCTAAAATTGGGTTCTTTTTTTTAAAAAATATCAACTTTACTGAGATATACATTATATATAATGCAGTGCACATATTTTGAGCATACAGTTCAAGGTAATTTCAGGTGTTCTCTTTTCCCATATATTTAATATTTCATTTACTTTCCTTTTTGGCTTATTAGTCATACCTCTTTGTTTTGTTTTGTAATGACTAGAGTTTATAATATGTAACTTTAACTCAAGTCTACCTTGAAATGCAGATGCTCCTCAATTTATAGTGGGGTTCTATTCCTATAAACCCATTGTAAATGGAAAATATAAGCTGAAAATGTACTAATGGACATAAACTATTGAACATCATTGCTTAGCAACTCAGTATACAGTATAGTACTGGTTGTTTACCTTTACAAACAAGTCACTGACTGGAAGCTGAACCTCATTGCCACTGCCTAGGATTATGAGAGAGTATTGTATTACATAATATTAGCATAAGATAAAACCAAAATGTGAGGTATGATTTCAACTAAATGTGTATTGTTAATGCATTATCAGTAAAGAATCATAAGTTGAACTGTAAGTCCAAGACTGTCTGTAATAGACCACTTCATATAAAATGTCACTCTTTCAACAACATTCTTCTGCTTTCATCATTTATTTAATTCATGTCAAATATTTTATACATATACCCTACAATATCTTGTTTGATGTGTATATTTTGGTGTGGTTGACAATATTTTATATAAATTTTAAGAAGAGAAAAAAGTATCTTATATTTATCTGTCTCTTTATCACTCCTTGTATTCTCCTTTACTTTGTGTTATCACAAATTTCCATTTCATCTGGCATCGTTTTACTTATTCCTGAAGAACTTCTTCCAACACCACTTGTAGTGCATGTCTATGGTGATAATTTGTCGCTCAGCTACTCTGTTTTAAAATAATTGTTTACTTTTTTCTTTCAGCACTTTGAAGATGGCATTCTAATATTTGCTAGTTTATATTGTTTCTGACAAGAGGTCTTTGAGAACTGTCTTCTGCCTGTATGTAATGCATCTATCTATTTCATTTGTCTCCTTTTGAGGTTTTCTCTTTATCAATGATTTTTAACAATTTCAGTATGACCTGCCTTGGTTTGATTGTTTTTACCCTGCTTATACTCAAAGGTCCTTGGATCTTTACACATCTAGTTTTAGTCAAATTTAAAATATTTCCAGCCATTAATTATTCAAGTATTCTGCCTTTCCTCTAATATCTTTTGTTGGGACGAACATGTGTTTCAAATTGCTTAATCGTATCACCTAGACTTCCGAGGTTTCATTGGTTTGTTGATTTGTTTTTTGTTTTGACCTTTTTTCTGTGCTTCAGATAGAATAGTTTCTGTTGCTATATCTTCACATTTGTTGCTCTTTTTTCTGAAAGATGTAATTTCCTGTTATGACAATGCAGTATATTTTTCATTTCAAATATATTTTCTGCTCTAAAAAGTTCCATTTGTTTTCCTTTTATATCACTCATTTCTCTCGTCATCATAGTCATGTTTTCCTGTAAATCCATGATCATATTTATACTAGCTGATACAAAATCTTAGTTTTCTAATTCTATTATCTCAGTCTTTTCTGGATAGGATTTCATTGGTGATTTTTTCTCATGTTACATGTCATGTTTCCAAATTTGTTTTCATGCAATATAAATGTTTGTTTGTCATAAACTTTCTATTGTTGAATTCCTTTAAAAAGTGCTAAGACTGTTTTTGACAGTCTGTTTAATAGCTTGCAGATCAGTTTGGTTCTTTTGAATCTCATTTTTATCATGGGCAGGAAAAAATATCCAAACAATGCAAAAGACCATGACATTAATTTTTGTAACATATGCCTCTTTTTTATTGTTCCAAAAATTTCAGTTATTCTTTTGAATAACTATGTCTTTTTTTATATAGTACCTACTTATGGTGTTATTTTGAAATAAGACATAGGAATTGGATTTATTCCTATTAAGTTTCATCTCTGAATATCAATTTGAAAATTTTGTAGCAATTTCTTATCCCCCTCATCCAAATCACTGATACATAAAATGATAGATGAGAAAACAAAGCCACTTAATATCTTCCTCTTGGCATTCCAATGTTTTCTAGGCATCCTGAACTGTGTACCATTGCCTAAACAATCTCCTTTTAACACCCGTATTCCTGATTCCATTTTTATTTATATTTCTTAGTTTCTGTTGCCAACCACTCAGGTTCATGTTTTACTCTCTGTTAATAATACATGGATACAAATTGCTTTGTATTCAGTAGATCAGGAATAAATAATTTGACTAAGAAAACAAATTCAAAATCAAACCTGACTGAGTGAAGTTTTTCAAATAGTTCATGAATCTACCTAAATCTATTCTTTATATCACATTCTTAAGCTTACACCAAGAACATGTATTTACAACATTTTCTTATCTAATAACCTAGTTGACTTTATCAGAAAAGGAGACATGAGATTAGTATGATATGACTTGATCTTGGTGAAATAATGGTATGCCTGTTAGTAATCACTTTGTTTTATCTATGCTATCAAATAATGTATTCATTATTTCATTTAAGAAAATTACAGAAGATAAAGCTTGCTCTGTAGGTTACAGAATTCATCTTTAATTTACCTTTAACATTGTGTACACTTGTTTGCATCCATTATTTTATATCTTCCAAATCTCCATTTATAGAAATTATGACATTCAGTAGAAAAAAGCATAAGCTTTTGAGTAAAAGTCTAGTTTTTTTTATTCCAGTTGAATGACTTTTAAAAATATCTAATTTCAGTTGAAACACCTAAAAATGGAGATAATAGCATCTTCTTGGAGTATGATGGTTAAATGAGAGAAAGTAAAATGTCTGACTTAGTCTCCTGCTCAAAACTTTTCATGTGAGGCAGGGGGGTGCAGCTCAAGTGGTAGAGTTCCTGCCTAGCAAGCATCAGGCCCTGAGTTCAAACCCCAGCACAGCCAAAAGGAAAAAAAAAAAAAATCTTCATGTACTTGCTTTTCTAAAATCTGCTACCTTACCTATGAAATGAGAATAAATATCCCTACTTCTTTCAGGACCACCATGAATCCAGTGAGAATAAATATATACTGTATATGCATATATTTATAATAAATAATGCAGGTTATAATAAATGTGTAGATTTAAAAAATTATGGTTATTATCACTCTTTTAAAAAGGTTGTCAAATTATGTTAACTTTGATTTTAAATTTGCTAAAATGTCCTCTTGCCACCAATTTGTTAATTTCCATTCTTTACTCTTCCAATTTGATAGCAGAGAAAAATATAGGCTAAAATGTTCAACTCCTCACTTTTCTGTACCACCTCCTAACGTATGTCATAGCTCCCAGTAATGGCCCTAACTATTGAGATTGAAGTAACTTTTCCAATCCCATATTAAAGTTTATGATTCTAAAAAAGCAAATTAAAGTGTTATTTTATGTTGGAAATATTTCAGAGTGGTTATATCCAAGTATATCCTGAATTTTTTTCTTTAGGCCACAAGTATTGGTCTTTTCTACCAACCATTATGCAAAACCTAAATAATATGTACCCTATGCCATAAAAATATAAAATACATATTCTCGCCTACATTAATTAACCAGTATGGACTTTCTGACCCTCAGCTTAAAATGACCATAATACAGAATCTAGCATTAAGTGTTCAGTTCACACACATACACTCAAAACTGGTCCAACAACTTCTATTATGCCAGTTACCATTATTGCCAGGTCTTTTACCCTTCACAGCCTAGAGAATATCCACTAGAATCAGGGAAGCAGAACAAACTGACACAATGCACCATTGATGATTGAGCAAGCCTGCCCAGGCAGCTGCAACAACAGGGCAACTCTTCAAAGCATCGGCATTGAAAATCACAATTCTCCCTTCTATACTCCATCAATGAAAACCTTTATATGCTACAAGCAATTACAAAATAAATCTTTGAGAAAAATCTTGTTCTTTCTTCACTTCTCCTCTCCTTGTTTTCCTCTCAACACCAAATGTCCTTGGTTAAAAAAAGAAAGGAGACATTTCCTTCTTTTTCCCTTGGTCTTTGCCTCTGTCTCTGCCTCTCTTATGTTCTAAAAAGTCTCTCAAGGAGATTTGAGGATGTGTGCTAAACATTTTTATCAGATCTGTTCTTGGATTTTTTTGTTTGTTTGCGGTTGGTTTTTTACTGTGGAGTTCTTATTTTAAAACTTCAAAAGGCACTTGATATTTTGAGCACACTCATACTGATTTTTTTGGCAAAGCATATTTCTGATTATTGAAAGATAATCTAAATTCTGAACTGCATGTGCTGAATCACAAAACCTCCATATTTTGTAATCCACAATAAAGGTGCCTTATATTAGTTATATATAAATAGGAAATGAGTCAGTGAACAGTTAAAAGCATTCTGTGAGAATACATGCACTAGTTATGTGAAGTTTTTGATAGAAAAAAATTAAGTATTTAAACACTACTTAGAATGTGGGGAAGTTATTGTTTGTTTAATAAACGTACTATGTCTTATATGACTATACCTACCAAATCAAATGAAAATTTATCTATTTATCTTTAGCCATCAATAGTTAATGCCTTTTTTATTTTGAACACATGAATAAGATTTGAGAATTATAGTAACAATTTTTAGATTTCTCACTATTCCTTTTATCATGCAAACATTTGGACCTTATAGGGTTAAGAAGAACCTCTTTAAATGATATTTACTCCCAAAGAACAGAATGTCTAAATTTGAGCAATGTCAGCATATAAACATAATTGCTCCAGATAACTAAAATATGTACACTTTATGAAGGATTATTCTTCAACCTGAAAAACTAAAGTCCAAAATATTTAACATCTTAGTCAGTTCAGGTTGAAATAGTAAAGTATCACAGATTGGGTAGTGTAAACAACAGAAGTTTATTTCTCAGTTCCAAAGGCTAGCAAGTCCAAGATCAGAACATGAGCATAGTCAGGTTCTATTGAGTGACCTTGTCTTAGTTTGCATATGGTCCTCTTCTTGCTGTGTCCTCAAATGATGGATAGTACAGACAGAAAGGAAGCAAGCTTCTATAAAAACTCTTAGCCCATCAGGATGGGCTCCCCTTTATGACCTAATTATCTCCCCAAAGTACCATGTCCAAATGCTATCACATTGGGGATTAGGATTTCAACATATGAATTTTCAGGGAACACATTCAATACAAAGCATGAATATGTGGATCCTTAACCTGTTAGTATTTTTATTTTATTTTTTTTCAAGTTCAAAGTCCCAGATCTTTTATTTTTTTATTCATTTATTCATATGTACATACATTGTTTGGGCCATTTCTCCCTCCTGCCCATCTACTCCCTCCCCTACCCCTCTCTTTTCCCCATTCCCCTCCCTTCTAGGCAGAACATGTTCTGCCCTCTTCTCCAATTTTGTTGAAGAGAAGACATAAGCAATAATAAGAAAGATATAGTGTTTTTGCTAGTTGAAATAAGGGTAGCTACACAGAGAGATTCCTAGCATTGCTTCCATACATATGCATATCACAACCCGAATTGATGCATCTGTACCAGACCTCTTCACTACTTCTCGGTCACCTTCCCATAGTGACCTCTGTCATTTTAAGGTTACTATATTAACTCCTCCATTGTGGACACATCAAACACTTTCAAGCTTTGGGTTTCCTACCTTTCCCTATTTCTCTTGTGTTCTACCCTTAGCATGTGACCCATGCCCAATAATATTACTGCATTTGTTTTAGGTCTAAGGTCCACATATGATGGCAAACACGTTTTCTGGCCTTCTGAGCCTGGCTAACTTCGCTCAAGATGATGTTCTCCAGTTCCATCTATTTACTTGCAAATGACAAAATTTCATTCTTCTTCATGGCTAAGTAGTATTCCGTTGTGTACAAATACCACATTTTCTTAATCCAGTCATTGATAGTGGGGCATCTTGGCTGTCTCCATAACTTGGCTATTGTGAATAGTGCTGCAATAAACATGGGTGTGCAAGTATCTTTGAAGTAACCTGTGTCGCATTCTTTTGGGTATATCCCCAAGAGTGGTATTGCTGGATCATATGGCAGATCTATGTTCAGATTTTTAAGAAGGCGCCAAATTTTTTTCCAGAGTGGTTGTACTAGTTTGCATTCCCACCAGCAGTGTAAAAGGGTTCTTTTTCCCTACATCCTCGCCAATACCTGTTGGTGGTGGTGTTTTTGATGATGGCTATTCTAACAGGGGTGAGGTGGAATCTTAGTGTGTGGTTTTTCTTTTATTCATATGTGCATACAATGCTTGGGTCATTTTTCCCCCCTACCCCCACCCCATCCTTTACCTCCCACCCTTCCCCTCCCTCTCTCTCCCCCCACCCCCTCGATACCTGGCAGAAACTATTTTGCCCTTATCTCTAATTTTGTTGAAAAGAGAGTATAAGCAATAATAGGAAAGAACAAGGGTTTTTGCTAGTTGAGATAAGGATAGCTATACAGGGAGTTGACTCACATTAATTTCCTGTGCATGTGTGTTATCTTCTAGGTTAATTCTTCTTGATCTAACTTTTTCTCTAGTTCCTGGTCCCCCTCTCCTATTGGCCTCAGTTGCTTTTAAGGTATCTGCTTTAGTTTCTCTTCGTTGAGGGCAACAAATGCTATCTATTTTTTTAGGTGTCTTACCTATCCTCATATCTCCCTTGTGTGCTCTCGCTTTAATCTTGTGATCAAAGTCCAATCACCTTGTTGTGTTTTCCCTTGATCTAATGTCCTCATATGAGGGAGAACATATGATTTTTGGTCTTTTGGGCCAGGCTAACCTCACTCAGAATGATGTTCTCCAATTCCATCCATTTACCAGCGAATGACAACATTTCATTCTTCTTCATGGCTGCATAAAATTCCATTGTGTATAGATACCACATTTTCTTGATCCATTCATCAGTAGAGGGGCATCTTGGCTGTTTCCATAACTTGGCTATTGTGAATAGTGCCGCAATAAACATGGGTGTGCACATGCCTCTGGAGTAACCTGTGTCGCATTCCTTTGGGTATATCCCCAAGATTGGTATTGCTGGATCATATGGTAGATCAATGTTTAGCTTTTTAAGTAGCCTCCAAATTTTTTCCAGAGTGGTTGTACTAGTCTACATTCCCACCAACAGTGTAAGAGGGTTCCTTTTTCTCTGCATCCTCGCCAACACCTCTTGTTGGTGGTGTTGCGGATGATGGCTATTCTAACAGGGGTGAGGTAGAATCTTAGTGTGGTTTTGATTTGCATTTCCTTAATGGCTAGAGATGGTGAGCATTTTTTCATGTGTTTTTTGGCCATTTGAATTTCTTCTTTTGAGAAAGTTCTGTTTAGTTCACTTGCCCATTTCTTCATTGGTTCATTAATTTTGGAGGAGTTTAGTTTTTTGAGTTCCCTATATACTCTGGTTATCAGTCCTTTGATATGTAGCTGGCAAATATTTTCTCCCACTCTGTGGGTGGGCTCTTCAGTTTAGAGAGCATTTCTTTTGTTGAGCAGAAGCTTTTTACTTTTATGAAGTCCCATTTGTCTATGCTATCTCTTACTTGCTGAGCTTCTGGGGTTCTACTGAGGAAGTCCTTGCCTACACTTATTGCTTCCAGAGTATTCCCTGCTCTTTTCTGTACTAGTTTCAGAGTTTCAGGTCTGATATTAAGGTTCTTGATCCATTTGAGTTGATACTAGTACAGGTGATAAACATGGATCTAGTTTCAGTTTTCTGCAGGCAGATAACCACTTTTCCTAGCAACATTTGTTGAAGAGTCTATTTTCCATCGTATGTTTTTGGCACCTTTGTCAAAAATAATGTGGTCATAGCTGTGTGGATTCATATCTAGGTCCTCTATTCTGTTCCACTGGTCTTCATGTCTCTTTTTGTGCCAGTACCATGCTGTTTTTAATTGCTATTGCTTTGTAATATAGTTTGAAGTCGGGTATTGTGACACCTCCAGCATTGTTCTTTTTGCTGAGTATTGCCTTGGCTATTCACGTTCTCATGTTTCCAAATGAACTTTAGGGTAGATATTTCAATCTCTGTGATGAATGTCATTGGTATTTTGATGGGAATTGTGTTGAATATGTAGATTGCTTTTGGTAGTGTAGCCATTTTTAATATGTTGATTCTGCAAATCCATGAGCACTGAAGATCTTTCCACCTTTTGTAGTCTTCCTCGATCTCTTTCTTCAGGGGTTTGTAGTTCTCCTTGTAGAGGTCATTCACATCCTTTGTTAAGTTTACTCCAAGGTATTTCTTTTTTTTTGAGGCTATTGCAAATGGAACTGTTTTCATATAATCTTTCTCAATTTGTTCGTTGTTGGTGTATAGAAAACCTCATGTTTTTTGTGAGTTGATTTTGTATCCTGCTACATTGCTGAAGTTCTTTATGGTATCTAGGAGTTTTTGAGTAGTTTTTGATTCCTTGAGGTATAGGATCATGTCATCTGCAAACAGAGATATTTTGACATTTTGACATTTTCTTTACCTATTTGTATTCCTTTTATTTCTTCTTCTTGCCTTATTGCTCTGGCTAGGAATTCCAGGACTATGTTGCCTAGGAGTGGTGAGAGTGGGTGCCTTTGTCTCATTCCTGATTTTAAGGCAAATGGTTTCAGTTTTTCTCCATTAAGTATGATGCTAGCTATAGGTTTGTTGTATATAGCATTTATAATGTTGAGGTACATTCCTTCCATTCCTAGTTTTCTCAGAGCTGTTATCATGAAGTGGTGTTGAATCTTAGAAAATACTTTTTCTTTACCTATTGAGATGAACAAGTGGTTTTTGTCTTTGCTTGTATTAATGTGCTATATTACATATATTGATTTGCATATGTTGAAGCACCCCTGCATCCCTGGGATGAAGCCAACTTGGTCATGGAGAGTGATCTTTCTGATATGTTGTTGGATTTGGTTTGCCAATATTTTATTGAGGACTTTTGTATCAATGTTTATTAAGGAGATTGGCCTATAGTTCTCCTTTCTGGATGTGTCTTTGTCTGGTTTGGGGATGAGTGTAATACTGGCTTCATAGAATGAGTTAGGCAGTATTCCTTCCCTTTCTACTTTATGGAAAAGTTTAAGGAGAGTTGGTATTAGTTCTTCTTTACAGGTCTGATCAAATTAATTTTTCATGGTTTTCAAAGCAATACACCTATTTACTTAATAAATTGTGCCACAAGGAATACATAAAAAAAAGTATTCTGTATTCCACTCTTTGAGAATCCCTGCCAAAACTAATTCTAATGTCTTTCACTTAATTTCTAAATGATTATATTATTATTAATTTATAAATTTTAAATATAATTTATTCACATCTTATGAGATATGAAAACTTAGCTATCTTAAACCACCACATTTCCTTTCCTTCCATCCATCCTCTCAATATTCAGTCAAGTAGTATATTTTTAGTGAACTTCCTACCTTAGTAACTATTTTTCCTTTCTATAGTTAATATTGTCACTTTTGTAAGTACAGGAGGTACATGTGTGGGACCATGTGCCTATAAATGCTTTTTTGCACTCCTTACATTTGATCAGTAGTTTAGCTGGGTATAAAATTATATTGTAAAATTATAAGTTAAAGTAATTTCCTTTCAGATTTTCAAAGCCATCCTTTCTAGCTGTGAATGTTGCCATTAACAAATTAGACACCAGTCTGATGTTTGTTTGTTGATGGTACTAAGGTTTGAACTTAAGGGTTTGTGCTTGCTAGGCAAACACTCCACCACTTGAGTCATGCCTCCAACCCTTTTTGCTCTGGTTATTTTTGATCAGAAAGGCTTGGATCCTCCTATTTTAGTCTTCCCACCTTTGCTGGGATGGCACACATGCACCATCACACCCAGCTTTTTTCCATTGAGATGGGGCCTCGCAAAATTTTTTACCTGAGCTGGAATGGAATTATGACCCTCCCAATCTCAGTCTCCTGCATAGCTTGGGATGCAGCTTTTGGTTGAAATGGGGTCTCATTAACTTTCTCTAGCAGACCTATGGGAACCACAATCCTCCTGATCTTATATTCCCCAGTACCTAGGTTATAGGCATGAACTACTGGTGCCCATTCTGATTTTTGAACCAATGGATGGGTCTATTGTTTTCTCTTTAGAAGTTTCTATTATCATGTATTTACTTATGGTAGTCTAAAATTTTCCAGTTATGTAACTTAAAATGGGTTTAATGTACATTTGATGTACATCCAGCAGATACTTTCAAAATAGAAACTTATATTCTTCACTGCCAAAAACTTTACCAAATAATTTTATAATTTCCTCCCAAACACTTATTTTTCTTTCCCTGTTTTGGGAAATCCTATTGGTCAAATTTTCAGTTGATTTGATTGTTTGATTTTGTCTTTTCTCCCCATTTGACATTTTACTCTATTTTCAGGAAAATTTCAACCTTTCTGCAAGTCTATTATTTTAGCTATTATGAGTACTCATTACTTGATTACTTCTTTTTTTATTATTCTGTCATGTTTCATGGAAGCACTATATTCATTCAACTATGTCTCAAATTATGTTAATTATAATTTAGTTTTACTTCAGCTATTGTGGTCAATTGCCTGTACTGTCTCCAATTCTTAAAGCAGTTCTAGAGCGAGATCTCGCTTGCTAACTCTCTAGTCTCTAGTATTCGGATTTCTCCTTGTGCTAATTCCTCATTTACATTTTTGAAAACCTCTATCTTTTTCATATGTTGCATCCTCTTCTTTGTGCTTCTACATTCATATGATTTCTACTCTTTTACTTATATTTTTAATCCCTTACTAGGAAGGAACAATAGAAAACATGTACTTAATGCCCAAGTTTAACTGGAAGTCTCCTGTTAAAGTTTCTGAAGATGTTAATCCTTTAGGTATAATCATACTATTCATAGGGTCATAGAATCATAGGAGTTTTACTGTTAAAAAGCTTCATAGAAGGGCTGATGAAGTGGCTCAAGTGGGAAAGTGCCTGTTTAACAAGTGTCAGACCCTGAGCTCAAACCCCACTACCACCAAAAAAAAAAAAAAAAAAAAAACTTCTCAGAGATCATCCAATGAAACATGCTTTTCTTAAAAATGAGAAAATGGATATCCAGAAAAGGTCATATGTTTTGTGTAAGGTTATTTAACTAGCAATCCATACATCTGGGATTTGACCTTGTCATAATTACCATACTGGCTCCTCACATAGATAACCCTTTAAAATAACTACTTGTCCAGGACTCCTAGAAATATTCTAAAATTAAGACATTTGAATTAGTCTAGCTTTGGATAACAAAATTAAAGAAAAGTGCTGTAAAGAAAATCTAGGAAACAATGACCTCAAGAATAAAGTATCTGACTCTGACCTTTCTATTATCTATAGAAATTCCCTAATCAATATGCTCCCATGGAGATTCCAAGATGTTGGCTAGAGGGAGGAAGCAGAAAGCATGCCTCCTATAGTGAAATTTTGGAGAGATGCTGGAGACACATCTTGCAGGCAAAACCACCGAGAAGAAGCAAAACTTTGACCCCTCCACACATCCAGCCAGCGCAGAAAATCTCCACTTCAGGTTAAATGGAGAAACCAGGAGGGCCCCGGGGCCACGAGTCGCCCGCAGCCAGATGACTTGGGAAGACGCAGACAAGCTAACTGTCAATTAGTACACTAACGCTCCCTGTTTATACCTTTGAAACTTTCTTGTTTGATTCTTTGTTTTGTTTTCTTCTACTTGTCTGTTTATTTGTTTTTCCCTTGTCTTAACTTCTTGTTTTCCATCTCCTCTCACCCTTCCATTCTAAATATTACCATTGTTATTATTACAAGCAAGAAAATACTTAATTGCACATAGTACAGGACAGTAACAACACGAAGGACAATGTTGGGAAGACAGAAAAAACAGGGAAACCAGTTTCCCCACAGCAAAAAATTAGTACAGGAACCAGAGGGAAATGAAGAAAACAGGTACTCAGATCCAGACTCCAACAAAATGAAGATAAACTATGCCAAAGGACCCAATGAAGCCCACAAGAATAATTTAAAAGAAGACATACTACAGGTACTCATTGAGAATTTTATAGAGATGATACTGGATATAGTCAACCAAAATGTACAGGAGACACTTAAGAAATTCCAAGACACCAAAAATAGAGATTTTGAAAAAGCAAAAGAAGAAATAAAGGAAACCATAGAAGCACCATATAAACACCAAAGTGAAACAGCGAACGCAATTAATAAACAGCTAAATGAACTCAGGACAAAAATAGACAACATTAAAGAGGAAACCACCCAGGATATGGAAAACCTCAGAAAAAAGAATGAAACAGAACTGCAAAACAAAACAGAAGGCCAATCCAGCAGAATAGAACAAACAGAAGACAGAATCTCAGAACTTGAAGATGAAATGGTAATCAAAGGAAAAACTGAAGAACTATTAATTAAACAACTCAAGACCTGTGAAAAGAAAATGCAAGAACTCACTGACTCCATCAAAAGACCAAACCTGAGAATCATGGGCATCGAAGAATGAGAAGAGGTGAAAGCAAAGGGAATGCATAATATATTCAACAAAATAATAACGGAAAATTTCCCAAATCTAGAGAAAGATATTCCCATACAGATGCAAGAGGCCTCCAGGACACCAAACAGACCAGATCAAAATAGAACTACCCCACGACATATCATCATTAAAACAACAAGTTCAGAAACTAAGGAAAGAATATTGAAGGCTATAAGAGAGAAAAAACAAGTAACATACAAGGTAAACCCATCAAAATCAGAGCAGACCTCTCAACAGAAACATTAAAAGCAAGAAGAGCGTGGGGTGAGATCTTCCAGGCACTGAATGAAAATAACTTCAACTCCAGGACACTCTACCCAGCAAAATTATCATTCAACATAGATGGAGCAATAAAAGTCTTCCATGATAAGCAGAAACTAAAACAATATGTGACCACAAAGCCAGCACTCCAAAAGATTCTGCAAGGGATTCTGCACACAGAAAGTGAAACCCAACTTAACCATGAAAAGACAGGCAACACCAAACTACAGGAAAAGAAAAAGCAAGAAAGTAGAGAGTAACCTCAACTTAGGCACACACAATCAAACTTTCAAACAACTAAGACAACTAAATGACAGGAATCACCACATACCTATCAGTACTAACACTTAATGTTAGCAGACTTAATTCACTCATCAAAAGGCACCGCTTGACAAAATGGATTAAAAAGGAAGATCCAACAATTTGTTGCTTACAGGAGACCCATCTCACTGACAGAAATAAGCATAGGCTTAGGATGAAAGGCTGGAAGCCAATGGCCACCTAAAACAGGCAGGAGTAGCAATACTTGTCTCCGAAAAAGGAGACTTCAAACCAACATTTATCAAACGAGATAAAGAAGGACATTCCATACTAATAAAAGGGGAAATACACCAAAAGGAAATAATAATCATCAACCTGTATGCACCCAATGTCAATGCACCCAATTTCATCAAACATACCCAAAAAGACCTAAAAGCATATATAAACGCCAACACAGTGGTTGTGGGAGACTTTAACACCCCATTACCATCAATAGATAGGTCATCCAAACAAAAAATCAAAAAGAAATCCAAGATCTAAAATATACAATAGATCAAATGGACCTATTTGATGTCTACAGAACATTTCATCCAACCTCTACACAATACACATTCTTCTCAGCAGCCCATGGAACCTTCTCCAAAATAGATCATATCCTAGGGCACAAAGCAAGTCTCAGCAAATATAAGAAAATAGAAATTATACCGTGCATACTATCTGATCACAATGCAGTAAAAGTAGAACTCAATAACAAAAGTAAAGACAAAAAACATGCAACAGCTGGAAACTAAATAACTCATTACTTAATGAACAATGGGTCATTGATGAAATAAAAGAGGAAATTAAAAAGTTCCTAGAAGTCAATGAAAATGAAAACACAACCTACTGGAACCTATGGGACACAGCTAAGACAGTCCTGAGACGAAAGTTTATAGCCATGAGCGCATATATTAAAAAGACTGAAAGATCCAAATCAATGACCTAATGATACATCTCAAACTCCTAGAAAAACTGAAACCATTCCCTCTAAAATCAGGAACCAGACAAGGATGCCCACTATCTCCACTCCTATTCAACATAGTACTGGAATTCCTAGCCAGAGCAATTAGGCAAGAAGAAGGAATAAAAGGAATACAAATAGGTAAAGAAACTGTCAAAATATCCCTATTTGCAGACGACATGATTCTATACCTTAAAGACCCAAAAAACTCTACTCAGAAGCTTCTAGACATCATCAATAGCTATAGCAAGGTAGCAGGATATAAAATCAACATAGAAAAATCATTAGCATTTCTATACACTAACAATGAGCAAACTGAAAAAGACTGTATGAAAACAATTCCATTTACAATAGCCTCAAAAAAAATCAAATACCTAGGTGTAATTCCTCTACAAAGAAAACTATAAACTTCTGAAGAAAGAGATTGAGGAAGACTATAGAAAGTGGACAGATCTCCCATGCTCATGGATTGGTAGAATCAACATAGTAAAAAATGTCGATACTCCCTAAAGTAATCTAAATGTTTAATGCAATTCCCATCAAAATTCCAATGACATTCATTAAAGAGATCGAAAAATCTACAGTGAAATTTATATGGAAACACAGGAAGCCACGAATAGCCAAGGCAATACTCAGTCAAAAGAACAATGCAGGAGGTATCACAATACCTGACTTCAAACTATATTACAAAGCAGTAGCAATAAAAACAGCATGGTACTGGCACAAAAACAGACACGAAGACCAGTGGAACAGAATAGAGGACCCAGACACGAAACCACACAACTATAACCAACTTGTCTTTGACAAAGGAGCTAAAAATATACGATGGAGAAATAGCAGCCTCTTCAACAAAAACTGCTGGGAAAACTGGTTAGCAGCCTGCAAAAAACTGAAACTAGATCCATGTATATCACCCTATACCAAGATTAACTCAAAATGGATCAAGGATCTTAGTATCAGACCACAAACTCTTAAGTTGATACAGGAAAGAGTAGGAAATACTCTGGAGTTAGTAGGTATAGGTAAGAACTTTCTCAACGAAACCCCAGCAGCACAGCAACTAAGAGATAGCATAGATAAATGGGACCTCATAAAACTAAAAAGCTTCTGTTCATCAAAAGAAATGGTCTCTAAACTGAAGAGAACACCCACAGAGTGGGAGAAAACATTTGCCAGCTATACATCAGACAAAGGACTGATAACCAGAATATATAGGGAACTTAAAAAACTAAATTCTCCCAAAACTAATGAACCAATAAAGAAATGGGCAAGTGAACTAAACAGAACTTTCTCAAAAGAAGAAATTCAAATGGCCAGAAAACACATGAAAAAATGCTCACCATCTCTAGCAATCAAGGAAATACAAATTAAAAGCACACTAAGATTCCACTTCACCCCTGTTAGAATAGCCATCATCAGCAACACCACCAACAACAGGTGTTGGCGAGGATGCAGGGAGAAAGGAACCCTCTTACACTGTTGGTGGGAATATAAACTAGTACAACCACTCTGGAAAAAAATTTGGAGGCTACTTAAAAAGCTAAACATTGATCTACCATTTGATTCAGCAATACCAATCTTGGGGATATACCCAAAAGACTGTGACACGGGTTACTTCAGAGGCACCTGCACACCCATGTTTATTGTGGCACTAATCACAATAGCCAAGTTATGGAAACAGCCAAGATGCCCCACCACTGACGAATGGATTAAGAAAATGTGGTATCTATACACAATGGAATTTTATGCAGCCATGAAGAAGAACGAAATATTATCATTCGTTGGTAAATGGATGGAATTGGAGAACATCATTCTGAGTGAGGTTAGCCTGGCCCAAAAGACCAAAAATCGTATGTTCTCCCTCATATGTGGACATTAGATCAAGGGCAAACACAACAAGGGGATTGGACTTTGAGCACATGATAAAAGCTTTAGCACACAAGGGAGGGGTGAGGATAGGTAAGACACCTAAAAAATTAGCTAGCATTTGTTGCCCTTAACGCAGAGAAACTAAAGCAGATACCTTAAAAGCAACTGAGGCCAATAGGAAAATGGGAACAGAAACTAGAGAAAAGGTTAGATCAAAAAGAATTAACTAGAAGGTAACACACACACACAGGAAATTAATGTGAGTCAACTCCCTGTATAGCTATCCTTATCTCAACTAGCAAAAACCCTTGTTCCTTCCTATTATTGCTTATACTCTCTCTTCAACAAATTAGAGATAAGGGCAAAAGAGTTTCTACTGGGTATTGAGGAGGTGCAGGGGAGAGAGAGGTGGTGGAGTGGGTGGTAAGGGAGGGGGTGGGGGTAGGGGGGAGAAATGACCCAAGCATTGTATGCACATATGAATAATAAAACAGTAAGAAAAAAAATAGTCTCCCATGAAAGTCACTCTTCTCTGACTGCTTTAGCATTCCAGACTTATGCTAATTTTCAGGATCACACCATGTTTTCTCAAAGAAAATGTACGCTTGAATTATTTATATCATTCTTAACCTCCCCTTAATACCTACTCCCTGATCTCTGGATGGCCACCAACTTAAAAGCCTTTTTTTTCTGTGAATCTCATCACCCATGTAACTCAAACATCATGAGAGTCACCTTAAACTTCCCATTTTCCTAAGCAGAACTCAACCCCACTCCTCCACCTGAGCAGTGCCTAATCTTACCTATCCTACCTGCTAATAAGCTTATGAACCCATCCCTTTTAAAGTTCCTCACATCTTCACAACCATTGTTTCAGCTCAGACCCTAAATGGATTTCATCATGATTACTGTTAATTGTCTTCTAACTGCAGGAGTCTCCTCTCCTCTCCTTCTCCCACCCCTCCACCTCCCTATCCCCATGGCAGTACTAGGGTTTGAAATCAGGGTCTTGTGCTTAGGTGCTTTTTCACTGAATACATGCATTCAGTACTTTTTTTCTTTCTTTCTTTATTTATTTGCAGTACTGGGGCTTGAACTCAAGGCCTTCACCTTGAGCAACTCCATCAGCCCTATTTTTGTGAAGGGTTTTTCAAGATAGGGTCTCACTGAACTATTTGCCCAGGCTGGCTTCAAACCACAATCCTCTAGATCTCTGCCTCCTGAGTAGCTAGGATTACAGATATGAACCACCGGCCAACCTTTCCTTTATTTTTGTTCAGTTAGGGTATCACATTTTTGTCCAGCTGGAATCACAGGTTTGCACCATCCTGATGGGCTTACTGACTGAGATGTAAGGGAGAGGCAAGATTCTCACTAACTTTTTTGCCCTGGAGGGCCTCAAACATCAATCCTCCAGATCACTACCTCTGGAGTAGTTGGGATTACAGGCATTAGTCACTACACCTGACCTAGTCTTATCCCTTTATACCCTTCTTCCACACTCAATTGTTGAAGTGGTTTTTCTCAATAGAACTGACTCATTTCCTTACTTAAAAACCCTTACTAGATCCTACCTCATTTCTAGCACATTAGTATGGAACATACTAAGCACTTTGTGATAGGCACATACATATTCCTCCATGTTGATCTCCTATGTCTCCTAATTTTGCATTTTCTTGAACTAAAAATCAGGTAAAAATCAAAACTCCTATTAGGTTTGTATTCATACTAGAATTCTGCCACCAAACACCAATTTCATTTTCCCTTCTCTTTTCCCAAATAAAAGCCACAAAAGACAACAGTGTATGATTTAAAAACAGAATTAGCCATATAAAAATTATTAAAATTCACTTACCATAATACTACATATTTGCAATGTTTCATATTATGCTTTAGGGATTATAATTCACTTAAAAGTATTGGCAGAACATGAAATTCTGTATCCAGAATACTGAAGATGTAAATGAAACATGTGAACATAACAATAATAGTTAGACTTTTAGAAGGTGAAATAATTAAAGGATAAGAATGTTTCATAAGTTACAACTAGATACACATCTTCAGTACCCACATACCATAACTTAATCATCCCTGCCCTCCCTACTGTGCCAAATACAATTCCTAACATAATAGGTACACAATGAATGAATACATGAATGATTAAATGAAATCATAAATGATATCACATCCCCAGAAACAGGTGTAGCCTAGTTTATCTGCTACTTGATAAGCTCAATAATTCAATGAAATATATTATTATATCTATTCAATTTAGCCAAAATGTCATGTGTCTTCATTTAAAATTTTTATACACACATTTTTAGAACTTTATACGTAACAGTGACCTGATCTTTATTTGAGCATATGTTAAATCTTTCACTGAAAAACAGAGAAAAAATTGAACATAACAAAGAATATGTACTATAGCTGTAAATAAAAAATGTTTAAAAAGAAATAAAGATGTTCTTTCTGTTAGTCTTCTTATCTTTAGATTGTCCTCCATATCACAAACTCCAAAATAGAAATAAAAATCTTTTTAGCTAGACGTTTGATTAAGTTAAAACCTTTCATACCATTGTAATGCTATCCAAGAGACAGTGTAACTGCCTTCTAAACAGAATAGAATAGTACCATTGTACACACACACACACACACACACACACACACACCCCAGAATTGTACTTCTCTTTCACCACATTAACCTCAAATTCCATGATAATGCTAGCCACTAAAGTGCACTAAATCCAATTTTCATGCCTCCCCAAATTTTATTATGGCAAAATACTATTTATGAGGTATTAATTCATTACCTTCAGTTTTGCAATGTATCCTGGGCCAGTTATAAAACCACCTTAATCCATGATCTAAAATTTAAAATATGAAGAAGATAGACCAACCCAGATACATTATTTAAGAACAGAGAATGCTACATATATTCAAACTGAGACTGGCTCTCTTCTCTGCCTAGAAAGGCATTTAATGAAGAGATCTGAAAATGATGTTGATTAATAGGAATTTCATATGAAGAAGGAAATCCTTTTGAATATTGCCTCCTTAAAAATATCAGACTTAACAAAAGGGTACGATGAGTAGATCCCCATTGTGTAGAGAACCCTGAATACCTAACCCATTGTACAAACAGTATACAACAGAATGTAGTACTATTTTTTGTGCAAAATCTGACATTTTCGGGGGATACTACCTAATTTTATAAGTTCTACAGTTGTCTACATACTTAGAAACAAAGCTGTATAGAATCAAAGTACTTTATATGCATGTATAAAAATAATGAAAATGTTAAAACTGTTTTTAAAAGGTTGGGTAAGAGAGAGTAATAGAAGGGGGTGAATTTGATCAAACTATATTATATGTATGCATGGAAATATCACAATGAAACCCCTTTGTACATTAATATATACTAATAAAAAGTCTATGGAGATAGTATGGCTAAAAAACCCAAATGAGTGAGATTTAAATAGGCAATGTAAGGAATAAAATAAAAATAGAGGAATACACATTAACAAATGATAACATTACAGAGGAACATCTGAGCACAAAAGGCTGAGGACAGTTGAAGTTGAGAGGACATAAAATGATTAAAATGAAAGTACAAGAAAGACTACTGAGTAAAGGCAAAATCTGAATGATACTCATGGACTGGAATGAGCTAAGGTAATCTCAATGCTACAGTGCAGCATGATATAGAAAGATAGTATTTGTTTTATCCAAAAGCTGTATGACAGGTAAGGATGGACTATAATCTGAAAAATAAATAGACTTAAATTCCATAATGGGTATAGAAATCACAACACTAATGACATTAAATTTTATCACTGAATTTCAACTTTGGGAAATGTTTTAAATTCCACTTTGCTAACTACTTTCTTTTCATTTATTTTATACTTTTGGCAGTATTGGGATTTGAACTCAGGACCTCATGCTTGCTAGAGCCACTTGAGCCACTCCACCAGGCCCATTTTTGTTTTGGGTATTTTCAATATAGGATTTCTCAAACTACTTGCCAGGGCTGGCTTCAACGTATGATCTTCCTGATCTCTACTTCCTGACTAGCAAGAATTACAGGCATGAGCCATTGGTGCCCAGCTTATTTTCTTTATTTTTAAAGATTATGGAAGTTTCATGTAAATCACCTGTAGAAAGAAGATAAAGTCACTTATTTGAAAAAAAATTACAAATGGTTGATAATCCATTCATTCTTATGTCACCAGTACGAATCTACCACCATAACATTCAAACCAATGAGAATACTATCAGCAGTATTGATATTGTTTCTGACCTTGAACCTTGAGCCTCATGGGAAACTATGAAAAGTATATTCTTTGGCAGAAAAACAGGTATGAAACTGTATTATAATGTATGTGCTATCAATGAAAATCAAAGCTTAATTCTCCACCCCAAAAGTAGTTTTTAAATGTGGATTTATTACTGAAATATGATTCAATGCTTACCATTCCAATCAGTATTCTACTAAAGCACAATTATTCTAGTGTAGCTACTAGGCTTTTTGTCAAGATTTTTTTTTTACTTTTTCTTTATATGTTCTCTATTTATAATTAATGATCATTTTAGTGAAAACACACTGGTTAGATCTAGGCTCAATGTGAGCAGGTGCTCACATTCCACACACCTCCTCTGATATATTTAAACTCTCCATATCGCAATCTTTTTGATAGGATTCATCTGAGACAACACATAGCCCTTTTACTTATGTCTCAGGTACAATTGTAAATTTCAGTGTTTCCTGAGAACAGGTAGTGATATTTGAACTTCCTGTTTTCATGAACACTGAAAAAAACCAGGCAGAATAGGGGGTAGGAAATGGTCAGAATTTCTCTGCTAACCCAAACAAAACTAGTTATGTTTTGTTTGTTATGTCTGTTTGCTAATGAAATACTCTTAATAGCAGGCAAAAAATGATCCAGAATATTATGTTGATAATGTAAGTATACAAAAATCTTAAAGTAGATTATCGATGATGATGATAATGATATCCACAACAGTTGATGACAGCTTTTTTAGTACTTATGCAGGCATTGTTCTAGACACTATATAGCTCTTTTAATCCTCACATACTCAAAAAAAAATTGAGTAGTAAAATCATTTTTATCCCCATTTTATATAAAGAACACTACAACACAATTGGGCTAAAATAATTACATATTCAGCTTATTTAAAACTTATAAACGTAAAAAGTTTTCAACTATGTGATGCAGGACAAAGGACTATCATTGATTTTTTTGGTCTGCCATGAAGTTTCACATTTTTTCTTCTTACTTAAAACTATACCGTATTTCTAGTTTAGGTTTATTTAAAGCCAGTAAGAGCTTAAAGGAATTTAGAAAGCAACCTGAAATGAAGGATCATTCCAGATTTTTAACATTTATCTTCCACTTATACCACAGGCAATCTTTTAGTTGTGTAGTCCACACCTATGGAAACTGCAATTTGTCATAGTGATTTACCTTTAAAAAGTCTTTCCAAATAATTCAACTTCAATTTCATAAAATCAACAACCCTTTATATTTTTGTACTCATATTGAAATATTCATCAATTTCATAATTAGATTACAATCACACATTCAACTGGCAATAAACAAATTTGAAAACAAACACAAATCACTTTAGGTAAGCATACCAACAGGTAAACAAATAGAAATACATCATTTTATTTTTCAGAGTATACTACTGTCCTGAGTGGGGAGAGCTTCCCTTGTATTCTTAACCATTTCCCAATTTCAAAGAACAGTATTTAATAGGTATATTAGGTTTCTGGAAGAACAGATTTAAATACAAACAAATTCAGTAGAAGGATTTTTATAATAACACCAAAATTCTATGCCAAAAGCTAACACATTCCTTCTTTCTTTCTTTAATTATAAATTCTAGGAGATACCTTCACAGACTAAAAACTAAAATCACAAAATTCTATTCCGAACTTGATAACATACAAGGAAGCATCTACTCAAAGCATGAATACTTACACACATAAACACACATACTAAAATTAGTAAGTAAACTTAGGTTTTAACAAAGATACTTTCTACTAGGGAAAATAATACCTGTTATGGGAAAAAAAAAACTCTGGATTTAAAGTTCAGGTTCAGCCAGTTATACTTATCTGATGTGTAGTAAGTCACTTCACCTCTCTGGACTATAATATCCTTATCTGAAAAAAGGACACAATTATATCAGTTCTCTCCATCTCACAGATAAATGAGCAGAATTTACAGAATAAAATATATGAAAATATGCTGCAAACTGTCGATCATCACATATACATATAAATTATTATTGCTCAAAATACTGATTTATATTTTGAACATAAAATTTTAGGATCAGGAGAGATCAACTTTAAAATAAGAAGACTGAAATTTAAAAACCTAAATTTAGGATTGGGATTGTAGTTCTTTTGTAGGGCATGTATTTAGCAAGTGTGAAGTCCTGGATTTAATCTTCAAACAGCAAAAACAAGACAAAACAAAACCTAAATTACTTATCATACTTAAAGCAGCATCAATGACAGAACAGAAATAGAGTTCTTGATCAACCAGTAAAAGAATATCAAGATCATAGTCCTAACAGTGAGATCAATCGGAGATTAAAAGAAGCAAAAGTATCTAGAATGAAATAATGTTGCAATGTAGACTGTAAACAGAGATAAAATTTTAGATGCCAACCAGTTGCATACAGTTAAGTCCTGGCAGTAGCTTAGGTGAAGATATTAGGGAGAGACAAAGAGTAGCCGAAAAAGAAAAAATTTAAACCATACTATAACAAATGCAGACTATATAAAATGCTATGATATAAAATTTTGATGGCTTTACAAACTAAACAAGGAATTTAACATAATTTTTATGTTTATGCTATTCCTTTTTACTGATCAAAATAATTAACCATAGGTTAGGAAGTTAAGAAAACAATAAAATGGACGTCAGTAAAGTTCAAGTACTTTAATTGGACTCCTTTGGGTACAGTTTGTTTCCCCTTTTCTCTGGCCACAATCCAGCAGGGGAAAGTGATCTAACATAGCACCATGACACGAAGGGATGGACCCTGAGAGCCTGTCTGTCTATGATGACTATTCTTGTGCATCCAGGCCGCCTATTTAAACTAACAATGCCTGCTGCTGCTGGTGCTGCTGCTGCCGAAGAAGATCATCCAAACTCTGAAAATGAAACACATCACACAAAGGGATGAAAGAATTCTTATTCCACAGGGTTTAGCTTGCAGCTGGTCATGCATGCCAGAGGGATGTGCCATGAGGATGACAAAGAAACTTCCAAAGAGAATAGCTAGGGGCAGCCAGCCGGACATTTTGAAATACTTAGGGAACTATTCTTTTGAAACTAAGGCAATATCCAGACTTCTTTACAGAAGAACTTGAGAGTCTGGGGGTTTTAATCTCTGAAATTCACCCAGGTGTGAATGTTCTTGCAACTAAAAGAAACTTAGTGACTTTCTAAGTGATTAGACAGGCTTTTTTATTTTTATTTTTATTTTTTTGGAGTTCTCCAATTTTGATAAGAGTTGATACTTTATAATTGATTTTTTTTCTCTCTGAGTTGGAGCTCAGTGTTACCCCAGAGTTTAAAACTGTGTGAGGGAATAGGTGTTGGACTTTTCTGCAATTGATGGAAGTACCCTGGAAAATAAATATGTTTGCTATGCAGAATAACATACAAAAGGACCACAGACTTTAAGGTCAGATCTGTGGTAAAATATATAGGACATCATTACATGGCATCAGGTCTCGTGGGCTCTCAGAGTCTAAAATAACTGTGCCAGTAAGTTGGTCCACAAAAGGTGTTCCCAACAGATTTAAAGTCAGAAGCTTCCTTGCAGTCACCATTTCTCCTGGAACCTCAACTGGCCACAAGGCATAATCTAGTTCTTCAGCTCTCCTGGACAGCGCTGTTTAAGGTGCCAAGAGCAGCACCTAGGGTTTCAGATGCACAATAAGGCACTGGCTTCTCTAATAAGCTCATTCCTAGCAGTCAAAAACAGAAACATTTTCCCTCCCTCCCCAGTTCTCTCCTATTCCTCTTCCAAAAATCTGGTCTTCTTAAATTTACAAGATAAAAAGTGACACACTCTTTTCTTTTCCCATAGCAGCATACACATTGGACTTAGCAATCACTTTTTTGATTATTTCACTGATTCAGATGAACTCTACCATATTAAATATGTGGCCTTGTGAAAGTTATTGAATCTCATTTAGCCTTAGATTCCTCACTGGTAAAAGAGAAATACGATCTGCTTTATGAGTCTGTTGTGAAGAATAAGATAATATTTACCTCATTGTTTAGATATGAGCATAAAGGGTGATTCAATAAATGATAGGCATTGGCTGTGTTATTCTCTGTAACAGGAGTAACAAATAGTTCACATAAGAAACTGAAAAGAGAAATGGAATATAGTATCAAAAATATTTCCCTGTCCTGCCTGGATGCTATTATTGACTCAAGCACTGCACCATTTCTTTCAGGTTTGATCACATTTTAAAAGAAGCATTGTTTTGGGGAGAGTTTAGTTTCTTAAGTTCCCTGTATATTCTGGTTATCAGTCCTTTGTCTGATGTATATCTGTGGGTGGTCTCTTTAGTTTAGAGACCATTTCTTTTGTTGTGCAGAAGCTTTTTAATTTTATGAAATCCCATTTGTCCATTCTTTTTCTTAGTTGCTGGGCTGCTGGGGTTCTACTGAGGAAGTCCTTGCCTATATCTATTAGTTCCAGAGTGTTTCCTGTTCCTTCCTGTACTAACTTCAGAGTTTCGGGTCTGATATTAAGGTCCTTGATCCATTTTGAGTTGATACTAGTATAGGGTGACAGACATGGATCTAGTTTTAGTTTCTTGCAGACGGGTAACCACTTTTCCCAGCAGCATTGGTTGAAGAGGCTGTCTTTTCTCCATTGAAATCTTATCATTTGCAAATAAATGGATGGAACTGGAGAATATCATTCTGAGCGAGGTTAGCCAGACTCAGAAGACCAAAAATTGTTATGTTCTCCCTCATATGTGGTCTTTAGATCTAGGGCAAATACAACAATGTTGTAGGACTTGGGTTACATGACAAGGGGAGAACATACATGAGAGGTATGGGGTTAGATAGAAAACCCAAAACATGAAAGCATTTGATGCCCTACTCCAGACGAATTAATACAGAAACCTTAAAGCGACAGAGGTCAACACAAGAAGGGGATCAGGAACCAGTGTAAAAATCAGTTAGAGATGAATCAACCTGGATTGCAACACATTTGTAAATGAAAGCAATGCTAGGAATCTCTCTGTATAGCTGTCCTTATCTCAACTATCAAAAATGTTATGTCTTTCTCATTATTGCTTATTTCTATTCTTCAACAGAACTGGAGAAAAGCGCAGAACAGGTTCTGCCTGGAAGGGAGGGGAAAGGGGGGCGAGGGCAGGAGGGAGAAATGACCCAAACAGTGTATGCACATATGAATAAATGAGTAATAAAAAAAGAAAAAGAAGCATTGTTTTCTTAGAAGATTATGCCCAAATGAAAAGTATGCATTAGAAGAACTATTTCTTTTCCATGTATTCACCCCATTGGTTTTAATTAATCTCCATCACACACTATAAGCAAGTTGTTACTGCAAGTACTTTAACATTCCAAATAGATACTACTGTATTCGATAGATAAATGTTTGGTCTTAGAGAGTTTCCATAATTGTTCCAATGTTTCTTATTCCCTACTTCTGCCCACCCCTTGTAATCACTCAGTAGCTCTTCAAACATCCTCAAAAAGAGAAGATGGTCTGAATGGAAAGCTGATACTATAAAAGCAAAGTTAAAATATATTTGAGAGAAAATAATTCTCACTTTATGTTATGCTATAGTTGCTATCCCATTCAATTTCAGAAAATAAACGTTGAGTCCTAAATCCATTACCCATACTCTAAAGGTTTAAAGAAGTAATCTTTAAAAAAAGAACTAGGAGAAGAAAAATGTATAAATATAGTAAACAAAGATGGGCTGAAGGTGTAACTGCCTGCTTTGCAAGCATAAAAGCCCCGAGTTCAAACCCCCATCCAACCAAAAAAAAAAAAGAGAAGAAAAGTTTATATAGAGACAATATCTGCAATATAATTGAAAACTGTCCCTATACAAGAAAACCCATAATTTATTTTCCTAAGAATTATAAAATACTTTAAATTTTAAGGGGTTTTTTTGATAAATCTATATCACTATTTTTTTTCTTTACATTATGAGTTTTTGCTTTTAAATTTTTATGCCAAAATCTGTCATTTAAGTGCTAAAGAAGATAAAAGAATCTAGGGATTCATTCTAAAGGAATTGGTCAGACATTAGTGAAAATCTGAGTCGTTTTTCTCACTGTTTTAGCAATGCCCATCTAATCAATCACCAAATCCTGTCAAATTTTCCTTCATATTCTTAGTGTTACAGCCAAGAGTCCTAAATAATCAAATTAGGCTCAATCTCTAATCTCTTTCATCCATCTTTATGCTTCTAGAGTTATCTATTCTTTTAAAAATTTTAAGGAATTTCCCTCACCTCACCTCACTAAGCTACAATGTGCATAAATGAAGTTAAGTATAAAAGATATTCATTAACAGCCTGGTATTTTTTAGACTCCAAACTTGGTTATGGATTAGGTGTGGGAATAAAGAGGAGCCAAACATACTTCCTGTCCTCAAAGAATCTAAGATAGGGAGGAAGCAGATAAGAAAAACAAAACATGAGCTAGCAGAGTGGCTCAAGTGGCAGAGTGCTTGCTTAGCAAGTGTGAAGCCCTGAGTTCAAACCCTAGTACCACCAAATAAATAAATAAATAAAAACAAAAGAAAAACTTGTAATGTGGTGTAGTAATAATGAAAAGGTAACTATGAGGTGCTAACAAAATTAGATTATAAATTCCAAGCTCACTGAGGAGAAAAGTAAAAGTAATAGCAAAATGTGGTCTTCTGAAAATGATGGGAGTAACAGAAACAGGATTTAGCTCCTCCTTTAAACAACCAAAAAGTAGAATAAATATACAGAACATTGATTCACACACTTTGGAAATCAAGAAGCAAAGGACAGCAATCTCTCAGAGAAGAGAAACAATGAGTTTATTTCCACTTTCGCAGCAGTTTACTGCCTGGAAATAGTCAACAGAACGTGATTTAGGAGGACCCTAAATAGAGCTTGTTTTACACAAGGCCATACCACTAATACAGGGTGGAAATGGGCTTCAGATATGAATCTTCATGACTTCAAAGTTCCCACCTCTTCCTTTCCACTCTTCTCTTGCCTATAGGAATATTTCAAGGGTTATTTTAAGCATTACTTTTTCTAGTAAAGCTCCCCTGATCCCTGAGAACTTACTATTATTTATTTGTTTTGTTTTATATTATTGTGGTAAGAACACTTAATATGAACTCTATTCTTAGCAAAATTTTAAATGAATGATTCTTTTCAAGTGTAAAATATAGTCACAATGTTGTACAGTAGATCTCTAGAACTTATCCATCTTGCTTAACTGATATTTTATGTCCATTTTTTAGGTACTCCTCATTCTCCTCACTCCCAGCCATAATTCAACTTGTCAATTCAATGAATTTGATTATTTTAGATATCTCATATAAATGAAATCATGAAGTACATGTGTTTCTGTGATTGGCTTATTTTAAGCACATTATACTTAGACTTCATCTATGTTGTCCCATATTACAGAATAGCCTTCTTTTTTAGGCTGTATAATGCTGCATTATATTTTATATATCATATTTTCTCTATTCATGCATCTGTGGATACTCAGGTTGTACCCATATCTTGGCAATTGTCAACAGTGTAGAAATGAACACTGGAGGACTGCTATCTTCTCAAGATCCATATTTCAATAATTTTGGATAAACAACAAAAGAGAAATATAAAGATAGTATCTGAAGATAATATGGATCATATATGAAAAATCCATGTATCAATTTTCAATAGTGAAAATGGAAAGCTTTCTCTAAGATCAAGAACAGACAACGATACTAGCTCTCACCACTTGTATTCACCATAGTACTAGAATTCCTAACCAGAATAATTAGGAAAGATAAAGAAACATAAGTCACCACATCAATCAGAAAGGAAAATTGCCCCTGCCTGTAGGGGTAATGCTAAGAATACACAGCAAGGAAAGGATAGTCTCTTCAATAAATGATGCTGGAAAACACTAAAGACACACACACACACAAAACCTGTTAGAACTATAAATAAATTTAGTAAAGTTTCACAACACGAAATCAACATAAAAAAATCAGTTGTATTTTTATACACTAACAAGGAATTATCTAAAAAGGAAATTAGCACCTATTTAAAATAGCACCAAGAAAAGTGAAATGCTTAGAAATAAACTGAGTGGAAGACTGTATACTGAACACTACAAAACATTGATGAGAGAAATTAAAGAAGATATACCAAATTGAAAGATGGCCTATGTTCATAGATTAAAAGTCTAAATTTTATTAACATGTAAAAATTGCACAAAGTGACTTTCAGAGTCAATTCTACAGTTTTACAATACATATGGAACCACAAAACACCATAAATAGTCAAACCAATTTTGAGAAAGAAGAATAAGACTGAAAGAACCTCACTTCTTAGTTTCAAATTACATTACAAAGCAATAGTAATCAATAGTATGATACTGGCATAAAGACAGACATATAGATGGATAGAACAAAATAAAGGTCTCAGAAATAAAGCCACACATATGTAGTCAGTTGATCTTTGACAAGGATGCTAAGAATACACAGTGAGGAAAGGATAGTCTCTTCAATAAATGATACTGGAAAAAATGGGTATCCATATAAAATAATGTGAAAGAATGATATTGTATCATTATTTTACACTACATACAAAAATAAAAAATAAGTTAAGGATTTAAATGTAGCACCTAGAACTATGAAACTCCTAAAAGAAAACACAGAGGAAAAGCTTTATGACATTGATCCCACTATGATTTCAGGGATATGACACCGAAATTACAGAGCTAAAACAAATACAAATAATTAAAACTCCACATCAACATGAAAGTCTTCTGCACAGCAAAGGAAATAAACAACAGAGTGAAAAGGGAACCTGTGTGATGGGGAAAATATTTGCAAATTATATCTGATAAGAGATTAATATAAAAACATACAAGAAATGTCAGCAAGAAATAACAACCTCATTTTGAAAAATGGGCTAAAGACAGTTATATTCTGAAATTTGTCCCAAAATTCATTTAATGAAATATAATACCCATTTCAGTAGTAATAAGAGATGATGGGACCCTTTGGGAGTAAGCAAGTCATGAGATTTGAGAACGGGATTAGTCAGTTTGTTTAAAAAAAAAAAGGGGGGTAAAAGAGAACTGTTTGCCCTTTCTATCTTGTGAGAACATAACACAGAAGATGTGATCTATGAAGATGAGGCACTCACCAGGCACCAAATTTACTAGACCTTTGATCTTGGACTCCTTAGCCCCAAGAAATATGAGAAATAAATTTCTGCTATTTACAAATTATCCAATCCAAAGTGTTTTGCTATAGCACCCTATACAGATCAAGAGAGACTGAAATAGACATTTCTCTGAAGAAGACAAACAAATGGCCAACTGGTACATATGAAAAAAATGCTCAACATCACTATAATGAAATATCAATTCACACCTATCAGTGGCTATTAATAAAACAAAAGCCAAGTGTCAGGGAGGATTTAGAGTAATAGGAACCTCTGCACATTCTTGGTGGGAATGCAAAATAGTGTAGGTGTGTAGGAACATAGTGTGGAGTGGCCTCAAAATATTAACAATAGAACTATTACGTAATCCCACATTTGCACTTCTGTGTATTTATCCAAAACAACTGAAATCAGGATCTTGAAAAAAGCTCACTATGTTACTTCTTTAAATGTTGTACTTGTAACAATTCAAGTAATCTTTAGGACAAGGTTATACAATAGGTACTGTTTTGAGCCTCACTTTGTAGATAAGGAAAGTAAAAAACAGGTAGTCTAAATAACTTGTCAAGAGAATATAAATATATACATATTTGGAAAATATGTATGTGGGATGAAAATGAAGAATTAGTGGTGACAATAATAAAATAACAGGAATAAAAAAAAAACTAACATTAATCAAGCACAACTATGAGCTAGGTGCAGTTAACCCTCTCCACAACTATAAGGAAGGAATAACATAAGTTTTGAAATTCTAATATTCTCATTTTTATACAACATATTATGTCAAATAAATTGAAAGATGTATTTGTAAGATAATATTCACATTAGTAACTACAATAGAAGCTTAAAAGTCATTGGACTATTACACGGGACTACTTCATTATCAAATATTGTCTACTGGTTTTTTACTATTTATTATTTGTTCATTAACTTTATCAAAAAGTATCATACAATGAACTGACAAGTATTATCCTGCTTACATTGATATCATCATGACCTCATATATGTTCAATATTTAATCATCAAGAAATAATTTGCAAGCTAGTACACTATTTTTTTTTTCATTTTTCTTTTATTATTCATATGTGCATACAAGGCTTGGTTCATTTCTCCCCCCTGCCCCCACCCCCTCCCTTACCACCCACTCCGCCCCCTCCCTCTCCCCCCCCTCAATACCCAGCAGAAACTATTTTGCCCTTATCTCTAATTTTGTTGTAGAGAGAGTATAAGCAATAATAGGAAGGAACAAGGGTTTTTGCTGGTTGACATAAGGATAGCTATACAGGGAGTTGACTCACATTGATTTCCTGTGCGTGGGTGTTACCTTCTAGGTTAATTCTTTTTGATCTAACCTTTTCTCTAGTACCTGTTCCCCTTTTCCTATTGGTCTCAGTTGCTTTAAGGTATCTGCTTTAGTTTCTCTGCGTTAAGGGCAACACTATTTACCAAGAAAATAAAGATGCCAGATTCTTGAGTTAAGATACAAGGGTCATAGAACTTTTAATTAAGTGCTCACAAACTCTTATGTAGTTAACAAGTGCTAAAATCAAGATATTCTAATAACTGCCTTGAGTAATAACTCCAAGTGATCAAGAAGTTCCCTCCACTTGCTGGAACTAAGGAATCTTGCATACAATAATCATATGTAAATCAGAAGAAATGGGAAAACTCTGGGCATAGTGTTAAATGCCTATAATCCCAGCTCCTTGAGAGAGAGAGGTAGGAGGATGATGGTTTGAGGCCAGCCTTGGCAAAAAGTTAGCAAGACCTATCTCAAAATAAATTAGGTGTTATGGCAAATGCCTGTAATCCCAAGTTTTTGGAAGGCAGCAATAGAAGGTCACAGTCCAAGGCTGGCCTGGGCAAAAGCACTTGAGACTCCATCTGATATGCAAACTAAAAGGACTGAGGGCACAACTCAAGTGGTAGACAGCTTGCCTCATTAGCACAGGCCCTGAGTTCCATTCCCAGTACCACCAGAGGAAAAAAGCAATGGAGATGGGAAATGTATGTACATATCTACAAAATATAATTTCAGAATTAATCTTCATTTTCTAGTATCTTAGATCACAAATGTTTATCTTGAAGTTTATATATTTTTAGTTGTTTAATTCACTCTATTCTTGGTAAAAACTCTGATACAATAAACTTTCAAAAACTCAACAGCATATTAGCCATACTTTAATAACAATAATGTATACTATTACATCATATCACATCACATTACATTATGTTATTAGTACTTATAATAGTACCTAGTCTATTATACAGCAGGTAAACTATTAGGTGTTTTACTGTATCATCTCATTTACTCTCCATCATTCTGGGAGTTTGGTTTGCTTGTCTGCATTTTACAAATGAGGAACATATCTCATATTATAAACTGAGTGTTTTTGTTCTTCTCCCCAAATTCAGATGTTGAAATCCTAACCACCAATGTGATATCAGGAGATAGGGAACTGGGGAGGAAACTAGGATTAAGTGAGTTAATAAGAGTAGAAACCCTCATGAACGGGAACGGTGTTCTTACAAAAGAAACCCCAGAGAACTAGTTTGTTGTTCTCCATCAAGTAAGGACACAGAATTTAGCATTCTCAACTCAGAAGAGGGCCCTTACCTGAATCTGACCATGTTGGCAATCAGATCTTGGATTTCCAGCCTCCAAAACGATGAGAAATAAATTTCTGTTGTTTTACAAACCAGTCAATCTATTGTACTTTGTTCTAACATGCCAAACTGACTAAGATATTCAAAATAACCTGCCATTGTCCCACAGATCCCAAGCATTGTACAAGAATCAGATTCAAATTGACCTTGGACTACCAAACAATAAAAGAATGTTGCAAAGTAGGAAGCTGTAAAGTCCAAATACAAAAATCAATAGCTTTCCTCTACAGAAAAAAAAAAAAAAAAAAAAAAAAGGCCTGTTAGAAAATATTATGGAGGAGAAGACCTGGCTTTAGATAGTAGCTATATAAGAAAGCAAGTAAACAGGTAAATAAAGAAATGCATAGCATACCACGGGGTAAATCTAACAACAAATATTTAAAAGTATATGGGAAAAATCTTAAATACTTCTGAAAGATACAAAAGTTATTGAACAAATAGAAAGAAAAAGGTTCTTGGGTAAGGTGACTTACACTCATAAGGGTATTAATTATCCCTTAGGTTAATTCATGAATTTCTTAAAATTCCAGTAAAATACCATTAGGATTTTTTTCTCAAGGTCTGATGGCTGATAAAGTTCATTTGGTATAACAAAAAAGCAAGAAAGCCCAGGAAATCTTAAAAATTAAGAGCAATAGTAGAAGTGGGGAAGGAAGCTAACACTAGATATTAAAATATGTTATAAAGCCTCTAAAATTACAATGCTAAGATAAGGACACAGGATAGAAAATCTAGAAATATGCCTAATATTACAAGAAAATTTACTGTAGAACATCATACAAGGACTAGAAAAAACACTGATGAATTGTTTTACAAACTGACAGTGGAAAATTGTCCCTAATTATTCTTCAATGTAGTAAGACCCAAAAAAGTCGACTAGAAATATTAAAGAAAAAATGGCTATTTTTTTTTAGTCATATGAAACTAATTCTTAGGATTCTATGGAAAGTAAAACCTAACACATCTCAGGGAATCAGAAATCTCAGAACTATTCAAGAAAAAAAAAAAAAAAAGAACTGTTCAAGAGAACAAACTAACACCTTCTCTTTCTTCATTATCATTTCAAACCTCAGCAGAAATGTCATAGTAATATAGCCAAAACCTAGGAAAGCCTAAACTACTTGGTAGGTTTAGCTGGAAATAAACTACATTAGCCTACATGTCAGTTGAAAGCCAAGACTTTTCCTTAAATTTCAGTACAATACTTACTTTTTAGAAAAGATTATAATCCTTGAATATCTTGATCCACAATTTATATTTAAAATACGTTAAGTGATTTCTATGTGCTATAGGGCAGGGGCCCTTAATAGATATTTAGATTTATCCCATAATTAAAACTAATAATGCAAATGTATATCAAAACTCTCTAAACAATATTTTAAGAAAATTTGTTGTAGAGAAGGACCTCTGGTGTCCAGGTGAATTTAAGCCAGCCTATAACATGCAGCCCAGCATTTGAGTTCACTATAAGATAGCATTTTTCCTTACCTTAAAATATTTTACTTCACCACAAAATATATCACCCTCTAAAATTTCTAAATATCTTGTTTAGGAAAGAAAATATTTATTGTTTTATATCTTTCTAAATAAACATTCCAAGAAGCATGACACATATTCTTTGGATACAGAATATACCATCACTGACCGGCAGGAATGTATCTCAGACACAATAGTAACCCTGTTTGGTGTCTCTGAAACATATAAATAGCATCTATATTTATAAAATAAGTACTGTCTCCACAAGAGGCTTCTGAAAGTGCTTTCTGAAAACCAACATTAATATGGAACACTGGCAAAAGATATCACAGCCTTGCTGTACACTAACATTGCCTTGCAAATAACAACCTGCAGTATTCCTTATGATCAGGGTTTCACCCATTTATGTGGTTAATCATTCAAATGGCTAAACAGACCTCTAATTTGAAAATAAAAACCAATTGATGCAATCACAAACAAGTTCTAAAATTGCGGTTTATAAAAATTGAAATCTTGTTCTAAGCCAAAACACACACACAGTTACCTTTTCCTAATCAGAGCATTCATTTCTCCTCATTATGATCTCACAAGCACATTAAAATCTTATTAACATTAATTACTTCTGAGCGCCTATGCATGAGCAGTGACAGTTGTGAGTGTGCGCATGTCTGGATCATATCTACATTTATATACCTTGCTGCATTTTGCTTAGAAAACATGTGAAAATATTTCTGCTACACCAATTAGCTAATTTCACACACACACAGATAGTAAACTGCTGTTTCACTGCACAGCCTATCAGAGACCAGCAAACATATGGACAAATGGACGGGGAAGAAAGCAGAAACATCTCTTGAACGTGAGAACAGAAATGCCTTGTACTTGAGCCTTAATTCTTGAGGTGAAAATAAGATAGTAAGATAAAACAACAGAAAATTGAAAATAATTTAAAATGAAAAAAACAAGCAATTTATTTTATATGATTGAGACAAAGAAAAACTGACTAGAAAAAGGCAGTAGATAAATTAACTAGAGATGATAGTGCCCATCCTTACATGTTTGCACATGACCAAACATGCATGCACACATGTGTACATACATCTGCTTCCACAAATACACACATTACAATTTAAACAAAAACCATATGAACTTTACTCTGACCATACATTAAGAATAATAGCACACACCACACCTTAAAATCAAACAGGTCAATCTTCACAAGCAAATAAAATTCTTGCTCAACACAAATAATTTATGGATTCTATTATACTATGAACATCATATACAAAGCCATTCATCCCTACCATAGAATCTCAATGTAAGTGTAGAAAACTATGCAGTTAGAGTCACAAAACTACATATAATCCTTATTTCTTTGCTTCACACTCTCCTCTCAGCATCCAAATATTTTAGCATTCACACATATACTCCATCAAAATATGTCTTTCTTCCCCCATCATCTGTCCTTTACTAGGAATATTCATAAGCAATAAACCATTGATCATCACCTCTACATTTTCTTCTTTGCTCTCTGTGCCTATCTTCTTCTCATAGTCTATGCTTTATATTAAATCCAAAGTCTTGTGAAACATTCTGAGTCTTTCTGACATTTTTGTTGCTATTGACCACTATCCCAAACCCTGTATACTGTTCTTGAAGAAAATACTTCAAAATTCCAGATGGAAAACACCACGCATTATCCAAATAGTACGTTTTTAGTTACATAATGAAATTTTAAGTGAGAGAAGCAGTTTGCCTCATGGAGTCACAATAACCTATCTTTGTAGAAAAAAAGGGAATAAAACTTAATCTTATTAACAGTACTTAAACAACTTATTATAATCATTAAATTATTTGTGAACATTTGCCTAAATAAATGTTCTAAATAAATAGAACATGAGACATTCAACCACCCAAGACAATTAACTTATTCTATAGTTCCAATTTTCTATCTATCATCCAAGATCCTCACTGGCCTATATAGCATGGTAATAAAGGAGTTATAGCAATGCAGGTGTGTACCCTACAGATGCGATATATAACAAAGATTTAAGTGCTCTCTTTGTTATATATAACATATAAGAGAAGAAATGAGAAAGCACAGATTTGTGAATCTTTGTAAAATGATATTGAAAATATATGACACTGATATCAATACAGAGTTTCAATGGTAACAAAGAATATATTAAATTTTATTTTAATTTAATATTATTCAACATACCCATAACTAGAAAAACTTTGGCAGATATTCTCTGGAAAACCAAAACATACTAATAAAAGCATTATTCACTAAAGAAGTTTTATAATTTTGTGAAATACAAACTAGAGGATAGTAAAATAAGGGTGAATACAATAAAATGGTATTTTTAAATGAGCACAAGTTATTTCAAATAATTTCTAGCTGACCATAACTTAAAATAAAAAACTGAAATTATCATCCTTAAAAAGTTTACATAGACTTTGCATAGGTAATCAGCAATTGTCACATTTGCTACTTGTAAATATTCTGACCTAACCAAAGTTATCATCTAGCACCAAAAGTGCCCTTTTTAAAAAAGATGATAGAAGTACGAAAATTAAAATCTGAAAATCTAATAAATGGTTATCTCTCATAACACAATAGTACTCTTATGCTTTAAGTATTCACTTTTAATTAGTGAAAACTTAAATATTTGTTTATAGGTCATTAATGAGTTAAAAGTATTTGTGAACCCAAAATTTAAATATTAGCAGCTATTCCCAAATGAAGAGCAATCCAATTTTGCAAAAAAAATCTACAAAATTTATAGATTACCGAAACAATGAGATTTATTTTTAAAATCAATTTATAGTGACACTTTCAAGAATACATTCCATTAAGATAGACCTTCTAAAGATCACAGACTTATGGAAAAGAAGGAGGCAGAAAAGATATAATTCTGATAAACATCAAAAGTACCACAATGTTAAATTTTCAATTAGTGATGTTGCAGATAGCTTCCCATCAGACCATTGACATATGACCAATACAGGATTAGCAAAAAGTGTAAAACTAGATTGCAACTTAGAGTCCACCTTTCCTCTTACAAATGCCACATTACAAACTGCAAAGATTAAATGGCCAGATTTCAATATCAAAGGTGCACTTGGCATTTGAACCAGCTCTAAAAATTATGGTCTTTATTTTCCAATAAAAGCTAATAAGCTGAGGCTTACTTAACTCTTTCCTGTTCTTTTTTTTTTTTTTATCTTCTCAAGGATTACTGAAATTGGAGACTACATATGAAAACGATAGTTCATCATTTCCAAAAAAGATATTCATCCAGATTGCCCTCCAATCCGTGAAATCTGAGATGCCTAAGGATTCTTCTTTGTGAAAGCCTTACAAATATATCCAAAGATGGTGAGTCCCATATGGCTCTGATAAATGAAACCCGTTATTGTGAATTTCAAGCTCTTCTTTACAACAAAACACTATTGGGTGAATTTGGTGCTCATGAAATAAAGCACTAATTGCGTGGCCTAACAACACTGAATCCTCTGCCTAGCAGACATTTTAAGTTGTGCCAAATTGGTTTTGGGATGTGAACAAATATCCTGGAGCCAGACTCGCTCACATGCATGCAACACTCCCTGGAAGGAAGTTGGGCACTCTTGGAAACTGCATTAACTCTTTCAGGCCACCAGGGAACCTAACTCTCACTAAAAGAAAGTCCTCTTTTAAGACAAAAACAAGTCATTTTGCTCAAAGTTAAACCAAAGTAAAAGGCAAAATAGCAAACACTGATTTGGGGCTACAGGATCCATAGATACTAGACAGCCTTTATACCGCAATGGATGTGCTTTCTTTTCCTGTGTGTGCATAATTCTAAGACATTAATAAGAGTTGTGTGCATTCAGGAGAGAAGAATTCATTTTAAGCTTAATATGCCACATTTGCCTCAAGCCAAGTGATAAGAAACTTTTGTTTCTTTGGTAACCACTCCACCTTATTATAACAAAAAACTTCTTGAATTTTTTTTTTTTTAGTCACATGAAATATAATTTCTATGTGAGAATTTTTCCTATGGTTTTTCCATCCTGGTTCAGAAAGATGCCTAAAACCTATAGCTGTTACTTAAATGGCAAGTAATCTAATACCATCTCCTTCCCAATCAAATTTAGGAGTCAATAAAAATAATTTTAAGACACCTTAATGTAAGAAAATTTTATAATTACTGCTTCTTTTTTTTTCAGTCAATTTCTCCAGAAGTTCTTTTGTATGAATAAATGTTTATTTTTCTAAGGAATTTTAATTAAACACTTTATTTGTAATATGCTAAAAACACAGCATTTCCCCTTAGCTCACTGATAAATATCCTGGATTATAATTATCTCCAATATTACCCAAAACTTCACCAACTATAATTTTATACTTTTATGTTATTCACATTGTGACTGTCACTTTCATCTATCATTTTAAAGACTTAATAAAGATTTAGTTAAAATGAAAATTGTTTTTTTGAGGGTGGAAAATAACTAAATGCCTGTTAGGTAACCACTTCTAGTTTAAGCTTTCTACATGTATTTTTTAAAAAACCATATTTAATTACTTGCCAATTGGTGTGATTTTAATGTAACACCAGAAGCCTGTGTTTCATTTCTAACAACACCTCGTATCTTAATAATTAGCCTGTGTGTGCCGCTGCTATTGACTCTATTTATTAATAAGATATGAAACAACAAACTGGACAGCAGACCCTACCAGAAAACTAGCTGCTATTTGAAAGTAGATAGGACACATTTGGTGAATCAAACATATAACTTCTGGCCTCAATTAATTCTGGACTCAACTAATCCCAATTCTTATAATAGAATCCAAGGCTGTGCATGTGTCAATAGAAGGCTCATCTACCTGATCTGCATTGGAGTTTTAGAGCTCTAAATAACTTTTACATTTCTTCATCAAAACTTAGAGAATCTGTTAGTGCACTGGGCTGTATCTGTACTATATCCAATATGATGGCATATCCTCTAAATTCTGCTGTATGTTCATTTAGTTAGCTACTGGTTACCAAATAAAACTTACATTCTAGTTTAGATTGTTACTCAGAAACTTACTAATGGCATTAAGAGGTAAATGATAATACTAAACAGATACTACAATATTTAAAAGTTTTCACTGATTTTTAAAGCAAGTATTTTTTATATCATTGAGGAGTTGACTCAATACATGTAACTTCAACAGGGTAATTAAGGCCAAGAAGCAATTTTCCTATGAGGTTCAAGCAGAGAGGCTATCTGGGGCAGTTTTAAACCCTTTACAGAAGACTAAAGTTCTGATTATTACTTCCATCACAGTCCCCCTTTCCTCCCTAAATCCATGATGACATCAAATGAGGGGAAAAAGTATCAAAATTTGGCTTATGTTCATTTCAAATCCTTCTTATCAATTACAACTGAAAATTTAAAACAACCTCTCTTTTAGTAAGTGTCCACCACATTTTTCATGTTTAGAACTCTGCTATGAGCTCAGAACCAACTTGTTCAACATCATTTTCTGTTTCTGGTTCCACATTTGTTATTTACATAATTCAAATAAAACAGAGGTACAGCCTAAAACTGTTACCACTATCCTTACAGATCAGCTAATTCTAAATGGTTGTAATATGTAAAATATATTTGATAACCAGCCTTTAAAGCTGAGAATATTATCAAAATGATTATTTAGATGTTAAGACAGTAGCTAAAATATTGGAAGGAGGAAAAAGGGCATAGGAATATAAAAGGAGTCTCTTGATCAACAGAGGAACCAAACTGTCCAATTTTCTTATTGAAGCAATGAGTAACCTAGTTTCCAGTACCAACTCCAAAACTGAAAACTGATATAACTTTAGACAAGTTATTTACATCTTGGTGTCTATTTCTTAATCTGTAAAACAGAGTAATATAGTTTCAGACACCAATTACTTCCTGCATCCCTATCCTGGCTAAGATCTTTTGAACTTTATTCCTAAGCCAAAACCTTACCCACATGTCATCAGTTATTTTCCCTCCTTTTCCCATCTCCTATGCCTCTGCAAGGAAATAAAATTAGCAGTCAAAGTTAAAAATGCCCAGTGGGCAAGACTGGCTTTGGCTTAAGGAACAGGATGGAGTAAGTTGTGTTAAAGTACTTATTTGGCCCCAAAAGATTCATTGTTGGGATACAACCTCCCAGAACTAGCTCCTCTGGAATTTTTCTCAGGAAAATGGAGAACTGTTTTGAGATAGACATGCCTTTTAAGTGAGTCTCAAATCAAAATAAATTTAGGAAATTCAAAAACACCCTACAGGATTTTCCCTTGTAGAACCTAAATAAATCACTGACCAAATTTTCCAATTCATGTTCTACTGCTCAATGGGACTTTCTACAAAATCATGTTTTAATTTCTACATTTGAAAAAAGAGTAGGTAAACTTCACTTTAAGCTTTCATCCTTTTCTGGTCCTTGATAGTAGTTAAAAGACCACTCTTAAAAAATTAAAATATAACCCAAACTTCCACAAATGTTGAAAGTCTGTCAAATATAAGATTATATCCTTGGTTAATGACTTCATGGATCTTTTCAAAAATATACTTTTAATACATAATTAGATATGTATTAAAGTATTTCAAAATGTATGCATATTTTAATTTATAAAACATGCTTATTTTCACACCTAAACAATACCTCTACTGCATGTAAAACATTAAATCTATAAAAAGGTATGAATATTACATTTTTAGCCATTCATATACAAGGTAAGTGGGAATTATATTACTTTGTGTACTGTACTATATACATAGCCTGTCACTTTAATACTAAGAATATTAGGAATGCTCAGGAATTGGGGTTTTTTTTTAATTTTATGAAGCACTGATGCATTGATTCTATTAACACCTTCATTGCTCTCTAAAATGTAAACCAATTATTTTAATACTGATAACAATGGTCATGCTATAAAATTCTTATGTGTCATAATAGGTTAAGATTGAAATTTTCATTCAAATGATTTGTTCCTCTAAATGTTTTACTCGCAAATAAAAATATAAATAAAAGATTATTTACTTCAACTGATTTCCCTAAGTGATTATGCATTAACTGCAAACCTTCCAAGATTTCATTAACTGTGGCAAAATGGTTTGTTCCCTAGGAAAGAAACAAACTAAAATTATACAAAGTTTAATTAGCATTTAGTGGGTTGTGCTTAACAAGGAACAGCCTGATTCTGGAGAGTAAATGTAAAGCAGTCAGAAATGACTGCTTTTCTGTCAAAAGTTCTGTCAAAGTTAGATTGAATGAGCAATTAATCCCAGTTCTGCTATTTACTACATCTGCCATCATGGGTAAATCACTTAATCATCCTAAACCCAGATCTCCTTACCTGTTAAGAAATAACTAACGGGAAGGCATAGAGATTAAAACAGATATCATAAGCAAAGTTATTTAAGAATTCAATAACTATTAGTAATATTACTATTTAGACCCCTTCTGGCCATTGAGAAAACTTGAATTTTACCTCCAGCTTAAAAAAAAATCATTTTCAATGGAAAAACTTTTAAACTTTGATTACATGGTTCTAATTAATATTTACTACTGCATGTCAGTTATATACTTTGTGGCCCCCAAAGTTAAACATTACATTAGCCATGAGAATTTGGTAAAGCTATATTGAATTGGGAAAAATAATATGTAATAGAAAGCGCACAGACTCTGAACCCTGGCCGTGACACTTCACAGTGGTGTGAACCGCAACTGATTCCATGAACTTTACTTTTTTCATCTGAAACTGGCAGAAAACCAGTATATGCAACAGAGATGCAGGTGAAAATTAAATTAAGCAATTTATATGAAGTGTTCAGCAATGCACCCTCTTTCTTCTTTTTATTTTTTTTATTGTTGTGCTGGGTGGGGGTACATTGTTGCACTTACAAAATCCCTCTTTCTTAATTTTGGAGTTTAAGGCAAGAGTGATAATTTGTCCAGCCTAAACTTTTCTTACATGGCATTATTGACTCTGACTTTCTAAATATAAGGTAAGTTTATGTTTAGTTAAGGAATAATGTAGGATATGAGGATGAATTCAGACGCAGCAATAAATATATTTTAGCTCTATGCCTCAAAAAGAAGATCAATGATTCTCAAATCTCACAATATTATTTGAATGTATGAGGTACTTTTTGTAAAATACAGATACCCAAATATGCTCTAGAGATTCTCATGTAAGACATCTAAGAGTAAAACCCAAAACTCTGGGCATTTAAAATGCCCTAGCTGATTATGAAATGTAACAGCCAACTAAAGTAGGGTTTTCTAAAGTTTGTGGACCAAGATTCCTATGTTCCACTGCATACTTATTAAGGATGAAGCTTAGAAATCTGTATTTTTAACAAACACCTAGGGTAATTCTTATTTACACTATAGTTTAAGAACCACAAAACTAGGAATATAATAATACAATATTGAAAAAATGTTATTTGGTTATTTAAAAATATATCTTCTATTCTTAATAAATATCAAAGCAAAATAAACTTATGAGTAAGTAGAAAATTTCATCTAAAGAAAACATTAGTTTTATTGTAGGTATTGATCACTATAATTACAGATATTAAGACCAAAATATAGGAAATGGGACTAGCATTTCAAGTCATCTTCAGAGTCAAACACCATAGTGAAGTATTCCAACTAAGAAATGCTATGAGTTTCAATGCTTTTAAATTTGTGTATTTTTCTTTGGACCTACATTTTATTATCCATTATCTGGGTGCCAATGGCTCACGCCTGAATCCTAGCTACTTCGGTGTCAGAGCTCAGAAGGCTCACAGTTCAAAGCCAGCCCAGGCAAATAGTTCGTGAGTCCCTATCTTGAAAAACCCTTCAAAAAAAAAATAGGGCTGGTGGAGTGGCCCAAGGTGAAGGCCCTGAGTTCAAGCACCAGAACCACAAAAAAAAAAAAAAGAGTGGTAATGACAACATCATTCATATTTGTATACTGCTTTTACTGTTTGTAAAAATGTTATATATATTAACTCATTTAATTTTCATGATAAACTTTTGAGATAGATAGGAAAGGTCATGTTTACTATTACCTCCCTACAAGTTAGAAAAAAAATAAGCTTAAAAAGTTAAGCAACTTTTCCAGTCCTAAATTTGTCTGTGTTTACATTGATACATGGAGTGAAACTACCAAGTATAAATTCCAAGCAAAAATACATGAAATTAAAAACTTAGCACTGATTTTTAAGTGATATGAAATTGAAAACAATATGAAATAACCTCTAAATTAAGAGGGAGGTATCAAAAGATGTTTTTAAAGAGAAAATACTCTAAAATTATCTAAAACTCAGAAGTATATATACCTGCTTATATCTACATATACATATAATACAAATAAGAAGGTCATAAGCCAGACATAATCATTTGTTTAGACCTCAAGCATTTCAGTGACTCTGTGATGAATGTCATGGAAGATTCTAAAGGCAGAAGGGTAAATAAGACAAAAACACCATCCTTGATCTCAAGGCTTAGTTGGAATATGTGCTTCGAAAGAATGATAATGCAGTATGAGAACTGACATTACAGAGGAATGCATATAAAAGTTGCTGTGAGACTCTGAAGAAAGGAGTACCTCATGGTCTGAAATGACTAAGCTGAGATTTTATACTTGGTAAGCACAGGTGAAAATCATTACCTTCCATGCCTTCTCCATCTCACTTCTAAGTTAAATAACACATCTAAGTTAAATAAATCCCTGTTTGTGCCTAGAATTTTATGGAATTTTTAATATACAGTAGTATTAGAGAATGGATAAAGTACACACGTCTGAATTTTGCATTGAGTTAATAGAACTGCCAAGCACACTAAAACATTTTATAGAATTTTTGTACAACTTCTGCAAAATCAGAGCTTAAAACAATGTCCATTTTTTTTTTAAATGTCCTGTTCTTTCCTTTTCACTGGCTCATGCATCAGTTACTCTCACAGCAACAGGGACACAAGGTGGCACTGTCGTGCTGACATTCATTTCAGGGCCCTTCTAAATGGACAAATTTGAAAGAGGCAAAAGGCCCTATTGTGACAACTAAAACCAGAGTTATAATACTGGCCTTCTCCCATTTCTGCCCACATTAATATTGGCCTAAGGAGGAGCAAATCATTTTGCATTTCATGAATATCACATCATGCCTTTATAGAAGAGAACATATTCTGATGACTTCTCCAAAATGTCATGTCTGTGTTCATAAAAATGTCCAAAGGCATATAGTTCAGCTTTGCCAGTAGAAACTCAGAAGTGAGCTGTTTACCATGGGTATGCTGTGGACATGGACCACCTCTCCATCTAGTGGCCAATGGGTAGGAGTGGAGTCATAGTAACCATGTTGCACTTCACTGAGTTAAGAACAGCCTTTTATCAAACCACCCATAAGAATTAAGTCAGTTAGCCCAACAAACAATTTTTGGTTTGTTGCATTCATGGAATCATTAAATAGGCCCAATAATACATTGTGGTACCTAGTTACTTAGAGAAAAACCACCTCAAAATTAAAGTGCATGTGCTCTCCCAGACTACATCACTCCCTCTGTTCTTCCAGCATTACCAACCTAAACTTCTTTCCATACATTTGTAACTTGTAAGTAGAAAATATAAATAGATGTATCTATACATATTTACTTAAAATGAAATAACACATTCTTTGAATAAAAGAAAATCTAAAAGGGAGCTTTTCCCCACTTTACAGGCAAGGAAAATAAAGAACAAGAGAGATTTTTATTTACTCAAAGTCATATGAAACTGGAAACCACACCTTCAGATTTCACCATTTTAAATCCTTTTTGGCCTTAATTAATACCTCATGAGACCCAAGGAAGTCCTTTCAATACTTCACTATAGGGTTTCTGTCAACATACCAGGAAAATAATTAGTTTCTAAAATTTCTGTTCATATACTCTCATGCTTAGTTTGATATGACTGAAATTATTGTGCATAGATCTGAACACATCTTCATATTTGTGGATATACTATGAATATATTAAAAGAACACAATTTTTCTTAAAACTAAAGAATTACTCATATTATTCAACATTTAAAAGCAAAATAGCAAGTAGGCAAAAAAATCAGATAGAATATGCTATCTTTTGAGTTTTGCAACACAAAACTGGTTTCAAAAAGCTATTATGAAAAATGAAACATGAATCCATTCTCACTGATTAAAAGTTTAGTTTTTTACATTGTTTTATGTCAAATTATCTCACTTTAAGAAAAAACACACTCAAACTATTCAAGTGATCACTTCATCCATTGTAATTCAGCTTATGATGTTGCTTTGGCGCATGCTTTGGGAATTCTTTATTAGGAAGGCTTCTCATCAAAGCAAATGAAATCTGTCCACCAACTATGAAAATCTGCTCACAACTCCAGACTCAAGAATTACAGAGTAAAAGGTACAGAGGAAACCTGGCAATGGATGTACTATAAATGTGAGGTGTTTTGACCTTTTCTTCCATGTTTTGGTGGCAACACTGGAATCTGTCTTGGGATGGACAGGGAATTTAGATCTTCTTTAGACTGATGGAAAAGTTGATCCTGTATGCATAGATCAAATGGCTTTTTATAGGGGGTTGGAAGGAATTCTTTTTCTGTCATTTTACTTCTAAATTTAAAAGCTTCAAAATCACCTTCAGCATTATTGGTATTATCTCAACCTATCTCCAGTTGCTTCTTTATCATCTCTATTTTCCCCTATTGAAATAAAATGAGGTAATAAAGATTATTGTCAATTTGAGGAACTAGAAAAAGTTAGAACTATTCTGGTTCTTTTTGTCCTATCTAAAGCCAAGGTAATAGGTACAAATGACCAAAGCATTAGTAATGGTAAAGACATTAGTAAATATGTGCAGAACCGGAATATATTTATTGGGCCAAGAAGAATTTTGGTGCGGCCAGTATTTAAAAAAGGAAAAAGAAAAACAAAACATAGGTTAAAAAAATATAAAGCCACTCTTGCAACAAATTTGCCTAATTTCTATTTAAGCAATAAAAGAAAGGAATATTTTTCTCACTGTGTAAATGTCTTGGTGTCTAAAAAAGGTACTTAAGTTTAAAATAATAGCTATATAGTTTTCATATATGTACATGTATCAACCACAAAAGTCATATAGCCTACAACATTCATAGCTTTTAGCTGGTAATTGGTTTTGCTGTTGTTTTACTGTTTTAAGTTGGTACCTAAACAAACTGGTAACATTCCTTTAATTTTCTTCAGTTACATTTAATTTACTGAAATGAAGCTCATCCCGTAAAAGGAATTAGCAACAAATCACAACTTGATTACAATAGTAATTCACAGAATATTTTAAAAAGGAAAAGTAAGAACAGTAACTACCTAATTTAGTCAAAAAATACAACAAAATAAAAAGAAAAACTAAAGCCTTCTAAAAAATTAGGAATTACTACAATTTAAATAAACTTTTTTTTCAAAAAATTTTAACAATTTCCCTATGAATAAAATACTATTACTATGTATAAGATTTATAATATTGCCATTTCTACCTTTCTAGTTTCAGTTTACTGGGCATCTTCTTAATTTATAAAAATCCCAAACTTAATAAACTTTTATGTTTATTGAATATATATTCTTACATTAGTAGTTTAGTATGGAGAGGTTTTAAGTAAACCCCTAAAATTCAAATGTCCAATGTATAATATAAATGTTGAAATACTATATCCTGTCATAGAAGAGTTCAGTGCCAAAATTGCTTCTACACTTTATCTTAGTCAAAAGGCCAAGAAGTGATCCAAAATTACTTCTAATATCAAGAAGGTAAACATATTATACTATAATTATCACCCTTTCCAGAGGGGAAAGGTTTCAAAGGGAAGGGTTCCTCTGAGAACTAGATGGGTTAATGAACTCACAGTCCTTGCTTCTCGTCTCAGTATTCTCACTTAGAAATTAGTAGCTAACTTCGTCTAAGTTAGAGTGGTTATATAAGTGCTACATTGCTTAACCGAACTACAGAACACCCAGCTAGAGTTTCAGTTGAGCGTCAAAAGATTCCAGAAAGGCAAGTTCTATGTCCTCAAGCTGATTTCTTTCACGTGAACTGTAGAATCACCAAAAGGCTTGATCTTGGAGTAGAAGACAGGTTATGAAGCCAAAGTCAAGCATAATTTTTCCACAGTTTAGTGCAGAAATAGCACACCACTTACTCATTATTACAGTTGAACAGCAAGAGTGGCAGAAAAACCCTTTCTGTCTTATAAGCCATTGAATGCTATTTCTAACATCTGCTACAGTGGTTACTACATAAATGATAGTAATACTAGATGGCATTATTTCTTTCCACAGCCTAAGAAACTTGCTTGTGCAGCAATTAGAAAAGAGCTCAAAGGCATTTTTGATATATTAAATATAACTGGCATCAACATTATTTGATGATTAAATGTATACTACCTATGTTATTGGAGAACATGAATTCAGGCATTCTCTAGAATTTCTAGGCTATGGATATTGTCTTTGGGATTTTGGTAACGAATTAAAAGGACCTTATTAGTTATTTGACATTGGCAATAGTTCCTGGAAATTCTGAAAAATTATTTAAACAATGGAAATGTATGAAACAGGTTTTCAGGAAAATTACAACTCTCAAGTTTTGTAAGATACCTACAAGTACTATATTTGAAGAGTTAAAGCAAAGTCTTAGTCACTGCTGACCCTAGGAACATTATAAATAATCCCTAGTAATTGTACAAGATAACCAAAATGGCTTCAATAATATAAAAAAAATTATTTAAAAGGGCTTGCTTTCTAAGTTAATACTAACTCTTTCAGGTACATACTTGCACAGCTGCTAGTGTTTATTTTCTTTGATGCAAGGTAAAGTGTTTCTAATGTAAGTAATGTATAATTTCTATAATTTGCCTATAATAGCTATATAGTCATGCAAATGAAAATATTAAGATTTTATTTTCAGTGCTTTAAAACTCCTCTTGCTATCTTAGTGCCTCACTAGTTAAGGAAGTTAGAATGGGCATATAATTTTGCTTCTTTTGTAATATTTCAGTAAAGCACACTTTTCATTGAAAAAGTTTATTAAAATATATTTTAGCATCCCAGACAAGTAGATTATAATGCCCATTATCAACAGTTATACTTAAGAGGTTGCCCCTGGGGCTGAAGAAAGCTAGAACTAGCAACACTCAAAGAATGTCAACACCAGTCCTTCCTTTGCCAGAAAAGATCACTAGTTAGCAATGTGAGCCAGATGCTGCTTCCATACACCTTGCCAGACCCTGGGGCAACACATTTGTTCAAAGCCTGAATTTGGCTTCCTATGTGGCAGCATAACTGGCCACTGCTCAGGATTGGGCAAGTCCATGAACACATCTACTGATAATTTCTATATTTATAGAAATCCAGAACATGTGTAGATAATCACACAATTGGATATTTATGTAGTGCCAGATTTTATGAATACAGGAATTTGTTAATTAGCACAAGGACTAATCATTAAAATTCAAAAATAGATAAATAAACAGGAATGCCATTTATTTGTTAACATTTCAAGGGGAAGTATGCAGCTGCTATTTTTTGATGAATATAGGCTTCTGCAGAAAAATATGAAGAAGGAAAAGTATCTGCAATTTTAGAAACCCTATTGAGCAAGATCCAGGAAATCACTACATAGTCTTTATATTAAAAATAATCATAGTGATCCTCCCCTTAAGTTAAAAATATTAAAAAGTTTAGGCTGGCATGTGCTTAGCATTTGAGTCATACTGTTTGGCATTCCACTGTTTGGGTCCTTTTCAAAGAGCAAAGCTGATTTTCATAGAGAGGAGTTAAAAAGCACACACACGTCACTCAGTACCAAATTGTTTTAGCTATAGGGCATGGCAAAGCATGAAATAACTGCTTTAGAACACTTCCTCATGTGGGTGTGTTAGATAACTGTCTGCTCCAACATTAAAATGAAACACACTGTGACCTGACCAAGGCTTCAGGGATCTAAACAGGCAGATTTCGTGTGCTGATAGGAAGAGCCCACCATTACCAGCAAGGCTAGTTAATGAATTTTTCTGGCTCTCTATAGCCCTCCTGTGATGCAAACCTTTCAGCTTTCCAAATCCCTATACAGCAAAGCACATTGGTTTTTAGTTTACTTATGCACATATTACAATGTCCAGCTGTATTTAGATTATGATAGTACCTCCCAGAGAAGGGCAAGATTATTTTTCATACTAAAAATATTTTAGTTCTTCTGAAGGCTAAGAATTATAATGTAAAAAAAAACATATACACATTCTAAAAATTAAAACCACCACAGAAATGACTAAACTTTCACTTGCTTTTATTCCTTCTTGAAGGTTAAAAGAATTTTATTTACATTTTCCCTTGAGAGTCTTTCCATTTTATGTTTGCCTGTGGTTAACATAAGCATATTTATTGTGAATTTAAAAAATATATATCTACAAAGAATCTGTGATTTCCCTATTCATACATATTGACTTTATGTACATAAGTGCACATAAATGCACACTGACATGTCCACACATACATGTGTACATACAAAGAGAATGGTATGTCAAGAGATAAAAACATTTTTTTGATTTTAGTTAATTTTCACAATGCTAATATAGACAATGACAGGTGCATGAGACATGAACATTTCAACATCTTAGTTTTGAAACAAAATTTTGAGTGAGAATCTAAAATGGGAGAAATCATATCCAAAACACAATTTACTGTATACCATGTTAATATACACTCCCAAAAGACTTCCTCCAAAGTCCCCCTTACACCTTTGGGGGGGAATCTCTGATAGGACCTGAGTATACTTTGTATTTGTACTAATCTTGGTGAAAGGTGGCCTTTCCAGTTTAAAAGATGGCTTAGGAAAATAAGAAAATTAAAATTGTAGGTAGAATAGAAGTATAAAAGGTTTTAAAAAAATACCTATAGCAGCTAAAGTTCACCACCCTCCTGGAATAATGGATTTTTAATAAACATTTTACCAGGCTTGAACCTTGAGAATGTGTTTGGGAATCTGCTCTAGTGTCCCAGATGCGTTAAGAATATTGCTTTACGGACTTCTTTGTGTTGTCAGAGAGGCCTAATGGAATTAGGGGGGTAAAAGTCTGCCACTTATATTAAATAAATAATTTATTACAAAAAAGGTGATTGTTATTGTCAACAATTTCTACAGATCACCATCCATTTTCTCTCACTGCTCATGTATATGGTGAAAACATTTATGTGTTTCACTATCTGCCTTAATTTTTATCAAATAAATAGCTATTTTACTTTTGAACAAATCCAAATAAAACTCCATTACAAAGTCTATTTCAAATGGACCTCATTTAACTACTCCTTTCAATTTCAAAGAACAGTATTCTGGGAAAATTCTTCAACAATGTCAGCTAGTTTGAAATGTAACTTTTCCCACCATAAAAAATAAAAGGACATAAAGGAAATAAAAGTACCTCAAAACCATATCTGAAATAACAAATACATTATTTATGGTCCCCGAAATGTTAAGTGAATACTTACAGTTGTTGCACAAGATGGCCTGATACACTTCATAGCTTCCACTTTGTAAAAAGATGGCCAGCACCCCACTCCTCCCTCCCCAAGCATAAATAAATAGTAACATACTAAAAGGAAACTGTCCCAGGATAAAAACTGCCTATTAAGTTTGCCTTCTTACTAACCACAGTGATATCTCTATAAATGTAACAGTCCATCTGTAAAATAAAAGTTAGAAACCAGAGTACGTTATGTCTTTCAAAATATATCCCCCAGATACAATATTTCTATGTGTGTGATGATAAAAATAATTATATGATTCTTATCCACCCTCAGTAACTACCCCTCACCTTATGTCCAGTGCCATCAAATAAACATACTGGCAAAGTATTAAACCTGTTTCAAGGATTCAAATGGTAAATATGGACTTTAAACTTCAATGTAAAACAAAGAACAAGAGTCTCACTTTGATAGTACCCACAATGACACTGCAGTTAAAACTCACTGGCAAATAACTAAAAAAACCCAGTTAGCAATAAACAAGGATAACATGATATATAGACAGACAGATGGAATTGCATAAACAGACAAGAAAAGCAAAGAGACAAACATACGGAGGAGTTTGTTTTAAAAGAGTGAAAGATTCTGATTTATTTGGTACTTTAGTATCAAAAACATAGGTTTGTTTGCAATTATTTTAAAAGTAATAAAACTGAATCACAAGGTCATATCATTAAATAAGTAAGAAGAAAATTAGTAGAGGGTAGGCCTCCTATAGATGTTCCAAATTTTAAGCTAGCTTAGCTCTGTCAAATTTAAATACAGAAATTAAAATTCAAGGAAAAAAGAATAAAAAGCATTGGGGACTAAAGAAGATGATACAGGGGGATTGAGGCAGCAGAATTTTTTTCTTTTTATGAAAGTTGTCTGCCCTACCTTCTTCACCAGCGCTGAGTTTCTCTTCTCATAATCGGTGTCTCCCTGGAAGTACAGTGTGAGTGGTAATGACTGCCTGCCTCCCTAATGAGTCCATTTTCCTGCTCTTGATGTTGTGTATATACACACACTGCAACCTACCTTACAAACCACAGAGACGGGAAGAGAGCAAGAGAGAGGGAGGGAGGGGGGCAGAGAGAGAGAGAGAGAGACAGAGACAGAGACAGAGCAAGCAAGCGAGTGAGAGAGAGAAGAGGAGAAAGAGAAAGAAAAACAGAAAGAAACAGAGAGAGAAAGGCACAGACAAAGCCCTCCTACCAGACAGCAGACAGTCCTCCTTCCCCTATCCAGCAAAATGCAACTCGTCTAATGCAGCAACAGGTTCAGTATTGCCAGACCAACAGAGTGAAAAAGGTATATTCTCTATATCATTACTGCTTACAAATAAACAGTTTAAGAGCAGCTGGCTCCACCTTCTTTATTTATGCTCCATTATGAGGAATGTATTGTTTCAGTTCTGGCACACAGTACGTGTAATTATCATAAATACATTTTTTTGCATATTAGCAGGAAATAGTGAAATGCATAGCTTATTTGTACAATCTCTCAAATTTATTTTTTAATGTGAGAGCAATGTCAATAAATCTGCTCTGACAAAACCCTAATAATGATTTTTAAAGTCAGGGCAGTCTTAAAGGAGGCTCTGTAAGAAACACAGTCCATACAATAGGAAAACTGATCTCAGACAAAACTGGTAACTGCAAAGAAGAAATCATTGCTCAGTAAATAAATCAAGACCATGTCCAAAATTGCAGACAAAAACAGAATTAAGTTTAAAGAACTTACTAATAGGGTAGTACTCTGGAAGAAGGCAGATTGGCTTCTTATTTGAAGCACCTAACTATACAAACATCACAATGCAAGGTACTCTGTATGAACAGGTGCAATGCATACAGTATATATTATATAACAACAGAAATAAATCCCACAAGGAGCTACCATCACAAGCAGAACATAATTTCATAGAATATGGATCTGAAATTAGAACAGATACTCCTTGATTTTTTATTAGGATGAAAAACTAAAAATAATCATCAATTCAAAATAAACACTTCTTTAAAAAGAAACTATCTTTGTGTGATACCGCTAACCATTTTTTCACATTCTATCTCCAAAATAATGCCATAGTTATACTCTACTCCATAATGTGCTCCCCACACCCTTTGCCAATTACCAGGAGCACGTGCTCCCAAAAGTGATATATTTGCAGCTACAAAATTACCATCATCAGAAAACAGAATTAGTTTCAAACCACTCTCCTCATCTCTCAAATCCTTAAAACTATACTTGATGAGTCATATAACATTCTAGCACTTTATCTATCTAGACATCCACATTCCTTAATATGTTTCTATACAGTTAGGATATATGTCATTTATATGAGACTTAAAACATTAGAATAAAATTTTCCAAAGAAAATTCATACAAAAGTAGAAGAGTGGATCTGACTTATTTTCACTCTAACTTTGGGCAGCAATAATCTTAAGTATATTAAATATAAATTCATCCTTTTTTTCGAGTCTAGTGTATTACTGTGGTTCAAATACCAGAATGTGTCCCTTTGCATAATCAAAGCTACCTTATTACATAGCTTCAATTCCTTTGTTTAAAAAGAATCAGTTTTCAGTTTAACTAGCTTAACTAGTTCAATAAACAACCAGTTATTTATTAAAGATCAACTAGTTATTTATGATGAATTATAGAAGATCAATTATATCTTCACCTGATTCACAAAAATCTTTTAGAATGTCTGATAAATCATATTCAGGCCACAAATCAGTATCTTCAGGCATTTTAATGGTAGCTAACCTACAGCACAGACATTAGAAGGTAATATCTACCCATATACTATACAAGTAATGCTGAGAAAATGCTAGTAAAAAAACAAGAAGCCAGACCCTCTAATTTCATTGTAAACCAAATTCTGTTTCTCTGGTGGAGCAGTAGTACCTTACCCTCTCAAAAGTTATTGCTTAAGAGGGAGCAGGCCCAAACTAAAATTGATGTAACAGACTCCTACTTCTGTTCATATGTCTGTATGTAGAAAAATCTTTCTAAAATATACTTTTGTACCCAAGGTACCAGCATGCATCTTGCCCCTTGCTGTTCTGGCTGGCAGTTCTGTTTTCTACTATTACCTATTGTTTCTATAAGCTTTATTCAGATATATTAAGAAAAATGGCAGTTTAAAATTCACAAACTTATGATTTACAAAATGATTCAAATTAGATACTTATAGTGACTTTTCAAAGCAAGGTTCCAAGTATTTTACTTTCTTTTGCTTTGTTTTAATCCAAGAACAAGAAAATAGTATTTGATTTTTACAGGCAGGAATCAAATGGAATGTAAAGAACCAAGAATTCTTTTTTAAAGAATAAGAGAATTTAAAAGAGGAAAAAAATGCCAAGCGTGGTAGCCCACACCTGTCATACCAACTACTTAGGAGGAAGAGGTAAGGAGAATGGTCCCAATGGGCCCAAACAAAAGCGAGAAGACCTATTTGAAAAACAAATTAAAAGCAAAAGGACTGGGTCAGGGCTCAAGTGATAGAGCATTAGCCAAGCAATCACAAGGCCCTCAGTTCAATCCTAAAGCCTGCCAAAAACTGGAAGAAGAAAAAAAAAAAAACCTAAATAAACTGAGAAAAAAGCAAGTATTTTTGTCTTAGTGAAAAATTCACATCTCAACATTTTTTCAGTATCTGCTCACTTCACTAGATTCCAAGCACAGTAAGTAGTATATTGTAATATTTCCTGGAACTCAATATATACTATCCCTTCCTGGGACTGGAGACTGCTGAGCCTTGAATTAACCACAGAATCATGAGAAACAGTACAGTCTTCTAGTCGTCTGTGGATTCCAGGATCTCCACAAATAGCAAAATCTATAGATGTTCAAACCCCTAATGCAAAATAGCATAGTATTTGCATATGTCCTACAAAAATCCTTCTATATAAACACTTTTACATTATTTGTAATACATAATACAGCATAAATGCTATGATAAATAATTTTATACAGTACTGTTTAGGAAATAATAGTAAAAAAAAGTCTGTACACATTCAGTTCAGCTGCAATTTTTAAAAAATATTCTTATTCAATAGTTAGGTGTATCTGTGGATATGGAAACTGGATAAGGAGGGCCAGCTATAATCCTGATCAACCATCAGACCATGGAAGTTATTAAGTTATTAAGTTAAATTGTCTCCTATGTTGACATGTCATGGGGCAATTTGTTTCTGGAGAAAGATCCTAAGGGTGAACTTAAAGTTGTTCTGTTCCAAATGAATCTATAGATTCAATGCAATCTCAATCAAAATCCCAGAAAGCTAATTTGTGGATATTGACAAAATGATTCTAACATATATAGGGCGAAGCAAAAGACCAAGAATAACCAAAGTTGGAAAAGCTATAGTAATCAAGATAGTATAGGAAGAAATCAAGATGGCAGATAGCTGATAGGGGCCTTGACCTACACAATTACAAACAAATACTCTGGATTTTCATGGGCGCAAGGATTGGGTAATTTTGCTTTTTCTGCCAACCAAGATACCGCCAACACACAGGGAGCACATAACATTCACTGACCAACCCTTAAACTAACTTTTTATGGTACATAACAGCCCGGTACTGGGTCAGACAGCTGCTGCCGGCCCGCCTGTCTGTTAGCCGCCTGGGATACAGCTGGGAGCAGGTCAGCCCTAGCAATATGCCACTTTTTCTCTTTTTCTTTTTCTCTCTCTTTTAATTCCCTCCCCGCTTGGGTTAGTAAAGCTAAAACACAATGCAGAGAACCAGAGACCTGCAAGCATCTGGAATTACTTGGACAGGCCCTAATACTTATGGACACAAAACCTCCATTTGCAGCCCATGTGTACAGATCTTCCTCAGCCTTAGTATGTCTACAACCTCACCAAAAATAATGCCAACGAAGAGGACCTCACAAAAAAAAAAAACTGCAAGTACCTGGAAACACCAGAACCACCAAACACAAGTAGACAAAAAACTTCTGTTGGCTGCCTGCCTGAGCTGTGCTGTAGCTGACCGTTTTCAACTAAGTGAATCTGCAAACCCACCACGTGAGTGCAACAACTGGGAGAGAACCACACATTCTAGCACAGATAGGGAGCCAATTACACCCTGTCTGACAAAACTGGTGGCCAAATACACAGAAGGAATATTTCCACTCTACCTGGGGGAGGGGCAGAACACAGATCTGAAATAGCCTGTGGCGGAGTGGAGCAACTCAACAGTTGCTGTGGGGAAAGCCAGGCATTGCACTCCCTTGGAGAAAGTGGAAGCAAGCTGAAACTGAGCGTCTCACAAGAGAAAAGCTCATTTCTAACTCACAGTCTTGCCCTGTGAGTGGAAGGGGCTGGCAACTGCTCATTCACCAACCCCCCTCACAGGACCACTTCTGAGAACCCGGCTGCTCCAAAGGGCCCACTCTACTAAGGAAGCCTGGGCTCAAACACCCACAGAAGAACCCTCCCCTTCAAAAAAAAAAAAGCTGTACGGTATGGAAGAGCAACATTCATTGCCACGCAACCAAGCATACCAACCTTAAAAAGGAACTATGTCTTGGCCAAAGCCCCTGTAAAAAAATAAAAGCATCAACACCTCAACATGAAATCAGAGGGAAGAGTCCAGAACATTCATTGAACTGATTATATATATTTTTTTTAATTTTAAATTTTTTCATTTTTTCTCCCAACTTATGGTTACTTACCTCCCTTCTCTATTCTATCCTAACACTAAATGTCTCAGCCCTGTATTTCCCCACTTTTCTTTCTCTCCCCCAATACTTTTTCTCTGCTCATTCCATCTTCTCCCTTTTCCTTTCTCCTTTTCACCTTCCTCTCTTTCCCTTCTCTCTCCCTCTACTACCTGGACCCCCTGCTCCCCCACTACCTTGACCTCCTCAATGCACACCACTCACTGAATAGTCTATTATGCCAACTTTACACATTACCCCATGCTTCCTATTCCTCAGCAATCCTTGACAATAGCACCCTCTTCCACAATGACTACACCTCAAGGCACACTAGGGATTTAGTACCCTAGCAACCTATGCCTCAAACCCCCTCCACACCCCATGTCCCCTTTCTGCCCCTTCCTCCAGCCTCAGCTCTTTCAATACCTAAGTATCCACCTCTATCCAAACAACTTTTTTTCACCCAATCTCAATAGTTTATAATAATATAACCAAGGAGCTCCCTACAGATTTTGTAACTAACTGGTCCAGAACTGAATCACATAAATTTGTTATTGCTAATTTATACCACCTAATCAGGGAATAGAAGTAGAACATCAACCTAACAACTAAGCCAGTCATACCACAGTAATTAAGTCAAGGGGAAGGTAACAGGTGACTAAAATTCCCAAATAGCCACTCAACAACATAGGAGCACAGCACATCATAGAAGCATGGGGACAAGAAGGAGGCCAGGAAATTCTACCCAACAAAAGACCAACAATTCAACAGAGGATCTAGTGGAAAATGAAGAAAATGAATACCCAGTTCCTGACCCCAACAGAACAATGCTAATTATGACCAATGAGCCAAATATTGTCCATAAAAAATCTTTCAAAGAGGAAATTATGAATGAGAACAGTGAAATAGTCAGGGAGAAGCTACCAGACACAGTTAAACAGAAAGTATAAGATGAACTCAAATGATATGAAGACACCACAAATAGAAAACTTGAGAAGACACAGTAATAACTAAATAACTAAATAAACTCAGAGAGGACTTCAACAAACCCCAAAATGAAACAAAGGAGACTATAAAGAGAGAGAGAGAGAGAGAGAGATGAAATAAAGAAGACAACACAAAATATGAAAGAGAATTTAACAAAGATATGGAAAACCTCAGGAAAAAAGAATCAAACAGAAACCCTGGAAGTAAAAGTTCCTTAAATCAAGTAAAAATACAGGAATAAGCTACTCCAGCAGACTAGAACAAGTGAAAAACAGAATCTCAAAACTTGAAGATAAAATAGATATTAAATTTAAAACAGAACTCTTAGACAAAAGATGAGAAAGGAATATGCAAAATCTCAGTGACTCCATTAAAAGACCAAACCTGCAAATCATGGGCATTGAAGAAGAAGAAGAGGTGCATGTCAAAAGGGTACATAATATAGTCAAGAAAACACTCACAGAAAATTTCCCAAATCTAGAAAAAGAGTTGTTCATTCAGGTACAGGAAGCCTCCAGGACACCCAATAGCACTGACGAAAATAGAACCTCTCCACAGCATATTATCATTAAAACAATTAGCACAAAGAATAGAGAAAGAATATTGAAGGCTGCAAGAGAGAAAAAACAAACAACATATAAAGGTAAACCCATCAAAATAACAGCAGACTTTTCAACAGAAATCTTAAAAGCAAGAAGAGCATAGAGTAGGTATTTTGAGCACTAGAAGAAAACAATTTCAGTCCAAGGATACTCTACCCTGGAAAAATACCATTGAAAATTGATGGAGGAATAAATGTCTTCCACGATAAACAGAAACTAAAATAATATATGATCATAAACCACCACTTCAGAAGATTCTGAAAGGAATCCTACACACAAAGATGAAAACAAATATAACCACAAAAGGACATGAGAACAGACAAGTGCTCACAAAGTACCATTGAACTGACTGCACACACTCAAATCCTTAAACAACAAAAACAAATAAATGGCAGGAATCACCACATACCTCTCAATACTAACACTGTATGTTAATGGAGCAACTCCCCCATCAAAACACATCATTTGACAAACTGAATTTAAAAGGAAGACCCAACAATCTGTGGTTTATAAGAGACCTACCTAATTGACAGAAACACACTGGCTTAGGGTGAAAGGTCGGAGGAAAATTTACCAGGTTAGTAGCCCCTAAGAACAGGCAGGAGTAGCCATACTTATATCAGATAAAGTGGACTTCAAACTTAAATTAGTCAAAAGAGATAAAGAAGGTCACTTCATACTAATAAAAGGAGCAATATATCGAGAGGAAATAACAAGTATTAACTAACATCCACCAAATGTCAGTGCACCTAACTTCATTAAACATACACTAAAGAACATAAAACCACATATAGATCCAAACACAGTGGTAGTGGGAGACTTTAGTACCCCTCTTTCAATAATACATAGATCATCCAGAAAAAAAAATCAACAAAGAATCTGGGTGCCAGTGGCTCATGCCTCTAACACTAGCAACTCAGGAGGCAGAGATCAGGAGGATCAAGATTTGAAGCCAGCCCAGGCAAATAGTTCATGAGACCCTATCTCAAAAAACACTTCACAAAAAAATAGGGCTGGTGGAGTGGCTCAAGGTGAAGACCCTCAGTTCAAGCCCCAGGACCAGAAAAAAAAAGTCAAAAAAGAAATCCTAGACCTAAATGACACTATACATCTAGTCTACAGAGTATTCCATCCTGCAACAACACAAAACATATTCTTCTCAGCAGCTCATGAACTTTCTTCAAAATAGACCATGTCTTAGGGCAAAAAAGCAAGTCTCAACAAATATAAGAAAATTCAAATAACTCCCTGCATACTATCTGATCACAATGCAATAAACCAAAAACTCAACAACAAAAGCAGAAAAGAAAGTACTCAAACAATTAGAGGCTGAACAAAGCACTGCTCAATGATCAATGGGTCATAAAAGAAATAGGGGAGGAAATAAAAAAGTTCCTAGAATTTAATGAAAATGAACACAAAACCTATCAAAACCTATGGGATACAGCAAAGTCACTTCTAAGAGGAAAGCAGATAGCCATGAGTGCATATGTTAAAAACATAGAAAGATCTCAAACAACATAATGCTAAATCCCAAACTCCTAGAAAAACAAGAACAAGCTAAACCCTAAACAAGCAGGAGAGAAGTAACAAAAATAAGGAACAAAATAGAGACTAAGAAACCATACAAAGAATCAAAGAAACAAAAAGATGGTTCTTTGAAAAAATAAACAAGATTGACAAACCCTTGGCAAATGTGACTAAAATGAGGAGGGAAAAGATCCAAACTAGTAAAAGCAGAAAAGAAAAAGGGGAGATAACAAAAAACACCAAGGAAACACAGGGAATCATCAGGAACTACTTTGATAACCAACATTCAAAAATACTGGAAAATCTAGAAGAAATGGACAAATCTCTAGATCCTTATAACCATCCAAAACTGAACCAAGAGGATATTAATCATGTAAACAGGTCTATAACATGGAATGAAAGTGAAACAGCAGTAAAGAGTCTCCCAAAAAAGGAAATTCCAGGACCTGATAGATTCTCCACTTAATTCTACCTGATCCTTAAAGAATAACTAATACCAACATTACTTTCATTTCCATGAACTAGAAAAGGAAGGAACACTGCCAAACTCATTCTATGAAGCCAGTATTACACACATCCCCAAATCGGACAAGGGCACATCCAAAAAAGAGAGCTACAGGCCAATCCTCTTAATGAATATTGATACAAAAGTCCTCAATAAAATAATGATAAACCAAATCCAACAGCATATCAGAAAGATTACTCACCATTACCAAGTCGGCTTCATACCAGGAATGCAGGGATGGTTCAACATGCACAAATCAATAAAAGTAATACAGCACACTGACAGAAGCAAAGACAAAAACAACTTGATCATCTCAATAGATGCAGAAAAAGCCTTTGATAATATTCAACACCATTTCATGATAAAAGCTCTAAGAAAACTAGGAATAGAAGGAATGTGAGGGGGAATGGGTAGGAGGATGAATATGGTACAAACAATGTATATATATGTATGTAAATGCAAAAATGATACCTGTTGAAACTGTTCTAGGAATCAGGGGAGAGAAGATGGGGGAGAGCAGTGGAGGTGGGAAATTCAAGTCAAGTATGATATATTTGGAACATTGTAAGATCCTTTATAAATGGTACGATATACCCACACTCAGCTCAAAAATTTAAAAAAAAAAGAAAAGAAAACAGAATTTCTTAAGCTTCTTGACTTGATTAAAAATCACCCATACAGGAAGCAAAAAAAAAAGTGTGGTACTGGCAAAAGAATAGACAAATACATCAACAGAAAATAATAGAGGGGCCAGAAATAGATCCACCTAAATGTGCTCAAGTGATCTTTAACAAAAGAAAAGGCAATACAATGGAGAAAAGACAAACTTTTCAACAAATAGTGCCGCAACAATTAAACTTTCACAGGCAAAGAAAAAAAATCTAAACACAGACCTTATACCCTTCACAGGAATTAACTCAAAAATGATCACAGACCTAAATGTAAAATACAAAGCTGAAAGACTACAAAAGATAAAATAACAGCACATCTAGATGACCTTGGGTTTGGCAACAATTTTTTAGATAACACACCAAAAGCATGAAATATAAAAGATCTTTCTTTTGATATGTTGAACTTCATTAAAATTAAAAATTTCTTTTCTCTGAAAGACACTGTCGAGAATGATAAGATAAGCCATAAAGGATCCAAGATGGCAGTTAGGATAAGGAATCAGAAATCCTAAGCTCCGTGACTCTACAAACCACAGTGAGACATCAGAGCTATACTTGGGTAATTTTGATTGCTTCTAGCCAAAGTAATAACCACCATCACAGTAGGTACACATAAAACTCAAAGACTGACCCTTAAATCAGCCTTTAATTGCACCTAACAGCCAGCAAGGCATGTCCCACCCTTGGAAAAAAGCCCCCTGGCCTTTCCTCTTTTTTTTCCAACAAGCAGAGACAGAACATCAATCAGAATCCAACTCTGTGACATCCGAACCCTTAACCCATGGAAAGCCTCCCTACACCATGCCATTTCTCCCCACCAGCTGGTTCCAAAACTGCTTGCGTCAATCTGCATAACGAACAGGTGAGCATTTTGCACCAAGTGTGACTCCCCTACCTACCCCATGGGAGCATAATCCAGCATAGCCTCTGGGCAGACTGAAACCATCCCCCAACAAAACTGAAAAGCATAAACAGTGAACTATAATATACCAACAGTGCAGGTTGGGGTGGAATGGTGAAACTGCCCCTGAGAATAGGGATGGGGCAAACTTTCAATGAACAAATGCAGGAAAAGCAACAAAGTTTGAGAACAGTGGCAGGGAGACAAGCAAACCTCCCAGAGGAGCCCCCAACACTGAGCAGAGGTCAGGAGAGGAAGAAAGGCTATGAGTGGAGGTTGGGCAACAAGCCAACCCCAAAGTGGGGCAGGTGGTGGAACCTGGAACTGATCTCATGAGACAGAGGGCAATATCCAAAACTGAATTGCCCCACCTTGCTGGGGGAGGAGCTGACCAAATAGGGTTGCAGCTGAAGGGCAACACTGCTGCCGCCTGGTGAAAACAACAACAGCTCTGACCACCCTGCACAAACTAGCAGACTTACCTCATCTCCCAATTCCAATTTGCCCTGTGGACATAACAAACAAAATACTACTCACAAGCCAGTCATCTGCTGAGACCACATCAGAGCTCCTGCTTGTATGCCATACCAGGATTGGATGCCTAAGGAATAACACCAGAACTTTTACCAAAAGACTGAATTTTTTGTTGTTCCAGTACCTGGTGGGGTTTTTTTGTTTTTTTGTTTTGTTTTGTTTTTTTCTGTATTACTAACTTCACCATCACTATTCTTACCTCCTTTATTTTCCACCCTCTTCCCATGCTACAATCCATTGTTATCCCTCCCAACAACTCTTTTTGGCCCTTCTCATCCACTCTCTCCCTCTGTCTCCACCTCCCTCTCCTATCCTTCCCCAAACTGTCACCACACTATTCCTCCCTCCTACACACTCACAACCCAATGACTAGCCTACAGTGCCAACTGTACACAACCCCAGCCCCTTGAAATCCCTAACACAAGCACCCTCCACTACAAAAACAGAAATATACCCAAATATGCACAAGGGCCACAAAAGCCAGCAGCTCCCATATCTCTTCCCTCACCCACCCAACCCTTTCCTACCCCCCTTTTTAGTGCCACCTTTACTAATTACCCAAATTTTCATATCTATCCTAATAACAACTCCCACTGTTTATAGATACTATCACCAAGGGATTTTCTATGTAATATGTAAACAACTGGTCTGGCATTGAACTTGTGAATTTGTTATTGCAAATTTACACCTCCTGGCCAGGGACAGAAAGAGCACATCAACCTAGCTAAAAACCAAGTCAGTTACAATACAAAAATTAAATCAAGGGAAACAAAACAGGAAATTAAAACCACCAACTAGCCTATCAAGAACATAGTTTCACAGCACCAAATGGAGCAATGGGAAGAAGAAGGGATGGAAACCATATTCCTCAAAAAAAAAAAAAAAAATACTTCTATAAAGAATTCAGTGGAAAATGCAGAAAATGGATACCCAGTTCCTGACCTTAACAAAACCATGATAAAGGTCATTAAGGAACCCAGTGATGCCCACAAAAAAACCCTCAAAGAGGAAATCTTGAAAGAAATCACTGAGAAATTGATGGAGAAGACACTACACATGGCTAACCAGAATGTACAAGATGCACTCAAGAAATTTCAAGACACAAAAAATAAAAAAACATGAGAAAACACAGAAACAAATAAATGAAGTCAGATAGGACTTCAACAAACACCAAAGTGAAACAAAGGACACTATTAAAAAGAGATATATGAATTAAAGATGACAACACAAAACATAAAAGAGGAGTTGAACAAAGATATGGAAAACCTCAGAAAAAAGAATCAAACTGAAATCCTGGAAATAAAAAGTACTTCTAGTCAAACAAAAAACACAGAGGAAGGCACTCCAGCAAACTAGAACAAGTGGAAGACAGAATCTCAGAGCTTGAAGATAAAATAAAAATTAAAGAAAAAACAGAAGAAATTTGAGTCAAACAACTCAAGAGAAATAAAAGGAATATGCAAGAACAAAGTGACTCCATCAAAACACCAAACTTGAAAATCATGGACATTGAAGAAGAAGAGGTGCAAGCCAAAGTGATGTGTAATATACTCAATAAAATAATAACCCAAAATTTCCCAAATCTCGAGAAAGTTTTGCCCATTGAGGTACAGGAAGTGTCCAAGACACCAAACAGACTTTGCAAAAATAGAACCCTCCAGGGAATATTATCATTAAAACAACAAGCACAGAGAACAGAGAAAAATACTGAAGGCTGTAAAAGAGAAAAAAATAATAATGTATAAAAGAAAACCAATCAAAATAACCAGATTTCTTACCAGAAACCTTAAAACGAAGAAGGGCATGGAGTGAGGAATATTGGGCATTGAATGAAAATAATTTCATCCCTAGGATACTCTACCCAGCAAAACTATCATTCAAAATTAATGGAGCAATAAAACTCTTCTATGATACACAGAAACTAAAACACCAAGCCACCACTACAGAAAATTCTACAAGGAATTCTGCACATAGAGATGAAAACAAACAAAACCACGAGAGGACGGGAAGTATTAAACTGCAGGAGAAGAAAAGACAAGGAATCAGAGAGTAGCATTGATTTGGCTGCACAAAATCAAATCCTTAAACAACAAAAACAAATAAATGGCAGAATTTACCACATACCTAACATTATTAACACAGAATGTTATTGGAGCACCTCTCCCATCTAAAGACATCATTTGGCAATCTGGATTAAAAAGGAAGACCCAACAATCTGTGGTTTACAAGAGACCCACCTGATTGACAGAAACAAACACTGGCTTAGGGTAAAAGGCTAGATGATTTACCAAGCTAATGTCCCCCCTAAACAGGCAGGAGTACCAATAATTATATCAGACAAAGTAGACCTCAAACTCACATTGGTCAAACAAGACAAAGAAGGGCATATCATACTAATAAAAGGGGCAATACATCAAAAGTAAATAGCAATTATCAACCTATATGCACCCAAAGTCAGTGCACCCAATTTCATCAAACATACACTAAAGGACTTAAAAGTACATATACACTCGAACACAGTGGTAGTGGGAGACTTTAATACCCTCTCTATGACCAATAGATAGGTCATCCAAACAAAAAAATCAATAAAGAAATCCTAGAACAAAATGAAACCATAGATCAAAATGCACCTCTGATGTCTACAGAATATTTTATCCAACAACAGCCCAATATACATTTTTCTCAGCAGGCCACAGAACTTGCTCCAAAATAGATCATATCTTAGGGCACAAAGCAAGCCTCAACAAATATAAGAAAATAGAAATAATCCCATGCATTCTATCTGATCATAATGCAATAAAACTAGAACTCAACAACAAAAACAACAGCAGAAAATACATAAATAACTAGGGGCTGAATAACATAGCTCAACCATCAGTGGGTCATAGAAGAAATAGGAAAGGAAATCAAAAGGTTCCTGGAAGTTAATGAAAATGAAAACAGAACCAATGGGACACAGTAAAGGCAGTCCTAACAGGAAAGTTTATAGCCATGAGTGTATATATTAAAAACACAGAAAGATCTCAAACAAACAACTTAATGCTACATCTCAAACTCCTAAGAAAACAAGAACAAGCAAAGCCCAAAACAAGCAGAAGGAGAGAAATAATAAAAATAAGGGGTGAAATTAATGAAATAGAGACTAATAAAACCATACAAAGAATCAACAAAACAAAAAGATGGTTCTTTGAAAAAATAAACAAGATTGACAAACCTCTGGCAAATCTGACTAACGTGAGGAGGGAAAAGACCCAAATTAGTAAAACCAGAAATGAAAAAGGGGAGTTTTTTCCAAGATGGTGGCTAGAGGGAGGAAGCAGAAAGCATGCCTCCTATAGTGAAATCTTGGAGAGACACTGGAGACACACCTTGCAGGCAAAACCACCGAGAAGACGCAAAACTTTGACCCCTCCACACCTCCAGCCAGCACAGAGCATCTCCAATTCACATTAACGGAGAAACCAGGAGGGCCCCCGGGCGGCCAGACGCCTGTGCCCAGAAGGCTTGGGAAGACGCGGACGAGAACTGTTCTACTTTATGCGTCCCCTCTGATGAGACAGCTACAGGACAACATCTGAGGCACCATCTCCAGGATTGGAGACTGAGATGGACACCAAAATTATTAAGACTGAACTTCATTGCATTTGAACTTGGAGGGTTTTTTTCTTTATTTATTTTATATTACTTATTTTGCATTTTGTTTTATTTTATTTTTATATATATATTTCTTTCATTTACTTATTTTTCATTTTTATGATGAAAGGGAAGGAAAACTGCCAAACACATTTCATGAAGCCAGTATTACACTTATCCCAAAACCAGGCAAAGACACGTCCAAAAAGGAGAACTATAGGCCAATCTCTTTAATGAACATTGACACAAAAATCCTCAACAAAATAATGGCAAACTGAATTCAACAACACATCAAAAAGATTATTCACCATGACCAAGTAGGCTTCATCCCAGGGATTCAGGGGTGGTTCAACATACGAAAATCAATAAACGTATATATATATACGTAATAAACCACATTAACAGAAGCAAAGACAAAAACCACTTGATCATCTCAATAGATGCAGAAAAAGCCTTTGATAAGATCCAACACCATTTCATGATAAAAGCTCTAAGAAAACTAGGAATACAAGGAAAGTACCTCAACATTATAAAAGCTATATATGACAAACCTACAGCCAGCATTATACTTAATGGAGAAAAACTGAAACCATTCCCTCTAAAATCAGGAACCAGACAAGGATGCCCACTATCTCCACTCCTATTCAACATAGTACTGGAATTCTTAGCCAGAGCAATTAGGCAAGAAGAAGGAATAAAAGGAATACAAATAGGTAAAGAAACTGTCAAAATATCCCTATTTGCAGATGACATGATCCTGTACCTTAAAGACCCAAAAAACTCAACTCAGAAGCTTCTAGATATCATCAATAGCTATAGCAAGGTAGCAGGATATAAAATCAACATAGAAATGTCATTAGCATTTCTATACACTAACAATGAGCAAACTGAAAAAGAATGTATGAAAACAATTCCATTTACAATAGCCTCAAAAAAAATCAAATACCTAGGTGTAAACCCAACAAAAGATGTGAATGACCTCCACAAGGAAAACTATAAACTTCTGAAGAAAGAGATTGAGGAAGACTATAGAAAGTGGAGAGATCTCCCATGCTCATGGATTGGTAGAATCAACATAGTAAAAATGTCTATACTCCCTAAAGTAATCTACATGTTTAATGCAATTCCCATCAAAATTCCAATGACATTCATTAAAGACATCGAAAAATCTACCGTGAAATTTATATGGGAACACAAGAGGCCACGAATAGCCAAGGCAATACTCAGTCAAAAGAACAATGCTGGAGGTATCACGATACCTGACTTCAAACTATATTGCAAAGTAATAACAATAAAAACAGCATGGTACTGGCACAAAAACAGACATGAAGACCAGTGGAACAGAATAGAGGACCCGGATATGAAGCCACACAACTATAACCAACTTGTCTTTGACAAAGGAGCTAAAAATATATGATGGAGAAATAGCAGCCTCTTCAACAAAAACTGCTGGGAAAACTGGTTAGCAGTCTGCAAAAAACTGAAACTAGATCCATGTATATCACCCTACACCAATATTAACTCAAAATGGATCAAGGATCTTAATATCAGACCACAAACTCTAAAGTTGATACAGGAAAGAGTAGGAAATACTCTGGAGTTAGTAGGCACAGGCGAGAACTTTCTCAACGAAACCCCAGCAGCACAGCAACTAAGAGATAGCATAGATAAATGAGACCTCATAAAACTTAAAAGCTTCTGTTCATCAAAAGAAGTGGTCTCTAAACTGAAGAGAACACCCACAGAGTGGGAGAAAATATTTGCCAGCTACACATCAGACAAAGGACTGATAACCAGAATATACAGGGAACTTAAAAAACTAAATTCTCCCAAAACTAATGAACCACTAAAGAAATGGGCAAGTGAACTAAACAGAACTTTCTCAAAAGAAGAAATTCAAATGGCCAAAAAACACATGAAAAAATGCTCACCATCTCTAGCAATAAAGGAAATTCAAATTAAAAACACACTAAGATTCCACCTCACCCCTGTTAGAATAGCCATCATTAGCAACACCACGATCAACAGGTGCTGGCAAGGATGCGGAGACAAAGGAACCCTCTTACACTGTTGGTGAGAATGTAAACTAGTACAACCACTCTGGAAAAAAATTTGGAGGCTACTTAACATGCTAATCCATTTGATCCAGCAATACCACTCTTGGGGATATACCCAAAAGACTGTGACACAGGTTACTCCAGAGGCACCTGGACACCCATGTTTATTGCGGCACTATTCACAATAGCCAAGTTATGGAAACAGCCAAGATGCCCCACCACTGATGAATGGATTAAGAAAATGTGGTATCTACACACAATGGAATTTTATGCAGCCATGAAGAAGAACGAAATGTTATCATTTGCTGGTAAATGGATGGAATTGGAGAACATCATTCTGAGTGAGGTTAGCCTGGCCCAAAAGACCAAAAATCGTATGTTCTCTCTCATATGTGGACATTAGATCAAGGGCAAACACAACAAGGGACTGGACTTTCAGCACATAATAAAAGCGAGAGCATACAAGGGAAGGGTGAGGATAGGTAAGACACCTAAAAAATTAGCTAGCATTTGTTGCCCTTAATGCAGAAAGACGAAAGCAGATACCTTAAAAGCAACTGAGGCCAATAGGAAAAGGGGACCAGGAACTAGAGAAAAGGTGAGATCAAAAAGAATTAACCTAGAAGGTAACACATGCACAGGAAATTAATGTGAGTCAACTCCCTGTATAGCTATCCTTATCTCAACCAGGAATACTTGTTCCTTCCTACTATTGCTTATACTCTCTCGTCAACAAAATTAGAGATAAGGGCAAAATAGTTTCTGCTGGGTATTGAGGGGGTGGGGGGGCGGAGTGGGTTGTAAGGGAGGGGGTGGGGGCAGGGGGGAGAAATGACCCAAGCCTTGTATGCACATATGAATAATAAAACAGTAAAAAAAATGAAAAAGGGGAGATAATAACAAACACTATACAAATACAGGGACACATCAGAGACTACTTTGAGAATCTATATTCCAATAAATTGGAAAATCTTGAAGAAATGGACAAATTTCTAGATACTTTTGACCATCCAAAACTGAACAAAGATGATTTTAACCACCTAAACAGATTTATAACACGTAATGAAACTGAAACAGCAATTAACAGTCTCCCAAAATAGAAAAGTTCAGGACCAGATGGATTTTCCACTAAATTCTATCAGACCTTTAAAGAACTAATTCCAATACTCCTTAAACTTTCCATGCAATAGAAAGATAAGTAACACTGCCTAACTCATTCTATGAAGTCAGTATTGCACTCATCCCAAAACTGGACAAAGACACATCAAGAAAAGAAAACTACAGCCAATCTCCTTAATGAACATTTCCAACAACATACCAGAAAGATCATTCACCATGACCAAGTCACCTTCATCCCAGGGATTCAGGGATGCTTCCACACACACAAATCATTAAAAGTAATACAGTACATTAACAGAAGCAAAGATAAAAACCGCTTGATCATCTCAATAGATACAGAAAAAGTTCAATAAGACTCAACACCATTTCATGATAAAAGCTCTAAGAAAACTAGGACTAGAAGGAATGTACCTCAACATTATACAGGCTATATATGACAAACCTATACCCAACATCATACTTCCCATAAAGTCATGAACAAGACAAGGATGCCCACTCTCCCCACTCTTTCAACATAGTCCTGGAATTCCTAGACAGAGAAATAAGGCAAAAAGAACACAAATTGGTAAAGGAATAGTCAAAGTACCCTTTTTGCAGATGACATGATCCTATATGTCAAATACCCAAAAAACTCCACCCAAAAACTCCTAGACACCATAAACAGCATCAGCACTGTATCAGGATACAAAATCAACTTACAAAAATTAGTAGCCTTTCTACACATCAACAGTGAACAAACTGAGAAAGAATATCAGGAAATAATTCCATTTATAATAGCCTCAAAAAATCAAATACCTAGGAATAACCTTAACAAAGGATGTAAAAGACCTCTACAAAGAGAACTACAAACCACTGAAGAAAGAGATCAAAGGAGACTACAGAAAGATCTCCCATGCTCATGGTTTGACAGAATCAACATAGTAAAAATGGCTATACTACCAAAAGCAATCTACATGTTTAATGCAATTCCCATCAAAATCCCAATGACATTCATCACAGAGATTGAACAATCTACCCTAAAGTTCATTTGGAAACACAAGAGACTGCAAATAACCCATGCAATACTCAGCAAAAAGAGCAATGCTAGAGGTACCACTGTACCCGACCAAACTATACTACAGAGCCATAGCAATAAAAACAGCATGGTACTCGCACAAAAACAGATATAAAGACCAGTGGAACAGAATAGAGGACCTGGATAAGAATCCACAGGGCTATGCCCACCTTATTTTTGACAAAGGCACCAAAAACATACAATGGAGAGAAGACAGCCTCTTCAACAAATGTTGCTGGGAAAATTAGATACTAGACTGAAAACTGAAACTAGATCCATGCCTGTCACCCTGCACTAGTATCAACTCAAAGTGGATTAAGGACCTTAATATCAGACCCAAAACCTTGCAGTTAGTACGGGAACGAGCAGGAAATATGCTAGAAGCAATAGGTATAGGCAAGTACTTCCTCAGTAGAACTCAAGTGGCCCAGCAACTAACAGAAAGGATGGACAAATGTGACTACATAAAATTAAATAGCTTCTGCACAACAAAAGAAATAGTCTTTAATGAAGAGACTATCCACAGAGTAGGATAAAATCTTTTCTAGCTACACATCAGACATCAAACAAAGCAATGATAATCAGAATATACAGGGAGCTCAAAAAACTAAGCTCCCCAAAAATGAATGAACCAATAAAGAAGTGGGTAACTGAACTAAACAAAACTGTTTCAAAGGAAGAAGTCCAATTGGTCAAAATAACACATGAAAAAATGCTCACCATCCCTGGCCATGAAGGAAATGCAAATCAAAACCACACTAAGATTGTACCTCACTCCTGTTAGAATAGCTATCATTAAGAACACCACCAACAACAAATGTTGGCGAGGATGTGGGAAAAAGGAATCCTGCTGGTGGGAATGTTAAGTTAGTACAACCACTATGGAAAACAGTATAGGAGCTCCTTAAAATCATACACTGCTGGTGGGATGTAAACTAGTACAACTACTATGGAAAACATTATGGAGGCTCCTTAAAATCTAGAAATAGATCTGCCATATGATCTAGCAATACCACTCCTAGGGATATACCTGAAGGATTGCAACTCAGATTATTATAAGGGACCTGCACCCCCTTGTTTAGTGCAGCACTATTCAGAATAGCCAAGCTATGGAAACAGCCAAGATGCCCCACAACCAACAAATGGATTAAGAAAATGTGTTTTTACACAATGGAATTGTATTCAGCCACAAAGAAGAATGAAATTTTGTCATTCCCAAGTAAATGGATGGAACTGGAGAACACCATCCTAAGAAAAGTCAGCCAGGCTCAGAAGGCCAAAAACTGCATGTTCTACCTGGAGATAGGTCACACACTAAGGGCAGAACATGCTTGGGAGGAATAGGGAAAGGGAAGGAAACCTAAAACTTGAGTGTGGCTGATGTGCTCACTGTAGAGGAGCAAATATAGTAATCTTAAACTGGCAGATGCCACTATGGGAAGGGGACTAGGAAGTAGTGAAGAGGTTTGGTAGAGATGAACCAATGCGGGTCGTAATTACACATGTGCACAGAAGCAACGCTAAAAACCTCTCTGTATAGCTATCTTTATCTCAAACTAGCAAAAATGCTATGTCTTTCTTATCTTTTATGCTTTCTCTTCAACAAAATCAGAAAAAAAGAAGGCGGAACAGGTTCTGCCCGGGGTAGGGGGGGAGGTGGCCCAAACAATGTATACACATGTGAGTAAATATAAAAACAATAAAATTAAATTTAAAAAAGACAACCCATGAACAGGAAGAAAATATTTATAGAATAAATTTTACATAGGGTTGTTATCTGAAATATGCAAAGACCTCTTAAAACTCAAAAAGAAGGCAAATAAGCTGATTAAAAAGTTTCCAAAGAGCTTAACAGATACCTCACTGAATATGATAAACAAATGGCAAATATGTATACAAAAGATGCTGCATATCACATGTCATTATTAAAATGCAAATTAAAACAATGACATCAATCACACACCTATTAGAATGGCAAAAATCCACAAACTGACTGCCAATTGCCAGTGAGGATGTAGAGAAACAGGAATTCTCATTCACTGATGCTAGGTATGCAAAACAGTGGGGCCACTTTGAAAAAGTTTGACACTTTCTTGCAAAACAAACAGACTCTCTCCTATCACATGATTCAGCAATCACACTCTGTAGTATTTTTGGGAAAAAAACTAAAAACGTATGTCCCCACAAAAACCTGAATGGAGGCACTACACTACTTTGCATAACCACCTATCATTTTTCTCTGCTCTTAATGGCGCCTTAATAAATTTGTTTGCTATTTAAAAAAAAAAAAACTAAGTGGAGATGTTTATAGAAGCTTCATTCATAACTCCCCAAACCTGGAAGTAATCAAGACATTCTATGGTAGATAAATGGATAAACTGTGACACATCCAGACAATGGAATATTATTCATTCCTGAAATGAAATGAGCTATCAAACCATGAAAAGGAAGAACATTACATGCACATTACTAAGTGAAAGAAACTACTGTGGAAAGGCTACACACTGGATGATTCCAACTATATGACATCCCAGAAAAAGCAGACTATAAGAGAGATTAAAAAACGAAAATCAATAGTTGCCAGGGTCTGGGGAGAGGGCAGGATGAACGAAGGAAACAAATGATTTCATTTAAGGCAATTGTATTACTCTCTATGTTCCAATGGCAGGCAGAGGTCTGATTATACAGTAGTTCAAACCCACAGAATGTGCAACACCAAGAGTGAACCTAAATGTATATAATATAGACTTTGAGTTATAATGTGTCAAAGTTTATACTTCTTCACTGTAATAAATGCAGCAGTATGGTGGGGGATCTTGATGGGGGAAGTATTAATGCATATATATGGGGAGGGAGTATATGAGAAATCTTGGTACTTTCCCCTCAAATTTGATATTAACCTAAAAACTTCTTTTAAAAATAGTCTATCAAAAATTAAATTTTTAAAATTGCTTCTGCTCTTAACATTGCCACTAATACTTTGCATACCCTGGCAAGTCATGTAACCATCCTCGGCTTTAGTTTCCTCATATAATAAAAAATTAATTAAGTTAGAAGGAATAAGTTGGATTGGATAACGTAATAATGATTATGATAGGTAATGCTTAAGTGCTTACTATACCTGCTTAAGTACTTTTCATTTATTAATTCATTAAGTCCTAATAAAGACCCTTCAAAGTAAGAATTGGTTTTAAGTCTCATTTTCAAAATGAAGAAACAGAATAAGTGACTTGCCTGAAATCACACAATTTAGCAGTAATGGAATCTGAAGGTTTTGATCTTGTGAGCTTAAACCTTATTCTATAATGTCTCCAAATATTTAATGATAACTAAGGCCCCAGCCAGTCATAAGATTCTGTGGTTGTGGGCAAAATTCAGTATGTTCTATGATTCCTCACCATATCTTATTTATTAATAGCAGCATAGTACAATTTTCTTCAACACCTGGAGTTCTCAATCTATTTGCATTAAGGGTACAGCAAACCTATCTAAAATATATACTTTATCAAGTAATTTCAAAAGTATCATTCAAGTATCAAATATTTAATAGTAATACAAATAGGTGTTTAAAAACTAAATAATACAAAAAAAATTTTTTTCCTGTTTTCTCTAGCATGAGAAGAGAATGAAAAAAGCAAGAATTCCGTTAAGAATTTGTGTAGGTGAATTCATTAAAAAATTTAGTTAAGAAATCATTTGTAAGATGCTGAGTGAATAAACTATGATATGATTTTATAAGTTGGTTTTAACTTTGATTTAGAAAAGTTTTGAATTTCAATGCTGATAAATTATTATCAAATAAAGAATTTACCCTTGTTCTGATCTTTATACATCAACTAAATATATATTATGTGCCCACTATATACTATACACTATTTGGGGGTGAAAATAGTGAGGATAAAAAGTATGTAGTTCCTACACTTAAAGACTTGCAGACTGGTAGAGGACAGGCACGTAAACAATCTAATTAGTGTAAGCAAATAATCTTGCCACAATATCATGTGGTATTTCACATAATGCAGTGCCTTAAACTTTGTGTTACTTTCCTCCTTTAAAAGCTAAAAATAAAATCCATAAAACAAATATAAGTGCCTAAATTTAAACTGTGGCTTATGAAAAAGGTATGTGTGTACATATGTGGGGTAAGAGTAGATACTGAGGCTAGGGTTGTAAAGAAATAGTTTATTTTCTAACAGTGTATTTATAAATGCAAGGAGTACACTTTATCAATTTCCAGAAAATGCCTAGCAAAGTGTCTTCTACAAGTACACAGTACATGTACTTAAGTGATTGTGGAAATCAGTGGGAAATATTGCCCTGGAGTGTAGATTTTCATTATTTTTACAGTTACTAGAATATACCTTGGTCAGAGTTATGTTGACAAATGAATTCTTTCCAAAAAATGTGAAGGGTGTTTTTCTTTTTTAATTTTCAAAGGAAAGAGTGAGCTAATTTTAAAACATTTATCACTATCCCAAGTTATACTTTTTCTCAGTTCCTTCTCAAACATCATTAATGTTTTTATAATATGTAACAAAAATTTTGAGGTATTTTAAGGCTGTTCACAAGAAAATTCCCAAAAGACACCTTTATTGCAAAGGAGTAGAAGAAGAAGAAAGAGGAAAAATTACAGTCATGTGGCAATAATAGAAAGTTTTAGAAACCTTAGTAAATAGGAAGAAAAGTAATGTCTAGGACTGTGGCTCAAAATGAGTAAATGACTTTGTCACAGAGGCCAGTATCATCAAGTTAATACTATGGATCCTAATAAGATAATAATCCTTAACTTTGGTCATCTGATTAAAATTGTACCTCATCAGTCCCAAGGAAAAATAAGCAATACTGTAGACAAATCACAGTTTACTAATATAGGCAAACAGTATGATCCCAATATGGAAAGAGATGCATAACCAATTTTAATTCTAATAAAAAAGCATTTAAGATTGAAACAAAATAAAGCATTACATGTTAACCACATCACTAAAAGTATCTCTTTTATGGCTATTTTCAGTGCTGGAATGATTTTATATGCCTCCCTATCCCAACTGAGAGACCACACACACACACACACACACACACACACACCAGTTCAAGAGTCCTACTTATTAGTTTTGTCAGTCTAGCACCTAGCAGTGCACCTGGTACAAAGTTGAAGCTCTATAAAGTCTTCTCAATGAATGAATAAATGAATGAATGAACAAGGTAATGGTCCATCGGGTTTATAAGGCTTGGTTAATTAAAAATTTTAATAAATTTGAGTTATAAGGATGATATAAACAATCTGTAACTACTACCTTTACAGTTTTATTAAACGTATAAAACATACCATTATTTTAAGAGCTTGTGGCAAAAATGGCTAGACAAAAAAGAAATACTCTTTAACTTCATCATATTTTTTAATTCACAGTAAAATGTTTAATTTTAAAAGTATTACCCTCTAGCTAGCAGAATTTCAATTCACAACATCTCTGAGAAAAAATTCAGCTGGTATTTACATTTTACTTATCTATTATTTCTTTTACATCTACAACTTAAGAGTTCAAGTAAAAGTCTGATACTGGCCTCAGAGTTCTTCATAGGAATGGAACTATCTGATCAGAGAAAAAAAATCTTCATAACTTTTTGGGGTCAGAGCACAGCCTGAATAATTCTCATGGAGTTAAACTGTGCTATATAAAAAATAAATAACAATTTGAAGGAGGGAAGCACAAAAATGAGTGGGAGGAGGAAAAGAGAATAACAGGAAAGGATGAGAAGTGAGAAATTTCTAGTATTAAGTGGCCAACTATTTTTTTGAGAGTGCCACCTATAATGTAGAAAGGAGAAAAATATAGGGCATGAACCTATATTTAATATAAACATATTATAATATAATATAAACATACATGGAAGCATCACAAGGGAACTCCCTGTGTAGCTATCTTGAACAAACAAAATTCCTTTTTTCAAAAACAGAGAACAGTAAAGTAAAACAGGTCCTATCTGGGGGTTGGTACCAGTGTATGTGGGGGGATATAAGGAAAGAGTGAAGGAGGCTAAATGCAGGGGAAATATTATATATTCATGTATGAAAATGAAAAAATGAGACATGTTGAAACTACTCCAGGAATGGGGGTTGGGATAAGAGAAAATGATAGAGAAGGTGAATTCCACTAAGATATAGTGTAAGAATTTTTGTAAATGTCACAATGTGCCCCCAGAATAACAATAATATAATTTTTAAAGGGTGATACCTAACATCAAATTCTACAAAGTTGCATTTCTACAATGCTATGCTTTCCTTTCTCTTTGGGAAAATTTGGTATGTTCTACAGTGTCATTTAGTAGTGTAATGACGCCTAAAAGAATAAAAACAAGATACTGTCCACATTTACCCATGTACTACATTCTTTATAAACATGGCAGTTTCTTCACAAGACAGAAATACTCAAGGAGTTCCAAGAATGACCACTGGAGTGAATAGTGGTCAGGAAACCATAAATCATGAATAGTAAAAGGTCAAAACAATCTTTAACACAAAATGATATGGAAATGAACCAATAACCCCTTTCAACAAATATACAGGACAAATAAGAGCATAGGGAGAAGAGACATAGAGTGTCTGAATTAGAAGATTATTATACTATTGTCATTAATGCCACTATAAGCTAATCTCAAATGATATGATTATCTTCAGAAATTTAGGAGAAAATGATATTTTCATGACACAATGTAAACACTAAATCAATGGGTTAAAAACATACTGTTGTCATTTGAAATAATATATCTCTAGCTATAGAAAAATGTAGTATGTGAACTCTTCCTGCTTCTTGATCATTTGCACTAAACAATCTAGGATAAAAGCAGCAACTATCTTTAAAGTTTCAACAGCTACATAATTTATTCATATGTACAGCTTATATTTTAATACCAGAAAAGGAAAGTACAGAGGTATATTCTACCACAAAAATGAAGGTCACAGAGAATGTATAAGATAGGCATCTTAACTGCAACATGTTTCCTACAGGTTTGGTGTCATGCTTAGTTTCCATATCCTTCCAATATACAAATGTTATTATTAGTAAGTTTAAAAAAGAAAAAAGCTAAAATTACTGTGTTTCAGGCCTGCTTAGTGCTAATATACTATCTCATTTAATCCTCCCAACAGCATTATAAGAAAGGTAATATTAACGTCATAGTTAAGGAAACTAAGTGTCGAAGTCACATGGTAATAAGTACCATAGGTCAGGCACAAATTCAAACCCAAATGGATTTGTGAGACAGAAGGAGGAACCTGACAAAATTACTCTAAATTTTTCTAAAATGATAAACTATGGAGATTAAAGACATTTTAGAAAAAGAAGACTTACATGGGAAAGAGATTTGAACACATATATAAATTCCGTAAGTAATTTGAAGACTTAGCTTACATATTTTTGAGGAAAAGTATATTAAATATCTCAAAGTGAAATTTAAAGAAGGTATAATGAAAAGCAGCATATTAAAAAAAAGTTTCCAGGTCTGGGTAAGTGGCTCAGTGGTAGAGTGATTGCTTAGTATGTATGTTTCCCTGGGCTCCATTCTCCAGCATAGCAAAATCAAATTTAAAAAAAAAGAAAGAAAGTAATTTGCAAAAGTTACAAAGGAAACATACCAAGAGCCAGTTGATTAAAGAGTTGGAAACAATAATAACAATCTGTACTGTAATTTTTAAAATCAGTTACTAATACTAGCATGATAGTAGCCTGCTAAGTCTCTGAGGCAACAGGCCATAGTGCTGATTCAAAACGGGTAAAATGAGTGTCTTTTTCATTATTTGTTTAAGAAAATTCATGTAGGCTAGGCACAGTGGCTCAAGCCTATAATTCTAGCTACTTGGGAGACAGACATCAGTGGAATAGTGTGTCAAGGCCAGCAGGGGCAAAAAAGTTCAGAAGACCCTATCTCAGTCAATGGCTGGTGTCAGTGGCACACCTAATATCCAAGATACACGGGGAGGCACAAATAGGAGGATTGCAGTCCAGGCCAGCCTGGGCACAAGGTGAGACACTATCTCAAAAATAACCAACACAAAAAGAGCTGGGTGCATGTCTCAAGTGATAAAGTGCCTGCCTAGCAAGCACAGGGCCCTGAATTCAACCCCCAGTACTGCAGAAAAAAAATTTATGTAATTCCAGTAAGTTGTAGACCATAACCTTTTTAAAAACATGTAAAGTCATATCAAAATTTTTTATAAAATACTATACATTTCAATCTTCATCATTTCTATTTAATAACACACACAGAAATAGCTACACTAATTACAGTATACACATTTAGAATGTATATCAGGATTTGTTTAAAATAAAAATTGAAATGATGCTAAATTAAATTTTTATTTCAATAATTATATTCAAAATGATCATTTCCTTAATTTTATGTAGTTTATCAATTTGTATATCAATTAAGATTATCCTGAAGCCAAACATGGTGGCACACACCAGTAATTCGAAACTTGGGAGGCGGAGGCTGAGGCAGGAGGATCATGAGTTCAAGGCCAGTCTGGGCTACCTGATGAGATCCTGTCTCAATCTACTCGCTCCCCCCCAAAAAAGTGCTCTATAGAAAACAAATTCTACTTCACATTAAATATCCATAAATTTAGATTTATCCCTAGATTAAATAAAATGTCTTATTCTTTTTCAAACTGATGACATTTTACATTTAAATACAGTAACTGGACCTTCCACAATGCAAATAATATTCCCAACATGAATTACACCTAAGTGAAATAGGAACATAAGTGTCCCATCAGTTGAGAAAAGTTTTATTATTAATCAATAAGAGAAGACATTGCCTATAATGAAATCTGTATTAATTATGAAAAGAACTATAAAGGAAATAGATCATCATTACGGAGTTTATTTTAGAAACTTAATGATCTGGGACTCCAGTACATGCCTCTCTTGTGATGTCATATCTAAAAGTATGAAACTGAATAAGCTACAAACCACTTAAGCTAGTATCTCAAAAAAATTCATATGGTTTTTGCCTAAAATAATTAAGTCTTCTAATATTCCACCATCAAATGCATTTGGTTCAACATGTCACTCAGTAATTAATTTATACTTTAGCAGTTTAATCAGATATTGACAAATACGTGTTTACAATAAGACAGTAGACATGATGGAATATGATTTTTTAAATATTAGCTAATATGTTTTCCAGGTGCTAAATTTTAGCTGTCACAATTATTTTTAAAGTTATCTTAATAAGTATATAGAAATAAAAAGAAAATTAGAGTAGTTTTAGGAAATGGTGAGTGATAATAAAAATATTTAAAGCTAATAAAAGCATGGGCACAGATTGGTAAGAAATGTTACAGTGACTGAACAAAACAGATACTGACCATAAATAAATTATGTATTACCAGTGTGTACTCCCTGAAAATCAACTCTAGCTTTAGGAAAAAAAAAAAACAGAATCAATCTCTTAAAATAAATTAACAAACATTGAAGTAAACAATGCAGTTTTATCACTGAGTTCTTTCCCCTATGCTCTACATCAATTGATTATTCAATTTTTCAAAACTGTATCCTCTGTCTGTAACAATATTTTGAAGTCTACACAGATCTTTGCCTGTTGGTTTTCAACTTCATTCTCATCTCATTTTAGATTCTTTCTAAAATGTTAAAGTTCTTCCATATTTTGTTAGGCATTTTCAACTAAATTTAAAAAACTTTAATTAAAAAAAAACCACCACATCAATATCCTAGACACTTGTGTTATTGACTTTGATTTATTAATTAAAATGGTTTACTTGTAAATGATGAGTATATTTTCCTTTCATGCATGCTTCTGTGGTAGAACTTAACCAGACTACTTTGTCAGAATGGGAAGCACTAGTATAATATTAAAGACAAACTGTTTTTCTTCTGCTTTTTGCACTAGCAATCTTGACAGTGGTACTCCAGCAGCCTTTGCAATACAAAACTCTTGGAAACTGGCTCTTGATACTACTGACTGCAGCAATGGTTCCTGCAACTGTAAATAGTAGCAGCCACTGCAAGTGACTGAAAGCTCTAGCAGCCCTGGCAATACAACAGCATCGAAAGAATTGTATACTCCTGGGCTCTTGCAGGATCAGTAGGAATGTGGACTCAAAGCTTCCTGCTAGGCAGTGGCAGTGGTGATTACAACGGTTGCAGCAGCAGTAGCAGCGAAAGCAGCATAGGGCTTATAAACTCTGGGTAGCAAGGCTTTCCCTAGTTTTAACTGCAGGCATTCAATGCTAAATAACATTACTACCTTCTTTTTGTTCCACCAGATATTCCCATACTTTTGAACTCAACTCCTTGGATTAAAGTCCATCTGATTTGAGTCATTTCTATTTAACTGACTAGACATTGACTAATGTAAGCCCACACTCTAGTATATGCATAATTATATGTAAATTGTATGAGCATATGCTATATATATATAGAACATACAGTAGTAAGCATTTTAAAGGATGAGAAAAAATAACATTTTATTTTTATTTTTTATTCTATCAACAATTAAAAACTTTTGCTCTCACTGTAAACAATAAACAGAAATTTGGTTAAAGAAATGTGTCATTCACTTTATCTTAGCTTGGTTTAACACTTTGTGAAGTAGTCATTTGAAAAGATGGCAGTATTTTCAAGTTGTGGTATTTTGCTGCAATGGTTGTCATGAGGGAGGTGAAGGAGAAAGCCTCACAAAACAGCAGACAAAAATGAAGGAAAAGTATCACTGACTGTACTTACTGTATCACAATGCCCAATTTTCCATCCCAGCCACCAGTTATATGAGGGATTCCGTTGAAATGTGGCTATGTAATCGCTATAACCCCAAATTTCAGTAAGTCATTCTTACAAATTAATAAACTTATGTCACATTTTTAAAAATTTTAAACCTATTAAGAATTGTAAAGCCTATTTAAAGATCATATTTAACTTTAAAACAATTATAGAATTATGTTCCAAGTTTTTAAAAATATACAGATACATTTTATATAGTTTTTAACATACACACAGAAACTAGTTTCAAATTACATAGGTTCTTGAAGCAAAATCTCATTATAATAAAAATAATTATAATCATTCAATGTGAAATGCTCTCTCCGTACCATGGGTCTTTCAAATAGCAATTATCTTTTTGCTCATTATCAGTACTATTACTATAAAAAGATAGATAAAATTATTTTTTCCTAAAATGTGTATTAAAAAGTATAGTACTGATTGTCACCTATAATCACAGAAATCCTTGTCATGGTGTAAAAGAAAAATGCATAACTGCTGTAAGTTTGACATTGTTTCACCAGTTGTATAAACAAAATTCATGGATACTCTCTATTTTATTAAAAAGTATCATAATGACTCCACCAAAATGTTAAAATACTTCCATATTTGGTAATGTATTTTCTCCTATGCTTTTAATTTTTAAAAACTGACCACATGACAACCTACAAAACTTATATGTACTTGTGACTTCAATTTCTTTGCTAAAGTAGGTTGTCTATAAATACTGAGTGAATGAATTATCATGTGCAGTTCTGTATCCTGACCCAGGAACATTTTTTTCTATTCCAGTCAAACCAATCACTCCAACACATTAACAATGTAATACAGTTATCACAGATTTTTCCAGAATGCATTGTTTTACTAAGAGTATTTTGCTGCTCAGCAGTTATCCTCTCCAGAAGTCCTGTTAGTTATTTGTAAAAGCATAGTTCATCATCTTACTTAAATTAAAGTTAGCATTTACTTTTGGCTGAAATGTTAGAAATATCATTACCTTCATCTAACTATATGGTAAACCTTCCATACTGCATAATTGGTTCAAACACTTATTTCTTCAAATCTTCGGCAATATTTCCCATCATCTTCTAACAGTACTTGCTGTCAAATGTGATAAATTTTGTGAACATACTCTTTTCCATGCATTATTTCACACACATTTGCTCTTGATAGAAGAACAATGTTTCCAATGATATATATGGTTATTTTTTATTATAAATTTTTTAACCCCTAATATCTTCTAAACATTAATTTAATAAATTTGTAAAGTCTGGACAGGGTATCATGTGACATTAAATACTACTTGCTTCATCATCTGTAAAGTAAGAATTTAATGCCTTACTGAAGAAATCATATTCTGTTTAAAAAAAAAAAAAAAAAAAACCTCAAGGCCCACATATAACTTGAGATTGATTCTTTTTCATTAATAGTGAACATAAATTCACATTTCAAATAGATTTATTTATAACTATTTTGTATTGGCCTATTGCCAAATATGACCAAATCATCATTTTTACTTTTATAATATTGCTGACAAAGTGTTCATAATATTATTGGGTATATTCTAGTTCAAATGTGCTTATTAGTATTATCTTTAGTATGCTTTTTTTGGTGATACTGGTTTGGAACCCAGGGCCTCATGCTTGCTAAGCAATTGCTCTACCACTTGAGCCACTCTGCCAGCCCTTTTTGTGTTGAGTATTTTTGAGATACCCAACTATTTCCCTGGGGCTGGCTTCGAACCTTGATCCCCCGGATCTCTGCTTCCCAAGTAGCTAGGATTACAGGTGTGAGCCACTAGCACCTGGCTTTAATGTGCTTTTTCCCAGTCAATTATCTATTGTTACAGTTAGGTTACTTTAAACAAAAATTTGTCACTTAAAACAAGTGACAAATAAAAACTAGTACCTCCAACTCTTAAAGCAAATGAATCCCCATACTCCCTTCAGGATACTTTGTATAACTTAACAATGCATGCAAATGATACTCTGAGTCTTTCCCAAAACTTCAAGGTTCCTGGAGGCAGAGCCATGTTGTAGTCATTCATGTGTCTTTATAGAACACAAAGCACAACATCCTAAATTTATTAAGTGCTCAATAACTTAAAATATTAAATGAATATATATAGGTTGCCACTATAACTTGCTGCTTGTTATCTACAAAAATTACAAAAACTCCAGTATTGACAGAAGTGATCAGCTCACAAACTTTGTAAACCATGTTATTGTTTTTCTACATATTCTACTATTACATCTTTGCAGGAAGGACAATATTCTCCAGACTGTTGTATTTTGAAAATGCAATATCCCTTGTTTTTTTTAACCAATAGATGAAAGGCAAGACATGGAAAATCCAAAAATAATTTCTATTTAGATTTTGAAATGTTTCCATTTATACTGCAAACAAAATAAGTTATACTATGAAAAGGTGACCTAGAAGAAGTTGAGCACAACTTAGTTTCTCTTATCTTTCCCCTTTACCTATCCAACATCTCAGATAAGAAATGTTTAAATGTTTCCACAGGGATATTTTCTGTATAAAGTAGGGAATTTTCATCAATAAATATGAAATCAATTACCTAGGTATTCTCGAAAATCAATTGAAGTATATTATGAAATATACCATCTGCTTCACTATAATTAAGATTTTTGTTTAAAAAATTTTGGTGGTACTGGAGTTTGAACTCAGGGTCCTGTGCTTGCTGCAAATGCTTTATTACATGTGTGATACCCCAAGTCCTTTTTGCTTCTATTTTTCAAGTAAGGTGCTATGCTTCTGCATGGAGCTGGCATTAGATGATGATCCTTCTACCTCCATCTCCTGAGCAGATGGAATTATAGGCATGAAACATCATGCCAAGCCCTAAGAATTTCAATTTTTATAAACATGTTTTTAGTACACCAGAAATGTCCTCTATGACTCGTTCATCAGTTTATGAAACCTGAGGGAGAGTATGAGTTGTGATATATAGTATTGATTTATGCAATAATACCTAATAGCTCATGTTTTCTACACAAATCACAATGATGTTATAAAGAAAAATAAGAAATCAATGTGAAATATTTGGAGAGAATAAAAGGAAGAATAATAAAAGTAAGGCATCACTGTATCTTAATTAGAACCTGGAAGACTAGCTTTTCATCTTGTTCTTAATTATCTGGGGCATATACTCCATCTCATTACATGAGAAGCAGAATAATTTGGCAGAAAGAAAATGGGCTTTATACTCAAACAAGCCTGGATTTAAATGAAGCACCCCTATTATCTAGTCATGACCTTAAACAAGTTATGTGTCCTAAATTTCAGTTCCCTCTTTGGTAAATATGGGATAAAAGTATTAAATGAGAATAGACATAGTGACCCATCACAAAGTCATTAAATAATAATCCATTTCCTCCCTTTCTTCCCAAACCAAAACTTCTCAAATTGGTTGTTTCATGGATATCTTCTAACTAGTAATGACTCACACCAACAATTCATATTTGTCTATCACATAACCACTTAAAAACTTCTTCATGTAAACTATTAAATTCTCACTTACAAACATGAAGTAATTTGTCATTATGGTAAATCTTTAAAGTAATAAATTGAGCTTCAGAGAAAGGAAAGAATTTGTATAAGATCTTATAAGTAGTAAGTTACAAATCCAGACTTTAGTCTAGGTCATTCAGTGTATTCACCAGTCCATCAAGCCTGCTTCCTAAGTTTTAAAATATAAAAAAAAATCCTTGCCAAAAGTGACAGAAAGCTTTAAAACAAGAAAGTAATTATCTAATGATAATATTGCTAAACTATTTGACTAGGCTCAGAGTGGAGAACATATTCACATAAGTATCATTTAATGGTTGTAGTAATGTACTTTGCACAGATATTTTAATAACACACTCCTAGAGCTTTAGGTGAAAAAAAATTAAAGAAGATATGCCCACATAAAAACTTCAAATAGTTATAATGCTTGTTCAAGGTGGAGGTTTCGCAAATGAAAATTAGATTGTAATTTTATATTCTTCAGTAATCACTAGATTTTTTTCAACATCAATTTATTTCTTCAAAAATTATTTAAGAAAAAAAATTTATCTAAACTGGGTGCCAGTGGCTCACACCTGTAATCCTAGCTACTTGGGAGGCTGAGACCAGGAGGATTGTGGTTTGAGGCCAGCTCAGGCAAACAGTTTGCAAGACCTCATCTTCAAAATAACCAAAGCAAAATGGGCTGGAGGTGTGGTTCAAGCAATAGAGCACATGCTTTGAAGCACAAAGTCCTGAATTCAAACATCGATCCCACTAAAGCAGTATGTCCAAAACATTGTGCAGTTCATTAAAACAAGGTCTTCATCTAACCAAGTCTGAGAGGAGCTGATTAATCACTTAGATGACCTTGGGACCACCTCTCAATGCCAGATTTAAAGAATCATTTCTGTGAGCTCTTCTTTTTGTTGTATCTCATTTTTACTAATTTGGAGGAAATAGATCATAAAAGTTAAGATATACAGATTCAGAATTTAGACTGAGTCTGGTGGAGTAGCTCAAATGATAGATCACCTGCCTAGCAAGTGTGAAGAACTGAGTTCAACCCCCAGCACGGACAAAGAAAAATTTAGAGTGCTTAAATTCAAATCTTCGCTCTACAACTTTACAGTAATTCCTTAACATCATTTATGCTTTTGTCCTCATCAACAGGGGAAAATAAAATGCTATATAATTATGTAATACATATTATATAATTTTGTGATGATTAAATGAGATAATTCAAGTGTTAAAAATATTATAACATTTATCATTTTATAATATTCAGACAGCTATATATTTTGCATATATAATGTCAATAATCAATAATGTCAAAAATCACATGCCTTGTAAATACTATTATTATATCTTTTTCATATATGTGATGCTAGTGACCAAATCCACAGCCTCACACATGCTAGGCAAGCATTTTACCATGCAGCTACACCCCAAACCCTATTATATCTTTTATAGGGGAGAACAGTGAGTTCTAAGATCCCACATCTAAACCAAAATCACAATTCACATCCAGCATACTAATTCTAGAGTATAAACTCTTAAATGCTAGGTATATGGGAAGCTTAATGCCTAGCATATAAAAATGATTCAATAAATCTTAGCTTGTGTTTGTTTCTATTTCACCTAAATATCAAATATTTAAGTTATAAATTGAATGAGATGCTTCAATTTTATGATTCCTTCATCTTACCCCAACATAATCATTCCAAAACAGTTGTGTGTGTGTGTGTGTGTGTGTGTGTGTGTGTGTGTGTGTGTGAATGAGAGGGAGGAATGGAGGAGAGGGAAGGGAAGGAGAGAGAGAGAATTTACATTAATATTGTGAAGTACTTACTTAGACTTACTAATAGGAACTAGATTTGTATATGGCACTTAATTACTAAAAGTCAATAATGGAGAAAACTTAAAATGAAAAAGCCTGAAAAGGTTACATACTATATTGATTACAACTATGTAACATTCTGAAACAGGCAAAACTATAGAGACATCAAAAAGATCAGTGGTTAGGGGAAAGAGAAATAAATAGGTGGATCAAATCTCTGTGCTCCATATTATTATGGCATTATCCATTTGTTCAGACTTACAGAATGCCCAACACCAAATGTGACCCCTAAACCATGAGGCTGGGTGTCAATGATTTGTCAATGTAAGTTCATAAATCTCATTTTTTATTTTCTTTCTGATTTCATTTAAAAAAATTTTTTGTGGAAAATTTCAAATACAAAAACTGTAAAATGGCTAACCTCTTTTATATTCATCATTCAATTTCAGTAATTTACATTTTACTTTTTATATTTTACCTACTGCTTCCACCATACATTTGCTTTTTGTCTGGAGTGGTTGAACTGATTTCAGATGAAAAACAGAAGTATCTCTGGGATAGATAAGGAAAAAGAAAGGATGGAAGAAATATTTTTAATATTGTTCATTGAGACATGAAACAAAAGGTTTCCAACCCATAAAGGAAAAGGATAATAAACAGAAAGTCTATTAATAAGATGATCTAGATATGTTATTTGACAATAAACAGAACTCTCTATGGAGAGTTCTCTGTGGAGTTATTTTCTAACTTTTTTTTAACTTGACACAAAGAAGTAAGGCAGAAAATGAGATCATAGTTTTTAAAAATGGGAGTCAGGTACGGTAGCATTTGTCTATAGTTCTTCCTCAGAAGGCTGAAGCAGAAGGATGACTTGAGCCAATGACAGTGAAATTCTGTCTTAAAAATAAAAATTTTAAAAGTATAAAAATACGTTTACCCTCTGTGAAGATAAATTAATCTTTATCTTCATCATGTTTAAATTCACATAATCACTAACCTACCATATTCCATTCAGCACCTATAGGAAATGTCAGTATCACCAAGTCTCAGTTTATTTTTAAAACTCAAATTTTATTCTTATGTCCCATGTACTCACTCTTTTCATGTGGCTGACAAACTTTCTGCATTTTTAGGTTTTCAATTTTTAAATTATTATATAAAGTAATTTATACCAAATTCAGTAGTCTTTTGTAATAATAATGAAACTAATTCACTAATTCACTTCAGTTTCTAATCTAAATGTTGAAGGCAGATTATTAGAAGCTGGCTATCCAGCAAAAACAAATATATCCAAAACATACAGATGGAAAAGAAAATGTGAAAAATGTTATGGTAAGCTGTCTTAATTTTCATCATGAAACAAAAGGCAAAAATTGGCAGGTAGAGATAGGAGATAATGAATTTCTAATTTTGGCAAGTGGGTTTTAAATGAAATAACAAGTGAGGACCCAAATGAAGTTTTAAAGTATGAATCTAAGTATCAAGATTTTTTTTCACATTTGGACCTTTCTTACTCTTTCAATTGTAAATCCTAATTCTCTCTTCTACATTCCTTAGTGAGTATATAGCTGTCTTTTGCTCCCCATTCTCTCATAAATTTTCCTTAGTCAAAAATATTCCTTCCGCCGGGTGCCTGTGGCTCTAGCCTGTAATCCTACCTACTTGGTAAGTTGGGATCCAGAGGATCGCAATTCAAGGCCAGCTGGGAGAAACAGTTCACTAGACCACCATATCCAAAATAACCACAGCAAAATAGGCTAGAGGTGTGGCTCAATCAGTAGAGCACCTGCTTTGCAAGCACAAAGCCGAGGTCAAACCCAATACCTACCAAAAAAATACGTACGTACGTGTGTGTGTGTGTGTGTGTGTGTGTGTGTGTGTGTATTCCTGCATTTCATATTGTACCAAGTCAAATTATGACTCTGTACAGTTCTGTAACTCTGAGGAGATCCTTGGCTGTCCATAACAAAGGCAAAAGGCAACACCACTCCACAATGTCTACTTACCCTGCTTCTCCCTAAAGTCTAAGCTTTTGTTTTTCCAAGAAACATTATCTATAAAATATTTTCTGTGTATTGAACCTATTCATTTCTCTGACCACACATTCCTGAAATGCTATACATTCTGATTAATGTATTTCTACCCATTATAGATTATCCATTGAAAGTACGTCATACTCGTCCTCATTCTCTACTTACCATCACCTTTCCCCAGCCTATATTCACATAGATAACTTCCAGGTACTGCTTACCCCTCTAAGTTCTGCCTTCTCTAATTACCAGTGTCAAACAGCTACTCTTAAGGCAAATATATTTGTATCAAAAGGTCAAAACCTAGTAATTTATTTTAATACTCCAATCACTGAAAACATGCAATGCATGATTTTCAAAAAAATTCTGTAATTTTTCATTTCCAAAAGATCTGTCATAGGCTATTTCTGTGCATTATGGTACCATATCCTTCCTCTTTCTATGGCTTTGACTCCAGTTTAGTGAAGGTTCTTTCCTCTAATTTCTCAAGTTTACAGTTCCCTGATATATTTCTGACCAACAAAAAAGAAAAATGTTAGGAGTGTCATTGTATATCAGCTTTTTGCCTTAATTCCTTAAAATGTGTAGGCAACTATTTTTATTATATCCCACAGAAACTTCTTTCTCCTTAGCCTTTGCCTTTCACATAACAATTAGTATCTAAGACAGTGGATTAATAATTGAAGTTGTTCTAATATATGAATTATTAGTAAAACAATTATTTACCCATCTGATCATATAATTTATTTTAAAAATCAAAATTGACACAGAAAATAGGAAACAAAAGAGGTAAGCATTCTAGAAACACAAAACCATTAAGAATGGAAGTAGATTAAATTGTCAAAGAGTATTTCTTTACTAGAAACACTAAGCAGAATACTTGTCAACTCTGACAAATACATCATTATACAAGCTCTGGATACCTAAAGAGAAAAAGGCAAACGAATGAGGAAAGTTCCACAAGTTAAAATTAATATGACCTGAGATCTGCTATATGTCACATGTGCAGTCACTAGACCCTTGCTATACAAGATGTCATATGGCAAATCACTGAGGAAACAAGAACACTCAGTAAATGTAACTGGAAATTTTGAGCTTTCCTTTAGAAAACAATTAAAATTTTTATTTCTATATAATACACAAAACTCAACTTCAGAGAATGATTTGCTAAAAGACAGAAAAAGCACCAACTATAAAGAAAATAAGTATGACCACATAAGAATTAAGATTTTTCTGTTACTAGAATGCCCTAAAAGAAGTGAGAAGATACAAATTAGGAGAATAGAAAAGGTATCTAGAATACATACAGAAATGCAAATTAATATAAAAAAAACCAAAGCAATTAAAAGCAGAAGAAAAATAGGTAAATACATGAACAATCATTTCACAGAAAAAAGAAAACATTTCATGTTCACAACCAAACTGGTCAATAAGAAATTTTAAATAAAGACCACAATAAGATATTTTTATCCTCTCACGTGGCAAAATTTTAAAAATCTGACTACACATTATTTTTAAAATGTAGATTAATAGGGATATTATTATGTCCATTGCTGGTGGCAGTGCAATGAGTAATATCATTTTAGAAAAACAATTTGACAACTCTTGTAAAGTTCAGTATTTACATACTTTAGGACAAAGCAAGTCTAATATGAGTATACCCAAAGAGAATTAATATATACTAATATGAGTATACACTAAAGAGCATGTCTTGTGCATGTCACCAAGAAAGAGCTCAAATGTCTGATAGAAATGATAAACATATGGTGGTACATTCAGAAATACTAACTCTATGAATAAGTTACACAAAAAATGAATGAATCTTAATAATCTAATGCTGAAATAGAATCAGATTCCAGAAGATGAATACAGCATATTAATGTGTTAGTCACACATTTATAAGTGGTAAATATATATATACAGATATACACACACATATACATGTAATTTTATTTTTTGAAAACATAGTAACAAAACAAGAATTTTAGGATAGCAATCTCACCTCTAGTTGGGAAAAACTGACATGAGCAGGGAAAGAGCACACAGAGGTAAAATACTATTAATGTCCTAATTCTTTGGTTGAGTCTTAGGTTCATAAGTATTTTACTTGATTTAAAATAGCAAATGAATGAGTAGATGAATGAATGAATGAAAGAAATGAAGATAATGCATGGAACAATGACTACAAATCACATTGTGATTAACCAATTTTGTGTACGTAAAGTTCAATTTTTAACATTTTTAGTAACATATATTAGTTATACAGAGGGGTTTCATTGTGAATTTCCATATGTTTACAATGTATCTTAGATTCAGCTCCTCCATCATTCTCCCTCATTTTCCATCCCTGCTTCTTAGAACAATTTCAACAGGCTTCATTGTTCTATTTTCATTCACATATATAAAATACATTGAGCATATTCACCCTCCTCTACCCTCTCTATTTACTCCACCCACCACACACACACACACACACACACACACTGGTACCCACCCCAGACAGGATGTTTTACCTTCCCATGCTTCATTATTTATGTGTATATTATTGTTAAATGGGGTTTTGCGATGGTATTTCACACATGTATGTATTGTACTTTAATCAGATTAACTCCTTCTATTAGTTATTCTTTCTCTGTTGCCCTGCTCCCCTATTATTCAATAGCTTTCGGTGCATTTCTCTATGCTATCTTCATACACAGATGCAATGTATTTCAATATTATTCACTCTTTCTTTCCCTCTCCTGCTTCCTCCTAAGCCCCTCCAATAGACCCACTATTTTAATCGTTTTCTCTCTCTTTATATATATATATATGTATATGTATGTATATACATACATACATGATCATATATATACATTCACATACACATTGATCATTATGTCCATAATTTTACAATCAACTTTTCTTCATACTTTCTTTTAGGTATTTTTTAATACAATTTGGCTGGCTTGTTTTTTAAGTAACCTAGAATTACCTGTCTTTTAATGGGAGAATTTAGTCTACATCAAATATAATAATCGATAATGCTTAATTATATAACTTCATATTACTTCCTATTTATTTTACATAGTTTCCTCATTTTCCTTTCCTATATTTTGATCAAGTTGCTATTCGTTCTATTATCCCTTAGTTAACAGACAAATTCTGTGATTTTCTACTGTATTATCTTCCTTTTTCATACATCAATAAATACACACATATATATACACACACACATATATATATGTCCTTCACCCATTATAAGTTTCTACCCCCTTCCCATCCTCCTTTCCTCTCATCCCATTCCACCCATTTCCCTTCCCAGCTGCCAAGGCCCTCTATCTCCTAAGTTTTAACCAGAGAGTTTAGTACATTTTACATTTTTCCTTACAGAAACATGGTCCTTTTATTTCAAGAGACTGAATTAACCTATCATATTACATATTGCTAGCCACTGATATTTATCTGTCAGATGAAATTATATATAAATGTTCACTAGTCCCTATTTTCATTTATCATGAAGTACTTATTGTGGTTCATTTGTTATTGGTTTATAGTCTATTCACAGGCATTTTCTCAGATAGAGTATAATCCTTATATACTCTGAGTCCCAGTATATCCCTAAATGTATTACCCTCATGTAGCCTAGCAAATGAAAACTTTCTGGGCAGTGAGATTCTTGGATTGTAGTTACTTTCTTTCTGCCATCTGTAGATGTCATTTTAATATCTTCTAGTTTTCAATATTGCAAACACGAAGTCTTATGATACTTTGATATTTTCTGCTTCACAGAAATTTCATTCTACACCAGAATATGCCTAAGTGTCTTATCTTTCAATTGAAACCATACATCGGTAAACAATTTCAATACACAAAATTTTACTTAATCTCAGAAAAAATTTTACCATTTAATTCTGTCTATTCTAATTTCTCCCTTTGTAATTCCTACTATTCGTATTATTCACATTTTGATTTTTATAATCGCAAAATCTCTTATTTTTATTTAAAGTCTTTACCATGTTTTATTTTTGTTCTATATGCTTCAATACATTTTTATATTTGGTCTTTTATTTCACTAACTCATTTCAAAAAAGACCATGTTCTTTAATTCACTGAATTATTCAACTGAGATATTATTCTTAGTATCTGAAATTCTTTATTTGAATTTTCAATGCTCTATTTTTTTCACATTTAGGTTTTATTGATTTTGCCAACACTAACTGGATGTGAGATGTGTACTTTGATTTCATCTCTCATTTGTTACTGCACAAATGGATTGATATTTTCATTGATATCTCACTGGAGCTCAGGTCTGGTTGTTTGAGTACCCTAAAAGGCATAAGTACCACAGGTGGTAAAAAGAAAGATAGTCTGTCAGTTCCCTGCCAAGCACATGGAGGACAATCTCTGTTGTCCTATTTCTATTTCAGTTTAGCTTCAGAGACAGAATAGATTCCATTCAGCTACTACAGATTTTAGCTAGTTGGGGAGACTTGGATACTTAAATGAGTAAACACTGATCTTCTACCATGGAGATTCATGGACTTCTGAATTCCATCTTCTTTTCCCCAGTGTCTGCTGCTTTCTGATATTTACCATGGTCTCCAGCATTTTTCTCTTACTTGCTTGCCCAAACTGAAGGCTTAAAAATTGTAGAGCAATGTTTCTCTGCTCAAGGTGCTATGGCAGTTGTTCACAGATGTCAGCAATCTTTTAATTCATTATGGCACGCAGCTTAGAATTGGAAGTGAAGGGGAAAATAACCATATGCAGATCAACTTGTTTTCAAAATCTTAAATTTAAAAATGTCTGAGGGTGGGATGGGGCATGTAGGCCTAAGGTATGTTTGGACTTTATTATAATTATTCCCAAGAATCAAGATAAAAAGTACACTCCTGAATACAGAATATAAAAATGACAATATGTTCTCTGTATGCTCGTAGTCACAGATCTCAAAATATACTACAGCTATTAATCACTTTATGTAAGCTTTAATGGAATCCCAGTTTTAATTATTCCAAGACACACTTATCTTTTGTTTTGAAAACAATGTCAGATCAACTTGTTGTAGTTTCTGACAGTAGGAAAGCAAATTATGACCTTAGCCAATCAGGTAATTTTCCCAAAATGTACTAGGAAGTTTTACAAATATAAAAAAAAAAGTCATCTGTTATACAGGAATTAAATACATGCCCCATGTGTGCTTTATATGATATCTTCCATTTTATTCACAGTCCAATTACCTTTTTTTGCTTTCTAGAAGAACTATAAATATATTATCACTAATATTAATATGTTTAACTGGACTAGATTTCTAAATAACTCAGACAATAAGGCAAAATTAACTAAAACTCTAATTATGTGCAATTTTATGAACATTCATTTTTTATGAATTAAAGTTCAAGCTCCAGTACTGCCTCCCCCAAAAAAGAATTTAAAAATTCATATAAAATGTTCAAAATCTCAATAGCAATCTATGTAGTACAAAAGTACTTAGTTTATTTGTCATGCTATTCAGATAGGAATCATATAGGATATAAAATCTGGCTTTTATCCTTGAATCAGTAGGTAATATAATTCTGTATACCTATACAACACAACGACCTGAATTGATTGTAGCAGATTTTCTTTACTATTGATGGGCAATATATATTTCTTTTTTAAATTGTAGTAAATTTAATTTTTATTGGAATTTCTGCCATGATAGAATTTCATTAAATATCTAAAAGGATAATCACAAGCATGTGTAAAAATATTTGGGACTTAGAAAAGTACAAAGAATGTCTATAATAGGCAATAACAATTTTCACAATGGCAAATTTGAACCAGAATTAGTTGAAAATAAGGAAATGAATAGACTGGTGGGCAAGAATCAAAGTAATATTCCTTGGATATATATTATATATATATATATACAAAATAGCCTGACCAAAATCATTTATTAAATCCTTCCTGTGTGCCAAGTACCACACCAGCACTATCAAGATAAATAAAGCATAGCATCTTCCTTAAAAAGACTGCAGTCCATTGATTGTTCAAGGGGGAGAGGGAGTTGTCCTGGCATTTCACACAAGCATATATCATACCTTAATCAGATTAACCCCCGTCTATTATTTACTCTTTCTCTATTGCCCTCCTCCCCTATTATTCAAGAGCTTTCAGTGTGTTTTATTATGCCATATTTATACACAGATGCAACATATTTCAATATTATTCTCTATATACTTAAAAGGCAAAGCAGGTCTTGTCCAGGGGTGAGTACCAGTGGGAGGAGGAAGGGTAAACTGAGATGGTGTGGGGTGGTGTCAATGTACTTTGTATACAGGTATGAAAACAGAACAATGAAACATGCTGAAATTGTTCTAAAAAGGGGGGAAGTGGAATGAGGAAGAACAATGGAAGGGGTGAATCTAATTAAGATATATTATAAGCACATATGTAAATGTTACAATGAAACCCCTTGTACAACTAATAAATGCTAACAAAAAGGTAAAAAAAAAAAAGACTGAAGTTTAGTGTGCTATCATTCTAAATGTTATCATTCCAAAGTGATGAATCTCAAAAGAATATGAGCTAGGAGTTAAACTGTATATAAAACATCAAATTAAATAAAATTTACACCATTTCCACCCATTTTTGCGTAATGAAACTCATCATTACACAGATAATTGATAAAGAAGTATGCATAATCCAAAAGTACAGAAAAACAGCCACCATTTATTTTTGGCTCTTATACACTTTGGTTCACTTTATAACAAAATGTTAAGTCTTTAATACAGAATATCTGAATCTGAAGGGCCTAGAATCCTGTTCATTTTTGCATATACTGCTTTTCAACTCAAAAGACCCCTTCAACATAGTATTACTTTGTTCTCAACCCCTAGCTAGTATAAGAAGGATTACTATGACCATGATTTTTTAAACATACTTCTTTGAGGGTCAAATATATAAACAATGGTGAAATGCAACAACACAGCTGTTAAGAAGACTATGTAGCCAGAACTGATGTCTCATGCCTGTAATCCTACCTTCTTGGGAGGCTGAGACTGGAAGAATTGTAGCTCGAGGCCAGCCCAGAAAAACAGTTCAAGAGACCCCCATCTCCAAAAATAACCAGAGCAAAAAAATGGACTTGAAGTGTAGCTCAAGTGACTATGTGAGCACCTGCTTTGCAAGCTCAAAGCCCTGAGCTTAATTCCCAGTCCCACCAAAAATAAAAATAAAAAAAGACTAAGTACCACAGGATGTCAAAAGAACAAAACAGAGTACCACCAACAATTAACCTAAAGAGGCAAACTGCCACACGTGAATTGCATGGTGATAATTTTCTAACTTCACAATGTATTTTTTTCAGTTTAAAGGGTGCAAAATTATTACTGTACTGTATTTCCTAATAAAGTAACAATAAAAGTACAAATAAATATCTGAGATACTGTCAAAAGGAAAAAGTTAACACAAGGGATGGTACAGCACTTTCATTATTCTTTCACTATTCAGATGATACAACTCATGTACGTAATATAGCTCAACAATAAATATTACCTCTTAACCTTTGAAGATTTTTGTACCTTGTAGACAAAATAGTATGTAAATATCTCATTTGAAGTAAATAAATTACTTGAAATTGAAATTTACTTTAAAAGTTACTTTAATTTCTTTTAATTCACTCTTGTTGGCAGTGCTAAATATAACTCAAACTTGTGCCCTGATTTTATCCAATCTGATCAAAATGCATTTATAGTATTAAATAAAACTAATCCTTTATTTTATAATAGTGACATAGCAAGGAAAACTTAAAATCACATACTTTAGGCTATATTCCATGTTAAGCTTGGTAGCGCCTGATTTAAAAACTCCATGAACGTGAGAAGGAAGAGGTCAAAGGCTAGATTACATAAAGAATATAATAAAATTAATTATGGGATAAGGATTTGATAGTCATCAGACGCTCAGAAAAATCTAACAGGTGTCTTCTTGTACTTGAAAAGTAGACTCTTAAATGTAATTATAAATGCCCCAACAGCTCAGAATTCCATAGTACACAACTGGCAGTCAATAAATGGTTTACCACAGTTTATTGTGCTAAACTGCATTTCCTTATAATGCACTTAAACCTACTTCCTAATTCTACACTACTATTATCACACTTTTGTGCCAAATGAATAGCAGTCTTTGTATTAAAAACTCTAGGTCATCCATATTTAAGCAGCTAGCTACTAGTCTGTGAAACAAATGTAAGGGTACAAATAACAAACAATAAACATGAGGCCCTTCTAAAGTCAGCAAGATCTACTACAGTTTGAATATATTGTTTCTGTTCTGCTTCATCTTATTTCTACAGATCTCTAGTTCTTGGTTACTCAATCTGGGTTTAGTTTTCCTTTTTAAATTCTATCTTCCCAGTACTCCAAGCATTTAACCTTTCCTTTGACCTGCTGCTACTCATTATTTCATAGCTCGCTTTATCATGTTACCCATAGAAGCAACTCAGGTCATCTGTAAATCCATTCACTGCAAAATCTTTAAACAAATTCCCTGGCAGCATTTGTAATTCTAGACTAAAGAGCTAAAATTTAAAACTAGACTCTACCATAGCAACCATTCCTCCCACTTACAATTCTTTCCCACTGTGTCCTTCCCTAGAACCTTCTCCAAATCTACTATGCCTTTCTTGAAATAAAATTGCCAGTACTAATCTGGGCAAGCATTGAGAGAAAATGGTCCTAGAATAGAGCCCTCTTTTAAGTGATTTATAAAATGTTACACGATCAGTACCAGGAACATCTGGAGTTGTGGGTAGATATAGGAAAGGATTCAAAACTATATAAATTTCTTCAGATTGCTATTTCCATTTGTGAATAGGTAGTGTTTGGTAGCCTGGAGCCTCTCACAATCATTCTTATCAGTAAAAGCAATGAGAGTCAATTTTTAAAAATGAGTGAAATTTTAAATGAAAACTTTGAGGTAATCATTAACTATAAATGTAGCAAGCACTTCCATGTGAATTGCATGCAGCTGTTTGTGTCTATATGTGACAGGGCAGTATCTTCAGTCTTTTCCAACATAGATTCTTTCTACTATTCTACATCAAAATAAAGTCAAAATTCTTTGCCTTCCTTACTATCCTTCCTATGTGAACCTGTCCCCAGACGGGTATAAAGTAAGACCAAATATCAAATGCACAGCTAAAAATAATAAATTTCATAAGATCTGTATGGAGACAGCTCCTGATTACTCAGTGAATCTATTTTTTGCTTAGGGAAGTACAAAAACAAAGTTCACCTTTGTTCTTTGAAGACATATATTTATTGATATATCTACATATTTTAGAGAATTTAAAAATGGCTGAGTTAATTCATTCTATTATTACCTGCTTTCCCCAATTAAACCACTTTATGCTGAATGAAATGCAAAAATTCAAGTGTATAACTTCTATTATTAATATGCTTCCAAAGTTAAGGTAAATTGGTGAAAACTTATATAAACTAATAAATGTGTTATATTTACCAACTATAAAAGATTATAAGTACTTAATATTTGTCTACAAATATACTATCTGTGTTTGAAAGCTAGTATCATTAAGATGAAACATATCAAGGACTAAAAGTAAAAAGCAAAGTAAAATATTTTACATATACTCTTTCCTAGTAACACTATGTAAAACTAAAATAAAGACTGAAATGTCAATGAAAACATCAAGGGATGATGAAACAACTATGGTGATGATCCACAGATTATATGGCCCATGACCATGTAACTAGTTAGGGGCAGCACTAGACATAGACCCACCTCTACTAACTACATCCAAGATTTTGACAATGTGCAATGAAGTAAAAGAATTAAATAGATGAAGGATTGAAAAAGTAAATGCTGTTCCTCAAGTTAAAAGCCTTTGAATTTAATGATTTGTATTTAATAACATAGTAGGAAAATAAACTTAAAATACCATTAAAATTATGAAAACTGATTAGCAGTGATAAAAACTACAAAGAAAATTTATACTTTCCTTTAAAATAAAACCTTGGAAAATAGGCATTTTTTTATGTTTGTCTAAAAGAAGTCTGAGCTTTATTGAGTATGTGTGAAAGAAAGAAGAGAAAGAGGGAGAATAAAAGGGAAAGATAATACGGCAGTGGTGGGTTTTGTTTATTTTGATTTATAAATTGTTAGAGGTTCTTTTAGTTTCCTTTTCCAATGATAATGTGTTCCAAAACTGAAGTACATATAAAATGAATTTCTGCTAATTTATAAAGCAGTGAAGTATAAATAAGTAAATCTCTAAAAACTTACCAATGACAGCAAGATGAGCATCAAGAATTCCAAAACTAAAAATTCAGATCTTGAATTAGAAAGAACACAAAAAATGTCAAAAGTAATTAAAAAGAGATTAAATCATCACACCCAACTCTTAAATGTTGTATATTTTTTCTGAAAGTGCATATTCATGAGCTGACAGGAAAGACAGGCTGGCTGCTTTGTTTGAGTATAGTTTTGTTTACCTCCTACTGTCAAGAATGGATTTGACACTCACAGTATTAATATTGCTATTTTTATTGATATAATTAGCACAGCTATAAATATTTCCTTGGCCTGCCATATCTAAGTACATCATTATAATCAGCAATATTAGGACTTCTTTTTCTTATATTATGCTTTGGAAACAGACTGCTGGCCCAAAGAATCCAAGTGACCTCATGATGCAGAAATTACTGAAAAAAAATGTTGCCCCGTCAAGAGACTACTGTTTTGTGTATGACTTCACTAAACAAACTAGTTTATATTTGTTTGAAACTAAAGTTCCTCACCAATCTGCTGTTTCAATTTCACATCACACCATATTGTACCTAAAAACAGGCAATCTGGATTCCTGTTGCTACTTTTTTTTTCCCCCTAAACAGCTCAGGAATGGAGTTGAAATACAAAGCTTGAATCTACAAAGCAAAAGAATTAAAAGACACCTAAAATTGAGACTGGGTGGATGAAAATAAGCATGCTTGAAACCATTTGTATAATTGCTAGTGGGTGGCTGGCCCACAATTGTGACTTTTTGATCATTACATGAGAGCAAATCAAAACATATTTTATCTTGCCTCTAGATCCCATCAGCTGTGACAATAACCTTATCTAGACCTTGAATGGTTTGTTCATAAAACAAAGTGGGGTGACTGACCCAGTGCATATTCAACACAGAGTATGAAGGCCAAAACAAAATGACAATACAATTCACAACAAGTTTGTAGAAATGTTAGACTACTATATTAAAACCTTTCTTTGTCTCTATCACTTAACAGATGGTTAGTACTCACACAGCCTAGTATCTCTGGCAAAGAAATGACTGTGTCTGGCCAATAACACCCGAAATTTTGACTTAAAATGCACTGTACACATGCTTAGACTCACCTTACAAATATATTGGTAGTATTAGTCATACTTAATTACTATAAAAACTTGACAGACGTCAAGATTTTACCTTTTGTACTATGAATACCTCTTTTTGAAACTCAACTATCTTATGTGGACTAAGGTTCTTTGAACTTTCCAATTCAGATTTGTCATTTTTTATGGACTGCTTAGTAATTGTGCTTTAAAAAAACTTCCAAAATAAAATTTTAGCTGAAAAGCCTTACAAAACTTACAAAAATTTAATTAGCTTGTGGTTCTCTGCTAACAAAGTGAATTAAACAAAATCACTTGAGAACTTTGTGAAGGACCCCAGAGCAAGACTGCAGTTGTCCAGAAATAAAGTATGTCTTCATTTAAAAGCTGTTTATATGTAAATATATACTCACATAAACACAATTGATCAACCCTGCTTACTAGAAAGTTTTTAGGTTTTTAATACTCTATTAACCATTATTCCACTTTGCTTTTTTTAAAAAAAAATCAACTAAAACAATATAGTCTATTAGTTTAAAAATCTCTTTTTCCTTCTCAGTCTTCCTATTTACAGCTTTCATATACTAATAAGTCTGTATAAAATAGCCAGAGGCCATCACAAAGTGCTCTAAGATGTACCCTTTCTGGAAGAGGTTGATTATGCTACATACTAAGTAGAGATCTACTGTAAATGTGGAGATACAGAACCTCAACAGCAGAGAATGAGAAAACTGGGGGAGGATTGTATATAATAAAAGCTGTCCCATGTAAGGACTAAACGTACTTGGCTAATAAAGTAAGACTCACAGTGATATTAAAAAAATTAATAAAAATCAGAATTTGTTGTCTGAGAACTATGCACCAGTTTTGAAAAGGTGAGACACCCACTACTTGAAGCCACAAACTCAGAGTGAATTCACACAGCCATTTAACAGGCACCTTCCTTTCTGTTAGAACCTAGAATTTATCCACCTACAGACTAAATGATTAAAGTAATGCTAAAATCTTCTGTAATGTTCCTCTTGTATTACAAATGGTCTTATTAAATCAGAGAACTGCCAAGCAAATGCTTTCGGAGTTCAAAAAAAGTTGAAATAACAAAGCATTTTTTGCAGGCCTCATTTTCTATTTCTTTAATGCCACCTATACATTAATTACAACTTTTATCTTCTCTTAATAAAATCACAACTACAAACAACTGAGGTACTTAGTTTTTCAAGTATTTTCTTAAAACAAATCCTAATCAAAAATTAACAAATATTCTACCATTTGTTTTAACACACTTAGCTAACAAGACAATTCTACATAGAAATTTTATAGTAAATTTCAAGACACAAGATGTTTTAATATAAAGCAACATTTTATTTATTTCAAGGACATGATTAAAATTAGGAAAAATATAAAGCTGCTATCTGTCAAAAGACTTGCTGAAATATAGGAAGAACATTTCATGACAATAACAAAAATTACAAATAAACTAAGCTCTGCTGAACAATGCAATTGGTAAACAGCTTCCTCTCCCTCAAACTGCTATATGTGCTTTGAAATCGCAGTTCATTAAATGAGTTTTAAAGTTTCATCCAAAAATCTCTCCTAGCAATGTGGAGTACACAAAATGTGACATTACAATGTAAACTCTACAAGGGCCAACAATTTTCTCTTGTTCACTGTTATATCTCAAGTATCTAGAACCATGTCTTCAACAATTTGATAATTTAAGCCTCCATTTCAGAAAAACATGATTATTTCAGAGAATAAGAGTCCACTAACCTTCACTCCCACATTCCAAATGTATTTAAAGAAGTCCCTCCTTACCACTTATTCTGAAGATATTTGGAAAAATTCAAAATTCATGTATAAATTATACATCCTTTACAGGAATGTAGCTGTAGCTTTTATTGTTCTTCTAAAAGGATCTAATTATTCAGTCTAGCCTTTTTCTAGGAAGTCCAATTTGTCTAGAAAGTCTTAAGACTTTAATAACACAAAAATAATTAATTTCAAATGGCGCTTCCCTTAGATTTTCTTCCTATACCAAGTAGTCAAATTCTTATTAAATTGACAGAAAGAAGAGCTGGATATTTGTGGGTCTTAAAAACTTTCCAGTCTAACTACATAGGAACCAGGCACCACATCTAGTAATCTTAACAACCCTCCCCACCGGTACAGCCTTCACATGAAAAGTTTCTTTCCTCAATTATTATTCCAGTTAATTTTATTTTGTCTTTTGGTAGTTAATGTATACATGATCTACATCTATATATTTTTGATTTAGTGGTAGTCTTTAAACATTGGCCTAAATGGGTAAGTATAAATACTTTTTCCTGGAAATGGATAAATTATGACAATTTTTAAACTTCTTTCTTTAGTCTGTTAAAATTAGAACTTCACCATGAAAGAGCATACTTGCTTTGAGGCTGGTAATGAGTAAAATTTTCACCTATCTTCATATGTGAAAGGCCTGTATTGCACTGATCTATAAAATCTGAAAGCACAAAACCAAACATACCGAACTGCCCAACTCAGTGAGCAGTTAACATATTTATAGAAAACTCACTTTTCTTCTCACCTGTTTACTTTAGCAACATGTGTCCTCCAGCCTAAAGCCCTTCAAAATTGAGTTCAATAAAAATCAAAGCCCCAATCTTGGGAATTAAAACTTGAACATAGAACAGTTATAAGTAAAAGGGTTCAGTGATTTTTTTTTTTTTTTTTGTAGTACTGGGGCTTGAACTCAGGGCTTCATGCTTGGTAGGCAGACATTTTATCACTTAAGCCACCAGCCTGGGGAAGAGTGTTCAGCAGATGGCACAGGGTGTCACATCATTTGCTTGTCAACTCTGATGCATTCTCATTAAGAATGACAAAGAGCAATGGTATGAAAGTCAATGTAATTTTTTTTCTTCTCTTAGAAGTACAGCCATACCTAGGTATAAAACAAAAATGCAGTATGTGTCAAATCTTAACTGGTCACACTTACATGGTAGGGATGCCAGTGCAATCTAACTGTTCCCAGAAGACAGAAAAGGTCCTTGAGATTAGGAGCAGGAACAGGAATGAAAGTAAGTCACTTACGAATTTAAGTTAATAATGACTACTTAAATTCAGTTTTTACAGCTATAGAATTTATTTTCAAAGTGGTAACCATGTATGTTAAAATTCAGTGGGGCAACATGTTACAACAGACAATTTAGAACAGAGTTCACTTGAAAACACTGGGGGAATGGGTGGCCTCTGATAATTTAATCAGCTGAAATTCACACGTGTCCATGCAGTGAGAAAACCCCACTTTGGAGTTTTGGTACTTTTCATAGTTGAAAAAAAAAAAGTGGAGACAAATTTACACGTCCAGAAACGTAACATGTTCAACTTGGCTAGGGCCAATACTCATTCTGAGGACAGTACTACACCCACAGGCTTCCAAACTACTTCCTGTTTCATCGGATTTTATTGGAGAGCTGTCACCCTGGTACTAACCTCATTCAACCCGGTTCAGAGTTAAGAGATCAGCGGATTACCAGGCTAGGTAGCGAAGCTGTACGCCATATTGTGTTTTTCGCTAATGTTGATAGTTTGTGTGTGTGCCTGGCATATGCTTGTGCAAGTGTGTTTATCAATAGAACTTTTAGAAAATCCCTGCCTCCTGCCTGCCTCTTCAGCATCCTTAAAAAGCACCAGATCCAGGGGGTGGGGTACTGAGAGCTCCACACAGAGGAATGCGTTCCAACAATGTAAAGGACTGCATTTAAACTTTCAAAACCCTGCCAACCATCTTTATCTCCAGTATAAAAAAGGCTTTAACATTTTTTTAATGTTTCCAAAGTGGCCCAAGGAAGGAGAAAGATGGGTCTTCCCTTCCCAATCCCCCTCCTCTCTAATCGTAGCAGCGAAGCAGGCGGGGCCGTTGGCGCCGGCGTCGGGAGAGGCGTCCAGCGGCTCTGGGGCCAGGACACCTCCCGCCCCCCAGTTCTCTGAAGACCGCCCAGAGACCGCGAGAGCCACGGCAAGCGGGGGAGGGCGAGAAGGGAGGGGGCGGAAGACAAGCGGGCGCCTCTAGCAGCTCCTGAGCCCCGGCTAGTCCCCCTCAGCTCCTCTTCTTGGAAGCAGCAGCTCCAGGCGCGGGGAGTAAGAGAAAAACGCAGAAGACACCGTTCCAGCTGCGGGACGCCCCGCCCGCTCAAGGGACCCGGGGACCCTCCCAGCCGGTCCAGCGAAGCCTCGGCGGGCGGGAGCGCGCGCGCGCGCGCGAGGAGGGGCATCGGGGGAGAGGGGGCGCGCGCGGGGCGGGGCGCTGGGCTGGCCGACGGCCCGCAGGCTCACCACTCTGAAACTCGCTCCCCCAGCCCCACCCCGCTCCCCTCCTCCCATTCCGCCGCCCCCCACTCGAAGCGACTTACAGACGCCTGGGCCCTCTCGGCACGCACACACCCCTCCCGTCCGCCCGCCCCACAACAAATTAGAGTTTTTGGCGTTACCTCCTCGCGCTCTTTAATCTTCTTTCCTCAACTCCTAAACTTCCCCCCGCCCCTACTTCTTCGGCAGTAAGCCTACATTGGGCGCCCAACGCCGCGAACCTGTAACTTTTCCCTTCATTGGGTTGCTGTCATGCCACTCTTGGCTTCAGTGGACCAATAAGGATAGGACGGCCCTCGTGAGGTTGCCGCCCATAAACAAAATGCACTCTTCCTCCTCCCGTGCTTGTCCCCGCCCTTAACTACGCCTTCCCTTATCTCTGCCATGTTTGATTGGAGTAGGAGAGGCCCAATCCGCTATCTCAAACATCTATTGGAACACGGAAACTTCGCTCAGAGTACTTCTAATAGGCAATTGGTCAACGGTCCTCCCTACTCTCCCGCCCCACCCTCGCCCACTTTGGAGAGGTCAGTGGTATCTCGTTGTTCAGTGATCCAAGAGGTTGAAAACTATTGGTGGAGCGGACCCCGTCAGACCGGACTGGACTGAGTTGTGATTGGTCGATACAAACACTATCAAGTTTGGTTGTTGACTCCTCCGCCCCTCCCCACTTTTCCCCCCACGCCCCCATCTCCTCCCTACTGCTTTTACTTTCTACGCATTTCTATTTCCTCCTTTATTTATTTATTTGTGATAAACTTAAATGACCCGGGGATGGAGGCGGGACTCGAAGACAGGATGACGAGTGGCGGCCTGGGACCAATTGCCGAGGGGGCTGTGGAGTGAGGGGCAGCGGTGATGGCCAGTGAGAGGCAGGCGTCTGGAGCGCCCTGGGCCTATGAAGCCGGGATGCCCCAGCGGAGGCGGCGGTTACCCGCTGTCTGGCGCGACGAGACGCGCGGGGGGAGCCGTAGGAGAGAAGAGGGGTTGTCGCTGTCGCCGACGGCTGAGGCTGCAGGATTGAAGCTGGATCCTGGGCGGTGGGAGGGAAAGCCGGCGAGAGGGTCGGCGTGGCGGCTGCGCGCAAGGCCACACTGGGTCGGGCTTAATTCTTGCAAAATGGGGCACAGGTTGCCAGACAAGGTCACCGGAGGCCGCCCAAGCAGGGCCGGGGCTCGCTCAGAGCATTGAGTCGTTTAGAAGATGTAGAAACACTATGTAAAACAGCTCGAAGTAAGCCATGCTTAATGCAAATGAGGATTTATTATCCTGCCGGAAAAGGCAGATTATGTTTCTTATTACCAACGACCCGACTGATGCCCACAAAACTCAATATCCTGGGAGCTAGAAGGAACAAATAAAGCTACACGGAAAATTAAATGCGGTTCAGATGCTTCAATAAAACCTTCACCCTCATCCATTTGTCACTCCACATAGCACTCCCTAGAGCCAAATCTAACAAATATCGGTCCAGTACCCAGCCACGGGGGGGGAGGGGGGAGAAGAGAAGAAGAATGAGGCTCCAGGCCAGCAGGAAACCAGGATAGATTCCTAAAAAGAACTCCTTAAAAGGACTAAGATGGAAAAAATAATTGCCTCTTACTACGAAGAAAAACAATTCCCTGCCAAAATAAGAAATAGCACTTTTTAAGGAACTTAAATAGCAATTTGTCACAAAAGGAGGAGGTTTGCCGAAACTTACCGTGCATATAAAGATTATACTATATTTGCCACTTGAAAATAATGTTGTTTATAGGATGTGGACTTAATATATAATTTCCAGAAGGTTTGCATTAAGTCTTCTGGGTTTTAACCTAGGCTTCCTTGGCAAATACTACATGCTTTCCACACAAGATGCCTGGCTTCAGCTAGAGGTCTTTGGCAAAACCTAAGCAAAATAAATTAGCCCTGGTTAAAAAAAAAAAAAAAAAGCACAAGGCCTTGACTTCATTAATGCCTTTAGAGCTATCTTTTATGTGGCTCTCAGAATCCTCATTATCGTATCAGATAGCAAATTTAAAGACCAGTGAGTTGTACAAAATGCTATTGAGTGTAGAAGCCAAAATATTTTTTAACTTATATATAAATCTTAGCTAAAAGTGATGTAGTGACAGTAGTAAGCATTCAACTTCACATGAGAAAATTCAGTAAAATTTAATGAAAGTGTTCAAAAAGTTAATCCCATAACTTCTCTCAGGAGAAAGGGCTTCTGTCTCAAGGTTGTTTTTTTGATTTTTGTTTTTCCTCCTGCTGAGGCTTGAACTTGGGCCTAAGAGTCATCTTTTTCAACAAATTTTTTAAGATATTTTTCAGCATATTGGCAAAGTTTTTAAGATTGTGATAAGGCCTTATCACAAGTAATATAAAATACCTAATTCAAATAGCAGTGGTAGAGTGAGACCTTGGTCCTATTAAGATGGCATTTTGTTTTGTTTATACCCAGTTCTGATGTTTAAATGCTTCTGTCTTTAAGGACTGTCTCAGTGTTCATACTTACATTTAACATGCCTTGAGCACCACTCATGCACCCCAAAAGATGTCACAAATATTCCAAATTATAATGGGGCAAGAGCTGTTTTCTTTCTTGGCACTTAACAGAACTGAGAAAAAGAGTAAGAATGAGGTGGTAAGAAATCAAGGGAGGATGATGAAGAAAGAAAGACTGATAGAAAATGAAGAGAGATGATGGCTTAGAGAACAATTTTTATAAAGAATTCTTTTAGTCCTGTAACCTATTGTCTTCACAGATTCTGGTGAAGACCCTAATGCTTCAAGAGAGGCTAAACTAGTAGCAAATGTAATCTTCCTATGTCACAAATGAGGGCATTTAGACTTTGAATGCTTTAAGTGCAACAAGTAGCAGTGCTTGTTTTCAAACTCAAGTCCGTCTGCCACTTTGCTATTTACCAATTCATTCAACAGTTACTAAATGCATGTTCTTCATAGTAAATATATTTACTAGACATTTAAGATTGATAGGAACTAGATTTGGCATTTTTTACCACAGTTCTCTGTGTCCTGGGAGAGAGAAAGGACTAAATTACTATGCTGTATATATATATATGTGGCACATAAAATACAGAATACAGAAAATAAATTGCCTGACTGCTAAGACATTGGAAATATTTGTGATACACTGAATTTATCACTATACTGAATTTAAAAAGTAATCAAATCAGCTCTTGCTGTGTAGGGGCTTAGATTCTAATAAGGTTACTAATCATACACACATCCATATATATTATATATAAAATGACATTCTTAGCTAAAATGGAAAGAGTCAATGATGGACTAAATACAGTATAATAATACAGTGGAATAAAAAAGTGATATCTATGTCAGAACAGATTCATTTACATCTGGAGGGGAGTAAAAATCAGGAAACTCTTAGAAGAAGTAACACATCACTTGATATTTTTAGCCATTTACTAACAGGTACTATATTTCTATACATGAGCTCACTATTAACACGAGCACATAATAGCCAATGAAAGAATATTAAAAACTGTCTTTTTTGTAGTGAAACAAAATTGAAATAGATATCAATATCTGTTAGAACAGTATGTAAAAATTAGGATTAGACAATTCACATCTAAAACAACTTAAAAAGGATTTTTGTAAATCCACATGTAACCCAGATGTGAGAAAGTTATTCTGCCTCGGAAACTATATAAAATTTGCCTTTAACCACCAAATCCACAATGTGTAGACATCTAAAGCCCTTTTTAATATTTTTTAATTTGCAGATGCTTATGTTTTCCTGGTTTGTTGTATGCCCATACTCTCTTTCCATGCTTGTTTTCTGTTCTAAACCAAGCTTTGTTTTAAATGGAAAATTCATACCAGAACCATAAGCCGTTTCCAGCAAAACCTCACACATTGAGAATATAATGGACTTGACTAAAGAATGATGTTGGAGAAAGGAAAGAATGAGAGGAGAAAAGAAGACAACTATTAATGGTGTGGTGCACTGATTAGGTGAACTGAACACAAACGGAAGAGAAAACCCAAACACAGGCTCATTCATAAATGGCAATTTGACAACATTGCAGAATGGCAACACACATTAAAGCAGAGGGTATTCAATAAATGGTATTAGAAAAATAAGGGGAAATAGAAAAATGGATTGGTACACAATACACAAAAATCAGTTTCAGGTACTTTGTGGATAAGATGTGTTCAACCTACAAACAGAAGGTGGGCACTGTGATTGTTACATAACTGGATTAAGGGAGAGGCGCCATAGTTAAAAGGAGAACAGTATAAATAAAAACAATAAATGTGTTCAGTGCACAACTATAATCCCAGCTACTCAGGAGGCAGAGATCTGGAGGATCATAGTTCAAAGCCAGCCCCAGTCAAAAATTAGAGATCCAGTCTAAATGAATAAGCTGAGCATGGTGGGAGCACCTGTGATCCCAGCTTTGTGGGAAGTCATAGGAAGGATGATCATGTTTTGAGGCTGCCCAGGCAAAAATGGAAATGCTTTATGAAAAATAAGCAAAAAAGAGCTCAGGCCATAGCTCAAGTGTTAGGCCCTGAGTTCAAAACCATAGTATTGCCCCTCCCCCCAGAAAAACAAGAAATGAGCATAGCAAAAGTCTCACCTTCTCAAATCCCTAGACCCACTTTTGTCTAAGAAAAATTATATCTCTATTATTCCTAGTACCATGAGTCAATGATTTTCTTTTAATAAATTGTATTTTTATTCACTTGAAATTTTGTATTTTTCTTAGTTGATGTTCATAATTTTACAGTTTTACAGTTCTGAGACAATTTTACATAGGTCCACAGTGTTTCATCATTATCATGAGAAATGTTTTACAGTTTTTTCCGTAATTGTAAGAAGGGATTTTTTTCCATTATAGTTTCTAGTTATTATTGCTCATGTATCAATACTTGCTTCTACATATTCACTTTGTATACATATATCTTGGTGAACATTATTATTATCATTTATTAGTTAATTCTCTTGGTTTTATTCAAATCATCTCCTTTTAGTTTTCTCTCTCTCTCTCTGTTCAGTGTTTGTAACTTATCGATCCTTTTTCTTATTTTATTTCATTAACCAGAAAGTCCAGCAAAATGTTGAATAGTACTGTGGAGTATGCATGTTTGTCTTATTTATGAATGTTTGATGTTGTACCTTTAGTTTTGAAAGTTTTGTTAAAAGTGATATATACTCATAACTCACACAGATCTATATTTTAAAAAATCACTAATGAACCTTAAATTTTATTAAATACCTTTTCTGAAGGTATAATTACTTTTTCTCTGTTCTGTTGTTTTTATAGTAATAATTTTACTGATGTTAAAAGGTCCTTTCATTCCTTCATAAAGTTTCTTAGTTTTATTACTATTCAATGAATATACATTAATTTACTAATATTTTTGTTCTGAATGTGCTAACATTATAAGTGTAATGGATGTCTGTAGTAGGATGGATCTTACGCATTATCACCAACTTTAGAATTTGTGTTAGACGACCTTCATAGAATTAATCGGTAAAGTTTGTCTTTTACCATGTCCTGAAGATGTTTTGTTCCATGGTGTTACATCTATAAAACCATCTTAGCCTGTGGCTTGTATTTTCTTAACATAAATATTTGTCCAAAAATCTTAGAGAGGTGGGGGTTCCCACTGGAAATCAGTACCACCAAAAAATAAATAAATAAAAATTGACCATAATTTCTAGACACATCTCCATAGCCCTTTCTTTTTTGTGGGAGGATGGAGAAGGATTTGAACTCAGGGTTTTTCACACAGTTGGCAAAGACTTGAGCCAAATTCCCTGCCCTTTTTGCTTTAATTATTTTGTATATAGATTCTCACATTTTTACCCCCAGTCCAGCATCGGTCCTCAATCCTCCTACCTTCTCCTCTTTAGTAGGTGGGATTATCACCATGGGAGCATCACCATGCTCAGCCTCCATAGGTCTTAACACCAATCCTTGAATAGATCCTTCTTTAATTGCAATTCTATAATCCAAGGACTAGATCACTGAATTTATAGACTAATGGATTTCTGAGCTATTTTCCAATGTGTAGATCTTTGAAGAACTGAGATAAATGAGGTAAAGATGATAAATATTATTTGTATATTACTATTATGTTTTTAAGAGAACAAGCCACAATCTTTCAAAAATCTTACAACAGTATTCAGTTTGGAAATGACTGAGTTTATCAAAGACTAATTACATCTCTTGCACATGAAAATACAACAGTGTCTGATCAAGAATTATAGTAGGGAGCTAGGATTAGGAGAAATTCATTGTTTTCCTCCATACATATAGCAAGCACATTCTCTGAGAGCTATCTTATTTTTATGTCTATTTGTAATTACCTGGACAAGGCAAAGTACTTTGGTGACTTTCTTCAAAAAGTTAATTTCATGAACCATGCCAAAAAGTGGATCATGCTTCTGGTAAAGAAATTTTAAAGACCATCATCACCTGGTAAGGGAAAGCATAAAGGGAATTTGAGAGATTAGTTCCTTTCTTTATAGTGTGTACTCCAAACAATTTGTGCAGAAAATTAATCTTCTCTGTATTAAATGCCCAGAGAAGATTTGTTTAAAACCACTTTTAATAACTCAAATATTTCTTTAATATCTTAGTTAGAATTTTAATGTTTCCAGATTTATGAAATGTACCTAAATGAAGGATATTTTAAATGCCAAGCTCATTTAAAGTTTCAAAACAAGATTCTCTCCTGAGATGCAAATTAAAATAAATATTCTCATAAAAATCAATGGAAAATACTGAAGCCACAAGGACAATGATGATTAATTTTTAAGGACATTTGAGCAATGGACACTTTGACAGAACCTTTTGCAAATATGCAGTATTCTTTTTCACTTGGTTTTCCTTGCATATTTAGAGATCACAGATTATTTTTTCAGTTTTTAATGAAATCATCATGAAAATTTTTCTTTGCCTTTTAGTTTTGCCATATCCCCCAAACCCTCATAGGCTATATGCACACAAAATTATAACACTGAATTACTATCATTTTTAATAAAAATTTTTCATTGGATCCATATATATCTATCATTTGATAAAAATTGTTATGGAACAGAACTGATTTTGGGATCTAGGGTTTTAAAAATGGCCAAGGATTTAACTGAAAGACTGATATGGTTGAAAGCATGTAACAACTAAGTGCTTACAGTAGGTGATTATATTCTCAGGAAATAGGGATGGTTTGGATTTGAGGAATAAGATCTGTGGTTCTATATAAGTAAACAGATCTGGGAGTACATAAACATAGTTCTTGCTATCTCTTCTTTTTTCAGTCTTTAAATTCTAGTACTTTTCATATCTGTAGTGTAACAGACATATGCCTGAGGTATATTTGAGTTCCTCCATAGAGGAACAAAAGGCCAAGGAAATATGGTAGAAATATCATCAAAGTGAATATTCTCCATTTTTATCTCCATTTTAGCCATTATACTTGTGGTCTGCTTGTCTGACTCCCAAGACAGAATGATTTGTCTATTTGTCAGGGCCTAGGGGTTGGGGGGACAATGACAGAGTTGTGAAAGAAGTATGGAGAGAGAAAACAAACTTAGAATACACCAAAGCCCCTCTAACAATAATAGATAAATGGAAGAAGAGAGAAGTTTAGAGTCCTTCTGTGAAGAAGGCATCCAGAGAGAAGATTTCAAAAAACTATACAGAGAAAAATGGATCCACATGGGTGTCAAACTTCTTGTGCTATGTTATATGTTTGGACTCTTAGCTCAGGAACCTACTAATGCTGTTGGCTTTGATGATTTTTTTTTTTTTATGTTGGTAGTGTTGGAGAAGGAGGAAACCTGAATTCTTCTGTGGAAACTGGAGTCTAGAATAAATGATAAATCCACTAAGAACACACAGAATTGGCATTAACCTAATTTGAATAGGGCGATAGAGTTTTGTATGAACTTTTTAGTTGAGCCATAAAATGGTTTGGAATGAATAATAAGAAATTCAGTTTTTCTAACCAGAGGTTATATTATACTCAACTAAGCTCTGAAAGACCATGATACTTGTTTCATTCTTTGTGTGTTTTCAAGTTTAGTTCTTGTGATGGAACTTCCAATAAAAGAATAACTGAATAATGTTTCAAAATCACAGAACCACAAATTATATAATCCAGAAACACTGGATTAATCAGGACTTACTTTTACAAATAGAAGAAACCCAATTCAGATTAATTTAAATACGAAAGAATACTGGCTTAATTTACAATGAAGAAAGGACCTCAAGTGATGTCACCAACAGTCAATCTCTCATGTTCTCTTTCCAAGTGGTGTTGTTTTTCTCCACTTGACTTGATTCTCTGGTACTCTCTGTGTAATGGCAAAAATGGTAAGAAAACTTTTAGTCATACACTGCACGATCTTCAACACAAAGAGGTTTGAATAATAATTGTCTTGGCCCGTATATCAAATAAATGCTCAGATATAATGACATTTTTTATGTGGTTTGATTAAACTCTTGGGACTCTTTTAGCTCTTCTTTGGGTATCAGATGTAGCTGTAGTGGTCTAGTCATCACAGATGCACACTGCATCTATCAGAGCAAGATAATAAATCTTACCTTTTGATTATTTGGCAATAGTCCTATATTTTATTCTGTGAGGGTCAATGTAGACCATTGCCAATCCTGGACCTAAGATAAGGAATATAGGAATTTTATTGATTGATTTACATTAAACAGGATAAACCTCTGGAATTAGAGGTTATATCAGTTCTACCCAAGCCTAAATGGCTGCCACATAATGGGTGAAAGGTGAGAAGAAAACTGGAAAACCCCACATTCTCAGAATAATAGAATGAATATTTCCCCATTCTACTAAATATTTGGGGGGTTTGGGATTCCCATCGGAAAAGTTCCACTAGTTGGTCAAGTCTCAAGCTCATGTATGCCCAATTAAACTCAAAGTGGAGAATAAGTGGATCTCTGAAGGCAGAAAGGAGTTTGGTGAGCAGGTCAAGCAATAACTGTACTATACATGCATATTTCAGAGATATTGAAGAGTAAGTTACAGACCACCACAATAAAGTGAATTTCTCAACAAAGCAAGTCCTAGTGCATATAAAAGTTATTCTTTTACTGTACTATAGTGTGTTAAGTGTGCAGTAGCATTATGTCTATAAAACAATGTATATACCTTTATTTAAAAATATTTTGTTCCCCCAAATGCAAATGTGATCTTAGCTTTCAGTGAATCATAATCTTTTTTGCTGGTGGAGGGTCTGACCTCACTGTTGATGGCTGCTCATTGTAAAGGTGATGGTTTCTGAAGCTTGTGGTAGCCATGATATTTTCTAAAAAATAAGATCACAATGAAGTTTGCTGCATTAATTGACTCTTCTTTTTGTGAAAGATTTCTCTGGAACATATGATGCTATTTCACAGCATTTTGCTCACAGTAGAACTTCTTTCAAAAATTAGAGTCAATCCTTGCAAACCCTGCTGGTTCTTTATCAAATAAGTTGATGTAATATTCTAAATCCTTTGTCGATTTAGCAATGTTCACAGTATCTTCACCAGGAATAGATTCCATCTCAAGAAACAACTTTCCCTGCTTATCCATAAGAAGCAACTCTTCATCTGTTAAGGTTTTATCAGGAAATTGCAGCAATTCATTCACATTTTCAGGCTCCACTTCTAATTCTAATTATTACCATTTCTGTACTTACTTCCTCCACTGATGTCTTGTCCCTCGAAATCATTCACGAGGGTTGGGACCAACTTCTTCCAGACCTCTTGTTTATATGCTGTCTTCTTTTCATGAATCATGAATATTCTTAATGGCATCTAGAATAGTGAATCGTTCCCAAAAGGTTTATAATTTACTTTTTCCAGATCCAGCAGCTGTAGTCTTAAGAAATGTGTTTCTGAAATAATAAGACTTGAAAGTCAAATGACTCCTTGATCTATGGCTACAGAATGAATGTTGTATTAGCAGGCATGAAAACATAACATTAATTCCATTGTACATCTCCATCAGAGTTCTTGGGTGACCAGATTCAGTTTCAATGAGCAGTAATATTTTGAAAGAAAGCTTTTTTTTTTTAGCAGAAGTCTCAACAGTGGCTTAAAATATTTTGTAAACCATATTGTAAACAGATGTGCTGTCTTCTAGACTTTGCTGTACCATTTATAGAACATAGGCAGTGTACATTAGTATAATTCTGTAAGGTTATAGGATTCTCGGAGTGGTAAGTGAGCATTGGCTTCAATTTAAACTCACCAGCTGCATTAGCCCATACCAAGAAAGTCAGCCTGTCCTTTGAAGCTTTGAAACAGATACTGACTTATCCTCCCTGGCTATGAAAGTACTATATGGTATCCTCTTTCCATAGAAGTCTTCTTAGTTTACATTGAAAATCTGTTTTTTAGCATACCCACCTTCACCAGTTATCTGGATCTTCTGGAAAATTTGTTGCAGCTTCTACATCAGCACTTACCTCTTCCTCTTGTATTTTTATATTGTAGGGATATATGCTTTCTTTAAACCTTATGAACTGTTAGCATTAAACTTTTCTTGAGTCTTTCTTACCTCTTTACTATCATAGAACTAAAGACAGTTAGGGCTTTCCTCTGGATTAGGTTTTAGCCTAAGAGAATGTTGTAGCGTGTTGATTTCTCTGCAGATACTAAAACTTTCTCCATATCAGCAATTAGGCTGTTTTGCTTTCTTATCATTTGTGTGATTACTAGAGTAGCAATTCATAAACTTTTCCTTTGCATTCACAATTTGGCTAAGTGGTGCCAGAGGGGTAGATTTCAGCCTATCTTGACTTTTTACATGCCTTCCTCACTGAGTTTAATTATTTTTATCTTGGGGGATGGGAGGCAGTGCTACAGAAGGAACCCATATGCTAAGAAAGTGTTCTACCACTGAGCTATACCCTCAGCCCTCTTCTAGCTTATGATTTAAAGTGAGAGATGTATGTGCACACATCTTTATTTGTGTACTTGGAAACCATTGAAGGGTTATTAATGGGCTAAATGTCAATACTGTGTGTCTCAGTGATATAGAAGTTAGGCAGGAAGTTATGAAACACCTGGCCACATCCTGGACCATTAATGATGACAGAGCAACTCATGATTTACAACTACATCCTGTTGGTCCACAGCCTGCAGAGAATGGAGGATCACAGGTGATTAGCACTGCAGTTAAGTAGTATCTCCACACACCCAGGCCTTTCACTTTGCTCTAACAAACCTAACTTCACTAAATTCCATCTTTGAATTCTTTCTCCAATGAGACTGAGAACTTCTGGAGTCCCAGAATTGGTAACATTAGGGAACAGAAGGGCCAAAGAGATGGAGAAATGGGAGAATAGCTGGTTGGTGGAACAGCTGGTTGGTGGAACAATCATAACGTATGCATTATTAAGTTTACCATCTTATATGGATATTATTCATGATACTGCTAAACAATCTCAATATTAATATCAAAGATCAGCGATCATGGATCACTGTATCAGTTACAATAATTTGAAATATGTCTAGAAATACTAAAATATGACACAGAGAAATGAAGTGAGCATGTACTGTCCAAAAAATGGCATCACTAGACTTGTTCATTGCAGGGTCACAACAAACCTTCAATTTGTAAAAAATAGCAACAATAAAAAAACAGTATCTGTAAAACCCAATAAAGCAAAGCACAATCAATTGAAATATGTCTGTAATATGCTTTAGACCACATTTTACCCTATTTTATATCCTCAGTGGAAATTAGTCTTGTCAACTACCATAGACACACAGGCTAAAATAATTACATTTTAGAATTTTTGAACAATAAAAGCTAAATTTTCACTTATAGTACAAAAAGATTAGATAATATTTTCCAATGGGAGACAAATTTGAGATTTATAGCAATAGTGCTCCTTAGAAAGAAACAATATCTGTTTCTCTAAAAATGAAAGGTGTAAGAGAATAGATCACATTTGAGGAGAAATTGGTTGAAAAACACAGTTTCTTCCAATCCTTTCATAAAATAAAATATTTAGCATGGTTTTCAAAGGACAGAAATGCAGTGGTGACTAACACATGGACTTAAGTCTAATGAGTAAGGACACACAGGCTGGTGTCCGGGATTAGGAAGAATACTTATGTAAATTTTTTATTATAAGAAATATTATCAAGTAATTTCATCCTGAATGCATGAAAAATATTATACTGTTTTTCTTGGCTCTTTACTGAGCATTTTTAAAGTTAAATTTGAAGCTTTAAAATTTTGTAAAAGTTTCACATTCAAGTACAGTCTTCTAGGGAAGGATCAAAGTTATGAGATGTAATTTAAGAATATTGCTAAATAAAATACTTCCAAGGTAACCTCCTTTGATTTATCTTTTCTATTAAAAATTAATAGTTGGAAATGTCAAAATAGCACAGATTTGAGAAAAACTTAAGCCTTGTAGAGCTACTCTGTATACTTACATATAATGAGCTTCTAGCATGCTGTCAGAATGTGGTGTGCAAATGAAGGCTGAGAAATAATACCCCCTTTCCTCTGCTTCAGTTTCCCCAAGTAAGTGTGGTTGGTGGAGAGTGCAGCCATATCTACAGCTGACATTACACTTACCAACTATTTTCTGGTAACCCCTCATTTTTCCCTGTGGCTCTCCATGGATTTGTTAGTGGGTTTTCTTTTCCACCCCCCCAGGTATGATTTTTATTTGTGCAGGGAACTGAGGGATGAAAAGTTTTGCCAATAGACATTTGGTTCTGGGAATACATAGTAGTGGTTTAAAGAAGTTGCTGGCTCACTATCTCTAATGAAGATAAACCAAGCACAGGAGAAAATAACAGATAAACTATTCGTTCTTTCTGCTGTCTTGGAAGACATCTTGTAGGACATTCTACATCTGTAAAAAATTCCACCTATCATTTTAAAAATAGCATATAGCAAATATATTTTGGTATAATTTAAAAATTGATTTTAGAAACAATATCGGGACTGTGGTCAATCCAATTTATTATGTTCTTTCTGAGGGTCTCCAAGTGTTAGGAGATCCTTAGCTGCTCCTTTGGGAAAAAACATATTACTGTTCTCAAAAAGAAAAGAGGTGATAGTTTCATTAAATAGAAAGACAAGCCTAACGCATGCAACAAGACACAAATGAGCATGCAATAAATGACTGTTTTAGTTAGTTTCATCTTCAACCAAATGGACTCACTGGGGGTTTTCATTTGAATCCATATAATAATAAGATATGAAATCCCATGGAGGTCCAGGATTAAGGTCCATGTTGTGGCATATTAAGAACTACAGCCTTGTCTTGGATTCAATATAACTAGAGGGACCAGCACTCTGCCATTAAAGTGATGTAGCTACATTATGGGTCTATTTTTATCTCTGTCTTCTGCTCTGTCCCCTTCTCTTCTACAATTTAAGTTCAAATTTCTGAGAACAAATCTACTTGATTTAGCTAATTATTCAAATCTCATTTAGGCTGAGCTTTTTAAACTAAAACATTGGCCAATGGGTGGATTAGCTGGCCATAGGTAGGGTCTTACTTATCTGTGGCAGGGATTTTTGTTTGACGTGGAGGAAGGAAGGCATAATCTATAAGGAAAGACATTCCCTCTTAGGCTGCCCCTTCCATGGGTCTGTTACTCTGTGGTAGGGGGCACCATAACCAACATGAAAATGATAGTAAGCATATCGCTAGTAAATTCTGTAGAAGATTAAAGAAATCAGTTCTTAAAAGGGACTAAAAACCAAATGAGACTTCATGGCAGGGAGGGATTTGAACTGTGTCATGAATGGATGAGTAATAATGTAGGGAGCAAGGGATTCTAATATAAAACTGTTACTCTGAAAAAAAAACCTATTACTCTCAATAATAGCTACAAAATAGCCTTTACCTTTAGCCATAGTAACTGGGACAAATTTTTAATATAACTTTTAAAAACTTGACCCTGATCCCCAAAACACTTAATTAGACTAATAAAGGATTAATTTTCTGATTGTGGGGGTAAAGCCAAGAGTAGGTTTGTTTTCTTTTTTCCCTCACTACTAAGTGGGACTTTATAGAGATACGATGGTCTCAGAGTGGAGATAAACATAATCTGACTATATTTCCACTACCTATTCTCACACAAACTAGAGGAGAAGGAAGGAGAGGATCTCTAGCAAAGAGAAAGAGTTAAAAAGAACAGAAGGGGTAGTGGTTCATGTCAATAATCCCTGCTATGTGGGACACATAGGTAAGAGGATGATGATCTGAGGCTAGCTCGAGGTAAAAATCAGGAGACCATATCAGAATCCTCTGGAAAAAATAGGTATAGGCAAGGACTTCCTCAAAAGAACCCCAGCAGCACAGCAACTAAGAGAAAGGATGGACAAATGGGACTACATGAAATTAAAAAGCTTTTGCACAACAAAGGAAATGGTCTCTAAACTGAAGAGTCCACCCACAGAGTGGGAGGAAATATTTACTAGCTATACATCAGACAAAGGACTGATAACCAGAATATACAAAGAGCTCAAAAAACTAAACTCTCCCAAAATCAATGAACCAATAAAGAAATTGGCAACTGAACTAAACAGAACTTTTTCAAAGGAAGAAATCCAAATGGCCAAAAAACACATGAAAAATGCTTACCATCTCTGACCATAAAGGAAATACAAATCAAAACCACACTAAGATTCCACCTTACTCCTGTTATAATAGCTATCATCAAAAACACCACCAACAAGAAAAATGTTGGTAAGGATATGGGTAAAAAGGAACCCTCATATACTGCTAGTGGAAATGTAAGCTATTACAACTACTTTGGAAAAAAATATGGAGGCTTCTTAAAAAATTAAACATAGATCTGCCATATGATCCAGCAATCCCACTCCTAGGAATGTTCCCAAAAGAATGTGACTCAGGTTACTCCAGAGGCACCTGTACACCCATGTTTATTGCAGCACTATTCACAATAGCCAAGTTATGGAAACAGCCAAGATGCCCACTATTGACGAATGGATTAAGAAAATGTGGTGTTTATACACAATGGAATTTTACTCAGCCAAGAAGAAGAATGAAATCTTGTCATTCACAAGTAAATGGATGTAACTGGAGAAAATCATCTTAAGCAAAGTTAATCAGGTTCAGAAGGTCAAAAATCATATGTTCTCCCTCATATGCAGACTTTAGATATAAAATAAATGCAATAATATTATTGAGCATGGGTCACATACTAAGGGGAGAACACATACAGGAGGAATAGGGAAAGTTAGGAAACCCAAAACTTGTAAGTGTTTGATGTGCCCACTGCAGAGGACCTAATATAGTAATCTTCAACTGACAGAGGCCACTATAGGAAGGTGACTGAGAAGTAGTGAAGAGGTCAGGTAGAGATGAATCAATTCGAGTTGTAATACACAAGTGCATGAAAGCAATGGGAATCTCTCAGTATAGCTATCCTTATCTCAAACTAGCAAAAATGCTGTCTTTCTTGTTACTGCTTATGTCTTCTCTTCAACAAAATTGAAGAGGGCAGAACAGGTTCTGCCTGGAAACTAGGAGGGTGAGGGGAGATGGCAAGTACTTACCTAGCAATCAAAGGTCCTAAAAAGAAGAAGAACAACATCAACAAAAAGGAGAAGGAGAAGGAGAAGAAGAAAGGAAGAGAAGGAGAGAGGCAGAGGGAGGGAGAGAGGGGAGAAAGAGGAAGGAAGTAGGGGGGAAAAGAAGAAGGAGACGGAGGAAAAGAACTCATTACTCTAAGAAAACAAAATTAAAGTATGGATCCATACTTTAATACACATAGTATATACCTATCCAATTCTCAACAATTTCATGAAGTAGATCCTATTTTTCACATTGCTATATTACAGATAAGACTGGGCAAATAGAATGCTTTCAAATTTCTTCAAAGTCACCCAAGCATTAGAAAACTAGGCTTACTTTGTCTCTCAATATCAAGACCTTAATAATAATAATAATCAATGTTAATAAATGACATATATATGAGGGCTTGGGTTAATAGGTACCATTGTTTGGGTCTGGAATGTCTCATAAAGGTCCATGTGGTAAAGGATTGGTCCCTAGCAAGTCACTATTGGGAGGTGGTAGAAATTTTAAAAAGTAGGCTGAAGGACAAGTATGGTGAAGTATGCTTGTAATCCCAGCTATTTGAGAGGCAGAAATCAGAGGATCCTGGTTCAAGGCCAGTCCAGGCCAAAAGTTAGCAAGATCTCATCTCAACAAGTAAGATGGTATGATGGCCTCATTCTGTAAGACTCCTAGCTACAGGGGAGGAATAGGTAAGAAGATCATGGTCTAAAGCTGACCCTGGTAAAAAATGAGAGGCCCTGCTTGGTGCCAGTGGCTTACACCTGTAATACTAGCTATTTGGAAAGCTAAGATAGGGAAGATCATGGTTCAAGGCAGCCCAGGCAAATATTTCATGAGAGCCCATCTCCAAAATAAACAGAACAAAATGGACTGGAGGTGTGGCTCAAGTAGTACAGCACCAGCTTTGCAAGTGTGAAGCCTTGAGTTCATACCCCAGTTCCACCAAAAAAACAAAAAAACAATCTGGCATAGAGAGAAAGAGAGAGACCCTATCCAATACCTGAAGGAAAAAAGAGCTGGGGGCTTGCTTAAGCCTGCCTAACAAGTATGAGGCCCAGCACTGCCAAAAGAAAAGGTAGACTCAGGAAGTCTTCAGATCACTGGGGAGTGTGGTGTGCTCTGGAAGGAGACAGTGGGACTGTGGCCCTTCCTTTTGCTTTTGTTCACTCTTGGCCATAGTTAAGTGACTTTTGTCAGCTGTATCCTCCCTACCTGTGATGTGCTTCTTTCCCACAGGCTTCAAAGCAACAGAGTCAAACAATCTGCATCTGTGAGCCAAATTAAATTTTCTGTTGTTATAAATTGATTATCTCAAGTATTTTGTTATAGTAACAGAAACCTGATATAATAGAGTCCAGTAGTTCTCAGCCAGGAGTGACTTTGACACCCAGGTGAGATTTGGCAATATCACATGACATTTTTGGTTTTCATACTGGGGAGGTCAATGCTATTGGGTTCTAATGGATGGAGGTCATGGATACTGGCAAAAATTTTACACTGCATAGGAAAGCCTCTTACAATGAAGAATTAGATAACCAAAAACTTTAATGATGTCACTGTTGTGAAATCCTAGCCTCATCTACTCATTACTCTGAAGGTTAGATCTTTCTGGGTTATAGAAAACACAGTTGCACTCAGTTTACCAGTAATGTTTTTATTCATGGCTTTATTAGTTTCCTATTGCTGATCTAATAAATTACCACAAATTTAGTGGCTTAAAGCAACACAAATTTATTCTCTTACAGTCTCTGTTGCATTCTTTTTGACTGACTTCTTAATCCTTCTTAGAAAGACCATTATGATACCATCAAGCCCTCATGGATAATCCAACACAATCCCTTTGTCTCAAAATCCTGAGCTTAATCATACTTGCAAGGTCCTTTTGCCATAGGGGGCAACATTCACAAGTACTGATGGTTAGAATGAAGCCATCATTGGTACTGTTACCTTCCAATGCCTGATGCCTTCTGAACATTGTCTTCATTTTCTGTGTTACTCAGCTTCTGTCCCATTTAATTGTCCAAGTTGCTCTATGTATGCACCAAACTTCCCTCAAGAAAATATCTAATTGGATCAGCAAGCTACCATCCAACAAAACTTCTCATTGTATAGAATTCTTGTATTTGGTTACCTCATAAATTGTTAGAACTGCTCTTGGATCTGATTTTGAATCTTAACCCAGTCAGTGATGGAAAAGCAGTGATTTTATGGTCCATGGCAAGGTGATTCATGGGTAAGAAAAAACTTGTGGTGGTGTGGTAAACTGCATTAATGGCCTAGTTCTTTTATTATTTTAAAATTTTTATTAGCATAAATTAATTGCAGAAAAAGGTTTCATTGTGGTATTTACAACATGCATGTAATGTACTTTGATCAAGTTCACCCCATTGATACTATTCTTAACTTTTCTTAATTACCCTACCTCCTTCCCCCTCCTTTTAATAGTTTTTAATGGGTTTCATTATGTTATTTAAATATATACAATATATACATATATATTATATATATAACGCACTTCTATAATATTCACCCCCCATCACCCTCTCTTTTACCCCTCATCCCATTCACCAGTTACCCTTCCTAAATAAACAGTCCCCTTTTTATAATCATGTTATGTTATTACTTTTTTTTAGGTTTACATTCTGCATATGAGTGAAAACATGTGATCTTTGTCTTTCTGAGCTTTATCTCGCTCAACATGATGATCTCTAGCTCTATCCATTTTCCTGAAAATGATGTAATTTCATTCATCCTTATGGTTGAATAATATTACATTGTATATATGTAACACATTTTCTTTATCCAATCATTAGTTCTTGGGCACTTACACAGGTTCTATATCTTGGTTATTGTAAATAGTGATGCTATAAACACGGATGTGCAAGTATCTCTCTTGTATATTGATTTACATTCCTTTGGTTACATGCTCAAGTGTGGTATAGCAGGATTATATTGTAGTTCTATTTTTAGTTTCTGGAGGAACCTACATAATGATTTCAGTAGTGGCTGGACTAATTTACATCCCCACCAACAGTGTATAAGGGTTTTTTTGTCCCCCAATTTTCATTTGTTGCTGTTTGTTTTTGTGATAACAGCCATCCTGACTAGAGTGAGATACTTTGACCCTCTGGAATCCATGCCATTTGCTATGAGGCTTCACATTCCTCCTGATGAAGAGTTATAATATATTTTCTCATTCCCCTATTTTAGACTTGGCCATGTGACTTCCTTTGTCTAAAAGAATGAAGAGAAGTGGTAGTACACCAGTGCAGAGTGTCAGTCAACAGGACTTGCATTTCTTTTTTTCTGTACTTCACCATTGCTATGAGAAGAAAAGTCCTAGACCAGCCTGCTGGACTCAGGAAAAGAATGAAAGACTTGTAATGAATGAGTGTCCCAACTAGGTCACCCTCATGGGCCCATCTGAGGTCAGCTTACTTTTAGTCCACTTATTAGTACATAAGCTAAAAAAAAAACCCACAACAACTTAGAGGTTCTTTGTCACATAGCAAAACCTCATAGACATAAGCAACTTTCCTCAAAATGAGTCTATAGATGTGTTAGCTTTTTCTAGGCTGTGGATATGACTGGCACTCAAAGTGACACAGTCTTCACTGAAACAAAAAAGATGGCTCCCTTAAAGCCTCAGATAAACTGCAAGCATGTAAAAGACTGAGCAAATAAAAAACTCTGACAAGAAAGAGTTCTTCTTAATGTAAGTTTATATGTGATGTACTTCCTATTTAAGTTCATATACAAAAATTTCAGTCCCTAGTGCTCTAGGCTCTGAGTATGGATGATAAGTTCAACATAATAGTTCAAAAGCCAAGTATTAGGATGACAAGGGAAGAGCAATTCTATTGTAGCTGAAACCTTCTCGTGCCTTTCCATAATATCAGGCAACACTCATGGAAGCTGCGGAAAATGCAGGGCAGCATTGATATTTGACAGGATCAGGATGTGCACATGTTTATCATGTGTGATGTGGGTCAAAGCCCAGGACCGAAGATCAAGACTTCATCTAGGGAAGAATCTTGGCTTTATGAGGCTGGCTGGAAATACCTATGATATGATAACTATTATCATGTCTTGGACTATACAGGTTTAGAATACACAGAAACTTTTTAAATCCACCACTTCTCATGACATACAGGAAAAATGGCCACCATTAATATGTTTGCGGCATTTATAAGCATGTTAGTCACTGCTGAAATTTGTAAGCTATTTAATAGTTTTGGCTTGATTTTATTTAAATAACATACTGTGGTGCTCTATAGAGTACATGTGTTCAAGGAAAAGAGGAGATTGCAAATTAAGCTTCTCAAGATTTGAAATGAAAATTTCCCAGGCACATAGTACAACTTCAACCTATAGAAGTGTAAGATACTTACAATATAATTCCTATATTACAATATAATTCCCTATATTGCTTATATCTTAGCAATATAGGGAACACTATAAAACATTTTATCTGTCCTTCATGTGTTTACTCAGTGTTTAAAAAGACAAAATTCTCATATAAGATCAACTATATAGCTATAGAAAAATGTTAACTGAGAAGATTTGTTGCCAATTCTTATTCTGTAAAAATATTTTAGGATAATATTTAGCATAATAGAGACAGGGTTGTTTTAAAAGAACTTAATTTTCACTTTCTATATTGGTAAATATATCATAAACAGTAAACTTGGTATTATAGGACAAACTGTAATATTAATTCTTTAAAAGCCTGTTAGTTTTTTTTTTTATTCATATGTGCATACAAGGCTTGGGTCATTTCTCCCCCCTGCCCCCACCCCCTCCCTTACCACCCACTCCGCCCCCTCCCTCTCCCCGCCCTCAATACCCAGCAGAAACTATTTTGCCCTTATTTCTAATTTTGTTGTAGAGAGAGTATAAGCCATAATAGGAAGGAACAAGAGTTTTTGCTGGTTGAGATAAGGATAGCTATATAGGGAGTTGACTCACATTAATTTCCTGTGCGTGTGTGTTACCTTTTAGGTTAATTCTTTTTGATCTAACCTTTTCTCTAGTTCCTGGTCCCCTTTTCCTATTGGCCTCAGTTGCTTTTAAGGTATCTGCTTTAGTTTCTCTGCATTAAGGGCAACAAATGCTAACTAATTTTTTAGGTGTCTTACCTATCCTCACCCCTCCCTTGTGTGCTAAAGCTTTTATCATGAGCTCAAAGTCCAATCCCCTTGTTGTGTCTGCCCTTGATCTAATGTCCACATATGAGGGAGAACATACGATTTTTGGTTTTTTGGGCCAGGCTAACCTCACTCAGAATGATGTTCTCCAATTCCATCCATTTACCAGAGAATGATAACATTTCGTTCTTCTTCATGGCTGCATAAAATTCCATTGTGTATAGATACCACATTTTTTTTAATCCATTCATCAGTGGTGGGGCATCTTGGCTGTTTCCATAACTTGAAAAGCCTGTTAGTTTATGAGAAGGCTGTAGCAAGCTAGCCAAATAAATGAAGACTCTTAGATATGAGTCAAACAATCAATTTTATTCTTTTTTTTATTCTTTTTTTTCCCTTTTTCCCATGGGATTGGGATTTGAACTCAGGGCTTTGTAACTGTAAAGCAGGTGCTCCACTGCTTTAGCCCACCTCCAATCCATTTTGATCTGTGCTATTTTGGAGATGGGGTCTCATAAACTATTTGCTTGGGTGGCTTCAAACTACCATTCTCCAGTTCTCAGCCTCCCAAGTAGCTAAGATTACAGAGGTGAGCCATTGGTGCTTGGCTATTCTATTACACTTAATTGATTATTCTTTTGTGAATATAAATGAAATTTTATTTAAAATACATACTTGTCATAGTACAGAAAACACTTCATCCTTAAGATGTTGGATCTGAAAATTTTAAACCTTAAGAGCCAATCTAGATATTTTTGAAATGGATGAGTTGCCTGTTTTTTCAATGCTGTTAATCTATGTGCTATAATACATGACTACAGAAGTGTCTCTTTTTCAGACATATAAATAACAACAAATACTTCTATAATAACCACCTTGAAATGAGTTTTTAATTGCTTTGATGACTATAGTAGCAATTCCCAAAATATGCTAGCTCTGTTTACTTTCAGTTTTATTCAGCATATGGGCATAGAAAAGCATTAGCGTTTTCCAATTCCAAGGATGAATGTGTTTAATGTTAAAATAACTGAACAGTTTTATGTTTTTCATCATGAAGTTCAAGCAAGAAGTATAAATACAGAAACTTGGGTCTGCTGCTATTATTCTCTCTACAAATTTGATCAAGTTGACAAAGATATGACCATAGAGAGCTCGTGGATCAACTACTTTACTTCCTTTAGTTATCAACTCAATTAGACACATGACGTAAGGTTATTTCCACCAACAGGCCAGCTATTTGAAAACTTTCACAATGTATAGGTATGTTTTTTTAACCTCAGTTTTATTCATCAATTCTAAATATTCTTTTAATGGAGGGTGTAGGATGCAGTGAGTTCAGTCATACTTGGTAATGGAGTATCAAAAAATGACAGGAATTTGGACTTAAGTCTTAGTCAGTTTGCAAGAAATATAATGTTCATTATTTACTTTTCAACTGAATTTTGACTGAGACTCCCATTCTGCTGAGTGATGGAAACTCCATCATTTTGGTGTTACACACGTTGCCCCAATGTTTCTAAACTGCTAACGTGTGGATAAGTGGAGGTGGAGGGAAAATTTGGCATAGGTTGGCATCATCACATACAGCTTCTTTCTCCTTTAATCTTTAGTAATCTATCGGTAAGAACACTTCTAGAATTCTTTCAAGTTTACTCAATAAACTTACTCTAGTACTTCTTTCGGGTACTTGGGTTTGTTGTGTTATTCCTACATCATGCACCCTCAGGAAACTTGCCAAATATAGTTTCGTGTTCTACCATTTTCTTGTTTGTTTACGTATACTAAAATTATGCTGTTGCTCCCATACCATAATAGGAACGAATTTTGAAAGGACTTCAGGCCAATCTCTGCAGACATACCATGTGACCATTCCAACTCCAGGTTTCATTTGTGTCACCATCCTCACCCAGGGCAAAGCAAGTGTCTTCAACAAATATTAGTTAGAACCTGATAGCAGGGAAATATGCTTCAGTCTCTGATATGAACCCCAAGAACTCTGAGAAAGAGGAAGTTCCTTTTAGCATTTAAAGCCTAAACCAGATCTTAAAGGAGGTAGGGAGTCAAAAAATAGGAGCTGATAAAATGAGACATGGATATGGCAGTTGGCTCAAGGATAATGAGAAGACTGACTTGTTTATAGTGTTGACTTCTTGCTAGGGAACAATGGAAAGTTAAGGTCAGACACATAGGATAGGCTACTTTATGGAAAATTTGCTAGGGCCAGAGCTATATTTCTTTTGCAATAATGAGTTTTTTCTCAGACTTTGACTGAAAAAAATTTTTGGAAAGTGCAAAGCAGAGAGGAAGGACCCTAAACTGTATGATTATGGACACAGATTTTGATTTTAATATAGTCAATATTGCTTCTTTTCCACATTTGCTTCATAATAAATTTTAATAAAGACAGATGGATTTCCAGTTTTTGTTGGACTTGTGACTCTTGTGAGATAATCTTACATGGGCCTCTGGGATATAAGTTCTGTGAGTAGAGAGCCACAGACTTGTCTATAAATAAGCTCTAGCCTGAACCAAGTTCAGGTGTGGAAGAATCAGTTGTCAAAAACTATTTTCAAAGCCAAACAGAACAGGAGCTAAAAAAATTTCTCTCTTCTCCACTCAGTCTTCAGGGGGAAATTTCCCAGGGAAAGTACTATTATTTTCACAGAAATACATCTGTACTTTCTTATAGTTGTATTTACAACTGTTGTATTACAGTTGTAATACAGCAAAATTATCTTTTATCCTGTATAAAGTCTTATTTGCAATGATCTAACCTTTCTCCCTTTAAAATGATCTCTTTAGGAAATATTGTAGGTTCATGTTTTTCTAAGTGTATTTTAACTGCTTTAGAATATTACAAAAACAAAGCAGCTGAAATGATAATATCACCTAGAGTAAGGGGTGTAAAAGTGTGTTCCTAAGACCAGCATCATCATCGTGACTTCAAAGCTTGTTAGAAATGCAAATTGTTCAGTCTTTCCAGAGATGTGCCTAATTAGAAACTCTGGAGATCAGAACTGGTAATCTAGTACTGTACAAATCCTGCTGATTCTGATGAACACTGAAGTTTAGGAGTCACTGGCCTAGAGCAGGAGTAAGTTAGAAAATATGACCTCCAAGACTAAACCTGCCTGCCTATCGTTGTTTATGTTAGTGGAACATGCCTTGTTCAGTTGTTTACATACTATGTCTGGTTGTTTGTGTACCAATGCAGCAGTGAATAGTTTTGTTTTTGTTTGTTTGCTTATTAATTTTTTGGTGGCACAGGTGTTTGAACTCAGGGTTTTACACTTGCAAAGCAGGAACTCTACTGCTTGAGCCATACCTCCAGTCCATTTTGCTCTGGTTATGTTGGAGATTGAGTCTCAGGAACTATTTTCCCAGGCTGGCTTTGAACTGCAATCCTTCTGATCTCAGCCTCCCAAGTAGCTAGGATTACAGGTGTGAGTCACTGGCGCCTGGCAACAATGAATAGTTTTGGCAGATACCCTAAGGCCCACAGATCCTAAAACATTTAGTATCTGACTCTTTACAGAAAAAATTTGCCCACCTTTAGTCTGGAGGCTAGAAACTATTTTTAGTCCATACATTTTTTCACCCTTAGAGATACAAAGAATAGCATAAGAATTCAGTTTATGACAGGTTTTCTCTGACAAAGTATATCTGAACTTTAATTGAATTTGTTAATTTGAATTCCATTAATATAGAGATTTTTGCAGGGGATGTACAATGACCATTCATACATATTATTATTAACTTCTGTTCTGAGAATAAATATTAATTCAAAGAAAAAAAAATCCTAAAACTGAAAAGGGATTGCAAAGGTTTATATATTGCTGTATGAGAGACATAATAAATCTAAAGGGTTCCACCTGCTGGTAGAACTAAAAAATAACTGCATATTAAAATATGCATTATAAAAATTGGTAGGTCAGAAGTGATAATCACAGAAATGTAAACTAAAAGGATGAATATCTAGTTGATTTATTTTAAAGGAGTTAACATGGAGTATGCAAATAAAATTATAGTTGTTTTAAATGGTTCATAAAAAGTAACAGATAAACACTGTTGGTATTTTAAACTATAAGCTTTGTGAAGGGAGGGGCCACATCTGCCTTGTTCACCAAGATATTCCCATTGCTAAGTAAGGAGTTATGTAAATATGTATAAATAAATCTGTTATATGATTGAGTTGTATGAAACACTAATTGTTAAAGTTTTGTGTTTTTGTTTAGAGAAACATGAAGTTATGCTATAAAATTACAGGAAACACAGTTAATAATAATTTTATATCTTAAATGGAAATTCTCCATTGAAGAATTTAAGATTAACATAAAATGTATACTTTATTTATTAGAAATATAAACAGCTTTAAGTCTGGAACATAACTGGTCATCCTTACACAGCCAAACAGAGAGAGTTGCCAAATCATACACAAACGTTCCTTTTTAAAAATAGTTTCATTGAGGTTACAATTCAATGATTTTTGGTAAACTTACAGAGCTGTGCAACTAATCACTGTAATACACTTTTAGAACATGTCCACCACTCTAAAACATCTTTGTCCATTGGAATGAGTTTTAATTCTTATAACTGCCCTAACCAATAACTGTTTTGTATCTGTTTATGTGGCTATAAACTATGTAGCCCATCTTGGCTTTGAATTTATAATCCTCCTGCCTCAGCCTCCTATGTACTAGAATTACAGATATTTACCACCATGCCTGGTTCAATGCATTGTTAATTATATGGTTACCTCACTGTGCAATAAAACAGAACTTATTCTTCTTTTTAACTATAACGCTAAACCCTTGACCAATGTTTCCTTTTCCCTGTCTCTCCTACCCCCTCCTCTGGTACCACTGATACACTCTATGAACCTGGACATTTTTAGCTTCCACATATAGGTGAGAGATAATGTGGTATTTGTGTCTCCATACCTGGCTTATTTCACTTAAGATGATGCCCTTGGGGTTCATCCATATTGTCACAAATGATGGGATTTCCTTCTTTTTAGAAGCTGAACAATATTCCATTGTGTATATGTGCCACATTTAAAATCCCTTTGTTCATTAATGGACACTTAAACTGCTTCTTATTTTGACTATTGTGAAGAATGCTTCAAGGAATATGTGAGTACAGACATCCCTTCCACATACTGATTTTAGTTCCTTTGCATGTATGTGCAATAGAGGGATTGCAGGATCACATATGGTGATTCTATTTTTAATTTTTTAAGGAAACTCCATAATGTTTTCCAAAATAATTTATAATAAGGGTTCCTTTTTCTCTACATACTTGCCAACATTTATCTTTCATCTCTTTGTTGTGATACCACCCAATCTAATAGGCATGAGAGGATATTTTATTGTGTTTTTTTATTTGCATTTCATTGACAAAGATGTTAAACATTTTCTATGTATCTGTTGGCTATTTGTGTTTATTTTTGGAAAAATGTTTATTCAAGTCCTTAGCCCATTTTTAAATGAAGTTCTTTGTTTGCATGTTATTGGTGAGTGTCCCTTCTATATCTTGGATAGTAGTCCTTTATCAATGTAGTATTTGCAAATATTTTCTCCTAGTTTACTGGTGTCTTTTGGCTCAGTTGTTTCCTACGCTGTGCAGAGATTTTTAATTTGATGCAACACCATTTATTTATTTTTGCCTGTGTTTTGGGGTTATATCCAAAAAGTCTCTGCTTTAACCACTGTCATGACCCCTTTCCTCTTCTTCTTTAGGTAGTTTTATAGTTTTAGGTCTCCCATTTAAGTCTTTAATCTATTTTAAGTTCATTCTTTTTATAAGGGTGATTTAAGGATCAATTTTCATTCTTCTATATATGAATATTCAATTTTCCCAACATTGTTTATTGAGGAGATTGTCCTTTCCCCACTGTATGCTCCTGTCACCTTTGTTGAAAATCAACTCATCATAGATATGTGGGTTTATTTTGGCAATCTCTGTCCTATTTCCATTACTTACTGTGTTTGTTTTTATGCTACCCTTATGCTGGCTGTGTGTGTGTGTGTGTGTGTGTGTGTGTGTGCACGTGTGTGTGCGTATTTTTGTTTATATGTTTGAGACAGGGTCTCTTTATGTTGCCTTGGCTAGTCTTGATCTTCTAAGCTCTAGCAATCCTCCTACCTCGTCTCCCAAGTAGCAGGGACTACAGGCAAATGTCAACATGCCTGGCTCATGTTTTGATTACCATAGCTTTGTGAAATATTTTGAAATCTGGTAGTGTGATGCCTCTAGATTTGCTTTTTTTGCTCAAGATTGCTTTGGATTCTTGGGGTCTTTTGAAGTTCCATACAAATTTTAGGATATTTTTTCTATGTCTACAAAGAATCATATTGGGATTTTGATAAGGATTACATGAATCTGTAGATCACTGGGGTATATGGGCATTTTAACAATATTAGCACTTCTAATCCATGAACGTGGAATATATTTCCATTCACTTGTGTTACTACCAATTTTATTAATATTTTATAGTTTCCAATATCCAGATCTTTCATTTCCTTGGTTGACTTTATTAGTGATTGTTTTATTAATTTTTTGATGCCATTATAAATGGGATTGTTTTCTTAATTTCTTTTTCAGACAGATTGTTGTTAGTGTGTAGAAACACTACTGACTTTTGTAAGTTGATTTTACATCAAGTGACATTATTGAACTTGTTTATTAGTGCTAATAGCCTTTGGTGGAAGCCTTAGGATTTTGCACATATAAGATCATGTCAGCAAACAGAGACAATTTCGCTTCATCCTTTCCTATGAAGAAGAATTTTTTTTTTATCTCATTGCTTTGTTTAGGGTTTCAAGTACTATGTTGAAGGGAGTGGTAAGAGTAGGTATCCTTGACTTATTTTCAATCATAGAAGAAAGCCTTTTATCATTGGGTATGCTGTGGGTTTGTGACCTTTGTGACCCTTACTGTGTTTAGGAACTTTCCTTTTGTACCTACTTTGTTGATAGTTTTTATTAGAAAAGGATGTTGAAATTTGTCAAATGCTTTTTCTGCATTTATTAAGATATTCATATAGTTTATGTCCTTCATTCTGTTAATATGATGAAACACACTTATTGAGTTTCATCTGTTGCATCAATCTTGCATTTCAAGGATGAAGCCATGGAGAATGATTCATTTAAGGTACTGTTGAATGCTAGTTTGCTAGCATTTTGTTGAGGGTTTTTGCATCTCTGTTAATCAGTAATGTTAGTCTGTAGGTTTCTTTTCTTGTGGTATCTTTGTCTGGCTTTGGTATCAGGATGATGCTGACCTTACAAAATGAGTGTGGAATTATTCCTTCCTCTTTAACAGTTTTTAAGAATTTCAGAACTGGTATTAGTTTTTCTTAAATGTTTGGTAGAATTCAGTTTTGAAGCCATGTGGCCTTTTCTTTGTTAAGATACTTTTCAGTGCTCACTCAGTCTCCTCACTTTTTATTGATCTGTTCAGATTTCTAGTTTCCTGCTGATTCAGTTATTGTAGGTTAAATATTTCTAGAAATTTACCCATTTCCTTAAGGTTATCCAATTTATTGGTGTATATTTGCTCGTGGTGGTATTTTAAGATTTTAAGTCTCTTCTTTCACTTCTGACTTTATTTATTTGAATCATCTCTTTTTTCTTAGTCTAGTAAGGGGTTTTTAATTCTGTTTAGCTTTTCAAAAACTTTTTAAATTTTTCATTGAACTTTTCTGTTTTTCTAGTCTGTCATTTATTTCTGATCTAATCTTTGATATTTCCTTCCGTCTGCTAACTTTGGGCTTAGTTTGTTCTTTTTCTAGTTCCTTGAGGTACAATAGTAAGTTGTTTATATAAGATCTTTCTTTTTTGCAGATGTTTATTACTATAAAGGACTTTCTCAGGATTTCTTTGTAGCTTCCTAAAAGTTTTGGTATATTCTATTTTCATTTTTTTTTGTCTCATGTTTCCTCTTTAATTTCTTCACTGACTCAATAATTTTTCAGGAGCATATTATTTAATTTCCACATATTAATTTTCCATGATTCCTCTTTTTATTGATTTCAAGTTTTATACTACTATGGTTGGAAAACATTACTTGATAAAATTTTGGCATTCATAAATTTGTTAAGACTTTTTTGTGACATGTCATGCAAGCAATTTTGGTGAATGTTTCATGTATACTTGAGAAGAAAGTAGATTATGTTGCTGGAGTAGATTGTGGTATATTTCTGTCAAGTTCATCCCATTTAATGTGTAGTCCAAGTCTAATATTTCCTTATGTATTTTCTATCTGGATGATTCGTCCAATGCTTAAACTGGGATACTAGTATTGTATTGCAGTCTACCTCCATTCAGATCTCTTAATGTTCATGTTATATATTTACACGCTCCAATTTTGAGTACATATTTATACATGTACATACTAATAAATATGTACATTCATAAGTATTCTATGTATGCATTATATGTAGTGTGTATATATTATATATGTATATTAACATACAAATATGTATACATATTTATTTACAATTATTATATCTTCTTGGTGAATTGACCCTTTTAGCACTATATAATCATATTCTTTGCCCCTTTTTTATAATTTTGGCCTAAGATCTATTTTGTCTGAAGTCAGTACATTCACCCAGATTTCTTTTGGTTTCCATTTATCCCTCTACTCTCAGTTTTAACATAAAGCGAATCCTTTGTAGAAGGTTATGCCTTGAGTTTAAATCCATTCAGCCACTCTATGCCTTTGATTAGAGAATTTAATCCATTTACATTTAAAACTGTTAGTTTAAGTTTATTTTTTGTTTTCAATGTGTTTAATAATTATACATATTTATGGAGCATAACAATAGATGTATAACAATATGTTCTGGTAAAATTAGGATAATTAACATTTCCATTTCTTTATCATTTCCTTATCTTAAGAGTCTTAAATTTCATCTCTCCTAGTTATTTGTAAAATATGTAAGTTATTGTGAACTATAATCACCTTACTGTGCTATAGAACACTAGAACTCATTCCTCCTATGTAATGATGTTTTGGTATCTGCTATTTAATCTCCCTCTTCCTAGACTTTGTTAATTACTACTCTACTGTCTTCTACTTTTAGATATTTTTTAACTTCTGTGTATGGGAGAGGATATATGATATTTGTCTTTTTGTGAATGGCTTATTTCATGTAACATGGTCTCCTATTCCACATATTTTGCTGCAAATGAGAGTTTTTCCTTTTATTTACTGAATATATTGTTTCTATGTTCCACATTTTCTTTATCAGTTCATCTATCAGTGGACACTTAAGTTGGTCCCATGTCTTGATCAAATGGTACTACAGTAAAAATAGGATTGTAGGTATCTCTTTGATATGTTGACTTAATTTCCTTTGGATATATTACCTATATCCTGGGAATTAGTACTTTGTCAGTTTTATAGTTATAAATATTCTCTCCTGTTCTATATATTGTGTCTTCATTCTGTTTATTGTTTCCATTGTTGTACAGAAGTTTCTGTTGGATATAATTTCATTTGTCTATGTTTGCTTTTGTTACCTGTACTTTTGAGATCTTATCCAAACTATCATTGCCTATACTGATATTTTTAAGTGTTTCCCTATGTTTTCATCTAGTAATCATAGTTTCTGGTTAACATGAAGTCAACATAAAGCATCTTAAGCATATAACAGCTTAATTTTGATTATACACACAAACCCTACACTTCCCCCTCCTTCCACATTTATGTTTGGTTTTTTTCTGGTACTGGGGCTTGAACTCAGGGCCTACACCTTGAGCCACTCCACCAGCCCATTTTTGTGATTTTTTTTTTTTTTTTTTTTTTTTAGATAGAGTCTCTTGAACTATTTGCCTGGCTGGCTTCAAATAGTGATCCTCCTGATCTCTGCCTCCTGAGTAGCTAGGGTTACATCCACTGGCACCTGGCCACATTTATGTTTTTGATGTCACAGTTTGCATCTTTTTATAATATGCATTCCCTAAAACATTACTGTATGTTTTGTCATTTTTGTATAGTTTTGCCTGTGAACCTTTGTACTAGACACATAATTAAGTTGTATATTTGCCATTAAAGTACTTGGAATTTCTATATTTTCATATGCATTGCTACATTTACTAGTGACTTTTATATTTCATGTGTTTTTGTATTAAAATTATTGTCCTCTTTGAGCTTGCAGTTCTCCCTTTAGCATTTCTTATAAGGCAAGTCTAGTGGTAATAAATTCTCTTAGCTTCTATGTCTAGAAAAGTCTTTATGATCTCTTTATTTTTGAAAGACAAGATTGATGTGCATAGTATTCTTGGTTGAGAGTATTACTTCCATTTTGAATTTTGAGTATCTCATACCATTCCCTTCTGGTTGCAACATTTCTGCTGAAAAAAATCTACTGATAGTCTTATGGGGATTCCTATATGTTATGACTTGTTTTCCTTTTCTGCTTTCAACACTCTTTATCTTTAATTTTGGCAGTCTGCCTATGATGTATCTTGGTGTGGGTCTCTTTGAATTTATGTTATTTGATATCCAAAGACTTACTAGATCTGGCTTCCTATTTTCTCAAGCTAGTGAAGTGTTTTTCTGTCATTCTTTCTTTCTTTCTTTTTTAAATGCTGCTGTTTGTGTTGTTTTCTTTCAATAAAATTGTTGTGCTAGGTGAGGTACATTGTGGCATTTACAGAAATTCTTACAGTATAGCAAATATACCGTATTTGAATTCACCCCCTCCACTATTCTCCTTCATCTCCCCCTCCTCCCATTCCTGGAATAATTTCAACAGATATAGTCTTTTCCATTTATATACATGTGTACACAGTATTTGTACCATATTCACCCTCCTTCACCATTTTTTGTTTGAATACGTTTTTCAATCCTTTCTCACATTCCTCACCTTCTGGCACATCTATAATGCCCAAGTTGTTCTGCTGGATGGTGCCTCACAAGTCTCTTAATCTATTTTCACCCCATTTTCTTTTTGCTCTTCAGATTGGAGAGTTTCTAGTGACCTGTCTTTGAATACACCGATCCTTTCTACTACATGGACTAATCTGCTGTAGAGCACCCTTATTGATTTTTTCAGCTCATTTATAGTGTTCCTCATATCTATGATTTTTTCATTTCCTCTATTATCTTTATTTGTTTTCACATATTAGACAAGAGACAAAAGAGTAAATCCACAGTGAAGAAATCTGGCAAATGCTACCTTAAGCCAGGTGACAGAGGTTAAAATAAGGAATGATAATCATATTAGTGGTTTGCAACTTTGATTAATGTGATGAGAATGCCACTTTGCTTGCATAGTCTTTTTTCCCAAGACACACTACTGCAGTCTAACCATAAAAAAAAATCAGACAAATCTCAATCAAGAAACATTCTATAAAATGCCTGACCAGCAAATCTCAAAACTGTCAAGGTCACCAAAACCAAAGAGAGTTTGAGAAGCTATCACAACCAGGAAGAGCCTAAGGAGACATGGCTACTAAATATAATATGGTACACTGATGTGGTCCTGGGACAGACAAAAAGACATTAGGTAAAAACTAAGGTGCCAGTCATGATGGTACACACCTACAATTCCAGCAATCATGAGACTGAGGTAGAAGAATCCTGAGTTCAAGTCCAGCCCAAGCTAAAAAGTAAGTTTGGGGCCAGTCTGGGTTATATAGCAAATCTCTCCCTGCCTCAAAAACCCAACCAACCAACCAACCACTCCAACCCTTTCAATACTTCCTATTTGTACTTTGGTAGGCACTGAGACTACAGTGTATTATTTTCCTTTATTGTTGTGCTGGGTAGGGGTACACTGTGACATTTACACAGGTTCTTACAATGTATCAAACATGAATTCACCCCCTCTACTGGGACTACAGAGTTAAAGAAATCAGATATCGTCCCTAACCTCATGAACCTTACAGTTTGCTGAAGAAGGCAGGTATTGTTTATCACAGTTATAATACAACATGCTGAGTGAATCAGAGAACAAAGTTGTAATTAAGATATCAGATTTCCACTAAGTGTAGGAGGGAAAAGAGTTAAAGGAATATGATTGGTAAAATTCTGGTTTCTAGTCTGGCATTTACTAAGCTGGGAAGTTGCTGCTCTATCCTAACTAGTACAAAACTGAATAAACTGAAAAATCAAAAATTATTCTTAGGTCTGTAAGAGAAATGAGGTTCCAGGGAAAACCATTGCCATCTAAATTATAGAGACCAATAGGTGAACATGAATTCAGAATTTACCAAGGCAGAAATCCTTGCAGAGCGATCTCTGCAGGAATCAGTGCAGGAGTGAGGAAAACCCAACTGTAATTGATGGATTGCTGAAGGCTCAGCGTGGACAAATCTGAAAGATTAAACACTCCAAGAGGATCCATCAGGAATCCCTACAGTTTTTGAGTTTTATTTCCTGGAGTGCTATCAGATTCTTGCAGCGAATAGTGGGGAAAAATCCCTTGTGCTTCTGGAAGGGGGAAGAGAAACATTTTGAAATACACCAGAAAGTATGTTGTTTTATGTTGAGGGAGAGGTGTTGAAGAAATAATATTATGAAAGTCACAGTCAAGTGACAAGTCCAGTATAAAAAGGAAATTTACAGATATGGTTATAGAATAATTCCCCTTCCTCACTCCTTAAAACCATATCAACAGGTCCCCGTATAGTAATGGTAGACTATAGTTGAAAGTGCTGCAAGGCTCTGATTCAATTTAAAAGGAGTTCTGGTGCTGGGGATAGTACAGTAGTAGAGTATTCACCAGGCATGTGTGAGGCCCTGAATTGAATCCCTTGCAATGCAGGGAGAGAAAAAGAGTTAGGTAAAAAGGTAAAAAGAGTTAGGAAAAAGGTAAACCTAAAGACAACAGAGGAGAAAAAATAAGGATACTAGAAGCATTTGAAACTAAATTCCAACTATGTACAGCTATGAAAGATATTAATCTGCTGACCAGATTAGCATAAAGCCTCACACTGAAGACCTATCAGTCACTATCCGATTACCCAGTATATCATGTCTACATTTAAACAACAATAACAAAATCACACAGAATATTAAAAGGTGAGGAAAAATACAGATTGAGGAGAGAAAGCAAGCATAACAACCAAATTCATATGTCATGAAGTTTTGCTGGTTATTAGATCAGCAATTTAAAACAACTTATTAATATGCTAAGGACTCTAAATAGATAAAGTAGGTAGCATGAAATTACAGGTAAACAATGTAAGCAAGAGATGGAAATTCTAAAATAAAACCAAAAATTTGTAGAGACCAAAAATAGTATTAACAGAAATGATGCATTCCCTTGATGGACTTACTGGTAGAATGGACACTGCTGAAGATAGAATCTCTGGTTTAAAGATATCTTAATAGAAACTGCAAAAACGGACAAACAAGGGAAAAAAAAGACTACAAAAAACCAAACAGACTTCAAGAACTGTGGAACTACTTCAAAAGGTGCACCATACATGTAATGGAAATGCCAGGGGGTGGGGGTTGGGAAATAGAACAAAAGTAGTATTTGAATCAATAATGGCTGAGTTTCCCCAAGTTAATATCAGACAGATCCAGAGAACACCAAGCAGGATTTGTACCCAAGCATAGGTGTATTACTTCCACACTACAAAAAGTCAAAGTCAAAAAAAATCTGAGAGAAGCCAGAGGGGAAAAAAGATATCTTACCTATAAAGGAGTAAAGACAATAATTGTATGTGATTTCCTCTTAGAAACCATGCAAAAAAGGAGTGGAGTAAAATATTAAAAGTGTACAACTTAGAAATTTGTGCCCTGGAAAAGTATTCCTACCTCAAAAGTGAAAGAGAAATAAAGATTCATAAGAACAAAAATTAAGGAAATTTTTTGCCAGTTGACCTCTCCTGCAAGAAATGGTAAAAGAAGTTCATTAGAGAGAAGAAAAATGAGGTAGGCCATATCTCATTAAAAACTCACATCTATACAAAGAAACGAAAAATATAAGAGCATGAATAAATGAAAGTAAAATAAAACTTTTTTATTATCAATCTTTCAAATAATAGATTGTTTAAAATAATAGCAACAATGTTCAAAAATGTATTACATATGCTTACATGTAAGTGAAATGAACGACGGCAATAATACAAGGGACAAAATATCGGATTAGGATTATTTTATTATAACCTGTACATATTACCTATGGACTTGGATTAATTATAAATATATATTGTAAAGTGCAGGACAATCACTAAAAATACTAAAAAATGCATAACTAATATGCTATAAAAAGAGAAAATTGGATTATATAAAAATGCCAAATTAAATCACAAAAGGCCGAAAAAGAATGGAAGACAAAAATAGGAACAAAGAACCAGTGCCATAAATAGAAAATAGTAGCAAATGTAATAGATATTAATCCATTAATATCCATTAATATTATATTAATAGATATATCAACAATCACTTTCAAAGATAATGGCCTAACTGTATCAACTAAAACACAGAGATTGTCAAGAGTGCTTCAAGACCCATCTATGTATTGCCTACAATAAACATGTACATTAAAAGTAAATGAGTGGTGAAAGATATATAATGCTAGTACCAATAAAATGATAGTGAGAGCAGCTATATAAATTTCACAGACAGTAGACTTCAGAGCAAGGAGAGCTTTAGGGAGAAAGAGGAAATTAAATAATGAATAAATGGTCAATTGTCCAAGTGGTCATAATAATCCTTAGTGTACATATTTTTAATAACAGAAAATCAAAATACAAGAGGTAAAAATTGATTAAATTTCAAGCAATGAAAGAGAAGTCCACCATTATAGTTGGAGATGTCAACTCCTCTCTATCAGAAATCATGTACTTAACCTCAAGAATACCTTCAAACCAACTGGTGTAGTGGATATTTATATATCACTCTATCCAACAATAGCAGAGTAGACATTTTTTCTCAGGCTCCCCTGGAACATTCACCAAGACAAACCACCTTCAGTTTCATAAGCCACACCTTAAGAAGTGTAAAAATAGAAATTATATGATGTCTGCTTTCAGACCATGACAGAATTAAACTGGAAACAAATATCAGAAAGATGGCTGAAAAGCCCCCAAATACCTGAAACTTAAATAATACATCTCTGAATAACAAATTGGTTGTTTGAGAGATATTATAAAATATTTTAAACTAAATGAAAATGAAAATACTGGAATGTCGTCAAAACAGTGCTTAGAGTCACATTTATAGTATAGAATGCATATATTAGAAGGGAAAAAGATCTAAAACAGTAATCTGAGTCTCCCCTTTACAAAACTAAAGATATAAGAGAAAGCTAAATCCAAAGTAAGCAAAAGAAAAGAAATAATAAAAATTGTAGTAGATATAAATGAAATTGAAAACAAGTAGTCAACAGAGAAAATCTGTGAAACCAAAAGCTTTCTTCATGAAAATATTAATAAAATCAATAAGCCATTAGCCAAGCTAACTAAGAAAAAAGATAAGGAATACAAGTTGCTAATATCAAAAGTAGAATAATATAAATAACAGATTCCATGGATATTTAAAAGATATTAAAAGAGTACTGTGAATAACTTTATGTGAAAAAATTCTATAATTAGGATTAAATGAATCAATTCCTTGAGAGACATAATATGCTAAAGCTCACAAAAGAAAAAATAGATCATTATGGGTAGGTCTATATTTATTAAAATGTTGAATCTATAACTAATAACCCTTCAAACTGAAAGCACTAGGCTCATATGGCTTCACTGATGAATTCTATACAAACATTTAAGGAAGACATTAACAGCGGTTCTCTACATTCTCTTTCAGAAGATAGAAGGTGAAAGAATGCTTCCTAACTTACTCTATGAGGTCAGCATCACATAATACTAAAACCAAAGATATTACAAGGAAAGAAAATGACAGACCAATATCTCATGAAAATGCAAAAATTCTCAACAAAATATTAACAAATTAAACCCAACAATGTATAAAAAGAATTATATACCATGTCAAAGCTATCTGAGTTTACAAGACTGATTTATCATTTGAATATCAATTAATGTCTATCATATCAACACACTAAAGAATAAAAAACATATGATCATAACATTCGATGCAGAAAATGCAGTTCACAAATTTCAATACCCATTAATGAAAGAATATTCTTAGTAACTAAGAATAGAGGGGAATCTTTTTCAACTTGATAATAAAAGAAGTCTACAAAAAAAGCTAACATTATACTCAATGGTGAAAAACTTGAAGATTTCTCACTAAGATCAGGAACAAGGTAAGAATGTTTTTTCTTACCACAGTTTTCAATATCATACTGGAAGTCTTAGCTAAAGCAATAGGTAAGAAAAGGAAATAAAATATATGTAAATGGTAAGAAGTAATAAAACTGTCTGTGTTCACTGATGACATAATTATCTAGGTAGAAAATCTGTATTGACAAAAATACTCCTGGAACTAATAACAATTATAGCAAGGTTTATGAAAGAAAGAATTGCTTCATTAGAATTGAAAAATGTCTGTTCTGTGAAAGAAACTTTCAAGAGAATGAAAACACTGGAAGGAAATATTTGCAAAAGATGTATCTGATAAAGGGCTAGTATTTGAAATAAAGAACTCTTGACATTCAACCATAAAAGTAGCCTGATTTAAAAATGGACCAAAAACCTAACAAACACCTCACCAATGAAGTCATATAAGCATATGAAGACAAATAAGCACATGTGACGATCCTCCACATCATATATTATCAGAAAAATTCAAATTATAGTAACAATGAAATATCACTTACTACACACATATTAGAATGACCCAAATCCAGAACACTGACAATACCAAATGCTGGTGAGGATGAGGGAACAATAAGGAACTCTAATTCATTGCTGACAGGAATGCAAGATGGCATAGTCACTTTGGAAGTTTCCTGCAAAACTAAGTAGACCCTTATCACATAACCCAGCAGTTGCACTGCTTGTTATTTATGCAAAAGAGTTGAAAACTTACACCTACACAAAAATCTTCACATAGATGTTAATAGCAACTTTATTCATAATTCCCCAAACTTGGGGACAACCAAGATGTTCCTTGGTAGGTGAATGGACAAATTATGGTACACCCTGACAATGGAATATTATTTAGTGCTAAAAATAAATGAACTATCAAGTCATGACAAGACACAGAAAACTTAATGCATATTACCAAGTGAAAGAAGCCAATGTAAAAGACTACACATTGAATAATTCCATCAATGTGACTTGTAGGAAAAGGCAAACTGAAGATAGTTTTGTGGTTGTCAGAATTTAGAAAGAGAGGGATAATCAGGAGGAGTACAGAGAATTTGTAGGGTAGTGAAACTTTTTTGTGTGCTTCTATAATGGTGGATACATGAGATTAAATATTTGTCCAAACTCATAGAATATAGAACACCAAAAAATGAGCCCAATGTGAACTATGGACTTTGGGTGACAATGTCACTGTAGACTTAGTTGTAATGATTACTCTGGCTATGTTGTCCATAATGAAGAAAATTACTCATGAGAGGAGGAAGCAAATAATGGAGACCTCTGTACCTTCCCTTCAGTTTTGCTATAAACATAAAACTGTAAAATAAAATATATTAAAACATTTAAAAATGAAAAGATGGGCAAAGTAGATAGTCCAAATGATGGCCATCTATAGAATTCCATCCAGCATGACTAGAAAAATAGAAATCAAAGGGAAATAATTAACCTGTAATCAATTCTATATAAGTTATTAAACCAATGGTTCTTAAAACTAGTTTTTAGAAAACATTTTTATGCTTTCTTGCTTACATTCTTGTTATACTCTAACCTTCATTTTAGCTTTTTTATTATTTTAATCTTTTATATTATAAAATCTATATGCTGTAATTATCAACGTAAGGCAGTGAGAGATCAGAGCTGTTTTTAGAACTGTTTAATAGATATGATATGTGCATAAATTATATGTTATGAAGGGTTAATATTTACAAAGAAATTCAGAAAACATACCTTGGACATTAGAATTGCTTCCTGTCTCAAGCAGTTCTATATACTGCTTTGTGTACTGTGGACATTTTAACAATACTGATTCTTTGAGTTCACACAGGATGAATCAAGAAAAGCTCACGGACTAGTCCATACAAAAAAGAATGGAAGAAATGGGATCGGCAGAAATGGAAGTCTAAAACTCTTGTTGTTTTTTTGATTACCAAAAACAAATGAATGTTAGCAAAGTTTCAGAACACAAAAATCAGTATTGTTGCTATACTCCAATAGTGAATTATCTGATAGCAATTCTGTTAGAAATAGGTACAGAAAAAAATACCTAAGAATAAATTTAACCAAATGGTGAAAGAGCTGTACAATAAAAATTATAAAACACTGATGAAGAAAATTGCAGAGAACACACAAAAATATAGAAAGACATACTGTTCATGGATTGAAAGAATCAATATTGTTAACATGGGCATGATGGTAGATACCTGTAATCCCAGCTACTCGGGAGATGGAGGTAGGAGGATTGTCAGTTGAGGACAGCAAGAGAAAAGTTAGCTAGACACTATCTCAAAAACATAAACCAACAACCAAACCAACCAAACAAACATGGTCTAGGGGCCCAAACTGGAAGACATTAAAAAAAGAAAAAGCTGAAGTCATCCATACTCACTAGTTATTTAGTCTTCTTTTTGCCACAAAAGAGAATGAGTTCACAAATACCATGACCTAAGCACCTACTTCAAATTAGACCTCATCTTTCCACCTGCAAAATAATTAATCAAACTGCAGCAAAGGACCCATGTTCTCTTTCTTCATTCTTTCTAAAGAAGTCAGCAGGACAACTGCATTCTAAGGACTTCTCTGTGTTATCTGAGAGGTAGAACAAAAAACAAGCTATCCTTTTAATTCCAAACTATGGAGGTAACATGTAGAAAGATACTTCAGTAGGGAAAGTGGCTGGATAAAAGAAACAGGACAACCAGTTTGTGAAGACAGCATAGAAATTCTTGCCAAGTCCTGAGTTCAGAATTCTGTTTTGAGATGGATATAAACACACCTTTGGTCAGGAAAATGTTCTTCATGTGTGATAAAGCTCCTCCCACAGTCTAGCCCGATCTTGGGAAGTATAGCGTACAGTTAGTCTGCTGGAGTCTATAGTATCAAGATGACTAATGGGAAAGATCATAAAATGATAGATTAGCCTTCCTGATAGTGAAAACTACTCAAGTTCATGCACATCTGTCTGTCTGGCTCTCTCCTTTGGAAGATCAAAACAAAACATGAGAGGTACTTAAAGCCAAGCTCCAACTTTTCCTGGCTTCCATAAAACTGACGAAGTTCCAGTTCATAGGGCTTCAGTTTACTTCATGACTGTGTGGCATTCTTTAGGATGACTAGCCTAAAAAGAACAATCCAGGGGAGAGGGAAATAGAAGAGATGATAAGGAAGTCCATATGAAATGGATGAGGACTGGTGGTTGAAATGGGTTAGTGTTGGCTGAAATAAAGGAAGGTGTTGGATGTTACAGATTTGTAGAAGTAAAATCAGGAAATAGCAATTGGATCTACAGGCACAGTTAGGTAGGTATTTTTAAAAGGTGGATTAGACAGATGATGTCAGCCATGGAAATGAGGAAGAAGGCTTGTTGGGAGGAACTTGATAGATAATCTCTTAGATATTTTGAATTTCGTGTACTAATAATGGGAAATAGCAAGGGGAGAGCTCCATCACACAGTTAGAAATTCGGAGCTAAAGCTGGGAAATAAATGGCGCCAGAAATCATGGTGCTACCCTTATCCTCTCAAACTACGATGATCACTTAGTGGGATCACTAAAAGTCCTGCAAGTGGTTGAAGTTTAGCAAAGTAGTCAGTGTGAAAAAACAAACTGATGCCAGGACCTCTGAAGCTGGCTTCATTCAAGGGATAGGAGGGGCAAAATAAGCAGAATTGAAAGGAAGTCAGGAAATTTAGGCAAATCAAGCAAGAAAATTGCTTTTGAGTGAGAACTTCATTGTATATGACATTTATAATTTGGGCCTAATTTAGATCAAGTAGCTGGGAAAGAAATTGGAAAAACAAATAGGGCTTTATGTATCTTAGGACTTAATATGCTGGTGACTGTAATATAGAATGAAAATAATGAGTGGATAGCAGGTGTCCTAAAATTGTTATTAAAGAAATGCATGAATAAATAAATTTTAACATCTTCCTACATTTCCTAATTGTTCTTTTGTATCATGTGAGTTATTTGTTTAACATTAGCCAAGGGTACATACTAAATCTTTTTCCTAAAAGAACAAAAGATATGGTGATTTTAATTATGTTTCATAATTCTAGGAAGCAAATATGATAAAAGGGACTAAAATAATACTTCTCTAGCTAATAAATTTCACCCATTAAATGGAAATAATAATACTTATCATCAGCTTATCTTAGAGAATTTATGTGAGTTAATTGAAAAGAATTATATAGCACTGTATGAATGCAATATCTACAGTAATGTATAACATAATTGATATTTAAGAGTTTTTATACTTCTGATCTTCTACTAGTAAAAATTTTGTTACTTTAAATAAGCCATAAATACATATTTTTTGCTATATGTGCAGTAAACAAATGTTCCCATCTTTTTTTTTACATTTTTAAATTTACTGTAATTTTTCCTTCTGTGAAATGTTTGCATTTATCTTATTTTTGCCTACTTTTGCTCTGGCAAATATGTGCCAAATAAAATGTTAGTTGTTGGGTGTGTCCTCACCGTTCAAATGTTTGTTTTCAGCCAGAAGTGTTTGTTTCAAAAGCTTCCATGAAACATGCATTTGTTTTTAGACCATGCTAACAGCTCAAATATTCCTGTATACACTTCCTTTGGTCACCTTCTATTCAGCACTTCTTTCTTAGGAGTTCTCCTGTTGGCTAGGACTTTTTCCTGAGACTTCAGTAGTTGCTTGGTAGGAATGCTTGTAAAAACATTTGTGGATAGCCCAAACATTTTTTAATAACATTTGCTTGGAAAAATTTTACTGGCAGTCAGGACACATTATTTAAACATATTTCAAAATATTTATGCATCCCTGCAATATTTTGGCGATGTCTGTAGAATAAGGATGAGTTGATGGTTTTCTAGTTAAGTCTTTTTGCTTGTTTGTTTTTGGTCATTCACAGTAGTTAATTCATGAGTGTTTGATAGAATTTCCACACAGTTGACTTGATTAACTCAAAATAGTAAGGTGACTATAACAGCCAGAGGTTTTTGAATTTTCTTTCTTATTAAAGAATAGAAAATAATAAACAAATCAGATTAATTTTGTGATAATCTTGTCAAATGTTTGATTCTTTGCTAGTATTTCCGTTCTTTCCTTCCTCTCTTTCCGAACAGTAATTTATAAAATGATGGATTTGTTAGTATCATTTTGGATTAGTGTTTAGTAATTGATGTAGCTTTACTTTTTATAAGGCTTATACCATTTTTAAAAATTACTTTTTATCTCCCAGGACTATGTCTAAATAAAGAAAGAAAATGAATAAATGATTTGTGTATTTATATGGAGTAGTCAAATGAAGCTTTGTCTTTTCATGTGTGTGCATGTTCTCTTAGTAGTGTTCAGTTTTGTACTTTTCAAAAATAAAAAGGGAAACTTATACCTATGATTATATATGGACCTCAATTTTAGTTTATCTGACTTACAGAGAAAGAGCAAGAAATATATCCTTACTTTTGGCCTCTAGAGGTGACAATGACACATAATTTTAAGTCTTTAGTAACTTTACCTTATTATGAGGGTCTTAACCATGTAATAAAGATTTGATTCATGAAAGTCTCCTTCTCTCAGAGTTTACCTATCTCTCTATTGATAAGTCTGTTTCCTGCAAATCTTTTATTATGTCTCTCTTTGGTAATTTTTGTGTCAATTTTTCCCATGTGTTTGTGGTTGTGTTTTTCATGTGACTTTTTCTTATGACAATGCATATATATGTCATATTTTGAGTGAACCTAAGCCCATGTGTGTGCCTTTTCACATGTGCTCATCTATTTTTCTTTGGGTGTTTTTATATAGTTTTTATCCCTGTCCATGCCTTTATGGAAGCATATTTCAGTGTGTCTTTGTGTCTACATATTTCTCTTCCTGTTTAGATGTATATGAATTCTGTTATCTATTTCTATGTATCCTTATCCAACTTTATTCTTTCTCTCTTTGTTTCTCTTTATGTATGCCTTTCTCAGTTTTTTATTTCAGTTCTCCATGTGTGTCTTCCTTCTGTAATGGTACAATACCTTATTGTTTTGATGTGGTGTCATATTTACTAATTAGAATTTATAGTTTACTGTTTTACATATACCAAAGCAGCATCATGTGTGTATATATGTCATAAGTATATACTATTTCTACTTGTCTAAAAGAAAGAAAGCAGTCATCTCTGAAAAAAAAATTTAAAACAAACTTTCCCTTTCTATTCCATTAGGAAAATTAAAGATAAAAAGCAATTCATAGAAAAAATACAAATCGGTTAATTGTGTAAAAATAGAAGACATATTCTCACTAATAGTTAAGCACGTGTAAATTAAAATAATAAAATTACATCCATTGACTGTCAGGTAGTTAAAGCTATACATTGTCAGAAAATAGACATAATGTTATACATTATAGTAGTACTGAATCAATATTTCGGGAAGACCATATGTATCAACAATTTAAAAATATATATGAACTTTGACTCAGCATTTTTGCTTTAGGAATTTGTCCCAAAGAAATAGCACAATAATTATAAACTGTTTATTTTGTAACTTTTTTTTAATAGTGTAAAACTGAAAGTAAATGCCCATCAGGGGGCTGGGTAAACAAATAATGGCACATAAACGAGAATAGAATATTATGCATCTATTGTTATAGAAAACTTCCATGGAATACTGACAACTGGAAAATATATTTCCATGTTGTGTTGATAACAAAAAAGGATGTAAAATGTGCAGATTGTTTATGCCCTTTATTTATTCAAATAATATAAAAATATTTTGCATCAACTATGTACTAAGTGCTATAGAGGCACTATAGAAATATCTGTGTTATTTTATATTAGGTATAAAATAGTGAGAGAACTACTTTTTCTATATTTTGGGTTTAACAAGCAAATATAAAAAAATAATAAAGGTGCATCAATTTGAGAATTTTTTTGTTCTTAAAATTTAAAGCAGACAATTTTCTATTTTGAAGTATTAAACTAAACTGCTAACTGTTCATGCTTTTTTTCCCTCCCTTACTCTGTGAATCAGTAATGCTCTTCAAAAAGTGATTTCCTGTCCTGGACATGGCAAATTTTCTTGAATGTTCTAGAAATTCTGTGCCTTGATACATGTTTTACTGACTTATGAAGAAAAAAATATTTGTTTAAAGTCTTTGGAAAAACAGAAAAAAATGAAGCCAGGTATTTATCAAAATGTCATTCCAATGTGAAATTCAGAGACTCTGAATAAATACAATGTGAAACAATAAAAGTGAATGCTTTCTTAGTCATTGGAAATTGACACTAGTATCAATTTTAAAAACCTTAAACTTCAAAATTTAGTATTTAGTGTAGTGATTCTATAACTTCATGGCACATTAGACTTACCTAAGCAAGTATTTTTAAATATGAACTCCTGGACTCCACCTCCAGAGAATCTGTATTTTAATCAGCTTCCACATTGATTCTAATATACGAGGTTTAAGGGCCACATTTCAATAAATGATGCTAATGAAAAAACTACAATGGCTAAATTTTCCTTAAATCATATCTACTAGATTCATTTCTAGTAGAGTTCTTTTAGATAAGCCTATTGAAGGGATCATGGAAGTTATTTGGGGGATGGCGAGTTTGGAGGCAGATCTACATTCTATTTCAAGACCTATTAGCTTTCAGAGCCAACATTTTAATGAACTGCAAATTTTTACTTCCATCAAACAAAAATTAACATGCCTTTAGCTCAAACAATAGCATTTGTATTTATAGAGTTCTTCTCATTATTATTTTATAATAGTGTGAATGCCCAAGAACTTTATCTTAAAAGTGTGATGAAGAAGGTATAAGAAACAGAGTGCTGCAAATGCAGAATTCTGAGCAATGAAAGCTGCTATATAGAATAAATAAAGATACTTTGACATAATCAGAATATCAAATCTGTGTGTATTAAAGAACTAAACTATTGGAAGCTGGTAGCTGATACCTGTAATCCTAGCTACTTGGGAGGTTGGGATTAGAGGATGGTGGTTCAAGGCTAGCCGGGGAAATAGTTTGTGAGACCCCCCATCTCCAAAATAACCAGAGCAAAATGGACTGCAAGTGTGGCTCAAGTGGTAGAGCACCTGCTTCTCAGCCCTGAGATCAAACTCCGGTCCCAAAAGAAAAAAAACCTAAAATACAGTAAATCTACCAGTTATTTGAGTAGTTTGCCTCAAAATTAACTCTGAACTCCCTGGAAAAAAGGGTCACAGCATGTGCATCAAGAAGTTTATGGTGTTCTAATGGTTCTATGGTATACTACATCTCCCTATGTGTAACCAAGCTATTCATTAAGCATACAATTTAACTGCTTTGTGAGCATTCAATTATTTATAACTCTATTTAAAGTAAAGTTTATAGTTAGAAATCTAAAGTCTTCTATGATGCAGTTGATATATGAAAATATCTGCCTTATATTTAGACAGTAATAGAATTTTATGCTGAAAAATCATTTGGTTCAATGTTTCTCAAACTTTAGTTTGCATGTCTATCACTTGAGGATCTTGCTGAAGTGAAATTTGTGGTTGATAATAGAAAGGGTAACCTGAGATTCTGTATTCCAAACAAGCTACTGGTCCAAAAGCCGTACTTTGAGTAGCAAGATTTTATTTCATCTTCTTTGCTTTAATAGTCACGGGACAGACAGTGCTTCACCTGAGTTTTCAAGCCAACAAAATGACTGGTGAATTTAAAGCCCTTGGGAGCCGAATGTTATTAATGCCATCACATCAAACTCCCATTGCCATGGTCTTGATGAATCTGTGATCGCTGTCCTTCTTGAGGTAAGGTGTCCAACTTTTTCTTTCATTGCGCAGAGCAACTGAAAGATTACGTCCAATAAATTTCCTGTTTTGTTTGAACTATCCAGACAGTTTCTGTTACTTACGATTAAAACAATATCACCTATACAAGCTGTTGGGACTTACACTGCAAAGAAATAAACTGCGTTTGCTTGACAAGGAAATAAATCCTTCTTTCCCCAGAACATAAGAATAAATGTACTTCCTTAAAAGTTTACACAAGTCCACAGGTGACTCACAGATGCTTCTCTCCAGCATGACCTCCCCACTTCCCCTCACCATGCAGGCTCTATCCCATTTCCTATTTGATGTCTCCATTCATCATCTTAGAGGTATCTAAAAATTAACATAGCCAAAATCCAAAATTAAACCTCCCAAACCTAGTGTTTCTATGGAAAATTACACCACTTTTCATGCATTCTCTTGGGTAAAAACTTAAGAAATCATTTCTATTTTCTCTTTTTCCCTCCCTATGTTTAATCCATTAGCTAGTTTTGCCTTAAAAATCTTGTTGGAAATCAACCACTTTTCATCTTGACTGCCTTGTCCTAGTCTAAATCACCTTATACAGCTGCAAAATCACCTTATACAGCTGCAAAATCTTGCTTTTTGCTTCCACTCTGGCTTTTCCATATGGCAGTTCAATTTATTCTTTTAAAATGTAACCCTGATCATGTTGCTTTCATGGACAGACCTTGTGAGTAGCTTCCCATCCCACTGAGGATAAAACTCAACCCCCCTACCATGATGTACAGGACTTAGATGATTAACCCGTACTTGAATCTCTCGTAACTTCATCTTGTTCTGCACTCCTTCTGGAACATGGTTTTCCAACCATACTGTTCTCCCTGTTACCTCTTCAAATTAGAAGGAAAATCTAAGTCAGGGAATGAATGTTTTAGTCACTTTTGGATTTCTAACACCTGGATTAATATAAAGCTCAGAATAGATGCCAGTTTATAATTTTAAATGAATGAATGAAGAAAAATGTAATCAATCCCCAGCAGTCCCTTCCCCCACCAAAAAAAAAAAAAGAGTGAAAGAAATGTAATCAAATTGGCACAGTAAACTCATGATGGACCCAATCAATGGAAGTGTAGTAGGAGGGGCATTGGTCAGAGGAGACAAAATTTCAGTTATCCTTACTATCTATACTAATCATCACTTATACAAATAATCATCAATATGTGAAATCATCCCCAATTTTGAAGTTAAGGCCCTCCTCTATAAATTTAGATCAGAAATATCTATAACCTAGATTAACTGTGACCTAAACCTCTTCATACTCCCCAACTAGAGGAACATAGTACGTAGGTAGCCTTCAAGTGGCTCTTGTGGGGAGAAGTGGAGAGCTGCTTATAAGCAGTCAGATAGATAATGTATTGCTGTTGCTGCAGAGTTGCTATAGATTTGTGTAGTTTCAGTAAAGAAATAAATTGTATATTTTGCAATATACCAATTAACCAAATGAATTATGTATCATTCTTTTTTTATTAATGTTGTGCTGGATGGGGGTACATTGTAGCATTCACAAAGGTTCTTACAATGTGTCAAATATATCATACCTGATTTTACCCCCTCTGCTGTTCTCTTCCATCTCCCCTCCTCTGATTGCTGGTACAGTTTCAACAGGTGTCATTTTTGCATTTACTTACATGTGTAGACATTATTTGTGCCATATTCATCCTCCTATCCCTTTCCCCAACATCTCCCCACACCTGCAGTCCATTTTGCTCCATTATTCTGAAGATGGGCTCTTCAAACTATTCACCTGGGTTGGCTTTGAACCATGATCCTCCCGATCGATCTCAGCCTCCCAAGTAGCTAGGATTACAGGTATGAGCCACTAGCACTCAGCTAAGAAAGCAATACAGATTTTTTTTCTTAAAGAAAATTATTCTACTCATATCTGCCGTGGAAAGAAGGCAGTTCAGTTTCTATAGAGGAGTAACTATCATTAGCATTGTTCTAAAGGCATACAAGTAAATCCTAGTTCTTTGGCCCTCATTTTCTCAGGAGTATATATTACTTAATTCTTTGCTTTTTCCTAGTCCTGTCCAGATATAAGTGCCAACGACCTTTCTCTTTTGGGCTTAGTACTGCAACTCCCTGAATCAGTGGGAATCAAACTTGTCAGTATTTTAATTGCTCAAATTTATAAGTGGAGAGGGTCTGGAAATAGTCTAAGGCTTTCATAGTATCCTGGAAAAAGCTCTTTGCCACCTGCTTCTGCAGCAAGAGGCAATGTGCCCACTGATGCTCAACATATGGAACTAGTCCATGTGCCACACGCTTTCCTTACTGGTATGCAATCCAGCTTCCTGCTGAGATTAGCTTTGGCTTAATCTCTGCACCATTTAACTGGTGCTCCAGTCCTCTTCCTTTTTTTTTTTTTTTTTTTTTTTTGTTGTTGTTGTTAGTCTACATTCCCAGGGGCTGAGCATTACTTCCAGGCCCCTTACAAACTGGACTAACCTAGTTGCAGCTATATTATAAGCTCAAGAACAAGTTAGCTAACATCCAAAGACTCTTCCTATAGTGCTCTGTCTTTGGTGGAATCCCCTGAACATTAGCGTGAACCTGGACTGAGATCAAATTTAGAGGCTGCTCTTCCTCATGGTCCCAATTCTGCTATTTCTAGGTAACTCTTCCATTTCTGTTTTCTAGTATTGACAGAATAGTGTATCTGACTACAGAGTCCATATGTGTCGTGGCACATTCTTAAAGATCTGAAACAGAATGAGATAATGAAGATGATTGTGAGTGTTTCTGAGTCATGGGATTGGAACTATTACACAGATTTGTGTCCTGGGAAATTAGGTACAACACTGGTGGAATATAAACTACATACATCTCTACTGTAGGCTTCTAAAAATTCCAAACCATTTTTATCTATAGTATCTTAATGGAAAGAATTAAGAACAGTTTGGAAGGCAATGTTTACTTTTTGGACCAAGAACACCTAAAAGCTGAGGAAACTGAATGAGATATGAGTATATGTGAGATTTTCCTCCCAAAATAGTGCTTAAAGACCTGATTAGGTGACAATGACGAACACTTTATTATAAGATAGAAAAGGTATAAATATGTACTCTGATTACTAACAAAAAGAATGTCCCTGAAATGTTATATTTATGTATATTACATGCATTTTATGGGATTTAGTTAAAAGGTATACTCTGCCGCCTGACAGCTTGCTCATTCTAATCTAGTGGTACATTTAATACACATCAAAGATTAATAATTATGAAAATTAACATTGTAAATACTGCTATGGGGTCACAACAACAGAATCTATTAGAAGAGCAATTTGATGTTCATGCTTTGATTTTGTGCCGAGAAGGAACAAAAGAAAACTTTGAAAGAACACTTAAGCTAAGACCTGAAGGATGTAGATGTTAACAAGTGAGGAAGCAGGAGGAATGTGGGCAGAAAGACCAGCAAGGAAAGAGTTTAGCAGGTTATTGGCAAAGAAGGTCAGTGAGATTAGACGGAGTGATAAATCCTACATATGATTGGCAAGGTAGGTAGGAAGTCTATCTTTGTGGAGCCTTGTGTGTGGTAAGAAATTCGGAAGCACAATTGGAAGGTAATAAAAGAAATACTGATTTACAGATGAAGAATCACATAGATGTTAAGTTTGTACCACAGGCAACACCAAAAAGGAAAAAGTCAGATTAATTTAGAATGAGATAGATTTATTGAACTGTGAACTGAAGAACCACAGACCAATGCTCTTGGTTTCCTTCCACAAAACACATCATTTTTGGCAATGGACCTATATACTAGGTATTTGCAATGTATATAATTGTGTTTCCAAAATGTGTATTTCCAAATATATACCATATATTTCCAAGTAACGTTTGGCTTAACTGAGAGTTCTGTGCAAGTTATACTCTGGTGATAACCGGATAGGCATGAAGTCTGAATTGACAATTGAGTAATCCATATACTAGCTGGTGAATTATTTCAGATATGTCTAATTGAAGCCATTACAGGCATCTACACTGAATTGTTAGAGATTTTTATTTGTTTGTTTTTGCTTTTTTGTTTTATATTTTTAAAGAGAGGATCATGCTATGTATGTAGACCAGGCTAGCCTGTAACCTGCAATGTAGCCCAGGTTAACTTCAAACTCACAGTCCTCTTGTGTCAGGTTAAAGAGTGCTACAGTTATAGGCATGAGCTGTAATAACCAGCTAAATTGTTCTAGATTATAATAGGCAAAAACACATACTTGGGACTTAAAACAAGACTAATTTTAAAAGTTTGTCATTGTAGTAAGGAAGGAATGGAATTCACAGTCAAAGTTTGGGGACTATCACATCCTGGTTCTTTAAAACATCAAAATTGTAGACTTTCTGCTATATAAATCCATTGCTTGTGGCCAGTAGGAGAAAAGGTCTTGTGAACCTTACTCAGGTGGGGAATAGGAAATCAAGTTGCAACTCAATAGGGAAGTGAAAAGACCTTTGTCACAGTGAGCAAATTTCAAAAGTCTTTTAAAATAAGGGTAATGCTGGAGGTGTGGCTCAAACAGTAGAGTGTCTGCCTAGCAAGTGTGAAGCTCTGAGTTCAAAACTCCAGTTTCAGGAGAGCAAAACAGGTCCTCTCTGGAGATTGGTACCAGTGGGAAGGTGGTGTATGTGGGGAAAGAGTGTAGGAGGGTGAATATGGTACAAATACCATGTATACATGTATGTAAAGGGAAAAATAAGACCTGTTGAAACTTTTTGGAAAGGGGGGAAGGGAGATACAGGAGAATGATGGACGGGGTGAATTCAACTATGATATATTTGATATACTATAAGAATATATATATTATTGTTGATATATTATAAATGCCACAATGTACCCCCAGTATAACAATTAAAAACATTTTTTAAAAGACAAATATATAAACCATGCTAAGTTATAGAAATGAAAGGATTAAACATTTTATTCAATAATAAAACTTTGACTTTGAGGAAAAAGAACCCCAATTCCACCAAAGAAAGGGATACTGATACATTCATCCAAAAGTAGTTTTATACAAGTAATAAACATTTTGTTTCTATAAAATAACTCGAATAATTTCCTAGAAGAGCAATACTATTAAAGACCTTGTTAGCTGTTGTTTAAACTTTTGGAGCATGTGATGTGAAGATATGATGATTATGATGAGCTGATTTCCACACAGCAGGCATTTTAGAGATTTGAGCCGAAAACGCAACAAAATGGTTCGAGGATGAAGATGAAGACGAAGACTGGAGAACTATTATTCATAGAGGTGAAAAAGTTGTTCATCAACTAAGAAATTGATCCAAGAAAAGAGTGCTGATCAAGGGTTCTCAGTTTGGGCCACCATTAGAATCACTTACAGAGCAGTTAAGAACACAGGCAGGTTCGACCCTGCAAGATTCTACTTTACATGGTTATGAGCCCGGGGCATCAAGCTTCTTTGAATGCTCTCCAGGTAGTCATTATATGTGGTTAGTGTAGAAAACTTGTGTATAGATCTAGCTGAACTAACCATGGAATTCAAGGAAGTTGTGGAATGTATTGGGCGAATTTTGGCCCCTATGATTTTAACCTCCTGGGGTTACTGGTATGAATATGCTACATTAGGTGGGAAAAGAGGCTTTTAAGGTTGCTAATCAGCTACTCTTAAAATAGTGAATTTGTCTGGATTATCCAGGTGGAACTATGAGTCCTGAAAATCAGAGTTCATTCTCTATGTGGTAATAGAGAGGAAAGTCAAACATTTCAAGTCCAAGAAGGATTAGGAATGTTCTTACTGGTTTAAAGATTAAGAGGATCATGTGTAAAGGAAATGGGTAAAAGAGTCCTTACAAACACAAGAAAGTGAATTCCGTCAACTGGCATGTGTTTGGAAGCAGAATCTTCTCCAGAGCCTCAGATAAGAGCCCAGACAACACTTCAATTTCTGTCTTGTGAAACAGAGGATCCAGCTGAGCCAGAACTCTGATCCACTCCCTATGATATAGTAAATGGGCATGTAAAACTGCTAAACTTGTGGAAATTTGTTATGAAAATAATAAGAAACTAAAGCAAAGAAGGAACACTAGAAGAGTCTAGTATCAGTAGAGCCAAGCTAGAAAGAAAATCATTAAGGAGTCATTGACTTTTGAGAAAGTTCCTTCCTCTTAATGAGTAAGGTACATTTATGACCAAGGCTACTTATAGTTAGCATGTGGTTTATTTAGCTTGGATTTGAAGTAAAATACTTGGTAGATTTAGCCTGACATTAATAATTAATCTTCTCATTAATCATTAATCAAATTATAAATCATTTCTTATAGATAAAATTTTATTTTTCCAGTATATTTAAAAAATTTCAGTTGGTTACTGGCTCTTTCCCATCCAAAATTGTCTTAACTGTAGCAATATCCATTCTAGGAAGAGGAATTTTGCTATGTAGCTAGGACCCAGATGTAGGAGTAGAAATTGAATTGGTGATAGAGGGCAGGAAAACATTGAGAAGAGTAGAATGAGTCTTTGAGGAGAATGGGAAGCAAAAGAAGAGTATGCAAGACTCTGCCACAGGCAGAGAAGAGTATGCAAAGGCCTATAGATGTTGGGGCAGTATGCAAGGACTTTCACCCAACTTCCAGCTAATTGGAGCTAATAGGTGTGTTCTGATGTCTGCAAGGAAGACAGCAATGCCTAATCGTGATTGGGAAAGGAAATATCTTCTGGGAGAGTAGCTGTGATGCCAATGAAGGAGGACTATGCCTTGCTGGTAACACAGGGTAATACTGAGGGAGCATATTAACATAGGCATGTTAACAAAGAAGAAAGTAGCCATGAAGGAGAGGCCAGGGTAAAGAGGTGTCTGGCCTATATCCACAAATGGTGAATTTAATGGCGCTGTTTAGGAACTACTTCTGAGGCCCATAGGAGGGAATTGGGAAAAGGCTCCACGTGTATTATGTTAAATGAAAGCCTGATATAGAAAGTAGTTTTGGGTTTCAGTCAATACTCATATACCTTAATTTTAAAAAACAACAAAGAAAACAATACAAAAAACAAGCTGGCAGAGCGGTTCAATTGGTGCAGCACAAGGCTGAGTTCAAACTCCAGTACAGCAAAAAAAAAAAAAAAGGTACTGTTCTTTATTCAAACCCCAGTCCTACTAAACAAACAAAAATCAGCATCAAAACTTTTCTGATCAGTGGAGCCTGGGCAGCAACTGGCACATATTACCTTTTTTGCTGAACCCCTTTCACATGTTCATTGTTTGGTGGTTAATTCACACTCTCACCATTTCTCCAAGGAGTTTGTTCTTAAGTAGGCTTTTACTTCTTTGCATATTTAGGACAAAGAAATTCTTGGGTTTAGATTGCAGAAAATACCTGCCTCTTTTATTTATTTTTTTTCTTTATTGTTGTGCTGGGTGGGGCTATATTGTGGCATTACACAGGTTCTTACAATGTATCAAATATCTCATATTTGAATTTACCCCCACTAAGATGCCCTTTATCCCCTCCCAATTCCTGGAGTAGTTTCAACAAGTATCATTTTTGCATTTGCATACATGTGTACACATTTTTTGCATGATATTCACCCTCCTACCCTACTTTCCTCATCACCTCCCTGCTCCCACTGGCACCAGCCCTCCGTCCTAGGCAGGACTTGTTCCTCCCTCCTGTTCTCCAATTTTGTAGAAGAAAAAAGAGAAAAGATAAAAACAAAAAACATAACATTTTAGCTTGTTTAAGATAAAGGTAGTTGCACAGGGAGTTTCCTTGTAATTTTCCATGTATAGATGTATAGATGTGTGTGTGTGCATGTATATATACACACACATATACATATATATGTGTATATACAGATATATACATATATAAACATACATATACACGTATATACACACACATATATACATGTATATATATATATATATATACACACACATATAATACATATATCACCCCAAGTTGGCTTATCTACTCTATTTTTCTTCACTCTATCTTAGTCCCTTTCTAATGGTAGTTTCAGTTGGTTTAAGATTTCTATAGTCATTCTTGTGTAGAGAGCATATAAACCATATTCAAGATCTTAGTTTCCCTACCCATCCCGTACTTGACCTCCCCTTAGTGAGGCCAGTGTTTTGTAATATTGCTGCATTTGTATTAGATCTACATGAAATTAAAAAGCTCTACACAGCAAAAGAAATGGTCTCTAAATGAGAGACCATCCACAGAATGGGAGAAAATCTTTGCCCCTGTACATCAGACAAGAGACTGATAATCAGAATATACAGGAAGCTCAAAAAGCTAAACTCCTCACAAAATCAATGGCCCAATGAAGAAATGGGCAAATGAACTAAACAGAGCCTTTTCAAAGGAAGAAGTCCAAATGGCTAAAAAACACATGGAAAAAAAAATGCTCACTGTCCCTGACCATAAAGGAAATGCAAATCAAAACCATACTAAGATTCCACCTTATTCCTGTTAGAATAGCTGCCATCAAGAACACAAATGACAACAAATGTTGGTGAGGATGCAGGGAAAAAGGAACACTCATACACTGCTAGTGGGAATGTAAGCTAGTACAACCACTATGGAAAACAGTATGGAGACTCCTTAAAAACCTAAAAATAGATCTGCCATACAATCCAGCAATACCACTCCTAGGGATATACCTGAAGGATTGTAATTCAGGTTATTACAAAGGCACCTGCATACCCATGTTCATTGCAGCACTATTCACAAGTTATGGAAACAGCCAAAATGTCCTACAACTGACCAATGGATTAAGAAAATGTGGTATTTTACACAATGGAATTTTACTCAGCCACAAAGAAGAATGAAGTTTTGTCATTCACAGGTAAATGGATGGAACTGGAGAAAACATCTTAAGTGAAGTTATCCAGACTCAGAAGACCAAAAGCCACATGTTCTCCTTCATATGTGGAATATAGCTGCTTCTTTTAATCCCATCTTTTTTGTTTACCATGATAGCATGTTTCTAGGTCTTTTATCTTAAAAGTCAAGTTCATTTAGTGTATTAGTTTGTTATTATAATCCTCTTGGCCAAAACTGTCAACTCCAATTAATATAAAAATATGTGTGAACTAAAGTAGGGTGTAATGGTGTATATCTGTAGTCCCAGCTACTCTGGAGGCTGAGACATGAGGATTATTTAAGCCCAGGGGTTTGAGGTCAGCCTGGACAATATAGTGAAACCCTCTGTCTCAAATGAAACAAAACAAAACAAGACAGAAAAAACAACAGAACAAAACAAAAAAACATGACCATTAACTTGGTTTCCAGAGAACAAGCCTGGAAGAAATTTCTATTCTTTATCAGAAGCTTTCTTCATTGAGTACTTCATGTTGTACCTTGGTTTGTACTCTTGCAGTTTAACTTAAATACATTTCTTACTCTTGCCTCACTCTTTATCCTGCAGTTACTGATTTATTTTAAGTCATTATTTTCTGGTGTGATTATTAAAACACTTACCCCACCTCTAGCTTCTGTCACAGTTGTAACCCCACACTTTATACTGTAGCAAGAATGAACGAATGTGTTTTTTTAACACAAAAATGTAATTATTTCACTTTGTTCTCTTCAATGGTTTAACATTGCTTATTAGATAATGTTCAAATGCCTTAGGATAGAGAACCAAGTCTTTAGTGATTTATATCTACCTATCCAGCCTCATCTTCTTGTTTCTTCTAAGTTTATTTTGCACTTAAGCAATACAAAACTACTTGCCTGACCCCTGGGCTTTTGCAAAAATCATTTCCTTTTTCTTTCCCCACCTTGTAGGGGCTCCACAATCATACCTCTATTATAGTGTTTAATTGTGTGGATGGCTACAATGTAATATCACTTCAAGTTGACAGTGAACTTCTGGAGGGCTGGAATTATACCTAGTTATCTTAGTTTATTAAATGAACAACTCAATTCCTAGCTAGAATTAATGATGATCTGGTTTATGTCTCATATTGTTAATGTTTCTTTCCCCTTTTCAAATCTGCATGTTCATTTTGATACATCATCATTCTAGTGTTGGTGTTACATGGGTACAGGCACACCCGAAAAGTTGTTAGAAGTGCGGAATCTCAAGCTGCAGAGCTGGTGAATCAGAATCTGAATTTCAATAAGATTTTTGGGTGATTCATAGTTACACTGCAGCTATTCATAGTTACATTATAGCTTGAGACACATTGGTCTAGGAGATAGGTCATCTAAGAGAGAGCTCTAGAGAGTTCTATTTGCATTTAGAATATTCAGAACCCCTTACAAGTGCTTCCCATGTATAATTCAATGACGTATACAGCTTTAGGGGTTGATAAGCTTTTCCCACCAGCTAGAAAAACCTTACTTTAAATGACAGTCTAAGTCAATTTACTCTAAAGGAATCTTCACCATTTATTAAAGAATATCTATATCTGAGTCTAGGTAGTATTCATATGGTGGATTCTCCAAAGTAAGCTTAAGACAGCCACCCTCAGACTGAGTTAGTCTCAACTCATCACAGCCGTGACCTTTCCTGTGTACAGTTCTGGCATCTGCATTGGCCTCTCAGATGAAGATACCTCCTTTTTGTTAACTATTCTTCTCTATAAGGATATTTGTCTTGGATTGCTTCTCTCTGTTATTCTTACTGTCTTGGAAAGCTCACTCTAATTTCCCATTTTCTTCCTTTTTCATATTACTTCTTTGCAATGATATTCATCCATCACTGTGTTCTTAACATAATCTAAGTTTTACTCACCTCTTGTCTCAAGAATCTCAATAATATTAAATACAAAAGATTGCATATCAATAATTTCATAGTCCTTTGTTTCTTCTTGAGTTCTATTCAATTGTCCCAGGTCTTTCATAATTGCACAGCATTATTATATATCTTCCAACATCCTTTTATATTTTTTCTATATACATTATTACTAAATACCTAACTGAGCATCAATACATTTTCTGGGATTATGCTCGAATATCTCTAGCAGAGTTCTTCCTTGCTTTGATGACTTGATTATTCTCTAAAAGCAGATTTATATTTGAAGCCTAATCTGTTTTTCCAGCTAGACTTTCTTCTGCTTAAAATATTCCACAGATTTTTCTTGCCTAGCATCATCTCCAGCTCATTTTTTATAGCAGTTGGCTTGTATTGTTCTAACTTGCTCCTGCATAGTTAATAACTAACATCCTTCCCTTAAAAATATCCTCTCTCTGCTGCACCTTTCAACACAGGCCAAGCCATTTTTCTTTGCTTTTACTACCAAAATTTTCATCCAGTTTGTCAGGGGACTCATCCTGTTAGCAGAGCTGACCATTCAGTCACAAAGGACTCCTTGGAATCCTTTCCTTAAAACTTCATGGTCCAAACAACACAATGTTGCAAAGCAAGGTAAAAGGAAAGCAAAGGAAAAACAGGAAATCATACTATCACAGGAAATTGTAGTAATAAAGTGAAAAGCCAAGGAAGCAACTGGCCAGCAAGCCATAAAATTTTAATCATGCAGCAGGGATAAGTTGAACCTCCACTCACTGGCTCACAGAGTTTTGTATTGTTCTTTTGGTTATTATTCACATCTAAATGCATACCTTTGTGACTTGAAGGCCATCTGGTCATTTTACAGTTGAAGTAACTAAGATACAGAGAAATTTAGTGACATACTTAGTTTCACCATAACAACTGGCAGAACAGGGACTCAGATATGGGTTTTCTGACTCCTAGACCAGGAAGGACATTGTCCCTAATAATTGAATTTTATGAAGGATCAGCACTTCTCCAGATCCTGTCCTCTTCACATTTTCATGTAGCAAATACTCCTCACAAGGCCTCATAGGGCCATTTTATAGATGAGAAGTCTGAGCCTGACACACAACACGAGGTTTCTCATTGTGAAAGCAGTCTCCTTTACCCTAGAAAATAGGCTCACATGGATAAACTAACTTTCCCCTGTGAGCAGCAATGTGTTAGGGGCCTGAGAGGGGAAGGAGGACCAACGTGTTCCTTCTCAAGGAGAATAGGTGCCCTGTAGTTGCCATAGCAACTGGAAACTGATGTAGACAATTTCTTCCATATATTGAAGATGTCTTTCTGTGGGACAAGTAGCTAGGAGAGTTGGATTAGCTTCATTAATTAAAGCAAAGCAGAGGTATCTAAAATGGAGAGCATGTGCCCTAGTTATGATGGAAGTCTATTTCCTGGGGTTTGAGAAAAATATTGTTTACATTTTTTAAATGAAATAGAATGAAAACAAGTACACATATCATACATGTATATCATTATGGATTTTCACAGATTGAACACACCAGGATATCCAGAATCAAGATTAAGAAATAAAATGTTAGTAACAGTCTAGAAGTCATATGTGTTCTTCCTTTTAATCAATACTTCTCCAAAGAGTATCACTATCCTGACTCTTAACACTGTACATTACTTCTGTCTGCTTTTGAGTTTTATATAGATGGAACCATATATTGTGCACTCTTTATGTCTAGTTTCTTTCACTCAACATTATGTCTATGTAGTTTAACTAAGTTTTTCATTTTGTTAATTTTTTTATTCTTGGTGCCTTTTTTTTTTTTTTGGTGGTACTGGCATTTGATCTCAGGGCCTTCCACTTGCTAGGCAGGTGCTCTACCACTTGGGCCACATCCCCAGCCCTTTTATGCTTAGTTATTTTTTGGATAAGGTTTCATGTTTTTGGCTAGGGTCGGCCTCTTGTACGTAGCTGGGATGAGAGACACTAGCCACCTTGCCCAATTTATTTGTTAATATGAGGTCTCATTAACTTTTTGGCTAGGCTGGCCTCAAATTGCAATCCTCCTGATCTCTGCCTTCCAAGTAGCTGGGATTATAAGCATGAATCACTATACCTGGCCAAGTGGCAAATGTTTTAGTATTCAGTGGTAGATGCCTATCTACAAATTAGGGGTATGCACTCAAAAGTTTGAAGATTCTGGATTGAAGTATGATACCACTTACATGACTGTCTTGATTTTAGCACATAGCTGGACTCTTAGCTCAGAGAGACCCAACTATTTATAACTACAGACTATGATGATGTCAGCTAGACGTTTTAATAAATATTTATTGCTGAGCATCCACTATGTGCAAGTCTTTGTAGATACTGTGATAGTTACATAAGCAAAAAAAAAAAAAAGAAAGAAAAAAGACATGGCCTAAGCTCTCAAGAAGTTTGTCTGTAGTGGGAGAAGCAGAGCAGTAAACTCAAATGATTATTCCAGGAGAATTAAGAGTCTATAAAAATGTACAAGTGAAAAGATATAGGAGCCTGGATGAAGGATGACCAATCTTTCAAGAAGCTGTGAAAGTCCTATTGAGAGTTTTACTAGATAATTTGCACCTCTTTCTACCTGCCAGTTTCCAACATTTAATCATATCTTTCATTACAGAAGTAGATCTTTTCCCCACTATCTGTTATAGTGTTTTGGGTTTATGACTGCACAGTATATATATAGCTCTTAGTCAAAAGGGGGCAGCATTCACCCTTTTTCTGAAAATCAGAGAACCCTCTGGCTACAACCCTTTCTTTCGAGGAAAAGAATACTTTTATCATAGAATTTTAGAACATACATATATTTTAAGCCCCCCCTTAATTGTTTGGTTATAGAGATAGCACCTGTTTTGCACCTTTATGTTATTCAGACCAATATAGGACACATCTACAAATACAGTCAAGCTGTGTCGCTGTCAGACTCCCCCTTTTTCTGCTTTTGTTCCTTTGTTGGGCGTGGCAGTCTTGCTCAGACTCTCATTGCTAAAGGGCGGTGGCTGGAATGAACAAAAGGAATCAGACCTCTACTTTTACCCTGGGAAAAAGATAGTCAGGGGAAGCTGGGAGTGGGTGCAGGAAGAGGAATGCTGTGTGTCTCCAATATTGTTTTAATTACCTAATGTTTCTTCTTCTCATCTGAATTTTTACCCTTTTTAAATCTATATTTATAAGCATAAAGATTATACTAATGGTAAATAAGTAAGTTAAGTGCACTGTGGGGATATGAGTACAGTCTGTCCTGCGGGTATTCTTTTCTTTATTAGCCAAATAACCTTTAGAGTTTAAGTAATGCATTCTTGCCTGCAGTTCTTTTCTTGCTGATGCAGTAGTAAAGGGTGTGGTGGTGGAAATTAGAGAGGTTTAATGCTGAAGCTGGCAGACTTGTATCTCTGTGACCTCCAACTGCCAGACCACCAGATAACTGATTCTGTTTTGTTAGTGAAACACTGATTTTAATGGCCACCTTACATTGCCTCCATGTTTTACTTGATTGACTTTAAGAAAAATTAATGTTGATGGCTAAAATGCCAAATTAACTATTACAGTAGATTTCATCATACTGTATACAGACCTAAATTGCTCTCTGAGTGGTTTTTTTTTTATTTTTGATTCAAAGAGTGGATTTAATCAAATGTCCCTGAATGATAAAGGAAAATTGGTCCACCCCATAATTAGCTTTTGTAAATATCAAGTCAAAGGTCAGAGCAAAGGTCATCTGATTTTCTTTTGTGAAGAAAACAAGGGGTGTTTAGTTACTATGACTGATTTCAAAATAGAAGCAAAGGATGAGCTCATGGATTTCTTTTAAGCAGAGACTACAAAAGGAGTGAAGGAATGGATTTAGAAGAATCATAGAAGTCATTACATTCATAGGAATGTCAAATAAGAACTGATACAGTTACAAATACTGTGGCCCTTGGTTTTAGACTTTTATAAAGTGCTTTTCTATAGCAGGTAAATGACTGAGTGGCTTTTATAAAGATTGTTGTCATGTGCTATGGGGCACAACACAGTTGCTATTGCCACACTGAAGTCATAACAAGCAGTGGATCATATCCAAAAAGGTCACAAGGACAAAAGAACCTTCCACCTTTAACTCTTTCAGCATTCATTTGTCTGACATAACAAATATTGAGCAGTGTTTTGAGAAATAAGACAAAAATAATTGCATTTTTGCTGAAATTAAGCATTATAAAGTTGGAACTATTACCATTCAAGCCAAAGAGTGGATTCAAATATGTATCTATCCAGAGGTGAGTTAGGACTTCCTCATATAATGGAGAGGAAAATTGGGTGATTTCTATCCTGGTTGCTAGGGATTGAGGGGGTTTCTGGGATGAGAAGAACAAACTTAGGCAAACTGGGAAAAGTTGGCCACCATGCCTGGAAGAGATCTTTGTGTCCATCTAGTCTAATGATATTATTTTGCAGCTGAGAAAATTGAGGCTTATATAAATTATGTTTCCTATACAACTATTTTTCTTCCTAATTACTGTCATTCTTTTCTTTTTCTAGTTTCTCAGGAAAGGTATGTTAAACTTAGATCATTGGACCATGCAACAGTGACAAATGGCTATTCTCATGAAGCAAGCTGAGGATGACTCCAATAGTTGAGCAGCTGTTTAAGATCTGAAGGTCACTGGGCCAATTCTGGAAATACCTAGCTACTCTCTCAGGAAAACAGAAAACACCCCTATTAAAAAGGTGAACACTGTTCTGCACCTTTCTGAGTGACACGGCAAAATGCCAAAGAAAAGAGTGAAGTATTCATAAGTACAGAGAGGGAAAACAGGTGTCTTAGTTCAGGCTGTTATTATAAAAACAAAAACAGGGCCTGGTATGGTGGTTCACATTTATAATCCCAGCTATATGGGAGGCATAGGAAGGGGGACTGTGGTCCAAGGTTGGCCCCAAGGTAAAACACAAAACTCTATTAAAAAATAACTAAAGTTAGAAAGGGTTGAGGCCCTAAGTTCAAACTCAGTACTGCTAAAAACAACAAGAAAAAACAAACAAACAAATCTGCCCCATAAACCACATAAGTTATAAGCAACAGAATCCATTCCTCATAGTACAAAAGGCTAGGAGGTCCAAGATCACAGTGCTTACTAATTGGTGTCTGGTGAGGGCCACCTTCTGGGTCATAGGTGGCACTTCATATACATTTAACATGGTAGAAAGGAGAAGCTAGCTCACTGGGGTCTCTGATGATGGCACTAATCTCAGTCACAAGAGCTCTACCCAAAGGTCTTCCTCCTAATACCATCACCTTGGGAGCTAGAGTTCAACATATGAGTGCACACAAACATTCAGGCCACACCAACAAGACTCTGAGATTTAGGCTGTATCCAGAATTCACTATTTTCCAAAAGTGTGAGGCAAATTGCTGACATGTACTCTTCTGGATCATAACGAGAGCAGAAAATGTGATGAAATTATTGAGCCTGCTTTGTAGACTTCAGTTACAGTCACTCCAGGAGGAATTGTTTTTCCAAATGAGGAGCATGGAGGGTAATAATCACCTGCATGATTGAAGAAGCTGAGTAGGAGATATTATATATATGTGTGTGTGTTGGGGAAGGATAAAGACTGCAGTGATGACTGCACATATCAGAAAGAAAATAAGAACTACTAACATTAATTCATTTTCGTTTATCAAAATAATTACAGAATAGGAAAAGAAAAAGAGAACGAACATGGTAAAATGGTACAAATAAAGTAATACATTCTCAAAATAGAACTGATGGAGGCAAGGGTAGTCAAAGTCACTTAGAATCCTGGTACACGGTCACTCTCCATTGAAAGAGTCTTGTCTTTCCCATCCCTGTTTCACTCACTGAACATATCACCCATCTTATTTCACTAGTCTCTCCTACACTCATCATTGGTTATCAATTTGAATATATAATTCCATGAAAGTCTACCCCAACCCTCTGATTATATTTTAGGTTTCCCTATTAAAAGTATTTATAGCACTATAAACTTTGTTTTTAACATAATTTGATAGAGAAAATGAAAGTTGAAGTGAATTAAACTAAAATTACAATAACTAATGTCTGTATCCTTACTTGACTACATTTCAGACTTACATTTCTGAAAAGGGGAGAGCTGATCTTTTTTGGTTATTGTTGGGGCTCCTGGCACATAGATGAATGTGATACGCTGAGTTAATGAACCAACCACTGGAATGAGATCAGGTTTCTAGGGGTTTTTTGTTATTGTTTGCTTTCTTGGTTTTTGCTTTGCTTTGTTTTTAGCAGGGAGAGAAATGGTGATTTTTTAATTATTATGGAAAATTTCAAATATAAACAAAAGTAGAGAGAATTATATGTTGAACCCAATCCATGTATACTAATCACCCTGCTTCACCAATCTTATTTTGTCTGCTTCTTTTTCATATTGAGGGTGGGTTAGTTTATTTTAAAGAAAATTCAATGTATCATATCATTTCACTCACAGATACCTCATTATACATCTCTAAAACATAAAGATGATACACTTATACACCTTAGAAAATTAAAAGAATTTCTTAATATCTTATAAAACTGAACTGTTTTCTATCTCAAAATTACCTAGTAAAAATTGGTTAGAATCAGACTCTATAAGGCTCACAAAATTAATATTTTTTTGTCCCAGTTTAGCCTTCATAAAATTATGTGAGGCATTCCACTCCATCACACTCTGTTTTGTTAATGCCATTGAGTTGTTGGAGAAGAAGGTCATTTGTTCTGTAGAATGTGCCACATTCTGAAGTTGGCCAACATGGCTAGTAGTGTGGTTTAATTTGATTCTCTGTGTCTTTCCTGTAAACTAGTAATTTACCAGTTACTGGGGATTTAAAAAAAATCATCATAGAAATAATGAGTTTCAAGATGATATTTTACATGTGTGCAAGAAACTTTGATCATATTCAACTAGATGATATGTAGTTATATTTTTAGTTATCTGAGGAAACTCCATACTGATTTCCATAGTGACTGAACTAATTTACATTCCCATCAACAGTGTGTAAGAGTTTGTTTATTCCCCCCACATCCTCACCAGCATTTGTTATTGTTTGTTGTCTTGATGATAGCCATTCTGACAGGGTTGAGATGCAATCTCAATGTGGGCTTTGATTTTGTATCCTTTATGGCTAAGAGTGTTGAACATTTTTTCATAGATTTATTGTCCATTTGTAGTTCTTCTTTTAAGAATTGACTTTTTGATTTACCTATTTATTGATTGGATTATTTGTTCTTTTGTTTAATTTTGGAATTCTTTATATATTCTGGATATCAATCTCTTGTAAAATGAATAGCAAAGATTTTCTCCTATTGTGAGAAATTGTCTTTTCTCTTTACAATTGTTTCCTTTGCTGTGCAGAAGCTTTTTAATTTAATGCAATCCCACTTGTCAATTCCTGCTATTATTTTCTAAGCTACTGAAGTCAATTCACAAAGTCATTAATTATACCACATCTTGAAATGTTTTCCTATATGAGTTTCAAAGTTTCAAATCTTAAATTAAGGCATATGATCCTTTTTTGAAATGATTTTTGTACAATTTTTGAGAGATAGGGATCTAGTTTTGGTCTTCTACATATGAACATCAGTTTTCCCAATGCCATTGGTTGAAGAGGCTGTCATTTCTCCAATATATGTTTTTGCCCTTCACTTGGAGGTGCAGCTTGTGGTTCACACTTCACACCCAACTAGATCCATGTCCATGAATCCAAATCCAAGTCACAACCAGTTTTTTTGGTATACACTGAATCTTGGGAAAGTTGCTCACTTAGCTAGTGGAGGAGGATGGAAGGCCTTTGGAGTTTGGAGATAAAAAATGCAGGAACTTCTGTTTTCCTCAGCTGAGAAGTTTGATTATAAAATCTTTACTAAGATGCCCTTTATGGCATTAGTGAAATGCAAGGGACCCCTCCCCCCACTGTGTCTGCTTGCTGTAGGATATGCAGATGACTCTTTAATCTTTATTTTTGCAAAGTGCCAGCTTATGCATGTGTGGACCTCCCTGAGGCTTTCCTTTTTTCTTTTGCTTGCAGCCCTGTGAAGGGAGATTCTCCCCCTTCCCTGCCATTTTGTATACCACCCAATGTTATGGTTCATTGTTTCTCATATAAATTAGAAGTTCTGAAATTCACTTAATCTTCTTCTACTCTTTACTGTTGCCCTCTTTTGTGTGTTCACATTATTCACCTGTTACTGCAGCCATACACCTGATGTTTTATTTCAGATTCATGGGGATGAAGGAAAGTGCTAGATGTCTCTAATTTATCATCTTTTCTCTACAATCAGGTTTTCAGATTTTGCTCAAAATTCATATTATACAGATCTGTAATTCTGGAAAAAAATGTATTATACATAAAACATTTTCCATATGTATATAGTATTGTTATTATGAGAACTGGCTCTATAAAAAGATGACTGGATCCAAACTTGACTGTCATACTACAGGAAAAAGTTATCCCGTAAGCCTCAGATATGCATAATGGTGAGATGATGTGTACTATAAAAGCTTCTTCTCAGAAATAAATAAAATAATACATTAAGAATAGTATTTGGAATATGATTTTCCCCATAATTAATAGTTTTAGTCTTTAAAACTGTAGCAACTGGCAAATTCCCCAAATTTCTCAAGATGGTAGAAAAGATAATTGACAATAATGACTTAAGACAACAATTTAGTTCTAGTTTATCCATTGAGTCATCATATGACCTTACTCAAATTACAAAAATCTCTGGGTCTAACTTTTTTTTATTTGAAAAATGAAAAAATTGAACTTTTCTCTTATGGTTCATGATAAAAATTAGAGTATTGTCCTTGATTTATAAAAAATTAAATGTTTATGAGGTCATTTTGCTTTTCAGCATAGCCACATCTTTTCTTAGTTTCTTACAAGTCAGATTACTGGGAAGTAGACTGGGAGATGGAGATTAGCATGCAGTAAATGCTTTGATGATTAACATCTATTGAGGGAGAGAAAGAAACAGGTTATGTAAAGACAGAAACTGGACTGAAATGTAATTAAAACTATGTCCTCAGCCAAGTCTTCTATACATGGATATTTTCCTAGATCCTTTAAGATAAACATGACCATTCCTACATGTGTAATGATGTCAGCATGTTTATGGTTTAAAAGAAAGTATGGCAGATTCTGTGGGTGCTATCTTCCAGGCCTCCTTCTATTTGTGAACTGCTCCTTCCATCCATCAAATCATGTATAGGGCAGATGCTGTGTTCTTATACACTTTGCTACTTTGCCACAATTGATTGCTCCAAAGTTAAGTACTAACCTAAACCAGGTTTTTAAGTGTATTTGGGAAAGACAGCCAAACCCTGGTAATGGGAGCTAAAGCCTATCGGACATTTCTTATAATCTCTCTGAGGGAGTCCTAATGGAAATCAAAACCTACCTGTTCATATTATATAATGATGAAGAATTAGCTGGACATGGTAGTTCATACCTGTGATACCAGTACTTGGGAGGTTTGAGGTACCCTGGTCTGTACTGCAAATTCCAGATCAGTCTGAGCTATGTAGCAAGTCCCTGTTTCAAGCCTCTCCCCAAATGCCCCCCAAACAAAAAAAAACCCCAAAACAGAACAAAGCAACAGCCACAACAACAGAACAACAAAGAGGTCACAATATATATGTGCTTAACAATAAGGTTTCAAATTATGGGAAGAAAGCAACAATTGATCTCTGAAAGCAGAGATAAGTAAATCCATAATTATAATGGAATAACAGCAAAGATAGAGAAGAAATGATAAGCACTATCTATCTAGCTATCCATCTGTTGTATATATACATACTGTGTAAATGCACATGGGTCATTCAACAAGGTAGGTCATATTCTGGGCAGCAAAGCAACATAAAGAGATTTAAGAGAACTGAAATAATGCAGACTATGATCTGGGCTCATAATGGAACTAAGCTAGAAATCCAGAACAGGTAGATATCTGGAAGATCCATGCATATTTTGGAAGGTAAGCAAGGCATTCTTGCTCTCTCTCTCTCTTTTTTTTGGCAGTACTGGAGTTTGAACTCAGGGCTTCACACTTGCTAGATGGTGCTCTACCACTTGACTCACTATGCCAGTCCTTTTTTGTGTTGGGTACTTCAAGATAGGGTCTCAAGAAATATTTGCCCAGGCTGGCTTTATCTTCCTTATCTCTGCCTCCTGAGTAGCTAGGATTATAGGCATGAGCTACTGGTGCCCAGCAGCAATGCATTCTTAAATAGTTCATGAGTCAAAGAGGAAGTCACAAAAGAATATTTTTTGAATTGAGTGAAAATAAGAACATAACACATCACAACATGTGTGATCTATTATGTGCCATTGATAGAATTAAATGTTCATATTAGAAAAAGTCTCAAGTCTATAATCTAAGCCTTAAGAATCTAGAGAAAAAAGAAACAAATTAAATCTTAAAATAAGTACAATGAAAAGTAACAATTAGAAGTAGAAATCAAACAACTTAAAACCAGTAAAAATCAATGCAACCAAAAGCTATTTCTTTGAAAAGAACAATATAATTGATAAACATCACTGAAGCTGAGAAAGGGGGAATAAAGAGAAGATATAAAATTATTAGTATCAGTAATGAAAGAAGAAAGATCAATATTGATTCTACAGACATTAAAAGAATAATGGTTACTGTAAACAATTCTATATATGCCTGCATATTTGATAACTTAGATGATTTGGATAAATTTCTAACAAGGCAAAAACAATCAAAGCACAAATAAGTTATGCACAAATAAATGCATAACCTGAACAGACCTGTATCCAAAAAATAGAAGAGGGAATACTTAACATGTTTACCTTGATATCAAAACTAGACAAGCCAATAAAAAAAAACAAACCTCACAGTCTATATACCTCATAAATGGATGCTAAGTTCATCAATAAAATATTAGAAAATAGTCTAAAAATATGTAAAAGAATAATACATTATGCTAGGTGGGGTTTATCCTGAAAATACAAAAATGTTTAAATATTTAAAAATCAGTCAGTGTAATTCATGGTATCAGCAGACTAATGGAGAAAAATTATGAACTCTTTGTAATGGATGGAAAATACCCAATTTACAAAATTCAGTATCTGTTTATCTTTTAAAGTAAGTATAATACAAATAACAAAGCAAAAATCTCAGTAAACTAAGAATATAAGACTGGTAAAGGAGATGCATGAAACTATGTATGCAAAATACACAGATTCTGTCAGACTGAATTCTTTCCCATTAAGATCATGACAAAAACATTGATCTCTACTCACATCACTCAGTATCAGAGGTTCTGGTAAATACAATAAGGCAAGAAAAAGAAATGATGGATGTACAGAAAAATGTGGACAAATTCCAAATACACTATGCCTAGTGAAAGAAATTGCTCATAGGGCTATATATTGTGTGACTGGGTATGATATTCTATAAAAGGCAAAACTATGTGGACAGAAAATAGATCACTTGTTCTCAGATGCTGGGTTTGCAGGGAGAGTTTCGCTACAAAGTGACATATGAAGTTTTGAAGGGTGATGAGATTATTCTATATATTGTTTAGGATGTTCACTATATGATTTAATGTGTTTGCACACTAATTGAATGGTATATGAGAAAGTCTATCTTAACATGCTTAACAGAGGAAAGAAAATTCCACCAAGAGACAAAAGATGTGTGTGCGTTTGTCTTTGAAATGAAATTCTGGCAGTGTTTTTGTCCTTGTTGGCAATTTTTTTTCAGAAATTTAGATAAAGTTCTGTTCTTTTTTGTAAGTCAGTCACTAAAAAAGAGTATTCATTTAATCTGTTTTTGATAAAAGATGGAGGATAGCTACCTGAATATAGTCTATAAATATCGTGAATGACCTAGGATATTTCCAACTTAATCTCCATATTTTTTCAAGCAACGCAAATGAGGTTTCTATCACCTGCAAGGTGGTCCTAAGTAATATATGGAAATGGATACTTGCACAAGTAACTGTTAAATGAGGATGTGTGAAAACTGCTCTTCAGAAGTAAAAAGTAGAGGGTATAAAGGAAAATGGTGGAGAGGGTGAATTCAAGTATGATATAGTTGACATTTTGTAAGAACTTTTGCAAATGCCATCATGTCGTCCAACAATTAAAAAAAAAAAAGTAAAAGTATATGGGAGCAGGAAGTTGACAATGCCTATGTTTGACTGGGGGGGTATCAAGGAGAAGTAGTAACTGAGTTGGCCCTGTGGTCTTTCCACAGTTGGCATTGGAGGAAACGAAGTTTGAAGAACCAGCAGATGCAGAGGACATCATTAAATGGACAGATAGATGTGTGTGTGTGGTGTCTTCTGGGATGAGAAACAATGGGGCTGAAATGTAGTGACCACTGGACAGGCCAGTCGTGGATGATAAGCTTTGAAAGGTACACTTTTACGAAGCAGCAGAGAGACCTTCCTTCTTGTACAGAAATGTTTGAACTTTATTCTATAGAGTGCTCTATGAAGAACAGGGGAATGGTATGCTCAGATAAGAATTTTTGGAAGTTAATTTAGTTGAAGTCTGAGGATGATGATGAGAGAAGATTAGATAGGTCAGTTGATAATCTATTGCTGTAGATTGGAAAGCCTATGTGAGTATGCTCTGCATAGTTAGAAAGGGTGGCTAATCCTGATGTGGTTATGGTAATAAGTTACTTACTACTTATCACTTCTTTTGAGCCAGTCATTATACTATAGCGCATTGAATATATTGCCTCACTTAATCCTGGCAGTCATAAAGTAGATACTGGAATGCTAATGTAGTAAGCAAGTAGGCTAGACAGTTAGCTAAAATGAGTATATCTAGGGCAGAAAGGCCCCTGGAAAACTCCATTATAGTCTTCCTGTGACCTTCAATGGCAGAAAGAAGAAAAAGCAGGATGAACTAGAATGAGGACATTATGAGAACTAGCAACTAGAGAAAAGGATAGTTCGAGAAGAATTAACTTAGAAGGTAACACACATGTACAGGAAATCAATGCATGTCAACTCCCTATATAGCTATCCTTATCTCAACTAGCAAAAACCCTTGGTCCTTCCTATTATTGCTTATACTCTCTCTTCAAAAAAAATTAGTGACAAGGGCAGAATAGTTTCTGCCTGGTAGCAAGGGGTAAGGGGGGTAAGGAAGGGAGTGGGGGAGAAGGAAGGGCATGGGGTGGGGGGGAAGGGGGGAGAAATGACCCAAACATTATATCCACATATGAATAAAATAAAAATTAAAAAAAAAAAACTCCCATGGTTTAAAGGGCACCACCAGTCAAAATGTTGTGGGCACAGCCAACTGGAATGCTGCTTTCTGCATACCATAGAGATTAATGCTCTGGGGTAAATGAACAAAACACTTAGACCATGTCACTTCACTGGCAACCCCTTCAGGACCCTTCCCTGTCTCATGTGGGAGCTTTGTCCTTCCTCTTAATAAACTTCTTGCCTGTACACTTATCCTTTGTTGTCCATGGACTGCATTCTGTGCATTCAAGAGTCACAGAATTTTGTGTGAAATGGGAACCTAACTAGCACGAAGAACCCCAATCTCACCCCAATCTGAAACCAGGAAGAGTCTGGTTTCAATAGTAGCCAATGATTTTCCACTTATTCCATACGGATGGGGCTGGTTCCACTGTCTTTTCTACCTTCCCAGAGGTGGGAATTTTTAGAATGGGCATGTGTCTCAGGCCATCTAATAAACAATTTAATTTTCTCTTTGGATATAGCAAATGGTGATATATAACTCAATGCATTTACTTAGGTTTAGTTGCATGACTGGTGAGAATTATGAATTGAGAAAAGAAACTTTATCTGCTTTTAATAACAGAGCTGCCTGGAATCATGTATTAGTTGATATTTATTCTTCACTCCTGAATTTCATAAGGAAACTTGATTATTAATCATGAGATATACTGTGCAAAATAATATTTTGTTTTACAAATTAGCTATAAATTAAAACTGTAATTATAGCTTCTTCAGAATTTAGTAAAGGATCTAAAAGTCATATAGTCAAGAAATATATTTAACTTGTTTCATTCAGCATTCTCAAAGGTATTTTAACATATTTATTGTAATATTACCATTTATATACTTTTATATATATTATCATTTATTATATTTTGGGAAACATAATTGTTGGCATTTATTTGCCAACTATAGTTAAATCATCAAGATATTAATAGCTCATCCTATCTCCTATATCATTTGAGGCTGTATTTCTCAAAAACAAAAACAAATTAAGAAGTGGTAAGATTCAGTGGTATGTTTTGCTCAATTTGAACTTCTGCATTCCCATGTAACATCATTCAACTGCTGTCAGAAAATCCTGGAATCCATCATTTAACAGCTGTGGAGATCATGGTACCCCATTTGGCTTATCATCATGCCTGAGACCCTCCATAAAACACCAAACAGATTACTTAAGAAAAAGAAGGAGCCAAGAGTGGTGGTGCACACATAATCCCACTGTAGCAGGGAGGAGGATCAGAAGAAAACAAACTAGGCCTGAGTTCTGATAAAGTAGCAGGGGGGAATGGATGGCATAGTAGAGAGATAAAACCTAAAGAATTCAAAGGTGAAGAAGGTCACATAGCACTAGTGGTAGAAGGGCACTAAACAACAAGGCTGAAGTAGCCTATAGAGTTGCATATAACCATATACGGGTTAAACATTGTTTTTTAATTTTATTGCCTCTGTAACCTGCTTGCAAGGAAGGGTATATAAGGTGAGACCTCTTTGTTCTCAGGGCTCAGCCTTTGGACATGAGTCCAATGGGTCTGTGTCAGCACAATAAATGTTGCTTCCTGATAAATTGCCTCAGTGTCTTGAATCTCAGCTAAAAGACTCCTGCAACATTTCTTGGGTACTCATCTGGGATTGCAGAGGTAGTGAGTTATCACCTCCCTTGTCACTGGGGTGTGTCTCCCGGACCTCCAGTAGGCACCAATGGACAGCTTGATCTGAATGGGGCATTCCTCCTCCCAGTGGGTTGGGATGAGGGCCTCGGCTGCACAGTAGAACCTAGTGAGGCACAGGAACCAGCAAGGAGAGGGGAGCACCACTCATCAGACTGGTAAGAACCTCGGTTTGTATTCAGGCCTGCCTCGGGAGGCAGAAGGGGAGAGTGATCACCTCCCAATGAGAAAACCTAGTAACCGCATTTTTGGGGGTGAAACTGTGTCTCTCAGATTCAGGGAGTAGGGTTAAAGTGAGTGAGGAGTCCTGATCCTTGGTTCTGTAGTGAGCTCATAAGGTCAAGGGTGAGCCCCAATGGGGCCTCCAGTCCATGGTTTATACGGATGCACTACAGCCACAGAGATGCCTAAATTCCTGTGAGGGGGCAGCAGGAGATGGACAAAGAGCTGCTTTTCCAAAACCCCTCCCTCTCTGTGTCTGTCTGGCGGGCTGGTAATGGGAGGAGACAAGCAGGGGCCAGAGTAAGAACACTCCCTTGGAGTGTATGGTTGAAAACTTAAAAGGGGATTTCATGGAGATTATAGAGTTAAGTTAACTCCTAACAAGTTTAAGGTCCTTTGTGAAGTAGATTGTCCTGCCTTTGGTGTAGGATGGCCTCCGGAAGGGTCACTAGATAAAACTGTGGTTAACGAAGTTTACAGAGTAATTGTAAAACAAAACAAAACAAAAACAAAAACAAAAAACCTAACGTCCAGGAGAATGGGAAAAGCCAAGAGGTTAAAATTGGGTAGCAATTTATTGGGAGAACTAAAGAGAAATCAGAGTCTTTCAGTCTTGATGGGTTGCTTTGGTGCCCCAATTTGCACATATTCACCCAAAATGGGCATCCTGAAGGAGAACTGAGGCTCAGCACTAACTGGGCTCTTACAAAAATTAACACAAGAAGGATGGGCTTACACTGATAAATAAGATCTGGTCTGACTTGAAAGAAAAGGAATGTTGCAAAAGGAACAAGAATGTGGAGAGGGAAAAGTGGAGGAATGGAAACAAAACTGGGATGAGGTCTTCATGAATGAAGTGAGAAGAGAGAGAGAAAGGAAGAGAGAGAGAGGGAGAGAGAGAGAAAAAGTGAAATGTCAAAAATGTTTGGAGACAGAAAAAGATGAAAAGTTTAATACACCCCTTCGGTTGAGTTTTTATGTCTTGAAAATAAAAAGTAAATAGAGAACAATTTAGGATTATTAAAATATGCCAGAAATACTAAACTTGCTGTCACCTTTACTTCTAGGGAGTATAAACAGGGAAAACCTACCTAAAAGGGTGAGGGGAAAAAAAAAAAAAAGAAGCAACTTTGTTGCTAATAAAAAAAAAAAACAAAAAAAACTGTTCCAAAAGGTTGGTACAGTAGGCTTGGTCTGATATTGAGACAGTCATGAGATGCTTATGTTTCCCTGCTAATGGCTGGTCAGATTATGCATCCATCTAATGGTGCATTCACAGTGTATGTGTATGTGTAAACATCTTCAAAATGGTTCTTAAAATGCTGCTATAATGTTAATATGATTCTTAAAGTGACAAAAAACAGAGGTATTTATTTTAAAGATCTCTGTTACAAACTGCTTAGGCTTTTTACACATAAATATGTAAACATCTTGAGAACAGTTCTTATTATAGAGTCAATGTAAAAAAATATTACTCTGTTCTGCTACTTTTTAAGAAAACCAGTTTTCAAACTTATTTCAATCAGGTCTCATTAAAATGCAGGCATTCAGGGGTTAACAGACCAGAGGGGGGGGGAAGAAAAGGTGGGGGGAGGGGGACACAGCCTGCAGCAGGAGTTTGAAATTTGGGTAGTTAAAGAAATGACCTTAGCATATTTCATTCTGCCATAAATACAATCTGGAATTTAATTCTCTCTTACAATACATGGGTCTATTAATAAGTGGGCTTTCTATAAATTGCTTTTATACAAAAATAATTTCAAGGTTGCTGCCTTTTTTTTTCATACAAATACAGAATTCTAAGTTAAAAGATTTTATGAGTTAATTTCAACAAGTTACATATATATGATATTAAAGATTTTTTTTTAAAATAAAGGATGAAAAATACTTAAAAAAGATGAAGACATGCTCTCCTGGGGGACACAAAATAAGTTGTCATAAAGGTTTAGAGTAAGTTGTCATAAAAAGATGGAGCTTATAGATGCTTATGTAAATGATTAAGTTGACTAAAATCTAAGAGTTACATTAAAGGTTTTGTAAGGTCAAAATTTAATGTACTGATGTTAAACTAAAACTTAATTCTCTAAGCTCATAACAAAAAGACTATCTTTATTTTATTTTTTCTTTTTCTTTTATTATTCATATGTGCATACAAGGCTTGGTTCATTTCTCCCCCCTGCCCCCACCCCCTCCCTTACCACCCACTCCGCCCCCTCCCTCTCCCCCCTACCCCCTCAATACCCAGCAGAAACTATTTTGCCCTTATTTCTAATTTTGTTGTAGAGAGAGTATAAGCAATAACAGGAAGGAACAAGGGTTTTTGCTGGTTGAGATAAGATATCTTTAAAATATTGTATTGTTCTTGATAACATTTACAAAAAAATTGCCTTAAAAATGGTTTTTGTTGTGTCAAGATAACTGTCAGGAATTTTTGATGCTACAGGTTAATCCAAAATTTGTCAAGACAACAAGAGTTTATTAAAACACAGAGAGACAAGAGGAAGCTGAGCACAGGGAGTGCTGCTGCACTGATATGAGAGTTAAGACTTATGTACTTACGTAAAGCCAAAGTATGCCCTCCAGATAGGATAAAAAATAAATAAATAAAAACTCAAAAAGGAGCACTACACTGGAAATCAAGACCTTCAGTTTTTATTGGACTCAACAGAGTGGAGATGTTAGTCCTACTCCTTCCACATGGCAGGCAGAGGGAATTTTGCCCTGGGATGTCCAGATTGGGTCTGTTATTTTAGTGGGGCTCCATTGACTACAGGTTGGTGGGATCCTGATGTATGTCATGAGTCATATGTTAATGTCAACAATCTGAGCCATGATTCTTGACCACTATGTTTCCTAACTCCACACTTAGTCCCCATAAATATTTACCTGTGTTCTCTGGTAATTTTTGTCAGGGTTTTAACCACTAAGGTAACTGAGTCATGTTCATTTAAGAGTTGGTTTATATTGGGGTTAACAATGAGGACAGCCATGTTAGGACTAGACACCCTCCCCCCTTGCAGATGGCTTACCTTTATGTTCCTGGATAGATGCCAATGACAGTTGGGCAGACAGTGACTTAACCACAACTTATCCTTCTTGGTTGCCCAGCAACAATATTCCTTAGTGACCTTCCTGGTACTTTCCCACTAGCCCCCTATATCTAGGCCAAGCCTGTGTGTGGTAGTGGGCTCTAGCTCTCCTGCTGGGGTCCCCCTCCACAAGGCTCCTGCCTGAACAATAAACCCTGTACTGGTATTTGAGCTGTCTCTCTGCCTCTTCCATGCCTCTTATTTTCTAACAGTTTATATAAAACTTTCTAAATGATCTCATAGTTAAACAACTGTTGTTTTGGGTGATTCTAATACAGTTGGTACCCTGTATGTATCTGTGATGGGTTATTTGGGTTTACCAAACCTGTTCTTTCCCCCTACAACTGATAAAAATCTAAGGTTTTACTTCAAGAACAACTAAACTAATATGTATATATAACCTCTATAGAGTTGTGATGCTGTTGCTGGTTCCTATATATTAAATATATTTATGTTTTTCAAGTATATCAAGCCTTCTAAAATACAAAATTTAGATAAATATGGTAACATAAAGTTAGTGGTACTGATATACTATTCTGTTAGTTGCTAAATTGTCCATCAAAATTTTAACCATGACTTAAGTTTTTGTCATTACAGTTCTGATCCTTCTGGGGCATTTATAATCAAGTCCATAAAAAAAAAATGACTCTAATAACTCCTTATGTGTCAACCAGGTTAGCTTTTTAGACATCTGCTTTTCTTAGATTTTGTTTTGTATTGTCCTTGTCTAGAAGCCCACTGCCTAAGAGCCACTCCTTCTAAGCCTCTTTGTTGCTTAAATTTGGCCAAAAGGGTCTATTTGGCACTGACTCCCACCTGATCTGTTCATTATTTTCCCCCGCCGACACAGAACCAACCAACCAAACAAATTTCAGAAAAGAGCAACCAATCAAGAAAGATCTTCAGTCTGAGGCCATATCACCCTGAACATGCCCAGTCTTGTCTGATCTCAAAAACTAAGCAGGGTTGGGCTTGTTAGCACTTGGATAGAAGACAGATCTTCAGAAGAGACTTCTCAGAGACAAGCATTTTGGAGACAAGAGGGGAATGCTATCAAAGTTCCAATGGAGTCACTGGTGCCAGACCTCTTAAAAATAACCAAGGCTGAGAGAATTAAAGAAATGGTTCTCATGCATGTGTGGCTATCTGGCATTAAAGCCCTTCCAGACACAAACTCATATTTTCAGACAGGGTCTTCTACTTAAAAAGAGACAAAATAAGTATTTTTACTGGCTCTAAACAAGTCCTTTAATACTTAAAGATGGTGGTTTTAACTTTTTTTAAAAAAACAATGCATTTTCTTGGACATATATACTGATAATATATTGTTGCCATGGCAATTCTACTCAGTTAAAAAAAAAGATATTGCCTGGGTAAAATAAATAAATAAATAAATAAATAAATAAAATGTCCATCCATTAAAACCCCAGTGGAGGGTCCCTTTTGTTGTTATTTTGTCCACTCCCACCGCAGTTAAAGTAGCAGAGATAGCTCCTTAGATCCACCGCAGTTGAGACAAGCCAGCTTCTCTTGAGTGGGAGTGCATCCCTGATCTGGCTTCACTGTGTAGGATCACCCCCCTAGAACCTGAGCACCCTCCCTCTGCAGGACTCCACTTCCCAGGAAACAACAGGGGACCAAGAACAATGGGACCACAGCCCTGCTCTAGTCACTCTGGAAGCTGACTAGTCTACACACAGCAGAAGCTTGAGGAGTCAACGCTCCAACAGAACAAAGGGGTTGTTTTTCACACAGGTTATCTCACTGCAATGCATTGTCACCCCTTGTCTGTATCTGTTGCTATACTTCTCACTCTAGTCTTCGCCATAGGCTTGGCAGAACCCCTTCCCCCCTGACCCTCTGCTGATTGGTCTCACAGTGAAAGATTTTTATTAGCTCTCTTCTATCTCTTTGGGGCAGGATGCATAATTACTGTTTATTGTTACTGATGTGGTTTCTCCTGTGACCTATGTATGTGTACTACTCAGGCAGGAAGTGTTGTCACTAAGACTTTACTTTTCCATACTCCCTATTCCTGTGCAGCTCTGTCATCAGGTCATGCATTCACAATCACACTACCTATCTAGTGTGCTTTCATGGAATCAGCACATCTGGTTCAACCCCACTTACCACTCTCGGGAGCAATGGTTAGAGATCAGGAGTGTCCCCACCCTGGGAACCTCCTCAGCCGCAGCCAGATGTTTAGTCCTGATAACCAGTGTCAAAGCTCTTTGATGCATGTGCGGTCATAGACAAAGGTGGGTGTGGAGGTACAGGCTGAGGCTGTGGCTATGGGGTCTAGCTTGGGAAAGAGCGTATACGTCAAATGATAAGTATATGTGCTGGGGAGGGAACTCTTGGCCAAGTGATGATGTGGGTTCTTATTATTGCCCTTATTGGAGTTGTGTTTCATGGGCCACATGTCAGAGGGCTAAATATGCAGCCCTCCTTTACAAGGGGACAGCTGCCCCTGACTGTACCCATGGCACCTGTAACCTGTAAATTTCACTGTACTTAAGCCATCTGATTGGGCACGGGAAAAGTAATTAGCATAAGAATAGATGGAAAGGGCCTTGACCCTGAGAGTCTGATACACACCAAATTAGTAACTGTTACCCATTAGAATGCCTCCTACTAAGTTTTTCACTCCTTTTATAAGGAGATGAGGAGTAAATTTCCATCTCTGCTGAAGCTAAAAACTTCTTTCTCTCACTGGCTGAGTCCATAGCCCAGACACTGAATATCACTTCATGCTATGTTTGTAGGGGGGGCCAACATGGGAGACTAGTGGGCTTGGGAAAAAGATGGCAAATAGCCTCTTTAGTAAATCTTCCAGTACTATGGTCCTGCCACCTGGGCAAATGATAGTCCTGGGGCTATTGCACCCCTATATAAGCTCAACTACATCATCAGGCTGCAGGCTGTGGTTGAAATTATAACTAATGAAACTGCAAGAGCCCTCAATTTGCTGACAAAACAAAGCACTAAGATGCACAATGCCATCTATCAGAACTTCTTGGCTTTAGACTATTTGCTGGCTTCTGAGGGAGGAGTTTGTGGAAAATTTAACCTAAGCAACTGCTGCTTACAGATTGATGATGAAGGAAAGGTCATAGAAGAAATCACAGAATGAGAAAGCTCGCCCATGTCCCCATCCAGACTGGAAAGGATGGGATCCCAATGACCTGTTTGGAGGGTGGTTTTTTGCCTTAGGTGGATTGAAAACTCTGATAGGGACAAAGGGCCTAATCCTGGGAGCATGCTTAATACTGCTCTGCCTGGTCCCCCTGGTGCTGACGTCTATCAGGACTTTTTGGTGGCCATTATAGAAAGGAAAACGGCCTCACATGTAATGATGTTATGAAAATACAAACCCCTAAATTAAAATGATGCTTTTTAACCCTAGGTGGGTCCAAGCATCAAAGGTGGGAATAATGTAACAGGGAAGAGGATCAGAAGAGAAACAGACAGGCCTGAGTTCTGATAAAGTAGCAGGGGGAAGGGATGGCATAGCAGAGAGATAAAACCTAAAGAACCCAAACGTGAAGAAGGTCACATAGCGCCAGGGGGAGAAAGGCATTTAGCAGTGCGGTGAAGCCTATAGAGTTGCATGTAACCATATATGGGTTAAACCTTGTTTTTTTAATTTCATTGCCTCTATAACCTGCTTGCAAGGGTATAAAAGGTGAGACCCCTTTGTTCTTGGGACTCAGCCTTTGGACATGAGTCCAATGGGTGGGTCTGTGTCAGCACAATAAACATTGCTTCCTGTTAAATTGCCTCAATGTCTCAAATCTCAGCTAAAACCCTCCTGCAACACCACCATTGGGAGATGAAGCAGAAGGATTTCAAGTTCAAGGTCAGCTTGGGCTACAAAAAAAAGTGAGACACTGCCTCAAAATAAATTTCTTTTAAAAGAGGAGAAAAAGAAGGGTAAGAAGGATGGTGGGATAAAAATGTGAGGTAGAAGTAGAATTCCTTCTCATCTGTATAGTTACCTGGATGTCTCTTTTCTTAATCTGGAATGTGTAACAGGATTCAGAGTAACTAAGAAAATGCCCAGCATTCCTGGCACAATGCTGGATGAGGTAAATGCAGCAGTAAAGAAGTCCATCTATTGCTGTCTTCATGGCTCATTCTTATTGTAGCTTGATGTCTCTGAGACTGAGTTATAATTTACTCAGACTCCCATCCTTATAACATTTGATGAAGTGACACATAATATGCAAGGAAAGTGAGAAAAGGAAGAGCAAAATGATTTCTAAAGGAGTAAAGTAGTTTCCAAGATAAAAATAAAAGCAGATTCATAGAGAAGGTCATCAATGGCAGCACCATTGACTAACAGAGTATCTGAAATAATACCAGTGATAATTAAAAACATTTCTTTCTGAGACATTTCAAATGCAGAGGAACTCTTCTCCTCAGGAAACTTCACAGTGTTTTGCTGATGACAAACTGGTGTAATAAAAATAAAGACACATTGAAATGGAATTTTTACAATTGTAATTTTTATACACTTAGCACTGTTATGAAAAAAAAAATAGACTTTCACATATCCAAGCTATCTTATTTCAGCACTGTTTTGCAAACAATTAAGAATACTTAACAAACAACCCATGTTAAAATTAGCTCAAAACATACACTCTCTGAATGAATTATGTTGAAAATTTTCAGGAAATCTTTAACGATTTCAGTTCATTGTTAGTTTTTCATTAGAACCTCTCCCCCCAGACCATTGTTCATCATTACCTTGTTTGGCAGCTTTCCACTTACAGAAGGGTTGAAAATTGTAATGAAAGTCTAAAAGATACATATCATAGAGCTGATGGTGATTTTGTAGCTAAAACAATGTGGAGGGCAGAAACAGCAACAAGCAATATTTTAAGATCAGATACAAACTCTGAAAGAGTTTATAAATTATTGGGGGGACTTATACACAATCCAGTACAAGGGCATCATGGAATGAGAATGGAACCCATCCACATGGCTTACTTCTGCTTTACTATTCACTGTTGCATCAATATAACATTTCCATGCCAAGAAGCTCTTGTTCTGGAAGGTTAAAGATACGAATAATACAATTGTACATTCCAGAAACTTCCTAAAAGACCCATAAACTCTTTAATAGAAAGAATACAAGAAAGCTTATTCTCCAAGACCTTCAGAACTCCTCACTTCATAATACCTGCCTTGCTAAGTCTACTGATAAGAAAAAACTTCTGAGAAATCCTAAATTTAATTATAAGGACCAAAGGATGAAGACTAAACGAGATGAGGAAAGTTTTCTAGTTAACAGCTTCAAGACAAACCAACAAAAAGCTATTCCACATGGCTGAATGCATTTTAACCCCTTGACTCTAACTCCAGGTGACCAGACCACTAGGAGTCATCACATTTTGCTTACAACCCTGACCAATCCACAAGTAGCAAGTATTTTTTTGTATGGACTGCCCTATCCCAAAGCTTTCCTGGTTCATGTTATCTGGACCCTCTTATCTATAAAAAGTCAGGTTTGTTACTGGAAAGTTTAGCACTGGTGGATACCTTGGTTCTTATGTCCAGGAAAAGAAGAATTCAGGCAAGATGAGAAAATAGTGAAAATGATAGTAAAGTTTATTAGGAAAAGAATTTGGTATGACAGGATAAAAGTGGAGCAAAATGGGGGAAACAGGGAAAAACATTTTCTGTTCACCATTCAGGAAATGGGAGCAAGTCTTTTTTTTTTTCATTTTTCTTTTATTATTCATATGTGCATACAAGGCTTGGTTCATTTCTCCCCACTGCCCCCACCCCCTCCCTTACCACCCACTCTGCCCCCTCCCTCAAGGGAGCAAGTCTTAAAATGGTGGTCCTTATGCTAGTCTTATACAGGTGGTCATGTATAGTAACTTTGAATCATTATGATAATGGATCTGGGTGGCTAAGATGGATGTTCACACAGGGAGATGTCATCTGGCCTACCCCAAACACAGGGATAATAAATGTGCTTTAGGACTTCTCTTTGCTAGACATGTGTTCTATTCTTTTTGTTGTTTCACCCATCCAAGGAGCCTTACAGTTTGTTAATATCTCACAGAGGAAGGCAGACGCAGGTAACCTAAAATCTTCCTGTTCAAGTAACTTAGCACCTTAAAGGAGGGGATGGTGGCTAACTGCTCTGGGTTTTTAGTTTTTACTTTCTTATTTTAATGTTGAGTTTAGCCCTTTTAATATTTATTACAAATAGTATAATTTCTCTGTATCCTCATCTATCTCTCCTGCTTAATCCATAACTCATAACTAACTGCTACCTAACAGGTTCATTAAAACAAGTTTTGCTTTCCTCACCATAATTTTCATTATACAAAATGCTCTTGTTGTATAGGTCTGGCAGACATTTCCAACAGCTATCTAGCCTCATTATTTATAGCAAGGCTATATTTATATTTATAGGAATTTGTCCCAAGATCAGACCTTTTCTGCCTAGCATTTGGAATGATTCAATCAACGCTTTTATTTTAGAGATCCCTCAGTCTCAAGAGTTTTGGTTTAATGCTAATAATCTTAAACTATATTATCCAATTCTAACCAAGCTCTCACATTGAAAGACCTACTTTAAAAGTTATCTTATTAATTGTACAAAAGGGTTACATTACAGTATTTCAATACATGCACATATTATACTTTGATAAAATTCACCTAAACTAACTATTCATCTGTCTTACTCCCCATCTCCCTCCCCCCTTTTTAAACAGTGCTTAGTGGGTTTCATCATGTTATTTTCATACAGAGTTGTAATGTGCTTTAATCACGTTCAGCCCACATCACGTAGTCCTTTCCCTTTCTTCCTTTGCACTGGCTTCTCTTCCTAAACAGTCCCACCTGCTTATTTCACTTAACATCATGATCTCCAGTTCCTTCCATCTTCCAGTGAACAACATAATTTCATTCTTCTTATGGCTGAATAATACTCCATTGTCTATAGATACTGCATTTTCTTTATCCATTCATTTGTTGGTGATCATCTAGGTTGATTCCATACCCTGGCTATTGTGAATAGTGCTGTGATAAACATGAGTGTGCAGGTATCGCTATTGTATGCTGACCTATTTTGGTTATTAATCCCTTGTCGGATGAACACCTGCCAAAGATTTTTTCCCATTCTAGACTAAGGTAGAATGAAGAAAATTAGAGATATTATAATACACATATAAGAGGAAATATCACGAGAAAACTCCCTGTGTAGCTACCTTTATCTCAAACAAGCTAAAATGTCATGGTTTTTGTTTTATGTTTTCCCTTTTTTCTTCTACAAAATGGGAGAACAGGAGGAAGGAATAAGTTTGCCCATGGGGGAGGGCTGGCACCAGTGGGAGTGGGGAGGTAATGGAGAAAGGGGGAAGGAGGGTGAATATGGTGCAAAAAATGTGTGCACATGTATGTAATTGCAAAAATGAAACATGTTGAAACTACTCTAGGAATCAGGGAAGGGGGATATAAACTAGAAAGATAGAGGGGATGAATTCAGTATGATATATTTGATACATTGTAAGAACCTGTGTAAGTGCCACAATGTACCCCACCCAGCACAACAATAAAGAAAAAAAAAAAAGGTAGGCTGTCTCTTCACCCTGCTAAGAGACAGAGTGTTTCCTTTGCTGTACAGAAGCTTTTTAATCTTATGCAATACCACCTGTCAATTCTTGCTAGTATTTCCTGAGCTATTGGAGTCTTATTCAGAAAGTTGTTGTGTATACTATATCTTCCAGGGTTTTCCTATAGTAGTTTCAGAGTTTCACATCTTACATTAAGATCTTTGAGCCAGCTGGGCACTTGTGGCTCACACCAGTAATCCTAACTACTCAGGAGGCAGAAATCAAGATGACTGTGGCTCAAAGCCATTCCCAGGCAAAGTTTGTGAGACCCTATCTCAAAAATATCCAACACAAAAAAGGACTAGTGGAGTGGCTCTAGTGGTGGAGCACCAGCCTAGCAAGTATGAGTCCCTTTGTGTTCAAACCCCAGTACCAAAAAACTAAAAAGCAATATTTGATCCATTTGAACTGATTCTTGTACTGGTAAGAGATAGAGGTCTAGTTTCAGTCTTCTACATGTAGATATACAGTTTCCCAGCAGCATTCCTGAAAATGTTGTCTTTTCTCCAAGGTAGGATTTTTTAGCACTTTTGTGAAAAATCATAAGACCTTAGATGTGTGAACTTATTTCTGGGTCTTCTGTTCTAGGCAGTGAGTCCACCTGTCTGTATTTGTTCCAGTCTCATGCTGTTTTTGTTACTGTGGTTCTGTAGTATAATTTGAAGTCAGTTATTTTGCTCTTTCCAGAATTGCTCTTTTTGCTCAGGATTAGTTTGGCTCTTTTTGATCTTTTTTACTACCATGTGAATTTTAGGATTGATTTTTATATTTGTATGAAGAATGGGAAGACCTGCTTTATTTATTTATTTTTCTTTTATTATTCATATGTGCATACAAGGCTTGGGTCATTTCTCCCCCCTGCCCCCACCCCCTCCCTTACCACCCACTCCATCCCCTCCCTCTCCCCCCACTCCCTCAATACTCAGCAGAAACTATTTTGCCCTTATTTCTAATTTTGTTGTAGAGAGAGTATAAGCAATAATAGGAAGGAACAAGGGTTTTTGCTGGTTGAGATAAGGATAGCTATACAGGGAGTTGACTCACATTAATTTCCTGTGCGTGTATGTTACCTTCTAGGTTAATTCTTTTTGATCTCACCTTTTCTCTAGTTCCTGGTCCCCTTCTCCTATTGGCCTCAGTTGCTTTTAAGGTATCTGCTTTAGTTTCTCTGCATTAAGGGCAACAACTGCTAGCTAATTTTTTAGGTGTCTTACCTATCCTCACCACTCCCTTGTGTGCTCTCGCTTTTATCATGTGCTCAAAGTCCAATCCCATTGTTGTGTTTGCCCTTGATCTAATGGGAAAGACCTGCTTTAAACCATACTCAATAAATATCCCAACTTTTCTCTTTCCTTTTTGAAATGTTAATGAGACTGTCAAGAGGCAGTACTTTCCTTACCACTATATGCTATGTCTTAGCAATAGTTTGTTTGGATACTATTTTGAATATTTAGGGAAGCCAACAGTTGACAGTCTTGGAAGCCCCAGTGATGTCTGATCAAAACTAGAGTTCTTTAATGCTCAGCTTTAACTTGGACATAGTTCTTCCTCTGTTGACCTTGGAGCTACCTCAGGGGCTCTCTGATCTCATGCTGGGCTAAGTCATGCATTGAGCTGAACTTTGACTTTGTGGGTATAAGGAAAAATTTCCCTGTGCCCTCTGGAAGTTCACTGAATGATCTGACAATAGAACAATAGTTCTCCACTTCTCTGAATGTCACTTGGTTTCTCGTCTGACAATATTTCCATAACATTTCTGGAGGCCTCAGCAAGATACCAACTATTCTGGCCCCTTGAGCCACTGGCCAGTGGCTGGACTGCACCTGAGTAGGGAGGGACCGAAGGAGGTGGCAGGCCACCTGCCAGTATTCCGGGTCCTCCTTTGCTCTGGAGTTCCAATGCTCTGACTAGTCTTGGCCCAACTGGATTCCAAGGAGAAGTGGACCAACTCACCTAGCAATTTCCTCTGGACTCAGTAAGCACCCCCTCCCATCTAGGGAAAGTCAGCCCTCAGTCAGGTCCTGTCCCACTGGGCAGAAGAGGAGTTTGATCAGCTCAACCTCCAAAAGGAGTTCCACAGGTCAGGGACTTCCCCCAAAGAGGGAAGGAAAACTGTAATAACTTCAGTGTGAATGTGTGTGTGAATGAGCAGCCTGATTTGTCTTTGCTTCAGGCTCGAGTCTGTGGCTCCATGGCTGAAAAGCTACAGAATCTGAGTGGGTCCGTCCTGCAGGTCTGTGGTGATCCTCATACAGCTGAGGGCGGCATTGGGGCAACTGATCTAGAGTCACAAGGCTGACCTCGCCGTTGATGCTAAGAGGCACCCAAGTTCCTTCAGGATATGGCCAGACAGACATCTGACTGGTCTCTTCTCTTGAAGGGGCACCTACTCTTGTTTGTCTTTGCACCACAATGCAGGGGGGAAATACATAGGGAAAATATAGGGGACTCCTCTAATTATCATGGGTGGAAGCTCCCCAAAACCCACAGTCCTAGAGTGTGTGCTTAAACATTTTAAGAAGGGATTCTCAGGAGATTATGGGATCAAAACGTCTCCCAGAAGGCTGTGCACACTGTGTGAGTGAGAATGGCCCACTTTTGGAGTCAACTAGCCCCCTGAAGTTACCCTCTATTTGCCCACTGTCAGGGCCATTTATCAAATCATAATAGGAACCCCTGGACACCCCAACCAATTCCCCTCTATTGACTCCTGGCTTCAGGTAGCTCAGACCATGCCCCCTTGGGTCTGATTCTATGCCAACAGAAAGGGACAGAGCAGAGTTTTTGTGGCCCAGGCAATGAAGCCTAAATACCAGAAGCTGACCAATCCTGTTCTGCAAGGGGATCCAGAAGATGAACTGCCTGTGCCCCCGACATATATTCCCAGTGCACCCCCACAATCAGAGCAGCTAGTACCACCTTTCCCAGACAGCCTGCCACCTTCAGTGAGTCCCCCTCAGCCTAGTCAGCAACCTCCCAGTCCCAGTGACTCCCCACACCCATCCTCAGCTGGGAGTCCAAGTCCACAGCCTCTGAGCTGCTGACTTCACTCATCCCAGGAGCCAGCCCCTCAGGCCAGGGCCCTGCAAATGCAGCTCCGTGAGACACAAGGGCCCCAGCAGATTGGGGCTGATGGCACAATCCAGCCTGGATGCTCTATCCTCTGTTACCAGCCTTTCAGTACAACTGACCTCTTAAATTGGAGGAACCACACACCACCTTATTCAGAAAAACCCCAGGCCATGGTCGACCTCCTAGAATCCATATTTCAGACTCATCAGCTCCCTTGGGATGACTGCTGACAGATCCTCCTGACATTTTTTCAACACAGAAGAGTGACTGGCTCCAAGGGCAGGCCCCAGCAGAAACCCTAGACACAGAAGCTTGGTCAAGAGAGGCAGCCCCTAATGCTCGACCTACCTGGGACTTCAATACAGCAGAAGGATGAGGAGTCCTCACTCAATATTGCACCGACTTCCCACAAAGGCTCAGGGCTGGAGCTAAGAGACCTACAAACATGTCCAAAATTGTGGCAGTTATCCAGAAGTCAGAGGAAACACCAACTGATTTTTATTAGAGACTCTGTGAGGCCTTCCAGATGTTCACCCCCTTCAATCTGGAAGTGTCAGAAAACCAGCGAATGGTCAATATGGCATTTGTGGCCCAGTCATACACCAACATTTGCCAGAAACTTAAAGGCTTCACTGGAATGAATGCCACCCAGATGTTAGAAGTGGCAAATAAAGTCTTTGTAAACCAGGAACATGAGGAAAACTGAGAAGTCAATAAAAGAATGAAAGACAAGGTGTCCTTATTGGCTGCAGCACTGGGGAAGCCAGACCCAACCAAGCAGTCAGCTCTGCCACAGAAGGGGAAACCCAGTGGAAGAACCCAATTCTGACAAGACCAATGTGCCTATTGCAAGGAGATTGGCCACTGGAAGAATGAATGCATCTGCTGCAAGGGACCAGCAGTGGAGCCTAACAAAATTACTCCAGGAAAGAAGGGAGGATGGCAACCCAAACCAGATGCCCAGGACCTGATTGGCCTGGCAGGAATTGAGTCAGACTAAGGAAGACCAGGCTCCTTACTACTAGGCCTCCGAGAGCCCACAGTCAAAATGAAAGTGGGGGACCAGTCAATGATCTTCATAGCAGACTCAGGTGCTGAGCATTCCATGGTCACTAAACCTGTGACCCCACTCATGGGGCACAGGGCCACAATAGCCGGAGCCACCGGCACCCAAACTGCCTGGCAGTTCTGCTGATCCTAGACATGCTAACTAGGAGGGCACAAGGTGACTCACGATTTCCTTTATTTAACAGAATGCCCAATTCCTCTGCTGAGAAGGGACTTACTAACAAAGCTCGGAGCCCAAATCACCTTCACCCAGGGAGGACCTGCATACCTTACTGTGAGGGGACCAAACACCCTCATCATGGCAGTGACCATGCCTACAGAAGATGAATAGCAACTCTACCTCCAGGAAAAGGGGAACCTGGTGACACCCATCTACCTGCTGGAGGAGTTTCCTGATGTCTGGGCTGAAAAAGAGCCTCCTGGCCTGGCTTGCAACTATGCGTCCATAATGGTAGATCTCAAACCTGGGGCTCTCCCTGTCAGACAGAGGCAATATCCAGTGCCACGGGAAGCACACCTAGGAATTCAGATCCACATACAGAGGCTGAAGGATGCAGAGGTATTGATCGAATGCCAATCATCATGGAACACCCCACTGTTACCCTTCAAGAAGGCAGGAGGAAATGATTAACTAGTCTGTCCAGGACCTGCAGGCAGTTAACAACACTGTTATCATGCTGTACCCAGTAGTCCCTAATCCCTACACTCTCCTAAACCTTCTACTACTGCAAGCAAGCTAGTTCACCTGCCTGGACCTAAAGGATGCTTTCTTCTGCCTCCACCTGGCCCCGGTTAGCCAGTCTCTATTTGCCTTTGAATGGGAAGATCCCCATACTGGAAGAAAAACACAAATGGCCTGGACCATACTGCCTCAGGGATTCAAAACTCACCCACCTTATTTGGGGAAGCCCTAGTGGTGGATTTGTCAACTTTCTTGGAAGAAAATCCAACTGTACTTGGCTACAATACATGGATGATCTGCTCCTGGCAAGCCATGACTGGGAAAAATGCTGGGAGGGGACAAAAACATTGCTAGCCTGGCACTTCAAGGCAGGCTACAAAGTTCCTGGAAAAAAGCCCAAGTTTGCCAGCAAGAGGTCCAATACCTTGGATTGTCATCTCAGAATGACAATGCACCTTGGGTCTGGAGAGGAAACAGATTATCTGCTCCATCCCACAGACGAAGACCAAAAGGGAAGTCCGAGAATTCTTAGGAGTGGCAGGATTCTGTTGCATCTGGATACCTGGATATTCAAGCCTGGCCAAACCACTCTACAAGGCCACAGCAGGCTCTGGAAAAGATCCTTTAAACTGGGGACCAGACAGAGAAAAGGTTTTCCAGGAGATAAAGAGACTGATAACCAGCACCCCTGCACTAGGGCTGCCAGATGTAACATGACCAATCAATCTTATCATCTGTGAGAAAAATCACCCAGCTCTGGGGGTCCTCACCCAAACAGTGGGTCCATGGCAGCAGCCAGTGGCTTACCTGTTGAAGTGCTTAGATACAATTACCTCAGGGTGGCCTCCATGCCTCTGAGCCCTAACTGCTACGGTAACCCTAATCAGGGAGGATAACAGGCTCACCCTGGGACAGGACATTAATGTGAAGGTCTCTCATACAGTCATGGCTCTAATGAATGGGCAGAGTCATAAATGGCTGACCAGTTCCAGAATGGCCCATTACCAAGAAAAATCCTCATATGAGAATTCTTGAGTCAGGCTTGAAATTGTGTGAACTTTAAATCCTGCCACTTCCCTGCCAGCAGAAGAAGGGCCCCCAGATCATGACTGCAAAGAGGTAATGGACGAAGTGTACTCCAGCAGGCCAGACCTAATGGATGTCCCCCTCTCAGATTCAGAGCTCAGATTCTTCACAGATGGAAGCAGCTTTGTCCAGGGTGGACAGCGAAAGGCCAGGTTCACAGTCACCACTGCTAACGACATCTTACAGGCTAAAGCCCAACCACAAGGATGGTCTGCACAGTGAGCTGAACTTTGGGTGTTGGTCCAGGCATTACGATATGCAAAGGGAAAGCAGGTGAACATCTACACAGATTCTAATTATGCCTTTGCCACTCGGTATGGAGCAAATATATTAGGAAAGAGGACTGCTGACAGCAGGGGAAAAGAGATTAAAAACAAAGAAGAAATCCTCCAACTCCTGCAAGCAGTCTGGGAACTATCTCAAGTGGCTGTCATGCATTGCAGAAGACACCAAAGGGGCACAGACTATGTTAGTAGAGGGAACTGCCTGGCTGACCAGGCAGCAAGAAAGGCAGCAGAAGAGCTAAGCTCCCCTGAAGCACCAAAGCAAACTGCCAAGCTTCTGTTGGCTCTAGAGCTGTCTCCCGCTACAAAGTACACCAAGGAGAAAGAACAATGGGCAAAAGATGAAAAGGGAATAAAAAAAAAAATGGAGGCTGGTGGAAGTTGCCTGACCAGAGACTCTTTGTCCCCAGTGGGGTAGCAGCCCCTCTGGTAAAACAACAGCATGAGCTAACGCACTTGGGGAAAATGGCCCTGGAAAAACTACTGAACAGATGCTATTTCATTCCCAAGCTCTCCCCCTCCCCCTGTGCACTCAAATAAGTGCTAGATGCATCACATGTGCACAAAATAATGCAAGTCAAGGGCCTAAACCAAGCCGTGGGATACAAATAACAGGCACCATGCCTTTTGAGGACCTGGGAGTGGACTTCACAGAGGTCAAGCCTTGTCAAGGATACTGGTACTTCTTGGTTCTTGTCTGCACTTACGCAGGGTGGGTTGAGGCTTACCCCACACATACAGAGAAAGCACAAGAGGTAGTAAAGAACTTTTTAAGAGAGATTATCCCCAGATATGGGCTCCCTCCTTCTATCGGATCAGATAAAGGACCAGCTTTTGTGGAAGAAATATTCCAGGGCCTGGCTAAAATTTTAAAAATAAAATGGAAACTCCATACAGTCTACAGGCCTCAGAGTTCAGGGAAAGTAGAACGTATGAATCAAACCCTTAAAATTACCTTAGCTAAACTCTACCAAGAAACACAATCCCTCTGGATAGACATGCTATCATTGGGCCTGCTCAGGGCATGCTGTACCCCTAGACCCTCTGGCTATTCACCCTTTGAGATTCTCTATGGCAGACCTCCTCCCATAATAAACAGGCTCAGAGGGGACCCCAGGCAAATTGGAAATCTAGACATGTCCCAACATCTCCAGGCCATAGGAAAAACCCTATGCCACATTTCCTGGGAAGTCTTAGAAAGGACCCCAATCCCCTGGGTGACTGGGCCCATCCCCACCAACCCGGGAATACTGTGTAGGTAAAAGATTGAGAAAAGGAACCACTCCAACCCAGTTGGACAGGTCCCCATCTAGTAATATTAGAAACTCCCATGGCTGTGAAAGTTGCAGGTATCACTCCCTGGATTCATCACTCCTGGATAAAGAAGGCAGCAGCCCCCACAGACTACAACAACTGGCAAGCTGTCTGTGACCCAACTAACTTTCTCAAATTAAGGTTCCAGAGGATGTCACAACAGCACACTGTCACTGGAGAGAGTTCCAACCCTGCTCCAGCCACCTCCCAGAAGCTGGTTGATCAACGCACAATGGAAGTCTGAGGATTCGCCTGCCAGGACATAAACGTATTCCCCTTTTCTGCCACCCATACTCTATCCTGCTGATTAGCATTGTTACAATAGTGTTCACACTAGGACTGATTGTCACTGCTCCCCAGGATTGAAACTTAGGCCAGATATTACTGCTGGCCTCCTGTTATCTCCTTATAGTAGAAGGCCTTACTGCTGTTCAGTGCTATCTGTAGCCCAAACCCTAGTCTCAGGCATAATGTCTCTAATGTGTTTTTGCATCCTGACTCTATTACATTTTAAGCTTGTCCTATCTAGAAGCTGGGATGACTGCTCAGCTTGTGTAAAACCTCTCTTCTTCCAGGGAAAGTTACAATATGCCTTTATCTATTACCAATACCTGCCACCTGCATGCAGCACATCAATTTCTGAATGTACCAGAGGAGGGACAATTTGTTGTAAGAGAAAACTAACAGGCTTGACAGGGTCCTGCAAGAACAAAGGCACTATAGGGCAGATGGTTTGCTGGCAGAAAGATGGTTACATCTTAAAGACATGGAACGATGAAATGACAGGGGGAGGAAATAAGCCTCATTATGTCTGGGCACCCTACCTGTCCACCCCGTCCCCATATCAGTTTACTAAGGAAAAAGCTGTAGCTGTAGAGGCCATCCAGAGGTGATTACCTAGGTGGCTATGGGCCTATAAAAGACATTGAGCTGCTACCACCACGACCCCCATTAAGGCTTGCTTCCAGTACAGGGAACTTTAACTTGGAACCCTAACTGTACAACCTGTTAAATGCAACTCACTGCATCCTTAATCTTATGAACCCACCATTGGCGGGTAATTGTTGGCTCTGCCTGTCCTCAGGTCCCCTCCATTATGTAGTGACCCTGGTGAGCCTCCTCAACCAGAGTATGCATGATGCTACTCCCTACTCTACCAGCATGAGACCAAAAGTAAGCAATATACAGCTATCTCAGAGGCCCCTAATTGATCTACAATTCAAGAGGATGCTATCCAGTGGGGGAACTGGCTGCTGGTCAGTGTGCCCAAATCCAAAACTGTACAGCCACCGCCATTAGATGTACAGTTGACAGACCATGGTGAGGCAGCCCAGGAATCTTCTTTGTATGTGGAACCCTTGCTTATCAGTGCTTGCCAGCTAACTGAAAGGGTATTTGCACATTAGTACTCCTCACTCACCAGATAAACATAGTGCCTAACAATCAGACCCTCCCTGTCCCCTTCATGGCCCACACGGTCAAAGACAGGTATCCAATTCATACCTTTATTAATTGGATTAGGGATAATGGCTGGAATAGGAACAGGTATAGGAGGAATTGCCTTGTCATCCTCCTACTGTAATCAATTTTCTGTGAACCTAACAAATGACATAGAATTAGTGGCTAGGTCCATAGTGACCATGCAGGACCAGCTGGACTCCCTAGCATCAGTGGTCCTCCAAAATCAGAGAGGGTTGGACTTATTCACTGCAGAAAAGGGGGGGCTCTGCCTCTTCCTAAATGAAGAATGTTGGTTTTTATGTGAATCAGTCAGACATAGTCAGAGATATGGCTCAGCAATTACAGGACTGGGTCACACGTAGGAGACAGGAATTAGCAAATTCCTGGAATAGCTGGAGCAGCATCTGGAATTGGGTCTCATGGCTACTCCCCTTGTCTGGTCCTCTTGTCATGCTCCTACTGGCTCTAGTATTTGGCCCTTGCATTCTCATCGCTATAACTCACTTCATTAGCTCACAAATGGAGGCAATAAAGTTACAGCTCTTGGTAACTCAATATAGGCCTTTGGGACGGAGGAACCTAATAGGATCCCTGAAATTTAGGGTTGATGCTTGTCCACAAGTAGGAAAAGCATCGAAAGTGGTGGATGAACAGGAAGATTGTCTCAAGCAGTCTGTAGGGCATGAGAAATTGCTAGTTAAGCCATAAAATGAGTCCAGGGCCAAGACAAAAAGGCCCCATGTAGAGATAACTGTCTATTCCTGCCTTCCTTTGTCTCCTTCTGTAAACAAACTTTCCAAAGCAGACCTCCCCTGCTGCTCCTATCTAAACAACCCAGGGTCTCTAACCCAGCACTGGCTCACCTATTGACAACTAACACATTCCTTGTAACCTGATGCCCTGCACTGCCCTTTAAGAATCTCATGAATTCATTGTTGAGGGCCCAGAATTTTGAGTGTGAGCTCATCTGGGACTGCTGGTGTAAAATAAAATCTGAGTTCTCCACTTCTTTTAGTGTTGCTTGGTTTCTCATCTGACAATATTTCCGCAACATTTCAGGGAATTAATAACCACAAAGACCAAACAATATTTTGCAAATGATTCTTTTTGGATGCTGAGTGGGACTGACGAACAAATAATACCTTGTGACAAAAACTGTCTAGGTGTAGTGATAGTCTTCAATCTTCTGTTAGTAGAAAAATGGCCTTGAAAATTACCTCGGTTCTTGCGTCTGGCAAGAGAATTCAAGCAAGACGCAAAGATTCAGTAAAAGTGGTAGTAAAGTTTATTAGGAAAGGAATATGCTTTCAACAGACTGAAAGCAGGTTGTCTCCAGAGAGTGAGCATGGGGTTGAGGGCTCTGTTCCCCATGCAGAAAATGGGAGCAAAAACTCAAAATGGTGGTCCCCAACTCCTAGTCTTATACTGGACAGCAGGAGGAATATGTGGTCAAAGGTAATGGGTCTGGGTGATAGGGATGGCTGTGAAAACAGGGAGGAGTCATTTTGGCCCCTGGGAAGATTTCCTGCATTTGGGTCATTGTCTTGTTAAAAGGGACACTGAGTAATCAATCCACTAGTTCCTGCTCTCATTGATAGAGAATTTCTGTTTGAAATTCCTAAACTTTGCTTTACCTAGCTCTTAGGTTTTGATGCTTAGGGTATGGATTACTCTTGGGTAAAGAGTGAATTAAACTTTAGGGTAGTGGCTAACTTCAAAGCATCCAGTGATAGCCCCTGGGCTCTGGCTACCTGATTTTAAATGGAGATTAGAGGAGTTGGGAAGTTGAATCAAAATGGTTTTTTTTCCCTGTCTTCCTCTTGTGATCCTCCCCACCCATGTTCACCCACTAACTGTCACTTCTGCATAAGAGTCTCCCTAGTTAATGAAACATCAGGGATCTTAATCACATTCCACTTTGGTTTATCCGGTCCTTAGGTAGATAAGGGAAGTTCAGAAAACATCCTCTTCCAGCATCTGCTTGTAAGGAAATATAGGCCCCAAAGTGACCACGTGGAGAGGAGTGATCTGGCCAAGAGATTCTTTATTGCCGGGTGGGAAAGGGAGAGATCAGAGAGCCAAGAGAGAGAGGGAGAGAGGGGTAGGGGCTTAAATACCCCTCAGCGGGACTCAGCATGATCTGATTGGTTAGGATCTTATGGTTCAGGATGTTTGGAGGTTGGGGCAGAAGGAGGATTCAAGCTAGACTTGAGGCTGGACTGTGACCCTGGAAAACAGGAGCTTAAGGGTGCAGTAAGAACTGAAACCTATCGGCGCCATTATTGCCAACACTGATCATCCTCAAGTACATTTAATTTGAAATCATCAGTATACCAGCTGTTACCAGAAGGTTTAGTGGTAGCATGTAACTTAGTTCTTGGGTTTGGTGAGAGAAGAATGCAGGCAAGACCCAAAAATATAGTGAAAATGATAGTAAAGTTTATAAGGAAAGGAATTTAGTGTAATGGGATAAAAGTGAGGAGAAATGGGGAAATAAGGGAGAAACATTTCCTTTTCCTCACACAAGAAATGGGAATAAAGTCTTAAAATGGTGGTCCTTAACAGGCAGGCTAGAAATTAGAGAAAGTTTGGGACTTTTAAAAACCATACAGCCTCATTTGGAGCACCCTGCTGGGCCCTCCCTGACCCATCCCTTCTGAGCCCAGAGAGCTCAATTTCAATTGCAAATCATTTGTTAGAGTGGAAAGTTCCTTCTGCATGATTTAGGATACCTGAGAATTAGCATAGATGTATTTGTGAGTCTGCCCAGATCCTCCTCCTGGCCCTAAGGCTATTGGAGATGGGGAATGATGCAGAATTTTCTCCCCACCTCCAAGTTAAGGATGAGATTAAAAATGACCCAAAATAAAAATCCCTCTCTCTTTTCTCCTGCACACAGCACCTTCATTCCACCTGGGAGAGACCCTCCACCCACCCCGCCACGTTAATGCCCTGTTCTCTTTCCTATAATAAAATTCTGTTATTTCCCTCACTTACAGCCACATGTTCTACTTCGATTCTTCCTCATCAGAGAGCAAGGACCAAGATCTTCTGATTAGAATCATTGTCTCTAGTTTTATACTTTCTGAGCCGTGGGAATAGAAGTGGTCACATCTAGGTGGCTCAGATGGGTGCTAAAACAGGGAGATGTCATCTAGGCCCACTCAAAACACAGGGATAATAGGTATGTTTTAGGACTTTTATTCTTTTTGTCCCTCCACCCCATTCAAGGCACCTTGAAGTTTGTTAATATTGCAAAGAGAAAGACTGATGCTGACAGTCCCTTTAAGTCTCTCTGTTGTCTTAGCATCTAAAAGGAGATGGGAGGGGTGGCTAGCTGCTCTAGGTTTTTAGTTTTTAAGTTTATTGTTTCATTGTCTGAGTCTGGACCTTTAATATTTTAAAAAATAGTATAATTTCCCTGTCTCTTCATCTATCTTTCTTCTCTCACCCATCACTCATGGCTAACTGCTACCTAGTGCCAGGCATCATATTTTGGTATTACATTCTTTGGACTCCTTGAGTTTATTGAGCTCTCAAAATGCTGACTGTTTTTTCTCGTAAGACTATGGGACTCTTCATGGATTGTTTTTATTATCTGATCATGTTTGAAAAAATTGGTTTCCTTGGTGGAAATCAGCCTTATTACCAATAACACTACTCTATCTATGACTTAAATTTTACTCTTTCTTTTTTCCTAAGGTATTTAAAGATAATTATTATCAATCCCTTTATTAGAAAGGCCAGACTACTGGTGCTGGTATACACAGATATCATGGTGGAGTAAAGGATTGCTGAAACAAAGAGTTGATGAAAATAAATACGGAAAGACCAGCTTCATCATTCGCTCCTTTCTTCTTCCTCCCTGGGGAAACTATTTCCTTCCCATGCTGTCTGTCTTAGTGAAACCAGAGTTTTGGACCCATGGCCCAAACTCCTGAGATTCTATATGCCAGATCCCATTTCTATGCCAAATAAAGAGGCATGGTAAAGGCAGAGAAAGGAGGTTTACTACATGGCTCGGGACATGCCACGGGAAGAGGTAGAGTAAGCACTCAGCTCATCTTCAGTCATGTTCGGGGTAAAGACATGAGCTATATGTTTAAGTAGACAAAAGAACTAGAGGTGTTAATGGCGCTGGTGCAGTCTGTGATCAGACTTCCAAATTCTTTGTCCCTCGTGGAAGAATCCATGGCAGGACACATAGGTATAAATGGAGTTTATTAAAAGTTATAGAAGGGATTGAGTGCCTCTTACATTAGTGATAGAAAGGTGAAAACTTGAGAACTTTCCTAAAGAGAGGATAACATATGGTGAAGAATGGTCACTTGATGTGATATTGTTACAGGAGGATTGAGGGGATTCCCACTGACCCCAATTTTCAGATAAAAATCACAGGTCCTTAAAATCCACAAACGTGAAAAGCATTTCAATTTGTCTCATAACAAGGAGTCTCACAAGGTGGAAGTTTACAGGATAATGTGGGGAAAAATTTAAAGCGAATAAAGAAAAGTCACCTCTTGCTAGAAGTGCAGACAAGCTAGAAAATGGTAGTCCTTTCTGGGGTTCTTTAAGCTCTGAGCTGGGGAAATACACATCATCAAGTTGAAATCTAGCAACTTTAATCATTGGACAATGGTTCTGAGTGCCCAAGATGGGTACTGTTTATTATTTTAAAATATGTACATGTTATCTAGGCCTAACTAAATGTTGGCCGTGTGGCAGTCTGTGATCAGAAGACCTCTAAATTCTTTGTCCCTCATGGAAGAATCCGTGGCAGGACAATCGTGTAAATGGAGTTTATTAAAAGTTAGGGAAGGGAATTACAAGAGCATGATGGGTGCAGGTAGAATCTGGAGGCAGAGAGAGCATGCTTCTTTCTCTTCTCCAGATGTTTTAAAAACTTATGCTAATCTACAGGAAGGGAGGAACCAGGTGATTCCCATCTAATAATCAATGAGTGGGGAAGGGAATGAGTGGTTCCCAGGCCACCTGAGGATGGTCCTTGAGCCAGAGTGTGGTTAATATTAAGTTTCTATGAGTCCCAAACTTTCCCTAATTTTAGCCTGCCTCAAGAACACAGGGACAATAAGTGGGTTTTAGGACTTCCCTTTATCAGACTTTCCCTTTCCTCACCTCATTTAGGAGACCTGCAGCTTTCTAACATCTCAAAGAGGAAGGCAGATGCAGGTAGCTCTATAAGTCTCCCTATTCCTGTAGCTTAGCAACTGAAAGAGAATGGGAGGGTGTCTAGGTGCTCTGGTTTTTATGTTTTACTTCCTCATCCTGATGTCTGAGTCTGGCCCTTTTAATATTTATTAAAATAATTTCCCTGACTCCTCGTCTATCTGTTCGGCCTCAGTCCTGGGGAATGACTTTGTTTTAGTGTCTTTTGGCCAACAGTGTTCGGAGTGGGTCTGGTGGAAAACTGAAAGAAAAGCACGCAGGGCCATTGTGTATAGGCAGTTTTATTCCAAACAGCAACACAGTAGACTTCAGGAAGGAAGGAGAGATGGGGGAACCTGCTGTCCCTGCCTGTTAAAATCCCCCCAAAACCAGTTACACAGCAGCCTGGGCTCACAAACCCAAACACTGTTACATCAGTGTACTTTGGCATCCAGCCAGGCCTGATGGCCCAAGGTTAGGTTCTCTCAAGGTTGTGTTCCTAAGACCGGGAGTGTTCCCATGGTTACAGTGTTTCCATGGTTGCCCTTTCAAGGCTATGCTGTTCCCAGCACAGCGTTCCCAGAGCTGCGCCCCCTACCTCCAAGGATGTACCTGTGTGACTAAAAATATGGTCTCCAAACTTAGTCAGCGTAGGCTGCCAAAACAAAATGCCATAGGCTGAGTGACCTAAACAACCGTGGGTTATTTTTCCCATTTATGGAGCCTGGGAAATCTGAGATTAGGGTGCCAGCACAACTGAGTTCTGATAAGTGCCACCTTCCAGGCTTCCGGAAGGGCTTCCTTCTTGCTATATCCTAAGTTGGTGAGGGTAGTGAAATAGGTTAGGAGGCAGAATAAACGCAGGCAGTTCGGGCCAGCCCTGGGTGATGAATGGCACCCACAGAATGTTCGAGTTCTGGTGCAAAACAACAATTGTGGAAACAATGTTACGAGACCCTCTCCCTCATCCACAAGGGCATGGCGAACATTGAGGACAGTGCACTATGACCTCCCTGTGACCTTAAAGGGTGGAAAGAAGGAAAGGTGGGACAAATGGTGTGAGGATCAGGGTTGACTAATCAGAATGTCGCAGGACCAACCAACCAAAATTCTGCTCTCTGCACACCTAACTAGCATAGAGACCCAGCGAAGCTCTGGAGAGAATGGATAAAAACCTCAGATCGCGTTATTTCTCAGGCGTCCTTTTTTGGGACCGCACACCCCTCCCCCCAACTTTAGGGACTCAATTCTCTCATTTTACTCTTTATCTCAATAAACTATTCTGCTTTTACACCTATCTTGTTGTCCAAGAAGTTCATTCTTCGGCTTCACGGGAAAAGAACCCCAGGTTAATCTCCCGTTTCATCATGACCAGACCCTTCTAGTAAATCCGTGGGCCCAGAGCCTTTCAGTAACTCCAGGCAAACACCTGGTGCATGATTAAAAGCCTGAGTAGGGCCAGGGCTGCGTGGACTGCACAGACACACACCTAATTGTCCTGGAGAGCCACCTGGGCTGTTGTTGCCAATGGGCTGGGTAATTTAGAAATTTCTTCACTACAGTGATATAACCATCTACAGAAAGACCAACCAGTGGCAACCTACTCTTGGAGACCCCCACTACTCTTGGTTTTTTTTTTTTTTATTTCAATAAACTCTCCTACTTTCCTTACTCAGGTTGTCTGTGAGTTCATTAGTTCATTCATTGGCTTCAGGAGGCAAGAACCCAGAATGCTGACCCTCCCTCTGGCTAAATACCTAAAACAGCAGGATTGAGTGGAGGCTTTCAGTCCTACACAAACATCCTGTTTCAGTAGGGCGAAACAGTTCTCTGATCTTTTGTAAGGGCACTGTTCTGATCATGGGCTGTATCTAAATGGGGTAAAGGAAATTGAAGGATAAGATATAGAATTTGTGGAAATCTCAGGAACTTGGAACTGTTGGGAAATAAGTCATTTTAGATAATAGAAATTTTGTTTTTGAAATTTTATTTAAGATTTTAGGCATTTATTAAAGAAATATTTCTAAAATGGATTGCACATTTCTTAATTAGAGAAGCTTAAACTTGTTTAACCTTTTCTTAATTACTCAAGGTCATCAGTATGCCATCAATGATTACTCTGGAAAGCAATAATGGCCTCAGGAGCCATCAGGGTATATCGGGTGCTCACTTCTGCATTATTCTTTCTAAATTGCTATAATTTTTGTGTTTGTATACACCTTTAATTGATTTTATAGTGTATGCATACATATGTTTTTCACTATTATCAAGGTATAGTATATTTCATTAAAGTAGGTCCTCTCCTTAATAGAAAACATATGTTGCTTATAATCTTCTATGCTATCAGAAACCATAAAGAACTATACTGATCAGAACTGTAAAGTAAATGAGTGCTCTAACTCACCTGATTTGTTGACATTGACTTTGTACATATCAACCCTGTTCATATTCTAGTTAAGTGAAAAGTTGTTTTCCTAATAAGTGAGATACTGTTGAAACAGGGAAAACAATGACAAATTGCACTGTGAAAAGATGAACATCAGCTTTCTTGCACTACCTTGAATAACAGCCTCATATCCTTGGCTTGGAATATTAGAGTAAGTTTCCATTCTAATGATTTTTTTTTATTTTAAAGAAGAAAAAGTGATGGTAACTAATGCATTAATTAGTCATTTCAATACCAAGTCCTCCTTTTGTGTGTGTGTGTGTGTGTTTGTGTCATTCAGTTTCTAGGTATGTTCTCCTTGATTCTTAGTCAACAGTACTGCCAACACCTTGGCATTCACTTAGGACCATTTCTTTCTCTAGAGGGTGTAAAGCTCAATGTCTCTGAGATTCTTCCTGCATGTCAGTGAAGCAAGGCAGCAATCACAAACAGTTGTAGTAATTGTCCCCTCAGATGTAACCGATATGCTAATATTAAAAATGATAAGGAAAAGGGCACACATCTTGGAAGCCTCCATCAAAAATAAATAGCTAACAAAATAAAAGAAAAATTACTGTGCATTCTTGTTTAGAAGTCTCTTAGGAGCTCTCAATGAATGGATGACTGTCTCACAGCAGCCTACCTGCATTCTTCAGTAATATTTCAAACAACAAAATACAAGGGAAAACTGTGTGTGAGAAAGCAAGCCACATTTACTTTAGTGCACTCAGCTTCGGCATCTTCACTTCTGCAATGGAGCACATGATTTTACCTTTGACCATCTTCTCTTTTATAAAAGACTCTCTTTTATTCTTTTTAAAAATAACAAGGTAGAAGACTAAGGCAGATTGTTGTGCTCAAAATCCTCCTCACCTGAAGTGTTTATATACCAGGAACACATTTCTTGAAGTCTTATTAAGGTTTAGACACTTCCAGATTCTAGGCCATTAGTAGTGAACCAGAAAGATAGACTGGGGAGCTGGACGCTGGTGACTCATGTCTATGATCCTAGCTACTCAGGAGGCAGTCATTAGGAGAATCATGGTTGGAAGCCATCCCCAGCAAATAGTTCGTGAGGCCCTATCTCGAAAAACCCTTCACAAATATAGGGCTGGTGGAGTGGCTCAAGGTGAAAGCCTTGAGTTCAACCCCAGTACCACCAAAAATAAATAGATAAATAAAGACTGGATGCTTCTAGATTCTCTTGACCTGAGGTAAGATTCAGGAAATGTTCCCCCAAGTCATGTCACCTTGGCATTTGAGAAGACAGCAGAAGAAGGAAGATCACTGTCATGCTCTACTTGCTCTTCTTCCCCTGAAGTAGGCTCAGAAATCTGGAAAGGATTTCCTGACCTTCCCCTGAAGCAGGACATAAAACTCTCAGGTGAGAAGTGTCTTCCCTATTCATGAAGAAAGGAGCTGAAGACACAGAGTCCCAGGGAAGAATCCAAATAAACACATCTTTTTCTTTACCTAGTTTGTTACCATTATTCTCTTTGCCCAATCACATTTCTCCACATTCTCACTATTCATCAAAACTCACATTAAAAAGTTTATTTATTCAGGTCTTCACTTCCTATTGAAGGCTCCCAGGCCATGTAAAACTTTTGTTAAGTAAATCTTCATATTCTTCTCTAGTTAACTAGTTTCATGTTAAAGAGGCCTCAGCCATGGACATAAGACAGTTATTTCTCCTCCTCTGTCCCTGTGTGTTACAAATTTGTTTATAGATACCTTCCAACATGTGATCATCAGGACAATCAAGAATCTTCAAGTTCTAAACAACTCACTACTTTTTTTTTTTTTTTTGTCTTCAGGTATATTGGTGTAAAAGAGCCTGGAGATGGCAGTTTGAGATTTTCCTGGACAGTGTGTTTTTGGGGTATCAGGACTTGTGTGTTCCTCTTTCCCGAATTGCACTAGGTGAAGCTTTAGAAGCTTTCAGATGGTGCTGGGTCAGAGTGGAAAGATCAGAGTCAGCAAAGCAAGATGAAGCCTCATGTTTGGAAGGCTGTGATTTTGGGCAGAAACTACAGGCTTTGGGATCAGATTCCAATTGCACCCAGGTTTTCTGACTTCCTGGCTAGGTGACCAAATTTCTCAAACATGCTTAAGCTGGAATCTCATCTGCAAAATGGGTTTATCATACTTAATAGAATTGTGAGTATTAAGTGAGATTTCTATTCGTGGTCTAGAATTTATGAAGTGCACAATAAATATTAGTTCTTTTCCTTTTTTGTTACTAACTAGCTAGGTGATTTGTGTGTGTCAATATGTACGTAATTTCAAATTCTCATTCAGAGACTGTCATTAAGAGACTGTCCAGATACAATACTCTAATTTTCTTCTAGCATTATCAGTCTGTGATCTGGTGGTACAGCTTGTTTCTTACACAGAGGAGACATTTGTCATAAAAACCCAGTGACCGAGGAGCACAATCTCAGAATTGATTTAAACCTGGAAATCGACGTAAGCTTATGCTTTTTTGGTTAAGTAAAGATTATAGGTGCAGTATGTACTGATTAATAATTTCTTTAGTTGGTTATGATAAAATTCTGTGCATGAATTATCCATGCATTTTTTTCCTTCTACAAAAATATGTGTAAAAGTATTCAAAATAGATTTAATCTTCTCAATGGAGATAAGAAAATACACATTATGGTTTCTCATTGTTAAGTTGAAGTCACATGACTTAAAGTACAGAAAAGACAATTGTAACTAACAGGATGGATTCGACTACTTAAAATTTTTAAATGGTTATAAATAATAAATGGATGTATTGCTCTTAAGCTTAATCCAAGAGGGTGCTCACTCAGTAATTTAAGACATCAATATCCTAACAGTGTTTATTAGGAATAAAAAAGTTTCTCTCATCCTCTTACTCCAAACTATAGTCCATGGAGAATTAAGTGACTTCTTTATGTATATGAAAGCTATTTTAAATACCATAGTTATGTGCATAACTCTTGAAGCAAACGCAAGGTTGAAGAAGAAAGGGAGCAAGGTGGAATGTCTTTCAAGGAGCAAATCTGAACCAAGGATTCAGATCAGCATGAGAGAAGAGTGGCAGAAGGAAAAAGGTAATTTATTTGTCTCTTCCTTTTCCTGACTGGTTATGCCTGAGTAAGAGCTGCTTAAAGTAGTAAGTAAAGAGTAGAGATGTGTGATTCAGGTTAGACCCTTGTTTTTCAACTACTTTTTCTTTTTTTTGGCAGTACTGGGGTTTGAACTCTAAGGCCTCATGCTTGCTAGGCAGGCACTCTGCCACTTGAGCCACTTTACCAGTCCTGTTTTGTGCTGTATATTTTTGAGATTGAGTCTCTTGAACTATTTTTCCCAGGCTGGCTTTGAACCTCGATCCTCCTGATCTCTGCCTCCCCAGTAGCTAGGATTACAGTCATGAGCCACTAGTCTTGGTTTGCTTCTTAACTTTCATTGTACTAGGCAGTTGGAGCTGGTGCCCTGAAACAGCAGGGTATTAAATGTTCAAGAATCTTGTGAGTCATTTGTTACATGGCCAATATTGAAAAATAAATTATACTAACATACACTTAAATAACTAAGTTAAATGAAAACAAAGGCAATAAATACTCAAAGTTCACCACTTCTTAATTATTTTACTTGATGCTGTTATTCATAGTTACCACGTCTGAATGGTAGAAATGCTGCATAATGATATATCACTCATCTCTTGTCTACTCTGCACCTAGTTGCATAGTACTGGCAGCTTGAAATTGACTATGGTAGGGATATTTACGCCACGGAAATTGGCAAACACTCCGAATGAGGGATGTTTTTTCCTTTTCTTTTTCTGTAAAGCTGTTTGTCAGTGCTTACCAACATACAAACACATGAGAGTGAGAGTGACTTTTTTTTTTTTTTGGTGGTACTGTGGGTTGAACTCAGGACCTTGCCTTGCTTAGCAAACACTTTCATTTGAGACATATCCCTAATCTTACTGCTTTTAGTTTGTTTTTCAGATAGGGTTTCAGGTTAACTTTGGTCTGACCTTGAACTGCAATGTTCCTATCTCTCCTTTCCAAATAACTGTGACCACATGCATGTGTCACCATGCCCAGATTATTTTTGAGATAGGGTCTTGTGAATGTTTGCCCAGGCTGACCTCAAACTCATGATCCTCCTGTCTTTGCCCCTAGGGTAGTTGGGATTGCAGGCATGTAGCACTGTATACAAAAGTGACATTTAATTTATTTTTCATTTTTATCAGCATATATTCATTGTATGGGGGGATTCATTGTGACAATTCCAAATATACTTGCATTACATATTGATTAGCATGTAATCTTTTAAATTGGACTGGAAGGCTGCTGGAGTGGCTTAAGTGGAGAGCATCTGATTAACAAGCGTGAAGCCCTGAGTTCAAACTTCAATTCCAAAAAAATAACAAAACTAAATTGAACTGGAATAAGTTTAGAAAACAATACTTTGTTAGGGAACATTTTAAATATGCATAAACATAAGAAGAATTTTATTAAGAATGCCAGTTTCATTAATTAACAATATTTTGTCATTTTGTTCCAACTTCTTTTCTGAAGTATTGTAAATCAAACCCTAAATATAATATAGCTTTATTTTTTATTATCTGAAAACACTTCAGTGTACATCTTCAATGCTTAAGCACTTTAAGAGGTATAACTACAAATTTATTATATCAAATAATAATAATAGCATTCCATGATATTCCTTAATGCTACTTTATATTCAGATTCTCAGATTATTTCAAAGGTGTCTTTTTAGAATTGGTTTGTTTGAAATGGGAGCCAAACAAATGAAATAGTCTTTTTAATAACTGAAAAGGACCAGAAAGTTATGAGATCTGTCTGAGATGTCATTAAAGAGCAAGAAAGGCAGATTTGACAGAACATAGTTCAAAGTAAGGATAAGAGAAAAATAAAACTGTTTCATGTTTATACCCTACTAAGATCAGACTCTTCAATAAACTAGTTATACAAAGAAGGACAAATATATTCTGTACCGTAAAAAGTATACAGTTCAGGGTAATGGTAGCACTTAGCTTTTGGGGAGTTATGGACTCCTTTAATGGACCATTCATTTGGCCTACATGTACACACTCATACATGCAGAATTTTGTATCCAATTTGTTTTTGAAATTCATAAGACCTATCCTGGAGCCAATAAAGCCAGAATTAAGACACGGGATTTAGATGGAAGGAGGAAAGCATACTTACAATGCAAAGTAATAGCATTAAAACCAAACATTCCAAGTGCTATTGGAGCACAGAACAAGAAAGTGGCTAATTTTACTTAGCAGAAGAAAAATGACATTGAAAGATTTTGACATTGTGAGTAAGAGTTTGTCAATCAGAGATGGTGTCTAGGACTGGCATCCCAGAGTTGGGTGTGACAAGACATGGTGCTAAAAGGACAGTTTGGCCAAGAAGGTCAAGAACCACACAGACTCTTGTGAAGGAGTTAGGTTTAATTAGTTTCAGTCACTGCAGGGTTTTAATCTAGTGAATAACATGATCAGATTTTCACTTGGAAAAGTTCAGTGGAGCAACAATTTTGGGGAAATTACAGGTAGGGAAACTGGACAAAGACCTGACAGCAGCTATTGCAGTAGTCAAAGTTAATGATGACAGAGTCTGAACTATGGTTTGATCAATGAAGTATGAGAAAAAGAAAAGATTTTAGAAAGTATTTAAGAAATTAAGTAAGGGTAGTACATACATGTGGATGGATGGTAAAGAAAAAAGAGAAATATAGAAGTTCTTAGCTTTAAAAGTCTAGAGGAGAAGAAATAATGTCGTTTTTTGAAGCAGAGAACAGGATTCATAGCTGTGGCCTGGAGAGAGAAAAGACAGGTAAAGGCCACAGGTTTGGGACATATTGTTTTTGAGGCATCTCTGGAGCATGCAGGAAGGAATTTCCAGAAGGAACTCAAAAGAAGACTGCCTCTAGGGGCTGGCCTAATGCTTTGGCTGCAGGTCAAGTCTAGTTTGAGGTCAATAAAGAGCTTGAAATTTTCTTATGGTCACAAATGGATCATGATTAGTTTCAGGACTCAGTAAACCTTCAGAACTTTTCTGTGACCAAAATTTTATTCCTTAAAACTTAACCCAAATCAGGTGTGGAGGCTGAGGCAAGAGAATCACATGAATTTCAGGCTAGCCTGTGCTGCATAGTGAGTTCAAGGGCAGTCTACGTTACTACCCAGACTCTGTCTTAAAAAAAAAGAAAGAAGAAAAAATTAACCCAGGTTTTTTGGATTCGAAATAAATGTTAACCTCACTATATTTTCTTTTTTCTTTCAGTCTGATCTCATCTCCAAACTGTAGTTCTTTCCAAATACAAATATGACCATATCCCTTTCTTGCTTAAAATCTTCTAGTAATTCCCGTTTCTCCAAGCCCAAGCCCAAACTTTCCTTTTCTTCCTCTTATTGTTATTATTATTAGTATTATTATATCTACCATTCAATGTGGATATTGATTCTTCCAGGGCCCCTTTCTAAACCCACAGGGACAGGTCTCAGTGAAGTAGAAAATAATGTGTTAGGACCCGGAATCCTATTCCCCCGAGAGACAGAGAGCCAGGCGTGAATGCAATCAACAAAGCAGAGTTTATTGGACTGGCTAGCCAGGGTCGAGCTCCCACACGGACACGCAGGACCGGTTAGGAAAGCAAGACCCTGAGCCTCTTAGGGGGAAATCTTATATAGACTGCAGTGGCGTGCATATTTTTGTTATCAACATTAGACAAGCAGGCAGAGCACATCCTGCACGTACTTCACATCTTGCTCGTACCTCACATCTTGCTCGTATCTCACATCTTGCTCGTATCTCACATCTTGCATTCCTCACATTCTATATGCCCTAACTGAGCCCTGCCGCATTGCTTATCTTATCTACATGGGATGTTTGGTACTGGTTTCTCCAACAAGGGGGTTGGGGCCTGCTGAGACCTCATATTCCTTTCACTCCCCCCTTTCTTATGGCCTAAATTGAGGAATCATCCTCAAGAGGATGAAGAGCCTGATATTGTTGGCGGAGGACCAGAAGTTGGATAGTATTAATTCGACTTTTGACAAAAGTCATAAGTCGGTTTAGAATCCAGGGTCCTATGGTAACAAGCAGTAGGATGATTATTATTGGCCCTGCCAGTGCAGATAAAAGGGTAGCCAACCATGGGGACTGGTTAAACCAAGACTCGAACCAGCTTTCCCCTGCCTCTTTTTCTCGTTTTCTTTGTTCCAGGCTCTTTTGGAGTTTAGACATGGAGTCACGAACAACTCCGGTATGGTCAGCGTAAAAACAACATTCTTCCCCTAGAGCAACGCATAGTCCCCCTTTTTGGAGGAACAACAAGTCCAGACCTCGTCGGTTTTGAAGTACTACCTCAGACAGGGAAGTGAGGGATTTTTCTAGGTGGCTAATGGAGGTTTCTATTCTCTCTATATCTTCGTCTATGGCTGCGCGCAGCGAAGACATCCCTTTATGTTGAGTAGCCAGGGAGGCTATGCCGGTCCCTGCCCCAGCCACCCCTAGGCTAAGTAGGGTAGCAATGGTTAGTGTAGAAATAGGCTCTCTCTTCTTTCTCTCACCTGTTCCTATATTCCAGTATGAATATAGACTTTCCTCCGAATGATAGAGGATGCGGGGCAGCACAACCACTATAACACAGAATTCTTTAGAGCTGTTAAACACCTTAGTTGATAGGCATGGGGTGAGTCCGGACCGCGAGCATAGCCACCACCCATTGTCCTTTGGAATTACCCATTTAATAGCATTTCCCCAGGTAGAACTGGCGTTAATAACAGTACATAAGTCCCGTCTGTTCTTTGGCACTTTTCCTAAGCAGGTTCCTTGGCCGTTTACCTGCTGTATGGTCAGACCTCTCTTACGGTCTCCCCAGGAACATTGAGTAGGGTTTTCCTCAGATGAGGTATCGTGAGTGGTGTTTAGCCCTATTGCCTCATAGAATGGGGGCCTCACATCATAACATAACCAACAGGAGTTAGTCATGTTAGGGTTGGTGTGGTTTAACGTCAGGAAGGCAGCACCCACTAGCTCCCAGAGGGGGTCTTTAGATGCGGTCATGAGACTGGGCCTCACCAGGGGAGGGCTGGTTTCTGATGGTCTTGGAGTTGTAACATTAGCCCGAGCTATGGTTGAGGGAAGGTGGTGAGTTGTGGAAGGTTGGGGAGATGGCTTTACATTGGGCGGCCTAAGTACCTTATTGGGGCCTACTGCTGTGGACGGTGGCCCTATGGGCTCAATTTTTAATCTGACCACTATGGTCGAGCCAGCATGTCCACCATATTTATAAAATACAAGTCCCCATACCTTACCTTGTATCCACCCAGGGGTGTCCTTCTTGCCAGTTTCAGTGAAAGTGACCTTGATTCTATCTAGATCCGTGGGCTGGCATTTATGGGTGGGTATTGGAATTCTGTGCCCCCTTAATATCCCATTTACAAAGGCAAATTTGACTAGGTCTGATTTTGATATCCCCCATTTCCATTCACTATCATTGGATGTGACACATGCCCATGACCTATAGAAGGAGTATTGTATCCCCCCACATTCCTGGTTCTTTTTGTGGCCAGGGCAGGCATAAAACCCATAACGTCGGGCTGACTCCGGGGCAGTAGACTTGTAGGCAGGATTGATGTCTCTGAAGCAGAACTGAAGCTCCGGCCACCAAGTTCCTATGGGGGCAGTGCGAGTAGTCTCGTTGAGGGTGGTATGAGTCTCCCCATCGGTGAGTATCCAGGTTTGCTTATAGGGCTGGTGAGGGTTGGTTTCTGCGAGGCTCCCGCTCTGGGCATTGAGCAAGATCAGAGCGATCAGCCACCCCATCCGTGGCTGCTCCTGAAGGCTCTGCATGTTCCCGGGGCCACAAAAGCTTTAGCTTTAATGGGTTGTCTGGGTGCCGCCGTACAGTCCACTCCTTGACCCCTTCTTGTTTTTGATGATTGGCTCGACGCACGTGGGAGTGGTGGATCCAAGGTCCGATGCCATCAACCTTGAGGGCGGTAGGGGTAGTAAACAGTACAACATAAGGTCCTTTCCATCTAGGCTCTAGGGTTTTGGACTAATGCCTTTTAACCCATACCATGTCACCCGGGACTATGCCATGTTCCGGAGCCGGGTCCCTCTTAACAGCGTGGTATGCTTGAATTAAGGGCCAAATCCGTTGTTGCACTTTAGCTAAAGCCTGCAACATGGTCAGGTAATTTGGGGCCAGATCACCTAGTTCTGGGCTTAAGGTCCTCTGAATGATGGGGGGTGGAGCCCCATACAGGATCTCAAAGGGAGTTAGCCCATGGACATAGGGGGAGTTCCGGACTCGGAAGATGGCCAAGGGAAGGAGCGTCACCCAATCACCGCCAGTCTCCAGGGCCAATTTGGCTAAAGTCTCCTTTAGTGTCCTATTCATCCTTTCTACTTGCCCTGAGCTCTGGGGGTTATATTCACAATGTAGCTTCCAATTGGCCCCCATAGTCTGGGCTAGTCCCTGCAGGACCTTACTAACAAAAGCCTGACCGTTATCTGACCCAATTGCCTCGGGCACCCCATATCTGGGTATGATTTCCTCTAGCAAAGCCTTTGCCACTACCTGACTCGTCTCCTTCTTTGTAGGAAAAGCCTCCACCCAGCCTGAAAAGGTATCTATGAATACCAGCAAATATTTGTACCCAAACTTTCCCGGTTTTACCTCAGTAAAATCCACTTCCCAACTTCTTCCCGGAGCCCTTCCCCGTTCCCGAGTACCTGTATGGTGCCCCTCCCTTCGTCCTGGTTTCATGATTGTGCAGCTGGCACAATCTTCCACAATTTGGCGGACTGCTATGGTCTGGTTCGGAAATCGGAGCTGCGCAGATGTCAACAAGTCTAGTAATTTTCTCCGCCCCAAATGGGTGGACTTATGTAAGTTAGCCAACAGGAATCGTCCGAGTTTTTCAGGCAGAATTAACTTGCCTTCCAAGTCGCTTTTCCATCCGTCTTCCCCTTCTCTAAAGGGGGAGTGGGCTCTCATCCAAGTGAAATCCTCTGTGGAGTATTCTGGTGGGGGGGTAGCGGAGGGAGCTCTGGGACCGGCACGTCTATCGCCGCAACCGTGGAAGGTTGCCCTGTCTCCATGGGAGGACTCACCATTGCTACTCTCTTTGCTTCTTGATCTGCTCTGTTACCGACAGCTTCCGGCGTCTTGGCAGACTGGTGGCCTGGGACATACATCACTGCCACTGCCTTCGGTTTTTCCACTGCCATTAATAGACGCTGGACTTCGGCTAGGTTCTTTAGATGTTTTCCTTCTGCTGTGCGGAATCCTCTTTCGCGATAGATGGCCCCGTGGACATGGATGGTACCGAAAGCATAGCGGCTATCGGTGTAGATATTGACTCGCTTTCCTTTTGCCCTCTCCAGGGCCTCTGCCAAGGCAATTAATTCCGCTTTTTGGGCTGATGTTCCGGGTGGGAGGGCGCTGCTCCATACCGTCTTTCCTTCTTGGTCGACTACAGCTGCCCCTGCCCTTCGGGCTCCATCTTGGAAAAAACTGCTTCCATCCGTGTACCAGTTTAATTTGCAGCCGGACAGGGGGGTATCCTTTAGGTCAGCCCATACCTGTGTAACTTCGGAGAGGAATTCTTTGCAGTTATGGACAGGTGTCTGCAGTTCCGGGTTAGGCAACAAGGTGGCAGGGTTCAGGATTACGGGATCTGTGAATGTGATCCGAGGGGAATCCAACAAGAGCCCCTGGTAATGGGTGAGCCTGGCATTCGTCATCCATTTCCCAGGGGGTTGTTTAAGGATTCCCTCCACCGGGTGAGGGGCCGTTACCCAGAGGGCCTGTCCAAAGGTTAGTTTATCGGCTTCTCTCACCAGCACGGCAATGGCCGCTATGATGCGGAGGCAGGGGGGCCATCCTGCCGCTACTGCGTCTAATTTTTTGGAAAAGTATGCCACTGGTCTCTTCCAGGGACCTAGCTGTTGGGTCAAGACTCCTTTGGCTACCCCCTTTTTCTCATCTACAAACAGAGTGAATGGTCTTGTAGGATCTGGCAAGGCTAAGGCAGGGGCCTGCAAAAGAGCGTCTTTTAGCTGATCAAAGGCCTGTTGTTCTCTCTCTCCCCAACTCCAATCTGGAGCTTCTTTGGTGGCCTCATATAGGGGTCTGGCTATTTCCTCAAATCCTGGAATCCAGAGTCTACAGAACCCCGCGGAGCCCAGGAATTCTCTCACCCCCCTAGTGGATGTCGGGGATGGGATAGCCAGAATAGTCTGTTTCATGGCATCAGTCAGCCACCTTGCCCCATCTGCAATCCGATAACCCAAATACGTCACTGACCTTTTACAGATGTGAGTTTTCTTGGCACTTGCCCGATACCCCAGCTCACCTAATTCCGTTAGCAGGTGTTCAGTAGCCTTGATGCACTCCTCTCGGGTTTCTGCCGCTAACAGTAAGTCATCAACATACTGTAATAGAGTGACTCGTGGGTGGCTCCGACGAAAAGGTTCCAGGTCCTGGCTCAGGGCCTCATTAAACAGGGTGGGAGAGTTTTTAAATCCTTGCGGCAGTCTGGTCCAAGTGAGCTGTCCGGATTGGCCCCCATCTTCTTGCCATTCGAAAGCAAATAGCGGCTGACTAATTTCTGACAATGGAATGCTGAAGAAAGCATCTTTCAAATCAAGGGTTGTATACCATACTTGCGAGGGGGGTAGGTGGCTGAGCAAGGTATAGGGATTCGGAACGGTGGGATGAATGTCCTCCGTCCGCCGTTTACCTTTCGTAGGTCTTGCACAGGCCTATAGTCCCCGCTTCCCGGCTTTCGGACGGGGAGCAGAGGAGTATTCCAGGCAGACTGACAAGGTCGCAGTACTCCTTCCTTTATTAGCCTGTGGATATGAGGGGCTATGCCTCTTCGAGCCTCCTCAGGCATAGGATACTGTTTCACCCGAATGGGGAGAGCAGAAGCCTTCAATTGTATAACTACGGGCGGGAGGTGTTTGGCGAGGCCGGTTCCCGCAGTCTCCGCCCAGGCCGTGGGAAATCTTTTTACCCAATGAGTCATGTCCCCTCCTGGTTCCTGTTGACTCTCAAACAGACGATGCTCGTCAGCCAATGATAGGGACAAGACATGAATCGGGCTCCCTTCTCGATCAGTCACAATTATTCCATCTGGTTCAAAATGGATATGGGCCCCTATTTTGGTGAGTAGGTCCCGTCCGAGCAGGGGAGCGGGGCTCTCAGGGACGACCAAGAAGGAGTGTGTGACCTGGTGTTTTCCTAAGTTCACCTTTCTTTTGGTAGTCCATGTACATAACTGCGTACCGGTGGCCCCCTGAACAACACTTGTTCGTGCCTTGTTCAAAGGTCCATGTGCCTTGTTTAAAACCGAATATTGGGCGCCGGTATCCACCATGAACCCCATCGGCTTCCCCTCCACATGCATTGTTACCCAGGACTCGGGGAGGGGGTCTGAGCCCCGTCTCCTTCAGTCCTCTTCTCCGGCTAGTAGGACTCTGGCCTGCTCTACTGCTCGTTCCCTTTCCCTGTTTTCCCCCGGTCTCCTTCCAAACCCTCTTCTTCCCTTTAACTTAGGACATTCTCTCTTCCAATGCCCCGTTTCCTTACAGTAAAAACAGTGTTCCTTATCCGGGGTCCTGGCGTGGCCCCCTCCTCTGGGTTGGTCCCGGACACCCGCTAGGAAAATACGAGCCATTTCTCTCTGTTGCTTTCGGTTTTCCTTAGCCTGGAACTCCCGGTCCTCCTTTCTCAATTTCTCCTGGGCTTCCCTGTCTTCCTTTCTCTGTCTTTCCTCCCTTTCTTCTGGAGTTTCCCTAGCGGTAAAGACCTTTTCTGCTACCTGTAGCATTTCCCTTATAGTCATCTCCCCTAAGTTTTCCTGTTTATTGAGTTTTCTCCTAATGTCTGGGGCTGCCTGATTAATGAATGAGAGTACCACAGCAGACCGGTGGAGGTCCGCCTCAGGGTCAATCGGGGTGTACTGACGGTATGCCTCATGGAGGCGCTCTAAGAAACCGGCTGGGCTTTCGTTTTCCCCTTGAATGACTGCTTTTACTTTTGCAAAATTGGTGGGCCTTCTAGCGGCCGCTCGGAGACCGGCCATAAGAGTCTGGCGGTAGATCCGAAGACGCTCCCTACCTTCTGTGGTCCCGAAATCCCAATCAGGGCGGCGTAGGGGAAAAGCCTCGTCTATGGCCGGTTGGAGAGTTGTGGGTCTCCCATTATCCCCCAAGACGTTCTTCCTCGCTTCGTTGAGGATGCGCTCTCGTTCCTCCGTCGTAAAAAGAGTATTGAGCAGCTGATGACAGTCATCCCAAGTGGGGCGGTGTGTATGCATGATGGACTCCAGGAGATCTATGAGACACTTGGGGTCTTCAGAAAAGGGCGGGTTCTGCGTCCTCCAGTTATATAGATCACTGGAGGAGAAGGGCCAGTACTGAAACTGTTGCCCTCCTCCCGGTCCCCCTTGGCCCACCATCCGGACTGGAAGTGTAGGGACAGTTTCCTCCCCCTGTGTTGATGAGGGGGGCCCGTCTTCCCCCTCCCTTTCCCGGATCCCTCGGGGGCGAAGTCTTCGACCCATTCCTCCTCCTGCTGCCAGTCCTGTTGAGGAGGATGAGGAAATTTCCTCCTCCGGGGCACTGGCTTGGCCAGGGGGAGTCACGTATGGAGGCGGCCGATCTTCCTCTGCCCCTGCGAGGGATGGGTAAAGGGGGGAACTCTCTGGTAAGACCGGAGATGGTGAAGGAGATGCCCTAATTTGAGGACCGGTCAAGGTGGGAAGAGGAAGTTTTTCCTCCTCCTTTATGACCAAGGCGGGCGTGACTGGGGTTTTAGCCCCGGGGGCCGAACTGGAGGGGTGGGTCAGAAAAACTGTTAACCAAGGGGGAGGGTTCCTCACCAGATCCTCCCAAACCAAAATGTAAGGAACTTGGTCTGGATGGCCTCGATTGTCTGGCTGAAAAATGACTGCTTTAACCTTAGTGATCAGGTCTAGGGAGAGGGAACCTTGAATGGGCCACCCGACTCCAAAGGTGGGCCACTCTGCAGAACAAAAGGTGTCGAACTTACCTTTCTTGATGACCAGACCCGCATTTAAGGCCCTTTCTTTAACTTCTGGAAAGTGAGAAAGGATCAGAGACTTTGGGGTTGTTTGTCCCTGTCCCATTGTGGAAGGAGACTCAAACACCAAGAGAGATAGAACAAAAAGGGTAAAGGCAACAATAATTCCACACACACACAACACTCTCCAGCACTCGCTCGGACCGGTCCTTCTCTCACACTGGTGCGCACCCCATTCAACCTCCTCACCGTCCAACTGGGATATCAGGCCGAAAGGCATCCACTTGACGGGTGGTCGGTCGACTAGCTCAATTAGTTCTTCACCTGGCGCCAGGGTTCCTAAAATGCTCGAGCCCAAATGAGAGGAAAGCCTCTCCCAATAGGACCCTGTGGTCCTCCTTGCAAGATTCCCAGAATGAATCTCCCTGGGGATTGGCCGAATCCCCGCCGCGGCCCAAATGGAACACTCAAGTTCCTCCAAATGAGGGTCTGGGATCCCCTCCCAACGCCTAGGACTTGGGATCGCCCCTGCTTTCTCGCAGGCAGGTTCTGTCTCTCGAGAAAATGAAATCTTGCTGGGGCCTCCAAATGTTAGGACCCAGAATCCTATTCCCCCGAGAGACAGAGAGCCAGGCGTGAATGCAATCAACAAAGCAGAGTTTATTGGACTGGCTAGCCAGGGTCGAGCTCCCACACGGACACGCAGGACCGGTTAGGAAAGCAAGACCCTGAGCCTCTTAGGGGGAAATCTTATATAGACTGCAGTGGCGTGCATATTTTTGTTATCAACATTAGACAAGCAGGCAGAGCACATCCTGCACGTACTTCACATCTTGCTCGTACCTCACATCTTGCTCGTATCTCACATCTTGCTCGTATCTCACATCTTGCATTCCTCACATTCTATATGCCCTAACTGAGCCCTGCCGCATTGCTTATCTTATCTACATGGGATGTTTGGTACTGGTTTCTCCAACAAGGGGGTTGGGGCCTGCTGAGACCTCATATTCCTTTCAAATGTTATCAAATTTTTTACTTCTTCATTTCTTTCTAGTAAGTTACTTACTGTGGGGGACTGACATCACTTAGTGATTAAGAAGAAGGTGGTGCTGTGGAGTGGAATTAAAGGCCTACTATGTGCTAGGCAATTTGGCTGACATTGAAGGTATGGTGGTGAAAAAAATGAAGTATAACCTCTAAACTGCTTTATCATAATTATGTATTGTGTCTTTAAGAGATTAAAATGCAAAACTTAGTTTTAAGGCTTTGGATAATGGTTCTTCTGACCATTTCTTGGGTTGATCATAGTGTTCTCTATGAATACAAATTGGATCTTTTTTTTATACTGGTTTCTGTCCTCCTCTTACTTCCAAAAGGACTTTGTCTTTAACGTGTCTTCAATTTGATTTTCTTATCTAAGAATGAGACATGGGGCTCTAAATTAAGAGTCTAAGATAAAGGTGAGAAAGAAGGAACAGAAGCTAGGTGAAAGAAAAACAAATAATATGCAATTTTTACCTTGGAAAGTCAGGGTGTGAAATGAGCAAAAGCATAGGTCATTTGAATCATGTTAAATTTTGTGTTTTGCTGTGTAGACACATCGCAAGAAAAGTGTTAATCTAGTGGTAGGCACACTATGACAATCTGTCAGTCTAAAACTATGTTCCATCTTTAAGGAACTAGAGCTTTGCATTTCTTAGAAGAATTGATCAGCATAAGTGCAGATCGATCAAGGCTTTTGTGTTTGCATTTAAATGTTAATCAATCGCATTTTATTAAAAATTTAAGGCAAGAGTGAGAATGGAAAAGTGTATGAGACTGTTCTTATGACAAAGAAGCCAAGTTAAAGTCTATTCTGAAATGACCTGAGAATTTCATGCGTGAAATGTTAGGGCCCCATCTGGACAACAGACACTGGTGGTGGTAATGATTAGTAGGATTCAGAGTAGGACTAATGAACATGTATTGACAAATCTCTACTTGGCAAGATGTAAAACCAAATGCCTTTCTAAGATGTCTGGGTAATCAACAGTGTCTTCAAGATTTATTTTAACCATTCCACAAATAGAGTAATAATTATTATCATTTTATGTATTATGAATATTATTAAAAAGGATATTTTTAACTGCAGTAATATAGACATAACAAAATTTAACATTTTAACCATTTTTAGAGTACAGATGTGACATTAAACACATTCAAGTTGTTCTCTTACCATTATTATCATCCATCATCAGGTTACTCACATCTTCCCAAACCAAAACTTGCCCCCAACTATATAATAAGTTTGTTATTTTTCCCCAATATTTGTCCTTTTGTTACTAACTGATTTCACTTAGCATAATTTCCTCAAGTTTCATCTATATTGTAGAATATGTCATAACTTCCTTCCTTTTTAAGGCTGATTAGTATCTCATTGTATGTAAATGCCTCACATTTTATTTATATTTATTTACATTATTTATTTAATCCACCCATTAACAGACACTTGGTTGCTTCCATCTTTTACTTATTGTGAATAATGCTGATATGAACATGGATATGCAAACTCCTGCTTGATTACCTACTTCTAGTCTTTTTGAGTATATATCCAGAAGTGGAATTCCAGGATCACATGATAATTCTGTGTTTAATTTTTTGAGAAACTACCATGCTGCTTTCCACAGTGGCTGTTCCATTTGCTATTCCCATCAGCAATGCACAAATGTTCCAAAAAAGATATTTTCAAGCTGAAAGTTAAAAACGCTGTAAAATGTTGAGAAGGAAGGATGGGCTACAAAAAGCCAAATGGAGAAAGTTGCTCTTCTTTTTTCATTTATCTAAACGAGAACAACTTCCCAAGTAATGAGTCTTAAAAGAGTTTCAGCTATGCCCAGTTATTGATAGACCCTCTCAACTCTTCTCATGTTCCCTACCAGGGGAGGCCAAATGGAATATTGGTTTCTCACTTTATAGAAAGTGGATGCTCAGGGTAACTTGCGATATCAGGAGAGAGAAGAACGGGCTGGACTAGATGGAGCTACTTGTTAAAATTTTTAGTTGTATTTGATGGGCACAGTGTCAGGAATTAAAATTATCATTTGTATTGTAATGGAGTATGAAGGAGGCCATCCCTGAGGAAGTCTCCCCACATCAGATCCAGGCTGAGTTAGGCAATGCTTTTCCATTCTCTCAGCACTCTGAGGTTGTTTCTTACGAGAGCATGTATCAAACAGTATTTTGGGGTCTTCTTACTTACTTATCTCTTCTATTTGGCTCTAAGTGTCATAGAGGAAGAAATTCTACCCAGCAATATTTGTGAGATAAGTAAGTGAGTGAACAGAAAGAAAGCTACAGAGCAACTGGAAGAATTTACACAAAGCAGCTAAGATACTCACAATAACTACAAGAGATTGCTTTGGGAAAGTACACAGTAAGTTTCCATTGTTAGAGTGTTTGACAGCTATGGCATGGGGACATGGTATTATTGGTTCGTTTACTGCAACATCTTTTAAAATACTTATAGATTTCTCTCTCTATATATATATTTTAGAGGTGCTAGGTTTGAACTCAGGGCCTCAGGCTTGCTAGGCAGGCACTCTACCACTTGAGCCATTCCATCAGTTCCATCAGCCCTTTTTTGTGTTGGATATTTTCCAGATAGGGTTTCTCGAAGTATTTGCCTGGGCTAGCTTCAAACCACGATCCTCCTGATTTCTGCTTCTCGAGTAGCTAGGATTATAGGCATGAGCCATTGTGGCCCATCTCATTGTGTTATTGTTGCTTGTTTAATGGGTATAATCTAGCAAACAAGACACAGAAATACTGCCACACTTTATCTGGAGTAATCTTAAGAGAGTATTATTATTGTTATTATCAGCACAATCATCTTTATTTTCCATCGAATTCAATTGCTTGTATTACATACATCTTTGACTTTTGTCTACTGAAGAATGGCAAAAGGGTCTCTATTAGTTTTTCTGTTTTTAACCACAGTAAGATTATTTTTAAAATGTCAATAAAGGATACTCTACAGGAATTGAGGAATTACGGAATGAGGACTTTGGTGATAAACATTTTGATCTGAAATGTTGTGAAAGCACACATATCCTGATGGGAAGTGGATGAGAAATTTCTTTTTAACTCGGAGCAACAATGTTTTAATATTGCTAAAATTCTGGGAAGCACTGGAAATCCCTAAAGCAAAGTGCCAGATGTCATTTCTGGATCCTGGAGACGTGGGCTTGGTTGCTATGAAGATGGTGCACCCCCACCCCCCTTCTTCACACTTATCTGACGCCCTAGCAACAGGGAGTTGATGCAGGCAGAGCAGGGATCTAACAATGTCAACTGTGCTGACATCATCCTAGCTGTGCAGGGCTGATGGGAATTCAGAATATCAAACATTCTATCAAGGGCAGTGACCAGGTGTGACTCATTTCCCTGGAGAAGCAGGAGAGAGGGAGGGAGAGGATAGGATAGGATTATCTCACACTGACACATACATAGCCTTTCAGACTGAGCTGTTTGGCTTATTTGAAAGCAGAAAAACATTGTTCTACCTCTCTAATTTTTTTCTACTGGAAACACTATGTATTCTAATCCTGCCTGTCTTGGTATACAATTGAATTATTCAACATCATAATGTATTATAATATATGTTCTTTGGCTCATTGGTTTTTATATTACATAAACCTATCTACGAGAACAATTCAAAGAAATTTGCTTTTTTCTGTTTTCCCTTCAGGTACCATCAAGTGAGCTGCTCAGACACCACTGAAATTAAAAAGAAGCTGAACAAAAGAGCATGCTGTAGGGCTGCTGACATTGCTGTGGTATCCTAACCAATATAGTATTGCAGTCCTAGCAGAGTAGACTGTTTGATGCAGTGGAGAGGGGTGGGGTGCACAGTGAATGCTCACTAATTGCTTCATGGAGAAATAATACAAAAAGTCTTTAATTTGTAAGTGTAGGTGACAATATCTATGTTGTGGAGTTGATCATTTTTCAATTGACTTTAAGAGATAATGGACAGGAGTACAATTGTTTTCATGTTTAGATTCTGGTTTCACAAATCTTTTGTCCATTTGGGTTATTTCATTGGAATGATCAAGGTAGAGCAAGTAAGTCAGAAAGGAGTATGTATCAAAGCAATCAAAACAGCTTCCTCAAGATTTAGTGTATAATAGCAATATAAGAGGTACAGTGAATTGACTTACGATTATAAGCTCTCCAAAGTGATCTCAGTGTGTTTTGTCATGTGGTGGAATATTAATTTATCTATGTCTTGCGTCAGTCACAATACAGGGAATCAAAGAACAATGCTTGTTGTTAGCATGTACTTAGTGCTAAAAATGTCAGTTATTCTTCCATTTACTGTGCATGCTCAGTAAAATTTCATATGCATGACAGATTGCGAAACATATCGGATTCAACATGTATTGGTTGTGATCAGTATAGACTAACAGCACAGAAATGGTTGTTTCAGATCAATCTGTGGGATATTACTTGCTCAATACAGATGGCATGGGAGGCAATAGGAGGGAAGAAAATGACAACAGAAGAGTGGCTTCTCTAGAATGTGGGAATGACATAAAGAATTCCAGGTTGTTGTTATGAGATAATAACTAAGTTGATAAGAGAGATAAAAGTATGGTAATATGTACCTAGAAGGCATCTTAAGAAGTTTTGCAGCAGATGTTGAGATGTGTCAAACAAATTTGTGTTCCATTTCTTCTGCTTAAAAAGCTACTTGGTAAAGAATTTCTCTCTCTGTTTCCAATCACTATTCCAAATGCAGGGAGAGTCACATTTGCACAATGGTTGATATTAATGTTCATGGTAAAGAAGAAGGAGGAGGAGGAGGAAGAAGAGGAGAATATTGTACCTTTGACTAGAGATTCTCAAACTGGCTCTTAGAATTCTCTAGAATATTCCAGGGGCATATCTCCACATGCCAGAAGAGTTGCCATCAAAATAGTCCCTGGATTATGATTGCTGCAAAAGTCATTCATATTTTTTCTTCCTTTTCAAGAAAATACCTAATATTTGTTAGGGGCCCCTTTTGGGAATGATTGATTTGTCATGATGTATTGGTACAGGACCCTTTAGGAACAAAATAGGGCAAAAAATAAATGTGAAATCATTTTCTTGAGACAGGATATTATTTTAGTTGACAGTATATGGTTGATACTTTTATTAAACATGTAGACTTCTTACTATGCAAATCTTGCTTCACGCAAATCTTCTTGCTATGTACCCCACAGACAGAAAATAGCATCCTTATCAACAGTAGACAGAACAACAATGCAGCATATCTCCCTTTAGGGTGAAACATTTATATCTCAGCCTGGTGAGACAAAATTACAGACTTCACTAATCCTGGAAAGGTCAAAGATCCATGGTGACAGATGTGAAGCATGGTCTATAGAGTTGGTGGGGTAAGGTGTATTATGGGAGAGAAGTCAATGATGATGCTCACAGATTCACATGTAGTCCAGAAGATGTTCTCAAATTGTGCCTGAGTAACTAGACTTTAAAAGTTAAGGAAAAGCTTGAGGATGCCTTAAATAAAGGAACAATTCAGAAGCTATATGAGGGCAATTTTCTTAAGTGCTAAGCAAATTCCTCTTCTCAGATTTTTTTCAGAGAATGTATGGCTAGAGGTCATGTCTACATTTCTTTTGAAGGAGACATAGTCATTTCTTTCTTCAAATGAACAGATCTTGTGAAGAAAACTCCTGAACAGTTCTCTTGCCATAGGATATTGAATTAGATGAGATATAAAGGAAGAATATCAAGCTCTTGAAAACGTCTTGAGTTTGAAATGCAAAATAAAAATAAGCAGCATTGTCTGTGTCTTTGTTGACCATGGAGGGTTATAAAACTATTATTAGTCCCCTTCTAGGCCCTTTATAATAGAATTGAGTAATTAAGGATTATTATTAGAGTTGTGTTTATTTATTTGTCTTGGAAGACTCTAATACCTATGAGATTTGGCAAGCGTGTATGAAGATAAATGGGAGGTGAACTAGCTGAGATACAGACTAAAACTGTTGTCACAAGTAGAGTCTAAAACATAGTGGATTAAACAAAACAGTTAATTTCTCTCTTATGTAACAGTGGACAGTGATAGGATGATTATGTTAATCTCAACTTCACACTTTTATCTCCAGGTCCAAAGAGAGATTTCTTTCCATCTCCCAGGCAACCAATGGGAAGGGCATTGTACACCCAATTGTCTTACAAATAAGAACACACATTGCTTCCTCTCACATCCCTCTATTAGTTAGTGATATGGACAAATTTAACTGCAAGGAAGGCTTAGAAAGATCTGTAATTAGGTGGCCATGTACTCAGGTAAAACTATTGCTCTGATAGAAAAGGAAAGCAGACATTGGGTATAATCAGAAGTCAGCCATAAAGCCTTATCACTTATCTAGGTTTGGAGGTTGTTGAGAAATAACTAAGTACTCTACTACAGTGCCACGAAAGATACTTTTACTACCTAGAAGAATCACTCTCCTCTAGAGGAGGCACACAGTAGGTGTGTGCCTGTGTCAGTTTCCAGAGGAGCATCTACGTAAGGACGTGATAATATGTGATGCTAGGAAGAGTTGTTTGCCCTGGTGACTCAAGAGACTGATTGTAAAATGTCATATCAAAAGTCCCTGAGGACGCTTAGCAAGGACATACATGACTTCAAGAGAGGCTAGAAAAAGAATCCCTGGACTTTAGCTTGAAAATCTCTGTTATCAGAGATTGTCAACAACTTGGAAGTTAAGCAATGAGGACAGAAGGAGACTTTGAGAATATTAACATGAAGAGCTGATGGACAGAAATGTGGAATTTGGAAGAGAAAAGCCCAAGAAACATTGATATGCCCCTCCAGAATCTTCTTGTTTCTGGAAGCCTTCCAGAAAACAAGAAACTAGAAGCAAGTCCTATGCAAGTTTCTAGGAACAGGATACAATTGCTTCTCTGGGAAACCACCAAGTGCTAGATGACACCAGTGCAGTAGGAGGGCCCAGAGGCCTTGGAATCCCAGGCATGGGAAGCTGCACAGGATTCAGTGGAGGCTTTGGAGGTTCTTTGGTCTGTGCTGTGGTTGAGGCCACTGGGTTTGGGGATCCAAGGCTGAAAACAAGAATTGAATTCCCTTCACCAAGCTGGGTCCAAGAGTCAAAGACATAGAATTCAAGTCCGTGGGGTCTTGTCTCCCTGTCCATCAAGGATTCTGAGATTACTCACTTTTTTCTGGGTCATCCCTCATTGTTTTGAAGACCATGCCAGTGCAGAAGCATTTGGGGCTGACTAGGTTCAAGGTATTTGTTGCAACTGGGGACTACAAAGGTGATGTGGGTCTGGGTGTTAAGTGCTCCAAGGAGGTAGCCACTGCCATCTGTGGAACCATCATTTTTGTCAACCTTTCCACTTTCTATTGTCCCTGCACAGAGAGGCTACTGGGCTAATAAGACTGGCAAGCCTCACACTATCCCATGCAAAGTGACAGGCTGTTGTGTTCTGTTCTGGTGTACCTTATCTCTGCCCCCAGAAGCACTGGCATCTCCTCAGTTCCTGTGCTCAAGAAGCCGCTGTTGCTGACCAGTATTGGTGACTGCTATACTTCTGCCAAGGGTTGTACTGCCACCTTGGGCAATTTTACCAAGGCTACCTTTGATGCCATCTTAAAGACCTACAATTGTTTTAGTTAAAAACACTGTGGTGCAAATTTACAGAGACTTTACTAACCCTAGAAAGTTCAAAGATCAATGGCTATGGACATGAGACATGGTCTGCAAATTGATGGTGGTATTGTCAGGATAAGGCATAATATGGAACAGAAGTTATTGATGATGCACACAGAACCCACATTTAATCCAGAAGATTCTCCTGGTTGAAGTTATCTATGAGACTATGGTCCTCAAAAAAGATAAAGAAAGGTTTGAGGATAAAGAAAGGTTAAGGAGTTTAAATTACTCTGAGAATGTGAAAATCCTGACTCAATTTAGATCTCATAAGTTCCTTTGGAAATCACCTTCAGCTGGTAGAGGTCATTATTTCTCCAGCATTTGTCAGGAGTGAATTCTGACATTAGTGCAAAAGTAGACCTTTTGAGCCTTTTCTGTTCCTCATCTGAATGCTGGAATGATTTGTAAGGTCTCATGTACTTAGCCAAATCAGTGTCTCTGGTAGTCTACAATCCTGGCAAAAGATGCAGAGATTCCCCATCCAGTAGAATCTATTTAATACATGCCTACTAGCTTCATTGCTAGGACCCATGAGCTCTGAGTATTCATATTTTCTCAAATATTGTCAGCATAATTTGTACTTTTTGTAGTGTGAGGGGAGCAAGTGGAAGGAGTAACTTTGGGAATGTGAGGGGAGCAAATAATAAAAGAATGTGGGGGGAGCAAATGCAAAAGCAACTTTGTCTTAGATAAGAAAGAAAGGAAGGCACCTTAAAAGCAAACATCTAAGGAGTTGTGAGGAGCAGGTCTCTTACCCAGATAATAAAATATAGAGGTCTTTCTTCTAGATAAGGGAGACAGAAAAGCATCTTGGAAAGCAAACATTCAAAGGTATAAGAAACAGGCTCCTCAAAGAAAGTAACACAGCAAACCTCCCACCAAGATAGCAAAAGGGAATTATAAAACGTGAATGGTGGGCCTCAAGGCCAGGATGAGCTGACTGGACCCTCCCGGAATGTCTAGTTTGATAAGGATGGGGGGTGGGTAGCCAGATGGTCAGGTTCAGTGAGAAGTCAACTAGATGGAATCTAATCACAAATGTAACATCAAGGTAGAATAGGGAGAGCCTAAGTTAGACAAAGTCCTATATTATCCCCTAGACTTCAGCTATTTTTTGGCTTAACTCTTTCACTAAGTCCCACCTGTTAGGGTGCTTTGCTTCCTTTCAATAAACTTTGTGCTTACTTTACTCTGAACTCCTGGTCCAGTTCAATTATCAACTTTTCCAGAACATGAACTTAAGATCAACCATCCAGTTTCAGCAGCAACGGTTCAGGTCAAAAGAGTATGCAAGTAACTACATAGTTAGGCTATTAAGACAGAATTCTGTAATATTCTGAGCAGCCAAAAGACCTAGAATATTTACATCCAGATCTTTACTGGCCATTTTCACCTAGAAAGACCCCATGTATATGTTGTTTGTTTTTTTAATTAAAAAAAATTTTTTTGGTGGTACTGGTGAATTCAGGGTCTCACGCTTGCTAGGCAGGCACTCTCCACTAGAGCCACTCACCAGCCATATTGGTTTGGTTTTCTTGCTGTTGTTCTCTCTCTCTCTCTCTCTCTCTCTCTCTCTCGCTCTGTGAAGAAGAGTAACATATTGCTATGCTGGGGATTTTGACCCAAATGCCTATGCAGATCTCGGGGGATTTGGCTGCTGGAGAAGTCCTTTACTTTAAAAAGTATATTGAATAATTTAAAATGAAAGAGGCTTAAGTCCCACTTGCTTTATTTTCACCTCCCAGCTGAAACTTGAACTCCCATGTTATAACTTTGGCCTCACACACCATTGAGAATTAGAGAAAATAATATTGAAAGAACTTTGCCTCAGTGTCTAAATAAAGTGGATGAGGGTGTGAATATTTTATCTTAAATTTTCAAATTCCTGGGATAATGTCAAAAAAGAAACCTGAAGTCCATTCTTAATTTCTTTTGAAACTTTCAGCTCTTGGACCTGAGGCCCAATGTATGTCCTTTTATTTGGTCACTCTTAGAGGGTGCAGAGAAACCCAGGAAGTGGAGGAGTATCCATGTGCTCCCATCAACAAAGAAGTTTCTTAAAGTAGCCAGTAGTTACCTCATTATCCCCAGAAACTTTATTTGTTCTCAGCACAATGAAAATTCAAAAAAATAGGCCATTTTAAAAAAACATTTCTCTAGGAAACTTAGCTATTAAAGCACTTATATTTATGGTTCTAGTAGGGCTTATGATACAGATTCAATGAGAGAATATTGAGAAGTTTTGACTGCAAAACAAAATACTTAAGACCCCCAATAGACAGTGTGTGACTCAAATCATCACAGCAATGTCAATAGCATAATGTAAAATGGAACCCAGATCTTTCACCATTGTAGTCACTGCTATGACTAGACTAAGTTTTCCTTTGAAGAAATGCTGCCTCTAGTTCTGCACATATGTCTCGCATCCTTTTTTAAAGGATGACTAACTAATGCTATGTTATTTAGCATTTAGTCATTTAGTTATTTTTTTGATATATATTTCAATATTTTCTTTGTTATTGTACAACAATTAATTTTGTTTTAAATTCCATATCTCCTGAAGCACATCTCTTTCTTGCCTGGGGACACAGTTTTCCATTTGGCATTTCCATTTTGATTGAGAGATCGAACAATAAAGGCTCATCTTTGTACAAAGGACAATTTATTATTTATGTGAGTTAGAGAAATGTGTAGGTTTTTGAAGTGTATGGGAAATGGAGACACTGAATATCCAACCTGATTGATAGTTATATTAAAGGCTGTAGTCAGTTAAATAAGTTCCTTTGGATTGATTTCATAAGAGCCTTATATTTTCCTTGAAATATTATTTCAGTAAATATTTGGTATTTATATTTTATTACTTGTCCTGCTGTATTTTTCAATTGCTGTTCACTAAAGGATCACAATATGGATATTGTTGTAACATATGAGTGTTGTATCTGTGTTGTGAAAAATAATATTCAATAAAGCTTTATTTTTGAAAATTGTGTGCTTCCTAACGGAATATTGACACTTAAGGTCTTAGGTTATTGCATTGATCTTTCTCCTGTAGCTCTGAAAAATCCCTTTAGGGAAAATTATTTAGCATAATTAGTTTCTTAGCTTACTGGGAGATAAGGTACACAAAGTTTAGCTGTGTTCTGATTGGAACTGGAATGACCATACCAATCAAGGACAGTCTATGATTTCCTTTGCAGTAGACACTAGATAATTTTCCTGGTAGAACTATTTTTCTTTATTTTCTTTCTTCTTGAATCCCAATTTATCACTGCTTGTTGGAGGTTGTGTTCAAGAGGAAAATAAAATACTCTTATAAAAACACAAAGTGAAAAAAAAGACTGACAATTCTCTTTCTTTTTTAAAAATGTCATCAGGTTGCTTTTAGCTTTTTTCTCATTTGGGCAGAATATTTTAGAAATTGAAGAATCAGTTTAAGTAATATGCTTAACTAGTTACATTAATTCATTATGTGTTATCAGCCACAGTGGCTCAACTATAATTTCTACCTTCTACTGAGTCATATCTGCACTCTAAATATAACTTTTTTATAACAATAAACATTTATACACTTTGAACTCCTGAGTCTCCGTTATAATAAATTGCTTTTAAATGTTAAAACTACTTTGCAGCATACCCCTGTTTGGAAACACAATGGGCTGTCAGAGGAATCTTTAATATGATTGTATAATAGAGTGGTATTTATTTGCAAGTTTGTAAGCAAAAGAGATTATTGAAGCCTAGGTGGATTGATGAAAATAAACACAACTGGTGGAATATTTTTTTCTTTTTGTAGGGATGGGGATCAAGACCAAGGCCTCACACATGCTAGCACTGTACTTCTGTGCTATATTCCCAACCCTTTTGGAGAATTATTAAATTGTAGAGATAAAGAGAAAATTATTGAAGATTTAGGCAGTATAGTTAAAAAACAAAATAGAACAAGCTCCCCTTCCCAAACACAACTTTCCAGTTTATTAAAAAGGAAACTAAGACTAGCATGAAATTCTTCATCTTTAGAAGCTAGAAGATAATAGAACAATAGCACCAACATATAGAAAGAAAAGGAATGTGATCCTAAATAAATGACAAAATATTTGAAGAAAAACTAGAAAACTATTTTATAATTTTGGACTTTCAAGAACCTCCCTCAGAAACCAAGCTCAGAAACAATAAAAGAAAAAAATAGGTCTAGTTTACTACATAAAGATATTACAAAAAATAAACAAAGTAAAAAACAAAGAAAGGATTGACTAAAAACTATATTTGTAAACAAAAGGCAGACAAAAATTTTAATGAAATTTGATTCTATGTATGGCAAGAAAAAAAACCTAAAAGAAAGAAAAATGGACAAAAATAGTAATAATTGTCAAAAGAGAAAATCTGTGTGGTCTATTAACATTTGCAAAAAACACTTTACTATACTAATAGGAAAGTGAAATTAAACAACAAGGAGATATCTTTTTCTACTAATTAGATTAGCAAAAACTACACAGATAGATTTAGTGTTGGCAAGGATATAGGGAAGCTGACATCCTCTTATCTGCTTTGACACTTGGCAAAGTTCTGTAACCTGCTTATGAAAAATAATCTAGAAATTTCTATTAAAAATTTAAAACACATATCCATGACCCAATGATCCAATTATGGAGACATAGTCTTCAGAAAGAGAAGAACAAGGTAGGCCATGTGCACAGGTGTGTTTAACTGTGGTGTTTTGTACTGGCAAAAATTTCTACAGAAGAGTTGGAGTGACAATAGAGGAAACTAAAAGATAATTTTGGACCATCAGTCAGTTTTTTTAAGTCAGGAATAAGGGAACTCTTTTTTTTAATCTATTGATCTGCTGGAATATCTGTAACGTGTTACTAAGAAACAATATTTCGTTGAAGGGTAACATATAGTGTTTGAGATCTCATTTTTGATAAACAATTACAGCCACCACAAAACACTGTTTATGTACACTTCTGCCTGCACGTGTTTGTGTGGGTCTGGGAAAAGGTATGGAGACGTCCATAGACTGGACAGTTTAGGATTGTGGAAATGTAGGGAGACTGAGGAAAGTGAGAGCTCCTTGAAGGCAAGTCTTACAACTTCCATATCATCCTCAGCAGTTTGAATAGTATTTGTCAAAAATAGGCTAAATAAAAATATCTCTTAAACTGAACTTTTAGTTTTTTGGCCAGGTTCCTTCTAGACGTCAACAAAAGAGGAAAATGGATTTTATTTTATTTAGAAAATCAACAATTGAAGTCTGGCTTCAACCAAGTTGATGTATCCAACTTGAATCAAAGGATGTTTCAAGTCCTACTAGGCTGGAGATAAATATACTCCAGACATTCAGAGTGTCTCTTGAGGGTGTTCAGAATGAAGCAGCCTCTCAACTTTGCTTCACAATTTTACCTATCAAAGGAAGCAAGATAAGATCGTTTTATAATCTTATGAAGGTTTCTGGGCAAGTCTATGAGTTAATCATAGACTTAAAATTTGTTTTTAACAGCAAACGCTAGGCTTCATTTAATTTTTTTTAAATTTTGAAAAATGGCATTTGAAAGAGAGAAAAGTATAACAAAAAATAAAATGATAACCCACATTACTACCTCCCAGAATTAAAAACTTAAACAATTTTAATATTTTAGATTTCCATGAAATGTTGTGTATTGACATGAGTTCCTAAAGGAAGCATGGTGTCTCATGTAGTGCAGTGATTTAGAATCTGGGCTGTAAGTTCAAGGTGTCTGGATGTGAAATCAGCTCTACCAATTATCACCTCTGAAGTCTCAAGCAATTATTTAATCTCTGTGGGCTTCTGTGTTCTCTTCCATAAAATGGGGATAATAGGAGTGCCTAGATCCCAGGGTTATTTGAAAGATCTCAAAACTTTTTCTGACAATAGCAATGCAAAATAAATGATAGTTATTAATATTAATTGCATGCTTGATAATTTTGATTATAAATATGCTAGAGATTATTGTTCATAGATCAGAGTCATGTGCAGAGACCTAGACACTCAAAACAATCATTTATGGTCTTCTAGCAAAAGAAAAATTTTTCGTTCATAATTCTGGTATTTAAATTTTAGAAGTCTTTCTTTTGTTTTATTACTTTCTACTTTTGTTTTCACTTTCTCCTTAAAACCATGTAAGGGTTTTTTTGTTTTCACTTTCTTAGACTTGCATTTATAGCTTCTACAATGGGCTCTGAATTGATTATCCATTGCTGTACAACAAATTAGCCTAAAATTTAGAGTCTTAAAATTATGATAGACATATATTATCTTTTAGATAGCTGGGTGATTCTGGCTCATGTTCTCTCAATAGCTTGTAGTTAAGCTATTAACTTCTGGGGCTATAGTCATCTAAAGTCTTCACTGGAACTCAAGGATCCAGTTCCAAGATGGTTCCCTCACATAGTAGGTAAGTTGGTGCTGGCTGTTGGCAGGAAGCCTCTATTTCCCACTCTGTGAACCACTCTGTAGGACTGGATTGTCACAAGTCTTTATGACTACACTTTAGAAATCACATTCCATCATTTCCAAAATATCTCATTGGTTATTCAGTGTAGGAAGGGACTACACAAGAACTGGAATACCAGGAGGCAAAAATCCTTGGGGGCCATCTTAGATTATGACTACTACAGTACTGTACTTATTTCATACATTTCATTTACTCAGTCAATATATCTTCTGAGGCAGGATAGATAGATGAGGAGACAGGGAAATTTTATTTTTGTCAATATTTAAAGGGTCAGACACTGACATTGGAATGACGAGAGCCAGGGCAGCAGGCCCCCTCCTGTCTTTTAGATGCTAAGTTACAGAAACAGGGAGACAAAGAGGAGCTACCTGCTTCTGCCTTCCTCTCTGAGATATTAAGGAGCTGCAAGGATTCATGGAAGGTGGAGAATAATCATGTCCAGGAAAAGGAAGTTCTAAAGCATCCTATTGTCTCTGATTTAGGGTGTGATTTGGGAGGGTAACCCCTCCCTGTCAGCCATCTCAGCCACCCACACCCATTATCTTTGACTACATGTATTTTCTCAACTCTCTACTATAAAACTAAGAGTTGGGGCTCACCATTTTGAGTCTTTGCTCCCATTTCCTGTGTGGGGAATAGAAAATGTTGTTCTCTTTCTCTCCCCCGCTTTTTGTCTATACTTTATCCTGTTATACTAAAATAAATCTTTGCTAAAACTTTCACCTTGTGATACTTCTTGTTGTGAGACAAATGCTTTTCAATGTTTGTGGATCTCAAGGACCTGAGATTTTGCATGGAAACTGGGAAGCTGTGGGAGCCCCCCTCATCCATCCTCCAGTGACATCTTCTAGTCAAGGCAATAGTCAGGGGCTTTAGTGGGCATAAAAATCCATAATTTGTGAGTCCTACTCTTAAAAGCTTAATACCTGGTGGGAAGGACAAAACAACCACTCAAGTAACTGCAGTACAAGGCAATATGGGATAAATATCACATAAGTAGTGATGTTAGTAAGCTCCTTAGGTGTTCAGAGGAGAGGTAATTTCTTGTTAGTGTTTCAGAAGAAATAGAATGTAATCTGGGTCTTTAAGGATGAAATAGGATCACTGTGGGCAGAGATAAGGAAAAATGCATTTCATGCAGAGTAAACAATGGGAACAGAATCATGGAGTTGAAAAAGCAAGCCAGCAATCAAACACTTTTGAATAGATGTGTATATTAGGGAGGTAAAGGGAGAGAAAGTAGGCAGGGTCCAGTTTATATAATCTTTCGAGGCTATGTTAAAATTTCTTCAATCTATTCAGTAAATAATAAGAACAGATGAAATTTTTTGAGCTGGTCAGTAATGGGATGGAAAGGGTCTTTTAATTTACTCTCCAGGGGGTGAGGATAGGTAAGACACCTAAAAAACTAGCTAGCATTTGTTGCCCTTAACGCAGAGAAACTAAAGCAGATACCTTAAAGCAACTGAGGCCAATAGGCAAAGGGGAACAGGTACTAGAGAAAAGGTTAGATCAAAAAGAATTAACCTAGAAGGTAACACCCACGCACAGGAAATCAATGTGAGTCAATGCCCTGTATAGCTATCCTTATCTCAACCAGCAAAACCCCTTGTTCCTTCCTATTATTGCTTATACTCTCTCTACAACAAAATTAGAAATAAGGGCAAAATAGTTTCTGCTGGGTATTGAGGGGGGGGAGTGGGAGGGGGTGGAGTGGGTGGTAAGGGAGGGGGTGGGGGCAGGGGGGAGAAATGAACCAAGCCTTGTATGCACATATGAATAATAAAAGAAAAATGAAAAAAAAAATTTACTCTCCAGTAGGAATTGGAGAGGAAGAAAGCAGAGACAGAGAGAGTGGGTTGGAAGAGCTTAGAGTGTCCTAAAGAGAGAGGCAATACAATAAATATCGCAGTAAGATTGGAAACAAGCAATGAAGGAAGAATCTGAAGAATTTAGCAACTCAGTAGGTATTGCATTTAAGGGAGCTGTTCCAATAAAATAGAAACTTGAAACCATTTTAGAGGAGGAGTTGGTTTAAAGAGGAGGAGAATGAATTTGTATTTGGACATGAAGATTGCTTGTGTGTTGACTTTTCCTTTTCCCAGGGTCTGATTCTCTTTGTTTAATTGCTTCCTGCCACGGATTGAATCACTGAAGCTTAGGATATGGGAATCCCAGCATTGAGGTGAACAAAGAGGGCTGTGAGGAGCAGGGCAGGTTAAGAATATCAGGAAACTGAGTTGAGTTAGTTGGCCCAAGAGTCTGTTGAGTTCAGTTGCTAACCATGATGGTGGGCAAGGGATGGGGAGATGAAGATGAAAATGAACTGAGAAATAACATAGGGGTTGAGGTCAAGGTTTTGTAATTATGTGTAGATGATTTAAAATCTGTTTCCATTTGGTGAGCAGTTTAATTTTCAGGAATCTTGGTTGCCTAAACTATAATAAGATTTATAATACAGTCTTGTGAAGTTTCAGTGAAATATTTGGAATATCAAGCTCTTAACATGGTGTATGGCATATATTGAACACACTAGTAAAAAGTAGGTTTATTGAGATTGTGGCCTTTATTCTACTGCAACAGGAGTTTGATGTTGTCCCAGAATCTTTCAGACTAGGTAAGAAGAATTGTTGATCTTTTTTTGAATTTGATTAATCCCTTACTGCTTATAATTGTGGGCAGGTGAATACTCACATGTATTTATATTATCAGGAGGTATCAGGTGAAAGTGGATAAAAAATCATTGGTGAATATACTAAGTAATAAAAGCACCCTAATTTTCATTCTCATTCTTTATGAATTTACATACCTGATCAATGGTTTTAGATACAATGTTGCCCTCATTCCGGATTAATAAAGAAGCCCAGACATTATCTACTTGTGGTTTCCTTCCCACTGGTAAGGTACATTAACATAAATTACATGTGTGTAAAATTATATGTAAGAATCACAAATATTATGTCTGAATGATTATCTTTTCTTTCAATTAACTAAGGTTAAAGGAAGGGAAATTAGCTTCCTTTGGATTCACCTTGTTCACCAAAATCATCCTATTTATCAAATAAGATAAATTTGTCAGGAATCTTTGAATTGCAAAAAAATAATAAATCTAATTTAAGCTAGGCTAATAAAAAGGGGAGATTATTTCTTCAACTGTGAATTTTGAGAGGAATGGTTTCAGGAAAACCTGGATCTAAGGGCTCAAACAATGTTGTAGGGTTTTTCTCTTTAAGGACTTTCAGGATTGTCTTTGAATCAAATTTTTCTTGGGCAGGCTCTCTTCTTGTAGAAGTATGGTTGCTAGCAACTTCAGGACTTCAAAGTGTATCTTCAAAAACTCTTGAGAGAACAAGTATGGCTATAGAAAACAGTCTCAGGAATAGCTCAGCTCTGCTGTGATAATACATTCAATGTAGCCAGGGAAGGTGATGCTCTGATCACCTGGGACATTGATCTTTCCCAATTTTATCTGAATGTCATGGAAATTAAGTCAATTTTATCTGAATGCAGTAGATTAGAAATGAGAAGGGATGCTTCTCATTTCTAACATTACTAGGGGCAGAAGGAAATGGTATTGTGAAGGCAAAAATTTCCCACAATTCAGGAATTAAACTGTTAGTCAAGATTCAGGTAGAACAGATAAAGCCTTTATTCCTCTTCTCTCTGTAGGTTTTCTGCTTTTCAGCCTGCTAACTCTGTGATTGCACATCCTAGGCAGTCAATCAATACTTGTTGAATTGAATTGAACCTGATTCAGACCATTCTTTCTGTCAGATTTGCTCCCACCATGCATTCTATTTAATTTTTAGAATCATTTCTACAGATACACGCTACAGAGCAGGAGGCTAGAGGTTTTGAAAATAAAACTTATCTTATCCTAATTTGTATATTGACCCTATGCTCTCCTCTTTCTGACCCCTCAAGCATCCCAAAACTTCTTCAGAAAAGAGAAATGGAAGTCTCTTAATAACCAATAGTTTTAAAAGGAAGTCTTGGTGCAAAGTTGGAAAAACTATACCAGATGTAGAAAATTAATAGATGGATGCAAAAACTTAAGCTGCTTCTGGATGAGAGAGAAGGCAATGACTCTTTCCAAGTGCTCTGGAGGGGCAGCTCAAAGCACTTTAATCTTTGATGAATGTGATTGAACTCTTTCCACTACTCAAGGAAAGACAGAAATACTCACAAGGGTTCATCCTGTGCTGGCTCCCTGCTACCATCATCAACCTCATCTTCTGCATAATTATCAGGGATTCATACTGTGCTTCTTCTATTTTAAATTCTTCTTTTAGGCAAGGAAAGCTGATAGATGAGGTACATGTGGCAAGACATACCAGGTATTTCAGAAACAGGACACTGGAACGGGAGCCAAGAGTGTGGGGTGGGTGATGCATTAGAGAATTTTGGGAAGTCATAAGTTTCCAATATTTCATCTCCCATGGTCTACCCTTTCATCTATCATGGACTCCATTCCAAGAGTGCATTCTAGCTATATGTTCCAGATAGCATGGAAGATGTGCATGGACAAAGACGTGTTGTTATGGATCCAGTTATGTAAGGATGAAAACTAATGGGTAAAACACTTCCAATGGGTAAAACACTTCCAATGGGTCAGTATGCAAAACATTTTCTAGTTAATTGAAATATCACACCTTCTAATTTGGTGATAAAATACTGATTTCACAGGAATGGTTGAAAACATGGATTGACCACACATTGAGACTGATAGACATGATAATGTTTAGTAACATTCTGTACTACCTATAACAAAGATGGAACCAGATTAAGAAAAAACAACCAATCAACCAACAAACATGATGGCCGATTTAGACCAGAGAAGACCTAAAGAAAGATATCCATCAACCCATCAATCACCAGGATTTATGCCTATCATAAATCCAAGATATTTTATTCACTGAGTGCATTGGTCATCTTTCTGTCACTGTGACAAAATACCTGAGAAAATCAACTTTTAAGTTGATTAAATGGTGAAACATTTATTTTGGTTCATGGTTTCAGTCCCTGGCCACTTTGCTTCATTGTATCTGAACCCATATTGATGCAGAACATGTTTATGACATTCTTTAAAAACAATTGTTAACAGGCTCATGCCTGTAATCCTAGCTACTCAGGAGGCAGAAATCAGGAGGATCAAGGTTTGAAGCCAGCCCTGAGCAATTAGTTCCATGAGACCCTATCTTGAAAATACCTAACACACAAAAGGGCTGGTAGAGTGGCTCAAGGTGTAGGCCCTGAGTTCAAACCCCAAACTGCAAAAAACAAAAACAAACAAAAAACCCCACAATTGTTTATTGTTTCTTTATGTCTCTTGTGGCTTTAAATTTTTATATATATTTTTTTGTGTTACTAAGCCATTTCTATATCCATAATCAGAGACTACTGTGCTTCCCTGATGGTTTTGCTGGAACACCTGTAATTAACTCCTTGCAATGTCTGCCTAATTTAAATTGCAAACCCATGGGGCAAGCTTTGGGACTAATTATCCATTCTGTAGCCTACCTGAAACAGGCTTTCAGAATATCAAGCCTGGTTTTACCCCACTATCCTGCCTGCTCTTGTACTCTGGCACCTTGTCAGTGTAGTGCTCTGCACCTTACTGGGAAAGGAAGGCTACAGTAAAACAGGTGAATGTGGAGTTTTATTTGTGAACGGTGTGTCAATTCATTTCTCTGCTTTGACTCCTTAGGGTCTGACATTTTTGTTCCCTATATAGCTCTGCAAACCTAGGTCTAAACATATGCTTTCCTAAAACCAGGAGTAGTTGAAACTCATCAGGTCATGCCAGGACTTGTTCCTGACCCTCACCCTTCACCTCAGGAAACAAAGATAGTCATGATATACTCAACTTTTAGCCTTTTTTCCCCTAGGCCCTGAAAAGTTGCACTTAGGATGCATCTAAAATTGGAGTTTAGGAGGAATCCTAAAGGATTTCGACTGGGCAGGAAATGCCACATCTTAAAGGACAGCAGTGTGTTTCTATAGCTGGAATAGACATCTGAAGTGATTTGAAACCAGCATGAAAGATAACCAAACTTTTGGCTTATAAATTCACAGCATAGAAGAAAGAGTTGGCAAGTATTCAGATTGAGTATTCATTGCAGAGAACCAATTAAAACATAGATAACTCAGAATCTTTTGGACTCAGTGTGTTGGCTAACCAACAGCATAAATGAATCGCAAATATAATTATTTCTTTTATTTAAATATATAATTACAGCTTCAACTTCTGAAACACTGGATGAAAAAAAATGAGGGTTTAAGGTTTGGTCAATACAGAGTCAGCCTTTGCAGTTGGCACCCTGTGGCCTAGCTTCTCTTCCTGGCACAGCACTAAAATGGCACATATAACTTTCATCAGCACTACTGTGTTGCTCATTTAGAGTTTATGAAACACAGTGAATAGCAATTATCAGCCAAATAGCTGGGAAGTGAAAATGACCTGTAATCAGAGTAAATATACATTATGCTGTCATATTATAATGTGTAAATATGAGAGAGAAAAAGCAGAATATGGACATGTAGAGTATTCCTTCAAAGGATTAGATGAATGCAAGTGTTGTCTTGACTTTTTGGCATAGTTTTTGGATGACAGTTACAAAACATGCTGATTTGGTAAATAGTAGGTCATTGTCATCATTTTCTCATTTACGGGTACCACCAGAAAAGGCATTATCGTGAGTTTTATAAATCCTAAACTTGGCTCCTGATGACCAAAAACATATGGAGAGATGACAGCAGCTTGCTGTGACTTTAGACATTATAACCTTGCGTAGCCAGTTGCTTTAGCTGTTTATTCCATCCCAAGTGAATGTTAGTTAATATTAAAGAATCTTTCTTCTTTTGTTAAGCTTGGGAAACATTAAAACTTCCAGTCATTTTACTTATATTCATCTTCCAAGCAAATCAGGTGGTGATAGTAACAATGTTGCAAAATATTGCTAAACTGAGCACCTGAGTTACCTGCTGTGCTACATCGGGACACAGAGGAATAGGCAGAAGCTTTATTTTAGAAGTTTATAGTGATGCAGTTTACTGGGAAAATTAGGCTAACTGATGGGACAGATAAATTGGCAAGGTTCTAAAGAGCAGGCACACATATTTTCCCACTTTTTCTATTAATGGCTAACAGAATTGGAAAGAAGAGATCTAAAAACGTCTCGATAGCAAAAGAAAAAGAAGGGTGATAGTTGATATTTACAATTGTGAAGGCACCCAATATTCCTTTTCCTGTTGCTTAAAACTTCTTGATATTTAGGGAGTAGGAAGGGTGGATCCTCTCCCTATATCGAGAGCAGTCTTGCTATATTAGTGAGTTCAGGTAATTCTTTCACATCTGTGGAAGCATGGGCTGCCCTGGAAATTCTTTTTATTGTGGTGGTTGTAGTAGCACTGGGATTTGAACTCAGAGACTTATGCTTGAGCCATTTCCTCAGCCCTTTTTGCTTTTGCTATTTTTTTTAAAACAGGGTCCTGTATTTATGCTTGGGCTGGCTTGGACTATGTCCCTTCTATTTACACCTACAGTGAAGTTGTGATAACAGGTGTGAACTACCATGCCCAGCTTTTTGTTGGTTGACATGGGTGGGGTCTCATGAACTTTTTGCCTGTGTTGGCCTCCAATCATGATCCTTCCAATCTCTGCCTCTCAAATGGCTAGGATTATAGGTGTGAATCCCCATGCCTGGCAGGAGGTTCTTCCTGTCAGATTCTTTTTCTTACTGTTCCAGGTCAGCCAAGTAATTATCCTGTTCCCTAGAGTTGGCTAATCAGTCACCTGGCAAAATAGAGTCTACTCACTCCAGCAGAAGACCGTCTACCGTGATTCTGTTGAGATCCTTGGGAGCCACCTGGTTCTTGACTGTTTCTTCAGTCTTCTTTATGATCCTGTATGTTTCTCAGTGTCTCCTGAAAGTACAACTCTGCTTAGGTTAACCATAGTTGTTTCCATTACTAGCAACCAACAAACTATAATTAATACAGTTTTTATTTTCTCTGAAAAGTTAAGAATGTCTGCTTCTTACAGGAGCAAGGTGTCAAAAGGATCATCACACCTGGGCAGGTCCTTGGAAGTAACAATGTGCATCTGAATAGGAAATAACATTCAGACTGTCTCAATCCTAGGGATAATGTTAATTTCTCAAAATGGTGGTGCCTGCCCATGTTTCAAAGTCTTTCTCTACTATGCCTTGTTACAGTTTGATTAATTAGAATGGAACTGATCCATCTATACCATTTGCCCAAACAAGGCCCATAAAAGTAAGACAAATTACTAGTGGGATCTTGATCCAGTGTGTACCCAAACACCATCTATGCTCAGTAGGCAAGATTGCAAAGAAACCGTACTCACTGTGCCCATATCTCAACATCAGTCAGGGAGTATTTTAAAATCTTTTTGTCTCTATAGACTGTAGAATCCAAACATTCATTAACTAGGATGTACAAATAATTTATATTAGCTGCTACAAGAGAAGCAAACATAGGGTATTGTTTCTGTCCGTGGAGAGCACATAACCTTTTTGAAGAGGTTGCCAGACAAACAGACTTGAAAATTCTAAGAAAAAGAAGATAAATCTTTAAGCTATAGAGGCCAGGAAAGACTCAGTCGGAAAAAAAAGTTCCTTGAAAATTAACTGCACACTTTCAGGAACCAGCTGACTTCGCAGGACTTCACAGCCCAGGCTAAATCTGGAAGTTGTCACTGCTTCCTAAGACCATTGGTGTATCTGATATTATTCAGTATGACCTCTGCCAAAGAGAACTTGGGATGATGATAACTAAATGATTTAGGAAGCTTTAGGAGCGTGTGTGTGTGTGTGTGTGTGTGTGTGTGTGTGTGTGAAAAAGAAGAGAAACTTATCTGTTTGCTACAGAGTATATCACAAAGAAATTTTTTCCTCAAGTTGCAAATTATGAGGAGGACATTTGTGAAAAATCAGCAGGTATGCACAAACAACAGAACAAAATGTACTAGCGCTCAGGGAATGAACATTCCTCTCATGGTACTGGGGTTTGAATTCAGGTCCACTTGATTTTTCACTGTGGCCAAACATAACTGAATTCTTTTAGAATAAGGCCATTTCCCAGAAAGTTCAATAGACACTTGCTAGATCTATTTGCAGGAGGCTAAATTAGGCTAGATTGATTATATTGACCATTGTGTGGAATAAAAAAGCAGCAGGACTGGTGTTTGCCATTCTGAAATGGCATGCAAAACAATTACCATTCAATACACCATTTAAACCTACTACTACTGCCTTCATTGTAACAAAATACAGGAGGCAGAAAGTAGTCTTCATTTTTTCCAAATGGGGAAAAACAGAGGAACTTTCTAAGTACAACTCTTAATGTCAGAGTTGGAATGGGAAGTCTAGTATCCTGACTTGAAAACAGCTTGATTCGCTAGGGCGTGTTGCCTCCCTTTGAGCATAAAATAAAAATAACCCAACTTAATCAAACTATGTTTGCCAAGTTCTATTCTATAGCGAACTTTTATTTTTACAGCCAAGACTAACCCATGCTTTATACTAGGCAATTTTAATGGCAGTATTGGGACAACCTATACTATTGCTTCACAAATGAAGTACAAAAGCCCCTGGGTACATTTACCTATTAAAAGTGGTGTTAGAAGAAGAGAGCAGTCCACAACTAGAAAATAAATGTGTGCTCCCTTCACTCAGTTGAGAAAATCTCTTGTTTAGCTCTGAAACTGATATGTCATTGGAGATGCTTTCCCTTCCCTGCTGGTATTTTTAACTTTAGTAAATTATAATTCTTACCAGGCAAGGTCTACAAATGGTCTCTGCTTCTCAGAAATAAATGTTTGAGGAATGAGTGAAGAGATGGAGGAATAAAATTAATAAGCAATCTTTAAGGCAAAATGTATCTATCTGAGTAGAAAGCAAAAGCACATGGTGAAATTGAATGCAACAATAATGTAGTGGTCAATACATGCCAGGCATTGTTCTTGACGCTCTGTTAATCTCAGAACAATGCTATGAATTAAGTATTAGTGTTAGCAGTATCCCACAGATGGTCAAAAATGTGGCACAGTGTGATGAAGTCACTTATTCCTGGTCTCAGAGTTAGCAAAGAAATAAAGAGGACTTAAGTCCAAACCCAGTGCTTTGATGACTTACCTACAGTTCTGCACAGAACTAGGCATGGAAAATGCCAGAGTCTAAATGGTCTGGCCAAAGCCCTTTGCATGATCTCCTAAGCAGGGAAAACATTTACTTTACTATCTACACCATGTCACAAGGCCCTAAGGTTGGGTTTTTTTTTTTTTTTTGGAGAGGAGTGTTAGCCTGATTTCATTCAGAACAAGGAAAAATTATTGAAAAGTCAACAAATAAATAGTCTGTAGAAAAATTATAGAATTTAAGAGACAACTTTGCAAGCACGAACATTCCAAAGTCACCGTTTGTTAACAAGGTTTAGTTCTTATTTTCTTGGGTATCCAAGGCTAGGGCAGCAATGTGGGAGCCTTACTCAGATGTGAGTTCATTAAAAAAAAAAATGGAAGTTTTGTTTTTTGCTGAACAGGTGTTTTCTCTGGGCTACAAAACAGTCCTCTGTTCTCAGTCTAATATCACTCTGACCTTGATCTTTCTTAACTCTCAACAATAGGTTAGAAAGCCTTTCCCCAAAAGAACCTCCTTTCATACTGACTTACGGAGACACGACAATTTTGCCTGTCCTTTCTCTCCTTCATTCACTAGTATTCTAAATAAATATTGGGCAGAAAGACCCAACTAACCTAGGTTTCACTGTGAAGAGGGTCATCTCCATTTTCTTTCTGACATCACTGGTAAATTTATGATCTCTGTATTAAAGTTTGTTTGTCCTGAGGCCTGGCTTCATTCTCCATAGTAAGATCTCTGAATGAAAAAAGGGTGTCTCAGACACAGAATCTTGTCATAACTAAGCAAGATTCTTAGCAAAGGATAAATATATCAATCTGAAGTTAAATTTCATTTTTCTTTTATTTTAGGGAAATTTGCTTTGTTTACTTTTCATACCTTTGTATTGTTGATACACATGAGAACTTATTCTGAAAGCTGCCATGCAACTTCATTTGGCCCTAGCAACTCTGTTCCAGGACAACAATTCCAAGAAAATGTTATTGTGTGACACAACATGGTATGATGAGGATGAATGGTGCCCTGTGAAATTAGGGGTAGAGAATGGTAAGAGAGCAACGAGGAACCAATCGGTCTTAGAGAGAAACTATGGTGTGTCCACTCACTGTGGAGTTCACATCCCAGATGGAAATCTGGATACTTCCCATTCCCACTATTTTGTGTTTAAAAAGGGCAACAGAATGGGTCCTGGGTTCCACCATGACTGCTTCCCACAGAGCACCACATATTTCATTTTGGTGCAGTTCCAGAAATATGTGTGATCCTTCTTTTGCTTGTAACTTGACAAGTGTGATCCACAAATCTCTAAAGAATTCAGCTCTGCTAAATATTCAAGAGGTGTCTGACAGAGTGAAGGAAGAGAAATTAAGCAGCAACTAAAAAGAGGGCTGCACAAGAAATAAAATGTAGTTATTGGAATTATTGGAATTTATAAAATAGAGAGGAAATGAGTACATACCAAGGAATTTATTGGATCTTATTAAGGAAAAGAAATCAATTATTAACATTTTACCATTATTTTTGTCAAACTATAATATTTCTGGAAAAAGGTTAATCAGCTTATGATAGCATGAGTCCCTTAAAATTCCTTTAATTGTATTTTATTTAAAACATTTTTTGGATTAATTATTTGGAGAAAGTATTCCTGTTTCCTAGTGAGAAGAAAACCCCACCTCTTTTTTCATGGTGTGATGATTCTAGTCCAAATGCAATGAGTTTCTGGAAACGGCAAGTGAGACACTTGTTGCCATGGTGATTGTTAATAGTTCTGACTCAGATATAGTGTTGCTATAGCAACTGCACTGAAGCCCTTGGGAGGTGGCACAGTCTTTAGTCTTTTTTTTTTTTTTTAATCAGCAGAAAGAGGCCAGGAAGAACCATTTTAGTATCTTCCTGCGGCACTGCAGTGACGAAGCTTTCAAGGCTACTTCATGCAGATGAAAGATCATCCTGTTTTTGCACTGATGAAGCAGATATGTTACACTGCAGAATAAATTTAGTCCCATACATCACAGTAGCAAGCACATTACCTGCCTTTTCATGGATTTCTGATTGTAATGGTTTCTAATAACACTGGTTGTCTCAAGTGACTATCTTGAAGAATCGTTAATGTCATTGGCAATACAAGAAAACCAAAGGTCAAAGACTGAGTAGGCCAAAATCATTGACATGCTCAGTGTTTCAGCTTAGCTGCATGGCTGCAAGGGTGGGGCATATTGCTAACAAAGCATTTAGCAGGTCTGTTAGGATGATCTGGGATTGGCTCTGTAGATTGTGTGCTTGTTTACCACCTTACATGTACTCAGCTCTTAAAGTAGTGATGGGATGCAGAAGGTCCTCAGTAAATATTGTAAGTGAGTGAATCCGTTTATCAGTGCTTATTTATTTCTTTTTCCTTAGACCTCTCATTTAATTCTTGAAAAACTGAAACATTGGTGCAATTCTCTTATGTCAGAGCCTACCCCCACTTTCCATGGTGAACTTTCCAGACTGACCTTAGATCGCTCAGGCTTTCATTCAGGTATGTGGAAGAGCTGGAATGGAATTTAGATATAGCCCCTCTGTGTAGCCCCTTGTCTAGCCAGAAGACAGAGAAGCTCTCTGGCTGTCCTGCTACATATGAGGTATAAATGATGGGAAAGCATCACTGCCTGAGCGCTGAGAATCTTCTCCCATATTTAGTCTATTCTCAATGACTTTATTTTTGTTTCCTCCCATAAACTCTTAGGTTAACACGCTTACCTGTCTTCAGTATAAAGCCCCTTGAGGATGAAAATAATGCCTTGTTCTTCACATATTTCACTGGGCCTGCATGGTAGTTTCATTTAAAAAGAATCCAAGGCCGGGACAGGGCTGTTGGGGGGAGGGAGGCGGTTAGTGGGCTTTAGCGCCTTTTCTGACAGCGGTAGATTTGAAGCGCTTTCAAACACTGAGCCCAGGGAAGAGGAAACTAACAGTGCAGGTTGAAGTATTGGAAACATGGGAATAAAGGTTCAACGTCCTCGATGTTTTTTTGACATTGCCATTAACAATCAACCTGCTGGAAGAGTTGTCTTTGAATTATTTTCTGATGTATGCCCCAAAACGTGTGAGAACTTTCGTTGTCTTTGTACAGGTGAAAAGGGGACAGGGAAATCAACTCAGAAGCCATTACATTATAAGAGTTGTCTCTTTCACAGAGTTGTCAAGGATTTCATGGTACAGGGTGGTGACTTCAGTGAAGGAAATGGACGAGGAGGAGAATCTATTTATGGAGGATTTTTTGAAGATGAGAGTTTTGCTGTTAAACACAACAAAGAATTTCTCTTGTCAATGGCCAACAGAGGGAAGGATACAAATGGTTCACAGTTCTTCATAACAACGAAGCCAACTCCTCATTTAGATGGGCATCATGTTGTTTTTGGGCAAGTGATCTCTGGTCAAGAAGTTGTGAGAGAGATAGAAAACCAGAAAACAGATGCAGCTAGCAAACCATTTGCTGAGGTATGGATACTCAGTTGTGGAGAGCTAATTCCCAAATCTAAAGTTAAGAAAGAAGAAAAGAAACGGCATAAATCATCTTCCTCGTCGTCATCCAGTGATTCAGATAGCTCAAGTGATTCTCAGTCTTCTGATTCTTCTGATTCTGAAAGTGCTTCAGAAGAGAAATCAAAAAAAAGAAAAAAGAAACATAGGAAAAATTCCCGAAAACATAAGAAGGAAAAGAAGAAGCGAAAGAAAAGCAAGAAAAGAGCATCTAGTGAAAGTGAGGCTGAAAATGTTGAAGCACAACCCCAGTCTACTGTACGTCCAGAAGAGATCCCTCCTATAGCAGAAAATAGATTCCTAATGAGAAAAAGTCCTCCTAAAGCTGATGATAAGGAAAGGAAAACCAGAGAGAGAGAAAGAGAAAGAGAGTGTAATCTACCTAACTCCCAGCCTCCTTCATACCAGAGACGACTCTTAGTTACTAGGTCTGGCAGGAAAATTAAAGGAAGAGGACCAAGGCGTTATCGAACTCCTTCCAGATCGAGATCAAGGGATCGCTTCAGACGTAGTGAGACTCCTCCACATTGGAGGCAAGAGATGCAGAGAGCTCAAAGAATGAGAGTATCAAGTGGTGAAAGATGGATCAAAGGGGATAAGAGTGAGTTGAATGAAGTAAAAGAAAATCAAAGGAGCCCAGTTAGAGTAAAAGAGAGAAAAATAACTGATCACAGACATGCATCTGAGAGTCCAAACAGAAAACTAGAAAAAGAAAAAAAAGTTAAAGAGCATAAATCTAACAGCAAAGAGAGAGACATCAGAAGAAATTCAGAAAAGGATGATAAATACAATAAAAACAAAGTGAAGAAAAGGGCCAAATCTAAAAGTAGAAGTAAGAGCAAAGAGAAATCAAAGAGTAAGGAAAGAGATTCAAAACATAACAGGCATGAAGAAAAGAGGATGAGGTCAAGGAGTAAAGAAAGGGATCACGAGAATGTTAAAGAAAAAGAAAAGCAGTCTGATTCTAAAGGCAAAGATCAGGAAAGGAGTAGAAGTAAAGAGAAGCCTAAACAGTTAGAGTCAAAAAACAATGAGCATGACCATAGTAAAAGCAAAGAAAAGGATAGACGGGCACAGTCCAGGAGTAGAGAACGTGATATAACTAAAAGTAAACACAGTTACAATAGTAGAACAAGGGAACGAAGCAGAAGTAGAGACAGGAGCAGGAGAGTGCGGTCTAGAAGCCATGACAGAGATCGCAGCAGAAGCAAGGAATACCATAGATACCGAGAACAGGAGTACAGGAGAAGAGGAAGGTCACGAAGCCCAGAGAGAAGAACGCCACCAGGAAGATCAAGAAGTAAAGATAGGAGGAGGCGGAGGAGAGATTCACGGAGCTCAGAGCGAGAAGAAAGTCAAAGCAGAAACAAAGAAAAATACAGAAACCAAGAAAGTAAGAGTTCTCACAGGAAGGAAAATTCTGAGAGTGAGAAAAGAATGTACTCTAAAAATCGTGATCATAATAGCTCAAATAATAGCAGGGATAAAAAGGCTGATAGAGATCAAAGTCCATTATCAAAAGTAAAACAAAGCAGTCAGGACAATGAATTAAAGTCCTCCACATTGAAAAATAAGGAGGATGAAAAAACCAGGTCCTCAGTGGAAAAAGAAAACCAAAAATCAAAGGGTCAAGAAAATGACCATGTACATGATAAAAATAAAAAATTTGATCATGAATCAAGCCCTGGAACAGATGAAGACAAAAGTGGATGAGTGAGTTGTGTAAACTTATGTCCTTTCTGTCTCAAATTTAAGTTTTAGAGACTTGCTGATGAATCTCCTCTGTGTTGTTTTCATGTTTTGGGGTTATGTTCGTCTCTCTCTTTTTTTTTTTTTTTTTTTTAAATGTGGACTTCATTGAGTTGATCTTTTGATAATCTGCAACCTGGATAATTTGTACCGCTAAAGTTTTAATAAACTTGAAATGAGAAAAACACTTTGGTGTAATACTGTGTGCTATTCTGTATGCATTTTTGTGTTGCAACAATCAGCCAGTAGCATCCTAATTTGCTTAATCAGCCATTTGGAAACAAGCATAATTGATGGTTGCAATGCATTATTACAAAAGCTTGTTTCTTGTGATTACAGTAACTTGGGAAGCCACTAAAAGTTTTATATAGATTTTCTGATTGCATTTGTAATAGAGGCTTGCAGCAATTTCTTTTAATTATACAGAAGCAGGATCCTAATAATTTGTGGTCTTAAATCATCACTTGATTTTACAGTATTTGTACTTTATTTATCTTGTGCTTCATATCTTATTCTTTATACTTCTAGCCATAGCTTGTTTCTTTTTGTTCACTAGTTATCTATAAAAACAGATGAATGTTTTTTTCAGTTGAGCTGATTGAGTTTGACTTGCTGTTATACAGCATTTGACAGGAACTTGGAAGATCAGACAGTAATTCTCTGTTGCTTTTGGTCTGAAGAGTTGAAATTGTTGCTTTTTTGAAAACATTATTTTATTATTACTGTTACCTTTTCTAAAATTTAAAACAGACATTTCTCATTAAAATATACTACTTGTGCAGGTCCTTAAGCTAGACAGATTCTAAAAATTGTTAATAGTGACATATTAACTAAGATGTCTCTTTGGCCACCAGCCTATAAAGTATTGAGTGTTAACTCTGCATGTTTTTTGTTTTCTGTTTTTTTAAACTTGTGAACTAACTTCTCTAACTCATAGCTATGCGTTTCAAATGGCAGGAAAATGTATCTTTTCTATATATGACCATGATAGGCTGCAGCATGTTTATGACTCTGGTTTCTTTCCACTAAGGTGGATTTATATCATTTACTGTTGACATTATTTTAACTTGGCATGTATAATGTTGCCATATAGAGTAGAATAGAAAGTTAAAAATTTTTTGATAGCTTAAACACTGAACAAATCCAAAGTCCATTCAGAATTTTGTGTGTTGTATTTTACCATTTTTGTGATGTGTGGCCTTTTATTCTGTAATATCTCTTTTAAATAAAACATTGAACATCCAGCAAACACAAATCCTGCCTCATTTGAAAAAGGTATTTGAAATTGCAGTTAATTGTAGCCTCTAGAGAGTTTTGTATTTTAATATTTGTCAATATTGTCAGCTCTATCACCAAGATAGCTTCTTGATAAATCCAGTAGCTACTCAATGCTGTTTGTACTGAATAGAGTGATGTCTAACATACTTCCCATTATTTATTAATACAGTACCGATACATTTGGCATTGTAGCTGTTACAGAATAAATAATGTAATGAAATGATTATAAGATTGTTTGCAATATCTTGAAACAAATATCCACAATGCATTCTTTTTTTTTCCTGATGGTAAAAATAGTAGACGTGTATTATAATGCAGGGTGATTCTTTGGAGACTGACCACAGACCCACATGGAGGATAATCAAGTCTCAGTGCCCAGACTGTATAATCTGAACATGTTTTTAACAAGTTGTCTTAAATCCAGTAAATTGCATTTTAAAATCTGTCAGAAATTATTTGAGCTTTAAGAAAGGTACTATTTTAAGGAAGGATTTCTAATAACAGTTATATATTTTTAAAGTCCATGCTAAGTAAAAATACTTTTGTGTTGTTGATCCCAGAGCTTTGTTAGTGTTATATGCAGGGACTTTCCAAATCTTTAAAGTTTCAAAAGTAATCATAAAGAAGTGTGTCGGGGTGGGGGGTGTTGAATAATGTCTATAGTTCTGTTTGGGTTATCAAGAAAATAACTCCATGCTAAGCATTATTTATAGGCCTTTTTTCTTTGTTTAAGCTTTGTTCAAGCTGTTTCTATAGGACAGATGTGATAAGGAGTTGAGATGAGACAGGACAATCAACTAGATTTTATTTTCAGAATAAAAAGAACATTTTGAAAATAGTAGGCAGTATAATTGTACCTCAAAGTCCACTCTTGCATCTGAATAGCACAAGGCCCCAGCAAGTCCTTTCCTTTTCTCACATTTTTAGCAGTTGTGCTCTTTAGTTTTTATTTGAACATTGTCTGTTTTCCCAAAAGTCAGCTATTTAATTTTTCCCATCAAATTGATTTTATAGAATGTTATGCTTCTTTGCATAGCCACCCGCCGTTGTTTCACCTTTTAATAGTGTCCTAATCTTTGCTTTTCCTAAAAAAGTTTGATTTTATAGTAGTATCTGAATTTACAGTTCATTTTAATAACCTTATAAAGATATTTTCATTTGTTTTTGCTTGATTAGTGATAGATGAGAAAGACTTTAATATGCAGAATTTTCATGATTGTGTGAGAATTGTATTTCTGGGGAAGATATATGCCACAGAAATTGCTACTGCAGAGAGACAATGTTTAATGAAATGGTGAAATATGGACAGTAGGGAAGCTACTATGTTGCTTTAAAACATTCTTCAATTAAATTCTAGTTGGTGAGTTCATACAGCTATATAGTTTGTTACTAAATTGAAGCCCTCAGAAGTTGCAAAGAATTTATCTGATAACTCTTTACAAAAGTGTGATACTGATGCATGTTGACTTTGCTGAATGACTTTTGTGGAAGGTGTGAAACTAAGGTAAAAGATACAGACAGGCACACATTGGGTTTCTGGTATTTTGAATATTAAATGATTCTAATTTATTTTCTGTTTAGTATTTGGGGCAAGTTAATATGTTTTTTAGTACTTTGTTCTCCGTGGTAATAGTTTTTTTGTCACACTGAACTTTTTATAGTAAATTTCTATAAAACTGATTGGGTTTGCCTTTACCAGAAAGTTCTTATGTAACTGACTGATATAGAAAAACAAAGTGGGTTTTTTTGTCTTGTTTTATGTTTACTATGATTACTCCGTTTAGAATTTACTATTAAGTTAACTCCATGGATTATAGGTTAATTTACTTTTATTGTAAAAAGATACGTTTTGTTACAAATATTTGTTTGAAAAATGAAGCCTCAGGAAGTACAGTGTAGACTGGCACACATCTGTGGTGACCTTCCCAGCTGCCTGGAAAGGATTCAGGCAAATGCTAACTCTCTGACCTGTTGTGTGTCAAAGAACAAAATATTAAAGGAAAAGAAAAACAACTCATGAAAAAATTTCCATCAGCAAGGTTGAGAAGGGAGTTGTTGAGGGCGTTTTTTGTTTTCAGAGCTGAGGGTATGGTGGGGTTGATTTGTGTTTCTGCCTCTTTTTTTTTAAAGCAATTTCTTGTTACCAAAAGCACATGCTGTATATTTCCTTCCCGCTTTGTGTGTTTATAGGATTTGAAAGATTGATAAGTGGACTGGGTGTTTCTCTGTGGGGATGTTCAAAGTTGTGGATGCTCTCTGACGGGAGAGCGTCACGAAGCCCGTGCACTTCTTAGCTCACAAGTCACTGTGATGTATATTTTTTTAATGAAATTTAAAAATAAAATTGTCATCTCAATTGTAAAATTGGTTTCAAAATGCTGCTTCTCTTTATCATTAGTGACTATCAGACTGTTTTCTGCAAACTGCATTTTACAAAATTTAAACTTCAAAACTGTATTAACTTTTATAGTTAAAACATTGTATTAAATAAAGTATACTATAAAACAGTTTGAGATTTGTATTTTTTAAAAAATTTATTGGATTACTCAACCTTTATTTTAATTAAAAGTTAAATAGTGAAAATGAACCAAGAAAAATATACTTTTATTGTACCCATGGAGATTTTTAAAAAATTTTTTATATATCTTGAGGAAACCAAATAGAGTGTTAACAAAACCTTCTTTAAGAATTTAGTCAGAATTGATGATTTCCAGGTTTGGGAATAAATTATAGTGTGCTTAAGCTTAACACTTCTGTCTGTAGCCTGTCTTTTGCCCCAATAAAGGTTTAAGGCTGAACTTGGAATATTCATTATTCTCTACTAGAATAATGAATTTGCTTTTTAGTCCCCCCACCCCAAATTCTCAACATTAGGAATACTCCAATATGTCCTGTGCTTGTCAGTTTTAATATAACCCTGATATTTGTGAAGTCATATAAATACTTAACAGGTCTAGGTTTTGTTTGATTTTATTTTAATTAGACATTTAAGGAAATGCATCTCATTGAGAGTTTGTCATTGAAAATGTGCATATATAAAAACATTCTGAACATTCTGTGGTTTGTGTGTTATCAGTTGAACATTATTAAGACTCAAAATTGGAAGTGTTTTTAAAATGCTTTATTTAGCCAGGAAAATATGTAAAATGTGAGTGCTACATACAAACTGTGCAAATTGTGTATTAAAGTACTTAAAAGCATCAAAAAAAAAAATAAAAAAATAAAAAGAATCCAATAAAAGCAAGTTAAATATAAGATAATAGTTTAAATGATTCCTTCTACTGCAACTTACCTTTTTATTTTTGGTAGTACTAGGATTAGAACTCAGGGCCTCACACTTGCTAGGCAGGCACTCTACCACTTGAGCCACTGCACTAGCTCTTTTCATGTCTGTGTAGTGGGTCTCAGAACTATTTTGCTGGCTCAAAACAAGACCCTCCCTATCTCTGCCTCCAGGGGAGCTAGGACTACAGTTGTGAGCCACCAGCCAGTGCCCAGTATACAACTTACAGTTTGATTAAATTCCTTCTTCCTGCCCTGAAGGGAACCCCTAATTAATATGAGTTAAGTGTAGGTGCTAAAGGGAGGGGTTGGCATTAATGGAAGCATTGTTTTATGGATGGGAAGAAAGGAAATGTAGAAGAAAGCCTTTGAGTAATGTGAAGTTTGAAATTCTCTTTTATCTCTCACTATCGAAGCAGCTGCTTGTTCTGGCCATTTAAGGGACCAGACGGGACCAGGTTGGATGCATATATATATATATATATATATATATATATATATCCATCATTTGTGGAATGAGTGATTATCTTTTTTCTGGAATCCATATGTTTTATACCTGAATTGATGATTCCACAGAGTAGTCTGAGTTTTCTTGCTCCTGTTTCCTGCACAGCTGGAAACTAACAAAATGTTGACTTTATGCTAATGAACAATCCACCCCTCATTAAGCTAGTATTAAAGGCAGTTTTGCCCTTAAATAAAAATCCTTTTGCAACCAGCTTGCCAGGATAGCACACATGTCATTAGGCTGTGCTTTAAATGTTAGAAGATGTCTGAAATCTCTCACTTCCTATCTTAATATTTCAGAACTGCTTCTTCTAATCAGTTCCTAAAATTTTCAAGAAATTGGCATTAGGCTGCTGTTTCTTTTCTTTCCTGTCTTTTCCTTAGTTGAGAACTTTTAAACATAAATGGAAAGTTGACTTGAAATATATTTGTTTAGTGACCTTCCTTTAATTGATTCCTCTAAAACAGCACCATGATAGTGGCTCCTTATGAACTTCTGTCTTATCTTCTTACACAAATACTTATGAAGACAAGAGATAGATGAAAATTCAGTTATGATTAAAACAATGACTGACAATGAGCTTATTGCTAGAATCCAAGAGGCCATCCATGAACTTCAAGATCTTTGAAACTAGATTGAAAGACACAATCAATGGCTTACCTTGATTATGGTCAACTGAAAGTATTTAAGAAGACCCCTCTCTGCCCTCACCCCTGGTCTATCCTGTAGTTCACAAAAGCTAGCTGTTTATAATAAAATTTTCAACATATACCCTTCCACCCCATCTGCTTTCTGCAGGGTAGCAATCATGCTGTCTTCACCACCCCCTTCTTTCTTTTCCTTGTCTAAGACCATTCTTTTTTGGAGGGGGGTGGTATTGGAATTTGAACTCAGGGCTCACACTTGCTAAGCAGGTGCTCTACCATTTGAGCCATGCCCTCACTCCTTTTATGCTTTAGTTATTTTTCAGGTACAGTCTCACATTTTTTTCCTGGAGCTGGCCTCAGACCATGATTCTGCTACCTACAGCCTCCTGGGTAGCTGGGATGACAGGAGTATACCACCATGCCTGGCTTATTGATTGACTTTTTGCCCAGGCTGGCCTTCAGCTGTGATTCCCCGATCCCTGCTTCCCAAGTAGCTTGGATTATAGGCATGAATCACCGTGACTGGTATCTGTTTAAAATTGTAGCAAAAAACACATAACAAAAAATTTATCATCTCAACAAATTTCAAGTGTACATTTCAGTACTATTAAGTATGTTCACAATGTTGTGAAGATGTCTCTTTTTATATCTGTTTGGTAACCTGTAACACCAGAAAAGAAGAGGAAAGTAATAAGGAGATGAGTAGAGTGTGGAGTATTACATTATGGTATAAGTGTAAACTCCACTATTAAAATATAGATGAAAAGAGTGTGTTGGTTATAGTATATATGAGATCCATCTTTTCAGTGTCAGAAATCCAGGAAGTGCCCATATTACCCCCATAGAAATACATAGAAATCTAAATTAAACAGATACAGATTTTAGCCAAATCATTTGTGTATCTGAGAAGAAAATTCAGCCAGTGCTTCACTGTATAGAAAGTGTGAGCCAGCATGGTGACTATGAAGAAATACTCAGAACAAGGAAAATTGAATTACTATGAAGAGTTAAAAGGCCCACCTTTGAAAATGACTTAGTAAGATCCATCAGAAAGATTTAGAGCATTGGCTTTTCTGAGAGAATACAAGAATATCTCTGGAAAGAGAAGCAGAAATCTGAAAGCATTGTAGAATGCAAAGGTGGATGAATGAGACACACAGTGTCTTACATGGTGTTCAGCCCTTTGGACTTGTATAAATCACCTAAGCCCCCAAAACTTCTGAATATTAGCATATAAAAATGCATAGAAAGCAATGCAGTATGCACTCACCTGCTAATTAGGGCCTATGTAAATGACACAGATAATTTGTGCTCTGGACAGTCAGGAAAAGGCAAATTAACTTTTGCCTTGGAGGAAGCTGGAAAGATTTGGCTCAGTAGGAAAGAATAGGGTTCCAGAAAGGGACAGTGGCATGAGCAGATGCTTTTGTTTGTTTTGGGAAAATGGCATCCTGTTCAAATGTCCTTGGATAATCTTGTTCTCACAATCTGTTTCATTCATTTGTTAACATTTCAAAATCTGACACTACTTTCTGTTCACCATTATCCCAGCTCCTTCTGCTCCTTTTAGGTTAGGTGTAGTTCACTGTGTATCTCCTGCTTATAGATTTCTCTCAGCAAGGTTGTAAAACATTTAATGTCTCAGGCATATGTTAACTTTTCTAACTGCTGTCAGATCAGACATTTTTCAGGCAATCTCCTCTCATAACAACTTTGTGAGGTAGACAGGGTGGATGATAATCATCCCATTTCATAGGCAACCATACTATGACATTAAAGGATTTTCCTTCAGTAGGGCAGAAAAAGTTTGGATTTAAATCCAGGGTTTTCATCTTGATAATCCAAATGACAGGACACAAACAATAAGGGATGAGAAAGATTGTGGAACTAGACAAGTAAAAATTTGTTATATAACTATTTTTTTTGAGATGACATAAAACTATGAAAATTTGAGGGTATGGAAAAGGCCCTTAACACCTCTCCCCCTAAAGACCCAATTATTTACTCAATTGCGGATAGTGGATGTTAGCATTGGGGTGTCTTTTTTGAGGATGAAAGATGAAAGCACATAAGCTAAGAGCCTGGTGAGATGAGAGAGTCTACCTGGACAGATGCTAAGACCATTTACTATGGAGAAACAAAAATATGAAATATAAAGTATGTGATTTAGAAAATGAATAAAGCTAAGTAAAAGAAAGAAGAAAACAAAGACCAAAGAAAGTAGAAAAGTGGAAGGGACAATGATCCAGGGAAGAGCTTACAGTCAGTAGAATGTATTCTAGAAAAGAGAATGTGATCTATCCAGAGCCATGATGCAGTTTTGGTAATGATAGTTATGGCAACTGAGAGTCAAGAAAAATTGCATCATACTCAATTTCAAGGTAGGATGATTTGTGCCTTACTGCTGTTATCCACAGTGTTACTGCTCACGGTCTATGTATGGCAGTAATAGCCAGCTCTTATTGCCAGTGTACACTTGCTATGGGGATGATTGAAGGAATGCTTAGTGGTATATTTTCCACATAACAATATATTAGCTCAGAATAATCAACCTGCAGTCTGATGTGATGTTTGCCAATTCTTTCACGTGCTTCTATGAGAAAGTTCTACTTTCTTCATACATACACTTTTGATGGTTGAATATATTTTTATTGCTTCAGCCTGAAGTCTTCCTGTCCTATTATTAATGTTTTCTAGTGTTAAAAATAATTTTGTCTTCCTCTATGTGTCATGTATTTTCACACACATTTGATTTTTTGTTTTGTGTACAATTTAGTTAATTCTATTGGTTGCATCTTCCCTTCTGTAAAATGTTTGAAGAAGACTCATCTGTAGCGTATAAAATAAGATAGTGGTCTTGTCATTAAGAAGAAATATGGTGACTATTCATTACCTGTACAAACTTACAGAGATGGAACTTGGTCATATTTTTAAAAAGAACAGTTAAAAAATAACATTCACTTAAATTTCATTTTGTTTATCTAGAGAATTACTATTCAAGCTGCAGGAACTCACATTACTGACAATATTTGCAACTTGGAGAGAATGAGGCTGCTGGATGAGCCTGACTTTTTAGGCTTATCTCTCATCCCACCTTGCATGACCTATTCTCTGCCAGCAATATAATTCTGAACCTTAGAAGCACTTAGCAACACTCTCATTATTTTAATGTGCTTTGGATATACATAATAAAATACCTAATTTTCTTCTTTTCTTTTCTATTGAATTAACATTAATTGGCAATCACTGTTGAGTTCTTGTCTGCCCTGAAACTTCTAATTCTCTTCAAATTCTGGGCTCTCAGCAGAGATGACCTATCTTACCTGATAAACAGACGCAGGTCCATGTTCTTGAGGACAACTGCTTATTTGTGTTAGTTTTCTAGGTCTTCCAAAACAAAGTAACACACACACACACTCACACACACTGGGTGTGTTAAACAACAGACGCCTATCATGTCCATTGTGGAGGCTAGAATTTCAAGAACCCCAGGGTTGATTCCTCCTAAAGGCTATGAGAAAGAATCTGTTTCATGTCTCTCTTCTAGCTTCTGGTGGTTTTCTGGCAATATTTTGTGTTGCTTGGTTCCTGGAGGAAGCTCCCTAATTTCTGCCTTCATCTTCACCATCTTCACATGGCATTTTCCTGTGTACCTGTCTATCCAAATTTCTCCTTTTTGTAAAGACACAGGTTACATTGGGCTCGATCTCTATTACACAATTTTAACTTGATTATCTCTGTGAGGGCACTATCTTCAATTAAGCTGCATTGTGAGATATTAAGAGTTAGGGCTATGAAATTTTGGGGGACACAATTCAAACCAGTAGCAAAAACATAAAGAGCATAGACTTCCTATTTTAGAAAGAACAAGAAGATGATATGTATTTTAAGGTTTACTTTGGAGTTAGTTCTCTATTGATTTGATTTTTCCATTTGGACTTTATTTTTTTCTATTTGTCTTATTTAATTATTGAGGACCTTTCTTTCTTTAGTAAAGCCTTTTTTTTTTGTGTTCATTTCCAAGTTTTTTTTTTTTTTTTTTTTTGGTCCCCTGTGGTATTAAGGATTGAACTCAGGGTTGTGTGCTTACTAGACAAGTGCTTACTAGACTCTAGTTCTACCACCCGAGTCACACACTAAGTCCTTACTCTTTTTTGTTTTTCAGATAGGGTCTTGTGCTTTTATTCAGGCCAGCCTTGAATTGAGATTCTCCTATCTCTGCCTCCCAAACAGTTGGGATTATAGGTATATGCCACCATGCTTGTCTCCTTGTTTCCACTTTTTCAAAAATTGATACTTGCCTTTGCTCCTTTTATTCAAAAGAAGGGTTATTATCCTTCTGAATCAGTGATTATCAACCATGGAAGTAAAGAAGCTTAGTAAAGTGTATTCAGATAATTTATCTCTTAAAATAGCTAAAATAACTAGTTCTGCAATGATTTTCCTTCCTAAAGTATGCATTTCAGAATAATCCCTTCATAGTTATTCCAATCATTTGCATTTAAGAGGGAAGAAAGGGGGGTGACAGTCAGCATGAGGAAATTTGTGCAATGGGGAGACATTATAGAAATAGCATAAGCTTATTTCCTTTTACCTCAGTGTGTGTGTTGTTTGAAATAAACTTACAGTATTAAACCTTAAATGAAGATTTACATATCTGTGTCCATGGGAGTGTGTCACACATGCTGCTCTCATCTATCATACATGTCAAGGTAGAGAACAGGATGAGAGCCACCCACTCCTTCAGAGTCAATGCCTTCCTGGGTCACAGGCATCTCCCTTGTGGAGGTAAAGAAACATCTATTTTGAGTCTAGATATGTCCTCTTCTTCAAGTTTAAGTCAGATATTTTATACATCTTCCAGATATGACAAAGATAATTTTTATATGTGAAAAAATTTGGCTGGCTTTACCTTCATGCATTGATACTCAGTGAACCTTTGTGTATTAATAAGCTTAAATTTTCTCATCATATTTAAAATATTAATGTTTGAGGTCTCACATGTACAGCACCAACATTGGGAGTGGGGTTGTGAGGTTTGGGTTTTAGTATGGTGCAGAGACTAACATTTACTGTCACTCAGCCAAACTTCTTAGGCTTCACTTTATCTGTGAATGATGGCATTTATGCTACAGCAGCTGTTGCCAATGATTGTTTCATAGTTATAAAGATTTTTTTTTAAAGTAAAACCATGATTCTTGTACTCACGTAAAATGGACACATAACAAAGATTTTTAATTTAAATTATTCATTAATAAGGAAGCTGGTACAACTAGTTCCCACAATGTTTCAAACAACACATGGGGACAGAGTGACAGCACAAATGCTAGAATTCAATCCCCAGAACCTCTAAGAAAAAACAAGCAAACAAATGAAATACAAAAATGCCACATGCTTATAGGCAATAAGAAATATGTGTAAAAACATATGCAAGACTAGCCAATATCCAAAGGACCATATTTCACTAAAAAAATGTCATTTTCCATTCTGTGGGCAAGAATCACTTACATTATTGTAATTATTCTGTAATTCACAGATCCATAATATACCTGACAAATAATAAAAGTTACAAGTTTCTTTGAATGAAATAGCCTGGAAGGAAGGAAGTGTTTAATAAGAGAGTTATTAACCTATTTTTGTGCATTCAAATTCCTTTATAATTTTTCTATAATTATTACAGTTCTAAAATGTTCTATGGCACCTCAATTCATGAAATATATGAAAAACAAAGTTGCTTTGGTTGAACTGAGTATATAGTGATTGACTAAGCTACTTATTCCTTTTCTTGTATGAGTCACTGAACCAGAGATTTTTGGATCTGTATATCTCACAGTTAGGAAAGCGATGATTTCTCAAACTACTGACTGGCCCTAAAATCATGCCCTCAACTTTACTTTAGTAGCTCTCATTTCCACAGCTCTGCTTTATCTAAAAAAAAAAAAAAAAAAAGTATCCCTTTTGGGATCCTTATATATCATTACAAATTTGTAATGCCAAAATTGTTTATAATTGCAGGATTTTCTAGTTCTGAATTTCATAAAATAATTGCAAGTTACTTGAAAAAAGTACTTCCCACTCTACTAAACTTATATCCAAATAACCTCAGAGTACTCTTGAAAATATGAGTAAATATGTTGGTTGAATTTTAGTGTAATGCCATCTTTATCATTAATGTATTCAGTTTAATTTTTTAGTTTTGAAAAACAAGGCCATATTTTAAAATTGCCTCTGGGCAAAATAGCTCTATAAATTCTAGAATCATGTTTCCCTGTTCTTTATTTATATTTCAAGTTACATCAATTGTGAAAGCATTTTATTATTTTAAGATGTGAAAGGCTTCCTTCCTAAACAAAGCTTTGTTTCCTCATTACCCATTCTGGCCTCAAATATTTTGCCCTCTATCCTGTTGTAAACTTTACAGTACTCATCCTCAGTTTGGTCCTGGCAGGAAATATATGGAATCTTCCATGCCTTAGTGGCAATGTTGAGTTCATTTTTTAAGAACTTAGTTCCCTTGCTAGTAATTTCCATTTATGATCCAGTGTCTTATTGTCCCAGCTCCTTAGAGTGGGATTAAGTGCTACCATGTCTTTCATGCCTTGACCCATAGCACCTGTCTGTTCAGCTGACCCTGCTAGACTCATCTCTTGTCCTGCCTTATTTCCTTTTTCTTATCTTAATAATACCTCTCTACCTTGTAATCCTATGTCATTTTGACTAGTCTTTCCTGTTTTATCCTGTCCTTTTGCTATTGCTATACAAATCCTGACCTGACCTTTTCTTCCTTGCATCATCACAGGGTTTTAAGAGATCAGGATATTGAAGTAAACTTCAACATTACTTAGCAAAATGTCAAAGGTTTGGTTGCTTTTCTTGTCCTGAAACTACACCCTTTGCTCTCCATCTCAGGGTCTCTCACAGTGATATGGAGTGTTTTCATAAGAGACCAATATTTTCTCAAGCATTAAATTAAATCTCATTAAGTCCTACTCATTGTACTGTTTGGGAATACTCTCTGTTCTCCTCTCCTCCCTATACTCCTTCTTTTGACTAAGGAAGAAGCAGAGAAGAAGAGACAATCTGACCAAACAGCTGGCATTTGTTACATAAAGACGACCTACTAACAATTGTGCTAAATGTTAAAAAAATCTGATGTAGCCTGCACATTATTCCTCTAAAGGACATACTATTATTAGCCCCATTTCATAGGGGAGGAAAGGCTGAGTAAGTTGCCAAGGTCACCTGGTGAATAACTTTGAATCCAGGATTGAAGTTGAAGCCTTTTGGAAATCCAAACCTCTCTGTGTTCTCTATCTTCCAAGGATAGCACACTAGCGCCACAGTCCAACACAGATTACTCCTAAGCCACAAGGATTTCACTTAAACATTTTCTAATCTTACCAAGGTACAAAAGCAAGACACATTCAGTAGAAACTGTACTTCAAATTTTGAATTTTACTCTTTTCCCAGTCTAGCAATGCAGGGTATGATATTCTCCCAAGATGCTAAGCGGCTACTGTAGCTTCTAATCAGCCACACAGCCATGAGGGTAAGCAACCAAAACCCTGCAGGGCATTGTGTTGTTTAGGTATGATAAATGCAGCTTCAACTTATGGTATTTTCAACATTTGATGGGCTTAATAGGATAAAATCCCATCAGAGGATGACAAACATCTGTTCTAGGTGGGAATCTTGACTTATTTGCATTTTAAAACCTTTATATTCAATAGTTGTAGAAATATTTACAGACAAATCATTAACCAGAAGGAAATCTGAGCAAAACAGAAGCATCAGAAGGTAGTGATGAGAGCACAAGTCAGGAGATAGGGAGGCCAGGAATTTAATCCCAGCCGTTGGGCAGGAAGCTCTTGGGGCTTATGATTTTCTCATTTGCAAAATTAGGCTGCTTAGGTATCTTTAAGGTTTCTTCCAAAACTATAACTGTCTGCTTCCTGAGAGATCTAGAAAAATCTGCAGAGAGTATAATCAGTCTCTGCGGGTCGATGAGGGTGATGGCGGCACTGTTCATGGGTCAGGCCTGTATGGTGAGGTTAATTATGTAAGTCAGTCCAGTTCACTTGTTTGTCTTGTCCTTTCTGACTGTGTGTCAGCTAACTGCTGAGGAAGTCAATTGAGAACCAGGCAAGTGGGCAGCAGTGTTTCTTCCCAGGACAGCTATCACCAAAGTGACAGATCAAATCACCAACTGGAAAGTCAAATGCAATCCACCTCAGAGCCCTCTCTCAGCATACAAAAGCCATAGCAACCAAAACATGCTGGGTTGGGTTCCTGGGGAAAAAAGAGGAGGTTCATAGGGGAATTCATAGAAGTTACCATATTTCAAGTAAAAGAGCAAAAGTTCAAGATGGAGACAGGTTGTAAAGATTCCTTGGAATGCATCTTGAAGAAAGGAGGCCTGCCTGGGTATTATTGAGTGACAAGAACAGCAGGCAAACCATGGAATTCAGTGATCAAAAATGAGGATGTCAGGCTCGGTGAACTGGTACATGCCTGTAATCCCAGCTACTCAAGGAGGCAGAAATAGGAGGATTGCAGTTCCAGGCTGACCTGGGCCAAAAAGCAAAACCCTATCTGAAAACAACAACAACAAAAACAATGAAAAAGGACTGCGGATGTGGCTTAAGTGGTAGAGGACTAAGGTAGCAAGTATAAGCCCGTGAATTCAAACCCCAATACCATCCCCTCCCCACCTCCAAAAAATAAAGGGTGCAGGACATCTGTTATTTTGTCTGCTTATTTCTCCTTCCTTTTGGAAGCTGCTCTATCACCATGCCAAGTCATTCTGATATGGCCATCTCTCCTGCCACAGGGATGAGCAAATGACTCAAGATGACCAGACTATCTCATTCTCCAGAGCCCAGATACTGACTAACCAGAAATGGATTTTACCTAAGTAGGACTCATCGGTGCCCTTTGGGGGAACTGCTGTTGATTGTTGCCTGAAGAAAAGGGGACCTTGTTCTGAGTATATGAACTAGAGAGATCATTGTAAGATGGGAGCAACTAGAGGAACCCATCACTGGAGGACATAAGGGCAAAAGAAAACAATACATGGCTAAAGGCATTGTTAAGACTCAACCCCAGATATGCCTGGGACCAGAAACCACCCAGACTTTTCAAATATAATAATCAAGAAATAACTACTCCCCTTCCTAGTATAGGTTTATCGTGTCCTAATTTGCATTTTGATTAGTGCATAAATATTGTCTAACCAGGACCATGCATGATGGCTTACATCTGTAATTCCAATTACTCAGGCTTGGGAGGCAGAGATTGGGAAGAATGCTGTTGGAGGCCAGCCTGGGGAAAAAAGTTAGTGAGACCCCCCCCCAACACAATTAATAAACTGGTGTGGGGTAGAGCACATCTGTGGTTCCAGCTATGTGAGAGGCTGTAGGTAGGAAGATCACAGTGGACGTTGGCCGTGGGCAAAAAACATGTAATTCCACAGAAAGAAAAATAATTAAAGCATAAAAAGGCTGGGGATGTGGCTCACATAATAGAGGGCCTAGCAAGCATGAGGCCCTGAGTTCAAAACCCATATGGCGAAAAAAAAAAAAAAGAAAGAAAAAAGAAAAAATGTGTACCCATATCACAGTTAAGATGTAGAATATTTCATCACCTGAAAAAGTTCCCTCATGCTGCAGTGTTATCAGCCCTCATTCCCATCCTCAAGCATCCCTATAGATTTACTTTTTCCTGAATGCCATGTGAATAGGCATACAAAGTATGTATCACTGTGAGCATTGCTTCCTTCTCACAGCTTATTGTGTTTGAGATTTAACTGTGTTCTTTCAAAGCATCACTATGTTGTATCTTTTTTTATTGCTAATGAGTATTTCATTGCATGGCTGTATCACAGTTTGTTTATTCATTCACCAGTTCATGGGCTTTGGGTCTTTTTTCAGGTTTTCACCATGAAAGACTCCAAAATAAATAGTTTATTTATTATTATATGAATGTATTTTCATTATTCTTAGGTAAACAGCAAAGGGTAAATAGGCACATGTATATAAGAATATATATATATATATATATATATATATATATTCACATACATGAATATTTGTTTTGACAGTACTAAGGATTGAACCTAGGGCCTCACACATGCATGGCAAACACTCTACCACTGAGCTATATCCCCAGCCCTTTTAAATTTTATTATTATTCTTTTTAATTTTAAGTTATCCAGGCTGACCTCCAACTTGCTATCCTCCTGCCTCTGCCTCTCAAGTAGTTGGGATTATAGGTATGTGTACCATACCCAGCCAGTAAATGTATTTTTAATGTTATAAGAAACTTCTAAACTATTCCCAAATGGCTATGCCATTTTGCATTTCCATTGTATATTCATTGCAAGAATGAATATTCCCATTATTTTCATCAGCATCTTACAGTTTCATCTTTAAAAATTTGGACAACTCTAATAGGTGTGCAGTGGTATCTCAGTGTGGGTTCAATGAAAATGAAGCTGAGCATCTTTCCCTATGCTTATTTGTCATCTACATATCTTCTTCTTCTTTTTTTTTTTTTGGCAGGATGGGGATGAACTCAGGGACTCAGGTTCAGTAGGTATGTACTGTACCAGTTGAACTATTTCACCAGTCCTACCATCTACATATCTTTAGTGAAGTGTCTGATCAAATCTTCTGCTCATTTTTTATTATTTTATTTTTGTTTTCCTATCACTTCATTTTGAGAATACTTTATATATACTGGATACAAGTCTCATCAAATTTATGTTTTGCAAATACTTACTCCCAGTCAGCAACTTATCTCTTCATTTTCTTTCCAGTGTCTTTTGAAAAGAAGTTTTTAATTTTGAAGAAGTCTAATTTTTAAAATTTATTTTATAGTTTATGCTTTTTGTGTCTTATTTAAAATAATTTTTATTGTTGTGCTGGGTGGGGGAACATTGTAGTATTTGCAAAGATTCTTACAATATATCAAACATATCATAGTTGAATTCCCACCTTCACTGCTCTCCTTATCCCTCCTCCCCTGATTCCTGGAACAGTTTCAACAGGGATCATTTTGGCATTTACATACATGTGTACACATTGTTTGCACCTTATTCATCCTCCTAACCCTTTCCCTATCCTCCCACCAGTGCCAATCCCCCCCCAACCTGTTCTGCCTTCCTATTCTCTGATTTTGTAGGGAAAAAAAAAACCATAAAAGACAAAGCAAGAAACTTGATGTTTTTGCTAGTTTGAGATAAAGATTGCTACACAGGGGTTTCCTTGTGTTCTCATGCATTTATGTATTACAACCCCAATTGTTTCACCTCTACCAGTCCTCTTTACTCCTTTCTAGTCCCCTTCCCATGGTGGCCTTGGCCAGTTTAAAATTTCTGTATTCACTCCTGAATAGTGAGTAAACCAACTTCATCCAAGTTTTTGGTTTCCTTCCCTTATTCTATCCCTCCCTTGCACAGTCTCTCCTTAGTGTGACCCATGTCCCATAATATTGCTGCATTTGTCTAAAAAATCTTCATCAAGTTTGAGAGCAGAAAATTTTATTCCAATGAAAATCCTACTGAGATTTATTTATTTGAATTTGAGAAGGTGAATTTTTGGGGGGTTGAACCAAGGACTCCATGCTTGCAATGCAGGTACTGTATGCCTTGAGCCACACCTCCAGTCCATCTTTCTCTGGCTATTTTAGAGACAGGTCTCATGGACTATTTGCTCAGGCTGGCCTTGAACAGCAATCCTTTTGCTCTGAGCCTCCCAAGTAGCTAGGATCACAAGCTTGAGCCACTGACTCTGGGTGACAAAGTGAATTTTTAACTGCAAGATAAATGGGAAAAAATAGCTATGAATATTTTGAAAAATATTAGCAATAAAGGGACTTGGGCTATAAGATGCTAAAACACAAATTAGTCTACAATAAATGACAAAGTGCAGTGTAGGGTTGGACGGGCAGAAAATTGAACACAACGGAAAACTCAGAGGCAGGTTAGCATATATGTTTTATATCAATGTTCAAAAAAGAATTACCCAACTGATAGCCTGCTAAAATTAGTTTAAACAAAAGTTAAATTATATTCTTACCTAATATCAGTATTCTAGGTGAATTAGATTGAAAGCTGAAAAATGAAAGCATTTAAAAGACAGTCTGAAAAAGAAATCGTGAGCTGGCGCCTGCTTTGTCTTTTCCCAAAGCAATTTTGCTCTTTTTGGGTTATTTAACTGGATTATGTGAATGCCCATGTAGTTTGCATCTCAATGTATCATGTCCAGGTCATGCAAAAATATAAGTTATGCTAGCCTTCTTTGCTGAAAGCAGTACTCTGTTTTGATGCGCAGATTTATTATTTTTGTCTATTACCTCTCAGAAGCATTTTTATTCAGACAAGATTTGAGAAAATATTTTCTCTACTCAATTCAATATGGCTTCTAATATATTCCAGAGGGAGAATTTTATAATTAAGTCTGAGGGTATAGGGTTTCAGGCAAGGTAGAGGGTCTAGATTGGCTGCAGTGTTTTCTGTGAGGTGAAGCCGCCTTTTTTCTTCTCTTCATAAGATGCTCCAGCCTGAGGGATTAATGTTTACCTTGATTTAATGTCTCATCAGAAGCATGCCATCCATGGTGAGTTGGCTACAGCAGGATTAAATGAAGCATGGCTATTTCTTCAAGAGAAACTTAAACTTCAAGTGTTTAGCCCTAGAGGGGAGGAGCAGGAGATGAAAAAAGAACAAAAATCTATTGAACTACCAAAGACAGAGTGAGAATGAAAAACTTAACCTCTTCAGCACAGGTACTATTTAGGGGCAGAGAAGAGGTTTATACATGAGAAATCTAGTGATTCTGCTTAAGGAGAAGGCACATTGGGGCTTACAAGGAATCTGCTTTGGGAGTCAAGGGGCTCAGCTACTTCTGAATAGCTTCCAAATTGTACCCCACCATACAAGTGACTGTGAGACAAAGGGACAAGCTTTGACTTTAAGGCAGAAAGGGAAATTATTCTCAGAGTTTGGGAATTGAATCCAAAGCCCTGTCAAGATAAATTTTGCCAGAGCAGCATGTTCTTTGTCCCGGAAGCAAGCAAATGACTCTAAGAAAGGCTAAGTTAGGACAGGGTGAGGGCCTGCCTGCCCACAATTTTGTCTCTGGCAGAGGCCATGGAAGGGCTTTAGGAACTTAGCATTATGGGTTTCCCTGCCCCCACAACTCTAAATTTTCTGGATTCTCTCACCAGGCCATTCTATTGCTCATGAAAGAGTTTAAGTATTTCTTGTAACTTTTTGTATTTTTAGCCAATACTCTCTCTATGGGAGAATAGTTCTTTAAATTCACTCAGTGCTGTGTAAAGTGATACTTCTCATTTGTTCTAAAACTAAGCACTTTCAAATTTCAGGAGGTGGATCTAAATTCTTACATATTAGGTTTTGGAACATTCCTGTTCATTCTCTTCAAATATTTTATAACTTCACGTACTTCCTCCCCTGCTTCTATAGAAGTAACTGCTTTATGTATTTCTTTTTACCTTTTGGTACACTCTGTCTCTGTCTCTGCCTCTTTCTTTCTAAGTTGTGCTAAGGAGCATTACACATGGTAGGAATTTGGGCCAGGCCCCTTCTTCAAATTGTTGTGCTGCATCCTTTCTGTTTCAGTACCCGCTTACCTCTGTAAAAGGCAGTGAACCTGCAGAAGCAACATGGCTTAAGAGTCAATCAGATTTGAGTTAAAATTGTCTTGAGTAACTGATCTTCAGTTTTATTTCTTAACTTGATCTTGATGAGTCACTGTGAAAAGTAAATGATTTAAAAAACACTGGGTATGTATTGCAATACTGTTATAATAAAAATAACAAAACTAAGTCTTTATTATTGTCTTTTGTTCTTGAGACAGAGTCTCACTGCATAGCTCAGCCTGGCATCACACTTGTAACCCTCCTGCCTCAGCATCCTGGATGCTGGGGTTATAGGCAGGCACCACCACACATGATTGCCTGTTCTTTAAATAAGTCAGTGAAAACCTCAATATGGGATCTGACTTGTTATCATTTCTATCCTGTACTTTTCTAACAAAGTTAAACAGTGATGTCAAGTATGTCACAAGAACTGACATTGCATAAGTAGTAAGAACATGGTTGAGTCGATAATGAGAGGCATACATAGCTCACCACTCCCCCATCATACTGGACAGCAGCTTGGGTGGGGTCCTCATCAGAGTAAAAATAGCAGCTGGCCAAGCCTGGGCCAATGCTCACCACCGTAATCTACTACCTTAAGGAGACTGTTCCTAGTACAATCATTCCTACAAACTTATTTAAAGGCCTTAGCCAACCCAGGGGAAAACTCTTGAGCAAGAATTGCCCATTAGAATTTTACCTTTTGAACAACAGTTTCTGAGACTTTGTGTCCCCATCTCACACAGTTGTTGAATGTGTGCTTTAGAAAAGGCATGACATAGGAAGGGGTGATTCCTGGCACCTGAAATAAACCCTGAAGAGCTGACAGTTGAGACTGTCTGTTAACAGAATTTCTCTTGGCTGGGCAGCAAGTCATTCTCATGAAGGGGTCTGGTTAGCATACCTTCTTGTCCACCAGAATAAGGTATTGTCTATAAAATATGTTCTCATCCTTTCTATGCCTTACCTTACTTATTTAATAATAGCTCTGGCTAGGTTGCAGCCTGCATTATTTATTGCAATATACCAAAATACTTTAATATTTAGTGGCTTAAAATAATGATAATTTAGTACTTCTCACAATTCTGTTTGTTAGCTAGGATCAACCAGGTTATCCCTTTACTAGTCTTGCCAGAGGTCACTTATGTGACTATACTCATGTCCCCTCTCAGTTGTGGGTAAAGGGACTATGGCCTTACTCATGTGTCTTGAGCCTTGAGGTTGGTTGTTAATTGGGTCTGTCTCACCATGTAATCTCTCAGTAATTAGGCTCTCTCTTGACATGTCAGTGACAGTGATCCAAGAGGTGAATATGAAAGCAAGGGTCCAGACTCCAGAGGTTGCTACATTCCATCCATCAAAGCAAATTACAGGACTACATAGATCCAAGAAGTAAGAAAATGAACTACTGGATGGTAAGAGATGTAAAATTTTGTAGCTACTTTTTTCAATCTACCATAATCTATTCTGTTTTCCAAATGCAAAATATACTCACTCTCTCCCTGTGAAGTCATTTCCACTACATCATTAGTATCGATTTTGAAGTGCATGATCTCAATATAAGTTGGACCACTTCCATTGTTATAAATATGGTTATGTCAATAATACCTGCCGTCTAAGAATTGTCAGTTCTTAAAAAAGAAACTCTTTTGATGCCTTTAATGATATAAATTACTGTTTAATCTTTGTTCAGAGTTCGACTGAGTTTTTTTGGGAGGCTTCTCTAGCTAAGATACTTACTAGCAAAAAATGTTTAGATTGGTTGTAAAGACTTTAGGCACAATTTACAAAGTACATTATTAAATTGCCAGGGCCTTTCATTACATAAAACACTACCTGTTGATGTGAAGTCAAGTTATAAACTTGATTAGTCTTTTAGATTCAATGAGTAAATCTTATTTGAGCCAAAAAGTGAAAAAGGATTATTTGTCAAATACCATAGAAAACTATAGCTCTTCAAGACAAATCTGGGAAAGGTGGATTCATTTTTCATCTTCCAAACGTGCTCGGCCTTCCAAATTATTCTATTAGTCTGCATCATTGAATGTATGCCATGAAAGAGGCATCTCAAAATTTCTCCTGGTTCCTTCTACTGGGAGCTACAAATGTATGAAAAGGTCAGTGACAGCATGGGTCCTCTTCCCAGAAAAAATATTGTACTTTCACGGTTTGGGGATTTAGAGATCTCTCAAAAATCTTTCATGACAATGTTATAATTCTTAAAATTTAAGATCCTTCTGGATCAGTTGGGATGTTTATCAGCAAAGACAGAGTGTCACACTTCAGACTCTAGTATTTGTGGTTGGTTTTTATCAGGTAAGATCAGGAAAATGCATTTTTAACAAAAACACTAGGCCATTATAATACAGGCTAGTTTCGACTGAATTTTGAGAAATATAAGAGTTCATGAAATCCCCAATTAAAAATATTTGATCTTTCTGTATATAATGAAAAGACTGAAAACATCAAATGAATTTTTCCTCATTCCTTTGGTCCCCATACAATTTATAAGAATCCCAGTTATTCAGCTAATACCTCTGGCTTGGCTAATGATAACAATAGAGTAGACTTGGATAATGTTTTTCTTCTATGTACCTACAGAAATATGATATGGTCTTCTAGGGTACTTAGCTATAGTTTTAAAAATCTTGATATGCTAATACCCCAAACTGCTATTGAGGATGTGACATCAGCTATTGACATTGTCTGGATGGCCTTCTAGTTGTTGTTGATTTGTAGGTAATCATTAGTAAGCACTTGGGATTAGTGTGGTAGTTTGTGTCTCTCTTGTAATATTTTTCTGTATATAGGATATATCAACATCTTCCACACACTTATTATTTCATATAGCCACAGTGTTATGCTATGTTAATTGTGTCAATGTGTTTTGCTTCCACTGGGAGGCTTTGGGGTATAGATTTCATTTTACATCAACTGTACACACTGGCCCCTCTTTTTGTAATGATTATTGTGTGCAAGAATTATTAAGTAAAAACAGCATGAAAACTGATCTTAAAAGATACTTTGGTCTTAAACTGATGCACAATTTAACCCAAAGAAAATTGGTAATATACTGAACCTAAAATGCTGTCAAAGAGTAAACACAATTTTTGGCATTACAAAGCACGATGTTATTAGATTTTGGATTAGTGTCACAGAAGACTTTGGTTCTCTTGAACTCTGTTGGAAATATAATTTGAAACAAGGGGATCTGATAAGTTTTTGACTAACAGACTATTTTATTATGGAGAAAATAAGGGAATCAATGTAGGCAAATACCATTCTGGATTTGATTTTAGCTAGGAAAGAAAAGCTTATTGTTAATGTAACAGTAAATGTCTAATGCCAGAGAAAGGAACACTGGGCTTATTCATGTGCCTTAAACTTTAAGAACTGAGTTTTTTTTTTAAATTTCCTTGAAACTTTAAAGGGAAATAGATGAAGACGGGTGAAGAGTTCTATAAATATAATTCTGACTGTACAAAAAATTTTGAAAAGTTCAATAAGAAAGGTAAAAGCAAAGACATCTAAGGAAAATAATGTAGCTATATTCCATTCTAAGTCTAGGTTCATAAAAGACTTTTACAAAAGATGTAAAGAGAGACATATAATGACAGATGAATATAAAAGAATGACAGGAATATAAGAAAAGTACCAAGAAGCTTAAAGCATAAGTGAGGTGGATGAGGTAAGCTTTAGAGAAAGAAACAAAGATGACAAAAATGATTAACTATGTAGAATAAGAAGAAGCTACAGATCAACAGCTTCCAATAGGTTACTAGAAATCTCAAAACTTATACATCTATATTATTCCAGTTTTTGAAGGGAGATATGTTAATGCCATATGAACTAGAAGAACTTAAAAATAATTTTTTTCAGAATTTGAACTTGGATTTTTAAATAGAAGGCTTGTGATCCTTCAGAAAGGAATATGGTGATCAGTAGGAATCCATGCACATTGACCAAGAAAGAGTATAGTTATATATCATTTTAATATAGCAACTGGTAATTCGTGACAGAGAAATTGATTTAGGACTTTATTGATTTTAAGGAAGGATTTGACAATTTTTTTCTTAATTTTATTAGAATAGAATGGTAAAAGACTTCACAGAATATCAACCAAACTTCTAACTTGTTGAACAATTGGTGTGTGGAGAGTGAGGACGTCACTGTACTGGAAATTGGCTCTTTCCTTGTCATGATCCAGTTCAAAATGTACACAATGCCTAAGATGAAGGAATGTGTTGTGCATTGTATAGCACATATGAGTTTTAGGTAAAAAGAACTATTGCTAAGACAATTTTGTGCAAGACATTTTTCCTTTAGATTTGACCCTTGGCCACAGCACAAGTGAATGTGAATCAGGTAGAACCAAGATGTTCCTGGTCCTTGGAGCCTATAAATATGTTGCTTTACATGGTAAAAAGTGCACTGGGATGGGGAACTGTCAGCGTTATCTGGGTATACCCAGTGTAATCACAAGGGTTGTGTGAGAAGCCTCTAGAAACCAGAAATAGTGAGGAAATGGAATCTTCTCCTAGAGCTTCTAAAAGGAACAAATACCTGGACTTTCAACCTCCAGAACTATGAAGTAATAAATTGATGTTTTAAGCCACCTGCATCTAATGGAAACCAATGTACATATTTGCAGAAAACAAGGGGATATATGATAATATCTGATCTAAATTTTGAGTATCTCCTCAGGATGGAACAGGTCATAACCATTGACTAGCATAACTAAAAGAACTATCCTTGTCTAGTTTGGACCCACTTCTACATATCCTCCATTGTTCTTGCTTCATTTGGTTCTGCCATGGCATCACTGATTTTTGCTCAAGTGCTCTTGTTACTTGGCAGTATGATAAACTGAAATCAGTGGAAATACAGGCTTTCAGTGTTGGCTCTTCATCAGATGATTTTCACCAAAGCCTTTGTTTTCTCCAAATGCTGGAACTAGCTATAGGGTATCAGGGTTCTGTCTTTCAAATCCAAATGTTTTGCATTGATGTTCTTTTTTGCTGTGATAAATGCCCTCTGCTCTGTTTTACTATGTGAATAGGAGAATGTTAATTCTTCTTTAGGAAAGAATGCACTCAGTTGAAAAACAAACTGAATTGCAGTGATTTCAGGGGGATATCTACATAGAAAAAATATATCAGTCAAATGTGGATGTGTCAGATTACTTGATGATAGAGGAGATGTGGTAGAGGGAACATTAAGAACCAATTCTTCTCATAATAAATTACCCAAGCAACTAAGGCCTTTCTTAATACTTTATATGTAGGGATGACAGTCACCTCCACAGAGAAGAAAGGGGGAGTCTTGTCTTAGAAACACTCCCTTCATTGAATACTTCATAGAGGTGGTAATTTATAATGTATCATAGGACTAAGCCAAGTTTAACTAGCTCAGTCCAGGTCTTTGAGTTTGAACCACAGGATGACACCTTTACAAAAGCCAGAAGTCATAACAAAGGCATGTTTTATGATCACTCAGCAAACTAATGTGTAATCACTATCCATGTTCCCATAAAGAAAGAGATTATGCTGTCTTTGTGAGAAAGGGAATAAAACCATCAGATTTCTACTAATACCATGCTCTCTAGAATCTTCACTGCAAGATAAACCACCCACACAAGGGCAATAGAATCATATACCATAATAAAAAAATTGAATTTGGAAAGCAACCAGAGAGCATAAAATCCAGACACAATGCAAATAAACTTTGGCCACATAGAAATTTGGTTACTATAAAGACAATTTTAAAATAGTAAGTGGCCTTTTGGCAACATAATAGATATGTCTAGTCTAAGATGGAGTTACATGAGATGATTAAAAACATATTCAAAAATAAGATTGGGGCTAACATACAAAAATAATATTCTTCCCACACAAATATCCAGCCTAATTACTGGTTAGCACCAATGATACAAGGCCAGCCAGCAACTTTCCAATGACAGGATGAATTGGCTAAATTGGAAATGAAAAATACCTGGTCAGTGAATAGCACTGGCATTGACCGGCTTTGAGCTCTAGTTTCTACCCTGGCTGAAAACCACAACTGAGTGCATTTAGTCTCTATCAGCATTCTTAGAGCTTCTCTAGTTAAGTATCTATTACACAAGGGAATTATAAGAAACTATAGGCCAGTCATTTAGAAGTATGTATCAAGCCAAATGTCAGAGACGATTTTGTAGTGAAAATTCTGGCTGTTCTTACCAAGCAAAGATAGTTTCAAAGAGGCTTTTACAACCTAGCCAAATGAGAATTTTCTCGTTCCCCATTCAGTCATTCAGTAAAAGGGAGAGAACATGAAGGCATTTGTTCAGCAATTAGGCATCATATGCAATAATAAGGAGTTAAAAAATGAAACAGCTAAGTGCTTTGTTATTGGAGTAGGTGAGAAGGAGAACCCCCTAAAATTTACAGAGGATATTATTTGAGTAGTCACATGTAATAATGTTCTCACTAGAGGTTGTTCAAATGCCCAAACTAACTGCTAATTTTGTAGCTTTTTCTACCAGATTTCTGCCTGATCTTTCCCTTACCAATCCTGTTAGTCCTTTAAGAACAGCTTATATGCCATCACCTCTGAGAGGACAAGACTTCCTGACCTGCTCTGGATGCTCCCTCTTGGGAGCTTATAGGATGCCACACTCTTTCTTTTTCTTCTCTCTGATAGCATTGCCAGTGTTTACCACTGAATTAGGCCATTTGGGGGAAGGGAATTTGATTTTTTATAAATGCATCCACACAGCAAATTCTGACACATTGGAGATACATTCTGATATTTTGAATAAATGAAAACATGAGTATATCTATGACTTCTCTGTAAACCAAAATAGAACAGATACTTACAAAAGCAAATTTCTTAACAGCAATCTCTAAAGCTAGGACTTTAGCATTTAATACTGTGTACTATAATGTAAGTGCCATGAAGGCAATGACTTAATGTGTTTTAGTCACTGCTGTTTCCCTTCTGCCAAGATGAGTGTCGTTTAACACTCTGCAAGTATTAAATGCGTAAGTAGAAATTAATAAACAGAGTCAGTTGAGAGTTGCTTAGAGGTTCTAGCAGGGGAGTGCAATTACTTCTATACCCTTGACCAAAGAACGGTCCTCCTCTATTGGTGATGGCCATCCTTTTCCACCCAGCACACAGCTTTAGAAGGACGCAGGTAAGGTGGTGAGAGAGGAAGAAGACACCTGCCTAGTCAGCCAGATCAGCCGGATCAATCCTAGCAATCAATAGGGTGACAAAGGTCCCAGTCAGATTGTCCTCACATCCTAAACAGAGTTATTGGAAATAAAACACTTTTTCAAAAACATCTCTGGGGAGAGTCTCAAAAGTGATCATATCTATAACTTTAATCCCATTTTATAGTTTATGAAATACACGCATTTCATTTAATTCTCTTAACATTTTTCTATAAGTGTTGTCATAACTACCTTCACTCTGCACACGGATGTGAGATGAGAATGATGTAGTCAAAATGGAAACCCCTGGTTCTATGATCACAAATTCTGGGATCTTCCCATTATATGAAACTTTCTCAATCTGTGACTTTAAATTTGATGGTCAGGTTAAAAAAAAAAAAGGAAAAACGGAGTCTCTTTGTAGAGTTAGAGTTAGCACACTTTGTTTCAAAAATAAGCATTTGAAAAACCTTGCCTTAAACTGACTAGAAATAAAAATAAATCAGTGTGTTTCCCCGAATAAAATTTTAAAAAAGGATGGCATTAAAAACTGTGTCTGGGGTACAATTCCCCTCTCTAAGAACAGAAGAAACCAGCAAGAAAGATCAGTTGTGAGAGATCCCATTGACAAAGAAGATGGATCTGATTTTTTGACTCATTGAGTGAAACTGTCAATATGTATGCCTTCAGTGACAAGCAACTGATAAATCTTGGAATAATCCAGAAAATAATAAATTATCTGTAGGAATCAATATAAACACTGACTATTTGTAACTATGTTGTAGGTAACAATAAATAGTATGTAGTTAACAATAAATAGTGGGGAAAATCATAAAGGTTGCACTTTTATCTACTTTATCTAGGAAAGATGGTATCAGTTCATCTTTTAGATGTACAAAAAAAAAAGATTGGAGTTAGATTTGTAATCTGGTCTTATGTGTCTATCTAATCAGTAATATATTTAAAGTCTTTCTCTGAAATACATACTATAGGATCATGGTAGGTTGAATAATGTGCTCCCCCAAAAGATACCCGTAACCTAATCCCTAGAACAGAGTTAACTTATATGGCAAAAGGGCTTTATGGATGTGATTAATTAAATACAATCCCAGGTATCCTTATAGAGTCACAGAGAGAAAAGCCTTCATTCAGGGGTGGGTAGGGGGAGGGTGGAGATCTGACAAGGGAAAGAGAAAAGCAATATGACTAGAGGCAGAGACTGGAGTGCTCATCCAAGAGCTAAGTAATGATCATGGTCACCAGAAGCTGCAAGGAAGAGCCTCTCCTGGAGTGTCTGGAGAGAGGGTGCTCTGGCCAACATCTTAATTTTGGTGTAGTAAAATGTGTTTTGCACTTCTGGTTTACATGATTATTAGAGAATAAATTCTATTGTTTAAGCCACCAAGTTTGCAGCATTTTGTTACAATTGTCGAAGTAAATTAATATACCTACCACACATAGCACCATAGCAATACCTTGATGTAGCTGAGGAAGTCTGACAGAACTAAAAGGAGAAAAGAACTTTGTGAGTTTGACTCTAGTCCTAAAATGGAAAACTACTTGCTCCTGGAAAAGGATTATTCTTTTATTAAAGAATTTAAGTGGAGCACTGGTGGTCTGTGCCTGTAATCCTAGCTACTTGGGAGGCTGAGATTGGAGGTCAGCCTGAGAAAATAGTTTATGAGGCTCCATCTCCAAAAATAACCGAGCAAAAAAAAATGGACTAAAGGTATGGCCCAAGTGGTAAAGTGTGCTTTGCACACACAAAGTCCAAGTTCCACCAAAAAAAAAAAAAAGAATTCAAATTGGATTTAATTTTTGAGGATTATCACATGGAAGCAGCCAGTGGAAAGCAGGAGGAAGAGAACAGTCTTTTATTGGATGGCTTTTATTAGTAAGTCAAAGGATGATAACTTCGGTTTTCAGCTTGGGTAAATAGGAGCCATGGGGAGACCTTCAGAGAAAATGATTGAACTAGTGTGGGCAGATATAGAAATTTAGAGTTCCATTGTGAACACTGTATGTTTAAGGCCCTAGGACAGATGAAGCACCCAGGCAAGTAGGAAAACGGACATATGAGTTGAAAACTCAGGGGAGAAGTCAAGGCAAGAGACAGACATTTTAAAGTAATGAACACTGAGTTAAGGAGAAAGTTTGTGTTGGAAATCTGATACACTTTTTTCTGAATGTCTGAGTCTGATGCTTGTTTTATTTATCAGAGCCTTATTTTTACACATTATTTCTGTTCTTTGCCATTTTTGCAACACTCTCTTCCTAATCCAAGATTATGCAAAATAGATTTAAACCCTTCATTCCATTTATTCTTTAAAAATTACAATACTCAGTGAAGTCATTCCCTTACTCACAAGTGAAATGGGATAAAATCTATACATTTTAAAATCTATATAGCTTTTTCTCATTAGAGTTGACAGAGATCTGAACACTAAGTTTGCAGCAGCTTTTTTCCCCCAGAGGGAGTACAGATAAACCATTTGATAAAACAGTCTTGGAAATTTAAAAAATAGATTACCATTACAATTATCAGCATACTACATACATACTATATATAGTTTGCATCAGGAAGTTAAATATTTCTCAGAACTCTTATATGAAAACCTTTCTGTACTTCACTACTAAGGATATAATAATTTATTGTACCTCACATCTGAGTAAGCTGGTAAGAAAACTCGAGTGCTGCCTCCTTTGGTTGATGGGAGATTTGAACCACACAAACCCCAGCTTAGGACAGGATCTATCACCTCGACACTGCTAACTGTCCCATAAACTTATTTTTATAAATAAGTAATTTATAAAAGAAATCCACCATAAAATATACTCACATAAATACACTCTTATTATGTAAGTAGCAAACCTTTTCATGTCCTACTAATTTGTGTTTGCATTACCAGTCAGTACACCTGAACCAAATTTTAGATGACGTCCATCTGTTCTTGATGGAAATTCTTTTATCCCTGACACTGTTGCTGATATTGTTTTATATCTACCATTCTATTTAACTCTCCTATGCTTCCTATCTCTGCCAAAATTCCCCGTCATGCTTATTGGCTACCTTTTTCACTAGATATTTCAATATTTAATTACAATTATTTTAAAGTTGCTATATAATCACTGCAAAGTCTGGGTCATCTCTGGGCCTGGTTCTGCTGACTGTCCTATTTATTGACAATTGTATTTTTAGTTCATAATTTGAATGGCATTCATCATGTATCAAACAGTAGAGACTGAGTTAAATAGTGTTTACACCTGGAAATGGGTAATACCTTTTTCCTTATAAGCACTTAGGGTAGGGCTAGCCAGAAGTTGAGCTGGGCCTGGGATTCTTTGTCACTGTAGTAGATACTTTCAGCAAAACACGGACTTCAAATTCTATCACAGTTGTTAATGCTTTTTGTTTTATATAAGAGACTCTCAAGTTTTTCTCATTTCTCCTGCTTCATCTCAGCTTTTTAGAGTCCCAGTTCACCTGAACAACACAGGAGCTCTCTCTCAGTGCTTTTATGTCACTTCTAGAGTTGACCCTTTATTCTTACTCAGTGTTGAGCTTATTTTGGGGGAGAGGGTGGTTCTCCATTACATAAGTCTTATGCAGGCCAAGTATGTCTGGACCTATGGTGCTTGCCTTCTCAGCAGTTGTTATGTGAAAACTACTTTGTGTCTTTGGGAAGTCTTGAACAGAAGTGAGTTTCCCACCTCTCCCCAGTCATATCACTGCACGGTTGCTTCTCCTCCTCCTTTAGAAGCACTGTATCTATAGCTGAGTCCAGGATAAAAGTGTTTCTAACCTTTCCCTTAGAAACAATGAAGCTTCGTCTGGCCCCTGAAAGAAAGTCTCCTGTCCCTCACCAAGCAGCTCTTGCTTTGTAAGAGAGAAGGCTCCAGGCAAATGGGTGGAAGGTCTTCCTTTGTTCTTCTGCCTTGTCCCAATCTTTTTCATGAGAACCCACTGCAGGCCCAGAGAAAAGACCCTGTGACTATGTATAGACTTCATAGGTCAAGGGTGATATAAAATCGTATGAACATATTTATGCACCACAACTATAGTACATTTCATATTACCTGTAGACTTGAGTTATTTTAGTAATATTATTATAGTTTCATTAACTCCCAGTATAACAATATGATAAAAAATGTAAAAAAAAAACTTTATTTACAAAAAAAGCGAGATCATGTGCTATGTATAAGGAACATGTTTTATTTATTTATTTAAATTTTTTTGTTATATTATTGTTGTACTGGAGATACATTGTGACATTTACAAAAGTGCTTACAATATATCTTAGTTAAATTCATTCCTTTCCATCATTCTCCTTTATCTTCCCTATCCCCATTCCTGGAATAGTTTGAACAGGTCTCATTTTTTCCATTTTCATACATGAGTACGTAGTATTTCCACCATATTCACCCTCTTATACTCTTTCCTTATATCCTCCCCTCTCCCATTGGTAACAACTCCCCATACAGGACCTGTTTTACCTTCCTGTCTTCCATTTTTGAGAAAAAAAGGCATTATTGTTTATTTAAGATATCTATACAGAGAGTTTCATTATGACATTTCTATGTATATGTGTATTGTATCACAAATTGGTTCATGTTCTCCATTTTTCTCCTTCCTACCCTAGTCCTCTTCTTATGGTGATTTCAACAGATTTTAAAGTTCTGTATTCGCTCTTATAGAAATTATATCAACCATATTCACCTTCTTTACTTCCTTCTTTTACCCTCCCCCTCCTGTTAATGCCCTACCATTAGCATGAACTGTTTTTCATTCTTGTCCTTTGTTGTTTAGGTGTCTGTTCATTGGTCAGTGGGACTTTTGCCTTGGTATTATACATGTACATGCATTGTGCTCAAATCAATGTAACCTCCTTCTACTGTACTTCCTTACTTCCTTACTCTTTTCTACTCTATCCTGTGTCCTTTAACAGTTTTCAGCATGTTCAGGAACACGTTTTAAATATATAGCCATGTTAACGTTGAAAGTAACAGGATAGAAAAATACATCCCATAGAAAATATAATAAAGTAAAGTGTGACTACATTAATAAAAGACAAAATATACTTAGAGCAAAGTACATCAACAGGAATAAAATTGTATATTACATAATAAAATTGTATATTACATAATAATAAAGTAATTAATACAAAATTCTAAATGTGTATGCATAACAACCATGCTTCAAAATACTTAAGGGAAAAACTGATAGAACTGACAGAAATACACAAATCAACAATGGTAGAACAAGTAGGGAGAAAATCAGTAGAGACACAGAAGATCTGATTAACACTATCTACTAACTTAAACTAGATGAAATTTTTGGAGGAAAAACAGCAAAATCAACATCGTTTTCAAGTGTGCCTGTAACATTGTCATTCTCCAAGATAAGTCATATTTGGAGACCCTAAAACAAACCCAAGCAAATTTAAAATGCCTCACTTCAACCAAGATATATTTCTAGACTACAACATTCAATGATAGATATGTGCTTGGAAAATGCTCAAGTATTTGGGAATTAAGCAATCATTTTATAAATAACCCATGAGTTATAGAATGAATCACAAAATGCAGAAAATACTCAAATTAAGTAAAAATGAAATAAAATAAATCAAAATTTGTAGAAGGCAACTAAAGAGAGTTTAGGGTCATGATGTACAAAGTACTTAGATTAGAAAAGAAGTCTCAATTATTTAGAGTTTCTCCTCAACATACTAAGAAAAGGGAGAGCAAATTAGGCCCAAAGCAGAAGGAAGACAATTATAAAAAGAAAAGTAGAATTTAATGACTTTGAATATAACTGAAAATCAATGAACTCAAATATAAAAAATTGAAAAGTTTGGATCAAACTAATGGGCAAAATCAGTTCAACTGTTAGTACTGAGAAAGGGAATTTCACTAGAGTTCCTATATGTAAGTAAAAGGGTAACAAGTGAATAATATGAACAGATTCATGCCAATAAATTTTATAACTTAAATAAGTAGACAAATTCTATGAAAGACAGAAATTATGAATGCTCACTTAAGAATAAACTAAATTGATATATATCTACTAAATAAAATTTAATTTATGGCTTAAAAAAATCTCATAAAGAAAATAAAAGGTCAGCCATGTATTGGCGGCTCACGCCTGTAACAAAGCCAGGACCCTATCTTGTGGCTCAGGTGGTAAGAATGCTTTTCTAGCAAGCATGAAGCCCTGAGTTCAAACGCCAGTGCTGCCAACAAAAAAAAAAAAAAAAAAGAAAAAGGCCAAATTGAATTGAATTAAGTTTATGGTGAAATCTACCATAAATTTAAGGAAGTGATAATACTAATTCTATAAAAATAATTTCAGAAAATAGAAGCAATATTTTTATGATACCATAATCATATTATTAAAAAACAAAATTACTTATCAATATTTATCATGATTATAGATGCAGAAATCTTTAGCAAAATATCATATAAAACGGATCAAAACATCATGGCCAAATAGAGTTTATCCCAGAAATGCAAATTTGTTTAGCATTGTCAAAATTCACCAATGTAATTCATCCTTTCAACTAAGCAAATGAAAAGAACCATATTTATAATAGTTACAGAAAACATCTGAATAAATTCAACATGAAGACATGGTCTTAAAAAAATAATTAAATTGAGAAAAATTTAAAAAAATTATTCACTTGATGCAGGAATCTTGTCACTGGTTTCCTAGACAGTAAAAAAGCAAGAGAAAAAAGTATAGGGCATACAAATTAAAAATGGAGGACAACTCTTTAGTTGTATAAAACATTATTATATATGCCTAAAATCTTAAAAATCTACAAGAATAGTATGTCTGTAAAGTGAAACAATGTTGCAAAACACAAGGTCAATATAAAAACAAGGCCAATTACATTTTTACATACTAGCAACAAATAATTGACAATGAAATTAAAAGAAACAATTCAATTTACATAGCAGCAAAATACAAAATACTTAAGGATAAACAACAAAATATGCATATGAAATGTATTATAAAATCTATAAAATAATTCTGAGATAAGGCTAACCCAAATAATTGAAGGTTTGTGTGTATGTGTTTGTGTTTGGACCATATTCATGACTAGAAGACTCAATCCTGATGAAATGTTATCTCTCCCCAAATTGATCTATAAATTCAAAGGAATCCCAACAAAAATCTAAGCATGTCTTTTTTGTGGAAATTAACAATCTTATTTTAACATTTGCATAGAAAGGAAAGGGATCTAGAATACCCAAATTGGTTTTAAAAAGAAGTAACAATATGATAGACTTTCACTTTTTTATTCTAATAAAATACTTACCATCAATCAACAGTAATCAAGACTATGTGGTTGTATCGGATGAATGTGTAGATCAGAAGACTAGAAATAAGCCCACATATATATGTTAGGTAGATTTTAAATAGAACAATTGAGGTAATCCAATGAAGGAAAGGATACTCAAAACAAAAGGTGCTAGAAAAGTTGGATATTCATTTGAAAATAAAATTGACATAACATTACACAATACACAAAAACTAAGCCCAAATTGATCATAGACCTAAACATGAAAGTAAAGCCAGAAAACTTCTCTAGCAAAACTAAATCTATAATGCTGCTAAAATATAAGGAAAATCTTTACAACATCGAAGTATACAAAGACTTCTTACGTCACAATAGCATGAACTAAGAGTGATCATTGTTCTCAATCAAAATTCAAAATTTCTGTTCTTCATAAGGATATGAAAAGTCAAGCCACAGACTAGGAGAAAAATCCACAGCAGATATGTTAGATGTGTATAACATATATAAAAATGAGTTGTACCAATACTCCACAAAAGAAGATACTTGAATGACAAGCATGTGAAAACACTTAATATCACTTGTCATTAGTGAATTGCAAATTGAAACTATTGCACATACACTTGTGTGAGTGACTATTAAATACTGTGGAGAATGTAGCAATCAGAACTCTTATATATGTTGGTGGGAATATAAATAAATGCTACAACCTCTTGCAAAAATAGTTTTCTAGTTCTTATAAAGCTACAGATACATACATAATGCAGCATAGCAATTCTACTTCTAGACTTTTACCCAAGAGAATTAAATGTCCACAAATATTCTAGCAGCTTCATTTGTAATGGCAAACCAACCCCTATCAACGATATCAATTGACAAGCAAATTGCTGCACACACACACACACACACACACACACACAGGAACAGTGCTACATAGTAATATAATGGATGAAGCTAATATAAACAGCACTGTGTGCCAATCTCAAAAGTGTGCTGTGCAGAAGAGGCCAGAAACCATAAAAGCACATATTTATTTTTTGATTTGTGGGATAACTAGAATAGGCAAATCTAATTTCTACCAAGATAAAGTAGATAAATGGTTGTTTGGTGGTGCAATGGTTGTGATGATTAATGCTGTGGTCCATAAGGGATAGCTTACAGGGTGACAGAAATGGCCAATTTCTTAATTGAGATGCTGTACACCTTTGACAACATTCATGGTACTATACACTTAAAATAGGTGCATTTTATTCCATGTAAATCGTATGTCAACAAAGTTGACTTTTAACAAGTGAGTCTAGAGGAATATGTTTAAATTGATCAAAAGGACTTGAAGGGATGATAAATCTTAGAACTGTAGCTTGAAAAGACAAAGCCTGAAATAACATCAAAGGCTTGAAAATTTGAAGGGCAGAAATACATGGACATAAATTTTCTTTTCTAAATTTAATATTGTAAAATGAAATATATGCTATATACTGAATGTGGGCATGAGCCTTATTCCTTATTGTGACTGAATTTGGAGATAAGGTCTCTAAGAAAGTTATGAAACTTAAGAGTAGAGCATGATCTGATAGAATTAGAGTCCTTATGAGATGACATCAGAATGCTCTCTCTCTCTCTCTCTCTCTCTCTCTCTCTCTCTCTGTATATGTATGTGTGCTCCAAGTCCACGTGAGAACAAAGTGATAAAGCAGCTGTTTTCAAGTCAGGAAGAGCTACCACCAGAGTCTGAATTTGCTAGCTCCTTGATCACTGACTTCCAGTCTCCAGAAACATGAGAAAATAACTGCTGTTGTTTAAGGCATTCAGAAAGTAGTGTTTTGAATGGCAAGCTTAAAAGATAGACAGTATCCTTTAAACTTAAAATGTTAAATAAATGAAAGTTTTTAATACTTCACAGAATAAGTAGCATTATAAAACTCAATAGTCCAAGAGGAAAGAGTTTGGGCTGCAAAGAAGTAGCTTTCATGGTACATTATGGAAAACAATTCATAACTTGTTAACAGGCAGGACATCATTATATTTTAAAGTTTACACTTGCTTTTGTAGTAATTAAAGAATCTCAAGAATGGAGATGTTATCATCCTATAGGGCATCGGTTTAAAGTACTTTTGCTCTGTCTTGCAAGACAGTCTTGGCACACATATTCTATCGGCTCATCTTTTATTTCTTAACTACCCTTTCAATACTATTTATACACTAATGCCTCTTGTTAATAGGTCCATGGCTTCCTTACTTCTAATATGACACATATCGAGTTGGATTAGGAAACTTAACATATTATCATTGCTTTCATAGCACCAAGTACAGAGAAGGTGCTGACCAATCATGGGGACTTTATCTTGTATGACTTGTACCTTGAAATCTCATTCATGAACTCTAGTGTCTTTAGCTGACATGCCATCCCTTCCATTTCACACAGTTCTGCAGCTTAAAAATGGTGAAGTAGAAAGAGGAAATGGATCCATACGCCTGAGTTCTGGCTCTGGTTCTGTGGATAACTGTTTGATCTTGGAAGATTCATTCAACCTCCCTGACTGTAGAATTTTCATGTATAGAATAGGGATCAAAGCTTAACTTCATTATTCCTGAGAATAATTTGAGAATCAAGTTAGATAAGGTATGTAAAAGTGACTTCTCAACTTGCAAGTTCAAGATAATGCAAAATGTCTTCATTATGTTTACCTGAGCAAGCCCCTGCCTCTAGACCTAACGAACAGTTATTGCAATGTGTCCTAGCATAGCTCAGTTTTATCCCACTGCCAACAAGAGCTTTTTATTTTTATTTTTTTATTTTTGTTCCTATTACATTCCAGTTTTTTTTTCCTTTTTCTTTTATTATTCATATGTGCATACAAGGCTTGGTTCATTTCTCCCCCCTGCCCCCACCCCCTCCCTTACCACCCACTCCGCCCCCTCCCTCTCCCCCCCCAATACCCAGCAGAAACTATTTTGCCCTTATCTCTAATTTTGTTGTAGAGAGAGTATAAGCAATAATAGGAAGGAACAAGGGTTTTTGCTGGTTGACATAAGGATAGCTATACAGGGAGTTGACTCACACTGATTTCCTGTGCGTGGGTGTTACCTTCTAGGTTAATTCTTTTTGATCTAACCTTTTCTCTAGTACCTGTTCCCCTTTTCCTATTGGCCTCAGTTGCTTTTAAGGTATCTGCTTTAGTTTCTCTGCATTAAGGGCAACAAATGCTAGCTAGTTTTTTAGGTGTCTTACCTATCCTCACCCCTTCCTTGTGTGCTCTCGCTTTTATCATGTGCTCATAGTCCAGTCCCCTCAACAAGAGCTTTTTAGAGGAGCAGTAATTGAAATCCTCCTCTAACCATTCCTTTCAGTAGTAGTATGGTCAACAAGCCAATTGGTAATTCTTGTTTTCCAAAAACAAGAAAATTAGTTTTATGACTATTCTTAATCTTAGTTGCTCCTAGAAAATTAATCAATACTTTCTTATTTTCAATATACCCAGACTCATAAAGAGTTTTATTTATATCTTTGAAGGTTTTCATCTAATGAAATTCGAATGAAAAAATACTTTAAGTTATCTCTCATCATTTACCTGAAATTGAAAAACAAAATTACATTAAAGAATGTAGTGACACACAAACAATGAGTACATTTTACATTGCTAGCTATCATACCACAATTCAGGCTTGCCAGTGGACAACTGTTTTCCTGACAGCTACAATATAAAAGAAATATATAAAATTTTCTATTGAATTGAAATATCCATTTATTTGAACATAAAGGAATGGCAAAACCACCTTTGATGCAGAAATCCAAAGAAAGAGTGATGGGATCAACTTTTTGAAGGTACATGTCATTTGCCAATTTTTTAATATTTTAGATTTTCAACTGTCTTTCAGCTTATACACAATTATCTCTGCTCAATGACATGTCCACTTTAAGAAGTTTATGATATTTTCATAAAATGCATTGGTCTCTAATAAATTTATTTCTAGTCCCTTTAATGAAGTCTTTCCTGTCTGTTCTTATTGTATAGGCAAAAACTGACACTATGACCTGGCTACTTGTAGCTCACTTTCAACAAATGCCAAATATTCTGGCATTTAATTTAATTTTTAACATATCCTAATTTTAAAATTATAGACTTTAAAGGAAACTCTTTGAATAATACATTTGCTTGACTACTAGAGGAAATGTTTCCTAGTACCTGAAGAAAAAACTTAAATGCTCAGAAATAAGTAAAATCATACTATACACACAGGTGATAAAGTAATTAAGTCTGCTGATCAGAAAACTACAGAGGAAGTGACCTTTGAACTGGGTATGATAGAATGAATATGAACAAAGGAACCTAGACTTCAAACTCTATAGGCAAAGTGGAGATCTTTAAAAACATCTTTTAAAAGTAAAAGCTTTTTTGAAATTTATTGATAATTTGTATCCATAAATATACATCCTTTTGTTTGTAACTTTCAGTGGGTTTTAGTAAATTCACATAGTTGTGTGATAGTTACCACCATGTAATATCAGAATTTTTTTTATCAGAATGTTTTTATAAGCCCCACCAAAGTTCTTCTGTTCTCATTAGCAATCACTCATCATTCAGCATTTCTTAAGTCCCTAGAAGCCACTCATCTGGATTTGCCTTTTGTGGGGACTATTTATATTAACAGGACCTTACAATATGTTGTCTTTTGTGACTGGCTTCTTTCATTCAGAATGTTTTCAAGGTTCATCCACATTGTAGCATATTTTGTTACTTCATTACTCTTTCATGGCTCAATAACAGTCTATGGATATCCATAGCTTTTGTCAATCTTTGTAGCAGTTTCTGGCCATTTGAGTTGTTTCTCCTTTTGGCTATTATGAATAATGCTTCTATGAACATTTGTGTACAAGTTTTTAGTGAACATATGGTTTTTGTTCTTCATTTGAGCTTATTATACTCTATAAGAAGAATTGCTAATCCATATGATAATTGTGTTTAATGTTTTGAGGAATTGCCACAGTATTTTCCAGCATGGCTGTACCATCTTATATTCTGGTCAATAATGTATGGAGGTTCCAAATTCTTCATATGGTTGGCATTACTTTTTATTGTCTCTTCTTTTTATTTTGGCCATCCCAGTGGGTGTGCTGTAGTATTTATTGTGGTTTTGATTTGCGTTTCCCTGATAATTACTGATCTTGAGGTTTGTATGTGCTTATTACATATTTGTATATCTCTTGTATTAATCTGCCAGGGCTTCCATAAAACACCATACACCAGGTAGTTTTAACCAATAGCAATTCATTTTCTCGCAGTTCTGAAATCTAGAATTTCAAGTTCAGTGTCAGCAGGTGTGGATTCTGCAGAGGCCCCTCTTCTTGGCTTGCAGATAACTACCTTCTCACCATGTCCTTACTTGGCCTATTCTCTGTGCATGTACCTCAAACTTCTAGTCATTTATGACATCATTTGTCTTTAATCACCTCTTTATAATCTCTATCTCCAAACAGGCACAGTGGAGGTTAAGGCTTTGTAGTTATTAATTTTGGGGGTACACCATAATTGAGAAAATAATATCATTTTTAATTTGGGTTACATGTGTTGTAGAAAAATAATATGTATTCTGGATATAAGTCCCCTGTTAGATATATAGACTTGAAAATATTTTCTTTCATTTCATGAGTTGATTTTTTACTATCTTCATGTGTCTTTTAAAACAAATTAATCCAATTTATCTATTTCTTTTCTTTCATCTTATACTTTAGGTGTTACAGCTAAGAATTCACTGCCAAAAGGCTCAAAGATATACTCCTATAATATCTTATAACAGTAATTTTGGATTACACATTGAGATCTTTCCTTCATTTTGAGTTAACTTTTGTATATGGAATGAGGTAAGGTTCTACCTTTATTCTTTTCCATGTATATATTCACTTATCCTGGTACCATTTGTTAAAGACAATTCTTTCCCTGATGAATTATTTGGCACTTGTGTTAAAGATCAATTGACCATAAATTAGAATTGATTTATGATATCTGAATTCTAGTCCACTTATCTATATAGTTTTCTTATTTCAATACCACATTGCCTGAATAATTATAGTTTCAAGGTAATTTTTGAAATTTTAAGTGTAGAACCTACAATTGTTCATTTAGAAAATTGTTTCCTGTTTTTCCTTATCAACTTTGGTATAATTTTTTCTATTTCTGCACAAAAGACAGCTGAATTTTTATAAGTAGTATGCTGAACTGTAGGTTGGCTTAGGAAGGAAGCATATTGTTGTTGTCTTAGCAATATTAAGTTTTCTATTCATATTTATTTAGTTTTTAATTTAATTTCTTTCAAAAACGTTTTGTAGTTTTCAGTGTACATATTTTAAAATTCTTGTGTTCAATTTATTCTTAAGTGTTTTATTTTTCAATGCCATCATAAAAATGGTTTTCTTAACTTTATTTTTAGATTGTTCATTGCTAGTATATAAATGCACAATTGATTTTTGTGAATTGATTTTGTATCTGGCAACAGTGCCAAAAATCATTTATTGGTTCTAGTAGTTGTTTTGGTGGATTCCTTAGGGTTTTCTATCTGTAAGATCATTTCATTTTAAAATACAGATTTGTATCTTCCTTTGCAATATGGATGGCTCTCATTTCCTTTTCTTGTCTAGTCTCCCTTAGCAAGACCTGCAATACAATGTCTAGTTGTATATAATCTTGTATTATTCCTAAAATTAGGGAAAGATACTCAGTTTTTCACCATGAAGTATAATATCAGCAGTAGGTGTTTAGTAGATGTCCTGTATCAGGTTAAATGTGTTTTCTCCTATTCTTAATTGAAATGATTTATCATGAAAAGTTGTTGAAGTTCTTTCTATGTTTGTTAAGATGATTGTATGTTTCCTTCTTTATTCTATTAATGTACTATATCAATTAGTCTTCATATATTGAAGCAACCTTGCATTTCTGGGTTAAATACACTTTGTAGTGTCTAATCCTGTTTATATTTTTTTGGACTCAATTTGCTACTGTTTTGAAAAGAATGATTTTTTATATCTAAATTTATAAGGGTATCCTTATGAATTTTGGCTATCTTTGTCTTATATTGGTGCCAGAGTAATGTAAGCCTCCAAGATGCTGAAGGATTTTGAATGAGAAGGATGTTGAAGAGAATGCTGTAAAAGCTTAACATGGTCAGCAGTACAATTATGAATGAATGTGAATGGTGAATGAATTTGAAAATGTGGGTGAGACTTAGGGTTTCGGAGACCAGTCAGGAATAATGAAAGGGGAGGAGAATTGTGATTGTGGGTATGGAAATTGAAAGAAATGTTAAATAGAAAACGTACTGAGGAAGTCTGAAAGAAATCCTATTTCTATTTTCTCTTATTGATTTTTTTCTTAGTATTCAAAAGATAGTTACATGACTTTGGGATTGTTTTATTTCTGCTAATACTGCTGTTCTTTCTTTATGACCTAAGCATTAGGAAGACTATTTATTTTGCCATTATAATGCTGAGATTAGATAAATTTGAGAAAAGGAACTTTGTTAAAGAATGCAGGGAAAATAAAAAAGAAGCAAACATCTACACAAAAATGTTCCCAAGACAGTACTGGACAAACAAAACACAGGTTTCTGATCCTGCCGAGAGCTAATTTTTAGCAGGTAAGCAAGTTCAGTTCTAATCTATAACCTAGACAAAGGCCAAACCAGAAAACTCTTTCTCCTCTCTCATAACTCCTGTATCAGAGTCCCTATTCAGACAGAACAGATTATCTGTAAAAATCAATGAGTAGTAAGGTGCTTTATGAATCATCCTTAGTAAAAAAAACAATTCTACTTTCATTAAGAGTCCATTATCATAGAAAGAAATTGTCTGCGAACACAGAGTCACTTTTTCCACCTCTCTCAAAGTCACTGAGGTCATTGAGGAATCCCTGTCTTCCCTTTATGGTAGAGCTCAGCTTCAGACATACAGAGTCTTGGGAGAGATATTAACTGTCCCTTGTGTCTCCCAAAGGACCTACAGGAGCATCGACTCATCCATTCATTAAGCTAAGTTTTTCTGACAGCTCACTATGCATCTGTCAGTAACTTGTGGGTCCTATGTTCACAGCAGTAAGAAAGTCCACTCATTGTCCTCAGGAGACAGAAGTTGGGGCGAGCAGGACAAACACGTACAAATCATTGTATTACAGTGGATGAAAATGCTGATAAAAGTGTGTATAGAGAAAGAGAAACAAAATCTCAGTTGAATATGGTGCTATGAAAGGCAGTCTTAGAAGGCTTCCTGGAAGTAATAGTGATTTGTTTGAGTAATAAGTAATGATAGCCAGAAGAAGAAAAAAGGGACATATTGCTATTAGGGAGAAACATTAAATCAAGAACTATCTGAATTTTACATTTCTTTATTTTCGGGACACACTAAAATTCTCATAGAAGTTTCCAAAATAGAAAACCAACTGGTCATCTGATAGAACACTAAAATGAGCCTCACAGATTGCTTCCTAGATTAAACTATTACACAAGTTGCTTTACCCTCAGCCTTAACTTTTCTACCTTTAAAACAAACAATCTGGATGCCAGACATGGTGATTCACGCCTATAATCTCAGCACTTAGGAGGCTAAGGAAGGAGGATCACAAGTTCAAAGCCAGTATGCGCTATGTAGGAAGACACTGTCTCAAAAACAAACAAGCAAGCAAACAAACAAGTGATCTGGACTTTGTGACCTATTCCATGCTTATTTTTTATAAAAGAAATATTATCTTCTTTGGAAATGTGGAGGTATCTACAAGGAAATTTCTGAAGTGTAATTGGAATCCAGGGATTGTTGGAGAGTTTTTTAGAAGACTGAAGGCAGTGTTATGGCTTTGTCACCATCTTATTTGAGAATTGATCAGAAAGAGGGAAAGGAGGTCAAAATGATTGTAATCATTTGAAAAGAATTTCAAAAGCTTAATCATAGAAGATGTTTGTTACTCATCAGATCTACCTCTTCTTGCACTACACAAATTTTTTGGTGTCATTTTGGAATTCAGATACTGTGGTCTTATCTATTAATGGTGTAGTGTGTGTATACATTCAAAGAATTTGTGGCACAGACATTTTATCCATTCATTCATTTATTCACTCATCCATTCATAAGAAATCTTTCATCTTGTTACTGCTGAGTTTTCTAGAAAAAAAATGCAGAAATGCTAACTGCAGAGATACCATTGTTATGGAAGGGTCCTTCATTAAAGCATATTATATACTAATAAACACAAACTCGGTTCTCTGGGATTAATGCAGGACATGTTTGGTCACATGGGTAATAAAATGAAGGATTATAAACCATAATTTCAGAGTAAAATTTCAGATACAAATTTGAACTCCTAGCCGGTCTTATAAAATCAGAAAATTTGACAATATTACATCCTTAATCTTAATACAACGTATTAGTTGAATAATAGATGTCCCTTGATAAGGAGATTATGCTAGTAAATTCTAATTCTTTGTGTTTCAGTTTTGCTACATTTAAACTGGGGGGATAAGAAGAGAATTTACTACATGGGGCTATTTTATGGGATAAACAAATACATATAAAGCCCTTTAAACCATGCTTCGTGCAAAGTACCATATCAATGCTTGCTGTTATTACAATTATTATTCCTTCCCAACTAAACATAACCTTCACAATTCACTGTTGTCTCACAGCCACCTTGAGTTACTCATTTCCTGCCTGACTCTTATTAGCATTTGTGTTTTGATCCCCGCTGTAGGCTTTTAACATTTGTAAATTTGACATTTGTCAGTTTAACGACTGTAAATCGACCCAAACATCCATGAGTCATTGAGATTTGTGATTTTGTTCTAGCAAAAATTAGAATCACTTATTTTGAAAGTCTGGTCAGCAAAAGCAAATCACTAAGCCAGTGAGTGGGTCCCTCTCAACACCTGCTTCTTGTATGACATTGCTGATCTCTTGTTCCGTGCAGGAATGCTCCTGAAGGGTTACCCAGTAGGAGAGGTCTATTGTAGTATTCACTTAGTCATCAATCCATGCCCTCTGTGCACCTCAGGATCTTTGGTGTGTCTTTTCACTGTGACACAACATTATTCCTCTTTCCACAATAAACACTCCAAAAGAAATACCATTCTGTAGCTGAAAGGGTTGCAAGATTTGTAAAATAAATACAATTTCCAGTCCAATTGTGAATAATTTACAAGAAAAAAAATAGGGAGTCCAGTTAGAACTAAAGTGGCTGCCCAGAGAGAATCTACAAGCTCAGTTTTTTAAATAGAATCACAATCAAGATGGTTTAAAGAGCATCAAAGAGGAATACAAAAGAAGAGCATTGGGCACCTGGAAAGCAAGCATCCAGCGGGAGCTTACTTTTTTGGGGAATAATAAAACTTAAGAATAATACAAAGGACTTGGTTTGGGGGAGGGTTTTGCTTTCTCTCTATCTCTCCATCTTAATAAGATGAAGGGCATGAGTTCTGCACAAACGCCTTGAATCTCTCCCTTGCAGAGAGGAAGTATCCTAAAATAAGCCCTAATCTCCTTATTGCTATTTCTTCCTTTCTTGTTTCTCTTTCTCTTTCTAGCTCCTGTAGATGGAGGTTTTATTTGATCGGCTTGTAGTTTTGCTTTTCTGGGATATGTTTTTCAGAGGTCTCTTGGGTATGTTCGACCAGCCCAGATCCCACTCCACTTTCATGACACTCTCTTGTAATTTGGGACTGCTGCTCATCTAGGAGAATTTAGAGTATATGTCATCATAAACCCAATGACCAAGTGAAGGAATAAGTTTTTCTCCTCCTGCTTATGGGCCTATTTTTCTCTTAGAATGAGAGTCCACTTAGGTTAAATTATCTTTGTAGTCAGGGCTTTATAATTGGAAGATTGTATTATTTTACTTGTTTTTTTTTTGCAGTACTGGGGCTTGAACTCGGGGCTTACATCTTGAGCCACTCTGCCAGCCCTTTTTGTGAAGGGTTTTTTTTGAGATAGAGTTTCGTGAACTATTTGCCTGGTTGGGCTTTGAAGAGCAATTCTCTTGATCTATGTCTCCTTGGTAGCTAGGATTACAGGCATGAGCCACTGGCACCTGGCTATATTTTGGTTTCTTTTCTTGAGAAAACAGACAGTCTTTCTTAATAGAGCTTAGGAGAGAAGATGATTACAGAAAATGCAAAGAGATGAAGGATAAAATTATTTTTCTGTTGTCCCTCTCTTTTATACTAGAGTTGAATTTCTTTCTGTTGGCAAGAAGGCATACTGCTCTGCTTCTACTTCCCTCATGGCAAGTCTCCCAAAGCCAGATTGTTAGAGGTAACAAAGCACTATGTTGTGCCTACTTTCAGGATTGCTTTTTGACTCTACAGGTTGAACTAGAAGTGGAAAGTAGAAATAGTCCCTTAAGTATAGCCACAGATACCACCTGCTCTGATTTCAGATTGTTGGGATTGTTGCTTGATTTTAAGAATGCAATAAATTTGCCTTTCTTCCTAGATGGCAGAAATCACCTTTAAAGATTTCCCAATTTCGTCATCAGAAAATCTTAAAAATCTTTAAAATTTTTGGAATGAAAACAATAGGTTACTTCTTAGGGCTGTACATTCAAGATAGAGGGAAATTAGCTGAAACCTCACAATGGAGAGGAGAGGGTGCAGAATAGATGGAGGGGGGAAAGTTTATTTAGTTATTTTTTTGTCCTGAAATAAGTAGAAACAATTTCTAGGGCAAGGTGTTCCACAGAACTTGCTGAATGGACAAGTCCCATGAAACTCGGGGGCAAACAGTGCAATTTTACTTCACTGAGCTGGCATTATAAGGAATTTCTCTCTCTGCCTGGTATCCATGTCTCTGTCTCTGTTTTTAGCCTCTGCTAACATCTACTTTTTGAACTCACTTGTTTCTTATTCTCTTCTTCCTTCTCTAGATTGTAACCTAACATCTGTGTTCCAGTCTTTCTCTTGTCCATTTAATTCCATGTTGGGCCTTCTGCCTCTGTCTTCTTGTTATATATACTTTCCTTCTTAGGTGTTGACTCACAGTGCTGATAGCCTTCCCATACCCTGTGCCCCCATACTTCCTGCATACCTCAGCTTCCATGTGTCTTTGTTGGCTCTCCTTTGCCAGTGTTGACTCAGGGTAGCTCCCTCTGCAATTCTGTGTTTGTATCTGCTTAGATCAGAGTTGCCTGAAGCTGACATGCAAATAAAGCACCATTGATAGTAACATCTAACAGCAGAAAACATGTAAAATGATCTGGGGAAAGAGAAGCCATTCTGCCATCTGACTCCAAATTCAGTAACAATAACTCTTGATCCTTAGCCATTGTAATAAACACATGTGATCTTTTCAAAGAGCTCTGAACTGCCCCCTACATTAAATGTCTCGATTTAGGAATTTTTAGTATTTACTTTTAGTTTGATATTGTTTGCATAAATGCAACTTTTAAAACTTCTTTTTGTATGACTTTCCATTTTGTTCTGGGATTTCACTTCCAACTTAAATTTTTCTCAAGGAGAGTTACTTTCCTTTGTCTCTGCTCTCTCATAGTGACACATTTCCACTGTGTCATTTCTCATGTTTTGCTGTAATAATGTTTACACACATCACTTTTTCTTGAAGACCATTGTTTATTGATTTTATTTTGGTCAGTGATGAAAAGATTGAACAGTAACAAAAGAACTGACCTGTCTAAATATATGGTAGATTATAGCCATGCCTGTGCTCTGAAAATCCCTAAACTGGCAGGAGCAGAAAAAAAAAGGTAGGTCCTATAATGTAAAGTCAGATAAAACTAATTGCATGGTCCAAAATAGAGGGGTTATATAAGCAAGAATTTCAGTGCCTGGAACCCTCAAAAATGAGTCTGTGTAATGCTGCTAGTAAAGAGCATGCTTATTGTCTTACACAGACGTGTGGGTCATTTCTGGGCACTTACACGGCCATATCTAAGAGAAGTAGATTGGATTTGAGGAGACCCTTGTTTTGGACACCCTGATATGTCTGGTTCCTTTCTCCCATGCTGACTGCTGGCCCCCACCATCACCCTAGATGAATATCAGAGGAGGGCCTGGGAGCTTTGTTCCTTGAGAAACAGAAAAGGTCCCCAGGGAGCTACATTCACTTTGATGAATCCTTTGTCTCTGTAGTTGTCACATAATTTTGGTTTTTGGGAAAGCTTGAGAATAGAACTGATTGGTCATATTTCCTCAATGCCTTAAATTTAGTATTTACCTTTTTGTTTTAGATCTGGGTCTAAGATAGAGTTTAATAATGAATTATATTTTAATATCCTAATTTTCATTACGTTCACAGATTGTTCTCATATTCCAAAGGAGAGGATTATTATTTAGGGAGTTAACACCAGAGGGGGGAAATCCTTCTCATTGATTTTTAATTTTTTTCCTGCAAGACTAAAGTGAAAGATGATATTTTGCATGTCCCCTTCAATCAATATAAACTTACTAATTTATAAGCAAGATTCCAGTGGTGGGCAAAATATGATTTCTTCATTTAAGGAGTCAGTTATACCTATGTTAGGAAAAGGGAACATTAGATGGCAGAGAGGAATTCAGCTAACCTACATGTGCTGTATGTTGTTGATACAAATACCATAAAACAAAATGAGTGAGAGGAATCAGTGCAGGCTGGAGTAATACAGAGAAGTTTGCAGTAAAAGTGGGTATAAATGATGAAAAGAGCAGACCTTGATCTACATAGAAATCTTATTGTTGCTCTGGTTTCTGATTGTTTAGAACTACAGGAATAGGTACAACAAAACAGAATTCCTGTGGTTCAAGGAGCGGTGACTGAAGTCATGGTGGAGCACATAGGTGTAGAGGAGGGGATCATCAGGAGTATGAGGCAAGCTGCTGTTCTAGGTTCTGAATCATTGTTAGTTAGCACTTCTAACCTCTTCTTGGTAAGTCCAAACTCTCAGGAATGCTGAATCAGGTTTGGGCAAATATATTGATGGGAGAGAAAGGAGAAAGGGAAAGAAGACAAGGAAAGTAAGATATTGTTCAGCCACGCAGAGCTGTGGCAATTTCCAGATAATTGTGGAGATAGTAAAACACAGACACAAGTAATCATGCATAATATAGTGGATAACTGTATTGGTTTTCCCTGGCTGTACAACAAATTCTCACAAACTTTGTGGCTTAAAAACAATACAAATTAATCTCACAGGTTTGTGAGTCAGAAGTCTGGAAGTAGATTAACTGTTTTTTTTTATATAGATTTTCTTTATCAATTCATTGGTGATTGAACTATTTTATTAAATGCTTGAAAATGTGCATTTAAAATTTTGTTTTTATTAAATGTTTACTACAACTTGAATAGCGTTTAACCATAACCCATGGTTATGGGTTTTATTTGCCTTCAATAGTTTTAATAGGTTACCAAAAATGACACCTATCTTTTCCACTTTGGAAATAGGGAGATATGTAGGAAATATTTTCTTTTTCCCAGGTATGCCCATTCTAAGCCACACTTGTGAGATGGACGGGAATGATTAGATGAGGAGGAAATAATTTGAGAATGGTTTTGGCATTGTGTGCTAACTACACTTGTCATTGATGCACACTTTCTGCCACTGCACTTTAGCTCTTTGACATTGATGGGTTTGACATTATCATTTCGAATGTTTATGAGCAATACTGAAAAGTTAACATTTGTTGCACTTTTTGCTGAGGTCTGAGCATGTGTACTGAGAGATTGAGGTGGAGTGGGGAGATACTTTGTTAGTGACTGAGTGTAGCCGACCTTTAAAGATCCTGAAAGTCTTATGTATAAACATATATCTTGTTTTACTGCTATTGCATGTTAAATAAAGTGGGAGGAAGTAATTATAATCATGGTATTTACCTTGGTTTCACTGAAATTCCAGAATGTGTTGTTTTATAATATAGTGACTTAAGGTAAGGTTTAACATTTATATAACACTTAATAGATGATTTTTCTTGATTCCCACCATAACCCTTTGAGTCTGTCAGGTAAACTTTGGACAGAACTGAGAGGGTTTCAAATAAAATGTGTCCTATTTTGGAGAAAAGTTTGGTCTTTTGATTTCTATCCCTGTATCTTTTGCCTCAATAAAAAGATATCATTGGAGCTCAGTGCCACACTGAATGCTTACAATCTCAGTACTTGGGAGGCTGAAGCAGGAAGATTTTAAATTCCAAGTCAGCCTAAACTGCATAGTGAGATCCTGTTTCAAAAAACAAACAAACAAACAACAACCAAAAACCAAACCAAACCAAAACTAAACTAAAGATATCTTTGATTCTGTCTGAAGTCGTGACTTTCCTAGAAAATAACAAAAGCCCACCATTACCATACCTGTGAGCTCCCAAAAAAATATTCATTGTGATATTTAGGACATTTTTTTTTTCTCAGTTGGGATTCCAAGGATCTCTCAGTGAAATGTGGAGTCATCCTAGCAATGTTCTTTCTGGCTTTGTTCCCAGATACGTTTAAAGTACACACAAAATAGATTTAACCATTAAGAATTATTTTTTAATTTCTTTCCAGTATAAGCATCAGGGAAAAGCAGTAGAGAAGAAGTGACACAGAGCTAGTGACAGGTTAGGCCTTGGGGAATCCTTAGGAGTCCAACAATGTAAGACGCCAGCCTTAATTAACAGAGAAGTGAATGGCACACAGCTGCACACAGAGTTTGCTTATGTTTTCCATTTCTTTTTAAGTTAAACAAACATTAGTGCACATGGAGTATGTGTGTTGGGGGGAGAGATGTTAGTAATGAACTTGGGCTGGAAAGGGCAGTGATAGATGATGGCTCTTATACCGCTTTTTTTGCAAGCAGTAAACAAAATGAAATATGAATGTAGCACCTCCATTTTGTACAGTCTAAAGTTACAGTAACGACTGCTTAAATATAGTGCTGCTTTAGGATTCTGTGCGTTCCTGAATGCCTGTTGCATTTAAGATGCATATAGAGCCTGAAGGCAATATTGCACCATCAGAGAAAGAATTTTTGTTCAGGTGACAGGCAGAAGCTTTAGTGTTCTTCCATATTACTAAAGCCTTTGGAGTAAAGTCCCTTTTTCTTCTTCCTGTCTTTACCATCTGTGATGTAAGTTTTTTTAGAAAATGACAAAAAAAAAAAAACCCAAAAAACAACCTTATCTATTGGAACAACCATTTCTTTCCAGAGTCTGGTGAAGAAGAGTTTATCTTTTAAACTAAATGACAATAAAGTAGAAACGATCTCAGGTGAGTTTGCATTTAAAAGTGGAAGTTAGAACTTCATTCAGCTCTATGCTGTCCGTTTCACACAGGAGAATGAAGGCTTGAGGGAGGTCAGGAACTTACTGAGGGACTTACAGGTGAGATTTGTCCTCCTCCAAAATATGATCTAATTTCATGGACTGGCAATGCTTATCACAGAGGAAAGAATTACTTATAGGGGAAATTTCTAATAATGAGAATTAGGGGACTCTTGAATGGACTGAGAGGTCTTGAAGAGAATTCTTGGATTCCACTGCACTTGTGCATTCTGCCCAAGGAAAACACTACTGCCCAGAACATACTTTGGTAAGAAGCAAAGCTTGTTTCCTTCTCATTAGGGTGGGCTAATTAAGAATAACAAGAAGCAGTGAACAAGAGGTACAGAAACATCTATTGTGTGCTATCTTAAAGTCAGTTTTCTCCTTACATCTAACTTTGCTATAGCTTGGAGAGAATGTTTGTCCATCAGGTTCAGCATGGGGGAAAAAAAATCAACCCTTATCTTTCTGAGGAAAGCAGGATCACTCGTTACTTGCCCATGAGTATGATAAAGGGTCAGTTGTGAGGATGTTGGGTTGAGGCTGTGTACATAATGCTGAAGAATGTGGGGACTGATGTGAGCCAGACTCAGTTTTAAGCCCTGGCTTTGCTGTTTATTAACTATGAAACTTTATCTATAAGATGTAATAGTATTACATGGCCTTGTTGGGTAGATTAAATGAGATAGTGAATTGTAATGTGTCTGACAGAGAGGAAGTATTCAATGCATGTTAGATAATTTAAAAATGCTAATTTAAACAACTCCTGTGCGAGTGCCGCTTGAATTATTCCTTTCTGCCATAGCACTAGTGATGTGGCTTGCTTTTAAATAACTTGTCGTGATGAGAGAGTCAAGCAAGATATGTGGTGTGGAGATGAGGAAGTGTACCTGTGTGCTACTTACATGCAGATGCTAATGCAGGCAGGTCTCAGAAGAGCCTGGATATCCTTTTTAGACTGCAACGTATGGAAAAAAATCCTGTTATGCTTTGTTCTGGGATGGTGGATGTGTTACTTTCTGCAGTCCTAGCTGTGTGCTTTGTGTTCTAGGGTTAGCCCAGCACCCACTTTGTCTGTCTCTACAGGGCTGTCATTGTTTGATTCATAGCTCAATATTAACCACAGATGGGGGAGGAATGGATATAGGGGAATTTTCTTTCATGTGACATAAAGTTACTGGGATCAGGGCTTTTGCATGGAAGCATTAATTACCTTTGTCAGTCTAACCAAGAGCAAATTTTACTTTAACCAAGGATCACGGTGTTTCATTGGCATTTGGTGAAAGTGCAATGAAGGCTTTGCCATTTATCCATGGACATAAAAGATTCAGAGTCTCTGGTGACATGTTTCTCCCTCTTTCAGTTTAAAGTAGTATGCTATCTATTAATAACAAGCACACAGTTCTTGAATGGGAGACTGGAGGAAGATTAGTGGCAAGTCTAGATTACCAGTGTCTAGGCTTGAGTTTTTCAAAGTTCTCAATTCATTGTTTCTCTTACCCTATTTCTTTCTACTTTTCCTTTTATGATAGAAACTAATGGAATATACAAATTAAAAGAGGCTAAAATCATCTTATCTTTTATTAGAAATATCTGGTGGGTGGTCTGTCTAGCTTTTGTATTTTATAAGGATATTTTACAATTTTGTGACAATAAAAGTTAACTTGTAAAAATACCTTATAATAATGCAAATAAACTGTGCATAGAAATGCGTGTGGTAGAATGATATTGATTATCACTCTGTGGATATAGATCAGCTTTGCATTTGTAAGTTTAACATTCATTATCTGACTATGTGACACTGTTTTATCTTCTGAACTAGTTTATAACATCTTACTAATTTCCTTATTAAAACCTTGGACGCATTTTTACTTCATATTTGTATAGTTACTATTATTTTACCTTCTTAAAATGATGCTTTAACATTGTATGATAAAATAAAAATTATAAAACGGAAAGTATTATACAAACTTGGCATCACAGTTGGATTCAAATTCTTATCTTTTGTGTCTGTTTTTAGAAATTAGAATTTATACCAAGTATTCTTGGCCTTCCTTCCTTCCTTCCTTTCTTTCTTCTCTTTCTCTTTCTTCTTTCTCCCTTTCCTCTCTCCTTCTCTTTCTCCCTTTCCTCCCTCCTTCTCTTTCTTCTTTCTTTCTTTCTCCTTCTTTCCTTCCTTCCTTCCTTCCTTCCTTCCTTCCTTCCTTCCTTCCTTCCTTCCTTCCTTCCTTCCTCCTTCCTTCCTCTCTTTTCTTTCTTTCTTGTACTGGGGATTGAATTCAGGGCCTGTGCTTACTTGGCAAGCGCTCTACAGCTTGAACTATACCTCAAGCCCCATTTTTTCTTTTCTTTTTTGACATAGGGTCTCTCTAACTTTGGCAGAGCTGGCATTGAAATCGTCATCCTCCTTCCTTCACCCTGTAGCTGGGATTACAGGTGTGTTCTACCAATTCCAGCTTAGACCATATATTCTTTTCCTGACCACTTACTAGTATTTTATACTCTGTAAGACTTTCCTGTCCTTCAAAATCAGGTTGTGTCTCTAAAGCACAATTAATTGATAGCTTCAAAACCAGCTTGGTATATAGTGTGGTCTTCCCATCTTCAATCAGATGTGTAAGAATCACTTGGCAAAATATGGTAGAGGTAACTAACTGTGGTGTATACTATTAAAGCTATTGAGGTCCTCACTTGTCTCCTCCACACTTCTTCTTCCATCTGCCCTCCATTTGTCTCTCTTCTTTTGACCACCACTTACACTTTGAAGCATACCAACAGGACATCATTTATTTTAACCAGAAGAGACTGACTCTAAAATAATGCAAATGCCACTAGGAGTAAATGTAGCACTTAAACAGACTAGTTAATTAAACTATTTCCAGTTTGAACTCTAGATGAAGGAAGGTTGATAAAAGACAAGACTAGCTTGTAGGATGTGGACATTCAGTGTTTTTGCAGGGGGAATGTTTGTTTTGTCACAACCCATCATCTTACAATATCTATTATAGCTGGGTTTAGGGTTTTAGGGTTTAAGAGAACTGTCTTCAACTCTCATGTCTCTTGACCCTTTAGTCATTGTGCCTCCACTTTATGTATATTTCTTCCTCTATACAAACTGCACTCAAGGATGAGAGCTTTCCTAAGACTGAACATAATGGCTATTGGAAACTTTCAGATTTATCTCTGGGAATTTTAATTTAGCTTGCAAAGTCATAATTTTCTTCTGTATATCAGAAGGTTATAATTTTTACAACTTTCTCTCTTTTAACCCATTTGGCAATAGTTACTTTCTTATGTTCCTCTGTTTAACTTTGGTATCCAATTTTCTACTGTAAGCTTTCCCAGTAGCTCTAGCAATAATACAACTTCGTTCCTCCAGATCTCAGGCTTTTGTCTAGTCATTGAAGTATGAATCTAGTAGGTCCTTCAAGCCAAGCTATAGTCATTTCTGGTCATAGTTAAATATTTATAAAGCCTCACATATACTTTGGAGGTACTTAATTTCTGCAACTCTTGGCTTTCTGCATATTGGTATAATAGCCTAGTAAATATCTACTTTTCTCTATCCCAGGACATTCTTAAATTTCTTCACTATCTTTCTGTCATCATTTTTATCCTTGCTTTTCCTTTCTCTCTTCCTTCCTTTTTTATTGAATAAATACTTTCTAAAGTCCTGGATTTGAATGGCTAGGCACCATTGAGTATATTCTATCAGCTAAATTTACAAATTCCAGCCAAAGTTTTAGAGGTCACAAAGACTTGAAATGTGTAGAAAGTCCAAGTATGGTCTGGGTATCATTTTTGTTTGTTTTCATAGGAAAACATGGAGATCACTGTTTGAAATTCCAAACATTTAGAAGGTTTATATAGGGAAGCCATCTTTTGGTTGGCTCATGAAAAAATGCAACCTTTCAACATAGTTAATGACCAATGGTTTTCATGTACTCTGAAAAATACTAATGATGATGGTGATGACAATAATTATGTACATCCTGTGCATTTTCTATGCACCAGTGTCTAAATGAGACACTTTATATGACTGGCTCAATCATGCTTAGTATGGGAACTAGAACTAATAATTTTTCTAAGTAAAAGAAAATCATATGCAATGATAGAAGCAAGAAATCCTGATGAAATAAGAACTTCTATTTGATTATCTTCTAGACTGAGAAAGAACCTCTGAGATTGATATTTAGTTAGGATATTGTACAGAATGGAATGTAGCTCTATGGAACTCTTCTTTATTTTTCTTTTTCATTCTAAGATATTCAACAGTATTACAAATTAAACCTTGGAAAATCATCCCCAAATTTTATATTTGTGTGAAGTATATTTTATTATATTATGTTTCATGTGATAAGATATAAGAATGAGTCCTGCTATATGTGAAGAAATTGGAACTCTTCTATAATTGTTCATGGAAGTGCAAAATGGTGCATTTTGAAAACATTTTGACACTTCCTCAAAATGTTAACTATAAAGTTCCCATATAACCCAAAATTTCCACTCTTGGTCATATACCCAAGAGAAATGAAGACATCTGGTCATGCAAATCATACAAATCTTTCACATAAGTATTCTTAGCAATATTATTATTCATAATTGCCAGATGTGGAAACAACTCACATGTCTATCAATAACTATTGAGTGAATAAATAAAATGAGGATATGTTCATACAATAGACTATTATTTATCAGCAAAAAAGAAATTGGGTTCTGATATATGCTACAACATAGATGACACTTGGAAACATAATGCTGAGTGAAAGAAGCCAGTCACAAAGACTGCATGTTGTATGATTTCATTTGTTTGAAATTCCAGAATAGGCAAATTTATAGGAACAGAAAATGTATTAGTGAATGCCTAAAATTTGGGGTAGCTGGTATATGTAGGGGAGAATGGAATCATTGCTAATGGGTAACAAGTTTCTTTTTATGGTGACAAAAAATGGTCTGGAATTAGTCTATGATGATGGTTGTACAACTTTATGGATATATTAAAACCACAGAATTATATACCTCAAAAGGTTAAATTTTAAGGTATGTGAATTATATTTCAATAAACTGTAAAAAATAAAAGAAACATTCAGGGAAATAAGCATAAAAGTAAAAAAATGAAGTTCTGTTGCAGTAAAAAATATATACCTTTATGGACTTTATATATTAATTAGATGGAGATAGTCTAACAAATAAATAAATAAAATATGAAGAAAATCTTATTGTAGTATATGGACTCCCAGACCAAGCATAAGTGCTTTTGTGTAAGAGGACTAATTAAATATTATTGGACTGGCTGGCTTGAAGCTTGAATTTGTGGCTCTGAGAAGGTTATTTTAGAGATTCAGAAAGGGCTATTGAGCTACTGCCAGAAATTTTCATCTCCTACTTTCAGTTGCTGACTGTGACTACTAGCTTTGGCAGGAAATGACAGCAATGAAGTCCCAAAGTGGTGTGTGTGTGTGTGTGTGTGTGTGTCTTTTGTGAGAATGAGAGAGAAATTAAGACTAAATGACACATGTCCCACTTGTAAGCAGTGAACCATGCACATAGCAGGTACTTTATTATTTTATTACTACTGTCATCATTGATCATGATTACCTTTGGCTATGAGACCACAGAATTTCCAGATGGATCTTTTAGAACTTCTGTTTAGAGTAGGGAATAAGTTAATTTAACCACAAGTGTCTTTCAACTGGAGGTACGCAGTGCCTAAAAAATTCTCTTTTGTCTTGGCAGATTCTTCAGTGATGTAATGCTTTTCTTTGTACATTTGGAATGCATGCATTTTTATGCTATAATGCTTTGCTACAAAGGGAATTTTTTTAGGTACCCTTTTATAAAAGTTGAAGGCTACTGATATGAAGTTCACAATTACTGGCAGCTATAGGAACTAAAAAGCAACTGAATTCATTTCCTATTTATATTTTTTAAAATTTTTTGAGTAAAGCAAGAGAGTTTATTGATACAGAAAAGTAGCAAAGAGTAGCACTCCCAAAGCTGGGAGTGGTCCCAAGAGAGTATGCCCTGATTTACTTTTTAAGAATAAAAGAATTAGCAGTTTAAAAGGAAGGAATGAAGTTTGAATTAAATAATGAAATCAGTAGTAAAAATATGCTTACATAGATGGAGAGAATTTAGAAACTTGGCGAGTCAGGTTTAAGGGAGAGAGAATGAGGAGTTAAAAAGGATGAGGGAAAAAAGAGTAATATGAATGTATCCTGACATCCTGAGTATTAAAAATCTAACATATTTGCTAAAATAACTAGTAGATTTAAAGTTTAAAAGGCCTATATATTTGAAATACACATGGTTTTGAAAACTTTTTTTTCAGAGAGTAACAAACAACTCTATTCAGGAATAGAGTTTTAACTAGTAAAACTCACATTTTTAAACACAAGTACAGACACAAATGGAATTATATGTTTTGTGCATCTGAAGGCCAAATAATAAACATTACATAATGTATGCATGGATCTATATATCATATGGTAACCCATGAATATATATGAGCTTTATTTTTTTGTATCAGTTAAAAATTAAAAAAATCAAATAGCCCATATTTAACATTATATTTCTGGAATTAAAGAAAATTATATTAAAAAAATAGCAGGAATTTCTTTTTTCTTTATTTCTTTTCTTTCTAAAAAAAGGTGCTCCAATCAAGGGTAGAATTTAATAGCAGCAGAGAATAAGGGAAATTGGTAAATTTAATGTTAAATTCTGTGTACAGAATGAAGATTTCTTATAATAAAGTTAAATTCTGATCCATTCCTTCCGCATTAGACAAAGAAATATATGAGAAATCTGAAACAAGAATATCAGTCGTGAAGTTAAGTTGCTATGGTCTGTGATATCACACCAAGATGTATTTAATGTCCATTCATCTTCTGGACCATGTAGAACTGTGCTAATATGCTAACCACTCACCACATGTGGCTATTGGAAATTAAATTAATTGCAATTAAGTAAATTTATATTTAACTTCTTAGTCACACCACATATGGCTCACAGCTAACTGTTGACAATGAAAATGTGGGGCATGTATATGACCTCTGAAAATTTTACTGGGCAGTGCTGATATATGAAGCTGTCAAAAGATATTTATTTTTACTGATGAACTGACTAGATGTCTAGGTTGGCTGAGGTTGCCAATAAGGTGGTTTTAACACCAGCCTAGGTAGGCCTTTAATTTCACCTAGAAATCTTTATTCAGTGGCCATAGAGATGCCCTTGGCTTTATCCAGAGGCATCATAGATATGTGTTAATAGACATGCAGACTAGATGAGACAGTACAAAATAAGTGTCTATTCATTCAGCAAATGCTCACTGAACTCATATGACAAAATTGTCACTTTAGCTTGGTTCACTTGGTACAAAGAAAGATTGTCCTTGATCTTAAGATCAAGGCTATTATAGGATTAAAAAATAAGTGGGTTATGTAAGAGAACTGTAAATGGAGTGGTTTGTTATGGAAATGGTTAGAAAAGGTAAATATTTGGGAGTATAACTTTATTTTTAAAAAAAAGTTGTTGTGTTGTATACCCTAAGAAGAAGGCAGGTTCTTTAGTAACAGGTGAGAATTGTGTGAAATCTTCTTTTTATTAGCCACAAAATCTACCATAATCCTAAATTCAAAATAGTTGGTAAGTATCTCAAATTAATAATATAGCAAGTAGTTCTTTAGTTGTATATCTTTAGAGAATTATCTTAAAGTAGCTATCTCTTTAAAAATAATTTTAAGAAACAAAACAAAACAAAGGAAGAAGATACCAAGGTGACTCTGGAAGTGCAGGGTAGTTGTGTGAGTGCGATGTAAAGCAAATATAATTTTCTCAATGTATATTTCAAATGTATTTTAAACTTAGCCTGATTTTTAATGTCAATTCAAAGGTTCCTGTAGCTATCAACCAGAAAAATTATTTTTTTTTGTTAATTTTATGAAGAACTATGCGTGATTGACAGGGTTTAAAAAGTCTGAGTACTATTTGCTGAGTTGGGAGTAATAAAAGAAAAACTTACTGAGGCCAAAAAAAAAAAAAAGCAGGAACCAGAAAGATGTGATGTATACTAAGCCAGCTGAGGTGAACACTATGGTAGACACCAGCTCTCCATAACTTACTTATGGATTGGGAGTTCCAAACCATTATTTTATTCTTGTAGTTGTCACCAGATGAATTGTCCTGTCCCTCCTACTTTGTATTAAGCAACATGACTAATAAATATTCAACAATTAGCCCATGCAAACTGCACTTGTTGATCCTTCCTAACCAGCCACTAATGAGGATATTAGCTTTCAATTAACTACATAAAGCTTTGGGTTTAGACTAAAACATTCAATCAGTACAGACATCAATTTGTAGATCATTATGGGACATTAGTTGGTTGCTAGACAACCACATGTCTTTGCAGATTTTAGGCTGAGCTCCAATGGTAAAGATCAGACATTTCAACTCCTAATGTAGGTCTTACAATCAGCTCTGCTTGGACTATTCTAACAACTCTCCAAGTTGCTCCAGGCAGGGATTTGGAGGAAGCAGCTACCAAGTTCAATTGATTGAGTGGTGGGGTAAAGTATAAAAAAGTAGAATACTTACCTTGAATACAATGAAAGAAATGTTAGTCCAGATTGGGGCTGGTGGCAATCTCATCCGAACTGCTAAAAGGACACATGTGAGGCTCACAGGATATTGGGTGTTATTTTACAACTTCATTTTAGTATCTATTTTTACTATTTTAATTGTTTCATTATTTTTTATTTTATTTTACCATTTTTGCATTTACTTACATGTATATGCATTATTTGGGTCAACCCCCCAACACACCCTGGGCAAAACCTGTTCTGCCCTCTTGTTCTCCAATTTTGTAGAAGAAAAAACATAAAAGATAATAAGAAAAGCATGGACTTTGCTAGTTTGAGGTAAGGATAGCTATACAGAGAGATTCTTTGTGTTGTTTCCATGCACTTGTATATGATAACCCACATTGGTTCATCTTTGCCAGACCTCTTCAATACTTCCTGGTCCCCTTCCCATAGTGGCTTCGGCCAATTTTAGATTACTGTATTTGTTCTTATACAGTGAGCACATTAACTACATTCAAGTTTTTGGTTTCCTTCCCTTTCCCTATCCCTCCTGTGCAGTCTCCCCTTAGTGTGTAACATGTGTCCAATAATATTACTGCATTTGTTTCAGGCCTATAATCCTCATATGAGGGAGAACATACAATTTTTGGCCTTCTGAGCCTGACTAACTTTGCTTAAGATTATGTTCTCCAGTTCCGTCCATTTACCTGCAAATGACAAAATTTCATTTTTCTTTGTAGCTGAGTAAAATTCCATTGTGCATAAATACCATATTTTCTTAATCCATTTGTCAGTAGTGGGGCATCTTGGCTGTTCCCATAGCTTGGCTATTGTAAATAGTGCTGCAATAAACATGGGTATGCAGTTGCCCTTGTAATAACCTGAGTCGCATTCCTTTGGTATATCCCTAGGAATGGTATTGCTGGATCATATGGCAGATAAAATTTTAGTTTTTAAGAAGCCTCCATATTGTTTTCCATAGTGGTTGTACTAGCTTACATTCCCCCGCATCCTTGCTAACATTGTAGTTGGTGGTGTTCTTGATGGTTGCTATTCTAACAGGAGTGAGATGGAATCTTGGTGTGTTTGGGTATATTTCTGCTGTTGTAATTGAGGGTGCTTGTGTCAGGGATTTCAGGGGCAGGGGTGTGTACAGTTGGTGTGGTAAGCTCATCAGTGGGTGGTGAGTGTGTAGGAGGGAGAAGTAATGTGAAAGGTTGGGGAAGGATAGGAGGGAGAGGTGAAGACAGGGGAAGAGTGAATGAGAAGGGACAGAAAGAGTAGTTGGGAGGGAGAACAATGGATTGTAGCACAGGAAAAGGACAGAAAGTGAAGGGGGTAAAATAGGACTAAGAAAATAGTAATAGTAAAGTTAATAATACAAACAAAACGAAACCCAGATGCAACAACAACAAAAAGTTCAGTTTGCTCTGCAAAAGTTCTGGACTTAATTGGCACCCAATCCTGATATTGACTCTTGGTATTCTGGGCTTTTGGGGGCAGGGTGTAGCACCTCTTGTTGTTCAGCTTGGTGGCAGATGGCTGGAGGGGTCCCCCTCCTTTCCTTGGTCTTATGAGTCATAGTTTATAAGCGGGAGCTCTGAAGTGGTCTCACCAGATGATTGTCTTGTGAGCAGTATTTGGTTCCTTCTGTCCACAAGGTAGGTTGGTTGCTTTTGGGACTGAGGTAACTTACTATCAGTTTGTGCAAGGTGGCCCCATCTGTTGTTTATGCTAGGCTGCAGCTGCATTACCCTCCTGCTGCAACTCTGACTGGTCAGCTCCTGCCCCAACAAGGTGGGGAAATTTAGTTTGAGTGCTGCTCGCAGTCAAATGAGACTAGTTCAGCAATCTACCATACCCCTGCTTTGGGAGGTTGGCTTGTTGCCCTACCCCCGCTCTCAGCATTTTTTCCTTGTCCTGCCTTCATTTGCTGAGAGTTTGGCTCCTTGCCCCATCCCCATTCTCCAAGGATGGTTTAGTGTTCCACCCCATTCCCACTCTTTGGGGTAGACTTCAATTCACTGTTTATGCTTTTCAGTTTTATTGAGGGAGGGATTCAATCTGCCCAGGGGATGCACTGGATTATGTTCCTGGTGGGGTGGGTGGGTGGGTAGGGGAGTTGCCTGTGGTGCGTGTTGCTCACCTGTTGGGTCTGCAGGTTTACACAGGCAGCTTTGAAACTGGCCAGTGGGGAGAAATAGCACGCCACTTTTCTAAATACTGACACTTAGTGGGACTGGGTTCAGCACGGAGGAGTGTAAGTAGGCTTTCCACAGGTTGGAGGGTGGTCCAGGATGTCACAGGGTCTTCTGCTCTTTGAAAAAAAAAAAGATGAAGAAGAATGAAATGTTATCATTCGCTGGTAAATGGATGGAATTGGAGAACATCATTCTGAGTGAGGTTAGCCTGGCCCAAAAGACCAAAAATCTTATGTTCTCCCTCATATGCGGACATTAGATCAAGGGCAAACCAACAAGGAGATTGGACTTTGAGCACATGATAAAAGCGAGAGCACACAAGGAAGGGGTGAGGATAGGTAAGACACCTAAAAAACTACCTAGCATTTGTTGCCCTTAATGCAGAGAAACTAAAGCAGATACCTTAAAAGCACCTGAGGCCAATAGGAAAAGGGGACCAGGTACTAGAGAAAAGGTGAGATCAAAAAGAATTAACCTAGAAGGTAACACCCACGCACAGGAAATCAATGTGAGTCAATGCCCTGTATAGCTATCCTTATCTCAACCAGCAAAAACCCTTGTTTCTTCCTATTATTGCTTATACTCTCTCTACAACAAAATTAGAAATAAGGGCAAAATAGTTTCTGCTGGGTATTGAGGGGATTGGGGGAGAGGGAGGGGGTGGAGTGGGTGGTAGCAGGGGGGAGAAATGACCCAAGCCTTGTATGCACATATGGATAATAAAATTAAAAAAAAAAAAGAAAAGAAAAAGAAAAAGAAAAGGGAGCCAGTTGGTGTTTTTCCCCAGAGTAGACACACCTTATTGGCTGTGCCATCCTGGGATTTTCCCAGCTGTTAGGGGCAATTAAAGGCTTTTTAAGGATCTGTCCTTGGATTTTATGTGCACCTAATGTGTTGGCAGTTATTATTTTGGCTAGAAACAATCAGAATTACCCAAGTATAGCTCCCACGTCTCGAAGAAGTGGTTTTTTGAGTTACAGACCTCAGGAATTCTGATTCCCTACCCTATCTGACTCTTAGGGTCTACTTTTGAATTTTTTGGAGTTCCATGATTGTTTTCCCATTGCTTTAATAAAAATGTTTTTGAGAAGTTATTTATAAGTATTTTCTATACTTTTAATTTTGTTTCATTATATACATGTTTTCCACAAATATGTCTGCATTATTACAGTGGAACCAATGTGAAAATCATGTATAATAATATAAATATTACTTTACTGAAACAAATTTCTCCACCTTAGAGACTTATTTAGTTAAATATTTATACAAACATACTTTAATAAATAGATCTCCCAGATTGGGTAAAATGGTCCCAAGACAAAATTGACAAAAGTTAAAAAGGGGAAAAATTCTCAAGTTTGCAGTTTTTGCGAGGCTCTTCCATGGAGTGACAGTCATGGTTGATCTCTGAGATTGCTCTGACAGCCTATACGCTACCCATTTCATGAAGCAACACAGGAGCCTTGCCTATTCCTTCCCTGTTGTTACGTATTGAAGCACATCCTTCCAAAGTTCATTTGTTGAATTTTAACCCCTGGTACCTCAGAATGTGACCATATTTAGAAATATTGTTGTTGAAAATATAATTAGCAAATAGAAATTTATACCATAGTAAGGTAGGCCCCAAACCACTATAACTGGTATCCTTATAAAAAGGGAAAATTTGGACATAGAGAAGCACAAAGTTTGTAATATGAAGATGTCAGTAGAATCTAGGGGATGCTTCTACAAGTCAAGTCATAGAAACCACCAGAAGCTGAGTAAGAGACAAGGAATTGATTCTCTTTCAGAGCCTTCAGGAGGAAGGGACCCTAACAACACCTAGATCTTGTACTTCTGTCCTCCAGAACTGTCAGACAACGAATTCCTGTTGTGTAAGTCACATGGTGTGGTACTTTGTTATGGTAGCACTGGGAAATAAGTTCACTTGCTGCAGTAAAGTAAGCAAATGGACATTCATTTTCTGGCATTCAGTTCTTCAAAATGCCCTGCACAGAGGCAAAGTCTCAGGCTGCCAGCTATACAGAAGTAGAGGACATAGAATCAATAGGCTTAGCCACTGCTACAAGGTATCATCCATCAATAATATAGTCCTTGTGGCTGATCTATATCAAGTTAATTCCAGCAAGTGATTGTCGATGATATCAGAAGAAGTTACACCCTCTATTCATTTTCAGAAGCATGTGTCAGTGCTCCTTAAAACCCACTGATTTGAGGAAAGGACCTGATAAAAGCCCAATTAAGGAGGATTGCCATTGACCAGGGCTCTTTTTGGATATAAGTAAAAGCAACTGATACCTCAGCAGTCCATTAGGGAAAGCCACACCTGCCAGAGGGTCTTTGGCCATTAAGTTACAAGACACTGAAGGTCCCCAGTGGGTCCTGTCTAGGTGAGAGGTAAACATACATTGAACTAGGAAAGTGCAGTTCACTATGGTGCTCTTTATATTTGAGTCAAAGCCCTGGCTGAGCTCTGTAGTCATTTACTGTTGGTGACTTCCTCTCTAGAACTTGACCCCCTTGAAGTAGTTCACTGGATCTGTTCATCACATATAGCAAGTACTGAGTAACATTTGTTGATAAAATAAATAGATGGACAGTAAACAGAAGTAAGTCCCTACAAGTGGCTTCTGGATTCATTGTTAAGCTCTACATGCTCCTTTTTATGAACATTTGATTAGTTGTTAGTTCTGGCCACTGATCCCACTTTCTTACACACGTACAAAACTGTGTTCCTTGATATTCCAGCAAACAGACTTTCTCTCCTTGGCATAGACTTGACTTAATGTTATAGCCCTTATTTTTCATTTGGCATCACCTTCTACCTCATTCCTCAAAATGTGTTATAACATACATAGATCAATTGTCCATTTGATAGATCCTTGAAATACCTCTAACACCTTCAGTTTTTGTCATCAATGAAACACTCTAATTATTACCAAGTGTTTATTTACAGATAAGAAAACACACACACACACACACACACACACACACACACACATCCAGCATTATTTTCTGTAGCTAAATCAGCAGCAATAGAAACTATAGTTCAGAGTTACCAACTGTGATCGCCAGTGAAAGGGCAGCAATGAATTAGCAGACACACCAGGTCAGCAAATTCTGGCTGGCTTTCTTCTACTAAGAAGGGTATGGTTAGTGAAAATGTAGCTGGTCATTTCCTCTTCTGATGTAGACAGCTGGAATCCTTATAACTCCCTTCTTTCACATGGTGAATGATAGTACCCTGTCATTTGAAGGACAGGAAGGGACATAGATTTACAGGAAGAGAAAGGCTAGGTTGTTTTAGACTTTGAACATAACAAAGATGACACCAACGATCCATCATGCATATATGTGTTTCACCTTCTTTATCTGGTGGTTAGGATTTGTTCATACATTCTATCCAGTTTATACATTGTTTTTTGGTATGTGCTTTACCCACAGTTTGGATCTGTAAGGATCTAGCCTGAAGCTGCAGGTTGGAAGGAGGCAAGTTATGCCCTGAATTAAAGCCATGGCCTTGGTCTTACCTGCATAATACTTTCATCTGGAGAGATGTATTTAACCATTTCACAATCTATATATACTTCAAAACATCGTGTTGCAATGCACATGATAAATACCTACCATGTTATTGGTCAATTGAACAAAAGAAAATGAAGATTAAGAGGCAAGAAAAGTGGGAAAACCATGGTTGAGGACAGGCACTCCTGCACTGGAACCGCACATCTGCCATTTACAAGCTCCGTGCCATGGGAAGATGTACTCAAGCTCCGTCACTAAACTTCTTTGGATTTAAAGAGAGGCTAGCAATAATAATACCTTGCTCCCACATTTCTTTGTGCATATCGTGAGACAGCGTATGTTAAATAAGAAAACATATTAGAAAGTACCTGCCATGATGCCTGGCAGCAAGCAGGTGTTATCTGCTAATCTCTTTCTTCCTTCTTTGTAACCAAACCAGGAAATGTTCACTCTGACTCACCAGCTCTGCTTGCAAAACACTGCTCCCCTTTAAATCAGAAACACATGTACAAATAAAAATCCAATTTGGACAAATTTGCATGTTCTTTTAAAATCAGTAAAAAATAAACTTCACCTTTATGGGCATTTCAAGTGCTCAACCACAAAGACTTTGTTGTATTTTAGTGACTGATTATACAGTGTGATCTGAAAGTGAGGTGGATATTTTGCTGAAATGTACATGTAGATGGTTTGAGTACATGAATATTGCATATCCAGTTCCTTCCTGTCTGCTAGGGAAAAATGCTTTTTAAGATGGGGATTTGGAAATTATCAGAAGATATAGACATTGATAATGAACAGGCCTCTTCCCAATTCTACCTATGTCATATATGCTCCCTTTTACTTGATCTTTTACATTTCTTTGTTAACAAAAGAGATCCCTTCATTGGTAGCAAGACAGGGATGCAGGCATTTGTGGAGAGAAAGGATTTATTTATGTTTCTCACTGGATTTAGTCAGAAGATCCTCAAGAACCTTGTGCTTTTAGTCATCATTCCTTTCATCCAGCTAGTTCTGGCCACAGAAGAAGTAAATCCTCACTGATTAGAACAGAATGAGTCAGAGCAGAGGAGTATGACCAAGAATCACATAGTAGGATGCATCATCAAGGAGTACGGGAAGCCGGATTTGAATGGGGAAGTAGGAGGAAGAGACAGGGGACTTCCATGAGTGGATATAGTAGAGATGCTGGCCACTAGAATCCAATAGGCTGGGTCATCATCAGCCGAAAGAGATCCTGTTTTATATTGCCTTGTGAAACTGGAGAGGCATATAAGTGTGTCTGGTTTTTCATCTTAGCCTCCTCATTTCCTTCTGCTCTTTGCTCGTGTCAACTTTCCAATGAGATCTTTTTCTAACAACTTTACTTAAAAGCCACCACCACCAACCCCAACTCATCCTCATTATTTAAATTTTTCTCTATAGAGTGTATCATCATTCAGAATACTATCAATTACTATAACTACACCCCCATCACAATGTTGGCTTTACTGTTGCAGACTTTCTTTTCACTGCTTTATCCCTAGCACTCAAACCAGTGCCTGGCACATAGCAGATGCTCAGTGTGTATGGAGCAAATTGAGTCACTGAATGAGTGGATGCATGAATTGAGGAATCTCTCCTGCATCCTTCCTGCTGTGCTAATGTGGGTAGTGGGAATGGAAAGACATAAAAAAGAAAATTAGGCACTCTGCCATCACAGTAAAGACAGACAAGTAAAACAATAGACTCCAAAGATCATAGTATGATGGTTAGTGACATGGTAGAGTTAAATGTGGGTTCCTGTAGAAACATAGAGGACAGAGCTTTAACCTTGGTGTATGAGGGCATGAGCGGCTCAGAGAAGTATTCCTCAAATGAATAAAGCCTGAGCTGGGAACTGGGATGAAACTAACTGGATACTAAGGGGGAAAGGGGCTCTGATCCAGCAACAGAAATTTTGGATATGCACAACCTTATGCTGAGAGATCAAATAAAGAAATCAATTAACTGAAAGTATCAACCTAACTGTTTAAGTGTGTCTCTTCTCATGCAGGCAAGGAGACACTGGCCATCAGAGCTCTAATGGGGTGACAGCTTCTGAAGCTGAACATTCAAGATGAGGCCCTAGATTGAGCACTGGGGCAGACGCTCCATGGCAATGAGAAGTCAGAGAAGTGAATCTGAAATTCCAGTTTCCTTCCTAAAGAATATGTTAGGAGCATTTATATTCCTATGAATAAATTATTTATTTTAGAAAAAGCAAGGCTTTGTAATTTTTGATGTCAACACTGATGATATCAGCTATGTAGGAAGAAAATAATATCTACTTTAAGCCTGTGATGGACTGGAGTCAGTTTTTTGGCTGGTGAGACTAATTGCCAAGCTTTCAGAAATCCTGTGAGTCATTCTTCAAATATCCATTATTGAATTGAATGCTATAAACTTTTGCTATAGAGTAAATGTTTGTATTCCACCAACATTCATATGTTGAAACCTAATCCACAATGGGAGCATATTTGGGTACAGTCCCAGAAAGGCACCAATCCTTTTTTCTATATGAGGACATAGCAAAAAGGGCCATGTATGAACCAGGAAGAAGACTCCCATCTGTCACCAATTTCCCAGCATCCAGAACTGTAAGAAATACATTTCTGATGTTTGTAAGCCACTTGGTCTTTTGTTGTTATTTTATTTTAGCAATCTGATCAAACTAAAACAACTTCTAATGATATAAATTTAGGTAAAACAAAGGTGATGAATATTCTGAACTTAACATTTCCTATTTGTTTTACTAGAGTTTACTGTTTGCTCTGCTTTTAAGAAATTTATTTTAGTTCAAGAGGTTTCAGTAATCATGGTGGGGACCTGGTGGGGCAGAGCTGCTCACCTCAAGGCAGCCAGGAAGCAGAGAGGGATAATGCCTGCTCTAAGAAGCTGCTTCTTTCTTCTCCTTTTATTCCACCTGAGTCCCCTGCTATTGGATGGTGCCACCCACATTGAGGGTGGGTTTTTCTCCTTTAGTTAATTCTCAGTGGAAACACATTCACAGATACACCTAGAAGTGTGGTTTAATAATCTCAATTCAGTCACGTTAACCATCAAGATTAGCCATAGCAAGCACATATGGTCAAATTGTTTGAGATGTGGTATGATTAATCTTATGTGTCAACATGGAGGGCAGTTTTGGGATGATAACATTTAAATTGGTGAACTTTGGGTAAAAGTAGATTGGTCTGCATAATGTGGGTAGGCCTCATCCAATCAGCTGGAGACTTGAATAGAACAAGAAGATTTTCCAGGCAAGAAAGAGTTCTTTAGCAGACAGCCTTCAGAAAGGAGTTTCACCCTCAGTTCTCTTGTGTCTCCAGGTTGCCTGCCTGTGGACTGGAACCATATTGTTTTTCTCCTGGCTCAAGCCTACAGACCCACACTGCAGATTTGGATGTGTTAGCTTTCATAATTGTGTGAGCCAATTCCTTATTTCTATTGGTTCTGTTTTTCTGCAGAACTCAGACTAACACAAAATGTTCATCAGATTCAATAAAATCACTAAGGAAGGAAGGTAAATAAAGAGAGTAAGCCAAAAAACCCCTACCTGCTGGGGCCATTCTATGGGAAGAGGTCAGAGAGAAAAGAAGAAATGAGAAAAGGCTAAAAATGAGGGACTAGGGAAGAGGGGGAAAACATGAATGTGATAGCCTGCAAGCCAGGAAAAGGAATACGTTTAATTTAATTTTTTTTTGGCACCTCTAGGGTTTGAACTCAGGGCCTCACACTTGCTAGGCAAGCACTCTTACCACTTGAGCCATTCCACCAGTACTAATGCTATTGATAATTCAAGTAAGATGAGGACTGATAGTTAGAAATAACAAAATAGAAGTCTCAGATGACCTTGACAAGGGCAATGCCTACAGAGAGGTGGGGGTTTGAAAATCTGGAATGAATTAGGAAAAAAATGGTAGGCAAATGATTGCACAAGAACTTTGTTAGTGTGTGAGTCTTTATTTTTAAAATAATTTATTTTTATAAAAGTTTTAGATATATTAGAAAAAAAGCTGAGAGTAGAGTTCTCATACACTTTTTGCTTCCCACACAGTATTCCCCTATTATTAACATCTTGAATTAAGGTAGTACATTTATTATAATTACTGAGCAAATATTGGTACACTATTATTAACTAAAGTCCACAGTTTATATTAAGGTTCATTCATTGTGTTGTACAATTCTGTGGGCTTTGACAAATCTAGAATGTCATGTATCCACCATTATAGTTAAATTTTTATATCACAGATCAATTGCTTACTAGTTGTGTGATCTTGAGAAAATTGCTTAAAATGAGTCTCTAAATTGTTATAGTTAAATAAGATAGCAGGTAAAAATGTCTAGCATAAATACTGGCACCTATTAAATGTTCATTTCTCCCACTTTCTTTTGAATGTAAGCCAAAAGAATAGCTGAATGTGTACAGCTTTATTAAAATGTAACTTTGAAATTTTATAAGTGAAATGTTTCTTGATTAATATAACTTTTTAAAATATCAGAACCTATGTCTTTCCCAAATAACTTTTACTACCATAATTGTTAGCATTACGTCCAGATGACCCTTTTGATTCAGGCTGATAAAGAGGCCAAGTCATCAGTTGATCTCTATATGGGTCAGTTAGTTCTACAATAAGAAAAATGTTTACATTGCCACAGATAACACATCTTACCAACCCTGATCGTCCATCTTCAGACAGACTGAAAGAAGCCTCAGCCTGAGAGTGCAGACTTCTCAGTGCAATCTCATCCTTGTGAGAGAAACAACAAATGCTGTAAGGCTTTCAAGCAGTAGAACACATTCTTAAGTGAAAGTCATTTCCATGTGGAGTTTTTGCTAGAAAGAGTTAAACCTTTTATGGGAGGGGTAATTAGATAACCTTAAAGATCCTTTCAACCTGATACCTGCACATTTGTTTAAAATTTATTAAAATAACCTTAGGATTCTAGGGTTAGAGAACTGTGTTATTAAGGGAGAAAAGAATTGGCTGTTGAAAGGCAATCTATTTGAAAACTAGTTTCGATACTCTTGATAGAGCAGAGGAAAGGTAAACATTTCTGTAGGTTCCACTGAAAGGAGATTTTAGTTTGGGGTGGTTCTGGAAGCTATAATGATTTTTTATTTCATGGAATCAAAAACCCATTGTGAAACAGTATTTTGGGGAAATTCCTAGTTTGTGGAATGGTATTGTGAATGATAGGGTGAGCTAAACTGGATTTACCCAATAAGAATGTAGAAAAATGGGCACAAATGTTTTTTGTCAGCTCTCCAGAAAAAGAAGAGCTTTTTTTTTTCCTTTATTTTTTAAAAAAGAGTCTTTTTGAACTTAAAGTAGAAGTCTGATCATAGTCTTGAGGTCTATTGTCTACTGTCACATTGACAGTACATTCTGGCAGACAGTGAGCATGCTACTAAAGGAGGAATGAAGAGCCAGGGTGAGCGCCATCCTCCAGACATAGGCTAGCTCAGCAGCAGCCAGATTTAGGTGGGTCAGGACTGGACTAAGCAGGATAGAGTGGGCATGGGTCTCACAACAAGAGGGATTATAGTTTTAAATTGAAAACTGGACAAGATCTAGGGTCAGTTTAGCCACATCAAGGGCAATGGAAGGCAAGACAAGATGCTGCAGCTGAAGCACATTGATAACCCTGTTTCCAGGGTAGAGCCTTCATCAGTAGCTCTTCATGGCCGATGGGTAGTTAAGTTTGATATATTCATGTGGTGCCATATGAATGTACTTAATAGACTTTACTACATAGATTGACTCTTTGAAAACCTTAAATATGTCTCTTTAAAAAGGAAATATATAGCATTAATTTTAATGGAGCCATTTCACCATAAGAAAAAGATAACTTACAACTTTTTTTGGTAGGGGGAGACAGGTTCTAGCTATGTAGCCCAGATTGACCTCAATTCTCCATTCCTCCTGCCTCAGCCTCCCGAGTTGCTGGGATTGCAGGTGTGAATCATGGTGCCCAGTTTATAAATACAACTTTAACAGAAACAAGGCAATGTTACGAAACTGCAGCTAATTCTGCATGCACTTTTGCCAGGCTCTGATATTGCTATCCACTTCTTTTTTATTAAATGTGAGATTTTCTTGGTGCTGAGTCACTGATAAAGACTACTAACAAATTAAGTCTCCCTGTTTGATCAGACTGAAGAAAATAAAATGGACACAGTAACTTTTTTCACTGTTTTTCATTGTTATTTACTGCCTGGTCTGGGATAGTGTGTAAACTTCTTATGCACAACTCAGGACCATCACCAGCCTCTCAAAATCATTGTAAGTGTCACATTTGGGGAAATATTACTTTGGAATAAAACCTAGGACAACAATTTCTAGACATTTGTATGTAAGTGTCTGTTGATCTATGAGATCATTATTGTTCTTTAGCACTGGAATAAAAAAATAAAATATATGAAGTTTTCTTAATATTAAATTCATTCAATTTATGATTATTATGAGATTACATCTTTTTACATGTTTACTGATGAAATGATGAGGGAGGAGGATTTCTTCTTTTTGTGAAAAAAGTAGAAAAATACTTGACCTAGACTTTTAACCTTGAAAGTCTGGTGGGTTCTCCACTTATACTTGTGCTCCTTTTGTATGCTGAGACCTTCTTGCCATGTGAGTGGGTGCCCTAGAGAAATAAGCACCGGTTTATCTGCGAGGCTACCTTCTAGACGCAGCAAGAAGGGAGTAAAAAGTTTTAGCCCATAAATGGCGAATGTCTTTAATGAGTGAGCCAGCTTCATTGTCTTCCTGGAACCTGTCAAGGGGAAAGTCATGCCCTCGCATTTGTGTTTGCAAGGGTTTCTGGTGCCCAACTCTAATGCCGTCGACTTTAGTCCTCCCCTCACCTGGGTGCAGGAGGCAGAGATCTTAGCAGCAAAAATCATCACGCCTGCACGCGTGCACACACACACACTCACGCACACTCTCACACACGCGCACACACGCACTCGTACATACACACCCACACACGCACTCATACACACACGCACACATTCACACATTTACACACAAGCACACTCACACACACACACATGCAAAGCCGTTTGAGTTCCTAACGTTACTTTTGCGTGATGACTAAAACTTCAATGCTTGTTTAATTTAGAAGTTGCAGTTGAAATCCAAAGCACTGGCGAGGTAATCCAGCTGTTAGCACTGGCACGCCTTCACACACTGGCATGAAGGCATTTATGATATCCCCATTTTATCCTTTTAATTTCTATAGGTTCTCTACTCTTGCTCCCTTATTTATTCCTAACTTTGAAAACTTGTTTCTTTTCTCTATTTCTCTTGTGAATAGCTAGTTTTGTCAATTTCATTGATCAAAGAATATTGTAGTTTCAACTTTTTTCCCCACTTCTATTTTTTTCTGTTTTCTGTATCATTGATTTTTGCTCTGATATCTATTATTTCCTATCTTCTATTTGCTTTTAGTTTGATTTTTCTAATTTTGGAGGGTAGAAGATATTAGCATTTTTCTTGCCAATAAAGCATTAAGACCTCTCATTTTTGCTGGATATAGTGATACACATCTATAATCCCAGTTACTTTGGAGGCAAATACTGGGAGATTCACAGTTCAAGAGCAACCCAGGCACGCCCGCAAAAGATGTTAGTGACACCCCATCTCAGCCAACAAGCCAGGCATGGTGAAACAAATCTGTAATCCTAGCATGATAGGTAGGAGGATTGTGGTCCAAAGCCAGAGTGGGGCTATCTGAAAAAAATAATAATTAAAGAAGAGGCTGGGACTGTGGCTCAAGTGGTAGGTTACCAGCCTAGCAAGTGCAAAATCCTGAGTTTAAAACCCATATTACTGTCCCCCAAAGCTATACATTTTTTCTGTAAGCACAGAATTTGTTGCATCCTTATTGTGTGTGTATATATATATATGTGTGTATATATATATATATATATATATATACACACATATATATATATTTCCTGCATATTATGATATTTTGGCAACTTATGAACCCTTTCTAGATGAGGATACACTAGGCAAGGTTTCACTTGTTATTATACTTTTTAGTTTCATTTGGTTCTTTTTGTGTGTATGTGTGGTACTGTGGCTTGAACTCAGGGCCTTCATCTTGAGCCACTCCACCAGTCTAATTTTTTGTGATAGGGTTTTTCAAGGTAGGGTCTCCTGAACTATTTGCCCAGGCTAGCTTTGAACTGTGATCCTTCTGATCTCTGCCTCCTGAGTAGCTAGGATTACAGGCATGAGCCACTGGTGCCCAGCATGGGTCTCTTTTTTTAAACAGGTTTACCGAAATCACATATCTTAGTTTTATTCATTTAAATATATAGTTAAATGGTTTTTAGTATATTTGCAAAGACGTTTAACTATCACTACAAGCAATTTTGAACATTTTCATTACCCCAAGGGAAAATCCAGTATGCTCAAACAGTCACTCCTTCAGCCCCTCCTCAATTCTGTATGACAAGTAATCTACATCCTGTCTATGGCTTTGCTTATTTCATATGTGGAATCAATCACGTCTTTTGCAAGTGACTTCTTTCATGTAGCATAATGTCTTCAAGATCCATCCATGTTGCTGGATGAGCATAACTTTTACATTTCACTCTGAGAAACTGCCAGACGACTCTCCAACATGGCGACACCATTTTACTTTCCTGCAAGCATTATATGGTTCTTTTGTGCACATTCTGCTTCTGTATTGCGATTCTCTGTTTATCAAGCCACTGTCATTATATTCTGAGTACTTTCTCTTGGTTTTTTTAGTTAATAGCTTTTTGAAATATTTGTTTGCTAAATTCAGTATCTATGTCCACTCAGAGCTGGTTCTTATGGACTGCTCTTTTTTCCTTGAGAAGGAGTCAGTTTGTTACTTTGAAAGCATTGTATATATTTTTGTTGTTTAAATTTGAACTATTTATCTAATGCATTCTAGCAACTCTGGGTTCTGATTTTGTTATTTTCCAGAACTTACACTGTCTCTCCCATTTTGTTTGGTTGCTGATGTCTCCATTCTGTTTATTTATGCTGCTATGTGTTGCTTGCCATAGCAAAGTTCAGCTAGCTTCAATTTTATCTTAGCTTTTGCTTTTAGCTTGACTCTCCTTTGTATGTGAGCAGTTTTCTATTTAACTAGAGACGTGAGGAGCTCATCTAGCCCTTCTGTGGCTCTCTCATGTTCACACGCTCCCTCTTTTCTTTCTGGTTGATCTACTAACTGCTTGTCTGAAGTGGGGTTACTGCCTCACACTTGCAGAGCTGTGGTTTCCTTATTTCCTTTCAAGTTTGCTACTTCCTGTCAATGCTGTCATGGGTTTTTGCCCCCCTGGCATTGATGAAGTTAATTTCTTCTGGCTGATTTTTAAATATTTTTTCTCTGGCAAGAGCCATACAAGTAGTATTATGTACTTGTTGAGTGAGCTGGGAGGAGTGGTATGCAGAGCAGGGTAGAACTAGCCTAGAGGCAAAAGCCATAGATTCCTGCTGTTTCTACCTGAGTAAATAAAAAATTCTTTATAATACTCTCAATTAGATTTTTTGCCCATGGCAAGTTTTTAATGTTTTCAAATGATGGTTTTAGACAATTTTGTTAAATTCTAGGCTTTTTTGGCAAGATGTTCCATAGATCTTTTTATTTTACCATAGTCAGAAATTTCACCTGCTTCTGTTTGCTCCATTACCCCATGATGTGGTTGCTGTTCTTGAGATTATCATCTGTTTTGAAATGGCTGTCATAGCTCAGCCATTGCAATAAAGTTCTAGATAAAAAGAAGAAAAGGAGTAAGTGTAAAACTGGCACTTCTGCCTGCAGATTCATGTCCCTCCTAGCAAACTTTGTGGTTGTCATGAAGCACCTTTCTGTACATTTCATTGAGTAGATACTAGTTAGGTGCCCACGACTGAGTGTGAGGTATATAACGTCTTGAGTTGGTTTCTGTACAAATAGAATGTGTTTTCTTTTACCAAGGAAAAGGAGACTACTCAGTGGCAAATGGTGTATCTATCATACCATCTTTCAATCTTAGATTAAGTTTCATGATTCTTTTCCTGAAACACTCAATTTCCTGCAAGTTTTCTCATCTGAAAAAATATTTACTTTTATTTATTTGGTGTTTATCGCATCCTACTTGCTTTCTTATTTTTGTCTAACTACATAATAAGCTTTCTGAGTGCAAGAGTTATTATATACCTCAACAGATCTATATGCAGCGTCTAGCACAACTTGCATATCGTTTCTGTGCAAGTACCATAAACTTCTGTTAATTATTTCACTAGCTTATCAAGGATGAGTAAAGAATTTTAATGGCAGAGCTGGTAGGATAGCAAGGCGAATTTCTCTTCTTTCTGGACCAGTGTTTTTCTAAGATTCTATTTCGTACTTCTCAAAATCATTTACTAGGCTGAGGGCATAGCCCAAGTGGTAGAGTGCTTGCCTGGCAAGTGTGAGGCCTGAGTTCAAACCCCAGTATTGAAAAAAAAAATCATCTGTGGTCCATATTGCTTATCCATGTGATTGTAACTTTTGTCACGTGTACTTTTCTTCTGATGAAACTTCCTTTCACATTTCATTTTGTGTGGTTCATGACCAAGCGATAGCTTGTCAGGACTATAGATGGTTCTCTTCCAAGCAGGAATTGATAGCCCTCCAACTTTCCTGGGCAGAAGCCCATACTACAAACCTTGACTTTCGAAATTGGCAAGGAAATTCTCTACTGTCTGCAGAAGGATGTTAAACTGAATTTGAGTCCAAATTGTCCTTTTGCCTTGACCGACACCCTAAAGCTCATGCAAGTCAGGATAAGATCTGTGTGTCCAACTAACTTTAGACACAAATTCCTACACTTTCCAATCTAAGGAAGAATTTTTCTACTCATGTTACATTTTGAAAAATAATAAGAAAATTAAGAAATGGACTGTTGTTTGTCAATGTATTGCTATACTGGGAGTAAGTAAAATATGACCAAAATTATTTTTAATAGCTATGTACATTGATTTCAAACCCCCATCATATCTTCTTTGGGGATTTCAGCTGTTTCTTGAATGTTCTGAAAAGTTATAATTTAGTTTTGCTGTAGATTTTATCCCATGACTTTATTTCAATGTGACCTTCATGAATCCATAGATTTAACTGAAAAACTCCTCTTTTCAGCAAATTCTTCCAAGTAGCAAAAGCCAACTAGGTTAAGGCATTAAAGACTCCTCATAAACAAAAGGAATTGCTATATATATTTAATATAGTAACTTGTTTACACACATGTGCATACACACATATTCGCTCACTACTTAATCTCTAATATATATAAATCTATTTTAACAATTGGAGAAGAACCGCAGCTTGGAAATGTGGCTTTTGTGATTTGACCACCTCAGTGTCTCCTGAGCTGAGAAATTTTGTAAAGTGGATTGTCCTGTTTGTGTAACTAAGACGAGAACTTTTGAAATGTGAAAAGATAATTGTTCGCTAATTTGGACCACTTGCTTAATGTGTTTAGGTTTTGGTTTCCTTTCTTGAAAAATCAAACAGTCAGACTAGCATATTTCAGAAGTTTATTTCAGCTGTATGATTTCATGGTTCCACACAATCAGCTGAATAAAATCAACACTGTGGACTGACATCATTCTGAGTCTGATGAACTTTCTGATACCCTCTGTAGGATTTTCCTGTCTGTGTGAACACAAGCACACTGAACACTCATTATGTTATACTTCCCACTCCTCCCATTTCCTCATAAACATGAGTTAGTGCAAACTGTTTTCCTAAGGTTTCGACTGTGGTTTGGTTGAATTCTTAGTGACTCATTTGAATGCAGTATCATTATCTCATTTTGCTCATTGCTCACTTAATCAGGTGCCTCTATGGAATGGCACTGTCTAGAATGTGAGCAGCAAATTGTGAGTCAGGGCAGGAAGTGGAAAGCAGGTGTGCTGTGCTTAGCCTGCTAACTTAATATAGCAGAAAACTATAGTCAGGTTTCTGGGGGGTACCCAGCCTTACCTATCACAACCTGGATAAAGTTGCTTGTTCCTCATAACTTAATCACTTGCCTTCATTTTCAATATATAGAAAGCAATAACAAAATCAATACCATCTCCCCCTCAGGCTATTGTAACATCCATGCTTTCTCACTGCTGGTTCCTGGTTGCTTCAGATTTCTCTTCTCTCTTCCCTCTCTTTTAAAAGAATGTTGTGACTTTCATTTTAATTTAAAAAGATCAGAAATCTTAATGGTTTCACTTCCTCTACATTTTTCACTTTTTCCACTGCATTCAATTTATTCCTAAAAGTCATATATTTCATTTTAAACAGTAAAGTTTTGCTCATAATCTTCATGTATAAATATACTTCTAACTATTTAACAATTCAATTAACAAATCTACTATGTGCTCAGACCAGGGATGCTAAGGCAAAGAAAGCAAGCTCCCAAATAGAGCTATCTAGGGAACTGGTCAGCATACAAATTGGCAAATATAGACTAGTACTGTAAGGGCTATATCAGAGGTGAGTTGTATTATTCAGAGTTCTCTAGAGAAACATAACCAATAGGATAGATGGAGATATATCAGAGGAGATGTAGTATAAAAACTGATTCATGTGATTATGGAAGGCAAGAAGTTGCATGATATGCTGTCTGTAAGCTGGAGAACAAAGAAAGCAAGTAGTGTAATTCAGGCCTGAAAATGAGGAGCCCCAATTCCCAAGAGCAAGATAAGATGGATAAGTCAGCTCAAGAAGAGAGAGAAGTTGCCCCTTTTCACCTGTTTCTACTGTTTACCTCACAGATACACCCAGAAATAGTGCTTTTTACTAGCTATCTGGGAATCTAATCCCTTAGCTCAATCATAGACCAAGAGGGAATGGAATGATATTCAAAATATTAAAAGAAAAAAATTACCAGCCAAGGACATTATCACTTGCAAAATATCCCTCAAAATGAAGGAGAGATAAAGATGTTGAGAGGCAATCAAGATTTAAGGGAGTTCACCACTAAACCTGCCTTGTAAGAAATGCTAAACAAAACACTGAAACAAAAGGACACTAATAATGTAAAAACATAAATATCTATAAGTGAATATACACATTTGTCCCTTGGTATCCATGGTGGATTTTTTTCAGGACCCCTGGAATCCAACATCCAAAGATGTTTGAGTCCCTTATATAAAATGGCATATACTATTTGCAATAAGCTATGTACATCCTCCTATATACCTTAAATCATCTTTATATATCTTAGAATGCCCAAAACAATGTACCTACTATGAAAATAGCTCTTATAACTATTGATTAAAAAATAGTAACAGTTTGTATTTGTTCAGTGTAGACACAATTTGATCTGCAATTTTTTGAATCTGCAAGTATGGAAATAGAAAGGCAAATGTAGTCAAAATTCTCTAGAATTAATTTAGGATGTTACACATATGTACAGGAAAGCAATGCGAGTAAACTCCCTGTATAGCTATCCTTATCTCAAGTAGCAAAAACCCTTGGTCCTTCCTATTATTGCTTATACTCTCTCTTCAACAAAACTAAAGATAAGGGCAAAATAATTTCTGCCTGGTAGCGAGGAGGGGAGAGGGAGGGGGTAGGAGAAAAGGGTGGGGACTGGGGGAAGGGGGGAGAAATGACCCAAACATTGTATGCACATATGAATAAAAGAAATTAAAATAAATTCTCTAGTAATGATTGAGCACAGATTATTTTCATCTATGTTGTAAAAGTCAAAACTCCCAATAATAAAAATAAATGTAAATTTTAAAATAGATACACAATATTGAAAAATATTGATTATAAAATCAATAATCTAAAATTGTGTGAGAAGCAAAAGTATAGAATTTCTGTATGTGATTGAAGTTAAGTGCTTATGAGCTTATAATATAATGTTTCTGAAAGGTGCCTTATATAAACTTCATGGTAGCCACAAATGGAAAACCTAAAGTAGAAACACAAAAAATAAGAAGGAATCAATCTCTACCTTAAAAACTTTCTTAAATCACATAAGAAGGCAGCAAGAGAAGAAGAAAGAAATGAAGGAAACTATAAAATAGTCAGAAGATAAATTTAAAAAGGCAACAATATGTCCTTAAGTACAGTAGTTACTTGTAATTGAAATGAATTAAAATCTCCAATCAAAAGTGGCAGAATGACTGAATGGATTTAAAAAAATCCAATGATATGCTTCTTATACATGATGCACAGCAGCTTTAAGGACACACAGTCTGAAAGTAAAGGGATAGAGAAAGATAGCCTATGCAAATGGTAACTAAAAGGGAGCAGTGGATGCTATACCTATATCAGAAAACATAAGTCTAAACTTTAAAAATAGATGAAGAAGGTCATTATATGATAAAATGGGGTCAATTAATCAAGAAGATAGAACAATTAGAAGTATTTATTCATCCACCATCAGAGCTCCTCTGTAAAATAAGTACTACCATAACTGAAGAAAAATTAAACTGCAATAAAATAACTGTCAACAAGGGATATATCATTCAGATAAAAATCAAGGATTTGAGCAGTACTCTAGACCAAATGGATCTAAAAAACATGTATAGAACATTTCATCCAACAGCAACAGAAAGCAAAATCTTGTCAAGTACACACAGAATATTTTCCAGGATAGATAATCTGTTAGGCCACCAAACAAATTTTAAATTTAAGATGATCGAAAATGTATTGTCTTTTCTGACCTCAATGGTACAAACTCTGACAGAAATCAGTAACAGGAAAAATATTGGAAAATTTACAGACATAGAAATTAAACAACACTCTTCCGAATAACCAATGACTCAAAAAAGAACTTAATAATGAAGTACCTCACATCTGTGTAGGAACAAGACACAATCACATTGAAAACTGTTAAGCAACACAGCAAAGTGCAGTGGAGAGGGGTTACATTAATTTAAGCACAATGCATGTACAAGTATAATACCAAGACAAAAATCCCAGGGAACAACTAACAAACACCTAAACAACAAATTACAAGAATGAAAATCAGGTCACACTAAAGGGAAGTCACTAATGGGATGAGGGAAGGTAAACAAAGGAAGTAAAGAAGGTAAATATGGTTGATATAGTTTCCATATGAACATGAACATAGGATTTTTAAACCTGTTGAAACCACAATAAGAAGGAGACTAAGGTAGAAAGGAGAAAAATGGAGGTGATTAACCAATTCAGGTTATAATACATATATACATGGAAATGTCATGCTGAAACTCTCTGTATAACTATTTTAAACAAACAAAAATGTCTTTTTTCAAAAACAGAGAACAGAAAGGCAAAGCAGGTTCTGTCTGGGGGTTGGCACCAGTGGTGGTGGTGGGGGGAGTCCATGAGGAAAGGGTGTAAGAGGATGAATATGATGGACATATTATGTACTCATGCATGAAAATGGAAAAATGAGACCTGTTGAAACTGTTCTAAGAAAAGGGGAAGGAGCAATAAAGGAGAAAGATAGAATGAATTTAACTAAGATATACTGTAAGTACTTTTGTATATTGTTGAATAATATACCCCAGTGTGACAATAATATGATAATAAATAAAAATTTAAATATCTTAAGACAAATGAAAAGGGAAATACAACAGAACAAAACTTACAGGATATAGCAAAAAGTGTTCTTTGAGGGACGTTTATAGTGATAAATGGCTACATTAAGAAAAAAAAAAATGACCTGAAATGAAAAACCTAACTTTGCACCTCAAGGAACTGGTGAAAGAACACACAAAGCCCCAAATTAGCAGAATGAAGAAAATAACAACAATTAGAGAAGAAATAAATGAAATTGAAAATAGAAAAATGACAGGAAAAAATAAAACAAAGCAAGAGTTGGTTTTTTGAAAAAAAAAACACAACTGACAAAACTTTAGTTAGACTGAGAAAAGAAAAAAGAGAGGGTGGAAATGAAATCATAAATATAAAAGAAGACTTAGTAATTGATACCACAGAAATACAAAATATCATGATACTATGAACAAGTATATGGCAACAAATTGTATAATCTGTAAGATACAGATACATTCCTAGAAACATAAAATCTGCCAAGACTGAATTATAAAGAATAGAACATCAGAGCAGACATTAATAAGTAACTGGATCGAATCAGTAAACAAAAATCTCTCAACAAAGAGAAAGTCTAGAACTAGTATGCTTCACCTCTGAAGTCTACTGAACATTTAAAGAATTAATTCTACGTCTTCTCAAACTATTCCAAAAACTGAAGAGAAGGAAACATTTGCAAACTCATTTTATGAGGCCTCCATTACCATCATACAAGGCCAAATAAGTATACTACAATAAAAGAAAATTATAGGCCAATATCCCTAGCAAACATAGGAATGAATGCATGCATTCTCAGTAAATACTAGCATATTGAATCCAACAGCACATTATGAGGTTAATCTACCATAAACAAGTGGCATTTATTCTAGGGATGTAAGGATTGTTCAACATATGCCAATCAGTAAAGAGATATGCCACACTGACAGAATGAAAAAGAAAAACCTTATGATCATCTCAGTAAATGTAGGAAAGACAACTGACAAAATTAATGTCCTTTCATAATAAAAACTGAGAAAATTCGGTAAAGAAAGATTGTACCTTAACATAATAAAGATCATATAAGGCAAGCCTACAGCCAGTATCACACTTAGTGATGAGACACTGAAACCTTTTCTCAACATCAGCAATAAGACAAGGGAACCTGCCTCACTATCTCTTGTCAACATAGAATCCTACCCAGAGCAATTAGGAAAGAAAATGGAAAAATAGGCATTCAAATTAGAAAAGAAAAAGCAAAATTGTTTCTGTTTGTAATGACCTGATTTTTTATATAGAAAAATTTCAAATCCCATAAAAAATTGTAAAAATTAACAAATTCAGTAGAACAAAATCAACATAAAAATCTGGTGCATTATTTTACATCAAATGCACCTGAAAAAGAAAATTTAAAAACTGAAAAAGAAAAATCTGAGAAAGAAAAATTTAAAAACTCTGAAAAAGAAAATTTAAAAACTCGGGAGGGGGTGGGGGCAGGGGGGAGAAATAAACCAAGCCTTGTATGCACATATGAATAATAAAAGAAAAATGAAAAAAAAAAAAAAAAGAAAATTTAAAAACTCATTTGTAATAGTGCAAAAATCAATAAAATACTTTGTAGCAAATTTAATTAAATTTATTTTACTGAATCAAATTTATTTATAACATTGAAAGAAATTGAAGCTGGGCGCCGGTGGCTCATACTTGTAATCTAGCTACTGAGGAGGCGGAGATCAGGAGGATTGTGGTTCAGAGCCAGCCCAGGCAAATAGTTAGTTCAATGAGACCTTATCTCGAAAAAAAAAACTTTCACAAAAAAAGAGAAGGGCTGATGGAGTAGCTCAAGGTATAGGCCCCGAGTCCAAAAAAAAATTGAAGAATAAATAAATGGAAAGGAATGTTCATGAATTGGAAGAATTAATACTGTTAACATGCCCATACTACCCAAATCATACTATAAATTCCATGCAGTTTCTATTAAAATTTCAATGATGTTTTTCCAAGAAGTAGAAAAATAAATCCTAACATTCATATGGAACCCCAATAACCAAAGCAATCTTGAGAAAAAGAGCACATCTGGATGCCACAATAATTGAGTACTCCTTTCCAGGTTTCTTCTCCCACGTAAAGTCTGTGCTGATGTGCTAAACTATACTCTGCCTATTCTTCCATGCCTTTTTACAGTCTAACAGCAACTATGGTGAAAAACAGGAAAGTAGAAAAATTATACATCAATAAAGACTTAGCTATCATCAAAAAGATTGTATAGAAATTATGTAGATGTATGTGAAACATGTTCAATGAAACCATCACTATAAATGCTCCAACAGTGGTCTAGAGCAACAAGAACAAATAATCAATATAAAGGGAAAAGAAAACAGTAAAATTCAGACTGTGTCACTAGCATCTGAATTGTGTAAATTGTGTAAATTGTTGAAAGTGCACTCAAACTGCTTTTGCTGAAAAGCACTGGCTCCTCTTTGGGCCTACGAATTAACTAGCAGCAGGAGAAAGCATGGCATCTCTCCTTGAGTTTTGTACCTGTCTTTGCTCTAAGCTGTTCTCTTTTCAGTCACTTTGCAATCACCCTGGATTCCAGGAAAGACAGATGATAACATCTTCATAACAAGGGACAGAAATTACCCCCAACAGTAGACCTTCCTCAGGATGGACCACCCGCCAGTAGACAATGAATTCAAATAACAACCACTTCTCCTAGAACATCTCCCAGAACAAGGATTGAGATAACGACCAGCCAAACCACACCTTGACTGAGCTGTTTATGCATACGTTTTGTCCCCGACCCTTGTTCTCTGCCTATTTAAACCTATAGCTCACGTCTATAGCCTGAAGATGGCTGAAGATGGGCTGAGTGCTTACTGTGCCTTTCCTGTGGCATGTCCCGAGCCGTGTAATAAACCTCCTTTTTCTACCTTCACCATGCCGCTTTTTTGGCATTTAGGGGTGAGTGGCCAGATCTGACATGTGGAATCTCAGGAGTTTGGGCCTTGGGTCCCAAACTCCAATTTCAAAAGGATTTCTCTAGAGAGAAGCAAAGAGTTTTAAGCTAAGAACTTAGACTACATAAAGGGTGTTGACAAATTATCAAATGGATGTACAAAAATTCTTGACTTTCTTCTTCCCTACTTGTATTCACAGAAAATGTTTGCTCAGTCACTGCAGTGTCAATATGGATTAGGTGATCATAGCTTATGATATGAAAAATTAAATAAAAATTAAATATGGGGTGTGGAACATACTAATGCTCTGCTCGTGAAGCAGATGTTATTATTTGAAAGTGCATTTTGGCTGATGGTGTGGCGGGAGTGGTAGAGCACCTGCCTAGCAAGGCCTGGAGTTCAAACTGCAGTACTGCCCAAATTTTTTAAAAGTTATAAATTATATTACAAAGCTATAATAATCAAAACATGGTACTGGCATTAAAGCAGACACATAGACCAGTGAGACAGAATTAAGATTCAAATTAAATCTAATATCATGTGATCAACTAATATTTGACAAATGTTCCAAGAATACCAAATAGGATAGTTTCTTTAGTAAGAAAACTGGATGTTTCTGCACTTAAAATAATGAAATTGTATCTCTACAATGTACCACTAACAAAAATTAACTAAAACTGGTGCAAAGCCTTAACTATGAGAACTAATGCCATAAAAATACTAGAAAAAAATACGGGAAAAGCTTCTTAATTTTGATCTTAGCAATGAATTTTGGCTAGGAAAACATAGTTATGAAAAGCAAAAATAAACAAGAGGAACTACATCAAACTAAAATCTTTGCACAGAAAAAGCAACAATCAATGAAATAAAAAAGCAGTCTATGGATGGGAAAAAATATTTGCAAACCATATATCTGATAAGGGGTTAATATCCAAAATACATAAGGAACTCATCAACTTAACATAACCCCCATCCAAAAAAAGACCTTTGACTCTTAAAGTGTTCTCATCTCTCACACACACATACACACAATTAGTAATTATGTAAGGCAATGGATGTGTTAAATAACTTGATTGTGGTAGTTATTTCATAAAATATACAAATATAAACTCATCACACTATGTACCTTAAATCTATGAAATATTACCTGTCAATTATACCTTATTAAAACTGGAAAAGAACAACAAACAAGAGGGACTAACATAATAGCAGTCCCAAAATGGAGATTCGGAAGGATGACAACCACTATGATGAACTCTCCTATGTTCCTATTAGTCCTGAATTTCTCTCCTGGCCATTGAATTATCTAAAATGTGCTGATGAAAATTTGGGTTTCTAAATGTGAGTTTTGTGATGAGCCTGATTAGCATTAGAACACAAAAGGAAAGGGTGAATGAATATGATGATAACCCATATGTGTGAGCAGGAAGATAATGAGTATGGTGGAAGAGCTGAGTTTAAAAAATCGACTCAAGGTAGACTAGTTAAAAAGTCTATGAAATTCAGGGAAACGTATAACTCAAGGTTCAGCTGTCAGTGGGAACTGGAATTATACCAGGAGCTTAGCAACATGCAGTATCCCTGAGAACCTAGGTTATGAATTGGCTAACCAACCTGAGAATGAAAGAGACTGGATTTATGTAATTCATTGTTCTGAATTGTGCTAGAGCTGAATGCAATCACTTAGCTGCATACCACAGATAATGCACTTAGATGCTCTTCCTCACTACAGAGAGGCAGAGTTCTATATACCATGGCTAAATAAGAAGGTTATGTGCCAACATGCTACCTCAGAGCAATGACACATCAAATGGATTGTGATCCCAAAGTAAATTTGTTTTCTTGGACATTTGTGGCAAAATGCACCACGTGTCCTTTTATTTGGGACTGAGTGACTGATGGCTTTGAGATAGTAATGCAATCTAGGGTTTCATTCACCTAGAGTAAAGAGATTCTTTCCAATTTATATAATTTTGGTTAATACTAAAGCTTATTTCCACTTGTTCTTTCTTTAATAGGAATAGAAAATTATTTCCCACTATCAGTCCTATTTTATGGAATAATATCTAAAAACCTAATTGTATCTTCCTTTCTTTTTCTTCCTCTTCTTTAAGACACATAATCCCAGTTCTTTTGGAATTGCATACTGGCACTTATTCCATTATTCTAGAATCATTTTTGTGTTACTCATCTGGAATTTCTTTAAGGACCCCAGCTCACTTGTTCAAAATTCAAACAGTTCTCCTATTAAAGATTGCCAAATATTAAAAATAGGAGATTCAAATTCAATCCAATATCTGATGCGTCAGTCTCTGAAGCGTAACATTGTTTTGCTCACAGCATCCTGTCGCTGAGCCATTATTTAACTTGCTTTGAGGACAGCATTCTAATCGTCAATCAGGTTTGGGAAGTACAACCTTGTTCCCCAGTGTCTAAACCAATTTCTTTGATGCTGAAAGTCTTAAGAATAAGAAAAATAATAAAGCAAATTAGGAGTGGAGATATGTGCACTTAAAGAATAGAATTGGAAGTAAAATTTAGGTAACATCTCAAAGTGAAAAATATTTTAAAAATGAGTATGAGGAGGGTGGGGAATTGGATGTAGTAAGAAGTTGTGAAAGAGGAATGAAATAGTGTGGTTCAACTCACTACTTAAGGAAAGTGGAGAGAGCACTTTTAATCGCTCTTGGTTCATTATCTCCTACCCCCAGTTCTTCCTCAGGGACCCCATTCAAGCTTCAATTCCCTTTCCTTCTTTCTTCTTCCTATCTCTTTCTTTTTTCTCTTTCTCTACTCTCCTTTTATCTTTCCTTTTTTTTCTTCTTTCTTTTCTCCCGCACTGCTAAGTTTTACAATAGGACTCAAAAATTTTGCCCATCTACCCACAAGTATATATGATAAATAAAAGACAAAGGTAAATATGAGATAGAAAATATATTAAATAATCAATGCAGTTCAATTCAGTTTGAAAATAATTAAGTACTTCCTACATGCATGGGATTATAGTAAGCACCAGGAATAGCAAGATGGAATTTAACATTTTGTATTAGATAATGTATTCCAGTCTATTTAATTCAGAAATTCATTGACTATTTTCTCTTTATTGGAGAGAATTAGCAACTTTTTCACTTTCATTTAATGATGAAAGTGAAGAGAGTTTTGTAGCAACATTTGAGGATGAAATAACTAAGGTCTGGAAAGGATGATTGCTTTTGTTCTCTTGCCTGGACAATAAATATTTATCAGAGGAGCTCCTTAGGTGCCCAGCACAACATTGACATTTAAGATTCCAGCATGATGCCATTATTTAATCTCATCAGAAAGATAAGATTAAGTCGGGCCAAGGCTTCCCTTCTTGTCCTTATTGTTAGTATGTCAAAGATATTTCTTAGTAAGATCTCTAAACTGAAAAGTCCAGGTTGATGTTGCTGTGTTTGGTGTCATGGTGGTGGTGCTCTTCAGGATTTTCTATTCCAAAAGTTGTCCTTCTCAGCATGCTTCTTTTCCTCTATCCTTTCTATTTTGTTTCTTAAGCATCTATTTTGCTCCAGCAGTGTTCCCTTTCTTAGCTCAGATGTCTCAAGGACCACCCACAGGGTCTGAAGTCATAAAGTAGAATTATGTAAGCTAACACAATGTCTGTTAGTTTCCATGTGTGACTTTTAAATTTAATTTGTTAAATATAAACTTTGTTTAAGGAGTCAAAGATTCTAACATTAAAAAATTGGCAATGCTCTTTTCACCCATTTCCTGCTCTGCAGAGGCAAATTCTTTCAACAGTTTTTAACTGTTTCTCTTAAAATTTACCTATATTTCTTCCACACCTAAATTGTTGCTGCTTTTTCTTTCTTTTAAGTTTTTAGCATTATCTATTGATCTAGTACTTTGGAAGATGAGTCTACAATTCTCTTGTATCACTACTTTCTACCACGTTTTTAGTTATGAAGTAGGTCAATTCTCAACAGTGGAGCCTGAGGAAAGGTCTTCTGGGAGATGTGGCTGGCATCATAGGCAGTACCTCATTTTCTCTTAGCCCACATCTTTGCTTTGATCATTGCTGCAACAAGCAAATATATATCCAAAGGCCATGCACTGCATTTTGCCTCCCTGAATTTCTTGCTTTCTTCTCTACCCCTTACATCTCCAACTTTGGGAAAATACTCAGCCACATGCATGCATCCCTGTAACTGAAGGTAGAAGAGAGTTAGCCTCCCCTTTAATAGGGGACAGGAGCTAGAAGACAAATATTACCTTGTTTGTCTTAGACTGAGAAGCCTGAAGGCCTGACTATTCTTGACTCAAAGCATACCTTGTTAGGTAAACCACTACCTATTCTTGGAAATGCCCTCCCATTTCTTAGAAAACTCCACAAATATAGACATATCTTTAGCATTATTATTAAACCCTATCCATAAAAGCATCTAAGACAGACAGCTGGAGCACTTAACTGCCAGGCCAAGCTGCCTGCCCTCAATTTCCTTTGGGGATGTACTATAAGTTACTATAATCACTTCTGCTTTAATAAAATCTAGCTTTTGCTTAAATAAATCTGCTCTGTTAAAAACTCCTCTATGTGTCCATAGTGAATTCTTTTTTTGGCAAGACCAAGAATTTGCCATCCATCTCCCTAACAGTGATAGCCACCTGAATATTGCATTGATTTTCCCTTCTTCAGTCTCCTTGCATTCCCCCAAATTACCTCTATGTAGACACTTACTCTGTATCTTTTTTTTTTTTAGGAAACCCAGGCTACTACAGCGGTTGTTGGGAAGATGATCTTCCCTGATTAGAAAAGGAGAGATGTGAGATGTATAAGGAAAAAGGCCTGCCCCCTTTTTGTCTCTTTTAGACACTGTGTTGAAGATCTGATGCTTGAGGTTAGAGAATTACAAAGAAGGAAACTCTTTGTAAGAATCACAAGGGAGGAGCCCTGAAATTGTTATGCTGCCTAATTAACCAATTCTGGAACTGGTTTCTTTTGGATTTCTTGCTATGTGCAATAATAGTGCTTTAAAAATGTTGTTAACCAGGAAATTCTTAATTGCAGTTGAAAACATCCAGACATACATTGTGATCTCTGCCTTGGCTTCATGCCTGTCCTAGTAGGGACAGAGAGCAATTTCCTTTCATGTACTAACCTGTGCACACACTATTCCTGCAACTCAGAATGACCTCCTGTTACCTTTCTTTTCTTTCTGCTGTTCCTCTTAAATGCCTAAGATTCAACTGAAGGTCAACATTTGGTTTGGATTAAATCTCTCTCCTGCTTGCTTGTTTAATACCTTCCTCAAAAAAGCTTCAGACAGTGTCACAATCTGCTGTTTGGTCTCCTCAAGCAGATTTTAATAGTTCTGGAGGCAGGAACTCTTGTCTCTAGCAGTTAGCACGATGCCTAACACTTGATTCTTATAACCAGTTTTGAAAATAGGTTTATTTATGATTCATAGAAACAAAACTTGGAAATAAATTTCTGACCTTAGGGGATGGAATGTGCCAGAATTGTGAAGGTTATGACCATTCGTTATGAATGTGTCTTTGTCTAGTGTTGTGTTAGCCATTTTGCATATATTATCTCTGATTTCCCTAGTGATCTTATTTATTAGTAATATATTTTGTAAAATTATATGTATTTAAAATTAAGAGACAGACTATGAAAGTTTAGGTAAATTGCTTGGAATCACAGAGTTAGTTAATAGCCAAACTGATTTAAACACAGTTTTTTTTTTTTTTACTTGAAATAGCATTTTGTTTTGCCATATTTTCCCAGGGCCCAAGGTTTGGATTTTTAATACTTCAGTTAGTTTTAAAACAAAAAAAAAGTATGAGTTCTTTAAAGGTAGAAATAAATGCCAGTTAAGCAAAATAGTACTTTTCCTGCATTTTCTGTAACTCTTTGTAGGTGTAATCTACTCCTGACCCAGTGCATAGGATTGACTAGGATGTTCCTTTGGATCTGAATCTATTGAAATTTGATAAATTTATCTTTGAATATTCAGCTTTAAAAGTGATTGTATCTTCTCCATCTCTATCTCTGGGCTGGGCAGGCTTCTTCTGCATTAAAAAGTTGCCATGACTAGCCATTGGCTTTCTTGTTTAATGGCTGATCTTAGGGGTTTTTGTTTTTGTTTCAGCTCTCTCTTTCCTCCTGGGAAGGAGCAGGAACAACTGCTGTTTTTGTTGAATAACTACTGATCTTGTAAATTCCCAAACTGTAGTCAACTATGAAATATTTCCAAATGTGTATTTCTGCTGAATTTATTTCTTACCCTTTTTTACCCTCCACAGTTGCAGAAGGGCAACTTTTTTGTCCTTTAGCTAGAACATGCCTAAATTGATTTACAAACAGTAATAGAATGACCACTAACTTACCAATCAGACTGTTGCTAATAGTAGCTAGTTTCACATTTATACTGCTTCATTTCAAGGGCCCCTTATGTCTCACATGGACTATTTTGAACAAGAAAATTAAACATGAATTTGCAAATGAGATGTTTGTAGGCAGAGAAAAGTAAGTTTTGGCAATATGAAGGCGGGGAGATAATGTGAAACATGGAACCACATCTGGTTTGAATGAATTGACAGTATAAGGGATTCTGGACAAAATCAGAAATTGCGACCACCTTAATCCCCACCAGGAATTCCTGGGGACTCAGGAAGGAGAAGCATGGGGAAGAGAATAAGGTTGGAATTCAAGGCAAGTTTTATTCACATTCCAGTTTTTCTTAGAACCATCCCTGTCAGCAATCCGTCTTTATTAAAAGTGTGAAGTAAAACCATTTTCTGTTCTAAAAAACGTAGGGGCAGAGCTACATGCACACATGTATATGCTCTAGCTTGGGAAGGGAAAAGGATGATAGTGGATTGTGGAAAAATTCGAAGTGAGGAAAAAGATTGACAATAGGAATTGTCACAAAGATTAAAAAAATAAACATATTGGGAAAGAGTCCACAACCCAGAAACTGCTTATTATGATTGAGTGCACATTCTCTTCTTAATTTCTGTAGTTATTTTTTGTATCAGTCTCCTGGAGATGTGGGAGCATAAAACCAATTTTGTAGTTTAGTTCAAACCTAAATTCAATTTGCCTTAAGAGGCATATTTATGAGTACCTCCTCATAAATTGAGGAATATATGAAATAAATTTTATTGAAGGAAATGGAGAAGGAGACAGGAAAGTGACACTTACTAAGCATTTATGATGCATCAGACATTGAAGTAGTTAATTTAAAATAAGTAATTTTCCATTTTGAGATTCATATACAGTTGCAAGGAAATATGTGTGCCATATACCTTTGACTTGTTTCTACCCCCCCATGACATTATCTTATTAAACTATAGCATAGTATGGAAATCTTCTTGAACTATACTATAATATAGAAGTCTTGCTAATTTTTTACCTGGAAAAATAAGTCAAAGGTAAAATTGAATTAAACTTTAGATTTACATTTTAGCTACTCACCCAAAAGCAAGGAATATCTGTAGAAAATAATGTTAAAAAAGTAATATTGGTAATAAACATGACTGAAAGTTGGGAAGATCCTACAGAAACAGGATAATTTAAAATGATTAAAAACTTAACTGTTTAGTTCCACCTAGCTGTCAAAAGATTGTGAATTTATGGTAATAAATAAAATGGTTTGACATTGGTGAAGAATACCAAATAGATCAGTAGACTAAAAAATAGGGTCCAGCAATAAAGCCAAATACATATATATGGTTTTAGTTTACTATAAAAGGGAAACTTAGAATTAGTGGGGTGAAGATGAAATATCTAAAAATGATGACTCTTTGGTTAACAAAAAGTGCTGAAATCTTATCTCAGTATTTGTAACAAAGTAAATTGCAGATGCAACCCAAATTTCAAAAAATAAAATAAAACTAAAGGTATTAGAAAAAGGACTTATTTTGAGAAAATTACAAGAGTGGAGAAGAGCTGACTAGATAGGACATGAAACTCAGAGCTATACTGAAAAAGATGATAAGTTTGAGTATATGTAAGTTAAAACTATTTAATGGGAAGATACATTAAACACTTTTAAATCAAGGCCACAAATAGACATATTTTCAACATTTTTGGATGAGAGTTCATTTCCTTTTTAAAATATTTCATCAAATCAATAGGAATAGGACCAAAACCCTGCTAGAAAAACAGATAGAACACAAGTAGGATATTCATATATAAGTAAAAATAGTGAATAAAGATATAGTTTTCAACCTACTTATAATTAGTAAATTGAAAATTAAAATTTAATGAAGATACATTTTTCTTCTATCAGTTTGGGATAGATCAAAAGTTAGCTATTAATTGGTATTGAGATAGAGGGTAGAGAAAAAGAGACATACTTAAGGATGCTACTTATTGCATCCTGTTTAACAGCAAAACAAAGCAAAGTGAAGAAAAAACAGGTACAACCTGATGTGAGTTAATTTAGAAATCTTACTTGGGTAGAAATCTTACTTGGGTAGAAATCTTACTGGTCAGTCATTGGTTGGGTTCACTCTTAACCTTGACTCAAAACTTGAGACAAACCTTAGAAGGTAGAGGCTGTCAGCTCATCCCATCTCTTCAAGTTCCTTCTTGAAGGGGAATCTGAGTGGTTCAGAAGAGTAAGCTATATAATTCCATTTACATAAATGAATATACATATATACATCAACACAGAAAAATATTTAGGAGAAAACATAAAAAAATGAGCAACAGTATTGCTTTGAGTAGTAGAGTTTGCAGGTGTATACTACTTTTTATATCCTAGTATACTATAAAAATATTTTAGCAAGTGCACGTATTACTTTTATAATTACTATCAAAAGTGGGTGATAAATTTAGTTTGTAAGCATTACTGAATCCTTCCTATTCAGAGGTCATATCTAGCATGTTTTGAATTACTTATTCCTTCATCTTCCTTTATCTGTTTTAGCTTTTTCTTGAACTCAGGGACTGGTGCTGTACCACTTGAGCCATGTTCCAGTCCTTTTGCTTGTAGTTTGTTTTTCAGATAGGGTCCGACACATTTGCCCGGCAGGCCTTGATCATGATTCTCCTAACTCTGCCTTTTTTGAGAAAAGGCCATTCTAACTTTTGCTGGGCTGGCCCCTAACTCCAATCCTCCTATCTCTACCTCCCAAGTAGCTGGGATTATAGGTGTATACTGCCACATATGGCCTCTTCTGCCCTATGTTATTGTTTTTTTAACTAATTAAGGTATTTTATTTTATTTCTAACAACTTTCACCATCTGTGATAGTGTTTTTATGTTCATTTTGTGACTTCTCCTATTATATAACTAATTCCAAGGCTGCAGGACTTGTCCCTTATTTACTATTGTATGTATAGCTGACAGTAGAATTCCTGGTACCTTGTAAGTGCTCAGTAAAAATTTATTGAATGAATAAATTGCAACCAACATTCTAAAGTATTAGGAATACATTACTGATCCACATTTCACTTGGATTACAAATTTTGTCCAAGTTGGCTTCATTCTCTCTCTCTTTCTTCAATACAACATACAGTCAGTGCTTGCTCTGTAGAAAAACCACGAATTGTGAGAAGTAACAAACTGTTTATCCAGTCCTCATGAAGCTTACAATTGGGAAGAACACTAACACAAGTCATGACTCATCAGCCCACTGCTAGATAAGGGGGCTTCTGAATTAGGAGAGGTCAAACAGGGGTGAGGAAAGAATAGTAGTTTTGTCTTGTTAGCTTATAGGGTGTGGAGGAGTTTCTGCTCTCCCATACTGAAAAACAGGAATTTTGGAAACCACCATCACTTTGTAGCTACTGGGATTTACCCCATGCAGAGAGGATTTTTATATGCTATCCTTCCTCTGCCAGGGTTTCTCTCCCATATGGTTTCTATGGTTCCCCTGAATCTTTAATGCATGGGAGGGACTTCTGCCATATATGCCAGCTGGCTCGTGGGCCCTGTTTTCTCACCACATTTCTGCCAACTCTGTTTCAGAGAGCTGGGTCTGATTCCTACTTTATCCAGCCTTATCTCAGAGTGCACTCCCTGAACACAATCATTCTTAACACGGGGAAAGAAATTTATATAGCATTTTCCCAATAATCATTGGACTTTTGGTCTGGAGATTTCTACTATTAGTGACTTATTTCTTTAAGTGAATACATTAGTCTCTTTTGGAATTCCGAGGGTAATAAAGAGGGGTATATTAAAATATCTAAACAATAAAGAAGGAGAAAACAAAATGCTAAAAATCTCTTGTGTGAAAATGTGAATCAGGTATTCATATACTTGGCTTTTGGATTATAGATTATCAGAAAGGAAAGGGTTCTCTCTCGCTCTCTCTCATGAGTGTGTGTGTGTGTGTGTGTGTGCATGTATGTGTGTACTAGTTTTTATCCTTTCCTCTTGGTTTTACAGAATGAGAACATGATCCCTCAGAAAGCAAAGGGGCTTGACCGCAGTCACACCAAGCTATGAATCCCTGCCCCTCTGGAATTTGAGGGATAGATCCCATTAAGGGTTAAGTGGAAGTCCTTAGGCAGTCTGGTAACAGACTTACACACTGAGCACTTAACTTAGACTCACCAAGACCATGTTTCTGAGGCCTTTTTTAGTTGTATAGGAGTTAAGGACCTGGGTTCTGATTAGAGCATTATAGATTTGGCTTTTGTCTCATTGTGTGAATTGAGCAAGTAACAATATCTTTAAGTAGCAATTAATTCATCTGTAAGAGGCAGATGGTAAAATTCACAGAACTATGAAGATTAAATGAGCTGAAGTATTAGAGCACATAACAAAGTCCCTGGCTCACAGTAGGAACATGATAAACAAAGACTACTAAAAGCCAGGCTATTGAATACAAGGTTTCCCTACTTCACAGTGTTGTGAAGGGCTCTCTCAATGTGTGGGATGTTGCTCTAACCAGCATCTTCTCATCACCACTGTTTCTCTGCATCTCCATTTTCATAGCTTCAAAATGAATTTGATGATTCATTTCCCATACCTTCCTTGCAGGAACATCTCATTTTTAAAAATAAATATAAGACAGTTAATCTTAGATGAGACAATGTGTTCTTGGTTATCTTCAAATTATAGTATCTTTGGAGAGTCTGAAGGGTTTAGAAAAGATGAGAGCAATAGAAATGTTAGGATTTTGTGATTGTTAAACCCTGCCTGTTTCCCTTGAGATGTCCTGAGATTCCATTGGCTGAAATATAGCAAGAAATGGAAACTGAGTATTTGAAGACCTCAGGGTTCCCTGGAAATGCAATCTGAGATTTGGAACTTAGAGAAGCAACTCCGTGGTTCTAAAATGTTATTTAACTCTTTGATTCACCTTAATGATCCAAGAGATATAGAATTTATTTACTTACCTTATCCCAGCAGAGGACATAGGCTCAGAACTTATGCCCAAATGAAACACTTCTCATTTAAGAAAAAATGTGTTCTAAAAAAAAAAAAAAAAAAAAAAAAGCCATCTCAGGCACTCGGATTAAGAATCTTGGTTCTGATAGGAAGCTACTCATGTGGTTTTTCCAGTCACTTATTTTATGCATAACAGCTTACGTTCTTTTGAAGGTTCATGGAGACATCTGGGAAAGTCAGATGTAGTAGGTCAGAAGTGGGGCCCTAAAATAAAAATTTTTAATGAGCACCTATATCTGATTCAGAATTATGGTCATTTGAAATATAGTAAGTGACATACTGGCACATAAATCATGATGTCAGTTACAAAGTTTAAACAACCCACCTCGCTTTTATATTTTTTAACTATTTCGTGTGTGTATGTGTGTGTGTGTGTGTGTATGTATGTGTGTGTGTGGACCACTCATTTTGCCTAGATCTAAGATATAATTTTATTGCCTGAGAAGCTGAATAAAGCAGAACCAATGCATTCAGAAAACAAGTTATACAGTCAAAATATATTGACTGATAAAAACAAGGTACAAATAGTATGCTACCATTTTCAAAAGAAATAAGAACTTACATACATATTACATACACATAAATATCTGTAAAAGGAAGCACAAAAACTAACAATTTTTTTTTATTGTTGTACTGGGGGTACATTTACAAAAGTTCTTACAATAGTTGAATTTAACCCTTCCTTGAAAGAATATTGAAGGTGGGTAGATTCAAAGTAGAAGCAATAATAAAGGGAATGAAAATTTTGTATGTCTTTGAATATTTTACATATTCAAATTTAATTTATTAATTCAGCAGTTGTAAATGCCTAGAATTCAATACAAATAGAAACACATGAAACAAGCTTTCTATTGAAGTGATACTATGATTACAAAAAAGTCAATCAAAAATAAATTCAAGCAAATTTGGAACTGTATCTTATTTTCAGAGGGATATTGTCTAAAGATAAAAACTGTTGTTTGTAGTGAAATAGTTTGAAACTATTTTGTATATATTAGAGAATTGAACAATATGTTGGTACTTTTGGAGAGTAGAGATCTCATTGTAGAAGAGTGGAGAAGCAAAGATGGAAAGGGGAACGCAAAGAGCTCAGTTGTATTGAATTAGAATTAAAAGGATCAGTTAGGGACTCATGATTTTAGAAAAGCATACATCTAATTGCTGGGTATATTGAAAGGGCTCAGAACCAATCACTTCAGTAGCAACATATGTACCTACCTGCCCGCGACCTGTGTGGGTATGCTGTGTGAACCTGACTAGGAGCGGTGGGGAATGAGAAATAAAACAGACACAGACATACAGACATAAAACATAAAACAGAAAGCTGGGATCAGGAGGGCTGCACGTTCCTGATGGGAAATGTGAGCGCCTACCTGAGCCAGAGTGTTTATTTTATTAGGTCATTACAAGAAAATAACTCAGGTAAAAATCAAGCTTTAACAATTCTTGATGCAAGGTGAAAGGAATGAGATTTAGTGGGCTAATTTTCCTAAGGCTAATGAAGCTTCATTATAACACATCAGTTCTGGAATCATCAAGGCACGCAGGATACCTTATCTAAGGTATTGATTAATCTGGCATCAGGGAGTCTCCTACCAGTTCTGGTACTTTATCTAGTTTTGCATCAGGGGGCTGGTATGCGGACACAGCATGTTGTACTCTTGAAGGAGATGTGAGAACAAAGGTCGACACCAAGTAGGTACTGGGAAAAATATGGTAGAAGAGGCTGTGCAAACTTCTACCATGGAGAAGCTGTGCAAACTCCATTGTATCCCAGTCCAGGGTTCATGCCTGGTCTCCAACATCTATCCTCCTGCTCCTGGTTTATAACTGCTATTTCCCATTCAAAGGATCAAGTGCTCCCTGAAAAATTGATTTTCATTGCTCACTCTGCAATGAAGTACAGAGTGAGCTTAAACATTGAGTCATACCAAAATGTAAAAATGTGCTCAAACACTGATAAAAATGTCAAAAAGCAGACACTAGTTTGAAGGGTGTTCTACTGGCCCATTTGGGACAATCAGAATATCAAAGTAAGTAATAGTAGGAATATTACAGCAGATTCACTTTTAAAACTGTGCAAGTCCGTAACAGTGCCAACAATAATGGAGATGGATGGAGACAAAAAAGAAAAATTCATTTCTAGAAGAATAGCAAATCATAATGCAGACATGATGTAAAATGATGATTTTTCTAAGGCTGTCAAACAAAATTGTAATAATTAATTCAAGAAAAATCATCAAAGCATGCTAAAATTATTTTTGTAGAATATTGGTCTGGTGGGGGACATAGCTCAGTGGTAGAGTGCTAACCAGCACCAAAAAAAAAAAACAAAACAACAACAACAACAAAAAAACAAGAAAAAAAAAGGGGTCTTTATAACCACCCAGCTTTAGAACTATTTATTAATTACAGAGAACATGGAACATTTATAGTGGAGAAATCTGGCAGCATCACTTTAACTAAATGATCAAATTACAATCACCAAGTTTGTCAAACTGACAACATATGCCTCCTGATATACTAGGAAGGACATAACATCTTGCTAAAAATGTTTAATCTTATTCTAGTCACAATGAAGCAATCAAATAAATTCAAATTGAGAAACAGTCTGCAAAAGAAATGGTGTTAACTTCAAATTTATCAGTGTTTTAAGAGTTTTAAAAAATAAATCAAACAGCTAAGGCACTATTCTAGGTGTAAGGTTACTAAAAAGATAACTAAGTGCAATGTATAATTATTGATTGACCATATATTATCAAAATACATTCTTATGTCAGTTGTGGAAATTTGATCAGGGAACATGTATTACAGTATATATCAAGGTTAAAATTTTCTAAAAATGATAAATTCTACTGAAGACATGAAGGAAAAAACTTTATTCTCAGGAAATATTATACTATAATATTGTAGAAATATTATACTATAATATAGAAATTATAGAAATATTATACTATAATATTATAGTATAATATTTAGGAATGAAGCATTTTGATGCCTGCCACTCAATAGTTCATCAAAAGTATAGAAAGATGATGAGAGAACAACTTTTTGTTATGTTTGAATTTTTTCAAAATAAAAAGGAGAGTGCAAGATGAAACCAGTATTGGTTGCCATAATGGTGCAATAGACACCTTGGTTTATCACTTATTGTGATGGATAGGAGTCGCTAATAGCCACATTCATTAACTAATTAGCCTCTCTACAGTTCAGTTGGGGTTTCTCCCATCCCCTACTCCTCACCAAGATGTTCTTAGGTATGATAGCAATGATGTGTTCCCTATATTACCATGTCAGAGGTACACTCCTGCCTCAAGCACATCTCCAGAGGGCTAATGGCCAACAGAGCCTTATTACTATCCTGGGATATGTTCATTTTTTTATGATAGTAATTTGTTACACTAGTTTGCCACTTGCCTGCTGCTTCCTTGTTAATCCAATAATCTATATGAGAAAAGCAATTTGATGTACCTCCTTCCCATCTGCCACCCATCATCCAATCTATATTTTAACTACCGGTGATTTATTAATGGCGTCTGTACATCTCTGCTCCATTGGCATCCTCCTTCTCAGACTCTTACTTGGATGCACTCCCTGGGTATGTTAGAAGGAAAACTCAGCATGCAGATTGAAAGCAACAACGGAAAAATAAACTGAGCTGCAATTCCAGGAGTTACTTTTTCAAACAATTAAAATTTATGCACATCCACGTGCTAAGAAGATCCATTTCAGAGCCAGTCATAAGAAATGTGGGAACCTAGGATATTTTTCATCATGCTTTTTACTCAGGGCACAAACTTGATTTTCTTAACAGATTGGAGTTAGTCATTGGCCCCTGTGCTAAGGACTCAATTCAATGTTGCATTCCTCACCCCTCCCTCTGGGATAGCCATTCACATGGATTGAGGGCCAAGGGGTAGGCAGCTATGGGCTAGATGTGCTAAAGCAGCTCTGAAGAAGCGACTCTGTTCTTGAAGATGTGTGCTTAGTTCTCTGCACATGCAGGCATTACCTGTGATTGCTAAGATTCATTCTTCTCAAGTCTGGCCTACTCAGAACAAAGTCTCTGGAGTGACACTCCTAGGGGAAGGATATAATGGTATTAGGTGGGGAGAAGATGATGAAGCACTGCAGTGTCTGCTCTCTTCTGTGGACAGAACATGCCACTCACTTAAGACTTTAGGCTGTTCTTTGCCCAGAGAGCTTGATGCATATGGCCCAACCAAAATCCTATGGTAATAGAAACAGCTTGAATATAGGATAGAAATCCAGGGACCCATTGCTTTCATTGTGCAGATCCATAAAGTGGGAGTCCACATTGCCTAAGTGGTTAAATCATTAGCTAAGGGTATTTTGGGGGATATGGGAGAATGTAAAGTTTAATATACTTTTATTAAAGCATTCTACTAGTACATTTCTGATCATTCTTCTGCTAATATTGCACTGGATAAGTTTGAATTCTGGTTGTGCAATTAGCTGTTTCTCTGCTCTATAGCAAATTTACCAATCTGTTCATGTCTCAGTTATTTTTTAAAATGGGACTACTGTGGCCCCTTCATAATGCCATGATCGATGATAATATTGATTCAACTGTAAATTGTTTTTATTTTCCATTTCTTATTAAATGTGATCTGATTCTTAACTCTGGATTGATTTTTATTTTCTTAAACAAAACAACTTTTTTTTCTTTTCTTTTTCATATCCTGGGAGTCCTGGTTGTATTCTATTTGCTTTGAATTGGCTTTTATCAGGCTTCTTTGGCAGTTTTCAAGCCTCTATTCCTTAGTGTTCCCCATATTGCCATTGAAGACAGTGGTGTTGAACTCTCTTCTGAGCAAATGACATCTAGCTGCTGGTGAAAGTGAGCTGCCAACAAATTGAAGAGCACTTTCCTGAGCTTAAGGAAAGTGAAAAAAGACAAGCAACTTAATTCAATTGTTTACATCCCTTTCCTTCCAAAATCATCTTAAGTTGTCATCCTTTTAAGGTATCTGGAAATGTGCTGTGTAAGACAACAGTTTGAATGCAATATATTCCATTTCTGAAGTGGCTGCAGCTCATCATTATGCATAGCCATTGCTGGGTAAGTGTTTTGTTTTCACAACTAAATGCCAATTGTCTAAGGCCAGGAATTGTCTGGATACATTTCTATTCCTCCCTCCCCCATAGGATTCAGCACAGTGCATTGTATTCAGCAAGTGCTCAATAAATGCATGAGGATCGAGGGACTGTGGTTTTGACTTTGTGAGCAGAATTATATTTGGCTGTGATCACTTTCCTTGAGTCATTTTCTCTGAAAGCTCTCTATTATGAAATCTTTTCTTCTGTCCAAGAGTTGCATTTCTTTGTAAAGAAATCATTCTCCTCCATCTTTTCTTAATTAATAACCTTTTCCAGTATTTTTCCCTTCTCTGTGACAGTTTCCCACTATTGTCTGTTTGCAGCTGTTAATGGTTGAGAAGCTGAGTAGACGTGCTAATGAATGCCTGGTGTGTGGGAGGCACACCTCAAATCTCCTGCACTGGCCAGGCAGCCTGTTCCTACTTACTCCTTCTAAAATAAGCTTTAGTTGGCAGCCAGGGAATGGGTTATTTGTAGTTTCTTTCTGTGGAGGAAGTTCTTGCTTGGACTAGCTATCTGTGTTTCTATTTAGGCACAAACAAACACACTGCTGCTCCCAAGCCCTTACATCTACACCACACATCAAATTGCCAGATCCAACCCTACTCACAAACTTCTCCAAATTACTGTAAACCAGTTGTAGTTTATACATTTATTCTAATTCATCAGTTAATTTGCACACCACCATGTTTTTGTTTTTATAATTTTGTCCATAAGCAGTCTCTTCCTACATTGATCTTTACTGTATTGTGCAGAAAATTAAGAGAGATTGTGTCACTGAGTGGATTGTGGTACTGGTAATTGTCTTTGGAACACTCCTGTGGCTGAAATTGAACACTTCCATCAAGGAATTTTGAGCACTTTGCCAGTGTTTATTTATTCTTCCCAGGAGCTTTGAGATAGCCCATTTTCCAGGAGAGGTTACAGGGTGTCTGAATTTCCTAGTGCCTGGTGCAGTGATCTGTAGCACTAATCTGAGATTCTTATTCTGAGTCATGCATTTCACAGAGTAGGATGGAATCAAGCTAGTTAATCCCCCTTCAGTATGTTTTGCAGCTGTTAGGATTTTGTGACCTTTACACAAAGAAACAGAGAATCTTACTGATCAGAGAGCAAGCTGGAGGGGACAGGTTGGAGGCCTGAAGAGATGGCAGGCTTTGAACAAGATTGTAGGGTGGTTGCCAACTGTCTTGTTAATATGAGCATGGTCTCAATGATCAAGATACTTAAAGCTTTTCAATCCATCCTAAGAATATTCTTTTTCCATGGAACTTCAAAGGTGGCTTTGGAGGAGGGTGTGGGTGATAATAAAAGAGTGGCTTAATGGCAGGCTAAGTTCTTGCTATATGGAAGACTTTTTGCAACATAACCACTTTGTCCATTAATGACTAGGAAAATACATGAAACAAGCTGGAACTGTAAGGTTTTTTTTGACATGTCCTCTTCTCTGCTGCTCACTGAGTATGTAAAAATACCTGCATCTCATCTAAGTCACTCCTTCTTTGAGAAGGTAGGAATGAGGGAAAAACAATGTTACATTATACATTTGTCTGCAAGGGCTGATTTAGCTCTGTATACTGTTTCTTTGACAACTTATTCTCATTCTCATTTCTACCCCTCCAGGAAAGAAACCAATAAATCTGTAAGGGTAACACTTGACATATATATATATCATATATGTCATATATATCATACACACATACACCTACATAGATAGTGGTAATTTTGAATTGAACCTCATTACTATTGCATGGTATATTTAATTTGAAAATAGCACCAAATTCATCTGTATGTACCCCAGGAGCTATGGACTTCCTCCGAGCCTCAAAATACAGCACCACAGTTCATTCCCTGATTTCTACCTCATGGTTCAGTTGTACCATTTATGTTACTCTGAGTAAGTATTCAGGTTAAATTGGTGGTAAGTGGTTATCACTTTTCATCATTTGTCTTAGCTACAGGAGTTCTTTGTTGAATGAGTCAATGTAAAAAGTAACTCACAGCTGGAGAAGTTGAAACTATGTGATGAGATAATTAGGCTAATTGTTCAAGTCTGATAATCAGTAGGTAATCCAATAATTTTAACATAGAAAACAAACAAGAGTGGAGAAGGTTGATTTTTCCAACTAAGAAGAAAACATCACCTTTCAGTAGGGAAACTATTCTGGCTAGAGCTACTAGGGTATTTTGATTTCTTTGTATTACATATTGATTTTACTCACAGACTGTGAAACTAGGTACAGATGGTTGGCTGAGTAGGAATTGCAGTATGTCTATGATGCAAGCTAATGTGGAGAAAATAGGGAGGGGGAAAACTTGAGAGCATATATTAGACGAGCCTATAGTGGATGTTTGCGTTTCACCCAATGAGAGTGTGAATGCATTGCGGCACTGCTATTACCAAAAATAAAATGAAGATAGAAACACCAGCAAGTCCCCCCCCCTCTCTTGAGGACATGTATTTCTAGCTGTGGGCCGGCTTCTTTCTGACCTATTATCTAAGTAAGAAGCGATTCTCCGTGTGTGATCGCCTTACATAGGAATCCCTCAGGACTTTTTTAGAAATATAAGTGTTCTGGCTCCACTCCAGTCCTGCTGAATCAGATACTCTTGGGGTGGGGTCCGGGTAACATCGGGAGGACTCTCTAGATGATCTTGTTTGAAAACCACTGCTCTGCAACTTGCTGTTAAGGCTGTGGTTTGCCAACCAGCAGCAGGAGAATCATTAGAAGGTGCAAGAAACAAAGAATCTGGAGCATCTCCTCACGGTCTGCATTTTTAACCAGATCCCCAGATAACTGTTATGGCCGTTAAAGTTTTTGAAACACTTGTCTATAGTCATGGTCCCACTTCCTCAAGTTTGGTTTATAACCACCTGCCTGTGGCTGCTTCAACTCCATGCAGTGCTCTCAGTAATGCTAGCAATGACTTCAAATCATGGCACCCAACAGCTATTTTTCTGTCAGTCTTCACATTTCACTGCACTTCCCTATTGCATTTCACACAGCTGCTCATTCTCTTGCTTGGATATGCACAGCATATTTTTCTGAGAACTTTGATTATTGCTTATCTCCTTCATAGATGTATAACACTCTGTTTTCTGGTGGTACTAGGGTTTTGAACACAGGGCCTTGCACTTGCTAGGCAGGTGCTCCTCCACTTGAGCCATGCTCCCATTTCTTTTTGCTTTAGTTATTTTTTAGGGGATCTTCTGGGACTTTTTGCCCAGGCCAGCCTGTATCATGATCCATCTAGCTGGGATGGTAGGTGGATGCCACTGTGCCCAGCTCTTGGTTGAGATGAAATCTTGCAAACTTGTGCTTGAGTTGGCCCCAAACCATGATCCTCCTGATCTCTGGCTCCCACATAGATAGGATTATAGGTGTTTGCTACCACACATGGCCTGTATTTCACCTTTTGAGCCACAATGTTGGTAACCTCCTACCACCTTGCCTGGGGTTCTGTCCGCAGCTCACAGTGCTCATTTTAAACTCTTTTTTGGTCTTGGCTCAAGTATTGATGGCATCTAAATCTACATCATCCTCTGGTGTCTAATTGTTTGGGATACATTTATAAATGTATTCCAGGCATTGGAAACTCAACGTTCAAAAAAATTTAACTCATCACTGTTCCCTCTAAACTTCCTCCTTTACAGTCTTTAAGTTAGCATCATTATCATCAACGTAGTCCACCCAAGCTCGAAAGAAACTTGGAATTTTCTCCTGATTCTTCTTTTTCTCTCTAGTGGGAAGTGCCAGTGGCCATCCAGTATTTACTTTCCTCTTCTTTAATAGACAAAATGTTTGCTCTAGGACTTGGAATGAAGCCTACGTTTCCTAGCCTACCTCAACCAGGCCTAGCTATGTGTTTCTGTTTTGGCCCAGAAATGTAGGCAGAAGTCTTCTCTCAAAACAGGAGCATACACTGTTTTTTGGTCTTCCTTCATTTGTCTGTCTGTAACCTGGAAGCGATGATTCAGGCTCTAAAGGTATCTTCTTCAAGAGGAATAAGTTCCATACCAGATATGACATAGTGGTGAGGTGGAAGAAATTGGGTCCCTGAGAGGGTGGGGCCAGTGCTTGACTGACTTCTATTATGTGAGAGAATTAAACTCCATGCTTGTAATTATTTTTCAGATCTTTTGTTCTCACAGTTGAATTTATCCTAAGTTATAAAATCCATATCTAATTATCATGAAGACTTACTGATTTTACCCCAAAATATGTTCAGTTAAAGAAGAAAGTTGCAACAAATCCAGTTTTACAGATCTTAATTGGCTTTTAATTGAGGTTTAAGAATTGGGCAGCATTTTTGGACCAAAAATGGTTCAGAATGCTCCACCCCACCACATGTGCAGATTATATTTATAGCCAGAGAAAAGGAAGTGACATATGGAAAGTGGAAGTGAGGTACAGAGATAGCTTGATTGGTTAAAGTTTAGCATTCGCCTTATTTGAACCTCCTTTGAACAGTTGGCTGCCTGTGGTTGACTGAAGTTTGGCTGTTGTGATTGGCTGAATCTCAGCTACTCAGTATAAGAGTACTTTACAGTCTGCTAACAAACCAAGTTAGGTTACAGTTAATTGTGTATGGAGAAATATTTAAGCCAAACATAAAGTATATATGGAGGCAGCTTTAAGGCAAATTTCATTTAACAGTTGCAAATCTATTTCTTTTCTTCCATGGACTGTGATCCAGTCTTTGTTTAGACCCTAATCATCTCTGTGAAATTACTAAAACACTTCCTAACTGGTGCTCAAATCTCTAATTCTGTGCCTTTCACATTCACACCCTCCATTGATCTGAGTAATAGAAGTAAAAACCTCATTTTGCCATTCCTTTGTTTATACTTTATTAATAATCTCCCTTTTCTTATAGAGCAGCTTTCCAGTTAATTTCCTATGAATTACTTGTGCTCATTATATTGCCCAGGTATATGAAATGTCTTGTACTTCCCAGAATACCCTGTGTTTTTTCATAGATCCGTGCTGTTACCTTCATTTTGGAATGCCCTGCCTCCCTCCTACTCAGAAGGAACATTCTTAGTTATCCTTCAAGACACAGTTGAAGACTCCAATCTATTAGTGCAGTTGTGAATCATCATTTTAGTTATGTACCACATGAGCCCAAAATTTAAGAGTATATAGCCCATGTTCTTCAGGTATGCTAATTTATTCAAACATATACTTTTACTATTGCATGTACATTTTATATATACATTTAAAACCTTATTTAAAATTTAAAAAGGAAGTGAAGTTTTATTTTTACTCTCACTAACTGGCTTATGTCTCTTGGGATAAGAGCACTGAATTTGATAGAAATGTTTCTCAAATCTATAATGTTCTCTGTGATGATCCCCATTGGAGCTGGATTGGTTATGCTTTCCTTTATGCCTGTATCATGGTATGTCATTCGTGGACCTGTTTCTTTTGGATCCTAAGACATTTTAAACAGGGACTTAAAATTAATTTTTAAAATTAATAGCATCTAATGTTTGGGTACTACTGATGCATTTATTCATTCTATTGATTGCCAATCAATATTTATCAAATGCTCTATACTAGGCTCTGTGCCAGGAGCTGAGAATTAGGTAGCAAATTTATCAAAGTTACTGACTTTGCTTAGCTTAGAAAATAAGGGAACAAAAAATGTAAATAAAATGCAAGGTGTGATCAGCTCATGAGGAAACATATTAATAGTGACATTGTTTGAACTAGACCAAGTGTGAACATTTGTCTTGTTCCTGTTAACACAACCACTATGAGACATCAAACAGTAGCGTGGTGTGGCTCTCTCTGTCTTTTCCTCTTTTCTCCTGTTCTCTCTGTGTAAGGTGTGTCCACCTTCTTACCTCAGTAGGGAGTGTGAATCCTTTTCAATATGATAAACTGCTTGGAGAGGCAGGTTTATAAAACACCAGTTCCTACTTCTTCTCCTATTACTTTACCACTTCTATTAGAAAACTGGTGCTATTTTCTGCTACAATTGCCTACATAAATCACTATTTACTTGGCACTATCCTACTCTGCTGGTAAGAAGTCTATTTAACATGCCTCCTGTACCTGCTCCTCTAGTTTTTCTTTGGGACCTAGACCTGCATGCAAATCTGCCTCCCTATTTGGTTCAGCAGAGGCATCTAAAAGTCCCCATATGTTCTATGACTTCCCACACCAGTTCCTTCCCATACCACCCTTTTGATTGCGGCTAAGTTTCTCTTTATCTTCAAACTTTCTCTCAAGGAGTTTGTCAAACTTTTGCTATTTTATCAGGGATACTATTTCTCTTTCAACCCTCCCTGATAGAACTACATCAATTTTTCACTCCCCTGTCTCTCATGACCAGGAGGAGAGGTCACTATATCTTTGTTTCCTTGTGGCTACTTGCAGTCCACTTTCTCATGATGGCATCTTCTTTTATGAAGTTTCCTCCATGCAGTTATGCTATTTTCTTTCTTTCTCTGTGACAGAAACCTGCTCATATCCAGCAAACCCTTCTACCTCTAAGTTTAATATGAAATTCACAGTTACTTTTTCATTTAGCCATCCATATATATGTGTGTATATATATATATATATATATATATATATATATATATATATAAAACCTGTTAGCACATTTCTTGTCATTTAGTTATTTATAAGATTTAGTCATTCATGTGTTTGAACTTTATAATAAATACCTTTGTGCCATATTTTAATTTCTTCAACTCTTGTTATCTCACTGTAAGTGGCTCCAAAAGATATATTTTGGCTCACGGTTTCATAATCTTGATCTCTACGTTCCCAACTTTGACGCTTCCTTTCTTTGACCCCATTCCCATCATCTGTTCTTTGTCCCTATGTCTTCCAGGCCCTTAACTCTTTCTTTAGCTAAAAACTCAAATATGCCTCTCTTTTTTAGCCTATGATCCATGCAATGGGTAACATTAAGGAATGTCTTGCAGTCTGTCCCTGGTAATTACCTAACTACTTTTTATTCTATGTTTTCTGTCAAATTACTTTCAGCAGATGACTTCAGTTTTAGTACGTGTATTTTACCATCCTCTTCCTTTGTTTTTATTTCTGAGGAGGTGTGCTTTTCCTTCCAGTTGCAACCATTGATCTTGGTCCTAGATCTCCTGCCTTAGCACAGTGTCACAATGTCATGAAGAAAGCATGGCCTTCAGCCCCAGTCTCACAAGGTTTAGGATTCTAGCACTGCTTCAGAATTAGAAGTCCTAGGTGACTTGTTTAACCTCCCTACACCTTAGATTTTCATTTAATGGAAAATAATAATACTTTTCTCTCACAGTGTTCATAATGAAAACAAAATAAAGCATAAATTATCTTTTAGTGTTGGGACAAAGTAAACAGTGTGTAAGCATTCATTTTTACCCTCTGCCTGCTGTTGTGTTAAGAATTATTAATTTGTTTCAAACTTCTATGTGGGCTGTCTAGTTCCTTTTGCTTTGTCTACATGTGTGCTTAAAACTGCTTTGCTCTAAACAAGTTTTTCTTCATTGCTAACTGGTAATTTACCCAGGCTTTTCTTACTTCTAGGTTTCATGGATCTCCAAATTATATTTGGTACTATTGATCACCTTGTTTTTATGAATATGTCACCTCCTTTGGTTTCCATAAGAAGTTGCTATCCTACTTCTAATTGTTCCTATTTCTTTCCTTCTTGGGTTCTTTTTCCTTTTGATTACAACAAAAAATACCTTATGATTGCTTTTTGCTCTTTTTTTGACAATTTTTTGGTCAGTGTTCTGATTTTCTCCCAGGTCACAGTTCTCATCTCTGAAATGATTGTTCTGAAATGATTATTATTATTATTATTTACCAAACTGTTCCCCAAGTTCTAATCCCAGATTTCTACTTATTTATCTCAACCTGTGTGTCTGCGTTAGTCAGTTTTATGTTACTGTGAAAAACTGCCTGCAAGAAATAAACTTAAAGGAGAAAAGACTAATTTTGGTTTATGGTTTCAGTCCATAGTCAGTTTACTCCATTTCTGTGGACCTGTGGTGAAGCAGAAAATCATGATGGCAGAAGCATGTCATAGAGGAGGTCACTTACTTCATAGCAGCTATAAAGAATGGAGAAAGAAAGGAGAGAGAGAATAAGAATATTATTCAAAGGCAGGCCCTCAGTGACCACTCCCTTAAACTGGGCCCCACCTCTTAATAGTCCATTCAACTATGAACTCATCAGTGAATTAATGCATTGATGAGATTAGCATTCTCATTTCTCACTTACCTTTTAATAGTGCCACCAGTTGGGGACCAGGTCTTCAACACATGAACCTGTGGGAGACATTTCAGATCCAAACCACAGATCCAAAACACAAATTCTGAATTTGACCCCCAAGGATTCATGTCCCTCTCATGATGCAAAATGCATTTGGTCTATCTCTATGTGTCCCCAAAGTCTCAACACCTCTGGTATTGGTCAAAAGTCCAAGTTCGAAGTCTCTTCTAGTTGTGAGCCCTTATTAAATCAAAAAGAACATTACACATCTATGATGTAGTGGCAAATAATAAATATTACCACTCCAAATAGGAAAAAAGCAAGGAGGAATTGGACCGAAGTGAGACTGAAGCCCAGCAAGACAAACATGAAATCCTGTAGCTCCATGTCTGATGTCTGAGACACATGGTGGTACATTGTGAGCAACAGAAGGCTTGGGCAGGCCCACCCCTATGGCTATGTCAGCTGCAGTCCACAGGGACTCTCCCCTGGGCTTACTGATCACTGTTTGTGGCTCTCCATAGCAGGTGTTCCATATTCCTGGTATCTCTAACTTTCTGGGGTCTCCATTGGAGCCTCTGCTTCACTCTCATAGCTTCATGCGTTGCTCTTCTCAGGAGTTGTCTTCATCAACTCCAACTCTGCTACCCATTGCCTAGCCTCCCAGATCTTTCTTTGAAATCTGAGCAGACGTCATCGTGACTCTTCAATTCTGGGATTTCGCATGTCTGCAAAACCAGTATTACGTGGATGACACCAAGGACTGGCAGTTGTTTGAGCAGTGACTGGAACTACATGCACCATAGCTGCAGTGACCTTTGAGTATCTGGTGGCTAAGTATTGGCCCTTCCTCACAGGGTTTCCTGGAGGTTCTCTCTTCTGAAGGGAAAGTCCTACAGATAGGTTTATTTTTTGAGCCTGTGAGGGTTGCTTTTGTTTTGGCCAATTCCTCGGATACTCTCAAGGCATCTTTCTTATTGTCCTGGTGCAAAGTGCTTGACTTATTTTCATTCTTTCATTAGCCATGCCTTTTTTGACCCCAACTTCACACACACTTCTTTTCAGGGCAAACCAAAAAATTTTCAAGTCTTTCTGCTCTGCTTTTTGCTACTGATTCTCACTGTAAATCTGGTTAAAATCTTCCAGCAGTTCCCATGCCACAGTCTGAATGCTTTACTGCCTTGAAATTTCTTCCAATAGACTAATTAGTACATTACCTTTAAACTGAGCCTCACACAAAGTCTTGGGGCATGAACAAAACATAGTAAATTCTTTTCCGGAACACAACATGGATAGCCTCTAGTACAGTTCCTGATAGAGTCCTCATTCCTATCTGAAACCTCATGAGCATAACTCTCACTGTCCTTATTCCTACTGGCCTTTTGGTCTTCTGTGCTCTCACCAGAATTACCCAGTAAACTCTGCTTACCACATTCTAGAGCTTCTCTAGCTTGCTTCTACAAATTTTTCCAAACTGTTCTTGCAACCCAGTTCTAAAAACTTCTGAACCACATGATCAAGTATTGTTACAGCAATAATCCCACTTCTCAGTACCAACTTTCTGTGTTAGCTTTGCATTACTGTGACAAAATACTTGTGAAAACCATCTTAAAAAAAGAAAAGATTTATTTTGGCTCATGGTTTCATATGTTTCTTTCCATGGTCAATGTGATCCTACCATTACTGATTTCTGATCATTCTATTTTTACGGGTTTGTGGTAAGGCAGAACATCATGACAGTGGGAGCCCCCAGTGACCCATTTCTAACTGGCTAATTGCCTGTTCACCTATAAGTACATCAATGGTTTAATCCATTGATGAAGTTAGCACTCTTATGATCCACTAACTATTCAATAGTTCCACTAGCTGGGGACCAGGCCTTTAACACATAAGCCTGCAGAGGACATTTCACATCTAAATAATAAAAACATTCTAGAGATATTTTAATAATTGTAAACCAGAACCCAGTATTCTTCTTTTTCTCTTCTTAATTTCTCCTAAAAATGTGCGATTAATTTTTCAAAGTAATATTTACTTGTTTATTTGTCTTGCTCCACATTTAATCAATTGCCTAGTGTCATCAATTATACTGACACAAGTTTGTATTTCTTTTAAAAAATTATCATTCCTAATGCCAACACTCTACTTCAGACTTTCATTACTTCTGTTCTGTAACTTAGAAATACATTGCTTGCTCATCTCCCATCTCACGTTTACTTCTCCTCAATGCATAATAGGTACCTTTAGAGATTTCAGTTCTGGACCCTTTGTTGGCTCCCATTACCTCCTGACATTATAGATTCTTTATACTGACCTAGACTGATCTATCACTATCTTCTTTATTTCACTGCTTTCCTCTTGATGAGCTGCATTTGGATCAGACTGTCCTTCCTCCAGTACTTCTGCCTTCATTCATGTACTTACAGTGTCACTTTAGACTGAAATACCTTCTGGGTTTGTTTTCAATTTGAAATCTTACCCTGTTTCTAAGGCTCATCTCAAATTTTACTCTCTCCCTGAAATCATTTATGTTCTTCATCTACACCTCTCTTAACAAAAGATTTCTATTTAATTTAAATAGAATACTTTAAAAGTTATTTGTGTACTATTTGCTATATGTACTACATTATATATTGTCTAGGAGCAAGGCTAATATTTTAGTCATCTGTTCCTACCATTTGTGCTAAATGTACTGTCTTGCTAATAGTAGTTACATCACAAATATTTGTGGAATTGATTTAAATCTTACCATAAACTCATATTAAATGCAAAGCAAAAGTCTGATTTAGAGAGGGAAAACAGAATAAATCATTGCTTATTTAAAATTTTTTTCTATGTACACAAGACACAGAAATCACAAAAATAGTCTGTACCAGGTGAAAGCTAAGAAGATGACTGAGTGGCCAACCAGGTAACAAGTAGTAGAGCAACAAGAGAAGACGGGTATTTAGGACTCGGTTTTCTCAAGACTTTGCAAACCGGGTTCTTTTTTTTCCAAGGGATTCAGTTTGGTATTTGGGAGACAATAATTATAGTCATTTCCAGGATAAGCTACAGTTATAAATTCAAAGCCTTTACAGTTTTTGCTAGTAATACACATAAAAAAATACTAAGCAACTAAATTTAATTGTTTTGGCCCTCAGTGAAGTTGGTAGGGTGTTTTACATGCATGTGCCTCAATCATTCATTTTTTTCAAATGTCATCTCCTTAGAGAAACCCTGCATAAATAGTATGTAACTGTCATATTACTAACAGTCCTTTACCTTTCCTTATTTTTCTTCACTATATTTACAATTTCTACCTGTCTTCTTCTGTGGAATGAAACCATCACAGCAGAAGGACTTTGTTATTTTGGTCTTTTCAGTATCACCACTCTAATCTAGAATAACCTGTTGCATATTAACAGCTCAATATATTAATATTTGTTTTGTGAATTAAAATGACAAAACTATTTGACTCTTCTCTGACATGTTGATACAAAAACCAGCTATTTGGAAGCTTTTTTATTTGGTGCCCCTCATGTTTTGCTCATCTGGAAACTATAATTGTCATATTATAATCCTGGTTAGAAATCTTTTATACTGTGACCAATATACTGTTTTCCTTTCCCTTTCCATGACTTGTCCTGCTTATTTTATGAAAAAAGGTAGCTTAAAATTTCCCAGTAAGTTAAAATAGATTTCTAATTCAGGCTTTGGTTCTTTATCCTTTCCTTATAATTCATGGTCATTCTTGTTTCTAGCTGGTCCCTGTTGACCTACTCAGAACCATTACTGGGAACCAGAAGATGGTATGTAATTGAATTGGTATCACTGCTGTCACCATCAATTTGTGCAGGAAAAAAGGCTGAGGAAACACAAAGGCAGAAACTATAATTGAATTTGGTTACTCCAAAGGTAAAACATACTTGCAATTTTCAGAGAGCATGGCAGGTCAGATGGTGAATGGGGTAGGGGCTGAGTGAGATGGATTACTCCTGTTGGGGGAGGCTATGAAAACCATAGATAGACTTTGGCTTAACTGGATGTTCAGAAGTCACTAACAATGTAGCTTTCTGAAGGTCAACTCTTTTTCTAAGCATTCAAGTGCAATGAACACTGGATTAAGGAGAAGAGTAGGAGATCAGGAGAGTGAGTTCTACTTCTAATTTTTCCAATAAAGATAAGCAAGTCATTTAATTATCCAGGACCACAGTCATCTTACCTTTAGAACTAGAGTAGTAATATAATTCCTGTGTCTCTTGCTGCTGAGAACCAAATGATACATCTTTTATTACTTTTGTATAGTGCTTCACACTGTATGGGATGTTTGGAAGTTTACTCCTGTTATCATTCTTTGATGAATGACTATTTCTACAATGTCTAATCATTTCAGTTAGCTTTTTATCCATTACAGAAAGTATACCACAGAGAATTGGCTTGCTCAAATTATATTTATTTAGCTTTCAACCTCCCATTAATATGCATTATCATGGCTGGGAATTTAATAGCCCATAAGCCAGGAAATATGGAAGTAATATCTGCTAAGAATCTTTATATTTCATCATTTGTTTTGTCACAGTAAGGAGTGATATTTACTTTGATAATATTTCATCAATGTTACTCACTTGCTCTGTTGCCTGACCTCTTGGTTTTGTGATTCTGTTAATTTAAATGCTATTTCTGGTAGAATCAGATCACCTGTCATAGATCACTTCTCCATCTTCTCTCTTCCGCCTGTATTTTTTCCCTACCATTGTTTTTGCTTCTTCAAGCCTTGCTTCATTTAAAAATAGTCTAGAGCTCATTTATTATTTTGCTCTAATTCTGTACTCAATTAGTCATTTAACAGAAAGACTGAACTGCTTAAATTTTGCTCTTCTATGTTATAAAATCTCCAAAAGTGTTGAAAGGCTAGGAGGGCTAATGGCTAAAGCTTATTTCTTACTGTCACCTATCTTTTACTTTCAGAAATATTGGCAGCTGGCTATAAGTTAAAAGTTTGATGTTTCAATGTGGGTGCAGAAATCTATTGTCTACTAAGGACAGAGTCATCATAAAACTCAGTGTTCCCAGAGAGTTCTGGTTTATATCTGTGTCTGGGAATAATTATTAATAGTATTCCCCTTTAGCTACAAAGATGTCATACTTTGGACAATAAATAACACAACCACCCTGTTGAGATTGGTCAAAGCACCTTCAACTTTTACAACTATGGCTATTAGAGCAAGAAGAGACTTTAGAGTCATTTATCGACTCTAACTACATAGACACTGAGGAAAAGCTGTAATAACTTTGGTCAACAACACACTTTAGTTTTGCCAAAAACTAGCCAGGTAAATTCTGATGAACCAAATTATATCTCTCTGCCTTTGAGTTCTAGTTTCAAAATAATAGCATTAGTTTGGAATCTAGAAGGTCTGTTTCTTTAGTCTTCATAGGTATTTTCTGATTATAAACTTATACATAATCTTTAAAATTGAGCACTATGAACCGTATAATATGTAGCAAGGAAAACTACCCCCATAAGTATACTCTCTAGACATAGCCAATAATAAACATATTTGGCATACATTTAGGGTCAAATTGAGTTGTTTTTTTTTTTTTTCTTATTCTAAGGATATAAGGAAAGTTGCCTTACAGAAGAGTTTTAGAGATCTTTCTAAAAATACAGGAGTCATTCTGGGTGGTCCAGAGACTGATGACCCTGTAAATTGATTTTCTTAGAAATCTGTTCTGTCTAGTGGCACATGAAATGGAAATAGAGTGAGGGCAGCTTTGCTCTTCCCTTTGTAGCTCCTTATCTTTTCATCGGAACCTGTCATTTGATTGTACAATGTGCTCCATTTTGACTGCTTCAACATGGTATGAATTACCTGGTAGTTGTATTGTGACTTCTGGACTGGAACACTAATTGTCCTCTTTGGCTTCAATGGCTGCATTCAATTGCAGTGATCTGCTTGAACTGATCAATGGTGACAGGAGGCAGATGTCCTGAGAGTCTTCATATCCTAGGATTAGCTGTCATGGTGAATAGATTCTCCATTATGCATAGATTCTGGTTTGGATACCAAAAGTACATGTCTAAAATGGAAATTTGTAATTTCTGTTACAATGAAACCAGGACCATAGAACTAATTAGTAAATCTGCATCCTAGACTTTTCCCACTAATTAATGTGACAGTAAGGGAAACAAGATAAGATGGCAAAATGGACATAATAGACTGCTATACCTGTCTTCGTTACTGCAAGAAGTCAAGAGCTCCACAAAGGCATTTTGAAGAATAAAGGGCTACTCAAATGCTAGGCATAATTAAGTTTACTGTACTTGCTTTGTCATATTTAGATGGATATTCTGGTATTGTATCCTGCCTAAATAAAATGGTATCATTGTAGTTTATGGCATTTGGCTCCTTTGGGTACATACAGTTAAAGTATACCTTATGAGATTAGGATACTAGGCAGAGGGATTTTTAACACTGGGTGCTCCAGTTTTATGATGTGATTTGCATTTGGTCTTGTATAGAAAATGTTTAATCTCTTGGGTTTAGTAATCAAGTAATGTTACGCTGTTTCATTTTTCACCAAATGACAATTTGGATATAAATCATATAAATTGTTTCTCACAATGGATTTAATCCAAAAGCAGTTTTCTTGTAACTTCTCTATTAGTTCTCTCTCACCTCCAGTTTCTTAATTTCTCATTTTGCAATGCTGAGGGCTCACACTCCCTTGAATTGCCTGACCTCTGCTATATTTTAAGCTCATCTGTTCTTTGAGCTTTATCTTCAGTTCTCCCACTGCTAATTCTATGCTGTCTTTATCTTTTGTATTTCTTGGAACTGTGCTACTAATCCTAACTGAAAAATATTTTCATGCAAAATAAAGCACTTTTTAGGAAACTGTTAACATTACAAAAAAAAAAAACCAACCTGGTGATATTTCTATAATTATCCAGTTCTTCCTACCTTGGATTTGATATCCTGTTTAATAAAAAGCAGCAATAGCAACAATAGTAGAAGGTGGAGGTGTCTGAAAAAATCACAGTGCATAGGATTACCTCAATCATCCTAGCCTCTCTCCTTCTGCTAATCGAATTGGTGATGCAATCTTCCCCATATCCCAGAAGGCCTCTCTCTCTCCATAGTGACAAGGAATACATTTTGTGCTTCTTACTGTGCCCTAGATCCACGATCTCCTATCCCTTTGAACAGTCACTGCTACTAAGGAACCCAGTGACCTGATGGCATTTAACTTTAACCTGGGAGACAATTCCTCTTTTTTTTTTTTTCCCCTCCCTCTTACTGAATTGAATTGCAAATGTAAGCCTGCCTCAGTGAAAGAGCTTATATTTCTGATCTGTATCTTCACTCCTCTTCAGGGACAGCAAAAACCCTGAGGAAATATAGTCAGCCTCAGTTTAGCTGGACCTCTGATCAGATTAACTTCCTGTTTAATAAGACTTGAGGTAGGTAGGCAGCTGCCCTCCATCCCATTTCACTCAAATAGAAAGATCAATGGGTCTTGAAGGCCTGTATTTGGCAGAATGGAGCCAATATATGGAACTTTGGGGCCTGTTTCTCCAGCTTGATCATGAGGCACAGGCCAGAAGAAATATTTGCAGGATTCAATATGGGAAGCTTAAAACATAAGAAGAAAAGACTGAAGATATTACCTAGGGGAGGTGACAAAGTTAGGGATCAATAGATCTTTGAATCTTACTTCTTCTAAGCATTTAGCCCAAACAAAACATTATTTTTTTTGACAGAATAAGATCACTATCCTTCTAGCTCTTCAGCCCTTTGGCTTCTTTCCCTGATAGGCAAAATGTATTGAGATGACACAAAATAATTCTTTTTTTCTCCTTTTCTTTATTTTACCATTTTTACATTTACTCACAAATGTACACATTGTTTGGGCCACCTCTTCCCACCCCCCTTCCAGGCAGAACCTGTTCTGCCCTCTTGTTCTCTGATTTTGTTGAAGAGAAAACATAAGAAATAATAAGAAAGACATAGTGTTTTTGCTAGTTTGAGATAAAGAAAGCTATACAGAGAGATTCCTAGCTTCGCTTCCATGCACAACACAAAGTAATTCTTAAAATCCTTCTCTGGTCCTGACTGCAATGAGACCCTCAGGAGCCATGAAGTTTCTATGGACAAGATATTTTGAGGAGAGAATGAGGGGGAGACCACAATGCTCATTACTCATTCACTGCGTGATGCATTTGATGAACGTTCAATCAGTGTAATCAGATGCAGGCTTATGGGTGACTAAGCACCATGCCTGGATGCAAGAAACTCATAATGGATAATCATAATTCACTGTGATCACAACAAAATCAAGATCCATACAAAGAATTACGGACATATAGAGAAGAGACCATAAGTATATTACATGAAAAAAGGTGCCACACCCTGTGTGTAAGCTAAGAAGAACAATGTGTGTCTCCACACAATGGGTGGCTCCCCCTTGGAGCCTTCATTTTTCAACTTCTTGTCCTACTCTGTGTCTTAACCCCAGGTCTTAATTATGATTATTTTGCCTAACATAAGGGTGATTATTTACAGAAATTATTTAAAGCACTTTGATGTTTATGTTTAAATACATTAGGCATTGCAGGATCCCCAAGCTGAGCCTGTTGAATCTGTCTTATGATATTTTTCAACCTAATCTATCATCAAAAATGCAGGCTGCTCAACCAAATTGATGTATCTAGTTACTTATCTTAAGGAAGAATAGGAAAACCAGTGCTCTTTTAAAATAGTGCTGCTTTTTTAACATAGTATCTGCTTTTGAAGACAAATCAAAAACCATGGTAGGGAAATCTGTTATTGAATGATTTATTACCCCTTGACCTTGTGAATTGATGTAGGGTGCCACATTCATCCTCAGATATAGATATAGGCCTTTCCTTTTTCTTAGGATAATGTCATTGCATAATAGAAAAAAGTCTGGATCATTATCCAAGAGAATTGGAATCTGGTTTTAGCTCTGCCATTAACTAGCAAAGTAAGCTTAGCTAAATTTCTTGAGCTCAGAATATTTTCCATTAAATGAAGTGGTTGGATGAAATGTTCCCCAGGATTCCTCTTAGCACTGAGAGCCTGTGTTCCTCTGTGAGTCACCCTGAGGGTATTCAGTGAGTGCCTGGGCTTGGCAACATAGGTTCAATGCATAAGAAATTAGTATGAGGGTGTTTCCCAGGGTGAGTTCTCTTGGAAGCAAACTCTGACATGGGGACTGGCAAGCAGGTACTTTATAAGGGAATGCTCTAGGGATGGATTTCTATGAAAAAGAAGGAACTAAAGCAGACTGAGCAAAAGGACAAGTAAAGCTGCATATATCATCAATGGAAAACCCCTGATGACTGTTCAGACCTGTTCTGAGTTGGGAGAGAGAGGGCTGGGACATGCTGCCTTTATGCTGAGCCATCATTGGAAACAGCCTGAGATGAAGTGGTTCTCTTTAGCTGAATCAATCCCCAAAGGCAGCTAACAGTTAAAGGTTTTCTACCAGAAGCACTCCCTATGGCTGGAAGGGTCCTTCAGTTCTGAGGGATGATATGAGTGCCCATTGTAGAATATCTGTGAGCTCTCACAGTCTGTAAGCATCAGTAGAATATATGTGAAAACACCTAACACTGTTCCCATGCTCAGTAAATGCTCATTTTCCCATCCATCCATCTATCCTTCCATCCATCCATCCATTCTTTCATGATTTTTTTTCCTTTTCAGAGGATCCCTGTTAAGGTAGAAGATGAAATTTATTAATTCCCTTCCAATCTGAAGTGATTTCTATTCTGTAATTCTATACTAACAGTAATTGAATAATGCTCTGTGGTTTACATAGTATTTAAATATTTGTCATTTTATTTAATTTTCACAGCTACCTTATGTGCTAAGCTGATATCAACAGTCTCACTATAGAGATGAGGAATTAGGAAGTCAGTTTAGTAACTTGTCCAAAGTTATGAAGGCAGGGTGACAGGTATACTTTGACCCAAATTCTGTTGATTTCTGGTCCAGGGTTGCTCCCATTGTGCCAGAGTCAGCAGGGTCTGATGGGCTCTCTGTAGCTGATAAGACTGAGACTTGGGACGGCCTGCATCTGTAGGTAGTCTGTCTTTAGCTAAAGCTGAGCTATGGGGATACACTGACTTCCAGAGACATGGAGGCTAGAGGCGCCTCTCTGAGTATTTCAGTTTCCTATGTTTCAGCCTATAGCTCACTAAACCTTGCATAATCCTGTGTATTAACAGGTGTATTGACTTACTGAACTTGATAATTTCATACACAGAGCATCTCTGTGACTTGGTGGATTCATGGTCAAGAGAAGTCCTGGCAAGTGAATATAATATGTGACCATGCCACAGACTAGTGTTTTGTGGTTGAATCTCCGGGAAATCTTGTTAAAATGCAGCCTCTATTTCAGTAGATGTATGATGGGGCCTGAGTCTTTATTCTAATTAGGTGGCCAGGTGATGCTGTTGCAGGTTCCGAATGCCCCAGCAACAGAAATCCATAAACTTCCATAAAAGGAACCCAGGATAGGTCCTTGCTGTGAAGGTTAATTGGAGCCAATGATCTGAAAGAAATAGGTCATGAGAAATAGGTCCCTATATTCACAGTTTCCCAACTTCCACCTTTTTAAGGAAGAAAGGAAGGAAGGAGAGTGGCAAGGCAGAAAGGAAAGGAATAGAAGAACAAGAAAGAGAGAAAGATGTAAACCAGGTAGGTGATGTAGTATGTGCCCAGAACCAACCACACTATAGGTATGCATGATGCTAGTTGCACATACCCAACATTGGTTTGGATTCTCTTCTATTTAGCAGGGTCGATACTCTTTTTGTGAAAGAGAAGAGGAAACCATATAGATGGAATCTGCAGACACCAAGAGGGAAAGTGCTGCAGACAGGGATCCAGAGTAAAAGAAGCCTTTGGGCTTAGAAGCCCAGAGGAAAACCCCGGGATCCTGTTAAACCAGCTCCATTTAATGGACTATGACTTTGGTATTTACACAGCAGAGTACCTCCTCACTACAGTCTCTGGGGTATTGGTTTACTCCTTCATGGTGTCTGTACTGTAGAATACTTCATTTCCTGGATTCTCAGACTGGTGGAGGGGGTGGGTGGAAACAGATGCTTTTGAAATGATTTCCCTGCTAAAACATTCAAATTGCTTTTTCCCAAGAGGGATGAAGTATTTTCTGAGTTTTCGTGGTGTGGCTTCTCCAAGCAATAGAAAGAGGGGGCAGGGAATGAGCCCTGCAAACCCCCTTAGTTAGGAATGTTCTTGGGCTTGATACTAGGCAGGGTTGGGGGAAGGGCTACTTTTCCCATATGGCAAGCTCTCTAAAAGCAATGAGAGGAAATACGAAAATCAGAGACTGCTCACCAGGAAACAGTCAATGCAGAGGTGGAATATACATGTGAATGGAATATTTAAAACAGCGGGGTCAAAGCCTCATGAGGTATTCTGTGCAGAGTGCTGCCAGCCACCTGCTATATTCTTGTCTCCACTCTGGTCTCAGAGTGGTGGTGCTGGGTGGGGCAGGGTCAATGCTGACAGCCATTGTCTGTCTGTGTTCCTGTGTTCTCAGGCGTGTGTGTGTGTGTGTGTGTGTGTGATGCGGAAGGCAATGGCTGAGGCTTTCCAGGAGCATGTGTCTCAGGGGACTTGGGGAAGGGAGGATGAGTTCAGGCCCTGGCGCCAGCCTTCCAGAGGGAAATCAGAAGCATGATAATTAGGCATCTCCCTCCTCAGGCAAATGGGAGGAGCTTGTTTTCCCTTAGTGCCAGCCAGCAGAGATAAAAACCAGGAGGAAACAGCAGATTGGCCTGCCATCCCCCAGGATTCCTGAAGCGTATGCTGACAGGGTAGTATTCTGACTATCTCACGGATGCCACTACTGTGACGTGAGCATCCTAGTTTCTTTTTCATCAAACTTTTTACCCACTTGCTTGAATGATTTATCATGAAGAAATCACATTCAATCTTTGAACACTCAAAACTGGCTTTCTGAGAAAATGGCAGAGTGTGAGGCAAGGAGCTAGAATAGGGATGCATAATTTTACTTACAGGAATTTCCATGGAACTGGAAATAACTTAGAATAGCCTATTTTTCAAAAGTGCTCAGTTTTATGCTTGCTTTGCATTTTTTTATTCTATTGAGTCCTATAATAGGCCTTCTCCTAGGCAGTGCAACGGCCAATTCATAGATGACAAGACTGCAGCTCTGAGAGAATATGACTTGTCCAGGTTCACACAATTAGTAAGTTGCAGATTTGGGACTCAATAAAAGGTATTCTGCTGTCCTCCTACCCCCCACTGTGGTAGCTCTCCAAAAATGAGCTGTTGCCATGTTCTATATGACAACTCTACCTGCTTCAGAGATTTATTTTACTATTACCTGTTGAAAATGGACTCCCCTCCATCTTGCAATGCTTGGTCATACCCTTGGTTGTTATCATATTGTTTGACTTCCTAAAGACCATAATTTCTCCAGACAATCCTAAGAGGATGTAGAGAGACAGAAGGTGCAATGCCAAATTTTATAGCCACTGCAATTTTAGTGGAAGTGCAGGCTGTCTGCTTTGCAGGGATATTGTGAAGATGCTCCCAGGTACTACATACAGAATACAGTAAGCAAGAGGCTGTAAGAGATGTAGATATTAGCATGGTGTTTGGAGTCAGACTGCAGTACATATGCCAGCCTTACTATGGATTATTTAATCATCTGATGACTCAATTTACCCTTTCTAAACTAGGGATACTAATAGCTCTCTTGAGAATCACTGTGAGAGTTAAAGAATGAATGTGGTGGTCAGTAGATTCCTGGGTCCTAGAAATTTAGTGAACTATTGGTAGGTGAATAGACTTTGCAGTGACCCTTGAAGGAAAGAATTGACTTTGAAAAGCTTGTAAGAATTCAAAGAAATTTAAATGCAATTCAACCTAAAGTCTTTGACTCCTACCTCTGTGACTTTATGGGGCTAGGAATAAGCCTCTTAAAAGCCAAAGCTATATTTTATATATCCTCATAGTTAACAACCACAGGACATTACATGGATAAGGTACTCCGTGAATGACAGTTGACAAGGCTGAGGTGGGGAAAGGGAATATGGTATGTGTGTGTGTCTGTGTGTGTAAAGGATGAGAAAATGAGGATAGAATAGGTGGGAATGTGCCCCTTTTTCTGACCACACCACTACAAGATCTTAGAGGTCTTTCTTTATAGCTTTGCCTTTTGGGGCACGATCCTTTTCGTTCTCAATATCTTTGCTGTGTAATATTGACTTCAGAATACATTTTTGACTGTCCTGTTTATTATTTTAGTTATAATAAACTTGACTTTACTAGGGCTATGAGAACCTGCATTCATAATAATAGAGATAAGAAGTTACCTAAATATACAACTTCCAACTTTGTTCAACTTTGAAGATTAAAGACTAATCATTTCTGATTAGTCTTTTCTGCTCTTCCTGGCCCACCCTCATCCTCTATAGATTATTCATTGAGTTCACATTCTTTTTTTTTTTGTTGTTATACTGATTATTGAACCTAGGGCCTCACACTTCAAGTGCTTTATCTGAGTACTTGCCTGAGTTATGCTCCCTGCCTTTTCTTTTTGCTTCATTTTTGAGATAGGGTCTTATTAACCTTGCCTGGGTTGGCCTAAAACTCATGATCCTCCTACCTTTACCTCTTGAGTAAAGGTACTACAATGGACAGCTTTCATTGAGTCTACATTCTTACCATTCTCTTCTTAGTAGATGAAGCTGGAACTTCAGGGGTTCACTGGCCATTGCTGTGGTCAAGAACAGCAGGCTTTATTCTTATCTTCAATGGATCTCTCCCTTTTTTTCTCTCTCTCCTTCCTCCCTTCCAATGGACTCTTTTATCTTCTACGAACAGTCCCCATTTCTATCTATTGCTATGTTCAAAACCTGTAAGAAACTGATTAAGAGACCCCTGTAGATGTGCTTACCTTGGGACAGATGATTGTAAGATGAGGGTCTTTCTGACAGGCAGAGCTGCTTATACGCAGTAGTGGAGAAGGGAACTATGACCAAGTGTTGGGTAAAGGTTATCAAGAGTTGTATCTACCCACAAATGGCTCTCCTGTTATGGCATTGAAAGTATTTTGTGATTGCTGTTTGTTATTCTTAGGACTTAAAGTCCTGAATTAAAAACACTCAGAGTGAACCAGATAGACCCAGAATTATACTCTAGGTTTATCTATTACCAGGTCTAAGACCTTAGGAAAAATTGCTTCACATTCTTTATCCTGTAAAATGGCAATCTAATACATCACTTGTATGATTCTGGTATACAGTAGAAATAAAGGACAGAAAGTGCTTCTAGGAGCCTAAGGTGTATTAGATGTACAGCAGGTTAGGGCTATTTATTATTTTAGCATTCTGAGACTATTTCTCCATAAGCCACACACTAAAACATGAATAGGCCTCCTGAGTGGAGTAATACCCTTTGTTTGTCAGTTTAACTAGCTTTCATCTTGGAAAAGAGTTAGTGAGTGTCCAAGGAATGGGATAAAGAAAAAAGAGAGTTAGGGGGAAGTGGCATAAGAAAATGGGTGGGTATAGCAGGCAGGTCAAAGCCAGGTAGACATTTCTGGTTCTGTAGCTAGAAGGTAGTAAAGACCCTTAGAAGCCTGGGAATGGGAGGTGACTAAACTAGAAGGGAGGGGTACCCACATCCTGCACTGAAAACAGATATCTATTGCCAAGATTGGAGCAGTTGTGCCCTTGATCCTTGTGCCAAGGACTGTTGTAGCTCAGGTCACAGAGCTCCTGACTATAAGAAAAGCCCTTTGTCACTTCTTTAGCTCACAAAGGCTTCCAAATGCTTCTGCTCTCTGCTGTCTGCAGCTGCAGTAGAAGGGAGCAAGGTTAGAGACCAAATGAACAATTTATAAAAAATTGTTATGAAGACAAAATGAAAGCCAGACAAGTTCATTCTTTTAAATAGGCAGTGGGCTGGTCATGGTTCACTTAGGAGAGACTGAGTTTTGGAGAATTGATCTGGAAGTAGCATCCAAAGTCCTCTTTCCCATTTCATCCAGATCAAGTCTGCTATGGTGTGTTTGATTTATAGAATAATCAGTTTCCTTTCTCCCCTGAAGTCTACCTTGTACCTGGGGCACTAAGAGTATAGAAGGAGGCTTTTGTGTGCTTAGACCATAATGAGGTGGAGGAAAGATGTTTTGCTGAAAAGTTTGACCTTCCAATGATACATGATTGTTTTTTTTTAGGCGCTATACCCAGAGTCCAGGCTACTAGAGACCCTCTGTCTCTTACCTATTCACTTACCTAACTTGTGAAGCTTCCATCTAAGGACCACGAAAAATTCTCAGAAATTGGCTGCAAGTAAAACTTCACGTTATTGGATTATTGCATGGAACATTTGTTATGGTAAGTGGGGGCAGCAACACATGCCCCCCCCTCCACAAGTCAAAGCAAAGCAAAAATATTGGATGGTTTAAAGTTTGTTGGGCCTGGTAAGCAATTTATGGATGAATTATCTGTATTGTCACTCCAGTTTCCTCTTGAATTAGACCCACAAACAATTCATCTCCTAGGAATTTTTAAACTGAATAATAAATTTAAAGAACCCCTTCCATGTTGCATTAAGGGACTTTGATGCCTTAAAAAAAAAAGACAAACCAAGAAAAACACAGTTCAATTTCAGAAACATGTCAAGCAAAGGAAAAACTAAAGGAATGAAGTAACCATCTGGAATGGTTGACCGAAATGAGACATGACTGGTTGTAGTACAGTGTGAAGTCTTTTTTTCTTATTTGGCCTATAATATTGATTTAATTATATATTTTTTAAAAGAGAAAAATAAAAATGCCTTAAGAAACAATGTCCTCCACTTGTAATTGAGGGAAACTGGTCACTTTAAGAAGGCATATAACTAAGTAGTTCAAAGAGGTAACCTCTGAGGTTACCCACTAGAGGGAAGCAAACAGATCTACCTAAGGCATAACATGAATCATTAACATTCTACTGATAATTATACCTTTATTTATTTGGCACTTCTTGGTATTATATTTAATTATTTCTATAACAGTATTAAATGGATATTGTGATTCTTATTACTTAGATTAAAAATTTATTGAATTTATCAAGTGTTTGCCTAATTTACAAAACTGATTGAAAAAGAGGTCGTATTTTCACCCAAAGCCTGTTCTCATTTCACAAAATCACATTGTCTCCTTGCTTATTCTTTATTCTACACACAGATAAATATTCTTTTGTTATGAACCATGGATTCCAATTACTCACTCAACAATCATTTAACCAACATTTGTTGGAAACCTTTTACTTGCCAGGGATTACAGGGGATGCAGTGATTCACAAGTCAAGATCCCTGCTCTTGAGGTGCTTATGGTCTGGTTGGAGAAATAACTGCAAGACAAGACAGAGTCTAAAATGTGCCAAAAGAGAAGAATGCATCTTTGCTTGTCCATTTCTCATTTCCATAGACAATCAATAATTAATCCTACTTTGTATTTTGCTTATACCTGTCTTCTAAGGAAACCAAATGCTTTGCATACATTATCTTGTCAACACTCCCAATAGCAGAACAGCTTTATAGCTGAGTTCCAAAAATCTTTCAGAATATAAAACTGTGTGCAGCCAATCTTACATTTTCTCATGTCATAACAGTAATCAGAAGTATCCAACTCAGTACTGGAGTCATACAGCTTAATTTTATTTAGATCTGTGGGGGCACTTAGCCTTAATTTTTGTTTTATAGATTCTGCTCTGTAAAATAGTTAATGAGACAGCAATGAGTTAAAAATGAGTGAAGTGATTTTATTCCATTTAACCAGCAGAAGAAAGCAAATCCCCACAGGAAGTTTGAGGATCCTAGCAGCATTGGAATGCTGAGTTGTAACAGAGGCTGCCATCTATGACGGACTGAGTGTGCAAGCATGGTCCTGAGCACCTTACTTTCACAATCTCCTTTAAGCCCCCTTCAAACTGAGGAGGGTTGTACTTACGTTGGAAGAGCACTCCAATTACTCTCATTTCTTTATAGGCAGAGGACCTAGGACTCTGATTGGTTAATAATTTGGCTTAGGCCAGGTAGTTAGTTTGAGGTGAGCTGGAGTTCAGCCACAACCTGCTTCTTTAAGTACATGTCCTTAATGACTATGCCATTTTCCCCTTTAAAATGAGGTCATGGATTGTATAACAGTGAAGACCACAGTCCAACTCAAGTTATCATAAACCACAGATTTTTTTTTTTTTTGGTTTAGAAAACCAAATTGTGGAAACTGTGGGAGCACAGTTGGTCCAATAGCCTTGATCTAGGGAAACTAAGACCTCAGCTATATCTGCCTGTCTCTTTCTTCCCACCTTTTATCTCTGGTTTGCTCATTTTTTCACTTGTAATTGAGACCAATTCTCCCTATGAGGCTGATCCCAAGGCTATTAGCTAACTCAGAATTTTGTCTTTAAAGCTGTGCTGCTGGTGAGAGCTGTTCTCCATAAATTTCAGTTAGAAAAATCCCAAGAAGAATTTCTCATTGGTTTTGCCTACATAATTTTTGTTTTATATTTTGTGGTGCTGGGGATCAAACCCAGAGTCTCACTCAAGCTTGGAAAATGCTCTGTCACTAAGCCATATCCTCAGTCCCCAGTTTTGCCTAGATTACTTACCTACCTTACTACAAGAACACTTTAATTGGAACCTCATGCCAATGAACCATATGGTGAGAATGGGGGAGAGAACTATTTCCTCTTTTAGGAAAAAAAAAAAAAAGGAAAAAGTGATGTGGAATTAATGATAATAAATGTCTGTTTGCAAGCAGAAACTATTTTGGCCAACAGAATAACAGGAATAAGAAATTAACCACACGTGAAAAAGATACCCAAAATGAGGTGCTTTTTTATCCCCCTCCGTCTTACAAAGTTTCCTGCTTGTCTAGAAGCTAATCCAAGCCAACATGAGATGTACAACTTCATAGAATCACAGAATCCATCTCAAACTCTCCTTATTGCTTTCTATAATCAACCACATTATCCTTCCTTTGGTTACTTCTCATATGTACTGAGCTGATTCCTTCTTACCCTGTACCAGCCATTCTATTTGCAATGGCTTTCTCCAATCATTCAGATCTCAACTCAAATGAGTTGAGATGGTAGAGGACTTCTCTTACCACATGTTCTTTAACCATGTTTTATTTTATTTATCCAGTTTTATTTTGTAATAGTGCTTATTACTACCAACATTTTTATTATCCTTTTTTCACTTCTCTAAAACTTATGTTTTATGGAAACAGACATATTTTCTGTTTTCTTGCTTGCCATAGTTCCAGCCCCCACAATAACATCTGTCACCCTGTGTAGGTCCTTAATACATGTTTGTTAAATAAATAATTGAATGAATGAATCCAAGATGTAGACAGGACTACAGCATTTAACATGGCTATTTGTATTTAAGAGATGCTTCCAACATGTTTATAATTTAAAAAATTCAGGCTAACCCAGGAAATTAATACTGTTAGAATATGCTAGAAACATGGCTGAGCTTGAGTGGTATAATCAAGACGTCAAGTCTCACACCAAGATTCAAAGGCAAAAGTCCTTGTTCTCTAGCTACATGTTCATACCTTGCATGAAGTTTATGAATAATATTTCAGAAAGGCTTCTTTTCTGGATATCGCAGAATATATGCCAAATACTATGGTATGTATCTTATAGGGGTTAGCTCTAATTCTGAGACTTGAAATAGTAATAACTTGCTTGCCCAGGGCTCTGATGCTTTCAAAGACAGGTATGGGCTCAGAACCCTTACCACTACCTTCTGGTTTTTCTCTCAAGTGCTCTACCAGATCAAGGTGGGGATTTCTTTAATTCTGTTTGGATGAGGTCTAATAGTTGCTTCTTGACCACAAATTTACCTCATTTTCATTTATGCCTGGATTGTAGATTAACAGGTGAAATTCAACTCAGCAGTTTTTGTATCTGCATGGTGGTTCAAAGTATGGTTCCCAGACTAACACATCAGCATCTCCTGAGAACATGTCAGAAATGCAAACTTTCAGGCCCTGTTTTTGTTCTTTTGAGTCAGAAACTCTGGGTAAGGCTCAGAAATCTATACTTTTAATGAGCCTTCCAAAAGATTCTGAGGCTTCCTAATATTTGAAAGTAACCACTTTAAGACATCTTTGTGTAGCCAAGTTGTTTCAGCTATGACTCCTGATACCACCGTGGAATTCTAGAGAGCCCAGTGCTAGGGAATAAGAATCAGGGGTAGAGCAGTTAATGGTCCTGGTTTGCCCCATAATGAAGGGATTCCTAGGATATGAGTTTGCAGTTTTTAATGTGTAACAGTCCTAGGCAAGCCAGACTGAATTGGTTTTTGTATTATTTTTCTATAGGTATTATAATAAATGCACAAATTTAAAAGATTAAAACAATACATTTATGGTCTTACAGTTCAATAGATCAAAAATCCAATGAAAATATCAAAGTGACAGCAGGGATGTGTTTCCTTCTAGAGACTCTAGGGGAGAATTTATTTACTTGCTTTTATATTTTCCAGGGGCTACCTTCTTTCATCTTCAAAGCCAGCAACAGTACATCTCAGTGACTATTCTGTAGTCACATCTCTCTCTGACCATAGTCAGACAAGGCTCTCCTCCTGCAAGAAATAGTGTTATTACCTTGTGCAAGGCCTTGAGATCAACCCAAGTACTATCAAAAATAACAACAAAAAAAGAATCTTGAACTTAATTGCTTCTGTAAAGATATTTTTTTCCAATTACAGTTCTGGGGATAGGGTACGGTACAGAGTCTTTGGAAAGCCTTTATTCTGCTTACTACAGTTAGCATAAAGGGAAGCCTGAGATGAAGGACTTTCAGTATTAAAACCAGGAAATTCCTGAGTAAAACCAGGACAAGTTGACCCATTAATTAGAGTGGTGAAGTACAGAGACAACTGATATTGTTGTGTGGAGGTAACTTCATGCAGTGGTGAAAGAGACTCTGGAACTAAGCTAGAGACCTGGGAAGAAGTGAAGTGAAAAGGAGGTATGTCTGTCTTTCTGAGTGACTTATCCCACAGTTTTGTGTAACCTGATTCAAATTTTCTCTTTTTCATATGGTTGCAGCATGAAACTCCCATTTTCAGACCTTTTTCTGTGGTGAGTATAACCACACTAATTTATTGTTAGTCACTAACCAGGGGTAATTCATTGGTGCTTATAAAATGCCACATTAACTACTGCTACCATTAAGTTATCAAGTTAATGTTAATTGCCTGAATCTAGCTCTGTGTGTGTGATCAGCATGTGATCAGGGCCTTGCTGAGTCCTAAAGAGAATTGGTGAAGGACATTCATACACTCACCGGCTGTAGTGGGAGCTCTTGTAGGGAAGCAATGTTCCATGAGTATTTTATTGTATGTAGCATATTTTAAGGTATTTTCCCTGGGTAAATATCTGGCTGTCTCTAGTTCTGTCATCTCTTCAGATGTGGTACCACCAAACCAAAGGCCTTTTTCTATAAAAAGCTGGAAATAAATACACATATAAAATATTGACCATGCAATGGAACTTTTGTGAATGTAATGTGAAACCAATGTGTATCCCATTCTTCATGTTGACAAGCTAGGAATTAAAGTTGAGTAAGTATTCTTGCCTTCATAAGGTGAGAAGTACTAGTCTACTTTATATCATGGTATAGCTGCTTCTCTATAAAGTAGAGAGCACAGTCCTCAGAATGAAGAAAGATACGGAAGGATTCAAATCCCAAATCCATCCTTATTTCCTGTGGGTCTTTGGGACATTTTTATTTTACTGAGTCTTATTTTTCTTATTATTTAAAAAGTGTAATACTTTGTTTTTATTGTGAAGATTAAGAAGTATCATATATTAAGTGCTAAGTATGTTGGCACAAATGAATGGCAATTATTAACATCATTGGCTCACTTTTCGAAGATATCTCTAGTAATAATTAAGGATTTGTCAAAGTGCTTTAGGATAGTAGCAGATATTTTCACTCTTTGAAAAGGCCATTCAAAACCTTTTAGGTTCTGTGTGAGGCTGAAACTGAGAGCAGAACAATTAAAATAGGTAACTCCTGTCCTTCCTCTAGTGAGGTGACACTGGAGCTGGAAGGTGAGTTAGTGGTGGGAGGAGCAGAGGGGATGTCACAGTTGAGGAGCAGCATTAGTTGAGTTAAAAGCACAGAGGTGAAAAGCAGTCTGGTCTGAGATGGAAGTTACATGTAACCTGGTGTTACTACAGTAGTGGAGTATTAGGAAATGATCAGTGTTGTGGCTAGAAATACCAGTTGGAGGAGGAAAAGTATCCTGTGTCATGGCAGAGAATGTGGACCTTGTCTATACATGGTGGGTGATTCACTGATATTTTTAAGTAAGGAGTGATTTGATCTAATCAGTATTTTTGAACTATCTCTCTAGCCACTGTACAGAGAATATATAGAGGGGAAGAAAGGGTAAATCAGTATCAATCATGGTATCCACATTGTATCTACATGAAAGAGAAAACCAGTTAAGGCATCTCATGAGACTTTAATCGAAGGACTAGTTATAGAGTAAGTATGACCAGGGCTAAAAGACCTAATAAAGCAATTGGGAACAATTACAGGCATGAAGAGTTAAAGGGAGGAAATAGTGGAACCTGGAGCTAGGGATAAAGAGAACCCCAATAGGAGCTGTTGCCTTTCTTAGGAGCAAAAGTAAATTGTGAGAGAAGGATTTATATGAGGGTGGCTTAATTCAGGAAGTGCTCCCAAGAGAAATTCTCAAGGAAGTAAGGGAAGCAAGGAAAGAAAAGAAGCCATGTGTGGGTACCACTGCATCAGCACCTGGTAGAAGGAAGTTGCTGTGCAATGAGCTAGTAATGAATCTAAGTCAAAAAGTCTGACCCTAGCCTTCTGTCACTTGTAATCCAAAGTCCCTGTTTTCAGTTTGATCATGTATACAATGTGGAAAGTACATGCTTACAGAGCCATTAGGGGAATGAAGTAAGGAAGAATAAGGGTTTTGTCAGGTGGTATGCCAAAGTAAGGTGCTAGGACATTAGGAAAATTATAAGTTTTTAAAACTGATTGGCCTAAGAAATGAGTTTGGAACTGGGGCCACACATGAAGGCTGGTGTTAGGTCCTCTGCATCCCACATTATTGCTCTATACCTGATGTCGGCTGGTTTTTGAACTAATTTTAAGACACTAATGACTATCTATTTAAGATAAACAGAAAAGATCTTGCTGAATTAATTTCTATTTTTTTATTATAGTAAGGATAACATGGAGAAATTAAAAAATATTTTTATATTTTAAGTTGAGTATAGAAACTAAATGAGAGAGGCACAAATTACTACGCTTATATTTTTAAAAGGCAGATCAGTATGACAGTGTGGGTTCTGTTGGCCAACTACATTACTGTCATCTATTGTTATTTAAAATCTACAGTATACAAAAAGGAATATATTCATAGCCCTTTGAAATAATATAAAAACCTACTTATTATCATTTTGTGTTTTCCTCAATTTTTCTATGAACATCTGGGTGATAAAGTAGTTTCTCACTAAATGATAGCATCTTATGAGACTATGAGACTTTTGGTAAAACCTTGTTTGGATGGTGAAGAAAAGCAGAGTAGCCCAAGAAGGAATCTGTTGTAGCTCAACTCACAGGTTACTTCCTCCAGTGGCAGCAAAAAATACTGGTAACCTTGGCAACACTGGTAGCCCTTCCCATCATCTTTCAATTGAAATAGCTGTTGCTAAGATACAGCCTAAAGCCAAAAGGAGGGAAAAGAGAGGGAGAAAAAGAGAGCAAGAGGGATTTGAGAGAATTAAAGAGGAGGAAAATAAGAAGGGGGGAATGAGAATAAAAAGGAAGATAAAGTATTGGGTAGTATTTGAAGGGAAGACTTATTGAAATGAAAGTGGTTATGGAGTTACCATCAAAATTAGAGGGCACAGGGTAGGGGTAAAAGTACAATGCTAATTTCTGGCTTACTAAAATCAGTTATTCATACATCATTTTGATTTTAAATTTTCTCAAACATGCAACTTATCTTTAATATGGGTGTTTTCATATTGCCTCAGAATGAAAATGTTTATTAGCTATTAATCAACCACCAACCTTCATCAGTGTTCTTTCTTCTGTTGCCTCATTTTTTCCACTGTACCCTGAAATGGAAATATCTTCAGTGAGAAGCAGTATATTAAAATTCAGTGGATGGTTCTCTCCCAGGAGGGCAAAGAATAAATTTCTCTGGTGTGTAGGAGAAGCTATGACCCTGTCATCCATGCTTCTGACCTCACAGTCTCTTTTCAGCCTGTGCATATGCTTGGATATCGGGTGAGGACAAACAGTTTAAGCAGCTGACATCCTCTGAGTTTAAGGGAAAGGTTGTGATTGCTCTGGGTGATAGTAATTCTTTGTGGCAGGAGAGCTATATCATGTAAGATTAACAAATAAGAAGAACCAGCAGCTTTGCAGAATGGTGCCTCTCTTCCTGGGGGTGGAAAAGAGTCAACCTGGGCATATCCTCTATTTCCAGAAAGCAGGTATGTTATCCCAGATAGAACCATAAAGCACTTATGTGGCTTTGAAATCTTGGGCATTTTCCCACAACTTGAGAGATTTTGTGTGTTGTTCACCATGGTATCTCCAGCACCAAGAAAAGCACTAGGAATATGGTGATGCTCAGTAAGTGCTGATGAATGAATAAAAAAAATCATTCCAACTTTCTAGGAAATCTCACCTCACTGTTTCCAATTTTAATTTAATACATGCCTAGCCCTGACTTTCTGAGCTTTCTGAGTGGGAAACACCAGGATTCAGCTCATCATCAGAGCATCTCCCCTCACCATTGTGATTGATTAAAAAATAGGTCTATGACTGATGAGCTAGAGTGAGAACTTTTCTCACTTTCTTCCCATTGGATGTGAATGAGAGAGTATCTGGTTTTTCTATAGCCACTTGTGAGCATGGTGGCCTGAGGTAAGGGTTAATCCTAAAGAAGCAGGTCCAAGCAGTGAGAACTCTTTCTGCTCAAAACACTATCTCTCAAAGCTACAAACCCTTAAAATGCCACAGTGACCTCCATCACCTGAACCCCACACTATACTGAAGCCATAGGTGCACAGAGATTCTGAGATGATCCTTTTCCAGTACAGTGTCTCACTTTTATATTTGGGTGTTGCTTGTATATTTCTGCATTACCATGTTTCTGATAAACAAATACCCATCTATGTTTACTTCTTCCAGTAGCTTCATTCTGTGTAACTTGTTCCTACTGCTTGGGATTTGCTTGAGAGACACTCAGAGTCTTCCTTCTATTAATCATTACTCTCCTTTCTATATCAGATCTTGAATTCTTTGGATTTTCTAATAAGTTTTCTTCTAAAAATCTCTTCCATTAATGTAAATCAAGAAACAGATAACAAGAAGCTGTCTGCACCCAACTTATAATCATTTAAATGTGTTTGCATTTCAGTAGGGTTTGACTAGGACCACACTACAGGTTAAATGAAGGAAACTCTAGAGGGATCATTCATTGCTAACCTTCTGTGGCTTTGACTCTACCATGTGCTTCAGATACTCATCATAAAATTTGTAGCCTAATATTTTTATGCCTCTACTATCTATCAGGCACTTACTTCAGTACTGGTTACTACTTTCATGGACACTAGGAAGCTGCCTACAAGTATAAAGTAGGAAGTTGAAAAGTAGATAGAGCATAAACAAGTGAATAACATTCCATGTCATGATAAATGCTACACAAAATACAAAGCAGGATTATATACCAGGGTGTCTGGGATGTCAAAGGTCCATCTTAGCTGGGGTGGCCAGGCAAGCATCTTGGAATGAAAACTGAACCAAGATCTAAATGATGAGAAGAAACCAGTGATGTAAAGAGAAACGTTGAGTTTGTTCTAAATAGAATAAACAAAGACTGAAAACCCTAAGATAGGAAAAGTTTAACATTTTGGGGAAAAAAATAAAAACATCAGTATAATTGAAGCAAAGGAAGAACAGGGGCTATGGAAAGAACAGAATTACTCAAGATGTTGAAGACTATGAAGAGGCACTTGAAATATAGTACAAAGCAAGAAACCACTACTGATTTAAAAAGTCACTAAGCTGCTGGAAAACAGATTATAGTGGAAGCAAGAATGCAAGCAAAATGATATGACGAGAGATTATTGAAGTAACATAGTTGACAAGTGCTGGTAGTTTGATTTAGGGAGAGGCAGCAGAGTTGGATAGACTGGATATGGGCAATGATAAAAGAAAGAAGAAGCAAGGATTTCAACTGTTTTTGGACTTGACCTTCTGAGGGAATGGGAGTGTCATATGGAGAGAGGACACAGGAATATAATATGTGCGGGGATTAAGAGTCCCACTTAGATATATTATATTTAAGTAGGAAGTTGAATACATTAAGTTGTTACACAGGGAAGGAGTTAGATGTGGTAGCATAAATTTTAGGTATAATAATCTGTAATTATAGGGCTAGATGAGCTCATGTGGGGAAAATGTAGATAGACAAACAGCAAATTAAAGAAGCCTCTCATTTAGAGGAACCCAAGTAGAATAGCAGATGCAAAATATAGGAATCTGATAAAGAAATCCATGTTGGATTAAGAAAATGTATCTATACACAATGGAATTTTATGCAGCCATGAAGAAGAACGAAATGTTATCATTCGCTGGTAAATGGATGGAATTGGAGACCATCATTCTGAGTGAGGTTAGCCTGGCCCAAAAGACCAAAAATTGTATGTTCTCCCTCATATGTGGACATTAGATCAAGGGCAAACACAACAAGGGGATTGGACTATGAGCACATGATAAAAGCGAGAGCACACAAGGGAGGGGTGAGGATAGGTAAGACACCTAAAAAATTAGCTAGCATTTGTTGCTCTTAACACGGAGAAACTAAAGCAGATACCTTAAAAGCAACTGAGGCCAATAGGAAAAGGGGACCAGGAACTAGAGAAAAGGTTAGATCAAAAAGAATTAACCTAGAAGGTAACACCCACGCACAGGAAATCAGTGTGAGTCAATGCCCTGTATAGCTATCCTTATCTCAACCAGCAAAAACCCTTGTTCCTTCCTATTATTGCTTATACTCTCTCTACAACAAAATTAGAAATAAGGGCAAAATAGTTTCTGCTGGGTATTGAGGGGGTGGGGGGGGAGAGGGAGGGGGCGGAGTGGGTGGTAAGGGAGTGGGTGGGGGCAGGGGGGGAAATGAACCAAGCCTTGTATGCACATATGAATAAAAAAAAAAAAAAGAAAACCCAAGAAACTCAAAAAAAGAAATCCATGTTGGAGGGGGGAGTAGAAAGGCAGCCTGGTATCAATCAGAGAAGGGGACAGTAAACTGAATCAGTACTGAATGTGGCTGAGAGGTCAAGATAGATGTGTTGAGAGCTGCAGCCACTGGATTTGACTACACTGGTGACTTTAATAACAGGAGTTCTAAAGAAATAGTCTGGACTGAATTGAAGACTAAAAAGGTAACAATAAAGAGAGAGAACAATCAAAGGTAATTCATTCAAGAAATTTTGCTATAGAAGAAAGAAAAAATGACATAGTATTTGAAAGAGGATTGGGACTCAAGAGGTTTCCCTACTCCAAAGATGAGAGATACCTTGAGCAGTTCTGAATGTGAAATGGAATGATTTAGCATGAGCTTTCTAATGCCTGGTCAAGATTTGAAGAGCCCAGATTTGAATCTGGGCTGCACAAAAATAGAGACTCTCTGAGAACAACTTTAAGGCTCTTAGGTCTGAGTCTCAATGATATGTTCCTGTAGATATTTATATTTTGGTCTGTTACTGCCTAACATTTGCAACTCCAGCTGCTCATGCAATATAAGTTCTAGTGACCAAAAAAATAAGAATTAATAGTAAGTTTTCTGGGTAATTGTAAATCAAAAATATTAACTTATCCTAATCTTATTATTTTAGTAGAAACAAAACAGCAAAGATGACAAAAACAAGCAATCCCTGCTAAAGCAATCACTATTTAATCCAACCATTTCCCATTATTGTCAAATAAAAATACTGTTTTCTTTGTGGAGAGATGTGACAGCTTCAGGGTTTTAGAAATAAGGAAACCTATCTTGGGGCTAGACCTTCATATTATTGTAACAGTATAGAATAAGTTTTAGTACTTTTGAGGGTAAAAAATAAACCTCTTATGTAAAAAGTTATCAGTAGTTTCTGCCTTCCTAGATAGAAATGAGAACTGTCTTTGAGGCAGACTACGCTTTACTCTGGGAAGAGCCATTTAGCATGCTTTTTCATTTATGTGAATATGAGCAAAAGAAGACTGAATACAGAAGCTTCAGATGGTAAAACTCCTGTAGAATAGCAAACCAAGGGCATATTTTAGGGAACTCACTCCTCTGGATGGTTTTCCTAAGAGAAATGCTTAGTGTTTTCTAAATCCATATTTACACTTCCCTATGCCTATCCATTATTATATTTTCTCATGGAATCACATGTGTTATCCCTTCAACAATTTCTTGGAAGAAAAGGAGCACTACAGGAATTTATGACCTGAATACTCATCACATCCCCTAAAGGAAACACTGTAAAAAATACAGACTGTGTTTGGCACACAAACCTGTACTACATTAATGGTGCCCTGGCAATGGTTTTGTTTAAGGTTAAATGTTTTATTGAAGAAATGCTGTATTGAATTATGGAGTTTTTTTTTTCTTATGGGGAATATGGAGTTAAATTCCATCCCTAAAATTAAAAGGATTTTCCCCTGAAATAAATGGGCATGCACTTTTTCAATCATCCTGTGGAAAAGCTAGAATGAGAATTTGGAAAGAAGACCTTAGAATTGGGAGATGAACAAATTTTCTCGTATTTCTAAGGAGTCAATTGACCACAGCTTGACAAATGAAAACATCTGGGAGTTAGTCAACTGAGCCAAGCCACATAGAGATTAACCAGGACTTGAGCAGAGGTATCCTGAGATCAAATCTGAATCTGTGACTCTAAGACAAACCACTTCTATAGCAAGTGCACAGTCTCTCCATTATCTCTACGCCATCAGTTAAGTCCTGTTAAAAATTATAGCCTAGTCTCAGCTATGCTATAGGGAAAGGGATAATAGGATGCAGTTGAGGGAAGTTGTCATTTGTTTCTTTATTTAAAAACATGCATTGAGTATCCACTATGGTTAAGTCATGCTCCTAACACACTGGAAATGAGCAAGATTGATAGAGTTCCTTATTACACCTTATATAATATTTAATTGTTTACTTATTTCTTTATTTTATTAAATGTCATCCTTCATTAGATTTCATGTTCCATGAGATATATACTGTGGGAAAAAATGAGGGTAAGGAGCTATCGAGTGTTTGGGTGTGTGTATGGCATTTTGAAAAGCGATTTTTTTTTTTAAGTACAAATGTAGAAGAAATGATGGAACAAGCCATGTGGATATCCACAGAACATTCTAGGCAGAGACAGCAGCAATAGCTAAGACCCTAAAGTAGGGGCATTATTACTGTGTGTCTTAGTCAGTCTGTGCCATTATAACAAATACCATAGACTGAAAAAAATAGAAATTTATTTCTCACAGTTCTTGAGCCTGGAAGTCCAAGATCAAGACAATGGTAGCTGCATTGTCTGATGAGGGCCTGATTTGTGCTGCATCTTGCTATGTCCTTCAGAGGAGACAAATGTTGTATTCAAAATGGTGGGAGGTACAGAAGGACAAAAGGGCTTTGTTAGTTTCCTCCAGCCCTTTTATAAAGTTATTAATCCCATTTGTGAGGCTCAACCCTCAAGACTTAATCACTCCCCAAAGGCCCTATATCTTAATGCTATCACATTGGGATTTATGTTCCCACATATGAATTTTGGAGAGACACATTCATTCAAACCATAGCACTGTGTTTGAGGAATAGTAAAGAGGGGAGCATAGTCAGTGAAAGAGAGACCAGTAAGATAGGTCTGTAAAGCAAGGAAAACTTTTAGGTAGGTCTCAATAAGGACTTTGGATATTGCTCTGAATAAGATGGCAGGGCACTTTCAGCAAGGTAACATAATCTAGTTTACATTTTAAAAGAGAACTAGAAAATGGACTATAGGGAATAAGGACAAAGCTAGGAAACCAGTTGGGCAGTTTTTGCAATAATCCACATAAGGGCCAACATTTTTTCATTCAGCCCTTCCATTTTTTCAGTCAGCCCTCAGTTCATCTCTCCTAGCCCTCAAACTTTGGTTCACTCACTTATGGTAGCACCCTTCATGCCTTTATCAGCAGATATAACCTCTTTATTCTTAATGGATGCTCAATAGAGTTTTGCTAAAGATGAATATAAATACATCTAATTATTGGAAAAATAAATATAATTTTACATAGTTATTAAAACTTTGAATAGATAATCTTTTTTTTTTGACATTTGAAAAATATTTTATTAGCATGTAGTAATTATACAATGGGATTTATTTTGATGCTTCCATACATGTTTATAATGTACTTTGATCATATTTACCCCCCTTATAACCCTCTCCTTTCACCCTTCCCCTTCCTGCTGGCTCCCCCCAAACAGTTCCCCTTTTACATTCATTTTTTCCCCATATTACTATTATTATTATTATTATTTTGGCAGTACTGGAGTTTGAACTCAGAGCCTTGTGCTTGCCAGGCAGGCACTCTACCAAACCCCATTTTATTTTTTAAGTCTAGATTCTGCATAGGAGAGAAAACATGCAATATTTGTCTTTTCTGAGCCTGGCTTATTTTGGTAAACATGACGATCTCCAGTTCCAGCCATTTTCCTGCAAATGACGGTCTCATTCTTCTTTATGGCTGAGCATTGATCCGTCAGGTATATACACCCATTTTCTTTACCCATTCATGAGCTGATGGGCACTTAGTCTGTTTCCATCTCTTGGCTGTTGTGAGTAGTGCTGCAATACACAAGGGTAGGCAGGTGTCTCTGTTGTACACTGACTTGTGTTCCTTTGGCTATGCAGAGGAACCTGATTTCCATAGCGGCTGTGCTAATTTACATTCCCACCACAACGTATAGGATCCCTGTTCCCTTGCATCCTCAGCAGGGTGTTTTTGTTGTTGTTTTTCTCCTATGGTACTGGAGATTGAATTTAGTGCCTCACACTTACTAGTGCTCTACCACTTGAGCCACTTCGACAGCCCTTTTCTGTGTTGGGTATTTTTGAGATAGGCCCTCTCAGACTATTTGCCTGGGCTGGTCTCAAACTGATATCCTCCTGATTTCTGCCTCCCACATAGCTAGGATTACAGGGGTGAGCCACTAGTGCCTGGCTCTTGTTTGTTTTCTTGATGATTGCCATGACTGGAGTGAAATGGAATCTCAACGTCATTTTGATTTACATTTCTTTATGACTAAGAATGTTAGACATTTCTTCATGTAATTATTAGCCATTTGTACTTTTTCTTTGTGTGGTACCTGGGTTTCAACTCAGGGCTTCGTGCTTGCTAGGCAGGCACTCTACCGCTTGAACCATCCCACCAGCACTTGTACTTCTTTTGAGAACTGTCTGTTCAATTCATTTGTGCATTTATTAATTGAATTATTTGGTCTTTTTGGTATTTATTTTTTTAAAGGTCTTTCCATATTCTGGACACTAATTTCTTATCCAATGAGTTGCTGGCAAAGACTTTCTTCCATTCTGTAGGCTGTCTTCTGATTCTTGGCAATTGTTTCCTTTGCTGCGCAGAAGCTTTTTAATTTGATGCACTTCCATTTGTCAATTTTTGCTCTTATTTCTTGAGCTACTGGAGTCCTGTCAAGAAACTAGTTGCTTATGCTTGTATTGTCAAGTGTTTTTCCTGTAGCAGTTTCCTGTAGAGTTTCAAGTCTTACGTTAAGGTATTTGATCCAGTTTGACTTGATTTCTGCACAGGGGAAGAGATGGGGGTCTAGTTTCAGTTCCTTACATGTGGATATCCAGTTTTCCCACTACCATACATTGAAGAAACTGTCTTTCCTTCAATGTATACTTTTGGCTCTGTTGTCAAAAATCACATGGCTCTAGCTGGGTGGGTTGATGCCAAGGTATTTTATTTCATTGCTCTATGCATCTGTTTTCATGCCAGTACCATCCTGTTTTTCTTACTATGGCTCTGTAGTATAATTTGAAGTCAAGTATTGTTATAGCATTGTTCTTTTTGCTCAGGATTGCTTTGGTTATTCAGGATCTTTTATGCTCCCATTATGAATTTCTATGAAGAATTACATTAGGATTTTAATGGGTATTGCATTGAATCATAGATTGCTTTTGGCAGTATAGCCATTTCGCAATATTAATTCTGCCTATACATGAACATGGGATGTCTTTCCATCTCTTAGTGTCTCCTTCAATTTCTTTAATTTTTTATACTTTTCATTGTAGAGGTCTTTTATCTTTTAAGTTTATTCCTAGGTTTTTTTATGAGACTATTATGAATGGGATTGTTTTCCTGATCTCTTTCTCGGCTTGTTATTGGTATATTGAAAAGCTACTGATTTTTGTATGTTGATTTGTAGCCTGCTACTTTGTTGAAAGTGTTTATCGAATCTAAGAGGTTCTTTTTGTTTTATTTTTATTTTTTGGTAGAATCTTTTTGTTGTTGTTGTTTGGGTGGGTGGGACTGGGTTTTTTTTTTTTTAATTTTATTATTCATATGTGCATACAAGGCTTGGGTCATTTCTCCTCCCTGTCCCCACCCCCTCCCTTACCACCCACTCCGCTCCCTCCCTTTCCCCCCCACCCCCTCAATACCCAGCAGTTTTTGCAATAATCCACATAAGGGCCAACATTTTTTCATTCAGCCCTTCCATTTTTTCAGTCAGCCCTCAGTTCATCTCTCCTAGCCCTCAAACTTTGGTTCACTCACTTATGGTAGCACCCTTCATGTCTTTATCAGCAGATATAATCAACCTCTTTATTCTTAATGGATGTTCAATAGAGTTTTGCTAAAGATGAATATAAATACATCTAATTATTGGAAAAATAAATATAATTTTACATAGTTATTAAAACTTTGAATAGATAATCTTTTGTTAGGCTAAATTTAATCCCTAACACAGACATGCCCTTGCAGTAGAGAGATCAGTAGACACAGCCAATCAGTAAAAGAAAGGCTTTACAGTAACAAGCATACATCTTCCAGGAAGCAGTTGGCTCATAAGATATTCTTTTCTGCTTAAAACCTTTCATAACCGTATGGAGTAGATATCCATTGGCTAGAATGAGGGGTGTGTGTGTGTGTGTGTGTGTGTGTGTGTGTGTGTGTGTGTATGATGTCTTGAAGTCCCCATATTGCTTAGATTTGTGCAGTAGGCATGAGGAGCAGAAATAGAAATAGCAAGTGCAATAGAAAGAATTAATTCACTTTGTGTAATTGAGGCAGATAGTATTTACATCAAAGACAGGCTATAAACTCCCTACAGAAATTTCTCAGCTTTGCTACTGTGACAGAATAATAACAATTATTTATTGAATACTGGGCTAAGTACTTCATATTTATTGTTTTTAGATCATTCATACAGAAATGTCACTATCTTAAGACAAACTGTGCTTCAAGGATGTTAAGTGACTTTCTCAGAGCTTCATGAAAGGATTCAATACCACGTCAGTCCAGCTCCTCATCCTCTACTCCCTGCAACATATTGCCTCAGACTTTCACTAACAAGGTCAGAGGCAGGATCAGAAATAAAGAAAGATCAGAAGATTAAAAGCAATTCCACGCAGGGCCTTGAGAGGAACTGCTTCATCCACCTCTCTTCAAACTATTCAAGAATTCTCAAGCAGTATATTGTAGTTATGCCTAATATATTACTTCTAATTAACATTTATACTTAAGTCAACAGCCAGTAAATTGTGTAGGTAGCTCCAAAATGTGTGGCATTTTTATGACTTCTTTGCTGTCCTTCAAAGAGTCCTAGTTAGAAGAAACTTGAGGGAAAAGAAGAGTTTATACCAATATAGTGTCATTATCCTGATTTCTTAGTTGGATCTGACAAGTAAACATCCATTTAATCATCCAAGATGCCTCTGAGCACTAGGTTAAAGTTTAGAGGAGTACTGACCATACAGAATGGTATTTCTCAAAGTACAGTCTTTGGACCACTCACATTGGCATCTCATAAGGAATTAGCTGAAAATGCATAGTCTTGGATCCCTCTCCAGATCTATTGGATTAGAATACGTGAATATTTATAGATGGGCACACAAATCTGAATATCCAATAACCTCTCCAGAGAACGCTTATCAATAATGTGCTCCTAAATATTTTATTCCTGGCTCTTGAGGTGGAGGAGCCTAAATTTATCGAGCAATTTCTCCTTCTCTATTACAAATAAAAAATTAGGAGAATTAAAAACTCTGATGGGAATAAAAGGGAGTTTGGTGACAATTTTTTTCTTTTTTATTAAGGGCTATTTTCACTGCTCTATGGTTTCAGCCTGTAGCTAATGTTTATATCTAGCAAGCTTTGCTTTCACCTTGCATCCTTTCCCCCTTCTTAGCAAACACATACGTCTTTCTGATTGATAGTCACTGCCAGTCAAACCTTTCCCCCTTCCCTTCTTCCTCTGGCCTACCCATGTCTTTCTGCAGCATCTATCCATCTCCCCACAACACTAGGTAAATATTCACTCTTTCTCATCTGTGTTATTATCTGTAGTTTCATTTTGAACATAAATAACAAAGGTGGGATTTCCAGAACTGCTTCCCCACCCTCCCTTCCTGAAATACTATTTACATAAAATGGACTAAAAGAAGGCAGGAAATGAAAGGGACTGATCAGACCCTGCCTGAGACTGGAAGCTCATTAGCTCCCTTGGAAAAGTGGCTGAAAAAGCTGCACCCCTACCATAGAATCAAACACACTGCCTCCTTCACCCTGAGGCTGACCTCAGAGCCCAGGTGCAGTCCTCCAACCACCTCATCACTCTGTCACTGGAGACTGCTTGTCATATTCTTCTCCATAAACCTTGTAATGTCAACTCTTCTCAACACCTGGGGCCTTGTCCCTAAGCAATGATCTCAGAAAGATGACCCTGAAGTTCCTTTTGTCTGTTACAGGATTATCCTTATACATCAGTGTCTTTTTCCTTTCCCAGGAGGTAATGAGTTTGGTGGTTACAGAGCTCGGTGGCATAAAGAATTTAAGTGTCTGACTTGAATGTCCTGGCTAAACCTGCTGTGGGTCTTCAGCCAAGGATCTTTGTAGTTTAGCCTTCAATTTTCTCGTCATGAAAGACAAACAGTAGCATAATGACCCCACCTTCCCCAACACAAACACACTTATTTCAAGGATGTGTGTAAAGGATAAATGAGGATATTAGTTTTGCCAATTCTGGACTAATCCTTTGGTTGACCTGAGAACAATGTTGGAATTGTTTAGTATACCATGTAAAGGTTTAGGATTTTCAGAGCGCAGATGTTGCACCTGGTCTTTTCATCACTAGCAGGAGTGGTGCCCTACCAAAGCTATCAAACACAGCTGAAAATCCTTGCTATTTCTGAACACTTTTATCTTCCATAGTAAACCATTCTAGCCAAAATGAAATTATTTTATCTCAACCAAATCCTTCAGCCAACCCCTTACATTTATGTTTTCTTGGTCTATCTTCATAATAAATGAAGAATGGCTGCTCACAATTTCTGGCATAAATGTCTCTCTTACAGGTCAGACACCATTGCTATGTTATCCCTTGGCTTTTTCCTATTCTCTGAGCATTGATTAAGTACTGGGTGCCAAGTAAATAAAACATGATTCCACCCACAATAGTAATAATATAGGTACCATAATAGTTCAAATACAGTCTGGAAAATTATAGGAAAGGGGAATATGGATGCAAAGAGGGGAACTGATTAATTCCAGCTAGAGGATTTGGATGTGAAAGGATGCAATTCCACTTTTTTCTACTTTTTACTAAATACCTTAATAATAAGGCATTTCTCCATTAAAATCCTTTCAAATTGTTTCCACATTCTTATTTATTGAGGAGATTTGCTTTAAATATAGTACCAGAGAGAGTTTAACCAAGATTTCCCAAATTCTCTTGTATTTCAGTATATTTTTCATGGTCTTGGTCAAAAGAAATACCAAATACTTCTGTTTATTAAGTAGTTAGGTTTAAACAGCTTAAAATGTATTAATGTCCTAAAAGCTTAGTGGCTGTTTTAAAAAGCAAAGTGCATAACTAGAAAGAAAGAAAGAAGACTTTTTAAAAATTTCATCCTTAAGTAACCACAATTATTACCAAGGTATGGTCCTCTGGGATATTGTTACAGTTTTGCAATCCTGGAATTCAAGCTGGACATTACAACCCTTGTGTCCTATTCCACATTGATTTTCACATGAACACTTCTGTTCATCACAGCCTTGCACAGCTAAATCACTGAAAGGATCAAGTTCCTCAACGCTAACGAGTTTTTGCTGTGGTGCCTTAGAGACCCTTACCACATAGTTAGGGAACTGTGGACTTAACAGACGTCAAATAAAAAAGGCCAAGGCTAATAAAAGAATATTAATGATGGCAATGTGGGTGGCTATGCATATGTGGGAGCAGGGACTGTATGGAATATCTCTGTATCTGCCTCTCAGTTTTGCTTTAAACATAAAACTGCTCAGAAATAGTCACTTTTAAAAGGAAATTCTACCATATAGTAATCCTGTTTTATAAGAATCAACTTGACTAATTTTCAGACTGCACAAATTTGACCTTGTGTAAGTGTTCTTTGGTATCACTCCACTGATCTTTCTCAGATAAGACCACCTGGCACTTTCACTCATTGAGTTCTTTATAGTAAAAAATTACTTTATCACAGTGTGATATATCCCATGGTAAAAACAGAGTACAGTTAATTAAGTTATTAGTTTATATCACTTCTTTAACCTGGGGGAATCATAGCTTAACCTAAAATCTCTTCTCTCTGTCTTTTTCATTTTCTTCCTTCTTCTCTCTCTCTCTTTTGTTTCATTTATTCATTCATTCATTTATTCCTCTAATTACTTTAAGCACGTATTTTCTGTTAGGCACTAAGCAAAGCACTGGGATCCTGCACAGACTTGATCTTTGTCACATGACACTGGAATTCATTGAGTGATGTATTTGTTTATTCTTTCAAGCATTGGATATTCACATAGCATCCACTAAATTCCCTGATCTGGAGCAGGCACTGGGGTCACAGAGCTTAGTCGTTGGTAACTTGACCTTGATACATTCCAGGTGAAGGTTCCTAATTTCCTATTTAAACTTTGCTTTTTTAATCTCCCAAACCTGATCTTTTTGATTGCTGTCCTTGGGATTTGCCAAGGACCATATTTTTGAAGTTTCCATCTCCTTAGGAGCTCAACTCTCACTGGAATTGCTTTTCTCCTAATTTCATGCAATTGTTAAGTTCAAATATAGAATATTATACACTGCATTCAGCATCGATCAATGTGCTTTTCCAATAGTTGCCATTGTTTGTTAGGCAACAATTGGCCCAGCTGTGATACCTACACTTGCACATGATTGCACAGTGTGTAAGAGGACAATTATTCCTTAAAGAAAAAAAGTCATAATCATATCTCCAGAGCTGGGGAGCCTCTTTTTGTAATAACTGAATTATAATATAGTGTAATTATAGTCATAAGATATTCTTATATGTAGTCGTTGATTTGTCTATCCATTCATTATTTCACTGATTATCTATTTACTGTATTTATTTCAGATACACAAATAAACAAGAAGAATCCCATCTATCAGGGGCTCATAGACTAGTTAGGGAGACAGAAAAGGAGCCTCATGCAATAAGTATACAGTATGTGGCCACTTTGAAAATTTTTTTTGAAATTATACTAATTGGTTAAATACTAAGCATCAATGGCATTACTGCTACAGGGATTTTTTTCTAATGATACAAAAGACACAAATTATATATGAGGTTTAAAAAGTATAAAACAAGTGGGTGCCCATGGCTCATGTCTGTAATTTTAGCTTCTCAGGAGGAGGCAGAAGTCAGGAGGATCACAGTTGAAAGTCAGCCGGGGCAAATAGTTCAAGAGCCCCTATCTCAAAAAAACCCATCACAAAAAAGGGCTGGTAGCATAGATCAATGTGAACACCCTGAGTTCAAACCCCAGTACTGCCAAAAAAAAAAAGTATAAAACAATATGTACAGTATTATCATAGCCAAAAATCCATTGGAAATACATAAATCATGATATGAATAACATTTATTCCCAAGTGGTGAAATTATAAATTATATTCAGTTTTCTTCACTTTGGAAATTTTTGTCTTCTAGAGTAGTGCTGTTCAATAGAAAAATAATGCACTATATATAAGTCAGTTAAATTTTTCTATGGTTATACTTTAAAAAGTAAAAGGAAGAAATTAATTTTTATATTATATTTAACCCAATATATCCAAAATATTACTTCACCATATAACCAATATAAACTTTATGGAAGAGACATTTACTTTCTTTTTTATACTAAGTCTTTAAAATAAGATGTGCATTTTGAGTTAGCACATATTTATTTTAGGAAAGCTGCATTTTAAGGCCTCAATAGTCACATATGGCTAGCAGTCTTCTCTGTTGGAGAAGTTCTATATTTTGTTCAATGATCTGTGTTCCTTTTGTTATGAGACAAACATACAGAAATTATAAAAAAACCACTTCTGATAGAGAGGAGAATAATAAGCAAAATGACAATTGCAATTATGTATATAGTAAGAGAAGAGGAAAATTAAGTTTGTCTGGAAGTTAGCTGAATTAGATAGTGAAAAGATGAATATAATTTTGCTGAGGGAAAACAAGAGGGTAAAAATGGTGTTGTGAACCTAAGAAATTGCTTCTGCAAAGCTCCAGAGATAAGATCAAGCTTGGGGACCTAAAACTAGTTTAAGGGACTTGTAGTGGTTCCACATGCCAAAAATGTTGGGTGAATGTGAAGGGACAGCAGGAGGAAAGCCTGTGTGTGACAGATCATCAAGGGTTTTGCAAGATACAAAGAATCTTGAACTCAACAGAAAGCCACAACAGGGTTTTCACCCTGAGCATGAAAATGGCATGCTTATACATCTGTGCTTATTTATAATCTGTACATTTGTATTAGCATCTTGTTACTGTAACAAAATTCCTGACAAAGCCAATTTAAAGGAGGAAATGAGCCAATTTTGTCTCATTCATGGTGGCAGTTCATGTCACTAGACACACCATTGTTTTTAAGCCATGGTGAAGGGAGGATGTGTCATCACAGGTGGGAAGGAGAGAGAGAGAGAGAGAGAGAGAGAAAGACTGGAGTTCCATAATACCCTTTAAGGGCATGACCTACTTCTTCCCACCAGGTCCCACCTCCTAATAGCATATTCAGCTATGAACTCATTAATGAACTAATTATTGATAAGGTTAGTGTCCTCAGGATACTATCACCTTTCAATAATGTTCCCAGATGGGGATTAAGCTTTCAACTCTTGAGTCTTTGGGGACATTTCATATCCAAATGATAACATTTTTTTAAAAGTGTGATATTAACAGTGCTGGATAAGATGAAAGTGGAGGGAAAGAAACTGATTAATGACCAATGTTGAAGTTCACAGAAACTACAACATTTGTAAGGTAGTTTGGAGGTGACATAACATGATTTAGTGGTTGAATTGGAGATCATTTGTAGGTGAAAAAAGTAACATAAGGATAATTCTTAGCTCCTAGGACATAGCACTAAAATACCAGTTGGACTTAGTGGTTGTAGGCAGGAAGGTAATGGTGCCATTCACTAAGTAGAACACCAAGGAGCAATAAATTTCTAGGAAAAGGTAATGAATTTAGTTTTCTTTTTTTTCCCTTCTTGGTGGTACTGGGGTTTAAACCCAGGGCCTCATGCTTACTAGGCAATTGCTCTACTACTTGAGTTATACCCTGAACCCTTTTTGTTTTAGTTATTTTTCATTTAGGTCTCCTGCTGTTTGCCTGTGCTGTCCTGGGACCATAAGCCCCTTACCTCTACCTCCTGAGTAGCTGAGGTTACAGACATGTACTACCAATGCTCAGCATGAATTTGGACTTCTGATTAGAAGGTTCAAGTACTTCTTAGACATCCAAAGGTGAGAATATTGAGGAAAAAGATGATAAAGAGTCAAAGGTCTGGTCTGTAGTTACCCCTCATTACCTTATAAGTCATTGACAATGTTCTACTACTATTTTTTCTCTTTTTCCTTAACAAATTATCCTTTATTCTTTCATTCACTTATCAATTCCCATTCATAAACTAATGAAAATAATAGGTAAATCTTATTCCTTACAGTATGCCAGATTCTATCTGAATGCTATACTTGAACCTTCACATTCATTACTCATAACAACCCTGGGAAGGTTTTGCAGAAAAAAGTTAGGTTCAGAGAACTCAAAGTAATTTCTCACCTCTGATATATGTGGAGCTGTAATTCAAACTCAAGTAACCTGGCTTTCCCTGATGACTCTCAGCTATATGTCTCAGACATAAGAAAATTCTTTGTTAAAAAGTTTCTCTTGAACTCCAAATTTATATATCAAAATACTTATTGGATATTGCTACTCTTTGAAGGTTACCATTGTAAGAAAAGGTCCTTCCTGATCTGGTAACTGCTTACCTATCTGGCATTATCATACCCTTCTCTCCCTTGCATATTCTGTAATTGAGTACTACTGAATTATTTACAGTTCAGCAAAAATACATGCATAATAGATTTCATGGTACCCCATCTATATCTATCCTTTGAGATCAAGGCATACATTTCCACAGCTGTCAGGATTGCTTACTGGCATATAGTAGTCAGTATGTCATACATAGCTGAGAACATTTAAAGGAATTTCCTCTACCAAGGGTGTTACCATATACTGTTATATTTCTACCTCAGAAGTGGTCTGTATCCCATGATTGATCAGTGTAAGGGTAAAAGGCCCAGCTCCCTTGTCTCAAAATGGGACAATTCTGAGGCCACTCCAGCTCCTCCCATAGGATTGGCAGAGTCCTCTGTCAAATTGCATTGCTTTTCAGCTTTTTCTATGCTTAATCATATTCCTTTACTCTCCTACAAATGTTGTCTTCCAAAGAAGAAAATCTGTAGCCATAAATATGAATTGAAATCTTTTCCATAAATCTGCATTCAATTCTCTACTTAAGTCTGTTTCCTGAGAATCCTGGCCTAAAATAGTTGCTACTAAGAGCGGTCCTAGGAAGCAGCTCCAAAATGAGATTTTGGAACTATATTACCCTTTGGCTATCTGGCTATCTGGACTCTATTACTGGTGGTGGGTGAAACTTTAATGCCCCATGGAATGCTGTCATATGGCAACCATTAAATCTTCCATCAGTAGTAAACTGGGATGAAACAGGGACAGGGAATGTACTGACAAGTGCACTTTCGCAGGCACTGAGAGGGTCTAGGAAAGTCAAAATTACAAAGACCATGGGTTCAGAAGGCTTTGACTGTGTACTGCTATTAAGGCACTGGAAAAGGAAAGGATTGATATTGATTACTCTTAAATTTAAGGCAAATTTTGAGATCCAAAGTTCCTGATGTAGAAAAGCCAAAGACCAAACCTAGATGTGATTTTAAGTGTAGCAAAGTCCCAGAGAAGATGTAAATATCAACTATGGCAAATCTACTTCATCAAGATCTGGCCTTAATTGGAAAGGTGTTAATCTGTGACACTTCAGTAGTCATCTGGGTTGATGTCCTTGAAAATCTTGAGTACACAATTTCCTCTGAGCTCACAAAAGTGCTCTGCTCTATTCCTTCCTGCTGTATAAAGCTATCTCTCCCCCTTTGCTCACAATATTGCAATACAACACACATTCTCCTTCTCTTTACTTTTCCCCCTTCTTGTCTCCACTCTCTCTTCTGGCCACCAGACCAGTAACTAGGGTCATGTCACAGTATAATTTCTAGGAAAGTGTTTTGCTTATCTACTTAGGGAGGAAAGAAGCTATAATACCCCAAAGCTGCAGGCTCTGGTTAAGATGGACCAGCAAAAACCAGGAGCGAATATATAGGGTTGTGGGGAGGTAAAGCATAAACTTGGATAAGGGGGAGATTTATTGATATGGGAAATCTTAGTATTAATGCAGCATATAATACTCTGTAAATGACCCAATGAAAAGTGCTAAAATTTTGCCAAAATGGCTCCTAGAAGTTTGGAAAAAGTTATGGGTCTCATTAACTAAAAGTTTCAGAATTTTCTTGGTGTGTGATGAAAGAAGGAATCAAAAGTTTCAGTGGATATACCATGTAAAGCAGAGAATCCATGTGTTAATCATGTTTAACTTAACGGTCCACAGGGCACCCCATTTACCAGCATGATAAAGAATGCCCTAGTGAGAGGGGGACCGACATAAATGAGAAGCTTAGTGGTGGCTTTCTCAGTAGGCTAGAGATGACAGTGAAACCCTGATGGAAATGATTAGGATACCAAAATAATAGAGGACAAGCAATGTCAATTAACTTTCAGATGTCAGATGTCACAATTATCACAAGTAGTCAATCTGAGTAATAGTCAGAGAAGCCTGGCCTACTCGTCCATGGAGATTATTAATGGAACACAGTGTTTCAACAGGTAGCCAAGTAGGATATATATGATAAATGCATTCAAGTCAATGAAAGGTGGATAATCAGGATCTTGATGGTACTTACTTCAAAGTCAAAATCCCTTGTCCAGTCTCAGGAAACTGAGTTAGTTCTCAGTCTATCTGCTTGATATAGGAGTCACATCTGTTTTTAGGAATATAGTTCTTCAAGACATGCCAGGAAAATCCTTCAAAAGAAAAGAAGAGATTACTACATCTCATATTTTCTACCTCTAAGGAAATCCACAACACAACTCTTGTTATGCTACTGGAACTTGATAGAAGAAAAACATAGGGTAGCAATTGACCATGCAGCCAGAGTTGCTCATCATAAACCATCTGACCCATTAAGTCATATGTTTGAGCTGAACCAATAGCAAGTCACCATAAAATGAAGGTGTTACATCTGGGTTTGAGAATGAAGACAGCCAGAAAGCACAAGTAAGTTGCAGTGGACACAGGACTCTTATGTCTTCTACCACTGTTACACTAGAGCCTTTCCTTCAGCTCATACTTATGGCCCTGTGGAATTCTCCTTTGACCAACTGACAAAGAAGAAAAACGACAAGCCTTGTTCATAGATAGGTTGGCTCTAAACTGGGAAAGTACTGCTGCTACTCTAGTCTCCAGTATTCCCAGTGAGTAGTGTCTTATGGTCATAGCTGCTTTTCCTTTTTCTGGAAAAGAGAAAAAAAAATGACTAGAGGTAAGACTCAATAGGAACATATAATAAGGCCAAAGTTTAAGTATCTTTGTATCTTTATAGTAATTCCTGCTAGAAAATGTTCGTCAAGGAAGAGGTATTAAGCAGCCAAGTAGACAAAATGATTCAGCCAATTGATGTTATCCTGATTCTGGTACTGGTCACCCTGCTGTTGGCATTATGGATAGATTAAATTAAGTCATTGCCTATGGTGACTCAATGGCCTTGGTCCTCACTAACCAATGCTGTCCTAACTACTGTTCTCCAACTTACTTTGGCCAATGATTTGCCAACTTACCAGCAACAAAGATCATTGCTAAGTCTCTGATATAATTCCATCCCTCAAGGACACCAAACAGCCACTTGGTGTGGCGAGATGCTTACATTGGAATCTTTCTATTCTAGAAATGGCAGTGATTCATCTTGACTGGGAAAGATGCATATTGTGCTATCAATTTACTTTTCCTTGCTGCAGGATCTACGCCAGCACCATTGTCAGAAGACTCACAGAAATATTACAGAATATCTCTTCACACCAAATGTTATATAACATAGCCTCAGATCAAAGGTGATGGATATTGCAACAGTGCATGTGTAACCGTGCATCCGTTGAATTTATTATGTTCTGCAGCAGTTGGAAGTTGCATATCTGAGAGATGATGGAATTGACTTCAGAAAGAGCAACTGAGATTCTAGCTTACAGAGGATATCCTATGTGGTGGGTACCATGTTTCAGGATCGATGACCACTTTATGGCTCTGTTCTTTGATGGGTCCAAGATGGCTCCATTTATCATCACTCCAAGGGACTCATTGCATGACTGTGTTTGTCTCAACTCTGCATATTTAGGCTCTGTGGGTTCTAAACTAGGCCTTGGATCCTAAATGGGGTAATTTTACCAGCATCTCAAGAATTTCACTAAGTGTTAAGCTATGGTTAATCCATGATAACTAAAGTTTCTTCAAGCCAAGAATCCAGCAAGCAAGGAAAGGAAACACAATATTGACAGGAATAATTGACCCTGATCATCAGGAGGTAGAATAATATCTTAGTCTAGTTTGTGTTGCTATGATAAAATACCACAGACTGGGAAATTTATAAGGAAAAGAAATTTATTTCTCATGCTTTTGGAATCTGTAAATCCAATATGAAAGTACTGGCATCTTATGAGGGACTTTCTTTCTTTTTTTTTTGGTGGTACTGGAGTTTGAACTCAGGGCCTACACTTTGAGCCATTCTACCCGCCCTTTTTTGTGATGATGAAGGACTTTCTTGTAGCAACATCCCATGGCAGAAAACAGAAGGCAAGAGACCAACATGAGAGAGAGAGAGAAAGAGGGAGAAAGAGAGAGAGAGAGAGAGAGAGAGAGAGAGAGAGAGAGAGAGAGAGAAATAGATGAAACTCATAGCTTCAAGTCCCTTTTCAATTTGTATTTATTTCCTTCACAAAGGTGGAGCCCTAATGACCCACATCTCCTATTAGATTCCATCTTCCAACACTGTTGAGTTGGAGATTAGGCTGCTATTATGCAGTGAAGTACAGGAATAAAAAATTTGGTAGTCAGGTGATCTACTAGACCATCTATTAGTACTCTCCTGATTTTGTCAAGAAATGGACAGGTGTGGCAATACCAACTTGTCGGTTGATGACAGTTTTTGATGATGCAGTGTCTGGCAATTGTCTTTGGTTAAAGGGAGCTGACTTGTCCAATTCCAAGGTAGAATCACAACAGAGGGCTGGAACTGAAGAGGGAGTGGATGGGAGACTTGGTATTTAAGCAGCTTGAATGGTTCCTTTTCTTTTCTTCATCTCTAAAGAACTGCACTTGCCTATGATGCGGTCTGTCCTGTGAACTGAGTACTTCTCCATCACTCTAGCTACGTACCGTGCATGCTAGTGTTGTGTTTCCTATGCAGTAGCTTGAAATTAACTTATACTGTAGGCGTTATGTACTCCTATGACAAAAAACAAAAAAAGAAAAAAAAAAACCTTAAGTCTTCAAATTTTTTAAAGTTTTTTAATTTAATTTTTTTTTTTTCCTTTTGGGGGTAAAGTTTGCTCTACCAAATAGTGATGTAACAATTGATCCGTTTGGATGTTGCTATATGACATGCAGTTATATATTTTGTTTTTAGGGGTGGGGAGGGGGGGGCAAAAGAAACACCAGTGTTAGCTTAATCTTAATGTCTGGTGTTTGTCATGGTGAAATTATAACTATTGCAGTGAAGGAGAACACCGACTCTGTTCTCTGAATGAGCCTTTGTGCTTTTTGTCATGTTATGCAGTGAACTATTTTTAAGGTCTGATCAGTGATTATTTTCTCCAACTCTGTGTTTCTCCAAGGAATTATTTCGCACACGGACCATTCTTAGCAGTTTTCCTCAGTGATGGAATATCATGAACGTGACTCATTATGTAGCTGTCGTACATTGAGCAAATAAACTTACAGATCTGATGTCAAAAAAAAAAATAAATAAAGGGAGCTGACTTGTCCAATTCCATACCCTTCCCAGGGATCATCCAATCCAATAACTTAATGTTATTGGACTGACTTGACTACAGAGATCCAGCTTCCTTGTCTTGGTGTGGATGCATCTGAAGGAATATTCCAGTTTCAGACCTCCAATAGAGCTGACCTCCAGAGCTCCCATCAGTTTCTGTCAATTTCTTTCTTTACCTAATTGTGTTTCCCCTAATTATTTCATAGGTGTTTTCTGGAAAGCCCTTCCTAATAAACTATCTGCAAGCAAATATCTACCTCAGAATTTACTCTCCAGACATTTTTTCCTAAGGTAAGTGCTTCTCTGTGACCATGTTTTTGAATACACTAATAACTCAGGGGTGTCCTTGCCCATTCTCAGCTTTACCTCAATCCTGCCTACTCATTAGGTTATTTTGCTTTCAAAAATTAACAATGCTAAAAACCTGTCTCATAATAATAGAATCAGGAATCAGAATCTCTGGGAATGGAGTCCTAACATCTGTATGTCTGAAAGATTTTCCTCATGTTTTTGATACATAATGATGACTAAAATCTACTGACTTTACCAATGGTTGCTCACCAATTTGGTGTCAGCCAGCTCTCATTTCTTCTGAGAAATTAGCTACTGTGTAACCCCTTAAGGTTTAGATAGTAGCAACCCTCTGTACTTACTTCTGTTTTGGGGCTTGTTATACTCTACTGTAATTGCCTGTTTACTGGTCATTTGTCTACTTGACTCTGAACTTCAGGAGCGACATATTGTATCTTAATGACTATGGTAGCTGCAATGAATAATCCTATGTTTGTACATATTTCTCTCTCTCTAATAATATATACTAATAAATTAATGTATATATTAGTAAATTACATGCAGATTTGGGAATCACTGGCATGAAGATGGTAATAAATCTAGGAACGAAGGTGAAATTACCATGGAAAAATGTGTAATTGTCAGTCATTTTACATAGGAACACTGCTTTTCACCATTAATGATTAATTATAGCATATATTTAAAACAATTAAAATATGTATGTATGGAATGTAGTACAAATAATTTTTCTGACAATGCTTGATGAACATATGATTTTAAGAATGTCTTTTTTATTTTTATTTTTTGGCAGTATTGGGATTTGAACTCATGGCCTCCTGCTTGCTAGGCAGACATACTACCAGTAGAGCCATACCTCTAGCCCTTTTTTGTTTTAACTATTTTTCAGATAAGGTATCATATTTTTCCTTAGGATTGGCCCTGGACCACCATCTTCCTACTTATGCCTTCTGAGTAGCAGGGATTATAGGCATGTACCATAATACCTGGTTTGAGAACTTCTTTTAACACAGAGATAGTCCCAAGAATATCTCTAAAGGAAGAATGGAAATACATAAATACATAAGAGTAAGTAGAAAAAAAGGTGATACAAAACATAGAGAATGATGGGCCTGAAATAAGAAAAGATCTCTTAAAATATTTATAACCAAGAGAGGAGGGGATGTTAAGCTGCTAATGCTCAGATAACAATAGTTTTTACCATGGTTTTCTCATTTTAATTTTCTTCCTTTCCTTACCTCAACCACAGCCTTTAAAAAAAGGAATGGGTCCCTAATAACTGTGTTATGACCTTCACCAATATTCTCTCTGAATATTGGGGCAATTAAATTGTCTCCTCTCTTGAGAATTTGAGTTAGGAAATGGGAGAGTTAACAGTAGAGCAAAGCTGAAAGAGATTGCACCTGCGATGAAGCAATGAAAGGAAAGTCTATGAATCATTTAAATTAAGTCCAACAAATCAGCAAGTGGCTGTGATTTGTTAGACCAAAAAGTAAGCATGTGGTTTGGAGAGAAGATTTAAGAGGACAGGCCAAGCAGAGGACCAGTGCAAGAGAGATTTGAGTGGTCCATGAAAAATTCAGCAAGTATGATGGAGGATTCCTTCTTTCTCCAGTTCTGGTTCCAGTACCAGACAATTTCTTTGTTATGACAACAAACTTCTCTTTTTCCCAGATAATCTGAATGAGACCTTTATTCTTGTGATTAAAAGAACCTAACAAAAACAAACACCAAAGGAAGAACTCAGGTTTCCCAATTCAGTGCTGTCTTCCTGGTGTCCATTGGCTTTTGCACTGGCCTTGGCCTTCTATCACCTTCTCCTCACCACTTTTCCTTATTCAACCTGCATTTGGGGTGAGGAGAAACAGTATTCCCTAAGATCCAATTCCTTCTATTATGAAAAGGATTTTCTCAAACATGACATGTTGCTGACTCTGTCACTTTTAAAAAATTCACTTGACCCCTGGCGACTAGGCTAGTGAATAAACCTGTTGCAGGGATGTGGTTCTTTCTGACTGTGTGTCTTATACATGTCTGATCATGTACAGGAGACTACAGGAGTGAGTGTTACCTCTAACAGGTGACTGATAGCTTATTTTCCTGTGAGCGCTTACAGAGGAAGACTTCAACAGCACCAGGATTCAACCAGAGAAGTAGAACCAGGACATTAATGGATTTTATGCACTTCTTTAAAAAGTTGAGCTTATGTTATTGTGGGGCTTGCCTAGAAAATTCTGAAATCCCTAAGGCAGGAGATTAGTAAGGGCAGGCTGGGCTATGCTAGCCAGCTTTCTGTCACTATGACAAAAAAAAAAAAAAAAACAAAAAAAACTGAGATAATCAACTTGAAAAAGAGGAAAATTAAATTTTGGCTCACATTATCAGAGATTTCAGGCCATCAACACTTGGTGCTATTGGTTTGAGATGAGGTGAGGCAGCATAGCATGGAGGGGTCATCTCATGGTAGCTAGGAAGCAAAGAGAGACAGGAAGGGATTGGAGTCCTATATCCGCTTCATGGGCACACCTAAAATGACCTAATTTCTTCCCACTGGGCACCACCTCTTAAAGGTGCCACCTCTAAACCGTGCTACAGGCTAGTGGCCAAGCCTTGAATTCATAGACTTTTTTTTTTTTTTCACCTTAGAATCTGATGTTTTATTAGTGTAATTTTCTAGTTTCTAGTTCTTTTTTTTTTAATTTTAATTTTTTTTATTCATAAGTGCATACAATGCTTGGGTCATTTCTCCCCCCAGCCCAACCCCCTCCCTTACCACCCACTCCGCCCCCTCCTTCTCCCCCCACCCCCTCGATACCCAGCAGAAACTATTTTGCCCTTATTTCTAATTTTGTTGTAGAGAGAGTATAAACAATAATAGGAAGGAACAAGGGATTTGCTGGTTGAGATAAGGATAGTTATACAGGGCATTGACTCACATTGATTTCCTGTGCGTGGGTGTTACCTTCTAGGTTAATTCCTTTTGATCTCACCTTTTCTCTAGTTCCAGTTCCCCTTCTCCTATTGGCCTCAGTTGCTTTTAAGGTATATACTTTACTTTCTCTGCTTTAAGGGCAACAAATGCTAGCTAATTTTTTAGGTGTCTTACCTATTCTCACCCCTCCCTTGTGTGCTCTTGCTTTTATCATGTGCTCATAGTCCAATCCCATTGTTGTGTTTGCCCTTGATCTAATGTCCACATATGAGGGAGAACATACAATTTTTGGTCTTTTGGGCCAGGCTAACCTCACTCAGAATGATGTTCTCCAATTCCATCCATTTACCAGCGAATGATAACATTTCGTTCTTCTTCATGGCTGCATAAAATTCCATTGTGTATAGATATCACATTTTCTTGATCCATTCGTCAGTGGTGGGGCATCTTGGCTGTTTCCATAACTTGGCTATTGTGAATAGTGCTGCAATAAACATGGGTGTGCAGGTGTCTCTGGAGCAACCTGTGTCACAGTCTTTTGGGTATCTCCCCAAGAGTGGTAGTGCTGGATCAAATGGTAGATCAATGTTTAGCTTTTTAAGTAGCCTCCAAATTTTTTTCCAGAGTGGTTGTACTAGTTTACATTCCCACCAACAGTGTAAGAGGGTTCCTTTTTCCCCACATCCTCGCCAACACCTGTTGTTGGTGGTGTTGCTGATGATGGCTATTCTAACAGGGGTGAGGTGGAATCTTAGTGTGGTTTTAATTTGCATTTCCTTTATTGCTAGAGATGGTGAGCATTTTTTCATGTGTTTTTTGGCCATTTGAATTTCTTCTTTTGAGAAAGTTCTGTTTAGTTCACTTGCCCATTTCTTTATTGGTTCATTAGTTTTGGGAGAATTTAATTTTTTAAGTTCCCTGTATATTCTGGTTATCAGTCCTTTGTCTGATGTGTAGCTGGCAAATATTTTCTCCCACTCTGTGGGTGTTCTCTTCAGTTTAGAAACCATTTCTTTTGATGAATGAAGCTTTTTAGTTTTATGAGGTCCCATTTATCTATGCTATCTCTTAGTAGTGGTGCTGCTGGGTTTCCATTGAGATCAAGTTCTTACTTATACCTACTAACTCCAGAGTATTCCCTACTCTTTCCTGTACCAACTTTAGAGTTTGTGGTCTGATATTAAGATCCTTGATCCATTTTGAGTTAATCTTGGTATAGGGTGATATACATGGATCTAGTTTCAGATTTTGCTGACTGCTAACCAGTTTTCCCAGCAGTTTTTGTTCAAGAGGCTACTTTTTCTCCATCGTATGTTTTTAGTGCCTTTGTCAAAGACAAGTTGGTTATAGTTGTGTGGCTTCATATCTGGGTCCTCTATTCTGTTCCACTGGTCTTCATGTCTGTTTTTGTGCCAGTACCATGCTGTTTTTATTGTTACTGCTTTGTAATATAGTTTGAAGTCAGGTATCGTGATACCTCCAGCATTGTTCTTTTGACTGAGTATTGCCTTGGCTATTTGTGGCCTCTGGTGTTTCCATATAAATTTCACAGTAGATTTTTCAATCTCTTTAATGAATGTCATTGAAATTTTGATGGGAATTGCATTAAACATGTAGATTACTTTGGGGATTTATATATATATATATATATATATATATGTAATGTTGAGGTACTTTCCTTCTATTCCTAGTTTTCTTAGAGCTTATTCCATGAAATGGTGTTGGATCTTATCAAAGGCTTTTTCTGTATCTATTGAGATGATCAAGTGGTTTTTGTCTTTGTTTCTGTTAATGTGGTTTATTACATTTATTGATTTTTGTATGTTGAACCATCCCTGCATTCCTGGGATGAAGCCTACTTGGTCGTGGTGAATAATCTTTTTGATGTGTTGTTGAATTCGGTGCCATTATTTTGTTGAGGATTTTTGCATCAATGTTCATTAAGGAGATTGGGCTGTTGTTCTCCTTTTTGGAGGTGTCTTTGCCTGGTTTTGGGATAACTGTAATACTGGCTTCATAAAATGTGTTAGGCAGTTTTCCTTCTCTTTCGATATCATGGAACAATTTAAGGAGGGTTGGTATCAGTTCTTCTTTAAAGGTCTGCTAGAATTCAGCAGAGAATCCATCATGTCCTGGACTTTTCTTTTTGGGGAGACTCTTGATTGCTGCTTCAATTTCATTTTGTGTTATAGATCTATTCAGGTGATTAATTTCCTCTTGGTTCAGTTTTGGATGATCATATGTATCTAGAAATCTGTCTATTTCTTTAAGATTTTCAAATTTATTTGAATATAGCTTCTCAAAGTAGTCTCTGATGATTTCCTGGACTTCCATGGTGTTTGTTGTTATTGCCCCTTTTGCATTCCTGATTCTACTAATTTGGGTTTTTTCTCTCCTCATTTTAGACAGGTTTGCCTGGGGTCTGTCGATCTTGTTTATTTTTTCATAGAACCAACTTTTTGTTTCATTAATTCTTGGTATGGTTTTTTTTGGTTTCTATTTCGTTGATTTCAGCTCTTATTTTTATTATTTCTCTCCTTCTATTTGTTTTGGGATTTGCTTGTTCTTGTTTTTCTAGGAGTTTGAGATGTATCATTAGGTCATTGATTTGGGATCTTTCAGTCTTTTTAATAAATGCACTCATGGCTATAAACTTTCCTCTCAGGACTGCCTTTGCTGTGTCCCATAGGTTCCGGTAGGTTGTGTTTTCATTTTTATTGACTTCCAGGAACTTTTTAATTTCCTCTTTTATTTCATCAATGACCCATTGTTTATTAAGTAAAGAGTTATTTAATTTCCAGCTGTTTGCATATTTTTTGTCTCTATTTTTGTTGTTGAGTTCTAGTTTTATTGCATTGTGATCAGATAGTATGCATGGTATAATTTCTATTTTCTTATATTTGCTGAAGCATGCTTTGTGCCCTAGGATATGATCTGTTTTGGAGAAGGTTCTATGGGCTGCTGAGAAGAATGTATATTGTGTAGAAGTTGGATGAAATGTTCTGTAGACATCAAGTAGGTCCATTTGATCTATTGACTATTTTAGATCTTGGATTTCTTTATTGATTTTTTGTTTGGATGACCTATCTATTGATGATAATGGGGTGTTAAAGTCTCCCACAACCACTGTGTTGGAGTGAATATATGCTCTTAGGTCTTTTAGGGTATGTTTGATGAAATTGGGTGCATTGACATTGGGTGCATATAGGTTGATAATTATTATTTCCTTTTGTTCTATTTCCCCTTTTATTAGTATGGACTGTCCTTCTTTATCTCATTTGATCAATGTAGGTTTGAAGTCTACTTTGTCAGAGATAAGTATTCCTACTCCTGCCTGTTTTCAGGGGCCATTGGCTTGGTAAATCTTCCAGCCTTTCATCCTAAGCCTATGCTTATTTCTCTTGGTGAGATGGGTCTCCTTTAAGCAACAAATTGTTGGATCTTCCTTTTTAATTCATTTCGTCAAATGGTGCTTTTTGATGGTGCTTTTTTTTTTGTTAAGTCTGTTAACATTAAGTGTTAGTACTGATAGGTATGTGGTGATTCCTGTCATTTAGTTGTCTTAGTTGTTTGAAGTTTTAATTGTGTGTACCTAAGTTGAGGTTACTCTCTACTTTCTTGCTTTTTCTTTTCCTGTAGTTTGGTGCTGCCTGTCCTTTCATGGTTATGTTGGGTTTCACTTTCTGTGTGCAGAATCTCTTTAAGAATCTTTTGTAGTGGTGGCTTTGTGGTCACATATTGTTTTAGTTTCTGCTTATCATGGATGACTTTTATTGCTCCATCTATTTTGAATGATTGTTTTGCTGGGTAGAGTATCCTGGGGTTGAAGTTATTTTCATTCACTGCCCGGAAGATCTCACCCCACGATCTTCTTGCTTTTAATGTTTCTGTTGAGAAGTCTGTTGTGATTTTGATGGGTTTACCTTTGTATGTTACTTGTTTTTTCTCTCTTATAGCCTTCAATATTCTTTCCCTAGTTTCTGAACTTGTTGTTTTAATGATGATATGTCATGGAGTAGTTCTATTTTGATCTGGTCTGTTTGGTGTCCTGGAGGCTTCTTGCATCTGTATGGGAATATCTTTCTCTAGGTTTGGGAAATTTTCTGTTATTAATTTGTTGAATATGTTATACATTCCCTTCGCTTGCATCTCTTCTCCTTCTTCGATGCCCATGATTCTCAAGTTTGGTCTTTTGATGGAGTTGGTGAGTTCTTGCATTTTCTTTTCACAGGTTTTGAGTTGTTTAATTAATAGTTCTTCAGTTTTTCCTTTAATTACCATTTCATCGTTGAGTTCTGAGATTCTGTCTTCTGTTTGTTCTGTTCTGCTGGATTGGCCTTCCGTTTTGTTTTGCAATTCTGTTTCATTCTTTTTTCTGAGGTTTTCCATATCCTGGGTGGTTTCCTCTTTAATATTGTCTATTTTTGTCCTGAGTTCATTTATCTCTTTATTAATCGTTTTCTTTGTTTTACTTTGGTGTTTATACAGTGCTTCTGTTGTTTCCTTTATTTCTTCTTTTGCTTTTTCAAATTCTGTATTTTTGTTGCCTTGGAATTTCTTGAGTGTCTCCTGTACATTTTGGTTGACCATATCCAGTATCATTTCTATAAAATTCTCAATGAGTACCTGTAGTATGTCTTCTTTTAAGTTGTTCTTTTGGGCTTCATTGGGTTCTTTGGCATAGTTTATCCTCATTTTATTGGAGTCTGGATCTGGGTATCTGTTTTCTTCATTCCCCTTTGGTTCCTGTACTAATTTTTTGCTGTGGGGAAACTGGTTTCCCTGTTTTTTCTGTCTTCCCATCATTACCCTTGGTGTTGTTGTTGTCCCTGTACTGTGTGCAATTAAGTATTTTCTGGCTGTAATAATAGTACTAGTGATATTTAGAATGGAAGGGTGAGAGGGGATGGAAAGCAAAGAAGTTAAAGGAAAAGGGAAAAACAAATAATCAAGTAGAAAAAACAAAACAAAACAAAGAAACAAACAAAAAAAGTTTCAAAGATATAAACAGGGAGAGACAGTGTACTAATTAACCGTAAGCTGAAAAGGCATTAGAGAGACAGAGGATTGAAAATAAAAAATAAAAAGAATAAAGATAAGAATAAAAATAAAAAATAAGTAAATGAAAGCAAAAAGTATATATATATATAATAAAATATAGAACTAAAAAAAACCCCCCAAGTTCAAATGCAATGAAGTTTCAGTCTTAATAATTTTGGTGTTCGTCCCTCAGCCTCCAATCCTGGAGATGCTGCCTCAGATGTTGCTCTGTAGTTGTCTCGTCAAAGTGGTAACATAAAATAGAACAAAGCCGCACAAAACAAGAAAAAAAAAAAACCCACAAAGTGTCCCAAGTTCAAAGGCAATACAGTTTTACTTAGTTTTTCAGCATGCAGGTGTAGTTTGTTTGTTTTCTCATCAAAGGTAGGGAAAGAGAAAAGAAAAGAGTCTGGAGACAGTTCTGAGAATGGTATCTGAGGCTGTGGCTCACCTGCCTGCTGCTCTCAGCCTGCTGTTGCTGGTGGCATTATTTATGCAGATCTCAGGGGTGAGCTTAGCACTCACCTGGCCCTGCAGGCTTTGTTTACTCAGAGTTCTGTGTGCGATGAAGCCACTGCTACAAGCTTTCCCCTTTCCAAGCACACTGGAGGAGGTGACACTGCACCCACTTTCTCAGGCCTGCATGTTTATTTACAGTTCATGTGGGAAGTGGGTCTTCCCCCCTCTCCTGTGGAGTTTTCCTCCCACTGCCGCTTTTACAAGCTTTCCTGCTCCTGACTGCTGGGCGTGTGCTGCTGCTCGTTGTGGTCCATGTCTTCCCAAGCCATCTGGGTGTGGGCGACTGGCAGCGGCCCGGGGGCCCTCCTGGTTTCTCCATTCAACGTGAAGTGGAGATGCTCTGCACAGGCTAGAGGTGTGGAGGGGTCAAAGTTTTGCTTCTTCTCGGTGGCCTTGCCTGCAAGGTGTGCCTCCAGCTTCTCTCCAAGATTTCACTTTAGGAGGCAAACTTTCTGCTTCCTCCCTCTAGCCACCATCTTCAAGAAGTCACAAAGAAGCTTCTGAAAGTGGCCAATAGTTACCTCATTATCCCCAGAAATTTTATATTGTTCTCAGCATAATGAAAATTTTAAAAAATAGGCCATTATTTAAAAACATTTCTCTAGGAATCTTAGCTATTAAAGCATTTATATTTATGGTTCTAGTAGGGCTTATGATACAGATTCAATGAGAGAATATTGAGAAGTTTTGACTGCAAAACAAAATACTTAGGAAATCTTCGAATGCATAGACCTTTGGGGAACACCTTTTTACCACAGCAGAGCTCTGCTATTCCACCGGCATGGTATCTTCATTAGCAAAGCTTCAACTCTGCTTCATTTCTTCTCAACTGATTGAGTCAGGCCTCCTTGGATTATCTAGGATATTCTCCTTTATTTAAACCAATTTATTACAGGGCTTAATGACACCTGCAAGATACCTTCCCAGCAGAACCTATGTCAGCAACTGATTTGGCACTGTAGCCTAGACAAGTTGACACATCAGAAAATCAACAAAAGCACCAAGGAAGAGTTACTATTTAAATTCAAAATGTATCATTGTTATGAAAAAGAGCAGTAATTTTCCTTCTCTAAGCTTCAATTTTCTTTGGAAAAAGCAAGCAACTTTGATTGGACTGATTTTAGAATCTTGATCAATATTTCTTTGCTCATGGGTCACTAATGTACAGTACTAGCCACTCTAATTACGTCATTGGTAAATTCTATTAGTTTCGCCTTTAAAAACATGGAGGATCCTGCTAGTCCTTGCTGTTTTTACTGTTATGATACTGCCTCAAGTCACCACCTTCTCCTGCCTGATTATCAGGCAGTTTTCTTAACTGGCTCCCAAAATCTCCCTTAATCCCTAGAACAATTTAATCTCCATATTCCTGCTAGTACGATGTTTCTAAAACTCAAAAGTATAAATCCCAGTCCTTTTCATGAACTGTGTATTCCTACATGATCTGATTGAATTAACTCACTCTTGTCACCCAATTCTCATCCTCCTTTACACTATCCCATGCTGCAGTCTTCCTCACATTTACTCCATCACCCAAACATATTGCTTCTGCAGGGCCTTTGCTATTTCTGTTCCATATAAGAAATCTGCTTTGTGTCCTCACTTCCTTCAGGTGTCAGCTCAATTGTCAACTTTTCATGGTGGTCTCTCTTGTTCATCTCTTAATAAACATCATCATGTTATTTATGATCATCACGCAGTTCCTCCTTTTCCTGTTGTATTCACCTTTGCTTCTATCACTTTTTCATATATTAAGTGTCTACTTACTGTTTTTGTCTTCCATGAAATGACAGAAATGCGGTCTGCTTTGTTTACTGCAGGGCCCAAAGAGATACTTGCAGTTAAAACATATTTGTTGAATGGATGGAAGGTATGTGAGAGTCAGAAAAACAAAAAGAAACAAAACAAAAACCCTTAACCTTCCTATCTGAATATTATAGCGTGGTTTTGTGTTGAGAAAAGAAAAGAGCCTTCTCCATAACAAAAATTTGGCAGAGAATTCTCCCTAGTTTTTTTCTTGTTCAAATGTAATTGTGCTGTCATTCCTCCTGTGGCCATTCATTGAATAGGTGTTTCTATGGTTACCATGTTACTGCTAGTCAGAATCCTGTTGAGGAGAAACCTGAATTTGGCATCTTAGGAAGTCAAGATTCCCTTGACATACTATGAAAATACTGATGGATTTCCACAAATCAGCTTCTTGCCTCATTCAGCAAATTAGTTGGAGAGGTGGATAGGAAGACATATTTAGGGTTGAACTCCAGAATCGTGAAAAATTACATGGTAGGAAATAAATGAAAGGAGTTACCAATATGTTTGCTCAATAAGGATGATCCCAGTGAAATCAATCCAATCTTTCTTTGCTTCCCACCAGGGGGATCCTGGCATGCTGATTGTTACCATGTCCTCATCTTTCTACACATCAAGCTGTAGATTCCTTAAGCTTCTTATTCTTTCAGTTCCATACTGGGAATAGGAATAAAATTACAGATGACTATACCTCTACAGCCTCATTTGTAAGTTTACCCCAGAAAACAAATGAACTATGCCTAATGTTTGACATTCAATGAGTACATGGGGATCTGGCTGTGCTGGCATAGGACAGAGAAGGTAACCATACCACTTAGACACATGCTTTACTCTTTTACCTCATTTCTACTTGCATAGAGACCTATTGAAAAGACAGAGAATTTAATTTTTATCTTTGTCTCATTTTCTTCTTTTTGTATTCCCTCTTTTGTCTTTACTTCTCTTTCCCCACTCTTGCCCATAATCTTCCCAGGGTGAACCATATACTGTCCTACTCTTATTGAATTATGAAAATGAAGAAACATTTCTGTAGCTGTACAAATATCATCATATAATCTTTAAAGAATATTGCAGAATGCAAATTTATTTGCATATGTATGACCCAAATAAGACAACTCTTTCATGTCCAGTCTCTGCTTTATAAGGAACCCAAAGCCAGTATGAACATAATCTGAAAAAAAGAATTTAGCTTTTGTTGGAATCTCTCCAAAATAAGGCATCATTTAAAGGCATACAGCAATATACACTTTCCCTGTATCTTGCTGGGGCTCTGTTTTCTAGCTTTCTCTCCATAGTCTAAATCTGCATACTCAAATGTTTTTCAAAACATTTTAGGACTTACCAAGTTTCCCAGAGTACAGACTATCCTTGGAATAACTAAGCATTCATTCATTTATTTATTCAATAAAAATTTACTAAGTGTATATATACTATGTATTATGTACTCTGATAGAAATGAGCACTGGTCTTTAATTTTAAGAAAATTCACATATAATATCTATACCCTGAAGCAAGATAGAAAGAGATGATATAATCATCATATCATCAGGAAAAATGTGATAAATTCTGTGTATTAAATAAATGCATACAGCCATGAAAGAGTTTCCTATCTCTCTGGATAACTCAATTCCTCAGTTTCTTGGCAAATAGCCTCATAGATATGTTTCCAACTTGGAAAAACTCTAAGACACTACTCTATTCTGTCTTAAAATGCATCTTTTTTGCACATGCATTTTATGACTAAACTGCTCTGTCTGTCTAAAGTAGGTCATTAACTTCCTGACTTAGATCTATGCCTTTTTCAAAGTCTATCCCAGCACCAAGTACCTGCTATTTTGCAAATAATAAATAAAAAGTTTTGATGATTGCGTGCATCTCCGTGATCTACTCACTGGCTTCTAAAATACATCTTTCATTTATTTTCCTAGGGAATATAGCAAATGCTTCTCTGAGTAATTGAAAAGTTAGTTTGGCAGTTTCTGTCCAACATTTTTAAAAAAAGACTGAATAAGAGTAGATAGAATCAAAGATTAGGTGGAATGATTTCCTGGGAGTGTAGAGACTGAGTATAAAGAAATATGGCACCTTATCTGAGCCAAAGAAAGGAACAGCTGTTTGGATTCTTATTTAATCAAATATGGATGAAAAAGAAATTCTGCTTAATAAAATGGGCTGAGTCATACACAGTTGGCTCTGAGGCATATCCCTTTCAGAATGTGACTAGGTAGTTACATTTGCATATTCACTGTCCAAATGGCCCCAAACTCCCAAGTCCTTCTTAGGATCTCACCTAATTTATTTCCCCTTGATGAAATGAGAATGCTTTAAAGTATTCATGCCAAAGGGTTGCTTGAAGCTGAGAGCTCTGATGAGAATAACTGCTCCAAGGTCCCACATGGTGGGCAAAACAAGACTAAACATATACCCTGACAGCATTTCCAATAACTTTGCATTGGCTTCAATGTTATCATTTCATTTTGAAGTCTTAACTTTTGTTTAGACTACTTCTATATAAAGCTATCAATAACTATTGAAATGCTAATGCTATAGTTAAGTATTGAGTGTTCCCCAAAGCCCATGTGTTGAGGGCTTGGTCCCCATCCTGTGACACTATTGGGAGGTGGTAGAACCTTTAAGAGGTGGGACCTAGTGGAAGGAAGTTAAGTCATTGGGTGTGTGCCCTTGAGAAAATATTGGGATCCAGGCCCTTCTTTTTCTGCCTCCCTTTTCCTCTTTCCAGCTTCCATTAGGTGAGTAGCTTTCTGTGCTGCACATTTTCACCATAATATACTATGTTGCTACAGATCCAAAAGCAATGGAGCAATCTGACCATGGGGTGAATGAAACCTACAAAACTGTGAGCCAAAATAAACATTTTCTCTTTATAAGCTGGTTATCACAGGTATTTGTTGCAGTAACAGAAAGCTGACTAACAGCTAATATGCTGTCAGAAAGTCAAATGTTTGTATTCATAGGTACAAATTTTTAGTCATTAGAAAAAAATTAGACAACTATTCATTTGCTTCTAAATTGCTATTTGGCATCAAATAACCAAGCATTAACTTTCTCCCTGAATTTATCATTTTACTCAGTCAGCTTCATGCCAGTTAAACACTGTTTAGGCTGGAACTCCTCCTTCATTTTCTTTCTATTGCTGAACATTTTACTATACTTATGACCTAAATTCTATACAGGCTTTATATCTACACAGTAACTCTTATGATTTGATCATGTAGATACATACATAAATACACAGACTTTTAAAAATCCTATTCTCTAAGTTAATTCATCAAACTATGTTCAGATTTAATATAATCCTTTGTTGATTTAGAAAATTACAAAGCCATAATATTATATACAGTAATTTGATGTAAAAAAAGAACTTAGATGTAAGACCTATAGTAATGATGCTACAGAACTTTGTGCATGTAGATATATTTTAGGCTTCTGCTAATTCCAGGTTTGCTGTATAACATTTGAAAGTGCCCCAGGAAAGAAAACTTAAGACCTACATATTCCTGAGGGTTTCTTTTTAACCATGATGCCACCAACTATATGGAACCTTCATGAGTCACAAGTTATGGTAGAAAGAGCAAATATCTGGAAGAAAGTTCTTAAAGTGTCCTTGTTTACCATGTATTTTTATGTCACTCTGGTAGATTACTATGGTCATGCAGGTAATTTTATGAATGCTCTTATGCTTTCCACATGTGGTTTATGGATAATCGAAGATTCACATTGGAATAGCGCATTCATTACTAGCTAAAACAAAAAGCATGTCAGCACCTCAGGTTAAATGCTTCCAGGTAACACTGAGAATAATTCAGTCAATAGATTCCATTTCAATAGAAACAGCCTATTAGATAGGTGAAATGGTGAAGGGTATATTTATTTTTTTTAATTTTTTTGGCAGTACTGGGGTTTTAATTTAGGGTTCCATGCTTGCTTGGCAGGTACTCTACTACTTCAGCCACATCACGAGCTCTTTTTTATTTTAGATTTTTGGCTAGGGTTTCATACTTTTTGTTTGAGACTGACCTCAGACTGTGATCCTCCTACCTACATCCTCTCACATAACTGGAATTTCAGGCATGTGCCACCATGTCCACCTTGTTTGCTGAGATGGGGTCTTACAATCTTTTTGCCCAGGCTGGATTTGAATCACAATTCTCCTGATCTCTGCCTGGATTACAGGCATGGACTACCATGCCTGGCTGGTTTTATAGAAATGGCTACATTTATTTAAAAAAAAGTCAGTCCTAAACAATAGTTTTCTCTGTTCAGTTACACTGATGTGTAGTCTATTAGGGACATTCTACTCAACTTATTTTGTTTGACTTTGACCCAGACTATTATAATTTAATAAAAATGGTCTCCAACCATGGCTTAGAAATCTTTACAACTAAAGTTAGGGAAAGCATCCAAAAAGTGCCCCAGTAAAACTCTTTATTGTTTGTATTTACTAATAATTGTCACCTAAAAAATTGAACTTATATTCACATGCTTTGATATTTCTTTTTATTGTGAGGGGCAGAGAAAGGAGACTTATTAACCTAGCAGAAGCATGTAGTGGAAAGAGGCAAAGTAAGTATTTCAGCCTATTTTCAGGGTACAGACATGAGCTTCAGGTTTAAATAGAGGAAGAATGGTGGCAAGGGATGTGAGGTTTGTGTAATTATTTAACAGTCCTGCTGGTGGTCAAAGATGTGGTCCACTTGATCATCATCTCAGAATTGGTCAGGTGGAGCCTACTTATAATAACAGTCATTGTTACCTGGAGGGTAGCTTCCACTTCTGTTGTAAGATGTTTATGTACCAGTCCTGTCCTTCCTAGAATCCTTGGAGGCTCCAATGGGACTGAAGGAGACAAAGGCTCAGAGAAAAAGCAGGTATAAAATGGAAGCAGAGATGCCACACTTTTTATGTTGATTCCAGTTAACTGTAGGCCCAACAAAGGAGTTGTGGGGTTTTTTTTTTTTTTTTAAGAAAAAGTAGCTTTTAAGTACCTGCTATAATTCCCCCTCCCCTGTGTTTGGACATAGATCAGTCTAGGATGTTGGCAAATCCAGCTTTGTAAGTTTTCTGCCTGGTGATAAACTAGTGTTAAAACGAGAAGGGGGCACCTTGTAATGGCTGAAAGAGCCAGTTATTTAAACTGAAAAGTAAAAATCTTATTATCCAACTAAATAATATTATAAGAGTCTACTTTAAAAAGATGACTCAATGAGTATGAACTACTAGAAATAAGTTTGGAGTTAGTAGAAATAGTCACTTTTCATCTCTACTGAGATAGACCCATGTCAAAGATTTGACTTTACTTTTTGTCAGAAGTGCTTGGAAGGGCTTTAGTGTCAGCTAGCAGGGCACAAGAATCCTTTCTCCACAACTGATTAGCTTTAGTTACTTTGGGAAAGCATAGCACAAATGACTCAATTTTTGTCATTTTAGAGGAGGGAGCACAGTCTGGTTATGTAGTCCAGGCTGACCCTGAACTCATGATTCTCCTACTTTAGCCTCTTGTGTTTTGGGATTGCAGACAGGAGTCACTATCACTAGCATGAGGCCATTTGGATTCTGACAGTTCCCCCCTATATAATCGCCTCTGAAAACATTTCTGTGATTAGCTGTTACTTGTCCCTACTTGCCAGGATGATGTGTGTTCTGGTTGGTCTGATCTGATCCCATGTTGAGGGGGAAGTGACAGATAGCTAGGAGACAGTGTCAGTAAGACCTTTTTGGCTAAATTTAGGCAACTAAGAGGAGCAGCTCTTAGGCTGCACTTATCTAGAGTCCATTTATAGATTTGATTCTGTCTGCTCTGTAGGTGTTGTCTTACCCTCTCAAAGTACTCCTCAGGTTGTTTTGTTAAAAGTTGTACTTCAGCAGAATATCAACAGACAACTGTTACAAAGCTTTCCCAGGAAAATACAAAACAAAACAAGCAAAAGCAAGTATTTAAGACAAGACTAATTCACTTAACAAATAAGTACTTGCTATATTAATTTCCCATGAGTTTTATTGTAAATGCTTTAGAGAAGAATCAAAACAATGAATGACAAAGGTTATTATTAGAATTTTAAAAAATGCTTAGTAATTGACAAAAGTCTAGCTATTTCCATTGCATACAGTGTTTTAGGATAATAATCATGATTGATAGCATTATGTCAGGATCATCATGCTCTCCTTACCATCTCAAAGATGGTAATAAAGGATGACTATATATATTCTGTAGGTGACCAATGCCTTATCTTTTTAGTTATTAGAGTGGGACTTTCTGGAGTGCACATTTTTTTGTCCTGTCTGTTTATATTTGCTTAAAAATGATAGTCATGCTACAATTAGTAGTACATGAACACAAGCCTGCAAAAGGCTAGCACCACTAGCAATTTTGTTTGAAGGACACCAACTTGGTAAAGTGCTCTTCTAAGCTTTGTAGTTTAGAAGCTTATACTTGAGGAACATATATATGTACCTTTAGCATACAAAGGAGCCAGCAACAATTAACATCACAGCCACCCAGGAACCCTTTATTTATTAATTTAGCTTCTACTTTAAAAGCAAAATTTAGAATCTTTGGATTAGTAAGATGATAGGTCTACAGCATTGACAAAAATAAAAGCTTTAGACCTTTTACAAGTTTAGGGAATCTCATATATACAGTAACAAAATGCAAACATTTAGTCAAGGCAAAAAGATGTACACCCTGTTTTAAATAGTGGGACTACTCAAATGGCAGAATTTTCCCCTATCTGAATGGCACATATTACAAATAGCACAAATGTCATGTTTCATTGACAATTTTATATGATGAAGTTTCAGCTACATTGCATATTGTATAAAAAAGAGCACTTGTGATCATTGCATATATTAAACTTACCCACATTAACTGCAAACCTTTGCATACCATTGATATAAACCAGATACATAGCTTTACACATTTCTAGTCACAGACATACAGGACATTAAATGTACTAGAATCACCTAAAGTAATAGTTGTCTGTTTAAAAACAGATACACAATAGTCATTCAAAAGACTTTGATGTAAACAGACATTTAAATGACTAATGATTTAGCTAACACTCAGTTTCCTTTGAAGTCAAAAGTCCAACAAGGTCAGCAGAAAACATGAGAGATCACCTTGATGAAATATGAAATCTTGTCCTTTAAGCCAGATTTATTTTGCAGATATTACTAATAGCAGAACAATATTTTTAAGACAGCCTTCTTAGTATAGAAAGAGAGAATTAGGCTCTACTTTTATTTCAGTGCATTAAGTTTTGACCTTAAAAATACTTCAGATTGCTGGGCACTGGTGGCTCATGCCTGTAATCTTAGCTATTCAGGAGGCAGAGATCGGGAAAATCATGGTTCGAAGTCAGTCCAGGCAAATAGTTCCATGAGACCCTATCTTGAAAAACCCTTCATAAAAAAGGGCTGGTGGAGTGGCCTCAAGGTGTAGGCCCTGAGTTCAAACCCCAGTACTGAAAAAAAAAATTTAGATAACTTTTTAATTACAACCAACTTAATCAAATACACATAAACTTTTTATAAACATGTTTATATACTTGTTAAGGTCTGCTCAGACACTGTTGAAACTTTCTTTATTAGCTTTCTGAGTTTTGTCCCTATTTTCTTTTTCTATTTTGGAATAATTCTTTAAGACTTAGCCTTAGTTTGTAAAACTATTCTCACCCACAAGCATTTCCATTGTTCTCCGCAATTATATTTCTATATCTTTTCATATCTTTTATCTACTTGCTTGTTCTTTTTCTTCTAAGTTGCATTTTGAAATAACCTTTACAAAATTTTTGAATTCAGACAAAATCATTTCTTTTAAATGTCTTATGTTTTAATGAAGACCTGGGAAGAAAGCAATCTTAAACTGTTTCTCTATACAATAGCAAGTTACAAGAACATATTTATTAATAGACCTATGTACATTATATAAAAAAGAGTTGAATCAAAATTATATTTATGACAGAATGAAACAGATTAAGATCACTTGTCTACCTGATTCTTTTTGTAACCTTCTAATCAGGCAGGTTTAGCAACAGGCAATAGTTACAATAACTTGTAAAAGTTATTTCTTCTTTAGTCCTGACTGTTTGGGAGTTAACTCTTGAACATCTGCATTTTAGTCAGAACTTGCTGAAATGAGGATTTAGGAATAGCTTTTTTTTTTTTTTAAGAATAAGTAGTAGAAGACAGAGACAGAAAAAAAAGAGCAAACAGATTTTGTTAGTGGTTTATCTTGGTGGCTGAAGCAAGAGTCAATATTAGGGAAGCATTTTAGGTCAATCTCCAATAGACTGTTGCCACAGCCATGAACCTTTTAGCCTCCATTAGGTCAATCATCCTAGACACAGACTAACACACCAATTCTCAAAATGACACATAAAAGCAATCACATCGGTCTGGGGTCATGGCTCAAGTAGTGGAGCGCTGGTCTCCCAAGCACAAGGCCCTGAGTTCAAGCTCCAGTACTGTCAATAAATCATAAAACAACAATAACAACAGCAAGAGAAACAGTTACACTAATCCAGAGTGCATTCTTAGACTAACCATAATTTCATAACTATAAAAGGACATGTCAAGCTAGAACTTTCCCTAGGAGATATTAAGGTATAGATAGTACTTTCCATTCTTATGTAGATAATCTCCTCAAAAACAAACACCCTGCTTTTTCCCCATACTTTGCATCTTTTCCCTGCTAGTTACTAACACAAAGTTACATTATTCAAACTTCCCTGCTAGACAAAGGCAAAAGCCCAAATTAGTTCAAATGAACTGGAGTGGTCTCAGAAGATTCTCCATCCACAAGAAACCCAAATTTCCCTCTCAGACACGTAGCAGAAACCCAACTTAGCTCAGACGAACCCCAAGCAGCTAAGGCTGAAGTGGAAAGAAAAGGAAAAGTCCTTAGAATAAAAGTAATTCCCTTCGCTCGCACCTCTTCTCCTTCCTCAATGCCCATGATTCTCAGGTTTGCTCTTTTGATGGATTTGGTGAGTTCTTGCATATTCCTTTCACAGGATTTTAGTTGTCTAATAGTTCCTCAGTTTTTCCTTTCATTACCATTTTATCTTCAAATTCTGAGAATCTGTCTTCTGCTTGGTCTAGTCTGCTAGAGAGGCCTTCCATTTTGCTTTGTATTTCTATTTCATTCTTTTTTCTGAGGTTTTCCATATCATGGGTCACTTCCTCTTTAATATTGTCAATTTTTGTCCTTAATTCATTTATCTCTCTATTTATGGTATTTTCTGTTTCACTTTGGTTTTTATTTAGGGTTCCTATGATTTCATTTATTTGTTTATGTGTTTTTCTCACATTCTTTATTTTTGTTGTCTTGGAATTTGAGTGCCTCTTGTACATTTTGTTTGACTCATTGATTACTGGCAGAATCTCTTCTTTTAGGGTGTTCTTGTGGGCTTCAGAGATGCAGAAAAAGCCTTCAATAAGATCCAACACCAGTTCATGCTAAAAGCTCTAAGAAAACTAGGAATAGAAGGAAAGTACCTCAACATTATAAAGGCTATATATGACAAACTTACAGCCAACATCATACTTAGCAATGAAAAGCTGAAACCATTTCCCCTAAAATCAGGAATGAGACAAGGGTGCCCACTATCCCCACTCCTATTCAACATAGTCCTGGAATTCCTAGCCAGAGCAATTAGGCAAGAAGAAGAACTTAAAGGAATACAAACAGGTAAAGAAATTGTCAAAATATCCCTATTTGTAGATGATATGATCCTATACCTTAAAGACCCAAAAAACTCTACCCAAAAATTCCAGACACCATAAACAGCTATAGCAAGGTGGCAGGATACAAAATCAGCTTACAAAAATCATTAGCTTTTCTATACACCAACAACAAACAAACTGAGAAGGAATATATGGAAAAATTCCATTCACAATAGCCTCAAAAAAAAAATCAAATACCTAGGAGTAAACTTGACAAAGGATGTGAATGACCTCTATAAGGAGAAGTACAAACCCCTGAAGAAAGAGATCAAGGAAGACTATAGAAGATGGAAAAGTCTCCCATGCTCATGGATTGGTAAAATCAACATAGTAAAAATGGCTATATTACGAAAAGCAATCTACATGTTTAATGCAATTCCCATCAAAATTCCAATGACTTTCATCACAGAGATTGAAAATGTACCCTAAAGTTCATTTGGAAACACAAGAGACCACAAATAGCCAAGGCAATACTCAGTCAAAAGAACAATGCTGGAGGTATCACAATATCTGACTTCAAACTATATTACAAAGCAATAGCAATAAAAACAGAATGGTACTGGCACAAAAACAGACATGAAGACCAGTGGAACAGAATAGAGGACCTGGATATGGAACCACACAACTATAATCACCTTATTTTTGACAAAGGTGCCAAAAATATATTATGGAAAAAAGACAGCCTCTTTAACAAATGTTTCTGGGAAAAGTGGTTATCCATCTGCAAGAAACTGAAACTAGATCCATGTCTATCACCCTGTACTAGTATCAACTCAAAATGGATCAAGAACTTTAATATCAGACCCGAAACTTTGCAGTTAGTTCAGGAAGGAGCAGGAAACACTCTGGAACTAATAGGTATAGGCAAGGACTTCCTCAATAGAACCCCAGCAGCCCAGCAACTAAGAGAAAGAATGGACAAATGGGACTACATAAAATTAAAAAGCTTCTGCACAACAAAAGAAATGGTCTCTATAGTGAAGAGACCACCCACAGAGTGGGAGAAAATATTTGCCAGCTATACATCAGACAAAGGACTGATGACCAGAATATACAGGGAACTTAAGAAACTAAACTCTCCCCAAATCAATGAACCAATAAAGAAGTGGGCAATGAACTAAACAGAACTTTCTCAAAAGAAGAAATTCAAATGGCCAAAAAAACACATTAAAAAATGCTCACCATCTCTAGCCATAAAGAAAATGCAAATCAAAACCACCACTAAGGTTCTACCTCACCCCTGATAGAAGAGCCATCATCATAAAACACCACCAACAACAGGTGTTGGCGAGGATGTGGGGAAAAAGGAACCCTTGTACACTGCTGGTGGGAATGCAAGGTAGTGCAACCACTCTGGAAAAAAATATGGAGGCTTCTTAAAAATCTAAACATAGATCTGCCATATGAACCAGCAATCCCACTCCTGGGGATATACCCAAAGGAATGCAACACTGGTTACTCCAAAGCCACCTGTGCACCCATGTTTATTGCAGCACTATTCACAATAGCCAAATTATGGAAACAACCAAGATGTCCCCCCAATGATGAATGGATTAAGAAAATGTGGTATTTATACACAATGGAATTTTACTCAGCCATGAAGAAGAATGAAATCTTATCATTTGCAAGCCAATGGATGGAACTGGAGCACATCCTTCTGAGCAAGGTTAGCCAGGCTCAGAAGACCAAAAATCATATGTTCTCTCTCATATGCAGACTTTAGATCTAGGGCAAATGCAGCAATGTGGTTGGACTTGGGTCACATGACAAGGGGAGAGCACATATGGGAGGTATGGGTGGGGATAGGTAGTAAACCCAAAACATGAAAGTGTTTGATGTCCCCACTCCAGAGGAACTAATACAGAAACCTTAAAGTGACAGAGGTCAACATGAGAAGAGCATCAGGAACTAGTGTAAAGATCAGTTACAGATGAATCAACTTGGGTTGTAACACATTTGTACGTGGAAGTAATGCTATGAATCTCTCTGTATTTCTATCCTTAACTAGCAAAAATGCTTTGTCTTATTATGCTTATGTCTTCTCTTCAACAAAATTAGAGATAAGGGCTTCTTCCTGGAAGCAAGTGGGGAGGGGGGAAAAGGGTGGGGATGAGGGGCCAGTGGGGAGAAATAACCCAAACAATGTATGTACATGTGAATAAATGAATAAAAAAAAGTAATTCCAACAGCTTTATGGGACCATTCAATCTTTTCTATCTGGGGTGGACTTAGTGCAAGTGGCTAATGCCCAGAGGGCATATTTTTCCCTGGCGCTGGCTTGCCAGTGTTGTAACTGGAATTTTAGGCAGAAGCCCAATTTTAATGGTTCCAACATATCAGGTCTAGCTACCTGGCCCAATATGGCAAATAAATAGATGAGTAGTGGTGAAGGGCAGAAAAATATTTATTAACATGGCATGGACACATTACCTTCTTTGTTTTTGGGCTTAGTTGAAAACCAAAATCGATCAAACATGTTGTATAGGGCAAAATTTCAGTGTTTTAAATGGACAATTTATCATTTTCAAGAATATGTAATATTTTTATAGTTTTCTTAATAATGCCTGTAGCTGACCCTATCAAATAATGCTGCATGTGCCAAAATTCCCTTCCAAGACCATCCCCATTGTCTTGGAGTCTTTTCAATAGACCCAGGAAACAGTAAATGTAAGTAAACCTCCCTATGAACTCTCAGAAAGTTCATGGATTTTATTGATTTATTGAACAAATATTTATTGAGCACGAGACACTGAGCCTACAGCACTGGGTAAAGTACAAAATTCTCTGCCCTCCTGGAACATTCATTCTGATGGGAATTTGAATGAAACCTGATTCCATGGACCTCCAAGGACGGGTCAGAACCTACACAGGCCTGAACAAGATTGTCAGCAAAGTTCATTAATTTGAAAAACAGCTGATCCCCATCCAGGATCTATTTTCCAGAGGTGAAACCTCTGGAAGATGCTAGAGTTGGGGAATCTTGCTTTACAGCAAGGCTTCAAGGGTGGAGGGCACAGTATAGTCTCCTACTCTTCCCGTTACTAAAGTTCTTTACTCAAATTGGTCATGAGGGATGTATGAAATTGTTCTTCCAAAATAAACTAATGAAAAGCAACAAAGCATCCAAAGCAAGATCAAGGCAAACTTTCAATGAGTATTTCTTTTTTTTTTTTTTTTTTTTTAAACACATATTTTATTTTATTTTATTTTATTTTTTTTCATTTTTCTTTTATTATTCATGTGTGCATACAAGGCTTGGTTCATTTCTCCCCCCTGCCCCCACCCCCTCCCTTACCACCCACTCCGCCCCCTCCCGCTCCACCCCTCAATACCCAGCAGAAACTATTTTGCCCTTATCTCTAATTTTGTTGTAGAGAGAGTATAAGCAATAATAGGAAGGAACAAGGGGTTTTGCTGGTTGAGATAAGGATAGCTATACAGGGAGTTGACTCACATTAATTTCCTGTACATGTGTGTTACCTTCTAGGTTAATTCTTTTTGATCTAACCTTTTCTCTAGTTCCTGGTCCCCTTTTCCTATTGGCCTCAGTTGCTTTAAGGTATCTGCTTTAGTTTCTCTGCGTTAAGGGCAACAAATGCTAGCTAGTTTTTTAGGTGTCTTACCTATCCTCACCCCTCCCTTGTGTGCTCTCGCTTTTATCATGTGCTCATAGTCCAATCCCCTTGTTGTGTTTGCCCTTGATCTAATGTCCACATATGAGGGAGAACATACGATTTTTGGTCTCTGATTACGTTTCCAGGTACAATACAAGAGTACTGCCAGGACTTTGTCCTTGCCTCCTAGGACCTTAGGAGCTATTAGTTTGCTTGATAGCATAGCCCAACTCTGCTCAGGCTGTGATGCTTGGAAAACTGCAAAAAGATTTGAGTAATTCAGTGGCTTATACAATTTCTTCATGCAATCTCTGTCCTTGTGCAGATCAAATGACCTGAAGTTACCATTGGCTGTAGATTTCTGCTACATGGAGCCCTTGCCAGTTGTTTCAATAACAACATCAGGTAAGGCTTCAGTATAGGCACAGCCTGTAATTCTCCCTTGATTGAACTCATAGAACACATTCATTATGCTGATGCGTAGTGACTCTGAAAGGAAGACTGTCAAAGGATTTGAGACTTTCAAAGGTTTGTTTTTAGTTGTTTTTCTGTTTAGCACTTTAGTTTTATTGTTTATAAAACAATTTATTGGCATATATTAATTGTACAGGGGGTTTCATTGTGACATTTCCACAGGTGCTTATAATGTTCCTTGGGTAGGTTCATCTCCACCATCATTCTCCCTCATCCCTCTCCCCCCTACTTAAAATGATTTCAATAGGTTTCTATGTTTGGTTTTCATGCAAGTATATAAAGTACATTGACCATATTTACCCTCCTTTACCCTCTCCAACCCCCTCCTCTCCCACTAGTACCCTCCACCTAACAGGACCTGTCTTACCTTCTTATGTAACACCAGAGTTACAACCATGGTGCTTCATCTGTGGATATGGTGTACTTGAATCAGTCTAAGTCCCGCTATTACTCTTCCTTACCCTTTCCCCCCATTTCATATTATTCTACTGCTTTCAGTGTGTTTCATTATGCCATTTTCCTACACAGATGAAATGTATTTCAATATTATTTGTGTTCTATCATTCCTTTTTTCTTTTTCTCTTCCCTCTAGTCTCTCCAGACAGTTCCAATATATATGATCATGCTTGTGTTTGTGTACTTGTTTACTTTTTTGATCTGTCTTCCACATATGAGAGAAAAAAATGCTGTATTTGTCTTTCTGAACCTAGCTTACTTCACTTAACACGATGATCTCCAGTTCTATTCATTTACCTGCACTACATAACTTCATTCTTCTTTATGCCTGAATAATATTCCATTGTATACATATACCACATTTTCTTAATCCATTCATCAGTTGTTGGGCATCTGGGTTGTTTCCATAGCTTAGCTCTTGTGAATAGTGTGGCAAGAAACATGGATGTGGAAGTGTATCCTGACCTGCATTCCTTAGGATATATGCCCAGGAGTGGTATTGTTGAATTATATGGTAATTCTGGGGTTTTTTGAGGAACCTGCATGTTGCTTTCCATAATAGTTGTACTAATTTACATTTCAGTCAAGAGTGTACAAGGGTTCCTTTTTTCCCACATCTTTGCCAACATTTGTTGTCATTTGTGTTCTTGATGGTAGGTATCCATTCTGACTGAAATGAGAGGTGGAATCTCAGTGCCATTTTCATAGCATTTCCTTTATGACCAGGACGTTGGGCATTTCTTCATGTATCTATTGGCCATTTGGACTTCTTCCTCTGAAAAGTTCTGTTCAGTTCATTTGCCCATTTCTTCATTGGGTCATTGATTTTTGGGGGAGTTTAGTTTTTTGAGCTCCCTGTAATTAGGGGTACAAATCCCTTGTCATATATATAACTGGCAAAGATTTTCTCTTGTTCTGTGGGCTTTCTTTTCAGTCTGGTGACTGTTTCCTCTGCTGTGCAGAAGCTTTTCAGTTTCATGTAATCCCATTTGTCAATCCTTTCTCTTAATTGCTGAGCTATTGGAGTCCTACTATAGAAGTTGCTAGCTATGCCTATATATTCCAGTGTTTTTCCTATTCTTTCCCGTAATAGTTTCAAAGTTTTAGGCCTTGTACTAAGATCTTTGATCCACTTTGAATTGATGTTAGTGCAGGGTAAAGACAGGAATTTACTTTCAGACCTCTACATGCAGATATCCATTTTTTTTCCAGCAATATTTGTTGAAGAGTCTCTCTTCTCTAACATACGTTTTGGGACCTTTGTCAAAAATCAGATAGCTAGCTGTGTGAATTTATATTTGGGTCTTCTATTTTGTATGATTAGTCTTTGTGTCTGTTTTTGTCCCAGTACCATACTGTTTTTACTGCTATGGCTCTGTAGTGTAGTTTGAAGGTAGATATTGTGATACCTCCAGCATTCTCTTTTTGCTCAGAATTGCTTTGACTATTTGAGGTCTTTTGTGATTCCATATGAACTTTAGGATTGATATTTCTATCTCTGTTAAGAATGTCTGGAATTTTGATAGGGATTACATTGAACCTTTTGGTAGTACAGTCATTTTTATAATATTGATTCTGGCAATCCACGAGCATGGGAGATCTTTCCATCTCTGAGGTCTTCTTTGATACCTTTTCTCAGTGATTTATAGTTTTTATTGAAGAGGTCTTTCATTTTCTTAATTAAATTTATTCCTATGTATTTTATTTTTTGAGGCTATTATAAATGGGATTGTTTCCCTGATTGCTTACTCAGTATGTTCATTGTTGGTATATAGAAAAGCTACTTTTATATATTGATTATTGTATCTTGATACATTGCTGACAGTATGTATTATGCCTGAAAGTTTTTTGGTGGAATTTTTAGAGTCTTTTATGACAAGGTCATAATATCTTCAATTAGGGATAATTTGATTTCTTTCTTCCATATTTGAATCCATTTTATTTCTTCCTCCTATCTTACTGCTCTGCCTAGGAATTTCAAAACTAGATTGTTTGTTATAGATCTATCTAGGTGGTTTATATCCTCTTGGTTCAATTTTGGTTAGTCAAATGCATCTATAAATTTGTTCATTTCTTCTGTATTTTTCTAGTTTATCTGAATATAGATTTTTAAAATATTTCCTAATGATCCTCTGTATTTCATTGGTATTTGTTTTGATAGGACTTTTTCATTTCTAATTTTATTAATTTGTGTCTTTTCCCTCATTTGTGTAGTTTAGCTAACAGTTTGCCAATCTTATTTATCTGTTGGCTAAGAGTTTATCAATCTTATTTATCTTTTCAAAGAACCAACTTTTTGCTTCACTGGTTCTTTGTTTAGGTTTTTTTTTTAAATCTCTATTTTGTTGATTTCAGCCCTTATTTTTTAATATTTTTCTCCTTCTGCTACTCTTGGGTTTAGCTTGTTCTTGTTTCTCTAGGAGCTTGATGTATGGCATTAGGTCATTTATTTGAGATCTCTTAGTGTTTTTAAGGTAAGCACTCATAGCTATAAATGTTAATACTGCCTTTTTTGTATCCCATAAGTTCTGATCGGTAGTGTTTTTATTTTTGCTAGATTCCAGGAACTTTTTAATTTTCCCCTTATGTTTTTCATTCAACAACCTGTTAGTCAGTCTCCATGTATTTGAATATATTTTGTGGTTTCTTTTGTTGTTGAATTCTAGTTTTATTCTGCTGATAGATCTGATAGGATATGGGGAGTAATTTCAATTTTCTTGTATTTGTTAAGACTTACTTTGTGTCCTAAAACATGTTATATTTTGGAGAAAATTCCATGGGCTGCTGAGAAAAATATGAATTGTGCTTCTGCTAGATGAAATACTATGTAGATGTCTGTTAAGTCTGTTTGGTTTATGGTACCATTTAATTTTGAGGTTTCTTAGTTGATTTTTTTGGTTTAGATGAGCTATCTACTGGTGATAAGGGGTTGCCGAAGTCTCCCAATGTCATGTTGGAGTTTATTTGTGCTTTTTAGAACAGTAGTATTTGTTTAATGAAGTTGGTTGCACCAACATTGGGTGCATATAAGATAATAATTGTTATTTCCTCTTGAAATATTATTCCTTTCATTAGTATAAGTGACTTTATTTGTCTCTTAGGACTAATTTAGGTTTGAGGTCCATTTTACCAGATATAAGTATAGTTACTCCTGCCTGTTTTCAGATCCATTTGCTTTGAAAATCTTTTTTTCTACCCTCTCATTCTAAGCCAATGTTTGCTTTTGTTCCTGAGATGTGCTTCTTGTAGAGAACAGATCATTGGATCTTGCTTTTTAATCCAGCTAAAAACTTACGTCTTTTGATTAGGGGGTTGATATCATTAAAATTCATTGTTGATATTAAAAGGTATTTGGTTATTCCTGCCATTGTGTGTGTGTGTGTGTGTGTGTGTGAGAGAGAGAGAGAGAAAGAGAGAGAGAGAGACAGAGAGAGAAAGAGAGAGAGAGAGAGAGAATGTGTGTTTGATTCTTTCCTACTCTTCATTCACTTATCTTCCTTTCTAGTGAGATTCATTTATTCCCATACTTTCATGGCTATGTTTATCTTCATCTTCTGTATGTAGAATTTGTTTGAGCGTCTTTCAAGTGATGATTTCGTGGTCATAAATTCCTTTAGTTTCTGTTTATTATAGAAGATTTTTATTTCTCATTCAATTATGAATGATAGCTTTTTTTTCTCTCTTTCATTATGTTCTTTTTAAATTTTTTATTGTCTATTCATTTATTCATGTGTATACATTGTTTGGGCCATTTCTGTCCTTGCCCCCCACACCCCTCCCCACAAAAGAGAAAAAAATGAATGATAGCTTTGCTGGGTAGAGTAATCTGGGGTTGAAATTATTTTCTTTCAGCTCTTAAAATATCTCATTCCATGCCATCCTTGCTTTTAAGGCTCCTGTTGAGAAATCTATTATTCTGATAGTTTTGCCATTGTAGGTGATTTGACATTTCTTTCTTGCAGATTTCAATATTTTTTTCTTGTTCTCTGTTCCTAATGTTTTAACTATAATTTGCTGTGGTAAGGTTCTATTTTTGTTGTGTCTGTTTTGTGTCCTAGAGTGTTCTTGTATCTGACGGCAATTGCTTTTTCAAGATTTGGGAAGTTTCCTGCTATCACTTTGTTGAATATGTTTCCTATGTCTTTTGCTTGCATCTTTTCTCTTTCTCACATGTCCATGATATATGTTTGCCCTTTAAATGAAGTTGCAGAGTTCTTGCATATTCCATTCATATTTCTCCCTTCTTTTTTTCTACAAATTCATCTGTCTTTCTATTATATCTACTTTGTCTCCAATTTCTGAAATTCTGACTTCCAGTTTTCCATTCTACTGCAGTGACTTTCAAGTGTATTTTTTTTAACTTAAGGAGATTTTTATTTCCAGATCTTCAATTTGATTTCTTGAGGCTTTCTATATCTTTATTAAATTCCCTTTTCATGTCTTGTATTGTCTCCCTTATTTCATTTATCTGTTTCATTGTACCTTTCTGGAATTCATTTAGATGTTTGTATATATCCTCTTTGAGTTCACTTAGTTGTTTCTTTGCATTCTCATTGAATTCATTTAGCTGTTTATTCATATTCTGTGATTTCATTGACTTTTTTGCATGTTTCTTTCATCTCATTAATCACTATTATCATTATTCTTTTGAGCTCAGAAACTGAGGTTTCATTCTCTTCATTATTCATAGGATCCTTTGTTGTGTGATTGTTAATCTTTTGAGAAGTCATATTCCCCCACTTTGTCATATTTCTTATGCTTCTATTTTGAGATTTACTCATCAGTAGCCAATTAGTTGGTTGGGGGTTTTAGTCACTTGAAGTCTTTCATTTGAATTAATTTCTATGTTCTGGCAGGACTGGTTATTGGCTAGGTTGTTATCATTTCTGACCACTTGCCTAAAAATATAACCTAGCAATAAGAAATTCACCCATTCAATACCAAACCAGATATTTATAGGAAGTATAATACCTTTGACAGTATTATCTATATAAAGTGGGATATGAAAAAAAAAGAAACTTGTTTTCCTAGAAGTTAAAATATAGGTAGCAAAAATGGTGGAAGATAGAGAAGTAGATAAAGAAGAAGGAAGATGGGAAAAAGAGGTGTGAAGTGTGAGCGCTATAGGTAAACATGACCCTAGTGTGTGTAGTGTGTAGAGATATAGTTTAATTGTTGTTGAGAAGGTTGCTATTGTCAGGAATTGCAGAGTGATGGAAAGGTTGATAGTAATATGAGAAGGAGGTAGAATGAACCTCCAGTTGAATGGTATATAAACAAGAGAGAGTTAACAAAAGAGAAGACAAAAAGGAAAGACAAGAAATTGGGGGATGGAGAAGAGGGAATGAGAAAAATTGACAATGTAAGAGGTATAGATAAATTAAAACTTTAACAAAAACTTTTTAAAAGTCTTTATTTCCTTCTTTTGTGTGTGTGTGTGTGTGTGTGTGTGTGTGTGTGTGTGGTACTGGGGCTTGAACTCAGGGCCTATACCTCCAGCTACTCTGCCAGCCCTTTTTTGGTGAAGGTTGTTTTTGAGATAGGGTCTCGTGGAACTATTTGCCTGGGCTAGCTTTAAACCATGATCCTCCTAATCTCTGTCTCATGAATAGCTAGGATTACAGACATGAACCACCAGCAAAAGTTTGTCTTTCTTTTTGAAGAGCAGAGTGGATGTTTTCTGTGCTCTATCAGTCCTCAGGTTTTTGTCTGCTACTTTCCTGTTGTATTTACTCACAAAGTAAATACAAAGTGCCCTGAAATGCCCAGGTGTAACCTGGGGATGGGGATTCTAGATTAGGGCATATGCCAGAGTGAGATGGGACAGCTCCAGGTGTGTGAGGTAGCACTGTGGGTCAGTTATGGGTTTTCTGAGCACAGCAGGTAGATGAGAAAGCACTCTGCTGCTTTCGTAGCCTGCACTTTTCCCTGTTCAGGGAATTAATGGCTGCTCAGGCTTGTCCCAATGAGCTCTTTTGGATTTCTCCCCTTTTCCATCTAGACTTCCAATTTAATGTTTCCTTTGGAGAGTGAGGGGTCAAAATTACCGTCACTTGTGTATGTGTGTACACTACTGGATTGGGCAGTAGCTTAAGGGCTGTAGCTAGCTGGCCAGCTCCCCTGTGTACCTTTCTTGTTTTGGGATAGAGACCTGAATGCTGAGCTCTAGTCAAACAGCCTGCTCACTCTTTGCCCCTCCTTTGATAAAGACGATGTGCTAAGTGGTTTTAGATACCTCTGCCAGGACTGTCTGGGAGCCTTTAATCAGACTGCTTAGCCAATTGCTTTCTGGCAGTGGGGGAGGTAGGTAGGTGGAAGTCAGATCAGCCTGCTTAGACACCAGGTTTCTTGGAGGTCAGATGGATTATTTCTTGAGAGCTGAGTTTCTCTGTGCTATAGCCCACAGGACTGAAATCAGCTAACTCACCCAATTGGTTTACAGAATCATCTTGCTGCTATCTGAAGAGGTGGAGATCCACAGTCAGCTACTGTCTTGGGGTCAGGCCAGGCTGTCAGCCCTCCCTATTGATGTTTATTATGCTGGGTGGTCCCTGTGAATGGGAAGCAACTCAGGTCTGGACAGAAAAAAAAAAAAAGACAAAAACAAAAACCCAAAGAATAAAATTTAACCAGTGATATGGGATGGAGAGGTCACACTTGGTGCCCAGGAAAGGGTGGTGGATCTGTACTTTTAGAGGCCAAGTTAGCAGTGGTAACTCTAGCTAATGTCTATCCTTATAGAGGCAACCTCTTTTTTAGGACACTAACTATCTTAACTACCCTTGCAGCCATGAACCTGAGAGGTTTTATTTTTTTTTTTCTTCAAGTTTACGAAGTCCCAGGAATGTGGTTACTGTCAGCAATCTGCTATCTTCAAAAAAGGATTGAGATTTCCAAGTGTTATTTTTGAATTGTCTTTGTAAATATCTGGCAGTTATATAAAATGTTAAAGCAAGGGTTTAGTGTTGTTTTGAATTTATAAATTTATATAATAATTATTATACATATTAAAACAATGATCTTTACTAAAATATAAGAAATAAGCATATTAAGTGAGATTAGGAACAGTTTGAGACAAAATGGTGAGCAATTTTGCTTTGTGCTTGACAACAGCATATGTGTGGATGAAAAGGGGAAAGCAGATGATTAATCTGTAAAAAATTCTATAAAGATTTGTGGGTGGGAGCAGAAAGTTTGGGAAATCTGTGAAATACTCATAAATACATGTTGCTGGTAGGAAAATTTTTGAAACACCAGTAATGTAGGGACACTGGAAAGAATTTTTTAAAGGTTGACAATACCTAAGTTTTTCATTTATAGCCCTTGATCCACAATTTGCAATGTGCTTATTATAAAGAAATTTAAATCCTTGATGAACTGGCCTTTATCATTTCAAAGTCTAAACCTTGTCTGCCCTTAAGGTACAGAGCACCACATCAACGGGTGCCATTGACAAGGTGGTCAAAGATTTCTGTTGGATGGGGCTTTTCAAAGAACCTTTACTTATTGATCTGGCTATGTGTGACATAGATCCACTTCAAGCCTTTCCTGTATTAGTTCTCTTCATCGGAGTCCTAGAAGACAGTTGTTATTGCAATAGTGCAAGAAATATGTCTGTAATGACCTCCTATAGAGCCAGGAAGCTGTGTGCCTGTGGCCAACCCAATTATATCACAGGCTAGACAGGGCACCTTCTGTTGGCTCTGGTGAATGGGCCAGGAAGCAAAATGATAAATCACTATGATAAATCCTGGACATGAGGGAAAAAGACCCCAAACCCTACCCCTATTTTCTTTTTCATTAGCCTCTTGATACCATCTCCTGAATAACATTGAAAGTAAGCAGCCTATAAATATTGTACAAGCTCCCAATACTAAAAGCTGATAAAGTTTATTGTACTTATAAAATAAATAGAAGGAAATGCTTTCAGTTTCCTCTTTACAGGTCTGTGGGGAGATTCCCAGGTATAATTTATTGCTTCAATTTAAAAAATGTAGTCTCCTTTTACGCATGCTCTTTCTTTTCTTGTTCGTTCTTTTTTTCTCTCTGTTGTCTTGTGTCTCAGGCACAGCATGTGTGTGTGCCCATGCACTCAGACGTTGTCAGCACTTCTGCCTCAGACTCATTCCATTGAATCTCTTTAATTACCTCTTTAGAAAAAGTTCTCTCCTAAGTTTCCTGTATTTCATTTCCTATTTTCACCATTATTCCTTAACATAGGGAGCATTCTTTCACCGTGTCAAAGCTTCCTCCTGTTCTATTTTGTGCTCTGTAGTAATTGCCTAGGTAGCTCTGCCCTCCTACATTGATAAGATTAGCATGCGGTTAGTAAACTGCAACTACAAATGTAAAGTGTCCATTCCAGCACTACTCCCCCGCCTTTGTCCTTACTTTGTGCATGGAATCATCTTCTGAGTATTTGGTGAATTGAGTCAAAATGAGAGGATATGGAACGAGGGATCTTGTTTAAGCCTAAAGTACTATATCAAGAGCTCTTCTTTCTTTTTCCAGAAAATACTTGTTTATTTTTTTACTTATTTTATTTTATTTATTTATTTTTATTGTTGTGCTTGGTGGGGATACATTGTGGCTTTTGTAAAAGGTCTTACAATATATCATACTTGAATTCATCTCCTCCACTGCTCTCCTTTATCCCCCTGCCTCCATTCCTGGAATAGTTTCAGCAGGTCTCATTTTTCCATTTACACACATGTGCACACAGTATTTGCACCATATTCACATAATCGCCCTTTCCCCACCTCCTCCTCCATCCCACTGGTACCAACCCCCCTAGGCAGCAATGTGCCCGATTCCACCCTCCTGTTCTCCAATTTCTTAACTGAAAAAAAAAATGACATTTTTGTTTGTTTAAGATAGCTACACCAGGAGTTTCATTGTCACATTTCCATGTATATATGTAATGTAACCCAAATTGGTTCATCTCCTCTATTTTTCTTCCTTCTACTTTAGTCCCCTTTTTATGGTGCCTTCAATAGGCTTAAAAAAATTCTGTATTCATTCTTCTATAGAAAGTACATCAACCATATTAACCTTCTTAACTTCCTTCTCTTACCCTCCCCCTCTCTTTAGCATGACCTGTTTTTCATAATACTGAAAAGCTCCTTTTTTTTTTTATTCTGTATTGTTCATTGGTTCCGGAACACTGATCTTTCACTGGACATTAAAATAGCAAAACCATGGGCATCATCTGGTGTGATATCTCCTCTAATTCAAACCACTCATGGTCCCATTATTTCTGAGGTGCTGGGTTTTCAAAACAAGTTTAGACCTAAATTATCACCCCATATTTTTGGAATCAATGTGTACTTAACTTCCCTTAATCACACTCTGCACAATATCTTTTTTCCTATGTATTTATTTATTTATGGTGGATTTATTATGGTTAATTATGCACAACACACACTTTATCTCTTTTTGAGTGAACAGCTCTGTGGCATTAAGTATATTCACATCACTGTGCAACCATCAAAATTATCCATCTTTGGAAACTTTTCATCTTCCCCAGCTTAAACTCTGTACACTTTGAACACTGATTCCCCCAGCCCCTGAAAACTGTTGCTCTACTTTCTATCTTTATGAATTTGTCTGTTCTCACTACTTCATGGCAGTGGAATCAAACAGTATTTGTTTGTTTTTCAGTTAGTGTATCATGCTAACTTTGCCTGGGCTGGTCACAGATGGTGATCCTCCTACCTCTGCCTCCCAAAAGGAGTTGGGTCCATAGGTGTGGGCCACCATACCCGCACCTATCTCGAGCTGCTGAGTAGCTGGGATTATAGATGTACCACTGCACCCAGCCCAAATACAATGGTCTTGATAAATTATCGAACTTCCAATTAGGCACTTGATGATCTATGCAGTTTCTTTTTTTCCTTCACTACACAGAACTATTCTTCAGCAAAACTAGTCTCCAGATCACATTTCTTTGTTTTCTATGGAATATCTTCTGTCCTGTTAATCCCCATCTATATTAGGGTTCTCCAGAGATGGAACTAATAGAATATACAGAGACATAGATGTATAAGAAGGGGCATTGGGGAAAATGGCTCACATGATTATGGAGGCTAAGAATTCCCACAATAGCCTATCTGAACATGGAGATCCTGGGATGCCACTAGCATGGCTCACTTCAGGTTTCAAAGCTTCAGAACAAGGAAAGCCTGTGGTGTAATTTTTAGTCTAAGGCCAAAGACCTGACATGGTGGGAGCCCCTGATAAAAGCCATGTCTTTTGGAAACACCCTCACAGACAATCCCAGAAATGCTTTATCAGTTTTCTAGGTATTCCTTAGTTTAGTCAATTGACACCTAAAATTAAGCATCACCTTTCCCATTTTTTACATCTGTTTGTATTGATTGCTACTCTCCTTATATTTTGTTCTTTTGTTATTTGTCTAAAACCTTTTCCTAGCAGTTAGAAACCTCTCAAACTAGGCTTGTTCCTTTTTCCACAAAAATATATAATTAATTAAAAAATCTCAATTACATGCCATCCATGTGGAACAGATTTAGTTCTAAAATCAGATTTTTAAAATAGATCTCAGTTTGAAGGACAGTTTTAGGTTTACAGAGAAATTAAAAAGATACTATAGAGAGTTCCCACATATCCTGTACTAACTTCCCTGCTTACATTATTATAAATAAATGCTGCAATCAGTGAATCAGTGTTGATATATTATTGTTAGCTGAAATGTGTAGTTTATTCAGTTTTCCTTTGTTTCTACCAAATACCTTTTTCTGTCCCATGGTCTCTTGCATAAGGCCATATCACAGTTTTCATATCTACTTAGGCTCTTGTTGGTTGTCTCAAATTTCTCTTGTTTTTAATACCCTTGACATTTTTTAGTACTGGCCAACTTCTTTGTAGAATTCTCGTCTACAGGCATTTGCCTGATGTTCCCCCTGTTAGACTGAGTTATGGGTCTTTGGGAGGAAAATCTAATGGGTAAAATGACATTTTGATATGTCATATCAAAGATACCTGTATTGATACGAATTATCACTGTTGGTGTTGACTTTGATCACCTCTATGAGTTACTGTTTTTCAGGTTTCACAATCTTTAAGTTACTCCCTGTTCCCTTTCCACACTATATTATTTGGGAGAAAGTCGCTATGTGCAGCCTACACTTAGTGAATGGGGACTTATGGTTCTTCTCCTTGAGGGCAAAGTATCAACAAAATTTTTTGGAATTCCTTCTGCAAAGGAGATTTCTTTCTTCTCTATCATCAATTAATTTATCTGTAAGTATAGATATCATTTATAGATATAGATATTTATTTTATATTTTGTGTTGTAGAATGATACTACTTTCTTTTGTTCCTCAAATTGCCCCAGCTTTGATTGGGATTCTTTCACTTGTCCCCTTGGTCTCTTTGCTACAACTCTATCAGACTCAACCTTTTCTCCAAGAAGTCCAAGGACTTTTTATTAAAAAACAGTATTAGAATCCAAGATCTGAGTGTTAGGTGTTGCTCATTGTTGCTGGAATGTTGTTTCTAGACCCTGTCTGCTGACATACCAAAGAATTACTTGTATGTTTCTTGACCCATGCATATGTACTTATCTTGAAATAGTCCCATGTGTAAATATCCGTATCTTTATTAAGCTAAATTTGAGAATATATGTACAACTCCAATTCTCATCTATTACTGCATGAATCCTTCTTGTTTCTCCCTCTTATTTATGTGAAAATTAACAATCCAGCAGTAAGAAACCTGTTCCCCACCAACTACCACCTGCTTACATATAAAACATTTTCAGAATTTTCAATCCATACCACCATGAGTACAGTGCAGTGCTTATGTACAGTTCCTTTTGCCTTTAGTTTTGTAAATTTATTTTTAGCTAATATATAAAAATCATATATAAATATATAAAATATTTTCTAAATTATATATAATATATAAAAATGATACATTTAAACACATGTATACATTGTATAATGTTTTAATCAGGTTAAACATGTCTTCCTTCTCAAATATTTGCCATTTCCTAATGGTAAAACCTTTCAAAATCCTCTCCTTTTTGGATTATACAGTACACTGTCACTAAGTCTGGTCACCCTTCAGTAAGGTTCTGATACACTTGTGCTATAGTTAAATCCTCGTGAGGCAATCACATTCTGCATTCCTTTATGAGATCTTCCTTAAAAAGTTTAAAATTTTACATAATAATGTACTCTTTGTGCTGAAAGTTATGCAGATTTTGAAAAAACATTATGTCTGGCATTATATAGAATGGTTTCACTGCTAAAATCCTGTGCTTCACCTTTTCAGTCCTTTTCTTCTTCTCCCAAACTCTTATTGACCAAGGATGTCTTTTCTAGAATGTTATGTAATTGGAATTGTTTAATGTGCAACTTTTTCACACTGGCTGTCGTCACTTGGCCATATACATTTAAGGTTTCTCAAGTTCTTTTCATATCTTGATAGCTCACTTGCTTTTATTGCTGAATAATATTCTATTGTATGGCTTGCTTGTTTGTTAATTTAAAATTAAAGAATATCTTGGTTACATTTGTTCTCTAGCACTTATGAATAAAGCTGCTATAAACCTTTATGTGCAGATTTTTGTATGCACATACTCTTTCAAATCAGTTGGGAAAATCTGTAGAAGTTCATTTGCTGGATCTTATGGTAAGACTACATTTAGCTTTGTGAAACATTGCCAAACTGTCTTTCTTATGGCTGAACTATTTGCATTCCCATCAGCAATGAATGAGAATTCCTGTTGCTCTGCATCCTTGCTACCATTAAGTGTTGTTTTGGATTTTAGCCATTCTAATAAGCGAAGGGTAGTGTCTCGTTGTTGTTTTACTTTACAATTCTCTGATGGTACATGACGTTCATGATGTTGAGCCTCTTCATCTACTTATTCTGGAGCTTTGTGTGTATGTGTGTGTGTGTGTGTGTGTGTGTGTGTGTGGTACTGGGGTTTGAACTCTGAACCTCAAACTTCTAAGCAGGCACTCTATCACTTAACCCATTCCACCAGACCTTTTTTGTGTTGGGTATTTTCGAGATAGGATCTTGCAAACTATTTGCCCAGGCTAACTTTAAACCATGTGTATATCTTTTTTTTTTTAAATGTGATGTCTTTTTAAATATTTTGCTCATTTTTAATTGAGTTGTTTTTCTTTTACATTTTTTTAAAGTTTCTTTTCTTTTATTGTTCTGGGGGTACATTGCAGCATTTGCAAAAGTTCTTACAATATATCAAATGTATCATATTTGAATTCACTTCCTCCATCATTCTCCTTTATCCCCCCCGCCCTCTCCATTCCTGGAATAATTTCAACAGGTGTCATTTATCCATTTACATACATGTGTACACAGTATTTGCACCATATTCACCCTCCTACATCCTTTCCCCATATCCTCCCCCTCCCATTGGTACCAATCCCCCATATAGGACCTGCTTTATCTTCCTCTGGTTTTGTAAAAGAAAAAAAAATGACATTTTTGTTTGTTTAAGCTATCTATTATCTATACAGGGAGTTTCCTTGTGACATTTCCATACATATATATACATATATATATATATATACATATATATATATATATATTTGGGTTATTTATATATATATATATATATGTATATATATATATATAATATATACATATATATATATGTATTATAACCCAAATTGGTTCATCTCCTCTATTTTTTTCCTTTCTACCTTGGTCCCCTTTTGGTGACTTCAACAGGTTTAAAATTTTGAGTATTAATATTTCTATTTTGGATGCACTACTTATACTTGGTGTGTGTTTTATTAGGATTTTTCTTCAATTCTCTGGCTTGTCATTTAGTTCTCTTAATAGTGTCTTTTACAGAGCAGAAGATTATAATTTGGATAAAGGACAACTTATTTTTTCTTTATTAATCATGTTTTTGGTATTTTATTTAAAAATTTATTATTAAACCCAAGGTCATTTCAATTTTCTCTTATGTTTTTCCTAGTTTTATAGCTATGCATTTTACATCTAAGGATATATTCCATATTGAATTAAATTGTAAACATCTTAAGTTCTGTTTAATTTTTATGCAAATGGTATAAACATAATGCTGAGTATTGTTTGGTGTATAGACTATATTTTCTTCATTAAGTTGTCTTTCTGTGTTTGTCAAAGATTAATTGACTATTTGTAAGGGGAGAATCTATTTTGTTCTTTTAACAATACCATAGCATATGATCACTATTGATTTATACCGAGTCTTGGAGTTGGGTAGTGTCAGTCTTCAAACTTTGTTCTTTTTCAGTACTGTGTTGGGTATGCTGGATCTTTTTCTTCTCCATGTGCTATGACTTGAATATGTCTCCCAAAATTCATATGTTGAAAACTTAATATCCAATGTAACAGTATTGAGAGGCAGGGTTCTACCTTCATAAATAGATTAATCTGGCATTATAAAGAATTGTTTCCCCTGTGCTTTTCTAATCAGTCCTTTTCTTCTTCCCTCAAACGCCTATTGACCAATGTTGTTCATTGTCTATAGTTTTGCACACGGGTATGAGCAAAGGGCTCACAGGAATAGGTTTGTTCCATTGTGCTCTTGCCTTTCTGCAATCTGTGATGTGATGATACGGCAAGAAGGCCCTCACCAATTGCTGCTGTCTCAATCTTAGACTTCCCAATCTCTACAATTATGAGAAAATGAATTTCTATTTCGTTATGAATTACTTAGTCTCGTGTATTCTGTTATAGCCACACAAAATGGGCTAAGACACCATATAAACTTAAAAATAAATATGTTGATACCTGCAAAATAGCTTGCTGAGAATTTGAGTTGGATTGCATTGAATGCATAGATGAATTGGGAAGAAGTGATGTCTTAACAATATTTAGCCTTTTAATCCATAAACATGGAACATACCTCCATACATTTAGATCACCTTTATTTCATCAGAATTCTGTACCTTTCTAATTATAGGTATGTATATATTTCACTAGGTTTATACCTAAAACTTTCAGTTTTAATTACTATTTTAAATGATACTATGTTCTTAATTTCAAATTACAATTGCCCATTGTTGACACAAAGAAAACCTGTTGACTTTTACATATTAAACTTGTGTCCTGAACCTTATTACTAGTTCCATGCTTTTAGTTTTTCAGAGTTGGAGGTTTTCAACATAGACAATGGTGGCATCTGGGAGCAGCTGCATTTTGTCTATTTACTCCAAATCTGTATACCATCTCTGTGTTCTTTTCTTGGATTACTGCCTGCCTTGACTAGAACATCCAGCATGCTGTTGAACAGGAGTGGTGAAAGGAAACATTTTCATTTTTTAACATTCAGAGAGAAAACTTAAAAATTTTAAATTATTCAATATGACATTACCTGCAGATTTTTGGTAATTTTTTTTGATTGCCAAATTAAGTTTATTTATTTATTTTATTCATATGTGCATAAATGTTTGGGTCACTTCTCCCCCCTTCCCCCAACCCCCTCCCTTTCCCCGACCCCCTCCCCCTCTTCCCCTACCCCCTCACTACCAGGCAGAAACTATCTCTAATTACTATCTCTAATTTTGTTGAAAAGAGAGTATAAGCAATAGTAAGAAGAAACAAGGGTTTTTGCTAGTTGAGGTAAGGTTAGCTATACAGGGATTTGACTCACATTGCTTTCCTGTACATATGTGTTACATTCTAAATTAATTCTTCTAGAACTAACCTTTTCTCTAGTTCCTGGTCCCCTTCTCCTATTGGCCTCTGTCACTTTAAAGTTTCTGCATTAGTTCCTTTGCATTGGGGACATCAAATGCTATCTTGTTTTTTGGGTGTTTCTTGCCTATCCTCATACCTCCCTTGTGTGCTCTCACCTCATCATGTGATCAAAGTCCAATCCCCTTGTTGTGTTTGTCCTTGATCTAAAGTCCACATATGAGGGAGAACATATGATTTTTGGTCTTCTGGGCCTGACTAACCTCGCTCAGCATGATGTTCTCCAGTTCCACCTAGTTACCTGCAAATGATAACATTTCATTCTTCTTCATGGCTGAGTAGTATTCTGTTGTATATAAACACCACATTTTCTTAATCCATTCATCAGTAATGGAGCATCTTGGCTGTTTCCATAACTTGGCTATTGTGAATAGCGCTGCAATAAACATGGGTGTGCAGGTGCCTCTGGAGTAACCTGTGTCACAGTCTTTTGGGTATATCCCCAAGAGTGGTATTGCTGGATCATATGGTAGATCAATGTTTAGCTTTTTAAGTAGCCTCCAAATTTTTTTTCCAGAGAGGTTGTACTAGTTTGCATTCCCACCAGCAGTGTAAGAGGGTTCCTTTTTCCCTGCATCCTCGCCAACACCTGTTGTTGGTGGTGTTGCTAATGATGGCTATTCTAACAGGGGTGAGGTGGAATATTAGTGTGGTTTTGATGAGCATTTCCTTAATGGCTAGAGATGGTGAACATTTTTTCATGTGTTTTTTGGCCATTTGAATTTCTTCTTTTGAGAAACTTCTGTTTAGTTCACTTGCCCATTTCTTTATTGGTTAATTTTGGGAGAATTTAGTTTTTTAAGTTCCCTATATATTCTGGTTATCAGTCCTTTGTCTGATGTGTACCTAGCAAATATTTTCTCCCACACTGTGGGTGGTCTCTTCAGTTTAGAGACCATTTTTTTGTTGAGCAGAAGTTTTTTAGTTTTATGAAGTCCCATTTATCTATGCTATCTCTTAGTTGCTGTGCTGCTGGGGTTCCATTGAGAAAGTTCTTCCCTATACCTACTAATTCCAGAGTATTTCCTACTCTTTCCTATATCAACTTTAGAGTTTGGGATCTGATATTAATATCCTTGATCCATTTTGAGTTAATATTGGTATGGGGTGATATACATGGATCTAGTTTCAGTTTTTGGCAGACTGCTAACCAGTTTTCCCAGCAGTTTTTGTTGAAGAGGCTGTCTTTTCTCCATTGTATATTTTTAGCACCTTTGTCAAAGACAAGTTGGTTATAGTTGTGTGGCTTCATATCTGGGTCCTCTATTCTGTTCCACTGGTCTTCGTGTCTGTTTTTGTGCCAGTACCATGCTGTTTTTATTGCTATTGCTTTGTAACATAGTTTGAAGTCAGGTATCGTGATACCTCCAGCGTTGTTCTTTTTGCTGAGTATTGCCTTGGCTATTCTTGGTCTCTTGTGATTCCAAATAAATTTAACAGTAGATTTTTCAGTCTCTTTGATGAATGTCATTGGGATTTTGATGGGAATTGCATTGAACATGTAGATTGCTTTTGGAAGTATAGACATTTTTACTATGTTGATTCTACCAGTCCATGAGCATGGGAGATCTCTCCACTTTCTATAGTCTTCCTCAATCTCTTTCTTCAGAAGTTTATAGTTTTTCTTATAGGGGTCATTCACATCCTTTGTTAGGTTTACACCTAGGTATTTGATTTTTTTTGAGGCTATTGTAAATGGAATTGTTTTCATATATCCTTTTTCAGTTTGTTCATTATTAGTGTATAGAAATGCTAATGATTTTTCTATGTTGATTTTATATCCTGCTACCTTGCTATAACTGTTGATGGGTGCCTAGGAGCTTTTGAGTGGAGTTTTTTGGGTCTGTAAGGTATAGGATCATATCATTTGCAAATAGGTATATTTTGTCAGTTTCTTTACCTATTTGTATTCCTTTTATTCCTTCTTCTTGCCTAATTGCTCTGGCTAGGAATTCCAGTACTATGTTGAATAGGAGTGGAGATAATGGGCATCCTTTTCTAGTTCCTGATTTTAGAGGGAATGGTTTCAGTTTTTCGCCATTAAGTACAATGCTGGTTGTAGGTTTGTCATATATAGCTTTTATAATGTTGAGGTACTTTCCTTCTATTCCTAGTTTTCTTAGAGCTTTTATCATGAAATGGTGTTGAATCTTATCAAAGGCTTTTTCTGCATCTATTGAGATGATCAAGTGGTTTTTGTCTTTGCTTCTGTTAATGTGGTGTATTACATTTATTGATTTTTGTATGTTGAACCACCCCTGCATTCCTGAGATGAAGCCAACTTGGTCATGGTGAATGATCTTTTTGATGTGTTGTTGAATTCAGTTTGCCATTATCTATTGAGGATTTTTGCATCAATGTTCATTAAGGAAATTGGCCTATAGTTCTCCTTTTTGGAGGTGCCTTTGCCTGGTTTTGGGATAAGTGTAATACTGGCTTCATAAAATGTGTTAGGCACTTTTCCTTCCCTTTCTATTTCATGGAACAGTTTATGTAGCATTGGTGTTAGTTCTTCTTTAAAGGTCTGATAGAATTCAGCAGAGAATCCATCAGGTCCTGGAATTTTCTTTTTTGGGGAGACTCTTGATTGCTGCTTCAATTTCATTTTGTGTTATAGATCTATTCAGGTGATTAATGTCTTCTTGGTTCAGTTTTGAGTGATCATAAGTATCTAGAAATCTGTTCATTTGTTCAAGATTTTCAAATTTATTTGAATATAGGTTCTCAAAGTGGTCTCTGATGATTTCCTGGACTTCTGTGGTGTTTGTTGTTATCTCCCCTTTTGCATTCCTGATTTTACTGATTTGGGTTTTTTCTCTCCTCATTTTAGTCAGGTTTGTCAGGGTCTATCGATCTTGTTTATTTTTTCAAAGAACCAACTTTTTATTTCATTAATTCTTTGCATATTTTTTTTGGTTTCTACTTCATTGATTTCAGCTCTTATTTTTATTATTTCTCTCCTTCTATTTGTTTTGGGATTTGCTTGTTCTTGTTTTTCTAGGAGTTTGAGATGTATCATTAGGTCATTGATTTGGGATCTTTCAGTGTTTTTAATATATGCACTCATGGCTATAAACTTTCCTCTCAGGACTGCCTTTGCTGTGTCCCATAGGTTCCAGTAGGTTGTGTTTTCATTTTTATTAACTTCCAGGAACCTTTTAATTTCCTTTTATTTCATCAATGACCCATTATTCATTAAGTAATGAATTGTTCAGTTTCAAGCTGTTTGCATGGTTTTTGTCTTTATTTTTGTTGTTGAGTTCTAGTTTTAATGCATTGTGATCAGATAGAATGTATGGTATAATTTCCATTTTGTTATATTTGCTGAGGCTTGCTTTGTGCCCTAGGATATGATCTATTTTGGAGAAGGTTCTATGGGCTGCTGAGAAAAATGTGTGTTGTGTAGAAGTTGGATGAAATGTTCTGTAGACATCAACTAGGTCCATTTGATCTATGGTATGTTTTAGACCTAGGATTTCTTTATTGATTTTTCATTTGGATGACCTATCTACTGATGATAGTTGGGTATTAAAGTCTCCCACTATTACTGTGTTGGAGTTAATATATGCTTTTAGGTCCTTCAGGGTATGTTTGATGAAATTGGGTGTGTTGACATTGGGTGCACAGAGGTTATTTTCTTTTGGTCTATTTTCCCTTTTATTAGTATGGAATGTCCTTCTTTATCTCGTTTGATCAATGTAGGTTTGAAGTCTACTTTGTCAGAGATAAGTATTACTACTCCTGCCTATTTTGGGGGGCCATTGGCTTAGTAAATCTTCTTCCAGCCTTTCATCTTAAGCCTATGCTTATTTTTATCGATGAGATGGGTCTCCTGTAAACAACAAATTGTTGGATCTTCCTTTTTAATCCAGTTTGTCAAACAGTGTCTTTTGGTGGGGGAGTTAAGTCTGTTAACATTAAGTGTTAGTATTGATAGGTTTGTGGTGATTCCTGTCATTTAGTTGTCTTAGTTGTTTGAGGGTTTAATTGTGTGTAGCTAAATCGATGTTACTCTCTACTTTCTTGCTTTTTCTTTTCTTGTAGTTTGGTACTGCCTGCCCTTTCATGGTGTTGGGTTTCACTTTCTGTGTATAGAATCCCTGAAGAATCTTTTGTAGTGGTGGCTTTGTGGTCACATATTGTTTTAGTTTCTGCTTATCATGGAAGACTTTTTTTGCTCCATCTATTTTGAATGATAGTTTTGCTGGGTAGAGTATCCTAGGGTTGAAGTTATTTTCATTCAGTGCCCAGAAGACCTCCCAAAGCTCTTCTTGCTTTTAATGTTTCTGTTGAGAAGTCTGCTCTGATTTTGATGGGTTTACCATTGTATGTTACTTGTTTTTCCTCTCTCACAGCCTTCACTATTCTTTCTCTAGTCTCTGTACTTGTTGGTTTAATGATAATATGTTGTGGGGTAGTTCTAGTTTGGTCAGGTTTGTTTGATGTTCTGGAGTCTTCCTGTTCCTTTATGGGCATAGTTTTCTCTAGATTTGGGAAATTTTCTGTTATTATTTTTTTGAATATATTACACATTCCTTTTGCTTGCACCTCTTCTCCTTCTGAAATGCCCATGATTCTCAGGTTCAGGCTTTTGATGCAGTCAGTAAGTTCTTGCATTTTTTTTTTCACAGGTTTTGAGTTGTTTAACTAATTGTTCTTTGGTTTTTCCTTTAATTACCACTTCATCTTTGAGTTCTGAAATTCTGTCTTCTGCTTGTTCTAGTCTGCTGGATTGGCCTTCCATTTTGTTTTGCATTTCTGTTTTGTTCTTTTTTCTGAGGTTTTCCATATCCTGAGTTTCTTCCTCTTCAACATTGTCTATTTTCCTCCTGAGTTCATTTATCTCTCTATTTATGGTGTTCTTTGTTTCACTTTGATGTTAATACAGTGCTTCTATAGTTTCTTTTCTTTGTTCTTGTGCTTTCTCAAATTCTCCATTTTTGTTGTCTTGGAATTTCTTGAGTGTCTCCTGTACATTTTGGTTGACCATATCCAGTATCATCTCTAGAAAATTCTCATTGATTACTTCGCAGAGTTCTTCTTCAGATTGTTCTTGTGGGCTTCATTGGGTTCTTTGGCATAGTTTATCTTTGTTTTGTTGAAGTCTGGATCTGGGCATCTGTTTTCTTCATTTTCCTCTGGTTCCTGTACTGTTGGTCTGCTTCTCCGAGAAGATTAGAAGCTGGTGTCTGGCAACTTGGGAGCCCTCCTGGTTTCTCCGTTTAATGTGGCATTGGGATGCTTATGTGTGGGCTGGGGGTGTGGAGGTGTTGGATTTTTGCCTTTTCTTGGTGGTTTTTCCTGCCAGGTATATCTCCAGCATCTCTCCAAGAGTTTACTTTAGGAAGCACGCTTTCTGCTTCCTCCCTCTAGTCGCCATTTTGGAATCCAAATTCTAATTTTTTTGTGGCACTAGGAACCAAACCATAGCTTTGTGGATACTAGACAAACACTCTACTCCTGAGCTACAACCCTGGCCTTTAATAGGTGTTCTTCAATAATTTGAGGAAATTCCCTTCTATTCCTGGTTTGCTAAGAGTTTTTATAATGAAAACATTCTGAATTTTGTCAAATGTCTTTTCTTATCAATTGATATGATCATATGGCTTTTTTCATTAGCATGTTGATATGCTGTTTTTTTTCATTTCCAATGGGATTTTGTTAATTTACAATTTTTAAATGCTGACAAGCATTACATACCTACAGCAAACTATTTTTGGTGGTGATGCAAAATTCTTTTTATACATTGTAGGATTTTATTTGATAATATTTTGTTGAGAATTATTGTATTTATATTGTCTATGGCCTTTCACACTTGTTATGTCCTTATCTGGCTTGAGTATTCGGGTAATGCTAGCTGTATAGCATGAAATAGGAAGTAAGTGCTCCTTCTGATTCCTGAAATATATCTTTCTTAAGCATTTTGTAGAATTTATACATTAACCATCTGGATGTAGGACTTCCTCTTTAGGAAGTTTATTATTTATTGAGTCAATATTTTAAGAGATGTATACTGATTTGAATTATTTATTTTGAGGTTTGGCTGTTTGTGGCTTTCAAGAAATTGTCCATTTCCCCTGACTTATCAAATGTGTCTATAGAATGTTTTAAAGTGTCCCTTTATTCTCCTTATAACATCTATGCTATCAGGAGAGATGACTTTATCTTTCATTTCTGATAGTAAAACTCATGTCTCAGCTCACTTTTCTTCTTGGTTAGACTAAGTAGAGATTTTATCAACTTAATAATATGCTCAAATAATTAGGCTTTGTTTTGTTAATTTTGTCTATTTTTTTCCTGTTTTTATTTTTGTTGATTTCTACTCTAATTTTTATTAGTTTTTCTTCTGCTTACTTCCTCCTTCCTCTTCCCCCTCTTCCTTTTTCTTCTTTCTGCTTTTTCTTCTCTAAAGTAGAAACTTAGACTATTCATTTGCAATCTTTTTCAAATATTGATTTAATGCCATAAATCTCCCTCTAGGCATTGCTTTACTATATCCCATATAATTTTGGTAAGTTTTTTCATTTTCATTTACTTCAAAGTGTTCTTAAGATATCTTTTTTGATATATGTATTATTTAGAATTGTTTTGCTAAATCTTCAAATATTTTGAAATTTTCCAGCCATCTTCCTGTTATTGATTTCTATGTTCATTCACTTAAGATCTAAGAGCATACTATGTATCATTTCTATTCTTTTAAATCTGTGAAGGTGTGTTCTGTGGCTCAGAATGTGGTCTATCATGATGAATTTTCCATATGAGCTTAAGAAGAGTGTGTATTCTGCTGTTGTTGGATAGGGAATTCAATAAATGTCAGTGAGATCAAGTTGGCTGATAGTGCTGTTTGGGTCAACTCCATCCTTAACTGATTTTTTCCTGTTTGATCTACCAATTACTGCAAGAAGGGTGTTGACTTTCCACTTACAATAGTGGATTATTTTTTGTCTCTTTGTTGTTCTGTCAGATCTTTCCTCGTGTATTTTGACACTTAGGAGCATATACATTAAGGATAGTTATGTCTTCTTGAAGAATTGACCTTTATCGTATGCAATTCCTCATTTTATCTCTGATAAGTCTTTTGCTGAGTTCTGCTTTGTTTGAAATTAATATAGTTCTCTCCTACAAATTCTCCACTCTTTTATCAGTTTAAAAACTTATATGTGTCTTTATGTTTAAATTATGTTTCTTATAGACACATATATAGTTGGAGCTAGTTCTTTTATGATGTTTAATTTCATTTTAAATATTAAAAGAGGTGAAGCTAATCCATGGTATTAGAAGTTAGAATAGTGGCTACCTTTGGAAGGATTCAAGCCTGAATAAGAAATAATAAGGGATTCTGGCCTGGTAATTTTGTTTTTATCTTTTCTTTTTATTGTGATAATTCCACACATATATATATATATTGTACTTTGATTAAATTCATACCTTATATTATTCTTTTTAGCACTCCTTCTCACTTCTAGATCATTTCAGTGGGCTTCAATGTGCTATTTTCTTACATATATAGTGTTTTCAATCTATTTATTCCCACATCACCCTCTCTTTTCCTCCTCCCCTCTTGTAATCATGTCAGATGAGTGAAAACATGGTATTTTTCTTTCTGAACTTTTTAAACCACTCTGACACTTTCTGTCTTTAATTAATAGATTTAGTCCATTCACAGTTTAAAATGTTGATATATCTAGATTAACTGTTTAGTATTCTTTGTACTTGTTCTTTCTTTCTTTTGTATTCTTTATTTTTGTGATTGCTCTGGTTTTAACTAAATATTTTTATAATTATATTTCCTCTTTTAGCATATCAACTAAAATTCATATAAAATTTTTAGTAGTTGTCTGAGTTTGCAATATAAGTTTACAAGTACTCTAAATACACTAAATACACCTTTAAAATAACACTATAATACTTCACAGGTCATGCAGGTACCTTTCGACAGTGTTTTCTCAATTCATCCTTCCCATACCTTGAGAAATTAATTGTTAGATCCATTTAATGTTCTATAGTAACACAATACATTGTAGTATTATTATTTTTTATTTTTAAATTTATATTTTGTATTTCACATATTATTTGTTATTATTTTTAGTTATCAATTAGATTAATTAAGAACAGGAAAATTAGAAGCTTTTATTATACTCTTATTTCATCTTTTATGTTTTTCCTTTGTGTAGATCCAGGCTTCTGACCAATACCAGTTTTCTTCTCCTTCAAGAATTTCTTTTGACATTTTTTGTGGGGCAGATTTACTGGCAATGAGTTCCCTCAGTTTTTGTTTTTCTAAGAAAGGCTTTATTTTTCCTTGGCTTTCAAGGAATAACTACAATGGATAGAGAATTATAAGTTAGGAGTCCATTTATTTTAGCACTTTTTTACCCCCATTCTCTTTGTGCTTGCATGGTTTCTGTTGAAATCGAATATTTATCATTTGTTTTTCTTTGTATGTAAGATGTTCATTCTATACCCCTGGCATCTTTTAAAATACACTTTTTGTTTGATTTTCTACAGTCTGAATATGATATTACTGGATATAGTTTTTTGGGGTATGTATTCTGTGTGATATTCTTTGAGCTTTCCGGATTTGTGGTTTAGTGTCTGTCATTAAAATTTTTAAATTCAAATTTTTTTTATATTCCATTCTCTCTTCCTTTTAGTATTTCAATTATGCACTTTTACAGCTTTTGAAATTATCCATTGGCTCTTGGATATTGTATTCTGTTAAAATTATTTTTCCATTTTGTATTTTAATCTGGAAAGTTTCTATCTACATATTTTTCAGTTCATTGAGTCTTTCTTCAGCTACTCCAATCTAAAAGCATTTGTCATTTTTTTCCACAGTATGTTTTGTTCTGTTTTATCCTTTCTTAGAGTTTTCATTTCTCTTTGCATATGCCAGTCTGCATGTTGTCTACTTTTTCCACTGGAACCCTTAACATAGTAATTATACAGGTAGTAAATTCTGTGTCTGTATGGTATTTCCAAAATCTGTATTATATCTGAGTCTGGTTGAGATACTTGCCTTCTCTTTCCAAATTCTTTTTAACTTGCCTTTAGTATGTTGTATCCTTTTTTGTGTTGCAAGGTGGACATGATATATTGGGAAATACATTAGGAACTGAGGTAAATAGGCCTTTAGAGTGAGGCTTTCGTTAGCGTGAGCTAGTCGTTATATACAGCTAGCAGTTAATATCTGCTGTAGCTATAAGTTCAAATGCTTCTAATGTTCTTATGTTTTTCTCTCCTGTTCCCTTTAGGGTTGCCTAAAATTTCTTTTTAAAATAACACCCAAATCTTACAGTTCTTTCAGCTAAAATCCACAGTTACTGTGTTGGATCTGGGTGAAGGTCCCCTTAAAAATGTAACTTCTGGAAGTTTCTTGCTTTCATAAAAGTCCACACTCTGCTTCCAGCAAGTCACCAATAACTAGCAATTATTGCAACCAGTCGCTGGTTGCAAGATCCTATACCTTAAAGACCCAAAAAACTCTACTCAGAAGCTTCTAGACATCATCAATAGCTATAGCAAGGTAGCAGGATATAAAATCAACATAGAAAAATCATTAGCATTTCTATACACTAATAATGAGCAAACTGAAAAAGAATACATGAAAATAATTCCATTTACAATAGCCTCAAAAAAAATTAAATACCTAGGTGTAAACCTAACAAAAGATGTGAAAGACCTCTACAAGGAAACTATACACTTCTGAAGAAAGAGATTGAGGAAGACTATAGAAAGTGGAGAGATCTCCCATGCTCATGGATTGGTAGAATCAACATAGTAAAAATGTCGATACTCCCTAAAGTAATCTACATGTTTAATGCAATTCCCATCAAAATTCCAATGACATTCATTAAAGAGATCAAAAAATCTACAGTGAAATTTATTTGGAAACACAGGAAGCCACAAATAGCCAAGGCAATACTCAGTCAAAAGAACAATGCAGGAGGTATCACAATACCTGACTTCAAACTATATTACAAAGCAATAACAATAAAAACAGCATGGTACTGGCACAAAAACAGACATGAAGACCAGTGGAACAGAATAGAGGACCCAGATATGAAGCCACAAAACTATAAGCAACTTGTCTTTGACAAAGGAGCTAAAAATATACGATGGAGAAATAGCAGCCTCTTCAACAAAAACTGCTGGGAAAACTGGTTAGCAGTCTGCAAAAAACTGAAACTAGATCCATGTATATCAACCTATACCAATATTAACTCAACATGGATCAAGGATCTTAATATCAGACTACAAACTCTAAAGTTGATACAGGAAAGAGTAGGAAATACTCTGGAATTAGTAGGTATAGGTAAGAACTTTCTCAACGAAACCCCAGCAGCACAGCAACTAAGAGATAGCATAGATAAATGGGACCTCATAAAGCCAAAAAGCTTCTGTTCATCAAAAGAAATGGTCTCTAAACTGAAAAGAACACCCACAGAGTGGGAGAAAATATTTGCCAGCGACACATCAGACAAAGGACTGATAACCAGAATATATAGGGAACTTAAAAAAGTAAATTCTCTCAAAACTAATGAACCAATAAAGAAATGGGCAAGTGAACTAAACAGAATTTTCTCAAAAGAAGAAATTCAAATGGCCAAAAAACACATGAAAAAATGCTCACCATCTCTAGCAATAAAGGAAATGCAAATTAAAACCATGCTAAGATTCCACCTCACTCCTGTTAGAATAGCCATCATCAGCAACACCACCAACTACAGGTGTTGGCAAGGATGCAGAGAAAAAGGAACCCTCTTACACTATTGGTGGGAATGTAAATTAGTACAACCACTCTGGAAAAAAATTTGGAGGCTACTTAAAAAGCTAAACATTGATCTACCATTTGATCCAGCAATACCACTCTTTGGGATATACCCAAAAGACTGTGACACAGGTTACTCCAGAGGCACCTGCACACACATGTTTATTGCGGCACTATTCACAATAGCCAAGTTATGGAAACAGCCAAGATACCCCACCACTGATGAATGGATTAAGAAAATGTGGTATCTATACACAATGGAATTTTATGCAGCCATGAAGAAGAACGAAATGTTATCATTCGCTGGTAAATGGATGGAATTGGAGAACATCATTCTGAGTGAGGTTAGCCTGGCCCAAAAGATCAAAAATCATATGTTCTCCCTCATATGTGGACATTAGATCAAGGGCAAACACAACAATGGGATTAGACTTTGAGCACATGATAAAAGCGAGAGCACACAAGGAAGGGGTGAGGATAGGTAAGACACCTAAAAAATTAGCTAGCATTTGTTGCCATTAACACAGAGAAACTAAAGCAGATACCTTAAAAGCAACTGAGGCCAATAGGAAAAGGGGACCAGGAACTAGAGAAAAGGTTAGATCAAAAACAATTAACCTAGAAGGTAACACACACACACAGGAAATCAATGTGAGTCAATGCCCTGTATAGCTATCCTTATCTCAATCAGCAAAAACCCTTGTTCCTTCCTATTATTGCTTATACTCTCTCTACAACAAAATTAGAAATAAGCGCAAAATAGTTCCTGCTGGGTATTGAGGGGGTGGGGGGAGAGGGAGTGGGCAGAGTGGGTGGTAAGGGAGGGAGTGGGGGCAGGGGGGGAAATGGACCAAGCCTTGTATGCACATATGAATAATAAAAGGAAAAAAAAACAATGGTTGATCTAGGATTTTGGTATTACCAGTAGCAAAACCAAGTGAAATATTAATATACTAAACAACAAAAAAAAAAGTCCATGATTTGCCAGGCACTGTTCTAAATGTTGAGGAAAGAGAGATGGGGGTACATACTGAGGAGATATGTAGATGTGAAAGTCCAGGTTATTTTGGTAACTAAAACACTTGACACTCCTCTGTTATAAGATATTACATATTGAGCATATATTGGTTTCAGTCATTCTGTTGATGTAGATCACTGTTAATTTAATTCTACATGGGTTTCAATTCCCTCTCTCAGATTACCCATTCCTTCCTTCCACAAGGCAGAAGCAAAAAGAGAAGTTATAATGTCAATACACAGTGTAAACCTGACACAAGACGAGATTGTCTCTGGTTAGAAGGTAGGTGTTAAACATTTATTCTACCTGAGAATAAAACCACCCCATCCTCATGCTGCCTTTTGTAATTGAAAATTGGTATAATTTATATTTTATAGAGAGTACTTCCTTTTTCTCTTTCCTCTTTCACAAATTGCTTTGTTTTATAAAGAAAGTTAGATTATTTTCATACTAATAGCATTAATTTCATCATAAATGCATCACAGAACATTGAATAAGGGAGGGGAGGAGCAAATCCACCTCCCAATACTGAAAAGTAAACTTGAAATAAGTAGTGCAACACTGGGAAAAGAATGCAGAATAAGCAGTATACTTTTTCTCTTATTTTCAAAACCTTGTTTTGTATGTTTTAGATTAGAAAAAAAACATACAAATAGAATTTGAACAATTTTGAAAAGCATAGAAGAGTGTACACAGTGCAAAATATTTTGAAAAAATGACCAAATAACTGATAATGTTTTTAAGAATATGACCTATGTCTAATAAATAGTCTCATTTGATATTCTTCAGGATCCTGCAGGGAGAATATTATTGTGGGTCAAGGGAACATGAGTCTTACCTGTGGTGTCTACACTTTACCCTTTGGGTTCCCCATTCATTCTGTCTCTATTAAATTACTCTATTTTAATGATTCATCCAAAGTCACTTGGCTTGGGGAAACTCTGAAGGCCATAATACAGGCAGTGGCGTCTGGCAAATTAATGTTGATTAATGCATGCACAGTCAAGATAAACAAGTGAAAGAAAATTTCTTTTCACCTCTCAGTGCCTTACTTCTCCTAAATTATTGCTCAGAGTTTCCTCACACTTGGATTTATTCATCTCTCCCTGCCATCTTTCCTCCTTGAGACTTTACTTTGTCCCTACATTTTTCACAAGTATTTTTGTGATTGTATACAATGAGTATAACATGTTAAGAACTAAATATTTACAGTTATGGACTTCACTCAACATCCATTCATAATCAAACCACTTAGAAAAATACGAGCAAATAAGAGCTTTCTCAATAAAGAACATTTATAAGAAAATGACATATTACCATTATACTTCATGGGAAAAGACAGAATGTTCTGTCCCTAAGATCTGGAACAATGATGTATACTCTTTATAACTCTATAATAGAGTGCTAGAATTTCTGTCTGGTGTAATATGACAAAAACAAAAAGTAAATTTCTATTTGCAAATTATATGATTTTCTATGTAAAAAATTCACAAGGACTTTACAGAGAAAAACAATAATGAATTTTGGAACTAATAAATGAGTTTGGCAAGATTGCACAACTAACAAGCTATGCAAACATGCATTGTGTTTCTATGTATTAGCACTAAAATTAAAAACATAATACCATTTATGTTTGCTCAATACATGATATACTAAGGTGAAAACCTAAGAAAACATGAGTAGAACCTGAATGATGGAAACTATACAACTTTGATAAAAGAAATCAAACAAGATTTAATAACTGACGATATAGCAAGTACACATCCAGAGGCAAGAAGAAAAAAAATGGAAGTTGATCTAAGTCTTGCATGTTATAAAAAATTTAACTCAAAATGGATCAGAAAGATGGACATAGTTAACAACACTCCTGTAATCCAAGCACTTAAGGCAGGAGGACTGTGAGTTTAAGGCTACCTTAGGATATATAGCAAGACCCTGTCTCAAAAAGGAAAAAAAATGGATCAGAGTCCTATGTTAAATATAAAATTAGAACATTTTTAGAAACAAACATATAATAAAACCTCTTCATTATGTAGGACTTGGCAAAGTGTTCTTAAATTTGACACCAAAGCACCACAAAAGAAGAAAAAAACTTAATTGTACTTCATCAAAAATTTTAAGTTTTGATCTATAATAGATCTTATTATTTTAAAATTTGAAATTAAAATTTTTGAATTATCATGTATTAATAATACAAGGAATTTCATTGTGATAATTCTATACATGCATACAGTATACCTTGAATAAGTTCACCTCCTCTATTATAGTTTCATTCCCCTTATTCCCCCCTTTTGTAAACAGTGTCTGTTGGGTTTCATTATGCTATCTTCATATGTGTGCGTATGCATATATGTGTGTGTGTGTATATATATATATATATATATATATATATATTGCACTTCCCTATTATTAAGTGGATAAAAGGACACACTAAAGAGTAGGAGAAAATCTTTCAAATCACATGTTTGGGTATGCGGTGCCTAATATATATAATGAACTCACAAAATTCTATAGTGTAAAAGTAAATAGTACAATTGGAACATAAGCAGAAGACAAAAAGATATTTTACCAAAGAAAATTTTCATAAGGCAAATAAGAACATGGAAAAATGTACAACACCATGAACAATCATAGAAATGCAAATTAAAACCACAGTAAGACATCACTACATACCTGTCAGAATGACTAAAGCAAAATTTTGCATGAAGTCCAAATTCACACAAGGATTTGGAAAAGCCTGAATAATTCATTAATTTCCAGTATAAATATAATAAGGTACAATCACTCAATTTTGAAGTTCCTTAAAAAACTAAACTTGAGACCCAGGTGCCAGTGGCTCATACCTGTAATCATTGTTACCTGGGAGGCTGAGATTGGGAAGATCATGGTTCAAGGCCCAGCCCAGAGAAATTTTTGAAGATGAGACCCCCATCTCCAAAAAAAAACAGAACAAAATGAACTGGAGGAGTGACTCAAGAGGAAGAGCTCCTGTTTGCAAGCACAAAGCTCTGAGTTCAAACCCCAGACCCACTGAAACAAAAACAAAAGCAAAAAATGAAACAAAACAAAACAAGTCAACATGTAAGTACTATATGAACCAACAATTTCACACCTAGGCATTTGTCCCAGAGAAATGAAGATATGTTTACATAAAAACTTGATACCATTGTTTATTGTTGTTTTTTTCATAATAGCCAAAACTGGAAACAAGACATATGGTGAATGGTAAGCAAACTAAAGTAAATTCACACCATGAAATACTACTCAGCAATAGAAAAGAATGGAAATGTTTTGTATTTTAACTCTATTATGTTGATCTTAGTTGTGAAGCCTAGGTATTATATGTTGAATTGTGTCCCCACCCTACCCCAAATTCATATGTTGAAGTCCTAACCTCCTTCAGAATATTGCCTTACTTGAAATAGGGTGTCTGAAGGTATACTTAGTTAAGATGAGGTCATACTGGAGTTGAGCTGGCCCCTAATCCAATGTGATTATTTTCCTTATAAGAAGAGAAAATTTGAATATAGATGACACACAGCATATTAAGATGAGGGTAGCACTTGGAGTGATGCTACTGAAGCTTAAGAAAGCCAAAGAGTACCACCAACCCACCAGAAGCTAAGGAGGAAGGAGGGAATAGACTTTTGTCTCACAGCCTTCAGATGAACCAACTCTGCTCACATCTTGATTTTGGACTTGTAATTTCTAGAACTATGGGACAATAAATTTCTATTGTTTAAGCCACTCAATTTCATCGTGCTTTGCTATGGCATCCCCAGGAAACTAATACATCAGGTAACTAGATGCCTTTAATGCAAGTAAGGAAGCCAAGAGGGAACACCCACTGTGAGGGGAAAGTGCAAACATGTCAGTGCTTTAATTTTTGGCATACCTCATTCATTTAAGGAGAAGTGTGAGGCATGAGGGAAGTAGGAATTTGTGTGATCCCGTGGGAAACATGGTTCCTGTAATTTAGGTGGAGAGGAAAGCATTGTGTGAAAAGGGCAGAACTCATCTTCCGCATGTAACTAATGAGTCTGCACCTGAAAAAGTGTGCTGGCTCCCTAAAGCCTTAGGAGGATACAGAGGAACCAATTAGGCAAATTGAGTAAAATTCAGATAAGGAATTTTTGAGAATGGAAGACTGGCTTTCAGCGAAGATGAAAGGAAAGAAATGTACTTAGCTAGACTAAGTGATGATTAAGCGGAATTTGATGATAAGGGATACATATTTTAAAAATGAGACTTCAAAGAAGAAATCAAATGATGCAAAGAGAAAGATGGGAAGACTCTTTTGACCCAATTTAAAAATTATCTTCAAAAATTTAAATATGTCTATGGTTTGATTCAGCCAATCAACTTATAGGAATTTATTCAACTTTACTCTATAGAAACTCTCACAAATTCACAGAGAAATATTTACCATGATATTTTATTGCATAATTGTTTGGGTTGTGAAAAATTAGAAACCACCTAAATGCTCTGTTCCTGCAGAAATAGTTCAATGAATGACAATGATTATAACATGGAAAGCTATGTGGCCATTGTCACAGTAAGGTAGATTTCTTGGTAATTGTTAGGACCTCGGACTATATTCATAATATGTTTTTTAAATGTTAAAAGTGATGTAAAAGATGCTGTTTGTAGCAAGCAAACATATCTTCTTTAAGAAGCCTTAATAATGCTTACTTCTGGTAGCTGAGATTATGAATGATTTTTTACTTTGAACATACCTGTATTTTTTAAATGTTTTCAATTTGAATGTATTTTTTATAATCATACTTCATAAAAGAATGAAAGAAATTCTAGTTATGAAGAGGGGAGGCAGATATTCTGGGAGTGCTGGTGAGGGTATAAAGGAAACATCTATTGAGAAAATGCTTATGGTATGAGATGAAAGTGGAAGTCCATCTATTACAGGGAGTAGTATGGATGTGATTTATTAGGAAATGTTCCCAAGAAACTGGAGGAGAGTTGGAGGAGGGCATTGATATAAAGAAGAGAAAGCCATACAAAGGTATGGTATCATGAGGGTCCTTTAAGAATACTGTGTCAGGGGTCCCCAAGACCATTCATGGTTCAGTGTTTCAATAGGAGGAATCACAGGATTTAGATACAGTTGTACTTATGGCTGCTTTATTTACAAATGCAAAGTAAAATCATCAAAGAGAAAAGGTACATGAGGTGAAGTTCAAAGAAAATGAGGCAAAATCTTTCAAAGGCCATCTCCCAGTGAGACAGGCTAAGATAGGAAAAGTTCAGAACTCTTATAACATATATGACTTCATATTATATTTCAGTTTGACCATTTTTCTCTCTCTCTCTGAGCCTTCTTTTCAATGACAAATATGTGCAGATTTTTCCATCCTAGCCCAGGGACAGCTCAAACCCTTCCCCACTCATTGATTATTGGTGATCAAGAGTTACTCAGGTTTTTCCCCTCCCATAGGTTAGCACAGGTTTTTTAAAGCACCGCGATACAGGAAGACCTCTCTCTGCTTCTGCCTCATACCTGGCCTATCATGGTTGTTTGTAACTTTTCCCTTAACTTTTAATAAACTTTTTTTTTTATCATCCTGCCTAGATGCATCCACATGGGATATAAGAATCTGGATTTTCTGTTTATCAGCAACCACAAAACCAGAGGAGTCACACAGGATACTTTAATTCCTACTGTAAAGTTATTATGACAATTCATGAAACCAGAAAAGCACATTAGCTGCTCAGTGCTGTAGGTTTTTTCTGGGGGCTGGTCACATAGGCACTTTCTGCCTAACAAATACCCAAATTTTCAAGCTCTCTGAAGGAAAGCAGGTATTCAGTATAAACTACTTTGTTTGTCCAAATGGATTAGGTATAGTGACTTTATCAGAGAATGATGGAAACTCTCCTAAAATCCACATTCCCAAATGTCAGTCAAGGGTCAAACTTGAGCAAGCCTTTCTAAGGCTAGCAGTTTCAATCTTGCCATGGTTAACTCTTTTCTGCACAGGTGCTTCTGGCTCCATTCTGTAGGAAAGCTCTGAAAACCATGGAGACTACAATTCACTTTTGGGCAAGACAGCTATATTTCCACACCTGTCAGTCATTATTTAAAGGACACCTACCAGGAAGATAGATTTCCAGGCACTTTTAGCAATCTGTGTGTGTAGCCAAGCTGGTTCCAGCTGCCTGAGGGCAAGTCCTCCAACAAAGAAATGCAGGTGCTGGCTGTTGGGAGTGACAGCTCACTGGGAGATTCATGCATGAAAAATGGTCCTGCCCTAAGGGGATAGAGATGAGGCGCTAGCAGCATCTGTCACTGCCACACACCCTGGGATTTTGTATACTGAACCAGGGATGGAGAAACCATCCTCTTGAGATGGGCAGGTTGGTAGGAAGTGATCCTCAAGTTGCCTGTAGCTCCATGATGTGTGGAAGACCTTTTTGCAGTGGCTGAGAATGAAATTTGCACTCAGAGAAAAGTTGAGAGGAGACAGAGATTGAAAACCCTGACTGGGCTTCAGGTCTTGTTTGAAAACATCCTTTACGTCAGTTCTACCACTGCTCCTTTTCTTTTAGTCAATGTATATACCCTGCCTTTTTGGCTTTTGCTTCTGCTGATTTGATTTAGCTTTTTGTAACAACTGAAGATAGCCTGGACCTTGAATGCAGTATATCTACTTACCATTAGTATCTCTACTAATGGTAAACTAGTAGGTCATTTAAAAACACTTGATGGAAGGATCTTAATATCAGACCCCAAACTCTTAAGTTGATACAAGAAAGAGTAGGAAATACTCTGGAGTTAGTAGGTATAGGTAAGAACTTTCTCAATGAAACCCCAGCAGCACAGCAACTAAGAGATAGCATAGATAAATGGGACCTCATAAAACTAAAAAGCTTCTGTTCATCAAAAGAAATGGTCTCTAAACTGAAGAGAACACCCACAGAGTGGGAGAAAATATTTGCCAACTATACATCAGACTAAGGACTGATAACCAGAATATACAGGGAACTTAAAAAATGAAATTCTCCCAAAACTAATGAACCAATAAAGAAATGGGCAAGTGAACTAAACAGAACTTTCTCAAAAGAAGAAATTCAAATGGCCAGAAAACACATGAAAAAATGCTCACCATCTCTAGCAATAAAGGAAATGCAAATTAAAACCATGCTAAGATTCCACCTCACCCCTGTTAGAATAGCCATCATCAGCAACACCACCAACTACAGGTGTTGGCGAGGATGCGGGGAAAAAGGAACCCTCTTACACTGTTGGTGGGAAAGTAAACTAGTACAACCACTCTGGAAAAAAATTTGGAGGCTACTTAAAAAGCTAAACATCGATCTACCATTTGATCCAGCAATACCACTCTTGGGGATATACCCAAAAGACTGTGACACAGGTTGCTCCAGAGACACCTGCACACCCATGTTTATTGCGGCACTAACACAATAGCCAAGTTATGGAAACAGCCAAGATGCCCCACCACTGACGAATGGATTAAGAAAATGTGGTATCTATACACAATGGAATTTTATGCAGCCATGAAGAAGAACGAAATGTTATCATTCGCTGGTAAATGGATGGAATTGGAGAACATCATTCTGAGTGAAGTTAGCCTGGCCCAAAAGACCAAAAATCGTATGTTCTCCCTCATATGTGGACATTAGGTCAAGGGCAAACACAACAATGGGATTGGACTATGAGCACATGATAAAAGCGAGAGCACACAAGGAAGGGGTGAGGATAGGTAAGACACCTAAAAAACTAGCTAGCATTTGTTGCCCTTAACACAGAGAAACTAAAGCAGATACCTTAAAGCAACTGAGGCCAATAGGAAAAGGGGACCAGGAACTAGAGAAAAGGTTAGATCAAAAAGAATTAACCTAGAAGGTAACACCCACGCACAGGAAATTAATGTGAGTCAATGCCCTGTATAGCTATCCTTATCTCAACCAGCAAAAACCCTTGTCTCTTCCTATTATTGCTTATACTCTCTCCACAACAAAATTAGAGATAAGGGCAAAATAGTTTCTGCTGGGTATTGGGGGGGAGGGAGAGGGTGGAGTGGGTGGTAAGGGAGGGGGTGGGGGCAGGGGGGAGAAATGAACCAAGCCTTGTATACACATATGAATAATAAAAGAAAAATGAAAAAAAATAAATAAACCAGACACAGACGACAAAAAAAAAAAAACAAAAAAAACACTTGATGGTAAATTTTATGTTCTTTTGACGATAGGGATGTAAATTAATAAATTTGGGTCATTGAATTTATTTCTTAATACACATTTTGTTAAAATTCAACCAAACAGCCATTCCCACCCAGGTTCCCATCCATCCCTCCCACTCTTTTTTTTTTTTATAAGATCCATAAACTAAGGATGGATTTTACATTTTTAAATGGCCAGGGAAAATAGAATATTTTGTGGTATATAAAAATCATAGGAAATTCAAATTTTACTGTTCATAAATAAGGTTCTTAATTTCATGAGTGAAGTCTGTTAGGAAGTTCATTTTATCTCTTATTACATATGTACCTACACAATACCTTTGGTTTTGCCTCTTGGTCAACAAAACCTGAAATATTTATAATCTGAATCTTTTAAGAAAAGTGTTGGCTAATTCTCACCATATAAAACAATGAGAGTAGAAAACTGACTAACGTTTCTGAGAGTAGGAGCTGTCTTTTTATTACTTTTAAAATAATTGTGTTTAATAGTATTTAGAAAAATACCTTTGTGAACAGAAACATGTAGGGCGTTGAATTGGCAGAAAAAGATGGCACCTGGGAGGAGGGGCGGCTTGGTGACCGCAACTGCCCATCACTAAATAGACTATTAAAATGAATGTTTGAAAACAATTAATGCTATTATCTACTCGCCCATCAAAGCATCATATGTGATAAAAACCTTCTTGTGCCTTGAGGTGCTCTGAAGCCTTGAGGAGCTATTTGACTATTGAGAGCATATATAAAATATCCAAGTCTAAGGTTCTGACAGCCCAAACTACAGAGTTTAAGTGTGTTAATCAATAAGTATGTTAAAAGAATCTCTGAGTTTCTGAGCTATTCATACCTCAGTGGGCACAGGATATTTTGTTTGTTTCCATTTTTGTTTTATGGGTACAGGTTTTAACAAGATAATCAGATGACTTTTTGTTCAGCTGCAAAAGGAGAATGGGAGGATGAAAGAGAGATTTTTGGGATCTTGGACTGAAAAACTTTGGAAGTGGGGGACTCTGTGTGTGGCCTTCCTTTGGCTGTGCTTCCTAAGAGTTGTGTGTTAAGAATGAGTCAAAGGGAAAAAAAAGTTATTTTTAAGATGTGCAAAAGGACCCCAAAAAGTTATGTAGAGGATATCAAGGAAATTTGTTTCTCTTCACAATTTTATCTAGAGAACAGACCTGTTTATATATTGATGAAATACCTATCTACATACAATTAGAAAAGCAGTGAAAATATATTACTATATTAATCTTGAAGATAATTTGATGGACAAAAAGTGTTATAGAATTATTAAAATTCTTTTAATTGTTGTACTGGGTGTGGGTACATTGTGGCATTTACAAAAGTTCTTACAATGTTTCAATTATATCACACTTGAATTTACCCCCTTCACTGCTCTCCTTCATCCCCACTCCCCCATTCCTGGAATAGTTTCAAGATGTATTATTTTTGCAGTTACATATATGTGTACACAGTGTTTGCACTGTATTCACCTTCCTCTTCCCACTGGTACTTTATCATAAACATTTCTGCAATTGACTACTTGAAACTAATAATCATTTATAAGGCATTACTGCTAGATTAGTTTTTAAGGAGACCCTCTTATCAATATGCAGGGGAAGGTAGAGGCCAAGCTAGTAGCTAGTGAATGAAGATCCCAAACTGTAAACCTTTCCTGATTCCTCCTCTCTGCTTTGTCTCCCTCCCCTAGGAGGAGCTCCTTGTGATCCACAATGAGGAAGAGCCCTAGACCAGTTTCTAAAGAGGGTCTATTTGACCTTATAGAAATTTATTTAGATTTAATTTGAGAAATGTACTCAATTTTTGACTTATATTTCAAATTTGAGGATTCTCTGTAGTTCATTCAACATACATGCATGAAGAGCCAACTGTTTTCTAGTCACTAAGTTCCAGCTTGGCTACAACAGCAAGCAAAACAGAGAGAGAGAGACAGCGAGCATGTCTTTGTGGTGTCATCAATCTGTCTACCATTCTTTGCCTGTACGATCCTCCAGTAGCTGGCAACTTGTTAACATCCAGCATTAGCACTTTTTCAGTCTTCAGTGCATGCTGAAGTTGTGTTCATTTCCACAAAGGTTGATCTGTTAAGCAAACTATGAAATTGGGTTCAGCATGATGAAGACAGATGCACTGAAAATTACAATAGCTAACATTATTGAGCACTTAAGGGGTGGGCTCCATGCTGTTGTTCATAGGCAGTATTTCATGTATTCCTCCAACAACCTTACATGGTAGGTAATCTATCTTTCCCACTTTATGTGTTATGAACCTAGAGAAGGTCCATAACTTCTCCAAAATCACACCGCGAGGCAGTAGCAGAACAGAAGTTTCATCACAGCCCTGACTGATTCTCAAGGCTGAGCTCTTAACCAATAGGATACATGACCTCCTATAAAAATCACTGAATATTGTCAGGTGATAGCTGATTATTACATAACTGTCTGTCTTCAAGACAGTCAACAGATAAAATTAATTATCTCAGTGTACCAAATGGAAAGAAAGAAGAGAAAATAAGTAGATAAACTTTGAGTGCATTGACTATAAAGTACATTTAAGATGTCAGTCAGTAGTTATCTAGGTAAGTATGCTTTGTAAACAATTTGAATTTAGATACTGGATTTTGAATGAGCATCATTGGTGTTGGTGAGATATATATACACATATATATATCCCACATATATAAATCTACATAATCTATATATAAATATATTATGTATATTAATGATGAATTGATGGAATGATTGTAGATGAAGAAAAGCAGAAAATTAGGGTCATGACTTTGGTAGAAATCCACAGTTTGACTATGAAAAGAGAGAGAAGAGGCAGCAATGAAGATAAAGATTCATCCACCAAGGTTATAGAACAAAGAACAGTGCCATGGAAAACCAAAGAACACTGAGAGAGAAGAGGCAGGTGCTCAGCAATGTCAGAGCCACAAAGAGACTGGGAGAATGGAAACTGAGGAGAGTTATGCTCTAATAAGCTAGAGGATACTGGCAACATTTGAGGAAGACTTCAACAGCATGGGAAGGGTGGGAGCAAGCTGCAGGAGTACTGAGGTGGGAATGTGAAGGTAGTTAATATGGGTCCCTAGCTTAAGAGCTTCAGCACCAAAAGAAGTGAACTTGGAGTGTGCAAATGCAATCTACCCCTTATTTCATAATAAAACAATAAAAACTGAGATTCGTCTAAGAGACTTTCACTCCCCTGCAATGTTTTCTTGAACTTCTGTATGTGTCAGAATTGTGTCTTTTTACTATTGCAAACTGAACTGTATAATTCTCTATTTCTGAGTTGCCTTTCCCTCAGCATTAACTTTACATTTTCCTTAACTTGTCATCTTTCTGTGCTGACAGTAGGAAGAGGAAAAAAACATGCTAATAGACTGAGATAAAAGTAGAATTTCTAAGACTGTCGATCTGGTGATTTCTCTGGCGGCTTTTCGTTGACAGCAGTGTCTAATGCTGAGGGACAAGAGGATCCAGACCGCAGGGGGCCTGCCAGCTCTCCAGAGGACAGAAACCCACTTTTGCATACAAACAAATGAGCCCAGAAATAGGTTGTGAGATAAGAAATGGTGTAACGTGATAGAGCTCTATGCTGTGCACAGGGACCTGGACTGTCCTGACGGAGGGGGAGTTTGGACACTGAGTTGCCAGAGCAGATAATGACATTAGAAAGAAACTATTCGCAGCATAATATATTTTCCCAGTGTGCTATGCCAAGTTGGCAGGTTATTTAATAGTGCAGAGTATAAGACTGAGTAGTTCCTTTCCTCTCACCTTCCAAAAATGCTTAGGCTTGCAAAGGGAAAGTTTGGCATTAGTTTCCATTCATTTCAAAGGATAAAAAAAGGCTAATGTAGACATGTATTGCTCTTTGGAAAGGTCAGGAACAGATTCATAGGTCAAGGTGCCACTTCTGAAGAGCCAAGATGCTATGTGAGGGGAAGAATCACAAGAAGAAATAACAATGAAACAATAAATAAAAAACAAAAGAATGTTCCAGGTATAAACTCAACTACATTTTGTTACTTTTGTTTCTAAAGAACAGCATAACATTATGTACAGATGTGCATATATATATATATATATATATATAAAATGGTTGTATGTGCAATGCACATGTGTATGTGTGTGTGTGTATGTAGAACATCAACATCATTTACTTCAAAATTAGAAACCAGGGGCCAAGTATGATGGGGTACATTGTAATCCCAGTTTCTCAGGAGGCAGTGATAGGAGGATCACAGTCCAACTTTGGTCCAGGCAAAGATAGTGCAAGACCTTACCTGAAAAACAAGCTAAAAGCAAAAGGATGGGGCCATGTCTCAACTGAATTTAATCAACAGTACTGCAAAAAAAAAAAAAAAATTGGAAGCCAAGTTCAGACAATAAATTCAGTAATTACCAGGAATAATTACAATTTATAGTATATAGTTCAGTTTTATTGTATGGCTTTAAAGTTAGAAAGAGAAAAATACTCAGAGAAGGTCAAGGGAGTTGGAAAAAAAGACAAAGGAGAGACATAAGAAGGATGGAACGCTGGTGATATAAAAAAGAAATTAGGAGTGGAAAGGTGAAATTCAGAACAATGAGGAAGAAGGGAGGGAGAGTGAGTATGTAGGCAGTGCCAAAACTAAAGGTGAACACACATTCAATGAGCACCTGCATCCCCAAGAAATATAAAGAGCTAAGAGCCCGGAAGATGAGCAAAGCAACGGAAAAGAAAGGCTGACAAATAGAGTCTCATATGTTCTGTTCTGAGATACTGGACTGGCTGGAGATCTGTTGCTCATTTACACACTGTTCTTTGTTTGATTAAGGGCACCAGAATAATCATGATTCCATATTATCATCCTTTAACAGTAGGACTAACTAGCATTTTAGAACAATTCTTTCACAGTTTGAGATACATTTTCTTGTTTTATTTTCAAAGTTAGGGGCAAATTTTGAAATAAAGTTTTAGTTTTCTTTGGATTCCTTGAGGTTTCATCTTAAGTGTGAAGAAATGACTGCATTTACAAGTTAGCTGCTATAATGGATTCATGTGTGTCCACCTCCCTCCTTGTACATTCAAGTTTGGCCACTCTTGTGTTTTATGTATGTGTCCTTGGGAATCATACTTAACTGGACCCATCCATCTATCCTCCCTTAGGTAAAACTTGCTATATACTCTACAACTCCTTAACTGCTTTGCTTGAACAGTGCCACAGAATTCTAGCGGAAGCACACTGACCTCTGACCTGCCTCACCTAAATCACCTCACCTGAATTTAGGCAAAATCTATCAATGTGCTACACTCCATATCTAAACATCAGTCCCCTTACTAAAAAACAGATGTGCATATTTGTGTATACATTACCTGATTCTTCCTGAAACGGTTACATTTACACTGACTGCAAACTTCTGAAGTGTTAAATAAATATTTTTACATATATTTAAATATACTCTGCCTTTTTAAAGGCTTCTATATTACAAGTACCATAAGTTTAAAAAATCTGATATTAGATGAATTCCGTGAAATGAAATATACATATGTCTATTTATTTGTCTTTGCACAGCGCTGATCCAATACAACATATTGGATCATATTGGATCTGAAATAATTTCTGAGAAAAAATGGGATACGTATATAAAAGTACATTCACAATACTGCACATATTGATATATATATATATATATATATATAATTTTATGGCTATATTTTCTCTTGGCCACTGAAAGCCAACACAGTTGTGTACCTTTGGCTAATGAAGTTAGGATATTTTATTGCAAATATTCTCAATCACTGAGGACACTTCTACAATGCCCTTAGGTGAATTACAATAATTAATATGGATGTTTTCTGAGCTCTCGCTTATCTTTTCGTCATTGTTGTCTCCTGCACAATAGTTTGAGACTCTGATAGGCACCAAAATCTCTATACTTAATGTTTTTCTTGTGCAAGGACTACAGTGATGTGCAACACACAGGTTTTGCGGAGGCTGTTCTAGACCTCTTCAAGGAAATGATCAAGAATAAAGAGAAAGAGAAAACAGGCATTTCCAATTGTTAGGAGAACCTTGACATTATAAAAGGTATCATAAATTCTCTGTAATCTTGTAGGATTGACCAACAATTATATGTAAGGTACCTAGAAGAAACCATGTGATGGACTGAAGTGACTTCAGGAGTAGCAAGTTGAGATGTGTATGAAGAAGTCTTTCACAGGGACTAAATTATAATGGACTCCTATTTGGATTTGGTTAGTGCTGATTCAGTTAGCACTTCCAGTCAGAAATGCATTTCTGACTACACAGGTTATGCTTCAAGTGTAAATATAGGCAAACTGTGGCCTGCCAGGCAATTCCAGCCCACAACCTGATTTTTATAAATAAAGGTTTATTAGCACACAGGCTACTTCCTCACCCTTGTTCTATGACTCCTAACGTACTATAACAGCAAATTTTAGTATTTGTGTCAAAGACTAGAGAAATGTTTAGTCATAGAAAGTACAAGAGAATGCTTTAACTCGGATTCTGAGTACTAGTAGACATTCAAGTTTTGCTGTACTTTACCTAAGGTAAGGATCAAAGGCATTATCAACTCCAACTTCCAACTAACTGGAATGCATGTAGGAGACTTTCTTCTTCATGAAGAGGTTAAGCTGGTAAGGGGAGTGAAAAGAACAAGCACTTAGCTGAGGGAATGATTTTTCCATTTAAGAGAACTGAAAGGCAGCTTACTTATAAATAAATATAATTGAGACATAAAGAAAAGCCAAAGCTAATTTGAGCTGGCACTTGAATTGTTCATCATAAAGCATTCCTCAGTCACAATTTATTCATTCGTAGAGCCAGTTCTTGGATATACATTTTCAGATTTGAGCTGTCTCTGGACAGTTGAAGGTAATAAAGCTTAGTTTCTTTCATGTGTTACATTTCATGTGGATTTGCATCCTCCTTTATCCCAAACACTTTGAATCACTTTTTTTTATTTTAACAAAAAGATGAACTTCTCTGTCACCTGTGTCAGAAAATCATTCTATAATTGCACAGCATAAGAAAACCTGAAGATTTTACTTGCTAAATCTAAGAATCATGGTACAATTTGGTCTCAGTTGTCAAAGGTGACGGTAAGTTGAGAAGTATATGAAATCCTGCCATTATGAGTCATGTCTAGTTTTGGGGAAATAATGAAATTTAAGAAAATTTGTAATTTTTATAGCTTCTTTCCATAGTCACTGATGGGTCATTTGAATTGTTTAGGAATGTAAAATATAGAAACAGTCCTTGGCATGTTGTGGATCCACTTAATGATTGATTGCTTGGCTTTAGGATGGTGCAAAAGCAATAGCAGTCAGTAGAAACCACACTTCCAAGCTGGAATGGTGAACTTTTCTCAGTGTAGCCATATGCAGGCAGTCTCATGGTGATCTCATGATGCTGGCTAGTGGGGAGAGCCACAGTTCCCAGTCAGTCTCATAACTGTGAGGATAAAAAACCAATTCTGCACAAGGTACTGTGTTACTATCCAAGAGTGCTCAGTTGGGTGGGTGTATTAAAAGCATTTTGACTTCTGGTGTTTTTAAATTGTGATAGGCTTGTTGGGATGTTACCTCATGATAACATGCACACACTCGCACACACACTCATGCACACACTCACACTCACACTCACGCACACTCACACACACACACTCACACACACACACACACACAAACACAAATATCCCTTGGTTAGCTCCTAGACTATTAACTCTAAGAGAAAAAGTCATTTTTGATAATGGTTACAGATTCACTAATTGAGTTTAGTTTTGTGAGTTTTCAAATTTTATTACAAATAGAATTATAAACTGACTAATTTAATAAACATCTCTTAGAATGAGTAAGTCATTTTCAGAAAAGTATTAAAAATGGAAGAAAGAAAAGAAAACAAAATCAATCATTGATTAAAACCCATGATGTTTAGAGAATTTGGTCTCTTCCTGGGATCAATCACTGTATTTAGTTCCTGTTTCTTTCTTATGTCACCTTATTGTGTTCTCATTTATATTTTTAATTTCAGGTCTTACTACAAAATAGACTGATTTCTTCTGTGGGATAACTAAGATGACAGACTGTAATGTAAACAAGAAGCAGGAAAAAGATAGCTTTGTGCAAAGATCTGCTGACAACTGTACTACTGTCTCAGACGAATAACTCTAAGATGTAGGGTTTGTGTCACAAGCCCTGAATATGCCATTTCTTTTGAGATCTTGGTAAATATAGCCTCAGTGCTATAATTACTTATATAAAAGTTGTTTTCAAATATCTATTTTTTTTGGCCGTACTGGGGTTTCAATTCAGGGCCTTGTGATTATAAGACAAATACTCTATCACTTGAGCCACATGGCTAGCCCTTTTCAAATGACTAACTTGCCATATCTACTGTGGTGGTTCAGAGATGGAACAAAATTCAATGGTGCTGATTGTCAAATAGTTTCATGTCACTGATTTTAATTTTCAGGACAAACAAATTTTCAGCCATAGGTATTTGTCTTCAAGTTCAGAAAAATAGGAAGTAAACACCTTATGAAACAAAAACAATTTGGTTGTCAGCAATGGCACATATTCTCCAAAAGAGTTTGTTTGTCTGGATTATTCAGTAAAATGTCTGAAAATAATATATGATTTAGATGTTATGAAAAATTGGCTATAATATTGAGGGAGTTCTGAAGGTAAACCCAGAAAACATAGTCATCATAAAATATCCACTAATAAAAATTATTGATATTACTTAGATGCTAGGCATTGTGCTAATCTCTTGGAATCCAAAGGCAAATGAGCAAGAGATGGTTTTATGGAGCATTTACTCTAGTAGGACATTCCAAGTGATGAAGAAATTAACACTCAAATGAATAAAAATAATTGCAAATAGAATAAACTTTGAGAAAAGCAACAATGTGCTAATAATCCTAAATGAGGACTGGGATGCCACTGTGGATAGATTAATTTGGTAAGGGCTTTCTGAGGAAGTCAGACCTAAAAGGTCCAGTAATAGGAAAGGTGAGTAGGGACAGGCATCCTGGCTGAAGGGATGGCATGTGCAAGAGCCCTAGATGGGAACTGCTAAGCATGGTTGGAATTTAGTGAGCAAGATGAGGCTGTTGCATGGGCCAGACAATATAGAACCTTGGAAAAGATCTGAAGTGCAAGACCATAGAAAGACTTCTATAAGATCTAATTTACATCTTAAGAAGATAATTCTGCTATTGCTGAAATGGAGTGTGTGGAAACAGTAACAGTGGAAGGAAGCAGTTGGTTAAGGAACTTGCTGTGCTCCACATGAGCATTATTGGGGTCCTGGACTAAAGTGAAGAAGAAGTAAAGAAAAGTAGAAATAGGTAATGCTTGGTTTAGAGGCTGGCTTATGGTACACATGGGGAGTGGTAGAAGGAAGGGCATCAAATGTTTTTGCGTACTTGAATAGCTTCCTAATGCATTTGTGTAGAGGAGCTGCTCTGTATCCATCCCTTTTCAGAGATGTTGCTCTATTTTTTTCTTTGTTTTGGGACAAGCTTCCTGTTCTATTAATTGCCTTTCTTGTTGACTTAAAGACAGTATGACTTTATAGGTACATTGATTTGGGAGTTTATTATATTTGGATTCTCTTAAACTATTTAATTGAATCATGCTATTAAAAGGGACTGCATATTCTGTCTGAATAATGTGAAAGTTTTGTTAACGGTAGTGTGCATTTATATGACTTGTCTATTCAGAAAACTATGTAGATGTTTTAAATCTTTCATGGTAGGTCATAATTTTTTGGCAGTACCTGGTTTTGAATTCAGGGCATCACACTTATGAGGTCAGTACCCTGCCAGTTAAGCCATGTCTCCAGTTCATTTTGTTTTATTTATTTTTCAGATAAAGTCTTGGTCATTTTGCCTGGGCTAGCCTGGACTCAATTCTCCTACCTATATCTCCTGTTTAGCTGGGACTACAGACGTGTACCACCACACCTAGCTTGTTCTTTGAGATAGTATCTTGCTGGCTTTTTTGCTCTACCTGACCTCAAGCAGTGATCCTCTTATCTCTGCTTCCCAAAAAAGTGGAATTACAGGCGTGAGCCATCATGCCTGACCTAGTACTTCATATCTTTTTTTTTTATTTTACAAAAGCAATATATACATTCTTTATGGTTTCTCATTTTTTAGTAAAAATTAATTGGGCAGATTCCTCAGGTTTATAATGACATTTTCCCATTCCTTTGTCTATCCATTTTCAGGTACTACATAATGAAAAGATTCATACTATGCCTGTACAGATGCTATTATTTTATCTTGCTCAGAGTTTAGAAAAATTTTATTCAAAGAATCTGGCATACTATTTGCATTGATCTGAAATTGTTTAAAGTATACACTTGCAGGTATTAAAAACAAAGGCCGTAGAGCATACATTATTTGTGCAAGCGCTAGATGTTGAGTGTTGTGTATATTATGGCCCCCAAGTCCTGGTGTTTATGAAACTGTATGCTCAGCACAGTACTTAGCATATAGTTGGTTGACAGATGTTTGTTGAATGAATCAGTGGTTTCATGATGACTAAAGAAGGAAAGTTATAGGCTATCTCTTTGTGTTACTACTAATACTGTAAAATACCTTTTAATTTAAAAAGACTAAAATAGAATATATACTTAACTATACAATAGAAAAGTATTTTCCAACGGAAGGAATGAAATATGAGGAGTCTCCTAAAACTCTTATAACTCCTAAACCTCAATAAAAGAAACAGGCTAATCTAAAAATGGGTGAGAATGTAATTGGAAATTTCTTCAAAGAAGATATATGAATGACCAATAAGTACATGAAAAGATGCTAATATCATTAATCATCAGGAAAGTGTAAATGAAAGCCACAGTGAGGTACTAGCACATATGCATGAGGATAGCTAATATTTTTAATAAAATAAAAAAGAAGATGTAGTGAAGTTGAAACCTTTGTGCATTGTTGGTGGAAATGTAAAATGGTGAACATACTCTGAAAAGCAGTTTGGTTGTTCCTCAAAAAATTAAAAATAGAACAGTCATGTGATTCTCTCTGGGTATATACTCAAAATAGATTAAAAGCAGAATCTCAAAAAAAATACTTTTAAATCCAAACATTCATGTTCATAATACCACTGTTCACAATAGCTAAAATGTGGAAGTATTGCAGGTGTCCAATGACGATGAATAGATAGGTAAATGTGGTATATGCATGCAATAAAATACCATTAATCTTAAAAAGGAAGGAAATTTTGAATGAAACTTGAAGGTAAATAAGTCAATCAAGAAAGGACAAATACTATGATTCTATTCTAATGAGGTACCCACAAGTATTCAAATTCATAGAGAAAGAAAGTATAATGGAGGTTGCCAGTTGTTGGTGTAAAGAGGGAAGAACGGGAAGTAACTGTTTAATGTGTATAGAAGTTCAGTGCTTCAAGATGAAAAAATCTGTTGATACGGTGGTAAAGTTTTCATGAAAATATGGATTACTTAATTCCACTATAAATTTAAATTTAAACTATAAATTTAAATATGGTAAAGATATTACATTTCTTACCATGTGTCTTTTACCATAATAAAAAATTGAAGAAAAATGGAATGACATATGAATACATGGTACAACATGGGCAAACTTCAAAAATATGATTCCAAGTAAAGGAAGCCAGTCACAGAAGAGCACACACTGTATGAAATTCCAACACAGGTAAATCTAAACAGAAAGTACACTAGTGGTTGTCAGGCTAGAGATGAGAGGGTGGGGCTGAGAAGTTGCTGATAATAAGTATGGGGTATCTTTTGGGGGTGATGAAAATGTTCTAAAGTTGGAGTATGTTGAAAATCTCACAACATTGTAAATATATTAAAACCACTGAGTTTTAAATTGTAAATGAGGGGATTTATGAAATAAATTATCTTTCAATAAAGGTGATTTTTCAAAAGACTAAAAGGAGTGACTATTTTATCCCGCTCCTCATCTCTTGGTAATATTAACTCATTCTGTAAACTTTATAGTTTCTTGCACATAACAGTAGTCTTTGGAGCACTTTCATATAATTCATTTTATTTGTGTATTTCAGATAAAAGTGTGGAAACAATTATCATTAACCTTATGATAAGACTGAGGCCCAAAGAAAACAATATGGTTAAATCAGTATCCTGTAGTAAATGACACAGCATAGACTGAAATACATTTCTGACTCAAAAGCCATTGGTTTTTCTGCATGCTTCCCAATGCAGGATGGCTCAAGTTCTGAGGGACACTTTTTATGTAAAATAATTTATCTGGTCAAACCAGAAGTATTTGGAATTAATATTTTTGGATAGTGTTGCAAAATAAATTGTTCATTTACTTTTCTTCTAAGAGTAACTTGTGATGTATGAATTTGTACCATAGAAGCTTGGTGATTTCTTGGATGGCCAATGTAAGGAAAATTTTAACAAGGGAGAATGTTAGGAGCAAATGATTAGTGTCCTAACAGCTGACAGTAAGAAGAAAGCCCAGTCAGGGATGAAGTCATTAGGAAGACTGGGCATGCCCTGTTGGGGATTCAGCATCACTCCAGAGTAAGGATTCTACTCTTGAAAATGTCTACTGCTGGGTATTGAGGGGGGGGGAGCAGGAGGGGGTGGAGTGGGTGGTAAGGGAGGGGGTGGGGGCAGGGGGGAGAAATGAACCAAGCCTTGTATGCACATATGAATAATAAAAGAAAAAAAATAAAAAATAAAAAAAATAAACAACATATATTCAAAAGTATAATAATAAAAAAAAAAAAAAAAAAAAGAAAATGTCTTCTGGGAGCCAGGAGGGACAATTACATTCCCAGAAAATTTAAAGCGGGAACTTTACAAGAAAGGATTTTGGAGGAAGCAAGAAAGAAAACCAGTTCCTAGAACATATATAACAACAGAACAAGTAAACTTCATTTTACTGAAATTGTGGTTGAGATTCAGAGCTAGAGCTGCACAGAGACTGATCTGATGTTCACGTGGAGATGTTGGATGCCCATAGAAAGATGAACTGACAGATGAATGTTAGGTTGTCTCCACTGTAAAGAAGCATGCATTATAAAGCAGATAGTTATGCAAGAAAATGTTACTACAATATGAACAAAATTAGTAGTGGTTTTCCCTCAGAATCACTGGTGTGGGTTTTTTATTTTTAACAAATGATGATTTCTGTAGGTTAGGAAAAGATGTTAGAAAAGCTTAATATTGTTTGCTATCCTTTATTTGGACTTTCTGAAATTATTGCCTAAATAGAAAGGTTTTGGTTTGGTTGTTTTTTCTGCCACCCAGTTTTTTTTTTTTTTTTTTTTTTGAGGTTTCCATGATCACAGGGATAAGATAAGAATTAACTGGAATTTGATTTCTTTTTAACTCATTTTTCTCTATCCCTAAAGTTTATACGTGATAGGTATTTTCTTTTTTATCTACATAGGGGAAGAAAATATTTCAATTTTGCTGCCCATTTCTTTCTTAGTCTTTTGAGGCTTGGTAAAAAAGAACAGAAACCTTCTTACCCAGCTGGATTTCAAAATTTAATAAGAAAAGGATGATGAGCTAGAGGGATTCTAATTTTTTTTTTGTGTGTGAAAATGTCAGTACCTCACTGGAATGCATCTTAATATTATTTGGAGTAACAAAAGTATTGCTTGTAATAATGAACAGGTATTATAACGTTATACTATACTAACATAAATAGAGCTGGACGAGAGAGAGAGAGAGAAAGAGAGAGAATAATACCTAAAATAGCAAAAGTAGGAAATATACTAATTCATTACTAACTAGCTCTTTAAAGGTTTGATACATATAAAGGTTTGTATACTTTTGTACACATTTTTAAAATAATAAGCACTTTCCCCTCTTTTTCTACATTTTTCATGCTTTCAACATCTTCCTTCTTTCCAGTTTATGTTGATAAGAATATCACATTTTTCCTGTGTTTTGCTGTAGTTCCTCTTCACCTGGAAATGGATCCAGTCTTTAACTTTCTCTCTTTCCATTGGGCATCTTTCCCAATTCTCCCTTTTTACCGAGAAATTATTTTACAATCTTTTCTTATAACTGACAGTCCCATCACTGTGCTATTTGGCCCTGATTTCTATTTCCAAGTTTATTTGGGTTGTTCCCCATTGAAAGGAAGGATTGTGATTATTCTTTGTAGCACTACTGGGAAGAATGAAGATTAATAGCAGGAAGTAAGAGGAAGAAAAATTGTAACTCAGTTTGTGGAGATCCTTTTTAATAACTGTAACTGCGTGACAGTCCCTGGAAGTGCCCAGATAGGAACTGGTAATTTGTCAGTGCTCCTCAGGAAGGATGACACCATTTCAATGTCATGACCTAGAGGACCGACTCTTTCCAGATCACTACCAATGAGGAGTACATCATTCAAAGAGGATTTTTCCCCCAATTTTTTCATCTCTTAAATCTAAGCAAAAGACATAAAATAAAACTTCCTTGGCACAGCCCCCAAATTAACATCAGGATGGTTACCTTTCTCTCCCACACACCCTCTATCCACTTTGACTTTGCAATATTAGAAAAATTGTTCCTACTTTTTCAATGTAGGCTTCCCTTTCTGATATTACTAGTGCTTCCAGCTTTTAGTGCTATGATTAGTATTATATATTTAGCATGAACTCACATGAAAAAAAAAGGACCACAATGGCTTTAAAAGAGACTAAGGAAGCCTTATTCTAATTCCTTAAATTTCTTTTCCCATCTACCATTTCATTAGGTTGAAATACATTCATCACCTACCTCTATAACTCACTTAAAACACTACATAGGGGAGAAGTAGCCTTATTGGGTTAAAGTCTTTTCCTTGATTTAAGTCATGTGCATCCCTTTTTTGCTGTATTCAGCTTCCACAGATCAGCCATTTTCTCATTCCTTTGAGAATGTGCCACTATGTACAATTCTATGCTAACATACAATCTTTTTTTTGTAGCCAGCTTTTATACTGTGTGATTAAATTCTTAACCTAATATCTAATTACACATAAGAAACAGACAGGAAAAATTCTTCCCAAATAGTAAAAGATGCAGACGTAAGAGTGAAGGTTTCTGACTGGCTACCTACAAGAGAAGCGTCATTACAATGTTGATCTTAAATAAATTTCAAGGTTTCAAAGGTGGAAGTGATGTGCTGCTGCAAAGATTTAATGCACGGTGCGAGAGCGCATGTATGACTGGGGTAATCACAATGAGCTGTGTGAAGGGGCTTGCCCACACAGTGTCAGAATGACCTCGGTTATTAATTAGCCACCCAGGACCTGCCCTGGATGTTAAATGTTATACTCGTAAAGCCTATCATGGCTAATGTCACATCTTGATTGTTATTGCTAGTACATAGCTTGTGGCGTCATCCGTGCTCTTTATCAGCCTAGCAATTCCAGGATAAAGGACATCAGACATGCAAAATACCAATGCAGCAGGTGGCACACTGTAGGCATTCAAGCCAAATCAAGCCTTTCTTCCTCTCACCCCTTAACCCACTCACTATCTTTCTTTTTGCTTAAGCTCTTCAGCAATAAGTAAAAAACCTAAGATGAAATAGAAATGACACTCCTGCCATTTCCATTCTTTTGAGGTGGAAATATGGAATTGAGCTTCTTGCAATAGGTTTATTTTATATTATCTCTTTGAATGCAGAGGCCATGAAAGGGTTTGCAAGACAAAAGTGTCATATCAGCCTTTTATGTAGGCTTATAAAATCATTAAACCTGGAAAAATTTTGTTTGCTCCATCAAATTTGCCTCATTTCCACCTTTCAGAGTTGTTTTCTTTCCTAATACTCAAATTTATATTCTTCTATTCACTTAATATTTCTAGTCCATGAAAAAAGCAGCAAACACATGCACAGCCCCTCCATCACCACCACCCCATCCATATCCAGACATATTTGTGCTCCTCGCTGTAGATTTACAAAGATTATTTCATAGTTGATGTCTTTTACACCCCTGGTAAATCAGCATATTAATTCATTTTCAAGGCTACTTAGATGACTGAATAGATTAAAGCTTGAGAAAAAGTTGTGATCTATGTGTATATGGTAGCAGGGGGCAGGGAGGTGAACTGAGAGCAGAAACAATTCTGTGATTGGCCTTGAAGGAGGATAGTGTCACAATGCATATTAGCCCCCACGAGCTCCAACAACCATTAAATATCTAGTCTCATGATGGCTGCGAATCTTGGTGAAGCTTTGCTTTTTTTTTTTTTTCTTTCTTTTTCCTGGCAGGCAGAAGACTTGAAAGTGAACTCCTGAGACGAGAGGATAAATGACTACTAAATTGCCTCAAGAAATGAAGAAATATAACAACATGCGCCTGCTGTTCAATTATTTTGAGTAAGTTGTTTTCGCCTTTCACTTTAATCCATGGGGTAGGAGTTTAACATCTTGGAAAGCGAAAAGACAAAGAAGCCTGTGGATGAATTATTTCAGCAACTATAGTGCATGGCAACACTTGGGAATATAACAATGAGCCAAAAGCAAGTGAGAGTAGTTGCTGAGGGGAGACTGAGGTACTTGTATGCATCAGCACAGTCACTTCTTTTCAGTGCTTTTATTTATTTATCATTTTTTTAAGTTTATTTTGTGGTGCCAGGGGTTAAACTCAGGGGGTCCTGTTTGTGAGGCAGGCACTCTTCCACTGGAGCTGTGGCCCAACTACTTTTTGCACTGGTCATTTTAAGACAATGTCTTGCTTTATGCTGAAGCTGCCGTGGGCCACGATTCTCCTATTCATGTTCCCCTGCATAGCCGGGATGACAGGCATGTACCTCCACACCCAGCCATTGTTTGAGACAGGGTATCACAAACTTTTTGTCTAGCCTGGTCTTGAATCATGATACTCCCAATCTCCACCTCCCAAGTAGTTAGGATTACATGCGTGCCCACCCTTTATACATAGTAGAGAATGATCAAGCACGGGAAGGGTAACCACTAGGCTGTTGAGGTGATGGGAGACATGAAAATCCCTGTCTTCTACTCTAGGCTTGGTAGTTAGGGTATCTTGAGCATTGGGAACCTAGAGATTTTAAGTCAAAGAACTCACGGAAATTGCTTCTTTTTAAAAAAAAAAAAAAGTACATCTTTTCTATGTCATTTTTTTTTAATCCCTCTCCATTTTTCCAAAACCCTTACATAGTGTTCACCTCTTTTAGGCTCCCCATCAATTGAGAAGCTCCACCCAGGTAGCCTGTCATCACTCACCAATACCCAAGGGTCCAAATGGCCCCTCACTTTCAGAGTTAATTACAATTAACACCCAGATCCAAACTGCAATTCACTTACACTAATTCATATTAAATTATTTAAAGTGAAATTTAACCATTGCTGGGATTAATTACACTTTTTAATCTAAGTGAAACACAATTTGATAGTCTGCGTCTCAGATAGACGATAGAGGAAAGGTTTTTCTTCGGCTTCCAGCATCTCCCTTCCTTTAATAAACCAATTTCAGAATGGTTCAGCTTTGTTTCATTGAACCACCATTCTGAGCCCTTTTCTGGATTCTGAGTTACTTAAAAACAAATATAGGAGTTGGCACTTTAATATTAAATATAAAAGTCAGAAATCTCAAATGAGTATATTCTCTTTTTATAGAATAATTGATAATTTCCTCATGCATTATATACAACTTTCAGAGCTGGTAGGGACTCTCTACCAATACCTACTTCCTAAAGAGTCTCAATGCAGATAGAAAAAAATGGAAAAACCATTTCTCAGAAGACTTTTTTTTTTTTTGGTAGTGGGGCTTGAACTCAGGGTCTACACCTTGAGCCACTCCACCAGCCCTTTTTCATAGTTTTTTTTTTTTTTTTTTTTTTTTTTGCCTGGGCTGTCTTTGAACCATAATCCTCCTGATCTCTGCTTCCTGAATAGCTAGGATTATAGATATGAGCCACTGGTACCCAGCTTCAGAAGACTTAAATAACAGTTAAATCAATGTAACTGAGAACCATTGTCTTTTCTCTTCTTTACCTTGTTTTATAAATGTTTTGCTATATTTTGATTCTTTCAGTTTATTTTCATTGTTAGCACTATGCACTTATAGTAAATGAAACTAAACACGACTGAACACATGATGCACACTTATATATTAGTCACGTGGTACCCATAATGCTGTGATGTGAGCTGTGTTTTCTGTAATCTTTGGTAAAATGCTTTTCCTATCACTATTCTGCATATATTTGAGCTTTGTGTAACATGCCCATGGATTAGGAAAAAATCTAATCCCACATTAGACTTTAAAAAACACTCATTCCTGTACATGCTAGCAGTACTTATCCACAGAGCTACTTAGCTATAGAGTGCATTTAAGAGTCAAGCCAGGCTTGGATCCACATTTAGTGCATGTTCCACTCCTGGTTTAGAAGTCACTTGTACATAAACAAATGAGTATGGAAAATGGAATGTAGATTTGGGAATTATTATATAAAATATCTTTATATATAGCAAGATGTTACACTGAGTATCCAAAAGGTCAGGGACAAAAATGGCCAATTCCTAATTTACAGTCCAAGGTGAGGTGGTAGAACCATCAGGAGGTGATAATGCTAGATTTATGATTGTTAAATGACTCTAAAAATGGAAACATAGAAGGCAAGGCATGGAGAATTGCAAATTTGAGGAAGAAAAATTTCCCTAGAGAGATATCCAAATCATGTGACATCACCACCCTTGTTCTGACCGAGGTGGGAGATGGGGCTTCATTCCCACTTCACAGGTGTGAGAGACTTAACAGGGACCATTCAGAGAGCTTACATCAACATCATTTCCTTGTCATTTGAGGAACAGTAAACTTCCTTATATGCATATATGAAAATGTCCTGAGGAAACCCCATACTGCCTATAAATTTGTATACAGCAAAAACAAATACACACACACACACACACACACACACACACACACACTTTATCTGACACCTGCTTGAGGATTGAGCAAGAGGGTCTGACTGTAGCTGCTTGCTCTTTCAGACCCCAGCAGAGGTAATTGTGATAGAGCAGTCAGCATCCACACGTCTCAAGTTTGTTGGATAAAAAATGCAGGAATATTCCTAATGGACCTGGTATGAACTCTACAAGAATTGCATGTGGTTGTCATACATGTTGTTTGAGAGATTTGTCTGGAAGGAGTAGAAGACCTCAGCCAGCATGCCTAGGACTAATGGAGGAAAAAAGGAACAACTTGGGGAGATGTAATTATACTGTTAAGGGAACTTCAGGTGGGAGATTCTTAGCAATCAAGAGGAGGGAGTGTCTGATTAATCCATAACACCTAAGAGGAAGAGCCAGCACGACCTTAGCCAATGAAACCGAGGGCAGATTATAAGGATGACAGTAAAATAATGCTCTTCTAGGCAACAAAGGACCTACCGGTATGTTCACACATGCAAACACATATGCACGCGCACTTCCAACCCCAGAGGAGCCAGAAGTCACAGATGACTTTTCAGCTCATAAGATAGTATGAAACAAAGTATAGTAAGAAATAAATGAACTTTTAAAGGCATGTGTAGAAAACCTATAATTTTATATAAGCAAATCTGATAAGTTGGTTAGAATACAAATGAAACAACCCTTGACCTGTCACATACATCACAAATGTCTTGGTATTCTGAAAACAGAAAACTTTTATGGACTACCTTAAATACTTAATAATACGAATATAATATTATATCATGGGATTTTTGCTAATCAATTCTCTTGCAAAAATCAGAATTTGCAATGCCTATTTATTTCCTAAAACATTACAAAGGAATTTGTATTTGCTGAGAAATCCTTGTTCTGTACACAGGAGGGGAGCAAAACTATTTACATTGGGATCTGGTTTTATACCCTCAGCAGAAACCTAAGGAGACGATGATGTAAAAGCCTTTTAAAAAGGTCAGGTGTAGCATGTCCTGGGCTTGTTCTGGCTCTAGCTTTGGTTCTGTCTACCTTTTAGCTACATAAGAGGACTATGTCCTCCCCAGCACTAGTGACTTTTGTTCTATGAAATACAGACAGTTTTCACTGCCTCTGAGAAAGTGGTGGTTTTTCAAATTTCATTCATTTATTTATTTTTATTCAAGCAGTAGTGGTTTTGACCATCCTATTCAATCATGTTTGGGCCCTGCTCACTAATGGGTCAACTGCAGACACACACCCTAAATATGTGCCACTCAGTTTAGCAAATGGCTTTTTAAGTGCTACAATTGCAGCAGTATTGCCAGAAAATATTGATTCAACTCATAATTTTGATAATTTCAGTGTTTATACTACTAGATAAGAGATTTGCTATTCTGTTCCCTTTTCAAGTTTCTGAATGGGGTAGAGAAATACCTTGAAGAAGTGATCATACGTGTATGTGTGTATATGTAGATAGTTATTTGTTATTTCTTAGCCTTGGGATTGATATTTTTCCTACTACCATATACCTAAAACCAAATATGGAAATAAAATCTATTGTTGAGACTAAGATTTTATAGTTACTAATTTAAGTGTTTTATTTTCATACAAAGGTATTTGCACAAACATATCATTTTGAAAAGTTCCCACTGCTCTCAAAAACTATTTGAAGATTACTAATCTACATTAAAAGTTGAGTAAAAATTTAATTTGTACTCTAACACTTTGGGTTTGGGATTAAATTAAGTATCTATATTTCAGTAAGAATAGTTAATTCTAGCATTGTTAATTTATAGATTATTAATTTAGATATATGAATTTAAGGTTTTATTAACATCTGCAAAAATGTTTATTAAAGATTTTGATAAAGTAAGCAATGTTACTGTCTGCTGACATACAAATAGTGAGTATCACCTATCCATTTAAATAGTTCCACAAGTTTGATATTCAGACATAATAATAAATGAACAAATCAAATTACAAATCACCAGAATGACAGAGTCAGGATTTCTGGGTTGTTAGATAAGTTACAGGTCATCAATCTAAGCACTCACCTGGTGATGGAGCACCTATCGCTGCTCAGCACAAAGCTCTCTGTGCAATTTGAACAACTGACCTTTGCTTCAGTGATTTTAGATGTTGGGGGGAGAGCAAGGAATAAACATGTGAGATTTATCCAAGCATATCTAAATCACATTTGAAAAAACTACCAAAAAATGGTGGTCCAAGAGGGTATATTATTAACTGCCCAAATAATTAAACAATCTAGTTGTTCTTTTCAGAGGAAGCCATCTAACCCACCCCACAAATTGTTATGTGGAGGACAGAGTCAAATATGTTCTTTAAAGCCACAAGTACATCTTTTTGATAATGAATCTTGGCTCTCTCTTCAGGTGTCTTTGTGGCATGTCTATTTAGGGTATTCCAGGTGGTACAATATTGAAGTATATTGAATTAGAATTTATGTGTTGTTCAGAATAACATTAAACTATGAGATACAAGATCTTTTTTGGTTCATGTGTCAAAAAGAGCCAGGAAAATATGACTAGTGTAGGAGAAGAAATGGCTGGGAGACAGTTCAACTAAAGCTTTCTAATTTTTGTAGACTACAGGTTAGATCTAAGTTTTTGACACATGATGTTGTAATAAATAATTGGCAATGAGACTATGAAATGGTAGTGATGTTGCAGTGGGAGAGAATACTGGTTTCTGTAGTCAAGGGTTTCAAGATTACAGTCTTCCATCTCCTTTTCTGTCTTTTCCTAACTAATGAGATGAAGCAGCCTTTCCTTTCTCTTCCCTCCTTCACACCATTCACCCTGCCAAAAGATAACTTCCCTTAAATTCATTCTGTGCTGTGTTAATTTTTCCACCAATATATTCTCATGCATCTTTACCTTGTGTTGTTTCATGCAGAATGAGATGCTTTATTGTAATAGGCATATCTATTTTACTTTGGTTCAAAGGAATCTGGGTTGAAGTTATAATTGTAACAAAAAAGTTATAATTACACTTTAGCCTAATAAGTGTATACTGTGACCTTTGCAAGCAAAATCTCCAGTCAGAAGCCTGTTCTCCTCTCATTTTGTTCATTAAATAACTGCTTTGTGATCCACTTTTACCCATACTTTCAACATTTCAGGAAGAATTTATTTTTCAAAGTATGCACACTACTAGTTAGTCTTAAAGATGTGAAAATGGGAGAGATTATCTAGTCCATCTCTGTAAATATAACAGGGATGAGAGAATTCAGACCCAGATAGGTAATGATCACAGAGAATGTCAGTACTGAACTTAAGCAATGTCGCCTGGCTCCAAATTCAAGGCTCATGCTGCTCCTCTTGTCATCAACATGTGATCATTTTTCTTTTCTTATAGTATTAAATTGTACAAACCCCAGTAATTGTCAGAAAAACTCCCCCACTCTGGCATGAAATAAGATTTTCAGGAATCTAGTGTCAACTCAGAGAGTCTGTTTTTTTTTTTAAGTCAAGTAATAGAAAATTAAAGCCAGATGCAAATAGCCATTCTTTAATTGTTAAAAACATGTTTACCCACAGTAGTAAATTTTCCAGCGATTAGACCCCCAAACTTCAGAATCATTTATTAATGGCTAAGAGTAGGGATGAAAATATTTTCTAAGCTTTCCAGCTACTTGTCTCCCTTGGTTCTGGGATGGAGGTAGGAAGTTGGTGAACACAAATGGATTCTTGTTAAGGGGTGGGGTTAGTCATCATCGGGCCAGAAATATTTTCCTTCATTTTTTTTTTCATAACACTATCACAGTTGTTTAAAGAAAAAAACCTTCCTTTCCTTTTCTTCCTTTCTTATGGCTTCCATTTTTCTACCAGTTCTTGCACCTGCCTGCCATTTCCTAAATGTCAGTGTGGTTAATGAGTGCCAGAGGCAGCAGATGGGAAGGTAAGCTTTCCCTGCCTGCAGGTTTGCATTAGCCAGTAGGATTTCTTGTTCCTTCCCATAGCACTTCATTCAGTTGATCACTAAACAGTCAGATACAATGTGAGAAGCATTTGGTACTTGTTCAATACAAGGGTCTGAATTGGAGATTATCCAGGACTCAGGTGAAAACATCATTTGTGACTTCATTTACTACTTTCACTTAAACCTAAATCATGAAAGTATTTTGAGCCTCACCTGTGACCCAATGCATCCACAGTTCATTTTCCATGTTTTGTCCCAGACCTAGCTACTGGAACTTCATTAGATATGATGAAATTTTACAGTAGATCTTCCCTAACACTGACATGAAAATAAGTTTTATGGTGCTATAGACCATTCTGAATTCCTACTAGAATTGTAAAGGAATCCATCCTTCCAATTGTGCAAAAGGTGGTGGTCATGCACTCCCTGAAGTAGTTCCCAATTATTCAGGCATTTATTTTCAAGTCAAAGAATCAGTGGGGTCTTTAGATTGTTCTTTTCTTCCTGTGGTAGCTTTCCTTTTGGTCATTTTGCTTTTCACTAGAACCCAGCAGGTAACCAGGGGAAAATGAGTAAAAATCAATTTCTGTCTATTTTAATGGAAGTGGATAACAAAATAAGTTATTGTGACAATTGGGGTGGGGCATGGAAGTTCCTGGGTATAATGAGGCCTATGGATTATCTGCACACCAGTTATCAAGGGTGAACTTAGAGCTACAGGAAGCTGGGAACTTGCTATGAAGAAAAAATATCAGTTTTGTAAAAATTTTTATTATTATCTTGATTGCCTCTTTTTTTAAATCTTACAAGCAGTGGTGATAAAAAGCCAAGAATCATATATAGATAAGAAATGAAACAAAATTCTCCCCTCTCTCACAGTCCTATTCCCAAAAAAGTAACCCATTTTTGTATGTTTTTATTTTTATATCTTTGATTCATGAGCTGTATGGTTCCAAATAAAATACTTACATCTCTGCCATTTCATTTAGCAACTTCTAGTAGTCACTTCTTACCTCTCAACCTTGAAACAAAGAATTTAGCCCATTTATATTTTCCTGTTTTCCCATCTTTTCATGTTCATTTTAACTTTTTAGCAATGCTATGGGTTACTTTTACAACTTTAAACACTAGATTTAAAGATACATATAATATATAGAAAGAGATATGTTTACTATATCAATATTTGACTCTTTACCATGTAAGGTAATATAATATAATGAGTGTCACTATCTTGCTATGCTTTATCTATGGAGTTGATCATAAAAATTGAAATTCCATAAATTATATATATATTAGTCACTGAAGATAAAGCAGTGTGGATGGACCTATGGACAAGGTTTCTTTGGATCAAAAACCAGAGTGCCTTGAAGAATATCTCTGGTGAGAAATCTTCCTTTCTACCAACTGCTCAAAATCATGCCCTATTTTAGTTTGCTTCACGTATATAGTACAACTTTTATGCCTTTATATAAAGTGCTTTTTTAAATTTCTGGTTTTCATATTTTTTATTATTAAAATTTTATATCCAAATTTTTATTTTTTGTTTCCAAATTTTGATTGTTAAAACTTTATTTCCAAATTCCCAGTTACACTGACTGTTAGAGGGAATCCATTTTCTTCTTGAAGATATCTTTTAGAACACTCTGACATGGTTCAACTGCTTTCCAGATTTATTTTTCAATAGTCATGCCAGGATTTTCCCCCCTTCCTGTACACCTAGTTTAAATCCACAGTTCTAGAAGGCCATATACTCTTCTTTCTTGGATTCTCTCTAGTACTTCCACAATTATTATTTTTCAGAAATGTTGCATGCCTAAATATACTGTCTTTTGCCTCTGACTTTGCTTATATTTTGGCTGGATATGGTATTATATGTTTATTTTGAATACCATATGTGGGTATGCATGCACACACATATGTATACAAGTTTTAAAGCATTTGTTATATTACCTTTTGATATTTAGTAGTATTGATTAGGAGTTGAAAGGCAATCTGTTAATTATTCATAAGTTAATAACAACCACCTGTCTTTGCTTCTTGAAAGATTTAATTTTTTTTCTCTGAATTAAAGTATGAAGTTTTTATTCACTTTACTAGGAGATGGGCCAGCCCTGAAAGCCTTGGATCCTACTTTAGCTCTAAATGACATATTCCAATTACTTTCAAAATTATTCTCTTCATATTCCTATTTTTTTTTTTTGCAGTACTTGAGTTTGAACTCAGGGCACTCTTCCACCATATTCCTTGTTTATAAAACATAGGTGTGCAGCGGATAACCTAACTTTGAATTTTCTTATGATATTTTCTAGCCTTTTATATATAGCTTTATATTCTGAGAATTTTTTTTCAACTATTATAGTCCTGTCTTGGTCTATTTTTTGTTGCTATAACAAAATACCTGAGGGTGAGTAATTTATTAAAAAAATGGGGTTGATTTAGCTCATGGTTCTGGAGGTCCAAGGAAGTGATGCTGTCATCTTCTTGGCTTCTGTGATGGCCTGATGGCAGAGATATCACATGGTGGGAGTTCAGGCAAACAGAGCATGTCTGTGAGGCAGAGACAGAGGGAAGGTTGACCTGCTTTATAATAATCTACTCTGACTCCAGACCCAAGAAACTTAACACATTCCTAGAAGACCTAACCCACTCTTTAAGAAAGACATGAATCCATCCATGAGAGTGGTGCCCCATGATCTAGTTACTTCCTATTAAGCCCCACCTCTAAAAATGCTCCATCCCCCCTCAGTACTATTACACAAGGCACCAATCTTCCAGCATACACACCGTAAGGGATAAACCATATCAAACTGTAGCAAGCTCTTTATTTTTAATAAGTTGGCAATCACATTTCAAATTTCCAAAACTCTTTCTTCTACTCTGATTTCTTTATTTTGATATAGCATTCTATTTTTATTTTATGCAATTAACAAAGTTGACTTTATGAGCATACTAAATAAAACATTTTCAATTTTTGAGTTATTCCTACTTATTTTGTGGTCAGTAATTTAATCTTAATTTTTTTCTGCAACTGATTTTCCTCCAAATCTAAATTTTATCAATTCTAAGATGCTTATTTTTTTTCCCACTGATATTATCTTGGAAATCAAGATTATTTTGAATTAATAGTGTCTGATAGCTTACTTGGCAGTGTTTTTTTCTTTAATGCTACACAAAAGAAAATACTCTGTAATTGTCACAATCTTAGTTACAATAAACAAATTAATTGTCAGTCTGTAGTTGGTTATTGATATTCATAAATACTTCATGAGCTGGCTTGAGTTTCTTATACAGATATTTAGGTTTTCTCATTTAGGGACTTGAGCTCTAAATTGTAGTTTTTGGCTGATAACTTTGTCTAAATCTGCACAAGTAGAAAGTACACAGGTGCATATGTCTGCTCTTTCACCCGCAACACACACACACACACACACACACACACACACACACACACACACACACACGACTTACCCTCCAGCCAAATTGAAGAGAGCCTTCCTCTGGGTTGTGAGACTCACACAAAAGAGCCTGGCATTTCTCAGGTGAAATGTGTGTGTGTGTGTGTGTGTGTGGCAGTACTTGCATTTGAACTCAGGGCATTTTGCTTGCTAGGCAGGCACTCTATCATTACAGCCTCATACTTAACCATTTTTCTCTGGTTTTTATTCTGATCAAGTCTCAAGTTTTTGCCTGGGGCCAGCTTCATGATCCTTTTACTAAAAATGTCCCTTGTGTAGCTCAGACTGTAGTTAGGAACTACCATAGCTAGCTTTTTCCTGAGATGGGTCTCACTAACTTTTTAGGTTGGCTTTGAACTGCAAACCTCCTGATTTCTGCTTCTTGCATAGCTGGAATTTTAGGCATGTACCACCATGCCTGACCTCAAGTTTTTTTAATTCAGTTTTTAGGCTGAGGATACATGCTTCTACTGTATTCACAAATAGAGGTTGGAAGTTACACATTATTTTCATTACTATTCTCCAGAATGATTATCACCAGCATTTTTGCTTTACTACACATTCTTTATGTATATATCTATTAATTGTTCTTAGATGTTTTGAGTTCTGTGAGATCCCACCTGGGTGACATCATTTTCTTATCAGTGTTTTGACAAGGAAGTTTTCTGGTTTCCTCTATTTTGATTAACCCACCAACAGATCTTATTGACTTGTGCTACTTCTTCAGCAGCACCTTGTCTGCACATTGCAATTATCTGGGGAGCTTTTTGAAATGCTGATCCGTGGATCCCTCTCCCAGTGGTTTTTATTTAGAGCCACCATGGCTAAATCTAGGGTGGAGCAAAAATTGACAGCTATTGGCTTACCGCAGCTCTGAAATTTAAAATGCCAGTAAGGAAGCAGCATAAAGTGTCAATTACAATTTCTTTAGCCAAATTTCCTGAATTTAAATCTCAGATCTACCATAGGCATCACATTTAATTTGGGATGATAACTCCAGTTTACTGGTGAATTGGGGCATCTGCAAATTGGGCTGTCACTATAACAATCATGGTTCATGGGGTCACTATGTGGATTTAGTAGATTAATACTAAATAATACTTAGACCTAGGGTTGTGTAAATGTAAAATATGAGTTAATGAACATTATGTTTTAAAGTCTTAGCTTCCTGCTCCCTGACAATTTGAACCCCACCTTTTCATCCATGCACAGCTCTCTTCATTTCCATAATTGTCTTAGACTCTAGAGTCCAGACTCTCTCCAGAATCTTCAATTTCCTGATTCCGTTGTTGTTCTGAAGGTGCAAGCCATCCACTGAATTAACCTTCAACTCTGCTTCTCCAGTCCTTACTTAGACTATAGAATGTTGTTGTCAAAAACAGTGTCATTACAAGTTTATGATTTGCTTCCCAATCCTATTTTAGGTTCTCAGCACTATTCTTTATTTACTTTTTTTCTTTCTCACATGTCTTTGGTGGTCTCTTCCATTCCCCAGAGGGATTCCTTTGAACTTCTTTTTCTCAAACCATTTATTAGGTCTACTTTCCATCTGAGCAAATGTCTTTGCCTGCTGTTTCATGAAAAAGTTGGAGATCCTTAATTGCATCTTTCAACAGATCCATTTGTGGGCTCAGCCTTATCTCTTTTCCTTCTAATCTTGAGGTAACAGTATTCCTCCCACCCCAAAGCGAAGCCTAGATTCTCCACCTTTACCTACAAGTGTGTGTAAGGCTCTCTAAGACTCACCACCTCTGTGTTCTTCACTTCACAGCAAAGCTACTCAAGGGCATGGTTAATGATTTCTTTTTTTCAATTCCCATCTTGTTGGGCTTCTCTATGGGAGTAGACACCATGTACACTTTCCTCTTAAAAAGGTACTTTTCTTTTGGCTTCTGAAAATTTGTTCCCTTCTGGTTTTCCTTCTCAAATATTTCTTTTTAGTCTTCTCTGTGGGCTGTTTTTTTTTTTTGCCCCGTCATTGTTGCTGTGTCATAAATCATGATCTTGGCTTTCTAATTCTTTATGTCTCTTTTATTACATTATATACAGGATCTGTTGTGTGTGTTTTTTTTTTTTTTTTTTTTTGGCTATACTGAGGGCCCTGCCCTTGCTAGGCAAGCATTCTAGCACTTGAGCCACACCAAGCCTTTTTACTTTTGATTATTTTTTCAGGTAAGGTTTCCCTTTATTGTGATCCTCCTGCATAGCTGGAATTGCAGGCACATGCCACCACGCCCAGCTTATTTGCTGAAATGGAGGGGTCTCATTAACTGTTTGCCTATACTAACTTGGAACCACAATCTTCCCAATCTCTACCTCCCAAGTAATTGGGATTACAGGCAGGAGCCATTTTACCCAGCCATTCTGATTGCAGTTTCTTTAGATGCAATTGACCAACAGGGCTTTCCCATCTGGAAGTCCCAAAGAACTTCTAAAATTGAACTTGCTTTCTTCCCACAATTCTGTTTTCCTTCATGCACTATTGATTTAGTAATTGACTCCTAAGGCAAAAACCTAAGAATCACTCTTGATATCATGTTCTCTTTCAACTCTTTCACTTCACACCCTACATGAGTACTGCTGTTGTGACAGAAAAGAATATTATTTTCAAGAGATTAGAAGTCTGTATCTTTTTTTCCTAGGAAGGAGAACAGTGTGTCCAGGTGGCATGATTATTACTTGGGAACTTTTCAGAAATGCAAATTCTTGAGTCCCTCTCCAGATCTGCTGATTGAGATTCTAGTGATGGTGGTGGTGGTGGTGGTGGGGAATATCCGTGTTTGGAGAAGCCCTCAGACAATTTTCATTACAAGAGAAAGTTTGAGAACTTCTGGCTTAGAATAGCATCTACTATATAGTGTGTATTAATAATTATGCATTGAAAATAGCCATGAATATTGTGACTACATTTAGGTGCCACTGGTGACACGAGTCTGGCTGCAACTTATGCTGCAATCCAGTATGGACTATAACCGAACACTTCCCCACACATTACTCTTAATTCTATGTGGGGTTCTGTGGCCAACAAAGTGGTTTAGGAGGATGGAAAGCTCTTCCTAAGTGCTTGGGATGGAAGGGTAATCTTCAATTGTGATTAAGACTAAAGGTAACAGACATCATAAGATCACATTTCTGGGCATATACCTGAAGGAATCTGTTCCAAGATACAATAGAACCACTTGCACACCCATGTTTATTGCAGCATTATTTATAATAGTCAAGCTTTGGAAATAATCCAGATGCTCCACAACTCATGAATGGATTTAGAAAATGTGGTATGCATACACAATGGAGTTTTATTCAGCCATAAAGAAGAATGAAATTATGTTGTTTTCAGGCAAATGGATAGAACTGGAGAACATCATGTTTAGCAAAGTAAACCAGGCTTAAAAAGACAAAGGTCACATATTTTCCCTCATATGTTGAAGCTAGATCTGTAATATGTACATGATCACATATGTGTGTGTGAGAGACAGAGAGCAGGATTGTATCAGTCTGAGGGGACTACAGGATGTGGGAGAGGGAAAAAGAATGCTAGAGAATGAAAAATATTGAAACATTACATCACTGTATGAAGATAATATAACACAATGCACTTATGCACTGCAAGCTGTTGAATAATAGGGAAGCAAGGTGATAGAGAAAGAGTAAGTAATGGAGTTAATCTGATTAAAGTATGATAAATACATGTTTGGAATTACAAGGCGAAATCCTCTTGGACTAACAATACACACTTTTAAAAAACAGGTTCTTTTCAGGGATCGGTACCAGTGGGAAGGGGGAGGGCATAAGGAAAGGGTGAATGAGGGTAAATATAGTGGATGAATTTTGTATTCATATATGAAAATGAAACCTGTTGAAATTGTTCTAAGAAGGGGAGATGAGGGAGAATGATGGAAGGGGTGAATATAATTAAGATATAAGTACATATGTAAATATCACAGTGTATCCCCCTGTACAACTATTATATGCTAATTTAAAAATATGGATTAGTGTCATGAAAGAATTATGTTTCTTTTGACTAATATATCAGCAGAGTCCCAGTCTTTTGATCTTAACAGGGTCAAGAAACAAAATCCACAAATCTATTCCTTTTCATCTAGCTTTCTTTTTTTTTTTTTTTGACTTTGGCAGTGTTCCTTCCCTTTCTATTTCTTTTTTTTTTTCCCATTTATTGTTGTGCTGGGTGGGGGTACATTTTGGCATTTACAAAAGTTACAACGTATCAAATATATCATATTTGAATTCACTCCCTCCACCACTCTCCTTTATTTCCCTGTGCCCCCCTCCCCCTCCAATTTCTGGATGGTTTCATCAGGTATCATTTTTGCATATACATATATGTATACACATTTTCTGCACTGTGTTCACCCTCCTACCCCCTTTCCCTGCCACCTTCCTACTCCCACTGGTAGCATCCCCCTCCAAGGCAGGACCTGTTCTGTCCTGTTCTCTGTTCATTCAGCTTTCTTACAAAAGGATGGCCTTATTTCTAAAAGGTTAGGCCTGGATGACATAGTAAATATAGTTGGGTAGAAAGGCCCTATTTGCAGTGAAAAATAACCTCTTACCACTACCCTTACAGAAAGTTTCCTTCCTGTTTCTGAGAGATAGGGTTGTGGAAATTTGAGGTTTGGGAGGGGGAAGCGCTTTTCTAGTGCTAGTGATGAAGCATGAGAACATTAACCAGAAAATTCTATTAGCATTCTACAAGAATAACAGGTTCAAGAGCCCATGAAATGCTGAAAACTGATGGGATGTCTCAGAGCTCCAACTTCCTCCTATAGAGGTTGAGGTTATCAGGATCCCCACATTGATTCATTTCAGTCTTTGTTCCTAATGCTTAACCATTATTGAGTAGGTCTTTGGGCAAGAAAAGTGGTAGAGATCTGAGCAGGTCACCCTCCTCAAGTTTGTAATGTTAGTGAGAGGGGATAGTCAAGTAAGCTTTAACAGGAATTGTTGATTACATCCACCTAGGATCCATGTTGGCTGGGGTTTCTCAGCAAACTTTGCATTACAAACTCATTCTGCTAGAAACTGAGCCTTCTCAAAGCTGATAAACATTGGTCAGGGGAGGGAGAAAGAAATAAGTATGGATATTTCCTGCCTCCTCCCCTGTAAAAAAAACACATCCCACCCACTCTACAACAGGAACTGATGTGGAAGAAAACTATAACAATTGCAGAAAAGCTCACACACAGATTTATAGGCTTTCTGGGAGTCAGCTGCTAGTATTCTTGGCTAGGCTGTTGGACAGCTGAGGAGACATGTGAATTCCAATATCCCACAAAGACAGAACTTGCTCAACCTGTTCTCACTGGCATGGCCCAGAACTTCAGCAGTGGGACTGTGATAATCAAAGTCCTCCAGGCTTAGTACCACTAGGGAAAGTGGGATTGTAGGGGTAGATCAGAGTCTTTCCTGGATATCTTCAGAGGAGGTCCATGCTAGGCTATCTTTCAAGTTAAATTTCTCCCAGGACTACTGGTGGAAAGGTGGGGAGAAGGAAGTAAACTTTGTTGGCCATAAGAGATCATCATTTTCAAATTGTTCATGGAAAGCATATGCATCCTGACAGTTAACTTCTCTAGGCTAAAATTAGGTGACTGTTGAGCCAGAATTTCTTGAAATAAGAATAATTGGTGGTCAATGTTGGAGTCATTGAGTTAGTAATAGTTAAAAACAAGCAAAGAGTGTCACTGTAAATTGGAAACAAGTGAGACCAGTTTAAAATTGGAGGTCCATCCTATAGAAGAATGAAAATGAAAGACCTACCATGTCTTCTTCTTCATGATCAGTCTTTTAATGCCTACAGAAAATCCAAGGAACACACTGTGATATCCTATCTCTTTGCCAGGGTTTGTACCTCCAAGATCCCTCAAAATAAGCTCCAAGAGCTTTGATTTTTAGGGGCTTTCTGACGCAAGAGTAGAAATGAATAGAGAATGAAACTTTAAGCCAAGAATAGTGTTTTCTCTCATTAGTACTAAAATGTGGAATGTGTTCAGGGTGAGAACATAAATAGAATTGAATGATTCCTGCTATTTGAAAAAAGATCTAGAAATATTCCATTGTGTAAAGGACCTTAGAATGAATAAAATGTAAGAGTTGCCAAATAGTGATATGTCCTCTGAATCTATGTAATCATTTGTATTCCTTACCACAGTGGTAAGAGCAATCCTATGATTCTTTACTCACAAAGTCTTCAGATATGAAGGCCAAAAAACATGCACATTATGTTAGACCTCTTAAAATCGAACCCCTAAAAATCTCTGCAGTCTCAACTCTCATCCTGGTGTAGTTTTCCAGTGTTCTAGCCATGATGAGCACTCACTGCAAAGGCTTGCAAGGTAAAATCTTCTGTCTGATTAATTCCTCATCTTTAAAGAACCATTCAGGGTTGCAAAGCCTCTTCTTCCTCAGATAAAACAGTTACTATTTATTCCTCTATAACAGAATTCATAACACTTTGAGATACAAGAACCACACCATTCTACTCTGTATCCTCACAACCTAGCACAGTCCCAGGTATTCAGGAAGTGCATAATAAATACTGAATTCATGAGTGAATGAATGAATAGATAAGAAGCTGGAAGGCAAGTATTTGTAATGCCTTACCCAAAAACATTTTGTAGAACCAAGACCAGGAATGATAAATATAGAAAGTTTAGCCCCTTCTCTCCTTACAACCCCATCACAAATTCTATCTTAGATGAATCCTTCTTTTCTTTGTTTTGCATCGAATATCTATAGCTATATATAAAGTGAACGCCTGGTGAGTGGGTGGATGGTAGTGTTCACTCTTATTTAGTGGAATGTGAATATGTCAGAATCACAGCAAATAGAAAAAAGAGGTTTATGCAAAGCTGTCAGTTCTCTGCTTTTTAAATCTGAGATGGTGTTGAAATAGTTTAAACTTAATTTTCATATCCATTTTATCACATCAAATAAGATCATTAGCAAACAGTGTTTAATGGTAGCTATTTCCTGACTGACAATAGCCATCCGGTGGTGCCCACTTCCCCATATGCTGGGGATTGATAGAATTCTGATAGTCTGGAAAACAGTGGGAGGAAGGAAGTAATTAAAACTGAAAGGGATGCTAGGGGCAGGGGATAGGCACCAATTTTATCTCACACAAGAATATTCTTATACCTATTCTTTTGAAAGTTATGGGTGGGGACAGAAATACTATTTTAAGTCTATTTTATGTCTTCAGGTTGGCATGCAATCTTGCCCATAGGATGAGTGTCAGGAAACCCTGAGAGTGGGCATTGGTGTTTAAAATAAGCTTAGGCTGTAGATCAAGAAAACAGGAAGACATTAGTCTTGAATACCATGGCTGTAGAGGAAACTGGAAAGGCAAACAGTGATAAATTTATAAATTCAGTGTCCCAAAGCTTACAGCAGGTTACACAGCTCCCACAAACCCAAGCAACACTTCACTGACTCCAGCAAATCTCTGTACTTTGTCAGGCAGGGCAGGGGCTGAGTGAGAGGGGCGAGGGAGGCCTGGCCTTCAGAATCTCTTAAGTGCTGCAGAATCTTCTCAGGCAGCAGAGTCACCCAGAAAGACAGAGGAAAAGGTATTTAGCAACTATTTATGAACGCTTAAAATCCAAAGTGAGGAGACTGTGATTGCATTTTTAATTTTTGTGTCTGGCCAGTTAGAGAGTAACAAGTTGCTCATCAAATTCTTTCCTGTTCTTTCTGAGTTAAATTACATTTCCCACCCTGCAATTAGGTGGGGTCATCTGATGAGTTGTAACCAATGAGTATGAGCAAAACTGATCAATGTCATTTTCCAAGCCTTGCTGGGGATCCGCTAGTGTCTCTTAATCCACGGACTGAGCAGAGAGATATCTGAGCCTCTGCAGCAGGAAGGTGCCTTAAGACACATAGGGTCTGGGTCCTTATATGAGCTACTCGTAATGTGACCTCTACACCCCTCTCTTCCAGTCGTTTAGGCTTTATATTTTTCTATAAAGGCACAGAGACTGGGGAGTTTATCCATTATAACAGAGATACAGCTCCTGCTTCCAACCCTTTCACAACAATGACTCAGGTGATCTCATTTTCCATGCTCTTTCATGTTCTCTGTCACTTTCAGGAGTGACATCCTCCCTCCCATTTGAAGCATGCAAGCAAACTGTTCATTCAGAATGTCAAAAACTTACCTGTGTCTAGAATAGTAATGACATCTAAATGGCTAAGGAATCAGCAGTGATTTTTTGGAGAAAAGGTAAAAGGATGGAGGAACATGACGAGCAATGTATTTAGTCAGTATGGTATTCTTTTTTCCAATGATACACACTGTAATTTCAATTAAATTGCAAGATCCAAAGGCATTCAGGCTTCCCCATGATTCCTGAAAGCTATCAGATTTAACTAGAATAATGGAGAGTTTAAACAGCTTTGGACTATCAATTTAAAGCTGGGATGTTGAGATAAGGTATTAAACAAATGCACAGACCATTATGAATCTCCGTATCTGGAGTATAATCATGGTAAGTTCTAAGTTGGCTATAACCTGGAGAACACATAAACCTGAGATGCTGGTGAGTGAATTTCCTCAAGATTCTACTGCATATTTGAATCCTAATCTAGCTACACATCCCCCTTACTTACCCAGGTGACAATGAGAACATAATACTCCAATCCAGAGCAAGGGCCACCTCTAAAAGTCTAATAGGAATTGTCACTATGAATGCCCCCCTATATAATAAATATATTCTAACAAAAAAATTATAAAATAAATAGAAAGACAAACACACACACAAAATAAAATGCAAATAAATTGTCTTTAAAAAAAGAAGACTAATGGTCTCCCAGGTACATTCTGCCTCTCACTTGCTGTCAGTCTAACTTTTCTACTGCCTTTACCCAAAGATAAAAGGGAAGTTATTTTTTCAACAAAGATGATTTCTTAGCTCACTGCATTTCCTTATACTTCTACTGTCCTTGTGGCAACTCTGGCTAAGTAGTAGCTATAAAAATAAAAATCCATTTAGGGGAAGAACAACCTAGGAATACAGAGTGGAGGAAATAGGTGTACTTGCCCATGCAGTTGCAGAATCCAGAATGCTGGGCCTCAAGAACTCAGTCAGTTGAGAGTTCCTCACTGGATGATTTGGAGAGACAGAAAGGAGCGCTATTAAATCATCTTTATCTGAAATAGCTGGTGAACTGTTAGGGACAGAAAAACAAACTTCAGTTGCCTCCTCTCTGTCAGATATTCAAGGAGGTTCCCTGAGTGTTCTGAGTGACGCAACCTCTAGGACACCATAGCCATAGTAGTCAATTGCTAAGTCATGCCTTGCCCTATACCTCTTCTTTCCTTTGATGTGTTTCATTTAACATTGTTTTTTGATTAGAATTCTTCCCTCCCTCATACACACACTCTTGTCTATTGTAGATTTTCATACTAGCTACTTCCTTTTCATCTCAGAGAAACTCCAAACAATGGTTCTACCACAAGAAGGGGGACACAGCTCTCTGACTGACAGGTTGGAGAAACATTTCCAAGAAAACTAGTACACATCCTAAATTATATTATTGCTCACAAGCACATTCTCCTCACCATAAAAACCTCTGACTATTGATATTGAACTTGATTCTGTGATGCGCCTGAGCTAATAGAATGTGGGCATACATGATATATCCTACTACCTTCAGAAACTTTGGGAAGCATTTTAAGATTCTTTCAGTTTTTTTGCTGCTGCTTCCTGCTAAGAAAGCGGTACAACCCACACAGAGATTTTGCTGTTATTCTAGACCAAGGGGGAAAGAAGACGCATGGAGCAGAGCCAAATGGAATGAAGCAGAGACAAAGCATCTGCAGCAGCTATCACTGTATAATGTGGTCTGTTGCCACTGAAACTGTGTTTGTCTGTGGATGCAGCAAAGGTGAGTAACATACTCGGTCAGGAGCACTAGGAATAGGTTTTGTGAATGAGAGGTGAAGTTTATTGGGTCAAGTAGTCAGGTTTTTTAGTTGTCTGTTACAGCTGTATTTATTCTGATATAATAATCCCATGCCTCCTTTTCAAAGCCCAGGATACTCATTAGTCCCTGAAACAGAAGGACTATGGTGATGTAGCAGGGAAATACCCTGCATCCTGGAAGGATGCTCTTTGGAGAAATCTCAAGCCAGTTCCTTCATTCTTATCAGGATGTAGGGTATACATGCTTGTATATTTCTCATATGTATACACATTTATAATACATTATGTATATCTGTATGTATTTCTTCTTTTAAATGGTTCCAGAACTACAATACACTCATAACACACATAAAAACTATCACAGTAAATTTCTTATCAATAAAAGATTATTGAATTATTGGTGAATTGAAATTTGGAAAAAGGATTTTATATTATCTGCTATAACATTTTTCAATCCTTTTATGCTTCTAATAGAATGGAGAAAAATTAACATTGACTTCAGGTCTCTAAATCAGCAGCCTAAATCTAGTCAATGCCTCCCAGAATGGATGTGCTGCTTGTAGTAAAATTGTACAAAGTCATCTCATCTATCCAGGGCTTTTTTAAAAATCATTTTTAGTCAATATTTGTGACTTACAGTCTTAGACATACTTTTATGCACGGAACCATAAGCATTGATTCTTGGACACTTCGTTCAACATTTTTGTTTATAACTAAATAACTACTCTTTATAAGGAAGAACTAGGCCTTTAGAATTTAAACATATATGTGAGAAAATCATACTTAAAAAGTATACCATGCAATTAAAAATTGGAGAAATCATAGAGAGAGACAACTAAGTCTAAGGATTTGGGTATGTGTAACAGCAATATTAATATTCCAACACAACTTGAGAGCCTCATAGACTTTTATTTTAATTCTTTATTTTAAATCAAGGTTTCTTAGTCCTTGATTTTTATATTACTAGAAGAATTTTACCTTTATTTTCCTTTTTCTTGACACCAAACTTCAGTTTTTCCCACAAGTCTTTTGGTGCTAAAAAAGCTCTGGGTTTGGTTTCATGCCTGTTGAATTTTATTCCAGGCATCTTAATGTCCTGCTCTGGTTTTCTGTTTGGCTCTAGTTCAGACTGGGGTAGGACATTTGTGTTTCCCCAAAGACCCTATATGGCTCCCATGTGAAATATGGTTGAGCACCCATGCTTTGGGTTTTCAATCACTCTGCCAGTTCTGAACTGATGTGTTTTATGCAAATCTGTCAATGCATCCTAATTTCTTATGTTTGCCCGGTTAGTTTCCCTCTATCCTTTTTCTCCTACTTTGCTTTTTGACTGTTTGGAGAATAGAGGAGTCTTGCTAGTAAGTGTGTTATTCTGATTAAGAGTTAATACCATAATTTCAAAAATAGAACTAGAATTAGGTGCTTTGAGTCTCTATCAGCAGGACTTGCACAGACTCACCAAGATGGACAATCCCAGGCAGGATTGTCCATAATAGACCCAGTGGAGAAGAAGAAGAGAAAGAAAAGAGAGAGAAATTGTAGCTTTCTACCTCTCCTGGTAGAATATCACACAAAGTTAGTGGAGAAAGCCCTGGAAGTTGCCGTGGCAGCCAGAGGCTTCCCCTAGCCCAGAAACTATGCCCTGCCCTGTCTAGTGATAGGAGAAAGAACACCTTTTTCAGTGAGTCTCAGCAGATGTTATGGTGGCTTTATCACTAGCAATGTACCACAGCCAAAGTTGTAAAGATGAACCTCATTTTTGTAGAAGCAGCACATTCCTGCCAAATGTGCCTAGGTCTCCAGTGACCCAAATTTTTAAGCACGAAAAAAGCACCACTCTCTTAAATATATATATCCTTATAACTCAACCACACTTAATTTCAAACATTTTTACAAGTAAACTAAAACAACCGAATTAAATTATCTACTAGATAATTTAGAGGAAAATTCAAAACCAGAGAAAGTATCATCACATGATGATATTTATTTGGGCATCAGATACTACTCAAAGCATTAATTAGAGGACCTCTTCCATCTTAAGTTTCTGGTGGAGTGCTTCATGGGCTGAATGTTTCTAGGATTTCTACTTCCATGCTGCTGTTACCTGAGACTTGAGGACCACTGCTTGATCAACTGAACAACTGATTTGGTTAGTTAATTAATAAAACATTTATTGAGTGCCTATTGCATGCTAACTACTATGAAAAGTGGTAGAGATAATAGAAACAAATATTAAGGAAAAAGCTTCCATCTCAGAGAGTTTTCGATGTAGACAGGAAAGCATGCAGTAGCAATTTCAGAACATGGTAAGTGTTGTAGCCATCATAGAAGTGTAGGTATGTAGAGAGGAGTGAATGTCCATATCTGTAGAGGGGAGAAGAGATTAGAGTAAGGGAAAAAGGTATACTTCAGCTTGGTTTGAAAGATCTAGTAAGAATTAGTCAGTTGCAAAATGTTAGGGAGCTTGTGTCAAGCAGCAGAAAGTATACAAGCTTAAAAGTATAAGGCTGTATGGTCCAAACAATGCACATGATCCAGAATACGTGTGAGGAGGAGGGTACCAGTAAAAAGATATCAGAAAGAGATTCAGGAATCAAAGAAAAGGGGCCTTCATCACCATGTGGAAGAACAGAGGTATTCTGCACGAGGAAGTTTTAAAACTAGACTGCTTTCTTCAGGTGGGGTGTGTGTGTGTGTCTGTGTGTATGTGTATGTTTGGAAACTTGTGACTGGTAGTAGTCAAGGGGCTCTGATGTAATTGTAGACAGTACAGCCAATTAGGAAGTAATACATGATGCTATCATGATATACATCATTGCTATATGTTAGAGATTAGAGAAGATATTTTTGAAAATTGACGTGACGATTGTATAAATATGAGAATGGAAAAAGAAGGGGTTTTATGTTCTGGCCAGGGTACTTGCATGAAGAAGTTCTGATAGAATATCACACACAGCTAGTGGAGACACTGAGCATTGTCATTGGAGACAATGAGTTAATTTTGAACAAGGTGAATTGGAAGTGCTTGTTTAACATCTAGAAAATGTGTCACTGATACCTTTTTCTTTTCTTTTTTGTGTGTGTTATGGTGCTATGCAAATGCACTACCACTGAGCTATTTGTCTAGCTTTCTAATTGCTAGCTCTATGTATGAGTCAATCCTCAAAGAGTGATACAGATTGAAGTCATAAATTTGTGGCTAGAGATGAACTAGTAGACCAGATCTTCCAGAGAATATATTAAATGATCAGTACAAAATTTTATTCTGGTATTCCTCAAATTTAGTGGATATACAAGTCATCTGAGAATTTTGCTAAAATTTAAGTTTTGACTCAATTGCTTTGCAGCAGGTTGTGTTAGTCATCATTTCTAGCAAGATTCCAGGTAATGCCGATTCTATAGATATGCAGGTGACACTTTGAGTAGCAAGTATTTAGAAAATATTAGGGTTCGTGGGTAGATATATGAAGAGAAAGTCACAAAAAATGCTGAGTTGAAGAAGTGAGAGATATAAGGAGAGAGTGGGAGAAAAAGGGAGGAAGGAAAGTATTGTCTAGAAATCAAAGAGAAGAGAGTTTCATAAAGAAGAAAATGTTCAATGAAGTCAAAGGCTGCTGACAAGGAAGGTAAGAATGGACTGGTAAATGTCAACTGAAACTGGCAATCTGAAAGTAATTTTGAACTTTGACAAGACAGTTTTTTTTGCCATGAAGAGGAAAGAAACAATTACAGTGGGGAGCTAAGTAAATGATAGGTGAGGAAATGGAACTAGTATAGATTACTGTTTGTAAACAAAACCAAACAAAAGTTGGCCGCGAGGAGAAAGAGACATGGTGAAAGATAAAAGACTAAGAAAGACAAAAGACTGAAAACACATCATAGTTTTTAAATAAAAAAGATATGAAATTTGTAGCAGGCAGAGTAGCTCCCAAAGGGATTTAGAAGGTGTAATTAAATTAAGGGTTTCAAGATGGAGAGATTATCCAGGATTATCCAGGTGTACCATATGTAATCTCAAGGGTCCTTACCCTCACTCACTGCTGATGTCCTACCTTGCCAAGTGCACTCCTGCCAATGCTCTGCAGAAGTGTTTTGATTACCCACAGCTCTTTGCCAGATGATGCTGGTGTCTGAGGCCCTGGTTCCTCATCCCACTCGGGCTTGGGCCAAAGATATAAAATTTGGTATCAATGCCAGAGCCTTAATGCTTCAGGTTTTGACAGCTGATATGATAGTTGCTACAATGGGGCCAAAGGGAAGAATGGTAAATTGGGGATGTCCCAAAATAATAAAAAGTGGTGTGACTTTTGCAAAGTTAAGTGATTTAAAGAATAAATACAAAAATATTGGAGCTAAACTCGTTCAAGATTTGCCAACAACACAAATGAGGAGATTGGGGATGGCACCACCACTGCTATACTGGCACGTTCTATTGCCAAGGAAAGCTTTGAGAAGATTAGTAAAAGTGATAATCTAGTGGAATCAGGAGAGGTGTGATGCTAGCTGCTGATGCTGTAATTGCTGAACTTAAGAAACAGTCTGAACCTGTGACAACCCCTGAAGAAATTGCTCAGGTTGCTAGGTTTCTGCAAATGGAGACAAAGAAATTGGCAACATCATTTATTTTCTTAATTTTTAGTTTATTTTTGAATCAGCATGCATTAAGAATATGAGAGAATTTCATTGTCATGATTCCATATGTGTCTACACTATACCTTGAACAAATTCACTCCCTACATTATAGTTCTCTTTTCCCCTTGCCCTACTTCCTTTTTCAGACAGTGTCTGGTGGGTTTTATTATACTGTCTTCATATGTATATATGTAGTATACTTTGATTCTGCAACACTAATGCAATGAAAAAGGTTGGAAAAAAAGGGTGTTGAAAAAAATACTGAATGATTAATTAGAAATTACTGAAGGCATGAAGTTTGATCAAGGATTTATTTCTCTGTACTTTATTAATACATCAAAAGGTTAAAAAAAAAGAATCAGAATTCCACAATACCTATGTTCTATTAAATGAAAAGAAAATTTCTAGTGTCCCATCCACTGAACCTGCTCTTGATATTGTCAATGCTCATGGTAAGCCCTTGGTCATAATAGCTGAAGGTGTTGATGGAAAAACTCTACGTTTTTAAATAGGCTCAAAGTTGGCATTCAGGTTGCAGTAGTCATCACTTTAGGTTTTGGGGACAATACGAAGAACTAAATAAGGCCACTGCTACTAGTGGTACAGTGTATTGACAAGAAGGGTTGACCCTGAATCTTCAAGACTGTCAGCCTCATCATGACATAGAAAAAGTTTGAAAGATCATTGTGACCAAAAATGATGCCATGCTTTTGAAAGGAAAAGGTAATTAAGTTCAAATTGAAAAAACATATTCAATAAATCACTGAGTAATTAGATATCACAATAAGTATGAAAAGGATAATACTGAATAGATAACTGATAAAATTTCAGATTAGTAGCTGTGCTAGTTAGTAGGACAAGTAATGTCAAAGTGAACAGAAAGAAAGAAACCAGCACCAGTGGCTTATGCCTGTAATCCTAGCTATGTAAGAAGCTGAGGTCAGAAGGATCATGGTTCAAGGCTAGCCTAAGCAAATAGTTTGTGAGACCCACCCCATCTCCAAAATAACCAAAGCAAAATGGACAGGAGGTATTACTCAAGAGGCAGAGTGCCTGCTTTGCAAGCATGAAGCTCCTAGTTCAAATCCCAGTCCAACTAAAAAGAAAAAGAGAGTTAAGGACACCAGACACTCCAAATGCTACGAGTTAAGAAGGCATTGTTCTAAGAGGGGGTTGTACTCTGCCTCAGTACATTCCAGTCTTGGACTCAACCTCTGGGAATGAAGATTAAAAAACTGATATAGAAATTATTCAAAGGAATGCTCAAAATTCCTGCAGTGATCATTGCCAAAAGTGCAGGTGTTGGAAGGTCTTTGACAGTTGAGAAAACCCCGTAAAGTTCCTCAGAAGTTGGTTATGCTTGGACATTTGTGAATATGGTGAAGAAAGGAATCATTGATCCAACAAAGGCTGAAAGAACTGCTTTATTGGATGCTGCTGGTTGGCCTCTCCCTACAAACAGAAGTTGTAGTTGCAGAAGGTCCTAAAGAAGAGTAGGACCCTGGAATGGATGCAGTAGGTGGAATGGAGGTGGCTTGTTCTAATTCCTAAAACAGTGCTTTACTATTAATAATGAGCTGTGGCAGGAAGCCCAAGACAGGGTACTCACCAATAACTTCAGAGAAGTCAGTTGAAGAAAATGACTGGAGAAAAGGCTGAGAAAAAAACACTGTAATAGTCAGTTGCTCGTTTCACACAGTACTGTTCATACAGTACAAGAGCCACATACCAATATACTGCTTTCAACTCAAATCACCGAGGCATTTGGACCATTATTCAACAGAAAATCAGGATTTCAGTGCTTGCCATCATTAGATGAGAAGTTTCAGAAGCTGCCTTTTTGTGGAGAGTAAGAATAATTGTGTGTATAAAGTAGAGAAATATCCAATTATGTGACAACTTTTGTGTAATAAGAATTTGTTTAAAAAAGTTTTTTTAAGGAGGCAGGAGGCTTGGAGCAGAGAAGGAGATGTAACTACAGAGGTTAGTGTGATGCTATTGCTATATTTGAAGAAGAAAGAGTGCTGAGAGCTGAAGAATATGGGCAGCCCCTAAGAACTGGAAAAGGCAAGGAAGGGATTCTTGTCTTAGAGCCTCCGGAAGGAACACAGCACGGCAGATACCTTGGTTTTAGTCCATTGAGACTTTTGATATCCTTCCAGAGCTGTAAGGTAATAATTCTGTGTTGTTTTTAGTCAGTAAATTTGTGGTAATTTGTGGCACATTGAGAACAAGGATCTTTCATTATGGTAAGGAAAAGAACTTCAGGGGAAGAAGAAACATCTTTTTACCCACTGTGTTCCTGGCTCACATCCCTACAACAAAGACAGATTCACAAGAGAAAAGCATAACAAATGTATTTAACTAAAGCTTCATGAGACATGAGAGCTTTCAGAAATGATGACCCAAGGATCCAGAGGAAACCATATTTTAACGGATCTGGGGCAGAAGTGTGACTGGAAGACAACAGGTTACGATCTAGCGGTAATAAAATGGTAGTAGAGGAGCAAAGAATTTTCTCCAAGACCTTACATCAGGTGTGAGACTATGAACAGAATTTACTCTGCACTATGTGTTCACATACACTTGTCTGGGATATGGGAGTCAAAATTTCACTTTTGTGAAGATAAAATGATATATCATGTAGAATGTGTCAGAAGCACAAGAAGAGTGTGATGTTGGTTCTTTCACCCATTTTAATTGCTTTCATTAAGAATGATCTGAGTTGGGTGTAGCAGAGGCTTCATTGTTACTAAAGGCAGAAACAGGTGCCCCCAAATAATCACACTAAGCTAGGCCTCTGTTTGGTGGGGACAAATTGGGGCTAGGAGGACCTTGACCTTGGGATTTCTCAGATTGTTTCTCCTATGAGCAGTTCCTAGACTGAAATCAAAATTGAAAGATCATCTGGCCTTCTAGCCCCTCTCTTTCTACCTCTTCTCAAAGTTCTCCGCCTAAATGCTCTTTCCAGTTCATATTCATTAAGGAATAGTCTTCTCGCAGCTCCCCCAGAGCCTGTCTCACCTCTGCAGGAGAATCTGGTTCCAGGATGCTGGAGACTGTGCACTTGTTTCCATGGAGACTCTATTTGATGTCAATAGTGGCTCCTGAGCGGGAGGGAAAACTGAGCACTTAAAAGAGGGAAAAGTGGGGGAAAGGGAAGTAAAAGAGAAAGAAGGAAGGAAATAGAGGTGAGGAGGATAGTGGGGTGAAGCAGTGGGTGTCCAAGAGTTCAATGAGAGGAATAGAAATCAAAAGAAGGCAGCAGGGAGCAGAGAAGTGTTCATTTCATGCATGAGAAATATCTTTCAAAGACTCATTTCTGATATCAAGACGTAGGGGACTGAATTACTCAGGCAACTAGGCTGCCTTGTCCTTGTAGGTGGCTCTTGGCTGATGTTACTCCTTGGTTTAATTTCCAAGCAGCTGAGGAGAGTTTTCACTTCACCCAGAGCCTTAAAGTTTCACTGCTGCAATAGAAGGGGCCGCACCTCTATCTTTTATTCTCCACCCCTCCCCCTACAATGTCATTAAATAAAAGCTCTGGAAAGGCTAGTCCTAAAGCTTTGGCCTGTGGATTACCTGCTATTTATTAGCTGACTCCCTAGCAGGAGGATGGAGAGGGGAGGAAGTGTTTAGGCAGAATATATGCTAAACTTGAATTGCATGAGGGTTTAGATGACATCAGCTTGGATAAAGGTCTGACCCAATGAATGTTAAATGTGGCTGAGCGACCTAATCCTCAGAGGGAATTGATGGCAGAAACCTCTATGAAAGGGGTTGTGAGCATCTTTAAAATATTAAGCTCCTGGCTCAGCTGATCTCCGGTTACAACTCCCAGAGCACTGGTGGAATCGCAGCTTTCTGCTGTAATCACTCAAACATTACTTACTGCCCTAGATAACTGTGGGTCATGTGGTGGAGTTTGCATCAGAAAAGGAAGTCATGGGGCGGGGCAGGGAGGGGGGACAGTGTGGAAGACATTATAAGCTATCAGAGTGTCTGCCAGTCTTACAAAGTGAAACAATTCAACTTAATAATCATTTTTGGAGTCTACTATGAACCAGTATGTGCAAAAATGTGAGAGACGGTCTTTCCTTCAAAGTGCATACACTCTGATGCGGGAGGCAAATAGCTTATAAATATCCAATATGCTAGATAGCAGTGATCAATGCTGTGGAAACTCCAAAAAAAGGTGAAATTAATAAAAATGTAGAAAAATTAGATTCCCCTTATGTCTAGATTTTTATTTAAAAAAAAAACACTGAAGAAAGAAGTACAGGAAAAAGTTCTATAGGGATAGAATAGAAAAAGAATAACACGTTGCATTTTTGATCTGAAATGCCAATTCTATAAAATTATCTGTGAAATGACATTTTACCATTTGTGTAATATACCATATTTTGGTAATAGAGGCTTATGGCTTAATTGTCTTATTTTAAAATAAACCCAGAAGCTAGAACTGTGAGGAAAAAAATGTTTTGGAAAGTATGTAACAATGACACTTCCCATATTATTAATGTATACTAATTAAAAAATATAACAAAACTATTTTTTTAAAAAAATGTATGGGTTCAAATAAGAACAATATGAGTATAAAGGACCTTGCAAGTCTTTTGTAACTGAGACAGGGCTGAAATAAAGGAAGTATTTGTGCCAGTTGGAGCTTATTTTCAGAGTTGCGGCATATAGGAATTAAGAGCTGAGTTACCAGCATCACAAATGTTGGAAGAAGTTTTAAAATATCTATCACTCTGGTCTGAATTTTGTGCAAGCTAATCAAGCACAAGCCTTATAGTTTTCATTCCAAAATTAAGAAAAGTTCAGGAATAAATGAAAGGACATGGAAGCCAAAGGCTAATTTTTGGCTTTCAGCCTTTGGATAGATGATATCCAGAGGAAATGGAATTAAAGGAGGGAAATTATTTCTAGAAAGTAGAAAAATAGAAAGACATATGTGTTCCAACTAGTTATTGTTTCCTTGGCATTAAGATATTAGTTGCTAAGGTTTGTTTTCAACTCTTAGTTTACTAAGGAACATACCAATAATAAAAACATCTCCCCCATAGTCTTGGCAATATAGCAGAATATTAACAATTTTAGATGAAAAAGCCATAAAAGCACAGAGCTTCAAGAGTCAACTCATATTCACTCTTCATTTTTTTGTTCTTAGTCACATGACTCACCACAGAATTTTGAACTCCCAATTTATTTCCTTTAAGGCCATTCTGCCAAGCTTCTAAATAATTGAATAACTGTTTTGGCTTCTTAACTTCAAATAAATATCTCTACCCACAGGCACCACATTCATCCCGAAAGAGGTAAGTGTATTATACTGTACATTTTCATAATAGATGGTATTGTATGGCAATTCCTAGAAATGAGTTTAGTAATACTGGGCGTGACTACTTGACAATGTTAATATCTCGAAGAACAGGCAGAGGAGACAAAAGAAAACATAAAAGAGAAAATGAGTCCTAAATGATAGGGAGATGAAGAAAGAAGAAAAAGAAGTAGAGAAAGAGATTACAGGAAAAAGTGGAATAGAACAGGATATCTTAAGCATTTGATAACTGGGCTAGAATCCTCCGTTTACACTATTGTGGAATTAAGATAGCAATTATTAGAAGTCAGAGGGAGCTGGTGACCATGCAATCCACCTTTTTACTTCACAGCTGAAGAAAGCAGGGGTCAGGAGGTGAGTGGCTTGTCTGATATTGGAGGTGACTACAGACATGACACCAACCTTAGAACCCAGGTTTCCTGAATGCTGGCTCAATGCAACTACCTCCACTGCATGTTTTCTGCCACAGGCAAAGGCTGACTGAATCTAAAGTTCTTTTGGGTTTTAAATATCTCTTTCCATTTTTCATTTAACATCTAGCAGTATTTTTACATGTATCTTGTTTTTTTGTAGCTTACAAAAGCTTTATTTTATTTAACCTTTGAACCAATTCTGAGAGAAGTATCAGTTATAAAACGGCTCACATGGAATTTATCTAATTTTGATTTATGATGTATTCTTTCCCACGAAGACTTATCAATTCTGACTTGTGACAACTGAGGTAAATTAAAAGTAAAAAGACCATATTGTTCTTATTGTCCAATACCACTGAGTAGAAACTCATTGTGCTTTTAGGAAAATGAATTACATAGACGGAGGAGCATGGGCAGCCTGAAAATAAAGGTAAGCAAGAAAGAAGTAATGGCGTGGATAGGAAATAAAGTGCACACTGATGCCATGAATGATGGTTAACTTTGCCATAATTCTAGGCACTTAGGAGAAAAAAGACACTACCTCTAGTTGCTTCTATAATTGTGATCTATGTTACTTCAAGAAAGTTCTCATTGAATCTAAAGAATTCAGTTCCCAGAGAAAGAAAGAACTGGTTCTAATGTTGGAGAAAGAGGAAACTTCTCCTTTTCCCCATGAACTCACTTTCACAGGACCAGCCACCCCAGGCAGGATGGTTTCAATCACTTTGCCATCCAGTCATTGCTGACACATCTTGGCAGGCTGCCTGCCTCTAATGGAATGTGTCTTGCAGCTGGGAATTAGGTCATCAGTAATTCACTTAATAGCATTTTATGAGCTGGGCTCTGACACAAGAGAGCGGTCTGGCCTTATCAGCAGGATCTTTCCTTGATGTGAGGGGAATGAGGGAGAAGACACCATTGCTAACAGATACTCCATTTCCAGAAAACAATAAATGAAGATAAGAACCCTTGGGTGTTTCTTCAGACTTTCTATATCATCAGGCCACATACATGATCTTATGGAAATCACTACTTATTTCTGGACTTTGCTTCCCTTAAAGACTCATCCAACTTTAACAATGGGTAGGAGAGATAGATATTGTCAGGTCACTGATTTTCTTTGATAGTGGTCTATGGAAAGGAAGATGAACGATCTTTATCTTCTTCAACTAACATTCTCTGAAAAGGAAAGCACTGATTTATAGGGGTTTGCTGATTTCCCTGGTGTAAATATTCTTAACATGGTTGATCCAAGCTATCAGTGGTTTAACAACTAGCTAGCAAAATTTCTGAAAATTGAACAATTGGCTCTGATGTGCTGGTAGGAGCCACTCCGCCACAACACTTGTTCTCCCTACCTAAAAAGAGCCTTAGCAGCATAGTCTTTCATATGTAGATACATAGCTGTTTTGCCCACACACTATGATACCTGGCATATATAAATCCTTGTTTGGGTTTTGGATGGAAATATATTTACACTTTCTTTTACTTGATTCCACTCCAGGTGCTATTCTGAATTTATTTGAAGCCCTGTAGGAAATACGTGGTAAGTTCTCATTAGAAAATTGTCCATTGAACACTTATTTTCTTCTGACTCCTAGGATCTCATATCCTTCTTGTTGAAAATCCCAAATATATGTATTTCATGAATTGTTCAAAAGGTTCACTGCTATACAGGGCTCTCAGGTTGAAAATGAATCACCAGGGTCCTTTCTTCTTATCACCTGATGTGACAGAAACCTTTCTTCTGGGTCCTGGAACTTTAATGTGCAAAATCTTCCAGTTTCAAGAAAATTGAGATGTTTATGATTAAAGTCAGCACCTGGAATGGTGGCAGATAAAATGAGTTAGCTCCATTTTATCCTCTCAACTGAATAGTGTGCATAGAAAATATTCAATTAACAACTACCTACTGAGCACTTGCTACCTACTGCGTCCATGGGACTCAGCACTGCAAATTATTGTGAAACATAGAGAAGGCATAAGCTATAATACCAACCTTCAAATTTATAATCTGGTTGGGGAGATAAGATTAACATGCACAAATTAATGAAAGCCAGTTAAAAATGTTTTATAATTAAGTGTTTAAAGATGTGGCACAAATTCTAAGTGAAACAGGAGTTTCAAGAAAAGCATTGTCCCAGCAAACTTAGTGACAGCAATGGGGCTTAAACTGCCCTTGACTGATGTGAGAGTAGTCATCCCATAATCAGGTAAGGCATAGAGTGGACAGAGCAGGCTTGGGGAACTGCACTGAAAAGGCTGAAGGAAAGAAGCAGGGAGAGGTAAAAACAGAAAGTGATGAAAGGTGAAGAAAAAAAATGAAACACCGCTGGCCTAAAACCAGGTCCTAGCACATGTGTAGAGGTGGGTGGGCTAGGGGAGGGCTGAAAAGTTATATACAAATGGGCAGTGGTCAAATCACACATCACAATAGAACTCTGACCTACAATCTCTGCAGCTACCATCTCAAGAAGCCAAACCACAGCCTCTGCAGCAGTCAGTCCAGAACATCAGGACTTGGTTAATGAACACATACTTCTCTAATTTTTGCCTCCCCACCCCCACCCTCATTTCTTTCAACTCAGGAGCAGTGAGCAAAAGACATATATTCTCCCTCAACCAACCACACAGGATACCCTAACTCTCATTAGTTTGCATCCATCTTCCCAACACCCTCCACCCAATCAAAACCTACCTGAAACCTTCCCCAACTTTTTGTTTTTGTTTGTTTCTGTTTTTTTACTAGAAAGCTTTCTCACTCCTCTGCCAACTTTGAATCTCTGCCAAACACAAGCGATGGTGGCTGGATCTCTTGCTATGTAGTATATTATGAGTAAAAAGCCTCTGTTTGTTCTCATCTGAATGGTCTTACTTTAATTTCACAGTGCGAAAAGAGCACACCCATGATAGTTCTGCCTGTCTCTTGTTCGCATGAGGAAGTGCAGACACAATCTGTCTCTCTCTCTCTCTCTCTCTATTTCTCTCTCTGTCACACACACACACACACATACACATGCACACACCTCTCCTCCTTCCCTCCCCATCTATACTTTGTGTAGGTCTCTTGCCAATCTTCTTAGAAAACCCATAAAAAAGACAGATGTCAGAGAGCTACTTGCTCCATTTCAGAGATGAATAGAGTGAGGTGGTCAGGATAGCCTGTGTTAAGAACATTTTTATGTATTTATTTGGATCTAAAAAGGTTTCTGAATCCTATCCTTACTTCTAACACTGGATAACCTTTTTTCTCAACAAAAAACCTTTTTTATTATTCTTTTAACAATGGTCCCATATTTTATAAAGGTTTGTCTAATATTTATTATGTAATAGTGGATGCTTTTCTAGTGTATTTTAAATTAAGATATCTAAGAATGGTTGATCAGATTTTTGGTAAGCACAAAATAGCCTGTATGGCTGTCGTGGTATACACTATATTTCCTGTCAAATCAAAGAACATACGTCAACTACATAGTCAGTACTATATGATCTTATAAAATATATGAATTCTATCAGGGCTTTTTGAAATTCTGAAAATAACTCCCCAGTTTCCATATCCCTTTATACTTCTGAGGATTTGTTTTTCCACTAGGAATCTCAAGTTGTGAATAACCCCTTAGATGATATGATAATTTTGTTATGATTTTACCAGTTCCTGGAGTCCAGACCTAAGCCCTAAATCCATGATCCAAAATCTAAAAGCATATTATTTTTCTGGATTTACAGGTAGGATTTGATCATTTTGGGTATTTAAAAGAATTTGATACTCCTATCTCAGTTTTTTAGCTCCACTTTTTTTTTTTAAGCAATTATGCTTTGGCAAATGTAATTAGCCCCACCCCATTTTGAATTCTTATCTTACCCCAAGTATTTCTTTCATTCCACTTACTCCCAACACTGATGACATCAGCAAATGTGTCTCCAAATCACTCTTGAAAAGAGATGATATGGCTTTAGAAAACGTCTCTTTTTCATGATGACGGTCTTTCACAGAGTGTATATATTGTTAAATGCAATCATAGGAACTGGGCCTTCTTCCCTGAGCAATCTTGTCTCCTTATTGAATTTTGCTCAGTCATCTATTATCATAAGTCTGGGATATATTTTGGGACACTTTAGTAAAGTGAGCTAGTCTATCATAACAAATACACCGAACTACGCAGTAGCTCTACACAATGGAAGTTTATTGTGTTCGCCCAACAGTCCAAGGTTGGTATCCTCAATAGCACATGGCTTTGTGGCGATGAGGAGCCAGGTTTCTTCCATATTGGGGCTCTGCCATCATCTAGGATTTTGCCATGTCCTGTTGCTGAAAACAGATAGGAGAGACTATGGAGGATGCACTTCTGTTTCTTAAAATGCCTTGTCCCTGAAATGGCTCATAGTCCTTGCATTCACATTCTATTTGTGAAGACTAATGCAAGGAAGTCTGAGAAATTTCACAGTGAAATAGCATGGAATTCTCATTTCAGCTTTACTTATTAAGGACCAATTCATGGCCTCTGGACTTTTAGATTCTCTTAAGACAGCTTAAGGCCCTATGTTAGTGAGTAACAATATAATGGTCTAGGTAGAACATCTGTCCCTGATTCTTTTAATCATAGAATCTCAGGTCTATCATCTGTTTTGAACTCTCCGTTTTAGCCATGCCTCAGCTAACAGTCTGAGCAGAAAGGGTGTTGATACACAGTCTCTCTTACTAAGATATAAATTATTATCAAAAGCATAATATGACTGCTAATGAGAAAGCCATTTTGCTATTTAAGAACAGATACTCCCTAATGATGGGTTACATGTAATGGGAAAGGTGAATAACACACCATACTTGGGAAAAAGTCATTTCTCTTTATTCCTCAGATCAATAGCTTGGGATATCACTCATGTTTTCTTCTTCTGAGAGAGACCTTGCATGTAATCATTCACTTAATGAATCATTTCTACATATACTTTTGGGCACCAACTTATTCAGGTACAGGAGATAAACTAGTCAATGAGTCAGATACGGTCTTAGCTATTCTGTAGGATGTTATCCACAGGGGTCCTGGACTCTAGTAACATAAAGGACATTGAGGAGATGAGGATTAGCTGAGGACTTTTGAACAGCTCTGTCTCCAAGCTTCGCAGCTTTCTCCATCTTCCTCCGAATCTTTCAGTGCTTCATTGCATAAACCTTAGGGTAGGCTAGACTTTCATTTTCCTGAGGAAACTGGGTTTAGTCTTAAATAAGTCAACATATTTAAACAAGTTGATATATTCAAAGCACTTTCAAACTTCAAAAATAGTAGATAAGACAATCAAATTGTAGCTATCGTGATTATTATTATTATCTTTTGGTGGGAGAGATAATACTGGGGTTTGAACTCAGAGCCTTATGCTTACTACACAAGTGCTCTGCCACTTGAACCACACCTAAAACCCCTTTTGCTTTAGCTATTTTTCAAGTAGAGTCTTGTGCTTTTTGCCCAGAATGATGTTGGTCTATGATCCTCCTACCTATGTCTCCCATGTAGCTGGGATTATAGACACATGCCATTATAACCAGCTTATTCGTTGAGATGGGGATCTCACTAACTTTTTTTGTTTTTGCCTGGGCTGGCCTTGAACCATGGTCCTCCTGATCTCTTCCTTCAGAGTGCTAGGATTACAGGAATAAGCTTACTGTGCCTGGCCTTGTAGCCATTATTAATGGTAGCAATATACTCTAGGAAATCATAGATGAAAAAAACGGTGACAAATTTGCCACTATTTTACTGCTCCACCTTCCCCTCTATTGTACCTGCCACTCAGCTCAAAGAAAGGGAGGTCTCTAAGTAAGTGAATCATGAGTATTATAGCATGAAGATGCTATGCAGTTAGTACCAGCAACCAGTATTCACTGATCAATCTCGGTATTCAGTGAAGCCTCTTCTGTGTCTAGACCTGCAAAAGAGTGTATGAAAAATTTATAATACTGTCTCTACACTTAAAGATTTCATAACCTTCATGTGGAGACAAGACGAACACAAGCAAAACATTTACAGAACAATTCAACTCTTAGCTACTGGGTACTGACAAGAATGATGATTTTAAGCCATATCCTGGCCCCCTGGCTCCCTGCAGGGAGGCACTTGGAATAGTACAGAGCACATGACTTAGGCCAGCAGACCCAGATTCAAATTCTCTCTGTGCTACTAATGAACTATATGACCCTGGGCAATTTACTTTGTCTCAAAGTTTCAGAGCCTTCATCTGTAAAATGAAGAAAATGATTCCTCCTAAAATTATCTTAGCCTTCAGTGAATTAAAATGCATCAAGTGCCTGGATATAGTAAATTCTCAAAAAATACAGGTGTTTACTTTTTGTCCACATGACTGCCTGTCCTACAACATTCTCAGAGACAAGGGGTTTAAGACTAGGCCCATCATCTTCAACTCACTTCTCTACCAGGCAAGAAAGAAGAACAAAGCAGATGAGCTGGTGAAAAGTGTAGAAATAAAAGAGAATGAAAGTATCCTGATGTATTCTGATCTCAGACCATCCACGGATTTGGCTCCCTCCCATTCTTAGGTTCTCTGGGAGGTTGTCTTCTACCTCTCCTGATCCATGCCTTTCCCACTTTCTTATGCTTAAACTGACTTGAATTATTGTCTCATACTGATAAAGAGGCCTAACTAATGCAATAAACTGACTCTAGATTGAATATTTTGTATTCTTTCTATGCTCTATTCCTTCCCTCTTTCATTCATTCAAAACACATCAACTGATACGCAAACACTCCTCTGTTAGCCTCTTTTTAAAGATTCTAAAGAGAAACAAAGAGGTAATTATAATAAAAGACGACTTCTGTTGAACATATGCTTACAATAAATAGACAAAATAGATAAGTGAAGGGTGAGGGAAGGGAATATAATCGTTTTGAAAGTAAATCATTCCTTAACTAACCTGAGCCAAGGTTTTATGAAGTGATGGAAGAAAGGGTGCTGAGGCAGCAGAATACTGACGTGCAAAGGCACAGAAGCAAGCAAAGAGCGATGCATTCTGAGATCTGCAAGCAACTGCTTACACTCTCTCCAGGCATTGAGAAGTGGAAAATGTATGGCTTGGGGCAGATGTAGAGAATGTTTCTGCTCTAATGTGGATTATCTCTTTAGGGAACAGAGCAATCACGGAAAATTTTGAGCAGCACCTTTAAGACCTTATTTGCAATAGCTTAAACATAACAAATTTATATGATATATTACAATATCTTATCAAGTAAAATCATATAAAATAGCTCTTATTATTAAATTCTTTATGACTCAGGCAAAATTATGAGCAGGTCTTTCTGGAAGGAACACTTTTGATACATAGGCAAAATTCATGTTCTTCTATATTTTACACATTGCTTAATTTATGATTCTCTCTTTGATGTACTCTCCCTCACCCCTCTCTCTCCAGGTACAACCATATCTTTTTGGTCGTTTTCATAATTTTGCATTTTAATATATTTCATGATTTATCTCTTAATGTAAATCCTTTTCTAATTTATTTTTATAGTAATTATTATAATTAAACTTTAATAGTAACTACATAGAACTTAATCTCATTATAATTAAAATTGATATGTCTGGAAGGGATAGGAAAGATTTTATATAACAAATCAAGACCTGAAAAATCTTCACAAAATAGAGTGAATAAGGACTTCAATAAAATACACATAATAGTGGTAAAATATAAGTTCCTATACTTAGGTTCTAAAACTAAATACCCTATAATAATAGGGAGGACAGCCCGGTCAGGAGAGCTTGTACTTATTTGTAAGGCGGCAGCATGCTCTGTCTTCCCTCAAAACAACTATGGTCTTGAAATCTATTAAAGGGTATATATTTGTCTTAAAAAGCAGGAGCCAATAGTGTCACCATTCTTGTTTTTTGTCAAATGATAGAAAAATGTTAGCTCATTTAAAAAAGATATAGAAAAATCTTTACATGTCATAACTATGACTGAGAGGAATGAAAAAACATGGGGATTTATATTATTTAGCTTAAAGAAGATTCAGCAGTTTTGAAATATCCAGAGAACTGCCAGGTGGAAGAGCCAGGGAGTCAGGCTTATTCTTTTATGGCCTTAAAAGGAAGCAGAATGACCAACTGGCTGGAAGTGGGAGAACATATGTAGATATTGGTTTTAATAAGGAACAATTCTAAAGGCTAAATCTGTCTGACAGTAGAAGCTTCCTCAGAGAGAGTAATGGTTTTTCTCTTTTCTAGAAGTATGCAAGCTCAGGACTACCTGTGAGATTGCTTTTCTGCTAGTTTTGGCTTAGGTTCCTAAAATTTCTTTAGGAATACTATTTGCACTGATGAGAGTAACTTCTTTTGCCATTCTCACTTTCAAAAGTCTTGCTTGTCCTTTGAGATACAGATAAAATCTTCCAAGTAATCCCTTCTGTTTATGAAACATAGAATTACTCTGTATGTAATATTTTATTTATTTATTTGGTGGGAATGGGATTTGAACTTAGGGCTTCACACTTGCAAAGCATGTGCTATATTGCTTGAGCCACACCTGCAGTCCAGTTTGCTTTAGTTATTTTGGAGATGGGTTTTGTGAACTGTTTGCCTTGACTAGCCTTGATCTGTGATCCCCTGTATCTCAGTCTCTCAAGTAGCTAGCATTATAGGTGTGAGCCACCAGCGCCAGTTCACCCTTGATATAATGTAAATTTATTGTGTATGAAGTATTCTTTTAACATTATTCTTTTTTGAACAATTTGAGGATAACCTGCAAACAGTATTCCTTATCATTTCTAAATTCTCCTGTTTACCAAAGTCAGGAACAATTTCCTCCCTGTAAGCCAGGAAGTAGTAATACCAAATATCTGTCCAAAACACAGACCCTATTCAATGGTGCAAACTGTCCCAACAATAAGGCCTGCTTTTTTCTGTCTGTTATAAGACGGCATCCACAGACTTACTACATTTACTCTTCATCTGTCTTAGTCTCTTCCAATCTGTAAACAGTTCTCTGCCCTTATCTTTCATATTCTCAACAGACAGTTGAAGGTTTATAGCTGGGTTCTCTAATACAGTTATCTTAATTATAATTAATTGAAATGGAATAAAATTTAAAATTCTTTTTTAGTCACACCACGCACATTTAAGTGTTCAATAGCCACATGTGATTCATGGTTACTGAATTTGGTAGAAAAACTTTCAAGTACAGGATAGTTCCATCATTATAAAAAAGTTCTGTCAGACATTGATTGTCTTCAAAATGACCCTTATCTTGGGTCAGACTGATGTTTCCTCATGACCAGTTCCAGGTCATACTTTTCTTATAGAAGTGCACAGAAACAATTCTGTGCTTTTCTCAGTGAATCACACAGAGAGTACTACTTCTCACTAATACCTGTGTTAGTTTGGCTCTTTATCTCATACTACGTTCAACAATGCTTATTTAGTTCTACTCTGGATATGACTCTAGGACATTACAACAAAGTATATAATCTACTCCTTGATAGCAAAGAATTTGTCAGACAGGCAGCTATATATTGCATATAACTGTATAAAAAAGCTAAGCTTTAGCTGTAGGGAAATCTATATTTGAATTGCAGTACTACCATTGATAGAATAATCTCCCTAATCAATCAGTGTGCACATGCCCATTGCATCCTTGTGTCCAAGAAACTACAGAATGTAAGTTTATTGTGGACGGAGACCATGCCTCCTTGGTCTCCTTTACAGTACTTAGGCAAGGTAAAACCCCCACAGAAGTGAGTTGATAGAAGAGGAGAATTCATAAATGCTGTGATTATTCAAAGAGTACATGAGGTTAGTCACAAAGTTTAGTAAAACTGTGCTGTGTTAAACATATTTAGTAATTTTAAGTGAAGTTGTGTATTGATGGAAAGAAAATTGTAATGAACTATCTATCCCAGCTAAGATGGACTATATCCATCCAGAAGCACCCATATTTCTGCATTCAATAAGTCTGGTAAAAAAAAACAATAATAAAAAACTCCCAAAGAACTAGAGAAATAAATATTTATGCCTTTCTAAAGTCTTAGGAAATGGGAAGGAGAAGATATTATATAGTCATATAAGCTAAGTTTCTTGATCAAAATCAATCATTATTATTAATCTATCATGAATACCTACATGCTACAGGCTAAATCTCAATTTTCAGATTGGTGTTACTCACAGTCATCCTCTCCTTTTATTTTTTGGTGGTAACTGGGGGTTGACCTCAGGGCCTCTTGCTTGCTAGGCAGGCGCTCTACCATTTGAACCATTCTGCCAGCTCTCACAGTCATCTTTTTAGAACTGTAATTATGTAGCATCCAAATCAGGTTGTGACAGAAAAGCCTGAACTCCTCAGTCAGACTAGTTCTTCAGGCTTGTCCAAGTTACTGACCTCTCTACACCCAATGAGATCTAGAAGCTTAAGTATTCTTTTCATAGGGCTAACAGGAAGACAATATAGGCAACGTAGAGGAAAGTAACTGATTTGGGAGAAAGATGAATGGGCCCTCTTAAGAACAGTGGGTAGGCAGTGGTAAAGTTTATCTGGACATGGTATTGACCTCCAGCATTTCCTGTGATGAAATTTCTGCAGAGGGTATTCATGACAATTGAATTCCTTTTGGAAGATCTGTCTTCTGGCAGATAAGGGAAATTCAGAGAAAGCCCCTGCATTTTCTGTTCCCCAAGTGCCCTCCATTTGAGATCTAAAATGACAGATTTTGAGGTGGCATTTCCTAAATTCCTTCAGACCTTTCTAAGAATAGTTCTAGGTCCATGGTAAAGGTTTAGAACACACTATTTTATGTTTTATTCTTTTTGATCTGCCATCATCTTGCTGCTCTCCTGATCAGTACACACATAAAATCAAGGAATTTTAGAACTGAAAATGTTATCACAAGTGATTCAAAAGATGAAATAAAAACCTGATTTATTGTTGCATGGGTTATTTAATCTGCTGCTCAAGGGTAGAGCCACAGATAGAACCACATTCTAACACATCACATCAACTGAGAACAAGAACTATATTCTTTGGTGCATTTATTTATTAAGTACTATTACACCCCTAGCACTAAGCTAAGCTCTGGGAATCAAAAAACAAAACAAAAAGATGATATTGCTCCTTCTTGAAAAGTACTCACAAAGTAGTGAGGGTGGCTAATGCAGAAGCAGATAAAGGTGGCTGTCAGGCAACCTGTTTTTCATAGAAATTCTGGGTTTTAACAAATCTTCTTTCTCATAGATCCCAGGAATTCTTTGAAAAGACACCCACAATTGTGGTTTTCAAGCAAAATACCCATTGCCACCCAAGTACATACCTGTGTGTGTGTCAGTCATGAAACACTGGCCTCAGAACACAGCCATTTGGGTTAAATCCAGTTGTTCTATTGAAAGGTTGTATGACTTGGTAGGAATCACTTGTTCATGCTGCTTTTATCAAAATCTCCTGCCTCCCAGGGCTATTCTGCCCAACTGATACATGATGCTTGGAATTATTAAAACATTTTGCACATAAAATATTAATTGTTTGTGCCTGTCTAATCTGTTTGATATAATTATGGTATTTGCAAATATGCAAATTTACCAGGAAGGAAAGTAATGAAATAGTATTTGAAGGAACTTTAACATCTCCTTTGTGTCTGAATGAATATCCTTAATCTTTTTGCAGGTGGATTATGTGTTTTCTTTATAAAAGATTCAGAATGTATATTAAGCATTAATACAGCTTCTTTATTGAGGCCAGAAGGGTTAGTATTTCTGGAAGTCCTCAGGAATATGCGCAATGATAATTTTAAGGAGCTGTCATCCTGAGTCCTGTGATGAATTGCTGAACTCACCTTATTCATTTATTTATTCATTCATTCAAAAGTGGTACATTGAATTCTTTTATGTCAGTTGCCAGGCCAGTTATCAACCATACATGGTTGAATAAATACCTCTTCTTACACTTAAGTGAATGAGTGAGTGAATGAATGAATGAATAAATGAATCCATGAATATCTATTTATTCCTGATCTACAGAGGTTCTCACACTGCAGAATGGGAGCCAGAAATATAGGTAGCTAACTATGATACAATGTGATAAATGCTTCAACAGAATGATGTCCAAAGGATGTGCCAAGGAAGACCAGCTATTCATACTGCCTGACAGTCATGCCAGGTAATGCTTCCGGCTCTATATATTTCTCCTTATTTGTGTTAGCTATTCACCAAGAAGTTTGTTGTAAAACACTTTTGGGTTTCGTTATCTCCCCGCTGCCTTAGTTAAATGCCTTAGTTATGAGACATTTAATTTCATCTATGACCCTAGATCTGTTTGGTGATGCTAGAATTATGAAATATTGTGATAAATTTTGTATCTGATAGCAGGCACACTAAATGCAATTGTCACATATGTGATTTTTTGGAAATTTATAAACATCTTGCCAACTTACATTTAAATAATCACTTTGGCATTTTGTTTAGGATAGCATTGCACTTGTAGATTCATTTTGGAAATTTGTCACCTTTATAATATCTAATCTACTTATACAGGAACAAGGCATATCTGTCCTTTACTCAAGCCTTTCTTCACTTTGTGAATAAAGTTCTTTCATTTTTTATTCAAGTCTTGCATATCTCTTCATTGTGCTATGATTAGTACATATTTAGTTATTTTTATTATTATAACTATATAAGTATGGCTTATTATTGAGTTAACTAATGAGTTGTTATCACATTTCTATTTATATAGAACTCTTTTGTTTCTCTGAAGCTATCAATTGTCTCATATAACTATACATGCTAATATGTCCACTAGCTAACCTTCCTACATTCTTCAGCTTCACTATTCAATATCATGTTCCAGGCTGGGGATGTAGCCCAGTGGAAGAGTACCTGCTTAACATGCATGAGATACTGGGTTCAATACACACCACCACCAAAATCATTTTTTTTTTCAAATGTTCAGACCTGTCAGATATCCCAACAGTGTTTATTTTCTTTTATTGGAGCTATGCCTCCTAGAGTCAACTGTCTTTGTATTCCAATAAAACTTTTGGCTCTACCGTCCTCACCTTTCCCTTCCCATTTACTTTAGGGATTAGCTTGCCTCTGCACTATGTTATCTGCTGTCTCTTGGATTGCCTTCTTCACTCATGACTTTATCTTCCATTTTTGCTAAGGACAATCACTAGTAGTTCATAGTGCAAGATTTTGTTTATCTCCCATATTTGATGTGGGGGGCACTTAGTAAAGAATTCTAGCTTAGTAAAGAATTCTAAACCAAACACGTTTCAGTGAAAATATCAAGGCAGGCCTCTAATTTCTTCCAGATTCTTCTGCGTGGCTACTAAGAAATCTAGAGTTGAACTTTTCTATGTGATATGTTTTTCTCTCTAGAAACTTTGAGAGTCTAGCTTTTCCTGCTATTGTTTGTGATTTCCATGATGGAAGTATCTTCCGATTACTATGCTAGGAATTTGTTGGGCTAGGGACTCTGGATATTTTGTTCTAGAAATTGTTTTTGAATTGTTCCTTTGAGAAGTTATTCCTTATCATTACCTTTTTTCTTTTTGTGGGACACCTACCAATTAGATTTGGAGTCTGGTGTGAAAAAATGATAGGATGATTTAGGTTAGAGTTTAGCTCTGCCTTTTTTGCCTACTTAAACTCTCGGAATAGGTTTCCATTTTTATAAAATCGAGATGAGTATAGTACCTCTGATATTATGCCTGTGTGGTATACTTATGATAACTAAGTAAGAAAATGCACTTTAGGAACTTTGTACAATGTCTGGCATATAGTAGATACTCAATAAACATTATATGCTGCCACTGATGGAATGGGTTGTTAGGAGGAAATTTATAGTGCTCAGAATACTTTGCCCATTAGAATTTGATTGCATAGAGAGATTGACATGTGTTTCTATAAACATCCTACTGTCACTCTGCCTGACAGGAACACTACACAAAATAGATTATTTGTCTGACTTTAGTACAGCATGTCTCATATTCTTATAACCCAACAAGTTCTTTTTGTTGCCATGCTGATGAAAAGTTTAGGGAGTTCTTTACCAAACTACGTGATTTAGTCATTCAAGTTAGATATTCACTTAACCTGTGAAGAAAGATGAAAAAAACAAAAAAAAGATAGATCTAAGGAAAAAGATGAGCTATATCAGAAGGGGAAACAAATAGAGGGAACCAAGACCAAGAACAGGAAATTAGTAGAGACCAGAAAGAAACAATGGATTGAGATGGTGCTTTTGTGAAAATGTTCTGTCATTGTGATAAGTGGCCTTCTGGGGCCAAAAGCAGTCTCACAGGTCAATATCATTAGAGCTGAAAATGAGAAATCTAATGTAGATGGAGGCACAGATCTTGTAAAAGAGTTTTGGTTGCCAGTGTCATTTCATGGTGCAGCTAAAACCAGGAGGGTGTTGTATAAGCAGCCTCTAGACACTGTCTCAGTGGTGTGTGAAGAAATGGTTTATACAGGAAAACATCTTGTTGATTGTAAGATGTGTTTGTTTTCTATACTTACGGACACTCACTGAGAAGAGCAGAAGATCTCCAACAATATCCATATACTTACACATTTGTCTAAGAGTCTATGTGCTCTTGGAACCTTATCTCTGTCATTTATGTATATGATATCCTGATTTATCATGTTTTCTCTGAAACCAATGTTAAGAGAAAGGAAAGGCACAAACCATGGAATGACTTGTGACTTCTGATTTTGAGTGATAAGATATTCCTAAGATCATCTGATCATCCTTCAGGCCCCCAGTATCTTCAGTTTCTACTAGTTTTCTTAGAGAAATGTAGTGAACTTGGACTGGGTAGAACTATTTCTTAGTCATGGGTCTGTCAATTATCCTAGGGTAAATCTCTTAATCCCTCCAAGACCCTACTTTTGGATCAAGTATCCTATGAGCATCTGATAAAACTCACAGCTCTTCACACAATTATACATGGTACAAGAAGTGACTACACATGTACAGACATCCTCTTCAAAGCTAGATTGGATTCCTAAGTTATTAGTCCAAAGTACAAAATATTGGAGAAATGGAGTGGCCATGTAGAATAGGAGCAGATCAACTGAGCTCAGTGCAGTTTCTCTTGGACTCAGATGTCTAACAGTGGGATGATGATACCATTTGTGCAAATTTACACCTGATCCAAGAGGGAGGAATTCTTACTGTGCCACTTTCCTTCATATTCAGGGCTTGCAGGTCCATGTTGATGGACTTATACCAATTGTTTGTGAGTTTCTTCTTGGGGAAATTTTTATAACAGTTTGATGCTTTGTTCTTGAGTCAGATGGCATTAGGTAAGCCACATTTTTATCCAGAGAAAAAGCAAAGTCAATATCTTTATTGCCATTTTCAAGTTGCTTGTATTCCAATAAGTTATTTTAATTCATATGAACACACACATATCCACTGAAGCACAGAGTTTCAGAGGGTTCCCAGATACTCTCCTCAAACTTATATCATGCATTCCAGGAGAAGAGTAGATAGATGACCTTTATGAAGTTTCTGACTTCTAAAATGTTAGTATTCTAGGCAAAGAATTTTACTCATAAGCAGCATTCCTTCAGACTACAGTGAGAGGAATTGGGAGTAGAATGAGTGACTTTCATCTTTATAGCTTTTGGACAAGCCATATAAGATTTTCTTTTTGATCTATTTTTCCCTGTTTTAATGGTAGAGTTGACAGTCTTACAGCTATCAAGAAAAGTTCAGAATCCCTTCTCCCTCTCCTTCACATCAGAGGTTATTATGTTTTACAGTAATATTACTATAATATATGGTAAAAGTTTTGAGAGGGTCATTATATGCTGATGTCAGCTGAGGGTGAAATAAATGTATGTATTGTGGTTTACATCTCTACTTAATTTAACCTTCCACTTTGCCTTGACAAAAGTAAGATAGTCTAACCTTCATGTTTCATCTCACATTTCATCCCTGCACATTCTTATTTAACCAGAAACTGGTTTCACGTTCATGGTCACTATCATTTTCAGTTCATTTAATACTCTTGAACTAAGCATCCTGTGGTATCTGTTCAGCCATTCATTCCAAAAAATAATTTATAATAATGGATAACATTCATTAAGCATATACTGTGTGCTAGGCATTGCACAAAGACTTTGCAAATACCATCTTCTATAATCCAATTTTGATTGCTTCTATCAGGGATCTGGAAGTTGCCATGATGTAGAACCAGAGGTCATAACTTTGTGAGAGGGAAATGTATTTCATTTTTCTGAGGCTTTGAGGCCACGCCTACTGTCACTGATCTACCCCCCTGGTTAATAAGAAAGTGGAACTAAGAATGAAGGCTGGAGTTGTGTGGAAGAGGGGATTACTAGCTTCTGAGTGGTACCAGGAGGTGATTTATTTGACATTCAGCTGAGAACCTTGGAAAATCTCAATAGTGGAGAAGGATCAAGGAAACATAATCTATGAGTACTTACTAAATATAATGCTTAGAAATATATGCTGGTCTATATGTCCTCCTCACTTTGCCATATGAAATGAGTGTTCCTGCCTCCCTCTGCAGATAGGCTTGAGGCTTAGACAGGCCACATAGTAATGTTTGTTCAGTCGAGGTTCTAACTAGGCCTGTTTGTCCTCAAAGCTAACTCTTTTTCCACTGGCTCACATTGAAGAAGAGAGGGAAGAGAAAAGAAAGGCACAGTGGAGAGGAGAATCAGACCTTTACAAAAGCAACATGCACGTCAGCAGTTGAAGTTGACAGATCATGATTCACTGCTCAGAATTTCTGATTTAGATATGGGATTGGCAGGTGGCCAGGCTAACAATCTGATGAGAAAATCAAGTGTGAACAGCAAAGAGACAAATAAAAAACAATACATATACTCAATTTACCTGCTGAGGCATTCCTGTCTCCGTGGAATGTTTTAGACTATCAGCCACAGTTTTTCCTAACGTATGTTATACATGATTTTGAGGAGCTAATTAAAGTGCATTTGAGTCTTTTCTTACCTTAAGAGGTTAATCGCATATATTCAAGGGATGATAAAATCTAAGTAAGCTAATTTCTGAAAATTCTTTTGCCCTTTGCGAAGGAAGTCTTTCCAGGGAGGGATACTTTTCCTATTATAATGTAGACTTTTTTAATCAGAGAGATGAGAAATCATTTTAATTAAGGAAAACCCTCAAGTCTTCCCCAACAGCTGGTTTTCTTACAGTAGGAAAGCTAAAAATGATTCAGAGAAAAAGGGTTTGCATGATTTCTAAAATAACTTGATATATTTAGAAGTGCAACTGTGTGTGCATTTTGTGCAAATGTAGAAAACCAGAAAGCCTATGTGAGCAAGTTTTAACTACGTTTAATTTTCACAATCATCAACTATCAGATGAAATATACAACATAGTAGTATAGTTTTACATGTCATATTATTCTATTATGACTGGTTGTGAGCTTCATATTGGCACAATGTTTGAAAGTAGGAACTTAATATTTTTTAAAGTCAAGCTGCTGTATTTGCACAGCAACTGTATTTGCAGCTAGAGTAAGGAGATATATGATAGTGTGTTAGATATTTTAGAAATAGGATACTCTGTGGCTAAATATCATTGAGAAATTGTTCATCAGAGAAGTACTGTTTTAGACAGGTGTATGTGTGCTTTTGTCCCTTCTGTAATCTGTGGTGTTATTTGGAGGTGTGTCCACAGAACAACAGGTGGTGCCCAATGTTAAAAGCTGAAAAGCAGTTACTATGGAGACCAGATGCAAATTTAGATCTGTGTCCACCGTGTACTGTGTCTAGAAAAAAATGTGTTGCAATAGAAATGAAACAACTGAAATGTGATTCAAATTCATATCTCCTGAGTCCTAAAATATCTGTCAATACTGTTTGATGATGAATAAGTTACAACTTCTTAGCGTCAGCTTCCAGTAAAATTTACAAAGATGTACAATTAGAATACATTTCTAAGATTCTTTACATTTCTTCATTTTTCTAAATTCCCTTTTCTAAGTATATGTTCAAGATTGTAGCAAATCTATTTTTGAGCTTGTAAAATTCTACAAATGTATGGATATTGAAAAATAGTTCTTAAAATAATATCTGCTTACTATACATAATTTACAAAATACAGAAAAGTGAAAAAAAAATAATTCAAGCCACTCATGGTTCCAGACACAGAGAAAACATCTACTAATATCTTTGTTTTTCCTTTCAGTTTTCTTTTTATGTGATTATTGTGTTTGAGATCATACTATATTACATATAGTATAAATACATATTACAAGCCAATACATCAAAATTACTTAATGGGCATCATTTAAATGAAGTATATATAGAACTTAATGTACTTAACCTTACTTGTTCCTCTTTGTTTTGAACAAATCAGGTGTTTGAATTTTTGTTAGTATGCAATGACTATATTTGTACATAAATTTTACCCACATTTCAGATATGCATGTAAGTAGAACAGCTTGACAAACAGAACAAGTTCTAAGGTATAAACAGTACTTTTGAGATATTTTATGTTTATATAAATGAAATAGGTACACATATACATGTATATACATATATATTGAGACAGAGAGTGAGAGAGAGAGAGCTATTCAGTTACAAACTACAGAAAAACAAAACTGGAGGTAGGGATGGTAGAACAGACAGTTTTGGTACGTATAACAGAAAAGATCAAGAATAAGGATAAGACCTAACTAACTTTAAGCATGGTCAAGCCATTAATAACAACCATAGCTAACTTTTTTACAGTACTTTCTATATGTCAGCTACTGTTAGAGTGTTTCATATAGCTAATTCATTTCACCTTCACAACATTCTATTAGAAAAGTACAATTATGATTTCCATTTTGCAATTCTCTTTCTGTCTCTTGTTGCTGCTCTCCTCCTCTCTGTGGACTCATTCCCAGGAAACGTCATTCTCTAGATGCTCCAGATTCATTCTTTCCGGAGCAAGACTAAATGACAAACCTTGCCTCTTTTCAGGTTATCCAGCAAAAGATGTGGAATTAACTGTTTGGTGCTGATTCCTGGGTTGATCTTAGCCTCTTATCACTGATCTAATTACCCCTGAAATCTGAGGCTCTGATTTGTCAGATGTAGGCTAATCTCCCACTTACCCTTGGAGTTGGGAATGGTTAACTGTGCCAAGTTCATGGCTTCAGAGAGGGGATGGAATAATTTCTCCAAAGGTAAACCAGCCACTGTTTTTAAGAGAGTGATTGGGAAGCAGACAGCCAGTTTCACCACAGCAGCAAATTCTAGTAAGATGAGGACTAAGAAATTTTTGGTTGCATTTAGTGAATAAAACATGGAAATTTTGTCCTGGTTCAAATTTCTGAGGAGTAGGGGTTACTATTTTCCATTTTAACAGTGCACAGAATTAGTTCAATGTAAAAGAACTAGTCAGATGCAAGCCACACCTTACATAAATGTGCTCATTTAACATGCAAATTCCAAATATACATGAAAAAAAGAAATCCTAGTGGGTATACTGTTTCTACCTTAAAGTACACACAGTATTATTGTACTAAACCTATGTACTATGTATAAAAATCTATTTATATAAAGTCATTTTTCCCAATAATAGGACAAAATATAAAATCCTTTTGCTGCTGTGTCAGTAGTTGAGAATGTGATAAACTGTAACTATTGTACAATTGGAATAATAAGCCACCCAACAATGGCTGAAGTACCATTACATTTACTGAGAATGTCTGTTTATAAATGCCAGGTTCTTTGCTCTGCAATGAAGGTAAAGCAGCATAGGAGAGAAAAAAATGTCTGAGCTGTACATGGATTGCTATGGAAACAGCAGCTGACCAATCAACGGAGAGCAGTCAGAACATATGCCTCCTCTCCTCTGCAGGCTTGATGAATAGATGTCCTGATCTATAATCCTTTTGCCTCTGATACCACTTGTAGTGATAGTTTCTCAGCATCTTAATATATGACACACATCTGTTACTTTAAAAAATCAGACATGTAAGTTCTTAGGCTTAAAAATCTTCCACCTTCAAGTGCAGGCACCTACATAGGTAATTAGTCTTCCATTCAAAATATTTCCTAATATTTCTTGTATATCCCCTATTCCTGATTCTTTTACTCACTATTCCCTCACAGCATCCAGTCAATTTCTCTTCTTTCCTTCTTACTTACCCAAGCCACCTTAGCCTAGTTGGCATAGAGCAATTTCTATAACATCAAGAAACATGTAAACATTAGTCAGTTTAAAGCTCTGCCCAATTTTGGAGGTAATAAAAAAAGACCAGTTGAGAAATATGCTGTATTCAGAAAAACAAGAGGGTTTAACTAACAGAAACATGAAAAAGCCAACTTCATATTTCCTTTTCCAACTTGGGGAATTAAAAACACATCTTCTTCTCAGGAAAACTGAAGGAAAAAATGAATGAAGAAAGAAGTTGGAGCCTTTGGAAACAGGGTCTAAGTTATCAAAAATGAATACATTTTACAATAATCTGCCAGGTGTAAGATTTGTCTTATTGTTTAGGAAAAGTGTTTGTTGATTACTTTCAGGTGGTGAACTCTAGATCTACAGAAAACATCAGGCTCTTCTTGGCCTTAAATGAATCCCTCATAGCATGAATGTTCTCTATAGCAGCGTCAGTGAGTGGGAAGGGGTGTGATAAAGACAAAACCAGGCCCTCTGCTCTTTGCTACTATTGCTGAATAAAAAGATTTAAAGCACTGGCTTCCATTGAGTAGATTGAATAATAAATAATGGCTGCTGACATATAAACCTATCTTCAGATCACACAGTAAATCTGGGGGAGATGACTGAGCACAAGTCTTAGAACCACTTAATGTCCAACTGATTCACTGAGAGAACAATGGGATGATTTGATAATATAGTGATGCTCTTATTGTCTTGCCTTACTAAAGAATTAAATATTCTAAAAGACAATGCTTTCTGTATACAAATGCAAGCTTTAAAAAAAAATCTGACTCTCATCGCCATGACTTTTTAGGAATCTTATTGGGAGCTTAGGATACATCAGTGTCCCCTACCCCATGATTCCCTGACTTCATAGGGTCTACATTCTAGCAGGAGAGGCAAGCTTAATAGGAATAAACACATGAAACAAATTAATTACACAATATGGTAGAAAGCAAATGTTCCTGTTAAGGTGGTCAGTAGCCTCTTAATTATAAAATCCTTGCCTTCTTGGTGTCCTCAGAGCACTTGGTGTAGCTGAATCTTCTCCCCTTATTCTCTCATCCATCATCCCAGAAATGGTCACATGTTTTTTGAGTGTCCCCAAAATACTTGGCATTGTGCTGGGTGCTGGGAATCTAACAGATCATGTGGCCTGTTTTCCCCACCCCTTTCTTCCTACCACTCTCTCTCTTTTCACAAGCTGCTGATGACTTCCTCTCCCTTTATAGCAAGTTCTTCTCTTCTGTCTGCACCATGAATATTAGGCTTGCATTTCTTGTTCGGTCCACAGTCTTGTTTATCCAGGTTTTTTTCTGTAATCTCATTGACTTCTGAACCTGGAACTATTACTCTAGTGACTCTGTCTCTGCCTCTTGCCACAATAATTCCTTCACTTAACAAATATCTAGTAAGCATTACTCTTTTCTTCTTTAATTAGGATATATTCATTGTACAGGAGGGATTAACAGTGACAATTCCAAATAAGTTTATATTGTATATTGCTTAGATCATCCCCACCATCTCTCCCCCTCAACCCCTCTCCCCACCCCACTTAAAGCAGTTGCAAGAGGTTTCTTTGTTCTAGTTCATATAAGTATGTGAAGTCCATCAACAAATACACTCACCTTGATCTCCTTCATTCACCTGACCTCCTCCCACAAGTACCCCCCCACTGTATCTATTTTACAGTCCTACCTTTCATTATTAATACTTACATCAATGTTCAAAGCCTTTTCTCAATGTATCCCTGCTGTGAGTATAGTTTACTTTGGTTTGTTCAATCCCTACCATTCTCTCCCTTACCCTTTCCCTCCCACCTCCCATTTTTCAATAGCTTTCAATACATATCTTTATATGCTCTACCTTCACGGATGTTATATTTTTCAATGTTGTAAAACAATATTGCTCTATCAGTCTCTTTTCCTTTCCTTCTTTACCTGAGTGCCATAGAGTAGTTCCCTATTACAAACATGTTCTACATATGAGTATGTTTATGATCATGCTTTTTTTTTTTTTGCGGTACTGGGGTATGAACTCAGAGCCTACACCTTGAGTCATGCCACCAGCCCTTTTTTTTGTGATGGGTTTTATTGAGATAGGGTCTCTCAAACTATTTGTTCAGGCTTGCTTTGAGCCATGATCTTCCTGATCTCTGCTTCCTGAGAAGCTAGGATTATAGGAATGAGCCACCGGTGCCAGGCGATCATGCTTGCTTTTGTGAGTATGTTCATCTTTTGGATCTGTCTTCCATGTATGATAGAAAACATGCAACCTTTGTCTTTCTGAGCCTGGCTAACTTCACTTAACATGATGTCCTCCAATTGCATCCATTTACCTTCAAACCACATGTCATTATTCCTTATGGCTAAGGAAATAATGGTGTATATATAACACATTTTCTTGATCCATTCATCAGTTGTAGGGCACCTGGGTTGTTTCCATAGTTTGGCTATTGTGAATAGTGCTGCAAGGATCATTGGTGTACAGGTGTCTCTATTGTATCTCAACTTATTTTCTTTTGGGTAGATACCCAGGAGCATTATCACTGGATCATGTTAGTTTTTTGGGAATCTCCATACTGCTTTCCATAATTGTTGTAATAATTTGCATTCCCACCAACAGTGTATAAGGGTTTCTTTTTCACCTCATCCTCACCAGCATTTGTTGTTGTTATGGCCCTTGAATATGTCCATTCTAATTGGGGTGAGATGAAATCCTAGTGTAGTTTTGATTTGCATCTCTTTTATAGCCTGGGAAGTTGAACACATCTTCAGGTATTTGTATCTCTTTCTTTGAGATACCATTTGTATCTCTTTCTTTGAGAGTTCACTGTTTAATTCGTGTACCCATTTCTTCACTAGGGTGTTAATTGGAGGCTGACTTTTTTGAGTTCCCTGTAGATTCTGGGTATTAGTCCCTTAAGCTGGCAAAGATTTTCTCCCATTCTGTGGACAGTCTCTTGAGTCTAATGACTGTTTCTTTTGCTGTGCAGAAGTTTTTTAGTTTGAGCATTACTGTTTTCTAAGCATGATGTAAAGAGTTGCGAATTCAAGTATACATAAGGACATGAAGCTTACAATCAAGTGGAGAAGACAGTAAACAAGCAGTAAACAACCAGTAAAAAACAAGTAAGTGAGCAAATGAATAAAAGTAATTATACATGTAATGATTTCCTTGCATGAAACAAACAAGATGAGAATGAAGGAGATCTACTATTGGAATAGGGTGGTGAGGGTAGACTCTCTAAGGAGAGATATTTAGGTATAAATTAAATGATGAAAAGAAAACAGCCTTGTGACAGTCTTCAGAGGTGGGCTGAGGTAGGTGAAGGGAATAACATGAATTAAGGTCCAGGAGTGGGAAAATATTGCTGATGTTTGTGACTAGAAGAAAAGTAACACAGGAGACAGTGGTGTGAGATAAGTTTAGAAAGAGACATACTACCAACATGATGTAGGAGATTGAAGTCTTGTTCTTTGAGAAAGGATCTCTCTAACTATTTTGTCTGAGCTGGCCTTAAACCTCAGTCCTCATGGCTCTGCCTCCCAAATAGCTGTGATTAAAGAAGATTAATGTAATTTGATTTACTTTTCCTATTGCCCTTGACACTAAGAAGAAAGTGAAATCAAGTGGTTGGGAGTTCAAATGAGGGATGCTGACAGCTGAGTCAGTTGCTGGTAAGAGTTTTGGATGGAAGTGACTTGACGTGTAGTCAACTTTCACTATCTGTAGGAGATTGGCTCCAGGACTCCATAGATACCAAAATCTATGGATGTTCAAGTCCCTCATATAAAATAATTGCACATAACCTGTGCACATCCATCTGTATACTTTAAATCATCTCTTGATTACTTATAATACTTAATATAATGTAAACATTATATACTTATATATTGTATTTTATTTATTTTTATATATTGTATTGCCTAAGATAGTGACAAGAAGTCTATACATGTTCAGTGAATTTCCAATTTTTTCCCAAATATTTTCAGTCTACAATTTTTTTTATTCATATGTGCATACAATGTTTGGGTCATATCTCCCCCCTTCCCTCACCCCCTCCCTTACTCCCCCAACCCCTTCCTCTCCCCCCCACCCACTCAATACCCGACAGAAACTATTTTGCCCTTATCTCTAATTTTGTGGAAGAGAGAATATAAGCAATAATAGGAAGGACCAAGGGTTTTTGCTAGTTGAGATAAGGATAGCTATACAGGGTGTTGACTCACATTAATTTTCTGTGCATATGTGTTACCTTCTAGGTTAATTCTTCTTGATCTCACCTTTTCTCTAGTTCCTGGTCTCCTTCTCCTATTGGCTTCAGTTGCTTTTAAGGTATCTGCTTTAGCTTCTCTGCATTGAGGGCAACAAATGCTACCTAGTTTTTTAGGTGTCTTACCTATCCTCATACCTCCCTTGTGTACTCTCGCTTTTATCATGTGCTCAAAGTCCAATCCCCTTGTTGTGTTTGCCCTTGATCTAATGTCCACATATGAGGGAGTACATACGATTTTTTGGTCTTTTGGGCCAGGCTAACCTCACTCAAAATGATGTTCTCCAATTCCATCCATTTACCAGCAAATGATAACATTTCGTTCTTCTTCATGCTGCATAAAATTCCATTGTGTATAGATACCACATTTTCTTAATCCATTCGTCAGTGGTGGGGCATCTTGGCTGTTTCCATAACTTGGCTATTGTGTTAGTGCTGCAATAAACATGGGTGTGCAGGTGTCTCTGGAGCAACCTGTGTCACAGTCTTTTGGGTATATCCCCAAGAGTGGTATTGCTGGATCAAATGGTAGATCAATGTTTAGCTTTTTAAGTAGCCTCCAATTTTTTTCCAGAGTGGTTGTACTAGTTTACTTTCCCACCAACAGTGTAAGAGGGTTCTTTTTCCTTCCACATCCTCACCAACACCTGTTGTTAGTGGTATTGCTAATGATGGCTATTCTAACAGGGGTGAGGTGGAATCTTAGTGTGCTTTTAATTTGCATTTCCTTTATTGCTAGAGATGGTGAGCATTTTTTCATGTGTTTTTTGGCCATTTGAATTTCTTCTTTTGAGAAAGTTCTCTTTGGTTCACTTGCCCATTTCTTTATTGGTTCATTAATTTTGGGAGAATTTAGTTTTTTAAGTTCCCTATGTATTCTGGTTATCAGTCCTTTGTCTGATGTGTAGCTGGCAAATACTTCTCCCACTCTGTGGGTGGTCTCTTCAGTTTAGAGACCATTTCTTTTGTTGAGCAGAAGTTTTTTAGTTTTATGAAGTCCCATTTATCTATGCTATCTCTTAGTTGCTGTGCTGCTGGGGTTCCATTGAGAAAGTTCTTCCCTATACCTACTAATTCCAGAGTATTTCCTACTCTTTCCTATATCGACTTTAGAGTTTGGGATCTGATATTAATATCCTTGATCCATTTTGAGTTAATATTGGTATGGGGTGATATACATGGATCTAGTTTCAGTTTTTTGCAGACTGCTAACCAGTTTTCCCAGCAGTTTTTGTTGAAGAGGCTGTCTTTTCTCCATTGTATATTTTTAGCACCTTTGTCAAAGACAAGTTGGTTATAGTTGTGTGGCTTCATATCTGGGTCCTCTATTCTGTTCCACTGGTCTTCATGTCTGTTTTTTGTGCCAGTACCATGCTGTTTTTATTATTATTGCTTTGTAATGTAGTTTGAAGTCATGTATCGTGATACCTCCAGCATTGTTCTTTTGACTGAGTATTGCCTTGGCTATTCGTGGCCTCTGGTGTTTCTATATAAGTTTAACAGTAGATTTTTCAATCTCTTTAATGAATGTCATTAGGATTTTGATGGGAATTGCATTAAACATGCAGATTACTTTTGGGAGTATAGACATTTTTACTATGTTGAGTCTATCAATCCATGAGCATGGGAGATCTCTCCACTTTCTATAGTCTTCCTCAATCTCTTTCTTCAGAAGTTTATAGTTTTCCTTGTAGAGGTCGTTCACATCTTTTGTTAGGTTTACACCTAGGTATTTGATTTTTTTTGAGGCTATTGTAAATGGAACTGTTTTCATATATTCTTTCTCACTTTGTTCATTGTTAGTGTATAGAAATGCTAATGATTTTTCTATGTTGATTTTATATCCTGCTACCTTGCTATAGCTATTGATGGTGTCTAGGAGGTTTTGAGTAGAGTTTTTTGGGTCTTTAAGGTATAGGATCATGTCATCTGCAAACAGGTATATTTTGACAGTTTCTTTACCTACTTGTATTCCTTTTATTCCTTCTTCTTGCCTAATTGCTCTGGCTAGGAATTCCAGTACTATGTTGAACAGGAGTGGAGATAGTGGGCATCCTTGTCTGGTTCCTGATTTTAGAGGGAATGGTTTCAGTTTTTCTCCATTAAATATAATGCTGGCTGTATATATAGCTTTTATAATGTTGAGGTACTTTCCTTCTATTTCTAGTTTTCTTAGAGCTTTTTCCATGAAATGGTGTTGGATTTATCAAAGGCTTTTTCCGCATCTATTGAGATGATCAAGTGGTTTTTGTCTTTGCTTCTGTTAATGTGGTTTATTATGTTTATTGATTTTCGTATGTTGAACCACCCCTGCATTCCTGGGATGAAGCCTACTTGGTCGTGGTGAATGATCTTTTTGATGTGTTGTTGAATTCAGTTTGCCATTATTTTATTGAGGATTTTTGCATCAATGTTCATTAAGGAGATTGGCCTATAGTTCTCCTTTTTGGAGGTGTCTTTGCCTGGTTTTGGGATAAGTGTAATACTGGCTTCATAAAACGTATTAGGCAGTTTTCCTTCCCTTTCTATTTCATGGAACAATTTAAGGAGGGTTGGTATCAGTTCTTCTTTAAAGGAATTCAGCAGAGAATCTATCAGGTCCTGGACTTTTCTTTTTGGGGAGACTCTTGATTGCTGCTTTAATTTCATTTTGTGTTATAGATCTAGTCAGGTGATTAATATCTTCTTGGTTCAGTTTTGGATGATCTTATGTATCTAGAAATCTGTCCATTTCTTTTAGAGTTTCAAATTTATTTGAATATAGGTTCTCAAAGTAGTCTCTGATGATTTCCTGGACTTCCATGGTGTTTGTTGTTATCTCCCCTTTTGCATTCCTGATTCTACTAATTTGGGTTTTTTCTCTCCTCATTTTAGTCAGGTTTGTCAGGGGTCTGTCGATCTTGTTTAGTTTTTCAAAGAACCAACTTTTTGTTTCATTAATTCTTTGTATGGTTTTTTTGGTTTCTATTTCGTTGATTTCAGCTCTTATTTTTATTATTTCTCTCCTTCTATTTGTTTTGGGATTTGCTTGTTCTTGTTTTTCTAGGAGTTTGAGATGTATCATTAGGTCACTGATTTAGGATCTTTCAGTCTTTTTAATATATGCACTCATGGCTATAAACTTTCCTCTCAGGACTGCCTTTGCTGTGTCCCATAGGTTCTGGTAGGTTGTGTTTTCATTTTCATTGACTTCCAGTAACTATTTAATTTCCTCTTTTATTTCATCAATGACCCATTGTTCATTAAGTAATGAGTTATTCAGTTTCCAGCTGTTTGCATGTTTTTTGTCTTTACTTTTGTTGTTGAGTTCTAGTTTTATTGCATTGTGATCAGATAGTATGCATGGTATAATTTCTGTTTTCTTATATTTGCTTAGGCTTGCTTTGTGCCCTAAGATATGATCTATTTTGAAGAAGGTTCCATGGGCTGCTGAGAAGAATGTGTATTGTGTAGAAGTTGGATGAAATGTTCTGTAGACATCAAGTAGGTCCATTTTATCTATTGTATATTTTAGATCTAGGATTTCTTTATTGATTTTTTGTTTGGATGACCTATCTATTGATGATAACGGGGTGTTAAAGTCTCCCACAACCACTATATTGGAGTTAATATATGCTTTTAGGTCTTTCAGGGTATGTTTGATGAAATTGGGTGTGTTGACATTGGGTGCATATAGGTTGATAATTGTTATTTCCTTTTGTTCTATTTCCCCTTTTATTAGTATGGAATGTCCTTCTTTATCTCGTTTGATCAATGTAGGTTTGAAGTTTACTTTGTCAGAGATAAGTATTGCTATTCCTGCATGTTTTCAGGGGCCATTGGCTTGGTAAATCTTCTTCCAGCCTTTCATCCTAAGCCTATGCTTATTTCTCTTGGTGAGATGGGTCTCCTTTAAGCAATAAATTGTTGGATCTTCCTTTTTAATCCATTTCGTTAAATGGTGTCTTTTGATGGGTGAATTAAGTCCATTAACATTAAGTGTTAGTACTGATAGGTATGTGGTGATTCCTGTCATTTAGTTGTCTTAGTTGTTTGAAGGTTTGATTGTGTGTACCTAAGTTGAGGTTACTGTCTACTTTCTTGCTTTTTCTTTTCCTGTAGTTTGGTGCTGCCTACCCTTTCATGGTTCTGTTGGGTTTCACTTTCTGTGTGCAGAATCCCTTGAAGAATCTTTTGTAGTGGTGGCTTTGTGGTCACATATTGTTTTAGTTTCTGCTTATCGTGGAAGACTTTTATTGCTCCATCTATTTTGAATGATAGTTTTGCTGGGTAAGAGTACCCTGGGGTTGAAGTTATTTTCATTCAGAGCCTAGAAGATCTTTCTCCAAGCTCTTCTTGCTTTTAATGTTTCTGTTGAGAAGTCTGCTGTGATATTAATGGGTTTACCTTTGTATGTTATTTGTTTTTTCTCTCTTACGGCCTTCAATATTCTTTCTCTGGTTCTTGTACTTGTTGTTTTAATGATGATATGCTGTGGGGTAGTTCTATTTTGATCTGATCTGTTTGGTGTTCTGGAGGCTTCTTGCATCTGTATGGGACTAGATTTCTCTAGATTTGGAAAATTTTCTGTTAGTATTTTGTTGAATATATTATGCATTCCCTTTGCTTGCACCTCTTCTCCTTCTTCAATGCCCATGATTCTCAAGTTTGGTCTTTTGGTGGAGTGGGTGAGTTCTTGCATTTCTTTTCACAGGTCTTGAGTTGTTTAACTAATAGTTCCTTGGTTTTCCCTTTAATTACCATTTCATCTTCAAGTTCTGAGATTCTGTCTTCTGTTTGTTCTATTCTGCTGATTGGCCTTCAATTTTGTTTTGCAATTCTGTTTCTTTCTTTTTTCTGAGGTTTTCTGTATCCTGAGTCACTTCATCTTTAATGTTGTCTATTTTTGTCCTGAGTTCATTTATGTCTTTATTAATCATGTTCTCTGTTTCACTTTGGTGTTTATAGAGTGCTTCTATGGTTTCTTTTATTTCTTCTTGTGCTTTTTCAAAATCTCTATTTTTGTTGTCTTAGAATTTCTTGAGTGTGTCCTGTACATTTTGGTTGACCATATCCAGTATCATCTCTATAAAATTCTCATTGATTACCTGTAGTATTTCTTCTTTTAGATTTTTCTTGTGGGCTTCATTGGGTTCTTTGGAATAGTTTATCTTCATTTTTTTGGAGTCTGGATCTGAGTATCTGTTTTCTTCATTTCCCTGTGGTTCGCTGTGGGGAAACTGGTTTCCCTGTTTTTTCTGTCTTCCCGTCATTGCTCTTGGTGTTGTTATTGTCCCTGCACTGTGTGCAAATAAGTATTTTCTAGCTTGTAATAATAACAATGGTTATATTTAGAATGGAAAGGTGAGAGGAAATGGAAAGCAAATAAGTTAAAGAAAAAGAGAAAAACAAATAAACAAACAAGTAGAAAAAACAAAACAAAGAAACAACAAAAAGGTTTCAAAGATATAAACAGGGAGAGATAGTATACTAATCAACAGTAAGCTGAACAGGCATTAGAGAGACAGAGAGAGGATTGAAAATAAAAAAAATATATATATAAATAAAAAAAATGAAAAAAAAAAATCTCCAAGTTCAAATGCAATAAAGTTTCAGTCTTAATAATTTTGGTTTCATCCCTCAGCCTCCAATTCTGGAGATGGTGTCTCAGAAGTAGTTCTGTCATTGTCTTATCAAAGGGGAAAAAAACAAAACAAAACAACACAAAACAAAAAAAATCCCACAAAGTGTCCCAAGTTCGAATGCAATACAGTTTCAGTAAGTTTTTTGGCATGCAAGTGTAGTTTGGTTGTTGTCTCATCGAAGATAGGAAATAAAAAAAAGAGTCTGGAGGCAGTTCTGTGAATGGCTACCTGAGGCTGTGGCTTGCCTGTTGGCTGCTCTCAGCCTGCTGTTGCTGGAGGCGTTATTTATGCAGATCTCAAGAGTGAGCTTAGCACTCACCTGGCCTCTCAGGCTTTGTTTACTCAGAGCTCTCCTGGGCCTGACCACCACTGCTACAAGCTTTCCCCCTTCCAAGCACACTGGGGGAGGTGACACTGCACCTGCTTTCTCAGGCCTGCGTGTTTATTTACAGTTCATGTGGGAAGTGGGTCTTCCCCCCTCTCCTGTGGAGTTTTCCTCCCAACACCACTTTTACAAGCTTTCCCACTCCTGGTTGCTGGGTGTGTGCCACCACTCCTGCCTTCTCCAGCTGGCTTGTGAGGGATTTCCCCTCCCCCCCTCCTTCAGCACTCAGGGAGCCCCGCCCTCTTTGCTACGTGTCTTTTTTGTTGTTATTGTTTATTACTCTGTTTCTCTTTTTTCCCTGGGTGGGGGTCGGTATGTCCAGGGGGCTATGCTGATCTGGCCCAGGGTTGTCTGTGGGAGTACCGCATACCGCTAAGCTCACCTTGTGGTCGGCGTCTTCCCAAGCTGTCTGGGTGCTGACATCTGGCAGCGGCTGGGAGCCCTCCTGGTTTCTCCATTTAACGTGAAGTGGAGATGCTATGCGCAGGCTGGAGGTGTGGAGGGGTCAAAGTTTTGCCTCTTCTCAGTGGTTTTTCCTATAAGGTGTATCTCCAGCATATCTCCAAGATTTTACTTTAGGAGGCACACTTTCTGCTTCCTCCTTCTAGTCCTCATCTTGGAATGTCTTCAGTCTACAATTGATTGGGTTCACAAATGTAGAACCCATGAAAAATAAGGAAGAAGGTCACATTTGAATATGAGCAATACAATTTGATGCTGAAGTGCAAGGCTCTGGTTTCAGACCCTAGTATCAGAAGAGAAAAAATTCATTACTTGGTACTGGATTGTGTATTTGATGGGAAAAATAGAAGAATCAAGAATGAGTCAAAAGTTTCTGTTTTAATCAAAGGGTAGATGGTGATACCATTTCAGGACTAGAAAGTGAAACAGAAATTCAAGATCCAAGATTCAAGATCCAATTCAGATCCAAGTAGACAATTACTTTCCTGTCTGCCAACATTTCCTCCAAATATTTCAAACTCAGCATATGCAAATGGAATTTATCATTCCCCTTAACTTGCTTCAACCTCGGTATCATTATTGTGGATACAGTTAATGGTGACACTCATCTGCCTAGACTAGACATGCTGATGTCACCTATAACAATTTCTTTTCTCGTATGAGTCCTGGAAACTCTACATTGAGTGTCTCTTAAATCCCTGAAGTTCTATCATCCACACTTCCCATAATGTAATCCATTTTATCAATTGTTGTCACAGTTTTGTATCATTCTCTTTACTACCAGATTATTTTCTCCCCAATCCATCCTTTACCATGCAGATGGAGAAATGTGGGAAGTAGAAACTTGATCATTTCTACTTCCCAATGTCTATAATTTTAAGTATACACTTTAAATTAGAATCCAATCTGTTTTCTGCCCTCAGTATGTCACTGTCCTCTACATATTGTCCTTTCAGTGACTCACAATTTCTAGATGTCACACTCACATTTTTTTAATATTTTCTTTGCAAAAGATTAGAATATTCTTCCTCTTCTTCTCCATGAGGAAACTGATTCACCTTTCAGGGCCTGCTCCAATGTTTTGTCCTTAAGAAATCCTCCTTGACTTCTTCAGACAGTGGGACTTAATGGGTTTCTATTATCACCTCTTTGTCATAACATTTACTACATTTTATAATTTGCCTGTTCATGGATGAACAGGCAAATCTATAGATTAGATCTATTAGATCTGCTTTTCACAAAACACAAATCACTTGTATTATAATATTGTATAATATTCCCATTCTCTCTGCATAAGAATCTTTTTTTAGTGGAGTCTGAGATTCTCTAGCTTGATCTACTCCAAATGATTTTTATATACACTAAATTTCAAGAATCATTGTGATAAGCCATGAGCTCCTCAAGGGCTTGATCATCTTGTTTTTTTTTTTTTTTTCTCTGTCTTTCTGTCTGTCTCTCTCCAGTACTGGGGTTTGAACTTGTGCTTGATCCACTTGAGCCATGCTCCACAGTCCTTAGTTATTTTGCATGTAAATTCACATATTTTTATCTGGGGCTGGCCTCAGACCTTGATTCTCCTACATACAGCCTCCTGTTTAGCTGAGATCATAGGCACCCACCACCATTACCTGCTAATTAGTTGAGATGGGATCTTGCCAGCTTTTTGCCTGGGCTGGCCTTGAGCTGTGATCCTGCTACTCTCTACCTCCCTAGGGGACCTGGGATTATAGTCAAGAACTATCACTATCAATTCTTAGGTTTCTCTTATCTCCACCAATCTCAAGATATTTTTAAAAATAGATACTCAATTTCAAACTAACATATATATATATATATACATATATACACATATATGCATATATACATACCTTATCTAACATACCACTATTTATCCAACACAAAATTAATTGTGATTAGTACTGTGTTATTAACAACTTTCTAACATTTTGGATTTTATTCAGGGTGAGTGAAGATTTTTAAAAACATGATATAGCATTGCAAGAGAAAAATTAGACTTTCATTCCTTCACAAAATCTTAAAAACAAAAGGAAAAAAGAAACATAAACCTCAATCTCTAGTTAGAAATTATGTTTGCAATGTTTTCCACAAAGTTAGCCAAGATAATGCATAAACAACAAAGATAAAAATAATTAATATGTCTGTGACAAATACACATGTCCAGAAAATTCACTGATGGCTAACCCACCCCTAGGAGCCCAGCACATTGCAGTTAGAGCTCAAGATTATTGCTGTGTGCAAATGAAATTCAACCTGTTTCTTCTTCCTTTGTTCATGCTCTCATATGCACGTACCATAACAATTTTCTCTAACACTATTTTTCCTTTATTTATTGCTTCTTACAAAAATGATGCTTCTCATAAATTTAAAGATAAAAGTTCTCATTTTTTCTGGAATTATCTTTGGCTTTGCTGAATTCTGCAACTAGACTCTCATAGTCTTTATGTCCAGTTCAGTCTCCCATGCGTCCTCTACCTCTCACTTCATACTTGAGGTTCTTCACCACTGTTCTTCATACAAAATTGACTGAATTCCTGAATGTTTCAGAGTGACTAGGAAAGCTGAAGTAAGAGGTTATAAGGAAAGGTCTGAGATACAGAAGCTAAGGAATGGAAGACCGAGGTCTAGAGAAGCCTAAGGGAAAGAGGAGGGTCACAGTAAGAGTAGTCAGGGTGTGCTCTGCCTCAAAGAATTTTGAGACAATGGTTAGAGAAACAGGTTAGCTACAGTAAGAGAGAGAGATAGAGAGGAGTAGGAGGGTGAATACAGTACAAAAAATGTGTACACATGTATGTAAATGCAAAAATGATACCTGTTGAAACCAGTCTAGGAATGAGGGGAGGTATGATATATTTGATACATTGTTAGTATCTTTGTAAATGCCACAATGTGGCATTTTTTTAAAAAAAATACATGAAAATTCACTTTCCAGGCAATTGCCCTGGAATCAATCAAATCTATACCAGTTAGCAGTCACTGAAAATACAAATATGCTCAATAATTTAGGACAAGAAATACATAAAGGCTAACATTCTATTCACATAAGAAAACAAATAGAATGACTAAAAAAAACTTCAGGGTGACAAAATTGTTCTCCAAGTCCCCAACTCTTCTTCCTCTTCCTTCAGCATATTCCATATGCTTCTCTCTATCTTCTCTCTTCTCCTTTCCCTCTTCCTCCCTCCCTTCTCACCCCTCCTCCTTTCTCACTGGGTATCTAAGCCAGAGCCTTGTGTATGCAAGGCAAGCCTGAGCTGAATCCTCAGCCCTCCACATGCTTCTTTATGAATCCAGCTCTCCTGGCGTTCTTCCAACCTGAAATGGTGAAACATAGGAAGATGACTGTTCATTATCTTGGATAAATCAAGTAACCAAGCCTCTTCAAGGCCAACTCACGTGTGTCTCCAAGACTAACTTGGATGTAGAGGCAAGAAGGTTCTCATGAAAAGCAACACAAAGGAAAAGTCTCTCCTACCTATTATTGCCTGCCTGAAACTCTAATAGAAAACACAATTTTGTTCTATTAAAAGCACTAAAATTATTGCAAAACATGAAAATACTCATGGAAAGAGGAGGAAAAAAGTCAGCTAAATTCCTGACAGAGTGTTAGGTATGCTTTTAAATTACCCATTTATTATTTTCACAAAAATACAATGGTGATATTTTAGTTCCCGATTTATGTAGAATAATGTGGAACTTAAATAGATATTGGGCACATGAATATTTCTTGTTTAGAGGAACTAAATATACTCATAATTTAATATTGATAATTTATTGTATATTAATAACATTATTAATGACTACTGCAAATATAGCTGGATGTGGAACTGATTGATTACAATTGATTGTAGTTTTCTTATAGTGGATTTTCATGCTAGATCCCTTTTTCCACTGATTCTGGTTCTCATTTTTAAATTAAAGTTCTGTTCTAAAGTTTTTTTAGCCTAATTAGTAAAACAATGACCCAGGCTTGATCATCTGATATCCAATTATCCTAAAACCATCCTAGTTACTAAAGGAAGATTTTTTAAATGGTGGATTAGTTAAGTGGATTACTGTGAGCAATTAAAACATCTGGATAACCAGCTGGATAGTTCTCATTTAATTATAATGACCTCAGAATCTTCTTGCAAAAGCATCTGGGTTTGAAATTTCCTTCACACTTGCTTTCATTTACACTATGCTTTCCCAAAGCAAAACATCAAAATATTTGACTTTACTTGCTCATTCAGTAAATTCTTGCCTGGTGCTTAGGATCTTATCCCTGGGTATACAATAGTGACCAAAGATGAGAAAAAATTCAACTCTCATGGAACTTACAGTTGGGTGATAATATATTAAATAGCAAAACAATAATATGTAGTATCTCATGATAAGAAATACCAGGAATGGAAAAAAAAGTAAGAGAGGAAAATTGGAAGGTAGGGGAGTGAATCTGAGAAGATTCACAGAAGGCCTAGACAGGTGTCATGGGAAATAAGTCCAAAAAGAGGTGAAGAAATAAGTTGTGTTGTTATGTAGAAGGAAGACAATTCTAAGCAGAAGAAACAAACAATACAAATTAAGTGAAAGGTGCTTAGAATGTCCAAGGACTAGTTGAATGAAACAATGTGGAAAATAGTAAGAAGAAAATAAAAAAAGGATCTTTTGTGGTCTTTTCCCATTATTTGGAATGAGATGAGAAGCAATGGAGGGTTATGAGCAGGGTGATATGAGGTGACTTCTATTTTTAAATTATTACTTGACTGTTGAGAATAGGAAGTAGTGATAAAGAGCTGATGTAGGGAGGTCAGAGCTCAGAGACTTCTTAATCTATTCAGCCTGTCACAACAAAATACTGTAAACTGGGTGACTTACAAATGACAGAAATTTATTTCTCCCAGTTCTTGAAAGTGGGAAATCTAAGACAAAAGCATTGTGCCTGGTGAGAGCCCACTCTTAGTTAAAATCATCCATCTTCTCTCTGAAACCTTATATGGTAGAAGGAACAGCCAGCTCTCTAGAACTCTTATAGGAGAGTTAATCCTACCTGGAATGAGTTTAAGAGTGGAAGGTTGCTAGAGAGTGAAGCAGGGCCAAGAACACTTTCTGTGCCATGTGCAAAATCAGCTCATATTCATTCTTGAGTTAGTCTTAGCTCTGACACTATTTTGGAGTTTTTGTTTTAAGATGGAAGGAATAGCATCATTTTTATAGGCTAATAGTAATACCATAATCACATGGAAAAGTTTGATCCTCCAGTAGAGGGGAAAAATGTTTATCTAATGTACAAATGGAAGATTGACCATGGGATCATAGGCTAAAGTAACAAAAACAAAAGTGGTTTTTATTGGCACAGACTTTTCAGCTAGTTAAATAAAGTAGAGGAAGCTTGTTGAAGTTCTTTTTTGATTACTCCTTTTCAGTCAACTTGAAAGCAAGTTCATGAATTGAGATTGAGCATGAAGGAGGAAGTACTAGAAGTTTTAGGAAAAAAGAAGGAAGAGAAGATGATAGGAAATATAATTCTCAATTTACAATGGATTGATTTATGATTTTCTTGACTTTACAATGGAGGGAAAGTAATACACATTCTGTAGAAACCACACTTTGAATTTTTAACTTTAATCTTTTCGCAAGCTAGTGATATGTGGGACAATACTCTTGTGATGCTAGGTAGAGGCAGCAAACTATAGCTTCTGATCAGCCAGGAGATCACTAAGAAAAACAACAGTCTACAGCGTGCTGTGTTGCTATACAATGGTGTTCAGTATATTGGGTCTACTAGATATACTTACAATATTTTCAACTTATAATGGGTTTTCTGGGATGCAATCCTATTGTGAAGAGATCTATAACCATCTCAGAAAGTGACAGGGTCAACAGAGAAGAGAAAAAAGAAATAGAAATAGGATCTGTTTGTTAAATTGCTACCACAAAAATAGAGATGAAAAGGAATTGAGTATGTTTGGAAGTGTATATACTCTAACAATGAACAGTAGAATTTAAACTGCATGAGGAAAGAAATAAACACCCAAGGGGGAGGGAGAAGGGCAGTGAAAAGGTGGCTTGGTCTGGTGATAAGCAAGAAATGTTGCAATGATGGTTCTAGAGTCAATGTGCACTAGCTTCCAAGTTTCAGGTCTCATATTTAGGTCCTTAATCCACCTTGAGTTGATACATGTACAGGGAGAAAGACATGGATCTAGTTTCAGGTTTCTGTATGCAGATATACTGTTTTCCCAGCAATATTTGTTGAAGAGGTTGTTTTTCTCTATCGTATGTTTTTGGTACCTTTGTCAAAAATCAGGTGGGCACTGCTACATGGATTCATATCTGGGTCTTCTATTCTGTTCAACTGGTGTTCATAGCTGTTTTTATTGCTATGGCAGTACCATGCTGTTTTTATTGCTATGGCATTGTAGTATAGTTTGAAATTGGGTATTGTGGTACCTCCAGCATTGCTCCTTTTGCTCAATATTGCCTTAGTGATTCAAGGTCTTTTGTGCTTCCAAATGAACTTTAGGGTAGATTTTTCGATCTCTGTGATGAATGTCATTGGATTTTTGATGGGGATTGCATTGGACATTACATGCTATTGGTAATATAGCCATTTTCACAATATTGATTCTACATCTCCATGATCATGAGAGATCTTTCCATTTTCTGTAGTCTTCTTTGATTTCTTTCTTCAAAGGCTTATAGTTTTCATTCTAGAGGTCTTTCACATCCTTTGTTAAATTTATTCTTGGGCTTTTTTTTTTTGAGGATATTGTAAATGGAGTTATTTTCCTATACTCTTTCTCAGTCTGTTCATTGTTGGTGTATAAAAGAGCTACTGATTTTTGTAAATTGATTTTGTATCCTGCTACTTTGCTGAAGCTGTTTATGGTGTCTGGAGTTTTTTGGTGACTTTTTTTTAGGTCTTTTAGGTATAAGATCATGTCATGTGCAACTAGAGATAGTTTGACTACTTCCTTTCCCATTTGTATTCCTTTTATTTCTTCCTGTCTTATTGCTCTGGCTAGGAATTCCAAGACTATGTTGAATAAGAATGGAGGGAGTGGACACCCTTGTTTTGTTTCTGATTTTAGAGGAAATGGTTTCAGTTTTTTCCATTTAGTGTGATGTTGGTTATAGTCTTATCATATACACCCTTTGTTATGTTGAGGTACATTCCTTCTGTTCCTAGTTTCATTACTCCTGAAACTGAAGCTAGTACAGGAAAGAGCAGGGAATACATTGGAATTAATGTGCGTAAGCAGTGACTTCCTAAATAGAACTCAAATGGCTCAGCAATTAAGAGAAAGGAATGACAAATGGGACTACCTGAAATTAAAAAGCTTCTGCACAATAAAAGAAATGGTCTTTAAATTGAAGAGGCTGCTCATGAAATGGGAGAAAATCTTTGCTAGCTATACATCTCACAAGGGGTTAATATCCAGAATAGAAAGGGAATTCAAAAAGCTAAAATCCCAAAATATCAATGACACAATGAAAAAAATGGGCAAATAAACTGAACAGAGCTTTTTCAAGAGAAGAAGTCCAAATGGCTAAAAAGCACATGAAGAAATGCTCAACAACCCTGGCAATAAAGGAAATGCAAATCAAAACCACATTAATATTCCACCTCACTCCTGTTAGAATGGCTACCATCAAGAACACAAAAAAACAACAAATGGTGGTGAGGATGTGGGGGAAAAGGAACCCTTATACAGTGCTGGTGGGAATGTAAATTAGTACAACCACTATGGTAAACAAAATGGAAGCTCCTCAAAAAAGTAAAAGTTCAACTGCCATATAGTCCAGCAACACCACTCTTAGGGCTATACCCAAAGGAATGTAAGTCAGGTTTATAACAAGGCACTACACACCCATGTTTATTGCAGCATTTTCACAATAGCTAAGCTATAGAAACAGCCAAGATGCCCCACTACTGATGAATGGATTAAGAAAATGTGTTATTTGTATACAGTAGAATTTTATTCAGCCACAAAGAATGAAATTTTGTCATTTGCAGGTAAATGGATGGAACTGAAAAACATCATTGTAAGTGCAGTTAGCCAAGTTCAGAAGACCAAAAGCTACATTTTCTCTTATATGTGTAATATAGACCTAAAACAAATATAGCAATTTTTCATAAGAAAAACAGGGCATGCTACTGGGAGGTTACATACAAGAGGGGGGGAGTAAAAAGAGGAAGTTAAGAAGGTGAATATGGTTGATATATTCTCTATACAAAAATGAATATAGAATTTTAAAACCTGTTAAAGCCACAATAAAAAAAGGGGAGTACGGTAGAAAGAAGAAAAAGAGGAGATGAACCAATTTGGGTTATAATACATATATACATGGAAATGTCACAAGGAAACTCCCTGTGTACCTATCCTAAACAAACAAACATGTCTTTTTTTTTTTTTTTTCATTTACAAAATCAGAGAACAGGAGCTTGGAACAGGTACCGCCTGGGGAGATTGGTACCGCTGGAGGGAGAAGGAGGTGGGGAAGGGCATGGGAGGGTGAATATGGGGCAAATACTGTGTTCACACATATGTAAATGGAAAAATTAGACCTGTTGAAACTATTCCAGTAATGAGGGAAGAGGGGAATAAAGGAGAATGGTAGAAGGGGTTGTATTCAAGTATGATATATTGTAGGAACTTTTGTAAATGCCACAATGTATCCCCATCCAGCATGACAATAAACGAAGAAGAGAGATTTTGAAAAACAAAAAAAAGTAATGGTGACAGCAATTTGACGTGAGCTTCTGGCAACTGCAAGAGGTGAAGACGCTGGCATGAATGAATTAGGACTGTCTGTGGATATTAAACAGGTAAAGAATTGTGATAGGAGTAATGTCAAAAATAATGAGAGTAATCTAAGAACTGAAATCTCCAAGGAACTTGTTTTAGAAGTTAAAGGAAGTGGGAAAGAGTGAAAGCTGCCATTCCATTTTTGGTTTTGTTTTACTTACAAGTCTGAATCTGTTTTGAAACTTTTAAGGCACACTAAAATTTTATTTGTCTTCCTTCTCCAAGTCCGTATATGTGTATCTTTAATCCTTGGTTCCCCTACCTCTGCTGCTTCTTCTGATGTCTTTTCTTCTCTTCCCTTTTGGTACCATGTCTCTTAACACTCCACTGTTCTCTTTCCTACTTTTTCTCCACAATTCCTCAGCCCGTATGTCAAGACTCGTTTACAGGAGAATGAAGTTTGGGATGATCAGGGCCAGAGGGACAGTAAGGGCCAGAAAAAAAGAGGAAAATGGGGCATGGATATATAATCTATTCTACTCAACTATCCACTAAGTTGTCTTCAGACATGGTTATGGTGCATTTACATCTTGGACACGGTGTAAATTTGCATGTATGAGGCTCAGTATCAAAGCATTACCTGAATAGATGCAAAATGCTCTATAATGTGTGCAAATGTGTAGAGTAAATTTGATTACACATTCTGAAAATGTACTCAGAGCTTCCAAAATGGTAGCCTTTCTACAGAATAGCAGCACTAATGATGATTACTAATGCATCTACTGCATAACACAAATGAAAAATCAGTTCATTTCATTACTGAACTGAACCCTAAGACTTTTGACTATAACATAGCACTGCTCAATAATCAGTAAAACCTATTATTATCCACCTTACCCATAGTTTGAATAGCATGAAGCTTGCCAATTAGCATTTAAAAATATTTAGGGTATAGATAGTGACCCTGATTATAAAACATTATTTTATGGAGAGATAGGAGGGGATCAAGTGACAGCTAGTAAGTATACTTACTTAACTATTATACATAGTGTGCAGTGGGTCTTAGAACTTGAAATAAAATATTTGAAAATCAAAATACATTTTTAAATTGTTATCTCCTCTATAGTGTGAGTATAGCTAAACATTTAAGTTAAATTTTCCTTGGTCCCAAGACCAATGTCAGTTTGACATTCTTTGGTAATAGTACTAAGACAAATCCAAGAATGAATAAAGAATGAATAATGAATAATGAAAGCCTCCCACCTTTTTCCAATAGCTAGAAATTTTCATTCTCATTGACAATCTTCCTGTATAATTTCTCTGGCATCATTAATGCCTGTTTGTCACTCCCCACACACATACACACATACACAATTGTGGCAACATATTTAGTTGAACTGCAAAAGTCAGCCTTTCTGGGCTTTACCCTTCTATTTATGGCTACATTCTCATTAGCGCTAATAGTGAGCAAAATTAGGTTTGATCAATTCTTATTTGTCAGAGCTGGACTGTTGGACATTGGCAATGTTGTTTCCATAACTATATAATCTTCATCTTGGTGCATACATATTTAGTGCTCCAGGACCTCTTTCCTGACAGGCTGGAAAACAAGGATATTAAAACACATTTTATGAAAGACATGCTGATGTTCAGTGATAAGGTTCATAAGTGGAAGTCCTGCATCTTTTATAGGCTTGAAATATGACCTGTATACTACCTATGCACCACCCAGGATCTAGTTAAAAATGTCTGTCCCACATTTATGAAATATAACCCCATCCCAGATGTACTGAAACAGAATCTGCATGCTGCCAAGATCCCCAGATGACTCATGTACACATTAGAATTTGAGAGGCTTTAAGTCACACATGATGGTTCAAACCTGTAATCCCAGCTATAGAGGAGGCATGGGCAGGAGGATCAAAGTCCAAGGCTGGCTAGGGAAAAAGTGTGACACCCTACCTGAAAAATAACTAAAGCAAAAGGGCTGGGGACGTAGCTTAAGTAACAGAGTACCTACCTACCAAGTGTGAGTTCAAAATCCCAGTGCCACCAAAAAAAAAAAAAAAAAAAAAGATGGAGGGGAAAAATAGGAGAGAGAGAGAGAGAGACAGAGAGAGAGAAAAGAAATGAAAGAAAGAAAGAAAGGTTTTTTTAAAGAAAAGAGCTACATTTGCAAATTTTGGATGCCAGTAAGTTTCTTTGTAAGAATATACACAGATGTATTAGGTACCTCTACTCAGATTATAGTTTCAAAGATCAACCCAAAAGAATATGAGTTTAAAGTTGAAAGGAATATAATAGGATCAACAGCCCACTTCTTAACACAGGTCAAGAGAAGGTCAGACCCACATCTCCAGTGCAGCAAGTCCTCCCCCAATGGAAAAGCAGAGGTTTAGAGGTCAGGTGATTGGAGATTTTAATTTCCAGCATTTTGTCCAAGTCATAATGTGGTAATGGCCATCATCACCCTCATATCCCTCACTGATAAAAGAACAAATTATTTCATTTCTGCCTCTGTGTCAGCAAGCATGTGAGGGCTTCCATGCACAGTCCTTTACTCCTCTGTCTACCCCCAAAGATGCTCAAGCATCCAGAAAGTCTGCTTCTCCTGGAGAGAGGAAATCAAAGCCATGTATTTCTCTGATATGGCTGTGTATGGAGTCACAAAAAGTACCTACAACAACCACAAGTCCTTACTTCAATGATTTTGTAGTAAAGGCCCCTAAGCACACTTTTTATTCTATGTAATGAGGTAGGAAGAAATTGAGTTTTAAAATCAGATGGATATGAGTTCAAATCATCAGAAAATTCACCTATTCTCTCTGAGACTTAATTTCCTGGACTGTAAATGAAGATAAAGTAAAATAATGCTTACTTTATAAGAATGGTTTTAAAGATTATGGCTAACATAAGAAAAGTCCAATAAAACGACAAAAGGAATAAACCTACATGAAAAGTACATTATATAGCCAGAGCTAGAAGTGTATGATACATGCTTCATATACATGTTTACATATATATTTTTCCTTTTACCTCTTTATCTATGTAATTTTCTAGTCTGTGTGCTTTACCTTCACAAATCCTCTACTCATTTTTCAATACCCTTTCATTCACCCTTATTTTATGCTTTATAATCAAATCTTTCATGGAAATCAAATCTGTCATGGAAAAGGTCACATAACCATGGTATGAAGGTAAAGATGCCTATGTAGCATATCTTTTTTCTTCCCACCTACCCATTACCATCTGTGCCCTAAAGAAAGAAACTAAAGTCTAAGCATAATTAAATTAGCTTTAATATTTCTCTAGTTATCCTTTTTAATGGGGCAGGAGGATGAAATAATATTCACAACTAGTGCTCTATAAATTGAACATGGATTGGTTAAATGATAATACTATCTTCATTTACTAATTCATAAGGCAAACTTAATCTATAGTAGACCTGTCAATGTGATATGCATGGAGTGCCAGAATTTTTTAACTGTTTAAATTGCAATATAAAGAAAGATATATTAAGTACATATATCCTGCCAGCCACTATATTAGTTGCCAATCGAAAGCAGTGCTCTCTTCAGGGAATTGATCGTCCAGCATCTTAGACCAGCAACCTTGCACCACTTGAGAGATTATTTGTAACCCAGACCTACTGAATCAGAATCTGATTTGTACATTTTCATGTGCATCATGATTTAGATGTACATGAAAGATTGAGAAGCACTAGTCTGAGGCATTTCATAGATATTTTCCTCCGAGAGCACTTCTAAATCCCAGGGATTTTAAAGAACCCTACATTAGACCAGAAGAGGAGCCTGAGAGCAGGAGGCTGGTAGGCATGAGAAATAGCTGTCAGAGAGACAAGAGCTAATTGGAAACTAATAGGTCACTAATATGGAATTATGATATATATATATATATATATCACATATAAATCTATCTATCTATCTATCTATCTATCTATCTATCTATCTATCTATCTATCTATCTATATTATTCATGGTTCCTTCCTTATAACTCCCACCTCAAGGCAAGCCATAGAAACTAGAATTTCTCTTCTCTGAGTTAGGCCATAGAAACTCTAATTTTCATCCACCTTTTTTATCTTGGAGCTTGCCATAAAAAAATTCCCTGAAATATCCTTAGCTGATGGTAGGTCAAAAGACCCTCTTTCTTCCAGACAGGGCCTACCCTATCTTCTAGAGGGAGGAATGGTGCACAGAGAGGTTGAGAAGGATGCTGAAGCAGACAGGCCTTGCTGCACTTCTCCACTGAGTCTATTAGCAGCAGATCGTCCATGTTTCAATCATAGCTATGCAATGATTTTGACCAGAAGAAGAACAGTCTGTCCTCTTGGACAGAGTTTGAAGAGTTTCTGAGTAGCTTAACATGTAGAGGGTCACAAGAAGGTGAACAAGAACTCATTCACATGCTGAGAGTTTGGCACACCTCAACTCCACAGGAACAGAAACTCCTGTATTCAGGATGCTTCTAGGCCTTGTCTTATGTATCTCTTCAGCTGGTAACCTTTAAGTATCCTTTATTTGATCTCCAGCACTGCAAAACATGTATAAAACCTTTATAATAAACCAGTAAATTTAAGTACAGTTTCCCTGCATCCTGTAAGTGGCTCTAGCTAATTAATCAAACTTGAGTATAGAGTCACTGGAGTCTCAAATAAATATACTGTTTTCTGTATATGGAGGGGACTCATGAAAAGAGTTACTCAGAAGTTCTTCCTTATGAATTGTATACATGAGTTAAAATGAAAAGCATAATTGCTGGACACAAGTCTTACTTTATTATATATGTGTACAGAGCTTTTCAATCTAATCCCACACGAATATACTTATATGTGCATTTTAAAACTTAACAAATATAGACTGATAATTATGCCAGCCCTACTTGGGTTAGGACTTATAACTTTCATAGAAATGTGTTATACTTTTTAACCACCTTACCATTAACTACTTTTTTTCCTAACTTCTCTCTCCTTTCTTCTTTCTTCCTCCAGAAAACCTCTCTTGCACTTCTAATGTCTGGCATATATGCTTGGTAAACAGAGAATGATTGAAAAACTGAGATCTAGACAGACAGAATACTTGGTGTAATAGGAGATGGCTTAGAATTTATAATTAGAAGATTATTTTGGCTTCCTTCATAGGACTGTTGAAATTCCTTTCAGGGGTGTCTTGACTGCCTTGAAATGGAATGTCATTGAGGATTTTTTTGCCCTCTCTCGTTTCCTTAGCAACAGGTTGGTGATGCAGTAGCTGAAATCCACTGTCTCCCTGGAGATGCTGGTGTGGGCAGGTAGCAAACCACTGGTAATGGCTGCAATGGACACTGAACTTGACCAAATCTTTTTATTTCAGTCCTTATAAATGCAATACCCAAGGAGATAAACCTAACATAAGAAGGACTTTACAATATAATTATTGACATGATTATCAATGAGGGATATACATCCTGGTTTTACAAATAGATTGCCTTTACAAATACAACTTAATAGTAAGTCTTAAAATGTATAAGTTTCAGGTAATTGTATACATCAATTATGTGTCAGAGCAGTACACTGAAAAATTGTTCTGTGTTAATATAAAGTCTGAGAGAAGGGAGAAAAGGATCAGGGGTCAGAACCTTTTCCTCTGAATTTATGTCAGGCATATGGTACTCTTTGGGCAGACACATCTAACAGCTACTCTCCATCCTTCTAATATTTTGAAACAAATCATGCCTGCAATCTACAGGGAAAACGTGGAAGGCCTGTAAATAGATCTCATCTGTCAGCCTTCTCTTCCGTTAGACAAGGAAAAGGGGGGCATCTAGACAAGAAAGGTCAGCTGGGGTAGGAACATAGAAGATTGCTGGAGGGACAGACAGACATGGCTATTGGAGTCACAGCTGGACAAGGTTTCTGGGATCCAGGTGGATCTACTACCACAGATAGGTTGGGTCAGATACCAGGGCTTTGCAGAGCTTTGTGTAATAAAACCATAAGGAGGTTAGTATAACAGGAAAGGAAGAAGGTCAGAATTAGAAGAGGGAAAGAATACAATTGGACTCATTTTAAAAGTACACTTTAGAATGGAATTGGTTTCTTCTTTTTAAATAATTGAATCCAAGCATTTGCTGAATTTATATTGAATATGTTTTGTCCAAAGGGTATCAGGGGTAAAGATTACAGAGAAAACAGTGAAGGTAGGGTTGGTATCTGAGAAATAGATGACAAGGTTATGGGAGGAAAAACATGTAAAGAAGAGATGAGGGTATCATTGAACAGGAATGCTACTCATGAGCTATCAAAGTAAAGGACGTTCCAATTATAGGCAATTCGACCAAAGAAAAATACACTGAATACACACACTAAATATGTGATAGCTATCAAGAAGCATGCTAAGAAGTACTATGAAGAATAATGACTTGGGAATGTTCTGGGTGTTCATTCTTCCTCTGCTGGTATTCTGTTCAAGCACTGAGGAATAAATATTTGGGAAAAGACATTTTCCTAAGTATTTTTTTTAAGAACACATTCACTGACCTAACCTTTTGATTCCTCAAATGACATAAGAAGCACAGCTCAAATGAATTAAAATGGTAGTTTTTCTTCATATGTGTAGGAATATGAAGGATAAAAAAGGAACAGAGAATTCTCTCATGGATGTACTTACTTATTAATTGCACTGGCTTTCAAGTTATGGGCCCTCTGTTGGAATTAGTAATCTAGGTTTTAACAGATATGTGACATTGAAGGGGCCAACTAATCTATCCAGGTAAGGCAGGCTAGAGGAAGGAAAAGTTTGGGACTCATACGTTTGCTGCCCAGAGATGACCCAGACCACCCACACCTGGCCAGGAACCACCATGCCCTCCTCACTCATTGATTATTGGATGGGAATCTGCTGGTTCCTCCCTTCCCATAGATTAGCATAACTTTTAAAAGCACCTGAAAAAGAAAAGCATGCTCTCTCTGTAGACTCCGCCTGTGCCTCATCATGCTCCCCTTTGTATTTCCTTTTCCCTAACATTTAATAAACTCTCTTCACACCCACATGTTATGCTTGGATTCTTCCATGCCAAAATGTAAGAGCCAAGGTCTTCTGGAAATACCCTATGCTTTTAACACAGACATCAGCATTTCTGTCTCTAAAATGGAATGATGATATAAAAGATACTGAGAAATTGCTTTTGCCAAAAAGTGCATGCTCTTTGCTCCTAACAAAACCAGGATAAAATCTTTGCATCTCTGCCTTCGTCTTGTATCAGTCTCCCTTATTTTGGGACTGCTCTGGCTTAACCTGCTCATAGACATGTTAATCACTCAAAGAGTGTCTGTTTAAAAACTGCAGATAGTTAACTTATCTACACCCCCTTCAAGGTAACAAACTTCAAGAGTAACTAAGGTGTTTTACTATCATCTTTTACAGTGTCCAATTCCAGACCCCTAAAAGGGGGTCTGAAATTCTCCATCCATTCTGCTATACATGCAGTCACCTTGGGTTCCAAAACCAGCAGAGCCTTGCAGACAGAGCACCCCAAAATGAGATCACTACCCACATGGGAGCAACTACCCATGACAAAAGCTGAGGCTGCTCCTCCCTAGCAGAAGTAATCATCTTAAGGGAACCAAATCGTCCCCTCAAGTGATGAGGATTTGCCCAGAGTAATCTTGCTGAACCCAGACTTATAATGACAAAACAGATCACAGTTTAACCAACATTGCTTAATTATGTGTATCTCTCACTCCTGCCACAGTTCTTCCTTTTGCTAAACCTAAAATTCATGGCAGAACCCTGAAGATGGGCTGAAATGCTTGATCTCCATCTTCCCAACATAACCATGTTGATTAAAATTCTTTCCTGTCCTTCCTCCATTACTTTTCCATTTGATTTCTGGGGTGAGTGGCCAAACCTAATTTGTTGGGACTCCTCAGAGCTGGGTCTATGGCCTAGGACTCCAGTTATAATACCTGTCATGGTTAGCCTTGGTTGTCAGATGATTGGATCAAGAAGTACCTGGGAGATTAGTAAAGCACGTTTCTGAGTGTGCCTATGAGAGTATGTCTAAAGAGAATTAACTAAGAGGTAAAACCTGCCCTGTCTGTGGACAGTACCATCACAGGCAAGAAACCCAAATGGAATAAAAAGGAAAGAGGAGAAAATCAGTTAGTGTAAGCATTCTGTCTCTATGCTACCTGGCTACCATGATGTGAGCTGCTCTATTCTATCATGCCTTCCTGCCATGATAGCCTGAAGCCTCTGAAACCATGAGTCAAAATAAATCTTTCCTTTTTTTTTTTTTTTTTCATTTTTCTTTTATTATTCATATGTGCATACAAGGCTTGGTTCATTTCTCCCCCCTGCCCCCACCCCCTCCCTTACCACCCACTCCACCCCCTCCCGCTCCCCCCCCTCAATACCCAGCAGAAACTATTTTGCCCTTATCTCTAATTTTGTTGTAGAGAGAGTATAAGCAATAATAGGAAGGAACAAGGGGTTTTGCTGGTTGAGATAAGGATGCTATACAGGGCATTGACTCACATTGATTTCCTGTGCGTGGGTGTTACCTTCTAGGTTAATTCTTTTTGATCTAACCTTTTCTCTAGTACCTGTTCCCCTTTTCCTATTGGCCTCAGTTGCTTTAAGGTATCTGCTTTAGTTTCTCTGCATTAAGGGCAACAAATGCTAGCTAGTTTTTTAGGTGTCTTACCTATCCTCACCCCTTCCCTTGTGTGCTCTCGCTTTTATCATGTGCTCATAGTCCAATCCCCTTGTTGTGTTTGCCCTTGATCTAATGTCCACATATGAAGGAGAACATACGATTTTTGGTCTTTTGGGCCAGGCTAACCTCACTCAGAATGATGTTCTCCAGTTCCATCCATTTACCAGCGAATGATAACATTTCGTTCTTCTTCATGGCTGCATAGAATTCCATTGTGTATAGATACCACATTTTCTTAATCCATTCATCTGTGCTGGGGCATCTTGGCTGTTTCCATAACTTGGCTATTGTGAATAGTGCCGCAATAAACATGGATGTGCAGGATAAGCATTCTGTCTCTATGCTACCTGGCTACCATGATGTGAGCTGCTCTATTCTATCATGCCTTCCTGCCATGATAGCCTGAAGCCTCTGAAACCATGAGTCAAAATAAATCTTTCCTTTTTTAAACTGTTTGTCTCTGTTATTCGGTCACAGTGATGAAAAAAGCTAACTAACACACTATTTATAAAGGCTGTTCATAGGATTAATTGGGCAATACATGTAAAGTTTTCAGCACAGTTCTTGGCACCTAATGGAAAGTAAGGTATTAGATTTTATGACAGTCAATATACTTGACTAATCAATAAAATTTTAAAACCCAAATTCATTAGTTTAATATCTGGTTCAAGCAGCTATACTGAGCAAAATGGAGTAAAGTCTCAATTCTAATTCTTTATCTGATTGTATATTTGGTGTTACCTTACATGTAAAACTGAACTTACTAATGCCTTCAAAATCAACCAATTTATTAATATTTAAATTTAAATTTAAATATTTTAATTTATAGACTTAAATTATTTTCTTCTATCGTCCCTCGAATTTACTTAATTCAGTGAGCTTAAGTTATGCTAGATTTAGAGCAGTTCTTTTTAATCAAATTATGGTGCTTTACACAGATTCACTGGAAATTTTCAAATCATTGCTTTAAAATGTGGTCTGTGATATTTTTCTTTCTGTATTCTCTCTCTCTCTCCAGTAGCCTATATGTATTTTGTTGAGAAGAGATGGAATAGAAAAGGAAAAAGAAGTAAACCCCTCTTAGACAAGTATCTTTTAATTTAGAACACAGATCAGAACCTTGCTAAAATATGAATAAATGTCCTAGATCATGCTGACCCTTCAGCAGCAATACAGCCTGACACTAGAGAAAGACATTCATATCAAGAGAGCAAGGCAGAGCCCACAGGACAGTGAAAACACCAAAGAGTAGTGATGATTCTATAAGACAAGGAAAATGGACACAACAGCAAGAGACTGGACTCCCAACATCAGAAAGGAAGGGCAGAGCATGATAGCTTGTGAGTTAAATGGACATAACCAGAAAGCCAGGCAGGTAAGTCATATAAGGAACCCAAGAGAAGGGCAGCCTATGAAAAGATTTAAGAAGCCAAGTGGACAAGAAGCAATAGCAACCAGGGAAGTATTTAGTCTCTTCATTCTGCAGCACAGTTCTGTCCTATACAGAAATTTCTTAGAAATTTTGGTTGAAAATAAATCTGTGGTATGAAAGTCTCAGAACTGGAAGGGTTGAAGAAGGAGGTCAGTTACCTGACTAGAGAGAAGGAAAAATGAGGAACCAGCTTAGACAGATGCACCCAAAGACTGTTTGTTATATTGAGATAAATCACCAAGATCAGATGGCACCTATCCAGTATGTTTAAGAAATATGAGACTGTGACTTAGACTGATGTCTAAAATGGACATACTGTTTCTAGAAATCATTGAGGTGAGGGCATTTTTTAAAAATCCAAGACACTCTACCTCTGGGCAAAAAAAAAAAAAATACTTTATGGGTCGACTTAGTCATTTTGAAACGTCTATTTTTTTAATCTTAAGGAAACTCTTTGGGGGAAGAGATGCTTGCTAACTTGAACTGTGGGGGAGGCAATGTAAGCTTGGCTCAGGTGGTTCTTGGGACAGTGACACTGACCCAAGGCTGGATCATTGGTACCACAGATAACAGGGTCTGAGGAACATGAAGACAAAGGGAAATTAAAGGAGTAGGCCGGGTAATGTGGGAGGCTCTGGAGTATAAAGCCTATTAAACAAATGACTAGGTCCTTAGCCTTCTTCAAGGCTCACTTATTAACACATAGACTTTCTACTACTAATGACCCCTCCCTATAGTAAAGTTGACTTTGCAGTTTAAAAGGATGGATGAGCATGTCCTGTGTGGAAGGGCCTCCATGGAGGATGTGAACAGATGTAAAGGGCAGTGCACCCATCTCAAAGGCAAGGGAAAGCAGAGTAAGAGTTGAGAGTGTTCAGCTTTGGGCTGCTAGGAATGGTTTAATCACATGGGAAGTTTTGTTGTATTTTTACATGTGTCATCTCTTTAATGCTTTCAGTGAGTTTTAGTCCTTTGGGGCATTACATTTGACACTAAGCCCATTCAGCAAAATTTGTTTGGGCATTTTTACAATATATTTAAGCTGACAAATCAGCTCAATCTTAAATTTCCTAAAGAAATTTTCATCTTAATGAAAATTTAAATGTTAATCTAAAGAATTATAGCTCCTTAAAAACAAGAAACAACCTTATCTAAGCCACAAATTATTAAATAATATTTTTTTTCCTAAACCTTGAAAGAGCTAAAATCATTTTCTGACTTGTAAGCAAAGGAGACTGGCTCTTTCAGGACAAATAAAGCCATCTAAATAACTCTGCAGTTACAGAAATGCTAAATAAGTATCTATGTATTGTTCTTTTAAAAAATAAATGTGCAAAGGAAGCATTCATCTAAATGCAGATGCTCCTCAGTGAGAAACCAAGGGGTGAATTGTAATGTGATTCTGAGCCAGTCAGAGAAATATTTCTTCTAAGGGCTGCTCCAAGGCCAGATGGTGGTGGGAATGAAGATGATATATTTACCTTCTTTACAGGAGTTTGGACTATATTCTGCCTATACTGCATATTCTTGCTTATATTATTAAATGTTTATGCATGTAAGTGTGTGTGTGTGTGTGTGTGTATAAAGTTGGCAGGAACTACAGGCTAGATTAAAAACCATTTCAAGGACACTACTAACCATAGAAAACCAGTGGAAACTCCACTGTAGCAGTGCTCATGACTACCTGTATTTAAATAATTTAAAACTGATAAATATAAAATTACCAGAAATTCTTCTGGGTATGCACCCCAGAAATGAAAACATATGTCCACAAAAATCTGATATGTGAACATTCATAGCAGCATAATTTTTAATACACTAAAGTAGAAATAATCCAAGTGTCCATCAGCTGATGAGTACATAAGCAAAACTTGGCATACCCATAGAAGAGAATATAATTTGGCAGTGAAAAATAACGAAGTTCTGATACATGCTATGACATGAGTGAAACTTGAAAATACTGTACTAAATAAACCATCACGAAGGACTGCATATTTTATGTTTCTATTTACTTGAAAAATTCAGAATAGGCAAATCTGTAGAGACAGAGTGGCAGTTACCAGAGAGCACATGGGGTAGGAGAGGAATGGGAAATGACTGCTAATGGATAATAGGTGTTTTTGGAGGTGACAGAAGTATTCTAGAATTAGATTAGGGTGATCATCCTGCAACTTGGAGAACATACTGACAATCCCTGAACATTTTAAATGGGCAGGTAGGAAATGCAGATTAAATCTTAGTTTTTAAAGAAGGAATGATTCAGGATTTGGGAAATTTGCTTCTTCTGGGTGCGAGCCAGTAGGCTGTACTGGGTAACAGTACTGGCTTTAGAACCAGATTTCCTGAGTTCAAATATCAACTCGGCTACTTAATAGCTATGTGATTTAGAGCATGTTACTTCACTACTCTGTACCTCAATTTCCTCATCTATAAATGGAGAAAATAATATTTGTACTTCATGAGTTCTTTGTAAAGATTAAATGAATTAATCATGTAAGTACTCAAAACATTTCCCAACACAATAAAACATTTGCTATTATCATTATCATCTTTAGTGAAATGTTGCCTTGTTGAAATCTGAGATGAGGGTCATATTCCAATGTGTAGGAGGTGATAATTCCTTTATATAAAGTAATTATTGCCTTTGGAAGTCATCCCAGCAAGCTGCTGGCCTCCAGAGAGGTAATGGGATCTAGAAAAGTAGGATCTAACACCTCACCAAGTTTAGCTCCTTCCCTTTGAGCCTTACTGCTTTTGGCACCAAAATTCTAGGATTATAGACTTATTTGAACAGATTACAGTGATAGGGTTATGTGGGTCCTTACCTCAGAGAAAAACTTAGAAGCTGCCAGGGAGCCAGAAGCATTTGTGCTACTCTGTGGTTTGTGATTCTATTTTTCCAATAAGGAACAGAATTGAGTCACAGCCTGGACTCAACTCTGTCCTGGGAGCAGAAAGAAGAGTATATGCTGTGTTTCCAGTGCAGTGTTACATAGGAGGGTAGCTTTGGCCCCTTCCTTTCTACCCCAAGGCCAGAATTCAGCAGAGAGGTTAATCAGGGGTCCCATAATCACAGGGGGTGATCAGAGAAGTAATCAGGTTTTTTTTTTATAGCATAGAGATTGGTAAATCCAGAGCATCAACAATTAGAGGAAGAGACCTAGACTGGCAGGGTAGTCTGCCTAAACATCACCATCCTGGGCACTAGGGGAGGAGAGGACTAGGTTAGTGAGGTCAGGGAAAGATATTCTACTACACTGAAAGTATGACTTAGAACTGTTGTGATTGGGGTGCTTAGATTACTGTACTCACGCCAGCTTTCTGACTAATGAAACTTAATATTTACTACATGTGAGACAAACTCTTTCAAAGCCCAGTGGGTTAATTGAGACTAAAACTTCCAAAATCAGCTGCACGTCGTCTCCCATATAAAGAAAATTTCTTGTATTTTTTAGGGTTCTATCTATCCCCAACATCCTATGTTTACCTTTATCTTGTTTTATCATGAGTCATGGGCTCCTGGAGTAGAAGGCTGGGATATTTTTTAATTTTCTTATCTTTTCTTTAATTTCCCCCTTTCCTTATTAATTTATGGATTATTATTATTTAACTGAAGTCCCTATGCCTATAGTCAGCTTTCAAAAAGTCCTTGCTGAATGAGTGGAGTCACTAGTTGAGGATAATTCATGTATAGGAATCTTATTTTAGTCAGATTATAAAATGAGATCCAATTGCATTCCTCTGTTCCTTTTCCATCCCTGAGGTCTACTAAGTTATCTGTTCCACAGTTCCTCTTTCCACTCAGTGCAGCCCCTCCCTTTACCTGACCTATTCTCCTCCCATCTCTCACTCCTTTGTACCCTCTGAAGCTCTTTTATGCTGCCAAGAACATTTCAGCTGCATTCAGATCTTTTCTCAAAAAAGTCATGCTACCTCATTGCTTAACTAATCCAGCACCTTTTACCTTTAGATTTTTCTATCCCAGGTGCACTGGCTGAGTCCTTTTCTTTCAATTAGCATTTAAATGTTCATGTTTCTAGAATTAGAGCATGTAAGCTCTTCTCTCCCATTCTATATCTTCTCTCCTAGGTTGACTTGGTATAAAGTGAATGTTGGAGAGAATGAAAAGATAAGGTCAGATAAGGTTAGAGTCTAATTTGGGGGGTAGATGGAAGTGGTGGGTATAGATCAAATGTTCTTCAGAGCTACATAAAATTCTGATGCTGATGTTGGTGTGTTTGGAATGAGCTCATACCTTGCCAATGAGATGATTTGAAGTGACCTTGGCAATTGGTAGTGGGTATCAGTGGGGTAAATGGATTTAAGATACTTCCAAGGAAGAATGTACAAGATTTGGTGACTTCTTAGATATGGGAGATATGAGCTTCTAAAAAGTCAAAATTTGCTGGGGTTTTTGGTTTGAGTAATACTCAAATGGTTCTGGGGTGTTGAGATGAGGAAGGGAGAAGAACAAGCCATGATCTGACTCTGGTATTATTGGAGCTCCAGGTCTCTTTTGGTCAGTGGCTCAAGTGAATGGGTGGCAGCTAATTAGTTCTATCAGAACAGGTGTTGGCAGGGCTTCAGGTAACGCATCACAAAAATATTTCAATGCATACCTTTAAAACCAAGTATTCATACCACTGTCCACATTAACCAGGATCACCACAAGACATAGCACAAGAGAAGAAACATGAAAGTCAAAATGTTTGTCTGTGCCCCAGATATGCCATTTGTCCTGTGTGGAATACAGAATATTTCACTTCTATGAGCGTATTTTTTACTAATCTATAAAATGGAAAAATAGTACTTCACAGGGGGATGGTAATAAGTAAGTAAAATACTGTATGAGAGGTTGATTTGTAACCACCAAATGCAATAGCTGGATGGAAGAAATGCAGCATCAGTCTTAGGTATTATTTAGGGTCAGGATTTGAAAAGGCAGGATTCTGAATTAGAGGTGCTTGCCATGCCTAACATTCTGTAAGAACTGTATGTTGATAGGACTTGGGAAGAAATCCACCACCAAGTAATCCAAATAGCTCTAACAGCTGTGATACATACATACATACATACACACATATATATACGTATATATTCTTGTACTTCACCGAGTGTTCACGGTAAAAGAGATTTTTTTTTTTTTTGGCAGTACTGGGTTTAGAGGTTTTGACTGAGAAATTTGTACTTGCTAGGAAGGCATTCTACCACTAGAGCCACACCCCAGTCCTTTTTGTTTTAGATCTTTTTAAAAAGTTTTATTAGCATATATTAGGTGTACAAGGGACTTCAATGTGACATCACTTTAGTTATTTTTAAGATAGAGTCTCCTGCTTTTTGCATGAGTTTGGCAAGGACCACAATTCCCCTACTGTAATCTCATATAGTTGGGATTACAGGTGTGGGTAGTGGGATTACAAATGATTGCCACCATACCTGGCTTGTTCTTTGAGATAGGGCCTCACCAAGTTTTGTTGCCCAGGCTGTTTTCAAATCATGGTCCTCCCATCTCCACCTCCCAAGTATGTGGGATTATAGATGTGAGCCTCTGCACTGGCCTAAATGGAAGAGACCTTAAGGATCATATAGTTTTTTTTTAACAGATGATGAATGAGTCAGAAAAACAGGAGCCTGGCTGAGACCTCTGCTTCTCAACTATTCCCCAGCTCAAAACTCCTCCACTATATTACAGAGCTTTCCCTTGCTATTGAAACAAAGTATTTCATCTTAGCCAAATGATCATCATCCTTAAGGACCTACTATTTTTTTTCTTTTTAAGTATATCGTGCACATGTTTAATTTATTGAGATATAATTCATATAGTACATGCAAAATATAGTTTTGTAGAATGAATAGATTTGAAGACAACAAAAACTTTCTGAGGCATTCAGCAGTCAGACTATCAAAAGCCAAAAGTATTCTTTCAGTCAAGAACATTTACTGAGCCCCCCACAGATCCTCATTCACTTGCTTGCTGATATTCTTAGTAAAGAGTTCTCTTTCTTTTTCTTGAACATCTGATGCCAATGAAAATACGAATGTTCCCAAGAGTAATAAATGATGATGATAATTTGACCTTTAGTGAATGCTTGTTATGGGTCCATGCCATGCTAAGCATTTTTTGTGCCTTTTAAAAAATTTGTTCATTACAACACCCCTTTGAAGGAGGCACCATTATTTACTTCATTTTGTGGCTGAAAAAACACATGTTAAGAGGGGCTACCCAATCCGTCCAAGGTCAAGAGCTAATGAGGGGGAAGAGCAGTACTGAATAAAGTAACAAGAAAAGAAATGTGAAACTTCTCTTGTTATACCACATCAAAATCTTTCTGATTCTCCTCAAGAAAAAAAGATAGGCTTCTATATTTTCTTCATAATTGTACTGGTGCTTGAGATAGACCAAAGGAATTATTAATAAGAAAATATTTACAGGACTGAAAGGAAGAGGTGAAGCTGGAGCCTAGTAGAATATTGGTGTTCTTTGAGGTTTAATTGTGAACCAGTCTTGAACATTGAGATGATGTTAACTAGGACATTTACAGATCTTTTTCTCTCTCCAGAGTTTTAGAATGCCTATCTCAAGTTTAACATGTCTATCTACAAAGCATTTCCCTGACTTGGAAGAGAGCCAGAAAATAAGTTCTTAGTCTCCACTAGAAATTATTTTGATATAAGCATGGTATAATATTGGAAGATGAGGTGGGGTTAAAGTAAAAGCATTGGTGGGAAATGTACTTTCTTTTAAGATTTTTGAAATATATAACTACTTATTATTTGTATATTTACCTTACATATAATTTCGAGTACTTCCAAGTAGAACTCTCAACACCAGCATAATTTAAATAACAGAGCATCCCCAGTCTCCACACTGGAGATGAATGGATTTAAAAGCACAGAAGGAAAAAGGGCAATTGTTGCTCCAAGTAGACAGACATAATTGTGCCGTGAGTATTTTTAAAGAGAAATATAAATAAGAAAAGGTTTGGGAGTAGAACCCCAGAGGAGAGTAAGATTGACATGGCCACAAATTTCAATGGACTCAAATTGAACAGAATGGGAGGGAGGACAGGCAGGTGAGGAGACTCACTCTACCTTCTGTATTCCTCACCATCACAGTGATTCTGAGAAACATCACCATCTGGAAATCTTCTAAAAGTTCAGATTCTCAGGCCCCACCTGTGTGTGGCGCACCTGAGAAAGTCACCTTATTTCTTATTTATATGTCATTGAGTAACCAAAACACACAAGAACCTGGGAAAGATACTGTATTCTCTGAATCTGAAAAGATTGCTATCTTGTTATGTTGTGAAGTGGGTGAGTTACTTGATCCAGACTTGAACTTGCAACCAACTTGTTTAATGTGAAACATTAATTAATCTCTGAAATAGAGATACATACTGATCATCCCTATGAAAAAGAACAGGGAGCTCAAAGCAAATAAAAGAACTTGAGGAGCTTAGTAAAAATAGCCAATAGAAACAGAACATGAATTCCAAATTCTATTCAGGATAACCAAACATACAGGTCATGTTTCTCTTACTTGTTTCCAGAACTGTGTATCTGACAGGGGATAATATAAATTTGAAGTATATCTCTTATAAATTATGTTTCTTGGGTTGGGGGCATAGCTCAAATTGATAGAGTGCCTGCCTAGCAAGTACAAAGCCCTGAGTTCAAACCCCAATATCACCAAAAGAAAAAGAAAAAGAAAAGACAAAAGAAATGGGAGGAAGGAAGGAAGGGAGGGAGGGAGTGAGGGAGGAAGGAAGAAAGAAAGGAAGAAAGGAAGGAAGGAAGGAAGGAGAAAAGAGAAGTAGTATTTCTTAAAGTATCTACAGGGTTTCTCCCATACTTTTCTTGGGTACTTATCAAAAATATAGATTCTCAGGATCCATTCTATAAGACTGGTATCATAAGCTCTGAATTACAGAACATTTGCATCTAGGTTTTAATAAGCTCTCCTGGTGGTTCTTATGCACAATGAAGTTTAAGAACTATTGCTATAGACTGTAAGTCCTCAAAGGCAGGAATGGAAAAAATTCATCAACATTGCCCCTTCAGCATATTAAATATAAAGAGTGGTTCAAACAACATCAGTTGAGTAAACAAAGGCATGAAGAGAGAAATTATTTCATCTTTGATCCTCCTAGTAGCATTTTTCAGTGAGCTGAGTATAGGATGAGTAAAGCAAGGTTTAAGCTGTACCTTCTGATGAGGATGTTGCTTCATATACAAGAAATGCCCCTTTCAAAGTGATCTAGAAAGACTTTTAAGAAAAGCCTCTTGGGAGCTAATTAAGGAGCCAGAGGCAGACAGTTCACTGAATTAGATCTTTGGTAAACCACTGAACTCAAGAATGAAAATCGAAGACGAAAGAATAGCCATGAAAATCCCAGAGGCAGAGGAGATGTAGGCTGATAAGAAACGGTCAGAGAAGAGTCCATAATCAGTAAAGTAGTAGCTAGAAGGGATAAGGCAGCAATATGCCCAGCTTCTAAAAAAGTATTAAGCCTCTGTCCAGAGCAAGAGGGAAAATGGGAATTTGAGGCAATTCTGAATTTTCTGAACCTTGGTACTGGGGCTGAAGGAAAGTGGTGGTCAATCGGGGATGTTAATGGTGCAGAACTGCCTGAGCAGTAAAGTGTAAAAGTAAAAGCCTAGTTTTAAAAAGACTTACAATTTGTGGGTTCTGTCCCTTGGACAAACACCTGAGACTTCCTCGGGGCAAGATGAAAACAGGTGTCCCTGAAGAGTTAATTGTTGCAAATTGCTTCTCATGGTGATCATGTAATTGCTATTTTTGTTCTAATGTCATTTGTTTAAGCCACATTGTAACTCTTAGTGAACAATGTCCCATGCTGTTATCCCACATGCTCCATTTGCTTTAATATTTTCCACACAACTTCTTTCTTTTCCAATCTAGGTAGAATCTTTGGACAAACCAATTTAGCAAGAAGACCTTAGGAAATTCTCCCAAGAGTTAGCTGTATAGCTTTTGAAACTTTGTAGGACAAGAGTTTGACAAATGGCAGGGGACCTGTGACAGTCTGATCACAGCTATTGCTTCATCCAGGACTGAACATGCCATTCTGGGAGGTGAGCCAGAGTGAGTGATGTAATTGCTCTGAAATAAATGACTGAATCCACTTTCCTTCTTCTGCACGCTAATGGAACATTCTTGACCTTAGTTCGCTAAACCCTGGAGTTGCAAAACCCTGGAGTTGAAAGAAACCTAGAAAGTGTTAGGGAGTCCCCAGAATTCCTTTAAGACGCAAACAATCTGGTCTAGTCTTGCAGAAGCCATAGAAATCACAGCCAAGGACAGCCAAGTAAAGCAGAAAATTAAAAGAAAGGCCAAGTAAAGTAGCAAATTAAAAGGAAGGCCAATTAAATGGGAAATGGAGAAGCCCTTATTGTGAAGCTGAAGGGTGTCACCTCTGCTTTCTTTAACATGTTAATCATCCATGTTGTATTGTCTGAACATAAGTACCCTGAGGACTGACTGTATTAGGTTTGCCAGTGAGTGAGTCACCTAAGAGCAGAGACAACTCAGTGAGATGGGAAGATCCAACTCTGTTGTGTGTGTATTCTTTTCTCCTCTGCTTCTCTGTGGCTCAAAAATGATATTCAGTCTTCTGAACCAATGGCTCCTAAGAACCACAGTTTTCCTATAGATGGAAAAGTAGTAGATGAGAAAATAGAGGATGGGTTTGATAGTTTACAATATGCTGGTAGAGAGTAAAATGAAGAGCTTAGTGACTTAACCAGCAAAGGCAGGTGCACTTGATCTCCTTGGTGATAGGTTCTAAGACAATAATTTCTAGTTCTATCTTACAACTGAGAAGAGTCTTCTCACTCTTGGGTTCTTATATAAGAAAAAAGCACAAAATTGTATTCTGCGGGATGTCTGAAGGAAAATCTCATTTGAACTGGTGGAATGACACTCATTTGCATCTTTGGGCTACTTTTTATTAGTTACTGTTAATTGAACAGTTTATAGAGCACCAAGTACTGGTCTATGCATTTTCCTTGAATTGTCTTGCTTTATCCTCACAATGACCATTTGGAATAGATCTTCCTTTGGGATATTATTTTCCTTTGATGGATGAGAAAACTGAGGCCTAGAGAGGTTAAATAGAATCCTGTGGGCACAAACCTAGTAAGTAGCAGACATCAGGATTTGTCCCAGGCAGTCAGATGCCTTATAGGTGCTTTTAGCTATTTAAAGCACTATTCTATCCATGATAAGATTGCCATTGTTGAACATTTGTTAACTATAAAGTCATAGTTATATATAAAACATTCTTGTTATTAAAATCATTTAGTTTTCTAAATCATAGAAATTATATGACATACCTATTAAAATTTAGACACATAAGAAAAAATGAGAGAAATCAAGATGTTTCTAGTAATAGCATATCTTTTTTAAGCTCAATCATAGAGAAGTGGAAGATCTGGCTGTGATTTCTTCTCATCTTTTATGTATCTGTAAAATAAAATAGGGCCTGGGGGTGTAGCTCATTGGTATAGCACTTGCCCAGCATTTGTAAGGCCCTGGGTTCAAGCTCCAGCACTACAAAAGTAAAAAATATAAAAATAAATAAAGACTATTTGACCTGTCCCTTAAACTTTTATTACAATCTAGTGAAAATAAAAAGATATAAAGTTGTAGTTATGAGAGCATAAAAACAAATCTGTTTGCAATATTTATTCAGTGTTTTCCTTAAATTGTTTGTATGATTCTGCATGAATCATAATGATATCATCTTCTTTGAGACAAATTGCTTATTTTCTTGATTTTAAGATGCATTTTTTACATCTTTTGATGACTTTTAAATTATCAGATGCCTCATAATCAATGTAAGCATTTAATGTAGAATTCTTTAAACTTTTTCCAATCTACAAGAAGCCACTATTAAATTTGGTGCATGCTAGGATCTTAAAATAGAAGAGATGCTGTAGTGTTTTACATTTTTATTAAGATTTATAACACTAGGTCTGTTTTATAGATGACTTATGGTTTTGGCTTTTAGATTTGCCCAAACTAGTTCTTAGCCTTCACAGAAGAAATACAGAATATCTCTTAAGATGTATATTTTAAAATCTAATTGTGTATCTAGATTTGTGTTTCTAACTACCATTTCCCCCACTGAAAGGGACCAGAACTGATTCCAGAGCTGGTGCAGAGAAAAATACAAGATGAGCTTGCAACATCTTGCTGCACTTCAAAGTAAGGAAGTGATTGAAAAAGATGATGGAGCCCTATCAAAAGGATTCAATGGCCAACTTGAAAGGGTTCCCTTTCATCAAATATGTCACAAGTTGTGATTGAAATATTATAGCAATTTATTATAACTATTGAATAAAATAAGAACCAATGAGTTCACATTGACAATAAGGAAATAAATAATAAATAAGTAAGTAAAGGATGTCAGAAAACAGTAGACTGTCTCATCATAAATGTACTAAGAATGAAAGAACTTTAAAATCACCACTATGCAATCATCCATTGTAATCAGGTAAGAATCACCATGAGATGTTAAATGGTTGATAAAAGTTCGATGAGTAAGTTTCTCTCCATTGATTTCTTCCTAATAATAAAAAGGGAAATAGTAACTTTTCAATGGAAAAATCTGACACACTGTGCCTCAACCAAGTGACCAAAGTTAGTATCATCAACAATGGGCCTGCCTGACATTTTGTGCTTCTTGATGCACATGGAAAAAACTAACCTTTCTTACAACTATACCTGCTAGAAATGCATAACCAGCCTGGAAGCCTGAAGAAACATCACACTAACTCCAAACACCTCGTCTATGTTCTTCTAAAATGTCAACACCATAAAAGACAATAAAAAGTTAAAAACGATTCTAGATTATAGGATCCTAAAGACATATTATAACTAAACGAAATGTGCTATCTTGGAGTGAATTCAAAGTTAGGGATAAGGCAAAGACGGAATGCCATAATTGACAATATTGAAACAATTAGCAAAATTTAATGGTGAGCCTTATAATAGCTAACAATTCTAAACAAACATCACAGCTCTACAATTAAATAATTGCACTGCTTATGGAATATTGTGGCATTATTCTTAGGAAATATTGAGGTACCAGAGGGTAAGAGGCATGTTTTTTTTTACAATTTCTTTTCAAATGGTTTCAGATAATAACACATATCATATGGAGATCGTAAAGTAAATGTGACAAAATGTTAATAACTGGAAAATTTGTATTAAGAGAAGTTACTTTTATTATTTTTAAGCATTCTAAGTTTGATAATAACTCAAAATCAGTTGAAAAAAGGGTGTCTATTGGTATTCTTCTTGAAAGTATTTTTAAAGCAATTTTTCAAAGTGTTTTTGTCAGTGAGTCTTCGTTAAAGAACAAACTGGAAATTTGTAGTAAAAAGTAACTAATAGATAAACATCATTTATAAATTGATGTTCAGCTCTAGGTTCCAAAAGACTTATGCTTGCTTGAATGTTGGTTTTTATTTTTATTTTTCAGCAGTACTGGGGTTTGAACTCAGGGCCTGGCACTTCCCAGACAGATGCTCTACCACTTGAGCCACACCCCAGTCCTTTTTTGCTGTAGGTAGTTTTTGAACAGGTCCTCACATTTATACCTGAGCCACCTGGACCATGATCCTCTTATTTATGCTTCCCTCATAGCGTGCCATGATGCCCAGCGTTTTATTGATTGAGATGGGGATCTCTCTAACTTTTTGCCTGGGCTGGCCCTGAGCCCTGAACCCCCTTACCTCTGCCTTTTGAGTAGCCAGGATTACAGGGTGAGCTACTGCATGCCTAGCATAAAAAGACAAGTTGTTAGATAAAACTAAATGTACTTGGAGGTTTTTACATAGAACTTGAGTCTTGTATGTCTGTTTTATTACCTGATTTTGGAATTAAGAGGCAAAAAAAAAAAAAAATCACCATTTTGAAGTGCAAAGACATGCAGAAGAAATGAAAGTTAGATCACATGGGTGCCAGGCAAAATGGAGTGAAATTACTTGTGTAGGCCTGTAATAAAGATCCCATACCCACTGAAGAGTAGAAACTGAGTGTGAATCTTGGAATATTTTCATCTCTAAGAAAATTTTCTGGATGGATTGTTTGACAATCCTCCCGGATTGAAATCAGAATTAAATTAAATATACATTTATAACAGTTAAGGTTATATATTGGTATCTTATTATAACGTGCATTTATATTTCTTTCCCATTTGCCTGTTTGTATTCTTCCAAGTAGCCTATGAATTTTCACCACTCCCTTCTGATTAGTTGGCTGTTCAACTCTGCTCTCATGATAAGGTTTAATTTTAAAGGAAAGGCAGAATTGGCTACAGTGTGTTCAATGATCTAGGCTCTCAATTACTATGAGAGCCTAGTTCATGGTCATGGAGTATGACCATGAAGCCACAATTAACAGGAAGTTACCAAATTTGTATGAACGTTACCAAATGGTTTTCTTTGGAATCTAAATCTGTAAAAGAGGAGAAAGGGGAAGAATGTCATTAATGGATATAATTGTCTTTCTCTAAAATGCTATTTCCTTGATCAGAGATGGCAAATAGACTTCATCTGCCATGTCAATTGCACTTCATTTATTATGACCACTTAAGACTCTGTATACCACTGGATTTTGAGGCTGTTTAGTGTCTACACAGTAAAGAGAACCCCAATGGCAGGTGGCAGTGTGTGTCTTCTTTGCATTTTCTGCCCTCACATGTGCCAGATCATTGTCAGCTACATCCTGATTGAGTATCCACCTTGCTCTGTTCAGTACATGTATCGGGGTCACATGTATCAGAGTCTTAAAGATAAATGTTGGCATAGACAGGAAGACTTCTATTTTGGTGTCTCTGTGATTTGTGCAGCAGCTTTTTATTTTTTTTAATAAATGACAAGTGATAGAAATGTGTTCATTCCCCTTCTACCTTCTCAGTAAAACCATATAAAGTTGCAGTTTTCTTAGTTGACTATCTTGACATAAGAATGCCAAGACACTTGATATAATAATGAGGCTGACCTTGACAAAGGCATTAATTAGGACTGAATTAGACACCCCCATATTACAAAATCATCAGTCCACAGTAGATATTGAGTACTGACTATATGGGAAGTTTTATTTTAGCTACACCAGGAGAAACACAACTAAAGAAAAAAAGTTCCCGTGCTCTCCCAGTGCTCAATTCTACCTGGGAAGATAACATATTCACAGAAGTAGCTAGCACACAGAACATCTACTCTGAGGTCACAGGAGAGCAGGAGGTGAGGACCAATGGACAGTGGGCCATCAGCAAAGCATGTCTCTAGACCTAGCCCCATTGTTAAGGAAAAGCTGAAAGTCACAGACTATCAGCCCTGGATAAAATCCTCTAATATCATCGGTGTAAAATCCAGTCCCAAAGGGGTGGTTTGATGAGAGCAAAAAGTTCTTCTATAACTTAGGGCTCCTATTTTTTTTCTGATGCAGGTAGGAAATTTTTCCTACTCTGATTTCTTAAAGCAACCATAGAGTGGTAAAAATGGTGTGGACAAGCTGCCAGAATGGCTTCTCATTAATTACCACTATGACACTTAATCCTTTACTGACTCAATTTCCTAATTATAGAAATGAGGATAATACTACATACTTTGCATCATATAGCTGATGGGTTGGTTAGGAGAGTCATAGGAGCCTGTGTGAAAGTACTTTGAAAACAACTAAATGCTATTAAAATGTAGAGGATTATTCATAGCACCTCACATTTATTAAGTACTTAGTATGTGCCAGGCATTGTGCTGGCATTTTAAAATCATTGCTCTGTTAACTCTTTTGCAACCCTCAGAGGTAGATATTGCTATCAACATTTCATAGAGAAAGAAACTGAGATTTATAGCGATTATGTGCCTAAGCATAAATGCCTGAGAGAGATCTCACTAAAGCAACCTGGTTCTACAGTCCCTACACTGTAGAGTCACTCCTCCAAGTATCTCTCAATTACGATGAGAAGTGACAAGTGGGTGAGCAAACATTGTCTACAGAGGGACCCTAGCAAATTAGGATGCCAGGCTTAAACTTGGGGTCAGTATGTGATTAAGACCAAGTACCTTGTTGGTGAAAGTGGAAATTCATAAAGAATGTAAGTTATGGAGAAAAAAGCATTTCTCAGGTGACTCACTAAATCCCTTTGCCTCCTATATGCACAGGCATGCACACTTGAGCCCTGGGTATTTAACCAAACTAATTTCAAACTAATATTGGAGGCTTGCTACCATGACTCTGATCGATCTATTAGCTGCCTTTAGTAGCAAGCTGAGAAATTATTCCTTCAGTTGCTCTCTTCCTGCCCAGAAGCCCCATGAGGTTGTCCCATGTTATCCTCACTGCTATAGGCTTAATGGAGGCTCCCAAGTCAATGAACCAGGCTACTTGAGAACAAAGTTTCAGGTAGGAGTAAGTAGAAGCTGAGCTGGGGATTTTGACTTCTGTTTATCAAAGTGAGTCTCAATCCTGCTCTCACTCTCCTATATTTCCTGGCAAAGGCTTAAGGCTAAAAGCAAAAAGTAAAGTGAGATTTAAAGTGTGTGTGTGTGTGCGCGCAAGTGAATTGTGTGCTGGCTGTGGAGAGGGGTTTTATATTTGTTGTGGCAGCATGTCTCAGCTTCGAGGGACACTGGCTGACATCAGAAAGCTTTTCCTGCACAATGCTCCCTCATGTAACCTGTAACATCTGCTCCCATGGTTGGCTTCAACAGGAACTAGCAACCTGCCGAATTGTGAGTTGGCTAGGAAAGTAGTAGCTACAGATGAAAGTCACTAACTCAATGAGATAAATGCCCCAGTGGGAGAAATCTCTGTAGTCTGGCCTAACTACAATGAACAATAAAGGGATATTACCTACCCTACCAGCTTTGTCCTTCCTGATCTCTTCTGGAGGAATAACAGACAACAGAGAGTGGGGGTGATGTGAGAAACTTGAAGTTCTCTGACTTCTCTCCTATAAGACAGAGTCTTCCCAAACACATCCTGAAACCCAGTGCCCATTAATTTAATTTGTAATGTGCTGGTGCCAGTCACTCAACACTCAACATCTTATTTAGTCTTCAGAACACTCTTAGGAAATACGTGTTGTTATTCCTTTTCTTATAGATAAGCAAATAAAGGCTCAGAGAAATTGAAGAACTGCAGTGAGTCATGTAGATACATAGAAATGAAATGGGACTAGAACCCTTTGTCCAGTTCCAGAGCTTGCACACTTACTCCTACAGTTCATAGTTGAACTTCCATAGTTGGGTGTGCTCCCAGCAAGACAAGCAAAGGAGAGTTTGGTTTTGATGATTCCAGGTTGCAAGCTTCTCCGTGTCCCTTGTGTGGTATATATGTAAAAGCATGTTCACTTTTGTTCCCTTTCTTTTTCCCAGTCCCCCACCTCTCTAAGCCACATGTACATTTTTTACCTATCCTAGAAGTTTTCTTATTCTTGGCTGTCTTGCCACCTGCCTGAGAAATTACTTCACATGCATATGTTAGGAACTTAGTAACTTAACTCGCCTTTTAATATTTGCATTTTAAGAGGAAATAGAGTAAGACACTGATAAAAATGTGCTAATCCCTTTAAGCAGAAGTATATAAATACATTCTCTAGGACAGAAAATGATATTTTGGAGACCATGAATCCCAGTCCTTATCACAGAATGAGTGAATACAAAAACCAACAAATATTTACACTATAATGAGAGGCACATACATTGGAGGAGGGAGAAGAAAACCATTTTGAATCTGTATGAGACTGCTCAAATAAGCTTATTTGAGGTCTCAACAAGAAGAATCATCCTGGGCCCTGAGGAACAAGAAACTTTTTATATCATGAAGGTTCAAGTCAGGCAGGGCTAGTTCTAGGAGAGCTAGCAAAGTGAAGTAGGTAGTCTTTTTGGCAATGTCTCCTCATGCTGTCACCAACCCAGAGTAGATAGGCCCAAGGGTAAGCAGCACAATGTCTGTCTGCCACACATTACTCATTACATGGCAGCTCCTAATGGTTCACAAGTTCAAGGTTTCCATAGCATCCAGAGAAGCAGAACCTGTACTACAGCCTCAGAATAAACAGGAAACATCCTTTCTACCCTTACATCTTTAGTGTAGAAATGCAGGCTGCAAAGGAAGAGGGGATAAGGAGAGGGGAGGAGATAAACTAGAGGATATCACCATGGTAACATCCTTCCTGGCATCCTTTTTCCCCAGACCAAGCCCATCCGTGAAAAGCCCTTTCCAGGGCTAGTGATAGTCCTGTGCAGAAAGGATCGCACACTTTGCAACTCCTTCATGTATCACACTCAAGTGATCTCTCCTTCTTCTCTAAGACACATGCTTCTAATATCAGGCTGAGTATTTATTTGACTGTTCTCCTCTGTTAACCAGAACTAGTCAGGATCTTTGTTTCCTTTTTAAACACATGCTGCCCCACCCTCAGCCCTCAACTAGATTATAATAATCCTCATTAGAAATTGGATTTTTGACTATTATTTCTATTGCTATATTCCAATGCCTAGAGCTCTGCCTGGTACCTACTTTGGTAAGTACTCAATAAACATTTGTTTAACGAGGAAATGAATATATAGGTTTACTATACTAGCTTTACTATCTACAGTTACCCATCACATTAAGCCAAAGATTCTTAGTGGAACAACTAAAATCCCATTCCTTGGCCATACATTGGTATATCACTATAGCTATAGCTTGTTCTTTGCTAAGGTCAGTATCAATGACAGGATTGCCCCTCTCAGAGGTCAGCTTTCCCTTCTTAGAAATTTTAACCCAAATCTTAGCTATCCTACCTTCCAAGTTTCTGATGAGAGCCATAAAGTTTAATAGTTTGCTTACCCACTTACTCAGTTACTATATAGTGGTCCAGAAGCCAGAAGAGTTAGAATAACACAGGCATGGGTTTATGCTCTGCAAAGTCACCTATGAATAAGAAAGGTCCTCTGCAGTAAGATCTCCTGTACTCACTTTTCCCCTGGAAGATGTTTACTTACTTGTATAATGAAAGAGACTTCATTTTATCTAATAACAGCATTCTACAGAGGGCTGAGGTGGGGAGGGTACCAGACATAGGCTACTAATCTTTTGGTACAGAAAATTGGGAGAACTATTCAAGTAAAGAAAACAGGAGAGTGACTTAGAAATGAAAGACAAAGGTGCTTCTGAGATTGATGCTAGCAGTAATGTTTCTGGAAATTAAGAGATGGTCAGAGAACAGTTGGAGGGACACTCAAGTATCAGAATCCTAATACCTATAATATTAATTTCCCAGATGTAAGTTCAAATCCCAGCTCTATCTTTTCATAGCTCTTGGTCTTGGGCAAATTCTGTAACCTCAATAAATCTCAACATCCTTCTTTGCAAAAATAGAGGGATTGTACTGTTACTTTTTGTGCAGGATTTTGTGAAATTCAAGGCTCAATATGCAGTTCATAGGGGAAGCAGGACAAATGACAATTCCTATTCAGTTATGGAAGACTGAGAGGAAGCAGAGATGAAAAAGAAATGAGAAGGTCCCCAAAGACAAAACTTAGATCTGAATTTTGGTAAAAATAGACATTAACCCTCTTTTTAGAGTCCAAATACAGCTTCTTGAACTTTCGAGTACATAAAAGCAAACATGGAGTTTTTTAAAAATGCAGATTTCTGGATTCAAAACTGAGAGACACTGATGTAGTGGATCTCAGAGAAGGCCCGGGGATATATGTATTAAAATGGCGCTTCACGTGCTGAGAGAAGTGGAAGATCACGTCTGCTAAAAAAAAAGGAAAATTCGAAGATATGGCGAAGACAGACAAGGCTTGTTAAGAAAGAAAAATGAAAACCTATATTCCTCTGAAGTCCAAGGATTCCAATGCACCAAGAGGCCTCCTTTGGCCTTCTTGTGCTATTCTGAGTATTACCCAAAAATCACAGGAGTCATTCCCAGCCTACCCATTGGCGACGTTGCAAAGAAGCTGGGAGAGAAGTGGAACAACTTCACTGCAGCATTATGAACAAAAGGTGGCTGAGCTGAAGGAAAAATATGAAAAGGATACTGCTGCCTATCAGGCTAAAGGAAAACCTGACGCGGTGAAAAAGGGATGTGTCAGGCCGAAAAGAGTGAGGAAGAGAAGGAAGAAGAGGAAGATGAAGAAGAAGATAATGATGAATATGTTGGTTCTAGAGCAGTTTTTTTCTTGTCTATAAAGCATTTAACCCCCCTGTACACAACTCATTCCCTCTAAAGAAAGCAATTGAAATGTAAAGCTGTGCAACATTTGTTTTTAAACCATATAGTGTCTTTTTTTTTTGTATAGTTAACACACTACCAAATGTGTCTTTAGATAGCCCATGTCCTAGTGGTATTTTCAATAGCCCCTAACCTTGCCTGATACAAGATGGGGTGGTAAATTGGCAAGGAAATGTAAAGCAGGTTCTTGTTGGCACTGCACAAAATAATTATATAGGGTAAAGGTAGTTTTTTCATCTTCAGCTATCTCTGATGCAGCTTATATGGAATAGTTATTGTTCTGTTAACTGAATACCACTTTGTACTTGCAAAAAAATGTTACAGCTGTTTTGTTGACATTCTGAATGCTTCCAAGTAAATATATTTTTTTATTAAAAATGACACTTCAAGTAATTTTATAGGTTGATCTTACTATGAAAATCTTGCAGAAGACCCCACATCCGAGGTTATATAACTGAATCTGAATCTAGACCAAAGAAGTTGTAATGCATCATAAATAGAAGGTATAGTGGAGGTTAATGTACATAATGTATATTTGGGAAAAGCCTAGCTTAAAAACATACCCAGAGTGATGGACAAAGGCACTGCTATTGTTTTTAAATTCTCAATAAAGTACCTCTCAGTTTGGCTTTCTTTATGTCCTTTAAAAGCCCAAAGATATCCCCAAATATCTAAATGTTCAATAGTCAGTGGTAGCCTGGATGTTCCTTTTTTCATTTCAGTGATTCACACTGGTGTAGATCACCTTATTGTCTTTATCACAATTCTAGGCTTAAGCAAGTTATTTCTGCAATCAAGTACCTATTCACAAATAACCAATTTCACAAAATTAGTAAGACAGGAAACAGACAAAAGCAGACTGTCCTAAGGAGTACATGTTTCCATGTGGATAATTGCTGAGGACTAGCTCTTCTCCGAATGTCAATGTAACCAGATGAATCTATGTAGGAAAAAGGAACGGGAACAATGACAATGACAAAAAAAATTGAAGTAGAATGAAAATCTTGTAGCCTCAGATCGAGTTAGTTGTAGAGGACCACTGGCAGCTCAGCGCCATTTAATCCTAAATTAAATGTTCCTTGTTCCTTCCTATTATTGCTTATACTCTCTCTACAACAAAATTAGAGATAAGGGCAAAATAGTTTCTGCTGGGTATTGAGGGGGGGAGCGGGAGGGGGTGGAGTGGGTGGTAAGGGAGGGGGTGGGGGCAGGGGGGAGAAATGAACCAAGCCTTGTATGCACATATGAATAATAAAAGAAAAATGAAAAAAAAAAAAAGAAAAAAGAAAAATACAATCTTTAAGAACTTTCCGAATTCAAGTATCCCTAAGTAATATTTTTGTCATAAAAAATATTTGTTTAATAAAATCCAAAGTAAAGAAATGAAAAAAAAAAAAGATATATTTCAGGAAGTAATTGTGTCTCTAGAATGCCAAAATGGCCAGCTGAGTAGGAAAAAATCAAGGAAGCTCATGAGACTTGTTCTGTCTACATCCTTGTTTCTCAAGTCTTTCTTACCTATTGTATTACTACATGTATACCTTTTCTGCTGTAGTACACGGCCTATCCCCGACAGTGAATAGAAACTTTTAATGACATTATACATAATGATGATAGACTGTAATAACATTGGTGGTCCCCAAAGACCCCACATTGGGATAGTCAGCCTTCGAGCAGTACCCTGCAACACACAGCATGAGCTAGCCAGTGATGGGGTCAGTCAGGTCAGCAAGCATGGCTCCTGCAGAGGCTTGCTGTCATCAGGTTTGACTTGTCTTTAGGAACACTCACTCCTAGAGTCTAGTGGCCATGTTATAAAGAAGCTCAATTTTGACACTGGAATAACGAGAAGCCCGCAGAAAAAGGCCCTCAAGCACTGGACGTTCTAGCCCTAGATGCACTCCTAACAGGACAGGTGACCTCAGCCCCACCGTGTTGGATAGGAGAATGCTTAGCTGGGCCAGTTTACCCAGAGGATTGTGAGACATTATAAATTGTGGATGTTTTAAGCCAATGGTTTTGAGTAACTGTTGTGTAGCAATAAATAATTAATACCCTAGAAGTAAGGCATTGCTATAACAAAAAAAAATTAAAGCATATGGCATTATTTAAAATATTTTAAAATATGCTTGTAATTATTTTACCTGAACTCTTTTGAAATATACCTGACCTTTTGTTTTTATTGAAGTATGGTAAAGCCAACAGATCAGGAAACAACTGCCATTGAAAAGTTAATACTTCCCTTAAGGTTCTAGGAGCAGGTGGATGTCATGCTCTGCAGGGCCACAAAAGAAGGCACAGGGCCTGGCAGGCAAAGGAGTGAGGGGAAAGCATGGGCAAGGAATGGGAAGGAATGAGTGAGGTGGGCTAATTAGACCAAGCTCATTAGGATTGGCTAATTTGAATAGGCTCCAGGACATAGGAGCCTGAAATTGCCTGATATCTGCCTCTGGGGTGATTAAGGCAGTAGGTGACAGGTGAGAACTTGACAAAATAGGTAGTTGGAGAGTATAGATCACAGATTGAGTGGTGTTACAGACTAAATGCTGTGTCTCCCCAAAATTCATATGGAAGTCCCAATGCCACGAGACTGGTATCCTTATAAAAAGAATAAGAGATAAAATTCTCTCCTCTTTACCATGTGAGGATATTTGAGAAGATACACAGAATTCTCCATGGCAAACCAGGAAGAGAGTCTTCATCAGAATATAGATCATACTGGCATTCTGATTTTGTGTACTTCCTAGTCTCCAAATATATGAGAAATGTTTGTTGTTTAAGCCACTCAGACTATGGTGGCTGAAGAAGTGAGCTGGTTTTCATATAAAAAGTGTACTGGGGGTAGGGAGGAGGCACTGGATTTCTTACTTTGTCTAGGAATTAGCTCTAGAAAGGCCAGTCTCTCTTAGGTGAGGAAATCCCCAAGATGTCACAACATCATAACATTTAGAATATAAAAAACATGTATAATGCAGAGTGGGGACTACATGAAAAGTGGAGACCTGAAGAGTGAGGGGACAGTAATCAGAGGCTGAAAGAACAACAAAACTCCTATTGAAAGCTGGAGAAAAAGAGACCTGTGCTATATATTATTTTTAAAAATGATGGATATTATTAGCTGTAGTAACTTTGAGGACAGAAAATATAACTAACAAAGTTGAGAATTTAGGTAAAGATATTTCCAGGCAGAACATTGAAAGTGTCAGCTGGGATCCTAAGTCATCTGTGTAAAAAATGCTGTCACTAAATCATGTGGAAAAATAAAATTGGCTTGGTGAGCCAAATGCTCAGCCATTGTTGTTATAAGTTAGGGGTATGCAATCTACAATCTTTGAGCCAAATTTTGGCCTGCCACCTGTTTGTAAGTAAAATTTTATTGCAACAGTGTCATGCTCATTTACAAAGGCAGAGACTACATGACCCAAAAGCTGAAAATGTTTCCATATGGCTTTTATTTTAAAAAGTATGCTAACCCCTATTTTCAACCAGTAATTTCATCAGTGGTTTATTATGTAGGAAAGGATGAGTGAAACTTAGCAGTTAGAGACCAAAAGTGAACATGAGTTACAACAAATGAAGAAAACGGAGAGAACAATGTAAGGATGGAAGAAAGGACAAATGCCTAGAGGGGAAATGAGATGATAGGAATTTAATCAAAGAATAGAAGGAGAGAAGAGAAAGAGAAAGAGCACTAAGTCTTGCGTGGAGTGGGTATTATAGTCAAGAGTAGTGGATGAGACTTGGAGGTTTTTGGGTAGTAGCTATGACATCATGTTTTTGTTTTTCATATGATCTTGTTCCTACTATAGTCAGTGAAAGCATCAGTGCTGCTTCTTAACACATACATTTTCCTGAATTTGTGCCTCAGAACTATGCTGTTATTTTTAAGTGTGCAGTCCAACTAAAATGCTGATGACCCCAGACTACCTTCAGATAGGAGTGGTCATGTGACTCAGTCTGGCCAGGGATGCAAGCAGAAATCACTGGTAGGGTCTTTATGGAAAGGCTTTTAAACAAGGGCAGAAGTGACTTTTTACTTCCTTTTGCCCTTTGTTTTTGTCATTTTACTTGATCTTCTGCCTGGAACACGAATGTGGTTTGCATAATTGTAATGGTCATCCTGTAACCTCAAAGATGGAAGACCTATGCTAGGGTTGGTGAGGCAGGAAGAGAGACTGAATATAGGTCAGTATGAATACCCTTGGAGACCACGTCTGTTTTAAACTATCTACCTGCATATTTTTATATGAGAAAAATTAGCCCTTTCTGTGCGATTGTTTATGGGCTTATTTACAGCACAAGTAAATCATAACTAATATGGATAGCAACCTTGCCTTTTCTGAGTTTTTCAACCACATATTCAAAAAGTTGGCATATCAAAAAGTGAGGGTAAGGCTAAAACCTGAGTGTTACTCTCTTTTTTCTCTCCAGCTATAATTTAATGATCAAAAGCAGCTTTTAATTTTATCATTTTATAAGTGATAAGGAAAAGTACATTTTTCTAATATTTTGGCTTTTAGAGGATGAGATATAGAAATTAAATTTAATTACTGGAAAATTAGATTAGACTGTTTAAACTAATGTATCATAAATTGCCCCCCAATTAAACATTCCTTATAACCCCTACTAGGATAGATTGAAAATTTTTCATGCTTTTGTGTGGCATCATTAAATCAAGAAACTTGTGTCTATTTTACCTTTTTTTTAACCTATAAATTGGCTAATTGAATTCTGCAATGACTTTCAAAGTAATTTCCCTCTAGGATTTTTCTCTGACACCAGCAAATTCTTCAATTCTCTAACCTCAACTTGGCACCCAATAGTTCAAGTTAATTCTGACACTCATTATCTGGATTTAGCCCACACACAGAACCCAAGGCTTAAAGATTTCTTCTTCTATTTTAGACACCAGTTACAAGTCTCCAAGGACTGACTAGCTATAAATTGGATGTTTCCACAACCCTCTCCTAATACTTGATAATTTGGTTGAATGACTTGTAGAACTCAAGAAACCACTTTGCTTATGTTTTACAGGTTTATCATGAAGAGTACTGTTAAGGAGTAGCCAAATGGAAAAAAAGCATAGGACAAGAAATGGAGTAAGGGCATGAAGTTTCTGTACTCTCTCTGAGCATGCTAAGTTCCCAGTAGGTGTAATGCATTCACTAACCTAGAAACTCTCCAGCTTTCTTTTTCAGGAATTTGTTTAAGAATCTTCAGCCCTCCTTTTCTTTCCTAGAATTCAGGGGTGGGTTTGAGACTTCGCATTCTCTGCTTACATGTTTGATGTTTCTGGTTAACAGTCCTCATTCTTAAACTATCTAAGAACTCAAACCTATGTATTCTATTAAACTCAAGTGTGAGCAAAGGGCCTCTTTATGCATAGCAAAAGACATTCTTGTGAAATACAGAAGAATTTCCAATAGTTTTAGGACCCCTGTGCCAGGAACATGGGATGAAAATCAAATGGACTTCTTATGATATCTCATTTATTTTTCTCCTTCTAGCTAACCACAATGACATATACACAAAGACTAGAGAATCTTCCCTAGCTCTTAGTTTACCAAATACAACTAATTTCTGGTTGATGAAATGTTGTGTAGAGGCAGCCTTGAAAAACTGAGTAATGATAAAATACTGGAATGTGACCACAATAAAAACACATGAAATATTAAAGCTGGATAGTTAAGTAAACTTCAAATGGGGAAGAGTAGATCAATCCATTTGCAGTTAATGAGATGAGTAATTAACCTCAGAAAATTCTTAACTCATATCTATAAAAGGAAGCAATGGAGGCTAATTTTAAACTCTGAAGATAATCTTTGAGTGGTGCTTGCCAGTCCTAAAGACACGTTTTCCATCCTGTCTGTCTTTTCCATCACATATTCTTCATAAAATCCAAGGTTTTCCCAGGCAGATGGAAAACATTTTATATGGAGGAAAATGCAAAGTTCTTTAACCTGGGCAGTTCTACCTTAGAGAGATAGATTCCTTGAAATAAATATCATCTATTTGTGAAATCCTCATCTCATCAAACTTTCTAGACTCACATTTCTGAACAGTCCAGTTCACATGGAACATGTATCTTTTCTACATGTTTTATCTGCCATGGAAATTGGCAGCCTCTAGATTGTGGAAATGACTCTTCAGGTTAATGTGCATAGGATCAGAGGAAATTTATATATGGGACAAAGATTTATATCAACTAAGCTAACAGGAGTTACACTCCCTGGAAGAGACACCTCAGAAATCTGAAACTTTGAGAATGAAAGGCTTCTCAGACAATCAAGTTTGTGAAAGCTACCTCCAGAATAAACTGTCCAAACCATGGATAGATTCTACCTGAAGTGCTGTCGTTACGCCCAGCAATACACACCCCTCTGACCACCTTACCTGAAATTTTGTTTCTCTGACTTCAAGCACCCTCAATAGCAGTTGCCAATCTTGACCCCATCATCTGTCCATCATTAATCTTTATAATCAGTTTCCCAATTCAATTGGTAGTCCATGACCTCATCTGACTTCAACTAACATCAATTCCTATAATACAAAATGAAACAAATGCACTCTGCATCTGTACTCCAGTTATTGCAGTGAGTTCCCTACCATTACCACACACATGCATTCATGAGTGTAGGTGCTCACACACATATACACAATAAGTCAAATGTTCCCACATTTTGTAAAGCTAATTCATGATAAATAGAGATAATTCTGATCCCTTTCCTTTTTTTAAAAGGAATAAAGCTGCATTTTCAATATAAAACATTCTTTTTAATCAAAAGTTTTTTTCAGGGATGAAAGTTTTAAAAATTATCTCCAGCATCAGCATTTACTACAGCTTTCAGTTAATTCTAATCACTTCATTAAAGAAGTAAAGAAAATAGTCCTTTTTTTCCCTCCAAATACACACACACACACACAGCTCTTAGTTTACCAAATACATAATTTCTGGCTGATGAAGTGTTGTGTAGAGTCAGCCTTGAAAAACTGAACACAAAGTAGTGATAAAACAGTGGAATGCGACTCCAATAAAAACACATGAAATGTTGAAGCTGGATAGTCAAGTAAACTTCAAATGGGGAAAAGTAGATCAACTCATTTGTAGGATATGAGCATAACATATCTAGAATGGGGTCTAAGGTATTTGAATGTGGATTATAGCTAAACCAAAAACACATACACAGATAAATATACAACCTAAAACCATATTTAGTTAAACGTAAAAATGCCAAGTGCATTTATTTTATCTTTAAAACATAGTCATACTAGTGTTTTGCTTAAGTTAATGCGCTCAAACAGAAATAAGGGAAACTGGAAGACTCATACATATACTCAGAAGAAAATAGGCATTCTAATAGAGAAAAATAATTAAGTAGAGATAAAACAAATGATGAGTTAAAATTGAAGACAAATTGCTTTAAAAATCTGTTGTTCAGGAGGGCAGAACAGATCCTGCCTGGGGGGAATTGGTACCAGTGAGGGGGAAAGGAGGTGGGGAAATGGTGAAGGAGGATGAATATGGTACAAATACTGTATACACATGTATTTAAGTGGAAAAATTATATCTGCTAAAACTGTTCCAGGAATGGGGAGGGTGGAATCAAGGAGAATGGTGGAGGGGGTGAATTCAAGTATGATATTTTTGATATATTGTAAGAACTTCTATAAATGCCACAATGAACCACCACCCAACACAACAAAAGAACTATGTTGTTAATAAGATGTCAAAGAAAGTAAAGAAGACAAAACTAATAGCAATGAAGAAGCTCAAATAAAAACTTGAGGAGTTGAGTATTTCTAAGCAACAAAATGAGGAAATGCATCTAGATTACAAAACGCATAGAAACTAAGAGCTGGCATGTGTTTGCAAACCTGTCTGCTGTGGTTTTACTGAACTGATTGAAACACTGCTAAGTTTTTGCTTCATTTTCTTCTATCATAATGGATGATGGTTACTGAGCAATTGATTGTATCATTGGGCAGTTGGTAGGCTTTGGTCATTAAGATGGATGAAATGATTGGACCAAGTGTTTCATGGTCTGGTGATCACGGTCACCTTAATAACACAGTCGTATTGACTATGAAGAAGCCTGATCACCACACACTCCCTTACTCTTCAATTGATATATTCTAATAATCAATACATTGTCCTTATAGCTATTTTAATGCTATTTCTATTTACTAAATGTGTCAGAGAAATAAGTTGATGCTAAAGAAGATCTAAAATTAACACAAGCTAATAATGTAACTATATTAAGACATACAAATCTGTAAACATATTGTAGATAATGAATTCATGAACACCTACAACTGCGATGCTTTTATTAAAAGACTACAAGATGAAACTTTTTTTGTGGAACTGTTAAACTAAGGTTTGTAGATCCTGAAGTGCTTTCTTCCATAACCCACCCCCAGTATAATCTTAGGTCAAATTTTAAGTGTAAATCGGATTCTAGCAACTTCCAGCTGTAGTGCTGTCTCCCAACTACATTCAATCATGCTGTAAGCCTATACGTTTACTTCTGTCTCCCATCCTGAGACAGTGCTCAGTGAGGCTGGGAAGGCCTTGAAATACAGACCCTCTTAGGTCTAAGACCTGAAAACTTAGGGTCTGGGCTTCTTTCAGGCCTTACAACTATTCTTTGCTATACTTCAGACACAAATACTGAAATTCCAGGGTAAGCCCTGGATGCCCAGGTAGCCCATACCATGGTACTACCCTAACCATGCTATTTCACTTTTGTCTGACTTCCTCCATCTTGGTTTGTGACCAGTCTTCCTGAGACAGGCATCCCCTCCCCATGCCCAGTGCACCACACTGAACTTCTGTAGTATATCTGGCTAGAGCCTGGATGCCAGCTGGCACCTGTCAGCTCTCTACCTCAGGAACCAAGACTTGCTCAAACTCAGCCTTCTGGCAGATGTCCTATAACATCTGGGTACATCTCCCAGAATCATGACCACCACCTGCATGGCTCCCAAGGGCTCACCTACTGCTGTGCCCTGTCTTTCCACATTGGATCTAATGTTCACAATTACCTGAACCATGCCTGACCTTACTCCATGTTTTCCAGCTGGATTTTGTCCCTTCCCTTCTTGGGATCAACTCTGTTGTTCTAGCTTTGTGTCCTGCTCCATTAGTCTGATATTTCCAATGTCTCACATGTCTCTCATGCAAAACCCACTCACACCTCAATCTAGTGGAAGAAAAATCAGAAAGGGATCCAGGATGCAAAATTTCTAGCTTTCTCTCAAACACTAGCTAGTCATTTTGACATTCTCAACCTCCATTATCTTAACTATAGCATGAAGGGTATTAGAGTGTTATGCTCAAAGAGCCTTTAATTCTAAAACACAAAACAAAACAAAACTTAAGCTTTGATTCAGAGATGTGAAGAAATTATAAAACGAGCGTGCACACAATTGGTTAGAAATGTTCACACTGGACTGCTTTAAGAGGGGTTTGGAAGGGGTGAAAGAAGAGAGATGGTGGGGTGATCTAACCAATGTACAATTTAATCCCCCCATACAAGGAATATGTCCTAATAAAAATTAAAAAAAAATGTTTGCACTAAGATGCTCAAAGGTCAATAAATAGTCTGCATTTTGATCTGATATTTTTAGTGTTACATTCATGATCTAGAAGAGGGAGTAAGCAGCACACTGGTGAAATTCATAGCTACATTAAATTTTTAGTTACTTAAGACAAAATAATAGCAATGGTCCTAGACTGTTTAGAAAAATAAGTGGAAAAGATTAGAGTTTTGGCTATAAAAATGTCAATGAATGTATCAGAGGAGAAAAATGGCTTAAAACAGATGTTATACAGTCAAGAAAGAAACCGTGTCCAAACTCTCCAAGAACACATTTGGTAAAATTTTTGAAGAAAGCAAAGAAATAATATAAGTTAATAGCCAATATTAATTGAGAAAATATAGATCAGTGATTAGACAGAGTCACCTGATCTCCTCCCACCCCTCTTCTCCCCACACACCTTGCTTTTCTTCAACTGTGGAAAACAACAACAAAAGCAAGATATTTACTTTTCCAATCTCCTGCTCACTAAGTATGGCCATTCAACTCAGTTCTAACCAATGTGACACAGGGTAAAGTCTTCTGAGAGAGGTCTGGGAAAGCTGGTTCCTTTCTTATAAAAGAAAGAGATATTGGTATTGCCCCTTCCCCTTGAACCAACCTGGAAAACTTCCTTAATACCTGGAGCTGCAGCAGCCATTTTACCACCTGAGGCAACATCCATAGGATTGGATTGGGGGTGACTAAAACAAACAAAGTGACAAACAAACAAAACAAAACAAAGATAAAACACTTAAAGATGCAGAACAGATGAGAGGAAAGAGCTTGGGTCTCTAATGATGCCATTCATGAACTGAATAAATGAATTAAACTACCTACTGCCACACTTTTTATTACAGAATAAATTTTGGCTCACATTTTTAAGTCATCACTAATTGAGCTTAGTTAGTGTAGCTCTACAACATTCTAATACTTTTCTTTTGTCCCTCGTTTTGTCCACACATGCATACCCCCTTCTAAAATTTACCCAAAAATGATGAGTATCATATAAATGGCAGAGCATCTATAGTAACATTTCTGGGGAAGAACAGCTGAGTTTGAGGACAATTTTACTTATGTTTTCAAAAATCAAAACTAGGAGGAAAAAAAGTCTTCCCACCAACTAGTGAGTTTAATACTGGTTCACTAATCTAGAGTTGCATATTAAAATTCTTTTTGAAAATACACAGATAAAAAAGCACTAATCCTTCCAAAACAGCATCTTCCCACCAAGAACAAAGCATGTTAGTTTCCACATTTCTTTCTTTGATTTAGGCATAAAATAATAATAGTAAGTCTTCACAAGATGAAGACTTACTGAATTACCTAGTGTATGCTAGGCCTTTTGCTAAGAACTAGAGATACAGAGATAAATAAAACTCAATTCCTTCCCTTAAGAAATGTGCTAGTTCCTTAGTTCCTACTTAGTGGCAGAAAGAGCCAGGAAGGTAAATACTGATGATAATATATAATAAGTGCTGCATAGGGGACTGCACAAGAAAGAATGGTAACATCTGAGACATGGTGGCCTGAGGAGAATGGTCATGTTTGATAGCAGAGTCTATTTTAGCTGCTACTTGGAAGGAAGAATTGGAATTTAATCATGAAACAGCCTGGAAAATTTTTGAAGCCAGTAAACTGAAGACAGTGTGCATAAGATAATTAAGGCATAGACCTCTTTGGGAAATTCAGCAGGGTAGATGTTCAGGGATGACATTGGGAAGGTAGGTAAGCAGACTGAATATGGTGCCAGGATGATGATGAGCCACCTGGACCTTTTCCTGAAGTGAACTGGGAGCTGCTATGGGTATTACACAGAGGAGGTCCATGATCTAGTAGGTTTGTTATAAAAAGATGATTTTTTTTGGAGGTAAAAGAAAAATGTAAAAGGTGAGAGGCTGCAGCAGGAGACACAATTGGAAAAAATCTGACAAGAAATAAGAATTTTTAAGTATCAACATCTAGAGGGTTTCGTGTCTTATCGAATGTGGGTAAAAAGGAAGAGCTTTCAAGGGTATTTTTGCACTGGGCAAGTGGGTGAGTGGTGGTCATATAAAACAGAGCAAGAATTACAGGAAGAGGTGCATATTTTGGTGAGAGGAGGAAGGAGGAAGATAAGATGTTCATTTTGGGAGAATGAATCATGCATGGGAAGCTCTGCATTTGAAGCAGGATTCCAATAAGGTCTGGGCTGAAAATAGAGAATGAGAGTCAGACACAAAGATGTAGTGGTGGAAGCTGTGGCATTGCTGAGAGTCCAGTATAAGTGAGAAAGAGAAACCTGACGAGAAGAAGGACAAGGCATTCAGATATGCAGAAGGAAAATTAGGAGATTGAGATGCCATTGAAATAAAGATAAAACAAAAGTAAAGACTATGAAATAAACAGGAATGGTGAGTTTGAAACCTACAGAGAAGCTTCATAAGGTAGGAAATGTGTGTGTGTGTGTGTGTGTGTGTGTGTGTGTATTAGCAACACTGAAGTTGCTAGTGACCTAATTACACCTAATAAAGTGGTGAATGCAAAAGGTAAATTGCTCTTTACTGAGAATTGAAGAAGAGGTGAGGAAGTGAAGATGGCAGGCAGAGGTGCACTATTTTTGATAATGAAGAAATGGAAGAGACAACAATCTTTTAAAAGATGAGGCTAAGATTGAGTTGAGAGAAGAACAGTGATGATGTGAGAAGGAACAGGAGATTCAAGGTTTCTGAAGAATTATTAGAAGAAGATATTCCAAATATGGAGAAGAAACTCCTTCCTACACCTGATGCTGCTAAGCAGGAAGATGGCAGGTTATCAAGTAGATGGAGGGAGACAAAGACATAAATCAAAAGGAGAAAATAGGAGGCAAAACTGATGAATCCCAAAGAAAGTGTTCAGTTTTGCCTAAGGGGAGTATAATCCTTATTTCTGACATGAGGAGGAAGCAATGAGAGTTTCTGGATTTAGTCATGTACTTAATTAATAATCTCTCTCAAGCATATGGACTAGGTAGAGAAATTTGGATTAGATGCAAAGACCACTCAGTAGACAATATCTTGTTGAATCAATGGTAATTAATGTTTTTATGCTTGTATGTAGGAAAAATTCTATTTGCCTGGCCAATAATTTTGTCCTTGGCTCTGTTCTGTCAGGTATTTTTTAAATTCAATGCCTTGAATAGAAAAATATAAGGCTTGCTCATCAGAATTGTGGATGACATGAACCCAGAAGCGAAAAGATGACAAAGATGTGAGATGACAGAATTAGGATCTAAAGAGTTATTGACAAGGTGAAATGATTGGTTGAATCTAGTGAGATGAAAGTAAACGAGGACACACATATAGTATTTTACCCCAGTGGAAAAAAAAATAAAACAAATCTTAACAACAGAAAGACAACTTCAAGATAGTGTAGAGGTTCCTTAGATTAAAAGTGTCACATGTAAAAAAGTATTTCAAAATCCTGAATGGAGTAATTACTGATATGGTAGACTGTGGACCAACATTAAATTTTTAGGGGTATGAAAGCCACTTGTTAAACACAGCCATGGTTAAAAATTGAATTGTATAAATGCAAAATTAAATAATTATATTTAAAATAAAGGTAATAATTACAAGAATATATCCTTTTCTAATAATTTTATTATATTCACTATTATTTATGCTCTTGAGATCACCTATGATTATTGTAGCTGTGTGGCAAATATAATGTTTTGCTGTTTGTCTCTTCCCAGCTCTGCTTTTGGTGACATCACATTTATAGCTTGAAATGCACCATGGTGGGAGTATTACATCATCGAAATGGGAAAATGCTACAAATTACATCTTTTCTCGTCCCCTGAGAGCCAGTTGTCAAACATGTAGCAGCACATTACTGAATGATTTCACAATTAACTGGTATGTTGGTATGACAAATGTGTGTACACGTGTGCAGACACACACACACAGTTTCACACACAGAGCTCTTGCAGTTCCATGATTTGTTAAATGGTATGTTAATAGATGCTTAATATCTAAAATCATGGTAATGATTTATTCACTCTTCCCATCAAATCCTTTCTCACTTCAAATATAATTATTAGCTATGAATGCTACATTTTGAGGTATAGCTAAATAGTAGTCTGTTGAAAGCAGATAGGAGAGTATCCCAGAGTGAAGGAATTAAAAATCTCCTTAAATGAGTGTTGAAGGTACTTAGCATGCAAAAGGGAGTTGGCACAAAAACTTAGAGAGTAACATGTTTTTCTTCAGGCACAAGATCTTTTGACATTTGGTAACATCAAGTGGGGAGCTATGCCAGGATCTCATAGGTATTGGCTAACCTGGAGTCTTTGAAGTTCAGCAGTATGCAATGCTAACGACTGAAGGCATGCAGGGACCAGTTCCTAAGAAGCTAGTTATTTCAAGGCTTATTAAGAAGGAGCCTACATCTTCTTTGCCATTCAGACCATTAAATACATCCTCTTTGATGGAAGCCCAGAAGATGACAATGTACTAATATGAGGGAAAGAGACTCTAATGTAATGAATATCAGGAATGAGATAGACATGACGTTAGGGAGATCTCCCTTGATTAAAAAAAATAATAAAACTTTGAAGTGATTAGTTAGTGGTAAGGAGAAAAACAAGATGACATTTTTGAATTTTAATTAAAATATTCTAATTTTCCAATGCTTAATAATCCAAAGAATTGAATAAAAATGTAAACTAATGTAAATACAATATCACTTTCCAGATTTTTATGTGGGTTAGGAGGACTAATCATGGATGGAAGCATAGTACAGTTGTAAATAGCTTGGAAGAATTGTTTCAAGCCAATTTTGCCTTTTGGAAATTCGGAGAGGGGTATTTATCAACAAAGAATTTTAAGAAGACTGAATGGTTGAATATTTGATTAAATTTTAGAGAAATTTGAGATTTTGAAGTGAAAGAAGGAATAAATAACTTGGTATAGAGACCTTGGGAACAGAGAACTGAAAACCAGATGAGGAATTTGGGAGGAAGTAATAGGTACTGGAAGTAATTTAAAAGAAAAATCAAGTGAGAATCATTGGGAATAATTACCTCAGAACTTTAAGAGCAAAGGATGGAGAAGTTTGTTCGTGAAAATTCAGTAGACAGAGTCCCTTAGCCTCTCCAGGTACACTTTAGATACTTCACTTTGAATAAATTTAATGTAAAGGAAAAGGTTAGTTTTGGATTTCAGACATAAAAGTATAGAAGCTGTTAAGGAATAAAAAGCCAGTTTTGAATTGATGGGATGATAGTAGGGTAGGGCAAGGGAATAAGGGGGAAAAATACCCAAAAGATGGATTGCAGGATAAACTGCTCTCTTTGAAATTAGGGTTGAAATCAGTGAAATTTATCAGTGCTTCAAGCCAGCACAAGCAAATTAATATGAAGTTATATGTCTGAAATTTCTTTTATTATGCAACTAGAAATTAGACACTGCCTCAGTCTATGGAAAATAGTGGATTTTAGAAGAAGATGTAAAAAAGATATCAAAAAAAGTAAAAGAATTGTAAGACTTGAGAAAAGATAAAAGGTGACGGGTTTAGGGATATAGTCTTTGGCAGGATGCCGTCCTCATTTCCCAGGTGAAGGCAGTTAGTATTTAATATAACCCAATGAGGAGCTTTATGCTTGGAGCCCACCAGAAAGAGTGTATCTTGTTATTTTTCCAAGTCATGTGCATGCCAGGAGGAGGTTTAGAATGGGACAGGTTTAGGATCTGAAAGTAAATGACGAGAAATAGAACCATGGTTGTGTAGAACAAAATAACTACTGCAGATTGATACAACTGGGTATCCTGAAAGCCTCTGTCCTTTCAACAGAAAGATTTATCCATCATTTCTCCCTGTCTCTTCCTTTTTGAAGACTTAATCACTCCATACTCAGCCAGAAATCAAAAGCAGGTTAATTAGGAAGCTAATGCAATTTAAACTTCACTGTTGCTCGCTTGGATGGGCCATGTGTCACATGGTTGTACATTTGTATAAAACTTAGAATAATAAAATATTTTAGTAGCTACCCATTAAGATTGTTAACTATTTCCACTCAATCTCCCCCTTTGCACCACTTTCTCTCATGTCAAGTTGTGTTGAATAGCCACAGACAGTTTGGGGAACCAGTTAGGAGGACGGTTTGTATTGGTGTTGCTTAGTTGGGTTGAGTGTGATATACTTATGCTGCTTCTAGGGATTTCTATGTAGAGTTAAGTTGCTAGCCTTCCTGAAATAGAAATGGCTTTAAGGAACACAGTGTGCCAACTCTCTGGGCATGTCATTCAGAAGTGCAGGTCTAAAGGTTGAATAACAATATAAATGTGTCCTGAATCACCTGCTACATGAATCACACAGTTGAGATGATGCACAAGGATTGAAATGTATGAATCTAGAAGTGGCAACTGTACAAAATTTTAAATGGGAGAGTCAGCTCTTACTGAAGTCCAACCAAAACCAAAGTTCTTCCCGCCAAGAAAAAATTTGATAATGCCACATAAACAATTATATCATACATACTTTTGTCTTTCGATAGTAATTTTTGAAATAGAATTTCTCAGAATTTTTGTGTTTTTGTACTTGTACTTCTGCCTTACACAGCAAAATACATATTCACATGGAGTCTCATGTTTTTAATCCTCACAGCTCTCAGTAATAAAAACAAATCAATCAACTGTGTTAGAGGAAAGACAATGTTATCTTTCCATTCTCCTTTAAAAAAATCCTTAGAAAAGTCAATGTCATACAAAAAGGCAATCAAATAGTTTGTAGCTAAAAACATAGAAGGCTACAGAAATGTATCAAATTCAAACGTTACATTTTTGAATGTTGTGATGTTCATTGTAGTTATTAATCTTTAAAATACTTAATTTTTGGTTTCTTTCCTTATTCTAAATAAATATTTATTTCATGTTTAACTTGCGTTTCCTTTCTTAATGAAGGCTTTCCAAGTCATACAAGCTTGAGATCCCATATAGAGACCTGCTGGAAATACCAAGAACAAATTTAAAAACCAAGATGTGGTGTTTGCCACCCAGAAATATGCATCTCAGACAAGGCATAGGCTGATAAACACACTGTTACAAGACAGAGTGAGTAACAGAAAAAAGGCTTGTGAAAAATTCTCTAGTTACCATCAATGACCAACTCAAGTAAAATGCTCGGATTTCAGCCTCTGATGGTGTGTTGGTGGTAGAGTCTGGAGTAATTTGATAGAATTTTTCACATCAGCTGCTCAATGCACTAAGTAAGCCCTGAATTACATTTGTTCATCCAGGCAATCGGCAAATTTCCTCTGAAGCTGAGTTGCAAGATAAATCCTAGCTTATGGCTCATGTGCCTTTCCTCTTCTCTTCTAGTATCACCAGCATGTGGTTCCCTCTCTGAGAGTTCCTTGTTCTGGATTATTGGCCATTCAGAGATTCAGATGGCCTCCAGGGTGTGCTGGGAGGGAGAACTCTGAAAGAACCTGAGCCAAGTCTGGAAAAGTAGATTGAGATTTAGAGGGTCTTAAAAACCATCTAGGTTCTGGCTTCAGAAATCCTATCTGACTACAGGAAGCAGAGTGAATCCTGGCAGTGAGACCATTCTGAAATGCTATCAGCTTAATTCATCTGGTGACATCATATTATAGAGGCAGGCCTCTCCTTGGAACCAGATGCAGCCATGCTTGCCTGGAAGCCATTGGCAGACTCAGACTAGCGCAATCATCCAAGACCAGTATTCCAAGGCCAGTCAGAAAATATTTACTGCATACCTAATACATGCCAATCACTGGGCCAAATGCTGAAGGTGAAAGATGAAAAAGAGAAGGATACTCCCTGTAAACAAAGCATTTACATTGGAGTGAGGACAATAGAAAACATATTAAAGTGGTATCAATAAAATACTATACACTGTCTGAGTACTACAGGACCTGGGGAGACAGAATGAGCCTCTTCCAGGGACTCAAGGAAAGCTATTCGGAGAAATTTGCTATGTATCTGGTTAGTGCCTTTTCCGTTTTTAAGATTCAAATTAAGTAGATGGCTTTTTCTAAGTGTATGGAACTGAATGGCTTAAAAATTAAAGCAAGGTGATGTGTTTGTTGGACTACTTATTTTCTTTATTGTAAAGTATATAGTTGGGTGATGTAGAAGGCATAGTTGGAAAAGTAAGAGGAGGCTTGTGAGATTGACTTTGGCTATGGTCCTCAGACCATTGTTTCTTTCTTTGTTTTTTTGGCTGTACTGTGGTATAAACTCAGGGACTCATGCTTCTAGGCAGCCACCATTTGAGCCATACTCCAGCCCTTTTGCTTCAGTTAATTTTGGGATAGTGTCTTGTGTTTTTGCCAGGAGTTGGCCTGGACTACGATCCTCCTACCTACAACCTCCTGCATTGCTGGAATCACAAGTGCATACCACCACACTCTGCTTACAGAGCGAGATGAGGTCTCACTAACATCTTTCCCAGACTAGCCTTGAACCATGATCCTTTTGATCTCTGCCTCCTGAGTAGCTGGAATTACAGGTGTTAGGCAGCACTCCCAGACCATCCACTTTTTCTTTAAGTATGATCCAAGGATGATCTATGTCAAAAGTATCCAAGTATACATATATTTTCAGATTATAAGCCCTACATCATCCTTATTGATGCCAACCTTTTGTTAAAGATGTCCAAAGAATCCCAATGTTAACAAGTTCCTTAGGAGATTCTTATATGTACCCTAAGTTTAAGGGTAACTAGTTATGAAATGGGAATCCACAAAGGGATTTTAGAGAAAGAAGGGATATTATATGATTGTCATTTTACATTGATGCATCTGGATACAATATGGAAGACAGAACTAATTGGTGGGTATTTACCACAGCAAAACCAATTGGGATGCTATTGCATTCAACTTGTCAAGGAATGCTGAAGGCCTGAGCTAGAGGAATGGAATACAAAAAAAGAAGAAAATCATTCAAAAAATACTTTAGACATGAAGATGGGAAGAATATTTCAGAGACTGTGAAAACTGGTTGGTTGTGGAATGGTGGTTGTGATGGAGAAGAAGGAGGTAATGATGGCTTGGATGAATGATGGATGGTGGGGTACTTCTCTAATTCTGTATCTGGAAAAAGAACAAGATGGCAGCTAAGATGCCAGGTTGAGTTTTAGTTGGAGATGCGGTATCTGTCAGCCATTTCTTTGTATTTCAATTAAATGCTTCAATTGAATTCAAGCAATTGAATATTCACTTCTAAAGTTCCAATTTGAGACAGATTTCACTCACCATCAGACAAGTTACACATGAAGAATCCATATTTGTGGATGGTTTGGTGCTAACAAACCTAGAAAAATATGCCTCAAAAAGGGGGCCCTGAATGCTATTAAAAGATATTTATTTGTCCACAGGAGAATTAAAGATTTCTCCATACATTCTTAGATGTATTTAGTGTTGGAACTTGATTTGTAAGGACCAAGGATCTGATGTTGTGATTTATGCTGCTATTGTTTCTTTACCTTGTAAATGTCCACAAAGCATCCATAGGTAGAAAATTCCTCACTGTAGTGATGAAGGTGTGGGAACCAAATGCTTTATTAATTCAAACATTAAGAAGGTAGGATTCTCATTCAAGTTTTTCTTTGTTTTATTATTTTTGATAAAGAAGAGGTTTGCTTATCATTAATTCACCTCCATAGTGTCCTTCTTGGGTCTTGATGGTATATACTTTTCTTATCAAACATTGTTATGGATTTTGAGTTTTAATATTTCCATTCAGAATGTTTGAAAATAACATCTTGAGAAGACACAGTGTAGAATGTTCCCTTCCTCTGGAAAAAGGTTATATGATTCCATGAATGGTTTTAGCCACAGGTACTTATACAATCACACCTAGGAATATGTAAGTATTTAAATAATGACAAACCAATTGAATTTATAAATAAAAACTAGAGGTACACATGCCCAGGGAATGACCACACAACATGAAGAAGCAGCAAGCCCAGGAAAGAGACTTGGAACGGACACTTTTGTCAGTGAAAACCAAGTTTGGTAGTACTTTGATATTGGATTTCTAGCTTTAAAACTATGATAAAGCAAATCTCTCTCTTTTTTTTAAGCTGCTCAGTGTGTAGTACTTTGTTATGGCAGCCCTCAGAAACTAATATAGCAGGTAAAAAGCTAAAACAAAGAGTTAAAAAATTGGAAAGAAAAAGATTAACATAGTTTCTAAGGTGAAACTCTTTTCTCAAGAACTAGCCTTATTTCTAAAATGGTTGAATGTTTGACAGAGCTCTTCATAGAGCCCAGAAACTTCAAGCTTATTATTAAAATAACACCATTTTAGTGTGAAGTTCAAAGAGATCTAAGAGTGGAACTGGAGCATGGCCTTTACCAACTCCTCATCTTTTTCCAAAATGATATTATTGATTATAATCAGGAAGTTAATGGATAGCCTCATGAATTAATCTGCTACTCTAAAACAATAATATTCAATCATGAGGCTTAAGACTATACATCTTCTGGGACTGCTGATAAGGACATAAAGATTCGTGGATATACTGGGTAGTTGTCTTGAAAGGGATTAAGACAACCTGACTTATTTTCCTATAGTGTGTGTGTGTGTGTGTGTGTTGGTTTGGGTTTTTGGGGGGTATTTTTTTTAGGGAGTTGGAAAGGAGTTGTCCAAGATCAGATCAGTGTGTACTTTATGCTTCCTCATTCTTTTGTTACCCCACAACTTCCATTACTTAGAACAAAAAGTAATAATAATGCATTAGAACAGATTCCACATTATTCAAAGTCAGTTTGGAATCTTGAATTCTCTTCCTGGCAAGTAATTTCTAGAGGTTTATTGATAATATGTAGTATGTCCAGAGAAAGTCATGCAAAATGATGAGGAACTGAGGGTAGGTGAAAGCAGCTGATACTTGATTAGAAATATATGGAACACTCTCTAGTGGATGAAGGTATCAGTTTAATTTTTGGCTCTTGAGGAAATTGTTAGGCCCAATAGGTGGACCTTGTAGAATGTTGATTTCATTTTAGCCCAAAAACTTCTAGTGTACTTTTTAAGCACTTAAGGACCAGAAGGCTGATTGATGGGTGAAGTAACTTCATGGTTACAAGGGTTTCTGTTCTCACTTTACCTCTTATTAGCTGTGTGACCTAGTCAAGTCACTTAACTTCTCTTAGCCTTAGTACACCCATCATAATTGCATTAATGCTTGCACCTACTTCACTGCGTATGAGACAAAATTGTGTATGCAAACTGATAAGGAAACTGACGCTAAGATCATGGTTGAACATACTTGGTCTCAAAGTTCATCAATGCTTCTTCCAGGTTTTAATCCTAGTTACTCAGGAGGCAGAGATCAGTAGGACTGTGGTTTGAAGCCAGCTCCAACAAATAGTTTGCAAGACCCTATCTTGAAAGAACCCGTTACAGAAAAAGGCTGGTGGAGTGGCTCAAGGTGTAGGCCCTGAGTTCAAGCCCCAGTACTGCAAAAACAAAAATAAAACAAAACAGAAAAGACCTAGTGTGTATGACTTCATTATGCTGTTGTGTCTAAAGATCTTTCCAATAAAGAAAAAGGGAAAGGAAGTATAAATGGGGGGGGAGTAAGGTGAGCACATTGAAAGAGAAAGACGTTGGTCCCACTGTTTGCCTTGTTTGTCCACATAGTTAATGAAATGATTTTCTCAATCAAGCTATAAGCCTGTTTAAATAGCAAAAGAAGCTAGTTCTTGTCCTTTACCCCCACCCCCTCTGCTTCTTCATTTATCACTTTCCAATCACTAGCAGGGAGTTCCTCATGCACAACTGGAACACTCTGATGGGAGCCATTTCTCATTCATTCTTTGCCCTTCTCTGTCACTTAAACTCATGGAAGGCTATTTTTGAAGGCACAGCTCTGATTGGTCTCATTGCAAAGTTAAAAGAATACTACACTCAGAATCTAATTCTGCTTTTTAATTTTTATGGTAAAATATTAAAACTTAGAAGCAAACTGAAAGGATAAGACCAAGTGGTCTGAATCAAAGCTGATCATTCTCAGAGAGATCCCCAGGGATAATTTAAAATGGTCATCCTCTGATATCACCATCATCCCTGAGTCTTTCTGAGCTAGCCCATTCAGAGAGGGTTGTACTTTGACTTTTTCTAAAATATGTTAAATACCCATTGCTTTCAGTGATCTTGAAATAAACATGATAACAAGCTATCTGTTTCTACTTTTTAAATAGGTTTGTGTCTAGGAGGTACTGGGAACAATATGAGCTCTTTAATTAAAGGTGCTTGTCATCATTAACAAACAATAAGAAAGACTTTGAAAAGTTCTTCCAGATAGTCACTTGAAAATGTCATAAAAGTATAGTCTGGGTAACGCTACTATGCCTTGAGAGTGATTCTGTTGTACTTTGTATACATTACATTATTTCATCCTATGACAAGTCAACAAGGCTGACATTACCATAGCCATTCCAAAGGTGAGGAAATGAGGTACACAGAGCTTCCCAAGCGAATACAGCATGAAACATCTAAAACTTGTTTTATATGTACTTTATGAATCACATGTACCTCCCCAAATGATGAAAGAACATAGAAGAAATTGAAGCAAGGTTCACGATGTATCTCTTCTTATTACATGAGTTTACTTTTATCCATCTTGAGCAAATTGTGAAATGTCACCATCAGTATCGTATAGACTTGTGATTCACAAGAGCTCAGCTTTTTCAGTAAAATTAGAAGAAACCATGATTTTCAAATAAGTGTATGTGCATTAAGAAAAAACTATGAGGTGATTTTAGATGTGGATGCTAATTTCAAAATATTAGTTATTATTTCCAACTCAAGTACTTAAAATGCTTGAATACTATATATTCATATAGATTTTGTCAATGTGTTAGAGCAGAGTTGAGACCTGTTTGTGCATGCTAAGCTTATTACATGTGTGCACTTATCATTCAACTTATATGTACACTGAAAACAGTACATATGTAGTATATTTTTGAAGGAACTGAGCCCCTACAATTGTTAACTGTGCATGAAATGTAATGGGAGATATGAATGGTATAGATCTGACTGCTCCTCTTTAGGAGCTATTCTTTGCTTTTTTGGGGAAGAGAGAAGAATTAGGAAAGAAATACATTCATTCCTCAGGCCTCCCTTCTCCAAACACATTCCATTCAATCTCTTCAACTGGCTGGAATATCCTCTCTGCCCCCACCCTGTAACCTTCCCAATGCAGTGGGAAAGTCGGTGGGTAATTGGGTCCAGATTGAAGGTATTTAAATATTCATGAGGCTGGCAGGGGCCTGGGAGGGGGCGACTGTCTAGATGGGGGTAGGGGCTACAGGAAGTGATTAGTCATTGAGAGCTAGTGAACAATTCTGAGAAAGAGACAGAGAGAGAGAGAAGAAAAAGATAAAGATATAAAGATTGGGAGGGGGTTGGAGAACGAGAAGAGGGACAAGGAGAGAGAAGAGGAGAGGAGAGGAGGATTAGGAGGACGACGAGGAGAGGAGAAGAGAGAGAGAGGAGAGAGACAGGGAGAGAGAGAGAGAGAGAGAGAGAGAGAGAGAGAGAGAGAGAGAGAGAGAGAGCATGTGCGATGAGCAATAGCTGTGGACCTTACAGTTGCTGCTAACTGCCCTGGTGTGTGTGTGTGAGGGAGAGAGAGAGAGGGAGGGAGGGAGAGAGAGTGAGCGCGCTAGCGCGAGAGAGCGAGTGAGCAAGCGAGCAGAAAAGAGGTGGAGAGGGGGGGAATAGAAAGAGAGAGGAGGAAAGGAGAGAAGGCAGGAAGAAGGCAAGGGAGGATACAACCATGCTGTGCTGTATGAGAAGAACCAAACAGGTAGAGCTAAAGATTTTTACTTCTTGCTGTTGTGAAATTTCCAGAGTACAATATTTCCCTGTAAAGGCAGAAAAAAAAATATTTTAACTGCTTCTGCTCTGGCATGGTGCTCGCGTTTCCTTAGCATATGGTAACTGATGGTTGCATCCCAGCTTTTATTCTTTTCTGTCTTTCATGCTTTGGTTTTGGAATGTTGCTACTAATTAGAGTGAGGGTAGAAAAATATGCCCATTTGGCTAGAAATAGGGTTGCTTTTTGCCTATTAGTAAATGCTCAGCGTTAGGTCTCTGCTTTTGAGGGTGTGGATGTGGAAAGGGGTGTGGGGAAGAAGATGTGGGTTCTACCTACAAGATAGGGAAGCGATCCTTTATATTATTTGCAAAAAAGCGTGGTTGAGGGAATAATATTCAGGTTGAGCATTGCCTGTTCTGTCGCACAATTTTCTCACATGTGCTGTGGAAGATGCCTTATTTCTTACATGCATGAGCTCCAAAAAGAGGAACAGGTATTTATAGAAAAACATGTGAAGATTTTCTTCATTTATTTTTTCCACGAATGAATGAAACTGATTTGGAAGAATTTTTTTTTAAGGGATCCTAAAGGCAACTGGGACTGGAGGAGAAATTGAATGTGTAGAAGGGGAAAATTCCCTTCCTAAAATCAGTAGCTGATTGTGCACCAGCTGGTCGGAGGAGAGGGTGGACCACGCCCCTACGAGCTTTGAGCTTGGATGGGATGGGCAAGATGAGCTGGGTATTACCTGTTGGAAACCAGGTCTTTTCTCTTTTTCCCTTTCCCTTGCTTCTTTCCTTGCATTATCCGTGACCAGAGATGTGTTAACATCCTGTATAATAAGCACGGTGACTCATTTTCATCAGGAAGAGGGACACATCCAAGATTAGCAAGAATCAGAATCCCCTCCTTCCCTCCCCTACTGCCTAGATTTTTCTTCCATTTCAAATTGCTCAATTATTTCTTGAAAGACGTTTAGAAACTTGATTGGGGTGAGGATGGGGAGGAATGACGAGTTCGGTATTCCGCAGTAACAGGCAGAACAGTGACAGGCTCCAAACAAGCTTTCAAACATTTCTTGGAACACGTTTGAGTGATTTTGGCAAAGGTTAAGAAGGAAAATGGGTGTGGAAAATAGGTGAGTGAGCTTGTGTGTGTGTGTGTATCCATGGCAGGGTGTGTGTAGGGGGCGATCTTGGTCAAAGAAGCCCTCTGCAGAGTGATTGCCTTAGGGGTGGGGTGCAAGAGATCAGATTTGGGCATTATTCCTGTGCAGGTATTGGAGATTGGGCAATTTGTAATACACTCCCTGCATTCGGAGGGAGTGGAGAAGAGTGGAGAAGAAACAGTCTTCCAGCCTTGCACATTTAGCCAGCGCCCTGGAGGGAGGGGTGGGGAGTGAGGATGGAGGAGAAGGAAGAGGAGGAGGAGGAAGAGAAACAGAAGCAGAATATCAGAGCAGTGGGTGGAGAAGCAAGGCAAAAATGAATGAATGAATGAATAAAGTAGCAGACATCCTTGGTTATGTGGAGATGTTGGAGGAAAGTCAGCAAAGGGGGAGTGGGCAGAGAGGTGGGGGCTATCTGCAGCATTTCTCTAAACTGTTCTTTGGTTCCAGAGATTGATGCTTCCACAGAATCTTTTTTAAAACTAGGACATTTCCTCTCCTTGTCTTCCTTCATTTTAATATATAAATGTAATAGATACAGGTGTCTGCGTCAAGCATACTGTCAAAGAAAGGTTACCCCACTGGTGAGTTGGGGAAATAAAATTTAGGAAGGTGGAGCCCTAAGGAAGCCAATGCTATTCATTTAAAAGGCTTTAATTTTGGAAAGAAAAAAAAAAACTGGTTTACAACTTGTTCCCACCCTATTTATTTATATACATACAAGTCTATACATGTCTCCTTTGATAAAGAAAACTAAACATGCTTTTTGGATAGCAAATGGGGGCTAAAGGAATTCCCTTCCCAAAATGAAGACAGCTGCCTTCACTCTGGCTCTATCTCACTGACAGCCCTAAGCATTCACTGTGATGTGTGAAGTGATGAAGATGAAATTGTGTGTTTAGTGAGTTTAGAAATCTGCACGTCAGTGTGTAGACCATGGCATACTTCATATGCAACAGTCATGCATGTGCTCTGTATGGTTTCCACATGCCTTCCTATGTTTTAGCATCATTCATATGCAAAAGGAGAAAATGAAACATAAAAATGCTTCTTTGGGCCCATATGTTTTATGTGCACTTACGTGTGAAATGGCCATGTGTCCTATATTACACTGCTCTATATCATTCAAATTTTATTTAAGATACAATTAAATCAGGCAGAAGGAGTTGGTGTATTCAGGGCGTGGGCTCACACTGCACTGACTGGCATTTATATAGTGTGAATACTTCAGGCTCACACAGGTTTCCTGCTTGTGGGTGGAATGATCTTCTAATCATTCGTGCAGAATTCCCTGGTGTCCATCCTTCTTCTGACATGTATTTTTTCATCCTAGTCCTTAACCGGGAATAAAATAAGGGCAAATAAAACCTGCAAAGGTCTAAACTCTGCCACACCCATGAAATCCAGCAGAAACGTGGGAAGGGGGTGGAGGGCTTGCACTTCCTTCCTTTTCCACTTGAGCAGCATAAAGAAGCAATCTTGGATTTCTAACTTGTAATACATTGTCAATGGGTGAGAAGAAAGCATAAATGATCTATATTAGCCATTAGTTACCATTATAGGTTATTACATCAGGAAGAAGACAGAAGTGGAATGGAGATGGGAAGATGGGAAGGAGTGAGTAAAGGAGGAATAAAATAAAAGGATCCCTGAGATTTAATTGGTTTATGATTCTCAAATATCTTGGGGCTTGCTTTAAATAGCTCAATTACCACGCATACTGCAGATGATTAAAAACTTGCAAGGTGTGATGTCTACAAAGCTAGAAAACTGTCAGATGTTTCCTTTGTTTAAAAATAATGACTTTAGTTTGTAATTGAAGTGTAAAAAAACACCCTGCAAGTAAGTAGCCCCTGTAGCCTCTAGACACTAACTCTGTTAACATCTGCCTTTTTCTCCATAAACAAATAATTCTTACCTTTGAGAGTGTGATCTGTGGTTTAGAATTCCAAGCCTACTGCCCCTCCCCTTGCAGCATCAGGAAGGTGTGGAAGGATGCAGCCTGCAGCCTTGCTGCTGGGTGCAGGGCATCCTGCCTAGTGAAATATTGGATTCCTCCTTAAATCTCTCTCAGCCACACCCAGTGTCATCCAGGGACTTAGTGAATTAATTAAATGGAAGCATTCTACTTAACATAATTGATGCTGTTCATTTTTTAAATAGTGGTATCCACCACACATTTCCAAATTTAAACAGAAGAAATTACTTAAAGGGCATTTTTTTCCCCTGCCAAATTATTTGGACTTGGGAGAATCTTAGGCAATTCATGGTGAATCTAGAAATGTGTTCATTTCTGGTGACTCTAATGCTTTCTAACCTATGCCAGGGTGCATGCATAATGAGCTCTGATCTCTCATGCTGAGATAGTCTGTGTCACTCTGTTCCCTGCCCCCCAACCCCAACTCATGCTGAGGCAACTGGAATAAGGAAACACAGGGTTAATTTTCTTTCTTGCTGAGCTGGCAAAACTACAGAAACCTCTTTTGATGTTGCCAGCTAAAGGGCAGTGCTCCTGTTCACCAAGAGGGAGAGTGTCTCAGGGTCTCTTCTGCCTCCATCACAGTGAAATTGTCAGTGATGTGCCGGGGGGCTGAATTAATCCACAGACTTCAGAGTTTTACCTGGCCCCATTGGGAAGGGATGGGGATCTTTCAGGCAATAATACAGCATGTATGTTAACCCAATGCTTCCTCCCCTTGCTCATATTGATAAAGTAAGATGTATCTAAAATCTTCCTTTATTAATAGTTCAAAGAATGCATATAGCCAGTTCATCTCAAGAGAAGGTAGAGCATTTAACTCTTTGCTTCCCAATTGCTTACATTTATGATAGAGTTATTCAGCAACCAAGGAGTGTCTGTTGTAAATGAAATAAATTGATTGCATGCCAGAATCTCCCTTTTGGATGTCTGAAGTGTGGTCAGCTTGTTTCTGTGTCATCCTAATCAAATATTCCTAGCATTCTCTAAAGTGCTGGGAAGAGCACTGTGCTATGAGTGCTTAGTCAATGCTACTGACAATGGATTCTGTGATCTTGAATGGATCACATTTCTTGGGCTTCAGTTTCCTCCTATCAACAGGGACTAAAAAACAAACAAACAAACCAAAGAACAGAAACCAACAAAAAGCTCCACCCTGCTTACCTTAAAGGATTTTGTAGGGATTAAACACAATTAAGATAAAAACAAAGATCAATACATTTATGAGAATATTTTTCAACTGTTGCAAGGTGAGGCTTGACAGAATCTCTAGTTTTTCAAAATTGTCACGTATCTACTATATTTGCCTTTTCTCCTTAGAGATTAGTTTCTTCTGATCACATGGAGCATTTGACTGCTGTGCTTGCACTCTTGCTCCTTCCCTGTCTTCTCCAGAGCCTCTCTCACTCATGTCCTACTCTCTTGAGATTTCCTCATTTTATTCATAAACCAGAGCTTATGAATGTGTTCTCATCTTCTCCATCTTCCTCTGTCTCACCCTCCTTTTAGAACAAAATTCCTAAAAGTACTCCACACTCACTTTCTCCTCTTTATCACTCCCTATTCACTATTCCACCTATTTTAAAGTGGCGTCTGTTCCAATCATTTCACTGAAGGTTATTCTGAGAGAGCAAGCACATCCAGTGATCCCCAGTGTACATCCTATTTGATTTCTCTTTGACATTTTGTATTGTCCATTCTTCTTCCTCAAACTCCATCCTCACTGGGCTTCCTCAATAGTTCTCCTCATTCTCTTCCTTCACCATCTCCTTTGCTGACTTCTTTCATTTTCTTCCCCTCACATTATTAATAATCTTCCAGTCCATAATTTTGATCCATTTCTCATCTCTTGACTCACTAGTCCTGGATGTTCTCATCTGGATACTGGATATTCTTATCTAAGACTGTGTGATTTCCAAATCTTGAGTTCCTGATCCAAGAATACTCACTGAAGTATTTCAAAGAAACCAAAGTTCATCCTGTACCCACAAACTCATTCCCTGTTTTGTAAGTACTTTTGTCCTCTTTCTTACCCTTACTGCTGTGATCCTGTCCATCCAGCTTCATTGCTTAGAAACCTGGGACTAATCCCTAATATAGTCCTTTCTTTCAAACCTCACATCCAGTTACTGAATATTTTGATTCTAGTAAAACAGATTTTGGGTATATCCCCTGCTGTTCAACCCTACCTGTTTTTATAAAAAGCCTAGTTCAGATGTTTCCTTATCTCTCATCTGGATGAAGGCAATAACTGCATACATGGACTTCCTGTCTCCACATTATTCTTCTTCCATTCTCCTTGTAAATAATGCTGGAGTTATCTGTACCTAATGTACATACTGTTGTATTATTTTCCTCATTAACATCCCATCATGATTCCCTGTTAACTGTAAGCTGGGATGCAAACACTTCAGCATCGATAGCATGATCTAGTCTTGCTTACCGTCCATAGGCCGTCCTCAAACACCTCTTCCTTCTCACTCCATTACACCATGTCAGTATTTCAGGCCTTTGTGCCTTTGCTCACATCATACTCTCTGCCCACATTACACTTCCCTCATAGTCTGGAAAAATTATATTTCTCCTACTACTCCCCTCCTTCTTCCCAAATAGTCTCTTCTGCTTTCATGTTTTTTGTTTTTTTTTTATGATTCCATATAAGTTTCTCTTTCTATCTCTGGTACCTACCATAATGCTTGAACCCTAAAGTAGATGGTTGTAAATATGAATAATCTGCTTATTAAATGAATACAAACCAGGTTTATAGCCTTCCTACAAGTTCTGGTATATTTAAATGGATAGAATCACCAGTAGATTAGGAAAAACATCTAATTTTAAAGAGGAGCTCATCATCACTGACTCTTGCTATTGACTTAATGGTATGACAACTGTCCATTTTTAACAAAAGCAGACACAAAAAACCAAGACCATTTATAGTCTGTATTTCTCTAGCCTACCATAGCTGGTACTATTTAGTCTTCCCTTCCACTTCCACATCTTTTACTTCCATCAACCAGCATGCCAGTCCTACCCTCCAAAGTTAACACAGTCCAAGTTTAGACACAAGACCACCACATTTTTGGATCTTCATGTGCTCTTCCTTTGGAATCCCAAGTATTTGTGCTCCTTGCTTTGCTCCACGAATTATTAGTCTAAACCAGTCTCCTCCTGTCCTTAGTTGATTTACTTTGGTGAACACACAAACTTCAAAAGGTTAATGTATGTAGTATTAGTCTGTGCTTAAAGGTGTGTGTTCAAGAAGTAGTTTTGCCTTTGTTTGGATTTCTTTCCTTCCCACTGAAGTATTCACATAATATCCACAAATAGACATGTGAAGAATAAAAGGTAAGTAGTCACTCAAATGTCTGTTAAATGTATAGAAATTAGCTCAATTGTGATTTTCTTGGGTTTGAATAGACTGAAGAGAATTGGATTCTGAAGTAGGCCTACTGTGCCCAGTATGGGGCAAATTGTTGCGTGAAAATACTCTTTGCCAGACTTTATTGTAGTTTATTTTCTCTGATTAAACTGGCATATCTTTGAGAAGAGTAGCAAGACAAAATTATTTGTATGTGAAATTTCTTTAACTGCTTATAGTGTTTCTATATGTTATTCTATATGTTGTTCTATGCTCCCAATCTCTTTAGTTTGGTGTTTTGTTATATTTTCCTTTCCCCTGAGGTTCAAAAGTGAAGTTTTTTGATTAATTCCAGTTCATGCTAATGCTTGGTAAGTGAGGCTGTGGAAGGAAAACTTGAAGAAAAAGTGTGTTCCAAATATTCAAATGTATTTTAGACAAAACAGATACTTTAAGTTATTTCTAGTACATGCTAGATTCTCGTAAATATTGGTTTGAGGGAATGAATGTAGGAAGGGAGAGATCCTCATTTTAGGTCATTAAGAGAGATATAATGGAAACAAAAAGACCTATTCAGAGCAGGAGTTGTGTGAATCCATACTCAACCCTACTGTTCCTCACTGGTGCTTGTGGTTGGAGTTCCAGTACCCTTTCCTGTGTGTTTAGATCAAAGTGGCATACTCGAAGTCATTTCAGGTATAGTATGGGAGATTTCCAATCCTTAATGTTTACAGGCTTATTTTCTTAAATGTTGTTTGCTCAATGTCCTGTTTCGTGTCTTTATAGTGGAATAACCCTTCCCTTGAGTTCTAGACCTTGTTCTACCAATTGTTTATCATGATGTTGGGTAAGTAACAATCTCTCTGAGCCTCAGTTTATTCATCTGTATAGTAGGCACAATAAAACCCTCCAAATCTTGACTTGCCTTCTTTAATAGGTTGGTGTGAGGCTCAAATAAAGTGATTTTTAAAAAGTATCTTGCAAACAATGTGTTTTTAAATACAAGGTATTGTTAATTGAGGAATTTCACATATTTATCCTTAAAGTATTTATGGCTCTATTCAAACAAGAGGTATCATTGCTCTCTATATAAAAAATATACATCCTTTATCCCACCCCTCCTCTCCTGTGCTCTACAAAGTAATGAATGCTAATGAATGGGAGCTTACTATACCTTTATCATTCCCTTTGAAAACTTCAGTGACCAAATTTAAACAATGAAATATTTAAATTGTCCTAAGCCCCAAATCTCATTAGGATGAGAAAGGTACCTGTTTTCCTATTTATCTTTTTCTGTTTCAGTCTCTCCTTCACATTCCAATTCTCTTCTGCTGCTGCCTCCCTCCCCACCCCCACTTCACCACCATACTGGGTTCTCAGCACTCAGATTACCAGGCCTGCTGTGCTCACATCCATCACATGAGGATCCAGTCAGGCAGAAGGGTGGAGAGGGAAGATAGAACTGATGGGAGATTGCAAATCTCCTGGTTAGTAGCATACTTCAAAGATTATCAACTGGGCACTATTTCCATAACCTCAGGGCTCCTCAAATGCATCTCAAAGAAATTTTGGTATGAAGAGGAAATAATCCTGAACCTTTTCAAACTCAACTCTAGATGCCAAAAATAATTTTTGAAACTTTTAGGATTTGAACAAAGGACATTTCAATTCTCCTGTGTACCTGGTCATGATTGGGATAAGCTACCAATTTAAGCTGAATATGCCAAATTTTGATACAAGCAATGAAATTTTATAACCCAAAGAAACTGAGTTTTAAATACATGAATACTGTCTAGAAATCTAATAATTGGATCAAGTTAGTGCAAAAATTCTGTTTTTCTTAGAAGCCAAATGTCTAACATAAGAAAATTTGTATCATACGTATTTTGAAAAATACTTTTTATGTAGGTGGCTCATGTAGCCTTATAGAAGAAAAGTATGCTAACTAGAAATTTGGGGATAAATTTGTGTCCAGAAGGAAATAATAATTTATTTAATTATATTTGTAGTTGCTTAATGGTCAAAACCTTTAATCCTTCCTTCTAGCTATCTCTGTCTTTCTCTGTCCATATTTACACTCTATTATTTATGTGTCCTTTGATTAGGCAAAAGTCACAGAAATTGACTATAAGTGTCCATAAATATGATCAATTGAAAGGAAACCAGAGGCCCTATGAAATTAAGAAATTGATCACAGCCAAGCCTAGAAAAACAGGGTAGAATCTGGGAACCTCAACCTCAACAGCAAGAATGCATAAACTTTTTTTCCTGGGGTCTTAAATTTAAAATATTCAGTTACTAATAACCCCAGTTTCTCTGTCTCTCAATTCAAAATCCTAAATGAAAGAGAGAGAGAGAGAGAGAGAGAGAATGAGTGATGATGAATGAATGTGATTGCAGTGTTTGAATCAGCCACCACCACTTGGGCCAGCGCTCTCTGATTAGAAGAACAACAAGGCCATATAGTTTATTGAGTTTAAGGAAGCCTACATCTGTATTTCTAAAGAGAGACATTAAATCGGCTGAGAAAAAGACCCTTGCATATATTCAGCTATATCCATAATAGAGTAGCTACTTAGATCAGAAGAGACTTACTTCAAATGTGTTGGACCACTAATTTTTCCCTTTGATTGTTTTCAATGTGCATATATTACATAGACTTATATTAGTAGGAATCTAAAAGGAAGTAGTAGTTTCACAGATCATTTAGGGTATATACCTAAAAAAGTGTTTATTTCTATGCCTGGAGATTATGAATGCTAGATGTTCACTGCCTTTCTGAAGCCTACCTCTGACAAATACCACCTTTAAAGAAGAGTTCTGGCTATCTAATCTGCTAATTTGGCATGATGTAGCTTTGTTCTAAATTCTCTTTTTTAGTTTGTAAAATCAATTTTTGTAAAAGGATTAGGCGATAATAGATATAAAACTGCTCCACTCAATTTATATCAGAGAAACGCTACTCTTTGACATTAGTCATCTCATTTTGCATGTTCTTGAATTAATTCCAGCAATCATCACCATATTTATCTATTCTTAGCAAATTGGCCCTTTCTAAAATATTGAACTGTTGTCTCCATATGCACTAGTTTGTTCTAAATGTAGAATGCTGGTAATTAGCCTGACATCCATTATTTGTAGTCGCCATTCCAATAACTTTGAAATCTTGTTTTTAAATGAAAATTTTTTAAAAAACCCTAATATCTTCCCATTAATGACTACATAAAAGAGCTACATAAGGCAAAGAAAAAAAATGAATGTAATGATCTCCAAAGGTTAAGCAAACTCAGGAACTGCTTTTTAAAGTGAATTTATAACTTCTTCTTACAACTAGCTTAAGAAGTAGGCTTGACTGGAAGTGCTTAAAGTGCTTAAGTGTTTAGGAACTAGTTCTTGACTGCCCATCGGTACTTTACCTTGGTTGAGAAACCTATTTACTTGATTTGAGCTTCTCTTCATGGCAAAACAGCTGTTTTAAAATGTATATTGTACAGTTCTACTCAAATTTCTCAATTATTTATAAAAAGTAAGTATTTATAAAAATGAGTAGGGAAAGAGGGAGAGAAGGAGAAAAAAGGAAGACGGGAAGAAGAGTTTTCTTAAAAAATCCCTAGTTTCTAAGTAATTAACTTTCAGTTAGCTTAACAGGCTGTTTTGTGTCTAAGAGGAATTATAGCCGTCATATATTCTTGCTAATTGTTCTTCAGATCAGCTCACTGTTGTTATCCAGACTCTTACAAGTATATAATGGGGGGAAGAAGAATATTCATTGAGTGTATTTAGAGTGGGTAATACATTCTAAAGTCCCTTCTCTTTAAATTAATGAAAAAAGTGATATTTTATTTAAGAGATGGAAAGGAATAGTGATTCACTGGAAACTTCCTCCATTTTGTTTTCATTCAGACATTTGGAAAATCTTCCTTCCAAATTCAGTTATTATTAGATAAATATTGCTAAAATTTTCTGAGATTTTTCAAGGAAAATGTCATTGTCTCACTTAAAGAGCACTGACTTTTTCTTTGGTAAAATTTTTTTTTCTGAAAAACACCACTTGCAATATTTCTTTAACTCTCAAGGATTTGTGTAACCTCAATGAAAGAGAAGGGTTTATTTCTTCTATTATTTGAAAAATATACTCTGGAGAATTTAGGTTAGTATTACATATTCGTTTGAATAAATCTTTTATGTTAATCTTCTCAAAGCAGTGTTCTTCAGGGCTTTGATTGCCTTTGGTTGAAAGACACAAGGTGATGGCTACTTGAAAACTCAGCCATTTGTGATTCCATACAGATGGGTGGTACACTGCAGAGTTGTATAGAAAACCCAAGGACTTTTGTGTACATTCTTTTTTCCATCTTGAGCTGCATACTTTATACTTCCTAGGTGAAACCAGAAGAGAGGAGAAACTGAGGATTTCTATAATTGAAAAGAGTAGGCCATAATTCTAAAATAAAACCACTCAGTTTGAAATTTGGCCATAATTCGCTAGTAAAAACTGTTATGGGTACATTAATGACCACAAATGGCTCAGACTTTGCTTCAAAACATCATCTGAAAAATGCCCAGGAGAAATAATATTTAGAAAAGAGTCCAAGAAACTTGAATGCTAATATACTTAAATACACTTAATCATACTTAGGAGGTAAGTTCAGTTATCATCCTCATTTAGTGGGGGAAAAAAAAAACTATTGATTCTTGGCTAAAAAAGGAAAAATGCCAATCTTGCCATCATAGTTATTATTTTATCTTATGCTAGACCATAACTTTCAATACCTTAGTGTTTTCCTATAATCCTCTACTATTTTTCTATATCAGTACAGTACCACTGGAAATTGATTTATTTGTATATATACTAAAGTTTATTTTACTAAACATATCTTCCTCAAATTATTACTTTTACTCAATTTGAAAATACAGTAAAATTCCATCTGTAAATAAGAAAAAGAAAACAAGCAATCAAGTTTCTCATAATCCAAGATTTCTAGATACTAAAAATATTATTTTTTCCTTTTATTTTATCTTGTCATCCCAAAAAATGTTATGTTAAGCTACTTATCTTCTTCCTAGATTGGATCTCTAACTACCCTCCTCTTGACAATGTCTTTTACATATACCAGCACTTTACCAGGTTCCCAGCTCCTACCATAGAAATAACTGGTTATTTTCCTTTCCTTATAAAGGCCATACTATCAGTTACCAAATACTATCTGCAGTGTCTCTCACATACATCTTTCTTATCCTCCGTAAGTCTTTTTTAGTCATTATTCTAGAAGAGAACCAAGCCCCTAAATCCCTAAGGCCCTAATGCCCATAGCTGTCTGTAATGAACTAACCCCTCTCTGGTGCATCTAGATATCATATATCATTCTTGATGTATCATATATGATCCTTGATCTAGATATCATATATCATCCTTGGAGAAAGAGAAAATAGCCATTCAAGCTTTGTGTTTTGCAGTGCAGATGAGAAACCCCAGGTGAAAAAGATCTCTCCCAAAACTCCCTGCTTTCAGCATCACCTCTGTATGCTGTCTGCCAGTTAATCTTACATTTAATTCCCCTTTCCCCCAAACCTCAATGGTTTCTCTTTGTCTAGAGTTAATTCTAATTTATTTATTCATGATTGCTTTTCAAGTTTCCTTAGAATCCTTTACCAACCCCTTATTCTTGCCTTCTCTTCTGCTGGGTCTAGCATTGACTAGGCTTTTGAATTTAAACAAATTTAGTTTTCTGTCATTTCCTTTCACAGAAAACAAAAGTATTGAACAAAGTCATCCTTAAGTCTTTCCAGCTTATAACACAAAATGTTCTATAACAAAATGGGTCTTTTTCTTGGCCATTCTATCCCAGCCAGACTTCATGAATTTAAATATTAGCTTTTCTTTACTTTGGTTCATTGTCATTCTCTTACTTGGAAAGTCCCCCCCCTCTTTTGTTTTTAGCTCAGTCTCATCCAACATCCATGCCTTGAATCAAAAGTTCTCTCATTTGTGAGGGCTTCCTTCACTGCTGCAATTCTCTCTGGCCACTTCCTCTCTTAGATCTTCAGTAGCATATAATATCTTTCTCATTCCCTTACTGTTCATCACAGAGAAACTTTCCTAATCATTTGTGTTTATTTCTACCTGATTCCCACAACTACTTTGTAAACTCTTTGAAGGTAAGGTGTCTAGTTCAGTGTCTGTCTTAAGAAATATTGATCAAAATATTGATTGATAGCAACTCAGTGATGACCTCTGTATTACACTCTGAGGAATCCCTTGGACAAAGAGCTCAGTAAACTCTCAGAAATACAAATGGGAACATCTTACATGACCTCTCTAGGGCATTTGATGTCATATACCATGCCTTCCCTCTTGGATCTCGTAATTTTCTTGGCTTTTATAATAACCATTTCTGCTGGAATTTTCCTCCCATGTTTTTGGTAGATACGTCCTCCCAATTCTATTTTGGCTTTTTTTCTTTTTAACCAATATCTGAAAAATTGGTGTTACCAAGGCTTTTTTCTTTATTATCAAATGCCCTTAACACAAGCTCCATGAGCAACCTAACACATTGCTACAACTCTCACATGGGCTAGCCTGTCTCATAGTCTCCAGGCTCTCAAACCTACTTTCTGAGCTCTAGAGTTTTGTATATAGCTGTCCACTGGAAATACTATTCTGATGACCAACAGGAAATGCAATCTCAAGATGTTCTAAAAATAAGTCATGAGCTCTCACTTCTGAATCTCTTCCTCTTTGTCATCTAGTCATCTAATTTGGAAACAGAACCCTTGACTTTCCTCATATCTTTCATTTATCATTTGATGCTACTATTTCATCCTTAGTTCCTATTAAAAAAAAAAAAGAAAACAAACACAAAAACACTTTCAGTTCTCCTTTTCCCTCACTTACTACCTCAAAACTATGTCTTGCTTCTGTTCACTCTTTTCTGGTCAACTCTGATAAATCATCTCTCATGGAAACCAAAGCAGAAGGATCCTTGTTAGTCCCCCTTCTTCGATTCTGAAGCCTTTAAAATCAGAGTGATCTTTTTAAGTGTTTTTCAAATCATGTCTCCCCTATTTAAAAATCTCTGATGATTTTCCATTCCTCTTAGAATAAATCCAAACTCATAGTTATCAAGGCCTGTAATCTCTCATATATCCAGGCGTTCCCCATTCTCTACCTTCTTCTTAGCACCATGTCTGTCTAGGTCACTGAGTCTCCTGATGTCCTTTTTAGTCAAGCACATTTCTTTCCAAGGCATGTGTTATTCCCTGGGCCCAGAATTCCCTTTTTCTAGCTCTTCACTGGAGAGGATTTCCTGTCTAAACAGTGTCTGACTTTCTTTTTGACATACCACATTTCTTCTTTAGAATTGTTCATGATCTGATTTTTTTAAAAATTTACTTGTTAATCCTCTAGCCTCTACATAACTCTTTAAAGTGAAAAACTACCCCTATTTTCATCCTATATTCTACTGCTATTTTGTTTTTTTCTAGGCATGACCAACAGTATTTTATCCTTTCTCTCTTTCCAAACATTATTTATTTTGTCTGATTACAGTCCTCCTTCTACTTCTTTTCCGCATAGCACATTTCCAGCCATTTCCATTGTATAGTTGGAGTTGTTTTCTTTAGCAATGTTCTCTGATTCTCCAGTTAGGTATGATTATCCTCCCCTTTATGCCATCATTATGTCTAGAACATAACTATACTACAACATGTAACTGGATTTATTATCAATATTCATTTTGCTGCACTAGGAACCCCTTTAGGTAGGAATCAGGTTTCATTTATTGCCTATGTATAGCTTTACAGCTTTTAGTTCAATAACTGCCATGCTGTAGGGTGTCATTAAAAAAGAGTTGAGAAAACAGAGCCCATACACATGAACAAGCATTACTGTCCAGTGAGTAGCACGTGATGGTAAAACTTGGTTAGGACGAATACAAATTTTCCAACTCACACTGATAAATAATGGTAACTGGCCACTTCTGGCACAGTCCAAAATTGGATACCTAATAGATATCTCATACAGACTTAGATTTTACCCAAGTAGTGCCAACTAGTTCCTTCAGAAAATAAGTTATTTTTTTGTAGAGAGATACTTTATCATGGTCAAAAAGATAGCCATACTTGACTCTATGAACTACTATTGTGACTAAGGATAAGCAGTCACTTTATACAGTTTTGTCTTGTTAGGCAATTATTCTGCCTCCTAAGCCAGCTACTGAACATTTAGCCCTTTCATCACACCTACAACTACTTGGGCTACTTCTCCCACAGGAATCCTGATGCAGTTTACTCTTTGTTAATGTGACTTGTGGTTGCATGGACACTCTCACTTGACTTTCACTCTTTAATTTCTAGTTAGAAATGTTATTCACAATAATGCTCAGTTTTTCTTTTTCTTTTCTTTTTTTTTTTGCATTAATTGAAAACTTTTTATTTTATTTTATTATTCATATGTGCATACAAGGCTTGGGTCATTTCTCCCCCCTGCCCCCACCCCCTCCCTTACCACCCACTCCACCCCCTCTCTCTCCCCCCACCCCCTCGATACCCAGCAGAAACTATTTTGCCCTTATTTCTAATTTCGTTGTAGAGAGAGTATAAGCAATAATAGGAAGGAACAAGGGTTTTTGCTGGTTGAGATAAGGATAGCTATACAGGGCATTGGCTCACATTGATTTCCTGTGTGTGTGTGTTACCTTCTAGGTTAATTCTTTTTGATCTCACCTTTTCTCTAGTTCTTGGTCCCCTTCTCCTATTGGCCTCAGTTGCTTTTAAGGTATCTGCTCTAGTTTCTCTGCTTTAAGGGCAACAAATGCTATCTAGTTTTTTAGGTGTTTTACCTATCCTCACCCCTCCCTTGTGTGGTCTCGCTTTTATCATGTGCTCAAAGTCCAATCCCCTTGTTGTGTTTCCCCTTGATCTAAAGTCCACATATGAGGGAGAACATACGATTTTTGGTCTTTTGGGCCAGGCTAACCTCACTCAGAATGATGTTCTCCAAATCCATCCATTTACCAGCGAATGATAACATTTTGTTCTTCTTCATGGCTGCATAGAATTCCATTGTGTATAGATATCACATTTTCTTAATCCATTCGTCAGTGGTGGGGCATCTTGGCTGTTTCCATAACTTGGCTATTGTGAATAGTGCCGCAATAAACATGGGTGTGCAGGTGCCTCCGGAGTAACCTGTGTCACAGTCTTTTGGGTATATCCCCAAGAGTGGTATTGCTGGATCAAATGGTAGATCAATGTTTAGCTTTTTAAGTAGCCTCCAAATTTTTTTTCCAGAGTGGTTGTACTGGTTTACATTCCCACCAACAGTGTAAGAGTGTTCCTTTTTGCCCCCATCCTCGCCAACACCTGTTGTTGGTGGTGGTGCTGATGATGGCTATTCTAACAGGGGTGAGGTAGAATCTTAGCCTGGTTTTAATTTGCATTTCCTAGTTTTGCTTTTTCTGGCTCTGTATACTATGAAAGCATCCTTCTGTCTGATGTTGTTGTACCTGTTCCTCAAACTGACAAACAAAGGAAAAGATATTAGTAGATTTTCCTAGCGGGAATGAAAAGACTTGCTAACAGTTAACTAATATCTCTTACACACAGTGATATGATTCCTAGGAAGTGGAGCTGAGAAGGAATTAGGCTCTCCCGTAGAATTCTGTTGAGGGAGGAATATCCCAATTTAATTTGTTTTCTTTGTAAGAAAAGTTATGAGAATCAAAAGAGGGAAAGAACTGTCCAAGATCATTAGGTAGATAGATCCTTTTGAGCTAAAAGATAAATAACATAGAGATTAAATATGCTTTTTTTGGTCTGGATGAAAAGCTAACACTTTTAAGACTAATTTCTTTAGGAAAAAAAGTGTGAGTTGCAAACTGGTAACTAGCAAGACAAACTTTGGAAATACTTTTCATCTATAGGTTGGGATAATGTTTACTCCAAAATCAAATTTTGGAAAGACCAAAGAAAATATAATTTTCCTGTATATGGAATAGGTGATCATAAGAAAAGCAAGATGAAGCTGACTTCAGCTGAAAAATGAGTCATTTTTCTCAGTTGTACATTTATTTTGGTAATTATGTGGGAGGTGGAGAAGATTCATGAGTAGTTTAGGTTGCCGAGAAGGTAGATTAGAGGGACAAATATGCAACACTGGAGAAACTGATTTAGTGAGATGTGGTGGAACTCTGAGAGACCTACCAGTCATGGGTAAAACCACTTGGAACCATTTGTAAAAGAGAATTCATTTTTCCATCTCACTGATCTATCCATATACTCCTTTGCCTATAGTCTTTACAAACTTTTCCATTAGGCTATTTTCTTATCAGAACCCTTTGATAGAGTGGAAAGCCATTTCCAAACCAAAGCTCTGGACTCCTCAACTGACACACATCTAGAGATTCTGCAATGTCAGGCCACTGTAAATTTTAAGTTGCCAATAATCACATGATCTTCCAAGAATAGCCAATCAATGTGAGTTTTTCGGATTAAGTCACATTTAAGCCCAATACTCTGGAACTAAGAAGAGAGTTTCCTTTGGATTCCAGCATAATGTCAACAGGTCAGATCTCTGTTAGTATAAGAAGATCAGAGATTAGACTATGGGATAGCAAAGTTTTCTAGACACTCTACAAATAAGCAGTTACTACCTCCCAACATTTAACCTGATGCTGTTCCTCCATCTGAAATGCTTGCTTCCTCCATTCTGCCAAAACATGGATCTGTTTCCAAAAATTCTGTTGAAATGTTAGCTCTTTTATAAAATTTTTTCAGATAACTTTCCATTCCCTGTTGTTCCATATGGCATTCACTATAGTAACATACTTAGCAATTTTCCCTCCTTGGACTCTTTGTGTTTCTCTCTGCCTCTGTCTCTCTCAGTCTCTCTCTCTCTCTCTCTCATCCCTCTCTCCATATATTGCAAACATATATGTGAAACATGTATATATGGGTATATAGGCATCATCCTCTCCTGTTTCCTTAGATACAGCTGAAGGAGCATTCCTGCATTTGTCTGTTTTAAACTGCAAGGCACTATATAGTGCTCATGTACTGAGTTTACCATCCAAGCTACTATCTTTTTCTGTTAAGTCTCCCTGGGAGAAGTTACCATTCTCTTCATCTGTATACTTGATGATAATTATTATCATTGAGTAACAGAGCTAAAAAAGCTTAGCTATTATCTATTGTTTCTTTTAATGTCTTTTTAGCCACAAAACTTCTTGACCCAAGTGAAATAGTTCTCAGAATCCAAATATATTAACAGATAAAAGCATCATTATGGTTAAAGCAGAGTTTTGTACACCAGAAATCTGTCTAATCAGCTCCTTCTTCTCTCCCCTGAGACCCTCTGATGAAGCCTAGAGAACAATTTTGAAACAATGATTTCTGACAAATCCTTCACAGTACAGATGATGGAAAGTTCTGTGCCCAAGGTCTTTCAAATTGGAAAGGGAAAACTGGACTCTTGTCTTGTATTAGTGTTATACCTTTGCAGCAGTGGAAGAAATGTGTCTAGCCTAATTTCTGGGGAACATGCCCTTAAATTTTCTAAATTTAACTCAGTATTTATGTGGCTCATCAATAAGCAGGGGTCTTTAACAAACAAAGACTAGAAATTATTTTTCTTGTTCATCTTTTGGCTCTTATTTATATACTAGTCTTTTTCATCAAGACTAATTTCTTGAGACAGTATTTTTATCAAATATTACATAAAATATTCATTCAACAAACATTTATTAAACACTATTTGCCAAAGACTATGCCATATATTGAAAATACAGGAATAATACTATTAAAAAAGAAAAAAAATTACCCCAAAGTAGACCATGATATAGAATGGTAGACTATGTGTGTCAATGTAAAAGTCTGTTTTATAAAATGTGCTCTATCTAGATAATTTTATTAGTCTCAGGTGTTTCTAGTTGTTCAAGGTTGTTTCTCAGTGCAAGAATAATACAGTAGTATTTCTTCTTGTGCAGATGGATTATCCAATCAGCCTTGTACCTATTCTAGATACTTATTTATTATAACCAATTCACACTAGTGATTGTAAATTCTACAAGGACCTCATCACTGTGTTAGTGACTAATTTTTTGTAGAACCTACTACAGTGCCTGACACATATCAGATAGTTAATAAATATTTATTGACTAGCTGAATACATTCATTGAAAGTTTACTCAGGTATAATAAAAATAAACTAAAAATATGCTATAGCTAATAAATCCATTCCACCTTCCCCCATGTCCTTCCTGATTTCTGTCCCTTCATCTTGACCAGGAACATCTCATGTATTTCTTTCAGTCTAGCTGTTCAGTTTTTTTTTCTTTTCTCCTGTTATTTTATTGTTTTTACATTTACTTCCATGTATATACATTGTTTGTGCCACCTCCACCCCACCCCCCTCTTCCAGGTAGAATAGCTGTTCAGTTTAAGATATGAAGTATAGTGGATTTCCAAAGAGTAATGAAAGAGGAATTTGGTCTTGCCTACTACTATAGAGTGCTTATTTATTTCTCCTTTTACATTTTAATTGTTTAAATATTTGGGGAGGATTTCCCTGCTGTGGTAAATTTATACTCATTAAATTGTCAAATGTAACTCTATTATTTATTTATTTATTGCTGGCACTGCTGGGGAAATACTTGCTTCTGCCACCAGCACCATCTGGCTTTGACTGATTATTGTATTTTACCTGATAGTCTTTGGACACGGCTATCAGGGTGATAAATGGGTAAAAGTAGGAGGAGTTCAGACACTGGTTGAGAAAGGATAAAAAACTTGTAGCAATAAGTCAGACACTAATAAGTGTTTGAATAAGACAGAACATCCTTTCCATGTCCTATTTGCATTCCAGGTTAATCTTCAAAGAGTTAACATGGCACAAACATTCTGAGATAAAAGTAGCAAGATCTTCTAGAAAAGATTTAAGTTTCAAAGCCAAAAGAAAAATCCTTCATGGTTAGTGAGTACATTGTGATTCTATTCAGTCATGGTTGCCCCAAGAATTCTGCATATTTCTTAGTATCAGTGATTGATAAATGGAGATTTTTAAAAATGACTCTTTCAGGGCATTTTAAGACAGCCTAAGGGAAAATTTGATTTGTGGGAATTGAAGGATAAAAATATGATGGCAACTGGCACCATGCCAGGCATGGGGTCTCGTGGTTGTAACCTGATTTCACACGAAAAAGCAGCCTCCTTCTCTCCTCTCCCCAACTCCATTCTCAGAGCCTAATCTCCACCAGAGGAGGGTTTATCCCAGGTAGAAGTCAGGTGATCCCTCTATTAATGTATGGTATATTCAGCATGTCTGAATCGGATTTAAGTCTTGTTGAAGAAGAAAGATTAAAGAAGCTATTCAAACTCTCTCCATTTCCCAAAGAAAAACACCTTTAAAATACATGTATGGCTGGCCCCAATTTTATCTTAGTTTATTAATAGATCACTTTCATATTATTTCTGAGTTAGGAGGGATTTTAAAAGTCATCTGTCTATGATTCCTTCATTTATTCACTAGAAAATGTTTATTTAGGCCGACTACAAAGGATGTAAACTAAAAATATGAACCATTTATGGTCAGTCCCTCTACAGGGTATATTAGTTTCTCTTCATGACATCTTTGTTAAGTTGGAGTTCAGCCTTTGATGCACAGACTTCAACATTTCATGTTTTGTTGCTTTTCATTTACTGCAGCATTCTTCAAATGAGGGAAAGTGGGTTACCCTTCACTTAGATTAGTGAGGACCAACCAAATTTTCCTTACCCTCTCCTCCATTATTCAAAATGTCAAGATAAGGGTTCAAAATAGGAAAATTTGTATAGTCTTGTCTTCACCTCTCAAACTTAAGTTATACTTATCCATTCTCCATATTTATCCAGAGATAGGCGCTAAGTACCAAATTTAGATATTTGTAACCCAATGAATATCAGTATATTACCGCCACAATAATATCCCAAAGCCTCTTAGTGTATTTCAGAAACATCATCCACACAGTTCAATTCTCTGGAATAAATCTACAGAGCTAAACTGAAATGAACACATTTGCAAACTGCTTAGAAATAGCTCAAGGAAAATATTTCTTGAATCATTTCAACATTATGCATTATGAAGTGTCACAAAATAAGAAATAAAATGACATGCAATCAAATGCATACACAAAATACAAACTATGGAATTTACAGGTTTTTGAGATTTCTAGATTGGGTTGAAAGCAGTGGTCAATTGTTATTTATCAAAGTCTTGGTTTAGTAATAATTGATAAAAACATGTTAGACTAACTTTAAAAATTTTAAATATGCCACTAAAACCAAAGTTTATTGGATTATGTCTCTTGATAAGATTATTCTTAAGCCATGATCTAAGAATCTCCTATTATTATCTCACTGTCAGGTTCCAGAAACTCAGTGCCAAGGGTAAGTCAGCCTTAGATAAACAGATTGTCTGGGCTAGGCCACCAATCTGTCCAGCATTTGTGACCTATAAAGATTTTTCCTGCAAGCAGCTCTGCTTATGTCAACTGTTTACATGCACAGTGGAAACTTCCAAAGCTGTCATTTCCCAGGTTGGTTTTGCTTATACAACTAATTGCTATTATTGTACTAGGAAATCCATCCTTCCTTCCTTCCTTGTTTCATTTCTCTCCTCCTCCTTCTCCTTCTCCTCCTCCTTCTTCCTCTTCATTTCTTGTCTTTTGTTGATCATTTATTGGATCCAATAAAGCTTTAATGAATCAGTGTCTTTTTGTCAAGCTTAAACACAGGACTCTGCTCTTGCTCTGTTCTCTAGTCTTGGACACCATGTCTAGCACTGGACTCCTGAAGCCCATTTCAAGCACATTGAACATTATAAATCAGGCCAGTCTCTCTACCTTGCCCTTCAATGGGTAGAGAAATTAATATTATTTCTAGCTCAGATTTTATGGACTGGATGTACTATTGGGAGAATTAATAAACTTGAAAAGAAGAGCTGATTTGGTAAGGAAGACAATTATTTTTATTTCTAGTATGGTCAGTATGAGTGAAACATCCAGAAAGAAATGCTTACTTGAAGAATCCTAAGTGAAGACAGTGAAGACAGGGAAGCCAGGGTACAAGTGATTCCAAGAGTGATTAGGACAATTTAATGGCATTACTTGAGGGAAATGCAGAAAAGAGCTGAAAGGAACACTTACTCTGTCTTCAAGTGATAAAAATACTTCATTAAAAGAAACAGAGTTAACAAAAAACTAGCATGTAGAATCAGACAAACCAGCAAGGAGAAAGCTCTATATTAAAGCATTCAACACTATTAAACCACAGTGGTCAAGGAGGATGAGAGTAGAGCTTAGGCCATTGAATATAAGAACCAGGAGACCATTGATAGCCTCTGAGTGGGAAATTCAGTATAGTGGTGAGGATAAAAGCCAGATTTCAGGAGTTTAGAAGAAGATGGAAGGGGAACTACACATCTAGAAATTTGGTGTTTGTCTTGATGATGCTACTATCACAAAACACCACAGATCATTAACTTGTAAATGTTTGAACTTATAAATGTATTTCCCACAGTTATGGAAGCTGGGAACTCCAATATTAAGACACCAGTATCTAGTGAGGCCCTGCTCTCCACTTCTAAGTTGGCACCTTGTTTCTGTTTCCTCACTTGCCACAGAGCAAAAAGGGAAAAACTCATGGCCCCAAACATTTTTATAAGGGCACCGATCCCATTAATAGGGATTGAGCAATCATGATTTAACTATTTCCTAAAAGCTCTAACTCTTAATAATAGTGCATTGCAGATTTAGTTTTGTCAAGCCATAGTAGTGTTAAATGGAGGAAGAGAAATGAGACTATAGAAAAAGTATTGTTCTAAACAACCTAATATCAGTGTATGAAAATCAACTCCAAGTTGTCAAGGAACTGAACAAGAGGCAGAGAAATCTAGGATTGTACAGAATACAATTTATTGGAGACTTGGTGTTAGAAACATGGTTTCAGGAGGCATCACAACCAGGTAGATCCTCATGATTTGGTTCAGAAGCAAGAGACTTAAAATAGTAGTCAGAACACAAGTGACTTCATTCAAGGCAGGATATATCTGGTTGATCTTAAGCTAATAGGAAGGACATGAGGCACATTCCTGGCACTGATGGCACCAGGTTCTGGGTTGTAAAGTTCTACATGCTACTCTCAAGATTTTGTTTATAGTATGCAGGGAAACTATGTATGTGTTGGGGGCAGGGATTCACCTATGGTTAATCAGGAGCAGTCATGGTGGTTACAACTAAAGATGGCAGCAGTCATTTCAAGCTGAATTCTTACAAGGTGCTACTTTCCAAGCTAGGGAGAGACCTGTGTTAAAGAGACAGCAGAGCAGAAAAGAGAAATTTGAAGGCTAAAGGAGGCAGTCAATACAACATCAAAGGAGATAGATTCACATGCTTAGATTTCAAGAGGGTTCCTTGTAGAGAGATTACATAAGGTTGAAACAGAAAGAAAAAAGAGAATAAGAAGAAATGTGTGGAATTGGGATGTATATTTCTGGGGATCCTATCCAAATTCTGAAGCCTCATATTTTATTTTTCAGTGAAGAATTTTGGTCAGCTATTCAGAATAAAAATGGGAAAACAAGAACTTTCAGAGGAGTTTACCAAGTGATGAGTGAGTTAAGCAGTACTTTCCCAAGTGTCTTGTGGATCACTTAACTTAGCATCCTCTGGAGAAGCTTTTAGAAATAATTGGAGGAGGGAGTTCATTTATGAACTCCTCAGATGATTGCCATGTATGCACAGGTCCAGGAGTCAAGACCATGGTTAAGGTGGATCCATTTTGAAAGCACCAACTAATTTAAGAACCTAGCAGGAAACATCACCACCTCTCATCCTGTGGTCGTTTTAATCTTCACATCACTCACAGTATTCTCTTCACTAGGTATATTTCCAAGGGAAAGAATAAAATACGTTCTAGTATGCACTGGCATGGACACCTTGTATCTGGGAGGGCATTAAGGTGCAGCTATAACTAAAAAGGAAATCTCAATACTGATCATGAACACACATGAAGTAGTTACACCACAAATTTTTTTCTTCTGAGTTAATTACTCAGTTTAAGAGTTTTCTTCAGGCAGGCTCCTGGAATCCCCTTCTCTAAATGGATTCCATTTTTTTCTCTTTTCTTCCCATTCCCATTTTCTATCCCTCTGTCCCTCCTCCTTCCAAACCCCAGTTCTATTAGTTCTTTATGGTTCTATGCTCCTAGGTCTGCTTTAGAGAGAAATCAAATATTTGGTTTCTCCGGCTTTCAAAACTATTCATATGTGGAAGATCCCAGATGCTTGCTTGCTAACCTGACTCGCTCTCATAGCATAACTTTGGTATGCTATGATCATTAAAAACTCACGGATTTTAATCTTGTTTTTCTTCTTATAAAGAGTAAACAGGAAAGAAAAGTGGGTAAAAGAAAACAAAATCCATTTCTGTCACATTGGGACACCTTTTATTCTTTGGAACCTATATACCTTGAGGCTCTCACTCATTGAAGGAAGCATAGACATTAGTTGGGATTGTGGAAACTGCAGCATGACCAGTTTTCTGTGAAGTGAGCTCTCTCTCTCCATCCCTTCATCTCTCTCTCTCTCTCTCTCTCTCTCTCTCATATGCTCAATCACACAAGAACAGCAAAAACAAAAGCTGTTGTTTTATTTTGTTTGAAATGTTAGGCTGGTGTTTGAAAAACTGATGAATTTTTTAGTTTGGTTGGTTGCTTAGGATTTTTTGTTTATTTGGCAAGAAAAATTTTACTGCCAGTTACCTAGGATGAGAAAGATCTATAGTTCAATCCCAGAATGTTGAGTTGAATACTATCATCAACAATAAACATTCCTAAATTAATTTCATATGACATTCTTCATTTTCTTTCCTCTATCTGCATTCCATTTTACTGACCAATAGAGAAACAGGAGGTTTTCGTTTCTTTATTTCTCCTCTCAATGAACATCTGAAAAGAGTGCTGCAATCTTCTGTTTCTATTTGACTTATGCTTTTCTTAAATACATGTAACCTGTCCTTCCCTCCCTCCTTCACTGTTCTAACTTTGCTTTTCTCATGGTCCCTAGTGGCCTCTTTATTTCCATTTCCAAAGACATTTTCTCAGCCTTCACTTAACAGTTTTACTTCATTTCACTCAATGTGTACCTCTTCTTGTTATTCTTTCTTCTCTTGGCTCACATTTTGGTCCTTTTCAATTCTTTCTTTCTCTAGGCTGGCTTTTACTGGATCAACTTTCTCCTTTTGGCTTCTAAATATATAAATACTTCCCAGAACAAAATCTTAGTCTTTCTGACCTTTTATTTCTAATTATCTTCACCAGTAATCTCATCTACTTTCATAGTCTTAACATTTTCATAAATACTCTCAACTTTATAGTTCTTATATTAAGATTCTTCTAATTGCACACTTGATGTGAATTTTCAGACATCTTACTCGATGTCTAGGCCTTTCCAAACGTTTATCATTGAAAATGAGTCTATTATCTTTCTCTAAAACCCACATTTTCCTTTGAATTCCTCCCTTTTTTTTCATTTCTTCCACCCACAGTGATGGTCCTCTCTTTTAAACTTATGAACCAGATGTTAACTTTATCACCTACTTAATTTTGAATGTATGCTGTTTTCTTTTACTTACTTAATTCTTTCATTTTATTTATTGCTACCATACCTAAATGTTAACTATTTGTAGGGCAAGAATTACATTTTCTACATCTTTGCACTCCTAATTTCTTTCAAGTGTTCAATAAATTATTTTTTTAAGGTATTTCAACTAAATTGTTACTGTTTTGCATTTTTCTCTCATGATAATTTTCAAAAAGGATTGACAGATTTTGAAGGTTGAATTTTGTTTCAGAATACCATTATTAGCTACAAAATGGTAACTAATAAATTTATCAATAGGAGAATTTGTGCAAGTTATTATTGACAGTGGATGCTCACAATTTTACACACTTATGCACTAAATGTGTTCTGTTACTCAAAACCCTTGAAAGAACCAAAATTTATGAGGCAAGTTGAAAGATATAGAATTGGTTCTGTTAACCCAACATGTACATGAGAGGTAAGACTGAATCCACTTTGTTTTATATCACTAGTTCACCTAGGGTAACCTCTGCCTAATAAACTCCTGTTTTTCTTAGATTCTTAGAGTTAAAAGAGTTGGGACGGACTTGACCACCAAGTTCAAACCTCTTGCTTAGAGTCATGTTATCACCTTTCTAATCCTGGTTGTGTGTTAAGTTTCCCAACATTGCCTCTGGTTTTATCTATGAATCTCCTGCTTGGTAATGGTCCTAGATTTGGATAATTTCATCCAAATATAAATACTGCTGTTATAGTAAAAATAATATTTTGCCTCATTCATATTTAATGGATTTTCTCATAAAAAAATAGACTCACTTCTGATTTTCAAATAGAATTTAAGATGAAAAAACAAGTTTGTACAGAAGACTATTTTGTAACATATGTGTAACAACAAACAGTAGGGAGAAAATACTGGTTTTCTTCTCTCTCCATTCATTCTCCATATATCAAATTTACTGTATATAGGCATTTATGTATTACTTCTGTGGAAAAATAAGTCTGTCTTTAGTTAAAGTTGGAAAACTCATTGATTCTTCCAGGTTTGAATCTTGCTACTTTAGTGTAAAACCATCCATATTTCAAGTATTATACTGAATTCATTTTAATTTATCAGTTGACCACTAGATATATAAATTAGGATTAGTAATCCTGGAGTACAAAGTGATTCAAATATTGACTATCATACTTGTCTTTAGTGTGACCTTAAGCAAGTCACATACTTGTCCACTTAGCTACCTGGAGTAGATGAAACAGCACAGTATAAGAGTTTATCTGAAAAGTTCTTCTCTGGAGGAAGATACTTAAGAAATACAAACTATCTTTACTGAAGAGCCTAGCTCTTTCAGGAAGATGCTAGGAAATGATGAGCAAACCTAATACTGCAGCAGCACACTTCTCAAATAGGCTGCTTTTTAAAAGCCCTATTTTACTTGAACACTGTGTTCCTGGGTCAAGAGTGCTTCAGCAAAATCTGCCTTCCTGGGGGCGAACGCCATTTCATGCAGTCACTTTCAGAAAGGCACATACTGCTAAACATTGACTGGACAGAAGGTTTTTTTTTCCTACTGCAAAAACTGCTCAAATTGCTTGAGAAAGAGACACAATAAGATGTTTATCCCTGTTTACAGATGTTTAACCAGTGCCCCTTCGGAGGGTCATATGACTGCAAACAGCATCATGGTAATTATACCCATTGCTGCAAGGAACAGATGTGTAAATTGGTGGTTTCTTGAGGGAAAATAATAACAAGTCCACTTTCCAGAAATGTACCCAGTGCAGTGCAGCTGTAACACTCTGTGCAGAGGTCTCTTTTCGTGCCTGTAATTGAATGTGTTTTCATTTAAAGAATATGGAAGTTCAGTGGGGCATTTAGCAGGAAAAGTCCAAGGGCAGCTAGCAAATGATGGTTTGATGAGTTAAAAAAAATACTGGTGGTATTCAACAAATCTCCACATTCAAAGAAGGTGGTAACAAATCTTTGATTCTAAAGTTGAGTAGAGGATGGAATTAGAACCTCTGGTGCCCCATACACTTCTGAGGCAGGTGCATCTTAGATATAAACAAGACCTCAGGAGGCCAGATTGCATCAAGATGATCATACTTTTGACCTGTAAACACCAGAATATTGCTAAACTTATTACTGGAGGATCAGAGTTTCTGGAAACTAGAGCCCAATGCCTCCTTATTTAAAAGGCTATCTTACCATGGAGAAAACAAAAAGAATTAGGTTAAATAATTGCTACCAATAATTTTATTGTATTGTAAACACTTGTTTTTCAGGATGTATATTTATATGAGTATATGATAGCCTTGAAAATCAAAATAAAACACCAACTAGCTTATTGTATTAGTTTATTGAACACTTCTGCTAATCACAAATATGTTTATTGCCATAAGCTTCTCTACCTTCTTTTTTGTACAAATTCTCTTTACTTCTTAAACTATGTCAAATAGTGTGCATGGAATGTTATATAGTGATGCAGTGTGTGCCTGGATGAGATTTCTTCTGGACAGGCGCTATCTGTACCTTCACATGTTTGGAAACAATGCAGAAGACCACCAGTATGTACCCAACAACTTAGCAGATGTGGTAAAAGAGTGAAATTTAATTTGCATTTACATTGTATATTTTAATATTCAATGACATTATGCAAAACTTAGGAGTTTTGCTTCTGGGGAAGGAAAGCATAATCGGCTTTTTTTTTTTTTCTGGCTATATTCTATAGCTTTTACGATCCTATGCTACTTCACAGAAGCACCAAACCTTGCTTCTGTGGTTGAAATGTAACAGAGGAACAATCTAGTCTGCTAATATGGATCTTTTAGGCCCAGAATGGATGGATAATAAATCGAGACTTGCCAAATGCCTTAGGCTAAAGCATGTCTTTGACACTAATGATCTAATTCGCTTATCTACCTTGTCTCAAATTCAGCTTTCTCAATCTCTGTGGCCCTGGGGACTCAAGGAAAAACATAGGTGACTAGGGTCAACCCCAGCTCTACCCCTGATTGATTCACTCTCTAGGTCTGTTTCCATAGCTGTGAAATAATATGATGTGATGATTTCCTCTAGGACTCATGTCATATATTAAGAGGGTCTATGCATGTTGGAACTGAGATTAGGGCTTCTTGCTTCTTGGTCACTTGTGTGGCATAGCTGCTGCTGTGTATCCACTGACTCTGAAGTTAGGAGGCAATGGTGACTAGCTCAATGTAAACATTTTCAATAAAATCAATGAAGCTGTACCCAAACAGGAGTATGGCCCAGGTTATTGTCCTCAAGGTGGTCTAAAGACCATTTTCAGCAGCTGTCTAGAGCACCAGTTAAAAATGCATGTGAGTACTTCATACCAAACTCCCTCCATCAGTATCCTTGCAAATGGGGCCAAAGCATCTGTTTTAAAAAAGAATTGCAGGTACCTAATATGCACATTGAGAGTGTGAACACTTGATCTGGATGAAAAAATACTTTTCTTACTAATCTGAAATTTGAGTTAGTGGTGTGGCTCAAGTGGTAGAGCGCCTGCCTTAGCAGGCACAAGGCCCTCAGTTCAACCCCCAGTGCTGCCAATAAATAAATAAATTGGGCAAAAATAATTTAATCTACCTAAACCTAAATTTCTTTTTTAACAGTGGAAACATTATCTGTCTTCCTCCATTTCCCAGAAAGCAAAAATGTTACCATTTTAGTGGCACAGTCTCTTGGCAAACAGCTTCTTAGAAAATCAAGCCATTGCCTAGTTACAAATGGGTTGTATTTAAAAAATAGTTATACTTGAAACTTAAAAGCCTTTTTCCACACAAATAACATAAAATGATGATAAAATTTCTAGACTTGTCTATAAAATTCAAGTTAATCCAGAATGTGGCTGGAGATCTGTACATTTACCATGGACACATAGGAGAAAATAATGTTACTGGGTTTTAGTAATACAGCCATTTCTTTATATCTAATTTTATTTGAAAAAATGTGTGCACACATACACTCTTCCCCTTTCTGATCTAAGGGGTTACAGTAGCCCTACCCAATGGTAGTGAGAATGAAAATTATAACGAAACTCTTACTTATTGGGTATCTTTGTGTCACAATAAGATTCTCAAAGCAATGACATGGAACATGGATAAAAAGGAAATTTTCTTTGATGAATGGGCAAAAGTTAGAAGAAACACTATTAGGTCAGGAGGGAGGGCCAGTAGAAAACAGAAAAAAAAAGAGGATAAAAGGGGAAATGAGCGGTTTATGAGGGCAGGCAATGAGTTGAGCTGGAAGTGTAGGAGAGGTGAATTGCTCATTTATAAGGAGAAAGACTTACTGGGTGTATGTTCACTTCCAGGCAAAAGAAAAAAGCATTGTTAATAGACTTTTCAATTGCCCATAGTTACCACCAACTAATGAAATTAATCTGAAGCCTCTTGGATGCTGGTCAGTTTTAGAGGAGAAGGGGAGAAGAATATGTGAACCTTTGGTAATTTGCTCACTTCTTCCAAATATTGAGTTCCATGAACCATGCAAGGAAATGATGGCTGAATGAGATGCTCATAAATACAAGAATGACTCTAGATACAAATTAAAATGTGTATATAATTAATATCCTTCTTGTGTAGTCAGGTTCAAGCTTGTTCCTTAGTTTACGTTGGCCAGCCCCAGGTACACCCAAATGATAGCCCCAGTAGGTCTTTTACTCTACCACCTCCTGCCCATGTCTTGGTGGCAGGCTGGAAGGGAAGTCTTGTCAATCTTCCCTCAAATAAAAACGCAGTTGAATTTGCCTCTTGCATTCAAAATGTTTATACTGGCTAAGTGCCTGATATCAGTGTGATTAACCAAAGAGAGGTGCTACTAAGTTCCTCACACTGGTATCTTTTGCATTTTAGGTGTTTCTTAAGTTTTTTGTCTTCTTCTTTCCTTTCCATTTTTCTCTTATTTTCTTTTTCCTTTTCCACAATGCTCAAGTATAGTAATATTTAATCCTATTTTTGGGGGTGGGTAAACATCTCTGGTATTCTTACAAAACTTATGGACCCTCAACATAAAAATAATTGTCAACTAAAACATCACATGCTACTTCAAATTAGTGATACCCTGTGACACCCCAGACCTACAAAACTAATACAAATCCCGAGAATTTGGGAGGATGACAGGGTGGGGAGCAGAGAAAAGGGTTTAAGCAAACTCTCTTTTTCCTAAGCTGGGCAAGTTTTGACTAGTCTCCCTTCTGCAAGTTCATCCTTGTTTCTCTGCCTTGGTTTTCTTACCCTGCCCCCTGCATTTGACTCTGCTTTCGGTCCATCAGCCTTCTTGGTGCTTCATTTTCTGTACCTAATACGCTTTTCCCTCCGGCCTGTCTTCTCAGTGATCTCATCCCTTTGTCTCCTCGCACTAGTGCGGGCGTGGCCTGGGCCGCAGGGACCGTGGGGACCGCAGGGCGTGGCGCGGACCATGCGCAGGGCGGGCCCTCCGCCCACTGCCTCCAGAGCCACCAGGAGGCAGGGACCCACGCCGGTGGCCGATAGCCCGCGGAGCCCCTCCTCCAACTCCCCAAGCTTACGCTAGGGCCTCTTGCCTTCTGGAGCACGGGGAATTTGGATTTGTTTTATCGAACCTCCACAAACTCTTTTGTTTGGGATAATTGTTTCTTTCAGTGACTTGGAAAACAAAAGCATCAGCCTATTCCCAAGCCTCTCCCTGGTATAGCAGAGAGGGGCAATGAGAAGGGCTTCCTTTTTGGCCCTTATTAGTCAGTTTGCCTGCTACTCCCTGCATTGTCCCACTGCAACAGTGGCAACCTGGTTCTGGGGACTGAGGCCAGGGTCCTGTCAAGGTTACACAGTGGGTGGGGAAGAAAGAGGCTAGGAAGCTGGGTCACTTGGATGCTGTCTTGTCCTTCCCACCTTTCCTTGCTTTGGAGGCTGCATAGAGCACATTAGCATTCCTCAGGCTATTTGCATCTTTTTTTTGGTTTTGTTTTGGTTTTTTTCTTCATTAGTATGGCATAGGGAGGCCAGAGCCAGGGCAAGAAGGTTTATGTCAGCAGGAGCAGACCTTAGAAAACTAAACAGGAATACCTTGTCAGAGAGGACAGAACAGGAGAGAAAAATCAACTAAGGAAGTCAAGTTCAGAGACTATTTGGAAAACAATGACCCTTCCTAGTTACAATTATTTTAAGATAGCTAGGCTTCTTTATGTGAGCAGTCAACTTTCCACTGTGAAATGCAAGCTTCATAGACAATTGCAAACAAATTTCTTTTGTTTTCTGGGGAGGACAGTAAATGAAGCAGGTGGAAAGAAGTGAAATGACTGTAGATTTAGCCAAATTTAGACTTTGCGTGAGATTTCTCTTAGCCAGGAAATGCATGGCACCAACATGCATTTGTTCAGTTGTTCAATAATATGAATGAACAGTGAACACAATGTTTGTCACAGGCTGCAAGCGACTTCAGGTCCACATGAAAGAGAAGCAAAAGAGAAAGATGTCAGGCGGCAAACTTGGATGGGTCCCCAGTCCTGGAAGCTGATGACTGAAAGGAGCTGGGGTCATAAAGGAGCTGTAAAGGAAGACTACATAATACTGAGTTTGCTAGTAATGAGAGTAGGATGTTGGTGGGAGTTAGAATTTTGCTCTCCTTGTTTTCTGACCTCTTTTATGTGCTTAAATAGGCTGAAATCAATTGTAATAGAGAACAAAATTGCTTTGAATATCTTATTTGTTTATTTTTTGCAGTATTCTCCCTGTCAACTAGTAGGTTTCATTCAGATTTTTCAAACAGACTGACAATGTGGCTTTAAAAAAAGTAAGGCATTCCTTTAGAATCTTTCACCTTTTTCCCATGGAGGGTTTGGGGAAGGGCTAGCATTTTGCTGACTAATGAATAATGTGACCCTGCTTTTGGAGAAGGTTGGAATTAGGTGACTAAAGGGTGGTAGGGTCTCCTTTTCTGATGAGATGGGTCATTTGCCAGTTCATAAGAGCATATGAATAAAGGCATCCTGAACTGTACAGAGTCAAGCATCTTACTGCATGGGAAATTGACCAACAGGCAAGCTTTTGCTCTCTCAGTATGGTGATGTGTTTGGGACTAACATATTTTCTTTTTCATATACATGCATGTAATATAGTATAGTTATATATGTATATACTATACATGTACATGCACATACATATAAAACTGATGTTAGAAGTTAAATGACAATAGAGGCCAAAATCTGTGAACAAGTCCCTGCCCATTCCAAATTCTAGGATTTGCTCTTGGATAACTTCTCAGATTCATTCGTTTTTAAGCAAATAGGAAATTGGAACATAGATATGTGTGCAAGAATTAAAACTTTGATCTTTGAATGCTTATCTTAAATCTTCTATACAATTCTCCTAAGGGACAGACAAAAAAAAAAAAAAAAACCCCGGAAAAGTAAAGAAATTTCCGTAGATGGTAGTCAAGTTGGGATGTGTGAAGTCTCTAGCTTTGGCCTCCTGATTACTAATCCAGGGCTTTTACTACTTACCTGCTGCTTCTTATTTCTCTGCATTTCAGAGACACTTCTGAAATTGTCCTTTCTGTAAAAGAAAGGAAGTGTAGATTTCCAGGAACAGGTATGTTTAGTGTGTGTGATGTGGCCACTATGTTTCATACTTTACTTTGCATAAGACTTATTAAAATGCAGATCTTGATTCAGTATGCCTGGGACTGGGTGAGATTGGCATGCTGAGAGTTGCTAACCTGACTTGCACTTGGTGGTGCAAATGCTGCTGGTCCCATTGGAGAGCTGCAAGGCTGTAGCTTTTCTTCTTGACCTTTCTTTCTTGCTGATATACTAGCCCTGGGGATTTAAGAAGCTTTTTTTGTTACTGTTGCCAGGTCACTGTATTCCTTTAGCTAATCTAGGTGCCTTTTGCTACCTTTTCCTCAGCTACATTTGAGATTGTTAGAAATAGTCTCTAGAGGAGGTGCCTTGAGCTGGAGGGTGTGATGTTTTGTCTAGTGACTTCGCACCATTTAACTTGATTCCACAAACCTTTCGCACATAAGCAATTTCCTCAACTGTGATGTCAAGAAAAGTCTTTTTCTAGTGCACAGGTGTCCTCAGCTGCAGCTCATTTCTTTTCTACTTGGAGTGCAGCTGAGATGCTGCTAGGTCACAGGCCTGGCCCTTCTACTGGTGCCTTTTCCCATCATGCCCTTCTGTCTGTATGTTACTTCCGGAATCAGCTCTAAGTTGTCTCCTGCGTGATCTGAATTGAACATGCCGCCAAGGGATAAAAGGACAAGGCAGGCAATCTTCAGAGTCACCCATTTCTCAGTTCTCTGAAGTTTGCCTGCCTTTGAAGTGCCTCTGCTGTGGCTCTTTAAGTCGCCCTGTAAAGTTCACTTTCAGTCTTTCTGATTATAACCTATTCTCAGGAAAGAAGCAGAGTTTAGTCTATTGCTCAGGCATTTATTAAGGCCTTAACATGTGAAATAGTGACAGAGGTTGGGCTCTGGAGTCAGGCTGCTTCTCTAAATATAGAACCTCTCCAAGAATTAGTTTCTTATGTATAAAAATAAAATAATGCCTACCTTGCACATTATAATTATATTAATCTTACCTCATAAATTTGTTATGAGATTTCCATGTAAAACCTTTAGCTCAGTGCCTGGCACAAAATGATCTATTATTGTTGTTACTATTATCATTACTATAATTTTTTATTATTACTAATAATACAGTTTTCCTTCACTCAAAGATTTTATAGTATAGTAGAGTAGTTGCGATAGAGACCATATAGCTCAGAGAGACAAAAATGTTTACAATTTGGTTCTTTGCAAAAGAATGTTGCTGACTCCTAGATTAATTAGGACAAAACAAGAAAACTCTCCAGTGAAGGAGTGGGGACTGGGATGAGTCATGAAGACTGTGTGGATCTTCAACTGACACACAAGACAGAGGTGTTTGAGGAGGGTCACTTGGCAGTGAGGACAGCAAATCTGGTTGGTGTGGAACAGGTGAACTGTGTGCTTTTACATGACTGAAGTTCAGAAGCGAGACGGGCAGATTGGGTGCCTCCCAGGACTTCTCAAATGCCAAAGCAATGCTTATCATCTTGGCATGATGATATAAAATAAGAATAGAGTTTTGGTTTTTTGAGGGGAGGGAGTAAAGAGTATGCTACGATAAAGCCCTAATTCTATTTTGGCTTAATTTGGTAAGAGTAGGAGACAGACCAAGTGAGAGACCGTCTTCAACTGAGTGTTAACTTTTAGTGCCAATGTCAATTTTATAAATCTTAACATATATGAACAATGTTCCAAGGTAAAATTTCTGACATTTATTAAAAGGCAAATTTATTACTAACATCTCCCTGAATCTCTGCTCCATTCCTGCCACCGTCCACCCCATCATTGCCTTGATTCGACAAAGTAATTAGAACGTTCTGCTGTAAGTTTCTGGGGTGCTTTTATATCATGACACTGTTGAAGCCATTTATAAGGTTGCAGAGCTATCAGACATCTTTGGTTTGTTCAGCTCAATGGCCTCTGATATGACTTTTAATGGAGAGTTTGGTTTAGGGAGAAACTAGGGAACTATTTTAGTTATGAATAATCGTGTTGCTTCAACCAAGGGAAAATAGTCACTGGAGCCCCCTGAGAATCTTTTATTTCTACACCAATGGAGGAAGTAAATCAGAATTGTGGAAAGAATGGTGACATCATTCTACCTTCCCAGAACTCTGGAGCTCAGGAGGGTCTTCAGGCTTTCCAGGTGTAGCATAACTGTGGAGTTTCACTGTGCCAGGCACAGCCTTGTGCATCTCTTTGTGTCATATGACATTGCATATGGTTGTCTATGCATTAAATAGAAAGGAAAGTAATTTTCATTGGTCTTGTGACCTCAGATATTGTCTTGAGACAATATCTCCTGATTTTACCCAATTCAGTCCAATTGTTCTGTTCAAAGACTGGATTATCATAGAATCCCTGGAAGTGAGGTTTATTTGAATTAATTTAGAGCTTGTACAAATTGCCTACACAGTTTCCAAAACAAAGAGGGAATTTTTCTTTCATTGATGACTTCAAGAACCACAAAGTAGGAGGGGTTCTAGTGGCTAATGCCACAATGAAGGGTCACTAAACAGGTATTACATTTCTTCAAGGAGCTGTGTGTCAAAAAGGTATGATACCTTTTGGAGAAAGTAATAATGTAGCATGGCATCCATGAAATAGTTCTAGATTGATTTCCCTATGTGCCTCACTTCCATTGTGAGAAAACAGAAATAGTTGATTCAAGGAAAAGGCGATGTTTAATTCAGGAACTTGGACTGGATTTAAGTCCTCAGACTCAGGAATAAATCACAGAACCTGTTCTTTACTATTTATTCAAACCCTGTCTTCTGATAAGAATGCATAAGGGTGACTTTAGTTCATCCATTTGCTTTTCTCATTTAATTAAATAGCCATAATTCCTGACCTGAGATCTTCTGTCTTCCTCTTCTCCCAGTATTGCTTTCTCTGTTCTCTGGTAATTTCTCTCTCTTGTTTTCAGAATTAATAGGAGAGCTGGACTCTGGGCTATTCTTAACATCTCAAGTGTGACTCTTCCCCATCAAAATCCTCACAAGGAAAATGAATCACAGCGTCACCAGAGTGATGAGGTCATGATGTCACACTGCTTTGGAAATTTATTTCTACTTTTCTATTGCAAAGAGATTTTGAAAGGGGGAGATGAAATTGGGGAGGCATTTCTGACTCCTGTTTCTTTAGATATTCTGAACGAGTCCAGCATTGGCAGGTACTGGCAGTTACAAAGTCCTGCTCTGAATTGTCCCACCCTCCACTCTGCTTTTTACTTTGCTTAGGACTCTTGGAGGGAAATCTGCAAAGATTAGATGTGTCCTGTCCTCAGGTGGTTTCTTGACTTCCTAGACTCATTCTACCGCACATGTAACTTATGAAAAGTATTTCGTTTCAAATTGTATCTCTGCCAGTTATTAGCTGTGCGATTGTAAGCAAGTTACTTAATATACCTGTGCCTTTGTCTCTTCCTCTGTAAAACAATAGTACCTATCACATAGCATTATTGCTAGAATTAAATTAGTTATCATATAAAATGTATTTAATAAATATGCTTGGCATGTATACAATTTAAAATTCTTAGAAGTATACTTGATACACAATGCTGAATAACTTTTCTTTTGGTATTATACTCCCCAAGAATATGAGGATATTTTACAACCTACATTACCTACAACATTTTTAGAGTCACATATCATTTTTTAAGAGTGCATAGTCTTGAAACATCCCTTATGGACCCACAAAAGAGAAGAAAACATAAAATATTTGTAAAATAATTCACCTTCTACCTCATGTCCAAAAAGTAGTAATTTTCATGGCATTTGTATTGTCTTGTTTCAGGCATTTCATAAATGCTAAGAAAATTCTGTAAAATAGATATTAGTATCCTAAACTCATGCTAAAAATCTGAATTTTAAGAAGTTAAGTAATTTGCCCCTGGGCATATATTTAAGCAATGGCTGAGTCCAGATTCAAACTCAAATTGTTTGACTGCAAAGTCATGCCAGAGAACATGTAATCAAGACAGGTGATCACTCAAGAAATGGATTCTAAAAACAAAGGAGGTTCAAGAAAGGAAAAACAACAAGCAAAGTTACATGAGTAACTATAACAAACTTAAATTCAGAGTTATGATTTACAGATTTTTCTAGGGGTGTGTATAGTTGTCCTTAAATTGTCCATCTGCTTAGGGATGGTAATCCCATCCCTAAGCAGCAAAAATTGAAGTCTGCTCATACTTAGGACATTTGTCCTGTACCTGACACTGTACCCTACCTACCACCACCTGCCTCATGACAAAAGTATTGAGCTATTTTTTCTACATACGAAAGAATACAATGACATATCTTCTAGAATCAGAGAAACATGCTTGCTGATTATTTGGTTTTGGTTTCAGATTTCTCAAATGCTGTTCTAAAAGGACAATCACTTACCTTGTGACTGATGTAGAACATTAGGCATGTATAAAATTGTTACGGAGAGGTTACAGTGACCCTATAATATCATCCTACTTCAAATACATAGGCACACTTCAAAAATTATGCTTGCTCCACAAACAGAGTGTCAAGGAAATCACCTGGCTCCTCTTCCAAACATGTTTTTGCCCTTAATCCCTCCTACATAGACTCTGGAGCCACCCCTTTCTTAAGATCTGAAACAGACCAATTCATGTTCCAATAGTCTTGGAGCTCGTATTAGAGTTGCTAGTTATCCGATGATACTTTCTGAATCTTGATTTCTTAGATGGATTCTCTGTTAGGTTCTTTAAAATGTTAAGAGACCAGAAGCCTAGGTTTAAGATCCATTCTACTTGTTGTGGGGATTTCCACCCATCGAATTCCTCATTTTGTAAATGAGACAGCTCACTTGTTCAGTCTATTTCATTAGAATTCCTTGAGATAAAATTTTATTTAGTTGAAAGTACTTTGTAGTGTTTCATATACAAATTGAAGCCACTGTCATCTTAATTCTTTTACAAATGGAATTCTGACTTCTTTTTCATCTTCCACCAAATAGATTTTATAATAACATGTACTCTAATGGCAGATAATATATACCCTTACTGAATATCAGTTACATGACATTTGTGTATTATTAATTATTCCATGGGAGTGTGTTGGATGGAGCTGGAAATCTGAAATCCTAATAACCCTGTCTCCTCAGGAACATTGCTTCTAAGCTTATCCCCTACAAAATGCATGGCATACACATTCATAACTTTTACCAGCTATGAGTATGACCAAATGTAAATACATTTTGTTGGTATTGTGATGAATATAGCTAGATTTATCAATAGAATAAATAAATAATATCTATATGAGATTGTTTTTGGTGGGATGAAGAGGTATAAGGTGAAGGTCATATATTTTGAAAATGAATAAATATCATCACTTTGATGCTGGACCACGTAGAAATTTGGGGGATAAATTTAGAGAACATTGACAGAGATTCAGTTGTCAGGTGAGTGTCATGTAGTAGAAGAGTAGGAATGTGATTTAACCTTGTTAAGAGATATGTAAGATACTCTAAATAGATCTTCTCCTTTCCTAAGGACAGGAAAGAACCAAATTGATTGTTGTGGCACATTTTAGACATTTTTTTGCTGATTTCTTTGAAGACCAGTAGCTTGATACTACCATAATGCTTAAGAATGGTGGGGATGCCAGCAATCATGGGGATGAATAAGATCTAAGGACCAGGTCCCCTTTGGTATTTATCTTCTGGCATGACTTGACTTAGTCTCATGATGATGTAGTAATTACTCTTAAGAGGATAATGATGATAGCAGTGATTATGATGAGGAAATTAGTAGCAGTTACCCCTTAGGGAGTGAATACAATGTGTCAGGGACTGTGCTAAGTACTTTACATAAGTCAACTCATTTAATCTTTATAGCAACCCACTGGGATAAACTTGTTATTCCTCAATCTTACAGATAAGGAGCCTGAATTCAACTAGTCCAAAGTCAAGAGTTGGTGAACATATGGCAGAGCTGAGTTTCAAAACTGCATGCCTAACTCCACAGCCCAGGCTCTCAAACACCAAGGAATGTTGGTTTTCTACATTCTATTTTATAAATTTTTTATTATTTTTATTATTATTACTATTTAGCTTTTGGTGGGACTGGGGTTTGAACTCAGGACTTTGTTCTTGCAAAGCAGGTGCTCTACCACTTGAGCCACACCTCCAGTCCACTTTGCTCTGGTTATTTTGGGAATGGGGTCTTGGGAACTATTTGCCCAGGCTGGCCTCAAATTGCTATCCTCCTGATCTCAGCCAAGTAGCTAGAATTACAGCTGTGGGCCACCAGTGCCCAAGAACATTCTGTTTTTAAAAGTACTGGACAAGAACTAGGACTAGGACCAAGAATGGACTCTTATTTAGAATCTGAATAACACCATATCCTTTTCTGTTTTCTCAGGTGTGTGCATTATACTATAGGCACAGTGATGTTTTCCTCACATGGCTATGATGGCAATTGAATCGCAACATTAAATTTGTATATTATCCACTCATTGCTAATGCCAGAGGATAGAGGAAAATGACTTTGGAGTGTGGCTTGATCAAAGTCCCCAGCATTTGCAATCACAAGCTTCTCCATAGCAGAGCAGGGCCACCCAGCCAGTTGGCTGAGTGCTTCCCATTTACATGCTCTGTGATCACCGCACAGAGTAACATGAATGTTTGACTCATTTCTTCCTTGAACAAATGTATCAAGTACTTACTGATTCAGAATAGAGTTTATGAAGGAGAGCTAATTACCAAAGAAATAAATCAATAGTCACAAGTTTGTATGGTGGGAAGAATAGAGTAATTAAATAAATATTCATTTCATTGTGCTTATTATTCTTGAGTGTCCAGAAAGAGATATTTTTTAATGTATTACCTGGATTATTAATGATAATACTATTCATGGAATATCATACCATACCATACCATTTATCTCCTTGTTGAACTCCTCTCATTCGTTTCTGTAGCTGAAGAAAAACTTACCTCTTTTAGTCAGATGCTTTTGATATCTATTATTAGGAGGTGAAAGATTTTAACAAAAGTCGGCAAAATGAAATCCCAACTTCTTTACCTATCATTGTCTTTCTGAAATAGCACAATTTGAAATGTTGAAGTTTTGGATTTATCAATAAAGTAGTAATTGTGCCACATGCCATTCTATAAACAAATATAGGCAAGGTTTTTCTCAGATACTGAGTTTTGTCTGTTAGAAGCTATCTACTGCAATTTGCTAAAGACCTTTTCTCAGTCTTTGTAGACCAAATAGGGTAACAATTGTGTAAAATAAAAGAACAAATAACTCTTTTGAATTGGAACTGAGTCCTCTTCCAATAGCTTTTTATACTGTATTGAATATGTCCCTTATTTCTTTGGAAGTAGGTGATGTGTACACATTAAGTAAACAGTATGTGAAAGTGAACCAAAACCCTATCTTCTGATCATTGGCTATTGCCTTTTAAGATAACATAACTATTCAATCTCCAATACAGAATATTTGTGTGGTTTTTTTTAAATGTGGTCTACCAATGAACATTTTTTGCCCACTCATTATGACTCTTGAGCTATAGCAATATACTATACCTTTGTTTAAAGGGGAAAAGAGTTTCCCTCATAACCACTCTGCCAGGATCTCCAAGATCCCTCTTCATGTCTCACATTTCCATGGAAAACTGTCAAGATAATCATACTGTCTTGCCTTCTTACTGCTCAGAAACTAAGAAAGATCTTTTTACTGAAGTGAAAACCAGAGTTCTAAACAAGGTATGAAGATTGTTGGAAAACACATAACAATTTCATGGTTTTTATCTACACATCCTACTCTCCATTCCCTTCACACCATTAGTAAGACTTTCAAACCAGGCTTAGTTTTAACTATTCACCTTTTAAATAATACCTTCTTCCCTACATCTATGCAGAAACATGCAGACATTTCTCCCACAGAACTAGAATCAGCTCATTCATTCTTCTTTCTCTCATTTATGAGAGGCATTAACGTATTTCTGATCTTTGACTATGTTTGAAAAAAGTACAGAAGCTGTACTATAAACTAAGTTAATACTTAGATATTTTCTCTAAATTGTATTGACAAAATATCAATGATGTTTAAAAACAGAGTAAAAATTTGTTAGGCAAATTTCACCTCAATAAATTATTAATAAAAATAGAATGAGCAATAACTAGTGAATTGATAGATTTTATATATATATTCAACATACATATATCCATTATATACACATATACCCATTTTATATATATACATCATATTTATACACATCATATATATATCATACATATATATGTCATATATATGTATACACACACACACATATATATCAACACTTTATTCTGGGTGTTTTACAGGCTCTGTAAGGCTTTGATAAGCATAAAAACTATGGTATGCTAAAGAAAACATTGGTTAACATATCTCTGGCCTTTAGATTTTGCTTCTCAAAAATAACTTTTGATCAATTAAATTGATAATGTTTTGGTTTACTAAAGATGTTCCTAGAAAAAGGAACTGGTATACACTGATGATCTTTGAAGTAATTAAAATCAATCTTGTTACCTAGAAAATTTGAAGAATTATATTAGTACTATTTATAGCTGGCAGAAGTACCTATCAGACCAAGGTTTTCTTTGCTTCAAAGGTTGAGTTATTCCTATGATCATTCAAAAAAGTTAAATGCATTGAAGTGTCTCAGAAGAATGTATGATGTTAGTTTTAGTTCTGAAAGTTAGGCATTCATGGAACATACTGATTGTGTGTGAGTGAGTGTGAGTGTGTGTGTGTGTGTGTGTGTATGTGTGTGTGTGCAGTGCATAGCATAGATACTCAGTACTGTTAAATGAATAAGTGAATGAGAATGTTGACTTCATATTTTATGGATTATCTGCTATAAGATACTCCAAGTTATACTGAGTCAGGAATACAATAAAGGTGGATTTGGGGGATGATGAATGTACTTGAAGAAGGAACCTGAGATCAAATACAAGTTGAACCACTGAATCACTCAGGCCACTTAATTTTTCAGAGCCACCATGGCTTTTCCTTTAAGAAACTGAAAGCATTGAGCCAAATATACTGAATGATCTCTGGTTCCTCTGGAATCAAATGTTCTTTGTCTATGTATGTAAGTGCTTCTATTTGTAATTGGGAAAAGTTCTAAATGGGCTGCCCTCAAACTGCCCCAGCAACCGGTATTGGGCAATGTTCTTTTTCTTCTTGTCTTCTCCCTCAACAAAGTACATCATATGTGTGTATGAAAACACAGTAATGAAACCCACTAAAATTGTATGAAATGGATGGGGAGAGAGATAAGAAAGAGTTATAGAGGGTCAATATGGCCAAAATGCATTATGTGCATGCATGGAAATATCACAATGATACCTCTTTGTACAATATATGCTAATATAAAATACATTCTCAGTCCAGTTCTTTAAGTACTGCAAAAGGAGTTTTACCAGAAAATAACCTGTACTTTAAGTCATAGTAATAGAATCAATTATTAATTAAAGGGAAACATATATACACAATCCTGCATTGTCTAGCTTAAAATCCAATTTTTATGGCCTCCTTCTTTCCTCCCTTAACCATTCTCTTCTCATTATTCCCCTTTCCTCCTTTCTCTTCTCTCTGCCTTTTTCCCTTTATCTAAAGTATCTCTGCATTATAGATTGCCTTTTTCCAAACCAACCAAGTTCTAAAATCTCTGAAATCTTAAGAATCTCCAGTGATGTTAATATATCCAGTGCTCCTCCAGAACAAACTGCATGCCTATGGAATACTCTTAGTATCTCTTTAAGTGCATCTAACTGTTTGGGTGCATGGCTTCTCTCCTGATTCTATTCTTTCCTTGCTCTCTTCATCTTGTCCTTCTTCTCTTGCATCCCTTATACTCCTGAATTGTTTGGGTGAGGCTGATCCCATAATTTAGGGACTTGAGTCTTGTTTGAACTTTTCTAGATAGTCATTGTAACATAGATGCTGTGTATAAAAACCAAAATCCTGATCTTTGGAAAATCAAAGTATCAGATGCTCTGAAGAAGAGAGAGAAAGGAAAGAAGGGAGATAGAGAAGGGGGAGAGACAGAGAGAGCGAGAGAGAGAGAGAGAGAGAAAAAGAGAGAGACAGAAGGAACTCTTTTATCCATGTAGTTTCTTTCTTTATATCATAAAGGCTTCAGCTTTCTTATTTTTGTGTTTTCCAACTTTTTAAGAGCTTTAGCTCCTATGCTTTGTATTCTTAAAGGGAAGACAGGACTCTAAAATGGTAGTTTTCTTGAGTTACTAGATGTTCTTTTCTGTACACTCTCCCTCTCCAAAATAACCGTGTTGTTCACTTTCACAAGGAGCAGTATTTTTATTACAGAACTACTTGGCATCAGTGCCCAAGTGCAGATGTCCTATCATGTATGACAGTGCTTCATTCAGAAAACTCAAGATAGAGTAAAATAAAGAGCAACCTCTTCGCTCTGTGCTCCATTCACAACTGTTAATTTTACAGGGTTATGATTCAATCTCTGAGCAGTGAGCTCCTGGCAGGGACAGCTGCTCCTGTGTCCCAGATTGTGCTGTGTGCATCCCAGCAGGAGTCATCAAGAGCAGCAGGATGGCAGGAAGGTGGTAGTGTGAGAGAGAAAGAATCAGTTCCAGCATGGTGCTGGGAGGAGGGAACAGGATGGGTCCCTCCAAAGTGCTTTTCACCTACTCCTTCCTTTTTTGTATGGACACATGCCTGGTTAATTGAGGAAGAAGAAAAACTTGTCTTGAATTTTATTGAAAAACACATGTCCATCCTGCCTTTATTCTCATATGCATCTTGCCTCCTTGTGTTCGCTAGCATGCAAATAGAGCTGAACAGTGACAAGCCTGGATGCTTGTCCAAAGAATGTCATGAAGACTGCACAATGATTGATAAGATCTAGGCCACTGGGGCAGAGCTGGTGTGACAGGTGGAAAACATACTGTGTGTTGGCTGCTGTACTTTCCTTCTTAAATTGGAGCAAAGGCCAAAGTCATGGTCAAGGGCAGACTGGGACCAAGCAGGGGACATAGTACGTGATGACAAATACTATTATTAATTAATGTTTCTTTGAAGGAAAGTTGCTGTGCTCCTTACTGTTCACTACTGTATTTCCCAGTACATAGAACAGAGTTTGCAAAAGTTATATGCTCAAAACTTAAATGAAGGAATGGAAACTATCAGTAGCCAGCCAGGGCATCATGGTGAGCAACGGAGCTATACAGAATTTTGGGTATTTGCCTACCCATTTCATTCTATAACTATACCTTTTATTCTTATTCTTTGAGTTAATTTCCAAGCGGGAAAAAAAGTTATTGGTAGCATTTATAAGCTGGTAAAGATTGTGATCAAAAGTTTTAGCTAGGCGTGGTAGCTCACACTTGTAATCCCAGCTACTCGGGAGGCAGAGATCAGGATTATAGAGTTTTTGAGGCCAGTCAAGGCAAAAAACAAGAGCCCCTCTACATCAATAAGCTGGGTATGGCTGCTTGTGCCTATGATCCCAAGTGGGAGGTCTGAGACAGGACCTGGCAAAAATAGAAGACACTATTTGAAAATATCTAAAGTTAAAAAAGGTCTAGGAGTGTGGCTTAAGTGGTAGTGCATCTGCCTAGCAAGTATGAAGCCCTGAGTTCAAACCGCTGTAATGCCAAAAAAAAAAAAAAAGTCAAAAGTTTGTGTATTCTATTTTCTTGTCTTCAGTACTAGGATGGCATAATTGATGCTGATACATAACTAATTTTAGATTTAAATTGCCACTGTTTTTCAGTCTAATGGCTTTCTCTATTCAAATTTTGAAGACCTGGTTTGTTTATCACTGATGTTGGATCAACACATAGGAGAAAGTGAGATATCATTTTATAACCAACATTCTCAGTTGCTATATTCTGAAAAATTAAAAAATCCCCAAAGCTTTGAGATTTATTTGCAGTTTTCATAAAATCTTGAGGGGATTTATTGTCTAAACCTTCACCCTATTCCTTTCTTGCATGTATTGATTTACTGATAAACCTTAAAATCATGAGGTTGGGGGGTAGGCTCTTGCATAACATTTTTTAAATCATAAAGTTTTACAGAGTCCCACTTGGGAAATCCCGAAAACCCAGAATCTTTCAGAACTCTAATTAAAACTTAGGGTGAATGTGGTTTGATTGTCAAGCTGTATCTTCTTTAAAGCCTGGTGTAACTTTGGTAGCAGAGCAACATGGAGCTGGGGAAAGGCAATACGTTTAAAATAAAGTCAGTAATTCCACAAGTTCCAGGGGCTTTACGTTTCCCATACAACACTGGAGAGAGACGAGACTTCATTCCTCAACTCCAAGTATTAGTGCCTGGCACGGGGTTAGTCAATAAATAGATGCTTTGGAGAACCCTACTTGAGCTTCCTTTTCTGTCCCTTTTTCTCACAAAGGTTGAAAAAAATGATGAGGACCAGAAGATTGAGCAAGATGGTATCAAACCGGAAGATAAAGCTCACAAGGCCGCAACCAAAATTCAGGCTAGCTTCCGTGGACACATAACAAGGAAAAAGCTCAAAGGCGAGAAGAAGGGCGATGCTGCTGAGGCCGAGGCGAACGAGAAGAAGGATGAAGCCCCCATGGCTGATGGCGTGGAGAAGAAGGAGGGAGAAGGCCCGGCCACCACTGACGCGGCCCCCGCCACCAGCCCCAAGGCCGACGACAGCGGCCAGGCTGGAGATGCTCCTTCCGAGGAGAAGAAGGCGGAGGGCGCCGCGGATGCTGCTCCGGAGCCCGCGGCCCCCCAGGCTCCTGCGCCCTCAGAGGAGAAGGCCGGCTCTGCTGACACGGAAAGTGCCACTAAAGCTTCCACTGACAACTCGCCGTCCTCCAAGGCCGAAGATGTCCCAGCCAAGGAGGAGCCTAAACAATCCGACGTGCCTGCTGCTGTCGCCGCTGCCGCTGTCACCACCCCTGCTGCAGAGGACGCTGCTGCCAAGGCGACAGCCCAGCCTCCGGAGACCGCGGAGAGCAGCCAAGCCGAAGAGAAGACAGGTGAGCGCCCAGCCAGGGCGAGGGCGGGCGCAGCGGGGCCAGGCGGCCCTCATTCCAGGCCGCTGGGCCACCAAGGGAGGGGCAGGTGTACGAGGGAGTTTTCTGGAAGTCAAGAGAAGTTGTGCTTTAATTCCAAATTATCTCCAAGCCTGAGAGAGAACTCAGAAAGCGCTGTGTAGCAGCCAGCACCAGAGAGATCAGCAATCTTAATTGGATTGATAGAAACAGTCAAGCTAGATAATCCCCATTGAAAGAAAATATTTTGTGTGCTGATAGTCTTAGTTTAATAAGTAATTACTGACACTACGTGTATTTTACGGATGGGAATTAACTAATGTGATTAGGTGGTTATAGAAAGAGCTGGGTATAAATATAGCCAACTCTAGTGATCCAGATTATTTAGAGTGTGAATTGCCCGCAGCACGAACATAATCTCGGACCACCTTTCCTTATCCCACAATGTGTTTCTGGGCATTCCACCCACCACCAGTTGGTGAGTAGTGTGTGTTTGTGTGTGTATGCTCAGAGGATGTTAATTGTGACACTAATTGGGGTCAAACATAATTAGGAAAATAAGTCTGTTGATGTTGCCAAGAACAAAAGAAAAAAACCTCCAAATACATAAATTATCATTTTATTATTGAAGACACTACTCTCATATGCATAAATAATTAAGGGTTGACTGTGAGTACATTCTCCAGTTTGGAGCTGTAACTTGAAAGTTGGAGTGCTGTCACTGTAATTGCCAAAAGAGCCTGTGCAGAATTAGAAAAGAATGTGTCCAGAGCAAAACAAATCTAACAGACTTTCACCCCTGGAAACTAGATCTGCCCCTCATCCCAACACATCCACAGTGGTGAAGGAAGCCAACAGTCTTTCTCTAGTCTGGTATGGCCTAGTCTAGTGTGACCCTTGAATATCTTCTATGTTAGTCAGACTTTTCTTTGTTGTGACATAACCTAAGAGAAACATTTTAATGGAGGAGTCATTTTTAGCTCCTGGTTCCAGAGGTTTTTCTTCATTGCTGTGGGCCTGTAGTGAGGCAGAATATTATGATGGCAAGAGCATGTGACAGAGAAAAGTTGCTCACCTCATAGCAGCCAGAGCAGAAAGAGAGAGGAAGAGAGAAGGGAACAAGTCCAAGATATACCCTTCAAAGGCATGACTCATTTTGTTCAAGTAGGTCTCATTTTCCACAGTTCAACCATGTCCAAATATTCTATTCTAACTTTGAATTTATCAGTGGATTAATTCATTGGTTAGGTCAGAATCCTCATGATTTAATCATCTCTGAAAATGCCTTTACAGACATACCTAGAGCTGTGCTTTGCTAGTCATTTCCTAATCTAGTCAAGTTGACAATCAGGAGAAACCATCACACCTTCCAATTCCAAAGATCCACAGAGATTAAAGTTTCCTCTGTGCCAGTTTAACACACTGGGTTTGCCCAAGTGGCTTTAACCCATGATATAACCAAGAGTTCAAGTACAAGCTGGACTATGGTGTTCCCAGGAGAGGACTCACTTACTTTATGAGAATGGTCTGGGAAATGTTTTGGCATCTGACCACAAGATTGAGAAACTAATAATTGAACATTTGTCTTAATATCCATTTCTTCAAGTTAGATACTACAGGATGGCAGATGATTACTCTAGATAATCTAGAACTAATTATAGGTCTACTTTTTTCATTTTACCTCTAAAATGCTATAAGAATCTATATTAATTACCATTGTGATTCGCATACTCTCATGCTCTAGCTGCAAATAAATCATATGCTTCTTCCTACCAGTGACTCATTTTAAATCTTTATTCTAACTACATACCTGCCCCAAAGGGGCCTGACTTTGAGGTTAAGAAGATGGGAACTTTTCCCTAGAGAAGGTAAGGTATGTGATAAAGAATGGGGCTTTAGTTTATTCAGCAAAACAAACAGTGTCAATTCCTGTTCTTTGGGTTAAAGTTGGAACTCAGTAAGATGTCTGGAAACCGTTTTGCATGGGACAAACTATCTAGCATGCATTGTATAATCAGGGAAATTAATCATGCTTTGTAAGATGTAACATTTTACATTGCTTAGCTCTTATTTTTTAAACTGGGATTTCTAAAGTTTTGAGTATAGACACAAAGATATGATGTAATTTTAGGTATATACTTGTGATTTAGATTAATAGAAAGGACTTACTGAATAAGCAAAAAGTCTAATAATATTTTTAGGGAAATTCCATTTTGGCTATTTTTCAAGTTATCATTTTAAGTGAATTATTAAAGTATTTTATGTGGTAAGTGCTCAAGAAATGTCAAATGTTGCAATAATAAAACTCGACTAAATTAAATTTATAGATAATATTTTTTTCATCTGTTCACATATTCCTGTCCAACTTTGCTAACTATTTATTTAGTTGATTAAAAGTGTGTCTGGTCACTGAAAGTAAGTAGAGATCAAATTCCAGTGGAAAAAAAAGTCACAGTTAATGAGATTGTATGCACATTGAAAGGTGATTGGAAGTATAGGTGAAGTTCAACTTGAAGGTAATCAATCACCAAAGACAGTTTACTTTATATTGTTTCATAACTTTGGCTAGATAATGTCCTCTTGGTGAGATTCTGAAATGCTGCCTGTAGCTTCTTGCTGGACTGAGTTATCTATCAGCCTTGCCTGCTAAATGTGACAAGCACAAATTACTCCGTTGTGGTGAATCCCGTAGAATCACAGAAACTAAAGGTGACAAGGAGATCTATCACATCAGATCAGCTCCAAATTCCCAGAGGCTCTGTATTACATTTCCTCTGTCTCCCATTGGGTTTCATTCTAACCCAGGTCAAAATAGCAGTATTTTCAGTAGGGCTGTACTATTTGCAAATGGATGACTGCCATGAGTTGATTTAGGATTCTATGGCTGCTTACAGTAGTGTAGAAAGACTAGCTAAGAATGGGTAGTATGGGCAGGGGCATAATAAGTCAAAGGAATGAATCTAAGAAAATAGTTTCTGTTAGTAAAAGGGTCAAAAATTTAGGATCAAATCTGATCACTGCTTTAATACACATGGAAATGATTTGTAAACTATAAATATGCTGTTTATTTTACTATTTATGGTTTTGTTATAATTGGTGGGTGCTGTTTGCTTTACAACCTTTGATATTATTTCACTTTTTTTAGTCCTCCAACTATATCTCCTTCTTCCTGTTTTGCCAGTCTTGCTTACACAGCTCTCAATGTTTGCCTATAATTGAAAGATTTCAGTGTGTCTCTGATGAAAATTCCTTATAGGAAGAAGTCTGTTTATAGCGTCTCTAGGACACTACTTTCTTCATCCATGAGGAAAGAACTGTCGAGCCCCTGCGATTGTGGCCTTGGAGTCTCCTGTTTAGCAGTGTGATCTTTGGCTATCAGCAAAGGAGTTCTCTCCCATGAAACCTGTTTCCAGTGTAGCCTATGGACTTTTCACAATAGAGGACTCCAAAAACTCTATACATTCAATGATATAGTATTTGCAAGGTAAACCACCTAAGTGATACCCATCTAATCAACCAGTCATACTTGACTGGGTGGTTGACACAGGGTTCTTGAGAGGTGCTAGTAGGAAATATAACTCTGAGTCAATATCTGAGTCAGATGTTGACCTTGGCTGCATTTTGTTATCTAGTTCACTATATCTTGCAAATTGGATTCATCAATAATGACCTGTGAAGGAGGGAAGTTTCCATTTCCAATTTTCTTTTACCTTTCCTTCCTTTCTCCTTCTCTTCCTAGTAACTTTCTGCTATACTAGTACTTAGGTCACAAAGATAAGTAAGATGTGGTCCTTTGAACTTAGGGAGCTTAGTGGAAGTGTGATGAAATCCAAAGAGTGTCATTTAAAACTATCATGTTAATAGTCTCAATCAAATTATTTAAACACATATGGAATATTTCAATATGCCAATGCATTTTGGGACAAAATATGAATGAGATAGTACTCCATTGGCCAAATGTTGAAAAAAATTTATATAATATGTATCTCAATAGCAAATTTTAAGCAAAAAGAATAGTTCCAGAATGATAATTATATGTAAGACAATGAAATAGCCCACATTTCTAGATCTAGAGAAATTCTTCATGTTTCCCAGAACAATATTTTTCTGAGTCCCAAGGGAACCATTCACTTTTTAGCTCTTTAAAAGACAGATCCTCTTCCATCAAACTGATTGTTAAATGTGAGATTGCCCAAGGATATTTGCACTTATTTGTCTGGGTGCCTCGCAAGCGGTTTTGATTTGAAATGCGGTTTCAACCACTTCCCAAATTTATACACAATTCATAAAGAGGGAAAAACTGAGTTTTGAAAGTCCATAAATACTGTTTATAAAACATGGGCACCCTATCAGATACTCAGCAGTAGCTGCTTAAATACTGTTGATTATTAAGCTTTTATATAGCACTTTTATATTGTTAAAATAATCATTTTTATTGGCTTTTCTTGTCAACAATCCAGTTGCATTTAATAATATTTTCCTTTCTATTTTTACATTCTGAAAGAAAAAGTAAATAGGTATTCTGCCCACAGACAATTGATGGCAAAACAATGGTCAAATTGATAGACCTCTAAATCCTTATTGTAACTTTGGCCCTACAGTTTTCACTTCTCTTTAAGGTACTACATTTTATCTTAATTTCTACATTTTCTTTTTCCGTATCTTAGCAGTTGTAATAATATCCAGTTATTTTCGGAAAATAGCAACCAGGACAATTATAAGGCATTCTCTGTCCTATATACTGTCCAAGATATTTAGGGGAAAGAATGTTGAACTAGAATAAGAAGACCAAGTTTCTAGGTTCAATATTTCTGCCAACCAACTGTGAGACTTTAGGCAATAATTAGCAATAACTTGCATCTCTGGGCTTCAGTTGTCTCTCTCTAAGAGTATTGACCCAGATAGTTGATTTTTCAAGTTATTTTAAAGATTGAAATTCAAAAGTCCAATAATAAGTAGCACTAATGAGCATTTATTAAATGACAGGCTTTGTGCCAAGTGCTATGTGGGCATTATCCCTTTCGATCATTGAAGCCACTCTCTTGTAAGTAGTGTACTTTCTCTTCCCTCTTTACAGATGAGGATTCTGAGGTTCACAGTTTACAGTACTTAATCATTGTAGACAGCTAGCAAGTGTTGAACCAGAAGCCAAACTCTGACAGCCTGATTGCAGAGATCACATGCTAAACCCTGACATGCAGACAAATACTATTCTGGGAAAAACAAAGAAAGGAGAGATGTCTAGGCACCCCAACATCATGTTTTAATCTAAGAACATTCCCCTTATTTGTATAACTGAATACTATAGCCTCCCATCTGGGAATTATTAGTGATCATACTTTTAGATGGTCATTTAGTAACTGTAACAATCCTTGGTCCTAATTCCATCACCCAGAATTTTAAGAAATATGAAACTAGCTCTTTTCCTTAGGTTTTTATTTCAAAAAATGTTTCAAGTGCTCTTTTATTAGAACCAAGAGCGTTAGAAAGATCAGTTGAACTTGATTATTCTTAACCAGAGTATTATTGACTTCATCAAATATGCCAAGAAGAACTGAAAATAAGAAACTAAAAATTTCAGAACTCAATTGGATATGTCATTTTTTGGTAGACAATTCCCATCTTAAATCTGGCTGACCAGAATTAGTGTGTCTTTTACATTTCTGTTTAGATCCTCCCTGAGCAAGCGTGTTTCCAAAGGATCTGATACCTTTACAGCACCCATAAATAAAATATTAACTAACTCAAAAAAACAAATTGGACAGCAATTTCTGTTTCTTTAGTTAAAAAGGAGGCAGACAAACAATGAAGAAATGGGTTTTAGAGTCAAGAAACTCCTATTGTTGAAGCCTTATATCTGTTCTTCCATTACTTATGTTAAATTATTGCTACCAAGATATTAATGAGGAGGAGGGCATGTAAGTAATCCCCCCCCGCATTTTAAAGTTGTGAAATTACATTTGGCACTGATAGTCAAACAGTATTTTTTAAAATACAGAATATTTTTAGGTATTAATTGACATTCATAAAGTATTTCTTTTTTTTCTGTAAACACATGTACACACATATACACAAATCCAGAAGTATTAGAAAGAGGAAGAGGAAGAAACAAAAGCAGCAAGACTTACACAGTGAGTCTATTTGGCTAACCATGGAAAGAGACCAGAACACTTAATTTAATGGACTAGAAAGCATTGAGTGGCCCTCACTCACATTTTGCTCTTATAAACATAGCTTCATTAAATAAAGAATGAAAACTTTCTAGAACCAGAGATGAATGGAAGGGAAGAAGCAAATAAAACGGTGTAGTGTAGCTTAAAGCTACAAGAACTGTGCCCTTGAAGATTTCTTAGGATTAGATGATTTAGAGCATAAATAAAGAGGTAGGAAAAGTTTGAAAGGATGTGTATCTTTTGTCATCTTTCATAATCGTGTTTGAATTTTATATTGAAAGAAAGTGACTAAGTCAGGTGATAAAACCTCATTCCAATTCATATAATCAAAATACTGAACTATTACCTTTAAAAAATCTTTAACCAGTTATTGATCTCACAGCAAAATATCTTGGCTCTATAAGTAAATATTTATTTGGGGGTTTGCTTAAAAGAGCTGTCATGGGGAGTTTTTCTCATAGGGATGATAAATAATGTCATGTTTTTAATAGACACAATAGCTTACATCATAAAAATGTATATGGTATAATTCCTCAGCATTTTAGCATAATAGACTACACATTACCTAAAATCAAAAGATCAGGGTTCTTGATGAGGTTTTGCTGATGATATCAGGCCAGCCTTTCTAGACGTTTAGGTTTTAATTTTGATATGTGTAAAGTATATATCTGACTAGGTCTTCTCTGCTTTCTGAATTGAAAAGACAAGTTTATGATGGTAGACCAAGAGGTATCTTTGAAGAGTGGGACATTCAGCCTGTTACCTAAACATCTTCACTTCCCTATCATCCCTTATTTTTTTTTAATCTATTAGTTAGTGCATTTGGGGAAAGGGACTGATAGTATGTAAGTTCAGATAGAGTGAAAAATCTAGGCAAAATCAATTCTGAAACTTTATGGTTACACTGGAGGCCCAACAGACAACAAAGAAATATAAATGGAGCATTCTAACTTCATCTTACACTTGAGATTGAATATAGAGTTAAAAATGATGTTTTCTGATATGGGGGAACTCCTACTTTATAGCTCTCCTAATCCTGTGTCTGAAATGGAAGACTATAATTCATCATAATTTACTGTCAATACTTTCACTTTCCTCTTTGACTTAATTCTTTATTAATTTACATTTATACACATCTTATTTCTTTAAGTAATCCTTGAATTTTATGTAAATACATCAGATGTACTTTTTAAAAAATTTTAAGACTCATAAAAACATAAACACTGTATAGACAGGTATAATACAGTTGAGGATTGTGAAAGATAAAATACTTTGTTCGTCATCTCATACCATTCTGTTAGGAAAAAAAACTCTAGTTTATATGTATATTCAAGAAGAAAAGAGTACACTAGAAAGGCTACTTGACTTTCCTTATAAGTCATGTTCAATCTAAGGGTCTTCCCAGGTAGCATGTATACAGTGAAGTAATTTCACTGTGTGGATTAATAGAATCTCTTGGAATTAAGAATAGAAACCAGAAACCAGGAAGTGTTCTCTTAAAATGGTCCCTTCTGTGTGTATCTTTCAGAGAGAATGGACATGAACATTTCTATAGCACTATAAAAATCTTCTTTTTATCCTGGGGTATGAAAAAGTGAAGAATATAATTTAAATATGCTTAAGCACTATATCTATGCCGTAGTATACCTTTTTGCCAACCAACGGACACATATCTAGGTACACACACACACACACACACACACACACACACACACACACACACACACACACATACTCAATATGTAAGAAAATGCTTGCCCAAGAATTTAGGTTGTCAGCAAGTCTGGATGAGCAATGAGCTATGCATTCTCTTTATCCTTAGCCAATAAAAAGTAGTGTTATCTCCAGGAACATCTTTCCTTCTTTTTGAGGGTGTTGTGGAGAGTTAATAGTTCTAGTTTTTGCTTGTTGTATCTTCAATGAGAAGGGGAGAAGTAGGAGTTGGGCCTATGGCTAACTATGGTTGAATTTATATTGTCTAACATTTAAAATTATGTTTAGGATAATTAGAAAGACCATCCAAGAAGACTTCTTGGTGTAGCAGTTACTTCACCTGCATCTTGAAGGACAAGATATGTCCAATGCAAAGGGATATCAGTTATTTGAAAAGCATGAGGTACCCTACTTTTCATTCAAATTAATAAAAATATTCAAAAACTTTATTTTAAGTCATAATTCGACAGCAGCTATTTAAAATAAAGCCTCAGTGGACAAAGTAACTTCATGATTTGTGTTGTTGATTGTTGAATCTCCTTCATCTTACCAATGATTTAAAGACAGAAGGTAGTCAAGATGGATTTGATGAATAAGTTAAAAATTAATGAATAATATCACGTAGTAGAGAAGGTCCTAACATGATCCAGGAGACTGGACTCTAACCTTAAAACTTTGGGCAACGAAACTCCTTAGCTTTTCTGGATGTGAGTTTTCCTTTCATAAAACAAAAATGTTGGACAGAGGATCTCAAAATCACCACTATTCCTCAGCAACACCCATGTGCTGACACATTCACACTGCATGTACAAAATCAAAGGAACAAAAGACGGCAGACACTTGCTCAAACAGAAAACTGTAGTGCCATCAGCCTTTCTGCTATGGAAGCTGACTGGCAAGTATTGTTACTCAGGGCCGTAAGTCTTTCCTGTGGCTGGCAGAGTACTAACCATTTATGGCTTCATAGACAGGGTGAGCATTTTGCATTATGTCTAGAAACATATTGAGAACTAGAGGAAAGCAGGGCCATTCTTTTCTGAAAGCAGATGATTAATTTCATTCCAACCCCATGAGTGACCTGTGGGTGACTCTTGCCAGTGTGTGACAGTACACCTAGGGAAGGAATGATCTGCCAAGTTACTTGGCTCCTTTCCTCATCTGACACATTTAAGTAATCTTTGCAAGGTGTCTCAGAGCCTACTGAACCTGCTGCCGCCCCACTATAGGATGAATTGTTCATGCCTTCCTAAACCAACAGGGTTGGGATAAAGACCAGAAACAGCCTTTCCCACAGTGGTTGCCTAGTCTTCTTTCTCACACAATACAAGGTAATTTGTGCACAGCCTGTGAGCTGTTCAGACTGTAGACTATATGAGAGTGGGAGATTATATAAATTCTTCTACACAAAATGGGAGATTGAGTAGATTCTTCCACACACATAAACTGCAACTTCGAGTAATTCATTTATTTGGTAAGAAGAGTCTCACTTCACAAAACTCTAATTTAAAGGCTAGGAAAGGCCAGCATTTATCAGTGTGGCTACAGCACGCTCTGCATTGGTGCAATCACATCCTTTTAGAAGGAGAAGCACCAGTGGAAGATTTTTGTTTCTCTTCCTCCTCCTCCTCTTTTACTATTGATTCTTTAACTATAGCAGGTTTATAGGCAAACCTGTCCTCTTTGGAAGCCACAAGTCAGCTTTTCTCTCTCCCTCCCTCCCTTTCCTTCTTGATAGTTTAAAAAAAGGAAAACACAGAAGGTAACAAGTGAAGCAAAACTTGTACATTTATTAATGCTTTTTTCCCCATTAGAAAAGTAAACATTTTAAGATGTATGGCTATATTTGTAGCACATTGATGGTGGTCTGAATACAAGTTCAGTGCAGTTGTCAAATTACATAATACTATTGAAAAACTACGAGAAAAGACCCTTCCATTTTCCTTCTATCCTAATAAATGAGGCCTTCCCCCCTAGAATGCCATATAATAAGTAAAAAGAAAATTGTCTCCCATTTTTCTCCGAAGATTAAACTGAGACTTTGGTTTCATACTTATCACCTCAGGAGTCTCCTCCATAGAATTTGTTTGAAATGTGAGTTAAGATGAACATTTATCACATTTTGAGTTTGACAGAATAATATTTCTTTTCCTTACACTTGCTCTACATTTATTTTGGGTATGTTCGGGCATTTTCCCTGAGGTGCATGATGATCACAAATGAGTGTGTACTATAATGTAAAAAAAAAAAAAAAAAAGCCAAACAAACAAAAAAAGGAAGCCAACTAAAACCAAAATCATTTGTGATGATTTTATCAGATATCTTCAGTGACATGCTTGTAAACTGGCTCTCCAAAACACAAAACTAAACTCAAAATGAGTTTATAGAACTGGCCCATTTCTGTGGTATACATATTTCCATCGTGGCTGATACCAGGACCAGTGTTTTGCCACTGCACAAGCAGTTGGGAAGAGGTGTTAACTATACTTTCTCTTAATAGCCTATGTGAGTCTGTACTACTGTATCTCAAATCAATATAATTAACCATTTAATTTTTACTTTTGGTGTCTCTAAAATACTAAAACAATAATTATCAACTCCCAAATGATGTTTCAGTATAGAAGCACATAAATATCCATTTAAAAACCCACATAATTATGTACATATGTATGTGATGCCTAGGAAGCTAATCTTTCTGGTGAGCATTGTGTGTGCATTAAAATAGTTAAAGAAAAAGCTAAAATGTAGAATTGCTCCTGGTATTCAACTAGAAAAAGAATTGCTCCTGAAGGGATGGATACGTTGTCTTCAAAAATGTGATCTGAGCTGCTTCTTTTGAATGAATTGAAAGCTTTTTTATCTTTTTCAGAGATTAATTCAGGCTTCCTACTGAATTGCATCCATTGCTGGCTTTTCTAACCTCGAAGGTGGAGAAAGAGTTACTGCTTCCCTTTCCTAATGTTAATTTTAGTGCTAGGAGAAATATTGCAAAATAGTGTGTTCACAGAGAGTGGGATGAGATTAGTGAACAATTATTCAAGGCAGACGCACTCCAAATTGTTAGTCTGAGCACCATTTGTTAGAATGAGTTTATATACATTTCTATATGCAACATTTATGTATATGTCATATGTATATCATATATAGAAAGCAGAACTGCTGTGGTTGAAGATATGGGAAATGGAGTTCCCCTTTCCTCTGCTGCTGTCTCTCCTCTCTAAATAGATCATCCCTGAGTGCTAAAGTATAGCTCGAAAAACACAAGTTGTTACTACTGTCTGTCTACAAGTGGTCAGAAAAATTCAGTGTCAGTCAGTCCTGTTTACTATAAGCTGATCTTCACAATGTATATGGATAACTGCAGTCATGCTGCTTAGGTAGATTATGTGTATTGTTTAGAGGGTTGACAGAAAATTGATCAATATTAAAGTCCTATTTTCTAGTCACAGATAGGATTGGTTTGAGTCACCTCTAAACATTATATTAGGTATTAAAACAAGGTTCTATTTTATTTTGGTTCCAATAGTATTAAGGTCATGCAATATTTATTTTCTAAATTATAAGTAATCTCGCAAAGCATAATTTAATTTCTAAAACATTATTGTGAAATCCTAAGTTGGTACATTTTGAATTACATTGCTAGAGCCCTTGAGTTCCATGAAGTAGCCCCTTGAGTGGCTTCTGGGAAGTGGGTTGTTTTGGAGGAAGCAGCTTGGCAAGAATCCTACCATACTACAGTCTCCTGTACCCCACACTAAACTATTTCACTAAGCTAAACTATTTTATTTTGGTAAAACTTTGACATTTTTACCAGCAATAATTAAAAATTACTATTCTAAACTTAAGGCCATTTTCAAAAGATCTTTAATTTTGGAATGATTAAATTCAACTGAAAAATTCAGAACTCATTTTTTTTCATGTAGACTTCCACTCTATACTTAGCTTGAATTGTTTGTTTCCCAAACAGATGATCTTCCTAGACATAGTATAGAAATTGTCCAGGTTCTAGGAATTTGTTTACAGTGCAAATCATAAACAATAGGAATTTAAGTGACTAAACAGGGTTATTAACCATGCCTAAATGAAACTAATATATCCATGGCCCCTAATCATGTAAAAGAAACAGAGTAATGATTAAATAATATTTTTTAGTTTTATTACAGTTTGTATAAACAAAACATTCTTTCTGATGCCTCGTGGAAGGAGTTATAGCTGTGATTTTGAAATATCCACAAAAATAAGGATTTCTACATGTTTAAAATCCCAAATATGTCCCCCAAAAGTTTTTAAGAATCTGTTACCTTTCTTTCTTCCACTCCTGAGCCCTGGTGGATGATAGTTGTTTGCCTCACTATCTAAAAGGATGCTCCAAAGGAAAACACTCATGAGCAACAAAGCCAATTCCTATTTAACTACAGGGATTGATATCCTAAATGTCACCTCAATGATTCACAAACAACATGACACAACCTAGCTGGGTAAAAGAAATAGACTCAATAATTTTAGGTTTAGGCTTTGAGGGGTTTGGGCTTCTTGTAATTTTTGATGGACTACTCTGAACACCACTTACCCAACGCTACAAATTTAAGTCTATCTATATTGATACCCTACAAGGCTTACCTTTCTAACCCAAATGACATCTAAATTATTACCATGACCTACAGGCCCTCCTTAGATATGACTTCTGCTCGTCTTTCTGATCTATGTCCTTCTACCCTGCACTTATTCCCTAGCCAGACTAGCTTTCTTAATGTTGCTAATGGGCTCAGCTTACTTCTATTACAGAGCTTTTGGACTCGCTTTCTCTCTTGGTTTTCTCAAGGCTGCCTTAGCCTTCTTACTTGCTCTGAGAAGACTTCCCTGACCTTTTGGTCAGAACAGCACCACACGCCTGCCAGCCTTATCAGTTCTACCACATTAACCAATTTATTTTCTCTGCATCATTCTCAGTGCCTAAAATAACTGTACTTAACACTCTGTTATGTGTTTATTGTCATTCTCTGTCACCAGACTTTCCATTCCCTGAAGGCAGGGATTGGCATTCTTCAACACAGTACTCAGTATCCCAGGGCTCAGAAGACAGCCCAACAAATGGAAGAACCTCAGTGGACATACATTGATTGACTAATATTATGAATTTCACCCATGAAGAGATTTCTCTTCAAAAACAACTTGAAAGGGAAAGAACGATGTCAGTTTTCAAATTTGAATCCCCCCTCCCCTCAAAAAAGCTAAGGATTTTTCAGGCAAGTGTCTATTTTTATTGCTTGCAGCTCATCTCTTTTAAATGTTATAAAGCAGCTACTTCCTTTTCATGACCTATTTCTGAATACCTCCCAGGTACCCAGATACTCTGGGTCTCAAGGTGGATATTTCACTCTGAAGGAAAAATTGACCAGAAAGTAGAAACAAGTGTGGGTCCCCAGGAAGGACCAGGTGGGCCATGGATGGGAATTCTTTTTAATAAGGAGAAAAGGGAAAGCAGAAGGAAGGAAGAACAAAATGCAAAATGGGAAAAAAAGAAGGAGAAGGAAAATAGAAAAGGACCAGCAATGAACATATCAGAGGAAACAAAAGGAATAAGAAAGGGAAAAGTGGGGAAAGAAGAGATGGTGGAAAACAGAAAGTGGGGGGCACAGGGAAGAAAGCACAAGACATAGGAGAAGCAGGTCTGGAGAAGCAGAAAAGCAGGCAAGAGGTAGATGGCATTCTGGGGTAGCTCTGCTGCTTACAAGCTCCCTGACCATAGGCAGGGCAAATTTCCTTTCTTGCTGGTAGCAGGTTTAAAGTATAGTCCATCTCTAGCATTCTCTGTTCTTGGCTCACAAGCAGGCCTTGAAGGACTCCCTGGCAAATGGATTTTGTGTCTCTGAGCAGATCTAAGTGGCAGATGGGACTGGGCTCCCCAAGGAGAGATCACCCCTCCCCAGCTATTGTCTGAACCCTCTGTAGCATCAGAGCCCAGCCAGCCCTGCCTGCCTAAAAAAACCAAGAACCACTGCCTCTGCTTGCTTCCAAGAAGGAAGAGAAAAGAGGAGGTGAGCTTCATTATTTCCTGAGTTTAAATGTAGGCTTATTTTCATTCTAATACATTGTAGATTCTAAGACATAGTTTAGAAATGCTTATTACTTAGAATACCTCATAGAAAAACAGTCTTGGAATTAGGTATTGTTGGGTTCAATTCCAGGTTTCTCATTAAAAGGCTTTAAAGATTTGTTTAAAGGTATTTGTTTAAACCTCCCCGTCTCTTCATCTATACAATGGAAATAAGAATGCCACCTTTATACAGTTATTGTAAAGATTTAATAATGTCACACATCTAAAGAAATGTAGGGCTGGACATGGTGGTGTATGCCTGTTATTCCAGCTATTCAGGAGACCAGAGGATCAAAGTGTTAAGATCAGCCCTGGCAAAAAGTTAGCAAGACCACATCTCAACAAAAAAAGGCAGGCATGGTAATACATGCCTGAAGCAGGAGGATTGTAGTCACAAACTACTCCAGGGCAAAAAAAGCATGAGACTCTATCTGAAAAGTAACTAAAAACAAGGACTGGGAGCATGGCTTACCTGGTAGAGCACCTGCCTAGTAAGCGTGAGAACCTAAGTTCAAAACACTAGTAATGCCTAAAAGAAAGAACTGTGTACAGAGAAGACCCTCAGGCAACATCATTTTGTCTTACCTTTCCTCTGATAATCTAAACTATTCACTTCTCATACTGGTGTTCTTCCCTGCCATGTGGGGACCCTTTGAGCAGATCTTCAGACTGGAAGCAAAGAAACCCGTCGTCTTCTTATAGGTAAAATAGTGGAAGAGATTCTTTCATATCATACAGTAAGTAAAGAGAACATGTTTCTAAAGCAAAGTATTTCAAATAGTATAAAGTATTCATTTCCTATAAAAGCAAAATATGCTTTTCAATGGAAGCTCCAACAGTAAGCAGAGAATTGCAATAGCCATGGGTTTAGCCAAATCGTCTTTGGCTTTAGTGAAGGAGAAAGATCACTGATCTTATATATGTTTGAAGCAAAGGCATGGTTCCTAACCAGCTCTATACCACTAGCTCAAAATCAGTTTCATTATTGTGCAATGATATACTATCCTCTTTGCTGAACTTGGTGGTTATTGGCATTAAATAGATGTGTAAAATGCCCACTGTGGCATATTACTGAACACATACTAAGTGCCTGATAGAAAGTCACCATTGTTTCTGTTCCTTCTAACTGAAGCTATTTGGGAACATTTTTTTTTTCCTCTCCTTGGTAGCTACCCTCTAGTTTTATAAAGGAAATTAATGTGCAAATATGGCTTGGTTTACAGTCAGCAAGAGAGACACAAATAATTTGCAGTCTCTTCTGGGAGCCAGGGACTATTTTATTTGGACTTCTTTGTAGCTCAGCAGCATTACCAAGTCCTTACATTATCAGTAACTACTGAGCCTGGAAGTTATCCAAGGCCACCAGGTAATGCATTAGGATTAACATAGGCTGCAGGTAATTGGTCCCTCAGAAACTGCAATCTAAGGATTCAATAGAAAATGTTGGGGACCCTTAAGGGAAATAGCTAATATACTCTTTCTAGGTAGAGACCAGTAAAAACTATCACATATTGAATTTCAATCTTGTAGTCTTACACCTAAAGGGAAAGTTAGAAATCATTTAGATCTGGGAATTGGAGGGCTTCAGGGGGGGGGTCCTTTAATTTCCTGAAATGATTTGCATACTATGTGTGCATATGAAAGACATTCTTGGGAGAACTTCTTGTATTTCAGCAGCTACTCAGCTGGGGCCACTGCTCAAAAATGTTCAATTCACTATACTTGAACAATCTCCAGGAGAAGTGCATGTGTATATTTTAATGAAAGCTGAAGCACGTTCTAGGATTCAGGTGGCACGGTCTGACCATGGTCAGACAATGAGTGAGTTAATACCAAGTAGAGGAGAAAAATGCCAGAAGGACTGTATTTTCCTGTCATCTAAATAATCGGCATTTACTGATAAGTATAACTGCAGTACTACAGTAGGTAATATAAAGGATATAGATACATGAAAGCAAATCTCTGTTGTGATGGAAGTTACAATCTGGCAGGAGAAAAGAGATAAAACTCTTTTTAAAAAATCCCAAACAAAAAACCTCCAATTCCAGTCACAAGTATGTGCCTCCTTAAAAATTGTAGCCTGTAATTACAAAGAAGGAATTCAAGGCCAGGACTGCAGGTGAGTCCTTAGAGAAAGGAAGGAAAGAAAAGAAAGACCTTAGTCCTTACGGGAACATTGAGAGCAGACTACTGCCCGTGGTAATTTGTGGCAATGAGGGGAAGGTGAAATATGCTGCACATTGGAGTTTTCAAAGCTATGAAATGTTGGAGCCTTCAAACAGAAGGTGGTTGCAGGTTTTACTTTATTATTTTTGCTCCAAGAATGACTCTGTTATCTCTACAAGGTGTGCACAAAGCGCAACCCACATTTACCAGTCCAGTTCAAAGACTAATGATAATTTTATTTGTTCAAGCAACTTTAATAAACAGTATTTCTAAACCTAGTATTTGATAAATTCCAAAATTAAAAAGTTAAAAATTAAACTTAGCACAGCTCAAAAGCAGGACCAGGTCCCAATAGGTCGTTCCTACCCTCTTACATCACTCGACCCTGCGCCTTGAGTTGTTTTGCAGGGTCCGCAGCTGGGAATGGAATTACGCTGGTGCCCTCTACTGGGGTGAGGTAGGAAGTTCACGAGAAACAATGGCGCTCAGGTCCTTCCAACGCATGGACTGAGCAGGTGATTCTGGGCCCACAGCAGCCTCCAGGCAGGATTCATTTAGTACTATTTACAGACCTCCCAGTTAGGTATGCTTTGGCATCGTGCCTGAATTCATTAACTAAAAAGAGTAATTGGATTTTTATTGTAAGGAGGTGGTCATCTAATTTTAAAAAGTGGTCCAGAAAATGGTCTCTTTTTACTCCAGCAGTTTGAACCTAGACACCCTTTCATTGAGCACTGCATGTGACTCATCGTGGGTGGTGGCCATCTTGCTACAGAACAATCCGTTCTCAGGCTGGGGGTGGGGGAAGGCTCTGAGATCATTTTTTAATTTTGTTCAATTATTGTTTTTTTTTTTTAAATGGTGAGGAAAGCACATTGATATTCATTGCTGATTTTCTTGGCTCAAATAATCAGAATTAATGCCCTGGTGTTAAATTAGATTTAAAGTGTCTACTCGGGTGTTCCTTTAGTTCCCTGCTCAGCTGATTTTTCTGCTAGAGGTGAAAAAACATTCAGTTGTAATTAAGAAAGGGGTGGGGAGTGCTGAGAAAGAAACCAAAAGATAGGAGTTGTGAATTCTCATGTGTGCAAATTGGTGACAAACTTCTAAAATAAAATAATGGGAGCTGAAGTGAGGTGGTAGAAAGGGTGGGTTTAAATGACCCTTTCCAACTCTCTACTTTTATTTTATTTTATTTTTAAGGATCAATAATAGGGACATGGAGGTCTGCCTCTGGTTTCCATAACAACCTGGCTTATTGAAAGACTGCAGTCTCTGCAAATCCCCAATTATCAGCCTTCCAGGGCTTATTAATGGAGCTGAGGATCCCAGTGAGGCAGGCAGCTCATTGTTGGCACGTGCCTGGTGGGCTGGTGAGAGGGTGGAGGCAATGGGAAGTGGGTCTGTGTGGTGAGACAGCAGCCATTTGTCCCGTCACTCCAGGGGGGTGCAGTAATTCAGGAGGCTTGAGAGCATCTCTCCTGCAGCCCTGGGTGGCTGTGCCACTATTGCAGGCAGCTAAGAAATCAGAAATGAGCTCAGAATCTCAGAAAATGGAGATTGTTTTTCTAGTCCCACCCCCCAAAAGCTGTCTATCTTCAATAAATCCATAAGAGTACAGTATACCCCCTGTATGTTTATTGAGCTCCTATAATTAATGGAGGCTCTCAAAAACAGTGGTGACTCTGTATTTCTAATGTTAACTCAAGCCTTAATTAAAATGCGAAGCCAACGGAATGCATATTTGATAGCTTTAAATTCTCAGTCTTTGGTCTGATGTACACTTATTAGGTCCTTACATAGAGTAATTACAAAGCAACATTAATACTTACAGTGATAAAAATTCAGTTAATTTTTATTTGTGCCAGGCTTTCTGCTAAATGCTCTACAGAGTTTCTTGTTGAAGCCTCATAATGATCTTATGATGAAGTGTATCATTGTCCCTTTCCACAGATAGGAAAAAAAGAGCAAGAGGCCACAACACTAGTGAGTGTGAATACATCAGGGTGTCAATCTGCTTCTTCTATATAATTAATTTTATTCTCCTATTATTTAACTTGGGTATCCTTAAAATAGCAAAGAACAATATAGGGCTGGGGATATGCTCAGTAGGATGCATTCCTTGCATGAGTAAGGCCCTGGGTTCAATCCCTAGCACCATTTAAAAAAGAGAGAAAGAAGGAAAAGGAGTGACATATTTACAGTAAATCCTTATTATCCAATGTGATTGGGAAAGTGAAACATCCTGGTTAATCTAATGCTTGATTAATAATCACCATTAATGTCATTATTGGATTTCCAGTTGGGAAAGGTGTGGGATATAATAAAACATACACACCACTACAAATATAGTAATCATCATAAAATGCTTCAGGACCATTATACAAATGTCAATTTTTATTGTAATACAGAAGTGTTAGTTGATAAAGACTTCTGTTTGACAGAATACCAGATGAACTGGTTTTGTAGCACGGAAATATCTGCCTTATCATTTTGAATATTACGTATTTTAAAGTATTTTATGTAAACTACCAATGAAGTTCATTGTGATCAGAAAAGAAATCTTTTGGGATCTTTCAGAAGTAGAGACTATTAAAGCTGTGAAAACCTTAAATTCGTTAAATTCTCTGAATCAGTAGACAGTACTTTTAAAACCTGAACCTTATACTATGTGGGAAAATGAAACTTGAGGCAGTTCAATCCAATCTGTCCTAAAGCACTATGACAGTAAGATCAGCCTTGGCAGAATTTTCATTACACTTGCTAAAACAATAATTTTTATGATTTTTTTCTCTAGAACTGACAATAGAACTTCTTTACAATGACCCCATCTTTTGGGAATTAAGATAAGGGAAGATATGGATTGTTTTAGTTATATAGGGAAGTTATATAAAATGCCCAAGGTATTACATTTGTGTGATGGTAGGTTCCAGAATCAAATTTAGACAGCCTAGCTTCTGAGTCTATGTTCCCAACCAGGATTGTCTATATTTAGTCTCCACTTTGGTTCTTTTTAATTCTCTTTTGAAGGGTAGAGGTGTGGCTCAAGCAGTAGCAAGGGCTAAGCCCTGAGTTCAAATCTCAGTATTGCTCCTCGAATCATCACTAATCTTTAGTCTCTCACAACAATCACATAGACCCTCCCACCCTCAACTGAAACAATTTCAGCCAAAGTCACAAATGACCTCCGCATTGCTAAAATCCAAAGGGCAAATTCTTTGTCCAGTATCCGATAGTCATTTTCTTTTTTTTTCTAGGTTAGATTATTTTTAGTGTTTTATTTATTATTTTATTATTATTATTGTTGATAAAGTTTACCAATAGTCTATAAATACAAATATAAATTTATATTAACATACAAATTTAAATTATATTTATATATTAATTCAACTAATGAGAAATTAAATGACTGGATTTTATTTTTTATTATTTTTATTTGCTCTCTTTTTTAGTGTTGTGCTGGGTACATTGTGGCATTTACAAAAGTTCTTACAGTATATCAAATGTATCATACTTGAATTCACCCCCTTCACCATCATCCTTAATTCCCACCCCTATTCTTGGAATAGTTTCAGTAGTTATCATTTTTCCATTTACATACATGTGTACACAGTATTTGCACCATATTCACCCTTTCCCCACATTCTTCCCTGTCCCATTGGTCCCAAGACCCCGCCCCCCCAGGACTTCTTTTCATTACTCCTCTTCCAGCACATTTTTTATTCTTGGTTTTTTTCCTAACCCACAGGCTAATCTCATTTTTCTCTGTCTATCCTTCTTTTCTTTCTAATTTCTAAGTGTTGACTAACTCCACAACTCAGCTCTTGGACTTCCTTTCTTTTCTGTCTATATTTACATTTCTGGATACACCTTCACCTTTAAGACATATAGACTTCTAGGACATTAGCACTTACTGTTCCCTCTGCCTCAAAAACTCTCTCCTCTAGGTGCTCATGTAGTTCACTCTCCAGCCTTTTTCAGCCCTCTGTTCAAATGTGAGCTTTTCAAAGAAGTGTACTCTCTAATATTGTCACCCACCCTCATCCTAGCACTCCTATTCCATCCTCATCCTCATTTGTCACAGATCTTCCTGCCATCTAATATACCGTACATTTTAGGTATTTATTTGTAGTAGAATATAAGCTCCATGAAGATAAGGTGTTTTTTGTTTTATTATTGTGTTGTACACTGCTGTGTGTCCAGTAACTAAAACAGATAGTGAATATACAATGGACATTGGTCATTCAATGAGTGAAGAGGTTACTTGCATGTAACTGATCTTGGTTGTGATCAGTTAGAGTCAAACAAAGTAACAAAACCAGTTCTGATGGTCAGCCCATAGGTGGCAAAGGTGACTCCAAATCATTCTCAAATTCAATTGATTTATTGCTTATTATCACTGAAGTAATTTCCTTTCTTTACAAGGGCAAATGCTCTCTCATCTTCCTTTGCTTCTGCAAACTGTTTGGTGATTCATATCATTCTCACATGTAATGCCATCCTCGTAATGACAGGGAGATGTCAGTGGATGGTGACTATAACTGGATTGTGCTTGTGGCTCCTGAGCACTGGATCTTTGTCCTAGCTTCACTGTTTCACAGTCACTTCCTACTTAGAGGACAAGCCTTGAGAGGAAATTGGTTCATCTCTCCATGCAGAGGTTCTCTAAAAGCAGAGAACCTTTTTTAGTCAAGCCCTGACTGAAAATAGATGGCAAAAACTCTTCTATTCCTAGGAGTGAGCTGCCCTTTTCTCACATTGAATCATCAAATCAAAGTCATGGATGCTCTAATGTCTAATAGAGAGTCTCTGTAAAATTTTCTGTGTATCATAAATTATAGCTAATTCAGAATTACCCATCACTAGTCCTTTTTTTAGTATGTTGAATTTGTTTACATGTTAATTATTATTCAATATGATTGAGACATTTTTTCATAAAGTAACATTTCTTCAAAGGGATTTAGAGAATATATAATTTATTAAGTTAAAATCAACATGTAAGCACATATATAAGTAACATGTAAGCATATATATATCTCTATGTAGATAAATAGATGATAGGTAGAGAGATAGCTAGATAAATGTAGCAGTTATGATCAGAGTTTAAGGATTAAGTCTCATGCCATCTAATAATTTGGCCCATTTGGAAAACAACTTTGTGACCCAGATAATCCCAATAAAGCCAATGGATTTCTCTTGGATTCCAACGGTGATTGACTAAGTTGCCTAAATTTAGAGACAAGCACTAAATCTAGTCCTTATGACTATAGATGAACTTTGGTGAGAAACGGCTGTTCTGCATTATCAAGGAGTCCAGAGGTTCATGTAGACTATGTTTATGTGTGGCAGCCCTTAGGAAGCACAGTGGAGAGATGGAGGTAGGCAGTAGGAATGGACACAAAGCTGAGTGATAAGAGAGGCAAGAGAAAAGGAAGTTAGTCCTACCTTAAAATCCCAACCCCAAAGAAAGGTGTGTTCAGAGAGGACCAGGACCACAGCAAACAATTCAACACCTTTAAAATCTATGAGTTGGAAACTTCTGATGATAGAAGATGCTATAGAGAGCAAAATATGTTTCTGTGCTTAGTGGTTTGGCCCTAAACTGGTAATCCTTCCTTTCCTACTCATTCTCTCAACATTACTACCACCATCCACCTTTGTTTGAACAGCTGCCCAACATGACTTGGGAAAGTGGAAGGAGCAAGAAGGAAGGAAAGAGCTGTGGTTAATCTTCATTGCTGAGTCCTTATAAAAGTGGCAGCCAACCTTGGGAGTTAGAATTTCCTTTTCCTGAGACTTAGATGGCTAACTCTCTACCATGCCTTTGACTGTAGAAAGCTTTGGTTTACAGAGGAAGTAATTTGGTACTGGCAGGAAGTTGATGGTCATGTCATCATTCTAACTTAGCTATTTATCTTTAGCAGCCTGTGTCCTGACACCTGCTGGATGTGGCAGATTTGCACCTTGTCACCACATGTGTAGTTTGCATAAGAGGAACAGTGACAGGGTTAATGCCACCCTTTCACAGAAAGAACTTTGCTTTTTCTTATTGTCTTCCATATTACTCTAATACCCTCTTTGCCATCATTCCAAACCTTCCTTCCTCTTCCCCCACCACTATGCTCCCACCCAGATCTCTTGAGAGTCATTACTACTCAGCCCATCAGCCAAAGTTAGTGGGTTTCTATGGTAACCTGGCAGCTGGTGTCTAGACACTCTGAGAGATGCCTTGCAATTGAGCTGCAAATCTAGCTTCTAACACACACACACCCCTTTCTTCCCTCCTCCTCTTTCCTCCTTTTTATTTACAGCAGGCATTAATGCCAACACTGGATGGAGTTTCCATTTGACAGGCCATTAAGGAAAGGAAAGGAAGAGAGAGAGGGTGAGAAACCCAAACTTACTGTCTTGTCATATCAGTGCAGTAAGAAGACAACTGAGATGACAGACTCTGATCTGGCTTGCTCTTTCTTCCTCACAAAGGATTTTATTTAATTAAAATATTTTAAATTAGAAAACAGGGCCACTAGTCCACTGGGAGTCATGAGCATCTTTAAGATACAATAAAAGCATTTTCATGATAAAGCTTCAACAGATGACACTGGGTTGAGGTAGAATTTTTTCACTTTCTCCAGGCAACCAATGTAATTTCTCTTTCTGTGTTGCTCAAGAATTGCACGTTTTAGTATTACTAGATGGAAAACTCTGGAACAAGACATAGGCAAATATGAGAAAGGGCTTCAAGTGACACTTCAGATCTAGGAAAGTCAAGTTTAAATCTCCTTTATTTCTTCTGAGAAGGAGAAAAGCAACCCTAACAGCCAGACCTGGTCTGGTACTCACACTTTTGTCTCTGAGTTCTCCTGTAAACATAAACAACTTTCTAGAACACCAAGATCAGGCAAGAGCACTTTGTGTGATATATCGTGACAAAATAAGACAACCATAGTCATATCTGAACACAAACTACATACGAACATTGTCCAAACCATGAAATGATTAACTATTTCTTAAGCAAGGCCATATGAATAATGATGTTTGCATCATTTTTCCTTTTTCTAGATTATATTTATTGTAATGTCCAATCATGAAATTAACTATTTCATGACAGTATTCCAATGTTAACAATATTATTATGCTTCCTTGAATTAATCTCAAACCACCAAACACAAGCCCAAGTAAGTCCTTTCTCATTCCCTCTTAGATGTCTTACAGTTCTCCATGGCATACATTATCCGTGCCTGCAACCTGTTGACAATCCCAACTTTGTTCAGCTACATGTATGTTCCTGATAGTCTTTGACTAGAAAATTTCTTATTAGGTATACCTAATTTTAGTGAAAAAAAAAAAAACCTTTTTCTCATTTTCTCCCACATTTAATATTTTCTATATTATTTTTAGTCCCAAAGATACTACCATACCTCCCTGAATTCACTGATTCTTCTAAGCTATTACAAAAACCTCATTTAGAAAGCAAAATGAACTGGGCACAGTAGCTCACGCTTATAATTCCAGCTAATTGAGAGGAAGAGATCAGGGGGATTGTGGTTCAAGGCCAGTACAGGTTAAAAAAAAAAGTGAGTGAGATCCCATCTTAACAAATAAACCAGGTGTGTTGGTACATACCTATAATTCCAGCTACACAGGAGGCAGAGGCAAAAGGATCATAGTCCAAGGGTAGCCAGAGCAAAAAAATAGGAGACCTTTTTGAAAAAGAAAGCAAAAAGGGCTCAAATGTAGAGCATTTGCCTAGCAAGCATAATACCCTGGGTTCAAATCCCTGTACAGCCAAAAGAAAAAAAAAAGCAAAACTAACTCAATTTATTTTCTTGTTTCTATTATTTTCCCATTATTTTTTTGTCTCAGTAGTTAGACATAAGAGCTCAGGATACTAGATGAAATGGAGAGCTCCATGTTGCTCTTTTATGATCCAAGTCAGAGTGATAATAAAGAAATTTGGATCAGAGAGACAACAGACCTGAAACAGGCCCAAGAAAATTCTAATGGAGTCACAAGGGAAACTGTGTCCTCTGTTTCAGGTGCAGTGGTTCAGAGAGTTTGTTGCTGAGGTAACAAGCATCTCCTCTCCCTTTCGTGTTATCACCTGTCAGCTTTAAATGGCCATTTTAGCTACCAGTACCCATGACAGACGACCAGTTTTGAAGAGGGCTCCCCCAGGAGCAGAGAGACAAGTAAAGAAATGACGGCCTTGGTTCAGGGGTTAGTGTCTTCTCCACTGCCCTGGGAAGCCAGCTTCGTATTGACACAAGTCCCTCTAGGCCCTACCGATGAGGTCACTCACCATCCTACCATCTCACCATCTCACCTTTAGCTTTAACTCTGTACCTGGCTTTAGAATTGGGTTCCTAAGCTCGGGCGATTGAAAGAGCTCTACTCAGAACTGCCTTAGCATCAACCCACAGTGTGTTGCTTGTGACTTGTTTTAGTAACTAGACTGTGGCTTAGTTTGTGTTACCTAAGTACCTATCTCATTCATCTCTAAGACTCTGGTTTCTCTGAGACCAAAACCTGTCCTTATTCTCACCTGTACTCTTAGAGCTGGAAATCTTATTCTTATACACTTGATTAAGGGGCCCTCTCGCTTGCTATTAGGTTTTCCCAAATGGCCATGGTCTGTCTGTATTAGCTTCTTCCTTCTTGCTCTGTTTCCCTAGTCTCCAATGCTTATTGTCTCCCTCCTGCTTTTTTCTGCTTTGGATTATTGCCCTTAAGCACAAACCTAGGTTATATGACCTTCACCTACCTTTACTTCCTCCCATTATCTTCAACTGTCTCCAGCCCAAGTATGGCTAATCTGTATTTCCTTTGAAACTGGGATATTGTCATCGACTATATCAATTCTGTTCTTATTTTTCCCATTTTATGGCCTCCATCAGATGTGTCTCTGAGAAAGAAGAATCAACAGACGTAGGTGAATATGGAGCAAAGAGATTTTAAAGTTGGGTCCTTGAAAGAATGACAAGGGCAATCAAGTAATATTTATGGTAATAGTGAGTGGTCAGGTAATGTTTAAATTTAGTGCAGTTCAAAATGGAAGACTGATGCAATCCTTGAGTTAAGGATGCAGAGAAATATTTGGTAGTGGAATCTGGAATTTGATGGCTATAACACAAGGAGTCATTAAAGTTTTATGTAAAGAAAGCAATTTGCTTATGTGGTGTTTAAGGATTAAGATATGGTGGTGATAAAATAAATTTAGTGATTATCTGGTGGAGTTCACAGTTGAAGTCATTAGAGGGAATCAGTTTTTGATCATGTAGAGTTGAATTTTGGGTTATAGTCAAGTTAGAGGACTGAGAGGAAAACTAGTCCCAGAATAACTGAAGGAAACAGGTAAATAAATCCATAGCATAGTCTTTACTGAAGTTAAGGAAGAATATTTTAAGAAGTCAAAGACAAAATATGCCACCAATTAAGGTGATAGCAGTAGGTGCCCTAACATCATAATATCTTGTCAGGGTCATTTTCTATAAGGCTTTTATAGAAAGGAACAGACAAATTATTGATGGGGTAGTTTATAGCTGGGGTTGTTTTGCAATCAGGGAAAGTCTGGTTAACTGAATAGGAATTGTGTGTGTGTGTGTGTGTTCTAGTTCATTTCTAACACATAAACAATTCTGATCTCAGCTAAACATTTTAGAGACAAAGAATTGGAATTTGGAAGCTTTGTGCCAAGTTTTGTCAGCAGTTCAGGCAAAAGAGAAAATATTTGGTCTTGTTACAGGTAAACAGGTTTGTCACCCCTGTGTCTCATGGAAGTCTTGAAAAGAGTAGATAGCAAATTATATGAAGAATGCTTTTTGTGGCAAGCCAATTCCTGGAGTAAAAAGATTGGGGGAATTTCAGGAACCAAAAGAATGAGTGAATTTCTTAACTTGCTGTGTCTGGAGAATAGAGCTCAGTAAAGGTCAATACTCAAAGAACAGCCAAAGAAAGATGCAGAACAATGGTGGATCACAAAAGGTCTTAGAGTTTTGGAGCATGATTTTTAAAATTTTGTTTTGATGAATTCAAGGAGGACACTGTTAGAAAAATGGCATGGATATAAGTCAGATCATAAAGAAATAAGGAAGATGAGAGAGAAAAAGATGGCACAATTAATAGTTTTTTCTTGCATGAAGTCTGCTGAATGAAGAGGAAAAGAACAGGTTTGTAAACTTCATGAAGAAAAAAGAAGCTATGTTTGCATTTTTAAAAGGCTGTCTTATGCAAGGGAGAATATTTTGATATATGTGCCCTATATTATTCCAGAAGACAGAGCTCCATAAGGTATAGAAGAGATATAGTTCAGCTTGCTCTCAGGAATAATTTATAGTTAGAGCAGAATGGTCTGTTGAAGCAGAGGTTGCCCATCTGCTAGAGACTGTCACAAGGGTTTCTGCATTAGAATGGGGGTGCTGGAGCGTCTCCAAGTCCCTCTCTTATGCTAAGGTTTCTGTATATTTACTGATTACTTTTTAAATAAATAGAAATTCATCAGAAGGGAGAGAATAGGGGGTAGTTTCTAGACTTAAGATATGTCTTGGAAAATGGTTTTATTGGAGAAACAAATTGGGTAGACAGATCATTTTTCAAATGTCAATTTTATATGATGAATCTATAGTTCTACTCCAGATGAATCATAAGTCTTTATTCTTTCACTGATTATTGTCTCAGTGTCTCCAAATAGCCAAAGTGGCAATATTCTTTGCCACTATATGTGAGTAACGAGCTTGGAGATCTTGACTAAAAAGAGAAAAGTCAGTACAAATATAAATATTGCTTTTCCAATACAGTTCTGGCTGTGTTCAGTGAGTGCTATTGATTCCTAAGGCAATTTTTTACTCAGAGACAGCACCATAATTTGACAGGCCCCAGGAAGCCAAAGCACACAATGACTGAGAAATGAATTGTCCCAGTAAGAGATAGGGATTATATATATTTACCTACATTCAAACACATAATACAAACACCTTTATAGGGCTTCCCTGTTACAATAGCATTTTTAAAATTAATTTCAAAACTGACTTAAGCCTTCACAGTTGACATTTAAATGCTCTATCACTGAGACATGGGGGGGTAGTATATGGGAGGAATCATATGCACTTTTATTTCCTCTTCTTCAGGATATAGAAATGATCTCTTATGAGTCCCTAGATATGACAGCATTTGTAATAATTTTAGCTTGTTCTGGATTTTGTTTTCCAGTAACTATTTTGTCATTTAATTTGTGAAACCTACCAGAATCAATGATAACTATTTAGCCTAAGTTACTCATTGAGCGGTTCCTATTTTTTTTTCTGTGTGGGATATCCACCTCACTTCTCACAATCTAGATATACCAAGTTGAAGTTTGATAACGCAAATTTCAGCCTGGTTCTGTAGGTCTCCAGAATGTCTAAAATTATTTTTTGGTAGCCTGTAAAGCAAAATTATATCAAATTACCTTATATTTCACAAAGGAAAATGAAAGCAGAGAAAGGGAAGATGGGAAAGGAGGCAAGTGGTGGTTTGCAGTAAATCTAGGACTGCTGGGGAGAGATGCAAGTTAAAATCAACATTCGAGTCTACTCACTCCCAAAGACTGTGAAAGGCACTGTGGTGTTATGGAAGGATCTTGAATTCTAACTTGCTATGTGACTTTGGGCAAGATGCAGAAACTCTGTCTTCAGTTTTTCTCATAGGAAATGAGGAACTGAGATCAGATGATCTAAAAGGTGTCCTTCAGTTTTCACTGATTATGTAGACAGTTTTATGAACAATTACAAACCAAATCTGTGACTATATATATACATTTAGGATTTTTGTCCTGAATTACATAGTTTAGCCATTTGACTCTGGTTTTCTCTGTGCTGTGTAGATACAGTCATAAGGGAGAATCAAACAGCAAAGATAAATAAGTGTTTGCCTAATCTCAAATTCTACCCAAACACATGGTGAGTCATGGCAAGGCACAAGCCGAATATGACTCATGAATGCAGTGCTTTGATTTAAAAATTTAAATGTTACCAACACAATAGATATTCATGTATAGGAAGCATTTTTAGGCAGCTATAACCACTATTGGTGTGACTTTTATGGAGTTAAAGTTATGCTTAGTTTTGGTTTCTGAATTTTAATCCTAGGTTCAGATAATCAAGTTATTTAGTCCAATACCTAATTGTAGAATTTAGCAAAACTGAGTTGCTTTTGCTTTTAAAAATAAATGCTGAGAGTGTCAATGTGTAAGGCATATTAACTCAATACAAATGATTAACTGAATTTTTAAATGGACATCAGTATAACTTGGAAGATAGTTCATTAACTTTCTCAAAGTCTGACAGACACAAATTTCTACATTAACATTTTTGTGACTGATCACTAGATGAAGTATAGTTGACTCATTGAAATACTGATGCAATACTTAAGGAATTTCATTCATTAAATGTAAAAATTTGTGAGAAAGAATGACTAAGAGACTAGGCTCAATGCAAAATGATCAGCATGATTATGTGGTTTCATTTTTCTCTACTAAGTATAAATAACTAGTATCAAATAATTAACATTTTGAAAATTATTAACTTCCTCCAAGATGCAGCAGGAAGGATTACAAAAAAAAAATTTTTGTTGCGGGGGAAGGAAGGTAAGCAAGTCAGGTGTTTTTACTGGGATTCCTTGCTTAAGAAAGCCAAGAAATGGGGGAGTGTTGTGCATAAGTAGAAAGAGTAATGTCCCATCAGTGCAGTCTTCCCCAGGGATTTCTTCAACATATGCCCTCCCTGGATGACTGCAAGATTTCCTGGAAATGAAAAAAGTCTCACAATAAAGCTGGAAAATCTTACTATGTATGATTTTTTTTAAGCTTAAAGGACTAATTATTACCAAGAAGTCTTGCATCTTTTTCAAGTGTAGGATTTTGATGAACTAAGGAATATTTCTTAAAATTGGATATGATAACTTAATTCTGGAGAATTGCCATTCCTTGCCTAACTGCCTATTGGTTGCAAGCTTTATTACACAGCTGGGAGTAGGCGGCAGCTTGGCTCTTTCAGTATGGTAAGCATACTTTTCCTCGAAATGGAGCTAAGCCTACGGATGAGGTTCTTTCCTCTGGAAATCACTGGTTGCTGTTGTTTGAGTATTCTGTCTTTAAGTGGAGGCAATAGCAGAGACATCTTTACCTTTTGCACATTACTGTTTAGCAGCCTTGATTCTTGCACTGAGTGGATCCCGACTTTTCTTCTTTGCTGCCCTTTGAGTTTGGCCAGTGATTCACCTTTGTCTTTGAAATAATTTCTGTACTTTGGTCCTTGACTTCAAAGCAATTTTCAAAGAACTCTTTTTCCTTTTGTTTTTTTTCCCCCTACTTTACAAGTTAAAAAAAAAAGAAACTTCATATCATGGACTTTTCTCTCCTCTTGTCAGGGTACTTTAAGAAAGTTTCTCTCTTGCTGTGGGCTGTGGATGGATAAGCATGAACTAGAGGGAAGAGGATGAGGTTAACATACTTATTAGGTACCCAGGTGAGTCAGGAAGTGACACTATGTTAGGTTTTGGGGTTCTTTTCTCCATTTAACATCCATTTTTCTTCATTAAAGAACATCTTCATGAGATAGATATTACTTCTACTTCAAAAAATGGAAAAGCAGGAAGGTGCATATTGGATGCATACGTATGAAACTCTAGCACAATGATTGGTACATTGTAAACACTAAACCAATGTTAGTTCCCTTCCAGACACTAATACTAAAAGCCAAAACATGAGTATTTGCTTAAGCATGTCATTCATTGCTAAGACTTTTGGGTTTTTTCCCTTTTCTTTTTTGTTTTTTTGAGACAGGATCTCTTAGGTTGGCCTGAAACACAATCCTCCTGCCTCAGCTTCCCAAATGCTGGGATTACAGGTGTGCACCTTCATTTCCTAAAAAGATTTAAATCAACACATTTAATTTTTATAACAACCTCATGAGGTGGGTACCAATATTTTTACCAATAAGAGATAAGGAAAAGAAGGGACGAGAGGTTAGGTGACTTTTCTGAAACCATGGTAATCATCAGAGAGAACTTAAATGCAAAAACAGTCTGACTCTAAAATGGGACCTCTTAACCTGACTGTATGCTGTCTAAAAATAGTTATGCTTAAAGAACATATCTATTTTTTACTTTTTATATCAGAACAATTTATTATAAAATTAGCAGTTATAAAGTTTGATTTAGCAGGAAAAAGTAGCAGTGAAGTGGAGGATGATGGCATAATATGCTTGCCATGGCCATGAACCACAGCAGCCTTTGCTGTTTCCTTTGGTCATAGTGGCATTATAGACTCATACTATTTTCTGTTTATTGAGGTTTAATTTATATGTCAAAGGCATTCTTGAGAGCTGGGGACACAGCTCAAGTGGCAAAGCACTTGCTTAGCAGGCACAAAGCCCTGAGTTCAAACACCAGTACTATCGAACAAACAAAAAAAAACCCAAAGTATTCTGGGATTTTCCCATTTTCTTTCACGACTTTCAATATTTATATGAACATAAATATTAAATGCCCATCTTATAAACATCATGCTAGGAGTTGGGACTAATGTAGATGCACATTTCCAGGAATGTTTTGGGCACTTGAGATTCATCAAGTGAGCAAAACTTAAAATAATTCTGCCTTTGTGGAATTCAGATTCTAGCTAATGTATCCTTTTCTTCTGAGACATTAGTTCAATTGAAGAAGACTAAATTAGCATAGAATGCAAAGGATATTATTTCCATGTGAGAAGAAAAAAGTGATTATTTCTACCCAGGGTAGATACAGAGCTTGGGAACATCATTTGACCTGGGTCATGAGGACGGTTATGCACAAATTCAAAAGGTTTGACTTTGAAGATTTGCTATGTACACTGACTTAAGTAATGGGCTGGTCTGCCTCCTAACTCCAGTCCTTAATTTTTAGTTAAAGAGATATCTTTAGTCCAGATCTCTAGAACCAGAGCCTGAGAAGGGAATTTTTGTGCAAATAATGTATTGGTGTAAAACTTGAAGGAAGGAAGGTAAGAGGACAGGGCACAGGTGAAGATGAGAATTCAGGAGCAGTGTGGTCTTACCTCATCCCACAGAGAGCTCTGAAGCACATAGCTGCACCGGAGCATAAATTGTTTTATGTAAAAGCAAGAGGGTAAAAGGGGAAAAGATCCCTCTGGCACCAAAGACTGAGGTGGTTCCCAATTCGCATTATGTGCCCAAGGGAGCAGGTGTGGGTTGCTGGCTGTGAAGCCTCCAGCATGTGGGTTTTGTGTGCTAAGTGCTAAGGTCTTGTATGATAAGATCTGGAGGGTCACTGGTGGCATCCATTACAAGGAACAGGGGACATCTGGAAGGTATACATAGAGATGTGGAGATGTATAGAATAGTTGAATGGCAAATGAGGGAAGGGATAGTATGGAGAATTGACGTTTTGCTGTCTCTTTTGATTCTGATAAGCCGTTGATAAAATCTAAGTTAGATATTATTTTTTACTCTTTCACTAAAAAAAACTTGAACGTAAGAATAGAAAAGGTAACACCATAATTAAGAGCCTCTGATTGAAGTCAGTTCTTAAAGGCATATATAAGATTACCTTTAATTTTAATTAAAAGGAATCTGCTACATTTTGAAATGGGAGTTCACAAATGTATCCTTCTGGGTAAATTTATGCTTTACTTCAGACACCCTACCTCTTTTTAGTTTTCCAACATGAATTCTATAAAATTTTTTCATGCCTCCAGGCAAAATCTGCATTGTCAAATTTCCAATAGACTTTACCATTAATTATATCTACAGCCAGATTTTCACATTAATGCTTTCTGACAGGCAATTGAGTTTGTAAAGATTTGGAAAGATACTGTTAAGATTTTTCTCCTACCCAGGATTCTAACCTGGACTCCTACAAAGCAAAAAGGGAGAGATGTAGGATTGAAATTACTTATTTGTTGTAAACTTGTTTTCTGAATGTTCATCATATTGGAGTATGTAGAACTGACACTGACCTCCTAGAATTAAATGTTGGTAAATTAATCATTTTCTAAAATAACAAAATAAAATTGCTCTATAATTTCATTATTTCTCCCGAAGGCCTATTTCAAAGAATATGTGGTAATGAATTAAACTACAAAGTACTTTTTCATATTCCAGGTGATAAACAGACATTAATTAACCTTCACAATGTTAATATGGAAAAACAAAGAAAGATGTAGACAGAGATCTAAACATGTGGTTTGCCCTGTGTGGCCCTAAGTTATCCAGGATCCATGATTCTGGGGAATCATGAAAGCCAAAGAGGTTCCTCTTTCCCTGAACCTCCATTTCCAGGTACCTGGGTCCTTGGTACAGACCTCCTTTATCTTCCCATGCGGGTGGAGAACATGGTGGCAGGAAGAATAGAGAAGAGTCATCAGGGAGTAGAAGCATTCCTGCCAGTGGGGAGTGGAAGGAGTCCCTACTGAGACTTCTTTCGTATTCCATTCTAGAGAGCTGTGAGTGAGGTTATCCCTCCCTCAAAGAGAGACTGCTGAGAGGGGAAGTACCTTTTATTTCATTCATTTATTCAACAAAATATTACTGGATAATCAGCTATATTGTAACTATATTTAATACCCAAAAAAGTACCAAACAGAATTCTTACTTTTTACTGTATTTAGCAAGTATATGTGAATATGTGTAACTCAACAATTGGTTTATATATTAATTTTAAACAGAGATTTCCAAACTCAGTTCACGGCTAAGCAATTTATTTTATGGCACCCTTAGGCCAAAAGAAATACTTACCAGTTCTGTTTATTAGGTAGTTAGATCCAAAGAGCTTACTAAGAGTAGAATGAATAGTATCCAACAAAGAATTGCTTTCTTTCAGACTTACAAATATTACTTAAAATTATATATATATATGTTACTTGGCACCTCTGTGAGTTCACTGCAGTGCTGAAAGTTACATCGATTTTATGGTTTGGGAACCATGACTCAAAATGCCAATCTGCTGTAATATGCCAAGCAATGTAGATAACTTATAGTCAGTATATAAAATGCAAATCATTAAAAAGTTTCCTTTCTAGAAACTTAGATTCTAATCAAAGTAGAAAAATTATTAAGCTACTCATTTTTTTCTGCATTTGTTATAGACTATGCCATAACCTAATGTTGTCTGTGAAAATTGAGAAGTTTGAACTGAGTTTGAACTCAGTGTTATCTGTACTTGTCTCCTAGAGAATCAGAATAGTAAGGTGTGGGAAAGAGTATGAGGCAATGTGCATCAGGACTGCCAGGCTCAGTGCTGCCTTTTTTTCTTTTGTGACCATAGACAAATTAACTAACCTCTCACAGTTTCAGTTTCCTCAGCAATACTTTTGGGGATAGGTAGAATATCTCTTATACCTATTCAGTCTCTAGGAGTTCCTGATTCAATCATATCTCAAAGTTCTTAAGTAAAACTATAAAATACCCCATAATATTGTGTGTTCACATGTGTGTGCATATGTTTAAAATTCCTCTGTTATTTCAAAAAGAAAATTTAAGATTGCTGTATAGCACAATGTTATTTTGCAACTGTGATGATTCCATCTAGCAATAAACATGTAATAAGATTATAAGAATTTGCAAATGCTGAGAGAGCAGATCTCCTAGAATGTAGGTCTTTAGAAGTCTGTGATGAAGTTTGGGCACACTTCCTGTCTTGTCAGATGGGATTTTATTTATTTTTTATTTTTTATTGTTGGGCTGGGGGTACATTGTGGCATTTATAAAGGTTCTTATAGTACGTCAAATATATCATAGTTGAATTCACACCCTCCATCAGATGGGCTTTTGAATTTTTAAAAACATACAGATAAGCCTACAGAAAAGAGGAAAAGAAAATTAAGCTGTTTTGGATCATCACTCAATATCACAATGTTATCATTCAAACCTTGACATGATATTTCTCAAAATTCCTGTGTCACAGGATCCATATTGTTTATCATAATGCTGACTCTACATTCCCTTTCCTTCTACATACTAACAGAAGCAATGTCTCCATAGAACTATATTCAGCTGCCAGATCAGAATGCAAATTTGGCTGAGAGGAGGGATGAGAGAACAAATCTACTAGATTATTATGCTAGAGTGGAAATACCTCCAAATTTGGGGTTTAGTTTTAACTTATAAAACTTAATTCATTCATTGTGATCATGGTTAACAGATAAAGTTGGGGATGTAATTCACTGGTAGAATGCTTGCCTAGCATGTGTAGGTCCCAGATTCTATGCCCAGCACCATATATGCACATATATAGCAAAAGAATTAAAGTTAATATCATTTAATTTTATAGATTTACTTCATCTTATTACAGAAATGATTGAGAGCCACTACGAAGTCTATGTAAGTTGTAAGTACTGATCTCTCCATATGTACCTAAGGGAGATGCAGATAGAACACTAATCTTTGGTGATTTTATAGACACTATATAGATGTTTAGGGCATTTTCAAGTCTAGTCAACTTATATCTTCTTTGCCTTTTGTTTTGATGTTTTTCAAAAATTCTCTTGATCGCCCCTTTTCATATAAAACCATTACTTTCTCTGGTAGAATAGAATTTGTGTATTCCATCCTAGTGTGTGTAAGAGTTGCTTTCATTATTTCCTGAATAGTTACTCTTCTGGGTATTTCTGTTTAATTAATAAACCACTCAGATCCACATTTTCAGAGTCAGAGCTTATACAGAAGCATTGTGGAGGAGAAAGTCTCTTAGTCATTTTTCTGGGAGAGAAGTTTTAGCATTTTGTTTTCTTTCCCCATTTGGGAAATTGCCTTTTCCCTCCTGGAATGAAAATGTTAAACCTGATGCTACAATTAGTTGAGTGCATTGCCCAAATCCATTGACTGGAAGAAAGTCCAACAAATCCCAAACCCTTAGGTTGGATTAAAACTGCAACATGTTACATTATGCACTCTAAGTTTTATAAAGTATTTTCAAATAACTTTTTACAACTTCCAAATACTCTGCAATAAGACAGGGTAGGCAACTTTACCCATATTGTTTCCAAATGCGGAAAGTGAAGCAAGGAAGGGAAAACTAATTCATCTGAGTTCAGATGGTAAATTGGTGGAAGAGTCCAGGCTACAGTGTAGTCAAGTCTTGGTCCTAGGCCTAAACTTTTGGGGGAGAAGTAAAAATGTGCATGATACTGCCTGTGACTTTTCTTCTTATAAGATTTCTGTTTGTTATTCTTTGAAAACTTTAAGTGTTTAATGTTAAAAGCAAAGGGCTATTCACTCTCTTTTTCTCTCAAGTCTCAAAAGCAAAGAGTGAGGGCATAGGTATCATTTGGACCACTCTCCTCATATCACAATGAGAATATAGGCTCAGGGTTTTAAATATAATTTACAATATGAAACACAGTGATGGCAAGTAAAATGTGGATCCCAGCAACCACTAAAAGCCACCGTCTAGGCTAATATTGACATCTGGTACACAGCTCAAGAGAAAGACATGTAAGTAACAAAAGGGCCATATGTGAATTAGCTACCAAATGTTTTTCATTGCTTTCCTTTGAGTTTTTGAGGTGATGATACTGAATATTCAAGAAAGCTGAAAACAAACAGGGAAAGGAAGCACACCCCCAGCCCAGCGGTGCTTGGTAGAGTAATTGTGGGCATGGCCCCAGGATGACAGCAGCTTCTATTTAATCAATGTTGACAAGGCTGGGGAGAGCTGGGCAGGTCCCATGAGGCAATGTTTTACTCGGAAATCCACTCAATCTAATTTCAGTAATGTAGGGCTGTGGAGGGGCCTGGATCAGAGCCAGGAAACAGGGCCATTAGAGCTCTGTGTGGGCGATGGCAGTTGGGAGCACCGCCATCCCTCCAGCAGTATTGCAACCAGGCTTCCTGGCTGAGCGCTCAACCAGCCGCTCTTGCATATGCTCCTGGTATTTGCTCACCAACAGAATGCATAGACATGCAGGTCTTACCCTTTCTAGGAAATGAATGGAACACATAAAGGCAAGAACTGTTTCGAGAATCTATTTCAGTGAGAATCAAAGAGCCAGGCTGGCATGCATCTTTCAAGACCACTGTAAAATTGGCCACCCAAATCCTTTTTGCCTTTTAAGACTATTACTGCATGGTTTCAAATGCATGCAGAAATAACTTATATCTTTTGGTCATGATCTTATGTAAGAATGGTAGTTATGGGTCAAGAATGTGAAAACTGTTAGGGTTTTCCATTTTTTCAGAATGTATCAGATTGCTGGGTATAGTGGTGTACACTTATAATCCCAGCACCTGGGAGTCTGAGGCAGGAAGATCATGAATCGAAGATCAGCCTGGGCTACATAGTGAAACCCTGTCTGAAAAAGCCAAAACCAAATATCAAAAAATGCATGATATTCATTTAAAGTACTCAAATTTGCAAATGCAAGAGAAGTGATCGAGGAGAAATTGTGCCCTGTTAGGTTGAGCTTTTCTTTGCCTGGCTATTCTTCTTTCCTTTACCACTCTTTCTCTAACAAACAACACACCATTACAGTAATTACTAGAGTGGAAAGTCCAAGAAGGTGGATTCTTTTTCCTTCTTTTTTCATTATTACCACTGCTGTATTTCCAACTCAAAGGATAGTACGTGACATACTGTAAGGTTTGCTTCTTTACATTGAATGAATAAATGAATGAAGGATCATACTTTCTTCCCATTTTGAAGTATCCTTCAACTCTGGAGCATTAAGAATACATGACTTTATTATCTATGATGTAGACTTCTTTTTTAAGTTCACATGTAAATGATAAAATTCATGTCGACTTCTAGTGAAATGTGATTTCTAAGAGGTCTTTGGGCTTGCAAGAGCAATGTCTTTGCCAAGCCTAAAATGCCATAGCAAAGGCAGGTTACAACTGTGGCAGACACTAACATCATCTGTCCAGATAACCTATATGTATTTTTTGAAACTACATTGTATTCGTACAATTTAAATTATAGCATATCGAGAGGATAGAGTAAACAAGTTTTTGAACCTCTAACTTAAGCTTATTCTATGAATAAAGTTATTTACTCCTTAAAATATGACCTTGTTTCATTTGAAAATTCATTCAAGTTCATTTCTCAAAACAAAACTTTTTGCCTTTTTAGTGCAAATCAGTAAAACACATCACTAATTTTTGTTTGTTTTGGGCTCATACTAGAACTGGATTTGGTATTGCCCTGGTGAAGACTGATTGGGGGAAAAGATATTAGATAGATGATAGTGTTGATTCTTAGTGAAGATAAATTCACTGGCTACATGATATATCATATGGAACACACACACACACACACACACACACACACACACACACACACACACACATACACACAGTGTCTTAGCCTGGCTACTACAATAAAATACTATAAGCTGGTAGCTTTTAAACAATAGAGATTTATTTGTTTATGGTTCTGGAATCTGGAAGTCCAAAGTTAAGGTAGCAGCTGATGCAGTTTGTTGGGTTGAGAGCCTGTTGTTCCATGAATGTGCCTTCTCACAGGGTCCTCACATGGTAGAAGCAACTAGACAACTGCCTGTGATCTCTCTTACAAGGACACTAATCCCAATCATAGATGCTCCATGCTCAGGCTCCATATCCTAATTTCATGACTTTGGAGATTGGGATTTCATCATATGAATTTTGGGGGAGGGGACACAAAAGATTTAGACCATAGCACTGTGATTCTCTTCATCTTGCTTGCAATGTCTTATCCAAAATAACAGTGTTGATAGTAGACTTTTTCATGTTTAATATAAGTAAATGTACTATTCAGAGCTAAACTGAATAAGGAAAAGAATGCTCTAACCACTCTGGAAAACAATATGGAGGTTTCTTAAAAAAGCAAACATAGATCTGCCATATGGTCCAGCAATCCCTCTCCTAGGGATGTACCCGAAGGAATGCGACTCAGGTTACTCTGGAGGCACCTGCACACCATGTTTATTGCAGCACTATTCCCAAAAGCCAAGTTAAGGAAACAGCCAAGATGCCCCGCTACTGATGAATGGATTAAGAAAATGTGGTATTTATACACAATGGAATTTTACTTAGCCATGAAGAAGAACAAAATCTTATCATTCACAAGTAAATGGATGGAACTGGAGAACATCATCTTGAGCAAGGCTAGCCAGGCTCAGATGACCAAAAATCATATGTTCTCCCTCATATATGGACTTTAGAACTAGGGCAAATGCAGTAGTATTGGTGGGCTTAGGTCACAGGCCAAGGGGAGAGCACATACGGGAAGAATGGGGATAGGTAGGAAACCCAAAACTTGAAAGTGTTTGATGTCCCCATTGCAGAGAAGCTAATACAGTAACCTTCAAATGACAGAGGTCACTATGGGAAGGTGACCGGGAAGTAGTGAAGAGGTCAGGTAGAAATGAATCAGTTTGGGTTGTAATATACTTGTGCATGGAAGCAATGCTAGGAATCTCTCTGTATAGCTGTCCTTATCTCAACTAGCAAAACTGCTATGTCTTTCTTATTATTGCTTAGGTCCACTCTTCAACAAAATTGGAGAAAAGGGCAGAACAAGTTCTGCCTGGAAGCGAGGGGGATGGGGGGGAGAAGGAGGGGACGGCGGGGGGGTGGGGGATGGGGGACGGGGAAGAAATGGCCCAAACAATGTATGCACATATGAAAAAATGAATAAAGAAAATAAAAGAATGTTCTACTCTTCAACTTGCTAGATTTGTGCTTTTATATCAACAATTTCAGGTCAGGCTAATTTGTTAGCTTTAGGCCTGATTATTTCTACTCCTTTATTCAATATCACTTGGCACTGAAAATCTCACTTCATTCTTTTAGTTTCTACAGCTTCTGAAGTAACAACTGCCACAGAGGGAGGTTGATCCTCTAGATGAAGAATGTAGTTATTTACTCTAATTGGACCATGGTATTTGGAGTGACCAGCTGGCCTCAGTCACTCATCTATCTTTGCCACTCACCATGATGATCAAAGTTTTTGCACAAAATACTGAAGATTACATATCATATTAACTCATCTGTAGTATTTACAAATTATTTAATTAGTGTCAGAATGGGCCAAGACCAGATTTCATACTATGAAAGACTAATCAGTGTTCTTCTTACCATTTTGAGCTGCTTTTAACAAGACCAATTTTCAGACTTTATAGGCTCCAGGCCTACGTAGATACCTCCTTGACCTAGGTCCCACACTGAAAACATCAATCCTTCCTGGGCTAAGGTCAGAGTAAGGAAAGCAATAAAAAGTAGAAGCTGTCTGGATGAATGACTTTGTCCTAGATTAGAATTTATTGCCATTTACTGTCAGTGTGTATGACTTTAGATAAATTATTTAATCTCCTTCTGCCTCAGCTTCCCTAACTAACTACAAAACAGGGCAAATATGGTAGCTGTGAAGATGAAATGAAATGATACAAGTATACTTAAACTTTTCTGAGCATGTCAGAAGAACTTAGAAATACTAGCTCTAGCTGGTTACTTTACACAAAGGTCCAGAAATATCAAAATTTATTTCTAAGCATTGATGGTGCAGACTTGAAATATTTGAAAGTGTAACAGCTATTGTGGATAACATGATTTATTGCTACAATGGCTTGACTAGGGTTGACATCAGTGGGAGAAGGAGCAAGTCAGCAATATGGAGAAGTTCTTTCATGCATTCTGGCTCAAGTGTACCTATTTATGTATAACTAGGATTCTATTTATAACAAACTCTCCTCTGCATGAGATTAAAACCTTTCCCAAATTCACATTCAGTATCCTAACAAAGCAAATCTAGCTAGAGTAGGTATAAATCCATCCATATGTGACATGTAGAAATTCCTAATTTCTCTCTCAAATCATGCATTATATTTCCTCAATTTTGACTTTAGTAGAGGAAACTTATCTTTTCATATGTTTTCAGGAAGTTTAAATCAATATTATCTTTTGTAGTTTGAAAAAGACACTAAAAATGCTGGGTTTTTTGGAGTTGATAAGGATATTAAAACCACCTCAGGCATACTTGTGGGATCCAAAGGTTTGGACAGGGCCAAGGAACTATACAAATTCTCTGAAAAAAGCAGATTGTTATAGAACTACCTCACTGAAATAAATCTGGAAGCTCTGTTCTGTGAGAAAGTTAAATGATTTACTAGCACAACAAAGACCTATAATCCTGGAAGAACGCCGCTGATAGAATCTAAAGATCTTCAGAAAGGAGTACCTTTCATCCAAGAACACTGGTGCACTGTTCTTTCAGAGCTAATAATTATCAACTTGGGAAGTTACACCTTTAAAAAGTCTTTATGACTAGTAAGAGGTAGCATCACTAACAGCATGCTGCAAAAACAGCTTACAGTGAGATGTGAATCCTACAAACTAAATAAGACTTTAAAATTTTAGTTAAAAATGAGTCAATTTAAGGTAAAATTACCCATCATAAGTACCATACTTACTTTATTTAGCAGTTCAGCCCAGTTTGATTCTAGAAACACTTCAAGAAAATAAACACTTTCTCTTACTGAAGATATTTAAAAGAATGTTATTAGATAGGTATTCCAAAAAAGAAATTCCAAAAATGTGTTTAACAGTGGTGGTCTTATTTGAATATAAATATTTAACTTTATATGAATACACACACACATATAAAATATACATGTATATATAATATATATCTGAGTTATTTGAAAGAGACATTTTTATGAGCTCCTCTAATGGCCTCCTAAATGGATCTCATTCCTCTAATCTCAACATCTTCTCCCAATACCAAATCCATTTTATTTAGCATTGCTAGTTTAATCTCCCTAAAGCATTTATACTTCTTTGCTTCTTTGCTCCAGAGATTTCAAAGCCTACTCATGTTCAAATTAAATATAAATTTGCTAACCTAATAAGATCCCATCAACTGTAGTTTCTCTTTCTAAGAAAAACTAGCAGCTAGTAGGTGTTAAGAGGAGGAAAAGTAATAGCAAGAATTTCATTTTAAAGGACAGATATTTTCAACACCAGGAAGTATGCAGAAAAAAGTTAACATAGTAGGCCTGAGACTGATCCTTACAAAGGTTTGCTTATAAAATTGGCCTGTATCGGGCCCCTGCCAACCGAGATTTTGAGGGGGTTCTCACAGTTCCGAATTTGATAAGAGCGGTTCCCCAAGCCTAAAATTCTTGTACAGAACATCTGTTTTCTTTCTGGGAGCCTGGATTTCTTACATGCTAGGCAAAGGGTGCCTATATGACCAGCCCCCCGCCCAATAAAACTCTGGAATTGTATGCTCAAGTGAGCTGCCCCAGTAGATCATATCTTACACTAGTTGTAATGATTCACTGCTGGAAGAATTCCTTCAATCTTTGCCCCATGCAACTTTTCCTCGTTTGCTTTGTGTACTCCCACTATGATAAATTATAGTCATGAATAGTACTACTTTCTGAGTCCTGTGAGTACTCCTAAGAAATCGTTGAACCTAGGATGGTCTTTGAGGGAAGGATATATTACTAGGTGGTAACAAGTGATTTTAGGGGAAATTAATTTTCTTTAGACAGTCTAGCCTAGTAGTAAATATCTTTCTAAAACATCCAAAGTCTTCCTTGTTAAGCAAGGTAATATTTGCCCCGTGGATCAATATATTCAGTTGGAATGTACTTCACTGTGATAAACTAAAAGCTATTACAGTACTTTAAAAAGGTTAGTAATTGATTTCCCAGTAAGAAATCTAAGGGAAATGTATCTAGGTGTGGTCCAACCATGCAATGGTGATTTTTTTTCTTTCTGTTCCACCATATTTAGAGTATAAATTTTGTCTTTAAAAACATAGCTGCTATATTACCAGATATTATTGTTGTCTCAGTCATTGGGAATAGGAGAAGGCAAAGGGCAAAAACCAACTCTACCATCTCTAGGGAATTCTGTCTCTCTCTAATAGACCAGCACTGTTAAGTGCCTATTTCTATTTCCAACAGGAAGTGGAAATTCAAGTATATCACTTTCCAATCTTTATATGACTAGAAATAAAGGATTAAAGACTTGGAATGGATGCTCAATGATCCACATAATTAACTGGCCTAATTATTCTGACACTAATGCAACAGGAAAATAAGATTATTGTTCATTCTCTATGTGATACATATGTGATTGCACATACTGATATGTGATTGTGGGCTGAGAGACTAAAGACCTCGGTAACTTCTGTTGAGTTACAACATGCCCCTAACATCATAACTCTTCTACATGTGCCAATGAACAGCTGCCCAGGAGTAAACGCTTCTGGGATTATCGGGATAGTAATAATCTTATCTTAAAACTCTTATATAATGGCATGAAAATACCAAATGCTTGTACCATTATACAAACAGATAAGACACAATACTAACTTTTCCTTCCCCCTCTGTCTTGTTTTCTTCCTTAGATGCAGTAGATGAAACCAAACCTAAGGAAAGTGCCCGGCAGGATGAGGGTAAAGAAGAAGAACGCGAGGCTGACCAAGAACATGCCTGAACTTTAAGAAATGGCTTTCCACGTCCCCTCCCCTCTCCTGAACCCTGTCTCTCCTGCCCTCTCTCAATTCCACTCTGAAGTTTCCCTTCCTATCCTGCTCACGTCTGTGAGTCTGTCCTCTCCCACCCACTAGCCCTCTTTCTCTCTGTGTGGCAAACATTTAAAAAAAAAAAAGCAGGAAAGATCCCAAGTCAAACAGTGTGGCTTAAACATTTTTGTTTCTTGGTGTTGTTATGGCGAGTTTTTGGTAATGATGATCCAATCATTTTGGGAAATTCTTGCACTGTATCCCAGTTTTTTGATCTGGTGCGTGTGGCCCTGTGGGAGTTCACTTTCCTCTCTATCTCTCTCTGTTCCAAGTGTGTGTGCAATGTTCCGTTCATCTGAGGAGTCCAAAATATTGAGTGAATTCAAAACCATTTTTGTTTCCTCCTTTTCAATGTGATGGAATGAACAAAAAGGAAAAAAAATAAAAAACCCAGTTTGTTTTAAAAATAAATAAATAAAGCAAATGTGCCAATTAGCGTAACTTGCGGCTCTAAGGCTCCTTTTTCAATCTGAATATTAATAAATCATGAGAGTAATCAAAGTCCAGCGGCTCTGTGGTTCTGTTTCATCTTCTTGTTAATTGGGTTAACACATTAAGATCTTATGTTTTGTCTTTTTCCTGGTTGCTAAGCCTGACACCAACAAGCCTGGTTAAAAAAAAAGAAAACAGAGGCTCTAGTCAGTATTATGGCGCTAATCTTCAGTGAGTTTGCTGGGCACTGTAATAGCTTGCTGCTGTAACAAAAAGTACTACAGACTGAGTAGCTTAAATAACAGACATTCATTATCTCACAGTAATGGAGACTGGAAGTCTGGAATAAAGATGGTGGCAGTGTTGATTCCTTCTGAGGTATATGAAAAAATTATTTGTTACAGGTTTCTCTGCATGGCTTATAGATGATTGTCTTCTCCCTGTGCCTCTTACTATGTTCCCTCTGCATATATTATTGTGCCCAGATTTCTCCTTTTCCTAAGGATACTGGTCATATTGGATTATGGTCCATCCCAGTGACTTCATTTTAGTCTTTAGGGTCTTTAGGTCAGGACCCTATGGCCAAATAAGATCACTTTCTGATACTAGAGGTTAGGACTTCATCATATGAATTTGGCTGAGGGTTACACAAAGTATTTTCATGATTCAGGAGAACTTTGATTTGTCCAATGAAAGGTTATCCAAGGTTTTGCTAGGTTCACTATTATAAAGATGTCTTTATCTTAAACGATTTATTTTTACTCGAATATTGAGCCATCTAATCAATCTTTTTAGCTTATGAACTTCTATTAGAATTATGATCCAAAACAAGACATGTTTCAAATTCTTGATGAGTTATAATCATTGCACCTGCTGATGGCTATAGAATATATAGAAAAGTCACACCTTCAGCAGCCTCTATTGTTACTCATTTTCAAGTTCCAGTTCCAGTTTTTAAAATATCTTCTGTGAGAAAAATAGCAAAAAAGTCCATTAGTATCTATGTTGCTTATTCCTTCCTAAATCAGTTCTGGTGAAATTCATAAGAGGTCATGCTCTCTAATGGCCCTACATTTCCTTCCATAGATAAGCATGGCCAGCTGATGCCTTTCAGCTTCCTACACTTACCTGCACATAAACTTTCTAAGCTCAGAAGAGAAAACAGAGTCAAAGATAAAACCCTCAAAATGGCAAAGATCATGGAAACAAATTATCTTAGGAGATGCAACTTATACCTTGGTAATTCTGATCAGCTCTGCGTGGAGCTAGTGCCACCTTAATGCTTCAAAGAAAGCTGGTGTCACATGAAGAATTGGTCCTCTATGAATCAAGGTCTTTCCTTGGTCACTGATACTGGAATTTTCATTGGAAGAAACTATAATAATGGTTAGAAAGCATCAATACTATATATTCAAACAATTTAAGAGTTTGAGTTCATTGTGAGGTGGAATTTTCATTGGAAGAAACTATAATAATGGTTAGAAAGCATCAATACTATATATTCAAACAATTTAAGAGTTTGAGTTCATTGTGAGGTGATAACATCTACATGGAGGACGTTGGAGCAAGTGCCTGGGAATCTGACTGAATCTCATTAGATGTGGGATAAATGCTAGAAAAGGTCAATTTACCAGAGTGGAAGGCAAGTGACTTCTTTAGGAATTCTCTTTATATCAAAAAACTTTTTTCAGTAAGATAAATGTTTTGTTTTCTTTCCCAAATCTATACCTCTAAGCAACATTGCTATGACTTGGAACAATGTAACTTCTTTAAAGCACAATTCTGAATGTCTTCCACTGAATCCACATCCACACTGAAACAAATAACATAGGATTTTTAAAGTGCATATTAATATACACTGTTTAGTGGTCTTTATCCATGTGTCAAAGTTGAGACTTTATTTTTACTTACAGGTATCTATTTTTATTTGATTTATAAGTAAATCAAATTAGACATCTTAATAAAAATTTGAAGTTGGGGAAGACACATAAGGATCTTAAAAGGCATTTCAAGGTTAATTACAGTCTTCTCTTTGATACAAAAATAATGTGACTCAAACTTATGCACAGCACATATAAAGTAGGGTGATACTGAAAGGCACGGTCGATTCATGACCCACAAGCATAGTCTCTAAATTTATATACTACAACATATAAGTTGTTAACACTAAAATATCTACATTTAGATTACTATAAAAACTAAGAACTAGGTTGAGAACAAGTACAAAAGGCCCCAACATAGAGAGATGATCCTTCTAAATAGCAATAAGATCATATTCTGGGCCCCAGACCCATTTTCACATTGGTAGCAAAACCAGGGCCTTTTCTGCAGGACATAACTCTTTTTGACCAAGCTACATTATTTGGGTCTAAAATGTTCACTCATGCTGTATTACAATTTGAGTCTCTTTGATGATAAAGGGATTTCTAAAATAAAACTCTTTATCCCCACTGTCCTGTCCACACTGCTGATCCATAATCATTTCCCAGGGGCTTAAATTAGAAATCTAGAAAGTAGCCTGATTTCTTTTTTCTTTATATAACATCCAATTCAGAGCAAACCTGCTGCTGTGGCTTCCAGAAGAGAACAAGGTAAAGCTTGTGCCTACTGCTCTGACCAACCCTACACTTTCCATGGTCAGGGTGATCGCAGGGTCTTTTTACATCAGCCTCTTCCCATATTCAGCTCTTAGGAGGAATTAGGGAGCGATCACTAAACTCCCTCTTTCAATATCCTGTGTTAAAGGCACTGGGAGCTCTCAAAAATGCACTATTCTCCACATTGACCAACCCCATGAAAGCCAGTACTGCAGTTGGCATGGGAGAGCCATAGATGAGAAAAAAACCAACTTCATAAATAGTTCCATAGATCATAATTAAGATCATCATGAAATCCATTAACTTAAAAAAAAAAGACCTTCTCATTCATTGTCTGTTGTCATGGAAACATAGCTTCTATTCAGCTGGCTATACAAGTTGATTGGTGATCCTTCTATCTAAATGTAACCTAATGAGGATAATATTAGAAATGTTAATTTTAAATAGAGCTCTTTCCTAACTCATTTTCCTGGAAGGTTAAAACTGATGTCTGCATATCGTATGAGCAAGGCCTGCATCCATGCCTGCCACCACTTTTAGTCACATATTTATCACCATGTAATTAAAATTTCTACTGGAAAACAATTTCCAGTCACCATGAATGTAGACAAGATTATAGCTATGAAAATGATGAGTGATTAAATGCTCTTGGAGAATACTATTAAAGAAGCAAGAACATTCAGAATGTGTATTTTCCTGCTGATTGGTTTTGTGGTTTGTTTTTTTACAGGTATGTGTCATTGTGGGTAATTACAGCATGTTTAGGGTCACAGATGGTACCTTTCTACATGCATTTTCAATCAGTAGATGCCTTGATAACAGAGAAAAACCACTGCTGACTAATAAAACATAAGACCCAGCTATGGAAACACATGGGATTGTCATAAGAGTTTTTAAATAGTTTTGCAGGCATAGTGACAGGCCTGTAATCCCAGCTATTCAGAGACAGAAACCGGAGAGTCATTAGTTTGAGCCCACTCCTCACAAAGTTAGTGAGAACGTATCTCACAAACAAAAATACGGATGAAAGGACTGGAAACATGGTTTAAGTGGTAAAGTGTTTACCTAGCATGTATGAGGCACTGGGTTCAATCCTCAACACTGCATAATAATAATAATAACAATTTTAAAATAGCTTTATTGTTTAATTGACAAATAATACATTTTGTGGTAGAAAGATAAGCTACAAATAAGGAAAAGTAAGATTAGAGATAATCTACAGAGTATCTATTCAAAGGAATGTAACCCAATAACATATACAATTGAGACACTCACACACCCATGTTTACTACAGCACTAGTCTCGATAGCCAAGCTGTAGAATCAGCCTAGGTGCCCAACGACCAATGAATTGATAAAGAATATATGGTACACATATGTCATGGAATATTACTCAACAATAAAGAAGAATGAAAATTATTTCTTTGCAGGAAAACAGATGGGACTGGAGGTCATAGTGTTTTCTGAGCTCAGAAAGACAAAATTTTGCATGTTTTTGCAGAATATAGACCTAAAAATGTAATAATGATATGACATGATTTTAAAAGGGGAACTGTCTTGGGAAGAGAACCAGCGGGAAGAGGGCAGGAGAAAGGCGAGGGTATTGGGAAGGTGAATATGATCGAAGAAGGTTGTATGCGTGTATGTAAATATCACAATGAAACCACTTTGTGCAATTAATCTATGCTAAAAAGATAAGTAATTTAAAGTGAAATATGTAATAAAATAAAAAAACCCACAGATTGCTACCACTGTGCCACTAGTGATGCTAGTTTTTAAGGTACAGCTTTATAGTCAGTCTGCCTGCTTATCTACCTTTGTTGCTCACCACATATCATCCTTTTTATGTTTGCCTTTGTTTATATATGTATGTAGACAGCTGTTTGATATGTATATATTTAAGACAACAATGGGCTCACACTGTGCAAATTATTTTGTAAATTGCTTTAACCATTCAACAGTAAATTACAGGAATCTTTTCATGTGGATAAATATATATTTACAGCAATGCATTTCAATAACTATACTGTGTTATATAAAGTATTTGTAAGAGAATTTTTTTTTTACCAGATCCATAAAGATAGAAAGATCGGGTCAGAGGACATGAGTATTTAAAGGCTTTTGATATAGATTTCCATAATAGAGACGGAGGACTTTAAAATTCATGGCTGCTACTGCTGCCTCCCAGTGCCTGTGGAGCTAGTGCCTGAGACCAAAGGAAAAAGGTACAACCCAATATATATGTATCAAAGTATTGTCCCATATTTTGAAGCAAGTGGGAAAGTTACAAAAGTTCTACCATCAAAAGCAAGACTATATTCAAAGCCCTGTGTTGCTCAATCTGTTGCCATACCACTACAACCTCACAAATCTGCCTCCTGGTGGATATGGGGCTACACTGTCTTGCCAGACCCAGGAAATGAGGGATGATTGAAGGGACTTGAACCCATGGTAAAATAAAGTGCAGTCATAAAACAAACAAATAGCAACCCATCTTTATTTAAAATGTTTAAAGGACTGGGAATGTAGCTCAGTGGTAGAGGGCTTGCTTACTGTGTAGGAGGCCCTTAGTACATTCCTGAGAACTGCTAAATTAACTAACTGACTGACTAATAAAAATGTTTTGCTTTTCTCAGAGATAATTTTACATTAATTTCAATTTTGAAAATATTGTATCCAAATACTATCTTGATTACGAGTATGTTTTGTGCATGTAACCTTAAATTTTGTACTTGAGGCAAATGTGTCACTTACCTCACCTTAATCTTGGCCCTGGCGCCTCTAGAAAAAAATTGTGCTACGATCATTGGTTTCCAGATGCTATGGTTTGGATGTAGTTTGAATGTCCGCCAAGAGCCCATTGTGATTAAAGTCTTGATGCTCTGGGTGACACTGATGGGAGATGGTGGAACCTTTGGGTGTGAGGTCCAGTGAGAAGTCCTCAGGTTCATTTTAGGTATGATATAGTTCCCGTGGGATCCCAATGGTAGTTTTTGTTTGATCCTTTGAGTTCTGGCATATATATAAAAGCAGCAAGCTTGGCCCTGCTCAGCTAGCTCTGCTCCTGGTTTAAGATGTAATCACATTGAATAGATTAAGAAAATGTGTTATTTATATGCAATGATTTTATTCAACCACAAAGAAGAATGAAATTTTGTCACTTTCAGGTAAATGGATGGAACTGGAGAACATTTTAAGTGAAGTTAGCCAAGTTCAAAAGGCCAAAAACCATGTTTTCTCTCATATGTGTACTATAGACCAAATACAAATACAGCAATATTAGAAAAAATAGGTCATGCTAAGAGAAGGTCACATATGAGAAGGGGAGGGTAAACAAAGGAAGTTAAGAAGGTGAATATGGTTGATGCATTCTCTGTAGAAGAATGAATATAGAATTTTTAAACCTGTTGAAGTCACCATAAAAAGGGGACTAAGGTAGAAAGAAGTAAAACAGAGGAGATGAACCAATTCAGGTTATATTGCATATACATGGAAATGTCACAATGAAACTCCCTGTGTAGCTATCTTAAACAAACAAAAATGTCATTTTTTTCACTTACAAAATCAGAGAAGAGGGGGTTGGCACCCATGGGAGGGGGGAGCTGGGGGGAAAGGCAAGGGGTAGGAGGATGAATATGGTGCAAAGAATGTGTACACATGTATGTAAATGCAAAAATGGTAATTGTTGAAATTGTTGCAGGAATGCAAGACAGCAGTGGAGGGAGGAATTCAAGTATGAGATATTAGATACATTGTAATAACCTTTGTAAATGCTACAATATACCCCCATCCAGCACAACAATAAAAAAAGAAAAATTTTTAAAAAAAGATGTAATCGCTTGTTACTGCCATTGTTGTCCATGTCTTTAGGTGATGCAGCTACTGGCCCTCGCCATAGAGCCTGTATTATGTCATTTGGACTTTCAGCCTCAAAACTGTGAGCTGAATAAATCCCTCCTTACTTCACAGTGACCTGTCTCAGGTATTTTGTGATAGGTATGAAAAGATGGCTAATACACCAGTCAAATATTTCTGATGGTTATCAAGCAGCTGTGATTATGTGAGGTATTAATGATAACCAGAAACAGTAAGGCCTGAGAGTGGGTGAGGATACCAGGATCTGGGAATTAAAGGTCTAATATTCCTAGAAATTTAATTGGAAACCTTAGCTCCCCTGCTTTCTATCCATGGATGGAAATGGAGTAGACGTTCCTCTCACATGCTGAAGTCTAATGGCCAATGTGAAGTGGGGCTCTTAGGAGGTAACTAGGTCATGAAGATGGAGCCTTTGAGATGGGATTCATGCTCTTGTTAAAATAGGGGAACCTCTCCCTCCCTCCCTCTCTCTCTCTTTCTCCACCCCCCTACCCCCCACCATGAGTGCTCTCCCATGTGTGAGATGATAACTGTCTACAGCCTGGAGGAGGCCTCTTACCAAAGCCTGATCGTGCTGCCACCCCAATCTCAGATTTCCAGCGTCCAAAACTGTAAGAGATACATTTCTATTGTTTATAAGACACCCAGTCTTGGTAGTTTTGTTATAGAAGCCCAAACTAAGATAGTATGGACTATGAAACAGCTGAATATAGATAATATGGAGTGGTCTGAACTGTGCAGAAGTGAAAAATTCTTGATGAACCTATTAACTCTGAAAATAAATTAAAAACTAAACTAGAATAGCCCCAGGCATGCTAAACCAATACCCCAATTTGAGATACCTGATAGTCATTCACCACTCCTCAGGGCTACATTTGTCGGGGAAGAGTACAGTTATGAAACCAGACTTGGTCATGTAAGAAATCACATTCTTGAAGAAGCTGATTAACCAGGGCCTCTTGTAAGTTGAAACATAAATAGGTGTGCATGCAGGGACTAAGTATTTATGAATTAACACAGCAGGAGTGTGAATTTATGCTTAAACTATAGATAAGAAGATGGATATTTCATTTTATACTAAGGAGTACATTTTTTTAAATTCTCTTGAATTGAGAAAATAGGAGGAAGAATACTTTAGAATAATTTTTCTTTTTAAAAAAAAAAACCCCAGGGTAGAAACAAAAGGAGGACCTTTTGTTTTTGTTCTTTGTTTCCTCTACCTTCCCCTCTCCTTCCCTCTTCTTCCTGTAGTAAGCAAATACAGAGAAGAGGGAGACATGTGGCTTAGAGTCACTGGAGTGCTCATTAGTGAAGGCAAAGCTGAAGATGCAGTCTGAGGTAGGAAGTCCCTGTGTCCCAGCTGCAAGGTTCAGGCAAGGATGGAATCATCACTGCACCCAGGTGAGTGAGAAGCTTCTGCCTTTGATTCAGTGGTCACCTAGAGGATTCTGCATCTCTGCTCACTTTCTGACCTCTGCCTCTGGACCACCCTGCCAGTCTAGAACCAAGGACCCCTTCCTTCCTTTCCCTGCTGCAACCCACTCTGCCCTTTAGATGCTTCCCGCTGGACTACAAAGTCCTTAACTCTGGAATTTTGTCCTGTTTGCCTTTTACTCTAGTTACCTGAAAGCAGCAGGCAAATATGGAGTAAATGAGTGACTGTATGGATGGATAAATGAGTGGACTTTTAATTCCTGTCTATCAGACTCTATCTCCTTTTCCTTTTGATGTTGCAAACAACTTCCCAAGAAGTTCCAAGATACAACTTAGGTCCATTGTCTGAGACATCCCCTTGTCCTAGCGTATTTCCCTGAAAAATCAGAACTGTCACACAGTGTAACTGGTGATTAACTCAGATCAGTAATTCACACAGTTGGAAGATTGGCCACAACAGCTTCTCATTGTCCTTATTTATCCTCATCCTGGCCCTGCATCACTGACTTCCATTGCTTAATCTCACCTGGTTGGTAAAGCTCCTCCCACATAGCCACATGGCATCATCAGGTCCTGCTTCAAAATCACCTGCTTACAGAATGGAAGCCTTGCAGGGTCAGCTCACTCCGCATTTGCCATCACCTTTTCTTGAGGAAAGAATTTCACATTGAGGTGAGCCTTCTTTCCATTTGATATACAATTTCCTTTACTCAATTATTTTGTGCACCTATAAGAACTTTCCCTGCTTTGTTTGTGTCACCAGTTTTTAGGGCAGGGCCTGGAATTCAGCAAGATCTCAGTAAATTGCATAGAAATGATTTTTTCTCAAAAGTCCAACCACAAGTTTTAATTTGATTCTTCTACTTGTCTCTAGAGTTTGGCACATATTTTTTTATGCTGTCATTTAAAATTTATTCTTCAATGCTGGAAGTATCACGATACCTGACTTCAAACTATATTACAAAGCAATAACAATAAAAACAGCATGGTACTGGCACAAAAACAGACATGAAGACCAGTGGAACAGAATAGAGGACCCAGATATGAAGCCACACAGCTATAACCAACTTGTCTTTGACAAAGGAGCTAAAAATATATGATGGAGAAATAGCAGCCTCTTCAACAAAAACTGCTGGGAAAACTGGTTAGCAGCCTGCAAAAAACTGAAACTAGATCCATGTATATCACCCTATACCAAGATTAACTCAAAATGGATCAAGGATCTTAATATCAGACCCCAAACTCTAAAGTTGATACAGGAAAGAGTAGGAAATACTCTGGAGTTAGTAGGTATAGGTAAGAACTTTCTCAACGAAAGCCCAGCAGCACAGCAACTAAGAGATAGCATAGATAAATGGGACCTCATAAAACTAAAAAGCTTCTGTTCATCAAAAGAAATGGTCTCTAACCTAAAGAATACACCCACAGAGTAGGAGAAAATATTTGCCAGCTACACATCAGACAAAGGACTGATAACCAGAATATATAGGGAACTTAAAAAACTAAATACTCCCAAAACTAATGAACCAATAAAGAAGTGGGCAAGTGAACTAAACAGAACTTTCTCAAAAGAAGAAATTCAAATGGCCAAAAAACACATGAAAAAATGCTCACCATCTCTAGCAATAAAGGAAATGCAAATTAAAACCACACTAAGATTCCACCTCACCCCTGTTAGAATAGCCATCATCAGCAACACCACTAACAACAGGTGTTGGCGAGGATGCAGGGAAAAAGGAACCCTCTTACACTGTTGGTGGGAATGTAAACTAGTACAACCACTCTGGAAAAAAATTTGGAGGCTACTTAAAAAGCTAAACATTGATCTACCATTTGATCCAGCAATACCACTCTTGGGGATATACCCAAAAGACTGTGACACAGGTTACTCCAGAGGCACCTGCACACCCATGTTTATTGCAGCACTATTCACAATAGCCAAGTTATGGAAACAGCCAAGATGCCCCACTACTGACGAATGGATTAAGAAAATGTGGTATCTATACACAATGGAATTTTATGCAGCCATGAAGAAGAACGAAATGTTATCATTCGCTGGTAAATGGATGGAATTGGAGAACATCATTCTGAGTGAGGTTAGCCTGGCCCAAAAGACCAAAAATCATATGTTCTCCCTCATATGTGGACATTAGATCAAGGGCAAACACAACAATGGGATTGGACTTTGAGCACATGATAAAAGCGAAAGCACACAAGGGAGGGGTGAGGATAGGTAAGGCACCTAAAAAATTAGCTAGCATTTGTTGCCCTTAACGCAGAGAAACTAAAGCAGATACCTTAAAAGCAACTGAGGCCAATAGGAAAAGGGGACCAGGAACTAGAGAAAAGGTGAGATCAAGAAGAATTAATCTAGAAGGTAACACACATGCACAGGAAATTAATGTGAGTCAATGCCTTGTATAGCTATCCTTATCTCAACTAGCAAAAACCCTTGTTCCTTCCTATTATTGCTTATACTCTCTCTACAACAAAATTAGAAATAAGGGCAAAATAGTTTCTGCTGGGTATTGAGGGGGTTGGGGGTAGAGGGAGGGGGTGGAGTGGGTGGTAAGGGAGGGGGTGGGGGCAGGGGGGAGAAATGACCCAAGCCTTATATGCTCCTATGAACAATAAAATAATAATAAAAAGAATAATAAAATAAAATTTGTTGTTCCTAACTACAGCATTCAGCCATGGACCACATCCCTTAACAGTCTCCTTAGTTGGGGACATTATTCTTGACCACTCAACATCCTTTCACATTCCTCTGCTTATGGATGGCCTCTTTTCTAGTCCACCGAATTTTGATGGAGGTAACCTTAATTCCTCCCTTCTCATCTTCAAAAGAGAACAGGTATAAGAACGAGGTCTAGTCAGGCATGGTGGTTCATGCCCATAATCCCAGCTATTCAGGAGGCAGAGATCTAGAGGACCTCAGTTTGAGACCAGACTGGGCAAAATGTTAGAGAGACCCCTTCTCAACCAACAAACCAGGAGTAATCTCAGTTGCAAAGGAGGCATGGTAGGCAGACTGTACTCTGAGGCTGGCCATGGAAAAAAGTGCAAGACAAAATAACTTAAAAAACAGTCTGGAAGTGTGGCTCAAGTGGAAGCAAGCATGAGGCCCCAAGTTCAAACCCCAGTACTACCAAAATAAAAAAAAGAACCAGGCTTGGCAAATTGGGCAATCACAACCCCTGGCTATGATGAACAGATTAAGTGTGCGCTTTTTTCCCTTTCTCCTTCCTTTTTTCTTTTTGAGATAGGATCACATAAAAACACAATCCTCCTGCCTCCTAGAATTACAGATGTGTACTACTCCCTGCTCTGGTAGGATTTCTTTTTCCCTTCCCTTCTCTTCCCTTCTCTTTTTCTCTTCTCTTCTTTTCTTTTATTGCCAATAATGAGGTTTGAACTAAGGACCTCATGTTTGCTAGGCAAGTGCTATACAACTTGAGCCATGCCCCCAGCCCTTTTAGCTTTAGTTATTTTTCAGATAGTGTCTTATACTTTTTGCCTAGGCTAGCGTCAGACCCTGAACCTCCTACTGATGCCTCTTGCATAGCTAGGATTAGAGATTGCACCACCACACCCAGCTTGTTTGTTGAGATGGGGTCTTGCTAACTTTTTGCCATGGCTAGACTCAGACTACAATCTATCCACCAGTAACTGGGACTACAGGTGTGATCCACTGCATCAGCCCTCAGGTAGGATTTCTAAACAAGTGAATATGAGTCTTCCATAGACAGTGGCTGTTTGTTCACCATGTGAGAGAGCCTGCCCAAGAAACAGAAAGAGAAAAAAACCTCTCTTCTTCTTCTTCTTCCTTCTTCTTCTCCTTCTTCTTCTTCTTCTTCTTCTTCTTCTTCTTCTTCTTCTTCTTCTTCTTCTTCTTCTTCTTCTTCTTCTTCCTTCTTCTTCTTCTTCTTCTTCTTCTTCTTCTTCTTCTTCTTCTTCTTCTTCTTCTTCTTCTTCTTCTTCTTCTTCTTTTTGCTTATACCTCTTTTTGTTCAAGCTTGTTTGAATTATCCTTCTGTAATGCATGATTTAAAAGATCCCTGGCTTGTTTTAAGCCCCTCCAGGCTTGACTTAACCCCAATAACCCACTACACTTAAACCACCCTCTGGGTGATTATCCTACTCATCTGGTCCTGATTTCTTGGACCTTAGATATGCTCACTTTATTTGTGGCATAGATGCAATGATTTATTGTCTAATGTATATAACATATGCTCATCCCCCCCATAGGATAATAAGATATTTTCAAGAATTAATCCACAAACTGAAGGTGCTGAGGGAAACCATCATGTCCACAGAGGAAGGGACACACAAGCATGTACAGTTACATGGTGGGAACTGAAGTGAAGTTATGTGGTACAGACAACACTTTTTTCCATTCCCAAATTTTGACTGAAATTCACAAAGCATATTTTATGCTTAGAAAGACAGGATATTGGATGTGATCTATTCTTGAAATCATAGGTATTTTCTTCAGAAACCTAACCTTAATTTACATCAGAACAGCATATGGTATGAAAGTAATTACACAGTTTAATGAATATGAATCCTTTCCTATTAGCAAACTATGTTGAGCAAATATTTTTCAATATTTACTCTGGGATATAGTACTGTTTTGACACTATAGAGTGGGTGTTTTACAAGTTGAAAATGAGTATAGTTTTGTTGCCTACAGTACAAAACACTATGTAGCTATATACATATATATATATATATACACACATAGATGTGCACAGACATAACTATGCATATACATATATATAATAAATTGATAAGGTATAGAAAATGATATAAGAAATATAAAATTTAAAACAATATAAAAACAAAACCATGGAAGCCTCATTTTAATAGCAATAGCACAGAATCAGGTACCACTGGTACCCATCTTTATCCAAAGAAATTGAAACAAGAAGACATAATTTTACCACCATATCACTGGAAATAGGGATAATAACCCCCCCACACAACCCCCGCCACCGTCACCGTCAAGGCCTGACCTGGAAAGAGGCTTTGTTGTGTTCCTGAATAGGCCAAGTCTGAGTTCTCTCCCCTTTCCTTACATTTTCTTCAAGTAGTCTTCACGAGCTGTCTGTTGGAATTACTGCATCAGACTGCATGCAAGTCCAGGTCTTCATCTACTACTTCATACGTGCTCATTTTTTGTTTTATTACTCTATAAGAAACTGGACTACAGGTTCAAGACATCATGAATTGAGTCCACAAAAATGTACTCAGACCTTGTGCTGCCCCAGACACAGAAGATAATGAAGAAATAAGGCAAGAAACGCAATCAGAATAAGGTCATGATGGCAACTGTAGGAAAATAACAGAGCTGGGAGAAGTAAATAAACAGGGAGCCTAAACTGTGCAGTCAGTAAGGAAGGCTTCTGGGAGAAGCAAAAATCAGAAAATCTTAGTCGTAAGTGATGTGGAAGAGTTTAACAGGTGAAGAAGTAGGAAAAAGATATCCCAGGTAAGGAGGCCTAAAGATATAAAAGAGCCTGATTTGATAAAAAATGATAGGAGATCTGTGTGTCTTCAAGTTAGAGTACAGGCTTTGTTTACAGAGGAAGCTAGAAAAAATGTTAGTGACATCTGTGAAGAATTTAGAAGACCAACTAAAGACTTTGGACTTGTGCATAGCCTGGAATTCAGGGACACAACTACTAGGTTACATATAGGATAGAATTCAAGGTGTTTATAAACGTGGGTGGGAAATAAAATACATCTTCACTTTTACGTGTTATACAAAATTTAGCATTTTCTTCAATTACGAATGTAGCTAAGAAATTAGTGATGTAGGCAGGACCTATGACTTTGTCACCAAAAGAAATCAGATATTTCATTTCATATTACAAATGTCACAGATATATCTTAAAATGTTATGTATTCTATTCCCTCCTTCAAACTTTTGATAATTATAACACCTATTACATTATCTTGCTGTTTAATGGGTTTAAACAGAAGCATATTGATAATTATATTTCAATATGGTAAATGTATTTTGCAAAATGTGTTTATATTGTTATTATAGCCTATTCTATTTGATTTTAGAATAATAGCCTGAGAAGAGTGCATATGCTTTTTCAACTGTAAAAGAAGCTATGATTAAAAAGGTTAAGAATCTTGTATTAGAGATATTTCAGAAACTGCATTTGTGGTTTAGAAAAAATGGCAACACTGCAGGGCACAAAGAAATTGTGAAGATGAAGACTTTAGTTAGGAAGCTAAAGTTATTGTTTGGATGAGAGATGATGAGGAATGAATAGAAACACTGAAAATAAGAGTTGAGAAGAAGAAAGATGTATGGAGAAATGGGAAGGAGAAGCAGAGGCTGTGGAAACAGCAGTACCACACTCTGAAATGGGCAGACATGTTCTAGGGAGCAAAAGCAGGGCAGTATGGCTGGAAAGTGGTGAGTGAAGGGGAAACTGGGATAGTGTGAGCTTGTCAGGGTAGGAAGGGTCAGGTCCTCTGTCACTGTAGCCTTGACAAGGAGTTGACATCTTACGCAAAAGAGAAGAGTAAGCCACTTAAGAACTTTAAGAAGGGGAGGAATATAACTTGATTTATCTTGCATAGAAGGAATGCTTATTGGATAAAGAGAAGACTAATAGAATGGAAGTGGAAGGCCAACTGAGAGATGGTGATGGTAGCTGTGACAGGAGAGATGGTGGTGAAGAAAAGAAGAAGTTAAATATAGTTTATGGTTTATTTGATGTGTCAATTTGACTAGGTTACAGTGTACAGGTAACTGTTCAAACATTCTTTTGGGTTTTTCTATGAGAGTGTTTTGGGTGAGAATAACATTCAGATCAATAGACTTTGAGTAAAGCAGATTGCCCTTTGTCACAATTTGGATGAGTTTCATCCCCCAATACACTGGAGGCTTGATCCTTAGTGTGGCAGTTTTGAGTTGGGGGGAACCTTAAGAGGTAGATGTTAGTGAGAGGCCACTGGGGGATACTGCCCTCTGAAGGGATTACATAGTTCTGGGGAGGAAGGGGCACTTAGTTCTTGAGAGAGAGTGTTGTCATAAGAGACTAAGACTGGATCCTCCTTGGTCTCTTGCTACTTCTAGCCCTGTGATCTCTCCTTTCACATGGGTTCTTCCCATGGTATTATCTGCTATAAGGTCCTCTCCAGAGGTGAGTTACATTATCCATACCATTGATGTTCTTTATAAAAATGCTTTTTTTTCTCACTCTTTGCAACATGGCTAGGCTGAGAATCTTCCAAATGTTTTAAGGTCTGCTTCTCTTTCAATTATAAATTATGTCTTTAAATCATTTCTGTAGTCTTGGATTTTATTATAAGCAGTCAAGAAAAGCCATGTCATACTCTCAACAGTTTTTCTTAGATATTTCTTCCACCAAATATCTAGTTTGAACACACACATGATTCTCATTCCACAAAATACTGGACTACAAACATTTCAGTCAAGTTCTTTGCCACTTAGTAATAAGTACTGCTTTTCCTCCAGTTTTCAATAGCATGTTGTTCATTTCTGTCTAGATTTCTTCAGAATGTATTTTACTATTTTTCTGCCAATACTCTGATCGTGACTGCTTAAGTAATCTCTAAGAAGACAGAGACTTTCTCTACAGCTCTCTTCTGAGCTCTCACCAGAATTGCTCTTTACAGTCTGTTTATGGCAATATACATTTTTTCTAGCACACACCTTAAAACTCTTTTAGTCTCTACACACTTCCAAAGCCAGTTCCACACTTTTACATATTTGCTAAGCAGCACCAGACTCCTGCTGCTGATTTATGTTTTAGTCCATTTGGGCTAGAGGAGCAAAATACATTACAGTGGATAATTTGTGGACAGCAGAAAGTTATTAGAGTTCTAAGTGCTAAGACGTCTACAATCAAGATGCCAACAATCTTGGAGTTTAGTGCGGTCCATCCTTCATCAATGGCACTTTCTTGCTTCATCCTCATATAGCAGAAGAGCTAAACAAACTCCTATGATTCTCTTTGTAAGAGCACTGATCCCATTCATGAGGCTGCAGCTCTGGTGATCTTATCATCTCCCTAAGATCCCACCTGTTAATACCAGTGCACTGGGATTAGATTTTAACATATGAATCTCAGGAGTATGCAAATACTCAGACCATAGCACATATGCTAATTTGAAGATATCTATGATACATTTAATTGGAGATGCTGGGTAGGACAATTTTATGGGTCTCTAAAATAGAAGAAAGATCTGAAGTGATGCTACAATAGTTGACAGGCATTGATGAATATAGAGTATTTAAGTTGACCTAGAGACAGTAAAGAGAAGTGTGTTCAGGACAAGCTCAAAAGCATTCCTGGTTAGGAACCAGTGAGAAATACTAAGAAGCAATAATCAGAAAGGAATAAAATACATCATGAAAGTGTAAAAATTTTGAGAAAGAAGGGAAGGTTTCAAAAAGGAAACAGTGATAGGCTTTATTAAAACTAAAAAATACTTTATTGGTGTATAGTTTATACAAAATTAAATAAACAGTACAGCTTACTGTTCAATAAGCTTTGACAAATGTATATACCCATGTAACCCTTATCACAACTAAAATATAGAACATTTCCATAACCCCTAAAAGATTTCTTTTTTGTCCCTTCCAAATTAATCCCCAACTTCACCCAATCCCTAGGCAACCACTGAGCCCCTACAACTGTACATTTGAATTGTCCTTTTCAGATTTTCAAATAAATGGAATAATAGTGTGCATTGTTTTGTATCTGGCTTCCTTTAAGCAGCATATTTTTGAGACTCATTTATGTTTGTTTAATATACTAGTAGCTAACACCATTTTATTGTTGAATATTATTCTTTCATATGTGGATAAACTATAATTTGTTTATCCAGCTACTTGTTGGATTTGGTATTGTTTACAATTGGAAACTATTGTGAATTAAGTTGCTGTGAACATTTGTGTACTAATCTTCACATTAACATATGTTTTCATTTCTCTTGGTTAAGTAAGAATGAAATTTCTAGACTATATAGTAGGTACTTGATTTTATAAAAAAATGTCAAACTGCTTGCTTTCCAAAGTCATTGTACTACATTTTAAATCAAAAACTTAGGAGGGTTTCACTTGTTCCATAACATCCTTCTTCAACATCAGGTTTACAACTCTATTATTTTAGCCATTTTAGTAGGTATGTTGTATGGTAGGTCATTGTCATTATATTTTGCTTGTCACAGGTGATTAGTGATCAAAATCCCAGAAAGAATTTTTTGGGAAGAAACAGAGAAGCTAATTTTAAATTTACTCAGAAAGGCAAAGGACTTATAATAGACAAATTAATTTTTAAAAGTATAAACTTATGCTACCTGATTTTAAGAGTTACTATAAAAATACTGTAATCAAGACAGAGTGGTAATGTGATGTTTAACAATGGGCCAAAATAGAGAGTTTAGAAATAAATCCATAGTTGTATGTTCAATTGATTTTTGCTAAAGGGCTAAGCTAATTCAGTAGGAAACAATAATTGCTTCAATAAATGTTACTAGAATAATTGGATGTCCATATGGAAAAAATTAAGCTCTAGCTCTAACATCAAACCGTTTGCAAAATAAAACTTAAATTGAATCATAGATTTAAAGGTAAATGCAAAAACTATAAAACTTCTAAAAATTAGGAGAAAATCTTTGCAATATTGGCAGAGCCAAATATTTCTTATTTAAAACACTAAAAACATGATTTACAAAAGAAAAATGGATAAAATGAAAGTCCTCAAAATCTAAAACCTCTGATCTATGAAAGATTCTAGAAGCCTACTAAGCACCAGGCCCTGAATTAAATTTCCCAGTATTGCCAAGAAAGGAAGTAAGGAAAGAAGAAGGGAAAGAATGAAGGAAGGAAGGAAGGAGGGAAGGAAGGAGGGAGGGAAGGAAGGACAGAAGGAAGAACTAGAAAGAAAATGGACAGTCAAGCTATAGGCTGAGGGAAAATATTACAAATGTCCTTTTTATTTATCTCCTTACACTGAATTCTAAGAATTCTTTACAATATTCTGGATATGTAATACATATAGATACACAAAGGCTTATAAAGGATGTTATCCAGAAAATATAAAGGATTGTTCAATAGTAGGAAGATAAATATAAATGACCCAATTAAACAAAGTTTAAAAAATTGTAACAGCTATCTTACAAAAATGGTCTGTGTAAGTTGTAAATAACAAAATTATTTTTAAGAAAAAAATAATAATAAAGAAGACTTATCACATCAGATATATAAATTTTTAAAATATTGTTGAAATGAATATGAGTAATATACATTTTAGGAATCCAGAAAACATATATAATATATATTTGCACATATAATTATGTTTTGCATATATACATATACATTATATACCCTATATATTTATATTTTATATAGCCTACACAAAATTCATACATAGTCTGCAAATGCATTATATAGATAGGCAGGGGCCATCTTCCCACCCACTATATTGTCACTTTCTCAGACACATTAGACAGGACCACTTTTTGTTCATTCTTTTTGTGGGTTCAGAACTGACACTGTTCTTCCCATTGTTCAAGACTTTTAAAAATCTCTTGTGTTTTATTACTGTGATGAATACCTGAGGCAAACAACTTAAAATGAAAAGAAGGTTTATCTTGGCTCATGGTTTCAGAAGTTCAGTTCCTGATCAGTTGTCTCTATGATTTTAGGGTCTGTGGTGAGTCAGAACATCGTGGCAGGGAGCACATGGTACATCAAAGCTTCTCTTCTCATGACAGGAAACAAAGAAGAGAGAAAAGGAGCTGTGGTCTCAATATCCCCTTCAAGGATATACCCCCAATTACCTAACTTCCTTCTACTGTAGTTCACCTCCTGAAGGTTCAACTACTCCCAATAGCACCACAGACTGGTAACCAAGCCTTTACTATGCTAGCCTTTGTGGCATATTCCAGATCCAAACTACAGCATCTCTCATTAGATAGGTAATGGTTTAAATATCCCCAACCTAGTGTAGATAGAAGTTATCTTCCAGGTTTTTTCTTTTTTAACTACTTAACATATAGTTAAAATGCAATTGCTTAGAAAATTAAAGCAAATATAATCTCACATCCAAAATGGCACTCTTGGCCAACATCTCTTTGGTAGTTTGCCTGCTAAATCTTCCTTAACATGGGTTAGACCTTTACCAAGAATATTCCCAAGTTGTGCAAAGTAGTAACAAGCTGAATTGTGCATTGTTGACAAAATTTTCAGATTATTTCCAATTTCTTCATCTATATTTCATACTTCATCGCAGGTAAAAGAAAGGACAGCTAAAGTTCCCATTGACAGATGAAATTTATATTTCCATTCACTGAAGAAAAGAAAAGAGTAAGTTCCAACTGATATGAGCATATTGAGTAGTTAAGAGAATGAAGTAGTGGAGAATAAAGCCAGAGTTTTTATTTGGACTCTTAAACAGATAGAAAGTTCCTGATTACAACAGACAACATTCTTCCACATCAGATAGCCACACTCTTTGGAATGTGGTCATGCAGTGGGATGGCTGAGAAATAATGCTGGGAGGAGTTTGTCAGAATTTGGTGTACATTGGCAAGGGATACAAAGGGTGAAAGAGCAAATGGCTGTTGGGTTATGAGAGTTTAGAAGGATGTCAGTAGCAAGGAAGATGGATGAGAATGTGTGATTGCAGGGATATTTGACATTAGATAAACAACTTGGCCATTTGCCTCTTTAAGCCCCATTTATTACTACTTAGACTGAATTGATTTCTGCATGGCAAATATTGACTCGTCTTTCAAAAGCCTCAGCTAAAAATGTCACCTCTGTGGAGAAGCCTTTCAGGCACTCCCCAGGCATTAAGTTGCCTCTCCAGGGTCCACAGAGCACACAGTGCATACACTGTCCATGCTGCTATGATAAATATTTCCCATGCTGAAGTTTGCTGCTTATTTATTCTCTCTCTTTGACCAATGGATCCATGGGGTGAAAGATCATTGTTTTTGAAGTAAATAGGCTTGATTCCATTTCCAGCCTTGTTACCATAGCACTGGGGCCTTCGAATTGGCTAGGTTTCATGTAACATGAAGACAACAGTAGCAATTTTGTAGGATTGTGGCAGGAATTAAGTCAGAAACATACCTCAGAGCTTGGCTTAGAGGTGGCACTCTATTCATGTTCCTCTTTTTTATGTATCTTGTTAAGATCATGTGCTCCTTGAAGACAGGAGATTAGATTCTTGGAATCCTTGGCTCCTGCTACTATGCAGGTACTCAATACATGTTTCTTTAGTGCATGAATTGGTCCACCATCTATAATCCCTTAGCTCCATGAAGTCACGTCTTGTTACCATCATAGTGTGGTCTTCATTTGTCCATCTCCTTCACTAGACTATGAGCTGCTTACAAGCAGTGATTACTCACACATTACCACTAGAACATTCTCACTACGCACAGTCTTTATGGCTCTCTGCCACAAGAGATCCTATTGGTTCTCTTCAGTCTGTGTGGGGCTATGCAACAAGGTGTAGCTACTGAATTATAAGTAGCAGTGACTTCCTGGCACCATCAAGTAGGTGCCCATGTGAGACCTTCAAATTCTCTTTTTGTCTGGAATGACAACAAGCAGTATTCAACATGGCAGTTGGTTAGTAGCTTGTGTCTTTGAGAAACAAAGCTCTCATTGAGCTCATTGCTCTCAGTGAGCAAAGTTCTCATTTCCTACCCACAATCTATAAGGGACAAGTTAAAGAATCAAGAATTAGCCAGGTATGATGGTACATGCCTCTAATACCAGTACTCCTGAGGCAGAGGTTGGAAGATTACACATTTGGAGCCAGCCTGAACTATACAGGGAGAACCTACTCCTTAAAAAAATATGAAGATTAATTTTTAGTTGGGTTAAGTCACCGAGGTTTGGGGAATGATAATCATCACAGTTTACTCTCACCTATCATGACTGATAAAGGCAGCGATGAGCAGAATGTCTAGCCTTACATTCAATAATGGGCAAACTCAATACACCAATTTTTCAATATTTTTCTATTTAAGAAGCATTTTCATAAATATATTGTTAATATTGCACAGTCTCTTCTGGTGGCTGAAGGAGAAATGTCTCATTTTATAAGATGGGCAAGTGAAAAATGACAATTCTAAATATGAGAATTTCAGCAAGTCATGCAAACATTTCAGGTTAGAAAGAGAATCTATTATTTTTCCTTCCACTCATGCAAATTTCTGATAAAATCACATGAAACATTGGGAATATAAAATTTATATTAATAAAATCTTTGCTCTTAGGAAGTCTATCATCTGTTTGGAAGTGAAAAGACTAGAACTGGTCGTGAAATAGCAATGCTTGGTTTGGTTTGTTTAGGTTCTTTAAACTGTAAGCATTTATTAATGAGCCATAGAAGATCAAAAGCAGGTGAGATTCATTTGTGATAGAATAGTTGGTAGGAGTTTTCTTTAAAAAGATGAGACTTGAGAGCAAGTGGATAGAATGATGTTGGAAAAGTTTGCTCTGATGAAACTAGAATTTGTATATTTGACCAAAAGATTGATTAATTCTTACTGATATTTCCCAGGACTCAGTTGAAATTCCAGTTTCTGAGAAGTAGCTCCTGAATCCTCCATTTGCTTTAGGGAGTCTCCTATGTGCACCCTTGCATTTCACTTCTATATTACCCTATCACTGAATTCTAGTCACCCATTTCTTTTTTTCCCTCCCTATGACACTCAGGGTGAGGACCATGCCTTCTTTTCACAGACAGTATGTAGCTCTATGGCTGACAATGAAATAGGTATGTAGTAATACTTTGAGTAAAACTTTTCAATGGCTCAAAAAAAATTCAGATGAACTGTTTCCAAACTACCTTGATCAGTACCTATGCCATCTCTGCTTTCCAGAAGTTTATACAGAAGTGAGCTCATCAAGGGAAAATATTTCTCACTTTTCCTATTCCACTAGTGGCAGTGTTCAAAAGAGATACCCAGTTGGGCTTTGAGGTGATAATGAAAAAAAAATGAATGTTCTGAAACTCAGAAGTGATTTTTAAATATTTTTTGTGAAGATGACTAAAGAAAGGGAAAGAAAATAAGCATATTTTCCTGCCAGACTGAGAACAGAAGGTACTGCCTGTTACACACCAATTGACTTAACTGGTCCTGACAGTGCACAGGCCATTAATGAAGGTTTCTGGCCTGTATATACATGTGCAGGCTTTTAAAGCCATGCATATTGTCCCAAAGGACAATTAGGAGGAGGACTCAGTCTGCTGCAACATATGTGTCCACTGGTCAGACTTTAGCTGATTACAACTGGAAATGCCATAGGTGGCTACTGACCTGACTAGGAGGGTAGGTACCTTGCACAGCTGTAGTTTAGAAAGAAGTTGAGAGAAGACGGAGGTTTCTATGAAGGTAGAAAAAGAGGAAAGGGAATACATAATAATAAGAAACATTTAAAAGCAACTAGTCTATGCTCTGAGGTTTATGTGCTGTGCTACATTTAATTCTCATATGAAGTGAGCACCATAAATGCAGACAATCAATGCAAGAAAGCAGACTCCAACCAGGACTCTTGTCCTGGATGGGACCTGCCTTTAAGCACTGTACTATTTGTCCTCTTGTGCCTTTTGTTGTGATAGATACAAGGAGGTTGAAAGTCTGAAAAGAACTGGCTAGAGAGAAAGCTGGGAAGGAAATTTGAGATTTCTTTGTGGTGAGAAACATTTTATTTCATATCTGTCTATGTTGCTCTGAAATTGCCTCAGTACCTCTGAGCATTTCATTATGCAGCTTCTTTCTTCATTGACAGGAGAGTAAACAAGGTTTAATGGAGTCTCTTGGCTTTTTCCTTTGAAATATTCATGAACTTTAGTAGTTTGTTTTATGCTCACCTCCTCCTCCATTAGGGTAGAAACCTTGGAGGAGCTGGAGGAGAGGAGCCAGCAAAGCAGACAGATGTGGTGATGCTTACTCACAGCTGGTGGGATGCTCATCCTGAAAGGAGCATGTCTACTTTTTCTAGATCTGAAAGAAATGCAATGTAGGAAGGGCACATTCTGGCAAAGGGAATTTGGCCATGTCACTTTTAAACCTGTGTCTGCCAGATCCATTAGATAAGGGTCTACTGAGGCTCAAAAGAATAATGAGAAATTGTCTCCATGGAAAGGCTTAGTGAAAGGTCAGCCAAAAATTCAGTATTAACTAACCTCACACTTCTCACAATAGCACCTTCCCATTGCCTCCTTCCGGGTCCTGGTCCACCTTAGAGCACTCAGCTGGCTTCTTTCCTTGCTGTCATTTAGCTGTCCTTTCTCAGTAACAGCAATCATGACAATCAATAGTAATATAGCAAGACCCTCCAGTGATGTGAATCCTGCCTGGTTTACTAAAGTGAAAATATACATATATATATATATATATATATATATATAACATATATAATATATAGACACACATTTGCATGTATATATACATCTATACATGCATGTGCATGATAATATAAAACATATAATATATAGATACACATATATACATAAACATATACACATTCAAGTCCCTTATATAAAGTGCCACAGTATTTGCATATAATCTATACACATATTCCCTTACACTATAAATAATATCTGTGTTATTTATAATACTAAACACAATATGCATGATATATGAATAGTTATATACTGCATTGTTTAGGGAATAATAATAAGAATCAAAAGTCTGTAATCAGTACAGACACAATTTTTTTCTGAGTATTTTTTATCTGTGATTAGTTGAATTCACAGATATGGAACCCGTGAGGTCCAAGTTTCATTTAATAGCTTTGACTTACAACTGATTATCCAGGATGAATTCCTTTCTATGAAGTCTGTTTCTTCCAATAGTTACACTATACTGGGTACCTACTATGTGTTGGGTACCATAATAATTTTCTCAAACAAATATAATCATCTTTGAAAATAAATAAACAGATGCCCAGAGATATCTAATTACTTTAAGCTTCTGTTGAAAGACCTAAGAATTGAAACCACTTAGATTCCAAAGCCCAAATTCTCTTCCCATTTTTTCCTTTTCTTTTTTATATATATCTTATTATTTTACTATTTATACTTTATTTTTATTATTGTTGTGCTGGGAGTACATTGTGACATTTACAAACTTTCTTACAATATGTAATAGTTGAATTCACCCCTTCCATCATTCTCCTTTATCCCCTTTCTCCCATTTCTAGAATAGTTTCAATAGGTCTCATTTTTTCCATTTATATACATGTGTACAGAATATTTCCACCATATTCATCCACCAAGCCCCTTTCCTGATATCTTTCCCCTTCTATGGTACCCACCCCCTGATAAGACCTGTTTTGCCTTCCTGTTCTTATTTTTAAAAAGTGGCATTTAGTTTGCTCAAGATAGCTATACAGAGTGTTTCATTGTGACATTTCTATTAATATATGTAATATAACCCGAATTGGTTCATCCCCTCTATTTTTCTCCTATTTACCTTAGTCCATTTTAAATTCTTTTATCAAAGGAAGTTTGAGAGTCCCAAACCTTAATGCATTTAAAAATTAATAAGCAAAAAACCCCATTGCTTTCTATTTCTGCCATTTGTTAAGTGATCTTAGGCAAGTTAAATAAGTTTTCTGTGCCTTTCTTTGCTTATCCATAAATGGTAATAAAATAATATCTATTCCATATCATTCTGAAGATTAAATGTAACATTATTGATGAAATATTTAGAGTAGTGCTTAGAATCCGATAATTAATGAATGGTAGTTATCATTGTTCAATAAATAAACATTCAGTGAAAAGAAATAGATGTCACATTAATATACTGTTACCGACTATAGTTTTTTAAATTAATTAAATGAAATAATTCCTGGGAGAGGGAAGGGCAATTTTTATGATCTTAAAGAATCAGCAGTAATGACTAATCTCATTTTTTTAAGCTACTCCTTTTGTGATTTACTTGCTTATTTGCATCTCTGAGTTTTGCCTAGCTTTTTCATTGTACATATATCTGTGCAGTTTCTTAATTACTCAGAACAGACTCAGGAAGTCTGTTTTCAGATCCTAATCTCTAATCTGCCATTGAATACTACTTCTAAATAAGTTTCATTCTGTAAACTAGGCCACAAAATGGCAAAAATCCATGTCACATTCTCTTAAGGATCTTGAGAAAAAAATCCAGTTTTGAGAAAACAAAACCTGGGACCAGCTCTCTTACCTTTGACCTCTGACTGACTCAAGCCTACCAAATGTCTAGTATTATAATGATATCTTAGTGAATGCAGGCCCTACAAGTCCAGAAAAATAAACTCATTTTCCATAAGGAGCTAATGTTGAATTACTACAGAATTACTTGGGGAAGAAGATGTCAAATAAGTGTAAAAAAGTCGTAAGTCTTTTATATCATTTTTTTAATGATACAATTCCTAAGGTAGAAAAGTGAGAATTGACATTAGGTCTAAAAATAACCTCTGATTTATCTGAAAAACCACTTGGTTCACTTGCCCTGATGTGCTGAAAAGATAATTCTGCCTAGTTCTGTGGAGGAGTGGGTAGGGTCCCTGCATTAACTATGAAGATAAGAAAAGCAGAGCTGAAAAAAGGTGCAGCAAATGAAAGGGGCTGGTGCAGGGTCAGAACCACAGTTCCTACATTCATTGTTATGCCCTTTCCTCCCTTTGTATAAGTTTCCTTTTCCTGCTGAAGCTTTAAAACATGAAATGATTCTACACAATTATCCTAGATGGAATAGGGGTTTAGTAATCTTCCTTGCCACCTCAATTAACTACATCACCAGGCAATTTCTTCCTAAAGGTCAAACAAATATAATCCACCAGTTTTCCATCCATAATGTCTGAGATGGAACCGAACATAAGCACCAGGCATCAACTGCATATACCCCCTGACTGTGTCAGAATCCGATAAAATAAATCAGGATTAGAGACTAAAAGACAGCTGTGAGATCTAAATGTAACAAATTCTTGAATGTCATCTCTTCTTTCATAAAATACTTTTACTTGGCACATTTACACTTGTAATACACCCTCACTGCCAAACTGTAATGACCTCATTTGCTGCTGCTCATTTAGGTTAAAATATATATCTGCAAAGTGTACCTGAAGCCTATTCATATACATCATTAGCAACGGTGTTACCATCTGCTGCAATTGTAGCTAATGCTGCATACTGCATCATATTGTGAAGATGGCATGAAATAATTTATGTTAAATGTTTTTAAAATGTACGCCTGGATGTAATATGCTTTTTACAAAAATGGATTCAGTTCTTGACCCCCCCCTCAGTGCTTGAGCCCTTTGTAGTATGACTTTGGAGCTTCTCCCCTTAAGGTATACAGTCTCTTCTCAGATCTAAGAACCTGGACTGAGCTTGTACCTGTTTTAGCCAATAGGACATGGCAGAAGAGATGGTATGGCTTGTAGGGTTTTGTTCCCTCTATTGCTCTGCTATCTTTGCTGTGAGGAGTGAGTGAATCCACCAACTTCAGCAAAGCTAGTGGCTATCTCACTCTACATGTGTTTGTTAATCTAGTTGAGAACAGAAGAACCACATAATAGCAATAAGAAGCTATTATGTTTTGAGTGATCATTATGAAGCAAGACCCATGGGTGGAACCCAGACTTCTGCAATGCATAGTACCCCATCCCCATGGGATATTTACTTAAAAGTGTTCCATCACAAGCCTAAATCAGAAACCATAGGTAAATTTACCTAGAATTTGCATAATTAACAAGCTTCACAAGTTATTCCTGCATACAGATACAAACCAATGCTCTAAAGCAGCCCTTCTCAAATTTTATAAGTATATAGCATACTTTGAGTGAATTCATCTTTATCTAATTAGGGCCATGAAACTTAGAACCTAAACCTGAACAATAGAGCCTCTTTCTATTGAATCAGGAAGGAAAATCTTCACAGATTTGCAAAGACATACTTTTGTGTATAAAAATTGATGAATCAAATTTTGGAAAGATTGAGTAGCAAGGAGAAAGGGAGGGATAAAGGAGAATGGTGGAAGGTATGAATTCAAGTATGATGTATTTGATATATTGTAAGAACCTTTGTAAATGTCACTATGTACCCTGATCTAGCACAACAAAAAAGAAAATTAAAAAAAAAAAAGATTGAGTAGTAAAATTCTAAGGTCCTGGCTCTTTAGTTGGTTGAATGTTGGAATCACCTGGGAGCCTTTTTTAAAAACTACTAAGCTTGAGTTCAAAATCTCTCATTTAATTGGTATGTGGTGTGAGCTAGACATTTGGATTTTAATTTATTATTTTTTTAACATTTTATAAGCATGTGTTAGTTGTACAGGTTTCGTTGTCACATTCCCATATGTGTTTACAATGCACCTTGGTTAGGTTCACTCCCCCCCGCCCACCTCCAATATTCTCCTTACCCTCCTCATCAATTTCAACAAGTTTCATAGTTCTATTTTCATACATGTATATAAAGTACACCAACCACATTTACCCTCCTTCACCGTTTCCATTTACTCTCCCTCTCACTAGTGCCACTGCCTAACAGGACCTGTTTTACATTCCAGTCTTTCATTTTTCAAGTGTATATTCCTTGTTCAAATGAGTTTCACCATTGTATTTCACTCAGGAATATATCATGTTTTAATCAGATTAACTCCCTCTGTTACTCTTCCTTCCCCTTCCCCTCACTCCTATTAATCAACAGATTTCAATGTGTTTCATTATACCATCTTCCTATATGGATGCAATGTTTTCCAGTATTACTCATTCTTTATCATTCTCTTTTCCTCTCCGTAGTCCAGGCTTACTCCACTTAACATGATGATCTCCAGTTCTATCCATTTATCTGCAAATGACATCATTTCATTTTTCTTTATGGCTGAATAATACTCCATTGAGTATATATGCTGCATTTTCTTAATCTATTGATCAAATATAGGGCATCTGGGCTGTTTCCATAGTTTGACTGTTATGAATAGTGCTGCAATAAACATGGCTGTGCAAGTGTGTGCTTTGATCCTGACTTATATTCCTTCAGATATATGAACATTGAGATTTTTTAAAAGTTCCCCAGATGATCCTAATGCACAGCCAAGTTTGAAAAGCACAACTCTAAATTTTGCTGTGCTGCAAGATTTCAAGCTATGAAGAGGGGAAATTGGCATGGTCATTAAGATTCCCTGCGATGGTCCAAATTACCTGCTCTTCAGGAATATTTGTAGCTCATTTGACATCTGTTATAAGCACTCTGTATCCTGATTTAGATTTAAAATTGACAGACTCATGAGATACACAAGTTTGGACAATCTTTTTAAAATTGCAAATACATTAAATTCTCTACTGGGTTGGATGATTTGGCAGATATACTACACATATATATGCATTTCAATGTGTGCTTCTTCTGGGAGTGTATTTTAGTGTATAGTTTTCTGTTAAGCTTATTGTTAATAACTGGCTGGAAGACAGCTTTGATGACAAATCTTAGTTTGATTGGATGATGAATAATCCTGCCATGGCCTTGAGTGGCTTTGGTCTGGGCTGATGACAGTCCACCTTTACAAACATCATGAATAGAAGCCCGAACTAAACTGCCAGCTCTGACATTAATGCATGTGTTACTGTAATGCATGGTTCCTTGCCACTCCTTTTCTTTCATTATTTGAAATCTGAATAACCCAATTTCCCATCATAAGCAAGAATAGAAGGAGAAAGAGCATAGAAGAAATGTTGATGATTAAAGTTTTTATTGTCTTGTTGGTTGTTACCCACTTTGTTTGATTGTTTGTTTGTTCGAGACAGATTCCTCTATAGTTCAGGCTGGTCTTGAACTCATAAGCCTCCTACATTAGCCTTCCTAGTTCTGGGATTAAAGATGTGCCCATCACGTCTGGCTCTGAGCACTGATGAAGTTAGGATTTTAATTAATCAAGCACAGTCTGAAAAAATTCTTCTACTAGATTTGTTGTTTATTGCTTAGATTTGATTGTGAAATCTGTATTTAAAGACAGTAGTGGTCATAATTACCTTACCTGGGATGAATAAAGCAGCATCACCACTGCCAAGTATGACAATTATTGAGCACTTACTATGTACCAGAAACTGCTAGGTCTGTATAAACATTAGCTTGCATAATTTGGTTCTCAAAATTGTCTTATAAGGTAGTAGCTTTTATTTTTTGTATTCTACACATAAAGAAACTAAAGGAGAGAAAAGCTAAATAGATTCAGAACTGGATCCTTGACTGCTGAACTCGAGAAGTCATACCTTTAACCACTTCTCTATTTAGCATACAGCGTACATAAAGGCACTTCCCAAACTCAGAGTACATAGAGACTTGGAGATTTTTTAAGTCCTCTGCTTTATTTTTGTGAATGAGAAAACTAAATTCCAGACACATGGAATGTTTTGTTCCAGGTCATTGTGAATGTATCTGACGGTGATAAAGTTAGGATCTATGATTCCTCAGAAAATGCACATAGGAATGGGAAAAGGTTGGTCAACAGGTATTAAGTTATAGTTGGAAGAAATGAGTTCTGCTTTTCTATTGTACAGGATGATGACTATGGATAACATTCACGCATTGCACATTTCAAAAGAGCTAGAAAAAAAGATTTAGAATGCATTCCCCACAAAGAAATGATAAATGTTAGAGGAAATAAATATGCTTAATCTGATTTGAAAATTACACAGCATATGCCTGTATAGAAACATCACATGTAAATATGTACCTTTTATGTATCAATTTAAGTAATTAGAAACAAATTTTTAAAGATGAACTAAATTTGTAAGGTTATCTATCAAGACAATTTCATTTCCTCCTATTACATTAAAGTACATGTTGCTTGTAAGAAAAAAATGTAAACATACCAAGACATACATGCCATACATAGCAAGAAATTTTTGAATATATGTTAATGCAGTTCAAATTCAAGATTATATTTGAAAAGATAGATCTTTACATATTTACCACAGAGTATTTTAATTTGGAATTAATACTCCTTAGGGAATATTTTTACAAATATGACTTATTTTGTAGTTTTCAACATACATCATCTTTTGAGCTGCTGTAGGATAAAAACTCATATTTCACTTTATAGCTTATAAACATCAATGAAGAAATCCAGAGAATTTCTCTTATAATAAACACTGAAACCGTATTCTTATTTTATAAAAACATACTATGATAATACTCAGGACTGAATCAATTTGAAGTGGATATCCTTATGGAGGTGGTCATAGTAGGAAATTTTCCCTTTTTCAGATTTCAGAGAACAGAAAGAAGTAGTAAAGTTTATTTTAACAATGTAGAATTCTAATACACGTTCCCATTGGGCTTACTTCAGGAAGAACTGTTTTTTCTCTTATGTCATTACAAACCCAATGCAATGCTCCAATTTCTAAAATACTACTTTTTATTTCATTCACTGTATTATTTAATTACCATCTCCCTAAATTCTTTTAAGGATATAGTAGTATATTCCTTTTCTATCATTAAATTATTCAAGAATTGCTTGACTGAAAAAAGATAGAATTACAAATGAAAATGGCCAGATCAGAAAAACACAGTATATATCCCTCACATTGCAGAATGTAAGATTGGATCTTTGGAAGCTGTTTGAACTCTGGGCTTATCCAGAGAAATTTCACACATTACTTTCTCTTGTCCAGAGCTTCATCTTCTCAGACTTGAGGAGATGCCATCTCACACAGTATAGAACAAAAGCACCAGAAGCAGCACGAGATTATAACCTCTTTACCGTTGTGTTAAAACAAACAAGTGAAATCAGGAGGTCAAGGAGATACAACACGTGTGAACCTAAAAGATATTATTTGAAGTGGAATAAGGCAGATGCAGAAGGACAAATACTGCACGGTCTGACTTACATATAAAATCTTAAGAAGTCACACTTAGAAACAGAATAGAGTGAAAGGTGCTGGTGACCCTCAGGAACTGAGGATGTGATGATCAAAGGATACAAAAGTTCTGTTCTAGAACTTAGATACAAGGATTAAGTTCAAGAGATTTGCTGTGTAGCATGGTTACTATGATTCATTTAACAATGCATAGTATGCTTGAAAACCACTGAAAGTAGATAAAGTTTTCTCATTATGAGAAAAATAATCAGCATATGAGGTAATGCATATGTTAATTAACTCAATTTTGTTTTTTCCAAATGTATACATATTTAAAATATCATTGTATATGCAATAAATGTGTAAAACTTTTATTTGTCAATTAAAATATTAAAAAGCAAAAATTTTTAAATCTTAAAACCCCAAGTTCAGGAATGTTTAATGTTTTATTTTCATATGTAAAATGAGTATCCAGTGGGTGCTCAAATAATATTGGTACTTCTCTTGGCATTTTCATTAAGATTCTTCCTCTCTTTGTTAGTAGAATTAAAAATATACTTAATCTTGCTAGCACACCTTCTAAAACTCTCTCTCTTCTTGGCTTCTCCTGATTGCTTTTCACCTCTGAAAAGTTCATTTTCAGTCTTTGTTTTTTCTTTCTTACTAGGTAGCCTAGGCTGGCTTTGAACTCATAATTCTCCTGCCTAAATCTCCTGAGTACTGAGATTACAGGTGTGAATCACTACACTTGGCTATTTGCAGCCCTTTTTAAGTCTTCTCCTTCACCTGTTCCTTATTGCTAATATTTCCACATTTTGGCCTGAATCTTAATCTCTTCCCAGTCTGTCCATTCTTCCTGAGCACTCTCTTCCTCCTCTGTTGCTTCATCTATGTCTTGGATGCCAATGAATTCAAGAGTGCATCTTGAGGCTAGACTTTCTCCTGAACTATACCCTATGCTTCAGATAGCCCACTACACACCTGGATATTGTCCTTGTTATGTGTTAGGGACAGTCAGATTCAAAGTACAACTTTTGAGGGGTGGAGGTGGCAAGTGATTTTTTGAGAGAAGTAAATCTTCACGCTGGCTTTCTGAAGTGAATCACCTGCCCTCCCCACATTTATCAGCAAAGTGAACTATTTCAAGTTTTCAGAGACATTTCTATGCACATTAGCCTACTCTGCCTATTGGCAGCATTCAGTACTCATCATTTCAAGGACTTTAAGCTTCTACTTTAGATATATCTTTCTTTCTCTTCTTTCTAGGCACAACTCATATTTATATTTATGTGGAACTGTGTGACACACACACACACAAACACACACACACACTTACCTAGACACTCATTCCCTAACATGGTTGGGAGGTAGTGAGGTGACTGGGGTAGGAGCACATTTACATATTTATTCATAACATGAAAATACTCATTTGACCACCTCCACATTCTTCAAGGATGTTCATCAAAGCCTTCATGTATTGTGCTGCACTGCTGTGAAATCATCCAGACACATCCAGAATCCTTCCAGTTGCCAGGTATTCATATGCCTCCCACAGGTCCTTCTACAAGGGCATGTCATTGAGTGATGAAGGAAGTCTCCATCCGTCTGCTTTCCAGAGACACAGCCATCCACAAGCCAAATCACTTGAGCTAAATCGTCTGGCAGAAGTGAACAGCAAGTGGCATGCACTTTGCTGGTGAAGACCCAGTGAACCCTCTTGACCTATCTCTGCTGCAGAGAGCCTTCTCCCACAGGGATGGAGATGCCCTCTCCAGGGCACATTTAACAAATAGATTTAGTTTCTTATTTTATGAGGCTATCATTTCTGAATCAGGTTTTCATTTTCACTCTGTGGAGGGGCATATACCCTACATTTAATTTCCTATAGGCACCAAATATATTGTCACTGTCTTACCATTCTCCACATATGGAAAAATATATACTAAAGGTAGACAATTATTTCTACTTCACACCTCAATTTATCAACTATCTTCCCACCTTAAAATATAGTTGTCTTACCAGTCACATTATTTCAAATGCTTCCTGAACACAGATCACAGCCCATACAATTGAGTGCTTAATTATTGTTATTATTTTATGAAATAAAAAACCCTGCATGTATAAATTCTATAGTCAAATATCTCCATGAACTAGCATTTGTATATATATATACTGTATATCTGTCTATACATATTTATATGTATATATGACTTATCTCTTCATCAGGTTTTTCATTTTTATAGAAAAAAATTACACTAATTTAAAAAACTTGAAATTAGTAGAAAGGGTTGAGTCAGACAGTGCTTGCATTTTAAACTTCTTGCATACTTAAGGGACCTTGGCTGCATTACTTTCCCCCTCTTAGCATTACCTTCCTTATCTGTAAACTGGTAACAGCAATTCTTCATTAAGGGTTACTTCTATGGTTAATTTAGTCACCTCCTAGAGATCCATTCGGTGCCCTTGATCCCAATCCTGGCATGATGTAGGAGGAACGGGGAAGTGAAGCCGGCTCAGCATGGCTGGCTGGTCTTCTGTTAGAGGCAGAGACAGAGGCTAAGGGACTGGGGTGGCCTTTGTGTTGGTTCAGCAGGGGGCTCCACTAATGTTTTCTTGAAGCAGACATAAGAGACATTTGATTCTCCCTCAGCAATTCATGTCTGAGCATTGCTCAGAATTTTCATTTCTAATCTCTGAAATCCTTGTACTTCCTGGATCCTCTGTTAATGCTGTTCCCTACCTTTCTCTGACCCAACAGATTACTAATTTTCACAAATGGTTACTGGATCAAAGTGCAAAGCAGTTCCCACACATACACTTTCTCCTCATGCCATACTCCAGTGAAAAAGATGAGGAAGACAAAAACAATTTATAAGAAACTTCTCTGAACAGAAGATTGTTTTGTGGCGAGAAGAATGTTGTTACTGTAGACACAGTGAAAGCAAACATCTTGCTCTTAGACTACAGAAAGAAGACAGGAAGTAAGAGGTTTAGGTCGAGATTGTATAAAGGTATAACTGAAAAGCTGTCCTGCAGAGGTATTCAGGGAGGGATCCACATTGAGCCTCCACCCTTTCTCAGGTTTTGTTCTTGTAAGATAGAGTTGAAGAGTGATTTACATGGTAACAAAACAAAAGAAGTATAAACAATTCAGTTATGGCTCAGTTCATCTTTCCTCCCTCCCACAGGGAACAAAAACAGCCAGATTCTTAAAAGCCAGAAAGACCAAAGAAGGAAAATCTGCAAAGGAAGGACTCCCTGAAGGAATTTGTTATAGGGCTCCATCTACAAAACTGACTGTCCTTGGTATAAAATCTTCTCATAGCACAGAGCTTTTTATTCTGGTTGAAGTAGGCTACAGAGAGAATGACAGATGACTCATTCACCCAGACAAACCAGATACCATGATTTAATATCTTCAAATTAAACAGAAAAGATAAAAAGATGGAAAAGGTAAGTCTCTGTTAGCTCACTGCAGAGACAGGGGGAGGATGGACAGGGCCAAGATCTCAGCAAATCCTTTTTCTCACGGTAGCCACTTGTGGTCTCATTGAATGCTGAGACCAAGCAGCAGACAGTTCAGAAATGTGATTTCTCACCCTACTCTCTTCAGCATTAATGGCATAAAATTCCATTAGTGCACTCTAGGGGTTGCTTTCAAAACAGACAATGGCTTCTGAATCAGCCTTCCATGCATAATCATCTGGAAATAGGGAAATTACACAATCAAAAATTTAGCAAAGAACCATGAAAGACAGCTATGTGAGGTTATGCCCATTTTTTCTGCAGACAGAAGTGGGTTTCAGATTAAGGCCAGAAAGATCCAGTTTTGTTTCATATCCATATCTGAAATCTTATGATCAAATTGGAAAAGATATCCTAAATTCTTTTGGAAAAAAATAAATGGAAGGAGTCTTATTACTAAATTTATTTTATAAGTAGATAAAAATAATCTTATTCCCTTTAGACACTCCTATGTTGCCTACCAGACATTTTTTAAAAGGACACTCTCCCAAATTACCTTTTATTATGACCCAGATTCAAGTCTGGGGGAATGTTTTACATCCCTGTCTTCAGCCTGCATCCTCTCCTTAGCTTTGGACCTGTTTTGCCAATAGTTTGTCAGATTTTTATCACAGGGATTATCCTTAAGCCCATGTCTAGTGTCAAAAAATCATTATGCTTGTCATCCTTTATTTATTCATCAGGACACTTACACAGTACTCTTCTGTTTTTTTACATGCATTTGCATATATTATTTGGATTCCTACAACCAAGACATAATCAATTCTATCATTGGGATGACTCGCAAATTCTTCTATTGCTATTCTCACGGCCATCATCCAGCTTGAAATCTTATTGTGTGAACCTAAGATTACTGCAATCTTTATTCTGGTCTTGATGTCTTCAGTTATTGCCTTCTTCAGTTGCTTCTGCTTCTATAGTGATCTTATAATATTAAAACTTTTTTTACTCTTTTTAATTTAAATGGCTTAAAGTATTGGCATATGAATTAATAAAATTATCACATAAAATTAAAAGCCCTTCAGTATAACATTTAAGGCCCTCAATTAAAAAAGGCCAAAATTATTTGTTCATTTTATCCACTATTTTCCATCTGTGTCTCTATTTCCATCTGAAGATCTCTAAAGGGTTTGTTCTGCTCTGTTTTCCAGATAGGTTTTCAGGAAACCTATCTGGCCACAGCTGTTTGGACAAGGAGTAGATACCTGGCCCAACTAAACATTAGATCTTCTATCCAAGGAGCTTGTATTTGGGACTCAGTAACTCAGTCCCATAAATTCCCTAATATTAGATGATATTGTAGATGCAAGAGTATGACTGTCATTTTTCCACAGCTATTTGGGGTCTATATATATTGAAAGCTGGATAAAAGAAGCCTCTGCAGAGAGAAGGAGAAGATAAACCAAGGCCAAGAGAGAGAGAGAGAGAAAGAATGAAGGCTGTGGCTCTTGAAGGCAGGCTTGCTTGCAGTCCTGCACAATTATGAAGCCCAGCTGGTCCTCCTTCCCTTGGGTTCCATGAGTTACTCTAGTTCACAGAATCAATCCCTACTAACGTAAGCTTGTTTGAGTGGATTTCTCTTTCTTGCAACTAAACAGCTCCTGGCTAGTATGTTCTCGTTAGGGTCAGCCAGATCAGTTTTCTTTCCAGAAATGCAATACATCTTCCCACTTCTCACACCACGTGTCAGAAAGGCAAGCAACTTTCATTTTCTATACTCTTTAGCACTCACTTCATATGTCATTTCTTTTCAGCTCACTTTCACACTTATCTTCTTTTCAGGGACAATCTACAATCTGGAAGCACAGGAGAATTTTAGGAATTAACTTCTGACCTGTTGAATTTTTAGACAAGTTGGTCGGAAGAAAGAAGGACAACTTTCTGTTTTGTTAATGAAAAAAGCAAACACCCTTTCTCACCTGTACTTTGGTACAGACCAACTCAATGAAATAAGAGAAGTTGGGAAGCATTGTACTAAATCTTTGGTCTTTAGTTTCCATTTGGCAGTGCCTTGCATTTACTCCTTACCTCTCTACCACAGCTTGATTTGTCAAGTTATTTTAATGAAGTAATGGCATGATTGCATTGTAGTGATGCTAAAAGTCTGGAGTGGAACACACTTTCCCAAATATAATTTTCCCAAATAGAATATTCCCTCTCTTCCTGTGTCATGTTTCTCAAACTGTCCCCTTCTGACTGGCAGACTCACAATGCTCACCACAAGGTCTCTTTTTTATCACCACTGTTCAGTGTGCCCCTGCTCCTTGAATATGTGGTAATCTGAATATTTTCCCCAGATGACTTAGTTTGCATTGATTTAAACTAAAGCTCATGTACGCTTATTTTCATGGGTTCTGTTTTGTGCTGCAGAAGATTTTCATTTTCTCTTTTATCTTGCATGCTAGAGAAGTTAGCTGAATTATGTACATCAAGTGTTTGGTTTTAACTTTGCCTTGACAGCTTTACAGTTATATCTTGAACCAATTTTGAAGTTGATTGGTGTAGTCATTCCTCCTTCATCAGAGATTGTTAGTCACTTTTCATTACCATGACATTGTCTGAGGAAATCAACTTAAAGGAGGGACGATTTATTTTAGCTCACTGTTTCAGACATTTTAGTCCATGGTCAGCTGGCTCTATTTTATTTTATGCCTGTGGAAATGTGGACATGAAGATGCCCATCATGTGGTAGTGAGGAAAAGAAGAGAGAGAGGAGAGAGGAGAGATTGACCAGTTACAAAGTACTCCCTTCCAGGTCATGCACCCAGTGATCTACCTCCTCCAACTAGGCTTCACTTCCTAGCTTCCATCACCTCCCAATAATATCAACAGACTATGAAACCATCAATTGATTAATCCACTGAAGAGGTTAGAGCCCTCATGATCCAAGCTCTTCACAAAAGTCCACTGTCTGGTAACCAAGCCTTTAACATATATAGCTTCAGTGGACATTTCAAATTCAAACTGTAACAGACACCTTCTGAAGATATTTTGTTTGATAGAAATATTCTGATTCTGAGATTCACTACAATTGGAAGTTCCTTTTAAAAATGACTTATATTTGTTAATTCAAATTTTCTTGTTTTTCCAAATGTCTTTTTTTCTGCTTTTTTTTTTTTTTTTGAGATGGAGTCTAGCCCAGGCTTGCCTCCAACTCCCTATGTAGCCCAAGTGGGTCTTGAACTCATGATCCTCTGGCCTCAACTGCCCTAGTACTGGGATTACAGGCCTACACCACAATTCCTGACACCAAATATCTTTAAATCTGTAAAACTATGTTTAAATGTCCTGATATGATTCCATGACTTATTCTTCTTAAGGGTATTCCCAGCCCTTACAGATATTTTTGTTGTTGTTTTGTTTATTTATTCACATGAGCATACATTGTTTGGGTCATTTCTCCACCCTGCCCCCCTCCCCCACTCTTTCCCCCCTCCCCTCCTCAGTTTCAGGCAGGTCCCGTTCTGCCCTTAAAGAAAGGACATATGCATAATAAGAAAGACAAAGCATTTTTGCTAGTTGAGTTATCTTGATCCTTGCTAGGCAGTCTGGAATTTGGATGATCATTCCTAAGTACTTCTTTATGACTTCTTAAATTTGAGAACCTACCTTTCTAGACTTGTAGTACATGTTAGACACTTCTATTTATGAAAACTTCTCTACTTTCTGTTATTGATACTGTTGCTGAAATTTCCGTGTTCTATTATGATGAACTCTTTCTGAAAAATAATCATGCCATAGATATAGTAGTATATCTAAGCAAGCCCTTTTTTCTACCCTTTTTTTTTTTTTTTTTTTTTTTGCTTTATGTGTGGCTTGGGGCATGGCTCAAGAGCTAGAGCACCTGCCTAGCAAGTACAAGGCCCTGAGTTCAAACCCCAGTATCAAAAAAACAGCTTTCCACAGTAGGTATGAGATGGGTTCCATCAATGCCTTCATTTCATAGAGAGATGAAGCAGGTTTAGAAACTAGTAGTGGATTTAGGATTCAAATGCAGCAACCAGACTCCAAAACAACTCACTCCCCAGACACAGTCCTGATCAGCTATGTTCAGTGGGGGTCACTTGTTTTCATTCAAAAGAACCAAAGGCCAAGCACTGGTGGCTCACACCTTTAATCCTAGCTACTAGGGAGGCAGAGATCAGGAAGATCGCAGTTCAAAGCCAGCCCTGGCAAATAGTTTGTGAGACCCTATTTTAAAAAAAACCTTCACAAAAATAGGACTGGTGGAGTAGCTCAAGGTGTAGGCCCTGAGTTCAAACCCCAGTACTGCAACAAAAAAGAAAGAACCAAAAGTTGTCACTCAGCAATTATTACTCCATGGCCTTGTTATCTTAGCCACAGATCAACTGTTAACACTTTTTCTTTTGGAAACTTGAACTGAGTGATACACGGTGCACAATTGCATGTAGGTTATGGTAGTGACAGAGATTTCTTAAGGAAGGTCCTCAGCTTCTGCATCTGAGGTCCTGATATAAGTCCCAACTGGGACATCATTGCTAACCTTTCTTAGAGTATATGGGATACACCAATGTCTTTTTACCCATTCAAAATCATCTTAAGAAGACAATTTATAATACTGATACTATAAATCTTATTTCCTTTCCCTCTAAGGACTGACAAATGATGTTAAGAAACATTTTCAGGAAAGTTTAAGTCTTAATAATACTTGTAGTAAGACTACCAAGAATTGAATTCTGACTCTATCAATAACTAGTTCTTTAACCCCTATGGGAAAATGGGATAATAATTATATCTTCTTCCTAGTGTTGCAGTAATAATTATATTAATGAGTAGCATATGTCAAATTATTAGCACATTATTAATGTTCAGTCAATGTTGGCTATATTTTTTATTATTACTATATTAGAATTATTATCTGCTCTGCTTTTTCTCCTATCACCTCTATCCCTATGTAGGTCTCTGGCTAGTATTTGATTACTTCCTAACAGTAGAGCTCTTGTTACTCTATTAGCATTAAAGTGCCTTCCCTAATGTAGCTTCGATAGCTTACATTATATCATTCTGGCAGCTACACTTGTCTGGTTCAAAGATCCCACCATGTTTTTTTAAAAAATTCTACTATTAAACCAAGGAGCAGAATGACTTTAATTTTTCAGTTTCTTACAATGACTTAAATTCACAATATTTTTTATCTCTCAGTTATACTAAATATGAGTGAAAGAGGAAGAATGTTAAGAAAGGCTCAAGGGGTGAAGAAATTGCATCATCGAGGGAAAGGGGAAAGGGGCATTCCTAGATGCACTGATGGTAGATCACTGAAAGCATGCCCTGGAAGAGAATATTTTGTAACTGGTCAAAGTACTGGGATTATGGGTTTGCACCACAATGTCTATCTCCAAATATCTTTTAATCTGTAAAAATCTGTTTCAATTGGTGTAGTAATTTCTCCTTCTTCAGAGTCTGTGTTAGTCACTTTTCATTAACATAACATTACCTGAGGAAATCAACTTAAATGAGGGAAGATTTATCTTGGTCACAGTTTCAAACATTTTAATCAGCTGACAACTTTTGCTAATAAAAATCCAATGAAAAGATTTTAGAAGATTTCAGTTGGAGGTTTGGAGTCATGTTTGATTTATCTATCAACTTGGAGAGTGTGATTGATTCAATCTAATTATTTGTTATTGATCTATTGAGGTTTTTTATATACTCTTCATTTTTGATAGGTAACACATGTCCAGAAATTTGTCCAATTTTTCCAAGTTGTTAGTATAGTTTTTAAAAAGAATCCCTAATTATCACTTCAATTTCTTTGGTATCAGTCATAATATATCCATCTTATCTCCAATTTTATTTTATTTATTTCTGCTCTGATAAGTTTTACTTCTTTCCTTCTACTAATTTTGAATTCATTCTTGTTTTTCCAACATTTTGAGATGAGTCATTGCATTGTTTATTCAGAATTTTTCTATTTTATTGGTTTTTTTATGCTGACATTCATTGTTATAAATTTCCTTCTTAGTCCTTATTTTACTATATTCCACTGTTTGGGGGAGTTATATCTCCATTTTCATTTTTTTCAAGGAATTTTTAAATTTATCTTCTGATTTCCTTAATGACCCACTGTTTGTTCAACAGTGTGTTATTCACTCTCCATGTATTTGTATAATTTCTAAAGTTTCTCTTTTGATTTCTAGTTTCATTCCATTGTGATCAAGAAAAACACAGAGGAGATTCCAAGATGGCAACTAAAGGGAGGAAGCAGAAAGTGTGCTTCCTAAAATAAAAGTCTTGGAGAGACACTGGAGATACACCTTACAGGAAAAACCACCAAGAAGAGGAAAAACTCTGACTCTTCCACACCCCCAGCCCGTGCATAGCATCCCTACTCCATGTTAAATGGAGAAACAAGGAGGGCTCCCATGCTGCCAAACGCCAGCTCCCAGACCACTTGGGAAGATGCAGACCACCAGGTGAGCTAAGTGGCTTACGGTACTCCCACAGAACAGTGGTAGTCTTGCCCAGGAGAACTCTAAGTAAACAAAGCCTGCAGGGCTAGGTGAGTGTTAAGCTCATCCTTGAGATCTGCAATCAACAAAGCCTGCAGCAACAGCTAGCTGACAGTAGCAGGCAGGTAAGCCGCAGCCTCAGATAGACAATCACAAAGCTGTCTCTAGACTTTTTTTTTTTCTCTTCCTTTGATGAGATAACAACTGAACTACACCGGCATGCTGAAAAAATTACTGAAACTGTATTGCATTTGAACTTGGGACACTTTGTGGTGTTTTTTGTTTGTTTGTTTTTTTGGTATTTTTCCCCTTGGATGAGACAATGACAGAACTACTCTGAGACACCATCTCCAGGATTGGAGGCTGAGAGACTAATACCAAAATTATTAAGACTGAAACTATTGCATTTGAACTTGAAGATTTTTTTTTAATCCTCTCTCTGTCTCTCTAATGCCTGTTTAGCTTACCGTTCATTAGAACACTATCTCTCCCTGTTTATATCTTTGACACTGTTTTGTTTGTTTGTTTGGTTTGGTTTTTTTTACTTGTTTGTTTATTTGTTTTTCCCTTTTTGTTTACCTTCTTTGCTTTCTCTCTCCTCTCACCCTTCCATTCTAAATATCACCATTGTTATTATTACAAGCCAGAAAATACTTAACTGCACACAGTACAAGGACAGTAGCAATACAAAGGGCAATGATGGGAAGACAGAAAAACAGGGAAACCAGTTTCCCCACAGCAAAAAATTAGTAAAGGAACCAGAGGGAAATGAAGAAAACAGATACTCAGATCCAGACTCCAAAAAAATGAAGATAAACTATGCCAAAGAACTCAATAAAGCCCACAAGAATATCTGAAAGAAGAAATCCTCCAAGTAATCAATGAGAATTTTATAGAGATGATACTAGAGATGGTCAACCAAAATGTACAGGAGACACTCAAGAAATTCCAAGACAACAAAAAGAGAATTTGAGAAAGCACTAGAAGAAATAAAAGAAACCATAGAAGCACTGTATAAACACCAAAGTGAAACAAAGAACACGATTAATAAAGAGATAAGTGAACTCAGGATGAAACTAGACAACATTAAAGGGGAAAAAGGAACCCTCTTACACTGCTGGTGGGAATGTAAACTAGTACAACCACTCTGGTAAAAAATTTGGAGGCTACTTAAAAAGCTAAACATTGATCTACCATATGATCCAGAAATACCACTCTTGGGGATATACCCAAAAGAATGTGACACAGGTTACTCCAGAGGCACCTGCACACCCATGTTCATTGCAGTAGTATTCACAATAGCCAAGTTATGGAAACAGCCAAGAAGCCCCACCACTGAAGAATGGATTAAGAAAATGTGGTATTTTTACACAATGGAATTTTATGCAGCCATGAAGAAGAACGAAATGTCATCATTTGCTGGTAAATGGATGGAATTGGAGAACATCATTCTGAGTGAGGTTAGCCTGGCCCAAAAGACCAAAAATCATATGTTCTCCCTCATATGTGGACATTAGATCAAGGGCAAACACAACCAGGGGATTGGACTTTGATCACATGATAAAGCGAGAACACACAAGGGAGGTAGGAGGATAGGTAAGACACCCAAAAAAGTAGATAGCATTTGTTGCCCTCAACACAGAGAAACTAAAGCAGATACTTTAAAGCAACTGAGGTCAATAGGAGAAGGGGACCAGGAACTAGAGAAAAGGTTAGTTCGAGAAGAATTAACTTAGAAAGTAACACACACATACAGGAAAGCAATGTGAGTCAACTCCCTGTATAGCTATCCTTATCTCAACTAGCAAAAACCCTTGGTCCTTCCTATTATTGTTTATACTCTCTCTTCAACAAAATTAGAGGTAAGGGCAGAATAGTTTTTGCCTGGTAGAGGGGGGTAAGGGCGGGTAAGGTAAGGGGGGCAAAATGACCCAAACATTGTATGCACATATGAATAAAATAAAATTTTTTTAAAAATCTAATAATAATAATAATAAACCTAAATGTTTGGGGAAAGAAGAGTGCAGATGAAGTACCAATATTTTAAAGGTTTGGAAAAATACTTTTCTCCTTTAAAAGTTGTTTTAACTTAAAAATAAATTTGATTCATCTCATTTCCACAGTTTGTCTATTTACTATTGCAACATGATATTGTTTAGAGGTTTAGCATGTCATACTTCTTATTAAGAAATACACTTTTTGAAAAAGCACTGAAGAGGAAAAGTGATTAAATCTCTGCCATTTGGCTCAATTGCTGTAAGAGAGTTGGAGCTCACATTAACAGATAGGCTATTGTTCCCTTCCTGATACCTGGCTGCTTTCTGAACAGTGGCTACATAGCACAGCCAACACCTGGGATGGATCATTTTTAACATATCCCTCTGTATATAGGTTTCAGTAATAATTGTGAAATGAATGAATAATAATAGCCAAAAAACAGTGAAACATTTCTTTTATTGAGCTTTCTACATATAATCATGTCAGTAAAAAATATAATATGCCTAGTGATGTAGCTCAGTGGTAGAGTGCATGTTTGATTAATTATATTAAATTTATCTTAATTTTAAAATCAGGGTAGCTTAGAACACACACAGAAAGGCTTTCAAATGTTTATCTCCACAAGATCTGATATAAAGGGGTAGAACAAGAATTTTTGTGACTATAGGAGAGTTCTATATCTTGAATGTGATAGTGGTTATTTGAATTACATGTGATAAAACTGTATAGAACTACAGTCCCCGCCCCCCACCACCACCTCGAATGCCTGTGAAACTAGTGAGACCTCAATGAGATTTGTGGGTTGTACCGATGCCAACATCCTACTCTTAATATGATACTAGAGCTATGTAAGTTGTCTGCACTGGGGGTAACTGAGTGAAGAGTACTTGGGTCTCTCTATATCATTTTTGCAACTTTGTATGAATCTATAATTATTTCAAAATTAAAAACTTTTTTAAAAAGTTAAAAAAAAGAAAAACAATACAATTTAAATTTTTTTGAATTTGTTAAGAATATTTTGTGGCTTAATATATAGTCTATTCTAGAGAAATTTCCATATACTGATAAAAAGAATGTGTATTCTGCAGCTGATGGATAGGATGGTCTTTAAATATCTTTACATTATAGTATAATTAAACTCTGATGTTTCCTTATTGAGTTTTTGCTTGGACAGATAATGTATCTATCAATGAAAGTGGAGTATTGAAATATTCATGGCTATTGTATTGGAGCTTATCTCTCCCTTTGGGTCTAATAAAGAGTGCTTTATAAAACTGGATACAAGATGCACAATTTGTGTATTTTCTTTATGACTTGACTCCTTGATTATTGTATTGTGACCTTCTTTGCCTTTTAGTATTTTGTCTTAAAGGCTGTCTTTTCATATATAAGTATACTACTGCTATATGTTTTTGAATTTCACTTTCAGTTTCCATGTATCCTTATTGGTGCAGTGAGTTTCCTGTAGGTGTCATATTGTTGGATCTTGGTTTTTTTTTTTTTTTTTTTTTTAATTCATTCAGCCAGTCTGGACCATTTTTATTGGAGAATGAAGATTATTTACATTTAGAGTTATTAGATTTATTAATAAAAGGTATGAATGCTATGAATGCATAACTGTCATTTGTTGATTTTATTCTAGTTGTTGAATATTCTTGGTTTCCTTCTCTTATTCATCTTTGTTGTTTAATGGCTTAATTTATTGATAATGTTTGATTCTTTTCTATTCCTCATTTGTGTATCTACTCTTCCAGTGGTATCTATACTTCCACATGCTATCATGTTGGTAGTTATCTTTCTTCCACGTTTGAGTATAGGAGTCCCCTAGGCATTGGAAATCTGGTTTGATGGTTATGAATTATTTTAGTTTTTACTTATCTTGGAAGATCTTCAGTTCTCCTTTGATTCTGAAGGTTAGTAATCTGGTTGGCAGTTCTTTTCCTTCAGGACTTTAAGTATTATTCCATGCCCTTCTAGTTGGTAGGGCTCTGCCAAGAAATCTTTTGTTAGTCTAATATAAAGGGGTTACCTTTATATCTAACTTGGTGCTGTTCTCTTTCAGATTTTAAAATGCTTTCTTTGTCCTGTACCTTTGACAATTTGAGTATAATAGGTTGTGTGGAGGATATTTTCTAGTCATATTTATTTGGTGTTCTAAGGGCTCATGCACCTGTGTGTTCATGGTTTTCTCAATATTAGGGTAGTTTTCTCCTAGTATTTTTGAACAAAATTTTAATATCCTTAACTTTTACTTCTTTCCCTTTGGCTATGTCCAAGATGTAGATGTTGTATCATTTAATAGTGCCTCAAAGATCTTGAATGCTTTCTTCATTCTTCTTTTTCTCTTTACCTCTCTCTGAATGTGATATTTTGAAAGACATTTTTTCAAGCTCTGATATTCTTTCTTCCACTTGATCTAGTCTGCTGTTGAAGTTTTTAATTATATTTTTAACTAATTTATTGAGATCCTCATTCCCAAGATTTCTGAGTGGTTTTTTTTTCAAAATCTATACCATTTTGCTAACTTTTTAAATTCATGTTCTGCATTGTCTTCAAAATTTTATTTAATCATTTATTTGTAGTTGCTTGAATCTCGTTGAGCTTTTAAGAAATCATTTCTTTTGAATTCTTTAGCAGTCATTTCATCCACTTTGACCTGTTTGAAATGCATTGCTAGAAATTTATGGTCTTTTTGTAGTGCCATAATATTCTTTTTTTCATATTTCTTGTGTTCCTTTGTTGATTTTTACACATCTGGTAGAATATATATCTCTACTACTTTTATAGGATGGTCTTCTTAGTAAGACACTTTCTCCTGAAAATGTGTTTTGGGGTACCAGCTTTTTAAATGCAATGTTAAGCTTCTTTCCAATTGGTCACTACAGTGTAACCTCCCTGTATCTTTTTTGGATGTGATTAGTGAGTTTTGGCACAGTGTGTACTGTGTTGGAGACAGACAAATCCACTGTCTCTGAAAGTTAAACAAGAACAGGGACACTTTAGCAGTTCAGGCAGGTGTGGAGTAGGTAGCAGAGCATGTGTGGCCCATCCTGTGTGGCTGCTCCTACAATAGGAGTGGTGGACCCTAGTCAGTGATGGGAGTTTCTTCAGACAGTTGACATTGATTCTATTACTTGAAAGTGTCTCTCTGCTACTGGCTATTACAGTAGTGGCAAAGGGCTTAAAGCACTTGTCCTCTGATTCAACACTGGTGAAAGCCCAGGTGCTTCATAGGAAGAAGCAGGGACAGGAGTCATACCCTACAGTTTCTGTGGCATTCATAGCAAGTTTTGTCATCAGTGTGCAATCAGATAATTTGTAGGGACCAACAATGCAGTAGATCTATGTAGGTGTGGTGGCAGCAAAATTATGTTATTTTCCTTTGTTACTACTGTAGGCATTCCTGCCCACAGCATAGCCTCAACCTATCCATCAGCTATGCATGCCATGTCTGAGGGCTTTTATTCTTGCTCTGATTCTTTCAGTTGTAGTACCAACCAAAGATGTAGCAGATGGAGCTGGGTAAAATTCCTCCCAACTGAAATGCTCACAGGAATAAGCAAGAACAGAACATGGTCAGTGCCTAGTAAACTTCTTTATGTTTATAGCTGTCCATCTGCAACTATAGGGGGATTCCGGTCCCCTCCCACACACACATAGTAAAATCTGTGGATACTCAAGGACCTTACATAAAATGGCAGATTATTTACATAGAACCTACACACATCCTCTTGCATACTTTAAATTATCTCTAGGTTCTTATAATACCTAATATAACATAAAAGCAATCTAAATAGATTATACTGTTAAAGGAATAATAACAAGAAAAAATCTGGGCATGTTCAATACTGACACAACTTTTTTTCCCCAGAATATCTTCTGTCTGCAGTTACTTGAACCCATAGGTGCAAAAATCACACATATGGTAGGTTAACTGTGGATATGTATGTATTTGTGTGTGTGTGTGTGTGTGTGTGTGTGTGTATCCTATTGGTTCTGGAAAACCATGGCTAATACAGGTAAGGATGAAAGGAAAAGGACTATATAGGGAGTGTAAAGAATCTTATGTAAATTAGTGCTTACAAGATGAAGGTTGACCTAAGAGAGATGAAGGGCCCAATGCAATTAATCCCAGGGATGTCAGGACTGTATGTTTTGTGGAGTCAAAGACAATATGATTCTGAGGCATACTCTTTAGTCATGATGATGGTGCAAAGATCATAAGTTCACTCTCAATTCATAATTCTTTTCTTAACCTTTGATGCTGAGATGGAAGGCTTTGGAAAGATAAGCTCTCGGATCTATTGTTCAGATTCTTGTTTGTTCTCTTGTTGGTGGAGAGATGATCTTTCTCTGAATGTTCATACCCAACATGAGTCCTATGGATGAACTAAGTGAATTCTGGGGAAAGCTGAGTATAGTACCCACAGAAAAAGTCTTTTTTCATTTAATATGGGAGTAAAAGGCCAGTACGTCACAGTCTCAAACCTTGTACACAGCCAGTGTCTTGGGTTCTGGGAGTAGAATAAGGTAGGTGTCACCCTTGCACTTACAGAGCTTACATTTTCATGGAGAGAGACAAGATGTAAACAAGGAAAACTTAAAAATTAAGAAAATTTCAGATTGTATTAAAAGTTATGAAGTAAATAAACAAGCTGATTTCCTAGTTAGAGGGTAGTTAAGACTCTTTGAATATGGTATTTGACCTAAGACTCTTGGGGGATTCAAACATATTTTTTGCCTCTCTGTAGCAAAATGTAAATGTTAAGTAGAAGAAAAATAACAAAGCTGAGAATTTTATTCACTTGATAGTTCTTGTAAGAAAATCATCCAAAGAAACTAAAAGTATCAGGGATTCCAGTTCCTGTTCTCCTCAAGAAGCAAAGGAGGAATGGGCACATGGAACAATTATGTCTTCACTTCCTGGACTTTGTTGGTATAGGAGGGAATAAAAGTTCTTGAAGTGACTTCCAGCAGAAAGAAAAAGGAAAAGAATGAAAGATGTAGCATGGTGAGAGGCAATTCTTTGGACATGAATAAGAGGAAGCAATAAGTATAGAGCATTGGGGACTTTGAGGAAGTGAATAAAAGTAACTAATTAGAATACTTGAGAAGGGTCTATGTGTTGAATAACATAAAACTAGGATGATCATGGTCTGGGTTTTTCTAGTTTAGCTTTGGCTTATGACTGTTGGTCCTGTATGATTGTTTAAGAGAAAATTTTCTCTTTTAAGATCATTGCACTTTGGACAATGGATTATAAAGCCACATTATTTTATAAAACTCCTCAACTGCTCATGTAAAAACACACTATAAAAACCTACATCACTTTTCAAGGTCTGTGGAGTTAAATGTATGATTCCTTTAAATACTACTGTGTGTAAGACTGGAGTTTTGGGGCCCTGACTAGTATGTGAATTATAAAAGCACTTGCTATGATTTTTAAAATTGAAATTTTCCATGTTTATTTGATTTTTTTTATAGAAATAGTGTGTGGTCTTGCTGAAATGGAGTAAAGGTGATACAGCTTTAAAAATAAATCAAAGCATTTTTATGGTAAACTGAAAGTTGGATATATAGGGAATGGTATTTCTCTTGGTTTTATTTTAGTCTAGGATTTTCTGTTAGAAAGAATTAAAACTCACTCAACTTAGCTTAAGCAAATGAGGGTAATATTCTGAATTTCATTTTATTTTCCTGTATCCTTCTAAGGGGAGGATGTGCCAGACATTAAAAAGGATTTATATCAAGAATTACAAAAGCTTTCTTGATCTCTCTTCTTTTTCTTCTTCTTCTTCTTCTTCTTCTTCTTCTTCTTCTTCTTCTTCTTCTTCTTCTTCTTCTTCTTCTTCTTCTTCTTCTTCTCCTCCTCCTCCTCCTCCTCCTCCTCCTCCTCCCTCATTCTTCTTTTTCTCCCTACTTCTTTTTCTCTGACCTCCTTTCCTCCTCTCCTCTCCTCCCCTCTCCTCTCCTTCTCTCCTCTCCTCTCCCTTCCTCCATTCTGCTTTCCTCTCCTCCACTCTCCTCCTCTCCCCTCCCTTCCCTTCCCTTCCCCTTTCATCTCCTGTCCTCTCCTCTCTTCTTCTCCTCTCTCCTTCCCTTCCCTCCCCTCCCCTCCCCTCAGTTCTCCTCTATTTCCCTTCTTTCTTTTCTTGGAACTCACCGTATTGCTTGTACTTCACACTTGTCTTTCCCTGCAGCCTGGTCCACTTATGACTCATAATGACTGTTAAAAAAGGTACTGTCAATCTCTCAGTAACATGATGTTCCAGTTTCAGCATCTAGGATTAATTGGTCCAGTCTCTTAATTTCTGTATTGTAAATTATTGGGAGAGCTGTCTGGTTGGCTTTCTGTTCTATTTAGGTATACTTATTGCTTGATGTAGAATAGAAATCAAATGATCAGTACAGCTCAAACTTCTGGGGTTGAATGTAACAAATGTATGTCTTGTTTCTAAGAAAAGAATATTGTATCAGGTAAGGAAAAAATATAAATTCTGTTGTACCTATTCATTTCAAAATTTATTTATTTAATATCTACTATTTTCATAGCACTTATTTGCATGAATCCATGTGTGATATTAGCATGGTGTAGATATTGTAAATTATTTGCATGTATACTGGAAGCAAGGGTGCTAAGCGGAATGCGGTCTACTAAGATGAACAAGATGTACTTATAGTTTTCTGGAATGAGGAGAAGTGTGATCATAGCTAATATTTATTCAACACCTATTATGAGTCATTGGGCTTTGCTAGAAATTTCACAAAACCATATGGGCAACATGTTAATACCTATATTTTACAAATATAAATATAAGTATTTATATTTATCTGTATTGTGAAAATTGGCTTAGCAATGTTAAGCAACTTGCTCAAGCTCACGTTCAAGCACAAATATGAGCTTAGGTAAACCTTGTCTCTAAAGTCTGAAATATTCTGCAGTACAAGGCCAATTATGAGTTAAATAATGTGGTTAAGTAAATGGAAGAATGGACAAGGGAACAAATAACCCAAAAAGTGATAAAATAGCCAAGGTATTATATATTGTATTATATATGATATTATATATATTATCAGTTAATTGTCAGACATCATCTTTAGGCACTAATTTGTTTAAACTCACTTCACCCATATTCAAACAAGTTAACTCTAATATTACCCCTGTTTTAAGGACAAAAACCTCAGAAGTCTAATTTTCCCAAGCAGTGAACTAAGATTTAAATACGGGACAACTGGCTATAAGGGATGTTATTTATAAAACAAAAAACAAACTTTTCCTATATTGCCTTTACTTGGCTCACCCTAATGTTAATATGTTGCTTAATGTTAATACACTTACAGAGGCCAGGGAGTGATTATTGGCAAAAGAACAGTAAGTAAACTAAAGACTTTATTATAATTTCACCAATTTTTACCCTAATGCCCCCCCCTTTTTTTTTTTTTTGGAGTCCTGAGGTTTGAACTCAGGGTCTTCACCTTGAGCCACTCCACCAGCCCTTTTTTTGTGATTGTTTTTTTTGAGACAGGGTCTCCTGAATTATTTGCCCATGCTGGCTTTGAACTGCACTACTCCTGATCTCTGCCTCCTGAGTAGCTAGGATTACAGGTGTGAGCTACAGGCTCTCAGTCCCTAATGTCTTTTTTGTAGTCCAAGGTTAAATCTAGGTCCCATCTTGTATTTATTTGTTGTGTCTTCTTAGTCTCCTCCAAGCTGAAAAATTCTTATTCTTCCTTTTTTTCCCCATGAATTTGATACTTTAGAAGCATGTTGGTCAGATACTCTGTAAAATATGTCTCAATTTTGTCTTTTTTGGTGTTTTATCATAATTAGATGAAGGTTATGCATCTTTGCTACATGGACTACAGATGTGATGGCATGTATAATGTTTGTGTTCCCCAAATTTATATTTTAAAACAATCTACAATGTGATAGTATTTGGTAGTGTGGCCTTTGGGAGGTGATAAAGTCATGAGGGTGGGCCCTAGTGAATGGCATTAGTGTCCTTTTATAGAGACCATAAAAAAACTGTCTGGCTCTGTCTGTGAGAAGACAGCTGTCTGTGAACCAAGAAGTAGACTCTCACAAACACTGAGTGTATTTGTACTTTTACCTAAGACCTACCAGCTCTAAAACTGTGAAAAATGCTCTTCTGTTATTTAAGCCACTCTGTTTATGGCATTTTGTTAAAGTAGCCCAAATAAACAAAATAGTGCACTATTTCAGGGAATTCGTTATGTTGTATCTTATCACTGCTGATGTTAACTTTCAGCATGTGATATTGGTTAGATTACTCTACCATAAAATCATTACTGTGTTTCTTTGTAACTGATAAATATCTTGGAGGGTATGCTTTGAGACTATGCAGATCTTCTGTTTCCCCTCGACAAAGAATCTGTTTTTAATTATCATTCTATATATTGCTTCCAGTCAAAATAATTCTTATTGGGGAGTTCATACAAAAGAAGGCCTTTGACTTGAAACTAAAGCTAGATTTTAATAAGTAGAAATGAATGAGTTTTCTAGATTTAGAAACGGAATAAGCAAATGTTTACAAGTCTGAATATGGATATTGCATTTATTGACCCTGGTGTTTATGAGTGGATAATGTGAGAAATTAGGCTTAAAAGATCTCAGGCATAAACGATCCATGAGCTGAATTATCTGCTGGAGTGGTGAGACCTTTTCTTACACCTCATGCTCCTCATGCTCCAAAGAATTGTGATTGGGCCAGGTGCTGGTGGCTCACACTGATAATCCTAGCTACTTGGGAGGTAGCGATCAGGAAGATTGCATTTCGAAGCCAGCCCGGGCAAACAGACCACGAGATTCTGTCTTAAAAATACTCAACACGAAAAAGGGCTGGTGGGGTGGCTCAAATGGTAGAGTACATGCCTAGCAAGTGAAAGGCCCTGAATTCAAATGCTAATACCATCAAAAAAAAATTGTAATTGAGGCAGTGGGAGCTATACTTTTTTGAGCCTATACCTCCTTCTGTAAAATGACTTTAGATAGTTTCTAGAGTCTTTCTCACTCATGAAAACTTTGTGATTTTGTGACTTGGCAAAATATTGACTTTTTCCATACTTGCATGTATAGAAGACTCCAAAGTTCATAGCTTATTGATTTTCAAAAGTTGATTCCAGGAACCTTTTTTCTCTTTTCCTCTCAGGAAGTCGTACGCATAATCTGAGCTGCTTAAACTAAGGAGGAGGTTGAAACCTGATTAGCAAAGATCTTCCTTCTTCCCAGCCCCACAAGCACCTTCTATCAAAAATAGGGAAATGTGAGAAGGAATTTGGTTTATGGGGAGAACAATGGGCTCAACTTTGAAATGGCTTCAATAAAAGGTATGTTCCTTAATCAAATGCAAAATATCAGATTAGATATCAGGATCACTTTGCAACAGTCTGCATGGGTGGGCTGAAAGGAAACCAAAGACCAGGGACATCTTCCTTCTTGTACTATGAGTCTGCATAATTCAGACATAGTGCGGAATAAAAAAGAAAAGAGGACAGTAAATTAAAGGGAAAATATAAAAAGCATTGTTTCTGCCATGAATTTAGAGTCTTCAGAAAGATCAGCTTTATCCTTCCCTTAGGCCCTGGAAAGAAAAATAAGAGAGCTCAGATTAGCAGTTAACAGGGCTTTCTGATCCTGTTAGCAAATGGAGCTTCGTAGACAGACTGTATCGATAAAAATAATTTTACATTGCCTTCTTTTTTATTATTGAATGCCACTAGACTTTATAAGAGAGTCCCAGACTGATGTTAAAATTTCAGATCAATGCAGGACAGACTGTGATGAATTGCTAGTATATTCTTGATTTCTCCCTGAGCTATTCTGTAATTCTCTCTCTCTCTCTCTCTCTCTCTCTCTCTCTCTCTCTCTGTGTGTGTGTGCGTGTGTGTGTGTGTGTGTCTCACTCTTACTCTCTCTCTCTCCCCCAAGTAGTGTCTTTGGTAGTCTCCTGATGTAGACATATACAACATATACAACAATAATTAAAGCTTGTTTACCTTGTTACCTTACACGGATTATTTGATTTTTAAAAACTAGTTAATAGTTTTTCTAAGTCTAACCCTTATGATTTTTAGAAGTTTCTTATCATCAATAGTGTCACAGTTTTTGCCTTCTGGACTGGTAAGATTACTTCAATAGTATATGCCATATAGCAATATAATATAAATTAGAAGGAAATGGAAAAGGAAAAAGTTAAACAGAGGGTCAGAACATAAATTAGAATCAGAAATGAAGATAATGCAAAATAGGTTCCTATTTTGATCTTTCTAACATACATTTATAAAAATTCTAACACGGTAAGATCTTAGCAAAAAAAAAAAAAGGTTTTCTCAGTAAGGAATAAGTTTAATTTTTAGAGTAGAAGGACATGTCTCTTGAGGACTTTTATAAAAAGTATACTAAAAGGTCACAAACAAATTCCTCAAAAAAATTTTTGTATTTGAGGCAATGTCTTTTATAGAACTGCTTCTTTAAGAGTTCCTCAAAAAAATTAGTAACAAAGTAGACATAATGTGGAAGAAGCTACCCTTTGGCGCTTGGAAAAGGGCTGGCAATATAAAATCTGTTCGTTTTGTAGCTTTCTGCTGGTTTGGCTTCATCCAGATGTAGAGCTTTTAGCTTTTATAGCTTTGGAAAAATGGGTATACTCAAGCTTTACCTGCTCCTCAGCTGAGATGTTGATAGATACTGGGAAGGAAAAACGCTTTAGTCAGGGATAGCTTTCGTTGGAGAGAACAGAGACCCAGATAATTTGGTGCAAGGAAAGGATGCAGATACACAGAGAGAACTGCCATCATTCAAGTATAAAGAATAGCCAGACCCCATGGGAAATGTATCTGGGAACTGCAAAGAAACAGGCAGCTACTTTGCCTGTCTCTCTCTGGACTTATTTAGTAATTTCTACCCCTCTCTCTTTTTCATGTCTGCTATTTTCTTCTCTCTAGAGAGGCATCCCATAACCCAAAGCAGTCACTCTAGCTCTCAAAATTAATAATGCCAGTACCCAGAGATAATAGACATTATTTACTTGACTTTTCCAAACCCAAATCTCAGGAAAGGAAGATGCTGGATGCAGTTCTTCTTTTGACTCTCATGGGCATCTCTTCAGGGTTGGAGAGACAACATTTCAATGAGGTGTTCTCTGGTCCAAAGGGTGTTGAGGTGTGGGAACACTTGGTATAGTTCTGAAGTGTGATCTTTCAGTCTAAGGACTACAAGTGAGGGGAGATTCCACCTGTGAACAGACTATCACTAGAAATGTGGCAGGTTACTGAATGAGTTGCCTGCCTGCCTTTAAAAAACAAACAAACAGGAAAAACAAAACCCCATAGCTTATTTCTTGAGTGTGTGTGTATGTCTTCCAGATAAAGCAAGTTAGAGAAAACTAATATGGAATAATCTGTGTGTGGGGGATAGAAAGAAAGAAAGAAGGATTTATCTGACAGTTCCTTTCCCACTTCTTATCAAAATTAGACCAAGAGATTGTTAGTTATTCCACACTACATTCAATAAAGTACAAAAAGAAACTATTATAATTTCTATTTATATATTTTAATCAGCATTTTGAAAGGTTTCTTATTTGAACATTTTTAATTATATACATTTTATTAACATAGAAACACAACTACATTCTTTATAAATAAATATAGAGGTTTGTAGATACATGCTCAAATTAATTTTTTTTGAGTTAGTTCCATAGTCAAAAGTTTGGAGGCCTCTAGAATTGAGATCTCAATGGATGAGTATTATAGTTTTTATTTGTATAGAAAGATTATCCTTTCCCTTTTTGGGCTTGCTGCCAGTTCTGACCCTAACTTCCTCAGAAGGTGCCTATTACAAAAACAGCACATTACATCATTCAGCATATGGGCCTTCAAACCACTTACCTTTTATTTAAACATTTATTTAATAGGGAAGATTAGGAGACATGGTAATTTAGTTATGTGTTTAAACTTGAATCAGAAAAAAATGAAACAAGAAGTCTATGATGAGGGTGAGGACTAGCCTCTTAAAATCAGTGTACACACCTTTACAGAGTTCTCTGGAGTTCCTGTTGAAATAGCGAAGGTTTGAATAGGGAACCAGAAATGCGGGCATCTGTTTCTTGTGGCCACTCCATTCAATTATATGTACCTCCTGCCTTGGAGTTGAGTCACATAGATTCTCCACACATGGTACAATTCTCTACTTAGTAGACGGTCAATGATTACTGAACTGGTGAGGTTGGAGATCAAAGAGGGATCAAGGCCAACTCTGAGTTGTTAAGAAAGGAATGTAGAGTTAAGGCCTGGAAGGCTTGGGATGAAGGAAAGGACACTAGTATTTAGATGGGCAGGTTACAGTTTGTTCTTACAAAAATCTTGTTGAATGGGTGTTATTGTCCCCACTAGACAAGTTACAGCATCCCTAAAATTTCTAGACTTTTCATCTATGTAAGGGCACATTGCAACTTAGTGTTAGAGTTAGTATTTGAACTTATGACTCTGACTCAAAGCCCATGCACTTTCTACTGTGGAGTCTTTTCTCTGATAATTTAACTCACACAGAATTATTAGACATATAAATTGGATCTATTTGCAACTCTGCAGGTGTGCAAAGTGGCCCTGACTTGAGTTTCTGACTTTTCAGCTAAAATGAATCATACTGGATTCTGTGAAGCATGTAGTCAATCATTCAGCACTTATTTTTTTTGAGCATTTATTATGAGCCAGGCACTGTTAGGTGCTTTGTTGACACAATGAAAACAAGAAAATGTTCTTATTCTCAGTCTAGATGGGAAGAAAATCATAAACAAGTAAACAGTTCCATAAGTAATTGTTTTTCATATTCCCAAGTAGAATGAAAAAACAAAATAATATGATATAATGAAGATGCTGAGATGCTATATCTTGGAGGTGGTCAGAGAAGTCAAACTCGAACTTAATCTTTGATGATGAGAAGTTCACAAAGCCCCTAAGGTAGAAACAAACCTGTGTGATTTAGAAAGAAAAGCAATGTAAGTGGAGATCAGAAGACACAGTAGTTAGGTTATAGAAAAGTCAGAGACAAGGTCTTGGGGAATAGGGAGATTTATCTCCTGAGGTATTTGTTTACTTTTCAAGGAAGGTCAGACCCAGAACCAGGAAGACATTGCTGTTGAAAAACCAACCATGGGAGTACAGTTGCTTCTCTGTTCCCTATATAAATTTCCAGATTCATGATTTCACATTCCTTGACTACAATAAATTCCCTGACATGTAGGATGGTGTCTAGTTTTCATCTTGTTGCCTCAGGGTTAGAACTGGGGCAAAGAGGAGCTGGTGTTTTATTCATGCAAATAAATAATAATCTGTTTTTCTTCAGAAACCTCATGTTGGCATCCAGGATCATATTAATCAATACAAATAATATAAACTTAATATACAGTATGCTTTATCTTTTTTACTAGCATTCTGGCTGTCATTTGGAGAATGAATTTGAAAGAGGAAAATGAAAGAAGGAAGCCAATTAGAAAGCTTTAACAGTAGATAAGGCTGGTATTATGACTGTGACAGTAGAGTTTAAAATATTCAAGGTCTATTTTAGTGACAGAATTGATAAAGCTGTTTGATAGGATGAAGGAAAGAGAAATCAAAGTTGACTCTAATTTTTGGCTTGAGAAATTGGGTAAATGGTGGGTCAATTTTAGAAAGAGAAGAACTAGAAGAAGGGCAGGGGTGAGGGATTAGGCTGAGGGGCAGAATGAAAAGTATAGTTCTCAACAGGTTAAACATCAGTTTTCAGCATATTAAGTATCAGCCAGAAACATGCTAACATTTGTTAAAAACAAGTATTGGTGTCTGAGCTCTTAAACATTTGCCACTTAAGCCAGATAATTGGCAATTGGTAGCTTTCTTCATGGGTTTTGTTGTTTCTTTGTTTTTAAGATCTGAAGCTGCCATCCTGTCTGCTTTATAGGACACTAGTATATCCACTTCATCCTAATTTCTTTTTAAAGGACTGAACTATGTGACTCAACTCAAACTGGCCTGTCATCTCCTCTGAAGTCTACCCTCTAAAATCACTGAGTACTTTCCTCCTTCCTGATCATTCTCCATTCCAGAAAATTTGGGAGTTCAATACAAAAACCATTTTCCCCCTGAGCTATTTGAGAATAAGTTAACTGACACAATGCTTTATCATCTCTGAGTCTTTATTTGTATTTCTGAGACAGAGTAGGGAGAGGGAGAGAGAGAGAAAGAGAAATAGAGAGAGACACACACACATAGGCATAGTTCTACATAATCATACTATAACCATCAAAATGAGAAATTAACAATGATAGATTATTTATATCTTATTTCATATCCATTATAATGGATTTTATAGAAAAAGGATCTAGTTCAGAACATGTGTGCATTTAGTGACCATATCCCTCCTAAGTTTCTTTCAATCTGGAACAGTTTCTCAGTCTGTCCGTGTTAGTGATTTTGACAATTTTGAAGATGATAGGCCAAATGTTTTGCAGAGCATTCCTCATTTCTTCATGATTATAACATGTCATACATATCACAGGAGTGACGCTCTGTTCCTTTAACTGCATCCTATCAGGTGGCCCATGATTCTGATTTGTTCCATTACCAATGACATTCACTTTGATCTCTTGAGTAACGTCCTGTCTTCTAGTCATGGACTCTATGGTCCATAAAGCCTAAAATATTTATCATCAGACTTATTTCAGAAAAGCTTGCTGACTCCAGAACTAGAGACAGACACACCCATATTAGAATCTCATCTTCACTATTTATGAATTTTATCTAAGTTAGCTAAGCATTGTTCTCCTAAGCTATAAAATGAGTATAACAATGGTGCCTACTTCAATAAGTAACACAACATTCAAATTTAGCACAAGAAGACATTTGTAAATATGAGTGTTATATTTGGATGTTGAAACAAAACCACATTTCTTTATTTTTCTGTCAAGTTGAATGATGGTTCAGTTCTCACATATCAGGACTGGCAGGTAAACTTAGTCCAGTCACTTTTTAGGGCTCCCTTCTTCTCTCTTGGGATCATATATGAATCCTAGGGGTTCAAGGATATCTCCTGAATGTTCTTTGAGTGAGGGATCCCTAGTTTTCTCCTTGACCAAGTTGACATGACCAACCTCAAGGCAGGGAGCTCTGCTGGTAAGGTGAGTCTCCCTCCTTTGTTGTCATACTAGTGCATGGCACCTTCATCACAGTGTTCATATCTGGGGCTCCAGGTAATATCGTGGAGGCACTGAGTGGAATAAGAGTATAGGTTTATTAGTGCCATCCTTTGTCTAACTATTCTTCCCCATTATGAGCCTAACTCTTTCATTCAAGAAGCCAGCCTCTTTCTCTTCAGCCCTGGAAACTTCCTCTTTTCTGATAGCTCAGTTCCCTGTTTCCATGGGTTCCCAACAGACCAGGGATTTTAGGCTCAAATGCCTATCAGACCAGGCAGGTGAAAAAGCTGGAGCAAAAGATAATAGGGTGAGATAGATACTGTAGCAAACTTGGAGCCATTTTTCCTTTCTGATGGTAGCAACAGCTCCTCAGATCTTACCTTTGGTTGCCATTTAGGTCCAGTGTCTGCAGATGGTGTGCTTATTCAGGGAAGCTACAAATCTGCATAGCAACATGAAAATTCCCATTAAAACAATACCATGGGGGAGTCAGGTGCTGGTGGCTCCTGCCTGTAATCCTAGCTACTTAGGAAGCAGAGACAAGGAGGGTCTCTGTTTGAAGCCAGCCTGAGTAAATAGTTCAGGAGACCCTATCTCAAAAATACCAAACACAAAACAGAGCTGGTGAAGTGGCTTAAGTGGTAGATCTTCTGCCTAGCAAGTGTGAAGTCCTGAGTTCAAGCCCAAGAACTGCCAAAAACAAAAACAAACAACAAAACAAAAGAAAACACTATGGGGGAAAACAGTCCAGAGCCTGAATCCTGCCTAAAGGTAATTGACTAATTCTAGCTTTTCTAAACCTAATAAACAAATAAAGCCTTTTGCTCCTCTGGAGATTGGGAGATTCAGACTTGGCTACCTTCTTAGAAGGGAAGATGTATCTCTGTATTCTCTCAACCTAAAACCAAGGAAATCCGATGCAGTTAGTTTCTCAGTCAACATTACTTACTTTATCATATCGCTGCGATTATCATGATTTCACGACCCATCACGTAAAAGCAGAAATGCCTGACAAATAGCCCTCAGTATAAGCTTACTACTCTTCTTAATGTTGTCACCTTGCTTTATCCTATTTTAGAGTATGTTAGAAGGAGCAGCATCCCAGCGGGACACCAGAACCTCCTCCCCTCCCCGGTGTGTGCGCGTGTTGTGTGTCTGTGTGTCGGGAGGACTGACAGACCCCTTGCCGCGCTCCAATTCCCCAGCCACACGGGGGCCGGGGGTGACAGAAGCATTAGCGCCACCTGTCTGGAGTTCAGCAGATTGTCATTTCTGGAAGATGCTAATCAGCCCTCTACCCCAACACACGCGTGATCTGCGGGCTGTTTCCCCAAATGACCAAACAACGCTTCCTTCTAGATTGCTCTGGACTGGGCGACATGGGTGACGGGTGTGGCTTGCGGGGAAGGGAAAAGATGAGCGCGGGCGGACGCGGGCGGGGAAGGGCACGGCCGCTGGGCTCCGGGGCTGGCGCGGCTTTGCCTCTCCTCGTGGTCCTCTAATCCGAGGCAGCATGACCCCCCCCTTTGTTTCTGGGAAAGATCTGTCTGTACTAGCCTGAGGCAGAATGCGCCCCTCCCGCACTCATCGGAGATTGTCTGCTTACTCGCCGCTCCCGTCCGTGGCAGCCGGGGACGCGGGCAGAATCCTTACGCGGGCTGTCAACCGCTGTGATGGGTGACACCGCAGGAGCAGCCGCCCCCGCCCTCCCGAGCTCCCAGCACTTCCCGCCGTGCGTGACCGTGGCGCGGGCCCGCCAGCGCGCGCCTCTGCCCCCTCGTGGCCGGTGCGAGCATCGCAGCGGCCCGACACCGCCGCCCACCCCGCAGCCTCCGAGCGTCCCTTCTACATGACTTTCATACAGAACATTTTTGCAGCGCCATTCAACCCTTGGGGTTAGGAGATGTGGTTCCCAGGCTTATTACTAATGAATGAGAGAAGTGTGTGTGTCTCTGTGTGTGTGTGTGTGTGTGTGTGTGTGTGTGTGAGAGAGAGAGAGAGAGAGAGAGAGAGAGAGAGGAGGGGGAGAACGACTAACTGTAAAAGCATGTTGTTTGTGGTGACAGGATAATGGAGAGGAAAGAAAGGAAGAGGGAAAATGAAAGAGATTAAAAAGCAGAAGAGGAGGAATGACAGTGATGAGGGGCTGGAGTGACAGCGGAGGATGCAGAGAGAATGCGGGGAGCAACAGTTTGACGGGAAGTGGGAGGGGACTTACGCAAGCACGACGGGGGAGGGTTTGACATCTGTGAGAGATAAAGTTTCATTTTGGTGAAGTGAACCTTGTGAACATTTCAATATACCTGTCTTCTATTTTACATTCCATTTTGTTTGGCAGCTGCTAGAAATGAGTTTCCATTTTTCTGTCTTGTTTTAATATTCTCTTGTCTCCCACATCACTAACATCATTAGAGGAAGAAACAATTATGCCATGCAGTCCCTGCGTCTGACAGAACCTCCTGCATGCTGGCTTATTAACTCCCGCCTTGCCCAGCCGCCATCCGCTACATCTGCTTTTGTTATTCAGGTTCATGTTCCAGTCTCCTCTCTCCCTCTCCCTCCCTCCCTCTCTCTCTCTCTCTCTCTCTCTCTCTCTCTCTCTCTCTCTCTCTCTCCTCTCTCTCTCTCTCTCCCCTCTTCCTCTTCTTTCCTCTCCTCTCCACTGACCTCTGTGGGCTTGTTTGTCCTTTAGGAAACAGACGGGTAGCTGCTTAGAATCCAAATGTATAAGACAAACACTCTTACAAAGGCTACTGTCACCTACTCATCAACAAACAAGCAAAACCAAGCTCCAACAGCAACAAATAGTCACAAAATTGATTCTTTTGAATCACATCTGTAACTCCTGACCTCATCTCTTAAATCATCTCTAAAAGAACAAAAGGAGAGAGATTTTGCTGGGTGTGCATTAGCTTGAGCTCCATACAATCTGTAGAAAGGTGAAAAGAATTTTCTATGCCCCAACCGTAGTCATTATTTTGCCAAGACTACCCAGTTTTCTTCCAGATTTGGAGAGGTGAGGTCACTTTAAAAGCCTGGACAGGATGATAAAAACTGTTCTGGCAGGAGATAAATCATTGCATATGGGTGTGGGCAATAATGCCCAAACTCGTTTACCAAAACAAATGGTTTCATGAAAATGTTTTGGTCAATAGAACTTATTTTGCCATATTGAAGACTGGTTGCCTATCTGTAGGATTGGGGGGGTGGGGGTGGATGGGCATCCCCTCGATTAGCATTATTTAGTTCACTAAGAGGCAGCATGCAGGAAAGTGGCCTTCCTTGGTATTTGATCCTCATTCTGGGACATGCCAGAGATATTTGAAGACAGAAATTCAGCTTGGAGATAAACTGCTTTTCTTTGGGTCAGTGGATTGTGATGATAATCAGCAACAAGAAGAAGAAAAGTACTTTGGGAACTCAAAGTGCAAGACCTTCCTATAAGATAGTTATTATCTCACATGTGCCGTGCTGGTGATGTGCTCAACCACTTCAACTTGAAGAATTTGTAGGTTCCGCGAGTCCATGTCCTTATGGAGTGAGAATGTGATCCCTCTCTAACTGCATCTTCTATTGATAGTAGAAATGCAATTATATGTGTATTATTTATGTACTTATGTAAAATATCACAGTATAGATTCCCCTCGAATAGACAGCTTTCCTACAAGACTTATCACCTTAAAGGACTCAATAGTTTTCCTTCCAACTTGGAGTGAGAATCAAAAAGCATGTCTCTATAGTAACTTATCCTAGAGTTGAAAAGAAAAAAAAAATTTAGAAATACCTCACAAAGACCAGTGACATGCTCTTTATATTAGTTTTCCAGGGCTGCCATCACAAAATACCATAGTTGGGATTATTTGAACAACAGAAATGTATTTCTCACAGTTCTGGAGGCTGGAAGTTGGTGATCAAGATACCAGCAGCAGGCTCAGTTTCTCCTAAGGCCTCTCTCCTGGCTTGAAGAGGGCCACCTGCACGTCACACCCTCACATGACCCTTCTTTAGTGGATGTATATCCTTGATATCTCTTCCTCTCCTTACAAGAATATCAGTCAGATTGGATTAGGGCTCACCCTTATGATTCACTTAACCTTAACTTCCTGTTTCAAGGCCCACCTCTAAATGTAGTCACAAGTATTCTAAAGTATTGGAAGTTAGGATTTTGACATTAATTGTAGGTCTATGACACTTTCCAAGCATACTCACATGAACTTGTGTGGAGAGTTCTCTTTCCAGGTTCCATAGGGATAGAGAAGTCTGTAGTAGAAGCAACCCGCATGTAAGATCTAAAAGGCCCAGTTGGTCTGTGATTCCACCATTCAGCTGGTTGGGTACCCTCAAATGAGAGAGTTAATTTTCTGAGACTCAGTTCCTTATCTGTGAAACATGGACTGTTAGTGCTCTACCTTTAAATATCAGTGCAAGGCTGGTGGAGTGGTTCAAGTGGTAGAGCAATCTGCCTAGCAAGCGTGATGCCTTGCGTTCAAACCCCTGTCCCACCAAAAAACTTAATAATTTTCAGCACATATAGTTATTAGTGTTTGGCTGCCTGAGATAACTAATTAAATAAGTTCTGTAAAGTTTGTGTATTGCTTCAATGCATAGTATTTTTGTAGTTAATCTTCCAAATAGTCACTTTTCTTTGTGTTGAGAGCAAGTGCATTGGTTAAGAGCAAAGTCTGTGAAGGTGACAAATCTAAGTTTGAAGCCCATTCCATCTACTTCCAGTCTTAGTCTATTTTGTGCTATTGCAACAGAATAACACAGACTATGTAATTTATAATGGACAGAAGTTCTTTAGCTCATGGTTCTAGAGGCTGGACAATCCAAGACAGAGGAGTTACTAGAAGACCCTGACAAGGGTTCTTTGTATTATCCCTTTCACAATGAATCCATTTCTTTCATAATGGCTTTAATCCATTCGCTCTGCCCTCATGGTCTAATCTTCTCTGATCAGGCCCCACTTCCCAACAGTGTTTCACTGAAAGTTAGGTTTCTAACCCATGTTTTTTGGGAGACTCATTCAAACCATATTTCTTCTTTTGGGTCATCATTTAATTTTGAAAGATTCAGTTTCCTCTTATATAAAATATGGCTAATAAGAATAAATGACCACACAAAACTCACATGAAATTAAGGAAAAAAATGCAAAGTGTGAGGGTTTCAAAATAGTTTATGATCATCACCAATGTCATCATTATAAATTTATTTCTGTAAACTCATTCCATTGTCTCTTTTCACACACCTTCACTACAAGATGAAGTTCAGCTTGACTTGTGATTTGGCTATACTCCTAAATAATCTTTATGGTATTACTTTGTTCTAATGGCAATGATTTGTTCTTCAGTATATCTTTTTGTCTCTTCCAACTGTTCCACAACCAGCTTCCAATAGCAGAAGAGCATTGTACCTTTGTGAAGATGGAATGAATGTTCATGTACTTTCATTTGCAGATCTATCATCTTCTCTTCATTAGAGCCATCCCTTGGCATGTCACTAACATGAGTCATAAACATTTCTTTCAATAGGAAACGCTGATTGGTTGCCAGGATTTCATCTTGCTTATGCCTTGTCAATCAAATTTTCTCAACCTGAAGTTTGAGTAAGCTAGTATTTACCTTTACTCATTAGAGTATACAGCACCTAACACACTGCCTAGCAAATAATAAGGACCCAGAAACATGTGGGTAATAGATGACTCAATGACCAATCTGTTAAGAAGAGAGTAGTCACAGTATTAAACCCATTTTTCAGTGACAAGAAATAAATGAGAGATAATTCCATTGGGGATAATGATGGAGGACAATGTGTAGCCTAAAGACAAGAAAACACTGACATGAGGTATGTGTGTGTAACATATTCCAAGAGATAGGAACAGGAAGTAAAACTCTAAATCAAATGGTTCAAAGAAAAAGGGGGAATTAGGATATTGTACAAGGTAAAGTGTTCTGAGGAGCTGCCTTTTCCAATCATAAGGGTTTTCAGAACTCCCTGTAGTGACCCCAATTCCACCTAGCCATAGCTCTAGGCAAGTCTGTTTAGACAATGGCAGGACTATGAAATAGTTATTAAGTAGTTTATTTGCATCATGAGAGTACTGACTTATAAAACAATATTAAATGTCTGTCCTCCTAGTCAGACTTATGCTCCATGAGGACAGGCACTCTACTGAGGAGAGGGAGTAAGTAGATTAGCATGGTGTCTGGCTCCCAGGAGTCCTTTCCTAAAGATTTGAAAATGAAGGAGCCAATGATTAAGCAGCATGGTGATTTGGTGATTAGCATCTGGGTAGTCACACCTCTCCAGAGTTCTTTCCACCATTCTCAATGAACAACTTGTTCACTACGGTGAATCAAGCTTATATCCATATAATGCCATACACTTCTGGGCAACCCTTGCTTTTCGAGCTGAATTTCACACACCACAGCAATGAATGGTGCATTTCCATTATCAAATTGTCAGCCCAGGGTTATCAGCATTATGGTCTTTACTTCTTATAACTATGCACACATTCTCATTGTGAATTAGTTCCATTGTTACTTATATGATAATGTTTTAGGTTATACATACTTTTTGCAACATGGAGAATGTATTTAGCAAATATTATATACAGAGAGATATATGTACATCGGAGGTTTAAGAAGGAATAAATGCAGTAATTAATGCTAATGAGTCTGCTTTTAACATGTAATTTTCTTGGTGTTATAATCATGCATGTGGAACCTCAGTTTGTTCAACAAATGCCGATCTTAATGGCTGCATTCTCTTCCCATGAATAAGTTAGCTTTAGTTAAATGTACCATTAAAAATAATCATTTAAAATGGTAATGAAAACTGTGACTGTAGTCAGTAGGAAGTTTTACATTAACCTCTGCTTTATTATTTCTCATTTTCAGAAGGTCTTTGGGAAGGTGAGGAGCCTATACCCTACATGGTGCTTCAAGCCAAGAAAATCTATATAATTGTTGTTCACAGCAGTGCAAGGATCATAGTCCTGTATTCTAACACTAACCGTAGTTGGAAAGTAACTTTCCTTTGCTTTTCTCCCTTCCCTTCTCAGTAGAGATTCAGGTTGTAAAGCAGAATTGAGTAACTAAGACCTTAGTAGTCCAACTAGTTGATAAGCAAGTATCTTCTTTTCCTGATGGTGCCATGATTTTTCTCACAAAAATAGGATTAAAGTGGGAAAAATACTTGAATGTTACTGTTTATGCATACAAAATCTTCTCCTTTTAGAATGACAAGAAGCCTGGGTTATGCTTGAGTTCTAACGGCAAATAGAATTTGTAAAACAAAGGATTAACAGATGCATAGCAAGAAATCAGTGTCTTTCTAGGTTGTACCACTAGTTATGCTCAGAGACAGAACAAAGATGCCTGGTGAGAGTGAGAAGTAGGTAAAGGAGTCCTTGTGTCTTGGCAGATCTCTGGGTATTCAATAGGGATGAACTATGCCTCCTCTTGACCCATTTATTGGCTGGGCTCCATGACTCACCAAGCCTGGCTAATAGGTTCAGGGCAGTGTTGCTGGCTGAGGCTGTGGAAGGCTAACTGGGGAGGGGCTGAGCAGACCTGAGAAGCATGTTTATAAGGAGATTTTTCAACTATACAACATGACTACCTTATACCAGGAAAGGGTCCATCTAGAAGAAGTTCTCTGTCCTTTCCCTCATGTGGGAAATTCTGAGAGTTTTATTTTTGTTTTCCTTTCCTTTCAGAACTTGCTCAAATATTAATGTAAGTATATATATATATATATATATATATATATATGTAATTAAAAGAAATATCTGGGTAAATCAATGTTACTTGAAGTCTCTACCATCTTGTGACTTCTATTATAGAGCCTAGAGGGTTATATATTAAGAAATAAGGACAAAAGCTGGGTACCAGTGGCTGGCACCTATAATTCTAGCTACTTGAGAGGCTGAGATCAGGAAGATTGAAGTTTGAGGACAGCTTGGACAAATGTTAGTGAGATGTCGTCTCAACCGATAGCTGGCCAATCATCCTAAGCTACTTGGGAGGCCAAACATGAAAAGATTGGGGATCCAGGCTAGCCTGGACAAAAAAGTTTGATACCCCATCTTAACAGCAAAAAGCTGGGCTTAGTGGTATGTGCCTGTCATCCCAGCTACAGAAGGATGATATAAAAATAGGATACAGTGAAGGCTGGCCAGGACCAAAAGTGAGACCTTACTCCAAGATAACAAGAAGGAAAAGGGCTGGAGGCAGGGCTCAAGTGATAGAGTGCCTGGCTAATAAGCAAGAAGCCCTGAGTTCAAATCCCAGTACTAAAAAAATCTCAGTAGTGTAGGTTGGGTTAAATATCTAAAAGCCAGAAAATAATGAGAGAAAAGAGAGGTCTGTTCATAGTTCACAGATGTGGAGCCTAAGTGCTCATACAGTAAAGCCTTCTATGGGGACCTGTGGTTAGAATAGCTGAGAATCTGCTTCATTGCTGTTTTCACTGACTATTGCCTGGTGACCTCTGATGACTCACCTGGAGCTGTTCAGCATTTTCCCCATTTCTGAGTTTCTGATCAGAGTCTACCTCTGGTGTTTGTTTTGTTCCCACTGGTAGAAATGTTTGCTTTGGGCCAACAGAAGTAGCCAGAGGTTTTGTTTTTTAAAATTTTCTTTTTTTCCTATTTTTTGAGAAATAGGAGCTTTTGCTAGAAGATCAGTGGGTTTCTTATTTGATTCAAAGGGCCAAATAGGGATAAGGTGAACAGGTAGAATGAAACAAAGTGAAGAAAAGTTAGTTAGTCAAAATTTTACACTGCTTTATATAATAAATTAAAAATTTTTATTTTGAAAGCATGTGACTAGTTAGCAATGCCTTCTCATTGAGAGCAGTTGGGTTCCTTCACAGTTTGAGATCCTTTTAGTCAGGACATGGCTTTGATAGTTGCCATTATACCAATTGTCTAGAAGAGTAGAAAAGAAGAATTCAAGAAAAAAAGTGAAGAAAGGGATTTCCTTCTTCACATCAGTGACCATTAGGATTCCAGTTTGGTGTTCAAACTGTAGAGTGACTACATTGAAAGTGTAAAGCCCTGTGTTCAAACCTAGTCCCACCCCCCACCAACACCAAAAATAAAAGTACTCTTGTCTTGGGTTCATAGGCAACCATGTTTTTCATGCTTGTGTAAGGATTTTCTTTTATTTTTGCATGTGAGGGAAGGATCTATTTTTTGTTTCATAACTTTGCATTCAGAAATTCTCTGTAGTAGTGGGGAGGCTACAGTGAATGATAGATTTCCACATGTTATAGATTTGTTGGAGGAATTGAACACAATTTAATCCTATTTTGACAAATGTTTGCTAAGCCTGTGCTATGAGTATAGCACTGTGAAAAGTATGGGAGGATCACAAGGGTGAAAAACACCAGGCCATTTCCTTAAGAGACTAGAGTAACAGATTTACCTTATTTCAGCTCCCATATGCTATTTCAAACACACTTTAAAATCAAAGGAGTAAAGTGAGTAGAAAATGGGTTACAATAGAATTTCCTCTGAGGCACTAATGGTAGCAATGCCTTCAAGGAGGTGCTGGCTTGCCAATCCTGAAGCTTTTGTAGCTTAAAGGAAATAAAAATTCAGGCCACCTGGAAAAATTTTGAGACTTCAAATATTTTTCACAAGACTGATAATGGAGAGTATATAGTAAAGTCTTTGGCTTTTGTCCCTAGGTCCTGGGAGATAACTTCTAATTCCTTGGGATTTTTCTAAATCATAGACCTTTCTTTGTTATTTATGCAGGACACATGATAATTTATGCTAATGAGGTGACTCAGGATAGGGGCTGGTGTGGCTAAAAGTCCAACCAGGGGTGAACAGAGAATTGGGGCTTTGAATCACATGATAACAACTTGACCTCTGGACAAGAGAGAAAAGTTGGAGATTGTGCTTCCAGCATGTGGTCAATGATTCAATCCAACATGCCTATGTAATGAAACCAAAGCTCAGGTGACCTTCCTCAGTATACAATACTCTGTTGTCACATATCAGTGTGGCTCCTAACCTCATGGGGAGAGGTCAGCAGGAACCTTAGTTTTGGGATACTTCCAGATCTTGACCTTAGTGTCTCTCCCTTTGGCTGGTTTTGATTTGCATTCTTGAGCTATAATAAAAGTAAGTTCTTAAGTGTAATGTTTTCTTGAGTTCTTATGAGTCATTCTAGAAAACTACTGAAACTGAAGGGGCAGTAAGAACCCTACATTTGTAATCAGAAATGAATTTAATAAAGAGTAAAGGTTACCTGAGAGTCCCAAACTTGCAGCTGATGGCTGAAGCTTCATAGATTGGAGAAATAATATGGAGAACTCTAACCAATGGCGATCTTATTTGAGCACCATGTCTTTAACCATCACTGTGGTAAACACACTGCGGAAGGACGTTTTCTGTTTTTTTAAAAATGAAATTCAAAATGTGGGGAGATTGGGTCATTCAGCTGTCTCTTTGAACCTAGGGGAGGATTTTTGTTCTATCTGAAATCCTTTTGTTATTATGGAAAACCATCATGAGTGCTCACCCCCTTATACCCTTCCCCACCACTCCAAGTTGGGATCAGTTCTCTTGGAGGTGTTTCAAACCTGATTTGATTCCTAAGAGTAAAGCTCCAGACCCTCTCAGTCAATTCTGATATCTAAGTAGCTACCCTTACCTTTTTCAAGTATGGATTGCTTATTTCTTGTTTTCTCTTGCCATCTCCTGTCCTGTGCAATGCTATAAAGATTCTATAGAGATTCTGAAAACATTTTGTGAAGATAATGACTCCAGCAAGACTAGAAAACAAAGTGCCTTTTCATAAGTAGAAGTAGTAGGTGACTGAACTTAGATTCTCCTACTGCTATCACATAGGATCTCATTAAAACAAACCTTCAAAGACAACCTCTAAAATGTAGACTTTAAAGAAAGGGTATAATCTCCAATGTTCATGGTATCATATCCCAAGTTCTTACTCAGGGACTTCTTAATGCTTTATGTGCAGCTTTCAAGTGGTAATATGCTCTTATTGCTTAAGATCCCTTAAGGAAATAAATGGAAAAAAAAAATTCAGAGAACAGAGAATCTCTTGTCTTGCTTAGATGAGGACAATTATTATAAATAGCACATTCACTTCTGCAAACGAGGCATTGTTCAAAAGCCTTCAAGTGATTTTTCAGTATTTTGTCTACCTCTCCCTTACATGATATTCATTTATCATCCGCTTCATTTCCTAACTTATTCATAAAAACCTTCAAGAAGCAGTGCAGCCAACCACAACATCACTGACTCAGGTCCATGAAAACGCATCTCCTTTTCACGTTTATTTCATTTTGTTTTAAGAACACAGAAGAGCAGAGCATTCATACGTGTAAATAACAGAAGAGAGAAACAGAATTTAAATACATTTTAAAAGAAAAGAAGAAAAAGCTTTTTTTAAATTTTAATTCTCTCTCTTTTTTTTTTTTAACACACACTGCATTTTTTAGTTTCCTTCACAGAGCTAGTATCCAGGGAAAAAAAATCCACCCAATAAACAAAAAATAAAATACTTTGAGCAACAAAACTTAAACAAAAAATGGTCATGTGTTTTTATCATCAAGGGAAAATCAGTTCATGTCTACAGGGCTGAAAAATGGAATATATTTTATATATATTTATATGTATATAACACTGTTAATAAGAAGAATTCTGAGAGCAGGATTTATACATCCTTCAGTAGAGCAGTGAGAAGGAAGGGCGAAGCGGTGGGAGGGGAAGGAAGTTTGGGGGGTCTCCTGTACTTCTCTCCCCCTGTTATTTCTTTCCTTTAACCGCCCCCCTCCCAGTAGGTACTTAAGGAGCAGACCTTGGTCACAATTCACCAGGATGAATGATTTACATTTTCTGGTGAAGAGCAAAGACAGGGAAATGGGCTCAAAAAGGCTCCCGATAGTTAAGGATTGTTGCTGCGTGCCACAAAGCTAGTAGCTCCATGTGTTTTCATTGGCAAGAAGCAGATTTTTATTGTGCCTGCCTTTATGTAGAGAAGCCTGTGCAGAGAAGAACATAGCTGTAGGAGTGGATTCAGGAGCACACCCAAAAAGAGGTACCTTTGAAATAACCATGGAATGAGGGAGTTGTTCGTAGGTCATTCTTCCGCTTAAAGAGAACTTCATAAATACTCAGACCATTGTGTATTCTGGTCTACACAAACCAATAATAATGCTAGGACATTATGAATATCCCTGCTCTTCAGTGTCTAGGAGACAAATTCCTTCCACTTTTTCATTCAACAAATGAAAAGATAACTTTGGGCAGTTAGTGCATGGGGCAGGTAGACCTGTGCTCAATCCATCCAGAACAAGGCACAAGAAAATAATTCCTCATGAACTGTTCAGAAACCATCCTTACTACCTAAACTTCCTCTCAGAGAGCTTCACTTACACATTTTATTTTAGCTTTTACAACTCTTACTGTCTTTAACTGTGGTCTCCTAAACTGTGTTTATTTTTGTCCTAGTATAGGCTTGTCTTCTTTAATAGTATTAACTTATACTTTTAAAAAATGAAGACTTTTCTCTATATATGCTTGCTTGATTCCATAGTTCATAAGCAAGTTTCAGGATACTTATCTCTTGAGAAATTCCCTCCCAAACAAAATACATTGTTTTGCCTGTTTTGCACGGATCAGCCTTTTGAACTTGCCTGAGACCACATGATCATTGCCATCAGCACAAGCCAAGAGTTTCCAAGGACACACATTTACTATAATGAGGCATTTGGCCCAGGATGAGAGAAAACTGAAGTTTCCTTTCATATGCACAACTTCCTTATTTGTTACACACATAATGTCCAATCTGGCTATTTTCTTTCCTATGAAAGGTTATTAGGATATAGTTCAAAAGTTAGATTTTCTAATATTATAAACAAAGAAACCACCCCAGCTATTTCAATGCCTTCAGTAGAATCTGAATGTGTTCCTTCTCTATGTTGCTAAGAAGTTTGGATAGAAGAGAATTATACTGTCAGTCCAGGGATCCTGTATTCTAGGAAGTTTTAGATTTTGAAATGGAGATAGCAAAATGGTTTTGAGACCGAACTAGAGATTTCAAACATCTGCTTGGAATGATTAGGTGAGCACTAGTGAACATTAAATTTTTATTTAGAATCAGAGAGTTTAGAGGTGAAGGAGATTTTAAAGATGTCATCCAAATTTCTCACTTTCAGGATGTGAAAACTAAGACTGGAGAAGCTTAAATGACTTGTCATTGTCACACAGATTTTTAATGACCAGATCCAGGGCTACAGCCCAATTTTCCTGACTCCTAATCCAATAAATCTTCCATTTCACTTTAAAGTTGTCACTTATCTTAGGAAGAGGAGTATAACTGCAAGTTTCATGTTAATGTGGCATAAATTTTTTTCTATACCAGTCATTGTAGAACATTCATAAGATCCTGAAGTCATCTCTGATGACTCCATCTCCACCAGGTGTTCAGATTGAAGGAAATGAATATATGTCATTCTGTTAAATACATCAGGAACTCCAAAAAGACTCTAATAGATCATGTCTAAGAGAGATACTCCCAATTGGAATGATTCTGTCTCTAATTTGTAATATTCAGAGAGATATATAGAGATGCAGGACTACAAGATAAAATAAAAGCATTATTTTCTAGGGTGACTTGGCAAGATATTTCTTAGGGATATAATATGTTTCTTATATTAGAATTAAGATGACAAAGAAGTTTAACCAATGCTCTTGTTGAATGAAAACAAAAACTGAGTAATATTTTGTTCACTAAACTACAGGAGATTGTCTTGGAGTTACTTAAATAGGATGCTTTAGATGATAAGGAAGAAATAATAAGTCACCTGGGAGTTGATGTATGAACCCCTTCACACTCGCCCTGTCTTTCTCTTTACTTCTCTTGGTTTGGATCAGGCGACACAACTATAGTAACACATAGGAAAATTTCCACTTCTGCCCTGCAGGAACAAAGAGTGACTATTTACTTGTGACTTGAGCAGGAAGGGAACTTTTAAGTGTTCCTGCTTGCTTTGGGTGAGGCAACGTATGTTTAGGCTTTAAGTCCTACTTCTTGTCATTTAACCTGTAAAAAGCTTTGGTTTTTCTTTGATTTTTTTTCTTTAAGATTCATAGACTCAACTGAACTGGGGCTCTGTGTGAAAAGTGAAGTTTACATAGTTTAAGTTATGTACATAAACTAGTGATTTACACTGATTTACATTTGATTGGTGCCTAATTCATTAATCAGCACATGGTATGTAAATGTGAGGAAAAGAAATCAAGATTTTAAAATAAGTTTTCCTCAATATCCATAAACACTTTGCCAGTGTAAATGTTAAACCTAAACCTAATGTTAACACCAGCTTCCTTGCTGGGAGGACAGTGATGTACATTGTGGGTAAAAACATATTCTTTCTTGAATTTCAGTTGGAGACATTTGAACAGCATAGTTAAGTGCAAATCAGCAGTTTACTCCTCTTCCCAATAGCATGCACATAAATGTAAACTCCATTTTGTACTTAGTGAGATGTTTCCAGGTCAACCATGATGGAAAATTCACATCACTGGGGCAAAGGCGGTCTTTGGAGGAGAAATATTTTGAATACTTAGAAGGGGATTCCTAACATGAATTTGTGTTTCTTAACTTGGATCTTATCTCACCATTTTTTGTGTTATGTTTATTTGTCTTCAGATTTTAATACTTTTTAAGATCAGATATAATGTTGCACTTACATTGCTATAAAAACTGATAGTTTGGGGGAACCACGACTAAATCCAGGCTAAAAACTTATGAGGATGAAAAAAAAAATTGTGAGGACATGGTTATTCCCATAGTACATGGTCTAAAAGCAAATAATTATAAAATGGACAAAATGGGGTTCCTTGTGTTTCTAAATGAAGCATATCTCTTTCTTTTTTTAAAAAATAAACCAAATTCAATACTTTTTCCTTTCAAGTTTAAGCCATTATACTAAAATTTTCTTATAATACATACATTATTGTAAATATAGCATCTGCAAAGATAAGATTAAAAAAAATACATACACATATATATTATTTTTCCACAAATAATTCAAAGCCTGCAAAGAACAAAATGAGAAAATTCGGGAAGACTCACTAATAGAAACAGTCAAACCATAAATTATTTGGGGAGGAATCTGTGACTCTGAAGTGAGAAGTTAACAACTCACTCCAGAGGAAATAACTCAAACAATTTCATTCTGAGGAATTTAGTTTCTGTGTGCAAAGGAGGTAAGTCCATCTTTTGGAGGTGAAACACATTTTTGTTTCTGTCCTCCATGAAAATCACGAGTATTTTTACAAGGTCTCTATGAATAGCCCCAGTTGTCTGATTATGTAGTTTTTAAAATTATTATTATTTTAAAAAATGCCCATGGAAAAGAGGGGAAAAGTTCTGTCTGACTTGGAAGAAAGGCAAGATCCAATAGGACAATCCTTTCCCAACAGAAAACTGACTTTCGTATGAGCCTTAGTTCTTTTTGGACAGAAGGATTCTAGGTCTTAAATCAAGAAAAATGTTTCTCCAACCAGGCAAAATCTTGATGAATGATTGCACAGAGAGTATAATTATAACTCTGCATTTGTAAATCCTAGAATAGTTCTCATTCTTTGGAAAGTGTCCTGGGTCAAGGTCATTTCTACTTTTATTAATTGAAAGTCAGGGCTAAGGATTTTGCTTTATAAATGGTGGAGTTTCACTTTTTTATACAAAGGATATGAATTACATTAGTTGTTCAGATTAATTGATGCATTCTACTTCTTTTAGTACATTATTTCCAGCCAGTTGGTGTTTTCTAGTGCTCTGATTACCAATAGACAAGATTCTTGGATGGATTTATAGCAGTACAAACTAAATTTCAAGAACTCTCATGTCAAGTCTCCATGATTTCTTTACGTACGTTTTCTGGCCCTACCTTTCTTCTGACTTTTTTCTAAACTACATAGTCTTCCATTCACTGCATGGCTTAAAGACATTCTCAAATCTATGAGGGTTCTGGGGGCCAATGTTTTCTCTGAAACAGGAGCAAGGAGAAAATATTTTAAAATCCTATATGCTAGAGATATAGGCAAACATCACATTTTAAAAACATACATTTAATTATATTTAATATGTAGTCCATTATATTAAAACCAAGAGCACAAATGGTACTGACCCGGCTATTCTTGCAATGGAGAAACTTCTCTTAATAAAACCAAGACCTTTTCTTATGTTAGGGTGCAGATAATAAGAAGGTCAGGTGTTTAATTAAAACCCATAACATGCCACAGGCATATGTTCCTGAAACTAATGCTAAATGACATCAGAATCAACTTCTGCTTCCTTTCTCTTCTTATATTTTTAAATTAGCATACACTTTTAAAGTTTTAATTTAAGGGTGTGACTGCCTCTTCAACATCTGGGAAACAAGTATCCTCTAATTCTTGTATTAAGAAGATCAGACTGTTAGAGAAATCCCTGATTGTCTATGAATTAATCATGCATAGGAACATGGCTCCCCTTCCCTATATTTTACTAGTCACTTTCTTGGGCTAGTATTTCTGTCCCATCTCAGGATCTGCTATAAATACTCTTACCCATCCCCAACCAAATTTGGAGACTCATGAGAGAAGCATGTGATAAACTTCAAAAACAAACTATAGAATCTCCTAGAAGAGATTTAAAATACTGCTCAAGTCTGTCTCTTCCTCCCTTCCTTTGTTCCTTCGTTCGTTCGTTCCTTCCTTCCTTTCTTCCTTCTTTCCTGTTGTGAATTTTCTCATTTTATATCACTTAATAGTTATTTTCAAAGTTTAAAAACTAGACGAGCTACCGTATTTGGCTCTGTGGGATTACATTCAATTATGACCTCAACAATAATCCTCTGTCCTTTGAAAAGCTTCACCAATTCCAAAGCCTCTATAGTTTGAGCGAGAACAATGCTTGGTTTTCTCGCAAAGATATCTGCGTGCAGACAGCAGCTCTCTCTGCAAGACCTTTCCCAAGAAAACTCTTTAGGTGGTGTGTTGATGCCAAACTTTGTGATACTTATGCAACTTCTGCCTGAAGTAATTACAAGTTGCCAAGGTCTTTTGGTTTTGGAATTAGCTTATATTTCAGTGTTAATGTCACAATGACTCTGATAGATTTAAATTTAGAGCAGGGAAAGTGAATTCCTTGTGTCTGGCTTAGGATAATGATGAACCATTGTGGATACTGGTACTACAAACATCAGCAGAGGAACAGAAAAGGGCTATGTTGGCAACCAAATAAAGTATTAGCCTAGAACACCAGGACAAAAGTCTGCAAAGGAGTCCAAGGTGCGAATTCCCTCTTGTTATGGTCAATGCTTTGTGTTAATACTCGACAGTGTGTTCAGAATATTTTTTCTTTCTTGCTCACTCTCACTGTATTACATCTGAAAGAGGAAACAATCTCTGCTCAGGGAAGTTGATAGGAAAAATGCAGTGTTATTTGAAGATTAGGGAGGAGGCAAAACAGGGCTTCTTGGGATCTCCACGTGGCTAATAATTCCTTCCTTGGGAGTTACCACATGGAGATCTTCCTGTTTTTGGGGATTTGCTCAATGTATGCTGCTCATTCCTTCAGGATTACTTGGCCTGGCCTATAAGGAGCCAGCAAATATATGAGTACCTCAGACTCATGAAATAAGAGTGAAGTCAGAAAACTTCTTTCTCTCCTAGGTCATTTCATCCACATCACTGATTTGTTCCACCACTTGCTCACCCCATTGATAGTAGGCACTTTCATTTACAGTGATATTCTGAGTGACTCCTGACTGGGTTCTGATGATGGGACTAGGAGGAATATGGGGTCCTGCCCATGGAAGGGACACAGCTTGGTTTGAATACACTGATGTCATGTGACAGCCATGAGTGGGGGAGGGACTCTGCTCCTTGCCTCCCTCCCTGCCATCTCCCCCAGCCACTTGTTACAGCCGCATCTCACAATTACAATGCAGGACAGTATCTACAGCACAATGAATCTATGTACACATGGACCATTCCCTTGGCATGCTTTAGAGAGAGACACACACTCTCACACACATGTGCACCCACATGAGAGCGAAAGACGGCCACACACGCACAGTGGAGAAAATTAAAATGGCACTTTCTAGCATTTGCGGCGTGACTAGTGTTCTGAGGGGTGGTGGGGGGGTGAAGAGAGGTGTGTGGGGTAGGTGGATAAAAAGGGAATATTTGGAATGGGTGTGGGGAGACAAAACACACTGGAGGGAAAGGGGTGATCTCAAAAGAGAGAGATGGAGGCTGGAGAGCCTGATAAAGGCTCAACACAGGATTCCATTAATAGTCCAAAATGACTATAAGTCAGCTCAAATGAAAAACAGAATAATAAAAAGATTATGGAAATATAAACACCAAAGGAAAGACCTTGTTTTTTTCCCCACAGATGAAAAAGGATGAAGGAAGGAAGGGTAAAGTGTGTGGGGGGTGTTAATATCCATCTGGTACTTGTCTTATTTTTTACAACATCAGATGTTCTTAACATGGTAGTCTTTACACAGCATTCATTTGCTTGGTAGATACACACACATCCTGGGAGAATTTTTCCCACTCTGAATTATACTCTTTTTTTTTTATTGATGGACTTCGAATTTTTTTTAAGTGTTGTATATCCTTCATTTTTGTATTTCCCCCTCATTTATAAACACACAAAATTGTGAAATAAATGGTCTCCCCCATCTTGCACGCTCTCTCTCTTTCTGTATCCTGTGTGATGCATTTTTGTGTGTTTTTTTAATTATTTTAAATTTTTTATTCTATTAACATTTGCTGAGAAGGCAGAGCAGAGATGCTGCCAGCAGCCACAGTGGTACGGCCAGACTGATGGATCCATTTATTCCTCTCACCGAACCAGGTCCTGCAGAGCAAAAGAGGAGAAACAGAATAATTACATCCTGTTCATTCTATGGGATAGCTGACTTCTTATGTATTAGAGGTAAGACTTGGTCAGGAATTGATCTCCCTATGTCAGTGCTTAAGAAGGGTTCAAAACCGCTCCTAAGTCCTTGTCCTTCATGAAGTGCAACTATCTTACGGGATGCAACTATCACTTGTTGAAATATTTTTAAGTGCAATACTACTGTTGCTAGAGAAGTCCTAAACTGGGTCTCAGGACTGTCTGATAGCCCTGCAGGCTTCTGGTGACCCAGACTCCTCTTGCATGCCTTCCCCACATACCACCATGACTGCAGCATGGTGTAAGATTCCAAGCAGGGACCTTCTGCAGCCCAGAGGGGCTCTCCTTGCCCACTGAACACAGCAACTTCATCAGTAAAACATGGAGCCAGTCTGGGACTCCTTTGTTTCTTAGGGGAGAAGCAGTAATTACTTGTTACTTGGGAAGGAAATTGTTACAAATGTTATAAAAATTGTAACATTTATGGGTGTATGTGCCTTAGCAAGGTAGAAAACAAGTCAACACATTGCAGTCTTAAGAGGAAGCAGGGCTCATTTTTGCCCAAACTCCTCATTTGCCACTTAAAAAAAAATATATATATATATATATATAAAGCAAAGACAACAAAAGCAAACCTGCCAAACTGAGTAGGTTAAAAGCAGGTCCAAACCTGGAGCAGGACTGAGATTTGAATTCACTAAGAATTGATCCTGGCATGATAGTCTGTGTTCCCTAGTGCCACCTAGTATTGCCGATGTAGACACAACTGAGGTGCTCTGGGTACCAGAGGGAGAGTGGGATGTAGATGAGGTGGAGAAAGGGCTGAAATTGTAGGTCTGACTCAAGAGCTTCTCTTCGGTGCTTTGCTTATCCCATTTCTTTCTTATTTATAGCTGTTCATTTTCCATTAAAGGGAAAGAAAAGCATATTTTTGACTGCAGAGAACTTGGCTTTACATTACATAGTTTGACCTCGATGTGCAAGAAAGGAAACTCCTATGACAGTAATTGTAGGTCACTTTGAAATTTAAGGACATTGAAGATCTTCATATGAACACATGTGCAGTACATACATGTGTGTGTGTATGTATGTGTGTGTGTGCGTGTGTGTGTGTGTAAAACCCTGATCGCTTGCACTTGCAATGGAAACATCCTCTGCTATGTGAATTTTTCTAAAACTGCTTGAGGACAGAGTAGACTGGATGTAGGGGAACAGGAAGAAAAGCTTAATGGCCTTCTAACCTATGCTTTATATAAATAATGAAGCAATGATGACAAAAAAAACTCTTACCAATAATTGCATAGCACTTACTACAGTGTATTGTTATAGGTGCCTTATAAATATAACTACACAATTATGCTACGAGGTGAGTACTATAAGGAAACCTGTTTCACAGTGAAATACTAGATACCCAGAGAGATTAAACTCATTCACAAGCTTCTACCACTTGTAAGCAGGGGGTCTGGGGTTTTGTGTCTGACCCCAGAGTCTTTGTCTGCCACCACTACACAGTGAAGTTCAACAGTAAAATGCAGCTGTGAGTGTCTTTGTCAAATATTTGGCAACTGCAACTTGAGTTTGGTTAAAACAATAGACAGTACAAACAAAAACTGCAAGGAGACAGCCATTATCTTCATAAAAATGATTCTGAATTTTTTGCTATAATGCCTTCTTCAGAATATTATTTAATATGAAAATATAAAGATATGAAAACTTTGAGCAGCATAGTTGCTATGTAAGATGAGTTGTGTGTGTGTGTTTTATCATGTATAAAACTACGGAGATACAGAATAAACAAATTAAATATTTAGCCAACTAATTTTTTCATTTTCTGAGTGGCTATGGGATCATATTAATGCAAGATATTTTCACTACCTTCAGGTCTATGCCTTAGGAAGAATTGAGGCTCAAGAAGATTAAGCATCCTGAATAAAGCACATAGCTAATAACTGTTGACTCAACACTAGAGTCCAGGTGTTCTAAGGCATAGCTCAATGTCTTTTCCGCTCGCTCCATACTTTTTGGATTTTGGGACCACCGAGCTCTCTTAATGGAAACTGTTCTGGCCCAGTGGCAATGATTTATTCCCCATCCTTTTAGTTCTTCTCTCTATATTAGAGGGCATGAGCTCCTTCGAACATTTGTTTACATTAATGTATCACTGAGGCTTTCAAACAGAGAAAAACTACACAAAAATTAAGGTCTTACATAGTTAAGCAAAAATGATTTTTGTTTTGTTTCAGGGGAAGTATGAATTGGGCACTCAAAAAAGTCTACTTTGGCTTATTTCTATAATCTTATTTTAGTGTGAGGACAGGCTAGATTGTCTTTCTGACATCCTGGATCTGAGGGGTATCTGGGGAAAGTTGAGAAGATATGCATTTTAGTAAATATTTAAGAAAGCAAAAATTGTGCCATCAAAAATATTATATATGTATATATGAACCCAGATATACATGTTCACGTAAAACATTCTTGCTACTGCATGTGTACATCTATCTATGTATGTATATTTATACACAGAGGAAGTATACCTGTTGTATAGATACTCGTGTGTACACATATAATATGCACACATATTCTTGGTCTTTTAGTACATATAATAAGTGTTAAGTGTTACTTTCACATTCTATTCTATGATATAATAGGGAATTCCCATATGGATATGTTAATATTCTTGAATTTTATCCCTGATAGTATTGTTATACATTTGAAATCATTGTGTGTATCTGTTAAAGATATCTTCATTTCTACCAATTATTTATTTATTAAGTACTCTTGTATAGCTATTTAATGTGCTTATGTGACTTGCTCTTGTCATAATTGGTTTTGAGAGTAAATAAACAGACTTGAGAAATACCAGGGTAATGGGTGAGAGTTGGGGAATCATCACAAGTGTGTATGCAATTACAGATATATATGACTGCATAGGAGACTACTTCAGTTAATGGCTATTTCAAGGAAAAATAATCAGCAAAATCATTAATTATGCTTTAGTTCATAGTTATGAAATTTCTGCTTATTTGTGGAAATGCAAATGGTAAATCTTATTTCTCATGCCAGATGGCCAGGCTTAGCAAGTGCTTTCATATACTGACAGATATAATGAAAGCAAGAGTCTGCAAACATAAATTATCCTTAAGAATAGATTGGCAAATAGAACCCACAACTCAAAAACTTACTACATGTTTCTTATAGAACAGACAATTGTATCTTGGAATTTCACCACATTTTATACGTGTGTTACATGTGTGCACACATAGATATGTGTGAGTAGCTGGTAAATATTCAGTAAATGGCAACATTGTTATTATAAACATAGAAATTTGAAATACACAAACCAATGAAATACCAACCTGAATCCAAGACATTGGGTTGTGAATTTGGTCAAGGCTTTTAATGCTGTAGACAGCTGCAGCCAGACTACAAACCATGAGTGAACAAACCACATCAAGGTTCTCAGCCCCGGGCTGGGTCAGTGAGCATCAGGGTGAATACTGGATTGCACCTCACAGTGACAATTCTTACAGAAGGGCCAACTTGTGAATAAAGGCCAGATTGATTAAAAAAAAAAAATCTAGAAACAGAGGGATATGAGAATGGAGGGTTGGGAAGTGGGTTTGCAGGCAAATCTCTACACTAGAAACTGTGATATAGCAGGATGAACCAATTGGTTTGCCTTTTGTAAAATTTCAAAGAAAGGACAGGGTGGTTTTTTGAGCACCTGTTTGAGAGAGCATGTACTTGGAGATACTTTGCACTTCAAGTCACGCTTCTCCTCAATCCTTAGGGCCATTTCCTGGATTTGGGACTGAATTTATTCAAAGTTGTATTTAATCATGCTCTCGGTGATCTTTGGGGTTTCTTCAAGTTACTAAGGAATCAGAATAACTCATAATTTTATTCCTGTATTTAGTTTAGCTGTACAAGAAGAAAAGTGTCAGAGGAGATAAGTTTGAACTCTTTTTAGAATTGTGAAGGGCTGAAAGAGTGACCAAAAATAAAACAAAAATCTAAACAATTTACTAAAACAATGTTAAACAAAGAAGATTAAAATCTATAGAATTTAAATATCTCTCTTCAGTATGATCTGAATGTGCGGATTACATGCTGGTGTCTGGGGAAGCCATATTGAAAGGGAAGCGTGATAAGATTGACTTTGGCGCCACCTGCCGTCAATTTTCTGCCAGTACAGATTCTTTTGGGTGAATGAATTCGAATGTAAGCCTGAAATCTCCAGGCTGGAGCTGATTAGAGGAGGAAAATACTAATGTTTTCTTTTAATAATGGATTTTAGAATTAAGTGTGGGCTCTTCCTACATAGGTATTCATGCATTATCTTAACCCTCTATAAAGTGAGATTGTGGTAGGCTGAAGTATCCCCACTCTAAATTTGGAATCATCACATCTTTCCCATCAAAACAGCATCAAGAATTTTGACACATAATTAAAATTTTTTTTTAAAAAAGCCGCTACTTCTGTCGACACTGGAAATATTTCTTGATAGTCTTGGAAATTAAAATAATACTAAGCTTATTTGGTCATCCACAAAAGCTCTCAGGTATCACACGCAGCACTAGCCAGTTAAAGATCCTATGTATCATGTGTAATTGGTAATTTGGTGATCAGAGCACTGGGGAGAGAAGAAGGACTGATGATGACAATATTTTATGCCTTCTAACCTCATTTTCAAGTACATATTCCTGTCTTCCACTTTCCTGCTGCTTTTTGTGAGGATCTGCTAGAGTAGGCTGTCAACAAGGTGCTGATCCTTTCTTGGAATAAGCAACAAAGTATCCATGATCTCTGTGGCTGTTGGGTGCTGGTAGGACCTAAGTCCCACAGGAATAACTTTTCACTATTGATAATGATCATGATGTCTCATGCTCTTTGATACTCAGAGAGGAAGACGTCTTTCTATGAGACAATTCCCAATCAAATGGGTGATGACAAGTACTTAAGGAGGACATTGCCTGGCTACATAGGTGCCTCTGTGGTTCTGGTCTGGTGACAGACACTATGAGGGATTATCTCTTGGAAAAGAAGGCAACTTGGAATTAGTTCTTTGCATTTCAGCGTCCATTTTATGAAGCTTTGAGCTGGTTGCACTGTCCTGTGGAGACAAGAATGTGGATATTGTGTCATATGGCTGATGGAAAGCACATGCGGACCTGAAATGTCAGTTCCTATGAGGGCCCAGCAGCTGAGCTCCACTGCAGCAAGTGAGGCTTTAGGAAGACCTGGTAGAATGATGAGGCAGGAAGAAATATATACCATGTTGGTGATTCATTTTAAGAGATGCTGCTCTACTTGCTATGTCTAGTCTAGATGTCATGGTCTAGCAATGGATTTACTTGAATAGTGACTATAAAAAAGGCTCTGTGTATTTTCTGAGATCCCTGTCATTAGACAATGACCCTTCTAAAAATCCATCTCTGTAATAATTAACTGGACACTTAGGATGAAGGACATAGGATGTAGAGGTCAGGGGAAGGGCAGAGCAGAGAATAACTTGCTCAGTCTCAAGGAATTAAAAGCAAATAACTGTCAAAAGCAAAATGAGATCATGGGTTGGATCAGAGGATTTTTGTAAATAAGAAAGTTTACCATTTGGGAAAAATAGTGCCAAATATACTATGGAGATCATCACCACAAATTTAAGACTACAATATATTATTATGAGATCTTAATTAATATATAGAAGGTAATCAAAAATAAGAACCATACCTTTTTGCTTGAAGTGCACGGTGGTGCCAATTTCTAAAAAAGAAACATTTAGCAAAACAAAAACAAATAAAAAAATCAATCTTTATCAATTGAGAGTAAACGTGAAGGCAGTGTGGTACTCTCCACTGAAAGGAGAATGAGAGAAAAGCAGGACAGAGCACTGTGGTAGGAGGAGAGATTGGCAGAGATCGAGCGAAAGGCAAATGGAAAGAGATTGTATTGGAACAAATGTTGTGCAGTTGGAGGCAGCAAAAACGAATTGCAACTACAAATATTCCATGCCACAGGTTATGCACAAAGGATCCTGAAGATGGAATGAAAAAGCACTCTACACTGTGATTTAGTGCAATAGTGTTTGTCTAGTCCCTATCCTACCATTTTGTCCCCAGTTCACTCCACTCAAGACAATTGGCCTCTTGCTCTTCTTCTAACAAGCAAGTTCATTCAACTTTGAAAGTTTTGTTATATACCACTTCATGTCTTTGAAATGTTCTTCCCCCAGATTTTTGTATTTCTGACTCAGTCACTTCATTCAGATTTCTACTGTAATGTCTCCAATTCAGAATACTCTATGGTATTTTCTTTACTCTTTTGCTGGGTACTACTAATCTAAGTGGTACTTAATCTCCACCTGGCATCACATTTTTCTTATTTGCTTACTTATGGTGTGTCTTCTCTACTAGAATATATATTCCATGAGTGCAGGAACAGTGTATGTCTTGTCAATCACTGACTTCCTAGTGCTTAGGTTAGCACCTGAGATATAGAAGATTTCAACAAATACTTTGTGCATGTGTAAATAAATGTCCAGGTTGGAAGAGATAATATAGGTCAAATTTTGGATTTCCTTTTAATTATCCTCATCAAATAATAATGCTCTTGGTGTTTAGAAGGAAATATGCAAAGTTTCCACAGGATACAACTTTGAATCTCAGGACCCACTTAATGCTTGGTTAGATATAGAAGCCTTAACGGGCTCTGGGATACAGATTTTCTTCTCTGTGGTTACCAGAACATAGTCCTGCTTTCCAGAGTAACATGATTTCAATAAACAAATAAAGTGACTAGACTCTTCAGCCAGAGACCTGATCTTTCAAATCAGGTCAACAAGGTTCAGTGCAACTTATTAATCTCCTCCCTTATAGATTTTTCATTTGTCCATGTAAAGTAGGTTATGAGAAGTCCTCAACAGTATAACATTTCCTGGCATTCTTATGATGGTTATAAAGAGGGGCACAATTGTCCTGATGTCTAAAGTCTAAAAACATATGACTACAATTCATCATTCACAAAACCAGTGCTAGCCTAGGTTGTTCCTAAGAGTTAGCCATGTCTGCAGGTTAGGCTGGTGTCCCTAAACTAGTCATATGTGGAAGAAGAGCACAGTCTTCTGGGCTTGCAGTGCACTTCTGATGCTCAAGAATATCCTACCATCCTTGAAAGTGCATTGTTTATAATATTCCAGTTAACCTTCAAGTTCACACAGAAGGATGGAGTAAGTTCTCTACTAGCAGAGCCAGCCACTGATGCCACATTTACACCCAAAGTGAAGCCAGGTTCTCTCAATATACAGAACACTGGTCTCTACCTGTTGACAGCCTTCTCTGTATGTGTCATCATCTGACCACTGATGTTTCAATTGTATATTAAGCGCACTGCCACTAAATTTTTCATAAGACCTGATTTAATATATATTCCTTGAAATTAACATATTGCCTTAAAATTGCAGAGAATGTGATCATTATTATGTGAGGAAACTGAAGCCCAGAGAGGTTCACAGATAGCAAAAGGCAGACCTGAGACTGTAATTCGGGGTTTTCAGGTCTGCACTCAGAACCCACCACATTATTTCCAATATCCTTCAGCTATTATATATTTTGTTTTATTGTCTAGAGATATCACTGGGACATGGAAACATTAAAAAAAAAAAACCTGGCTGGAAAGACTGTTGTTGTGCAAAGTGCAACTTTCCTTCCTTGGGTCAAGAGTCTTGGCTTACTAAGCTTTAGAATTGAAAAGGATCTTTCAGGTCACAGAGTTATGCTCCTATCCAAAGAGATCTAAATCCTGCACCATCATCAGACAAAGAAGCTTAGTTTTCTCCTGTTTCATATCTGGAGAGTGGGAATAATTTCAAGCAAATGTTCAGAGATCTGGGCGGGCAAAAATACCAATGGTTCTGCATGAACCAGAAAGTATTTCTTAACCCCTTTTGGCCTCAGTTTTATCTTCTGTAAAATGAGTTTAATTAACCTGTCCCTTATAATTCTGGGCCAGGGATTAGATAAATTAATCAACATACTGGACCTGAAATGATGTCAGGTATCTAATAAGTGCTTAATTAAGTAAGAGTTGTTGTCAGGTTTGTGGTGAAATCTATTCTAGAGAAGACTATTAGTGCAATATTTGAATTTTACTAAAAATATAGCCTAACAAGTAAGACTTGGCAGTGCAGGTCCAAATATATATATATATAGTAGCAATATGATAAGCAAAACATTAGCAGATTTTGGCACAAAAAGAAGTAATAGGAGAGTATGTTGATTCAGAAGAATTTTGCTCAGGATAAAACTGACAATGTGCCTTCACGAACCATTCACTGCTAAGAACTTGGATAAAAATTTGTGGGTTCTAAATGAATATATTATGGAACAGGCAATTCCTTAATCAATTATAAAAAGTTCATTAAAATAACAATATAAAAACACACCCAAATATTTCACTCTATGAAGAAAATATCAGAAAAACTGAAATATTGCTTGAAATAGTTTTAAAAATCAGGCTAACTTGCCAATTAAATTTCAGATACTCGTTATTTCCACAATAAATCAATTCCTTTGTGAAATACTCAAGATTGTAAAACTTTGGATTCTATTTACCTTCAGGAAACGAGAATAGAATTCTTTTTGTACAGTTATTTCCTACTCATTCGCTCCTGTGACAAAGGAGCGAGGTAAAACACCCTGGTATTTTTGAGCCTTTCTTTGAAACTTGGTTATATGCTGCCATCTTGTGGTCATGCTAAGACATGTTCTTAGTGCTGTCTAAAGGAATCACCTCTGTCCACGAGGTGGCAGTAGTGAGAGGATGCACATTGCTGTCAGTCTCAAAGCAGCAATGAAATGTGACTCTTTAGGAAGAGGTCTCCCTTATTATTACAGGGTTTTTTTGTTCCCTTGACAAATGGAAATTATTCTTTTTCTAAGGAAAAGGTGACTTCACAAAAACTGCATGGCCAGGGATTTTATTCTTGAAGGAAGTCCTTGGATCTACCATGAGAACATAGCTGGTGTGTATGATTTTTATACCATTCATGAAAACGTCTCCCTACATGTGGATCTTGCTTCAGCAAATCTACTTAACAAGTCAGCATGACAGCGGTCACACCAGTTCAGAGTATAATAATATAAAAAGATAAATCTCCTGGACCCAGCACTGAGGGATTCAGGTACAGAGAATGTTCTAGACATTTGCTCAAAGCATTTGTTGTTAAATGCTTAGGTCTTAGTTCCTGGTGAGGTGACAGCAGGGAGAGAATTTAACACGAGGAATGCCTTGGCACATTTATTTATGATGATCTATCTTTGACCTTTGACTTTCAGATTCTTTAAAAAAATTTTTTGCTATCACACATTACTAGAACAAAAGGGGGTTCGTTGTGATATTTCCATATATGTATACAGTGCACTTTGAATAAGGTGCCTATTAAATTGTGCATAGTGAAGAGTTTTGTCATGACATTTCCATACATGTGTAATACTCACTCTTACTCTTTCTCACCGCCTGCTACCAGATTCTTTGTATCCAGCCACACTACACAAAACTGCACTATCACAAACAGTTGCTTCAGCTGCCTTTACTGGCATAGACTCTATGTGTCTCTTGTTTACTACTCTTTCTCAGCTTGCTATTTATCTAGTAGAGATTATGAATCCAGTAGATTGGCTGCACATAAATATGAACGCATAAGTATATATCTGGATGAATGAATGAATGAATGAATATCTCAGGAGCTACCCTAGTTGGGGTTCTAGGAAGGAAAGATTGAATTCTCTTTTTGGAACCACAGGGCCTTAACTCAAAAGCAAAATTATTGATGGAAATTCAGTCATTTGAAGAGCCATAGAGGACCAAGAGGTCTTACCATCAGCTCCCAAATCCTGGAAAGCAGATTTTCTGGAGGGTTGAACTTTACTTAAAAAAATATCCTCATGCTGATGATAGGTGGAGACTTTCAAGAATGCTAAAAATTTTGATGTCTAATGCACTAGATTTCCATTTGTAATGTTCTTGAATTTATTGGATTCAGAAAATGTGCAGAATTACACCATATAATATGGTATGTTATACCAATGTATATAATTTATATAAAGTATATTTTATGTATTTATGTAACAAATATGTAATTATAAATTGAAATACCAAAAGGCTATATTTTCCAAATATTTGAGACATTTAATATAATACATAGTTTATGAAATAAAAAAAATCCTCATGGCTAATTAAAATGTAAGCCTTAAAAAATTAAATAAAAACTTTAAACTACATTTGGTCAAAAGGCAGAAAATTTGGTCTTTCTCATCTCTCTCTCTAAAAATTGAAATGCTTATTGTAAAAATAAAAGATGCTCCATTGGAAGCACCATTGTCTCAGATTCTATATGGAAAAATTTGGCATTTTTGTTTCCTTTGAGTTCTGCCTGGGAGAGGAAATGAGGCCACAGCAAACATATAAGGAGTAGAATTGATTTTCAGTGCTTTGAGTGCTGACAACTTTCTCTAATCCCATGTTCATAAATTCATTCCAGCCCACATGTAGGGATTTTGGAGTAGTTTGGGGGTGTTTACTTGAATACAAATACCTCATTTTCACCTGACACAGCCATTTGAATAAGAAATCATTTTCTTTGTGTGTGTGCCACACAACTCCTTTTATAAGATCAACTGTCTGAAATGCTGAGGGTTTGAAAGTGACATATTAATGGACTTAACATTTTTAATGGCACTTTTGATTGTCTGGGCCAGAGTTAGTAAGCACGAGTGTTTGGTAGGATGGTTAGGTTCCAAACTGAATAGAAACTTCATCATCCAGTTGCCTGGAAATTTTGAGAGGAATGGGTTAAAATCATTAGGACATCTGATAACAGAAACGAAGGAAGGTGTTGGCCTGCCACCTTTCCTCCCTCAACGATGCCAAGGACCGGGAGCATAATGTTTGTAAGGTTCCTCTGCGGAAATTTGTATTTTTGTCCTCTGATTTTGTTTTTTGTTAAGGATTTGAAAAATAAAACCTTTGTTATTATAGTGGCTTTAAAGATAGAGGTTTTTTTATTGATTCAATATTCAAAGCCACACTTTCAAAGTTATTAACTTCTTTTGCATGGGTTTCGCCACTCTACTCAAAGGGTTTAGGAGTTAACGGCTTCTACTTACAAGTATGACTGTTTTTTCTTTTTGTCATAGAAAAAGATATGCCCTGTGATTCCTATTTGTATTGTTAGAGCTTTTGATTTTCTCCCATGTGCAATATTCATTTTGCATAAATCCAAATGCCTGATATTTCTAGAATAATGTTCTCTGAGAATCACAGTGATCATTCTGGTTAAGGGAGGAAAAGTCAAAATAGAGAAACAGATCCAAATCTCAACCTTAAAGTTACCCCATTATTATTATTATTATTCAGTGTTGAGACTCCAGCCCAGGTCCTCATAAACTCTAGGCAAATATCCCACCACTGAGGTGTACTCTCAGTCTGAGGTTACTCTTGGCCCAGTTCTGAAGGTGACTGCTGTCTTAATGACTAAGAGACAATTTCATACCTGCTGAGAAATCATAGCGTGTCATTAATATTTGGGAAAGAAAGTTTTTCTTCGTTAGCTAGACTTGGGCCCAAAAAAGAATTCCACACTTTCAAACACCTCTAAGAGCTTTCCTTGTATAGCTGACTCTGAATGGAAGAGAACTTCAGCTGGTTGGTACTGATTAGGAGTGAATAATGACTTAGACTTACCACCTCCAGGTATAGGTTGAGTGAGTGAATGAATGAACTCGAACTAAAATTAATGCCAGCATAATTTCTTGTCATAAAATGTCAATAAAGTGTTTGAGCCTCATTCATTTTCATCAACTGGATGACCAAAGCTCTGTAAGTCAAATGTTCTATGTAGAATGAGAAGAAAATTGTTCAGAAACAAAAATGAGATAATTTTTATTAATTTATTAACTTTATTATGTTACTGATTTTACTTTTAAAATGTAAGAGAAAAATCTATAAAGGGAAAATGTTAATAATCCAATTTAGATAGAGAATGTAGGTGCTCTCACTTCTGAAAGGGGCTCCTACTGGGAGTTGTGGAGCAGCAGAAGGGAAGCACCTCTGACGGCCATCGGGTTTGACCTACAACCTGAAAGAGCTCAGTGTGCTGTCCCTGTGGAGACAAGGCCGGGGGGCTGCTCATGGACCTGCCTCTGTTACGGCCCTGAGCAAGTCACAGAAACATGCCCAACCTTGGAGAGGACAGGAAATAGGGAGTTTTTTGGCACACTGTCAGCACACACATGCAGACAAAACATTCATTTACATCCTATTAATGATGCTGTCTCTGAGGAGAGGGATTGTATATGATCTTTGTTTTCTTCTTTAGAATCTCATACATTTTCAAATATATTTTCAAATTCTCCCATCATGAGAATACATTGCATTTATTATCGGAATCTAAAACTATGATTGATGTATTAAAAAAAAAAACCCTTCTAAATCTAAGTAAAAGAAGAATAACCACTTTCTGATTATTTGGCTTCAGGCTGACAACATTCCAAAAGATGAAACACTCCAAGAGTAAAAGAGAAGAGAAGCTAAGATGGGTGAGGTCTAATTTCTATAAGGAACGTGGTCTTAACAGCATGAAATGACAATGTAATAAAAATGTCTTCTATAGGTTTATGAGGTCTTTCTGACCAGGCACTTGATGTACTGGCTAATTGTCCTGTACAGGACATATGGATGCATTTCTTGACTGACTACTCGGGCTCTGCTCTGTGGTGTTATGGATTGTTACAGAAAATGCAGTCTCACTAAGCAGTCCCAATCTAAAGAGAAGACTTTACTAAGTGTCTTACACCAAGTCAGCTTTCTCAAATCCTGAGAGTTTCTTATTCAACCTGACAGGTTTAATTTTTAATAATCAATGAATTAAAATATTCAAGAATGCCCAAGGGCTTAAGTTTAATAAAGGTGGTTCCATGGGCTGTGCTGTTTAAAAGTAAGTATAAGACTAGAAAAACCAGAAGTAAATTCATTCAAAGCAGTTATCAGTAAGGGACTCAGGACCAGACATGCAATTTCTGTTTTAAAGAAAAAATAATTGTTTCCACCCATGTGTCTAGAATGTACCCCTTTGCATTTGTGGGTACAATCCTTATCCTTTGCCCCTTGTGCAATGAAGAGATCAGTTAACTCATTCATAACCCCATCCTGGACCCCAACCCACTTAGGTGTTCAAACAGAAAGTAGATTATATTTTCCATGTTTTAAAATACACACTTTATGTATATTTTTTAAAGCCTTTTGTACCTTTATCAATTTGACTTGCTAAAAAGGATTAAAAGCACAAGTTAGGATAGTTCTCTAAAGACTGTCATTTTTGTTTTCACTCCTTGCTTTCTATTTCCCAGTCTTAAATTGTGAACTTCAGATCCATTTTAAAAAATACATTTTAGATTCAAAATACTGAGGGATTCAAGACTGTCTTTAATCCATGTAATGTGAGTTTTCATTTTATATGTTTCAAAATCAAAAACATTCAGATACCATGAAACGAGGGAACTGGCCTGCGGAATTTGAATGCAGAGATAATAAGCGAATTTGTGAGATTTCCTAGGGTTTTAAAGCTTCTGGAAATTAGAAGATAAGGGATTAAAATGTGTCCCTGTGCTCTGAGCTGCCCTTTCTCCCACCTCTGTTAGTGACCACCACAGTCAGAACTTGGTAAGGGCAATTCTGCTTGAGGTTTTCTTCCACTGACCTCATTCCCTGGACTTCCAGGATGACTCAATGACAAGTCTGTTTCTCTACACTTCCTGCTATGTCACAGACTCCCAGATGGCATCCCAGGCAGATTTTGGTGCAAATCCCTGTAAATACTAATGACTCCTTACAACCCCACCATTCTTAAAACTAAAATAAAAATCTACCATGAACTCTGTTTTTTGAAAGACTGCAAATTTTCTCTAGTTGTTTGGCTAGAAAATACTTAGTATACCCCAGAAAATCATCCGAAAATAGTGCAACCTACCACACAGTACAGAGTATCAATATATCCCTGTACAATTAAGCTCACAAATGTGCCTTCTTGAAATGCAAGTAGAAAAGCCTAATATATCTCTAACCTCTTCCTTCCTCCTTCCCTCTCTTCCTCCCTCCCTCCCTTCCTCCGTTCCTCCCTCCCTCCCTTCCTTCCTTCCTTCTTTCTTTCCTTCCTTCCTTCCTAATGCAAAAAAAAAAAAAAATGGAAGGAAGAAATATAGGGGAAATTATTTTTTTTCTAGATTTTAAGAATTAGATTTTTTTGTTTGATTTTATTTTTTATTGTTGTGCTGGGTTGGGGATACATTGTGGCATTTACAAAAGTTCTTACAATATATCAAATCATACTTGAGTTCACCCCCACCATCATTCTCCTTAACTAGAATTTATATCAGTCTTTTCTGGATTCTAGACCTTGCACATACTGGAAAATTCTGCCTGTCTCTCCCTTCTCCTATCTTGTAAATGTCATTTTTTCCCCAGAAGCCTTCATTAATCAGCTTAGCTATAATGCCTCTGCTCTTATGTCCCAAATACCTGCAGGTATCCTAACAAGAATTCAACAAAGTTGATTGTGGTTTTTTTATCATCTTCATTATGTACTTTTCCAACTGGTCTGTGAACTCAACGTACCATAGCTGTACCTGGCTTGTACTCCATAGTAACCCCAAAAACCCAATTCAGAGCCAAGTGTAGGAAAAATTTTCTTTGAGTAATGAATATTGTGTGTTGTCAAAACTAGTTTTAAACTGCTCATTGAGAATGAAGGCTTTTTCTTGTGCTCCTAATGACTAGAAATCAGAAAGAAAAGAGGACATGAAACTCTAAAAGAAATTCTAAAACGCAAAGGCAAAAGCAAGTGGAGAATACACCCAAGAAGTCACAATGTTAGTAAGTTAGAATGGAAGGGCCCAACCTCCAATAAATGCAGTAATTCTATCTCTTTCGGCACAGCTACTCTTAGCAGCTTTCAGCAACGAACTTACCTGTGTTCTGGAACTCCAGAATTAAAAAAAAAATTAAATCTCCCAAGTTACTCTAGCTTGTGGTTCAACAGAAAAGTAAAGTTATTGCTTGATTTCTGTTCTCCAAACAGCTCCTCCTTCTGAATCACACAAAACCCACCCGTATAACTGAGAAAGCACTATCACACAGCCACACAGAACATGGCTGGGATGCCTCGAGCTGCTTAACTTGAAGAGCATGCAGGGTAAACAGAATGAACAGTCATGGCACAGTTACCTTCTGCTGCTTTATACTGCTCACTCCCCACACCCAACCTTAGGATGTTACTCTTGTCCCAATGTCCTCTTGGGTAGTTACAAATGTCATAGTGGAAATACAAGGTTTACAAGGTAGGTGGTTAAGTCAGAATCTTTATTATACGTATGGGACAGATGAAAAGTAAAATGGATTAATGCTACAATTTCTAGTAAAGACAGGATGTTAGTGGTAATGTCTATGTGTTAAATGTACTTATGTGTTACAGAGATGTGGGAAGCATTTTCTTTTGCAATCAGCACAGAGATAAGCAAAACTGTGTAGTAAACTATGGCAGTCTTGGCTCCCCAGTGCCCAATTAGGAAGCATGATAAATGACTTGTAAGGTCTCTCCCCCCAACTGATTTGTGGTGGATATAAGCTGACAATTCTCAGTGGAGTCCTAGTAGGTAGTCTGCCTACTCCTCTCATACATCTGGTACATATGAACACCTTAAATTGGAATTCCAATCTCATTATGTCATGCTGTGTTCTTACTTGGCAGGTGTGTTTCTTCACAGCAGTATACAAGGGGAGATGTAAGGTAGGACGATTTACACTGATTTTTTTTTTCCCCATTGAAGTGCTCATTGAATTTAATACCTACAAATAATTTGTGATGATGAAAGAGCATCATGAGGATAGAGTGTCTGTATAAAGGAGGTTGTTACTAAGGTTAACTTGTATCTTGCCTCTTCAGAAGTTCTTATTTCCTCCAGTTACCTGGCACAATGGCTTTGTGGTGCTTGTACAGCTACTAACTAGTGTCTAGAAGTGAATGCTAATACTACCGAACTTTTTCTTTGGTTTTGCTTGAAGGATGTCAAAGAGAACAGGTATTGGGAATGCAAGGTGAATTGGGGAAAATGTAGAGAAAAAGTCAAGAAATACAGATATGGGGAATAAGAATTACAGGTGACAAAGAAAGAAGGAGATTAATTTAAGGTTTATATTTGGAGGTTTGTGGCATGATATTTGTCAGGGGCTCAGATTGTACTGATGACTCAATACTTAGAAGAATATGTTTTCTTTTTTTGCAGGGAGATAGGAGATGGGGATGGAACCCAGGGCCTTTTGTATGCTGGGCAAGTACTCTCCCACTGAGCACATCTTTAGCCCTTATTTTCTTTTTAACTCTAAGTAGCACCACTTCCTTTAAGGACTCTACATGCATAACAGGTCCTGGGGCCCAACCTAGGCAATTCCCCACAGCATCTACTTTCTGGCTACAACCAACAGTGCTTCTCACAGAAGCCTCATGCTAAATAGCACAGGATGAGAACACCAAGGCAAGCTTCATTGGAGGTGCACTCAAAAGGACAGAGGAGCCCACATCAGCTTCTTCTGTCCAGTCAACATCCCAGTCTTCTCATCCTTCGGGGCAGTATGCCAACATTTTCCACTGCAAAATCTCATTGAGCTCTTCATAGGCAGCTTTATTCCTTTTAATTAAAGAGACAAGGCTGCCAATTACTTAAACTTAATCCCCAAATGTAATTGTTACTTTGAAAGATTTTTTTTCCCATCAAGCTCATACAAGAGCAATATTTCCATCAAATTAAAATTTAGTGGAAGCTTGGATTTTGAAAAAAATATTCATTTTCAAATCCCTGCTGGCTCTAGAACTCTAAATAGCACAGCAAGGCATATGCACAGGGAGATCACCAAGAAAGGCTGACTGGTGCAGGCAAAACCAGACTAGGAAAGGCATTAGACATGAGTCCTAGTATTAAAAATTCTCCTACTTGTAAATTGATGCTGTAGGAATTTTAGCCACTTAGCTTGAAGCTAAATGTAAATTCAGAGAGAAATAACACTTTCAAGCTGATGTAGGACATTTAAATAATGGTGTGAATAAATTTCAGATTGATTCTTGTTAGCAAATTTTAACAAGAACAGTTTAGGAAACAGAGAGAAGGAACAGTAGAAAGGTGAGGAGAGGTAAGACAGAAGTGTGACTAAGTCCTTACTTATTAATTATAGAGGGGCCAAATCACTAGATGGCAATGAGTGAATTACTGATTCCTTATGAAATAGTGGTATGACTATATGTCTTGGTTCCCCACCATTAAAGAAAATCAGGATGAAGTCAGACTATTGTTTCCCATAAAGGAGCCAAGGGATCAGATCTTAAGGTCAACTCTTAATTATTTTCATGTGCATTAATCAAGGTCAATGATATTGCTATAAATTTGTTTTGACATGGCTGCTTAACTTCTGTCAGCAGAAGCCAGACACTTTTTTCTGCCAGCCAATGGCAAGAAAAGAAGTGTACTTAAAAACTGAAGCTCTTCCTAGGACATGCTTTATAACTTTGATCAGTAATCAAGGAAGGTTCTTTGGGTTGATGACTTTCGATTAGTATAATGTGGTAACGTGCATGATGGCTGATCACTGAAAATGTTTATGTGTTACACAAAAGGAACTGTGAAATTTTTCAGGTTCTTATAAGTACAATATTATGGTGTTAGCAAAAATAATGAAAACCTTTTTATTTGGCCTTGAGATGGTTCCATTTGAAAACTTCTTAGCAGTGTGGGCATACATCAAACTATAATGAAGCCACACTGGATTTACATCTGGCTAATGTCCATGCAATATGACACAAGTATACTTCTAATATAGTACTCTTAAAAATCATAGGAAATGTGTGTATCTGAATATGACAATTTTAAATTACTATGCTTTTTTTTCTAGGAAGTTGAAGCTTTCTTTTGTCTATTACTTAAAATACCACTTCGAGTTTGTGGACATGAAAAATATGATTTCTTTCCCATTTCACAGTTGGAAAAACTGAATTATAGGGAACAATGCTAGTAATTATCCATGATTAATAGAGGTGTATATGTAAATCAATGTGAATAAATGTATGAAATTAGATGTGCCAATGCCAGATAGCTCTGCTTATTTTTTTAAAAGATGAATGCTTTCATATAAATCTCTGTGTGAGTCCAGCATATATCTCTCTGTGTGTTGAGTATATTTGGAAATGTACTCTGTAAAATGTATGGATATTGAAGTGACTTATGTATTAAAGCATTTTAATATGTAAAACAAATTATGAGTGCATACATAATGGTTATTTACAATGTGCCATACACTTACATATGTGCCTGAGTACAGCAAGTGGTAGGTTGGAATTTGGATATACTTCGCTCATTAAAAAAAGTGGGAGAAAGTACATGTTACTTTCTTAGGGTTGTGGGATTAATTGAGTTAATACATGAAAAAGACCTTGGAACTCTACTAGTAAATGAGAAACCTACTGAGTATGTTAACTGTTGTTATTATTGTTAATATTACTATTATTATATAACATGAACTGTTACATTAAGGGAGCTGAAAAGAGGCATTTTCTCATGGATTTCTACATGAAATTGAGAGGATTGTCCAGTGAATATATTCAGGAGTTTCCCCCCATTTTTTCCTTCCATCTCTTTGGTGTATGATTTCAAGAACCCATTCCTGAGAGTGCCAGGTGAGGGCAGGGCTGTCCCCTCCTCTACTGCTGATAGCATCTGGCTCTTTTTATGCCAGGCCTGCCCATAACAACACCAATCTCCCTTTGGGAGCAACATACCAGGCTGACTTCAAATTTATGCAAGCCTGGTTTGTTTGTAGGTTGGATTTTAATTTTTTCAAACTTTAATTTTGGGGAGTTTTGTTTTGTTTTCAAAGAGAGCTTTAGACAGCTGTATTAATCATGCAAACCCAGCCATGTGCAATGCGTTTTATCAATGGAAAAACAGGGACTGAATGGCAAGCAGCTGTGAACAAACCCAGTGCAATGCCTGAACCTGGAAGATAATCTCAACATTTCCCAGACCCACATGCCACATGGGGTTAGTGATTGGAAAGGCTGTTCACGCGGGATAAATAATCAGATGGGAGGCAAATAAGTAAGACACATTCCAGGATTTGTTTGTTTTTAAAGAAGCAGTGATTGGAGAAGGAAGGGCTGAGGGAGCCCAGAGAGCCACAAGCTCAAGGGAATTTTTCACTAGAGAGCTGTAAAAACAAAACAGTGATGGTTTGTCCTCGTTCTTTTCCCTTCTTTCACTTGATTTTAACTTTCTAAGGCTGGTTCCGTCACCTCATACTGAAACTGTGGCCCCTTTCAACATGAGGGCATCTTCAGGTGCACTTTCATTATGAAGAAGGGCTACGTACAGGCTTAAGGGAAGAGATGTTACCATCATGCAGAATTCAGAGGTTCCAGGAAATGATTTGAGCTGAACAAAGGGAGAAGAGTTCCCTCAGACATTTAGAGCTGAGACTTTTTTCTCATTTTACAATTCAGTGAATTTTCTGTAGCGATATAGTCAGGGGTATTTATGCAAATATATGCAATTCAGGACTCATTTCAGAATAAATAAATCTAAATTAAAATTAATGGGAAAAACACCTATCAGAAACAGATCAAGGACGGAATACTACTTATTTTCTCTATTTATCTTTATATGTATCATTTAAATTAATGAGCAGGAAAGCATACTGCTTGTGTGTGCGTGTGTGTCTGTGTTTGGCACAGAGAGAAAGGACATTTGAAATTTCTAATTGGCCACAGCCGATACACATTACCCTTTGGTGTAATTCCAGTGTTACTATTATCACTGCAGAAAATCAAGCAATATGATGAAGGAAAACCAGGGGAAATGCATTTGATTTATTGAGTCTTGTTTTGGTTTCATCACAGCTTGAAGGGGTTTAGGATGGCATTCCTGCTGAGGCTCTGAAGTGCATCCCCTCTAGGCCTGCTGAGCCACTCAGAAGGGGGGAAGAGGTCTAACACTCCAATGAGAGGGTCCTGAAGCAGCTGAAGTGAAATGTGTATTCCTTTTCTGTTGTAAATTAGGAGAGAAATTTCTCCTTTTTATCATGGGAGGGTAGAAAGTGATCTTTGTGACCTTCTACTTTCAAAACACCTTAAGGAAATTAGTTCAAAATTATTCAGGACATTTATAATAAACAACTGCTTAGGGACACTTTAATGCTTTGGGGGTGAAATGTAGGATCCCAAATAGATGATGACAATATATAATATTTAATTAAATGAAGGAGTCTTGCACTACAGTTATGACCACAGTAGGGTATGCTTTTCATAAATATTTGAGTACTACCTTGGCAAGCTATAGGATAAGCATTCTATCATTAACTTTTTTTTTTAAGAGAAAGTGAATTTCACATGAGTGGCTCTCTTGATTTGAAAGAGGAGGACTGGGGATTCCTAGAAGTTAGAGTCTTTATGAAGAACAAGAAACTTAAAAGGGACTGTCTTTGCACAGCAACCTCTCACACCAGCTCTCCCAAATCTCTATGAACAGCTTTTCAATTTCTACTAGCAGAAGCCCAAAGTATTAGTAGTAAGATAAACTATATTCTCTAAAAGCTATTGGATCTAAGAAAGCTAACTAAGGTCTACCTACAACAAAAAAATCAAATTAGGGTCATTCTCCAATCAACAATTCAGTTTGTGGGAAACACAAAGTTCAACAAAATTCCACATGCTCCATCCCTAGACAAGACTGTTTCTCAATATCCAACAACTGTCCTTTGTGCAGTGTCTGGTTTCACTTTGTTCAATGTTACATATGTCATAATGCATGATCAGATAAATATATGAGTTTGTGGCTGCAAAACTATTGTCACAAAAGACACATAGAGTCATTGTGATACTGTGCAAAGCTCATCTTGGATGGAGCATGGCCTTTTTGAAAATGTTATCCACTGGGACAAATGTGTATGTGCTTGTTTTCCACATGAAGATATTTGCATGATGGCAACATGATAAAATGGTGTCAATCTTTGCAGCAACACTAGAAGATAAATGTCTTAAAATAATTGTGGCATTCAATAATTCAAGATGGGATATTTTCCATGAGCACTGACTTTTGTGTCAAGTCTGAAAATCAGACACAATTTAACAGTTTTATTTTTAGGGCCTGGGATAAGAAACAGATTTCATTAATGTTTTAGGGAAGTTTTTTATTCGAGTTCTTCTAAACTTTTATATTAAAAATAGTTTGGACTCATCGTCTTAAGATTTAATAATATCTCTGTTATTAAGCTGTCTTGTTATTACTGGAAACTTGCAATACTCATTTCAAATGTAATTAAAATAAGCTTGCATGTATGTGAATGCATATATATGCAAAACATTGCATTATTGACAGTGAATATCTACACCCAATTTTGTTCTAATTTTTAGCTTGGACAAGTATTAATGAAACATGATATCTTCAAACTTATGAAACAGCAGCTTTCTACCATTAATCCTGAACACATTTTCTTTATAGTGTGTATGATAATCTTGTTTAATTGGATTTGTTTATTCTACACCAGGCCCTGCATGCTGCATGGCCTAGTTTCTGTTTTTTTCCTTAGGTCTTTGAGTGCTATTTGCAAATCACTTTTCTGGAATTTAATTTCAATGGTAGGTTGGTTTCATTTCATATTTTTTGTATTATTTTAATTTTATTTGCCAATTTGTCTTTAAATAGCCTTAAGCTAGAAAGCTGTGGCTGTAACTTGCATCTAAATGTGATATAGGAGCCATAATTTAATTTGGATGTGTAGAAAGTTTTATGAAAAGGAATTCAGAATGATTACTTGTTTTTAATTTGTGTTTTCTAAATTAGTTATGTTTAAAAGGAAAACCCATGAACTGGCCAAGAGTTTAAGGCAAAGTAGTGTCCTTGTTGTAATTTGGCTGATTTTAACCTCTGGCAATATATAAATACATTTTTACTGGTAATATAGATGACTTCAAATTCAGATAGTATAAATGTTCAAATGTAAGAGTGGCCAGTAGAAGGATTTGTCATTTTCTGGGCTAAAGAACTAAAGAATGCAAGCAGCTATTTTCTGAATATGTGAGTTCATAGTTAACTATAATACTAATTGAAGAAAAAAATACTGCTTTCTGAATTTAGGATTTTCTTCCCAGATACTGACCGACTTGAAGGTAGGTCAGGCGGCATACCTATCACATGCTTGTTAACTGGTGTGGAGATAGCACATTGAGTATCTTTTGAATGTTTAAAGAAAAAGATTTCTATTGTATATGAATGTGGTATGTTTTTCACACTATATATGTTGGAGAATGACCCAGCAATAGAACTACAGTGATAAAAATCATACTGACCTTGAATGGGGTGGGGGATTGTGGGTAAAACACGCTCTAAAGGGGAAAAAATGGTAAACATCATGGAGAGTTTAAATAGGTAGGTAGATGATAGATGGATAGATAGACAGATAGATAGTATTTCTCATATTTAACTACTCAAACAATTATAAAACAGATGAACTTCTTTGCATATAGGATAATATCTCCCATAAAGTATTTATTTGTTCTTTCTATTAGCACTAAAGTATCAAAGACAGGTATTAGTGAAATTAAAAATACGAAACCTTTTTTAAAAGTCTAGCTAAAGGAGACAATGTCAGACTGTGATAACTCTCTGCATATTATCCTACCCTCAACTGGGAAACGCCCAGTATCAGGACTTTATATCTTTTAGTAGACAGTGTATATAGAAGTGATGCAATTTTAGTCATGCATCTTGTTCCCGTTTCTCCCATTTTTAGTTCATGACAAATGGACCTATGCTAGTGAGTGATTTCTTTCATCTTCCTAATTCTATAGCTCATAACAGCTTTAGCCAAGTCTCTACAAAACTTATTTTGGGAAATACTAACTCAACTTTTCTCTCAGGTTTTTACTTTCATATTAGTGAGGCTACTGCAGGAATAATGCCAAGTAATATGTTTCTTGGAATGATATAATTTTATTTTTAGTCTAATGCCTAATCTTACCCTTTTGTTACAGTATAATCTCACCTGAAATTTGATAACCAATCAAACTTGCTTGATGATACATCCTATTGAATAATAAAAAGTACTTTTTTCTTGAGCAGTGGGGTCTTAAGCTTCTGAGTTTCTCACAGTCCCATAGCTGAGCTACTAAGTATAAATTAAATGAGCTGATGGAATTTGGGCTTTAAGATACCTTCTATATTTCTCATTAAATACCTAGGTTTAGCTCCAAATCCTCCTCTGACACTTTTCCAGGAAGCAGAATGCTGTGTTAGTGATAAGATACATTACTTGTTACTCTTGAGCACTATTGTATAACAAAAGGAGCACACACTTTTCTACATTCCTCCTAGAAGTTTGCTGAAGTAATGACCAATGATAAATGAAAATCAACAAAAACCAAACCATAAAGAAGTAAGCATATGTACACATTCAAATTTGATTTTCCTGCTATCTTATACAATGAGCTTAAAAAAAAGTAGATTTTCCTGGTCTCTGGCCCTCAATACATCTGATCACTGAGAAAAACCAGACTCCTTGCAGAGTGAGTGCTGAAAGTTTCCTAAGTGCATTAAGATGGAGCAGGTCAATAATAGCCCAATGAACAATGGTGTCTTAGTTACATAAGTGTCAAGTAGAAAAATGGTTTAAACCGTCACTGGTTATTTGCTATTAAGTTTCCAGTTTTAAAAATAAATAGCAGAACTGCTTTCAGCATTTATGTAGTGTTGGAGACCACTGTCTCATGTTATACTGTTTCAACTGTATTTTATTTTTATTATTACTATTATTATTCAGACTGTTTAAATGACTCGGCTTAATATTTTCTCATTATACTGTTCACAGCTGGGTGAATGCACTTTGGCCTTATTTCCACAAGGCCATTTATATTGCCAAGCCATCTCACCCACTTTCCTCTGGTTGCCCTTTCAACTGCTTCCCAACTTGTCATTATCATCTTAACTCCACCCTGTTATCATCATTTTAGGCTTATCATGCCCCATTAGTTAGTCTCATTCTCTTTATTCCATCTCTTTAACTTTTCTTTCCCTAAGATGCATTCCAGTTTTTTATGCTATTCTTCTACCATTATTCTGCTGCTCTTTTAGAGTTTATGGCAGGGCTTATGGGTTCACAACAGTGAAGTGTAAAGTGAAGTAAATACCAATTAAAATGAAAAAGAAAATTTCCAGCTATTGGTTTTCAAAACTAAGGGAGGGCAGGAACCTTGGGGGCGGGTGCTTCTCCTTTGGCTGTGAACACCTGAGGAGGTCAACATCTGATTAGAAGGTGTTAGGGACAAAACTTGTTGGCCCCAGGAGTAAGCTGTGGCTTTTAGCAAATCCTTTAACTGCAAGTGTTTTTTATTTGTCAGCTAAATGAGTGGTAGGGGTGTAGGGTGGGATGTTATTTGCTTATTCTGCTGGATACTTTGAGAAACAACTAAAGGAGCATTAACACAGTAGAAGGAAACACTTTGAATTAAAGGCACCTAAATGACAAAAGCTGGAGTTGAGTGTAGGGTTCTTATATTGAGGTAATTTATTGGCTTTGGTATGATTTATTTTCTAATTGGTATTAAAAAGCTTAATGGTCTTTCTGCAAGTCAACCTGTTTGATGCCTACACTTAAAGTGAAAAGGAGTCCAAGTGCCCACCTATTTTCTTCCATAACCACAAAAAGCCTTTTTAAGGAGTTTGCAGCTACTCTTTCAAACTACAGGGGTTAGTGTTCAAATAGTAGCTCAGATTGTTTTATTATGTGACTCTATAAGAAACTGGTTAAGAGGTCTGCCAAGTCATAACTAGCATCACTGAGCGGTGTATGTTTAACATAACCTCTCAAATAATAACTTAGAATGGTTTCTAAAGGAAAGGCGGAAGTAAAAAGACTTGGTATAGTTCTGGGTTTCTTAGGTAGTATTTAAAATCTAGTCAATTATAGATTTACAAGTTAATGATCTTTTAAAATTAAAAAGAAAATGAAAAAATATCTCCTACACACTGATATGGCATGGTCCAGTATTTCTTTGTATTTTTATTCTTTTGCACTCAATAGCCTCAAAATACCTTTCTAATCCACACATTTCTCTAAAGTGCCAGGCAGTCCTTCGGTAAGACTATCCTTTAACATGTAGGACTAACTCCCCGCAAGCCACTAGTCTGGAATACTAGTTGAGAATCTCAACATGTTAAAGATAAGCCCACAGTCAGTAAACTAATGGACCCAGGCTGAAGGGTGTTAAGAGGAATGAAAGTGGGAAGTGGCAGAAGCCACTGTGAGGGAACAGAGCAGAGTTAAGCCAGGGGGAAGTCCCTATTAAGTGAAAGGAGTTAGATGTTTCCTCACTTCCAAACTGCAAGGCATATCTTTTGACATTTTTGTCCACCTATATAACTTGATAATGTATTGGTCTAGAAACTGGACTCTGGAAACAGATTAGTTAAACTTAAATTCCAAGGTCAGCCTTACTCAGTTGCACTAATCACATAACTGCTTTGTATAACAGAGTTGTATAACTATGAGTACATAGTTAGATTGTCCTGACAACTTAGTAAGATAATGTATGTGAACATTTAGTATTAGCATATACTATGTAGTATATTGAGTACTCACGAGAAATAATAACACATAAATCATCACCCCTGTTCTTCCTCCTTTCCCATTCCACTTAAACTCAGCGTAAGAGCTAAAACAAGATAAACCTATCACTTTTGTTGGTATATAGTCCAAGTGTGGAAATGAAATTTGTTATGTTCATATGCAGACATATGAACTTCTTTTGGCCTCACCAGATGTACAAATCTTTATCTACATCACACACACTCTCTGTTTAACAAAGAGTCCTGAATCCCTTTCCATACACATTGTGACACTGAATTAACACATTAAGAAAAAAAATATAAGGTTTAACACTTATCCTAGGGGAGAAGAAAAAGATATGAAAAACACTGTTTGAATACATGGACTGAAGTAATCTTTGACAGAGTGCTAGAATGTGTGAAGAACAAGACAAATGAGAAAGAAATGCTTCCACTACCTTAGGAAGAAATTATTATGAATAGAATTTGTTATTGCAATCTCATTCAATTACTTTGACCCTCTTAGAGATCAATATTTGGATAGAGAGTGGAAAAAATGTGTATGTGTTATGTTGTTGAGGACAAGTGATTGCAAATTGACACCGTAAAAAGTCAGCATGTCGCTGCAGTGGACTAGGCGGAAAATGTGCTGACCCACCAAGGATGAATAATCTTGAACTCTTTAGGGGCTCTGGCTCCGGACTGTACCTGCTGCTGTCTCTGGCTGGCAGCAGCTCACCAGCTGCTGCATCTGCTTTGGACTGGCGTGGCCAGCAGAGCACCCTGCTGCCCACACAGTGCTTCTGTCTGGGCCTCTGGCTGCAGACATCCCCTTCTACTACCGTTCTGTGAAAAAGTACTACCACCAACCCTTGCATGGATCTTCCTTTTTCCCATTAATACCATTTTCTTGAATGTAAGTAATAGACAAGCCATTCACACATGCACTTCAATTTTCCTTTTCTTTCCTTCCCTTATTCTCTTCCTTCATCCCTCACTCCCTTCTTTCCTTGTTCTTTTGCTCTCTCCCCCTCCTTTTCTTCCATTCTCTTTTTTTGGCTCTGTGTGAACTGTGCCACCATAGAGCCCCACCCTTAAGGTTCCAGCTGTGTAGGGCATAACAATGTACGTCCCAAGCCTAATTGATAGAGTTGGGATGGGTGGGGAGGAATACCATTCTCACTGCAAAAGAAGCAGAGCTTCCTCCTTCAAATATTCATAACTAGGCTTTGGGTCTAAGAACAGGGCAGTTGATTCATTAATTTTCTGCAATTTTAATAGCTACTTTTTACTTCAAAACCTACTGACCTTTCAGATTATATTTCTTCAATAAGAATAACACCTCTTAACTTCACCATAATGTGGGAAACCAATTCCAAAGCAAATGCTGATGAATATGCTGCTTGTGCAAGTTGCTAAATGCAGAACTAGTACCCATGTGGACTGCTGTAGAGAGGGCCATGAGGGATGCACCACGAAATACATAATTGAGGATGACTTCTCCCAAATCATCAAGGGCATTCTGATGATGAAACACTTGCCTGATTCCTTGGTTTTCAGTTTACAAACAGAAATTCTGCAAGATTCATGACATTTCTTAGTTTCACTGGGTTAAGTCCTAGTCCAAGTAGTCCATCTTTTCACCCTCCTGTCTCTTTCTTTCTCACTTTCTCAATCTAGAAGCAACCTTTTTTTATTTGAAATATATCATTGGTATTTTTCTCATTCTCATGGAACAAGGAAGTAAGTTCTCAATGCAAATTATTTGTATTAATAGCAAGCAATTGCTTATTTTTTCTAACTAATCCAACTCTTCCATTTTCTCTTTTCCAATCCCTTTAAAACCCTCTTGTTGAGTATATGTTATTTTACCTAATCAGGTCACTTCAGACCTGTTAGAACCTTGAATTCATAGTTGAGGGTGGTTTTTGCCCATACTTTTGGAGTCCCTAATATTGGATATGAATCAGGTAACTACATTTCTTAACACATATCTTCCCAGTGTCTTGTGGATATTGATGTCTCCAGTAGGAGCACAGAACACTGACATTTGGTCTTTGGAGATAAGTGAACAGAGATATTAATTTTATTTTATTTTTTTAAATTTTTATTTTATTTATATGTGCATACAATGTTTGGGTCATTTCTCCTATATTGATATAACATTTGTATAGCTGTGTCCCAGGCTGATGGAGTGGCTCAAGCAGTGTGTACAGCTGTGTTTCATCAAATTGTCACAGACTGAAGTCAATAAGACTTATGGATGAGAAACTGAAGGTCAAATTTTGGGTAATTTGTGGTGATTTTTTTTCATCAGTGGAGTTAGATTTTGAGTGTTTTAACATGGTTTTAGTACCATGTTTTGAGAGCACTCTCACTTACATCGATTTTTCTTCTGAGAACCTGTTTTCTTGAAGGCCCATCTAAACTGAAAAGAACAAGATAGAGGTATCTTCCCTTGCCATAATATTTTTTTTCCAAATGAATGTGTGCAGAAAAGAATTGCTATTCCAACATCGTAACAGCATGTTCTTTAGACTTTGTCGTTGAGTCCAAATGAACTTTGTGGTTCAGCATGTGCCAACTTTTTGTTTAACTTACTCTGGCAAACAACTGACTTCCTGCTTCAAATGCCATTTCCCCCTGTCTATCCAGGGGGATTGCATTTCTTTTCATAGCTACTTGGTTAACAAAGTTGGGTGGGCAGAGACCTGACTGTCAAATGCTGCTAAAGAGCAAGACTCCAAGGTGGGATCTGCTGCTGAAATCAGGAACTTTGAAATGACTGTCCCCTTCTTAGTGAGTTTTATCGATCTTCTTTGATCTTCAGAAATTCTCTTTTTCTTGCCATTTCACCCTCTTGCAAAAAGTATATGGGAAAACTAATGCTTCCTTCTGTCATACGGAAGCCTTTTTGCAACCTTTCTCCCCCTCCTTTCTATTTTATCTTGTATTTTAATCATTCATTCCACCCTTCCTCTTGTGTCATTAAAAATATACTTTCTTTTTCCAGCCTCTCCCCTCTCCCAGCACCTTCTCCATTCTCACTGAATATTTCTTCTTCACCTTAATTACGGATGTTTTCCTAATAGCCATCTATTTCCAGACTCTTACATCACCACTGCTTTTTACAGGGGTCACCATGCAGGACATATGTGTTCTTCAAATGTTCTTGCAGTTTAACTAAACAGGAAAAAATATAACTAAGAAAAGCAAACAAAAACCTAGGCAGTTATCAAAATTAGGGGACCACAGAGAAAATTTCTTCCATTTGTAAATCTCTCTATGTATATGGGGATTAATAACTGTAGTTGTTCGTGTCAGTAAGTATGTTCTTATTTTTATATAAGTTTACCTTTAATACAGAAATAAATGATTTTCAAGTTTCCATGAGAGAAATCTATCACTTTAATTACTCCCACTCAGGTTCTACCTTGGCATACTTACTGAAAAGGACTAGGCTGGCGTTGGTGACCCCCAGCTTGTTAGCGGCCACGCAGGTATAGTTTCCATAATGCTCCTCAGTGACGTTGGTCACCGTCAGGGAGGACTGGCCCTCCGTGCTCTTAATCTCAAGGCCGTTAGCACTGTTTATCCTAAGAGTTTAAAACAAAAGTGTTAAAAGGAAAATTGATGAAAATATTAGCTTAGTAATTCCTTTCTCATCTTTACATCAGAGTTAAAAAAAAAAACAGAGTCTGTCATTCTCTGATCAATTTCTCATTTTAATCGTTCAGTTCCTATGATCAGAACCAATATCCATCTATAGAGAAGACTCTGGAATGGATGAGTTCCGCTGGACTTGGATTTCTGCTATAAGCAACAGACATGCAGATTGAAGCTACCCACAAAACAATGTACTTCACCTCTTATAATTTACCTGAGTACTTTGGGACTTCAGATTAAGAGCTCTAGGCAAAGCACTTCAAAAAGAGATTGAAAAGGAAGAGCTAAATATCTTCTGAGGCCTCCAGGACTTTCAGGGGAGAAGCTGGGGCATGGCAGGTTTGGCACATACCTGGTGTCATCCCGGTACCACTCAAAGTCAGGGGCAGGCACTGCCGATGCCTCGCATTTGAGTGAAGCTTGTCGTCCTGTGGTGGCTTCATTGCTCTTGGACTCTGTGATGGTGGGAGGATCTGTAGGAAGGACAGGTGCATGGGTTTATACGAGATCCAGAGGGCACTTCAGAATTTCCATTCAAGAAGGAATTAAGGAGGACAATCTTCTTGGAAAGAGGCAGAGAAGGGATTGTCTAGAAGCTCCACTTTCATGACTCATGATTGGATGAGTGGGACTGATCACCACAAAGTTAAAAAAAGGGCAGGCACTGTGGCTCATGACTGTAATCCCAGCTATTAAGGAGGCAGGTATCAAGAGGATCATGCTTTGAGGCCATCTTAGGCAAAAAAATTATTGAGAACCCGTCCTAACCAATAAGCTAGGTGTGGTGGTATGCACCTGTCATCCCAGATATGTGGGAGACTTAAATAGGAGGATTTCAGTCCAGGTCAGTCCTGGGCAAAAACATGTCACTCTATCTGAAAAAAACTAAAGCAAAAATGGATGGAGCATGGCTCAAGTGGTAGAGTACTTGCTTAGCAAGCATGAAGCTCTGAGCTCAAATCCTCAGTACTGAAAGAAATAAAAAGACTAAATAAAAATGAATAATGAAAATGGGGACTTGGTTTACCTAAATAAGACACTGCCTAGGATTTTATGGAAATAGAATCTATGATCTCTTTTCCCCTCCACCAATACACCCTTAATTATTCTAACTGAAAATTGTAATATTTGTCATTTTTCCTTCTTAGAAACTAAGCAGTGATACAAAAGGACTTTGAATTGTAACTGTGTAATTTGACAATTTTTCTTTTTCTTCGTTGTCACTATTATTACTCTCGTTAGTGATGGCTTTGAGGAGCCTGATGAAAATAATAGAGGGCTAAAGTCTCCCAGCTGTAGCCTGATGTTGTCAAAGGAATTCAGACACTAACAAAGGAGACTAGTATTAGGAGGTTACTTTACCTTCTTTTCTCTTACATCTGCCTTTATGTTACATTGACCCAGATAAATTTTGCTTCTGTGTGTGGGGTGCAGTTTGACACTCCTCCTGTTGCATGGAAGACTTTCTGGTGCATCAGTTTTCTGCTCTCACTGACTATGACTGGGCCTACAAAATTATAACAGTCTTGAAATGCACTCAGAAATATTTGATATTTTAATTTGATTCTTTCAAACAAATCCTATGAAGGTGGATCAAGTCTTTACAGGTCTCCTAGGCCTGATGCTACTTTGTGCAGATTCTGACCATCAAGAAGAAGAGGACATTTCTGTCCAAAGGTCATTTGCCAGAATACATCAACACATCTTTGTATATGTGGAAAAGATAGAGCTGAGCAATCTGTTTGTAAAGGAAAAAGCTGATTTAAGGCAATGGGTAAAGTGAACTACAGAATGCAAAATTCACTTAAACTCCTGCTCTTTAGCATCTGGTCCATCTTAATTTTGAATTTTTTCTTCATTTTTTGAAACTATTACTTAAATTTTCTGTCTATAGAAGTTTCTGATCATCTGAGTTTTCAAAGATGTACAAAAGCATCAGACTGGTCTGCAGTTTCCTCTCCTATTTCATTTTCCCATCAGCTTGGAAATCTTTGTTACTGTGAGGGAGAGGAGGTGTGAGAACACACTGACAGTGCATATGGAAACAAGCATGTCAGAGCTGGGATTTGTTGTTATGGTTTCACTTTAGACTTACCTGCTTATTTCTTTTTATAGGCACAAAATGGGAAAATGATGTAGTGAAAGAACCTTGGTTTTAGTACCTATAAATAAGGGAACCAAACTTTTAAGATATCTATATTCCTCTCCACTAAATCTCAATTCTAGTAAAAACTGTCTCTTCTTTACAAATCAGTAGTTGATATCACTTCAGTCCATATATTTTCATACTGCAAATTCATATAGCTTTTAAATTGCTAATTTTTACATTATAATTCATTTGTCTATTCCACGAATTAGGATTTAGGATTAGCAGTCATGAATAGGAAACCTGAATTCTGACTTTTGACTCCACTCTTAGTCAGAACTATGTCTGGATGAGCATCTATACTAGTTTAAGTCTTTCTCCCCTTATCTTTTAAAAGAAGGAGCTAGCTTAAAATGATCACTAAGGCTCCATTTAAAAATTGTTCTAAAATTGGCTCTATAGGTCATTAGAGCACACTGGTTGAAAAGATGCAAAAATTGCAGGTATTTTCATTGGTGGGGGAGATATATAAGGGTAGAACATAAAATAGAGGTTATAACCTTAGATTTAAATTTGAGAGACTTACACTCAACTCCAGGCTCTGTCCCTCATTGTTCTTCCTCATTAGGGAGTTTAGTACTTGGCCAGTGTCATACTGCTTCAATTTCCTCACACGCACACAAAATTTTGGAGCTAGCATCAGGGAGACCCCTTAGGAAGCTGATGAAGGAATTTAGAGATATTTTGCACTAGGTTTGTGATAAAGGGATGGAAGGAGGGGAAAGATTTGAAATATACAAGGCCTCAGAATTAATCAAAATTGCAATGGATTAGATGTGAAAGGGAGGCAATGAAGGAGTATCAAAAAGATAGTATCCAGGTTTCTGTCTTGGGCATCAGAAAATGCCATCCACTCAGATAAGGTATACCAAAAAGAGGTATAGATGACCAGCAAGGAAACAATCAATAAATAATTAGTTTTCCATCTTCATTTCTTTTTGCCATATTAGATTTAAAGCTGCCTGGGTCTTCACAATTTGTAGTAGTGGGTTCATTGATGTTAGCTGAAAAGATAATTTTGCTTGGTGAATTTGTAAGTTTTTTTCAATTTTGCCATATTTAAAGTGAATCTTAAACAGTGTTTGTGAATTCTACATCTACATGGTTATGATGGGCAAATTCTTTTTTTATTACATTTTTTATTAGAATATATTTGTTATATGGGGGGGGATTCATAGTAACAATTCAGATTAGGCTCATTTCGTACATTGGGTAGCCCACCCCTATCCTGACAAATTCTTAATGACCAGCCCTAAATTTGGATGCGACTCCAGACTTCCTTTCCCCAGTTGCTCTGTGCTGTGGGGAATGACATCATGTCCTTCTACTGTAGTTTAAGTACATAGGTCTTAGATGTACACTTTTGTAGAGAGTTCTTCCCTGCTTTGGATGTTTACTTCTGTGTATTTATTTAATGTACCTACTGCTTGGGGATCTAAGAGGAAAGAATGATTTTTCTGGTTGGAAAATTTGAGAAGAATAAACTGAGTCTGTTTGGCTCATTGAGAAGAATAATCTTTGCCCTATTTTTTATTTTTGAGACAGTGTCTTACTGTGTTGCCCAGGCCGGCCTCGAACTTATGATTCTCCTGCCTTAGCCTCCTGATCAGCAAGAAGTACGGGTGTGCACCACTACATATGTCTCAGTCCCTTTGTTCTTTTGGAAAAAAGTTTCTTTCAAGAACTGAGGGTTCTTCTCTGTTTCTTCAAACTGGAAATCTCACCTGCTTCTTGCTCTCATGTGGGCAGGTTTCCCCATCCAAGGGCAGCCATGATGGGGAGATAAGTTAGACATACTAAGCAACTACCTCTAACCACTTCGGTCTCTAACCTGGCAGCATTCATGTCTCCCAGACTTCTCATTTACTTCTTTTTGAGTCTATTGGGAACCTGAATGGTTAAGTGGTGAACTATTCATTAGCCCATCAGAGGTTCCAGCCTGGACAAGCTGGCAGGAAACTAGGATTAAGCACTTTTAAGTGCATTAATCTCAACAAAGGATGACACTGGTCAATTACCAAGGCCAACCACTTGTTTCTTTCAAGACCTAAGAAGTTTCTTGTGCCAAAGTAAATTCATGAATATGATAAGTGTGTGAAGAGCTCATTGTTTCTAAAATTTCTCAAATAACACCATTGTGCAGTCTTGTCTTTCATGGCTTATTGGAATGAACATTTCAAAATTCATTTGTAATGAATTCTGTATAGGTGAAGTTAAGAAAGATTATTGCAAATGATATTGGGGCATGCCTAAGGTAGTTAAAATAATAGATGCCCTTGCTCAAAATATGGTTACAATAAAAATGTAGCTTCATAAAAATGCTGCACTGGGAGATCCATTGTTATTTTTGCATGACTTTGGAATACCTTACAATTGTCAAAGGACTCTTCCAATTTTTGTTACTTCAAAATTCAGTTTCTGAAAATTCTAATAAGGGCTTTCTTATCCTTACATCACCAGTAACAAGATTCTTTCCATGACAATGACTATTATAACAATAGCAGTGGTCTAGAAAACAAAATGTTATTCATTTGATCTTCTTAATGTAGGAAATAATTGTATAAAAGAGTAAAATTTGAATAAAGAATACAATTTATAAGCATTACAGGCATGTGTTAGCACTCTTCTAGGTTTTAGATACTCTCTTCATAAACTAATAGTCCTAGGAAGGAAATACTGTTAGTCCCATCTTATGAATGAGAAGACAGAGCTGCAGAGGGTTAGTAACTTGTTCAAATTGCCCTGACCAGTATGGTAGAGTAGGGATTCAGACCCAGGTCCACCATGTTCTGAAACCCATGCTCTGAACTTCACTGCTCGTAAGTCCATTTGAATGAGTTCTTGTAGACAGAAATGGATTCCTAATAAAGAGAAATATCATTTAGGAGTGCAGGCTGATAACTTGAAAGGTAAGTGCTACAGATTTGGAAAAATGGTACAATATGCAGTGACATAGAAGATGTATATAATTCTTACAATAGGATTCAAAAGATGCATGCTCAGTTTCCAACTGGGCCACTTAGGTTATTATCATACATATGTTACTCTCTTACAACTGCTCACCGATGAGTATAGATGATACCTGTCTATTTACCTCATACAGGTTTGAGGTAAATATCAAATGAAATCACACACGAGAGCACTTTGAACATCTGAAGTGATTATATTTATTTATTTTTTGTTACTATTACTCACTTAAAAGGAGAGAATCCTGTTGTAGACAACAAGAGTCTATAGCCCCAGTTGTGTATTCTGTGGTGACCTCAATGTTTTCTAAATAAATGACTCTAACATATAAAGGTAAGCTGTAGAAATGCTGACATCTCATGTTCCCCACCAGCTTTGTTGGTTGGGTTGGTTACTCTGAATTCAGAGTTGAGTACAAAGGAAGACAAAGAGAGGAAAAAGAAGGGAGAAAAGAGTGACCCTGTGAACCTACATGGAGAAACAGTTATGGGAAAGCAGAAGATGGAAAGATGAGCTCATCTATTAGAGAGGGTGAAGGCTTGAGAGCTGAAGGCAGCTTTTGAGAAGAACTTTCTAGGAATAAGAAAAAAAAAACTCCAATGTAAGATGAGTCTAAATAAAATCGACAGCTTGTACTTACTGAGCATTTACTATGTGTTAGTAATTTTCCTAGGGATACTGGGCATTGAAGTGAGACAAACTCATAAGTAGATGGTTTTAATTACATGTGGGACCTGAAATTGAGGGATTATGCCTGAAAGGAGAGACTATCCCTAGGGTTGGTATCTAGAGGAAATTTGCAACTGTACTGTGAGGGAGACATAGGAAGTCCAAAATCTTGCCTATTTCATAAATTTTACTAAGCTTATTTAATGGAAGAGATTTTAAGACACCTTTTTAGCTTTCTATAAATTCCAGGACTTTCTACCACTTAGAAAATAGATCTTGCATGTAAAATGGCTATGCACGATGCCATAGACCTACTGTGGAGAAGGGTTATACAAGAGAAGTAAAATGAAGAGTCTGTAGAATTCAGCTTGTGAGCTCATCAGGAGAGACTTTTGCGTTTCTCATCCTAACTGCATTAGCCTCTTAGTGCCCTGCAACAAACATCTGTTGGCAACTAAGGAAATGAATCAATGAAGTGGTAGATGAAGATTTCTTTTTTTTTTTTTTTTAGTAATACTCAGTGATCTCTTCAGCCAGTAGTTATCATAGCCATTCTCATCCCCTCACCTAATTCCAAATTCTGTGCTTTGAAAAGGAAGAGGAATCAGTTTAAACAATGGAGCATTTTTCATTGTACATAGGCTTACATGAAGTGACAAAAGTGATCTTGAATATTTTTGCATATGCAAGGATCTTGCTAGGCAGATCTACTTCCATATTCAATCTTAAAGACTTCATTTACTCAATGTGACCATATTTAGATAGGATGTCTTGTTTTAATAGGGCAATTGGTGTGGTGACTCATTTTAGCATAAAATAAACATGATTTATGAAGTTTGAGTTAAAAGGGTGATTCCAAAGGAAATTGATATTAGAATACTCTTCCTGATTTGTAACCAGTATCATTTATAAACTTTGGAGAAATGTTAAGAGAACAGAGTTTACCAGTGAGTTTTTCCACCTAATCCTTCAGTAAACATTTACTGAAAAAATTTTATAACACTAGGCATATTTTATCTTCTATTGGTTAGGACATACTGGAAGCTTGATTAAACTAATAGCTTTCTATATGATTTGTTACAAGGTGTCTTTTTAGACTCTTCAGATTCTGTTTATATTCTTCTGTGACTCACTCATCACTAGCAAAAGCTCATATTTTCATAAAAGTCTTTTCTTGAAAATTATCAGTATTTTCTTCTGTTCCAAATTACACTTTGGGGACAGTGAAGAAGGAGCAATGTCAGACTAATTGCTCCAATAATAATAGGGCCCAGGCAGCTAGCTTTGATCTTAGGAACCATCTGCAATTCAGACCACTTTGATGTTTCATACAATGGAAGCATAAATATTTTCTATTTACTCCGTGATTGGACTTTCAAAAATCTAATTAAGTTGAAGGTCAATTAAGAGAAAATGAAATCTTGAATCCAAAAGTTAGGGAAGAGGTGGAATATGATGGCATGGTTATGTGTGCATAAAAGAAGCTAACTAATCTAATTATAAACTTATACAAACACCCAGAGAAATTGCCTTTCATGTGA